>NC_073708.1:5947728-8347728 GCF_023634085.1 Falco cherrug
TGGAGGGATGCGGGTAGGGATGGGAGTGGGAATTTCCATGGACCCAAGCGGGGGTGCTGGATGCATAGGGGTTTTAAGTGAACCAGACTTTTAACAAAGCTTTGGGTACCTACCCTTCAAGTCCTCCCAGGGATCTCCCAGAGCCTTCTGAAATATCTTGGCTAGTGGCTGGAGTGGGAAGGAAGGAAAGGCATCCGGCAGGGAGAAGCTGCCCCCTGCCTGTCCCTGGCCAAGGGCTGCTGCAGCCTCTTGGTGCTGTCTTTTCCCCCACACCCCCCTGCCTGCTCCCCCCCTCCCATGTGCAGCAGCTTGCACCTGGGACCTGGCTTCTCTTGCACGTCTCAGACCCCTGAAGCTGCAGGGGTCTCCAGCCCTGGGGCAACTCAAGGTTCATGTCCTGCGGTTCTGTGAGCCCTGGTTTGGACTGACAGCCCTCTGCCAGTAAGTGGGCTGGGGTTTCCAGCTGTGCTTGGTGAGATCCTGGCCCTGGCTACTACAACCTTCTCATTTCTGGTGCTGGGTACATGCTGATGCCTTTGGGGGCTTGCTTTTGAAGACCTTGCAAGGCTCCTGGAAGAACCATGTGCACAGCAAAGGGAGACATTCCCCCAGCAGTGGTTTATCGCCCAGCCACATCCCTGTCTCCTCCAGTTAATTCCACCACTAATGACTCATCCATCTCAAGAGCAGAATTAACAGCAATGAAGCTGATGCACAAGATGTGGGTCTGATGGTGGCCGCAGCAGCTTTCCCAGGGCTGTTCCATGCAGACATGATGGTTCCCCTGTTCCTCTGAGGCTGCTTGGAAAGCGACAGCTGGGAAGGATGAAGGTACCTGCACCTCCTCAGCTGCAGGGTTGTATGTGGTTGTCTCAGTATGAAAATGGTCCAAAGTCAATGCCCAAAATACTGACATCCAAAGGCAAGGATGAAAGGACAGCAAAATCCATGCTGACTTAGAAGCAGCACAAAAGCAAACTATGCACCCTACTTGGGTGAGATCAGCACAGTTGCAAAGCTCGGGGACCTGCACAGACTTCCAAAGGCTGGGGGGAAATATTTTGCTTATTAAGGCTGGACTTGATCCCCTGAAACTGGGATCTGGGCTTTCTCTAGCTACAGGCAGATTGGAATTGCAAGCACTCTCCACCCCAATGGCAGTGCAGGAGAGTCTGTCAGCTCATGCTGACATGGTTGCACAATTGGCCAGGTGCATGCTGAATTATTTCCCCCCCCCCCCCCCCCCCCCCCCCCCCCCCTTCTCTGAAGCATCTGGAACTGGTCATCGCCAAAAGCAAGGTACTGGGCCTTCAGGTCTGCTCAGCCAGAGCAAAACCCGCATTCCTGGGAAATAATGTTCACCAAATGCCCGTGACACAGCACCAAAATATGTGTGATACTGATGGCATCTGTGATTTATTCTTCATGCTTTATCTTTCACTCACTCCGTTGCACCCTTTCATGCTCTTTTGCAGGGAATAACCTACATACAAGGTGGATTTAAAGAAAAGTGTCTGGACCTGCCCCCTCACTGATGGCACTGGGGGCTCCCCGCCAGGCAGGATGGCAGCCCCGGGGAGGGACCAGCCAGCTTGGCCTCGGGGACTCTGCAGGGACAGTGGAAAAACACTGCATAGACACTGCTCCCTGCATGGCATCTCCCAGCAGCCTCAAAAGAAACTTTGCCACGAGCCCTCTGAGAGGCTTCTGCCTGGGATGTGGTGGGATATAACTAATCCTTTCTCACATCCCTCTTTTGCCTACAATATTTTTCCCTCTTTTTTTTTTTTTAATTTAACTTTTTCTCTTTTAATCTGTGCCTATCCCAGCGTTGAGAGCATGTGGTTTTTTAGCCTATTTAAATTGCCAAGCACTTGATTCGTGGTTACTATTTTTATGCCGGCAGCGCTGGGCTCAGGCCTGGTGGTGCCAGCTGCTGCAGCTCCACGTGCTAACACATGCCCTGATGAAGCTCCCGTCTGAATAAACAAGGAAGATGGATGGCGTGAGCAGGGAGATTCGCTGACACAGCCCAGCTCCCGGGCTGCCTCAGTGGCACATCACCTCGCCGAGCAGCTCCTGTCACTTAACACGGTGTGGAGCAGTTGTAGCCATCACCTTCTTTGTTTTTTTCCCAGTTTCTGAGAGCCGTTTCAAGGAGCACTCTCTCCCCTCTGCGCTAGAGGTTGCACATTCTGGTGGCTGAAACCCAGCTGGCCATTTCCCTGCCTGTTCCATTGCCTTTGCCTGGCATGGTTGGGCATTGGTGTTTTCTTCTGTCCTGCCACCACCTTAAAACATCATCAGGTGTTGCTGCAAGTTACCAGCATGGTCAAACCTCCCTTCTACCACCGCTGGCATTGCTTCCTGCAGAGCCACGTGGCTCAAGTGCAGAGTTTGTACGGGTTTTCCTCTCACATCACGTGCTCTTAGTACATTGCATTGCCCATGTCCTCCCTTGCCATGGCTCTTGCAAAACCAAAATGAGACTGATGCAAGCATGAGGGTGCTTGTGCCCTCAAGGGTGACCCGCCAGCACCTTACTTTGCTCTTTTTGCTTGCAAAGGTGAACCAGCTGGAGATTCTTGACAAGGTAAAGCAACGGGAGTCACTGTATTCTCCAGGCACTGAGCAAGGAGCAGGGACAGCAGTCCCCAAACCCTGCACCTGGCTCTTTTGAGCCTTGAATCCAATTAGTCATTTTTTATTTTCCCCTCATATGTTTTTCCAATGTAATTTGGAGCATGAGCTGTTAAGTTTCCCCAACAAGTGTTGCCATAGAAGCCTGTATTTGTTTAGGGTGGGGTACGGGCTCCGGCGGGTTGAGAGGAGGGGGCAATTAGCCCTAATACGTGTAGAGAGAAAATGAGAGCCTCTCCTTCCCCATCCTGTCCCTGCCTCTGTCATCCCCCCACCTTGCACGCAAGATCTGGAAATTGTTTCAGACCTGTGCAGTTGGGATGGGCAAACCTCCCCATAATTATATGGAAACTACCGAAGCAGCGGGTGTTGTTTTGCCAGTGACTCATGACATATGGAGCAAAGCTCAAGGAAAAACTCCACTGCTGCAAAGGCAAATCACACCCAGAAGAGCTCTTCCCTGCCAGCCGCCCTGGCCGGTCCCCTGCCTGCATCCCTGTACCGGCCAGCCCCAGCATCCCTGCCCTGGCCCTCCCGGCGCTCAAAGCTGCCTGTCGCTCAGCGACCTTCTTTGATAACCATCTTTTAAGACCCACTGATGCTTTTCAATGGAAAAGGAGCGTTAACCCTGCTGTCTTGGTGAAATTGCACCTTGGTGTCGTCTAGACGTGTTTTGCGATAGCAATGATGGGAGCCAAATCCCTTCTTGTTTCTGAGTGAGCTACCTAACCCAGCTGTGCCTCAGTTTCCCAGCTGCAGGAAGGTGCATTTTTTCTTCTTCTCTTGTGAGATCTTCCAGGCAAATGCAGTCTCTCTGTGGCTGCCTGTATTTGGTGTGGGGACTGTGGTGCTGATAGCACAGACTCACTCAGTGGTTTGCCACAATTCCTGCTGCTACTTCCTATAGTGACATTAGCCTGCATTGAGCCCTTTTCTGTTCCTTGTGAGTCATGATGACAAAAAGCCACATCAGTTCCTTGGTTTTGGCATGGCTTTTTTGCGTGAATTATTGGCATTATCACCCATCCCGCCTGCTGGCTTCAGCACAGTGGATGGCAGGGCTGTTGCGGTGTGGTGACATTTTTTCAGCTGGCTGTCGTTGGGTTTAGGGGTGCTACAGGCAAGTGTCCATCAAAGGCTGGGTCTGGGTATTTTCTGAAGTCCAGTAGTCATTAGGGACCACCAGATCCAATGAAACTGGTCAGCTGCTTCCATGGGCAAAGGGGTGGCCAGGTTTCCTCCAAGAGCCCTTTCTGATGACAGCACTCCTCCTGGAGGTTGGCCATGGTTGCTGGGCCAGTAGCTACCATCACAGAGCCTGGAGCAGGAGAAGCATTTCATTACTAATCACTTGGTTAATGAATGGCCTCCCCATTCTGCTAGCACGCTCGGTTGTTGCTTGGCACTGATAATGAGTATCTGTGATAAATAAACCTCGGCTGCAGATCATTCTCGACAGTTCATTGCAAGTGCTTCACATGCACGTTGTTTGGCTGCACCAGTTGCACAGCATTATTTCTCAGCCCTCGTTGGCTGCTTCTCAGCCCCAGTTGCTTGTTTCTCTTTGATCGGATGACTCATGTAACTAAACAACAATCAAATGGATTTCTGAATGGCTGCTCGTGCCATTTAACATTTCTGGACACAAAGCTATTCTCCTGCAATAGCTTTCTATGTCTGTGTTAGAGCTCTCAGTAAAGAAGGCTTGTTAGCGATGGAGCATTTATCTGAGCTACACCAAAGCAAGCTGGGCTCTGCAAATCCCCAGTTGTCCCAGCAGACCCAACAGTGACTCACAGGAGAGCAGCAAAGGGCACCGGGCTGTGCCACGCGAAGAGGAGCCACCATTATTTTGGCAACGCAAAATCCACCCCCACTCAACCATGTGATTTCCTTACAGAGGGTGAGATTTGAGCCACAAAGAAGAGAAATGAGGAGGAAGATGGCCATGGCTGAAGCTGGAAGGTGGCCATGTTGCCAGTATTTCTGGTTACCAGTAGGCTGGTGCCCTCTCTGCTCAACCCAGAGTTGGATTTTGCCCGCAGGGAGCTAGTGCTTAATGAAGATCCCTTCTGTTTGTCCCAGATGGTCACCAGATAAGCAGCTTTGTAGTCTGGCCTGGCAAGGTTAGGTGGAGCCAAGTGCTGTGGACAGACCTGGAGCCTCCAATGGAGAGTCTCAAGGAATGTGGGGACATTTTCCTTGGAGTCAGAGCCGAAGAAAGAGCATTCTAGAAAAGTTTTAGTCCTTGCGAGCAGCACTTGCCGATGCTTGGCTTGGCTTGGCTTGGCTTGAGTGCAAGTACTTCTGGAAGACTCCTCACTTTGCTGAACCTTTCTCGTAGTCCAAGGGAGATAAAGCATCTGCCTTCCTGAGACTGATCCTCTAGCAGAAGATGTTCTATTGATCCTCGTAACAGCCTCTCTGTACTTAGCTGCCCAAGCCAGGCCACCAAGCTCAGCTTCAGAGCCAAGCTCTTTGGGAGGAGGGGTGTTGGAGAGAAGAGTTGGGTCAGCTTTTTGGAGAGCCCTGCCCCAGCTGCGAACGTGCAGAGAGCTGGATTAAAGTGGGGACACATGAGAGTGGTGTGAGCAGGTGGATGAGCAGATGAGGGAGTGAACGGATTCCTAGTTGGGTGGCAATGGACTCCATGGAGAAGCACTGAATGAGATGGGAATGGGGACTTGTGGCATTCAGGCTCTAGCGATTCTGCTTTCTTGCTTCCTGACACAATTCCCCAGTCCTCGGGAATCCTGCAGCCTTCCGAGCACCCACTACTCCATACACACCAGCCGGGATACCAGTCTTCTAGTGACCTTTAGCTTTGAAGAGGGGGTTGTGTATGATGGAGCTGGGCCTTGCTGGGCCCTCTTGGGATCTCTGCTTTTGGGGGCAACCTTATGCTTTTGAACAACCCTTTCACCAAAGACTCATTTCTCTGCCTAGCCCTTCCAAGCAGACGGCTGGTGTGACACCATCAACAACCGGGCATACTGCCAGTATGACGGGGGTGACTGCTGCTCCTCCACACTGTCCTCCAGGAAGGTAAGTGAGCATCTTCTGTGGCACTGGCCAGGGTTTAGGATTGAGTGGTGACTGCTAGCTATGCTCTTTGGCTTTGCTGGCCGTGGAACCGAGCCTGCAATGCAATTCTCCCACGAATGGAGAACAAACCCATGATTTTAAACCAAAGCCAGCTGAAGCTGATAGACATCATCCCACTGATCAACAACGGGGTTTGAACTTGGGCCAGCGGCACTGAAAGCTCAGCCCAGCTCCCACTGAGGTTCACAGGATTCCCTCTCATTTTGGGAAATGAGTCCCAGAGAAATTACTTCCATAGGATGTAGTGCTAGCCACGGTGAGTCAGAAGTCACCTTGTCATATAATTGAGCAATCTCAGGGGATCTGGGGGATGGTCCATTGGCGT
Source organism: Falco cherrug (assembly GCF_023634085.1). Taxonomy (NCBI): domain Eukaryota; kingdom Metazoa; phylum Chordata; class Aves; order Falconiformes; family Falconidae; genus Falco; species Falco cherrug. The sequence continues at coordinate 5,953,799 of NC_073708.1, forward strand.
CCGCTGTGGGCTGTCTTTCCCTTCCAATTCTCCTGGGGAGTGAAGGAGGGAGGAATATTGTGGAGGGAGAAATTTGGCGTTGGGGTTACACAGACCCTTCTTTGTCTCCCATCACAACCTCCCCTCCCACCTAACTTGCTATCCAGTACTCACAGCCCATCCTTCCTAAGCATATCCAACAGCAAAACAAATCACAGGGCATGAGATAATTTCTCACTGCAAAAATATGTGAATTTGGATCTTCTCATCTTTGTTGTGGAGCTTGAATCATTTTTCCTTTCATCACACATACACACACAGAGAAAAGGAAAAATAAAATCCTGGGAAGATCCAGTTGAGATAGGAGAGAAAAGGCTTAACACCCAAGTGATGAGTGAAACCCCCATAGTGATATCATGACATCTCAGAGCAAGGCACGGCTCTCAGGAGGTCTGAGATAGCTGGATCTCTGGACAAAATAAAGGACAGGTTTGCAGCGGAAGGCGGGAGGATTCAGTCCCATGGCTCTCAGGAGACCCAGACCCAGCTCATGCTCCCCACAGGTCCCAGATCTCCTGTGGCACAAGCCACCAGCACGTCTCTGTTAAGGCAGATGCAAGAATATGCAGTTTAAACACCAAAAACCCACTCCAGCTCTCACTGACCCAGGCTGTGAAAACTCAAATGTGCTTCCACAGTAAGAAAAACTGCTGGCTCTGAGCCTGGTGTGTATAAAACCTCTGGAGGGAACTATTTTCTCAGCTCCCATGGCTCATGACTGGGCAACTGTTAACTAGGAGCCAGAAGCTCTGCTGGTGCCCTCCCACCTTGCTCTGCTGCCACCAGCTAAGGTGACATAAGTTTGCTCAGCCACATATGGTTGTTGTGTAGAAAAAGCAATGTGCAATGAGCCTCTCTACCCACATGGTATGTCTCAAAGCAGCACAGCTTGTGGGTGGCCCTAGACGGACCCACTGCCTGCCCCACTGAAGGCCATTCCTGCTCAAGCAGCCTCCAGCCTGCCTGGGTTTTCTTGATCCATAGTGCAGAAGAACCCCATGCATCTACCCTGGCTCCTACATCAGGTAGTATGGAGGCCAGCCTTAGCAGCTGGGAGCTTGGTTGCTTTCCTCCAGGAGCTGCAGAAGATGAGCCTATGCTACCTTCATGCTTTGCTGAGCCTTGAAGAGCCACAAGTAGCTTGAAGGACAGGTCCATGGGCTCGGACATGGGCAAGGGGGGCTTTCTAACAGCCGCTGAAGTAAAATTGACATCTAGAGGTGCCTTATCACTGCCAGCCTTAGTCCAAACATCTCACACCCACCAGGGGAGGCTTCTCCCCAGGGTTTGACATTTGGGGCACAAGACTCAAGCTGATCCTCGGCTGCAAAATTTGAAACACAAGTGAACAAAAAGGAAAAGGCTAAAAGGAAAACTCAGCCGGGGACAGCTTGTATCAGAGCCCGTTTCTCTGTGAGCGTGGAGCCTGGCAGCCTCCACAATACCAACAACATCAAGGCGCAGCCCAAAGCGTCTGTCTGTCCATACCAGGGTGGAGGGGGCTTGCAGGGGCATAGGGGTGCCAGGGGCCAGGGATCTCAAAGCAGAGGCTTACATCTCCCTTCGGTCCTCCCAGGTGATCCCGTTTGCTGCTGACTGTGACCAGGACGAATGCACGTGCCGTGACCCGGCTGCCGAGGAGAACCAGTAGCAGCACCACGAAGGGCCTCTCTCGGTCAGGCGAGTGCCGGAGGAGCGAAGGGGCAGCAACGGGGGCTGCTGGGGAACGGCGGGGTGCAAGGGGGCAGCAGGCGTAAGGAAGAGCAGGGCAGGGGGTTGGTGACTGCACACAAAGGGGCCGAGGTGAGGCCACCGAGCAGCCAGCGTGCTGTGGCATGAGAGGGCAGGCACATGGCGGTCCCCTCCCCATCGCTGCTCCCTCCCAAACCCAACCGGGACACAGGGGTCCGATGCGCATTTGAGGGGCTCAGCCAGCGATGCAGCACTGCCTCAGCTGTGGGCTGGGAGCCCTGGTGCTGCCATGGACATCTGTCCTGGTCTGGTGTCTGGGTGTCTGTCTTTGCTCTGGATTTGGTCATTATTCACCCCCCTTCTGCTGTACAGGCTTCTTTTAGCAAGGTCGAGGTAGTTGTGATCTCTCTGCAAATATTTAAACTTAATTATATATATATACACATATATATAATATATATATAAATATATATTATATTTTCTTTGCTTTTGATGAAGCTGAGAAAGGATATCCTTTGTCACACACTCATGCTGCTGTGAAGTACAAACCATTGGGAAAAGTGCAGGTCGGGGAGGAGGAGCAGGGAATTCCCCCTTCCTTGCTGAGAGGGAGCTGGAAGGAGGACAGAGAGAGAAGCCAAACACCCAGGCTGCGCCAGGAGAGAGCTCCGCAGGAAGGCGGAATGGAGGCTGTGACCTCAGGGTGCTCTTGGCATCTTGCAGGCACCAAGTTTTTGCCCTTGGGATTTGCCGATGCTTTGCCTTGCTCTGCTTAGGGTCCTGGGTCAGGATTTTGAGGCTGAGGAGAAACGCTGATGTTGCCCTTACATCGCCCCGGTGAGCACGGCAGATTCAGTGAGCGCTGCTGGGCACCACAGATGCCCATCACCTATTATTTCAGAGCCCTCTGGGAAGGGTTATGTGTCCATGGGGATGTCTGCATGGCCAGTAGGAGCAGATACGCAATGATCCCTCTCTGCCTCACTCCCCCTGGCCCACCGTGTATCCAACTAGGTGAGGGATATAGTGGGCAATGAAGAGTAGCTGTGTGATGCTCTGAATGAAGGATGATGAGGTGGTCCTTCTTTTCTTTCCCCATGTGTCCTTTCCAAACATGAGCTTCAACAGTGTTTTCAGCAGTTCTCAGCAGAGACCAGACCCTGTAACGCAAGGAAAGACAGGACCCGAACAACCTGTCAGGAGACTTTGAGCATCATCTTTTCCCATTAAGATTTTCCTTATTACAATCTACAGTGGACATACAGTTGCTGACTTTCACGAATCTCTTGCTCACGTAGGCATGAAGTGAAAATTTACTTCTAGCCCCAAAGAAGCTCAGCTAGAAGCTTTGGCCCCCATAGTTAATTCCCAGAAGTTCAGTTTGGCAGCCTGAACCCAGCCCCACAGAGGCAACGGTTAGCGAAGGTGCCCGGCTCCAGCTGGGATTATGGCTGATGGTTTTGAGCTGCTAAGAAGCAGAAAGAGGAAAACAGAGAAGGGGCCACCGAGCAGGAGCAGGGACCGCGGTGTCCCCGGGGGCAGCTGCAGGATGGGACCAAGAGCCCCAGGGATGCCCGGCTGCCTCCTCCCGCCCGGGCTGTGCCGGGCTCCCCGCCAGGGTTTGGCCGGTGCAGGAGTGATGGAGAGAGGGTGACACGGTGTGGAGAGACCGGGGATTTTCAAGGCATCCTCTGGCTTCTGCTAGCTCCCCCGCCAGCCCTTTTGTCAGGCAGCTCCCGAAGTTATGTTTCGCTGTAGGACATGAGTAGGGACATCTCTGTGCCTGGATACACCACCAGCATCCAGGCAGGAGATGCCTTGTCCTTCTCCAAGACTTTTCCTCATCCCAAGTGTCCCTATCGCCGCATGGCATGCCACCTCCTGCCTGCCCTGGTCTAGGTAGGGATGCGGAGGGTGTGTGGCAATGGGCCCCATCTCCTCTTGCAGCAGGGACACGTGGACATTTCTGTTCCTGTCATGTCCAAGTGACAACACCCCGGGGTTTTCACCTAAACACACTGTCAGTTTGGCTGACAGCTGTAATTTTTTGACAGACGTTCACTTTTCAATCAAAAAAACACGCTCAAACAACCCAAGGAAATGAAAAAACCCCCCCAAATCCAAAGCTCTTTGTGAGATACTCTTCTAGCCCCGATGTCCCCAGGAGGTGCAGCCCATCCTGCTCCAGGAGTGCAGGGAAGGGGACAGCCAGGGGTCCCGGCACAGTGGGAGCAGGGGGCATGGCAGCCCCCAGCAGGGTGAGGTGATGGGGACGTGGGATGAGGGTGAGACACAGAGGGAGAAATCTGTCCCAGCACCTGCCATGCCAAACCCTTCCGTGCCTGGTGTCAGCATTTCCTGGATGAATGTGTATTTATATGCCAAATTTTTACCCTTTTGGCATGAAAATCCTGGTCTCAGCAATGGCTCGTCCCTGTTTATGAGTGGGTGCAGGAAAGGGACTGTGGCCCATGGACAGGGGGACTGGGGGTGGCCAGAGGCGCTGGCTTGGCTGGTAGACATTTGTGCTTCTCATGAACAGATAGCTTCTACATACTGAAATATTGTTCTTCTATAGCGACACTGAGCGGTTTTTGTCCCCATTAGGGTTTTATTCACAACGGAGGCTGCTGCTATTTTTATTTTTTTGTATTTGATAATTATTTTTTATAAAAATCTATGAAAAATAAATAATCTTCTCATCCTCAACGTCTTTTGCTTCCTTGCTTCACCCAAAGTGTGGCCGGACTGGGGGAGGGAGGTGGTTCTGCTGGTCCCAGCACCCTTGGTCCTGCATGCCCTCCCCTGCCCCAAACTGCAGACCCTCCCAGCACTGTCCCAGCCCAGTGGGAGAGCTCCTTTGGGGTTAGAGCTGGGACACACACACCCCCCTCCAATGCCCTCCCTCTTCAAGGTTGCCACCCATGTAGCTTTTATTATGCCACCAGCTGCAAGGATACTTTTGCAGATGGTCTTCTGCTGGTTATGCCACAAACTGGTCCATTATCCACCACTTTCTGTTAATTAACTCACCTTAAAGGTAGGGAAAGTGTGTGTGTACTCACACACCACCTCCCTGGGGACAGGGAGCAGAGGGCGGCTCACACTAGAGCTAGAGAGACATGTCATGCGGCACCCTGGCAAGAGAATTAAAACCTAAGACAATCAAAAAAGATGCTTAAAGATACACAAATGGCAGCTAACAAAATCCAGGCTATATTTCTAACAGACCAGTTCTGGGGCCATTTGAAGCCTCTCCCCCCATCAGACAGCGCAAGATAGTCCCTCAAGGAGCCCCTTTGCTGTTTTGCAGCTCAGCACAGGGTTTGAAAGGGCCAAAGCCATGATAGGAGCTATTTCTCTTTCCTTTGCCGTCTGCCTCACTTGCAAGCAGAGAAGAAGGTGAGTCACAGCTGAGCAAGTGGAAAGTTTGGAAAGGACTGAAAAATAGAAGCACCTGCAGTGGGTTGGGGGGCTGCTAGATCCCAAGGGGGCAATTCCAAGGCTATGGAAAGCGATGAAATCCTGATTTTCCTCCTGTGGGGCTGACACAAGCACATCGAGGGCCCCAGAGAGGAGCAATGGGCTGAGAAAATGGAAGGAAAAGCCCCTAGCACGGGGTGCCTGGTGCTGCGCTGGAGGCTGGACAGGGAGCACCTGGGGATGCACGGCACAGCCGTCCTTCCTTGCCACGGCCAGGGTGCCTGTCGTGTCGCTGGCAATCAGAGCCATACGTACCCAGCCTTAATTGACACAAGCTGAGGGGCTTTGGGTTTGCGTTGCTGCTGGAAGCAAGTGAGGCCCCAGCAAGCCCTTGGTCCTTCTGGCTGCCTGCACCGAAGATGGGGATGCCAGGCAGGGCTGTGGGCACTGCCTTCAGTGCTGGCCCTTGCACCGTGTCCAGGGGGTCAGGGCCTGGACGGAGATGCCCAGAATCAAAGAGGAGCTATATTCCTACTAGGGACAATCAACTCATCCTGAGTCTCCCTCCTCCTCGTCTTTGATTTCCCTTGCCCTGTCTTAAAATCCCACTCCCTTGCCTTTCAGCCATCTCTGATGGCCATGTGCCTCCTTTTGCTCTGCACCAGCCTCTTCTTCGCTTCTGGTCTTTGCATGGACTGTCCCATCACTCCCCGGAGGAGGAACAGCATCTCCTGGTGACATTGGCTGTCCTCTCTGGGGCAAAGCTCCCCAAATCATGCACTTCCACCGGGGCCAGCTTATTTCCCATGAAGGACAGAGCATTAAGGGGCTCTACAGCCCCAAGCAACCAGGACCTCAGTTGTATGTCTTGCATGTAAAACAAAAAGAGCAGCTGCCTGCAGCAGTAGCCAAGTGAGGGCTGTTTTGCCATCCCATTCTCTCCTTTCTGCCAGACACCCAGCCTCAAGGCAAAAGACGCCAAGATGATGAGGACACAAGGTTGAGCAGGGCGGCGGCTCTTTCAGCAACACAAACTGGATCTGAAGAACTTTGTCTTATGTTGCCGTTATGATGGAGGAGACGACGCAGTCAGTCATTAAGAAATAAGTCAGTGATCAGGACCATGGGGACATGGTACCTTGTGTGCATAGGCTTCAGTGGTGCCTCCTCATTCATGCATGTGTTGAAATGCAGCAAATCCTGCTGGTACCTGCTTTCTGAGGATGAACAGGGACTGTTGGCCAAGAGTAACCCTTCCACCATGTGCACATATTACCAAATCTTTTCTAAAAAGCTGCCATCGTGTTAGTGATGCATCCCTTACAGTCCACTCCACCCTTTTTGGGGTGGCTTTCTCCAAACTCCCATCACTTGCAAGCCAGATAACCCCTGAGGATATCTGGCTCTGGTGAAGGTGCAATGAGCCAGCTGTGTCAAGATCTTCTTACCCAGCAGCTCAGGCTTGCCACCACGTGCCCTGCTGCCACACAGCCCCTGTCCTCCTCCTTCTATTCCTTCTCCTCCTGCCTTGTTCCACAGCCATGGGTTATTGTGCAATGAGCCAGTGGCAGCCACAGCACTTAACTGCACGGAAAATAGCGGAAGGAAAGTATTGGGTGTATTTTTAGCTTATTTTCCTGCAATTTAGCAGTGGGAAGCGAAAAAAAAAAATCAAGTTGTTCCATGAAACTTAATGAAGTCTGGTTTCCTATGGATTTGTGCGCTATAGCCCCTAAATTCCCCCTCTCCCGTGTCCTCCCAGGCATCCTGTCTGCCCACCCACAGTAATCCCCGGCTCTCCCCGGGTCTCCCACCCATCTGGCAGGGCAAGTGGCAACACACACCGGGCTTGGCCATGGGACCAGCCCCTACAAGTCCCGATGGCCTGTGCACTAGGCACAGCACGCACTGTAAGTGACTTTTAAGGCACCCTTTGCAGCTCTCACCTCTGTTCGGGCACTGATTTTCACATCACTTGTAGGACATTCATATTTGTAATGCCACTAGTCAAAAGTCTGCCAGATGGACCAGGAAGTTCTCAGGGGGTGGTTGACCACCAGACAGCACCATCCCATCCACCTCATATACTAAAAAACAGGCTAAAAGGAGGTTTTTTGGACTCTGCTTCCAAATTCCCGGCATCTGCAGAGGTTTGCAAAGCAAGGACTGAGAGCCCCTTGCCAAGGATGTCTAAACACAGTCTTTCCTCCAAAACCTGAAGGTGCCTGCAGGCATGTGCACCTTCCCATGCCTGGCAGAGCAGGTCGGCAAGGCAGGACCCAGCTCCGGCTGTGTGTACTGAGTGGCTTGGGACTTGGCTAACCCTCTGGGCAGATGGGCTAATGCTAAACTTGTGTGAGGACGCACGCGTGTTCAAAAGCTGGGAGTGTTTCATCCGCTACCAAAAGATGACATCAACTGGACCAAAACTATAAACAAACACTCCAGTTTGCCAGAGCCACAGATTACTAACAGCTCCGTTTAATAGTCAGTTAAATTATCATCTGGAGTTTTACATAGTGTTACAATGAAAGTTTTGTTGTTGTTGTTGTTGTTGCCATTGTTTAAAACCTTTTTTTTTTTTTTAAAGTAATCTGGAAGGGTTTTATGTTTCTTGCCACATGGCTATCCCACCCTAAAGCACCCTACTTTCAATCTACAGTAGTAAAACGTCACATTAGAGTTTTAATAGAACATCAAGGAACATGAATTGTAGCCATCTTTGTAAAGAAAAGGACCAAACCATCTTTATATGTTAAATAACTCCACGACAAGTAAAAGGTAGTAATGCTATTACAGGGGACGGGTGCAGCAAAGAAAAGATAATGACCCAGAGGTTCATCTCAAGTTAATGACTGCTCATTAATTCAGAAATAAAACAAGAAGAGAGGGCAGGGGGGCTCAGGAGGTTGCAGAAATAGATGGAAAACGGTGTCTTCTCCAGCCTTTGTGTGGTTGGCAGCATGGGAAAAACCAGGAGTCTGAGAGAAAATACTATGCAGACCCAACAGTAGGACCCTGTGGCAGATGCAGATGGTGTCAGCTCTGCAGGGAAGGGGACACCTTGGGGGTTGCCTGCAGCTGTTTTGGGTGAGCAAGCCCTATGCAATACATCTCACCCAAGGCTAGGTCTTCAGCCATGGTGCAACCCCCTGCCCAGGTCTGAGCTCCCACGGCAGGCTGCTGGCAGCTGTCTGAGATGGGCTCATGTCTTAGTTGAGACATTTTGGCAAGAAGATCCAGGTTTGGGCAAAATTCTGACTTGCAAAGCCAGAGTGAGGAAACGAAGGGAGCCTTCACAAAGCCAGGACCATCATGAAAATGGCCCCGCAGACATGCCATGCCAGCAGGATCTGCCGGCACAGTGGGTGCAGCAACACCATGGCAGTCAACCAGGCAGAGCACAGCCCCACCAGCAGACTGCGTGGTCCGTCACGGGATGGGGATGCCGAGTCCCATCCAACAGTGCAAGGGTGCTGCTGAAGGACTTTGGATGTGTGGCTTTCCCCTCACCCTCCACGATGGTCCATCTCCCAGCCCATGGGGAAGCTGGTGCTGAGGGAGCAGAGTCCACTCAGCCAGCAGATGATACTGTGGGGCTGAAGGGCTTTGAAATGTGAGCGCAGAAGCCGAACAGAAATATCTGCAGAGCCACAGAGCAAATCTTGAGGCTGGATGAAAAAGTAACCTAGGCAGGTGTGAATGCATGAGGTGTCCAGGGTTCTCCTGGCAGCGTCGCAGCGAATGGCCGGCAGACTGCACTGCTCCTGTACCTAGTGAGCAATAAAAGAGAGGAGGCTGCTACCCAAAGGAAAACAGCCTGCGTTTCATATCAAGGCCGTGTAAGCGGTATTACTTGGCGAGTAACCAACTTGCCAGAGCAGCCTTCTTTCAAGCATCCCTCTGAGGCGTTGAGCAGAGGTGCCCTTTGCCTATCCCTGGATGGCTGCCCGGCTGGAAGTTAAAGGTTGTCTCAGCATCTGCTGGGAGAAGCAAATGGATAAACCAAAGCATATTGGCCAAGACTGCCAGTGGCTGAAAGGAAAAGGAGCAACAGCTCAGCACAGATCACCTGCCCACATATACCTGCTCATGGAGACGGCACCGGTCTTGCTCTGAGCCCCAAGCCCTTGACAGCATCAGGCACGTCAAAATACAAGCAGAAACATGTGAGAAAAAGCCAAAAAGATCCAGCAGACTTCCTTCACGGGGATGCCCAGGTAATACTGTCTGCCAGTGGCTGCTCCCAGCAGCTCCCCAGTCCAGGCCAGTTGCCCCTGGAGGAGAGCTCTGCCCTTCAGAAGGGAAGAGCAAAGCACTGTGTGGTCCTGCAGGAAGATACTGAACTGCTGTTGAGCAAACACCGTGATGCAGCATCGTCAGCTGTGACCCGCTGCGGACCAGAGCCATCTCCTTCTCAGCACCTTGTAAATACTCGAGCCATGTCCTTGGCAGGTAGGGGAGGAATGAGGCAGAAAATCATAAGAGACAAGCTGAAGATTGGTCCTGCCAAGACTGAAAAAATGAAAAGGAAATTTCTCTCTCTGAAGAGGCATTGTAAAAATTCCACTGTAGGGCTCCTGGCTTGTCCAGATCAAAGATGCACAGCTGGCAAGTTCGAAGGTGCCTCCTCTGCAGAGCAGGCTAGGAGCTGAAGCTGCAAGGAAGCCGTTTGCTGCCTCCAACGCTGTCAATAGTAACAGGGTTTTGGAGCACAGTGTGCTCTGAAACAAGCTCAGTGTCCCAGGACAACCCCTGTTCTTTTTAAAAAAAAAAAAAAAAAAAAAAGTCACCAGTGAGAGTTGCAGATGTGAGCCTGAACACAGGCAAGCAACACTCTGAGAAGAAGTCTGCCCACCTCACTGTGTCACCGAGCCCTCTCTGGGACCAGGACCTCCAGGACCACCCTGCACCACCACATCTGGATATGCTACCCTGTGCTCCCCTCACCATGCAGAGCCTGGGCTACTCCATAGCTACAGGGTGGCTGGTGCAGAAGGTGGCCTCGTCTGTGCCACCTGGCTGCTGCTTCCCTGGCTGGGGCTCTCCTGAGCAGTACTTCGACATTGCTTCAAAGTCTTTATTATGGTGGGTAAAAAACAATGATGGAAGGGGTTTTAAAGCTGACTTCCTAGGAATGTGGTCCCACAAGAAGAAAGCTCATGAAGTTGGCCTTGAGGCCAAGCTGCCTTTGCTCTGGAGGACTCTGCATCTTGGAGCAGATGTGGCCTTTGACCATGACAGAAGAACCTGAGGAGATGGGCTTATCAATGCCCCTTTCTCCTCACCCCAGCTGGTGACCCCACACCAGCCCTGCCCTGCAATGGCACCATCACTTGGCCAGGTCTCATCCAGACTCATGCTTTAGAATTAAAAAAAAAATATATATAAAAAATCCCAACCCTCTTAGACATCCAGAGGCTGTTTTTCTCAGCCATAACTACTAGCATCTCAACCTAACCTGCATGCCCTGCCTCCATTTTCCCAATCCTGCATCACCTGCTCTCTCATCCTGCCTGTGTCACCACGTTTCTCCGGTGATCAGTGTCCCCCACCCTTAGGTATGGTCCCCACAGTCAGGGCAGGGATGGGGCAGGAGGAGAGGGCTGTGCCCTCCCCATCTGCCCTCTCCACCAATGCTGAGGAACCTCTTGGCAAAATGAATAAAACAAAACCAAGAAAACTGGGTCCCACAAGACTTCTAACTAGAAAGGCTTTTGGCCAAGTCAAAGAAGAAACTAATACTGAGTCAGTCCTGCACAGAGCAGCTGCTTTTGCTCCCCGGTACAAATTTTTGCCTCCAGAAACATCAGCGACACCCTCCCTCGCCATGGGTCTGTGTATAAACCCCTCACAAACGCCTGTGGGAAGGCCAGCATGAGAGCGGGCGCCCGCAACTCTCAGTAGTCCTTATCACCGTAGTCATTGTAAAGGACACTCAGCGTCTGCTCCTCGCATGTCTTCTTGAGGTCCCGGCTGAGCTCCGACCAGTCGAGCCCATAGGGCTTGATCTCGCTGTAGCGGCAGGCGAGGTACTTGAGGGACGAACGCTGGAGGCTGATCTTGGGCTCTTGCAGGAGGCCATTGCACCAGCTGCTGAGGTCCCCCAGCTGGGAGAGGATGAGGCCAGCCTTCCTGCAGTGAGGGTGGGCGAGGGGAGATGCCAGGGGGCGGATGGACGGGCAAAGGGGGCGGTGGGGGTGATGCAGACACCACGGGGGGGATGGTGGGAAGGGTAGGAGGAGCGTATGAGGAGAGAAAAGCAAAGATGGTTAAAGACAACTCAGAAGCTCCTGGAGTGCGGAGAGATAACCAAGAGTTGGGCACTGTGGGCAGCAGCTGAGTGGAGCCTGATGCTGTCGGGATGAGGAGGGACAGCAGGGCTGGGGGGACACTCCAGCCCCGTGGCAGCACTGCAAGTCTAATGCACGTGAGGACAGCCCCTGCCTGGGTCAGAGATGCCCATGCTACCACGGTGACGCTAGACCTGCTGCACTGGTCTTGGGACTCACCTTACACTTCCCTGTGCCCCCTTCTTCCACCCTGTATCATCCCCACAACAAGGCCAGGTTTGCTGAGGGTATAGTGAGGGGACAGTCAGAGGTGCAGCTGTGACCCCCTCCACACCCCTTGGGATGAACATCACCAGTGACTCAAATGGCATCACCAGTCACCGCTGCAGCCACTAGACCCCAGACATAACAGGATGGAAAAGTGGGAGCCAAAAGCACTGCAGGCAGTTGGGAGAAATGCTGAAAAGTGTCAGGCATGACATGTGTGGCCAGCCCAGGGCAGTGTCACCACGTGTGTCCTCTCCATGAAGTGCATGTGTTGCACATTTAGGAACTCTGCTGGTCACCCATAGCTTGGTGTAGGACATCTGCAGTGACATGGGAGGAAGGGCAGGGAAAAGGCAGGCCTGCTGGGATCGTCACGTCATTGACATCATGTGGCTGAAGGGGACGCGATGGAGAAGAAATGCACAGTTAGGAACCAGCAAGCCAGGACGTCACTGAGCAGGAGGGAGATTTAGGGGTGGTGGTGGTGTGTGTGTGTGTGTGTGGAAATAACCCAACCTAAAAATACCAGAGCTGGCTTGTCAGGGGTCTGTGTGGAAAGCTAAAGGTGAGCTAAAATTTACAATCCTCATAAAATTCAGTATCGCAAGCAGTGATACAATGTATGTAGCCCTGGTACACGGCTTGGAATGTTTAGCAAAAGTTTAGGAAACATCCTACAAAACAGCATGCAAATGAGAAGGAATAAATGAGAGGCATACAACATAGGTTTGACCCCAAAAGCTCTGGGAGAGCAGAGGATGTGACAGAGGCCCCCAGTTCTTCGCACGTGCATTTTGCATCTTCCAGTTGCAGAGAGCAAAACAAGGAAAGGCGGGTCATGGCAGCAGCGCTTCGGAAAGAGCCACAACCCAGCCAAGGAAGCTGGGAGAGGTGGCCAGGTGACAGAGGGAGAGGAAGACCAGGGAGAATCCATCATCATCAGAAGACAGACACACAGTACTCCCACGGCAACAAGCTTTGGTGTGGGTCCTGGTAGCAAGAAGTGCTAAATTACCGACCCCTCATGTTGGATGACGTATCAGAAGGGCACAGAGCATCCTGGCCAAATATGACCTAAATTGTGCTCTCTTCACGTTTTTTTTTTCTTTTAAAATTGTGCTTCTAATGCTTTTATCAAGAAAATCAGTTTGTTCAGATAAAACACATTATGCTTATTTTAAACGTGATCCTTGGGTGATCTCCAAGGAACCTGGCAGATGTGAAGGTAATGGATTCAAATGAAGGGTCTTGAAGGTGAGAAGCACATGTGCCTGCAAACCCAGACAGAAGTTTGGGTCTCAGGAACTGGGGTAAGTTTCCTAGCCAGCTTCAAGGTCAGTTGGTGGGTGAGTATAGACAGGGAAGAGAAGATATATCCCCTTGATAGCTTTAACTCAGCATCTGTCCAGCACAGAACAGGCAGCAGAGGCACAAATCGTGATGTCAGAGGGAAAAACCAACCTCTTTGTCACATTCTTACTTGGATAAGCAGGGGTTGTGTGTGGAGCACCTGGCTGTGTTGTGATTGAGCTGTCAAACCAATGGTACATGTACCAACCGTGAAGGAACATCCATGACCTCTCCACACCTTCCTTAGGCCAGCTGCACCACGGGAGAGCTGCTTAGAGAAGAATTAATTTACTACAGGCCCAGCCAGAGCCATCCTTGGGCTTTTCTGGAGAGGAAAACCTCAAGAGGTCCCTCACAGAGGTAGCTGCAGCTCCAAGGGGCCAGCCTGGAGCCACCAAGAGGTTGTCCAGCTCTGTAGCCACATGACAACTGAAGCCCCAGGGCTCACATCCAGAGCCCAGCAGAGAGATGAAGGCACTTTGCATGGTGCTGACGCTGGAGAAAGCCACACATGCTGGCCAGTCTTCCAGCCACGAGAAGGTAGCCAGTCTCTCACTTGTCTTGGTTCCTCACATCTAGACACCTAGGAAGGCAGTTGGGGCACCTTGCCTTTCTCCAGCTTCACAGGTACCCTGACAGGAACACTGGATATGTTCCCACAGATTTTGGCTCAAAGCCCATAGACACCAACCAGACTTTACTTCAAATCCTACTGTCACTTATTACTTGCTAGAAAATGACTTGCCTTTCCCTCCATTTCTTCTCCTCATGCAAAATCCAGGGCTCTCTGCAGCCCTTCTTGGACTGGAAACCCCAGAAAAGTTATGTGCACACACCCTCGCTTCCCTCAGTCCACAGCCAGCGTCACCAAGAAGGAAGGTGAGCACACCCCAAACAAGCAGATCCAGCAGGCAGCGTGGCTGCCTGGAGGAGGAGGGACACGGTAGAGTCAGTCAGTTGCGTGGGTCCACATCCACGACTTCAAAGGAGCATCAGCAACAGTCAAACAAACACTCTGTCTGCTGGCTAAATAATGTCATCTGCAAGTGATTTGTCCTGTCACCACCAGTCTGGATGCTTTGCCTTCGCAGACGATCAAACAGGAGGTCTGCTTTCCAAGATTTGTCATCACCAGAACCCTCTGCAGCTGCCTAAATGCCTCTTTCCAAGTAGCGCGAGCTGCAAACACTTCATCAGCAACTTGCGTCATCCCAGCCTAAGTGCTCCAGCGTTTCCAGAGGGTGGACTTAACCCTCTGGCTCGTAGATTCACACAGCACACGGTAACATTTGGGCACTTCAGTGGCATTTCTGGCTGCTCCGTGCCAATGTACCTCTGCCTCGCAGGGCTGGAGGAGGCCGTTTCCACCCAGTGTTGTGGCTGGTCCTTGGTCTCCTCACTGAGGCAGCAACAGCCATGCTCAGCCTCGTCGATGGCTGTCGGATGACTCCAGTCTGTCACGTAAGGAATTTTATGTACTCCTCATGCAAACCATCACAACAGATGTCAGATGGTCTGTGCAAACTGGGGCTGAATTTCACATCTGGAAATGGAGACAGAGTGGCATCACCACAGCTGGGCTTGAGATGAAGGTGAGACATTAAGTCCAAGCCTGCTGATCCCACTTGGTGTCATGGGAATGAAGCGACCCTGGGCAGAGGAGTTGGTGGGAGCCTCAGTCTTAACAAGACTCGACGCGCTGGGATGTCACTGCTGAGCTTTGAGGCTGTTCCTCAAAAGAGCTCACATTTCTTAGAACACAAGTGGGAAGAGGGGAAAGAGGAGAGACCCTGGCTTTGCCCCAGGAATGGAGGATCTCTTAGGAGTTCCCCACCAAAGATGAACTAGGAGACACACCTAAGACACTAAGTGCAAGACAGCTACCAGCTATTTGCTGAATCTTTCTGACCACCTAGCAGAGGTTTGGAGGACAGACAAAGTACACGGAGGATCTCCAATCCTCTGTTAGAAATCCACAAGTTGATCATCTGGAGAAGCAGAACTGGAAGACAGCTAGCGGCGAGACCAGCAAGAGGAGGGGTGGGGCAGGGGAGTAAGGTGGAGGCCATGCATTTCATAGGTAGGAGCTGTTGTTGATGTACATTTGAAGTAATCCTGATTTCCAGATGGGCTCAAGGCTCTGGTTCTTTGGAGGCCAGATGTTATGAAACACCACTGCAGCCCACACAATCTCCCAGCCCAGCTTGCTAAACTGACTGGAAACATCCACGTTACCGGGAAACTACGCAGACAAAAGCAGACATCGAAGGACAGGGGGAGAAAGGAACATCTGGCTCTGCCTCTGGAAGCCCCGGGCATGAGGTACCCCATCCCCAGACAGTTGTGGGGGCTGCAGTGACCTGGCCTAGGGAAAGGACACGGTGCTCACTCAGGCTGTTTCAGCGCAACCTCCTCCAAAACCCGCTGTGGCAGTTCAGCACTGCTTGGGCACCAAAACCACTCGTGTCCCTGAGATCACCGCACACAACCACAGACATGGATCAAAAGGGAGGGATCACATGCAACTCAGACCCAAGGTCAATCCACTTCCTGCCTTGGACCACAAGTGACAGTGAGTTCAACACACAGAAATGCATTCAGCTCCAGCCAAAGCCCAGGAAAAGGAGGAAAGCCAAGCCTGACCTTGGTATGGCTGAGCACATGTATGTGTGTTTGCAAGCACTTCATCCAGCAGCTTCCACAACCAAGCTCTTCTGTGTCACCTTCTCCAGCAAGCTTGAAGGTACAACCACCTCCTTGTGGCTTCTTCCCTCCATCAATGCCCAGATCCCTTCCCTAACAAGGTTCTCCAACCACACTCCCTCTCCCTCTCAGTCACAACAACCTCCATTCCTCAAACGTGCATTATTTTTCCCCAAGACCTTCTGTTTCTTTTCCTGCGGCAGCAGCTACTGAGGGAAAGAGAGAATCCCATCCCCTTCCCACCTTGTATAGCATGAACAGACAAGGCAAAACTCCAGAGATGGCATAGGGCTGGTGGGATGGACAAAGATGATGGCTTGATAACGGTCTACTGCCTTCCACCTTGTCCTATGTTTATGGTTCTTCAGGGGAGATGGCTGGACCTCAAACATATGCACAACATCCAGCAGAACAGGAGCCCCACTGTAAGACTCTAAGCTCTATCATCAAACAAATTCATGAGATTTGCCAGACAGCCACCTTCCTTGGTGACCAACAGCTCCCAAGCCTACCTGGGCCCCAGCTCATCTTCACAGCGCCAGGTGAACTCCCCAAAGCTCTCGTAGTGCTGGTTGTAGTGGTAAAGGACTCTGTGCAGGCTAGGGGAACCCAGGTCCAGCAGCGTGTTGTAGGCCGTTTGCTGCTCCTTGCCACTGGTGTAGCCATTGAAGAGGTTGTAGATCTTGTCTGCTATTTCTGGGCAGAAGGACATGGGGTATTCAGTGAGGTGCAAGGAAAGGCATGAACAAAGCCCACCAGGCTAAAGCTCAGCTCTAGGGAAACAAAGACCAGAGCCAAGATTTTTTCCTTGAGTTATGAGTTATGTCATATCAAGACAAGGTCCCAATGGATGAGCAACAGAGTAGAGGGCATTCCCTAGATTCAATCCAGGTTAGGTTCCTGCAGTTTGGTCCAATTAGGAAGAGAAACAGGTGGCGTCATCAGGTACTGTTAGTGAAACACCATTATTTATGAGCAGGCACACAACTGGGGGTTCTTGAGCACAGCCACCACCTACGCTGCCAGTTGCCCAGTTGCTTTCTAGGCAGGACAGGCAGGTCTTCCTGGCTATCCTGGTATGTCCTGAATGCCTGCCCCCCCACCCACCCTCCCACCCCTCCACCAGCACAGAGTAGCTCTGCACTTGTTTGTGGAGAGGATGTATATGTCCTGCTGCCCTCCACACCAACCCTCAACACTATGTTGAGCAGCACTTGGGCCACCATGGGTGAAGGTGGTGTTACAGCCAGTTCATGCGACTTGTGTAGGGACATGCTAGAAGGGGGAACTCCCTATTGCTTGTCGCAAGCATCATAGTCCAGAAGCTCCCTCCATCTCACCTTGAGCTTTCACGTCATCTACCACAGGGCAGGGGGTCTTGACCGTCACATCACTAGACCTGGAGCGTCTGCCTGTGTTATCAACTCCCCAGAGCGTGAACCTGAACGAGAAGGAGGAAGGTGAAGCTCTGGATTACCATGCAAACACAGGCAGCACCAGGCAGGAGCACCACAGTCAGGGGAAGGGCGCTGCCATGGCACAGGGAAGGTGACTCACATGTAGGTGGTGTCGGGCTCCAGGCACCGAACGATGAGGGAGATGGTGGAGGAGAGCCTGTCAGGCACTTGGGCCGGCATGGCGCAGGGTGACTTGGCACCAGAGATGATGTCGTCCACGAAGCTCAGCACCGTCTCTAGGGAGAGAGGGGAGGACGTACCACGGGTGATGACACAGGTGTCCCCGGGGCTGTGGAGAGCCGCCGAGGTCTGTGTCCGCTACCATGCTGCCTGGCGCTGAGGGGGACCAAGGCTCATGCATGAGGTTGGTGCAGAGATGGACCTGTTGCTTTTCCAGCAAGGCTCATCACCATGGCATGGAGCTGCCACTTCTGCAGCACGGTAGGCAGGAGAGGGGCTGCTTTCTCCTCCACAGAATACTGGATATGTTGCAGCATCCCCTTGCAAAAAGGGAGGCAGAGGCTCTCCTCCAACATCTCCATCCCACCCTCCCCAGAGAGAACCAGCGGAGTCCCCCCTCACCTGTCTCCACCTTGGAGTGGTCCATTCTGTCGGTGACCTTCTCTTGACGGAGGAGGTAGTCAACGATCTGCACCCCGATGGGGGGCTCCGAGTGCCCCCACTCCAGCACCACCAGTGTGCTGCTGGGCTCGTGAACGGTGGAGAGCCGCAAGCTGGGAGGCAATGCCAGCCAGTCAGCATCTCAGGAGGGCAAGGTCTACCAGCTGTCCCCACTGCCCACCCATGCTCACCTTCACCCATGTCTATCACCGCCTTGCTGCACTTTTGTGCCTTCAAAAGGCAACAAAACCACTAGGCTGAGGCACACAGTATGGGAGATGATGCTGAGGACAACCTCAGCATGGTGCAAAAGGCAGCATGAGTGTGTTTGCTAGTGCCACTCGCTCTGCTGTGCGGACCACATGCAAACGCGCCAGAAACGAGCTGGCTTCTGTAGGGCAGTCTGTAGGGACTGTTTTTGCGTTACTCTGTCGCAGAAGAAGGGCTTCAAAGCCATTAACTCATGGGAGAGAGCAACCTCAGGAGAGGAGCAATTCCCCCTTCTCCCACCGTGGCTCTGGGCATGCTGGCCCAAAGGGCTCCTTCCCTGGGGTTGCTCTATGGGGATGGATCCAGAAAGAGCTCCCCAGTCCTCAGCTGAATTTAGAAAAGACACGGCATCTCTGCACACTGTCTGATTTCCAGGTCCCCCATCCACTTGCAAACCTGTCCCACGAATCCACCCCAGCCCCACCACCTCCTGCCACCATGCCGTTGGCCATTGCCACCAGCTCCTCCCCGTCCCATCACACCACGAGGCCAGTCTGGACATGCATGGAGACCTACATGGGGTGTGGGAGAGGCGCACAGGTGGGCAGCCCATCAGCCCCAAAGGCACTCGAGTCACAGCGGCACCAGTCCTCAATGACATCCCCGCTGCCCGAACACCACAGCGAGCTCATGGTGGCCTCCTGCAAGAGCTAGGAGAGATGAAAATTGGGTAAGCACCCAGGCAGGTTAACTCCCATCTCACCACCACTTGAGTCAGTGCTCATCCATCCCCCATTGGGTTCAGCATGGTCCATCCACCCTGGAGAGCAAGGCTACCCAACAGGCAAGGGCTGCCACAGCTTGACATAATGCTACCAGGGAAAGCTGCCTGCAAAGACCACCCCAATGCTGTCCTGCCACCTCCATGCCAACCCCACCACCCCCAGGCAGTGGTTTCTCACCCGCTGGGTCTGGTTGTTGGTGACCAGCTCATAGATGGGGGCTGCTTTGGTGACCTCCAGCAGGATGGGCTCAGCTGGCATATCGGGACTGGAGGCGACATGGCAGAGCGGGCAGGAGGAGGGACAGCGCCCGCGGCTCTGGCACTCCATCCGCACGCCGGCTGCCATGCGCTTGGTGCCTGACTCGGAGAGGCTGGCGATGTACTCGGGGAAGGTGAGCACCTTGGGGTCCCGCTCACGCTCCTCTGATTCATCCGAGGGGGAGTTACCTGGAGAAGGGGGAAAAGAGGGACACCAGGGTGGCCTCCAAGCCATCGATAAGGGGATGTGAGGGGGCTAGAGCCCTGCCTTCTACCCAGGAGAGAGGCAGTGCTGCCTAGAGACCCTCTGTATCCTTAAGAGCTCCCCATTTGCTCTGTAGGGATGAAACACTCACTGGTTTGCAGAGGAGGAATCGGGACCAAAAAGTCCACCCTGGCCTCTGCTGTCTTATGTCCTTTTGTCTCCCCATGCCTCAGTTTCCCCAGCCCTTCACCCGGCACTGGGACACGCACCCTTGCGGCACATCTCCACGAGAGGGAGCCTCCTTCATACGGCTGGAGACTCGGGAAGGACCTGGCTGGACACCTTAACTCCATGCTGATGCCCCACCAAACCCCCCTGCCAAACCACTCTGCTGCAAAAGCTCTCCTGGTCCAACAGCTGCCTTCTTCACCCAGCTCCCCCGGTTCCCAAGGACCTGCACCAAAGGTGATGCAACAGAGCGTGCTGGAGACCAGAGAGGACAAGCATCAGACCGAGGTGCACAGAGTGATGCTGACTTGTTAACCTCCCTGCCCAAAGGTCTGCAGCCAGCAGCACCAAAGAGCTCAGAATGAGCAGGGAAGACTTGCAAGTGCCTCACGATGCCCAGATGCCTAGAAAGCTCCTGAGATGGCTACCAAGCCACCAAGCCCCTCTTCAGTTGCTTTGCCCCTCCTGTACTCAGTCCCCAAGCAGGAGAAAGGAGATGGAAAACGGTTCCCTTTCAGAAGCTGGCTCAAGCCTGGCTCATCGTGTCTCTTCACACTGTCTTGGGGCATAATGGAGGTGAGCAAACTTGCAGCTAGGCAAGGAAACAGGGTATTTCCCTAAGGGCTTAGCATCATCACAAAGCAAAATAAAATGGAGAGATGGAGCAGGCCGCCCAGAGAGGTTGTGGAATCTCCTTCTCTGGAGGCACTCAAAACCTGCCTGGATGTGACCCTGTGCAACCTGCTCTGGGTGAACCCGCTTTAGCGGAGGATTGGACTAGATGGTCTCCAGAGGTCCCTTCCAACCCCGACCAGTCTGTGGAGGCAGGTACATCCATCAGGACCACAGACCCCCAGCCAACCTGTGACAAGACTGAAGGCCCTGTGCACACAGGGGAATATCTGCAGGTCTTAGCCTGCCAGCCTTCAGGCAACCCTGCAGTCCAGCAGGCTCAGATTTACAGCAGGAAAGCATCACCGCTGTCTACGCTTTTCCCAGCTTCGTGCCAAGCTGCCCGATGCTGACTGCCACCGTGTCCCTGCCACATGGGGCAGTGAGCCAGACTGTGCACTTGATGGGCTCTTCTCCAGTGCTCCCATACCAGGAAATATTTTGACACAAGGGGAAAAGTCCTGGCACAGCAGTCAAGAAAGTGGAATCTGCCCATCACTGCTGTGCCCTGGCTCACATCACCCCACCGCTGCGAGCCTTGCCATGCAGGGGAACGGTGCTTTTCACCCAAAATCCCTGCCAAAGGATGTCCCTGGCTCTACACCTAAGAAAAAACGGCCCAGAGGGACCACTGATGGTGGTTGGTGGTGTCAGAGGAAGCTGAAGGATGCCCAGGCAAAGCCTTGCCCCTTGGGCAGGCTCAGGGCATCGCTGGTGGTGGCTTGGTACGGGCTGGCTGCTGCAGGGAGCTGCTGGAGAGCACGTCCATGGCTCAGTGGGAAGATCTCGTTGCAAGGGTTTGCTGAGAAATGGGCCAACACTAGCCTATCCTCAAGAGTCCTGCAAAGAAAGCAAGGCTATTAAAACCCGGGGTACAAGAGCATTGCTCCACACCCCCAGCAAGCTGGAAACACATCGCTTTGAGCTGGCTGTGAATTGCAGCTTAGCAGGCACTGAGGAAAGGCAGAAGAGCTAGGGAATGATTTGTCTCTTGCAATTTCTCAATCGATATCCAGCTCCTGACGTTTGCAAACAAAAAGCAAAGGAGGGAAAGTGGCAGGTGCCAGAGCGAAACCGAAATGTGATACTGTGGGTGGAAAGAGACTGCCAGACCTGAAAAGCCTCCAGGCAGGAAAAAAATCAAAGAGGAGGAAATTGCAGGAGGGGAAAAAAAAAAAAAGTACTTGCAATCAAAAGATGCTACATCTGGAGACAGCCCATAGCAAAACAGCCACGGGTCTGTATTTTCGCAGGTGGGCTTGGGAAGAAGTCCACACTCCAGGAGGTCTGAGCCCACAGGATCCAGACTCAGGCTCAGAAAGAAGCTTTTCCCACACAAGAACCTTGGAGAGAGAACAAATGTCTCCACAGCCGGGACACAGCAAGAGCAGCACCAAAGGCTGGTGCCAATACTGAGAATTATAAAGCTTCATAATGGAGATGATGTGGTGGTCACAGTGCCTGTGAGCTCTGAGCTCATGCTGTCTGCACCTGGTAGCTCCTGGGCAGGGAGCAGCAAACCAAGGTCACCTAAAAAGAAGCAGCTCCACGCAGCATCCCCCACGTCCAGGCTTGGGAGCTGGTTTTTGCTTGCTGCTCAAGCCTTGGTGGTGCAACCCGACTTCCCCAGCACAGGCAGCAAAATGCCTGCAGGCAACTTTGCAAAGGCAAGCACAAGAGATGTGCTGGTGACAGCAGGCAGGCATTGGGCTGCCTCTGCTTTTGGAAAGCTCAATCCAAACCAGCCATTGCCTCCCTGCAAAACCCCCTTCCACTGGGGATCTGTCACACCTCGCTGTAGTGAGGGCACCGGAGGGGATGCAGCAGTGCCAGATGTCCCCTGCACCACAGTGAACCTCCCAGTTCATAACTGGTTTCCGGACATTAAAAGCGCAGCACTGACAGACTAGGAGAAGAAAACACATTAGCAGGACAAAAGTCTGGCCGCAGGATGCAAGTGGTAGAGAGCAGATATGGTGGAGACAAAAGGAAAGGAGGAACGGGATTAAAGACAAATAACAGTTAAGTCCAGAATCAGGCAGCATGGCTTGGTGGGATTAGTGCATTCATCTCCCTAGGGAAGTGGGTATTTATCTTCCTTTCTGGCCTGGACTAACAAGTGCTGTAGTCCACAGGAGTCCTTTGGCCGGCATTAAAGGGTGCAAGAGCAAGCTGTAAATAAGAGGATGAGATGGGATGCAGCCCTGACACGGGCTGGGCACTTTCCCTGCAATGCCGAAAGCAAACCCAGGTCCTGCTCACATGGGGTGGCTGTGGAGACCCTTCCTGGGGATGAGCAGGGCTCCTACCTTTGCTGATGTCTTCGTACTCCAGCCAGAGCTGCCGCTGGACCTGCCTGTTGGGATACCAGATGGAGCAGGACTCCTCAAAGCCGTACACTGCCTCCTGGATGTAGTGGTTGCCAAACTGGTCCAGCAGTGCCACGAAATCTCCACGGGATGTGGCCCCATCCAAAGAGTGGAGCGCATTGCTGAAGGCTGGGGAGAAGATGGGATTTGATGCTCGGATCCCAAAGGACCCCAAGCCCTTGCCACCTCCCTGCATGCTTGTGATGGGCAACCAGCCTCTGAGCCCATCATCTGCCAGAAGAAGGCTGTGTGTCCTCTTGCCACCCCTTTTCCCTTCTCCCCCCCAGCCCCGCACACTTACACTGGGAGATGGTCAGCTGGTTGAGCCGGACGTGGTACATGACTGACTGCACCTTCCAGTGCTGCAGGAGGGGGTACCCGGACACCTCACTGAAGTTCACCATCCCTGCCAGAGGAAGGACATGGGGGGTCAGCGCCACTGCTCAGGGATGCCTCACCACCGGGATGGCTGCAGCCCCTCGTGCTGGGCCTGGGGCAGCACAGCCAGCAGGGGGGAAGAAGCCAGGGGAAAGGACTGTGCATACACCACACCCCCCAGGGAGGCAGCCAGGCATTCGGAGCTGAGGGTCAGCTGCTCCCCAGCAATTAAAATCATGGCTTTGAAGGAAAACACATGGGTTTGTTTCATCCTGCCGTCTGGGGCTCTGTGTCAGAAGATAACGAGCCTCCTCCTGCATCCCCTCCTGCTTCTTTCCCACCACCAGCTCCCAAGACATGCCCAGGTGTGCTAATTATCTCACTAATGAGAGTTGCATGTTTTAATGAGCTGTTTGCAGGCCTAGGAATGGTCACCATCATGCCCCATGTGCCCAAGCATGGCCAACCAAGAGGCCCTGGGTCCCTTTTGTCCAGGACTGAGCTGAGTGGGACACCTGTGCAGGGGGAGACCCCACTTGTCAATGCTCACGGTCCCTTCAGGCATTACGGCAACGCTGGGGCTGAGCAGGACCTGGGTTTTTTTCTCTTCTCCAGGCGAAGACACTCTGTTCCTCAGCCATTTATTCCCCAACACTGGCATTATGAGAGCCAGAAATTCATGGAGAGCAGGCTGGCCGGCCACTGTGTCCTGCCCAAGACACAAGCTGAGGTTCATGGCAGCTCAGCTTCCATGAGGGATAAAGAGGCCACTGAGCTTTGGACAAAGCCCCAGAAAAGGAATTGAAGGATGCCCACGGCTCTGATTTTGGTGATCAAAGCATCCCTTGGTGTGCCACAGCAGGATGCCAGGACACAGCTACCTCCTCCCTCACAGCTCTGCTGCCGTACAGCCATCATACACACCTCTGCTCGGCGCTGAAGTGGCAAACTGCTGCTAAACAGCCACGCAGCAGGAGTTCAGGAGGATGACAACGGGCACCTTCCCCCTCCGTAACAAGAAACGAAGGCAGAGGATAAGCAGGATAAGATCCTTTGCCTTCCAGTGCCTCTCCCTTTGGTGCTGGCTGCTCCCAGCAGCTCTTCACTGCAAAGTGTTTATGCAAAACCAGCCCTTCCTTACTCAGCAGCTCTGCCTCTCGTGTACTGACAGCAATATCCAGATCTACTTACCAACAAGCAGGGAAGATTTTACTTCTTTTCTTTTTTTTTTTTTTTTTTTTTTCCTTAATCAGCCACAAAGAGCCAGCAGAGTAGTGGGAAATGAATAGGGTAATTTACTGGCTTCTGCCTCACCAACATAATTGCCAGTGGAGTCCCAGTCCCACCAATCCTGCTGTGATGCTGAGGCCCCAGTGGCAGTGCCTTCGTTACATCCAGGTAACCACGTCAAAGGCAGTACAGCCCCATCAGGAAGCAGGTGTCCTCCATCCAGGGCTGAGCATCCCCATGGCTGCAGGGGTGACCCACCAACACGTCTTTTTTGGGGTAGCTCAGCCCTGCTGGGACCTGTCAGCACCCTCCTCCCTGCCTGCATCTGCCTACGCACAGGGCTACCTCGCCATGCACCTGGTCAGGGCAACCAGCACCCACCAGACCCTGGGTCCAGCCCATGGGTGCTCCCAAAAACCCTCCTGGGAGCTCTGCCAAACAAAGCAAATGCACAAGGTCTTGTATGAGACCACCCAGCAGACACCTTCCAAAAGACCTTACTATCCACATCCCTCACTTAGTAGCTGCCTGGTGTCCTCAGCCATTTCAGCCAACAGTAAAAGTACCAAGGAAACAAAGGCTATTTAGGGGTGCTGGCAAAGCGGTGGAAGAAAAGTATGTCCTTGAAGGTTGTCTAGGAATCCATGATAACCCTATTGCTCATGGCCCATGATGCTCTGGCAGGACAACCCAAAACATTCTAGTTTTGTTCCAGCAGGGTTTGAATGCTTTGTTATGCCAGCAAGGGGGTTCTGATTTGGAAATCAGATTAAAAGTATTTGGAAAACCTTTTTGCCTTGAATAAAAAAAAAAAATCCTCTTTGAAATACCCAAAATATCCAATGGACACTTGAGCTTTTACACTGTACAATTAATTTACAGCCTTTCCCTCTCCTTCATTTTTAATGCCTTGCTCTTACCACTGCTGCTGCTGCAGGTGAGCAAGAGATGCTAAAGCCAGATGAAGTACATCCCATGGTAGATATATCCCCTGGGAGGGGTAGGTGCTGAAGCCAGGCATGCCAGCAGCCACCCTGCTGGGAGAAGCACAGGTCTGGCTGGACTCACTCACCAGTGAGGAACTCAGGGTCGGGTGTGGGGTCAGAGAGTTCCTCTTGGCACTGGTTCTCCAGGGGCACCGTGGCCACCACCAGCCCATCTGGCAGCTGCTGCTCCAGTCCCCGGGCAAAGTTGTTCTGCCTGGAAGTTAATTGCAGAGAGGAAGGAAGGGCTAGAGGACTGGGGAACTGCCTGGGATCATCCCCACCAGCTGGAGACACAACCCAAAAAGCCACCCAGCACCAAGCCTTTCCTTTGGGTACAGGTTACAGAGATGTCTACTCTAGATGGAAAGCTTCAGATGCGCCTTCCTCACCAGCCCCTCCATCTCCTGCAAAGCTTGGCCAGATGTGGATGCACCAGGCAGTCTGCTAAGGCCCGGTCTCAGGCTGCTTCCCATGTCTTCTTGGAGAGAATGGTGAGGTCTGACCCTGCTGGGGTCACCTCCCCATGTCCCCAGCTCACCTGAACGTCCCTTTGAGCACCTGCCCCGCGGCCACCTCCTTGGAGTGGTTATTGTAGCCATAGAAGATCTCCCCGAAGAGTGTCTGGTTCATGGGCATCTCACGGGGCTCACCGCAGTCCCCCGTCTCAGGGCACGACTCCGAGATAAGCTGGCATGACCGCCCATCCGTGCTCAGCTTGTAGTCCTCAATGCACCTGGGAAGCCAGCACAGGGTACACCGTCAACTGCAGCCCCCACCAGTAGGGACTGGGGCCACCAGGCCACCCCAGTAGGGATGCTGGGAACAGAGGAGACCCTCCCACCCAACCCTACAAGCTCAGGCTGGCAACGGCAAGGTACAGCAGCACTTCGGGGATGTTCCTGTGGCCAGGGCGGTGATGGGTCACTCACCCGCAGAACATGAGGATGTTGTAGAGCAGGGGTTCCTCGGGCAGGGGGACCATCTGCTGCAGGCACAGCTGCTCGCAGCCCCCATTGAAGCCATCTGAGCAGTCCACACCAACGTGACGGTCATAGCAACCTGTGCCGTCCTTCATGGGGCTCAGTCCTGTCGGGCACTGGTAGGGGTGGGGGAAGCAAGAGGTGAAGCCCCCAAGGAAGAAACCTGGCCCTGGGGCTGAGGCAGAGGGGAGGGCT
Source organism: Falco cherrug (assembly GCF_023634085.1). Classification (NCBI taxonomy): domain Eukaryota; kingdom Metazoa; phylum Chordata; class Aves; order Falconiformes; family Falconidae; genus Falco; species Falco cherrug. Next base: position 5,980,139 of record NC_073708.1, read on the forward strand.
CCAGCACTGGAAATCGCAGCCTGAGGGATGCTTGGATGGCTGCAGGACAGACAGCAGCAACATCGCCCATGGCTGCAGATATTCCTCCTGCACCAAAGCCTCTTTGCAGCCCTTGGGGACAGTGCAGCCCCTGGAAAAGGAGCCCCCCCAAGCTCCCCCACCAAGGTAATGTGCTGGCATCAACCCCACTCACCAGCACCCAGCTCTGGTGACCACCAAAGCAATGCTACCCTTTCGAAACCCACCATGTGCCCCACGCTCACAGCCTCCCCACCCCAATGTCCAGCTCCGGTGGCATCGCAGCAGGACTCCCCAGCCCCACACCCCACTCTGTTTCAGGGTGTACGCCTTCCCTGCACAGCAAAGTGGCTGTGGTAGTGACAGGGGACACACATGAGTGATGTGGGACCTCCCAGAAAGCCAGCAAGCAGATGCGCTCTTGCTCCCGCCTGTGTGCGTGCAGCCAGGGCAGGGATGAAGGAGATGCCAGCCTGAAAACATCTCTTCCCACTGCAAAACCAACCCCAAAATATCCATCCCGAGGCAATGGGAAGGGAGGAAGGATGCAGCCCTTCCCCTTCCGCCCTCCCCCTCCGTGCTCACACCAAAGGAGATTGGCAGGTCCCTGGGGGCCACGCACCACGCAGCCGGTAGAGTCCAGCTTGCGGTCCGAGATGCAGCGGAAGTTCTTGCTGCAGCCCCCGTTGTCCCGGGAGCAGTCCCGGACAGGGCCGAAGGAGTCAAGGAGGACCTCCAGGCTGTCGAAGGAGGAGGAGGTCATCAGCTCTTCCCTGCAAGGAGGAGGAGGAGGAGGAGGAGGAGGTGTGTCACTGCTCCAGTGCGACATTGCAAATGTGTGCGTGACCACAGCTGCTGCATGAGTTTTTGTGGAGCTCAGGTTTCCCTTGGGCTGACAGCAAACTGAATAGCTACCAAGTTTTTAGAGGCATGCAGGAGCTGCTGAGACGAAGAGAGCTACCTCCAAAGGCTCATCTTTACAGGCATCAGAGAGAGGCAGGTTAATGGACATACTAATCTCCACCTGCAAGACGTGGGGTGGAGGTCCCAGCTGTCATCAACTTCCATGTGCTTTGGGTTGGTCCTCTCACTCCAGGGACACACCACTGGTTTATTTGCTGAAATGCCTCCTAAACACCCTTGCCCCGCCATCGCACCTACCTGACCTCCACTGCATCCTCCATCACCGTCATGTCAGTCTTGCACTTTGCCGAGGGGTTGATGGCCAGCTCGGCTGGTGGGATGACGAAGCTCTTGCTCAGCGGCAGCCACATGCCTTCCCCCAGGGTGTAGGTGAACCTGGCAGAGAGAGCAGCAAAGGCTGGCATGGAGGGAAATGCCAAGCCCATAGGGCTGCCTCTACCCAAACCCAAGCCCTTGAAACTCTCTCCTGCCCTGCAGGGATGCCAGCCTGAGCAAAGCCAGATGGGCAGCATAAAGTGGGGTGGCTCCTCTGAATGCACCCAAATGACACCCAAAAAGCACGTGTAATTTAGGTAATTTAAAACCAAACTGAAACAAAACAAAACTAAACAACAGAAAGGCACTTCCCTTTTCAGTAGAAATCCTCCTTCAGAGCCTAAACCTCACTCACCACACACGGAAACGGAGAGGAGGAACTAGCTGCTGGGCATCCAGCATCCCACATGGCACCTGGGCCTTCCCAGCCTTGCTTGCATGTCCCCAGGAGGTGGCACAGGACAGCCATGCTTAGCACTGCCAGCTGAGGTACCAGCCTGCCAATATGCCCTGACTTGTATTCTGGAGCTCCAAAGGTTGCTTTTACCACTTACCGAAAAATCTTGTCGGACGGCTGCTCGCCCAGCACCAAGTCAAAGCCACGCTGGAAGATGGTGTATGGCCAAGGCCTGGAAGAGAAACTAAAGAGCATCACACCAGCATCATGTCCCTGCTGCCACTCACAGCCTAAAATGCTTCCCCTGCTTAGCCCACAGCTCACCTGCAGAGGGGTCCTGGGACAAGACAGCTCAAACCAAGCCAGGACAAGGTGATAAAACAGCCCTACATCCAAGATCTTAATTTTGGGGTTTCTGCAACATCAGATCCTCGCCCAGCCCCAACCTGCCAATGGGTCAGTGGTGTATCACATCCTTTATTTTGGGGCACAGTGCACTCCAGTCGCCCCCACATTCACGAGCCTCACACTTCTGCATGCTTGCGTACCGCCCTGCCAGCCCCCGTTTTAGTGATTTGTGTCACAGCCATCGAAATGGAAAAATAAAACCAAAAAGCAGCTGAACCCTCTCTGTGAGGCTTTTGGAAGGGAGCATGTTAGGACCAGGGCAGCAGCTTCACCACCTGACTCATTCTCCTTCAGTTTCATTGTTCCAGGAGCGGAGCTGAGCAAGCCTCAGCCCCTGTGGGACTTTGCAAAGGGGTCTGGAAGACAAGCTGGGAGCTTGGAGCCAAGCAGGAGGCTGGATAGCTGATCGCCCCATCTCCTCCATCTCTGCCACCCTAGATAGCACAAGGTGATGTGCCACCACAATTCGGTGGCTGGTGCCCTTCGCTGGGACACCCAGGGCCATGATACCACAGGACATGCATCCCCAGCGGCACAGCCCCACTGGCAGAGCATCGCTTGCAGAGCGAGGCCGACAAAGCAGAGCAAGGGGAGGCACAGAGACCCGACCATGGGTAGGCTTTCAATCAGGCAACACAAACCCCACTCCCAAACCCTAAAGCTCAAAATCCCTTCTGCAAGAGCTCAAAGCTGGGGAAAGAAAGAGATTTTTCCATCCTGTCACATTGCCGCTGTTAGAATTCAGGGTGAGAGTATCAGGTGCCGCCAACAAGCCCAGGGATTTTCTCCAGAGGCAATTACAGCTCTCCTGCACAAGCACTTTAATTTCTAATCTGAAGTTATTTCAGCAAGGACAAAAAAAAAAATAAAAAAATCCTGATTGCAGGATTACAGCGCACCGTCTCATTTCCTCGCTGGGATACAATGCCATTTTCCCGTCCGGTTGGCTGGGAGCGGGGATTACATTCAGCCCGCAGATCGGATTGCCCTGAATGAGGTCAGCTTCAGCCAGAAAGCGATGTGCTCCTTGTGTCTCACCAATACCTTGAATGCTTCGCGCCTCTACCTTCCAGCGTTCCCGCAGATGGGTTTTATTCTTGCTTCTCGGGAGCACACCAGGCAGGGAACAAAAGCAGAGGCAACGTATTGTTCCCTATTGATTTGGATGGAAAAGCAGTTATGAAGAGCAGCTCTGGGCTTGCGGCGGAGCTCAGCACTGGAAAGGCACTGCGACAGCGTCACGGCTGCTGGACCTTCGCCAGATGGCACATCTGGCAGCCCATGGATGCCAACACCTCCAGGACATGCTAGGTGGTGAGCTTAGACCTGCCTGGTGGGTGGAAATCAGTGCCCAAGCAATCTTGCATCAACCCAGGGTGCAATTTCCAACCGTGGCTAAAATTTGCGTGATGATGGCTTTAAGCTGGGGAAAAAGCTTCCACGCTCCAGGAAGGGATCATGTGGCATCTCCCCAGCCGGCCCCACTTTGCCTCTGCTTGGGATCAAAAAAGACCCATTAAAAGGGATGTTCAGCCTTTAGCTGCATGACTAGGAGGCAGGGGACAACTCATGCTGCCAGGCACCACCAAGTCCTCGAGGACATGGTACCTTCTGTGGGTAAGCCGAGACAGTCTCCACACAAGACCTCCAGCTCAACAAGAGGCACTTACCCATCCTCATCTCCGAGGAGGCTCTTCAAGAGCTCAGTGCCAACATTTCCACCCATGCACCCTTGCTGACTTGTGCCTTCTGCTGCAGAGGATGGGGCGAGATCTCCTCCCCCAGGCACACCTCACCTCCTCCATCACTGCCTTTTCCCCGCTGTGCCTCTGCCGCTGTTTCACCTCCTCCTCCCTCTCCCATGCATGCAAGCTTGTGCCCACACGGCTGTCTCCCTCCTTGCTTTCTGTGATCACTGGAGGCACCTCGCTGCTGTGGTTTTTGTTGCTCTTGGCAGGTATTTTGGTTGCATGATCTTCAGAGCTCACAAAGGAAAGTGGGACTGATCAGAAGCAGCTCTGCACCTCGTCAGGTTGGATTAAATGGGCCAGAAATGACAGCTCTCAGCTCCCTGCAAGCCTTGGCACTTGAGTAGGTGTCTGAAACAACACCACAGGGGAACACCAGGGCAGCTGAGAACCAGCAAACTCCCCACACTCAGTCAGCAAGTTCCCACAGCCAAAGCGCTGCCAGTGCATTCCCAGGATGATCTTCAGGCTTCTGCTTTTTCCAGCTGGACCATCAGCTATGCTTTGCTCCAGATCTGGGCTTCAGTGGAAGCTCCCGAAATACCTGCTAAGGCCTCCAGACCTGATGCTGCTGGTGATGCTCTGACCCACCTCAACAGGATGCTGGCCATGCTTGAATTGCATCCCCAAGGGGACAAAGCCAGACTGACTTCCAGCGTTAAGAACTGTGCTCCTGCTGGTCCTTGCTCCCTGCAAAGCTCTTCTAGACAAGATGGGTGGGATGAGGAATCAAAGGCTGGTGCCTGCAGGATGCGACCACGGTCAACTAATGTGGAGCAGCTGGTTTGGCAAGGGAGGTCGAAGGGGCTGCAGGAGACGGTCTTTGCTGAAGGCACTGAGAAGTCACTGCACCTGAGTGCAGCTGAAATGCCACTGGAGGAGAAGGTGATGGGCTGTTACACATGAAATATGCGACTTCATGTCTGGTTGCCTGACCCCCTGTGCTCCTGGGGGTTTCCACCTGTTGAGCAGCATGAAGATGGCCATGCTGAACCCCATCATGGCATCAAAGCACCAGCTCCCAGTGCGTGGACAAATGTGCTCACCGCATCCCTTCGCTGGTGGCTCAGGAGTTCAAGCCCAGGGTGAATGGACCAGAAGCATCCCGACGCTGCCTGCACCCCTTCTGCAGCCCCAGGATCCACTCCCCACAATAAAGTGGGGACCCATGAAGACCCAACACCACCCTGATGGGGGGCGAGCAGAGAGCAGATGTGACATGAGCATCAAACTGCCAACTTCTCATGCCAGCGACGTCCATCCCGGCTCCTCCCTGACTTTGTTTTGCTTTGCAATGTCTTTGCTTGGGTTTCAGCTGCCTATGCCTCTCCCCTTCCCACCTCCCCACCCCCTGCCATCCCTTCCAAGCAGCTCTTTATTAAAAATGCTAATGCCAGCACTTTCTCCCTGGGCTGCCCGTAAATCTGCAAGGAGAATGAGGCAGGAGGAGGAGGCGGATGGGTGGTTTGGTGAAAGGATCTGAAAGAAAGAGGAGCTTTTTATCTGGCTGTCCTTCAAGCTCGCAAAGCCGAGGCACACAGCAGGGGATGGAGAGAGGCAGAGGGGGAAAAAATATAGAAAAAGGGGTGGGGGAAAAAAGGGAAAAGGAGAGAAAAAAAAGACTCTAAGCAGGAAAAGTGCTGTCCTTGTTATTTCAGCATGTCCCTGCCTCTTCTGTGGGGTGGGGAGTGGATAGCGCGTGGGGCTGGGACAGGAGGAGCAGGTGCATGGCCAGGGAGGGGGATAACCGCATGCAGAGGAGAAGCAGCACTGTGGGAAGGGGAGGTAGGTGAGCAGGTCATGGGCTCTTGCTGGAAAAACAGGATGCCAGGCTGTGGGGTGGAGAGAAGGGTAACTCACCCTGCTTGGGAGCGGGGCTGGGGTGGCCCTCGCTTGCCAGCTGCTAGAAGAGGATGAAAGCGCCCAGCCAGACACATTCAACAAATTGCCTTAACGTGACCTAAAAGCTCCCCATGCTGGGGTGAAGCCCGTTACAAGTTGAAAGGGCATGTCGAGAAAGACTCCTTAAATGCAGACCCTCTTAAATCTCATCAGGGTGTCTGAAAAGGACACCCAGGCAAGAACCGCACATGGGGATGAGTCATGGGCCATGGCACGATGGATCTAAGGGCTGAGATGAAGAAGTACAAATGCGGGCAGGTAACGGCTTATTAACTAAAGGCAGAATGAGCTGATGAGACTTTTGGTCAAGTCATACCATGAAGTAACCACAGGAATTTGGTTTGATAAGCAAAGATGAGGCAAGGTTGGTTGGGCTGCTGGAAACTGCATCCTACCTGGGAAACATTAGAGTAAGAGCCAAAAAGCAGCTAATTAACAATGCATATCAAAGTAGGAAGACAGGCTGTGAACACACAAACAGCACCAGCCAGATTTGTTTAAAACAGCTGAAGAGCAGCACAAAAAAAACACCCCAGCTGATCAAATGTATCTGCTACCTATGATCAAAAAGATTTTATTTTTTGAAAAACTGATGAAGATTTAGGGACCGGATGCATTGGGTAAAAGACGTACCGCAGAGGCATGGATCTCAGCACGGTACCCAAAATACACACAACACACAAAGACTCACTGCCATCGCCAATAATAGTTCAAAGATGAGCTCGCCTCCATGAGCAAAATTAGATGCTGCTGACTGAACAGACACCCAGTCAACCCATAATCGCTGTAAATAAAAACAAACCAGTGGCAAACCTATCTAAACCAAAGGGTTGAAATGAGTTTTCAGATCAAAATGCCACCCTAGGAAGTCTGCATCACTCCCAAGCACACCGAGGGATTTGGCAGAGCCCCCAGGTCCTGCTTTGGTGACCTCCCCCTTGCTAAGAGCCAGCGTGGCTTCTCTGGGGATGGACTTGCTGCCTGCTGGTGCCACCCATGGCTGCAGCACATCGCTCCAGTGCTGGAGGGGTTAGAGCGTCTTAGACAAACAGTCAGAAGCGATTCAGGCACAGTCGATCTTGCCTTGGAATTTGCGGGGAGAGAGTAGAGGATTTGCAGACAGCTCTTCCAGGTGAGCCTGTGGACAAGCCGGTTAGGCTGGAGCTGGGAGCGAGCTGGTGAGGGCAACAAAAGACAGCGTAGCCCGGCAGCTCAACTTCCACCCCCTAAAACGTAAACACCAGGTTAAAGCTACAAGTCGTTCAGTTAAACAGGCTCTGGCAAGACAGTTCTGCTGGACCAAAGAGAGTTCATCACAGACATGACCCTGTGGAGGCCAAGGGTTCACAGGGGACACTTTAGGCAGATAGAAGATACCTCCACCATCACAAGCCCTTGCAAGCAGAGCTGCACCAAGCAGCACCTGGACATCAGGAACAGATCACAGCGCAGAAAAAAAACACATTAAACATCAGGTTGGCCTCTGCATCACAATGCTTAGTGTGGGCATGCTTTCAAGCGCCCCTATCTACAGTGGAAGCTGCAGGCAGTGGTGGTGAAGTGTGGTTTCAGCTGCTGCCATTTTCAGAAACAAAAACCTGACAAGTTCAAGGAAGAAACACAACATAACCCTGGTTTCAAACAGCTCAAAAGAGGAGCTCTGAAAGGGTGGTGCTGAAAAAGCCCCTGTGCTGCAGTGTCAGAGCCTTCTCAAGAGCCCAGAGAAGGGCAGAAGGACTTCAGTGGCCCCACCATGGTCTAGGGCTGTGTTGCACTTTGGAGAAAAAGAGACCTGCTAGGTTTCTCTGCTCCAAACAGAAAAGTATGTTGGAAACTGCGTGTAACTTGCCGTAGCCAACTCTGCTATATGAGATAAGACCCAAGACAATATGTATCCTGGCCAGGTATGAACACTGCTGCAGAAGGAAAGGCAGAGCTCAAGCATGAGCAGAAGGCCCCCATGGGGGCACTGGGGTGGAGCTGGGTCTGAAAAGCAACTCTAAATCCCCTGGAGGAACAGAGTGGGTCCTGAGCACCCTTTGGGTTGGCATTGCTGAGACTAAAGCTAGGTCCGGAGCTGCAAACAGGTCCAGAGGGCTTCAGGAGTGGATTTGTCCTTCCTGGCCTTGGCTTCTTTCCTTCTTGTTACCATCTATGTTTCGTCCCAATTCACCTGAAAGCAGCTTTTTCTCCACTTTCCCTTTAGACGCCGGAGCAGCTAGATTAGGAAGAAGAAGCTAGAGAAGAGCATTGTGCACTGGAGGAAAAGTGTGAAGATGCAGACCCACACCCAGGAGCAAAGGAAAAGCACAGGGGAAGGGAGCAAATGCTTCTCCACCATGCTTAACCATTTTTACTACCTGCCTCAATGGACAAAGTCATTTGCCTTCTTGCTTTTTGCAAGGTCATGGACCCATGACCTTGCAAATCTGCCTGAGGCACAGGCTGGCACCAAAGCCATGTGCAGTTGTGGGTGGCCGTGGACTCTTTCCAACCCACTGTGAGACACCCCTAAACACAACACATCCCAAAACAGGCAAGTTCCTGGCAAGGGGAATATTCCTTCCCACAGCCCAGTCCCATGGCTCAGTTTCTCTGATTAGTTGGGCACAGGGGATCTGGGGACATCCCTGTTGGACACTTGTCCCCTGGCGGGGAACAGGGCAGGGAGCTGTATTTCTGCCTGCATTTTCCCACCCCAGCAGCAATACCTCACAGTGGCTTGGGGACCCTGACCACACCACCCATCACATCCCCAGCATGGGGCCACTTGTGCCATGAGCATCACTTCATCCCCAGCCTGGCCCAGGGCACCCACAACAACAGCCGCCCTTGTCTCCCACGGCTGGTGCTCCGCACTGGGTTTAATTGCTAAATTGCTTTTAAAATTAAAAAAACAGAGAAGAGGCTGGAGACAGAGCAGCAGTGCTCTCCCTGGGCCCCAGTTCAAAGGGATGCAGCCAGGGCTGGCCGGCGCAGGCAGCTCCCCGCAGCTGCCATCCCCTGGCACAGCAGCACGGCAGGGGTGCCGCCAAGCCCAGCCTTTGATGATTTTCTCTTCCCGCTGTGAAGACTAATAACTTCAGAGAGGGCGTCCTGCCACGTGCGGGGCTGCCGCTGCCGCAGATCCAGCTGTGGTACAACAATATGAAATGGGGGGAAAAAGGGGGTTGAAGGTGGCGGTACACATGAGGCCTCTGGTTTTGGGGGTGTCCTGGCTTTCTGCACACTACCTCCAGCCATCCCTGGAAGTCCCCATCTGCATATCAGAGATCCATGAGTGTTAAGGACCAGATGGGGCATCCTCCAAGGGTCACAGAGAGATGGGAATGTTTGGGATCCCCCATCAAATTGCTGCCAAAACATCAGAAAAATTTCCCTTTGTACTTCCATGAGTGCAAAGCTGTGGAGCAGATGGCAACTCCTCTGCTCCCTCTAGGCCATGGCACCTAACCATCTAATTTGCCCAATTTTCAATGGGGTGTCCCCAGCCCGCAGCCTCCATCCTCCACCGGGGACCTCAGCCTGACCTCAGCCCTCCTCTGATGCCCTGCACACCCACACTGAAAGACCCGTGAAGTGCAGGATGCCGAGGAGAGTGCCCGCAAGGGGAAGAGAAGCAGCCTCAATCTTCGCCAGGGGGTGTTTACTCTGAAACCTAGCAATGGCCCCTTCCACATCATCTCTGATTATTTCCAAGAATAGAAGACCTCGCCTCCTGCAGACCTGCTGCAGAGCCCTGCCGTACGCTGGCCTTACTATTCACCCAGATGCTTCTAATTCTTTCCCCCAAGAGCATTTGCCAGAGCCCCACTACATGGCTGCTGAAGCCCAGCAGCTCGTGCGAGGGCGGACCAAGCCCGGGCGCACCGCGGCAAGCGCACTCACCCCTGGTTCGTTCCCCACTCGTTCCGGATGCAGAGGTGCTTGTGCACAGGGTCCTTCATGTAACCTTCGTAGCAGAGACACTCACCTATGGAGAAAGGGGGGGACAGGAGGGACAGGGGAGGACAAAGCTTTCCACGTGCTTCCCCGCTGAGCCCAGCCTGCAGCCACACGGGGCACCCAGCAGCTCCGTTGTTGCACGTGGAGTGAGGCAAGAAGGCATTATCCCACCAAAGCTGGGCTGAGCAGAGGTGACCTCCCAAAGCCACCCAACTGCTTGACCACCTACCAGTCTCGGGGTCACACTGGTGTTCGCAGGGGTCGAGGAGGCGCCGGGCGCAGAGGTCCAGGGCCCAGGGCCCACTGGAGTTTTGCTGGGAGAAGAGGACGACCTGCGCCGGGTTCAGCCAGTCACTAGCGTCCAGCTGGCTCCCCTCCAGCAGGATGAACCGGCTCCCTGCCAGCAAAAGGGTAGTCAGCAGCGGTGACTCGCTGGTGTTCCCTCCATCCCATGATGGTCCCCTGCATCCCATAATAGACCCCTCCATCCCACGATGGTACCCCTCCATCCTGTGATGGATCTCTCTATCCTATGATGGTCCCCTCTATCCTGTGATGGATCCTTCTATCCCATGATGGTCCCCTCCACCTCGTGATGGTCCCCTCCATCCCATGATGGATTCCTTCATCTCTTGTCCACCCCCTTCATCCTGAGACAGTGCCCTCTGTCTCACAGCAGCACCCTCTGTTCCACAGTGAATCGTCTGACCCATGCCCATCTCCTCTGCCCTGTGATGGCCCGCTCTGTCCCATGCCTATCCTCCATCCTGTGACAGCCACCTCCACCCCTGTGCCTGTCCCCTCTGTCCCACAACAGCCATCTCCACTCCACACCTGTCCCCTCCATCCCACAGTGATGTCCTTCATCCCCTGATGGTTCACTCCATTCCATCCCCATCCCCTACATCCCATGCCTGTCCCCCCCACGCCACAATGGTCCCCTCAGTCCTGCGCCCATCTCCTCCACCCTGCATCCAAGCCCTGTGCCCCACACCTGTGTCCCACACCGATACCCCCTATCCCATGCCTGTCCCCTCTATCCTGCACCCATCACCTCTGTCCCACAACAACCATCTCCATCCTGTATCTGTCTCCTCTGTCCTGTACCCATGCCCTCCATCTGGTACCACTCCATCCGTCACTCCCTCACTGGTTCCCTCCATCTCACACCTGTCCCCTCTGTCCTGCAGCCATCTTCTCCATCCCACAACAGCCACCTCTGTCCTCCACCCATCCCCTCTGTCCTGTGCCCATCCCCTCCATCCCATGCATCCCCTCTGTCATGCACTGGTACCCTCCAATCCATGCCTGTCCCCTCCAACCTACACCCATCCTGCATCTGTTCTCTCCATCATTCCCTCCTCTCCTCCATTACAGCTTACAGAACGGGGCAGGAGTGGGGGGTAAGACCATGGGGTGGGTGCTCACCATCAGCAATGAGGTGCTCAGGGACGTGGAGGGTGATCTTGACAACAAGAGGGCAGCTCATGTGGGAAGAGCACACCAGGCTGATGACACAGCTCGTCACACTGATGAGGGTCAGTGTGGTTTTGTTCACAGGACTCCGGGGGGACCCCACTGCAAAACATGAAAGCACAGTCAAACTTGTGACCTCAGGGACCCAGGAAGATCTTGGGGTGCAGCCAGGGGATCTCAGGGTGTAGAGTCCCTGCTCAGTCCCCTGGAAATCCAGCATCAATCCAACCAAGCAGAGTTGCTTTGGATTTTCGAAAGCATGAAGCAGCCTTTGCTGCAGGACCCTCCCTCCAGTCTGCTGCGACCAGGGTCTCCCCAGAACCTGGCAGCCTGGGCTCTCCCATACCCCTGCACTGCAGCACACCAAGACCTTTGCAGCATCAGGACTTAAAGCAGAGCAGAGATATTGAGAAGAAAGGTAATATCCCTTTTTTTTCCTCCCTCCTCGGCATTTCTCTCAGGTTAATTTTGCCATGACAACAGCCTCCTGGATCCTTTGAAAAAGCACCAGAGCCCTAACTGCTCAGGGCACACAGGTCTTTGACTTTTAATCTCTCAGCTGAAGAAGCTGAGTGGAAAAAGCTGGCTGGGGGCTGAGTGGGTATCTCCTGCGGCAACAAAACCTGAACCAGCCTCCCAGAAAAACAAAGCACCATCCAGCAAACAAGGCTTAAAAAGGGAAAATAGACACAAACTCTCTTCCCCAGAGGACAAAACCTCCCAAAGGGATGGAAAACCTCCCAAAGGGATGGTGCAGGGCAGTGGGGTGAGAATCCCGCCTGGGGAACAAGCCTGTCCCCATCCTCCACTGTACATACAGCTCACACATGCATGATGCTGGAGCAAACTCGCAGCAGCACCACGCTGAGCAGCAGCACGGGAGCTCACGGGACAGCCTCTGAAGCATGTTACTCATTAATACACACCAAAGCCCAGCAGAAGCCTCCAGCAAAAAAATCAGAATAAATTTCCTCCTCTGCTGAGAAACTCCACCGGAGAGCAGCAGCAGCCCGCTGTGGGAGCAGGGACCGGCACCTGCCCACGGCAGCCCAGATCATGCTTGGATTTCCATCTTTTGCTGATGGAAAGTCTCCAAACCTGGAGAGGCAACGGCAAACAAGGCAAGAGGGGCCACGGCTCACCACCCGCCTCCGTGCCCGCACCCACCTCGGCTGCGCCTCCGGCTCCGTGAGGGATCTGTGTAGAAGGTCAGCTGGGGATCGGTGTCTGCCTCCGTCCCCGAGTCCCCCTCAGGGTTGAGAAATGCTGAGCCGGCTGCAGGGGACACCGAGTGTGGTCATGGCAGGGCTGGCACCATGCCACCCTGAGCCATCACATCCTGCATCACCCCTTCAGGGCAAGCCTTGCCTTGGAGACCAGGAGCCTTGTCTGCCAGGCGCAGCAGGGATAGTGTGTTCTCCCCTTCCCACCACACACAGCCATGCCCCCTGCCATGGCTCCCATTAGTTTGCAACTTTTCCCTGTGGCCACGCCAGTATAATAAAATATTTATTGTGGCAAACACCCTCTGCATCTTTGCATCCAACCAACCCAACATCATCTGCACCCTTGCAGACACCACTGTTTCTGCTTCCCCCCACCCAAACCCTCCTTTTCACGCTCTCACCCAACACTGGCCTCCTTTCTCCATCCCAGGAGGGGGAAAATTGCTGGACCGTGGGTGGGTGGGAGCCCAGAGCACCCTGTCCATCCCAGGGACACCCCCTACCTCGCGCTTTGTTGTTGATGCGCTTGCGCTGGCTGCTGGAGGTGTGGGACAGCAGAGTCGCCTGCTGATGGTTCGAGTCCACGGGGCTGGTGGCAATGATGTTGTCCTTGTACTTGTTCATCAGGGACAGCTTGGCATTATCACTCCCTGAGCAGGAAGAATTGAAGGCAAAATCTTTCAGGGATAAAGATGTTAAAATAGGAGGGAGGTGAGAAAGAGAGAGATTTGCCCAGATCCATCTCCAGCATCTGTATGAGGCAACCAGGGTGTTGTGGCCATGGGGCCAAGCTGCTTCCAGTGCACCCTCACAAGCTCCTCAAAGCCTGAGGGGGACCGGCACCTCCACCAAGCTAGCCAAAAGCTGAGATTTAACATTCAGCCTCTCAGGGCACTTCTACGTACTCAGGTCTGTAAAGAAAACCCCTGGAGAGCTTTAGGAATCACACCATGGTCTTCCCAAACCATGTCTCAGTTGAGAAAGCTCCAGTTGGATGGCTTGTTTAGTAATATGGCCCACAAGCAAGTGTGTTACAAGCCTCAGGGAATCCCTGCTGGTGATCAGAAGACAGCGTTAACTCTGAATCATACTGATGGCAAGTATAGTTTTACTACTAAAAACCTCAGCTGAATAAGACACTGGAAATCCTGAGACACAGAAGGGAATTTTGGAGGTCACCACAGGGTAGCTCAGAGAGGACACCATTCTGGTTCTCCATCAGGCCGCAGGAACCAAAGCCCTTCCCCTCCAAGCTGCCAGCCACATCCCACTCAGCAGGGGCTGCTCTCAACTGGGTGTAAGATCTCCCAGCAATGGAAGTGCTTTCAGAGTGCCACCAACATCTCACAGGCAACAAAGACTCAGAGAAACAGGGAAAATGCTCAAGAGAAAACGTGTATATGGAGCAATGGAGAGAAAATGATTTGGAAAGGACCAAGCTCAGCCCATGCCCCACTGCCCCATCCCCACCTGGTGTGAGGTCCATGCTGGCCTTCTCGTTGCAGCCCTGCAGCGAGTCCAGGGTGCGGGTGACCTGGCTGGCGAAGTCCTCCCCGCCGTTCATGCACTCACGCTGGAGGTGGTGCCGCAGGTCGGTAATGTCGTACTCATAGCCATCCAGGATGGGCGTCTCACGGATGCTGAGCGTCCCGCTGGAGTTGTGGCCCTGCACGCGGGCGTTGCGCAGGCTCTCGCGCCCGTGGCCCCCGATCAGCACCGAGGGGATGTAGTGGATCTCGTTGGCCGCCTCGGCGCTGGCACTCTTCTGGGGCTGCGGCACCCGGCGCCGCTTGCACCACCGCCGGCGGGTGTAGAGGATCATCACCAGGCAGAGGATGGAGAGCAGCAAGGCGATCATCCCTCCCTGCGGGCACAAACGTGAGCAGGCCTTAGCCAAGGACCAGCGCCAGCCACCCCCCGGGGATGCAAATGCCCCGGGGATGCTCTGGGGGGGCCAAAGTGAAGGCAACGGTGAGGAGCCTGGTCACACCAATAAGAGGTGCTGGCACCCAGCGCTGTCCAAGCACTCCCAGGTGAAGCCTGCCTCGAGCTGGACAAGCTTTGAAGTCACGAGTGAGGCATGAAAAAGCAGTATTTAAAGCAGAGCCTGTTCTGTTTCACTCTCCCACAACACGTCTTTGAAAGCAGAGATCAGATTTATTCCAGGCAAATGCTCCTACGGGCAACTTTTTCTGACCCATTTCCAACCGGTTTCAGTGCTGTCACTCTCAATCTTAGGAGATTTTCCCAGGGTATCCAGCAGAAATTGCAGCACAGATTAAAGGAGATCAAGGCTCGAGACGGCAAGATGACTGAAGCATGGTTTGGGGAATGCCTGGGGGGAAGAGACTGAAAAAGCTCCTGCCCCGCAGAGACAGACCCTAAAACCGCATCCAGCTCTGCCACCTCGCCACCATCCCCAAGGTCACCCTCCTGCGGAGACATCATCACTGCACGCAGACAGAGGCAGCAAGACGAAAGCCCAAGCTAGCCCTCATGCCCAGTCTGATAATAATAATAATGATAATAATGATAATAATGATAATAATAGAGTGAAGAGCTCCACGTCCATCCGCAGCTCTGGTCCCCCTTCCTCTTTTCCATGCAATAGGTGATCTTGATAAAATAAAAAAATAGTAATAATCGGCTCCATTAGGATAAAACATTAAGGGAATTATTGAATGAGAAGCAGGAAAGCCAGCTGGAAAAGAAGCTTTAACGGCCATTATGGTTTAACCCTCTTTCATTCCTGGGATAATGGAGCTGCGATGCACCCTCCAAGACTCTCTCCAAACTTTCTTTTAAAAAAGAAAAACACAAAAAACTACAAAGAAAACGCAAAGAAACTCCAGTGGTTAAGAAGCCAAGGAGTCCAGCAGAGGCAGGGGGGCTGGCCGGCACACGGCATCTCTCTGGCCAGCAGCCTGCAGCCAGGAGGATGGGAAATCTCTCTCTGGGGCTGCAGATTGGCACTGGCTTCATACCTGGCCATGCTCATGCTGCATTTTTAGTGGTAAAGTCCAGGCCCGATTCTCTATCATGTTCAAATCCCTTTGAGTTCCTCTGATCCATAAATAAGTGAGGGCTATCCCCATCCCCACCACAGGCCTCCCATGGTATGGCTCTCCATCACCCTGAGGAAGGGTCCATTTGCAGATGGGGTGACAAGGAGGTGGGAGTAATAC
The DNA here is from genome assembly GCF_023634085.1 of Falco cherrug. Classification (NCBI taxonomy): domain Eukaryota; kingdom Metazoa; phylum Chordata; class Aves; order Falconiformes; family Falconidae; genus Falco; species Falco cherrug. The sequence continues at coordinate 5,995,683 of NC_073708.1, forward strand.
TGGGGCACTCCTGGCTTTCTTTTGCTGCCCTCTGTACGCACATCAAATCCCCCAAACACCAGGGAGCTCTGCCATACACCTGTGCTAGGAAACATGGGAGCCCAAGCTGGAGCTCAGGTCAGGTGGCCACCCGTTTGTGTAGGACTGCGTCTGCGGGTTCTCAAAACAAATTTGTTATTTAACTGAAATTGTATTTCTTCTGCCCTGATAGTCTGAGAGCTCAAACTGCCCCTGAGGAAAAGCAGCTTGTGGCCACCAGACTTCAAGAGGCTCCGGAGGGAGGATGAAAACCAGCACTGGAGTCCCCTCCACTCACTGCTCGTTGGATGGGGTCAGGGCACCCACCGCCTCAGACCCCGGGAGCACAGAAATCCCACCCTGCCTTCATCCCTCCATCACCTGGTACTCGTATGATGGCTGCGAGAGGAGCCCTGCACTGGACAGGCATGGGAGCGCATCTCACGCGGTCCACGTGCAGACCTCTGTCATGATGGATACAGCCCCTCGCTCACACTTCTCTTGGCAACCACACAAAGAGAGAAAGAAAATCAGCCTTGAAAACTCCACGTGATCCTGACTCCTGACATAAAAGCCACCCTCTATTTGTCAGGGTGTGAGGACGCCGCCGGAGTGGAGCTGAGAGTGATGGGGGAAAAGGGGGAGAGGGAGGATTCACTCTGTATTTACACATTTTGGTATGAGCAATGAGCTGCAGACATCCTTGTCATCAGCTCAATAACAAGCCTTGTTGCAGGCACTCCTGTCTCAATCTTGGGACTCAGCGGTACCCAAGAAGACCAAGACGAAGAAGCAGAGCACAGCCAGCCTCTCCCGAGGTGATGCACCCTTTCAAGAGCAGCTGGGAGTGGACCATAAAAGAAAGATACCTGTGCAAAATGTTTTTGGGGGTGGTTTTGCCAGTGATTGTTTTCTTTTCCTCGAGACTAATCAAGCACAAATGATGGAGGAGAAACCTGGCCTGGGGCTGCAATCTGGAAGAGCTATTGATGCTCTCATTAGAGTAGGCACCATTAAACAGCCTGTTTGCAGCCTCGGCAACACATTGTCTCCGGCTAATTATCTTCCAGTGGCACAAAAATCGTAGAATTCTTCAAAATTTTTCTAACATAACAAAAAAAACCCCCCACAACCAACAAACCACAGATCCACCTCCGACACACCGATCTCTGTCTCGCCTTCTTTTCTCTGCCATCGAAACCTCATCCCGGCACATCTGGGGAGAGGAGGAGAGCCATGCAGCCTCGGCACATGGAATGTTCTTGCTTACTGCATGCTGCGAAACTGCAGCCACGGGGCTGCTGCGCTGATAAAAGCGGCGGTGACAGTGCCCAGTGGCACCGTGACACCCGCCGCGCACCAGAGCAGCAGGCACCAGCATCATCCGCCAGGCAAAGGGCTCCTGACAAAGTCAATGTGAATTAACCCTGGGTTAAGGTGGTTGAGACCTTCAAAGCCCAGCACACCCCGGGGACAAAGGCACCCCTGCAAACATATTTGCAAAGAGATGCAAACACAGGGAGAGGTTTAAAGCAGCCTGCTGTTAAAGCACCCTGCAAGCAGCATCGTTCAGAGAGGTGCCTGGGGCGTCTTAACCAGCCCCTGAAGGTGGGCTCAGTTCCCCGTCCCAGGCAGCTGAATCAGATAGGGAAATGTATGGCTTTTCAAAAGTCCCTATGTTTTCTACAGGCTTCTGTACACCTAATCAGGGGCTGCCTTCCCATCACGTACCATGACAGAGATGTGGAGGATCCTCAGCTCCTCCTCTGCTGACTCAGTCTGGGGTTCGTCCGTGGGGTCGAAGCCAGGCAGGTTGGGGGCCCCGTCTTGGTGGTGGATGTGGAAGAGCAACGTGCCGTTCTCCAGCCACTGCTGCCGCCAGCGCACCAGTGGGATGTCATCCGTGTTGCCTGAGATCTCTGCAAAAGCAAAGCCAGCCAGGTGGGAAATGTGGAGGAGGGGGCTGATGGAGATTGGCCTTGTCCCAAAAAATGGGTGGAGGGACCAAGGGACACACAGCAGACACCCTCCGGCCACCTCCCGCCAGCATCACAGCTGCCCCTACACAACCTACAACCTGAAGGATGAAAGTGGAGTAAATCATATTTCTAGGTAAAATTCAGATGTGTGCCCCTCAAAAAAAATCCAGATGTGATGCAGGGACAGAGCACTTATTGACAGCATCTCACAGCCACAGCCAGGGAGCCCGGCAGCATCCTTCCAGCCCTAGTTTGGATGGGTTACACCAGCGTGCTTCATGTTAAACGCAGCTCCAGCCACGGGGAGCAGAGGATATAGGACAACTTCTCAGCGGCACCAGTGGGATCACGGGGATCATGTTGCAAATTATTGCAGACAGAAAATATTTCCCATCCTTTGTGAATGGAGAAACATGCACGTGGCTGCAATTGCACCTGCAGCTCTGGCTCTGATTGAGGTGCATTCAGAGGTTTTCCATCTCCAACCATTTTTTTACAGCTCCCCACACAGAACCCAGCCCTGAGATCTGCAGATATACTGCATCTTCTGCCCAAACACCCCAACTTCCCCTAAGTACCTTCAGCTTCAGGGTTTGGGGATCGTGGGACAGATGTACAGAGCTGGGCTGAGGAGTGACAGCAGCAGAGGACACCCAGGCAGGAGGAGCAGCTGAGAACGGGAACACAACACATGCTGCAGGGCGCTAAATGCCAAATCAAACTGAATTCACCTGGCCAGCTCCAACATTTTGGGGACATCCTACAGCTGGGTTTTAGCAAAAGGGAGGGTGACACCAGCACATCCCTAGGAAAGAGGGGTTTTAACCACCACTTCCATCTCAGACCAGATCACCATCTCGGATCACCTTGATCTCAGCCATCACCTTGAGCCTGCCGTTTGTCTGTTAGTTATTTTTCCTGAAAATACAAGTTTCAATTGCATTTGTTGGAATGACTGTTATAAATAGGATGAGCTTCCCAGTGAGATGCAGCTTTCCCTCCTGTCTCTGCCCTGTGAGAATGGTCCAGCTAGGCCCATCCCCTCCATCCCATTTGTAGCCGAGTGTTTGGATGGCAAGGGGAAAGAGCCCGGCTCAATTTGCAAATTGTCATCTTTATTTTGCTTGTTTCATGCTGCCTTCAAATGAAAACTGGAATTCAATTACAGTGCTGAAAAACAACGTTTTAAATTTACTGTTAATTAATTTCATTAGGCTGCCTTTAAGTGAGCTAGCTACCGGGGAGGGGGGAGCCGGGGGGAATCTGCATCAGGAACCAGGTTCATCCTCCCAAAGTGATTTTATTAATCAAAAGAAACATTAGCTGCAGCAAGTGAATTGGCAGATTGTTTCTGCTCAGCACGGGCCGTATTTCTGGTGGTAATCAGTGTGCTTCAAGTGTCCCAAGCAGAGAGATGCTGAGCTCTCCTCCATGCCACCGGGAAGTAAAACCAGGAGGAGTTAAAGCATCTAGGAAGCCAGAAGCACTTTTGAAATTCCCTCTAACCGCTGAGCTGTGTGTTTAGGCACACAGATCCCTTTGAAAAGCTGGTTCTGGGAGCCGGGAGGGTTTGAAAAAGCAGATCTCCTCCTCTCCCACCTGGTCTTTATTCATGGGCTGAAAGGGGAAAACAAGCTTTCCTGCTTCCCCAGCTCCCCACGGCTTCTTGACTTCAAATGAACTAGCTCAAATAGAAGAAAATATTCTCCCCGCACCTGCCTGCTAACGTGAAATTAGGAGTAATTAAGGCAAGAGCTTTTACGCACAACAGGAACTCAACATACTGACATTTGGAAAAATGTAAATACCAGCATTTGCTCCATTGTAAAGAGTGAAAATAATAGATACTAAGTATATGACATTGTGACATTTAGAAAGCTAGAGTTAAAGATGTTTTCCCCCTGATCTGACACATCATTGAAAAAGCAGCACCCTTCAGCTCATTAATATTTGAGGAGGGCTCCTTGATGGAAGTTATTTAAATGATTAATAGATTATAGTAAATTTAAGCCTTAAAATAGGTTGTCATAATTTCAAAATTATTTAAACCAGCTTATTTTTAAAAAGTAAAATGTATTTCCATAAAAAATGGATTCTTGTTTTAAAAAGAGCACAATCCAGCCACAGAGCTTGAGCGCATTATCCTCTCCCACCAGACATCACGACACGACCCTGCAGCTGCATCACACACAAGTCAAAAGTGTTAGAAATGGAGCAAAACATCCCAGAAATCAACCACCACCACCCCAGACTGGCAGGCTACTACCCCTCCATCACACGACAGGACAAGGCTGCTCCACCATCTCTCCTCCTGCCCTGGGGCAAGGCTCTTGAGGCAGCACCCAGATAAGTGAGCTTCATCCTTGGACCTCCCCTTCCTCTCCTCGACAGTCTTAGCAACACACCACCTGCCCCTACCCCACTCCATTTCTGCTTGAAAAAATTATACGCACAAATGCTTTCCTGTGCCTGTGAAGTTCTCCTGCGGTTTGGCTCAAGCAAAACCAAGACCAAGACAACACAAAGACCAAGACCAAGACCAAGCTTCCACCCTAACACAGCATCTCTTCGTTCTCTCTTCTCCTAGTCCACTGCATTCCACTTGTATCTTTGTCTTGCTCTCCAGCAAACATCTCATCGCCTGGTGGGAGCCACCACAGTGACCCGTGGGGCCGTTTATCTGGATGCCGTAGGGGCTCAGCTCTGCCATGGGGCTGGCAGGTGCCACCCCTGCCAAGCCAGCTTGTACCGCCAGGCCAGGAGACCCCAGAGGAGGTGGGGAAGTGGGCAGAGAGCCAAAAAAGAAAGGGCAGGGTGGGAGAGAGTAACTTCAAGTTCAAAGTTTGAAAGATATTGATGACAGGCCTGGTCCCAGCATGGCTTTCATTAAGGCCTTGGATATGAAGCCATTAGTGCTAGCATTAACTTCTTGCACCTCTGTTAAAAAATAGCCTGCCTGAGTCAGGGGTTAATAACAGTAGGAGACCACTAATTAGGCTGTGCCGCCTTCACCTGGTATCAAACGTGGCCCAGGTCCTTCATATCTACAGGAGCAGCAGCCCCAAAAGACACCGGCTGATGCTTTCAACATAACGGCCATGGCTACTCTCCTCCCAGACCATCTGCGAGGGAGTGGATGGGGGAAGGAAAGGCTGTAGAGGAGCAAACTGAGCAGAGGACAAAAGTCCAGATGAAGTTGCTGGAGGTGGGTGGGTTTACACCTGCTTCACTATTGATCATCCCAAATAACCTCATTTCCCTAGGAACAGCTGCCCCACGCAAAGCAAACCCAGTGATTTTGGAGGCAGCACCTCTGCATCTCCCAGTTTGGGGAAGGGACAGCTCTGTCACAGCCCAATTCTGCACCTGACTGGGTGCAATGTTGAACCCGTAGTCCCCGAGCCCAGCACCAACATGGACCCGCTCCTGTGTCCTCGTCCCTCTGGCAAGACCCGGCACTGTGGCACACAAAGAGAGCAACTCTTCTAAAAAATGCACACTAGCATTTTGATGGGGAAAAAAACCCAACAAAACCCCAGCAAAACAATTTCCCTTTCCACTTGGAAGCGTTTTGCACTAATAGACGCCTTCGATTAGTCAAATGAACTCTGCCATAATGCCAGTCTCTGCAGACCCATTTCAGACAGCAGAGCGCAGATTTTGACTTGGACTTAGATTTCCTCGTTAACATTTAAACCTGGCTTATTTTCCATCCGGAACCTGACTGTGTTTTTATTTAAGTTCCCCGTTAGCTAAGGCTTTCGCTCCGTATCTAAACCTCGCACATCCTTTAAAGGGCTCTAACTCAGCCAAAGCCAGCTCCGGCCTCACACTCCTCCAAGGGTCTCCGGTGGCTGGAGTAACTCAGGAAACCTTCCCACCATAAGTCAATCACACTCTGCTGGGACCTCAGGCCTTGATTCCTATCAATTCAGATGTCAAAGCATATAGCCTGATATTTAACTCGGTTTTACTTCCAAGGTTTTAGTGATACATCTTTCATGAGATAATATTCATGTTTTTATGGGCCCGTTTTAAAAAATCCCATTCATCACTGACTATTTGTATTTTATTTCTTTTTTTTTTTTTTTTTCCCTGTCTCCAATCTCAGGTAGGAAAACCAGCTCATTCTGTAGGTCACTCTGCCTTTTCAAGACAATCCAGCTTTTCCATACCAGCACTTTTCCATACCAGCAAACACAAACCTCACTTTACCTATTAGGAACATGCTTCATGGGAGAGGGCACCTTGGGCAAAATTTCCAAAACACCCATAGACATGGGAGAACCTAAAGGCTCAAGGAAAAGGCACCTGCTGTACCTGGAGCCACCCTCTGGCTAGGTCAGAGAGATCACCCCACCGCAACGTCTGCACGTGGGGCTGGCGCACATGAAGCCATGAGCTGTCACGGGCAGGCTGACAGCTAACCAGGTTTCTGCTTGGAACAGAGGGTGCCTTTGCTTTTGGGAAGGTCGTCATGGAGCGTCATTTCAAAGCTTTAGCCTTGAACTGGGATTTTTGTCCCGAATATGCCACGGCCCCAATCCATCCCTTTCTTTAACAACAAACCCCTTCATCACTCTGGGAGTGACATTGTGCCATGTGGCTGTTTCCAGAGCAGAGAGGACACTGATTCATCATGGATAGCCCTGAGTCGACCAGGTTTGCTCTGCAGCTGCTGACCTTACAGCGTGATGTGCCCCATTGCCCTGCTCTTCCCTGCAGACACAAAGACTTGCCCAACTGCACCTGTGCAACATCCCCTCCAAGGTTATTTTTCCACCACGTATGTCAGTTTTGACCAAAAGCTGGGAAAAACAATGGGCAGGCTGGGATGTTTCCTGGTTTGATTTTTGCTCCTGCTTTGTTAGTTTGGTCCTATCTGCCACAACCGTGAACTACAGAGGAGATGTGGAAAGAAAAGCAAATCCACCTCCTGGACCAACACTTGGGAGACATGGTCATGTTAAAAAGAAAAACCTAAAGCCCCACACCATGACGGTGAGCAAAAGCAAAATAAAGAGAACGTGTAAAAAAAACCTACAAGATGCAAGGTTGATATGTAAACCCCAGAAAGGATGACATTTGTAATTGATATCCCACCCTGCAATGCCATCACATCACTTCTTCCAGAGGGAAACCCAGGTCCCCATGGAAAGAGCCCAAATGATGGAGAAGCTCCCAATCAGCCATGGAAAATTACTGTCCTGGCTAAATGATCTCCAAGCAAATCAGTGAGTTGGAGAGCACGAAGCCCTCGGCCCAGATGGTGCTCACCTATGAGCAACAGAGGAGGACAGCAGCTGAACTCCACCGATGCGACAGCTATCGCTCAGAAAGGGTGAGCAAGCAGAGAAGCGAAAGCCAGCAGAGGAGACCCCAAGCTCTTAAAATAGCTCTTGCGCATCATGTAAATTACAGACCAGTAAATTCTACTTCTGCACTGGACACTTTGTTAGAGGAACCAGTCGATGCGTGGGTAAATATGGGTCGCTCAACACTGTAAGCTAGTAGATAAGGGTGATCCAGTTTGGTGGACTCATTTCAAAGAGTTCTTGTCAAAATCCACCCTCAAAGTTTCCCAAAATGTGGAAGTGGGGATGGGATAAGATGGAAAGCCCTCTTGAAGCCCACCAGGTGGGAGAGGAGTAAGAAGTTAGTTTTCACAATAAAAGGAGGTTACCAAGAAGCCCCACGGAGATCTTTGTCAGGACCTTGGCTGTTCAGAAATGCTCTGGAAGTGGAGGCGAATGATAAAGTTGGTCACCAACGCTAAATTTAGACTCCTCAAAGCTAAAGCTGTGAAGTGCTGGAGGAAAGTGGGCAAGGAAGTGGGCAGGTGAAATTCAACTTTGGTGAAAGCAAGCTGATCTCGAATCCTGCAAGCGGTATTCAGGTCAGCCATCTCCTAACACGGGAGACGAAGCTTGGGAGGTTCAGAGGAGGGGTACAAGGAAGATGAGATGCTGCAAACAACTTTGTAGAGAGGAGAAATGGGCTCCGTTAGGACTCCTCAGCAAGGAAAACAAATAACTGAGCAGGGACATGATAAAAGCAGGTAAAATCATGCAGCCAGTGGAGTGGTGGGAAAGGCAATGATTATTCACCATTTCTCACTTTGCAAAGATTAGGCATGTAAAACCTAACAAAGGGCCCTGTTTCATCCACCGTAGAGTGTGAAAGCCCTGAGAAAGGAACCCAGGGAAGACAGAGCCACCAGTGCCTATCAAGCCAGACAGCCCAGAGGTAAATCCCAGCTGGAGGAATCCCTGCAGCACAGACCTCAGCAGTAGGGAAAGGACCACGCCACATGAGCTGCCTTTTTAACATTTTTTTCCCCAAATTAACAGCTATTTTCCATGGCTGGAGATGCCAAGGGACCGCAGACTCACTGCCTTCCACACTGCCCAGTCTTTTGGGGACGGAGGGTGGCTGCAAAGCCAGCTAGGCGTTCCCCAGGCCACCCTTCGAGGATGCATCTCGCAGCCACATGCCCCTTCAGGAGCAGCTGAGACCCCTGCTCCTCCAGGCACTGCCTCGCCGCGGGAAGGAGACCCCAAGGCAGCTCCCTCCACTGAGACAGCCTCTCAACACCTGGCCGGCGACTCACCCTCTCCAAATGCCCACCCTCCACGCCGTCAGACCCTACAGACCCAAGACACCTGCCCAGATTACCTTCAGCTTTCCAAGCCAGCCAGCGATTTTCATGGGGAGGCAAAGGGCTATTTATATCCATCGTGGGCTGGCAGGGAGGGTAATGGCCAGCCACTCCAGCCCATCTGCCAGGCACTTAGCAAGACATCGGAGCATATCGTACAGGCGAGGTCAGGCAGCGGCGGTGGTGGGACAGGCAGGGGAGGCGGGGGGGACGCATTATATGATGACACGGACTTCACTTCAAGGGTAAATTTCAGCCTGCTCCTGCAGACTAATTTGTTTAAGTGCTTATTGCACCAAGGCCAAGAGGTCAGGGAAATTAGACATTATTTTGGCATTCTCACGCTCAGCACAGGAAACAAGCACGACTGCTCGTTGCTTATCTCCTGGGGGGAGAGCCAGGACCTGCAATTCTTCTGGGCCATGGGAGGTACAAGGTGGCCCTCCTAGGGGGTGAAACAAAATAACCCTGTCCGCTCTCCTGCCAACAGCAGGGCCAAGAGTTTTCCCAAGAGGTAGTAGTCCTCTTCCTCCCGTCTCCCCTGGAGGGAACAATGCTGGTCTTGTGGGCAGGACGAATCCTCACCAGTGGATCGTCGTCATTTCCATCCCCATACTGGGATGGAAAAGCCAGCCTTGGACTACTACCGCCTGCAGCCTCATGTCACAAACCCCTCAGTGCTTAGGAGCTCCTACCTGATTTCAAGCTCCATTTTCAAGTTTGTGGAGAGGCTTTGAAAGATAACAGGGAGAAGGAGAGAAAAAAAAAAAGAAGGAAGAAAGATGTAGAAGGGGAAAAAGTTAACTGCGCATCTTGAATTTATCACTCTTGAAAGAAGAGCTTGTCAAGAGGGCCAGAGCCCAGCAAGTGCACAGTGATCAATGGGAGGACTTTTGGGTCTAGTCAAGCTTGTTTCAGATTTACAGGAACTGAACAGAGGCATAAATCTGGCACCGCCTGACAAAAATGGAGGTAATTAAATCTGCAGGTGTATATAATTGTCATATTGATGATCTATATAAATCAGCGGAGCCAGCAAAAGCACAAAGCATTACGTTGAGCACGGAGCCGATGAGCTGTTTGCCCACCTGCCTGGCCAGGAGACAGGGCTGGTAGCCACAGGACGCATCCCCGAGGGACACCCACCTCACTCGAATGGACCTGCCCATCAAAGCAGCCACCACAACCCTCTCCTCCGTGAAAGACCTTCTCCAGAGTGCCCCCACAAGCAGCAAAAGCAGCAGGACCCCCCGCCGTTTTCAGTGGATACAATTACCTACAGCCTCATCCCGGCTACTGCAAAATCTCCTGTGACTTCAGGAGGATGAAGATGGGACTCCGAGCATGGAGATGCCCGACCACGGATGCTGTGAGGGGCTTTTTGCAGCCACTTTGAAGCTCCAAGCCCAGATGCAAGTGGGGCACTGACTTGCTCTTGTGACAAGTCTTTTCTTTTTTTTTTTTTTTTTTTTTTTTTATTATTTATTTTAACCTTTGTTATTTTGGGAACTTTGAAGCCTGAGGTGCTCCGAGGCAGCTGCCTTTGTAGGAAGAATAGAAAGTGCAGAGCAGGGATTTGAAAGAGGGGGAGAAATAGGGAGGGGAAGAAACAGTGTTTCACAGCTGAGGCCTATGACAGCTCCTTCACCATTTCTCCCACATCCCAACAAACCCACACCAGGAGGCACTTGGGACTCTTTTACCAGCAGCTATAGGAAAACTGGATGCAAATCAACCACAATGTCTTCCATTTATCTAACACGGTGGACCAGAGAAACCTCAACAACCTTTGCAGACCTGCATCCCCTCTCCCAGCGCTCAGTGGGACACCCCTTGGTCCCTGGGGTGGCTTCAGAGCATCCTTCCCAGCCACCACAGCTCAGCCCTGCTCCTGCTGTGCCTCAGTGCCACGGGGACACGTTTCTTCCCACCGTGCCGGCAAGGGCAGGAACACCAGGGAAGGCTTTCCCATCATCTTTGCCAGCCAAGCCCCCTCCCATGTGCCCATGGGTCAACCTGCTTCCCAGGTCGAGCACAACGTATGTGCGGCAATTGGATAATTAAAAATTAAGCAAGCACTTCTGCATTGCAGTCCAAATTATGTAACGCTGCTCTTCGATTTCAGCACCCATCAGCTTTAACGCGATCACACAGCAGCAGGGCCCTGCCAGTGTTTACCTGCCTGTCTTTTCAGGCAGGGCTCACAACCTTGGTAGGGAAAAGGAAACACCAATGTCACAACCATGAGCAAAAAGATCCCTTGCAGTTGCATGAAAAAAAGAAAAGGAGGAAAATCTAGTGATTTTCTTGGTCCAGTGCCAAAATCTCAGACGTCCATAAAAAAGGGATGGAGCTGGGATGCTCCTACCCAGCCAAGTGCTGAGGGTTGCCCCAGTCAGGACAGCATCCCTGTGACCAGGGTGGGGATGGTTCTGAGCAAGAGGTGGCTGCCTCTTGCTCCTTTTGTGCCAAAGGAAAGCAGCATCCCATTTTAGCAAATAAGCAGCATTTCTGTAAGAAAACAAAATTAAATCAAGGCAAGGAGTGAGCTGGATTTTCGTTATCTCGAGAGCGTAACTGCAAACTCCTGCATTTATGGCCAGATCTTTGCTTTAACCCTGCAGGCTCTGGCTGCTGCCAAGACCAGGGCTCAGTGAGCCAGTCTGCCACCTCCGCCCTTCCTTGGCCAGAAACCCACTGAACACACAGCCATGGCCCCTGCAGTGCTATTCCCAGGACACAGGTGCTGCCACCCGCTGCAAAACCAGTAGTTAGTTCCTGCTGCAATCAGCACCAAAGGGCACTTCATTGGGCTCCATGCATGGCAGCTTCAAGAAGTCACCAGGGATGCTGCGGCTCACACCCACGGTGAGCGGCTCCACCAGCACTCTCCACCACTGCTCCCAATACCCCTTAGCTTTCGTGTGGTCCCTCCAGTTATTTACTATCTCCTGCCATTGCACCTCTCTTCCCACTCCATGGTCCTTCTTTTCCTGTCTCCCTCCCACCACCTCGATGCTTTCCTGGTGCTGGCACGGCTGTGTTTCAAATTCATGGTGCCTTCTGCCCCACAGCACGTGAAAAGCCCTTCTTCCCCAGCGCTGGGCTTTAATTACAGGGAGGCCAGCTCCAGCTCGGGCTGATCACCCCACCATCATCCCATGGGGCGATGTGCACCACGTCCATCCTGGCGACCTCCACATCACTCATTCAGCCCCCAGCCCCGGTAACTGTGGGTACCCCTTCACCCCAGTTTCTACCAGTAGGTGTGGGGGGACTGGGGGGGGATGCTCAGGGCTGGCAGCTTGAGGCTGAGTCCTCCAGCTGTTAGCCAGCAATGTGTCTTATTCAACAAGCAAGAAAAAGGGGGAAAATGACAATAAAAAGCTGTGGAAGCCAGCCCAGGTCCAAGGTTGACTGAGCAGGCTCGATGCACTCCCCTCCCCGGCTCACAGGCATTTCCACCATCTCCTGAGGGGGCTGTGCTCTTTCTCCTGCCCACCAGGTCAGAGCTCGCCAGCAGCATGGCACACACAGGTAGAGAGTGGCTCCTGCTGAAAAGCCAATAAAATTGGTTTGATTTTTGCCTGGAAGGATGTTGTGGATGCTTGGGCACACAGCTCAGCCCAGCTAAAGCTGTGTGCCATGGCATTAGCTGGGACAAGACCCCTGCACCTCCCCACTCATGGGGCAGCAGAGACATTTGTAATTCCCCCAAATTCCCAGGCCACGTGTGCCACATCTCCAGAGACCAACTCCCTGGTTTGTCCCTTTTGCCAGCAAGACAGCCACGGCAGTGTGTCAGCTCTTGAGTCCCACCGCTGCTCCTCTCCAGAGCCCTCCCAAAGCGGTGACAGCCAGAGCCCAGCTATTCCTGGCTGAGCAATAGAGGAAAGCTTGGGGAGATGCAGCTCTGGGATGGGAAAACAGTTCCACACCGGCACAACTGCCAGCAGGAAAGCAGTGGCCAGAGGAGCCCAGGGCCAGCCCGGGGCAGTGGGAGGCATGGCGGGCTCTCCAGTCCAAACTTGTTGTTTCCAGGAGAGTTCCCAGTGGCTATGGACACTGGGGACATCATTAGGGGAGAAGGCAGGCTGACAGCACTGCAGCAATTTAAAGCGTGCACTCAGCCAGACTTAGCACCCCCAGGACCCTGTGGCCACAGCTGCGGAGTTGACCCTGGCGAGAGAATTAGGGAGCACAGTGTCTCCTCTCCCAGGCATCTCCCCTTCCCCACTGAAGCCAGCCAGCTCGACCACTCCCCACAGAGGCCCCCCTGCCATGACGCTGCCCTTCTCAGCAGGAGAAAGGGCACTACCCTCCGGATGCCACACACTTAAAGACAAATCACCCTGTCCTGCCCTGAGCCACCTGTCCCCGAGCTGGAGATGTGCCCTGTAGTCATTTCCCATATCCTCACTCCTCCTGCCGTGCCATGAACCCTTTGCTTGCACTAACGCTCCCCCCAAACCCTCCACCTACAAAGCTGGAAAGATTTTAAGCCTTAAGCCACCTCTTCTGAAAAAACACCCTGCTGCATCCTCCGTGTTGGAGGATCACCGTTATGGAAGGGCATTTGGCAGCTGTGGGGCAGCGGCACTGGGAAGCACCGGGAGCCCACCAGCCCAGGCAGCTGGTTCCCAGCGCTGTGCCCTCCCTCTCTTGCTCCCCTTGGGATGCTCAAATTAATTGCCTTGTCTCCCGGAGCTTTTAGCTGGAACAAATAAAAGAAAAGGGGGGGTGTGCCAAAACCCATAATAAGGTCTACAGTTCCTCTGAGCTACAAGGGCTGCTTTAAATTTCGGGGGTTTTTCTTTTTTTTTTTTTTTTTATTTGAAGGAGGTTTCCATGGTAACTGTCTCCCATCACACAAGAGCCTGTGCCCGGGATATTTCAGGATTGCTAATATCTGCTTTCCCAAGCAGCCACTGTGTTGTGACGGTGACATCGTGGCCGGGATTCTTGGCAGGGGAGGAGGGTAGGGGTGCAGGAGAGAGGAAAAGAGGTGCCACTTCCAAAAAAATAAGTTCAGCGTCCTGCCCGTACCTGGTTTCCCCTGCCCATCAGGCAGATCTCCACACCAGAGGGCTCTGGCGACCAAGCCATGGTTTTGCTTGGACCGCAGACCCAATTTGGGGAGCACTCCCAAGGCAACACAGCCCTTTCCAGGCTGAGCAGAAGCGATGTGTCCAAGCAAGGGCACAGGCAGGGTCTCCTTAACATCTCCTGCTTCCTTCTCCGACTTCTTTCCTCCACCAGGTTAGTTTTCAGCTGGATCAGCTCCCTGCGGGAGCAAAGCCAGCTCTCTGCATTCCCCATAGCTGCTTGCTCTGCTACGCTCGTTAGTCATCCTAATTACTGAAATGCCTCAGAGCTGGCCAGGAAAGGGACTGTGTCTCCTCTTGCACTGGGGCTGCAGATGCCAAATTTCTGTGACTGATGTGCCACCACCAGCTAGAGGGTCCCTCAAGGATCCTTTAGCCCTACTTCAATTATAAATGGTGAAAAAAGCCCCTGCCTGCTCCCCAGCAGATCTCAGGCTCTGCAGACAGGACACAGTGGAGGCGATGGGCTCAGTCCTCTGTCCAAACCCAACACTAGCAAACAAGACCTCACAACAAAGCAAAGCACGGGGTCAGCTTAGATCACATCCCAAACCAGACCCCCAAGAGCCCAGCGCCGCCGCTGTGGTGTAAGCATCCATCCCTAGCATCCCCCCGCTGCAGGGCAGCAAAACAAGATCAGAAATACCAGCATGGCCCATGAGAAGGGAGGAAGCTCTCCCTCCTCCGGGTGCTTTCTCAGCGTTAAGCCATAGCAGGGCAGCCAGAACCTGGCAATCAAAAGATCTTCTCTCATCCAGACAAATCCCCCAGCCTTCGGAGTGCTATTGCTTGGGGTGAGCCACCGGCCACAGCCAGGCTGGCTGCAGAGAACCCAGAGCCTGGCAATTTGCAAGCAAAAGGACAACCAGTCTTAAATGACAGAGCCGTCACCATCCAGACACTGCCTTAATCCTGCCAGGCTAAAATTCCTTTATTTGAAGGACTGCTCTGCAGCAAGACTCCAAAAGAGTCAATTTCAGAGCCTCCGTTTAGCTAGCTAAGCAACCATTAAAAAAATAAGATAGAATATAAAATAAAACAGTAAGAAATGAGATGCAGCCCAGAAGCAAATGCTGCCGGCATGAGAAGAGAAGGGCAGAGGTAAAAAATAGCGGCGTCACTGAGGCGCACGGCTGCCCGAGGCTCCCCTTCACCCCTGGGACCACAGCCAATTCCAGGGGGTAAAACATGCTGCAAAGCTTTGAGGGTCTTTGAGGAGCACCCGTGTAGGCAGCCCATCTCCCAAAACTGTGACAAGTCTTAGGGTGGGAACATGAATGAGCCTGAGCACCCCTGCTTGGATGCTGTCTGAGAAATTAAGGCTGCGAGTGATTAAAGGGAGCCGGGAGCATCGCTCTGCACATCCAGCCAAAACAGGGGGCCAGGCCCCCTGCAGCCCCCTTGGCTGAGGGCTGGTCCTCTGCCTGCCCTGCCAGGCACTGCCAGACCCCAGTACCCACCACGGATACACCAAGCAGCCCCACGGCCCGCTCCCCCCTGCTGCTTTCTGGGTCAGCGAGATCCCCTCCCAGTCCCGCTGCAGCTGGAGCCAGCTGGATGCATGGTTGCTGTGGCAACCCGTTCCCAGAGACAAAATCCCTATTTCTTATTTTTTTTCCTTGGTTAAGGAAAAAATATACAAGAGGCCTTCTACATCCGCTGTGCCACCGAAACCTCTGCTCCCAGTAAGACAGTGGGTTGGTGATGGGCACGGCATGGGGGCAAGGTGTCCATAAGGATGGGGACATGCACCCTGTGCCTCCCTCCTGAGCACCAGTTACCTCCTGTTCAGCTGAGGGGCACTTTGTCCACTTCCCTGCAACATTTTCCATCCTGGCTGCTGGGTTGTAAGGGCTGTCCCTGCTCATAGCTGGGGCTGGTGCTGGGCTCCATTGCCTGCAGGACGGGGAGTGACCAGGCATGGGAGCACATTCAGTGCTTCCGTGGCTCTGAGCAGGTCACCTCATCCACTCTGGCCTCATCTTTCAGCTGGAAAAGGGTTGTGGAGAGGTCCAGTTTACATTGCATGGCCAAGAGTAAGGGCAGGAACAAGGTCCCACCAATGGTTTGTACCCAAACCCTATTAGATGAGCCTGTCCTGTCCCACCAGGTGCTCCAGGATGCATGGAGGGATGCAGGTCCCTCCACTTTGCTGGAAGCTCCTTAAGCCCCTGGGCCTTGGTGGCAAGAATCTCACACAGCAGATGGGGCAGCCAGCAGCACCCTGGATGCTACAGACAATGTCCCACCACCAGCAGCAACCACTCCAGGAGGATGTAGGAAGAAGGTGTCTCTCCTGGATTTGCAGTAGATGTAAACCCCAAGCATCCATCTCAAATTCACCCCGCGGCAACGGGAACTGGGTTTAGGACCCTGGCCAGGCGATCAGCTGCTGGCAGCAGAGGGGAACGAAGCACATCCCACTGGCAGGGTGGGTTTTGCCAAGGGGCAGGAGGGCTTCCAAGACAGGGTGTTTTGGGGTCCATTCCACACCACAGGTCCTGGCGTGGGTGAGCTGGGAACCCCCTGGTAAAACCTTGGCTGCCCTCCAAGCCACCCATCGGGGAGGTGCCAGCAGCCTCCCCCTCGTCCAGGCACACGGGAGCATAGATCATACCGCCGGGTTTCAGTGCATGTGACAGTGTCCAGGATCAAAGCCAAGTTCAATTAATGGCTCACAATCTTATTAGAGAAATTATTTCAGGATCTTGAGTAAAAGTCCGATATATCCACTCCATTCCATTAGTCAGGCTCATTTAGTAATTCAATCAATCTAAGCAAGGCAATTGAGCTCCTCTGGTATAATTTAACTTGGTTATTCTCTAGGTACTTAAGAATTTCTTAATATTTGCTCCATTATTTTGCCATTACACCTATTTCCAGGTGCAAGGTTCACACTGGAGCGATGCTGTGGGTCCCACAGTGGGACGAGCCCCACCGTAGCGATCTGCCATGCTGTCCTGGTCTCACGAGATGGTGAAGTGTGACAGGGAAGAGGGGCTCTGCCAGTGATCCTGGGGTGTCACTGAGTCAAGCTGGGGACTGGCTCCACAACACCCCAAGAAACACTTTCCTACCACAGAAAGGCGAGACCAAAGAGCCACCCTGCATGCCACCAGCACCCAGACCCAGATGAGAGGAGCGAAACCAAGCAATCCCCAACCAAAACCCAACGGGACGTTCTTCTCACTTGACATGAAAGTGGGAGCAGAAAAAAACAAACAAAAAAAAGGGATAATGCAACCCTGCAGCCCCTTGGCTCCTGCTTCCCTCCTCCAGGGTCATTTAGGAGTTGGGGGTGAGGGCAGACGGGGAGGGGGACACCACCTCCCACAGTCCACGGCAACGGGGAGACATGTGGGATGAGGATGAGAGCCGACAGGTGTCACATCTCACCGCCTCCCCGTGCAGCCTGGAAGGAGAGCTGGGGCGGGCAGGCGTGCCGGTGGCCCGTCACCCTGATTAGTGGCAGCCCACATCCCCGTGGTGGCCTGTCTCGCATTCCCCCCCCCCAGTGCAATCCCATTATTAACCCAGGGAAGTCATGGCCAGAGCATCCACCAGCAGAGCCAAGAGCTTAGCTGAGATTTAACAAAAAAAAACTGATTAGATATTTCGGGGAGATATTCAAGAGCAGTTGAATATGCCCAGCTCACCGGTGCCTTTGAAAAATCTCACCCCTCTAAAAAATTAGAATTGATTTTGTATTTAAAAAGGAATCTATTTAATTTAAAAGTAAGATAATTTGAAATCATGACAGCTTGTATTAAGGCCTGAGTTTATGATAATCTATTAAAGTCATTGAAGTTAAGAACCTTCTCCCATCCTCTGCTGCCAAGGCTCCCGTGAGGGCGATGGGGAGCGGGGGGAGTTGGGGGGAGAGGGGCTGTGCTGCCCCCGTTTCATGGCACGGCAGCTGGGCTGGAACCCAGTGAGGCAGAAAAAGTTCCTTCGGCTCCTCCACACTCAGGGAAAAAAAAAACAAAAACCAGGACACAGAAAACCATCCAGTATTTCAAGATCTTGAATCATCTGGCACCCAGAAAGCAAGGGTTCAACCCATCGGCTCCGCTTTCTCATTCCTCAGGTCGATTTTTACATGCAAAAAGGTATTTCAAGACTTCACTTTTTAAATATCTAGTGCATTACAGAAGAGGCAAAGGAGTCAAAGACACCGTCTTTTGCGCGTTTTTTAATTGCATCGCAAATCTCTGCCAAGCCCGAGGGGCTGTGGGAAGCCAGGATGCTAATAAATACCCTGCTCACCAGTTTATAACCTGCGAAGGATAAGGCCCAAAAAAATTAGCAGCCCGCAGGAGTGTGAATCCAGTTAATGACATATCAAATGCAGCTGGATGCTGCCGAGCCAAGCAGCAAGGAAGAAGGGGGTGTGAAGGTTAGTGGACAGGGAATATTGAGCTGCTAATTAGCATTTCTTAATGGCCACCGACTAGCGAGACTCAGCCTCCCTTCAGGAAAAAGTACAGCTAGTGCAACAAACACAAAACAAGATGAAAGGCAACCATTTCATTTCAAATGGAGGTTTCCTTGATTTAAAGCAGGATGAAAATGGGTGGTTTTAAATGCAGGCAGCCCGGCGCGCAGCAGCGAGCAGCCTCATCCTGGCTCCCATGCCCTCGCCACTTCCCAAAAATTCAGGAGGTGGGGAAAAAAAAAAAAAAAACCCCACAGCAAAACAGGGGGATGGTGTCAGAGTCCCTTTGAAGACAGGCACATAAAACAATGTGGGGTTTTATGGACACAAGCATGAAAAGCGACGCACGTGGGGACTGCGTGCGAGCCGCTCTGGAGCAAATGCAGACAGCAAGGCAGCACGTGCACAAGGAGGTGGCCAGCACAATTAAAACATGCTCCGTTCATTAGCAAAGGGAGCTACGAAGCAGCTGAAAGGATGCCCGAGTGCCTCCCCCCCTCCTTAAACCAGGGGTAATAATCCCAGAAACGATCCCTCTGCTTCTGGAGGCACACAGGAACGTTTGGCAGGGCTGAGCACCGCACACCTGCCTCTGGCACCGGGACGGCTGTGTGGTAGGGGGGGGATATGAGACCCCAAAACGGTGCATGGAAAGCGAGCAGTAAGCAATGCCTCACCCTCTTGGGTAAAGACAAATATAAAGCTAAAGCTGCGGGGCAGCGGATCAAGGCAAGCCAAAGCAAGCGCATCCCCCCAAGGCCCCAGCAGAGTCACAGCTCATCGCTACCCGCAGCAGGGAGAAGCAAACGCGTGAAGGGGAAGGACAGCAGTCCTCCTGAGTGCCTTTCCCCCCACAGACCCCCAGGTCAGGCAGGACAGCCCCCGCCTCTCCATCATCCCCACTGGCACAGGCAAACCCCAGCAGAGGGGTCCATCGAAGTCCCTGCCACACTACCCACCAGCAACGAGGAGATGCCCACAACCTCCATGCTCATCGTTAAGTTGATTATGTTACCAGAGCACCTCATCAGGGGTCAGGAGTGACAGCTGGTTTTGGGGTGCCCCGTGCAACACACACCCCTGGCACTTTATTTTTAGCAAGCACCGTACGTGGCTCTCCAAAGACCCCAGCACATCTCTAGCTGGGGGAAAAAGCTTTGACCCACGTGCCCGTCAACGGGATGCCCAGCTTGGCCACCATGGCAGGGAGGTGCCAGCCAGGCAGGAGAGACCACTCATGCCAGTCTCCCTCAATGCTGGCCGAGCTTGAAAGCACTTGAATTATTTGCAGTGGTTTTGAGGGGAGCAGCCAGGGCTGGTGGGGGTGACACCCAGCCACCCTTGGGCTCCCCTATCTGACCTTTTCCCAGCGGCTCCCCTTGCCCCTTCCCCTGCCACGGTCTCAGCCTGCCACAGCCAGCTCCCTGCATGCTCCTATCCTCTTTGCGGGGAAACTGAGTCACGGTGCAACCTTGAGGGAATTGCTTGAGAGCCCACGTGGCAGAGCGAAGGTGCCACTGCCAGGAGTAACTGTGCAGCATCGCCTGCCCTTCATGGGGCCCCCAGCCCAAACCCAGGCCCCTGGGCAGCCCTGGGGTCTGGGCCAAGCCCCTGCCAACCAGCAAGGCAGCTCCCCTCCTCTCAGGAACCCGTTCCTGGCACATAGGCCCTGGATCTGGAAACCATCACAAGCAGAAGGAACAGCTGCCCAGCTCCCCCAGGCTGAGACACTGAACCGGGCTCAGAGGCACAGATGTGGGTGTGCAGATTATTCACCGCTCTGACACATTATTATTTGTTTGAACTCAACAAGGTGGGCACAGTTAATGGGTCTGGGGTTTGCCAGGGATGGTGCAATCAGCACCGCGTGAAGCCAGGTTCCTGGAAGGATGCTCAAATGCACCCTCCAACCCACGCACCAGAGCTTGTGGAAATGCAAACAGCTGCTGACACTGGTTCCATGCATCGACCCAGCATGGCCACGTCCCCACCAAGTATGCAGTGCCAGCAGTGATGCACTCTGGTTCCTCGGGCTGGGGGCTCTCCAGCTCCAGAGGATGCGGCCCCTGAGTTACCAAGTCTGAGTCTTGCAAGCCCTCTATGCACTTCAGGGCTTCTGCCATGCAAAAGCAGTGCCCAGGCTAATAATAATAATAATAATAATAATAATATGACCCACAAATGGCAAAGCAGCACAATAACAACAATAATAATATGCACACATGGCAAAGTGGCCATGGCAGCTTCAAAGGCCAGCCCTTACCTTGCAGGAGGGAGGGAGATATATCACAGCATTTCCAAGGAGTCATAAAGTCAAAACCCTGGCACACAGGGGGGCTGTAAGGTGTCCCCTCCTGCCAACCCAGCCCCAGCATCCTGGGTGGGGAGACATGTACTGGGACCACCTCTGTGCCTCCAAAGCCCAAACCCCTGCATGCTGGGACCTGCGCACCCACAGGCTCCCGGGGACTGACATCCCAGGTGGCAATGCCCAGGAGAGCCCAGCCACCACAGGGACATCTGGGTCTGCTGACATGGGGCCAGCTGTCCTGTTAGTTGTCTGATGGCAGGTCAAGCAGAAGGAGGCGAAAGCAAACCCCTGCCTGGCATCATCAGTGCAAGCCCTGGGTGCAGTGGGGGCTTTCCTGCACTGCCCAGTACATGGCACATCGTGGATTTGAAAAACCCTCGGGGAAATCCCCACAGTACCAGCCAGGAGTCATGCCCAGGGACCCCTGCCCAACCAAAGCCATACATTCCCACCCAGATGCTCCCCACTGGCAGCATCCCAGGGCCCACTGGGGTCCGACTCCTTGGGAGAGGGTCCAAGCAGGAGGCAAGGGACAAGTGGCCAGGTGGCTTTTGGGGCGTCAAGGTGGCATGGGGCTGGCAGCCATGCCTGCGCGTCCCCCTGCATCCGCAGCGCTGCCGCCCTGTTGCCACAGCAACGCTCTCCGGCCTCTGCTGCAGCATCCCGCAGCACAGGGCTTGGACCAGGGGACAAGAAACAGCACAGCCAGCTGCCCCCCTTCCTGCACAGCCCCCCAGCCTCAAGCAAACCATCACCGGGTGTCCCCCCCCTGCCCCACAGCATCAACAGCCCCCTGCCTGCCTCTGCCTTTCCCACCGGAGAAGGGGGATGGCCAGGCAGCAGTGAGCACTGCCCCCAGCCCACGCAGCACCCAGGGCCAGGGGCTTTTTTGCGTGTGGGCTGGGGGCATTTTTGTGCACAGAGGAGTCCAGGGGCCACGGAGGCGATGAAACACTAGGGAAAAGACCCAGGCGGGGGCCACCGCTATGCTCTGCCCACACACAAGGGTGGCACAGAGGGGGCGATGCCACACAAAGCAATGTGCCAGCGCCTCATTTTTGGGCCAACATCCAGACAAGGGTGGCATTTCAGGGCACCCAATGTGCCGCCAGAGCAGTGACGGGTGGGCAGAGCTTGCAGGGGGTGTGCACTGCCACTGCAGGGCTGCCAGGAAAGCAACGGTGGCATTTGCGCGGGGCAGGGGGTTACATGCGGGTGGTGGTAGGAAAAGGGTGTTCTGCACCGATGCTACTGAAAATTAGAAATCTTGGTGACTTGTCCCAGGTGGCCAGGAGGGAAGCGGGTCCCCGTGCACAAGCAGCAGAGGCCTTGCTTTGACCCCAGTGTAAAGAACGGGGCAAATTCTCAGCGGGTTTTGGTGGAAGACAACTGCAGAAACCCATTGGAGGTGGGCAGGGGAGCCTGGCGCAGCAGGCGAAGCGCCGAGGCCTGGCTAGAGCCGGTAGCTAGAGCCGGTGGGAGCCACCCCAGCCGTGTGCAGGCCAAAGCCTCGGACCCGGGGAGCGGGAGCGCCGGAGGCAGCAGCACAGGCGGGGTGGGAAGTGCTGGGCACCGGCGTATTTTTCCAGCTGGCTGCGGGAAAGGTGACTCTGCTCCTCTGCTCGGGGGCAGACAAAGCAGAAAGCCTCACCTCCAGGCTGGCGGCAGACCAGGGGCCTCCTGCCAGCACTGGGGACAACCCCCGCGGATGACAGCCCCGGCGGGGTGCACCGAGCACCCCAGGCCTGCAGCATCACCCCGGCCCCCGCCCGGTGCCGAGGCGCTGCAGCGGGGCCAAGCGCCGCCGGGCAGCCGCAGGGGACCCGCACGCCGGTGCCGCAGGGAGGAGCCCGGCAGCCGGGGATGCTCGGGGCCCGCTGCCGGCGGGGGGGAACGGGGGGGGACAGACCGGCCGCCGCCCGCAGGCTCACCCAGCACGAAGTAAGGCAGCTCCGTATTCTCCAGATCATCCACCACCACCATCTCGCCGGGGAAATCGTTGCGTACGGAGAAGAGCAGCTTGGGCTCGGCGGCCGAGGGGCCGTGCATGATGCTGAGGTCGTTCTCCCGCAGGAAGGGCAGCGCCGACACCGTGATGCTCTTCAGCTTACACTCCAGCTCCTTGGCCGCCGCCTCCGCCGCCGCCTCGGCGGGGCCGCTGCCCGCTGCCAGGCAGCAGCCGGCGAGCAGCGAGCAGAGCCCGGCCAAAGCCATCTTGGAGCCCCGCGCCGCGCTCCCAGCGCCGGCCGGCCGGGCGGGCGGCGGCGGCGAGGGGCGGGGACGCGGGCCCGGCGCCTCCCCGTGCGGCTCGGCACGGCACGGCACGGCTCGGCAAGCTCGGCACGGCGCGGCGCGGCTCGGCACGGCTCGGTTTTCCCGGCCCCGCGCCTCCTCGCGCGGCTCGGCACGGCACGGCACGGCACGGCTGGGCACGGCTCCCGACCCCGCGCCTCCCCGTGCGGCTTGGCACGGCACGGTTTCCCCAGCCCCGCGCCTCCGCTTGCCCCGTTTTTCCCCGCACCCCTTGGAAACCCGGGAGGGCTGCGGTGGCGGGAGGGGTGCCGGTGCTGCCCGGCCCAGCCCAGCCCGGCTACCTTTGCCCCCTTCTGCACTGAGGTTAATTTACAGGTACCCGCCCCCTGGAGAAATCACAGACCGCCAAAGTCCCGGACCTCCAGAATCCCAGGATAAGTCATGGACCTCCAAAGTCTCAGACATCCAAACTCCCAGGAGAAGTCACAGACCTCCAAAATCCCAGCAGAAGTCATGGGCTGCCAAGTCCCAGACATCCAAAATCCCAGGAGAAGTCATGGACCTCCGAAGTCTCAGGCATCCCAAATGCCAGAAGACCTGGGCCTCCAAGTTTTTGGACATCCAAACTCCCAGGAGAAGTCACAGACATTCAAAATCCCAGACCTCCAAAATCCCAGCAGAAGCCACAGGCCCCAAAGCCCTAGGAGAAGTGTCAGACCTCCAAAATCCTAGGAGAAATCACATACCTCCAAAATCCCCACAGAAGTCACGGACCTCCAAAGTCTTGGACATCCAAAATCTCAGGAGAAATCATGGACTTCCAAAGTCCCAGACCACCAGACTCCCAGCAGAAGTCACAGACGTTCCCAATCCCAGTAGAAATCATGAACCTCCAAAGCCCACAAGCCTGTGTGGTTTTTAAAAAAAGAAAAAAAAAAATAGAGCATAAGGGCTGGCCCCAAACTTGCTGGTTCTTTTTGCACTGGATGCATTTTATTTTGACTCTTTTTAAGTGAACTCAAAGCAGCACCAGCAGCTTTTGCCCAAACACCAAACCTTCTTGCAGAGACCTGTGGTTCTGCAGCCAAAACATTCTGGTGGGAAATGTTCTCCCCTCCCAGTGTGGGGTGAAAGACCCAGGCCCCACGCCAGCAGAAACACGCAGCCACGGCCACACCGGTTTGGTTTTCCCCCTTGGAGTGGAGGGGTGCAGAAGCATCGCTGCCCTGGAAGTGGAGCTCCCACCCCCCCCAGCTCCATGCTGGCTCCTTGTGCTGGGCATGGCTCCATCCCGCCTGGCGCCTCCAAAGAAAACCACACACTAGATAACCGTTACTTTAAAAAAAACCGTGGTTTTTTTGGTTTTTTTGGTTTTTTTGACAGAGCTTTCCCCCTCACCTTGCAGCACCTTCCTCAAATTTCTCCTCCTCATTCGTGCCAGCTGTGAAGCTTAACATGCCCCAGCACGGGCACAGCGAGGGGACAGTGCTGTGTCCCAAACACACCACACTGGGTGCTTATCCCCAAGATTTTCTGATTTATAATAACCCTCCCAATCGCCCGCTATATTTTAGGAAGGAAAAACCACGCTCACCAGGAACTACCTATTTTCAACACCAGCCTCACTGGTGACCAAAGCCAAGCACTGAACTAAGCATGGAATGGTGCGGATGCAGCAGGGTGTGCTTCAGCAGCACTGTCCCCCTCCAGCACCAACCGGCTGCAGCTGCCAGTAGAAACAATAAATAAATAAATAAGAAAAAATTAGGAAAAACAAGCAGCGGTGCTTTGTGGGATGGGGCACGGCCCTCCTTTTTGGGAGCACAGGGGAAATTCTTTTGGGAAGCCTCCAGCAGGCTCCTTCACTGCTTTTCATTCACCAAGGGGACATATAAAAGGAGGGGTTTTTCATGAAAAAGAGGTGCAACTGCATTAGTCGGAGTGTCCCCAGGAAGGTCCTTCCAGCTCCCGTTTGGGAACAGGGAGCACCCCCAGGAGCAGCGCCCCTGTAACACCTACCACCACATGACAGGGAGCGAAGGAAGGGCTTGGGAGGAGGCGCCAGTAATACAGACAGAGAAATTAAAAATTTAAAAAGAAAACAGCGGAGAACGGTAAACCCAGCGTGCTGGGAAGGGCCGACGCGTGGCATCCGCATCCCGAAACTCGCTAATCATTTACCGGCATCGATGGTGCAACCGGCCCAACCGGGACCCCTTCAAGCTCGCAGGAGGCCAGTGCCAGCACCCCCCCCCCAGCCTCAGGGGAAGCCCCCAGCCCCTCTGAGGGGACAGGCGGATGGGGGGCCGGCAGGGCTCGGACCCCCCGCGGCCGGGCGGGCCGGTGACCGAGCCGAGCGCCCCCGCAGCGCGGCCCCCGCGCCGCTCCACGCGTGTCCCCCGCCGCGCCGCGCCGCCACGCCCCGCCAGGCGGCCCCGCCAATGGGAAGGCGCGGGGAGGCCAGCGGCGCCTTTTATTGGCTGCAGCCCCTGCATATATTATCGGGCGGCGGCGGCGGCGGCCGCGGAGCGCGGCGGGACCCGGCGGGGGCTGGCAGCGGCAGCGGCGGCGGGGCCGGGGCGCGGGATGGTGGCGGGGCCGCCGGGGGCCGCCTGCCCGCCCGGCGATGGGGCGGCGCGGGGGGGCCGGGAGGCGGCGGGGCAGGGCCCGGGGCCGCTAAGGCGGAGCGGAGCTGGACGGCACGGGACGGAGAGGCGGCCGGCGCCCCGCCGGCGCTGAGCCGGAGCCTGCGGTAAGTGTGCGGGGCCGGGGGAGGAGGGGGTGAGCCGGCGCAGAGACTCCGCCGGCGGGAGGCGGAAGGAGCGTTGCGGGGGGAGCCGTGACCCCACACGGCGGGGATCCCGGGTGCCGCCGTGCGCGACGGTGGAGAGGCGGCTCGGCCGCCGCCGGCTCGTTCGGTGACCTTGGTCAAGTTGCCGCCTCGCTCCGGGCTCGCTTCGCCACCCGCCCGGTTAGGACGGGTGTAGAGGAGAGCAACGAGCCCTTCCCAGTGCCCAGCTGCGGCGGCCAGCAGGGCCGGCCCGGGGGTGCTGCGACCGGCCCGGTGGAACCGGGTACTTGAAGGAGCGAGACGCTCGGGAAGCTGGAAACCCGCTGCCCGCGCAGTGTGCGCGGCTCGGGGGGAGCCGCCGGGGGAGATGCCCCCGGAGCTGCGGAACCCGCACTTCTGCGCCGGGCCCGCGTAACTCGGCAGCCGGTGCCCCGGGTGCGGGCGGGAGGGCTCCGCTCCCTGCTGCGGGGCCGGCGCTCTCCCGGGGGTTTGCTCGCCTCCAAGGCTGCGGTGCGGTTCCCAGCGCCGTGCCCTGTCACCAACCCTGGGAGGGAGGGGGGGGGGGTGTCCCGGCTGCGGGGCTCGAGTCCCTTCGCTAAACGCTGATTTATGTGTATATATATTTTCAGTAGGCAGCAAAACTCTGGCTCTTTAAGCCCCGGCTCGGGAGCATCAGCTCTCGGCACAGCGGTGCTCACCGTGCCCCGGACCGGGGGACCGGCGGCCGCTGCCCCGGAGCGGGGCTGGGGGGTGTGTGCCCGCGCTGTCCCCGCCGCGGTCCCGGGGCTGGGCACGGCGAGCCCGGTGTGCGGGGCCGGGGGGACCCGCCGGCAGGTGTCAGTGTCCCCTCTCTGTCAGCAGCCACGAGGGTCCCTGCCAGCCCCGGAGGTGTCGTGAGGAGGCCCCTGCACTTTTTCCAAGCGGAGCTGGCTTTGGTGGGCGGTCAGGGACAGGTTTTGAGACCTGGGAAGCAGCTGGGTGCTGGGAAGGGGGGTGGCCCCACTGTGACACCCCAGATCTCCTCCTCCTCCCTGCCCAGCACCTGCCACCCACTGCTTTATTTACCCTGTGCTGCTAATGCTGAGCTACTGCCATGCATCACTGCCCACCCGTGACACTTGTCACCTGTGTGAAGGCAAGGGAGGGATGGGAGGGAGCGGTCCTCACCTTGCACTGCTTCCAGCTTATACATGAGGTTGGTACTCAGCTTGTGGGGTCTGTTGGGGGGGAGCAGACATCCTGTCTGGGGAGGGGACTGCAGGGATGCTCTTCCCCCAGCCCCAGAGACCCAGCTGCAGGGATGCTCCAGGCTGAGAGCTCGGCACAAGGCAGGGGAAGCCAGTGCTGCTGCTGCCATCGCCGCACTGGGGGGAGTTGTATTCTGCACATTGCTCTTTTAAGAAGCTTTTTGCCTGTGGGTGTGAAAGTCTCGGGTGAGCAAAGCCAGAGGGCAGACACATGGCACTGGTGCGACATGCTACACGCAGCTGCCATCTCCCCTGATGGCAGCCCAGGATTCATATCATTTGATGTCTTATGCAAATCCTTAGCTCCCCGAGTCCTGGGATTTTCTGCTATTTTCCTTTAGTCTTGTCTTCAAGAGTCTTGCTCCCAAGGATGTGGAGAAAAGCTAATAAAAGGAACCCAAGTCATCAAGACTTGCAGGTTTTTTAAAACCACTCTCATGAACTGGGGCCGGGAGGGAAGGCAGCGATGTGAAATCACTTGGCAATAGTGACTGAGCAGGCACAGAGGGTGGTCTGAAGGAGCGTAGAGAGAATTGGTTCACAGCTGCCATAGTGGTCTTTACCATTGCTGCTCAGGCAGGGATGGAAGGCTCGGAGGTGGCTGTCCCCACGCTCGCTGCCTGGAGCCACATCTCTGCAGGCTGGGTGCCAGGCGGCTGACAGCACCCTGCCGTGCCCACTTTGCCAGTGATTACCATGCTGCTGTCGCTCCGGCGGTGCCTGGCTCGGTCTCTTAATTACCCCGACAGATCAATGAGGCCCTGGCGCTTCCTCGGGAGTGTGCGGACGCGAGGCTGGTGGCTGCAGCTTGTTGCAAACCATCACAGAGCTGAGGAGGCAGCAGCGCAGGCAGGCAGAGGCAGGGCTGGCTGCAAGGGAGGTGGGTCCCACGAAGCACCAAGCAAGGCTGGTGGCCCTCGAGCAAGGAGCTGAGCATCCTGCAGGATTGAGCCCTTTGGGATCGGCTGTCCTGAGGGGTGCAAGTGGCAGAGTAAGGAGTGCCTTGGGCGCCTGCGTGAATTCACATAGCCGCAGTTCGGCTGAGTCAATCCACTTCAGAAACTAAACTGCACTTAGCCTCTGCCCAGGCTCTTTTAAGTGGCCTTAATTTGATAAAGCTTTCCCACGTTTAATGAGAAGGTGACTCAGCTGCTAAGTTTGACATTAATTCCCACTAAAAGGCATCCACGGGGAGCTCAAGACCCATCCTCATCGCTCCCTGCTCCCGCACAGATGTGCCTTTGCGCCTGCTGTGCCCCAGGGACCAGCCCCCCATGGCTGGGCATGTCCCACAGCTCTGCCACCAGCAGGTATTGCGCTGCCTGGCACAGACATCGGGTGCTGCTTTTGCTCTGAGGTTCAGCTCAGCATTTACAGTGGTAGTGCCAGAGTCTGTCTGGAATGCTGTGCTTCCCCACAGCACCCAGCAAACACCGCTGCAGCCTCTTCCCAGCACACACTTCCCAGTTTATACATCTCTAGATCCTTTTCCTGCAGCATGAAAGGGCAGAAATCAATGCTAATGTCCCTGACAATTAGCTAACGTCTTAATTATTGAACTCTGCCTAATTAGTGGTGGAGCGCATGGCTCCGGAGATGCCATCAGCATGGAAGCAAGCCGGACCTTGGCATAACTCCGCAGGATGTTGCCACTGTTGCAGTCTGCTCCAAGGGCAGTAGAGAAAAGCTTTTGCAGCTCAGTAGAGCTGCTTGCCGGGCACTCGAGCATCGCTGTCAGCACCTCATGCTGAGCTGCCTCGGCCTCTCAAGCCATTTTGGGTGAGGACACCCACCACGGAAGCAATCCCATTGCCATCTCAGGGGTGGGAAGGCACTTCTACAAATTGCAACAAGCTGTTTTTAAGATGCAGCTTGTGATGAGTGACAGTCTGGGCCGTGTATCAGCCATCACTGGAAGGACAGCAGGGTGTTCTGCTGCAGGCAACAGTGATGCAGAGGGCTGTAACAAGCTCAGGAAGACTTGATCAGGGAGGAGGTTGTGGTCCTGGGAAAGTTTGCCAAGAATATTTGCCTTTGCACTCTTCTTCCTTCACTTTAAGGTTTTTATAGAAGGGGGAGGGAAAAAAATTAACAAGCTGGAATTTTTCCAACTTCTATGATGCAAAACCCTAAATCAAAAAAATAGATGAGTAGTCAGATGCTTCTCATCAAATCTTCATTCTTTTGGATCAAGGAAAAGTGATTAGAAAGTTATTTCCAGCTTTAGTACTAAGGTCAAGGGGGTTACTTGCTTCCAAAAAGCTATGCTCTCCCCAGCATCCCAGGAAGGATGCAAGCATCCCAGGAGATGCTGGTGTGAGCAGGTGGGGGTGCACCCCAATACGCATGGCCCTCAACCCTGTAGAGCAGCAGCAGCAGTCCTCCAGCAAAATCTGAGGCCCCCCCCCCCAGCTGTGTGGTTTAAGGACTATATGGAGCTATAACAATTTCTGCATGTACTTATTTTATATAACCCCTGATCGATATGAGCAAATAAATTAGCCCAGCTAACGATGGTGCAGGAAAGCTGCTCCTCAGGGATAAGTTTGCCATGTCACACGGCGCAGCTCCCATGCAGGCTCTCCTGCCTGTGGTGGCTTGCCTGCTCCTGCTTGACTTGGGGCTTCAAGCTGCTGTTGGCAAGGATGCTCGTGTGCGTCAGCACCTGTCCCCAAGCAAGAGCCCGCCTCAGAGGTGCCAGCAGTCACAGTGTAAATAAGAAGCAGGTGTAAATAAGAGCTCATTTAGCAAGGTTGGAAACTTTGCTGCTTGAGGGACTCTGCACGTCAGGAGGGGACCTTCACTGGGTTTGTGCCAGTTTGCCCCAGTCAAGTGCTGGAAATACTCAGTTCTGACTTTTTATTGCTTTGTAGTAAAACATGAGGTGGCCATAAGTAAGCATCCCATGCCCAACATGGAATCTCAGAACAAGCTCCCCAGGGAAGGAACCAGAGCAGGCTGAAGTGGTTTCTAGCTGGGCTGGGGACTGTAGCCTAAGGAAGAGGTGGCCCAAGGTAGCTCCATCCCTAATGTCTGTCCCCACAATGGTCACCCAGAAGAGGTTTGCTGCCTTGAGCTGCAGTGCTGGGTGGGGAGGTGGGAGAGGGGCTTTGGAGGGGAAGGGCAGCAAGGGGAGCCCTTCCTGGGGAAGGCATGTGGGGGTGCCCCCCATGCTGGTGGTGGCAAGGGGCTGGTCAATGCCGGTGGGAAGCTGTTAGCACCCAGGAGGGCTTCCTGGAAGAGACAGTGCTCTGCCTGATGTCCCCCAAAAGAATCCCTTCCATGCTTTGAATCAAAGGAAGGATACTCCTATATCTTCCTGATTTACACCAGGAAAGCCCCAGGGAGGGCAGCAGGGTGACCAGTGTGACACCATTCATACTGGTCTGTGGTGGTGTGAAGTGGTGATGGATGAGTCCAGTCTCCCATGGCACTTTTGGAAAAGCATCTCCTTGGCTGTACGGACCTGGGTGGAGGGAGAGGGCAGAGGGAGGCAGCCAGGGAGCAGCCCCTGGCCCAGCCCCACCTTGGCTGGAGGTGGTCAGGAGTCACCTAAAAGCCACAGACAATGACAGTGGACGAGGACATCAGCCGTGCCGAGCCTGTTTGTGGTGCAACAGGCAGGCTAGCTGGCACACCACCTATTTAAGCAAGGTGTTTTGCTGGCACAGCCATATTTAATGCTACAAGCAGTGCGTTTCAAGAGCAGGGTTTAGAAAGATGCTATTCAAGGAGTGCTTTCACCTCGGCTTCTCAGCTGAGAGCCAGAGCGCTGCTTTCCTGCCTGTTATAAGAGAGAGGGACCAAATCATGGAGGATGTAGCCCATGGTCAGTATCTAAACCATCCATAGGGTTTGCTGCCAGGCCCTGGCTCCCACCATGCCCTCCTGGGCACGGCAGTTTGTCCCTGCTCCCTGTGTCACCCTGTACAGCACAGGAGCAGGAACCCACAGCTGCAGGCAGTGGGGGGGCTGGGAGGGTTTGATCCTGAGCCTTGCACACTGCTTCAGTCCCTGGGCCACCTCCATTTTAACTGCAGCTATTCCTGGGGAGGAGAGCAAGGTGCTTGCCTGCACCTCGGCTGCCTGCTTCCCCCTGGCCCAGCTTTGGTTGCAGGCAGGGAGGGTTTCAGAGCAGCCAAAGAGCCTCAGCCATCACCCACGCGTGGCAGTGCACAGGCAGCTCCGTGAGCAGCCAGCATCGGGTCCTGCTGCGTTGCAGGGGGGACAGGTGCCCCCTGCACTCAAGGTGCGGAGTGAGGAGACCAGCCTGATATTGTTGGTCCCCCTGCCCTCCCCCACCCCCCCGGCACAGGGGCCTGCTCACCTGAGCCAGGATTTGGCCATGTCGTGGTCGTGGGGGATTCCACATGCCAGGAGAGGACGGCAATGACCAGGGTGTTACATGGCTGCCTGCAAGGTTGGGAGAAACCAGGGTGACACAGGGAAAGCTGGTGCAGGAGGGGGGACAGAAAAAACCCTGCATGCTGCTCTGCCTGCTCCTGCCTGCCCTGCTGCCCTGGCATCCCCAATCTGGTGATGTGAAAATCTCAGGTTTTGTTTAAAATTAACAGGGCCCCAGCCTTGAGGGCTAAGTGAGAAGCTGAGAAAGCGTAACCAAAGTGCACCCTTAAGGGTTTAAAAATAGAAGAGAGGGAGAAAAAAAAATATAAAAAAATAATAATACATGTTAAAGCACGATGATTCATCTGGCAAAGCCCCACTTGGGAGAACACAGGGCTGGTGTGTGGTTGGCAGGGGTGAGTGTTTGGGCTCTGGGCCCCCATCAGCCACCTTCCCAGAATAAAAATCACCTTCCCTGGAAGCTCTGCAGTGACAGGGTCCTTGTTTTAAGGCAAACAGCTCTTGCTGCCTGGCAGGACACCTCACCTTGCCCCAGCTCTGCCAGAGCTTGCAACTCCCCATCTCCCACCTTCACTTGCAAATTCAGGCTCTGGCCCCAGTGCTGCTGCTCCCAGCAAAGCTCCATCTTTACTGCCGCAGATACTGCCATATGCTGGGCTATAAAAGCAGAAAGGTCTTGGCTTAAAATAAACACAAGCTGCATTCAAAACATCACTGCAATCATCCCATCTAACTCTGAGGTGGACATCCATCCGTCCATCCATCCATCCATCATCTGAGCCACTAGCAGGACGCAAAGAAAAGTCTAACATCAGCCACATGTGGCTCAACCCATACCTGGAGAAGTTCATTTTTTCCTAGTCTCCTATGCTTATTATTTTTTAACCCCTCCTGAAATGAGCTACACATGCTTGTGATGGGCATCCCCAAGGTGCAAGGTGCAGAGACAGCCCACCCTCCCCACCACGTGGGCACCCTGTAGCAGCAAGCTTGGCTCACTGGGCTGATGCATGGCAGAGGAAAACAGAAAGAGAAAGCCAGAAATTTCTCTCAAAGAGCCACCAGCAAGGATTTCATTTAACTTCAGCAGCAGGCAGCACCCCTAACCCATAAACTCTTACCTCCTGTGGCAGGACTGGTCCATGCCCAGCACATGGCTCTCCCCAGAGCACAGCTTTCCCTTCAGCAGCAGCCTCTCCAAATCAAACCCCACCTTCCCTTTGCTTGTGGTAGCACCTGGTGTAGATCCATGCCAAACTGGCCCCCCCAGCACCTCGTCCAGCGTGGCCACCCGGTACCAGTGGCCTCACGGGGCTCCCCGCTTCGTGCGGTGCCGTTGCAGGGCAGGGCTGTCCTGGAGGATCGCCGTGGGGTGAGAGAATGAAGAAGCCAGCCGGGCAGCAGCAGGATGGGGCGGCAGGACCTCCCGCGAGCTGACGGGCCACCGCCGATGCTCCCGTGGCCGCTGGCCCTCCTGGCCCTGAGCGCGTGCTGCCGCTGGGGGGTGGCCGGCGGGGCGGGCGGCACAGTGCCCCAGCAGCATGCTGCCCCCGCGACCCCTTCCTCCTCTTCCTCATCCTCCTCTTCATCCGGCCGAGCACCCCTCGACTGGCTCCTCACCGACCGGGGACCCTTCTACCGAGCCCAGGAGTACGTGGACTTCATGGAGCGCTACCGGCAGGGTTTCACCACCAGGTACAGGATCTACAGGTGAGAGGCCCTGGGCACCCCGGGAGGGAGCTGTGGTGTGGGGGGCTGCGGGGGGCACGGCGGAGCAGAGACCGACCCACTAATCCGTACGAGCAGGCCCCTGCGTGCAGGAGGAGGCTACCCATCGGGAGCGATGGTGGGTGGGTGTATGTGAGATGCTGCTTTCCCAGGGAATAGAACAGCAGCTTCCCAAGGTGCTCATGGCATGGCCGGGATGGGCTCCAGGCAGGATTTGCCCTGAACTGGGAGTGATTTCGTGTGTAGGTTGATGTGTGGTCAGCCCTTACGATGGGAGGCACAGAGGGATGTTCCCTTGTCCTTTTGCTGTGCACAAAGACACCTCTGTGCCGAATTACTGAGCCTCCCTGGGCTGCCAGCCATCTGGGGCTGGGATGCTGCAGAAGCTCACAAAAAGCCACCGCGACTGACCCCCTGGCATGTCCCCAAGTGCCGTCACCATACAGACTGCAGCAGTGGGATGCTACACGCATGGGAGCCAATGCTGGAGGGGCCTTCCTGCCAGTAGAGAACCACGTTCGGCAGCAGTGGGGTCCGCTGCCACTGGCAAAGGGCTGCCCCCTGACAGCCGGTGTGGGAAACCCACCCCACCGCCTCTCGGCACTAAGTGGGACTGTCACCTCCTGCTAACGAGCCCTTTTCCCTTCTTCCTCTCACTGGTGCCAAGCCCCGGGGGCTTCTGGCAGTGGTACAAAGCCTGGCCGCTGCTTCCCAGGGGAGCTGACGTGGGTACCAGGATGGCAGCCCTGTAATGCAGCCCCGGAGACCTCCTCTTGCTGCTTCCCTACACGCTGACGTTGCCATGCTGAGGGACCCACATCCTCTGGGGATGCTGCGGGTGACGGTGGTGGGACAGGAAGGAGCAGCCGCAGGGACAGCAGCTGGCTCGCACCTCCTCTGAGGCAGAGAACCAGCTAGCAGCCTTCCAGGCTTGTTTTCTCTGTAGGATGGGATAGGGGGGTACTGGTGCAGGGCTCCTGGCCCCTTAGCTCCATATGCCCCAGCACCCAGGGAGCACGCGTGCAAGGGGAAAGGCAGCATCCCCTCCTCCCTCACCCCCAGCTCCGCTCCTGGCCCCAACATCCCACTTTCTGGGCCCAAAAATCACGATGGGAGGCAACACAGCATCCACCAAGCCCTCCAGCTGCTTTGAATCCATCCATCCACCCCTCCCTCTCCCTCCTTTCCCAATCAGCCCTAATTAAACTGTCTGAAAGCTGCCGCCTGGTTTTAATTAGGGCAAAATGCTGAAGATTAGGCTGAAATTGGCCGCTGGTTGTTTACAGGGCATTGGTTGCTTGAGGCAGTGGCAGGCTGGTGGCTCCCCACCTGGGGGCTGGGTGATGCTGGAGGGAGGCACATTCATTCACATCCTCCAGGGCTATGAGGGGACCTGCCACCAACGCCGCCACATCCCAATGCCTCCAGCTTCCTACAGAAAGCTGCCAATACTTAAAACCATGAAACCCCCAGATGTCTGATTTTCACCTGAACCCATAGACATGAGGATGGAGGATGGATGAGTCCCATCCAGACCAGTGGGCTGGAAAAAGCTCTAGCCATGCTCCGGGCTGTGATTAATGCCTGCCGGAGGTGCCTGGTTAATCAATATCAGGCATCTCCGCCGCTTGTAGCTCATTATTGCCATCGATGGCTTAGGGAGGGACGACACTTTCATCCTGGCTGGATCTATAGCTGGCAAGTGCATGCAGTGGGTCCTTCACCTCTGCTGCGGCGATGGGCAGGTCGGGATGGTCCCAACAGGAGTTTTTCCGCCTACCAATCCTGTCCTGCTGCGCTCCTCCTGCAGAGAGTTTGCTCGCTGGAAGGTGAATAATTTGGCTTTGGAGAGGAAAGACTTCTTCAGCCTGCCGCTTCCCCTGGCCCCTGAATTCATCCGCAACATCCGTCTGCTGGGACGCCGACCCAGCCCCCAGCAGATCACCGACAGCCTCATCAAGAAGTATGGGACCCACTTCTTGCTCGCTGCCACGCTGGGAGGTGAGTGCTGGTGGGCGCTCGCTTCCCTTGCACAAGGCAGCGTGCAAAGGAGGGAGGTGGGAAAATAAGCACTACAGGAGAAATATGGCCAAGAAGGGGGAGGGGGGGAGCCCGGCAGCCCCCCCAAAGCATTGCATGTCCCCCCAGGAGAAGAGTCCCTGACCATTTTTGTGGACAAGCGCAAGCTGAGCCGGAGAGCAGAGCCTGCCGGGGGGGCTGGGAACAGCTCGGGGGTCTCGCTGGAGACCCTGCACCAGCTGGCAGCCTCCTACTTCATCGACCGAGAGAGCACGCTGCGCCGGCTCCACCACATCCAGATTGCCACGGCTGCCATCAAGGTAGGTGAGGGTGGGAGGGAGAGGGCAGCACGGGGAGACGGTGGCCCCAGGCCTCGCCAGCAGCCCCCCCCAAACCTGGCCGAGACCCTAAAGCATCCCCCGGGGAGGGGAGACGAAGGGGAACAGCAGGCAAAGGTAACACATCCGCATTATTTATGGGAAATTGGGCACGCTAATGAAGGCACATTTTTCAGCGGGCTGCAGGCTGGGCTGCTGCCTGTCAACAAGCCAATTAGCAGGCAATTAGTTCTCCTCTCCAAGCATCGCCTTGCCACGAGGAGTGGAGCATGGCAAGCCTGGCCAGGAGTTACCTGCAGCACTTCTGGTGGGGTGGCACGCGCCCTGGGTCCCCTCCTATGTGACCACCTGTGGGTCCCCCACTTAGGTGACCGAAACACGGACAGGACCACTCGGCTGCAGCAACTACGACAACCTGGACTCGGTGAGCTCCGTCCTGGTGCAGAGCCCTGAGAACAAAGTGCAGCTCCAAGGTAGGACCAGGCTGGTGGGGACGGCCAGGAGCCACGGTGGGATGCTCGCGGGTGCGCAGTGAGCCGCAGGGGAGGATGCTGGCTTGAGATGCTGCTTTTAATTTAAGGGCTGGGGAGGAGAGGGGATGAAAATAATCAAAGCTGGGCAGGATGAGGTTGTTGCTCGTCTGCCAAGAGGAGCCAAGATCGATGCAGAACCCAGACAAGCGGCTCCACAGCAAATTGATATGATAATCATGTGAGGGTGGGAGCCGGGGGAAGGCTCACTCCCTCCTCACCCAGGCGGTGTTTTCAAGGGGCTCTGCCGGTGCCCTGATGCTCCCAGGTCTGTCTCCCGCTCGCAGGGCTGCAGACGGTGCTTCCCTCCTACCTGCGGGAGAGGTTCGTGGCGGCTGCCCTCAGCTACATCGCCTGCAGCTCGGCCGGGGAGCTGGTGTGCCACCGGAGCGACTGCCACTGCCAGTGCCAGCCCGCCTTCCCTCGCTGCAACTGCCCCGAGGCCGACGTCCAGGCGCTGGAGAGCAGCCTGGTCCAGCTCCAGCGAGCCTGGGAGAGCCACCACGGCCAGTTCGAGGAGTCAGGTGAGGCTGGGAAGACCCCACCAAGCATCTCCTTCCCTGCAAACCCTCCTTGGGGAGCAGCCCAGGCTGGGTGGTGAGGCTCCAGGGTGGTGGTCTCCCTGTGAAGAGAGCTTATGTGGAGGGAGGTTGCTGCCAGCCCTACCTCCGCTGCTTGCTCTCCTGGGTCTGCTGATGCCATCTCTCTCCCCACACAGAGGAGTTTCAGGCCCTGGTGAAAAGGCTCCCTGGGGACCGTTTCCTGAACAGGACAGCCATCTCCCACTTCTGGGCCATGGACCTGGATGTCCAGCACCGCTATCAGCAGCTGGGCACCAGCCTGAAGCTGCTCTCCAGGAAAACCCACCGACTTATCCGGCGGCTCTTCAACCTCAGTAAACGCTGCCACCGGCAACCTCGCTTCAAACTGCCGAAGGAAAGGTATGGTGCCATGGCATCCCCATCCCACGCCGAGGACACTGCTTGGAGCCCCGAGGAGGGCTCAGACCCATGGCTGGGACTGGAGGAGCTCCCACCTGGCTGGAGGGATGCTGGGGGGCGAGCAGGCAGCAGGGGCAGCTCTGCCACCCTGGGATGTGGCCTTGAGAGATTGGGTCCAAGGCTGGAGGTGGAAAATGGGGGTTCACAGGGTCCACCAGCAGTGCAGAAAAATGAACAATGAGGTGGGCAGCTCTTCCATCCCTAGGGAAAGCCCATCACACCCCAAAAGATGCCATGTAAGCATCTCTCCTCCCGTGTCTCTTCTCCACCAGGTCCCTCCCTTACTGGTGGAGCCGTGCACAGTCGCTACTGTACTGCAGTGAGACCACCATGCCTGGGACCTTCCTGGAAGAAAGCCACAGCTGCACATGTCCCTCTGACCAGCCCTCCTGCCAGGGGTCCATACCGTGTGCCTTGGGAGAGGGGCCGGCCTGCGCCAGCTGTGCCGAGGACAACAGCACCCGCTGCGGGACCTGCAACCACGGCTACGTGCTCGCCCAAGGCTTCTGCCGCCCCGAGGTGGCCGACTCGCTGGAGCACTACCTGGGGCTGGAGACGGACCTGCAAGACTTGGAGCTCAAGTACCTCCTGCAGAAACGGGACAGCCGCATCGAGGTGCACTCCATCTTCATCAGCAACGACATGCGCCTGGGGAGCTGGTTCGACCCCTCCTGGAGGAAACGCATGCTCTTGACCCTGAAGAGCAACAAGTACAAGCCCGGGCTTGTTCACGTGATGTTGGCCCTCTCCCTGCAGATCTGCCTCACCAAGAACAGCACGCTGGAGCCCGTCATGGCCATCTACGTCAACCCCTTTGGGGGAAGCCACTCGGAGAGCTGGTTCATGCCCATCAATGAGGGCAGCTTCCCAGACTGGGAAAGGACTAACGTAGATGCCTCTGCCCAGTGCCAAAATTGGACGCTCACCTTGGGCAACAAGTGGAAGACCTTCTTTGAAACAGTCCATGTCTACTTGCGGAGCCGCATCAAGTCTCTGGATGACAGCTCCAACGAGACAATCTACTATGAACCCTTGGAGATGGCAGATCCCTCCAAGAACCTGGGGTACATGAAAATCAACAGTCTGCAAGTCTTCGGCTACAGCCTGCCCTTTGAACCAGACGCTATTCGTGACCTGATCCTTCAGCTGGACTACCCCTACACCCAGGGCTCCCAGGACTCGGCCATGCTCCAGCTGTTGGAGATCAGGGACCGGGTGAACAGGTTGTCACCCCCTGGCAAAACCCGCCTCGACCTCTTCACTTGCTTGCTCCGCCACAGGCTCAAGCTAGCCAACAACGAGGTGACGAGGATCCAGTCCTCCTTGAGGGCCTTCAACGCCAAGCTGCCCAACGCACTAGAGCAGGAGATGGGCAAGCTGTGCAGCTAACGGCCGGGGCTGTTGGCATCTCAGAGCAAGGGGGGCGGGAGAAAGGACTCCCTGGGAGGGGTTGAAAATAACCACCCGAAAAAAATTAAATCAAGGCCTTACCTTAGTGCCAACCACGTGCTTCCATGGTACCCCCAGCGACTGGCCAAAGAGATGCAGGGCTCGAGCGGATGGAGGACACCAGCGGGACTATGGAGGAGGGATGGCTCAGGCACCGCAGACTGGCTCCGAGTGTGGCGACAATGCCAGCACGGCCACCCCGTCAGTGGTTGAAGGGATGTGCTGATGGGCGGGGGTGATGTGGCTCAGCCAGAGGCAACTGGTGGTCCTACAGGAGCAGATGCCCAACCTGCCACAAGGATCCTCCAGTGGCTGCCTGCTCAGCGCCCCAACTTTTGTAGTCTTTTTAAGAGAGGTTTCTACCGGCGCCTTCACTTTCACACCCCCCACGATCCTTCCTGCAGCTGTGCCGTCACACACGGCGCCAGGGGGACCACCCTGCAGGCCCCCGAGATCTGGCAGATTTTCCCTTGGAGCCTCTCCATGAGCATCTCGCACCTGCTGCGGTACCGAGGCATTGTCAACCCTTGTGTGGGAAGGACCTGCCCTGTGGACGCTGCCATCACGGAC
Source organism: Falco cherrug (assembly GCF_023634085.1). NCBI lineage: Eukaryota > Metazoa > Chordata > Aves > Falconiformes > Falconidae > Falco > Falco cherrug. The sequence continues at coordinate 6,034,480 of NC_073708.1, forward strand.
ACCGGCGGAGACCTCTGGGCCGCAATTCCTTGCAAAAAAAACCCCACAAACCTAAAATGAAAGAAAGAAAAAGGAAAAAAAAAGTTTTATTTATGTATTTATTTGTTTTGTTTGGGAGGGGTTTTTTTAAGCCTATTTATTTGGGGAAGTGTCATTTCTTGTCAGTGGCTCCAGCCAAGAGACATCTTAGTAAAATGTATCTGTTTAATATATTTTTTAAAAAAATGCCTTTTTTGAGCAAAAGAGCAACCAAAACCAACTGAGATTAAAAAACAAACAAAAAAACCCAAAAAAAAAGCCCAAAGAGAACAGTTACTGTCATCCCTGGCCCTGGCTTTTCCCTCGCTGTGTGGCTCCCCTCCCTCCTTCCCTGCTGCTGCTGCTGTGCTCGGTGGGTGCCTGACCAGCATATCAAGCAGCGGCACTGCCCAGCTGTCGGATGGGAACACTGGGCATCCAGACAAGCAGAGCTCACTGCTTCGGCAGCTGCCCTCGTTTCTTGGCAGAGAACAGGGTAAAGAGAGGAAGGAGCCGACCCTCCGACCCACAGCATCCCCAAAGCAGGAGGTGCAGGCAGAGGGGATGGGCAGGGAAAAGGGGAGAGCGGAAAAAGCATATCTGTGTGTAGATCTGAGTCCGCCTCCTAATTCTCCCCGGCTGGCAAAACTTGCCTGCTTGGGTGCTGCAAAAGCAGTGGTAACCCAAACTCATCCATCCCGCTTATGCCACCCGCCTGTCCCCCCCTCTCTTCCATTCTCGGGCTGGACAGATAAAGAGATAAGCGGGAGGAAAATAACACCGGGAGAGATAAAGAGATAGGTGAGAGAAAAATAAAACAGGAGTAGATAAACCATGATTGCTATTTATATTCCCTGTCTAATCTATCAATCCATCAGGCTAGCTATTGTGGTTATAGCATGCCTCAACCTGTCACCCGGACTTCTCTTTTTCCATACATCTGTCTTCCTCTGCCCACATCTCCTCCCTTGTCCTAAAGGAAAAAAAATAATCGGGCGATTAAACACACCCGGAGGAAACGAGAAGTCAAAGCCATCTTCTCTGCTCCCTGGGGGACGCCGGCAGACATCTGCCTGGGGTTGAGGAGGATACAGGCGGGATGGCCAGCCGCAGGCTTCACAGCTAGAAAGACCATTTCAGCTTCTGCTATGCATCTCTCTGGGTCACCACATCACTTCTCGTCCTCACTGTCACGTGGGCCATGCATCGGGGTAATGTTCCTCAGCTCCATCCTCTGCCTCCTCTGGACCAAGCATTTCCTACCATGCTTTTCAGCACCCTGAACCAGTCACACATCCTAAAGCCACCTGAACGGGAATGCAAGAGCTGTTGGGACATCTGGCAGCATCTCGAGGAGCCACCAAGATATGGTGGAGCAGCTTCCACTGGCGGGGGACTGACCCCAGGCCCAGGTTTCTGTGCCTCAGTGCTGGCTCCAGGGGCAGGCAGGTGATGCTCTGAGCATAACAGTCCCATATGTGGGGGACATAGGCAGATGGAGGTTGTCCACTTTAAATTTAATGCAAAAAAAAAAAAAAAGGTAAAAAGGGGCAGGTAGGCAGCTGGAGGGATGCATCATCAACTTTGCATCCTCAGTGGTTGCCCCTCAGGCTGGCAGACTCCCTGCCCTGCAACACTCCCCACCCCCACACACAGATCCAGATTTCGTTGTGTATTGCCCAAAAGCACTGAGTTTGGCCCCAGTCGCTGATTCCCGTCAGGAATGAGGCCGTGTGTGACATTCCCAGCCCAGCAGCTGGCACGGCATCTTCCCAGCAAAGCACACTATCCACCGTCGGGCAACACGGGTGCCAGCAGACAAGGAGCAAAAGTGATGCTGAACCCTCCCCGCCCTGGGGGGCTGCATCACCTTTTTAACCGAGTGGAGGAAAAGGTGGGAGCAGTTCCCTGAATTTCGCTGATAAATTGCTTATCTGGGGAGAGAACCATTTCCACCCTTTTTGGGGGTAAGTGGGCGAGTTACAGGACAGGTGGCAGCAGCAGTGTGCTCCCCCCAAGGGAGGGGACTGCCAGGCTGCATGTTAATCCCAGGTAGAAGCAGCCAGGTCCTCCTGTCCCTCTTCAGCAATTAAGGCACTCGATGGAGGTGATTAAGAAGACGAGGTTAATAACGGAGGTCAGCATTTGATTACCTTGCAGCACTTTCCCCTGCAAAGACCAGCACCAGCGGGGCTGGCTGGAGATGCGCTGCCACCCGGCACTGGCAGCATCTGGCCTCTGGATGCCAAAAGCCAGCGTGCCACCCTGACCTGGGAGCTCCCGGTCAAACCCATGAGGTTTTAAAAGTACGTTTGGGGTTATCCTTACCTGGGCGTTGGCTTGCAAGCCCCTGCATTTATACAATATTCTCCGCAGCATGAAAGCCAGAAAGCTGCCTCTTAAATAACGAGCTGAGCTCCTCACTCGCTTCATCGCAGACACTCCGGCTCCCTCCGGACACGTTTGTTTAGCAGCTCTGCCAGGGAAAAGGAGGCTGGGGAAAGGCTGGGCTGTTTTGCCCCAAGCCCTGGCAGCAGGACAGGATTATCCACAGTGCTCTCTGCCTACCAGCATCCTGGCTCATGGCTTCCAGGTGTGGGTTGGTCCCACCTCCCTCTCCCAGCCCCAAGACAGCTGGTGACGGGCTGTGATCGGCTACACCTGAACTGAACAGCTCACAGCTCCAGCTATCTCACCTGCACTCTTCTTCTCCTCCTGTCTTTTCACCCATTTTCCATAGCACCTGCTGACTCGCCAGCCCTGCATGCCATGAGGTGGTGCCTTTGGCCTCATGGCCGAGAGCATCTCCACCTCAGGCTGCGCCAAAATAGCAAGGACAGTTTTGACACAAAAAGCCAAGACGGACAGAGGCCATGGGGCTAAGTCTGCATCCTTGCCTGCAGCCCTGCTCCAGCGTGCCTCAGTTTCCCCCCTTTTACCTGCCAAGAGAATGGGATGCACAGGGGATAAAACATCCCCGGGGGAGGAGGGGGTGCAGGGGAGGCTCCAGGTAACACGCCATGCTGGCAGGTTCTCCTTTTCTTTCCACATGAACGGCACACTGGTGCAGATTTTGCTTGAAATTCATCCCCGTGGTCTCTGCCTTCTTGGTTTGGGCTGCAGGGTGGGCAAGAAGTAGAAAGCAGACATGTTGCTTGGCAGGAGGCTTCACGCTGAGCGTGTTGCTCAGGGCTCCTCCAGCTTCGTTAGCCGCACATAACCACCAGGCAGCTGCCAACAGAGCTGTTTTGCTGTTTGACAGCATTTCTGGGGGAGGCAGGCGATGGCAAGCTGCCTGCGGACCTCTCCGCCCCAGCACGGGGCTGCTCCAGCTTCTCCCTTAGAACGGAGTTTTGCCACAGGTACCGGAGATGCTCCTGCAAACAAGCAGGCTGTGACAGGCGATCCCTGGAAAGCCAGGATCCCCAGGTCAGCTAGTGCCGTGGCCTGGAGCTGCTCTGCTAGCACAAGCCCACAGAGACCCGTCATTGTTCTCTTCCCACCCCAGGCTTGGGAGGGGGGCTCACCACGCGTGTCCCTTGCTTCCCCCACCTCTCCAAAGCCCAGTGACATCTGCACAGCCTAGAGGCGACCAAAACCTCGCTGTCTCTTTTTTAGCTTTGTCTTTTTTTTTTTTTTTTTCCCTCCTTCTCCTGACAAGCTCAGAAGTGCAGTCAAGGTGGCAAATTAGCACCAGAGCCTCGTTAATTGGCAGGCAGGAGCCTTCTCCTGCTGTTTGGGTTGTCATCAGCTGCTTCAGCACATTTTCAGTTTCTCTCTGTTTTGGTCTATTTTCTCCCTTCGCTGACGGTGAGCTGGGTTTTTCCTCTCTGCTCCATCTCTTTGCACTTTCAAAGCTATCGAGGGCTCTCATCCTCCCATGCCGTGCTCCGTGGCATTCCCTCTCCGGAGAGGATTTACAAGGCCTGCAGTAAATGGCCACTTCTTAGGGAGCATGGGGGAACAATTAACAGGCTCTTGAAATGATGATGACCTCAGCTTCTTCCTCCCTCCTCCTTTTCCTCCTCAGCCTCCTGCTGCAGCCTCTGAAGAAGGGGGACAGATTGCTGCCAGCCCAGGCATGCGGGAGAGGTCCCAGCCACCCTCCTGTGGCCCCCCCAGGAGCTTGGTGAGGACCTGGGATGACTCAAGCTGGTGGGGACCTTGGGAGGCTCCAGTCTAAGTTCCTCATCTCCCTTCTTCCCTCCCCACTGACTCCTCCTTAAGCAAAGATGGAGAAGCATAACCTCACCCACCCATTAGCACCCAGCCCCACCACCTGCACCAGCCCTTGACCTCCTCAAGTGCCCTCCAGCTGCTCCCGGCTCTGAAGGAGAACCTGAAGACCTCTTTAGACACCATCAAATAAAATATCTTCACAGCATCCCGTTCTGCAGGTGGAGAAACATGCAGGGGAGCAGGGATGCCGACGGCAAATTGCTTTCTCCGCCCTGAGCTCAGGGCTGGGAGCTGCTGCTGCCAGCAGCGGTACCCCCGTCCATTAAATACACGTGCCCTGCCCCGGGGTGCCACCACAGCCAGCGTAAATCAGCAGTGCTGGGGCCAGGGCCACCGCTGATTAATGGCCAGGAGCCTGGCTGCAGGACTTACCTCATTGAGCTGGACCCTGAAGCCCCCCCAGCCCCGCTGCCCCCGGGACAGGGTTCCCAGGGGACATCGTGGCTCTGCTCCTGGACTGAGGTTGAGATGGTTGGTGAATTTTGGAGGGATCTCCCTGGAGGACAAAGCTCTGTGGGGAAAAAAAAAAAAAAAAAGAAGAAAAAAAAAACAACCCAAAACCCAGACAAAGCTGTGAGACAGATCTTTTGTTCCTACTATGCGTGCCGGGAGCAGAGACCAACTGGATGGAAAGAAAGAAGGAGAGAGATCAGTCAAATTATTCTTAAAAGAGCTCTCCCAGCCTACAGGCAGCCTCTGCTCCGTATGAGGATGCACAAACCCTCCCAGCCGATCTGCCATGAAACCAGCGGTGGTTACTACATCAGTTGCCACCTTCCCGCTTTTCTCTTAATACAATTCCCCACGATGGTTCCTTGCCCTTTCCTTGCCCCTGGCATTATCAATCCACTCAGGGAGACGGGAATTGAAGGAGAAAAGGGTCTCAGGGACCAATTTCTCCACCCGTAGCCCACTTCATCACTGGAAGAGCCCCTGCCACTGAGGATTTATCTCCCAAGTTGTTTTCCCAAACTAGTTTCTAGGGTTGTTTCACTGACACAACAGTAAAAAAAAAATACAGCATATAAACCACCCCAAATAGTGTCCAGGGATGTGAAATCCTATAAATCCCTGGAGGCTGCTGGGAGAAGAGCGATGTTCGGATCGTGCCTGCTCCATCCAAGCCATCTCCTCTTCTGCTGTAAATCAGGGGCTCCCCCGAAGCCCCCGAAGCTCAGTTAAACAGAGATTTCCTTCTCTCCTGAGCCTTGGCAGTGGCATTGGGAGCAATGCTCTCAGAAAGGCTCCTGGGGGAACAGAATCAGTGATTATCCAAATTAGGTTCTAATAGCTTTTATCTCCTAATTTCTACTTTGTCAAGTACTAAAATCCATTAATAATCAAGAGACCATGTGGAAAAACATTTAATATCCCAGCTGCCAAGAGCTCCCACCCTGTCATGCTCCAGCAAAGTTAAGGGAGAGGGGAGGGAATAAAAAAAATATTATTTTTCAATCCTAAACCCAGCTCTCCAGCTGAACGATCACCTGCATTTACTGATTAGCAGGATGATAGAACAAATCCATGCATGAAGCTGTAGATGCTACACCTGCCATCTTGCTCCTCTCCAGCCTTTGCTGGATAAAGGCTCCCCAAGGCAGCCTCATCCCGTGTCGGCTCCTTTCCACAAGGGACCAAAGGCTGGTGGCACCCGCGGTCCTACCCATACTTCATGCGTCCTCCCTAAATGAAAGCAGGATGATGCTTCACCCCCATGAGATGGGCAACGAGCCACAGGTCCTCCACGGACTGAGGTTGGGTCGGACCGTTTCCACATCAGGGCTGATCCCTTCCACTCTCCAATAGCTCTGCCTAAATACTGCAGCCCATCATACCTGCCTCCAGCCTCTCAGCTGTTTTTGTTCCTTGCCTTGGCCTCACAGGGCTGGCCTTGGCCCTCCGGCCGTGCCAGGCCATGTCTCTCCCTGCTCAGGTTGGAAATCCGGCCCCACCTTGCTTCTATTTGCATCTGCTGCCACCCTGTGCCACAACATCACCCTTCTCTTAATCACCTGTTTGAACAGCTTAATAGGGTTCTAATAAAATATTGTATTTCTAAAGCCCCGCCACGATGGAATAAATCCCCCCTGGTGTTCCCAGCAGCAGCTGGAGGGATGCGCGCAGCCACTGTGTGGCATCGCCTGTGGCTTCCCCTCCACATCTGGGCTGCTTCCCCAGCAGCAGCATCCTGGAGGGAGGAGGGAAATAAAAACCTGCATCCAACCCAGAGGTTGTTGCCTGAGCAACAGCAGAGGTGGGTGCAGCGATCCAAGCAGCACAGCCAGAGGTGAGCTTCAGACATGATTGCCAGAGAGTTCAGGGCACCCTCTTGGGAAAAAAAGCAGGAGCAAGGAAGGCATCAGGATGTTGCAGCTTGGCTTGATGGCTGTGGTACCTGCCAGGAGCTGAGGGGAGGGTGGGGGAGGCAGGGGCAGGCTGAGCGGGGTCAGTCAGTGGCTGCAGCATCCTGCATCCCAGCTGGGCTGCTGCGGGGGTGGCATGGGGTGGGCACGTTCCCAGCATCAGGGTGGATGTGGGACAACCTTGTTTAAAGAACACCATTGTCCAACGTGCCCTGCTCTCACCGCACATTTCTCCCTTCTTCTCCTGTCAAGTGGATGGTGGCCTGAAGAAGGGGACAGAGATTTTTTTTCTTTGCAGTTTAACCATTGCCCAGAGGCAGGATCGAGAGCTAGTGAACCAATGTAGCAACCCCTGTCTCCCCAGAGAACCAGTAAGTCCTCATCCCCACATGACTGGGAGTCCCTCCATTGGTCCAAGGCTAGCTGGTCACATGCTGTCCTGAGCTCCTGTGGCTTCAGGCAGCGCTGGGTGAGCTGCTGGCCTCGCAGAGATGAGCAAGCAGCAGTGCAATGGCACCGCTCCGTGGTGACCACCCTGGGGCCACACCATCGCCAGGCAGTGCCCGGTCTTCGTTCGGACATCAGCCCCTTCGTGACCATGCTGGTAACAGCTTGGGCCAGCACCACCACCACCATGCCCTTTTTATTCCACCTCTTCTGCTCTCAGCGAGGCCTGAAGCCTGGTTATGGATTTATTTGGGTTTTGCTGTCGGCTCAAACATCGCTAAAAAGCTGCTGTGACGCTGGCTCAGGAGCCGCGGGCTTCAGGCGCTGGCCAGCCGTGAATTGACAGCAGCACTGAGTGCAAATCCGTAATGGGCTGATGGACACGGCTCCTGCTGGAAGCCGGCACCATGGCACTCCCTGCCCCTGGGTGGGCATGCTCGGCATCATCCAGGAGCAAACCCCCGCACAGGCTTTCTGCAGCTGCTTGCAAAGTGGCCAGTGCCCACCAAGTGCCAGGAGCTGCTACAGCCCCCACGTCATCTCCTAATCGCAGGGAGATGGGATGTTGGGATGGGATCCGGTGCCACGGCTGCTTTCCAGGGGTTTGCTCCTAACCAAGAGAGATTTAGTTGCTGGGGTGGGGCGGGGGGAGCATAAGTAAGGTCACAAACTGAATTATATCCAGACACATACAGTACATAAAACTACAGTCTGTTTCCCCTCTAATTGGTAATAAATGTAAATGTTTAGTTATGCCTGGCTTGGGAGCTATGAAAAACACATCTGGCTGGCTGCTTTTCCTTCCTACCACGTGTAGCCGAAAGGAAAGGCGGAGGTGCATGTGTGTGCACCTGAGGAAAGCAGCAGGAGAAGGGGCAGCGGGAGCAGGAAGGGAGGATTGCCGGAGTGGGGAAGGTCAGTGCTGGAGGGTGATTTCCCCTGTTCACAGGGACCCCCAGGTTCTGCACCTCTCCCCTCCCGGGCAATGCAGCCCGCAGGGGAGGGGTTCCTGCTGGAGCTGCTGATGCAGGATTCCCGCATGCACCCCAGGGGGAACAGGAGCGCCAAGCTCCCGGAGGTCTCCTCCCGGCCATTAATTACCATTAGTCAGAAGCGCTGATCTGATCAAACCTAGAGCGGTGTCTACGCATCCCTTCATCCAATGCAAAGAGCTTTTACGGCTGAGACGGTCAGACAGTGGCTGGCAAGGAGAAACAACAAGATGTCATTGTCCTCTCTGCTCCCATCCCAGAGCTGTCCTCAGGTCTGTAAAACCCGACCTCCCAGCACCGTCCCCACCAGTTAAAGATTGGGAGGAAACCAGTGACCCCAGGAAGCAAACAGAGCCCCTTCTCAGTTCAGAAAACTTTCTCAACACCAGGCCCCCAGGGCTGGGGAAGGTGGGAGAGCCACAAAGCTCAGGCATAAAGAAAACCAGGTTTTCAGCAGAATCAAGCATGGTGGGGGGGGAGGTGTAGGGCCCCCCTCCCCATTGCACCTCCCAAGCTATGGTTTCCTGCCCTCACCCAGCAGCAGCTCCAGCCCCACAGCAATGCCACCATCACCACTGGACCCACACCTGGCCTAGCCCAGCTGGGGCCCTGCCAACCCCAACCCAGTAGCCTTGTCCTCCTCCTCCTTCTCCTCTGCCTGCCTGGTTCACTCTTATTCTGACAGCACCGCCTCTTACTTTGAAGCAGGTTTTTCTTGGAGAATGAGCTTCGTTTTCTAGACTGTCCCCAAAGAGCCTGGGAGTACTCGCTCTCGTCCCTCCCCCTGCCTTGATCAAGGCTGAAGGCTGAAATCCAAGTGCATTGATCAAAGCGGCTTCTTCGGGTGAGATTTACTGGCGAGGAAAAGCAACAGTTGTTGAGGAGCTCGTCCAAGGGGCCAGTGGTTCCTCGCCGGGAAGAAGATGGTAGCTGTGGGTAGGGGGTGCAAAGGGCTTGATGGGGCCCAGGGCAGCAAAGCAAAGGGATTTTCCCCGAGCGGTGAGGTTGGAGGCTGCCATAGGTGAGAGGGATGCTGCCTGCTCCTGCGATGTTGGGGACAGCAGCAGCCAGATGTCCTACTTCTGAGCTCTCCTAGGGAAAGATGCAGCTTTGCATACGACTGGGACAGAGATCAACGATGCTTGGGCACAGTGTGCCATGTCCAAGGTCTTTTGCCTCGAGACAAAAGTCTCCCATTCCTAGAGGGCAGCTTTAAACCGGCCCAGGCTTCACAAAACCCCTTGAAGAGCTGCAGGCTGGCAAGCTCAGACAGCAGCCCCCTGGCTTGGTGCCGAGCGATGGGGCTGGGTGCCAGCTACTCATGCCAAGGTGAAAGCGGAGAGATCAGGCAGCCAGATGGCATCCTCCCACAAAAATAACCACCAGGACTCAAACCAGCTCATCTGCAATTGAGGGCTAAAGCTGGGCCTGATGCAGCCGATGGCTGCCCCGAGGGGGGACGTGCTGCTGCCCAGGCAGGGAGGGGGCAGTAGGAGCAGGGGTAAAGCCATCTGCAGGGACAGGCAGGCAGGGAGCCGGTGCCAGCACTGGTGTTTCTCCAGAGCATCCAGAGTCTGGCTGGTTTCACGTTTAGGTGCGAGCCATGCCCTTATGCCCGGACTGTGATCACACTGCCCAAGAAAGGGAGTGACAAAAAGGGGTGAAAGTGGGGGAAGAGTGGTGGTGGGATGAGAAAGCTCTTGGGTTTGCAAAGGACGGGGTTGTTGCTGTTGGTAAGATGACTGGACAACCTGCCACCAAGAGGCAGCCCCTCTAGACAGGCTGAGACCTGCTCAGCCTCAGGCAGCTCCTGCATCCATTTTGCTGTGACGGAGGTGATGAACCCCCACGCCACGCACTATCTCTTCCCTTGGGCGCAGGCAAAGCCAGCACGCTGCTGCCTGCACTTCAGGCCCAGGTCCCTGCCGCCAACCCTGTGCTACTTGCCTGCTTCTTGCTGTGCCACCAGCACAGCTCCCTGGGCACCTCAGGCGACCTCAGATGCCCTGGCGGGTCCTTTAAGCCAAGCTTAAAGCGTAACTCAGCCCAGCCCAGTCGCAGCCCCCCACAACAGGACATACAACCTTTGCAATACTAGGGCAGACCCCCCCAGCAGTGACACCAGCCCCAGTTACTGGGGACAGGCCCCTTGGTCACCCTTCCCAAGTTGGCAGAGATCAGCCCTGGGGCCACACTACCTCATTCCCCAGTGAGGCTGATCCCCCGCAGCTGCAGCTCTCAGAGTGGTGAGTCCGGGTCTCCAAGGTCAGGCCATCAGCTGGTGCGACTCCCCAGCTACCTCTAGCAGATCTACACCAGCTGCAAGGTCCATCCACCCCTTGCAAAGGGTCAAATGCAGCCAGCGCAGGAGGAAAGGCCAGCAGTGATATTTGCAGGCTGCTCCTGGCAGCCTCCAAGCAGCCGCAGCAGCTGCCTTAGAGCACTTTTCATCTAATTCAATGAAAATGAGATGTTCAAGTGAATGGAGATAATTTAATAATGAATAGCTCCAACTTATCGGAGAAGCTCTCCGTCCCTGCCTGACAGTCACAGCCTCTAAGTGCAGTTTAATAAGGGAATCACCATCACTCAGCCCTGTGGTAGGAAATCAACACTTTGCTACCCAGGGAAAAGGCTCTGCACCTTCCTAAAAGCTGAAGCTATTTCTCAAAGAGCCTAAACTCTGTTGGTCTTTAAAAGGGAAAAGAAAAACAAGAGCGGGGGGTGGGGGGAAAACCAAACCAGCAAAGCAGCCCATCTTCAGAGGCAAAATGTAATTAAAAACAAACGCCAGCTTGAAGAAGGCTGTAAGTCATCACAAGCAGCAGCCAGAGCTGCAAATGAAAGCGATGCTGGCTGTGCCTGCAAGTGGGGGTGCAGGGGGGTCCCAATGGTGCAGTAAGCCAGGACATCTCAGCAAGACATTTCAATGCATCAGGGTGCTGCTTTCTGCTAGCCAGGACTGGGATGGCTCCACTGAGTGCCATGGTCCCTGGCTGGAGGACACACTGGCCAGAGACAGAGCCAGCGCCCTCCTTTTCTGATGACAGAGCATCACCGTTGAGCCACCTGCTGCCCAGACACCCTGGTCACCCCTGTGGTGGCTGCACCCTCCCTGGTGGGGACACACTCCCAGTCTTTGACACTGTAGAGAAGCACTGCCGAGCCGTTTCCACCCAAAGTCACTCCGTCTGTACAGCGAGAATGGAAAACACCTGCAGAACATCCCTGGCAGGGATTGATTGAGCTGGGAAAGCACCACTGCAATGCTGATGGGGACTGTGCACCAGTCCCAATGGCTGGGCAGGCGGTGCTGGGCCCCCGTCCCCCTGCCCAAAGCCCCACCAGCAGGCAGCCATGGTCCACGCTGTGGAAGTACCACCAGCAAGTTATTTCTTCAAGGCATAAATCAGAGTCCTACCCAGTATTGATCCAGGCAGCAAAGGGCTGCATCCTGCCCGGCGCTGCCTGCTCCCATGCAGGCAGAGGGAGGTGTCAGCGCGGGGGATGCCAGGCCCCGCGGATTCCTGCTGACACCTGCCAGCATCGAGTGCTTAATTATTAATTGCATTTCCAGTAGCAATTGTTGCTTGTGCCGATGGAGTTGGACGAGACATCACAAGCAATTAGCAGAACTCTCCGCTGGTGTTCAGTTGGTACCTGCTTAACACTCCGCTCACGTCCTCCTCGGGTCGCTGCAGAGGGAAGGAGGAACCCATTTACATCTGCTCTGCTCGTAGCCTGCCGCTCACGGGGAATCCTGTACGTCTGGCCTGTGCGTGGTGGCCACGGGCGTCGATGCTGCCACCAACCTTGGGCCAGCCCTGCCACAGTGCTGGCACGGTCCCCTCCGACGGCCGTGTGGCAGATGTGGAGCAGGACGCATGGAGCGTCAGCTGCCGTGCATCCGTGTGCCGCCGATGGCCAGCCCTGGCACTGGTGTCTCAGCCAGGTCTCCTGGGCAAGCAAAGCCAAGAGCAGGGGTGGCAGGAGCTGCGGTGGAGGAGGCACCCCAAGCCTGATCCCGGACAAAGCTATCTCAGGGCCAAGCATCTACTCTGCCCCAGCTCAGGTGTCTGACCAAATTAATTTTTATCATAACCGAAGTGACTGGTCAGTGGAATCCAGACAGGCTTTTCCTAGTCATTGAGACCATTTCATAGCAAGAGCAATTTTGGGAGCTTATTTTCCACTTCATTGAGTGCCATGTTACTGCAAATGAATATATTCCTTGGTTGGTGTGATGGAAAATACAGCTGTAAATGCTTTCTGCTTCATTTGGGTAAAGAGCTCCAGATAGGACTAAATATAAAGAGAATTTAAATGCTCTACTTCATTAAAAAAGTTGTTTCCCATTCTCTTTCTTCCTGAAAATACAGGGCTGCTAGCAGAGAGAGCAAAAGAAGGATTTAAATTTACATCAGTGTCATGCTAAGCCAGCTGATCCTCCCGCACCCACGACTGATGGCAGATGCCCGCCAGCAGCTTGCTCCTTGCTCTCCAGAGGTTCAGAGAGGTGGGAAGCTGAACTCAGGGGACGGGATGGCCAACACTGGAGTGCGGGGCCGTGGCACGTCCATCTGTTCACCTCTGTGTAATCGCCTTCAGCCGATGGCTCAGCCTTGGAGGCAGGAGGACACATCGGCAAAGGCAGGAAGATCCCAAACCTAATTCTTTTGGCTGAGCTGGGGCACATCTAGAGGTTTCTAGAGACATGTGCCACCATTTCCACCTGGCCTTGCCAACGGGGTTAGACATCCTTACCTGCTGCGTAGCCACCAGTGCTAGAGAGGCTTGAGGACCTGGAAGGTGGTCTAGCTGCCCTCTAAATGATCTCAGTGGCCACCCAGCCAGCTGCCTTTGGGAATTGATTACTAGCTCATTTTCTTCTGCCATAGACTAGAGAGGCTCCTACCAGCTAACAGGTGTGCAGCATTTCACACTGACCTCTGGAATGAAGTGCTACCTCCTCCCGCAGCCATAAGGAATTCTCCTGGCTTGTCGTCACTCCTGGTTTACCCTCTCAAAAGGGGCATTAAACCCCCTGGTCAGCATCTCATTTCCTGATCCAGTTCCGAGCAAGGAGACTAGGATCTTTATTGACTTTATAGTGGTTGGGATCACGTCCATGCTCTGACATCAGCTCCGAGACAGCACAGAAGCAGGACCCAGCCTTGTTGGAGCGCTGCTCTGAACAAGCTTCTGGGAAAAGACTCCAATCCCATCTTTGAAAGGAGAGGTACAGCCAGGTTGGGTTGCCATGTCCTCCTGGGGCTCCTTCTTAACACTGAAGAGCCCCAACCTCCTCTGCAACGCACCAGGGCTCTGCCACACAGCTTCCTCCACTCCACGTGTGTTCAAGGAGAGGCGGGATCCCTCTCCAAGCTACCCAGCAGCCTGGCAGGCTCCCTGGTATCTCCCTGAGCAAGGAGGATGCCTCCTGCTCCGGCTGGGGCTGGCAACCCAAGTCACTCCGAGAAATCTCATTTCATGCAAAATCGGAACCGATTTCTTTGGTAGAAGGGCCATTGCAGTCCAGGGAGACACCTCAACAAGTCTTTGGATTCTTTAGCCTTACAAATCCCATTGGACCAGGATGTCAGGTTGTGCTCTGCTCTTACTCGATACCACCAAAGTGAGGGGAAGCTTTCATCTCTCCTAAATCCAATTATAACCCAGGAACCAACGCGCTGTAGGCTCACGGGGCTTACAGATAAACAGATCATCTCGGTAGGGCTGCGGCAGAGCGGGGCGGGATGAATGATAGGCAGCGGGCTTACATCTGACTGGAGGATAAATAGAGTTCACTGGACTCACAAAATAATCACCTATGGCAATTTTGCTAAATTTTAAATTGCATCATTCCACCACACACACACACACACACACAACCCCGCCCAAGGATTTACATGGAATTGACACAAATAAGTTCTATACAACATACAAACTTCATAGGAATGACTGAAGTTAATTCAGCCTTCCATCTGAGTGGAGCCAGGAGCAAAGAGGCATCCATGGCTCTGTCTCTTACCTCCAGCACAGGGGTTTGGCCAACCAGCTGCTTTTCATACACTGGGCAAACCAGAGGGACCCAGATCAATATTAAGAATGAGTCACAGCAGTCTCATTTCAAAGACCTCCCTTCCCTTTCTCCTCCTCTGAGCATGAAGTTTCATGAAGTTCATCATAGTCTGGCAGCAGAACTTAAAGTACTTTATGAAGGTATTAAATTGCACCATCATAATCTCCAGGGCATGGGGACAACCCAGAAGTGTGAGGGCAGGACGGGGAACCTGCCATCCATCACCCAACCCCAGCCAGAGGCACTGATTCATATGTGGGCAGGAGTGGTCCTCCACCAGAGCGTGAGAGCCAGAGAGGTGTCCCAGGTCCCACCTCCACACAGCCCTATGCCTTCTCCCCCTGTTCCAGATCATTCTAGTGGAGAAGCTAGAGGAGCTCTGAGGTGGCCTGGGAACAATGCTCCGACCGGGACTAGCGTAACAGCAAAGAGCAGTGACAAAACGTCCCCAAGGAGCCAGCACAGGTCTCCCACCCCCAGCACATTACCCAGCTTGCCACCCAAGGTGCCAGTTGATCACACCACCTGCTATGCCACAACCCTCCCCTTGCACCTACTATTACTCAAATAGCTGGCAGCAGGCGTGAACAATTACCAGCCAAGATCTGGATCAAGGACAACGTGATATAATTATTACCTTAATGGCATTTCAAGACTATCACCACCGGCTGGAAGTAAAACTTCTGCTGAGCGAGTTTAATAAGCATATCATCTAATATAATATTCGCACAGAAGGGCAGGGTGGCTTTAGGAAGGATTACGGTAGCTTTGCAGCTTTGCGTAGCTTTACATGGGATATTTCACATGCAACAGATAAAGCAGGATGAGCCCACGATAGCTGAAAACCCCGGCAGAGGCAGCGGCTTGTAATGCTACCTCCCATCTTTTAAGCAGGAGATTACAAGCTTACCCTGCATACAGAGACTGGGCGGCACCGGATCGGTGCTCCCGGTGCCTCCACCGTGGCCTCCACAATGCTGGCGGCCAAGCAGCGTCCCCACCGTCATGGTCACTGTGGTCTAGTAGCTGGCCATCTCCCTGGTGGCCAGCTGAGACCCGATGAAGGCATCACACCAGTGCATCATCCTCCACCAGCCCACAGCCAGCTCCAGACCTGCGGGTGTAAAGCCCTGCGATGAGCAGATCCAACCTCCTCATGCCCACATTCTGCAGAAGCTGGATGGGAGTGGGTCCCAGAGGGACCTGGGACTGGGTTAACTGGGCTCGGGGGAGCCTGTCTCTACATGCACCAGCTCTGCACAGCACGCTGAGTCCATATTCCCCCTTGGCCTGATGCCTTCCCCAGCCCAGGAGCTGTCACAGGCTCTGACCAAGTGGCTCGCACCTCAGAAGCAACCGGGCACGCAAGGCTTGTGCTTCCCTCCGGCATGAATTACTGCCAGGGGAGCTGTGGGTAGGGAGTCACCAGGGATTTCCAGCTAGCCCTGCTGGTTAATGCACCCACGGGGACGTGAATCAAAGCAAAGGGAAGGCGGGCGATTGCACAGCAGCGCAAAGTATATATCGCCCGTGTCTAACCCCTGAAACTCCCAGCCACAAGGCACCAGGAACATTAAGGGCTGGGTGGGGGGTGGGGGGTGGGGGGGGGGGTCAGGTTTAGAGACCTTCCCAAGCCTAAGAGATATCCAAAATCATTCTTTACGAGGGACTGCAAAACAGACAAGAGCTCTGCAAGAGAAAGAAGTACATCCCAAAATCCAGTGCGGTTGTCCCATGTGGAAGGTGCCTGCCAGCAGCTGAGATCCCAGACAGCCCTCTGCTCCGGCCAGCCAAGCCTTAGGTGACATCCAACATAAAGCACTTGCATCGCGCGGTGCCCCAGGAAGCATCCCAAAAATACTGCCTCGCTGCCTAATATATGCGTTGGGTTTTGCTCAGCTTTTGAACCATTGGGTCGCCTTGTCGTTAATTAATGCATCGCTAAAATTATGTTTGGGGGCTACTAAGGTTTATTGGGTAGAAAATTATTTCAAATACAGAGAGTAGGCAGTAAAGACTGGAAATATGTTTTCAAGTATAAAGCTAATTGCTACAGGGAATCCCTCTGGGATCCATTTGGAGCCCTTGCTTTTTTATTTCCTTCCTCCGTTAATGACCCAGCCAAGGTTTGTAAAACAGCAAATGCAAAATTGCGTGCCGATGATGTGATGCCCTGCATGCCAGCAGCCGGCGTGAGGTAGGATCCACTAGGTCTCCATGGTGGTGGTGGTGGCCGGGGCAGTCCTCAGCCACATGCCCTGTCGCAGCAGACCAGAGCAGCCTGGCAATGGTGGTGACCACAGAATCATAGAATTGTTTAGGTTGCAAAAGACCTTTAAGATCTCTGTGTTGGGTCCAGCTCTGGTCTCAGCCATGGGGGGCTGCTCACCATCCTTCTGCTCTCTGTAGGAATCCACTGAGCCATAGGAGAAGCCCATCCCACCCCACCACCCTCCTGCTGATGTGGGCGTTTCTGGAGGGGAACCCCAAAGGCAGGCTCTGGTGCTCCCAGGAGAGCTTCACACAGGTCCCACAGCCACCCCAGTGCTGGCAACCGGGCTTGAGGTCTCCACTGGTCCAGAAGCAAGACTTCATGGATGCAGTCTTGAAAGTGAGACTGGCTTAAGGTCAGACCCGCCGCCAAAGGGCTTCACTTCTACATCCCAGCGACCCCAAAGTACCTGTTTGTCTGAGAAAAGATGTCCTGCCTCAGGGTGACATCCTGCAGGCCTCCAGTCATCCCAGCAGGAAGGAGCAAGTCCTTGTTTCCAGGAAGGTTTCCATTTCTCACCGGCAAGGTCACTCAATTAAGGAACAAAAGTAAAACCACAGTGACTTCCCAGCCTAGGCTCAGCCGCAATCAGATCAGGAATCGCCAAGAGGGTCTGCCTTGACGAGCATCTCGTGAGGATGCTGCAAAGGCAGGGGTCAAGAGCAAGGTCCTACCTGGCTCCTCGCCGTGATGCCTGGCTCCTGACGGGGACAGCAAAGCCTCCGCCGCACGCTGCCGCCCGGGGGGGTGTTCACGCATGCTTAAGTGCTTTTCTGGACTACAGCCCGAGTGAACTGAGGCGTTTTGAGTGGCACAGATGGGATTTTGCTTCTTTCTTTTTGTTTGTTTGTTTGTTTTTTTTAATTTTGGCCTGACGGTGCCCTCTGAGGTGTAAATAAGTGCACAGTGGTGACCAGGACATGTGACTGACCTGGACAAACACAGAGCAGTTTCATTCATAAAAGCCATCCTTGCTCCCCACTCAGTTTGGTGAACCAGGGGGGCATTAAGCTGTCTTCCTTGCTATGTCCAGCCACCACCTTGCACTATCTTGTTTTGCTTCCTAGAAGCATCTCCCCTTACAACTGCCCCTCCTCCCAGCCCTTTTGAGGCGTGCAAGGTCTCAATGCAAGCCAGGCATCAGGATCCTGCTCCTGGTCTCAGCTCGGAGGGTCTAGATGTCGGCAGGCCTGCCAAGGAATGCAGAGGTGTGCTCATCCACCACCCTGGGACATCGGCAAACTGAACCTGTCACAACCCCTTGCCAGGCAGGGCAGGCTGGAGTCACTCAGAAATGAGGATTTGCTGATGCTCCCTCTTCCTCCAGCAAAACAGTTGCCCTGGGAGCGTAGTGGCAGCCAGTGGCACTGGGGAGATGCTCCATCTCCCACAGATTTGGCCAAGACAGAGAAATCGAAATTGTGCCATGCTGCCCAAAACTACACACCTTCTAGAATTTCTCCTTCCAGAAATTACCAACAGGAGAAAGAAAAAAAAAAAGAAAAAAGAAAACAACCACAGCTGACAGCCAAAGCAACCCCGTGTGTTTTTTTTAAAGAAGCCACATGCAGTGAAGGGGGCCCACCTCATCCGGTGACCGTGCCCAGGCTAGAGCCCTGGCTCTGTCCACTCGCTTCCGACTCAATCCCTGCTACAACTGGAAGACAAAACCAAATCATTTCATCACCACTGGATCTTCTTTCACCTCCTGCTCCCACAGCTGTCTCTCCTGCCTGGGTCGCAGGCTTTTAGAGGTAGGAGCTGGCTCTCCCTAAGGGGATCTCCTAGCACTGGCATGGCCAGCATCAATTCAGCAGCAGAAATGTTTCTGGCATTAGTAGCCAAGTGGTGAGGGACCTTGTACACTTGAAAGCAAAGCCTGGTTTCAAGACATCTCCGTCTGATGCAGCCCGTGTTAGGCAGAGCCGTGCCCAGCAGGCACCACCTCCTAGGCTCAGCACCATGCAATTAGTGCGGGGTTACGAAGCTTTCCTTTAACCGTGCCCTGAACGTGAAGCTGGTGGTTGTGGGCTCCCTGAGACCGTAGTTCAAACAGCTTCATCCCTCTGCCTTGGCGGCAGGCAGGCACATCTGCTCCCCGTGCGGGTGCCGTTACAGAAACAACGCTCTTTGAAATGCAGATCCTGCCCTGCTTTGCTTCCCGCATCTTTGTAGGTGCCGGATTTACAATGCCCTCGCATCTTGATCATTGGCCTTACACCAAGGCCTGCTGTACCGTCTGTGTACGCCACGCTCTCGTTAGTGTTCGGGACAGCACAAACCCCGGGAGCCTTTTACCTCCCTCAGCTTCTCTTGACTGATGCTCAGGCAGGGAGATACGGTGCTGCGAAGCCCAGGGTCAGCGACAGCCGGCCAGATCACAGAATGCTTTTCAAGATCAAGTCCTTGGTTCAGAAAAGGAAAGCTGCTCAGAGGAGCAGTTATTCACATTTCTGTCCTGGTGCCAGCGAGGGCGAGATCACGAACGAAAGCAAATTATTACTCATGCAACAGCAGCTGGAGACATCAGTCCCCCTCTGGGCATGGGCAACCGCTGTGCAACAGGGAGCCGCATCCAGAGAGCTTCAGATGGAGATGGATTTGGGATCCCTGTGATGCTGAGGCTCGCCTCCCCCCCGACGCAGGTGTCTGCCCCAGCCTGTCTCCTCTGTCCTCCACCAACAATCTCAAGCTGCCAAGGGAACGTGGCTCACAGTCTGCTGGCAGGTGCCCCATCCTTTTCAATTACATGCAGTCCAATTCTCATCAGGAGAAGGCAAGCCAGGAGGAAATGCCACTGAAGTCACTGGAGTCGTGCTGCACAGTCTGGAGCGAGCGGGAAGAGACGTTAAGCCTGGCCTACACACATCATCTGGGCTTCTGTCGCCTGCCCCATGCTGGCTCAACCCTCATGTAAATTTATGGCATCCATTCCCAAACTGGCAAGACACGTTGACAATTAATAAGAGGGACATGAGGAGATGTATCCTTTTTTCTTTAAAGCCAAACATCAGACGCCGTACCGGCCTCTGCTCCCTGCAACGGAAAGCCTGCTCTGAAACCTAGTCCCCAGCCACCAGCCTAAAAGCCAAACCACACCAGCAAACACCACCCATTAAAACACACAACTCTAGTTTAAACCTTCCCCAGACTAGAACCTTAATGGTTCATGGGCTTTGAGCTCTGAGCCCGGCTTAGCCCACTCACCGGGGACGCACTGCAGAGGTGGGTACCAGCGCCGATATTTCTAGGGTGCATCCAACGTGCCCCAAAATTTTAGTAGCCACCAGCCAAAGGAGAGGATGCTATGGGGCTGTTCCTGCTGGCCCAGCTCCCAGATAAGAGGAACAAGCCCCCTTTTTGCCGCCTGCCCTCTCCCCAGGCTTAGGACGGCTCAGAAGGACAGCTCAGGACATCCAGGAGCTGCCCAGGATCTCCATCCCAGCGCTTCTGTTAGACCAAAGAGGCTGGAGATACAGCCATGCCCCAAGGCTGCAGGACCGGACCAAGGAAAGTCCAAAAGCCACCACTGTAACACAGCATGGGAAGCAAATGAGGAAGATCAGTGGCTTCATGAATTTCCTACTGCCTTGTAACAGCAGAGGAAATATTTCAGAAAATTCTAAGATCTGAGGAAGCCTGCAGGCACCCAAAGGAAGCCAAATAAAGCCCTGTGCTCCTTGTTGGCTGACCAGGAAAACTGCTCCCTGTCCCCAGATGTGGCCTCTCTCCACGACCTCAGAGAGAGCCAGGACCACCACCAAACCCAGGAGCCAAATTAGACATGGATGGAGGCAAGGATTCTTCCCTGGACCCTGCAGAGGCCAGCAGACACCTTGAGGCGTGGGGTTAACATAAGCTAAAGACAGCACAAACAAAGATCAATCTAGCCTCCCTTCAACACATCAGATACCCAAAAACTCTCCCCTCTGCAAAGGCTCCCAGTGAATAATCCTTCCCGTGAATATTGAGAGCTACCTTGAAACAGTGGCTGTCCCTTCCCACCCACCATTCCTTTTGAAGGCCACTCCAGAATGATCTCTTTCAAGCCTCAGAAATTGCTTCTAAAATCCTGTCTGAATTTATTTATGACCAGCTTACCACACAGGGATGCATCTTTCTCAGCCAGAGTCGTTACAAAAGCCACCGCATTAACAACTGGATGTCTTTTAAACCCTACCAGGGGTTAAACCTAATTCTGCCTACTATAAAAAGTCTGGGATGCAGCCAAAGTATTTGCCCTGTCCTGAGGCAGGGATCCTTAGTAGGACCCCCAGCCTTCTCCTTCCTCTGTCCCCTTGGGAGAAGCAGGAGAGCGACTGAACTTCTTAAAGCCTGGTCCCATGCCCCAAAAGATGTATTTATAGACTCTGCGGCTGGAACGCCAGAACTTTTTATTTCACCTCTGCAAGGACTATTTTGGGCTTGTCTGCCACGCAGGCCAGGCCAGCAGCGAGCAGAACCCGGCCCTTCCCTTGCGCAGCGGTTGATACCAAGCAAGGAGAAACGTCCCCATCCAGACGTCTGCGGTGGGAGGAGGTCCCCATTACCTGCAGGACTATGGGGCAGCCTTTCCAGCCTGTACTGCAGGGGCTCAGGCCATTCTCCAAACCCCTTGCTGCTTTCTAAGTGATTTCTACCCACCATTTCACACCAGGAAGGACCATTATGCTTCTGAGACCTTTTGGAAACTTAAATATTCAGAGACTATCAAGAGATTTGCAGCTGTGAGAGCCAGGAGTGGAGGGAAATGCTATCCATCTCCAGGAGGAGATGCTGAGGGGCTGAAAAGCAGTGTCAAGCCTCCGGGACCTCCTGGAGATACGCTGAGTACTGGGGCTGGCTGGGGACCCGGCCTCCAGGAGCACTACACCTGGACCATCTTTTATAAGGCCACAGGAATTCAGAGGGTCCTTCCCCCCCAGTAAAAGCTTGGGATTTAGATGCTCAGCGATACCGTTGGAACAATTTCCTTGATCTTTTATTACCCTGGTAAATAATTTATTGGGACAGCCATTTTAAAAAATCCCATAAAAGACCTATAAAACATATTTATCACACAACCCCCCACACACACGCTCTTTGGCTCCAACCAACAAGCTGAAAACTTGTTTGTATACTTCACTGCACATAAACTAACCAATGCCTTGTGACAGCTTTAAGCTTTTTAACAGCTCTCTCCCTGCTGCTTTTTATTTCCATCTTTCTCTGAGACTTCAGAAGCTAAAAAAGAACCCACCACAACAGGAGAGGTTTCGGCTTTTGGACAGATATTGACAATCAGGAACTGCCCCCTCGGTTTTCCTGACGCCTGATAACTTTAGCAAATGATGCTTCTTTTGGCCGAGAAACACAACTCGAAGCTGTGCTCATTCGTAGCATGTCGGGACACGGGGCTGGCAGCCGTGCACAGAGGGATGGATGCAGGTGTGACCAAGGTGCTAGTGGTACAGGCATCAAACCACCTCTTGGTGCCTCGGTTTCCCTCCTGAGATCAGGAACATCCATAAGGCACTTCTGTCATCTTCTCCTGGCAGAGGGCATGGTCCTTTCTTTGTCCAAGACTTGAAATAAATGGAGAATCCAAAGAGAGCACTGAGGAATGTGTTTTCCCACCCAAAACATGCACAAGCCACACACACCGAAGCTTTCTGTCGCTCCCTTGGATACCAGAGGATCCAGTCAGATGAAGCCAGGCCAGCAGGACAAGATCCCAGCCTGCTGCCAAAATACGAGCCCAGAACCCAAACCACACGTATTGCTGCGAGCAGGACGCTTGGTGCCAGGCAGCGCACAGCCTCCAAAAGCAGACCAAGATCTGCACTGTGCCCACAGACCCAGACCTCGCCAGGGACAGCTTTGCCCTGCAAAATGCCAGCAAACCCAGATGACCTGGCATGGGACAGCCAACCTTCACAGCTGGGGGTGGGCTGAGGTGTGCTCCTCTCCCCACCAGCAAGGGGAGATGTGGGAGAGCAGAAGCGAGGCTGGATCAAGCCTGGAACCCCTCGACCATGATGCAGAGGTGGCCTTCCAACCATGGAGAGAAGCACTCTGAGGAGGGGGAGCACAGTCTTCTCACACCGGCTCAGCGGAGCTGGCCATCAGAAGGCTGCCAGAACCAGGACAAGCACAGACGCCCAGGCACGCACTAAGCCTGCTCCAGATGGCATCTGTCAGAGGGAGCCAGGAGCTGTCTGGGTCACAGCGCTCCTCACGCACCATTTGGCTCTTCCCCATCCCCAGACATCTCCAAGTACCCTCATCCCAGTCCCGATTCCAACACAGGAGTGAGGTAATCCAGTAAAATGCCTTTTCAGGACACTTTTCAATACTGCCACTGTGCTCCCCTCTTCACTCAGCTTCCCCCCCTGCCTTCCCAAAGCCCACACCAGGCACTTGAGCTACAGCTGCTTTCATACCTGCGTGAGCCAAAACGCTCGTGCCCACACCAGCTGCCTCTCCGTAACGGCCGCTCTCTGCCTCCACCACTTGCTCTCCAGAGAGACCAGTTCAGAGCAAACTCGAGTGGCCAGCACGGCCATATGAAAAAGAACAAGCTATGGAAAGGTCGTCAGTGGTCAAAGCAAGCTGGGGCTGGGGCGTCTGCGTGCTGGACACCACTTCTGCCCACATTCAGTGCTACCGTGGCTATGGGTACGGGGCATGTGAGAGCTCCCCTGGGTCGGTGAAGGTAGTCCAGCTCCACTGTCAGCCAGTCCTTTGAGTAGACTAAAGCCCAGCAGAGCATCAGTTCTTCTGTGCTCACGGAGAGTGTTGATGCAGGGGGCAGAGAGCCCTCTTCTGTCACAAGTGTTGTCACTCTTCTCTCTCACCTCACCCCCTTCTCCTCCAGCAGCTCCCTTGTTACTTCTTCCTAATCCTCCCCCACCAGTCCTGCAGCCACCTCCCCCTGAATGCCAGCAAGACCACCAAGGATCCCAGCTGGTCTGGAGGACCCCCAGGCCCACCGCCCCGCGCAGCTCAGCACAGGTCCCAGCAGCACACGCTGTCCTGGGCGGAGGCCAGCAAGGATGCATCGCCCACAGCAGGACCATCACATTTCCCTCCTTCCTCCACCGGGGACCTTCATCATTACCATCAGCAGAAGGAAGCAAGATGGACACTATGAGCTGCAGTATGGATTAGATCTCCTGAAGTTTTCCTGGGACGGAGATCCAGCCCGGCACTGCAGACCTGAACAGATCCTTTTGGCCAGGGGATGGACTGTGGCCAGCCCCGGAGAGGCCAGGACTCCAGGCTCAACTCGGACCTCTCCCACCTTCACTGAGTCACGAGCTCCTTTGGCTGCTGCTTCCAAACTGATGAGCACGTTAGCAGTTCACTCTGTTTGAGATTTAAAAGTCAAACCCTGCCACAGGAAATTAAAAGATAATGCAAGGAATTATTTAAAAAAATTAATCTTTATTACTCTCCACTCCCAAGCTGCTAATAAAAAAATGTGTTCCTCATACAGTCTCTATAAAAACAGGTTATAAAGCAGAGGAAGAGGGGAAAGCAGACGCTTTAAAAAATCGACTTTCATCCCTCTGCCCTGCCTGCCTGCCATAGCCATTCATCTGCACCTGTGTGTCAGCTCCCAGTAGCTTCCAGCCCAGTCAGCCCCTTTTACCCTGCTAGGTAATTATTCCCCGTTTCAATCCAGTCCCCCTTGTCCCCCCAGTTTTACATCTCCAGAAGATCAGCAACCCTGGCCCAGAGAGCAGCCTAGAAGGTGGTTTAATGGTACACCTTCCCTGCTCCAGGTATCTCCGAGCACCGTATAAACCAGGATGAATTACAGCTCGTTACAGAAAGGGCAGGCAATCAGGAAGCAAACAAAGTAGCTATTACAGAAGACAGCAACAGCTCCACAGCACCAGAGCAGGGTTGAAACATGCAGGAAACCGTGCCTGAAAGAGAGGTTTCCAAGGATCCAAGGAAAGCATCCTTGGCAGCTCTCAGAAGCCAGTTTAAGAGGCTGAGAGGCAGGTGGCAACGCATGGCTTTATTCAGAAGATGCTTCTGTCTAGGGCTCTGCTCAAGAAAGAAGCACCGTTCTTGGTTCTAGCTGGTGCTTGAACCCACGGAGCCAGAAACGGGACTTGCAAACCACTTTTGTGTCATGACAGCTGGCATCAGTTAGCCAGGTTTTGGTAAGTTCAAGAGCCACCACAATTGAACAAGAGCACCCAGTCTAGCACATGAGAGATGAAGAAGCAAGAGCCATTAAATCCATCAGCTATGTCCATGCTCCAGTAGAAGAGCAAGCCACGAGCGCAGATCCACGGCCCACCAGCCTTCTGGCCAGCTGCAGAGCGCATCTGGCCCGGGCCTGCTCAGGAGGACATCCACCACCAGTACTGCTGCCAAAGTGGTGCCCCTGGGCCAGCTGGAAAAATGGCCAGGCCTGGAAGGAGCAGAGGACTTCACAAAAGGAGAAACCAAGAGACCGAGAGCTGCTGCATCGCACCACCGGTCCAACACGAAAGATGGCTCTCTTTGGTGTTCCACGCCCAGAGCTGGGGCTGGGGTGAAGAAGCCAGGCACCAGCAATCCCAGAACATGCCTTGATGGTCACTACTTGCAGGAGCAGCCTCAGGGGAACTGTAAAGCCCAACCGACCCGTCCCCAGATGAGCAGTACAGGCACCAAAACCACCCCCCATCACTCCTCCAGCAGGAGAAGTGCTTCTCCCAGGAGAAGCAGCTCCACACCTTCTCCTCATTGTGGATAAAAGGGGTATTTGGCCTTTTCTGACTCCAGGAAGGGGAGATACAGCCTGGAAGTAAAGCACTGGCTAGGAATACGTGCCAGGGGTGGAGGAAGGAGAACGGCAGAAACGCAAGCAGGGTCAAACACAACAAAAAAGAACCCTCCACCCCGGGAGAGAAGACGCCTGCCAGGCACTGCTGGCCAGGACACCTGTGGTCCCCCAACCAGGGGCAGAAGAGGAGAGGGGACGCTGCAGTACGGTGAGGCAGGAGGTGGCTTTCCGAGGGGAGGTTGACTATGATTGATGGCACCGTGCTGTGTTCTCACTGATGTAGAAAATTAGAGAGAAATCGCTTCAGATATTGGCCCATCCGAGACACCTGTTGTGTCCTTCTGCAACACAGGCGCCTCTCCCGGGAGCTCTCCCTCTGGCTCGCAGGCTCATTATTCAGAGTGTTGAACTGGGAAAAGCAACACAATTTATATTATTCCCCCCCCACACACACACTACTTGGCTGTATTATTCTTGGCAAAACGTAAGGCACTGATTTCCTTGCTGAGCTACTCGCAGGAAAGTTTGTTTGATTCTCCTCAGCTAAGAAAAAGGAGCCCTTTGCTTTCTCCTTTCTCTCCTCACTCAAGGCAGGGGAGAGGCTCTAAGAAAGATAGGAGCCATTTTTTCAGATGGAAATAACTCCTTTAAAAAGTGAGTCATGCTCCACCCCACAATCTGATAGTTGGTAACCACAGCGAGCAATGCTGCTCTGCTAACACAGCCTTGCCTTAGTGTCCTGCTGGCAGGATGGTCCCCTCCTGGCTTCCCATCCCTTCACCATTTAACCAGTTGCTGGTTTTCCTTCCCTTTATCATGGCTGCTTTTGTCGCTCCATTGCCTCTCTACCAGATGCCAAAAGAGTTTTAAAATGGTCTTGAAAGGGTTTTTTAAAAATCCACATATTCCTTTCAGAGGAAATTATGAAGCCAATGGTCTAGATCAGCACAGGCTGGTGGGTCTTCAGGAGATGTGTCACACCACAGACCAGGAGACTACTGGGCCCTTACCTTAAAACAACGCTGTCCCTCAGCAGCAGGCAACCAGTTTCTTCCCAGACGGGCACAGCATCTGAGCTCATGTCCCTTTAGTCCTAAGGTGTCCAAGCAGGTCTAGAAATGGTAGAAGAACCTCCCTGACTCCTGCCAACACAATCCCAAACAAGCCCCACACTCCTACTGCAACCAGTCACCTCTCTTCAAACTCCCCAGAAGCTCCCAGGCAACTACACCAGCCTGGGGAGCAGCACAGGCTCTTCCACTTGGTGAG
Organism: Falco cherrug; assembly: GCF_023634085.1. Taxonomy (NCBI): domain Eukaryota; kingdom Metazoa; phylum Chordata; class Aves; order Falconiformes; family Falconidae; genus Falco; species Falco cherrug. The sequence goes on from NC_073708.1 coordinate 6,060,929, forward strand.
CATGGCTAGAGGAGACTGAACAGGAGGTTGGATGTGGGAATTCCCACCTCTGGGAAGGGTTGGGAAATGGTTCAGTTTCCTCTCTGACCCCAAACTCAGCCACTGGTTTCTCCTGCCAGCTCTCCAGCTTGGGGCAGCAGACCTTGTTCCCATGGCAAAAAGGTAAGTTGGTTTTTTTTTTGCTCTTGGGTATCTCAAGAATGGCTTCAAAATTACCCTGCTTTGAAGCCCGTTGCCCAGCACATATGTCCAGGCTCCTGAACTGGGGAGCTCCTCACAAAAAGGCAGTAGCTAAACCCACCCCTGCTCGGCTCCTCTGTTAAAAGGGCAACCACGCCACCAGCTGCAGCCCAGCCAGCGCCCGAGTATCCCCTGGGTCACACTGGACTGATGGCTGGCAACAAGCAGCAAAGACCAAATTCAAGCCAAAGACTAAAGCACTAGAGAAATCCCTACAAGAAATTTGGAAAAAAGCATCCCTCTCCCTGCTCCCCTCCCTTATCCACATGACTGACCTCAGCACCTGCCTACCAGTTTTCCCAGTGGTGGTTAATCATCTGACCGCTGGAAGTCCCTTCTGGGGGTGCAGAACAATCCCCACACATGCCCCCGCTTCTCCATCTGCTAACGGTTTCCCTTCGCCCAGGCTGAGCCTCCCCCAGCCTGAGCTAAGGGTAGGAAATTAGCATTAAAATGATAACTTGCTATTAGCGGTGCCTCAGCTCCCCATCACGCTCCAGGAACAGCAAATGACAGGCTGTGATTTCCCCGCCGCGATGCAGGGGAGGGGGCCCAACGGCAGCCAGAAGTGCTGAAGTTACCCAGGCAAAGTTTTACGCTCATCTCTCCCACCCCAGCAGCCCCTTCCCTTTGCCATCCCCGTCGCGCTCATCCACCGTGCAGGCAATCCTACAAGCAGATGGCACCTGGGCAGGAAAGCAGACAAATTGGCTCCCACCTGCAGGAGCACTAAGAGCTTTCAAAGCAGCCGAGCGCTCACTCGCCAAGAGCCCCGCGGTGTGGAGACACCAGAGGAATCTGCTATCACTCGCCTTCCTCACTGCTCACCGGCTCCTGCTGCATCCTTGCCTGGTTGCAGGCTTGCAACAGGCTCCTGCTGGGAGCCGGTGGCTGGAGGGGACAGTCGCCGAGTCCTGAATCAGGTGCCGGAAGAGGTAATTCAGGCTGAGCGTCAACGGAGCGATGCTTTTTTTCGCATCAGCACAATGCTGTGGTTTGGAGGGCGCACAGCTAGCCTGAAGCAAAAGGGTTTTCTTGGGCCCCTGCTGAACATCCATCTGCTTGTCAAAAAACCAGCTCAGCTCAAGCTGCCTGCTACCTCCTTCTGCCAAAGCAGGGGTATGCCCTCCCTGAAACTTCCCCTCCTTGACCAGATAGCTGTGGCACGAGCATGGAGAGACTCATTGCATTTTCTGCTTGCCCGCTCCTCTGAGCCCACCTGGCTGAAAGCTGCTTAGTACATCAAGGCCAGAGAAGCAGCTCACGTACCAGACTGCAGAAATCCAAGAAGCAGGAGGAGCTGAGCAAATCCACAGGGGTCAAGGCAGGTTGTCAGCTCCCTTTGGGTACCTGAGTGAGCCTGCAGAGTGACGGCAACTGCTGATCTCACAGCTGGAGCATTCCTCCTTGCAGAGCCCCACCACGCTGGTCACCTACAGCAGGGAAAGGGGCCACCGTGAAGCCCAGGCATGCAGGAGTGCTTGGGTGCTCTCAGCACATCTTACGTGGAGTCATGCATGACGCTGCTGAACACTCCCATTCAAAATTACATTTTAAGCCACATGGGTAAAGCTGAACAATCCCCTCCCCTCTACCTCATCCTTATCTCTCTTAAAAAGCACCTGGACCAGCAAGCAAAGGCAAGTGTCCTCAAGCCCCAGCCTGCTGATGGCCTTGTAACCGGCCTAGGTGGTGGAATGCAAAAGGGAGAGGGAAGAAGGTGGTAGGAAAAATCAATCAGGGTAAACCAGTTACCCCTTCCCTGGCATTCCCATCAGCAGCTGAGATGTGAGAGCAAGGAGAGGACTCATCTGATGACGGATGGCAGAGAACTGATCCTTGGCAAGGCGGAACAGGAGCAGAAGGAAGCACTGCTCCCAAAGGCGATTCTTACGCCTCCTTGGGATAAGAAAAACAACCATCAGAGGCGGCAGCAGCAGAGGAAGGGAACGCACTCTTCTCCCTGCACGTTTGGTATTCATCTCTGGCCTGTCAGGGAGGGCCGTGATCCAACCACACATTTGTATATTCACTGAGCCGTACACCCAGCTCAGCGGACTCCTGACAGATGCAGATGGCAAAGCCATTTTTCATAAGGTGAGGAAAAAAGGGGGAAAGGAGAAAAAAAAAAAAAACAAACACCAAGCCAAAGACAGGCTCAGGCATCAGCTGGAAAAGATGCAAGACAGGATCAGGTCTAATAGAGAACCAGATTCAGATTAAGCTCTTGGATCTTTAAGTGCACAGAGGCCTGTCTCCCCTGCCTCTGTTTTCTAGCATGGCCTGGCAGCGGCAGCTACCTTCATTCTTTCCTCCGTAACCCGCTGGAAAATGAAAGCTGGACCCAGAACAGCACTAAGGCTTTGCTGAACCAGCCCTTGAGGACAGCAGGCTGGCAGAGGAGCTGCTGGAAGGGTGTGGGCACAGGCGCTCTTCTACAAGATTAGCTCCTGTTCAGAGGAGGTGAGAGACAGCCTGCAGAGAATAGGAGCCATCAGCACGTTTGCCTGCCCCTCGGACCCTGCCTTAGTTCAGGCCTGGCCCCTGAAGAGCACAGATGGCCCCTGGGCCTCTGAAGGGACACCCCTGGCAGACCTCCCGCTGGCACAAGAGCACCAGCATGGCAAAGGGCCGCTCTGTGCAATGCTGCCGTGATGGCAGACACGGCAGCTCCCAATGCTCCCGGTTTATCTCAGACAGTAACGAGGGGTTTCCCTCTGTGCCAGGTCACCGCACAAAGAGGCATCGATGACACAGAACGGCTTGCCGACGCAGCAAGAGAAGTGATGCTCAGGACAGTATACCCTGTCCCTTGAGAAGCACGTGTACATGTCCCGCTTGGCACTGGGAGCCAGCGGCTCTTGGTGTAAGCCATGGGGAAGGGAAAGGAAAAAGTACCTTCATGGAGGGAAAGATTTCACCTCCGCCAGTGACATTCTGCTATTGTCGCCGCCAGCCACAACATCACCCTCTTGATATGGAATCTAAGCTGACAGTGATACAGGAATGGAGCAGGGAGGGCAGCAAACGCTGCCCAGCCCTCTTTGTAACCCAAAATCTCCCCTGGCTTCCAGCCTCTGTATGAAGCAGAGCCAGTACCTCACCACTGAGAAAGTAGATCTTCTTTTTCCAGCGCTGTGGAATAATCTTTCCTTGCAGTTATCCATCCTTCTGGACAATAAGGAGGATTTCATTTTGGTCTCTGCTGTATCCTTGCCATTTCTGAAATGAGAAACACATGCAGAAGCCAACACCTCCTTTGCAAAACAACATATGTATCTGTAAGCTGAAGTCACCAAAGCCTGAAGAGTTTGCGGTGCCAAAGTCCAGGTGCTTTCAGACTCATCAGAGGTACATCGAGCACCATCGAGCCCTGCTGCCTGTGGCATTTCCAGCTGACAATTGCTCCCCTCGTCTCAGGAACAGGCGAACGCAGGGCTGGGCAGTGAGGCTTGGCGAAGGTTACTGCCGAGACCTGGTAGAAATGTCATCCAGCAACACATGCTTCAACAAAGATTCATTCCCAAGCAGCCTGGCTCCATAATAAAAGTGTCAGAGCAGCTGACTTGCCTCCCCCCAATCTCATTGCCTCCAGATTTATCCTGTCTCGGGTCTCTCTCCCTCCATAAGCTAGCACGTGCCTTTCCTTTCAATAGGCTGGCACTGAAACTCAGCCAGCTGAAATTGTAGGAGAACAAGAAAAACAAGCCAGGTGAAGGGACCGGAGGGGAAAAATGCTCAGGAGCCAGGTTTTCCTCTAATTTTGACTGTTCTCAATTCTGAAAGGGAGGAGGGGGGAAATGAGAGGTACCATACTGTGAGAACGCTCCAAAACCAGAAGCCACCCAATTTTGTGTCCCAAACCAACGCCCTACTGCCAGGCTGTGTCACCTCCATCTCAGGAAGCTCAAATTCCTTTCCTGATAAAACCCATCCCAGGACATGTGAACATCTCTAAGCCCGTCACCCTCCCAGCCAGGGAGTCTCTTCTCAGAGGGCTGGGCACCCAGAGAGCAAGGAGAGGAGATGAGTCTCCCTGTGAGTCAGAGTCCTGGGGAGTGCTGAGCACTGGCTTACCTTCACTGCAGAGATGTGATGCTAATGATGCAGTATCGAAGGCAGCCCCAAAGAGCAGACAGTCTTCAGGGAGTTAAACAAAACAAAACAAAACAAAAGGGAGAGAGAAAGAGATGTTAGTGGTCTTTTGCAAAGAGCTAAAAATACCCAGAATGGCCAGTTTCTGTTGGGTTTTTTTCCCCCGCCGCCCCACCCCCTAAAGGAGTGTGCCACACAAATTAAAACGATTTCCCTCCAACCTGGGAGATAGGACCAGGCAAGGCATCCTTCAGCTGTGAGTGAAAGAGACAGAGCCTGCCTCTGTCAGGAGCACTGCCAGCCCCAGGGAGGCGAGGTGGGGGATGGCAGACGCCACTGCAGGGATGCTACTGGTTAATTCCCAGTAACTCGGACAGACAGATCTGTGCCAGGCACCCAGCTGGGGTGCAGGGTGTGTTTCTCCCACGAAAAGGAGGCATCAATAGCAGAAGCGAATCCTGGGCATCGAGACTGCCCTGGAGGGATGCTGACTAAGAGCAGATGCCTGCAACAGTGGGCTGTGGAACAGTTCTCCTCGAAGCAGTTAAAGCCTCCACTACCAGAGAGGCAGCCCTGTTAAATTTGCAAAACTTATTGCAGGAGGCAGAGCCTCTTGGACCTATGGATCTCGTCACCCAAGCACATCTTTTTCTGGCTAGGGTACCCATTCAGGTAAGTGGCTCGAAATCTAGCACACCCACATCCTCCATTCAACTGACAGCATGGAGAGCACCAGCTTGCTTTCAGCAGTGAGTGCTCATGGACAGGCAGGAGAAAAACCAGAGCCACTCCCACCAGGCTATAAAAGCTTTGCTGTCACAGCTGTTTCTCACATCTGGATGCAGACAGCACTTAAAGTGTTGCAGCTGGCACCAGCTCCTCAGTTAGCATCTCCTTATCCTGTTAACGCCAGGCAGGGGAGAGGTCCGGCAGCTGAGGTTGAAGGGGCACTTCAGCTCTGTCAGATTCTCCTCCGCTAATGAAAATGTTTCTCCAGTGTGTCTTTGGGAAGGTTTCCTTCAGCTCCAGCCCCCGTGTGATTGAAGGCTAATCTCTGCTACTCTTGGCTGAATGGCAGCCCATGAAGAAGGTGATGTATTGTGTTTCCCTTCAACTCGACATTTAATGGTGCTGGGAAAAGAAGAAAAAGCACCAGATGTTTCTAGATTGTAAGTGAACTCCTCCCGTAACGCAGAGAGAGGTCACGGCAGGCGCCAGACCTCCCAGCCTGGGACCAGAGCACACCCCTGTAAATTCAACCCCGCTTCGAAGGGCCATTTCACCTGCCATGGTGCGTGCCTCCCAGAAGCAGTCCAGCTGCTCACATGTGGCCACAGGAGGCAACGTGTCCTGCCACCACCCTATGGGACATGACTGGCCTCCAACGAGCTCCCCAGCATCAGTCTGGCCAGCGTATGGGCCTGGGAGAAAGGCCAAGGTCCGCAGCGCAGCCTGTTTGGGACCAGGAGGACAGCATGAGACGGGGGCTCAGCACTCACAGGCGGTGGCCTTGGCTCCTTGGGCTGGCTCTGAGCTAATCTCTGAAGCCCTGAGGTGTGAAGTTTTCCAATCTGCGGTATTAGCTTCCTTTTAAATGCCTAGAGACCTACCAACTAAGAACGGAGAGAAAAAATTAGGATGATAATCCTCTTGCTGCTGTGCTGCTCACACTCAAGGGGACGCCTGGCTCCATGTCACACCAATCTCCCTCCTCTGCTCCAGAGCCACTGCTCTGCAAACACACTCCAAACCAACCCCGCCAGCTGTTTGCTCTCCTGCTGTTTCTGCCCTTGCTGGAACAACCCAATTACCCATCATGGCACTCTCTGCACCCTCCACCTGCAAAGCTTTGCAGCTTTTCTCTTCCTTCTTTGCCTCTACCAAATCACCAGCATTAGTTGAGGACTCCCAAACGCAACACAGGCTCTCCTTGTTTGCTTTCTCTTCTCCTCCTCCCCCTCTCCCTCCCTTCTCCCATGCCCTGCCTGCCACCGGCACTGGATGTGGGATGCTTACCATAAACCACACAAAATGCATCCTCCTACAGCTAAACCTGGAGGAGGAGGAGAAATGAAGAAAACAGGAGGAAAAAGAAAAATCTTCCAATTACTGGCAATCAGCTCTACTTAATGCTCACCCACTGTGCACTGTGCCCCAGACACAAACCGCTCCGGCAGGTGAGCATGCTGGGCAGCACAGCACGTACCTGCACACACAGTGCACCAGTGAGCACACAGGGTGCTTCTGAAGGTATTCCAGCCTATCTGGGCACAAACGGCCACAATCTGGGGGCCTCCTGTAGCCCAGTCAGACCAGGGACAGTGCTACACTCTGCTCCCAGGAGCTTTGCCCTGGGGCGAAGGTACTCGCTCAGAGCTGAATCCTAGCGTGGGTGATTGTCCAAGGGATGTCCATCATCCTCGTTCCCAGCCTCACCTGCCCAGGTTATCTGGCCAGTTTTTCTCCCCAGGAGGGATGCCAGCTACAGATAGCACCATGGGCTGCCTGTTGAGACAGTCGCAGATGGCGCAGCTCTTGCTGACTGAGCCGCCTTCGCCTCCACGGGAGGACATGCTTTGCTCCCAGCCAGGGAAGGCGGAGGCACCCAGCACGCTGCCGCAGTGGAGGAGGCACTCAGCCAGCCGCTAATGCTTCCTACTGTCTCGGAGCAAAGGGATGAATTAGCTTTTATTAGCTCTTGTGAAGAGCACATCACTCCTGCCCTCTCCTCCTCGCATAAGACTCATGCACAGACTCAGCTGTGCTGCAAGTGAAGCAGAACCAACTCACCTCCGTGCCAGCGGCCCCAGACTCCTGTTGGGTCTTGTATAAATCTTATAAATCTTAAACCTTAGACAAGCTGGGAGTCAGGATCTAGCAATCCTGCTAAGGGTGCTGCAGGGCTCTTGCTGCCCAAAAGTAGTTTAAAAAAGATGGATGCTTGGCTTCTATGTCTGTTTCTCTCAGGTGGCACCACACACGGCCCGAAGGAGGGCATGACCTCCACGCCAGCAAAGCCAGAGCCACTGCACAGTCCCTGCCGCTGGCACCCAAACTCGGGGCTGGTATGTGGGGGGTGGGCTGTGGCTCCAGCTAAGCGCTCCTGCCACCCGACATACTCCTGACCCCAGCACCCAGCCATCAGCACAGCTGAGGGATGGTGCTGCTCCGGAGAAGTCTCTCTGAAGCTGCTCTGGGGCTTGTTAGCGGGGTGATAAAGGGGATGAATGGCCTCAGAGAAATGCTCTGTCTCCTGCCGTGGCATTCATTATCCTTTAGCCGGGCAATTCTTCACACCAGCCAGGAGCTCTGGGCTGGCTCGTTTATTGTCCTCAGGGGCTGTTTTCCACAAGAGGCCACGCTCTGCACTGGCGCTTGTCACCCCAGGCAGCTCGAACGTGCCTGAAGCGCCCGCAGCATAGCAGCCCGCACAAGGCAGCTGGGGGCAGAGCACTTGGTCTCCCAGATAGTCCCTGAGCTCATCGCCTTCCTCCCACACAACCAGCTTGCTTTCCCAAACTCACAATTTGGTGATCTGAGCCACAACTGCCCCCCCGAGATCTGCAGGAAACAGAGCAGGGCACGTTTTCAGCCTAATTTCCTAAGTGCAAAGCATATGTAGTCCCGCTGCATCAGTCTGTCCTCTGCCCACTCCCCAGCAACTTCTGACACCGCGAACAGATTTCAACCCGATCTGACAGACAGAGGTCTTGGAGACAGTCAGAGTCTATAAATTTCATGCAAACAGACTGTCAAACAGAGGAGAGACATTATTAGCACCTTCCCAACTGTAGTGTATCATCCCTTATTAGACATCAGACAATCTGCGTGGGGGAAAGAGAGATGCTATAAATATCCCGTTAAAGGGAGATGCTCCATTCAGCACAAGCAGCTTACTAGACACCAGAGAACCCAAACCCAAGCTATGTACCCACTGCACACAGTCCTACTGGGAGAAGGTTTCAAGCCTGCTTGGCTGATAGGAGAGCCAGCCAGCCAAGATGGCACATTAGCCTTTGGGAAAGCCCTTGGAAACAGGCTGTGTGCTCTTCCCTTGCCATTCTTCCCGTGACCAAGCTGAGGTCCCACTGCGTGTCCAGCATGAATTGCCATCTCAGGCTTGCGGATGAGTTCAGACATTCCCTGACATGGAAGAGACATGCCCAGCTCCGAGGGGAAGCACTGATGGGCAGAGCAGCTCCCTCACCCCCACAACCCTCCCATTGCCTTTGCACCACACAGAGATTTCACCTTCCAGCCAGATGTTTCATCCACGGGCTGCTGCCAGCAACCACCAGGAAGGCAGCCCAGAGTCCAGGGAGCTCACAGCAGCATCACTTAGACATCAAGCTACTCATTAGCAGGTTGACTGATTAGTGGTACTTGTTATTGTGAGTGAGAGGGGGCCTCTTCCTCTGCACACAGGTCCTCGCTGCAGACCAGAGCCACTCACCAGCTCAGCACAGACCTGCAAGCTGGTGCCAGCACAGGGCTGGCAAGCAGCAGGATGGGTGCAAAGCTCAGCCTTCCCCCGGCAGGACAGAGGAAGCCCCAGTGATCCTTCCTCTTCCTCCTAAAGGCTGAAGGGGACACAACAGCCTCTTGGTTCTCCTTTAAAGACAATCAAGCAGTGCCCACGTCGTGCAGTGTGATACAGCTTCTGGAGAGCAACACCAAGAAGCCATTTACTAGAGTTGCTGGCTGGTCTTCCTTCCTCACCTCCTTTCAGTGACCCGATTAGGAGACCCTCATTGGGCTGTTCCAGGGTGAAACCTGGAGTTGCCCTCGACAGGAACTCCCGTCACTCATCACCACTCTCTGGTACTGGAACGAATAGCGGCAAGCGTATGGCACAGAATGGTGCACAGCAAGGCAGCGAAGGGGAGCGGCGCTTGCTGAGGCTGAGCCCAGCACTTCAGTGTTTTCTGACGCCGCATTCTGGGGACAGGGCAGGGTATAATCCCTGTGCTCATTTAGGATCTGCACTGACCCAGTCATTATCTGTTTACCGTGTCATTTCCAGCCTCAGGCATTCCAGAGCCCTGGAAGTAACTGAGAAGTGGGAAATAGTCTTTTTCCCTCCAGCTCATAACGTGACACTGGCTCAGCTGGCCAGACGCATTTTAGGACTTCTCTGATTCACCCGGTAAAGGTCAAGTCCCAGGAGGTGCCATCAGCCTGGTGGATCACATATCGCTCGTACCTGCGGGGCTTCAGCTCTACAAAAAGAGAATTTAAACATGCACTACAGCACATCTTTTATTCCAAAAAAAGGATTTACACTTCAGGGGTGCTTGACTCCCTGCTCTGCCCCACAAAAGGAGTAATAGGGATTGAATCCAGGCTTGCGTTCATTAAAAAAAAAAAAAAAAAAAAAAGAAAATCCAGAAATCCAGTCACTCTATCCTAATCGTTCTGATCCAACCTTTCAGTGTTGCATTGAGCTAAAGGGCCGCACATGAAAGTATGCCAAGAGCGGCATGAAATGTTAATGTTGCAATTAAAACAATATGAATATTGCAGCACCGCTCTGCTGCTCCCCATCCACTGAACAATTCTCATTCAATGGAAGTCAAGTTACATTTCAGGAAATAATGAGGTCTGCTAATTAAGTCTGGCCTAAGACGACAGCAGTCTTAAAAGGGAAAAAAAAAAAAAGCCAACTCAGATATCCCCAAAATGTGTACATTTGCTGCTTATTACCTGCAAAGGGAAACCATTAATTCTGCACAATGCCAAGATCACAGGTCAGTGCCATTGTCTTATTGCACACATCTAAAGGAAATTATCTTTTTAATGATAAAACACATAAGTCATGACCTGCTTTGTCCCTAGGAGCTGAGTGGGAAATGCTGGGCTGACACTTTCCATACTCTGAATGCCGAAAGCAGGTACCTGACAGCAAATGCCAAATCCAGGCTGTGCGAGTGAGAGGCAGGCAGGGGCTTCAGAGGGCTGAAGGCAGCAGATTGCCTTCAGCTGACACAAGACGGATCCCAGCCTGTACACAGGGAAGGGGTTTTTCCTCCCCAGCCACCCAGACAACCAAGTGACAGTGACACCGGGTGCTCAAGCTGGTGGAAGCCACGGGGAAAGAGACCACTGGGTCAGTCCTGGGAGGCAAAGACTGTCACTACGTGTTTTAACTCTAACAAAAGGCAACAGAGAAGACCCCCTCCTTGCCCCTTGCATCCATCAGCTGCTGTCCCAAGACAGCATGTGTTGCAGTAACAGGACAAAGTGACAGCCTAGAAAACCAGGAACATCAGGTCCAAGGGGTCCCAAAGGAAATCTGTATCAACGTACCACACCCGCAGCTTCCCCACCTTCTTGTCTTTCATCACCTTCCCAGATTTATTTATCCATGACAGTAGGTGGGGCTGCCAGCATGTCTCCTGTGCTGTCCCCTGCCCAGATAACTGCAGAGGGAGGCTAGGGCAAGGAGGGTCTGGCACCATGCATATTTCAGGGGAACAGCAGAAGGCTGGGAACAGGCCCACCATGTCCTCCTACTGATTTGGCTGCTTTTTCTATTTCAGAATTTCAGGAGCATACAAGACCTACCCACGCTCCAGGCCTGAATTTTGCCATTAGACCCAATGTGACCCACCAGCGTGGAGTTGTCTAGGGGCCACAGAGCAGCTTGTGGTGTAAAGAGCAGGCTATGGCAGCCCAAACCTCTCCTGCCACTGGAGCAACACCCCTCCCTAACCTAAGTCCCAATTCTCCAGAAGAAAATTTATCCAGTGGAGGGGTAAGGGAGGGCACTGGAGCCCTGGTTCATTTCTTGACCCCTGCTGACATGCTGAACTTCAGCCTGTCTTTATTACAGACAACTTTCCTGGTAAGCTCCAAACAGAGACTGAGCCGCACTGACCAGACTTGGAAATGCAAAAATGCAAACGAGGAGGAGCTCAAACCATCAGGAGGGAAGCACTTCATTTGAAAGAGGAGAAAAATCTAGGTGAAAAGATCAGAAAGGACCTTCCAAATCCTAGATTGTCCTAAGGGACTCAGATACCTTTTCTATCCATCTGCGGCCTCCTGGAGATGGACGTAAAATAAACCTAGTTGGTCACCAAGGTCCACCCAGGAAGATGTCCCCACCACCAGCAGCTCCCTGTTCCGTGGATGAGTAGGTGGGCTCCCTCCTCCAGCCCGCTTCTCGCTGTATTTCCAGACGAACCCACACTTGCTGCTACCAAGTGTCTGTTCTGCAATAAAGAGCAATAAACATGCCAGAGTAATTAATGTCTTAACAACTTATTACAATCCTCAGATAATTAATCACAAAAGCTAAACATGCTGTCTCACCCTCCTAATGTGTTAATGCTCTAATTATTATGCCTCAATTAAGGGAAAGTCAGCGCTCCTTGCTTAGAAGTGCATGTTTAATAAGGGTGCTTGAATGCAGGCAAGTTGAAGTGGGAACGGAGGGTGACGGGGGTTAAGGAAGAGGACACCATTTTTAATGAGGTTTCATGGGTGGCTCAAGGCAAGGAATTGACAGCCCCTGTCTGGGATCTCACACCCGACTGCACGTGGAACTGGGGGCCATCTGCGGTGGCTCTGTGCTCTGCTTCCCGCCGGGCTATTTATAGGAGAAGCAGCACGTGGGGCACAGAGGAGGCAGGAACTGGAGATGAGCAGTTACGCTGTGGATCTGGCCGGCGCCAGGCAGCAGAGCCAGCAGCTCACAGAGCAGTCAGCAACAGGAGTAGGTAGGCTCCTCTATCCGGCCCCCTTCTTGCTCTATTTCCAAACCCACAGGCACTTGCCACGGCTCCCGTCCCACGTGAAGCATCCCCGTTGCCCAAGCCTCTCCAGCACAGTCCTGTTTCCATGGGGCATGTTGCCTCCAAAATCAAGCTAGCTCTCTGGGCCATCCATGGAGATAATAGCCCTGAAACCCAGGATTATTCTTGGGATGTGGCAGATCAGCTCATCTGATTTCAGTCATTGCCTGGTGGTTTTCCACAAGTCCTTGTCGTATGAAGGAAAAGAAAGCCATGTTTCCAAGAGCACACCACCATTAAAACATTCTTGTTTTATAGACAGGGAAACCAAAGGTCAAAGGAGAGATTCTGCAGGGGACTTTGTGGTGGTTACTACTGAATCGGCCTTTCTGGTGCCTGGCCCTGAACCTTGCTGGATGTTGGGAAACCTCAGAAAGAGGTTCTTGGTGGTGAGGAGCTTGAGCAGACTACAATGATGAACGTTATAGGGGGACTTGGACCCCTCACTGTGCGATAGCAGGAGGTCCCTGCTGCACTTGAGAGACACAGCTCTGCACCCATATGACCCTCGTTCTTCAGGAAGACTTGGTACAAAGTATAGTCAAGGCAAAGACGGCATCACCTCCATCCCAGTCTGCAGAAGTGATGTCTCTAGAGAGCAAAGGACTCCAGACGTAGGACTCTGTGAGAGAGTGAAGCAATGCAGTGCAACGAGGCAGGCATGGGAAGCTGGAACCAGGATGGCCAGGCTCCAGATCTTGGTATCCTACAAGAAGCTGCAACAGAAGAATGGCTGGAGCCCAAGACTCCCAAACAAAGCCTATAAAAATTTTCTTTTTCAAATAAAAAGCTTTTGAAACAACTCCCCCACTCAAGTGGGTCTTCAAACACAAGAAAGCTCTCCCTGAACCAGCATGGTTTCTGTTCCATCTAAGCTTTTTTAAATTTCTCAGACAAATTAATCACCAGAAGCACTTGCAGCTTAGGTTTGACTGGCAAACGATTGCATTTCCTCAAGAAATAACACACTGTGTAGGTTTGGATGGTTCCCTCTGAGGAGCAAGGCGGAGGGAATAAGAAACAAAACAAAACAAAGCAACCCGGAGGGGACATGAATTTTAAAACCCATGAACAGTTTCAGTTTTCAAATAATCAAAATGAAAAAATATTTCATAGTCACTTCCACAAAAATAATTCTGTCACCTTGATTCTTTGGTGATGCCTCACAAAAAACAAAAGCAATCTCTCCATCTCTGCCCACTTCACCTACAGCACCTCTGAGACAGCAACCTGCCAGCTGAGTGGAGAAAAGGGCTGATGTCTCCCCATAGAGACAGCCTGCGGATTCCCCCAGGGATGAGGGTTCCAAAGGAAGACTTGTGTGTTGGGCCTCTCTCCACGCTGCCTTCCATTCCAGCATTAGTCTTGACCTGCCCAGACTTTTCTTCATCTCTTTGATGAGGAAGACTTCAGACATCCAGCCCTAGTTCCCTGCACTTGGCTGGAGGTACCACAGACCTTTACCTCAGCAGCTTCGTTTTGCAAGTTGCTGCACCGGGAATCCACCAGCACTGAACCCATCCGGCAAAACCTGACCATCCAGGTCAGGGCCATCAAAACCACTGACATCTGAGCAAACACAGCCTCACTAGGGAGATACAAGGTATATGATGCCTCTTGAGGAACCAGAGGATCTTTCTGCTGCTGTTTACACTGACAGGAGTTTTCTATAGCTGTTGGCATTGACATTGCTCCTCTGTGCTGAAGATGGCTGTGCTCAGAGATGAGGCTGTTGCCTTCTTTCTTTTCAATCATACTATCCAGGTCTCTCAGGCACTGCAAGAAAGCAGCTAACTGCTTTTGGACCTCTCCCTTCTTGCCACCACCATCAAATCAGTGGTCACTTGAAAATATGAGCCATTACTTCAATTCCAGGGCTAGAAATTTTGGTTTGGTTATACTAGGTTTGACCTATTCAAAAGCATCAAGTCAGATGACTACCTGGTGCTAGGAGGTTTGGAGAAGTTGACTGGCTTATGTTAGTATGTGTGGGGTTGGAAAAAGCCATTTATTTAGAAAACTGCAGTAACACACAGCTCCTGTGCCAAGGTATTTTCCCTGGGATGCTCCGGGTCCCATTTAGCCCATACCCACCACCAGGACGAGGCAAGGCAACAAACCTGAGCCTTCCTCCCAGTACAGAGGACCGATGTCCCCAGTAACCCTCACTCTGCCCAGCCTGAGCGTGCTCCCATTCACACTGGGGCAGATGAAACGGAGAGGGGAATCCCCGTGCCCCTTTGCACCTTTCCCTGCTGACCTCAGGATCAGCTCCTTGGCGCGAGTCACAGCCCAGGGTATGCTCCCAGAGATCCTCACACAAAACACCGGCAGCCAGCAGCCGCACGCGGGCACGTTCCCAGGGGCCAGGAGCAGGGCTTGAACGTTGAGGGCAGCCTCTGGAGGAGAGCAGGTAACCATTAGGTGAATAGATACAAAACGTAATGACCATCACACAAAACGGCATCACTGCTTCCCAGAAAAAGACTGGACCACAAAGCTGGTGCCACCAGAGCCCAGACGTCCCCAACACTACCTCACAGCCCCCTCCAACAAAAGCTTTCTGAGCTCGGCTTTCCCACTCCCTCCGCCTGCTGCCTTTAAGATGGCGTGCAGCACCGACAGCTGGGAAACCCAATCTGGTCCAAATTTTGTTACAACCCTGCTGGTTTTTATTCTTGTTTACCAGCATTAATTTTAATGGCTTCCCCTACATTAACTTTGTCCTGAACCGGTCAGAGGAAAATTCCTGCTCACTTGCCTTCTGCAGAACAGCCTGGGTAATTTTCCCTTGTCACATAACGGCCCACCTGGGCTCCTCAGGAATGACAGCCACACTGTGTACTTTGTTGAGGGCAATAAACTTCCCAAAGCTGGGGGAGAAGGATTTACATATCCCTGAACACACTGTCCTTTCTTTGTTCAGTTTGGGTCTTGGTTTGCGCTGATCCAGCAGGTGGAAATTTCTTCCTCCTGTTCAGCTCCGAAGGGAACTACCGAGCCTGAGCCAAGGAAACGTAACGATTCCAGGCAAAGCGGCAACCCCGTGTCTGAGCAGCTTTGGGCTGGGTTCATCACTGGACATCTGAGCCTCATTTTCCCCCAGAATCATTCAAAATGCCTGTACAACAGGTCCTGAAAGAAATAACAGTGCCAGAATACACAGGGAGAATGTTTCGGAGAGGTGGGGAGCAGGAAGAGAGAACACCTTGGCCTCCACGCCAGCCCTCTGCTCTGCGATGCACACCGCATCCCTTGCCGGGAGCTGAGCATCGCCCAGCAGGCAGTGGCCCCACTTGTGCTGTCTCACGTGTCCCGCACACCTTCCTTCGCAGCAGGGAGCAGAGGTGAGGACGATGCAATGCCTGAGCTTTCCCTCTCCTGTCCACTCTCCCTCTTCTCACCTCCAGCTCCTTCCAGCCACCAGTCTCTCTTTCAGGAGACATCACAGCTCCATCCAGGCTGGGCTCTGCAGGAGAAATAAAGATTGTCCTTTCCGTTGCTCACCAGATGCTGTGACCTGTGATCCCTCTTCTTTCTCCAGCTCACAGGAAAGTGTGATGGCTCAGGCCAATGGGAAGGAAGAGAAACACTCAGGATTCTTTCAGCGCCTTTCTCTCCCATTAAAAAAACAGGGCAACAGCTCTTCCCACCAAAGAAATTGCAAGGGTTTGATTCAGGCACGTTTCCAAAGTTTTCTGTCCCTGACAGCATAAAAAAGGAATATGGTTACACCAAGGGAAGCTATTTGATGTATCACATGATGCCCATACTTTAAACATACAGATGTTCCTTCCATGCTCCAAGGGGCAATTTGGAAGACAGAGGACTCAAAAAATCCCACTATATCCAACCACAAGCACCTGGGCTGCTGTAGCGAGAGTGTTGCCATGGAAAGATGAGGAAGGCAGCAGTGAGATGGCTGGAGTATTCCTTCTAATTAACATGAAGAATTTTGACTGCTCTGCTGTGTTTTCTGCAAGAGCCTAGCAACCACCACAAAAAGTGTTATTCACACATCTGAGAAGTGTTTAGCAGGGTCACATGTGTAGTAAGCGATGTGAGGAGCGAGGGATACCTCTCCAGACAAGGCCCCTTGAGCTTGGGCACACTGCACGTATGCAGCTTGGACATCTCCACTCCTGCTCCAGGAGGCTCACACGCTGGGTGCAGGCAGCCATCGGACCACACGGGACACCACAGTGATACCGCAGGGCGAGGGAGGGGGTGACATGCAGGTGATGGAGCCACTGCTGCAGGGAGGAGAAGACCTGAAGCAGGAACTAGATTCCCTACCTTCATGGGACAGAACAGGGCAGCTTGTCATCGCACAGTTCAGAGGTCCTGGCTGGAGAATCCCCACCACCCACAGTCTCCTCTATGTAGAAACAAGCTTGTCAGCCTGCTGTGAGGGTTCATTTCAAATGTACTGTTTCCACCAAGACACCTGCTACCCTGCCCTAATAAAACAGAAGAAACAAGACCTTCAAGATACCTTGCAACACCTCTACTAGGCACTAAAGAGTTAGTCAGAGGCCACAGCATCCTAACTTCTTCCACCCGCTGAAGTAAAGAAAAGGCAGATACTCCACATGTGCCAGTCTAGCCTCTTGCACGAAAGGGGCACTACAAACTGACAAAGAACAGCTTCTGCCCATTCATTAAGTTCTTGGCATTAACTGATTTCTCTCCAACCAAGCCATAAAACCCAAAGCTGCATGCAGGCAGCATCCTAAAATATCCTTGTAAATCTCAGCCACCACATTCATTAATTACAACCCAGTGATAGTTCAGGCCATTAGTTCTGGATGGTAACTTCATTTATTCCCACGTTAATGCTTGATGTCAGTGGTTATCTCATTACCACTCTATTACTTACCTACTTAATCCATCATTGCAACCCAAGCCAGAAGGGAGGAGCAGAGTTTGCCCTGCGTCTGTAGGAAGACAATGCATCAAGTGTAGAGCACCTAGGAATCACAAACAAAACACTTCGCTAATCTGCAGCTGAGGTTATATCTATTAAGAGGAGGAAATGACACAGATGAGTGCTGTTAGGAACACAAACACATTCCAACATTGAAAAATTGTCGATATGGAGGATTAAGTTTCCTATTAAATCAGAACCAAAAGCTTTTGCAAGAATGGAAACACATATTATCAGTCACAGAAAAAAAATTACCTGCCCTCCTCCTCATTGGACTCTCCTTCTTCCAAACCCCAGGCCAGATTTGAACAGCTTCTGCCTCTTGCGTGCTAAACAGTTTGAAAAGGAGATGGGTCAGAGTATGGGCACTGGGAGCTGCTCCCGGCTGAATGCTCCAGAAAACGTGCAGGCAGCATTGCAGATACCACTAGCCCTTAGCGCTGGTGAAAATACACCTGAAGCCATGTAAAGGTACAATAGTTATTGGCATTTCAATGCACACCCAGCTGGAGTTCCTCTTCTTTGGTGAGCAGGCGCTTCCAAACACGTGCTGTAGTGCACCTGCCGCCCTCCTGCCTGTCCCAGGACTTAACTGCACGTGCTGATCCAGCCTCATGGGTCTGGTCAGGGTGTTTCAGCACAGCAAGACCAACAGCTTCCCCTGTCTCACTCCCTCCTTCTTCCACCAAACAGTCTGGCTGGAGACAGAGTTTCATTCTTCCCCTGCTTAAATGAGAAAAAGGGAAGCTGTTTTTATGTTGTCAGGCTGTGAAACCAAGATGTGAGCTAGGGAAAGCGTTCCAAGGAACACTTCCCTTGCAGTAAGGCCGGTTCTCGTAAGAGCAAGGAAAGCACCTCTGCTCTGCCCATATACGAGTCCCACACTATAGGGCAGGTGACTGTGTTTTCCTGCTTCTAAGTGACATGATATGGAAGGACTGGAATCCTCTAACGTGGAAGAAGCTGATGCCACAAAAGCAAGGCAGAGAAAGAAGACACAGCCCCAAGGTGATGTCAGGAGTAAAATATCAGTATTTTCCTCTGTGATCAGTAAACCCCCAGCTAACACGACTGTGCTGGCAAAAGTGGACTCTAAATGGTGCCGTGCCGTGCCGGAGCAACCGACAAGGCAAGCCTGCAAGATGCCACAAACAGATGTAATTAAAATACCTTTTCTGCCCTGCTCTCCATCCCCTCAGCAATGAAATCCATTATAAAGCGTGGAAAGAAAATTATTTAAAATGTCCCTGAAGCTAAGTTGTTGACACCAGTGTAGACAGATGGATTTTGATACACCCTTGATTAAACAGCTTTCTGCAGAAGCCAAAGAGGGCAGGAAAGGAGCTGGGTGATGAGCCAGAGAACCACCCTAGAAACGGTAGCTATTGCACAGAAAAAGCAAGTGCTGTTGCAGGGGAAAGCTGCCCCGACAACCAGCCAGAGCCTAAAACAGCCACATCCCCCTGGGAAGCAGGCTGCAACCCTCTGCTTCAGTGCCAGGCTCCTGTTCCTGAGCATTCTGCTCCGAGTCAGGCCAGCAATACCACACACATCGCTGCTTCCAGCCTCCGATGAAAGGCTGCGGTGAAAGCAAGCAACAGAAAGTCTCACACAGTGCTCAGCCTGTAGCAGGGCCAGCAATACTTCCATTTCCCATGGAGTTACACATCACGGAGGGATTCTCCAGGGTGCGGTAGGATACCGGCTCCAAGCAGTTTTCCCCACAGGCATTCACAACATCTCTTTCTTCCTTGCTCTCTCACACACAGATGCTCTTGGACTGATAAGGATTGAACTCCCTTGGCAGAGAGGGGCAAAGATGAAGTCTTCTCCCTGGCCCTCTATTTATATCAAGCTGGTAGGAACTCGTTATCTTTAAAATCTCTGGCACGTACAGCTGCAATCAGCCATCAGGCCGGAAAGTTATTAGGGGTGGGCAAGAAAGGAGCCAAAACCACATTAAAGCTGTTTTCTCAGGGAAGCAAACGAAAGGCAAGAAGGAAGGGTGTTACAGCTGGGTGTGGGCATCTGACCTGTCCACCTCTTAGAGACCTCAGAGAGGAAACCCAGGGAGGACAGAGGGTCAAAGATAGTTGCAGAGCTCAAAGCATGGCCTGGAGATACCTACAGCACCCAGAGCTGAGGTTCAACATCGTGAGTGAGCGCACACAGGCTCTGCAACCCTGGGTGCTGCAGGCATAGGGGGTCATGGAGCAACTCAAACTAGTGACCACTGCTTACCAGTCCTGTGCCAGTGTAACTCTGGCCCGCTCTGGTGGCCAAGAGCTCTGCAGTTGTTGTTAGACAGTAGAAAAGGCTCGCAGGCATGTCCCACAAGAAAAGGGGCTTTCCCGTCAAATATTCCTCAGGCTTTAGGTACAAAGGTATTTGATAGAAGATTCCACACGATGAAAGATTTACAAAGCAGAAAGTATAAGATACTCAGTATCACCAGCTCCTGCAGGTAGTCAAGCCCCTGTTTTTGCACAATATTAATCTCTTATTCCTACCTATTTCAGATGGTTCAAACAGAAGCTTCACATGTTTAATTCCCCCTGCTCTCTCCCATGGCCTGAAAGAAATTGAGGCAAGCAGCAACAATCCCATATCTAGCATCCATTTTATTATTTTTCTAGGACTTGGCTGCGAGTGCCCTGTGCAAACCTGACACTTGGGAACCCTCAGCTGCTTGTTTTTCTACGCACTTTGAGACTGAGGTGGCTTTTGGTCCCTGTTCTGCTCAATGCAATGCTCAGAGCCCTGCTTCGTAACCACAGTATCACTGATCTTCAGATCTGCAAATAACCGAGAGGCAGCTGAGCTCCCTTCTGAGTCATCAGAAATCCAGCCCCATGCTAACAAAGGAACAGCCCAGCCAGCCACAGAGAGCACTGCATCCCCACCTTTCCTGCAGCGGTTTAGTCTGGGCAAGTGTAATCGTGTCTCCAACAAGCAAGCAGGTGTTTTAAAAGTTCACCAATGCATTTCAATTAACCATGTTTTTAAACGCTCTTCACACCCAGCCCAAGAGAAAATACAACTGCATCTCAGACAGAGAATGGGGTGCCCTTCCACAGGGTATCACAGCTGCTTGTAGCCCCCATTTTTGTACCCGGGAAAGGACTGAGGTGGGGGAAGCACCTTTATTTTAAGGCTGTTTAAGCAAAGTCTCACATCTTTTAAAATAGGGCAAGAAGGTCACATTTACTGCTTAGCAACTTTTTTCTCTCCCAAAAAGTCACCACCCCAAACTTGCCATGGCCATGATGTGTATGTGGGCACCCACGCACAGAGAGGAAGGAGCAGCTGGTCCCTGCCTTAGTCTCTGATAGTCCGTTCAGAAGCTGACAGTTGAGCATTTTATTCCCCTGCAGATAAAACACATCAGTTGAGCACACCCAGGGAAGTAGCAGGACCAGAGCAAATTCCCAGAAAAAGCCTTGGCAGCGTTCCCCCCGCTCTGCGGCTGCGAGTGAGATCGAGTAACGGAGCACGACACATGGAGCAACAGAAGCTGAACAATGCACGTGTTACTGCAAGGAAAATTAACAATATTAGGGGGGAGGGGGAAAGGGAAAGCTCTTGCTAGCAAATATTTATTAAAACACAATCTTATCCTCATCTGACCCTAATTCCGAGTAAAGAAAGCTGGACAGGCTGCTGGTGCATTCAGGCGATATCGCTGACCATTCATGTATATAATTGCCCAGGAGGTCCCACAACCAGCCCCTTGCCTTTCCTCTGGCATCTTAAGATGCATCAGTTTAAGCCACCAGTATTTTTAAGTCCGCTCAGTCTCACTCTCCAGGCTTCCAGAGTCCTCTCACATAGTCAAAGCATCTCCCAGTCACCCCAGAGGACTCCCAGACCAGCTAGCTCACCATGCATCTTGTTCAGCGTTGCCTGTCTTGGATACAAAAGGACACACTGCTCACGAGCCCTGCAGTCCCCACAGATCTCCTTCCACATGTCTCCAACGGGGAACAGCAAGGGATGTACTTCCCATCCAAGGCAGCCCACTGAGCAAGCCAGTGTGCTCCACAAAGAGGAGACAGACATCTGCTGCCCTCAGTAGGGTTTGGGGGTCTACCTACCCTACCAGCAGCTACACAGCTACCTCAAAGCAGCACAGGGAAGACCAGATTTCACCCAGTTTAGGGACCGCATGTGTAAGGAATCTTGGGAAAGCTAGACAAGTGCCGAGTGGTTTGACAGACTCCTGGAAAAGGCCACCACTGCTGACCACTCAGCAAGCAAAGGGCTTGCTGCAGTGTCCCTAGCAGTCGTCAGCCATAAAGTCTGATCACATGGCATAATAGTATTCCTTAAATATGCTTTATATTTAAAAAAGAATGAAGAACCAAGGGGAAAACATACTGTGATGGAAGGGGAGAGCTGAAGTTCAACCACTCTAAGAAACCCTAAAGACGAACGCACATTTCACATCTTGAAATCCGTAAGAGTTGATTTTCTGTTCCTCAGCTTCAATCGCCTCTTTGCTAGTGAGATTTGGCACTAGCCCAGGCCTCCTGAGGAAGCAGAGACAAGGATTTTCCAAAGGATTTGTCACCCACATCTCCTCCCGCAATACTTCCTTGGGGATTTTCTAATGAGCAAGGCTCTCCTTTGAAAAAAAAAAAAAAAAAAATTGCTTTTAAAAGACAAGGCCACAGCCACAAGAAACCCGACAGCAATATTTCTGCCTGAGCCGTAGCTCCAAGCCCAGTGCTCACCTGCAAGCCCTGCTGCCCTCCACCTGTTTAAGGAGGATGTTTTCATTATTGTTCAATTTGCAATGAGTTTAGCTTCGTGTCCTTCATTGGATTATTTTTATATTTAATGTCCTCTCCTCTTCTTTTTATAGACTGGTAATCTGAGTCCCTTGGTAAGGCTGAGTAATCTTGATCAGATTTTAATCAAAGCCAGCCAGATCCTCAGCTGCCAGTATTGATGCACCTGCCTTTAAATATTTGAACGATACCAGTTTACCCTGGTGAGGTACGGGCCCCGTCCGTCCAGAAAATTTAAATTCCTTCCTATGCATCAAGCTAAAACAACAAGACAGAAGCAGTAACCTGCTGCGAAGAGGTTTTAGTTTATAAAACCAATACGCAGGATTTCAGAACTAAATGAAAATCTGAGATAATCCCTCCCCAAATCCAGCCTGGGAAAAGCACTCCGGACAGATCAGTATCAAGTAAGTTCTTAAAACACACTTTTTCCTCCTGTGAAAGCTACCATCAAGTCAGAGTCGAAGGGAAATTACCCACAGTGCCTCACTCCTTGACATGACCCAGATAATTCATGTTTTCCACCCATAGAAAATGCCTATTTTACCTGCGCAGGCTTCTTCAGGAGGGACCTGCTTCTGCTTTGTTCAGCAATGACCCTTGTGTCACTGGCAAAGCCCAGCATCCAAAATCAGCATATTAGTTGGAAAATAATGAGATTTCTGAAACACAAAATGTTGGCTCCATTTTCCTTACCTTTAAAGATGCTATCTGCCAGCGTCCCTCTGCAAATCAGAAAGATAAAAAAAGCACTTAGATGAAAGAGAGTCTCATCTAATCGCCTGACTCCAGGAGATGAGCTTGAGGTGGAGATGGGGCTGTCCCACAGAGCTTGTCAGTATTTGGAGTGCAAACAGCATCCACGTGAAGCCAGAAACAGATGATTACCTAAAACACTCTGTTAAAGGTCAGACAAGCCAGTTACACGCATTTATTTTCACATCTGGGGGTAAACTCCTGAGAAACATTAGGGATTTTGCAGGTTCTTCTTTGGTCATTTCCACCGAAGCAGAGGTTACATCAAAGGCAGCACATCTGGTGCTCACACAAGCAGCACCTGAGGAGTTGCGCCAGTGCATCACAACAAATCTGCATTTCCATCCTTGCTGCTAGAGTGCCGTAAGGCCTTCAGGGTTTGTCAGAACCACGCTCTAGTTTGGGCCCAGTCCTGAACAGGAGGAGGAGAACAACTGGAGGATCTCAGTCCCTCCTTCCCTCAGGAGGTTGAGGACTCCTACTCATCTTTTCCAGCTGCTGGCTGGACCTGCCCTCCCTTCTGCCTCCAGCTGGGCTAGCTTTGCAAGCAGGCAGGCTGGGATCAAACCCTCCCCTGCTCACGGCTGTCACTGCCATCCTGTTTCACAACCAGGTATCTCAGCTTTGTTCTCCACACCCCAAAGTCAAGCTGGAGGAAACAGAATCACTTGCAAAAGCCCAAGACATAGCCCAGCCCCTGAACTGCACTTGGATCCATATCACGTCCTTCACGCAAGTCCAGTAAAACCAGTGACCCATTGAACTAAGTAAATACTATAGGATTAGATGCTTCCCTGCTAGGAACAATGCCACGGGACAGTGTCATTAAGATGTTATTACCATTAAGAGGACCAAAACCAAACTAGGCATTAAAAAAAACAACACGAGTCAGCTGATGGTTGTAAGGAGAAATTACAAAAAGGCAGAGCTAGGGATGAGGGAAGAGCAAGGACTTTGTCTCTTTCCCCATGGCTCCTCCACAGCTCTGGGAGTCAAAGACTGCTCCAGTGGACACAACCCTACCGGTTCCTTCCCATACAGAGGGAACACTAAACAGGCTGCAAAGGCCCTGGTGTCATGCCCAGGGACTAATCCCAAACCCTTCAGGGGGTTTAGATCCAAGTCACCGGTGGCTCCTCCAGTCTCTAGACTTGCAGACAAGCAACCCACATGGCATTGATCCAGCTGCAAGCAGACACTTGGGAAAGCTACGGCAAATCAGCTAAGATGGGACTCAACACAGGTTGCATATTAATAGGCACATTAAACCACCCTGTAAATAGTCTCATGAAGGAGCCTATATGGAGGAGCATCTGCAGGGGGGTTAACGAGCTTCAGCTCCTGCAAGCAGACCGCGTCTTTTGTCCTTTCATATTAGCTCACCCAAGCATCCCCGATCCACGACACAGGTTCCTACAACAGATGGTCTTATTAGTGTCTGTGTGTAGTGACAAGGAGACAACAACAGGTGGGCTAGACAGTAACTGAAACACTTCACCCCACTTGCCCCAAACCAGGCTCAAGATCATGCCAAGGGCAACCAGGATCAAAGCACAAAATGGATGTCATGCGTAGGCGATCCAAATCGTGCTCACATGCCTCCTGCACTGTTAAGATCTCAGCTGGAACATGTTGTCCAGTTTGGGATGCTGATCTCCAAGACAGTATGAGCAATTGGAGACAGTCCAAAGGAGGCAGACAACAGTGACTGGAAATCTATAGGAGATGGCTGGCAAGGAGAGATGGAAAGCATTTGCGATGCTTGGTCTAGAGAGGACGGAGACATGGTTACCGTCTTCAGAAAAGCGAAAAAGGAAAGGGGAAAAAAACCAAACCACTCTTCCCTACCTGTGGAAAGGACAGTAAATTCTAAGCTTGATTTAAAACAAGGAACCTTTCAGTCAAACATTACGAAAAAACTTTCCAAGTGTACAGACAGCAAAAGCACTAGACAGCTGTCAGATCTCCACTGCTTTCTTCAAAACATCCACAGTTAAATTAAACCCTTTGGGCTATGCTACAGAAGACCCTATAACTCAGCCACGAGGCAGTCAAGAGAGTTACGAGCTCATTTTGCACTGTGACACGGGGAACAGATAGTCCAATGCCAGTGAAAAAGAAATTAATTTCCAGCTCATCATAAAAAACACCAAAAAAACCCAAAAAGCCACACAGCAGCTGCTGCTTAGAGGGACCTTTAAAAGCCCTTCCAGTGTGAAAAGGCCAACAAGGGAGAGAGCAGGCGCGTGCTTTGAGGGCTGGCAGGAGTGGCGGGGAATGGAGAGGAAAAAGCCACATCAAAGCTGGGCCTGCTAGGGTTGTGGCAAAGAGATCAGGAAGAGCAGAGCAGCAATACCTACCTGTCAAAGCAAAGCCCTGCTGAAGTCAAGAGGATGCTCCAAGAGCGTTCCAAGCTGTACTCTGCTAAGTGACTCACCCACTGCACGCTGCTCGCTGTGCCATCGGCAAGGTTCCTCGTGCCCTCGCAGGACCTCCCACGGAGGCTCAGGTGCTCTCTCTCCTCCGGCACGTGCAAGCCTTGCTTTGAGCTGCTGGCTCCACTGTTCACCCGTGCCGAGCCAGTCCCGTCTCCAGGCCAGGCCACTTCCACGCTGTAACTGAAGACCGAGCCTCCAGGCTGACTCATAGCTTCATGGGTGCTAACACAAGGCATGAGCACACAGCTGGGTGCTCTCAGTAGCCAGAGGAGAAAGCATTTGGGCATGTCCATGGTTTTGTCCATGTCCAACCAAATAAAACAATACGTATATCTATCTGTATCCAACCAAGTTAAATATTGTTATACATCAAACCAAATAAATCACAGGTACAGAAGCTTTTCAAGCCTAAGGCAAACGGGGGTGCCCCCAGGCTCTCCTGAACTTTACCTTCCTCGGAACATGGGCTGGAGCCCAGGATTTGCACGCCATCCTCCTTGGAGTTGCGTCCTGGCTGCCTGTTGACCTCTTGCGCGAGTGAAAAATACAGCCACTTTGTTGCCTGCCTCATCGTGGGCCTGCTCGATTCCAGATACATTGCTTGGAGCCAGTTCCTGCATCTTACCTTCAAATTTATTCAAGGCAAAACGTCTTCTGTGCTCTGTGGCCCAAACCTCCCTGTATTTGAGCTCTTCGTATATTTTTGACTGGATCTGGAGTTCAGGGAGCCAAGAGATACTTGGGAAACCAAATTCTGCCTATTTGCCTGGGTACTCCTCAGAAAACACAGCTCGATACAGATCCATGATAAAGCCTAACCATCCGATGGAGAGTCCCCTAGTGACAAAGACAACGTTTGCAGCAGGTTTCACTCCAGATCTAGCCATTCCTGCATGCCAGACCTAAATTTTAAGCCCATAAATATTCCTCCCCAGTTTCTCCTCCCACACCGACTTGTTTGTGCGAAGCTCGGCTCAGACCATCACCCTCACTGTATTTGCAAGACTAAGTGCAGCCAAAGTCAGCCCACCTGAGAAGAAACTTCTTGACCTCTTCCACCACTCCCTTCCCCACGTGCATCACAGAGAGACTGCGAGACACATCTGCAGTGAACTATTATCCTCTGTGCTCTGCCTCCCGCTTTGTTTATAGAGACTTTGGGGAGATTTGTGGGCCTGGTGATGAATTATAGGGAGGAAGACAAACATATTTTACTGTTCTGGGCAAGGAGTGCTGGAATCCCGTGGACATCTGGAGGAATTATTTGCAGAAAATTAACATTGTTTGTCATTTGCATGATGAACTTCTGGATCTCAAATGACTGATGAGAAGAAACCGGTGGGAGATGTTCATTATCCCTGATGGAGTGAAGCCCCTTGACATGATGCTAAGGTCGCCATGATCTATGGACCTACTGATTGACAACTCCGAGTGCTCTGGAATTGAACACACAATATAACTGGGGGCGTAAGCGATCTGCCACATTAAATGCCGAGGCGTTAGTAATTGTTGCTTGCCTCTGATTGCTGGAGTTTCGGATGCACTTGTTCTGACTGTCTCACAGGGCACACACATTAACTCCTTCCTGACTAATTTCAGGACACAAAATTCAGCCAGGGGCACCTGCAGGTACCCAGGCAGCCTCAGGGATGAAAACTCCCAGGCTTTCTTGTTTATTTCTTGATGTGCCTTTTGGGAACATGCTCTCAGCAGCTCCCTGACACAGATTCCCCAACTCTGCCTCAATAGCAGTTACAAATCCCAGGCAGTGGCAGATAACATGCCTTCACCAGCCCTGCAAGGGAGACACTTGAATTCACAGCACGGTAAAGAAGCCCTCAAAGTTTCCCCAGTACCACAGTGCAGCACACCTTGTTCCTCTTTATGTTAATATTTGCTGCTTGGGGGCTAACTTCAGGGGGTTTTTCCTTGCAACATTAATGTACCGATGCCGGGAAGCAGCTTTTCTTGAGAGCTGGGAGCACCACTAGCTGCAAGGCAGGGTGGCAGGCACCCAGAAGAATAGTGTCTGAGAAACATCATCTTGCTTAGGATATGGCTCTTGGTTCCTCAGCATCTCAATTTCTTCCTTTGAGAAGCTCAAATATTCATTGATCTGCTTCTGGATTGTTGCTCCTAAGTCCCCTGAGCTGGTGTCACCCAAACTGGGGGCGAGGTCCCCTCTGCTTCCCAAGGAAAGAGGCACAGCTGGGGTGCAAAAGGGATGTGAGGTCTCTCCAGAGGAGCAGTGCGGGTGCATCAGCTGTGGCAGGCTTATTAGAGAGGGATGCAAGAAAGGCAGAGGGCACCTGGGCCCAGATCAAATTCACTCACAGAAGCACTGCCTCAAGTACTTTTGTGAGTTCCTCTAAATTAATTTCCCAGTACTTCCACCTCCTTACCTCTAAGCAGAGAGAACAGCACCCCCCTTCCTCACAGGGCTGCTGGGAAGACAAAATCACAAATATTTCTGAGGCAAGAAAGCAGGAGAATATATACTTACTATAGGATCTAATGAAAAATCAAAATGTTTTGGGCACCAGGACTACCCCAGCATCACTACATGATGAGGAAAGCAGGGGAAGTCCTCTGCTGTGGACTGCAGCCTCCCCAGCAGCACAAGATCTGAGGAAAGATAATTACACTGACAGTATTCTCTGTGCAAAGGTACTGCAAAAATATGCTGACACCTTTTCTTATATCAAACGAAAACGATGCACTGATTAACACGGGCAGAAAAATTCAGCCCCTGCCTTTCCGAAACATCTCAAGGCCATGATGCGATGAGCACGTGGATGGGGTGATGCAGTTTGATTTTGCCTCGGAGACGAGAGCACCCTATAGATTTGGGGCAGGCATGGGAGAGCCAGCACCGACGGCGCTCCATGAACAACCACAGCTCAGGGGATGGCTCCACTCCAAGATCTGTCCCCCCTTACTGGGACTGGAGCTGAGACAGGGAAAAAAAATGAGCATCTGGAAGTCCATAGGAATAAGCTAATGCCGCAGCACTGTCAGTCATGTGCTAATACCCTTAGCTGAAGAAACATATTGATCCTGATTGCCTGGAATTGCACTTGAAAAGGGCTGGGTGACATTTCCAAGGAGACACGAGCTACTTTCAAGTCAATTAGCAGCATTGGAGGATTCATGCTGAGGGGACGCACTCACCTCCGAGGAATGCCAGGAGAGAATGAGAATTGAATTAAGCCTTTTCATACACCAAGAAACAAATCCTTTAATGGCCTGTAACAGCTGACGGGACACCCAGGGTCGCCAAAAGCATGCTGGCAGCAGCTAGGTGAAGAAGCTTCCTGGTGATGAAGCTGAGGACTGCAGAGCAGCTGAATCCTTGTTAAGGGCCCAGGAAGGCATGCAGAGCCACACAGGGTAATCCTCTAGATAAGGGAGCAGAGGGAAGAAAAGTTTAAGTTCTATGTAAATAATGCATGCGAAGCTCTTCATTCCTCTCCAGGTACCTGACCTCCCTCGGGGCTCAACAGGAACACCACAGCCAGCAGCATCTCACACACGACTCAGCAGCACGTGACCTTCACAGAACAGGCACTTAGATGAGGTCTTTCGCCTACTGCCTTCCCCAGAAAACTCCTTCCTCATACGGATCCCAGGGACTCCTTCAGAGCCTGGGATCCCAGGCAGGTTTGAAACCAGTACAGCAAACCCAAAGGCAGAGAAATTAGGGTAACTCTGCGATCCCTCCGATTTTTCTATGAGCAGGGGCTCTGACCCATATTTAGTTTCCATGATTCCTTTTATGTTCCTATAAACATGAGGCTTGTACCCAAATTCAAGGCTTTCCGGACGGCTTTCTGGAGATGATTTCCTGCTCTCTCACAGCAACTGCCGTCATTCTGTCTCACACGCCAAGGAGCACAACCCTTTGATCCATGTGCAGGAGGGCGATGAGCTCCAGTGAAAAGCCTTTCAATCCATTCTGCAGGGTGGAAGTGACCCCACCAGCTACAGAGTGACTGAGAAGCCTCAGACCTGAACAGGTCCCAGAGGAGTATTTCAATCTTCATGAGTATGGCACAGGAAAAAAAAAACACTGGAAAGAGAAGCCAGCCCACCTGTTTTTTCCAGCCTCAGATCTGCATCGAGCTCTGCAAACTCTCAAACACTGTGGGTTTCCTTGTGATAGCATCTCTCAGTAACAAGCCCAAAGCAGTCTTCAACATACTGGTGGCATTCAGAGGCCCCAGAAATGCCAGCATGTTCTTCTGAGTGTTGCGCCAGCCCAGGAAAACTGCCCCTTCACCCCCTTCCAAAGCCAAGTAGTTCAGCTTAAGCCCAAGAGACAAATCATGTCCTCAGCCCTTTCCTCATCCACCCACCTACACCAGGGATGCTGCAGCAAGAGCTCTAACGGAGCTAATCCTTCTGGCAGGAAACTGCTGCTGCAGCAGCACAAGTTTTACTGGGCGTGTAATCACAAGATTTGCTACTCATCCTCACCATGATGCAGGTTTTCCTAGTCCAGCACCAACCAAGACCCTCTCGGTGCGCTCCCGGCTTTCCACCCTCCCCTCTTCTCCCCACTGCTACAGTCCTGAACTGAGGAATAGAGACAGCCAGCTCCAGTCCCAAAGGAAATCAGATGGAAGTTGTTCCTTTCAACTCAGCTGAAGAAAAGAACCAGTGCTTATAAACCTGCAGGCTTCAGGCAGAATAAATGAATCTCCTAATAGCCCCTGCAGACAGGAGGAGACTCGGGAAATGGATTCTCCCATGGGCTCGCCATAAAGTGTCCCTTCGAGTTTTTAACCAAGCATTTTCTCATGGGAGATTCTCGCACGGCCAGTGATTTCCCAGAGCAGAAAATGAAAGCAGAACTGACACACACATCTGACAAGTCCTGCAGAGCCGGAGCCCCCATGCTTTTGGTAATGGAGATTATGCACAACTCTGACCACAAATGCCTACCCAAAGCACAGCCAAAAAGCTTAAGAAATACATTTTCACTAGAACAACAGAGTGCAAGGTGTCAGGCTCATTTTGCAAGGACTGGTAGGAGCCTGGATCTCAATTAAAGCTAGCAGGGCTCAGAATAGCCTTTTGCAGTATTTCCAGCCTGGAACATAAAGCATAGGTCATATTACTGAAAGCACCTGAGAAACACAAATGTCTGAGGCTCAGCTTCAAAGTGACCCTTGTTCCAACACCCGCATACTTTCCTCCGTGGATGGAATATGGTTAAAAGCAACACATGACTACCGTTTAATACTAAAGAAGTCAACCAGACCACGTTGATGCAGGCAGAGGCTGCACTTACAGGTAGGGAGCAGATGCACAGAAGTGACTTTTCCAAGGCTATACAGTAAATCCAAAGCACAACAGAGACTTAACCCCAGGTCTTCCAAACTGCTTTTCTCCCAGACCATTGCACTTTTCTTCCTGCTTGCTATTAAAAGCCAACTGAAGGGATACAGTATGGCTGCATGGACATGCTCAACAACCAGTTCTCTAGGGAGGAGCACAACTGAGAGACAGAATCCACTCCGTTCGTGAGACGGGAAGAAAGCAGAGGGGAACAGCAGGGTGCTCCTGACAAGAGGGGAAGGAAAGCAAAGGGGTTTTATCTTTTCCTTTACTGTGAAGAGATGTCTGCATTTCTCTTATTAACAGCAAGGCTCAGCCTTAGCTACAGAACAGCAGGAGAGACTAAGAAATGGGGCCTTTTCAAAGCACCATTTCTCCATAAATCTCAAAGATGAGCTGTTGCCCACAAGAGCGGCCCATTACCTTTCTGGGGCCCTCTCACTTAAGCATGCAGGAAGCCAAACTGGTTGATTTAATGACCCTTTCTGGGTTTCAAATGAAGCAACAGCATCCCCCCCAACCACCAGCAGCCCAGAAGGACCCACTAAGGTACTACACCATGTAAGAAAGTCAACCCTGATTGCCCCAAGGTCTGTGGGGGCAGAGGGGATGGTTCAGCTCACTTCCAGGCCTGAAGAACCATCAACTCATCTGTATGGAGATGCCACCATGTGTGCTGGTGTATTTTATCACTTTTTTATTAAAAAGAGAAGTAGTTCCCTCTTCTACAGAGTATCACACGCATGAGGGGCTGACCCAATTGCGTTTAGCTCCAGAAAGAAGTCTGCCATGATACCTATTGGGTCACAGATGCTGTAGGAAGGGCAGGGGGACAGATGGAGGCATCAGAGGTGGATGTGCTTAACTGGCTAGGTGACGAGCCACTGGGTTAATGGTGGGCTCTGTGCTGGGTGGGTGGAAGGGGGAATGAGCAGGTGTCTGCAGAAGCTGGAGGGATGGGAGAGGGGAGGACCTCTATCACGTGTTAAAGCTGTTTGCTCTGGCTGTAGCTGCCATTATGAATTTCTTCTACCCTTGGCAAAAAAAGATGCAAACCCCAACCTAGTATGAAGTTGGAGGATGACTCGGGTATTTATTTATTTATTCCCGCCACCCCCCACCCCCCCCGGCCAACTTCAGCTCTCTTCCAACCCCAGTTCACCCCAGCAACTCCCACTGCAGCAGTCTCAGCAAATCCAACGAGCCCAGGAGTTCACATCTCTGCACTGGGAAAGCACTTAAATACATACACATACACACCCCGGGGGGAGATCTTCCCTCTACCTTCTCATAGCTAGACCTGAGGGCTCAGCTGTGTCTTCTTACATAGATATTTTTATGAAGACAGGGGAATTAAGTTTTATTAAAATAAGGGCTATGATTCTCTCTGTCACATGCTCCCACGACACAAGAGTTCAACATGACATGTATCACCAGGAGGGCTACCAGTAAAATTGCAAGAACTAGCAACCAAAAGACCTAGGTTCAGGCCAGAGGCAAAGAAAAGACACAGCATTACAAGGGGCTGAACATCTCGTATTGTTCTCACGTGTGTCCTCAGGTCAGGTGTGGAGCAGAGACAGTGAGGCAAGGCAGCAATGAAACAATACTGATCGTGTTTTCCTTGCCCTGTGCCATTCATACTCTAAGGCTGTTACAGCTGCAGCCACGTGTTCCCCAAACAGCTACAGACAGAGAGGATTTTATTCTCTCTAAAGCTAAATCTCTAATCCAAAACCCTACAGATAAAAAACAGGGTCGGGAAAGGAAGCAATGCCCAGCTTTCACCAAGCAAGAACCAGCTGTGCAACTGCCTGGGTGCCAATAGGACAGAGATAACGATGCTGAAGTGGATAAAATCAATTGTTCTGTAAGAGCTTTCTGGGACCATTAGTTAATTAAGCTGCCAACAGATAAAGGTCTGTATAAAAAGCTCTGATCACCTTCAGCACCCAAGATTAAAGAAAAGCAGTGGGTCTTGGTGCCCATCCCCTGCCTACCTGCAAAATGCAAACCTATTTTTTCTCTGCATGCTCTCTACTTTCATAGAGCAGCAAGAGTTAAAACCAAATCCACACTCCTTCAGCAAAAGCAAAGATGCTGCCAAGCACATCAACACCAGGGAGAAGGCAAGCACAAGCCCGCGGCTTGCAAGCTGCCCAGCTTTATTATTTCTTGAAACAAAGACATCAATTAGTGAAAATATTTTTCAAGAGCTACAAGGGATGCAGCACCCGTGATGAGCCTCTCCCAGACCCATCCGCCTCTTGGAAGCATCACTGGGAGATGACAAGCAACTTTTTTGCTTTGCTCATCCTCAGCCCACCAGCAGCCACACCGCAGCTCTCCCCATAGATGTTGAAGTTGCCTCATTCTCACCCAAGGGACGGTGGACCTACCCCATCGGTGCTGCGCTCCAGTAGCCTCGGCAGGGTTAAACCCAGGCAGGATCTTTCTAGATAGTGCTCCGCAAGATGAGCTGGAAAAAAAAAGGGGGGGGGGGATTTGGAAGCCCAAGAACAAGACAGGAGCAAAGAGGGACTGTTCTCTAAAGACCTTCAGTAACAGGGCACTCTCATGAAAATCACAGAGCATCATGAGGTCTCAGCAAACAGGAAAGACAAAGACTGCAATTGCCGTTTTTGAACGCCCTTGAAGATGCTACAAGACTAAGCGGTGCTCTCCTCAAACCTTGTCTTTCCAAAAGGGATGGCTTCTCAGTGTACCTTTACCTTGCTGGTGACCCACAGATTCTTTGTAACCACATTCTCATCCTTACCTTTAAATCTCACTCAGGAGCTGAAGCCAGAAGTTAAGTGGTTTACACACTTCTGCTGAGATGAGTAGCATCATTTTCTCCTGGCTCCCCACGTGAATTACAGCCCCCTCTGGGCAGTGCAGAATTGCTTTTGAAGAGCGGCTAGAAACACTTCAGCACTTTCTGAACAGATAAAAGGAGAGCTGTTGAATCCAGTACATTCTGGGGAACACAGAGATTTTGCTTCCCGACGGCTGTTTACAGCACTAGCACAGCCTGCCTGGGATAGCATTAACCACCGTGGTGCTCCAGCAAAGTTACCACCACCACCCCACACAGGGCGGTGGATTTGCCACAGGAAAGTGCAGAACACTACGCCAACAGCCTCTGGTTAACACGTAAATCCCAGCAAACTCATACATCCCCTGCTGCCATCCAGGTTTTCTGAGGCTCTGACTGGGGAGTCAGAGCCAGACTCCATTTTTACAGCTACTTGGAGGGCACAAGCTGGCAAGGCTGGAAAGAGGAGCTCCGGGAGGAAGACACAAGCATGTCCCAGCACTTCTCCAAAACAGAGCAGTGGGATGGGCTCCCAATATGTCACAACTGCATGGGACGAATGCAGAGCAGTGCACCGGAGGCAGCATGACCCCCATGGGACTAGTGGCACCCCAAAACCAGCAATGAAGCTATAGGACTGAGCGGTAGCATTTTACACCTCCTCCCTCTGTCTTGCTTATTCCAGCCTCACACGACCTTCTAGCAACACACAGCTCAGGAACATCTTTCATTATTTTGTTTAAAACGCTTTCCAAACCCATTTAATATTTAGCATCCACAGTATCCCGTAGCAATGAGTTCCACAGTTTGCCTACATGTCACAGCAAGCGATTTCTCCTTTTGAAGCATCCACAAAGTCATTTCACTGCAGATGCAGAATGAGATGAAAAAGCAGGAGGCGGTCCAGAGGAGAAGAAATAAAACCATCACAGCTTTAGGAAGAAGAACTGGTAAGGAAAGGTTAAATGAACTAGGTTCATTCAGCCTAGGGAGGGGAGGAAAAAAAACAAAAACAAAAAAAAAACCCCCAGACTAAGGCACAAAGGCATAACAATCTTCCAGTAGCTAGCAGGTTATTAAGACAGCAGTCAATTGTTCTCTGTGTTCAGCGGCAGGAGAAGAAGAAATAATTTAACTTTGAGTTAAGAAAGCTTAAGTTTAGACATTAAAAAAAA
Source organism: Falco cherrug (assembly GCF_023634085.1). Classification (NCBI taxonomy): domain Eukaryota; kingdom Metazoa; phylum Chordata; class Aves; order Falconiformes; family Falconidae; genus Falco; species Falco cherrug. The sequence goes on from NC_073708.1 coordinate 6,095,304, forward strand.
AAAAACAAAAACCGCCAACAAACCTCTCTCACTAGAACAGATACCGGGGAAGTTGCAGAATTTTTCACCGGAGAAATCTACAGAAAGATTAAATAAACACCTGTGCGGAGGGGAAAGGTGTAATTGATCTTGCCTCAATGCCAACATACAGAGTAGATTATCTGCAGAGGTTCATTCCAGCCCTCTGCTCCGTGATACCAACAACAAACTTTCAAAATGCTTTCTTCATGCATTTTTAATTGCATTTTAATTTTTGTCCTCATATAGCTTGAGACAAGTGTAAAAAAAAAAAAAAAAAAAAGAAGCTGTATCTAATAAATCAAAAATTACATGTTTTCCTTTTCTCCAATGTAATAAAAAGATGTAAAACTTCCAGATCTGAATAGATATATAAGTTAAACTATACAGTCGCACCAATAAATATGTATGGGTGTCGCGTCCCCTTTTGCTTTGCCAAAAATAGTACCAAATTATGCCAACCAATGAGAAACTATGTTTCATTAGGAAATGAACTTTAAAATACAGATTAAAATGTGTTTTTTAAATCAAGATTTCCTGCTTGTTGATTTAAATCATGATTAAAATGGGTGATTTAAATCAACCATCCTGAACAAAACATGCACCTTTCTCAAGTCTTTACGGTGGAGAAGACAGCGGTACCCTGAAGATCCCTCAGATAAATCTAGTTTCTACCGCTCTGCTCTTTCTTCAGCTAAGCAGTCCTACCACATCCATCTTCTCTGAAGAAAAAGCAATTTCCATACCCAAACCTGACAGTCCCAGTCCTTTTCATTACCCTTCTTTGGACCTTGTGCCTGCACAGTTCTCCTGCCCAGGGAGCATCATCAAGAAATTTCAAGCTGACACAGAATCTGTCTCAAACAAACTTCCCTGCGACAATTATAATCAGATCCTCCCTGGATGCAAATAGTGTTTCTGAGCGTGGGCTCCAATCACAGCTCGTGAATAATTATGACAGGATTTCAAAAGCCGCCCTCAAGAACAAGTGGAATGTGGAATCAACACGCCTTCTCCCCAGGCTGGAAGTACATAGACAAGAAGGGAACTGCCTGCCAACAAGACAGAGCAGAGAGCCCCAAAAACCTTGTTACAAATGGATACTGGGTATTTCATCCCAGAGTTGGACCTGTGGATCCTGTCAGGAATGCACTGCACCTTGGCCAGACCGCAGCCACTTCTAACGTGATCTCAAACACTTCAGCCAAGGGTGGCTGAGCATCTTCTCTAAGCCTCTTGCTTCCGCCTTCTCCTCCCAGCAGTGTCCTCTCTGCTGCTCACTGGACAGGGCAGCTCGACACTTATTAGAGTGGAGTTGGTTTAAGTGATCTTCAACCTGAGCCTAAAGGAGCCATAAGGCTGCCTCAGCCATGGGCTGAGGTAGCTTTGGAAGCTCCTCCAGGAGCTACAGCCATACCTCACCCTTTTGGGTGGGATGCTGCCAAAGGTGGTCTGTGGCTCCAGGAAAGGATACAGCCAGGTACTTTCCACCTGTGGCTCAGCCCCACATGCAAAAGGAAAGTCATAGCAAAAGAGCACCTCCAGGCATCACGTTCCTCAGTCACAGTCTAAAGCATCGAGGTGCCACAAAGCTGGTGGCTCCACATTTCTGTTAGATCATTCTGGGCCAGGGATGGGCAGGTCACATCTCCAAGTCAGGTCACAGGCTTCACGTAAAAGCTCCCCCGGAGCTCTGAAGAAATCTCCAGACCCCAGAGGTATTTTGATTTTCAGACTACTCTGCCAAGACTACTAGCAGAGATGCAAAATTCTGGTGTTTCAGCAAGCGCTTGTCTATCAGAACTAGGCTGAACACCAGTTCATTTCCCTGGGCCCATGGACACAGAAGGGACTGGGACAGCAAAGCCCCAAGTGTATACCCCTGGACAAGACACCTCCCAGTTTTCCCTTTCCTCCAAATCCAAGATCAGCTTGTGGTTCTGAAGATTCCCCAAGTGGCTTCCACCATTTTAATCTATTTACTTATTTAAGTGGATCTGAGCTAGAGAGGAACAGAAAGCTAGCAGGGAAGCTGAACTTCAGTTATTGCAAAGCCAGAATGGCTCTCCAGTCAACACAGGCAGAGATCCAGCCTCCCTGACTGACTTCCATGGGCCACATGGAATATCCTAGTGCCAGAATCTTCCTTTCTGTATACAAGAAGTGGAGGGAGGTACGCAGAGCAATGAACAATGAAACCTTTCCAGCGACAACGTGTGAAACAGAGGCAACTCTGCCAGCCCGAGCCAGTAGCTCTGGGAATCACAAAGATCTCAACCCCAACTAGTCCATCCATGAAGGAAATGCCTCGTGGCCAGTTTAACTGTCTTGGTGGTGGCAATTTTAGCGGAACAGGAGTAGGAGTGGGAAAAAGGCATCAGCAAAGATGGAGCTGGAAAGGAGAAACAAGGACAAATTGAAAGAAATAACCACAGCTCTAGGAGGGAGTGGGCAGCCCAGAATCGACTTGAAATTTTCTCAGTCTGTACTGAGATTTCATCAGAAACAAAACAATTCCACCAAATGACATTTCAGCAGGAATCCACCAAAATGAAAAGTCAGAATTTCACCACCGCCACCACCAAAACTGTCATTTTCTCTGGGTTGGCTTTTAAGACTCAAAAATTAAAGAACTGTCAAGACTTTGAATGGTTTTTTTCTTCTTTCTTTCTTTCTTACTCCTGCCATTAAATAAAACAAAGAATGCCACCCAGGGAGGATTCACCTGCCCTTCCCTTCCCGCCTATTCTAACTTGCCAAGACTTCCTTCTGTTTTTCAATAAATATAAAGAGTCTGTGAAAAGAAATGCTGACACACGAAAAAAAAAGCATTTGCCAAAAGTCAAGGAATCTTTGAATACAAGTACAGAATAGAAATGAAAGACAACAAAAACATTACTAAAAATAACTTTTAAGCCTCTCATTAAGAGAAGTCCTTCTCCTGTTCGGTACAGTGGAACCCTTGGCATTTTCTTCTTTAAGTTGATCGCTGTGCTGTTTTGTTTGGGGTTTTTTACCAGTTTAATATTTTCCCTGTACATTAAAGCTGGACAGCACAACAGGGCACTGGACAAGTCAGGCTCGGGATTTCCAGTTTTGGCTCAAAAGCCAAAATCTGCAGCGGGAGGCCAGAGCGAGCTTTAAAAACAAATTCAACACCTTCCACAGCCTGAGAGGCATCTCTTTTCATCTGTCATCCCAAGCGATTCTCCTTGCAGCACAAGAAGCAGGCCAACACCTGAGCGTATTTTTGCAGATGGTCCTGTGATTTCGCAAACTCACCCCATGATGAGAAAAAGCGGCACAGAGCTACGGTCTAGTCTGCCTCTCTGGCTCTCAGCAAGCAAATTGACTGCCTGGCCCCGGTTTCTGTCATTAGAGACAGGAGTCGTTAAGAATTCATGCCCACTGCCAATGCTGCATTTTTTGGAGAGGTCCTGCACTCAGGCAGAACTAATGAGCAGGCAAAGCAAGAGAACGGCAGTTAAAGCAGAAAACACGCACACAAATATAGCCAAAATGAGAATGCAGGCTTATCTGTAGGTCTTCTCCCCTCCGAGGTACTTCAGCAGCATCGCATAATGAAATGTTTACCCGGGGGAAAGGATGATTGTCATACCTGTTATACGGATGGGGAGGCTGAGGTAGGAAGGATCTAACTGTACCCAGATGTACTGCAGGGCTGTGTTCGAACTGGGGCTGGATTTGCAAGGACCAATCCTGACATATTCATTCAGCCGAGGAGATCACAAGGTGAAGACAGTGCCATCGCCTAGATGGCTCTGAAGGCTGCAAATTCTCAGCTGTAAAAATAGGCCAGATAATACCTGTCTGAAGGGGATTTACCCTGCCATAGTCGCAAAATATTTTGCAGTCATTGGACAAAGGATTTTATCAAAATACAGCCAGAGGCTGGACAAGATACTAACATCCCCCTCTTCCAGCTATTGCAAAAACGTCCTGTTGGTTTCTGGGAGCAGAAGGCAGCACTTCTACCTGCATTTCTGTGCGTAACAGGCACCCCATGGAGCATATGCTTACCACTAATAAGAACCCTAAATGCAATGGATGAGCAGAGAACTTAATCACATACAGAAATAGGACATGCAGAAAAAGGATTCACAGAGGGATGGGCTCCCTTTGCGCCCATAGAGCAGTTTACATAACGAAGCATGCTCTTCAATGTACACATTTCCATGTACGGCTTTACTGAATAGTGGCTGCTGGAGAATCGTAACTAAAGCATTTCTCGCTCCCATCTGTTTACGTTGTAAGCCATAATGTTACAGCTGCATTTATTCCTTCTTCCCTTTCTCTTCCTCTGCCTGCTTTTTCCCCAAGCATCCAATTTTTTAGGCCTATAACCCTGAAATGATAAAAGTCTCCCATTGATTTCAATTGGCTTTTGTTTAAGGGCTTGGTAGCGGAGAAAAAAATTGAATGATCATTCACTGAATGAGACAGATTTGGCCCAGTTCCCCAGCTGGTGTAAATCAGCACGAGCCCACGGAGCTCAGAGGCTCCCTGCCCTCTGCCGATGACTTAGCCCACTTTTGTGCACACAAAGAATTTTAATGATGCTACCCTGCATTGATGGCACCTGGACCCAGCATGCAGCTTTTAATGTTGCTCAACAGCTGCAGCTCCGAACTGTGCGTGCTGTGCCTCACTCTCCTTTGGGACACCCCGTGCCATGGGCTAGAAGACATTGAAGCCACCATCCTTCCCTGAGGCACAAGCCTTTCCACTGCCACGAGCCATTCCAGTCTACTGGATCTTCACTTCTAGCAAAAGGCAGAGCACCCTGCTAATCCCAGTACTCAAACCAAGATGCTCTCGATATGGTACACCAGTGTTCTGGACTGTGGCATAGGAAGGGTGAGGAACAGGCACCTATTCATGTATGTATTTTGCCTCCCTGCCTCTCCTTACTCACCAGAAGGAATTAGCCTACCTGGGCTGAGCGGAGGCAGCCTGCGCTGGCAGCAAGGTAAGAGGCACAGGGAGGCGTCGCAGCAGCATATGCCTGAGGCAAGACAAGAGGCATACCAAGCACAACTCCTAAACCACGCTGCTGCTGGAAATTCCCCGGAATTAGATTCCCCTCATGATGTAGGTACTCCTTCGCTCCATAGCTCAACCTGTAGGCCTGTCCAACCTGAGCAAGGTGCTCCTGAGAGGGGTAGGAGGGGACCAGGAGAGGATACGGTACACCACAGCACTGCCATCTCAGGGCTAGCAGTAGGTGTGGTGTCTGAATAGGATGAGGAGATAGGAGGCAGGCCAAAGGTAGTCAAACCTCTGCCAAAACGTCTTTTTCCCTGAGTTTTCACTTACCTGATTAAAGACACACTACAGGAGACAGTCTAGAGGAGCAAGAAACATTTGTCTACAAGCCTCTAGCACTCATCAGCTGGATCTTTCTTCCTCCACAGAGGAGATTGCTATAGTAGTCCAGGAAAGGAAAGGAAAGGAAAAGCCAAAGCAAAGAAACGATCAAACTAACGAGAGGAAAATCTCCTCTGGCTGGCATGTCTCTTGCTCACCTTGATTAGTTGAGCAGGATATAGACATAAAATTACAATTGCTTCCTCTGTTCCCCCTTGCCCCTCCTTTGTGTGGGGAAGATGTTAAAAACGTCAGGGTTGATTTACCCTGACACTCTGACTGACTCATGACAGCTATAAATCCTCCCCACCAAATGCAATCTCCTCTACCTGCTGCACGGCTGCAGATGGCAGGGGGAGGAGGTAGGGAAACACGGTCTCCCCCTCTTGCTGTGCACATCAAGCCCAATAACAACTTCTTTCACCCACCTCAAAAGAGCTTTTGTTCAGGTTGCTCACGCTTTTGCGCGAATGTGTTTTAAACAAGGCCATGCAGTATCTCTTTCGCTTTGCGGCTGTCTGTGTTCATTTTTATTGATGCAAGAATCTGGGTATGTGCTGGAGCCCATACGTTCAGTTCAATCTGACCACTGCCAACTGAATTACAGCTCAATTTCACCAGGGTGATTAGCTCTAGAAGGAGAAAGGAGAGCAAAAAATAAATAAAAAAACACCAACCTATCCTTGTACAAACTTCCAGGCAAGAGAAGCACAGAAGGCAATAGCTGAAGTGTGGTTTGGCTAGAATAGCAATAGAAAGCTCTAGCCAGGAGGGAAGGAAAAGGGATGGATAAAAGGAGAGAGGGAAAGATCTAACAGGAGAAGCAGATGCGGTGCAGTCTGGGATATGGTTCTGGCACGTCTCCAGAGGCCGAAGCAGTTCCTGCAGGATGGAGGTTTTCTTTTAAAAATACTAATGGGCTGATATGCAGAGCTGCCTGGCTCCCAGGTCTCCCACAGAAACTACTCCTCAAACATCATTAACATGTGTGCACCGCTGAGAAAGCCTTCCAAATATGACCCTGCAGCCACGCTGCCTGACTGAGGCGGCCGACTCAAACAGCACCTAAACGAGAGATGAAAAGGATCTGCCTTCCCTTGCCCAGCCATCACCCGCCATCCTCACACGCCAGTGTTTGCTGTGGCACTAACATACCTCATAGCTGGGATGAGATTCACACGTTTGGCTCTTACCTCTCGAGGCTACCGTCTGCCTCAGCCTCATGGGTTTGTGCTGTCCTCCAGCTCTGGGAGCCCAGATGTTTCTGGTGAGAACCGTGATGTAGTTCAGCATCATCACCCTTCCTTCATCACCTGCCCTGTGCTTTCTCATCCAGTACACAAGGTCTTATGTGGTGGAAGAAGACTCTGGGGAGATCCACACTTCAGGACAGAAAGTGCTGTCAGTTGAACCACAGCAATTACATCCTCCAGCGCTCGTCTTGAGACAGGGACTCAGAGGCTAAGAGGATAGAGTGGGCATAGGCACATGGCCACAGTCTTGCCAAGGGGAGAAGGGAGGAAGCAAAAGAGCAATGGGATATCTTGCCCTCTTGCTGCAAACCCTTTCATTACATTCAGCATCCCCAGGGATTTGTCTTCCACAACTATCTAGTCCCACTTCACATCTATTCTCCTCTTTTGGACTCCACAGCAGCACGTGGCAATGAAATACCTATGTAATTATGCACTTCAGAAAAATGGATTTCCCTTCATTTTCTTTAAACCTTCTGCCTAATAAGTTCACTGGGTAACCCTCAGAACCTGAATCACAAGACACTGCAAACAATCACCTGTGCCATCTCTTCTACTCCACTCCGGACTGTACGTGGCTTGAACACACCCCTCTCCCAGCTGCCTCTCTATTCAACCAACACATCTCGATTTGATTCATCTCTCCTTGCGTGGAAGCTCCCCTGTACCTTTGATCACGGTCTGTAACTTTTTGAGGTTTCCTATAGCCTTCCCAAGAGAAGGTAATCACAAGTCCAGTGGTAGAAATTTCAGAGAGGACTTCATTCTCACCCTCCTGGTAACATGTCTGATTCCTGGGTTTGACCACCAGTGAACATGGGTGAGATGTCTAAACCCCATGCCAACACTGGCAGAGAGCTGGCCACCACGCAGTCATTGACAGAGCCCAGCATCCCCTTGCCGCAACGATTTCAGATACTGAAGGACCGACAAAATTGTTCATGTTGTCCTTTCAGAGGGTTGCTGGACGAATACTTTGTCAAATTACTGGAGGGACCAACAAGACATATTCTGGAGCTTGGGGCTACTTGTATTTACTAGCAGAACTACTACCGAGTTTATATTTTATCTATAAAAAGAAACCCAGAAACCTCTCCATCCCAAGAGGGAGAAAGCGTCTTTTGCACAGTACAATACAACACAACAATTCTCAGTGACATTGGCATGCTGAGCTCCCCTTTTGCAATCTCCTGGTTAAGAAAGGTTCCAAAAAAAAAAAAATGTGTGTTGTGTGATAAACAAAAGCACCACACCTGGAACCCCTGTGATATGGAAGCTCGTTTCTCTGTAGTTATTTATAAACTCTTCTTTCCAATAGTCAGTAGCTTCATAAACTAGAGCAGATCAATACACCTGAAAACTTAGAGGCAGATCAGAGGGAATTAGATGACATTGGTGTATGCATCTTTAGAAATTGGAAGAGAAGAGCTGATCAAAAAGTGTAGGTCAAAAAAGCCTTTTTTTTTTTTGCAATCAGGTATTTTTTCCATTTCCAATAAATTTTTCTAGGCGTTTGGCATGGAGGAAAAAAAAGCCTATTTTGTATTTTTTTTTCTCATCCCCAAACCCAAGTAATTTCTGATCTTTCTCGTTGAAAAATGCCAGAAATCAAATTTATCATGGTTTTGGGAGCAGGGGGTGGGGAAAAATCTGACACGGGTTACTTTATATCGAGTCTTATTTTTGCTAATTTTTCACCCATATCCAGCCACTGCTTTTTTAAGCTGCTCAGAAAAAGGAAAGAAAAAGCATTCCTTTATCAGCAGAAGCACTGCAGCTCCTGGACAGACGTGGTTATTCTTCATGTGCGAAAAACTTCGGGGCTGCAGGCTGCTGAGACAGGCTGGAGATCACCCCCAGCCATGGGAACACGAACACAGCGTCAGGGTTTCTCTTCTGCGAAGCCAGAAACCAAGTCCAACCCTCCAAGCTGCCTCCAAGCCACTTCCCCAGGCTGTCTGCAATCCAAATCCGATCACATCTGACTTCAGGCCAAGTTCAGGAAACTTGATTATCTTTTTGCCCCTATCCGATGGGAGATGGCAGGTTGAGGGGGAAGAGAAGGGAGGAGTGAAAAATTAACACAAGCACTTAAGATGTTATGAAACTGCAATATGCATCTCCAGCCTGCCCCCTGGTCCTCAAGCCCATACATTATTTAACAGAAAAGAAAGCATAAATGAGCCAGAACAATAGCTAGAGGGAGGGAGAGGAATATATATATATATTTAATTCCTTAAACCATGCCCATTAGTTTTGTTTCTTATTTAGGATACTGCATTAATCATGCTAATATTTTACAGCCGGGCTGTACACTTTAGCCATTACTTTAATCAAACCCATCAACGTACCCAAGAACACGCTACCAGGTGGGAATAGCTGCTACCGCTTGCTGTTAATTACTTTGCATTTTACAGCAATCAGCAGCAGGGGCTGAGATCATAATAAATTCATGACTTATGGGTCCATAAAATCATTACCGTAGGAAAATATGTTTTATCAGGCATTCGTCGGGCTGCTGCTCAGAGAGAGATTTCTTGAAGGAAATGACACCCATGAAATTAAACCAATCCTTGCAGTCAGCAGAAATGCTAATGTGGGCACAAACAGAGCCGAGGCTTGTGTGGACCGGAGGGGTGGAGGAGCAGAGGGAGAAGATGGAGGAGGGCTTGCCAGCCTGGAAGGAGAGGCACTGGGGGGAAGCCAGCTCCCCCAGGACAGGAGGGACGGAGGGAGGACAGGGCACTGGAGCGAAAGGGAAGAACTGAGAGCAGGATGCAGGGCTGCTAAGGGGTTCCAGCAGCATCACTGTCACAGCCTGAACCTGCAGGGACATTGCTCCATGGGGCAGCTAAGCACAGGAACATAGAGGGAAAAGTTACTCTCACCTTTCTAACGAGAGGAATCCTTCCAGCTAAAGCTGATGTGCAGCAGCTTCAAAAGCCTAGGCTATATTCCCTCTCCAACGGCCGTTCTCCAGGAGGGAACACAACGCATTCATGGCTAATCACAAAATCTCTTCACTTACATGATACGCCTGCGGCTTCGCACATGGGTAATGTCAGCCTGGCCTCAACTTCCTATGCCCAGATGGGGTCACCCGAATCCAGAAGCTTTAATTCAATCACCTAAAGCCAACGCAGATTACACGGGATGTTACAGATGTGATCAGTGCAGGACCCCCTCCACACGGAGCACGGTAATGCCATCACAGTAAAATCGAGAGCAGCGCTGAAATCAAGCAGTGTCAAATTGACATAAAGCAGCAATAAAGAAGCCTCAGGATTTGAGAAGCATGAAAGGAGCCTAAATGAACTTGCTGAATATTTTCTAAGTCTTTTCCGCACTCGCATCAAATCCCATGGCACTTCCAGAGTCATTAGCCCTGCCAGTTCCTAAAAAACAAACAATAAGTTCACTTCTAATTTTTTTTCTTTTCTTTTTTTTTTTTTTTCCAATCTAAGACCAACTGAGTTTTCTTTGGCAAGAAGCCATTGGCTCTTTAAAGCTCTTGTGTTTCTTGGCCTGTGAAAAAGAAAAAGTGGAATGCCAACTAGAAAATACCTCCAAAGTGTTAAATTGGCCAAGCCCTTGTTTTTTACTGTTTGTTTCAGTTCAAAAATACTAAGGAAGCTCAGTCATAGCTGGTTTGTTTGGTTTATTTGCCTCTTCCAATTACACTGTGCAAACAAGGAACATTATTTAGTGTTATTTAAGCATGAAATTATAACAGATCATTTTAAATATCAAGGTCCTAAAAATAAATCTTTCTATCAAGGCACAGCAGGTCTAGATCTCCTAGCTTGTTAACATCCACCAGGGTGGGCAGATGGCAGGAAAACCATGGTGGAGAGCTCGCTGCGTACAGAATTTGTTGCTTTCCTTTCTGGGGATCATGAAAATCTGGGCAGCTCGGCTCTAAGACTACACTCTGGGGCTGGTTATCAAAAGGGACACAGGAGAAGAGCCAGGAGCATGGGCAGAGCAAGCCTGATGTCCCCAGAACATCATCCTGCACAGTACCCTGGGCTCTTCCACTTCTACACAGCCCAGAAGAGCAGCATCAGTCACCATTCGCCTGTGATCTCCAGGGAAGATCTCTCTGGGTCTCATCTCCATGAGACATGGCCTGTAAAGGGCTTTTTTGTTATTCCTTCACCCTGGGAGGTTTTCCTACAAGAAAAATTGCCTCCAGCACCCCACACAGCTCTGTGTGGTATCTACACCACCACTCCACAGACAATGGGTCCCCACACCCTTATAATTAAATCAGAACACTTGGCCAAACCACACCATGGCTCCCTCTCCAGGCACTGCACCTGGATTTCTTTCCCTTAAAATCTATGGAGACATGGGAAAACACAGAAAGAGATTGTCCCATGCCGACCAAAAGGAGAAGGCACGGACCTATGCCATGGGAGATGCTCCCAGCTCTAGCTACATCTCATCAGAGATTTCCACACTATAGTCCCGTGAGCCAACACCACGCAGAAAGAACAGCCGCAGGACTACATTAGCCTGACGTCAACCTTCATCCAGTTTCCAGCTACCTTGTACTACTTCCAAACGTCCTCAGTGTCACATCTGGGGCCCCAGTGCAAGCCCCGGGGCTTGGGTTGCAGAAATGTTTATGCCAAAACCTCCTGTGTAGCCCCATCAGCCACACAAGACAAGCCCAAGCCCACTCCCCAGCCTTGGCCCCACGGGGTGAGCTCCCCCCAAGCTGCAGCAGAGCCACCCAGCCCCTTCCCCTCCTTCTGGACCAGTGGCGGATCAGAGGCAATGTGCAAACAAAACCCCTGTATAGAACCAGCTGTGGATAAGAGCAGGTTGCAGCAGAGCTCTGCTGTCCCCAGACACACTGCTTTTTCTTTGCAAGCTGTCTTTACCTTAAGAAACCCCAAAGACTCTAATTGCTGGGAGTAAACTGCTCCAACCACAGCCCAGACAGCTGCTCACTGCTCAGCACTGCTGGCCTGGCTTCAGCCCCAGCTGAGAAGGAGCAAGGAGGAACCGAGACCTGCAGCCAGATGCTCCATCATCCCCTCAGGAGCTCCTAACCACCCAGGGCAAACAAGCCACAGCCTCTCTGTGTGATAAGCTGTTTTTCTTCGACTTGGCATCTCTAGTTAACCCCTTCCCTACCTCCCCAAGGGACAGGAATGATCCAGACCACACTTCAAGATCTCTATATATTGGCACTCCCCAAGATTCAGAAGGGCAACAAAGCACAGCGAGCCATAAGGGAAACATTTGCCCAGAAAATACCATGCTCCAGCCAAGCCTACCTTCACCTTCAAGGAATGAGGCCAAATTACCTGGGCTAGACCCCACTGTGTGGCCCAGGGCTGGACCCTCATCATTTTGCTCCCCTGTAGTGGGTTCTAAGTTGGCTGTTACTATTGGGGCCATAAGTAACCTCATCTGACAGGTATTGCAGCCTGGAGATTTCCTCCGTTATGGTCCTACCCATCTATAAATATCCTTTTCTTCTTCAGGGAAAGAGCATCTGACCTGAAGTGTATGAAGCTTCCTGACAGGCTGGGAAAAGAGAAGAGGTTTAAATGTCAGCTAAAACAATCTTCATTTTCTTTTCTAAATTTGCAAAGCTCCCCGAGTCACTCGAGTGAGGCATTTGCCTGTTTGAAGTTCAGCCTGAAAAGCCTTTTGCAAAATATTTGCTGAAACACAATAATGTTGGAATTGGAGGGGATTAAAACAGCTTCTGTCTTTGCCCCATCCCCCCGAAGCACCTCTTTAAGAGCGCTTCTGTAGAGGCAGGGACTTAGGTCCTATGTCTTGAAGGCGCAGTACAAAAGAGAGAAGGGAAGAAATAAAAACGTAAAGCTCCTAACATCACTATTATTGAAATGCCTCATTTGACATTTTGACTGTTTCAGTTAGCTAACAAGGAACGCTCCACTTAATCCACCCTCAGATGCTCAAAGAAACTCTTTCCCTTCCCCCATCCCAGATCCCGCCCGGCAGCTACTTCCCAGCCTCTGGAGAAATCCCAGCCTGGGTGACGGCTCCTGCCCCGTGGGAGCCATCAAACCGGAGCTTACCCAGCCCAACGCTGGCTGACATCAGGAGCATCCTTCCCCCAAACCCTATGTGCCTTCAGACACAGCATCAGAAAGTCTCGGGAGGAGGTAAAAGGGCACCCCCAAAAAAAAAACCAACCACCAAGTGCCTTTTCTTACCACATCAGGAGATGCAAGCATAACATGGTACTGTTCGGCCACCAAAGAGCTGGCCTCTCTCCCTCATTAGGATTAATCAACAAGAACCCCTTGCTGGTTTGAACTGCGGCAAGCTGAAAAATTACCCGCAATGATCTGGTACCCACAAGAGAGGATGAAACACGGCAAAAACATTCCCCACCTCCTAGCACATAGTTCTGGGCTAATTCGACTGGGTTTGCTTTATTTCTCCAGGATTTACCCGCCGCTGTGATTTTATGCCAAGGAAGCTGAAGCACTGGGAGTCTCCCTTTGGCATGTGTAACGGCTGGAGCTTTCCTCCACCAAGCATTTTACTGCTTTTAAACACAGGCACATACGGTCCCCGTCCCACGGGTGAGCTGCTGCGTGCTGCTGGCTGGGAGCGGGACTCATGGCCATTACAGGGGAGACAGGACACACTCCATAAAGTCAGGGCGACCGCCTTCAGCTGGGGGAGCTCCCGGGGAGATTGATTACCCCACCGGGAGCACTTCACTTGCCTTGGGCAGAAAAGCAATTCACCAGCTCTTCCGTGGTCTGACTTTCGCAGATAGCTCTCCGGGCACCACCAGGAGTATTTTCTCCCACGTTTGGAGGTGGAGGAGGACGGACTGATGCACACATAAACCGCGCAGATGTTTGATGTCCATGGGACAGCACCTCACCCTAAAAACTGGGGTCTTGGAGGCAGTAGGCTGTTACAGACCTCGGTCAGCCAGTGCTGTCCACCCTTTGTACCTGTTTGAGAGGATCGAGAGACTGAGAACAAAAGGTAGATTTAGGTGTGGAGAATAACCAGCGACTCCGCCTGCCCTAACTTACAAGGACTTTCAGGTCCAAACTGGAAAGCCTGGAACCTGGCGAAGAGGAGTGGGAGCTGCCTGACGGACAGCAGAGCAAGGTAGAGGCAAGGCATCAAGAGGCAGTAAAAGCTCCTTTTTTTAGCCTAAGACCCAGCCATATCCCTCATATCTGTACAAGTCCCATCTCTCAAGCAATGGGACAAATTCTGTCCGTTTTATGCCAATCATGACCTCAACCTGTTTGTCCTGTCCCAACCTCCTGTAATAACCTCCACGGGAGGATAGCAAAATTGTACCCAATTGGAAAACCTTTTTCCATTGCTACTTTAATAACACCCATAACCTCTGCTTGCCACAGGTATGTTAGCAAGAGATGTAATTTTCTCTACAGATGAGGAAAAATCAAAACAAATACAAGTGTTTCCACCATCACCTTTCTCAGTACAGCCTGCCCGCCTTTCACGCAAAAACCAGCTGGCTTTGTAATCTGTGCTAGATGCCCCCAGCTCCTAAATACAAAGTTAACTTCCATCACATGGCTCTGCTCAGCAAAAGGCTTCTGCTGTAGTTCAGGAAAACATTTGTGTGCCAGGCAGCACTTAACCAAGTGCGAGACTGTCTGCCGGGAGAACAAATAGCTTGTAGAGGTACATGAAGGCTTTGTGGGAAACTACCCCCAATCCTCTTCTGAAATATCTTAGCTACCTTTGAGCTCCTAGCCCCAACAAAAGGCACACAAACCGTCAAAAATAAGACTAGCATGAAACACCACGTCCCTGCATCCAGCCTCTGAGCAGTGCTGGAGTTACATCAAATAATCACTCCTGCTCAGCTTCTCTGCAAACCGGTCCCAGTGCTTCCCTGCTCCACAACCACTGGAAGGGATCAGCACCTTCCTGCTCTAACATTAAGGAGCCTTCTGCTTGTCACCAGCCTCCAAGTTCATGGCCAGCCCATACCCAACTGTCCTTACGCCAATATCTGCTTACTCTAAATAGTTCTCCCTAGTAACTGTTTCTGCTTCAATATACACACAGCGGATCACCTCTTAGTCTTGATTTTGTGAAGCCAAACCTTAAGTGTGATGGGCTCTTCGCACCCCTGAATGTCTCTGTGGGCTCCTTAATACCTGTTCCCATTTGACTCCATTAGTCTTCAGAAAGAGTGCCCAGAGCATCCCCGTTATTCCTGACGTGATCTCACCAAACCAGCTGACAGCAGTGCTAACGCTTCCCCCAGCCCACCAGGAACATCTCACTGGGGCTTCCAGCAATCCCTGTTACTCAACTTTAGCTGCATTTCGTCATCCTGGTGGCCCCATACTCTTTGGCGAAAACACTGACCAGAGAGTTATGAAGGTCCCAGGATGGGCTGTCCTGGGAGGAAAACAAAAAAGAAATTAAAAAAATTCCTAGAGACTGGGACTGGAGTCCCAGCCCTCCCTCACCACAGCTTTACTGCGTCCTTTACTTCTACTCTGTCTTCCAGCTCCATTGGCCAGGCAAAAAGAAGAAACGCATGCTGGAGAGCTGGACGGGACAACTAAACCATCTCCAGGGTTTGGAGGAGACTGGCCCTTGCAAAGAAAACAGACTAAACTTCCCATCTTCCCCCCCCCCCCAAAGCAGATTATCCCTCCAGGGCAGTTATTCCCTCAGGGCGGTGACACTCAGGCACCCTCACCTGCATGCTGAGAAAGCCCCAGGCATCTGGGGCATGAATTTCCCTCAGCTCTTCCCCAGCGTGGACAATACCGAGTTTGTTTAGACAAGGTTGCCTCACCCTAGCTTTGCTCCTCTGCATTCCCACCACAGAAAGGCAGGGTGGAGAGCTGGAAAGGTCCTTAATTTCTGGGAAAGGCAGCTAAAGTCCCACCAGCTCAGCCCAGGAGCTACCTCAACCTCAAATAGAGCTGTCCCTTCAAGAAAAAAGCATCGCTGTGCCTGCAGAAGGGACCTGGCAACAACCTCTCCCTCTCAGGCAATTGCCAAGATGATCCACAGGCACAAAATACTTGGTGCAGCCCAACCAGAGGCACCCCTATTAATCACAGCCGTCCACAGTTAAAGTTGTTTAATTCAGAGGTGAGAGAAGCTGCTCAGCTGTTTATGTCCAAGGGTTAAATTTGCCCCAGCCGCACACTAAACACATTTTTTACAATCTGGCAGTGATCCTTGCCTATTAAGCATCTCTGGCTTCAGAGAAGAGGTATTGATTTATTTCACTTTTATGGCTGGAGGTATTTATTCCTATTTGCTTTCTCACTTCTTCACCCCAGCTAGGGTGGGGGGGATGAGGAGAAGAAAAAAAAAAAATTTACAAGGCTGGTGGAGCCAAGAGGTGATGACTCAAGGTTTTCTGAGGGAGGGCACGAAGGCTGGGACAAAGGAGGTGGGGCTCCTGGGCTACGCCAGGCTTTTATTTTCGTAATGAAGAAAGGCAAATATGATTTGGCTAGAAGAAAAGGAAATCACATCAAACTTCAGAGGGAAGGTTCCTATCGAAGTTGCATCCCCATAGGGTGCTTTGTGAGTTAGAGCTTGATTGATTTGTACTAGCTAAGGACCTTAGCAAATCTCTCCTGTGGGAAGAATGTCAACACTTTCCCATATCTTTAAAGCCAATCTGGAAAGGAAGATAAAACCATACTGCTGCAAGAGACGAGCGCGGACTAAATCCTTGATTTTAGCCCATTCTCCATACTGCTGCAGACACACACTTCCAAGCAAGACTCCTGGACAGGGCCCCCACTCCAGTTTCTAACACTGTATTTCAGTCTCCTCCTGCTATAACTGATGTCAGAAGGTGGCTGGCTTTGTTCTGCAGGGCGAATACAAATGCAGATTTGCATTTGCACCCTTTCCAGATGTTTCTTTGCACACAGGTGACATGCCATGAGATGCCTGGGGATGTGATGAAAACAACAGGGGCACAGTGTGGACCCCTCCAAGGCTGCAGATGCTCTGGCTCATTGCATGACCCCCATCTCACGTGCCCAGCTTGTTCTGCCTCCTAGTTAGGAGTCTGCTTCTCAGAAATGCCAAAAAGTCACTCACTACAAAAAAAAAAAACGACACAGAAAAAAAACCAACAACCCAACACATCCATTTTCAGCAGCATCTGATGTCAATACGTCAGCCTTAGGCTCTGCCACAGAAACTTCTCATGACGACACAGAACCAGACATAAAGCATCCTGCACTCCTGTCACTGCCTGGACTATTTTGGTAGCAGGCAAGTTTGGGGAGAAGATGCCTTCCGCTCCCCCACGTGCATGTAATGCAGATGCAACACAAGCCTGTGGCCTGTAGGCACCATCTTCGGATTTCTGCAAACACAGTTCATATCTCTGTTTCTGAAATCCCACAGCACAGGGTATGAGGATAGAAAGTGAGCAAGGGCCTGACGCACTGGAAGTTGGGAGAAGAAAGGGAGGTAAAAGCCAGGGGCTGTGGGGGAGAAGAGCAGGGGTACTTGACCAAGGAGAGATGGAGCAGGTCTTGCTCTGGCAGAAAGAGCTAGAGGGGGTTTGAGGAAGGTGGGAGGTACATTTTGGAAGCTCTGGGGTAAGGAGGGTTGGGTCAGGACCACATACAGAGCAGCGGCAGCCCTGGAGCACAGAGCACCCCAAATCAGGGCCTGTGGTCAAGGACTGAAAATAAACAAACCAGTAAGGACTTCTGGGCAGAGTTAAGAGCCATTCAAAGATCCCTTCTTTGCACCCCACTGAACCTGCAACACCCAGGGTGTCCAATCAGTCCCAAGGTCCCAAAGACTATAAATCCTCCCCAGATGCCTTGCGCATCCTCTGACAATTTAGCCTAGCCCCAGGAAAGGAGAATTTGAGCTTCCATCCTATCCGCTTGTTTGACAGCCCTCCTGCTTCAAAGAGAAGCCCACATTTCCATTCGTCAAACACAACATGCAAATACAGAAAGAAAGGAAGGAAGAAATGGGCAGGCAGGCAGGCAGGCTGGTGGCATATAGCACGGGAGCTGCCGCTGAGCGCAGCCCGTTCATGCTTCATTAGCATCCTCTCTCACCAAGCTGCGAGCACAGCCTTTCAGTCTGGCTACACACAGACAGGGAGGGATGGAAAGAGGCACGTTTTCCATTTGGAGCCCATCTTCCCCCTTCCAAAACTAACCCCCACTGAGGCTTCCTTGGGCTCAAAGGTGCACACTTCTGCTCCAGCATCTCCCACACTAGTTAAATATACCTTCAGGCAAACATCAAAGTGAGCCCAGTTTGAAACTTATTGTGTTGTCAAGATGACAAGTGCTCTGCCAGGCTGTTAGTCTCTGCTGCCCTTCCTGTGCCTGTTTCCCCTCCCTTTCTGCTCATTAGAAGCTCCCTTGATAAACCAAGGCTGTGTTACGGGTTTTTTTTAATCATTTAAATGTTTTCTTAATTTCAAAACATCAACAGCTGCAGGACTACGAAGAACAATGATGCTTTCCCTCCGACACAGACAGAGATTCAGCCCGCTGCAATACGGCATGGTGGGCTGGTGAACAGAGAAGAGCCCCGGTGCGTCGTACTCGTGGCAGTAAGCAGGAGCCCAGCCTAGAGGGCTTGGTTCCCCATGTAGGCTGGCTGCTGCTGGCTCACCCCAGCCTGGCCACCTTGCCAAGGGAGCTGGAGAACCAGCTGGCACATCCTGCTGCAGCCTTGCCTACCCCAGCTTTCTCCATTCTCACCTGCGGTGTGATCTTCAAAGCCTCCTGCTTCTGTCCTCAACATGATAGCCTTCACAGGCAACCCAAACCCCTGTTTACATGAGGTTAGAGCCAAGGATGGCTCCAGAGTCTGGATGACACTCACAAGCATCAACAGCGCAAAATCCTGACAAACAAGCCCACGAGCCAGGCAGGAGCAGAGGCTGAAAGTTGGATGTCTGGAAGTCCAAAACACAGGCTAGGGACAGAGCTCAGCAGCCAACAGCTCAGTCGTGACTGATCCTGGCATGGGAATGCAGTGACGCACAGGACAACTTGTCTTGCTGCCCTCAGCACCTCCTCTTTACCTTTAGTGAAGACTTCTTGTGGCACATTCCTCACCACACAACCCTATCAAACCTCAGGGCAAGGGGTACCAGACCCTTACCCCTTCCTCCAGCAATGGCGTGGGGGTCTTCCTCAGAGGGAGAAACATTGAGAGTTGACTCTAGTCTTGGCTTTTTGCAGAACAGACAGGAGGGGAAGATTAGCAATTTGGCATGTGGCTTTTTCTTTCCTGGCCTGCTTCTTGGGCCCTGTGCCTCAGTGTCCTTGGATTTCTGTCCTTTAAGCTTATCAGTTAAGGATGGAGTTATCTGGTTTTGAGAAGCACAGACCAAACTCCCCTTAAAAACAAGCTGGTGCACTGAACCTTCCTACAGGCCCTTTCTATTGCCTCCTCCTGCCTGGGCTCCTCACAGCAATAAAATAGCTTTTTTCTCCCGTTAGATGTGCTGGAAAGCATCTGGACTAGCAGCCCAAGCCCCTGGAAGGGCTTACAATTTTGGCCAAGCCATTGAATCAAAACAGCTTGAGAGGGAAGATGAATTCAGCATTCTCCTCTTGCCTGCAAAGGCTGGGGGTGAGGAATAGAGGGCGTTTCAAACAGAAGTAACCCACAGGACTGTCAGATACGCCTCTTGCCACAAGTTATCCTTCCCGTCAAGCCGTACTCCAAAGATAAAGCTTTTGGTTTTCACTTACACCCTGGCTTCCTCAGGAAAAGAGGTTTATACAGCCATACCTGCCCACTTCTCTCCCCAACACGCGCTCTCCAGCATTTCTGGGACCAGCTGATGAAAGACTGAGGTATTGCAACAAGAAGGACAAGTGATCAGAGAAGAGATTTTGCTGCTGTTCAGAGTGATCTTTGCTGAGCAGCATGGTGGAGACAGATAGCCACTGGCTTCACCTGGCTCTCACGGCACCTCCAAGCAGCAGCAAGTCCTGCAGCTGGGGCTGAATGGCCATGGGAGCCTGCCTACCCTGCCTGGGCTCTTCCCACGTGGTCAATCTGTTCTCCAAGGCTTGCTCCCATGCCTTCCATGAGCACACACAGCATCTGGCACAACGGGTCCTTCCTAGCCTGAGCAGGGGCTTCTTGGTACCACTGACGAATAAATAACCATGATTAGCTCCTCTAAATGAGCATTCGCATCTTCTAATAAACATCATAAAAAAGGAGAAATGAGACTTAATTCACTTTTATTGTCACAACTGACATGTTGCAAGTTCTTAATTGGACTGAAAAGAGTTTCCAGTAAGGAGATGCTGTTTAACTAACTCATTAGCAGCAGCCTGACAGAGATGGATGCTCTGGTTTTAGGAGGTGAAAAGGAAAAGCAGATCCCACCCCATCCCCACCTGCTCAAGACCCAGACGCAGCGCATCCCCCCGGCAGGGCCATGAAGGGACTCACACTGAAAAGTCTCCTCTTTAATCCAGGCACACAGCAGCCAGTGTAGCACACACCCATTCAAATATCTGTCATATAGTCCCTTCCACCAACCTGCACCAGTCAATAATGATGTAGCTGTGGGCACCTACACTCAAACTGAAAATATTTGAGCCCTTCACAATTCCTGTGCACTAACTGCAGGATATTCAAGAGCCCCTGAGCAAAAAGGGCTCTTTGCAGGCTGTGCCTCAACCTCTTCTCAAACACTGTTTCCACACTGGGGTCTTCATAAGGTCTTGCAAATGAAGGCAAGGAGTGTGGGCTCCTCACCTTTCTCCCAGAAAGTAGAGGTACCATTTTGCCTCACATACAAAAAAAAAAAAAAAAAAAAAAAAATCAACCCTGGGACTGAGTCAGACAAAACATCACCCCAACAAGGCAAACTTTCCAGTAAACTCTGAAACCCAGGGGCTGGGATGGAAAATGCTGTGTAATTGTCACTGCAACCCCAGCATCAGCAGCACCCGAGCATCTCAGACTCGGACAGACAGACAGCTCTGTGTCAGTTGTTCTACCCAGCAGATCAAGAGCAGCGCCTGGCTGGTTTACTCCAGCTCTCTCTGTCCCAATGCAGATAAATTCAGTTTTCTGCTCTCGCTGCCTGGGGAAGAGTAGGGAGGGGGAACTGACATCTCTCAAATGAGACCTTAAAAATAAGCTGTCTGCATGCCTGGACTTTGAAAAATCCCAGACAGAGCTTTGTCTGGATAAAAGAGCTCGCTCCAGCACCCTAACCAGGTTGCACCCTAACCAGACTGCTACCCACCCAGAACCAGCTGCACTTCAGTAGCATAACAATAACAAGTAGCATTTCTTGCTGTGCCCAGGATGCTCTGGGGGTGCCACCATGCTATGTGCTGCGTACACATGCAGTGACAGACCCTGCTCTTCATTTCTTAAGGTCTTCACAGAGATCTGGAGGACAAGGGGCCAGAGAAGAGCCAAGAATAAAAGTCCATATTGCCCAGCTTCCACAACCGTGACCAACTCTAGTCGCTAGCCTAGCTGCCATTCCAACGAGATGCTTGCTTTCCCTGGGGCTGAAAGCTGCTCTATAAAGGCAAGTAAGCATTTGATAAAGAAAATAACAGGATGAATAAAACCCTGTGTTTGTACAAGAAAGCTTTTGCTCTGATCTTCAGTGCTGCAGTATGTTTTGACCTACTATTGCAAGACTCAGCTACCTCTTCCCTCCCTCCAAATGTGACAGAAGGCAAAAAGGAAGCCGTGGCTGATGCCGCAGAGCCCTGTGCTGGGATTCCAGCTGACAAACAGCATCAGCAGAGCTGCCCACACACACACGGATTAAAACCTGCACCCTCTGCTTTCCTGTCACCTGCAGGAGGAAGTGCACGCATACGTACATACGGGCCCGATTCTCTGCTCAGACCCTTGGTGAAATACCAGCAGCCTCCAACAGGTTTGCACACGAGAGAAACACACCCACGAGATACATTTCCTAATGAGGGCTGACATTTACCAGCTACCACAGATCCTACGTTACCAAGAATAAAACTTCCAGGCAGAACCATCCCTGCTTGGACGGGGCTGTTCTCTGGCAGTGAGCCAGCCGGGCGGAGGGGGGGCACAGGCTCCCAACAGTCCCAGTAGTGATGGAGTGCAGAAAACTGCAGGGACCGCACAGCCGCCCAATGCATATGAGGAGCTGAGGCTGGGTCTACAAGTGGCATCTGCTCTTGTGTGGCATCCAAGGGGAGGATCAATGACTAAGATGCCTTCTTCATACAGCCTCTCTGGGCCATCTGGCTACTACACAACCCTGCTGACTTAGCAGCTCTACGTTGATGCAGACGGAAGAGGGCCACTTCACACCACTGTCAGAGGGTCACAGAGCAATGAAGTCCCCAAAAAGCCCTAACAGACTGCTGGGATCTCACCCAGGACAGGATTTCAACTCGGAGGTTTGTTCCAGAGAGCTTTAGCACCAGCTTCTCTTCAGCACGGGCAAGCTCTGAACCACACACAAAGCGCATTTTGCAGTGGATTCCAAACTCTTGCTGGACATGCCTCATCTGATTTACTATCGCTGCCGAGGAAGGTGGATTTATTCCCAAATTTAGCAGCCACCAAATCAATGTGAGAGTGTTCACATGGGGATTTGCCACAAGCTTTTGTTAAGCCAGGGCAGGAATTGCACACTGAACAGCCTTTCCCTTGAGAGGCACTGAGCCCACAGCAAGCAGTGGCCTCGCTCCACCACAGCATGGGTTACTCATAAGGTATCTCACTCCTGCCTAAATCCAGTGGTGATCCTGTTCAGAGCTGGTCACCCACCTTTCACAGATGACACGGTGACAGAAGACAAGAAGCTGACAAGGAAAAGAGGTCAGTGCTCCAAATTGTTCTTTTAAACTTCAACCCTAGCTTGGCATGCAGGGCATGTGGCAGTGGGTTTATCTTTCAACGAACAAGTTTCCTTTCATCCAATCAACTCTGAGGCAACAAGAGGTGGGTTTCAACACAGCATAAATCTGCCAGCAACATATCAAGGCTTCTGAATAGCAAGGGCACAGACAATTGTCCGGTGGAAAAGAAAAAAAAGGTCAGAGCAGTAACTCTTGCAGTATTTGTTCCACAAACAGAGAAGGTTTACACAGCTTTTCTGGGCAATTATTGGGCAGGAAATAAATCTCAACAGAAACTCATTCTTCTCCCGCTTTGCAGCTGAATCTCTTTGCCTCACACCCCTAGCAATGTCCTCAAAATGCTTTGCAGCGAGATGTCAGTTACACAACCCAAGGCTGTGCCCCAAGAGCCAGTAGAGAACTGTATTAAATTTAATAGCATTGCTCCAGGTAATCTACGACCGCTTATAATCAATTGTCCATGCCTGCTGCAGCATGACTACAGCCATCTTCCCAGGGCTGCAGGTGCAGGACTGGCAGAAAAAACTTCTGCGCCTGCTGGAGACACCAGTGAGCTCTCACAAGGCCTTGAGTGCATGGGGAGGCTGGGAGGCAGCCAGCTTACCCCTGCTGCCGTGCTCTGGTAAAGCCAGGGTTCAATCTCTTGGTGGATTGGAGAGCCCAGGCATGGGCACGCCAACTCCAAAGAGACTATTACTCATACTTGGGGGGGGGGGGGGGGGGGGGGGGGGGGCAGGGAGCAGCAAGGAGGAGCCAGTCTCATTCTCTCCCCTTTGGCATCAACTCAACAAGGCGAGAAAAGGATCACTCTCTCTTTTATGCAGAGGGAAAGAGATGCACAGGGAGAGAGGAAGGAACTCTCCTCTACTGTGGCTGAGCTGGGAAACTATCAGCATATCCTGCAGCCCCTGACACCCCAACACCCGCTCCGCACTCTGCACCATCAGTGTCGTTCCACAGCCCAGGACTGGCTCCAGACTCCTCCACAGCACTGGCAAAGAGAAGCATGAGTGGCCCCAGGTGGAGGGACCAGGGCTAGGAGAGCCCGGCCCCGTGGGGCGAGGGGAGAGGGAAGGGATGGAGAGCAAGGGAAGGGCTTCAGGAGCAGGGCTTGCTACTCCCACCCTTGTCACAGGGATAGGAAACTGTCACACGCACCACAACACTCCCTGTGTTGGAAGCTGCAGGAATTAGCTCAAACTACCACCAAAAGCTGAAGAGGAGGCAGCCCCAGACCCCAGGTCAGCTGTTATCACCACACCAGACAAGTTCAAGCACGATCTGGGTCTAGCCTCTATTTCTTGTTCACAAAATAGACCTAGTCCCCCCAAGACGAGGGTATACTTGGATTCATAAAACTCCAAGGAGCCACAACGTGTACCAACAGGTCACCTGATCTCTTCCTCAAACCTTTGCTGAATATGGTGCTTGCCTTCCACCCCGCTCAGCTCGCCTGGGGGCTTTGCCAAGGGGCTCTATGTTCTTGCCAGCTCCCACGAGGATGGTAAGAGGGAAGAGTTACAGGACTCTAGCCTACATCTGCTGCATTTCACACTGCCCAAAGGCAGGAAGACATCCCTGGATCTCCAAGCCTTCCTCTCCTCTTCTTAGCCACAAGCAGGATGAACC
Source organism: Falco cherrug (assembly GCF_023634085.1). NCBI lineage: Eukaryota > Metazoa > Chordata > Aves > Falconiformes > Falconidae > Falco > Falco cherrug. The sequence continues at coordinate 6,119,461 of NC_073708.1, forward strand.
TGTGATAAAACATAGTCAGGAGAAGCCAAGTGGGCTCAGTCCCCTTGGGTGCTGCGAGGACTTCAGGGAGAGGCCAAAGGGCACATGGCAGCTGGCTCCTCAGGTAGCCCATCATCCAGACTGCTTTTGGAAGGCGCCACAGTGCAAGAAAGATTGATTTTGCTTGAACCTAGGCTGTCTGTGCAGTGAGGGACAGCAGCCTTCTGGTAGGCCTCCAGGCCTCCGTCCTTCCTTTCTCTCTTGACGTTGATGGACAAAGAAAATACCTGTTGCAACCAGGAGAGATACTAAACGCAGGCACAGGCTCTCAGGTATGAGTCTCCATCCAGCATCGCAGCAGAAGCCCTGGGAAAGGCTGAGGGTATTAAGCCCAGCATCTTCATCACTCAGGCGGCACCGAGCAGAGGTAGGTGCAGGGAGGAGGTAGCAAGTGACAGCTCTAAGCGTGAGGAGCAATTACAGTCCTCTCTCCAGCAACATTTTCCCTCCCCAGCCTCCCAGCTCTCCTCCAGCCCAACAGCAAGGCCCTCTTTCCACACGTGCACCCTCCATGCACAGAGACTGCATCGGAGGGAGCAGACTCCTCTGTCTGCATCCTCAAGCACATGCGGGAAACACACTGAGCATCAATAACACCGAGCCCTTTATCAGCAGCAACCAGTACCAGCAAGGGACTCCCATCACCTCCAAACACCCTGGTACCTCCCCGATCAACGGGTAGTTGCCTGAGCAATCAAGCCCAAGCCAATTTCATCACACGGAGGGGAAGGACAGCCAGAAAAGTACCGTCCAGCCTGCTAAAAACTGCTAGTCCCCTGAGGTCACAAAATCCAAGCCACTTTCACTGAGGAAGCGATAAGAGACAGCAGGGTGCTAAGCTGTCCACTTCAGCCCAGGGTTAATCTCAGAGCTTCTCCAAAACTCAGGCACAAAAGGGAACAGTACAGCTTGCCTGAAAAGCAGCTGCTGGCCTCCTGAACAGAAACATTGCCATCTAGAGGCCCCTTGCCCTGCTTGTGGAAGGCCCTGCGAAAACTTGGAAGGAATTTCCACCATGCCCAGGCACCTGTGGAGAAGAGAGCTGTTAGTAGGGACAGGGAGCCAGAGGTTTAGGAGTGCAGCACGGGCCAAACTCCCAGAGATTTCAATCAACGTTGAACAGAGAGTTTTAAGGGATGTTGCAACACATGGGTCTGTCTTTCCTCCTTGGGAGAACTTGGCCAGAGCTTAGGCAACTGTTCCTCCTGCTTTGATGTGTCTGAAGGCTTGCCTTGCCCTCAGTAAGCCACCTGGGGAGACGTGAGCTGGGGAACCTTCCCTATGCCCACGGGCAGACCGGCTCCAGGCAACCGAGCTGTCCTGGGGGGAGACACCAGTGGAGCCTTATTGGAGAGTCTGTGACACGGAGCCAGGTGTGACCTGGCTCAGCCGGGGATCTCAAGCCCTTTATGCACACAAGGAAGTGCCAATCACCCAGCAAAGTCCTCTGTAAAGGTGGGCTCAGATCCTTGCAGACCCCACTTTGGACCAGGCCCCTGCTCCACAGGAAACATTTTCCACAAGCGTTTTTGGTCCACGCTCCTCTCCAAGTGAACAGCCCCTCACACCCTGCTCTGTCTCTATTGCACAAGACCACAGGCACGTCAGGCCACATAGTGGTGTATCAGCAGCACTTCCTTGTCAGCATAGAGAGGCAGGTCCTTCGGAGAGGAGTACGGTTCAGGCAGCAAACAAAGGTCCCCTGAAGGGCTGCCCACAGCATCCTCCGCTGCCACGTTCAGTGCTGCAGAGATCACACTTACACCAAAGGCCCTGGGAATCCCAGTCCCAGGAAACTTGAAGGACAGCAGCATAGGAGGCTGAGCAAGATCTGCAAGTGGTCATGCAGACTGTGAGAGAGAGCAAAGAGCATGCAAGCATGGAGAAGACACTCCCTGTCCAGCCCTGAAAGGAGCTGCAACAAACACAAGGAAGAGCATGGTAGTCTCTGTCCTTTCCAATGGCACATCAGCCAGCAGCCAAGGCCCAGCACTGCTCCTGTGGCTGAGATGGTGGCCCTTAACAGCAGGGGCAAGCTAGACACAAAACTGGGGGTCAGCAAGGCAAGGAAAGCTGGGGCCTGGCTAGACCGCAGGGGAGAGGACGCACCAGGGGATTTGGCTGAGGTGAAAGATGACATCCTTACATCACGTAAACTGAGGCTGGCCTGTTGAAATCAGCAGCTGTAGATCGGCTTGCACCAGTGAAGAACAGGATCTGGAGCACCCAGCCTCCAAGCTGAAAAAACCTCTCAGCCCTACAGAGCAGCCTGCAAGCGAGATGCAGATCTCCGCAGGCTGGCACTTCAGCTTCTAGTCTCACCCTCCAAAATCACCAGCAATAGCAAGGGCTGTGCCACCGCACAGTCACTGTCATGGCCAGAAAGTGGCCTGAACGCCCTTAACTTTGCCCCATGTGTGATCCAGTGGTGGTACACATCCTGGTGCTACCTCCACCTTTTCAAGCTCACCTGGGAGTGCCCTTCTCACACAGTCTGCAGCTTCAAGCACACCCTCAAACCCAGACCAGTGCTTAGTCGGGAAGCTTTTGTCAGCAAAGATTAATTTCTGCAGTTTGCAGCTTTCTACCTGAGCTACCTCAGAGCTTGAGCTGTCTGGGGAGGAAGAGAAAAGATAATACAATCCCCTGAATGTGTTGATCAGAATGAAAGTCTGGTTGCGTGTCCCGCCATCCTCACACATTTTCAAACTGGTGAATCGCTGGAACTACTAAAGAAAAAAAAACAACCACCTGCCCTGAGCCTTGGAAATCTCATCTGGGAAGGTGAGAAACTAGAAAAACACATGTGAGCACAGGTTTTGAAAAGAAACCGCTTTTCAGTCTTAATTAAGGCTAGTCCAGGCCAGGCAGCCATTAAGGTGCTTGCGCAGGGAGCCATGGTTAGTACACACTAATGGATGAGAAGTTACCCCAGGATTAAAGCTACCAGGGCCTCCAGGGACCCACGGAGGGGAAGCTTCTTGGCAGCTTTTTCTTCCTCTGCTCCACGGTCAGCAGGTTGGTGATAGATGTCTGAATCCCAGCCCTCCTCTCCTGCAGCACATCATTTGATTTGCCGCAGACGTAGAGCTGGAGGTCCCCGGCAGTGCTCTGCGCGCTGGGAGAGGTCACCGTCTCTTTGAATAACGTCCTCTTAGAGTGCCAAGAAGTGACATCAAGCTTTGCCCCTTGCCACCCCCCCTGGCATCACAAGGATGCTAGTCAGAGTAGGGGTTACAGGAGGCGCGTTCCCTGCCGTCTCTGGCTGCCCATGCATGATTTATACCTGCTGTGTCAGACAGACATTTACATACATTGGCGTGATTGCACATGCTGCCTCCCAGCAGCGGCAGCACGGCTCACAGAAATGGGTGGGAAGACTGGTCTGCACTGCGTTAGCCCAAGACCTCCTCCATCCCCCCGCCACTGAGGAGGGCTAATCCCCCTTACCCTGCCAGTGATGCGAGGCTTGCCCAGGGTAGATTACCGTTTGCACCCAGGAGGTGTTTGTAACAGGAGACCATCTCCTGGAATGCCACTTGCAACAGACCATGTTGGACAACCCAAATCACTTGAAACGTTTGCTGCTGAGATCCTCAGACAACATAAGAGCCAGCAACACACTGGAACAAGAGACGCAGCCAGGATGCAGATCACACGGAAGGCACTTGCCTCCCGACATCCCTCTCCCAAACTTCCCTCCCCAAGTCCGCACAGGCTTGCAAGCCTGCCTTCTGCTCCCTGACCCCTCTTTGACAGGCACAGCTGGTCCACAGATCAAACAAGCAATGGCACATGGCTCACAGAGCCGGGGAGGAGCAGCTGAAGCACAGAGAAGACAGACCCAGCTGTGCAGAGAGTGCAGGGGGAGTCAGCACCATGAAACAGGCAGCTCTGCACAGCAAGGCCCCCCAGCCATCCCAGGTCATGGGTGGGAAGCTCCCCTTCTCCCAGCATTTGCAGTTTCAAGTTACTAAAAGGCTTTACTTTAAAACAAACCTAAACATCTCTTAACAGGACAGGGTCTACGGCTGTGTTTTCCCTCCAACCCCCATCTTCACCGCCGCTCACCATGAGCTCACATGTTCAGACATGAACACACGCGAGCAGTGACCTACAAGCATCACCGACAGCTCTGGATCCAGGTAATACTTATGGTGGCATCTCTGCTGCCCTCTCTAGCTGGCAGGACCTAGGAATGACGGCATCACTTGTCGAGGGCATCACTGTGAGGCACTCAACCTGAAATTACAAACACTGTCCCACTACTGAGTCACTCACCACAAGATCTTCCATCACCACAGCCAGCTGGGACCCTGAGTAATTTTCAGCTGCAAAGTCAGTGCTTACACCGGTGCTGCTCTCCCAGCCACAAACCATATATTTAAAAACCAAAGTGCAGTTAGGGGAGCACCAGGGTGGGTAGCAAGGTTGGGGGAGACGTTCATTTGTCCTCGGCAGAACAGCACCAGCAAACACTCAGCTTTGAGGGCAGAGGAAAGCACCGGCAGCTACAAATTACTAATCAATGTCGGGTAACAACAACCGCAGCTAATAATGAAGGGCTGATCAGCTTACTACAGCAGTAATTATTCCTGACACCAGCCCTCAGAAGGAGCATCCAGGCTTAGCACATTGTCTGCCATGATGATAACCCAAGATAACTAGAGAAATTTTGTGCTAGAGAAAAGGAGGGGAAAAAGAAAAAACCCTCAGCAATTAGCAAGACTTGTAGTGCTAATTACACCGTGAATGGTGCACAGGCTTTGTCAGAGCTAACTCGAGCCTTCCTCACAATGCCAGAGAGGAATGCAAAGTGCCAACACACCTTTCACAAAGCAGCAGTGACAAACGGTTTTGGCACCTGGTTATTTTTGAGAACACAGCTCGCTGCTGCTGACACCGAACTCAGCACCAGCCCTTTGCCATCACGATTGCCTGGGGAAAAGCCTCTCACCTCCACAATGTGGAAACGGTTCAGCTTCTCCTCACATCACTAGGTGGTACTGAGCCCACCTAATGTGTATACAGGACCAATTCAGGATGCCAGCATTTTAGTTGAGATGCAACCAATGCAAGGCTAGAAATCATAATTTACCAATTATGTTCAAAACATGCTGCATTCACCCACAGCCACGCAGGATCCTGTGGCGATGATGCTCTGCAGCGCTCCAGCAGCCCAGACACAAAGACTCCCATCACCTCTAGCACAACTACCAGTCCTCCTGCCGAAAAAAGTTTCTGCCAGCATCAGCTCACCACCAGAGAAAGAATTATTGCACCCAGCAGGGGTAGCAGCGTGAATGTGCGAACAGGCATGTGCTTCCCCCATGCACTTCTTACTGCTAGAACAGGTGAGAAAAAAAATGTAACAGCCTCAAAGGCTTGCTATCACACATGCCTCCTCATCCACTTCTCTCTCAAGCAGGCACAATTAAGCACACCGTTTTCTTGCACCCTTCATTCAGGGATGCTGCCAAATTGCTTTCTCAGCAACGGTATGTATTTTATAGACTTGAGCTTCGCAGGAAGGTAGCTGCTTTGAGGTATGGGTCACTGCAGTAGCCAGCGGATGGAACCGTAAGTTCTACAAGTCCAGAGACAAATGAAGAGGTTGCAGCACTCCTCCGCACAGATCAATGCGGTTACAGCAGCAGCAAGAGCACGCTGTAGCCAGTTCAGACCTCGTCCTCACAGGCTCTTCCTTCTCCTCCAAGTCTTGCAGGCTTTGGCACCTTACAGGGAACGGGGGATTTATCTCTGCCACGGGGTCTTTGCAGAGACCCCTGCACTCTGTCAGGAATATAAACCACAAGTTTCACCAGCCTGGAAAGATCCAGCAATTCAAGAGATGACAAAGGTGCCCATCAGGTCTGTGTTCATGGCCTGCAAACTTCCCAACACACCCCAAATGTGAGTCCTACCCCACTCCCTCCCTGCAAGAGTGCCCTCTGCCAGCCCAGCCCCTCGCAGCCTGCTCGCAGTGCTGTGATACAGCCCACAATCCTATTACAGGGTAGCGTCAGGGGGACGCGGCTACCAGCCCTTGCACAAACAAAATCCTATTACAACGGAGATCCTGATTCCAGCCTTTATTTACAGAAATTATTATTACAAGGGACCCTGAGGGAAATCATGGGTCTGGGTTTTATACACTGAATTCATCATTGCTAGGGAAGAAGCCTCGTAACGTTTTGAGACACACTGAAATGCAAACTACCCTCCTGTTGTATGTCATGGAGTGGGGAGAAGGAGGGAAAAAAACCTCACAGACTAAGCTGTCGCAGAAGGAGAAAAAGGGAATGGCATGTATATTTCTTCCGTCCAGCCCACGGCAATTTCTATCTGCAAGGTGCACTAAATCCTTTGTACCACTTCATTAAATTACAGCTGACCTAAGCACAGATTGTTGTTCTGCCAAAAAAGCACAGTCCAGCCTCAGTGCCCTCCGTGGGGCAAACAGCCCCGTGGGCAGCCCAAGGAGGACTAGAGCAATTCAGAGCCGCTATCACGTGTGATTTTTTCAAGCGGTGCCAGCACTGACACCAAATGCTGGGCTGGAGCGTCTGCTTTCAAGTGAAAGGATACAGATGAGGAAGGGGAGCAAAGCACCATTTCATCCCCTGAGATGCCCCATTTGGATGTGCAGGAAAGTCAAGGCATCGAACACCCTGGGGCACTCTCCCAGCTGCAACTCATGCATAGCCCAGCAACACTCGAGCACCAACACAGTCCAGTGGTTCAGTGTTCCCCTGTCATACACCTTGATTAGCTGATACAAGTAAAGAGGGAAGGATTTTGATGCCCAACAAGGAACAGATGGATATCTTATTGGGGCAGATCAACCTGTTAGATGCACGCTGTTACAGCATACTGCAAATAATGGGGAGGAGGAGGAAGAGAAGGCATCCAACCTTACCTGAATCTACAAGAGTGGCTCCTAAAATCTGTCAGCGCAAAGCAAGCGAGGCATTGGAGGAGAAGGGGAGGTGGTCTGTACAGCGAGGTCACACGACAGTGCAGTGTGGGTACTGTAGCACCATCAGGGTTATAAATCAGAGCACTGGCACCAGACTGATTGTATGGACCACACTGGGCACCATCAGAGTGACATACACCCACACCAACAGATAACCACAACAGCTCTCCAGGAGAGAACCAGGAGAAAGGGTGTTGGCTCAGGGACAGCCAAGGTACGACTGGCACATCAGCACAGGGTGCAATCTCAAATGCTGAACCAGACTTCCAGAAATTGAGGCCAGAACCAAACCGCTCCTTCTTTGTGTCTTCAATCAACTCTTATCTCCTGCTGTTATCTCCATCAGGAAGGGAGGGTGTGGTCTTCCTCACCTCTATGGACTGCAGCCAACACAGCATCCTAACAATGCGGGGTAACATGGGTGCTGGCCCCTGCAAAGCTGTTTGCCAGCATTTCACATTTCAAGGTGAATGTGAAAACGCAGCTGCTTCCTTAAGTGTTAAGAACATGCTTCACTCCAGCTTTTCATCTCAAGCAACACACAGCACCAAGGGCAGCTTGCCAAAAGCAAAAATCACATGCAGGACGAAAAGCATCGCCCCTGGGAAATCTGCATCCAAGGAAGGCTGGAAACCTCTCCCCCAAAACTGACAGAAGCACAAGGTTATTTGAATCCCTCCCCTGCCGAGGCAGTCTCTTTCAATTTGTTCAGTGGACGCATTTCACGCCTCACCTGTGGAGCGACTGCTTCCTGAAGGAGGAGGAACCATGGAGAAGTTTGAGCACAAAGCCAAACCTGGATCGTGACTCTTGTTTTTTACCACTTCTCCCCCACCGAGCTGCGTTAGGAGTGAATTTCAGACAGACCAGCAATACTGTTAGTGTCTGAGCCACAAGACAGCAACTCTTACGTTGGAAGGAACAACACAGCCCTCTTCATGAACCCGTCCTGCTTATGCTCTTTTCCACAGCACAATTGGAGGCTAAACTCACACTCCAACAACAGTGCTGTGGATGAGTCATCTCCACTGCTGTCAGCTGGAATGATAAGGATGAAATTGCATCACTTATCAGCAATGAGCCAGCAGGGAGGTGGCTGCAGGGCCCCTGAGTCAGGCTGAGGTTTGCATTAGGACACCGAGCCCAAAACAGGGACATTCTCAAAGCCCCAACCTTTTACCCAGTTCCTATGTGAGTTCAGCATTGCTTTGAAGCCTAAACCCAAGTTAAACATCTACTTGCAGAGACAGCAACTGCCTCTCGCATCTGCTTATGGAGGAGAAAACTTTTGTAGGGCTCGATGATAATTTTAGCACCAAATTTAGCAAGTTCATAGTGTTTTCAAGCTGAGAGTCCTGCAGGGTCAACGTGGGTGGACTCACAAACTGTAATAGCTCTGACTAATCACACCCAACTCTTGGCTGGCTGCCTGGTTAATAAAGATCTGGATTACCCCAGTGGAACCTGACCCTGATTTAAAATCAAGCCCACATTTTACAGCTGCACATTGCAACTGCTAGGCTCTACCTTACGTATCTTTTCTGACATACCTGTTTCCTGTCCCTCTTTTGGTGAGCCACCAAGAAGCAGGACCATATGCGTGGCCTCATCATGGACAGCTCTAAAAAAGCTACTTCCAGGAGCTAACCAGTCCGATACATTAAACAGCTGAGCAACAAAAAACACTGGTTAAAATTACTTGCAGCAGAGCAGTCCTTTGGGGAGGTCTCCCTAAGCCAGCCCACACTAGTATTTATTAATGCTAATGCCTAATAATACTAAATATACCTTTCTACTCACACACTTCACCCTCAGGATGCACGAATAGGTAGCCCATTGCAGAGAAAGATCCACCCAACATGTTGGAGAAGATATTTCAAGAGTACCTCCCCAGCTCAGCAGCCCCTGATGTAGCCCTTAGCCTGCAAGACAGGTGTCCATGTTCCTGCAGCGTGTTTAACCCTGAAGAGTCATGACTCACCAGCATTTTCCTCCTGTAATTTGAAACATAACAAGCTGTGTAATGTCAGCTCAGGCTCAGTGATTCATGATGGAGCGGGTATGCGAGTGATCACCTCTTACCCAAATACATATAATTTTGGCTGACAGCTATAATGGACATCTGAGCCTTGCTCTCCATGGGAGATGCAGCCAGAGATCACCTCTGCGGGATCAGCTATCTGACCGGAATATAAAGGCACACGTTGGCATTGAGACTGGTGCTTCAGGGATTGAGCGCTGAACCAGGCAGTCGCCTTCCCAAATGGCTAAGTAAAGCCAATAAAGAAGTCGTAGGTTTATTTGATGATTTAATCAATAACATAATTATATTAATTCAATAGTTTGATACAAAGCCACTTCCTTTCTGTTTGATTTAACTGCATTTCAGAATTTTCATGGCTTAGTTGATCAAATACATAAAATAGCAAATGTGCTAATTAATTAATCAGATGTATTTTCCTTAACTATGAATTGCAAGAGGCCTGGAGGCAGAGAGCTCTATCACCCAGTGACCACGTAACGACAGCCCATAGATTTGCATCTATAGTCATCGTGCGACCAAGTAATGGTGCCAGAATTCATCTAAAAGGCAGGACAACCGTACCACGAGGGGACCTGGCAGAGAACAGAGATGCCGGTGCATCCGCGTCCTTTAAGTATGTGCATCTATGCTAATACAGAGGGGTCTGACCACTTCTGCTAATGGACTAAAGAAGGACTGGTACCAAAGTACCAGGTATTAGTACTTTTCCATTTACATGGAGGAGGACTAAAGTGTCTTCCTTCAGGAGGGTGCCAGAGTCTAGGGGTGCATTTTTCAGCCTTGCACCCTAAGGAAACATCGTCTAGAGAAACTAGTCAGCACCACCCCCACCCCTGCCCAAAGGCACAGTTACATGGTGAGCCACATCCCTAGTATTAATGCCCCAGAGAACCACTGTAATAGGCTGAAAAGCCACAGTAGGAACCTCCACCTTGTTGAACTCCAGGGAATCCCTCCCAAGGCAAGGAGCAGGTATGGATCCCTCTCTCACAAAGGAACTCTTCATGTTGCAGGGCAGACACATTTGAGAAAGACTGGAGAAGAGCATCCTCCTGAACTGGAGGGATACTGGTGCTGGCTGCAATGATCCTTGGATTTTTTGCCTTTCCCCAGGAAGGACAAAAAAAAACCCCACACCCACAGCCCTGCCTGCAACTATAGCCATACAGTAATACCCAGTGTTACCACAACCCGCTTTCAGGCCAGTTCTCCCTTTTTCCTCCCCCTTTCTCCACTTGAAAATCAGCCAACCCCTGACACTGCCAGAAGAGATGCAGTAAAGGCGATCGCAGGTCAGCCTCCTTCAAACAATTCCAGGGTCTTCTTGCCAGGTTCCTCTCTGGGTAATATCATCCCTCCAGCAAGGTAGAAAAGCCTCTAATTAAAAAGACCTGGGCAGCAACCCACCAGCTCCCACTCCTGCCCTGATCAATGAAGCTTGCTAATTAAAAGCAGTTGACCTGAGCAAAGAATGGCTTGGAGGAGATTAGCCCAAGAGAGTGAAGATTTAAGAATTAAATTACTTGACTGCTCTGTTTCATTTTATTTTACAACCCTGGTTTTTCCTCCTCCCACGCGCAGGTAAATTGTGGTTTTGAGGACTCAGTCCCAATTTGTAAGAGCAAAGGAGCAGAGAACATGGTCCTGCTGTTTAATTCACTGTCAAACACCACAGTCTGAGCGCTTGGGGCTGTCGGAGCAGCTGCTCCATCCGATCACCAGGTGACAACTGAAAAACGGCCGGGTGGCACCTAATTTCTCCAGTTTGATTAACTAGTCCTTAGCACCCTGCCACATCAACAGGGCTGTGAACAAATACACAAGCAATGCCTCAGACACTCACTCTGACTGATTCCATCACCAGGGTCTCACTGATGTATTTATCTGCCTGCAGCCCCTGGGAGATTTATGCCCAGCAGTCAAAGGGAGATGACCACCACCCAAAAGCCATAGCGCTCTGGTCAGGTCCCCGTCATCTGGCCTGATCAGCAAATCACTGGTCTGAGTATCCCATCACACAGGGCTAATAAAGCAGACAGGAGGTCCTAAGGCAAGCCGGCACGTAGCAAACATGCCAGGTCTCACATCTGGGGTCTTGCAGGATGCACTGGAATAACAAGAAAGCAAACAGAAAGCTGGGCTCTTTGGAGAGCTCTCACATCTAGTTTTCAAAGTTGCTTTGCCCTTCTCACCTCGGTGGGAAGCACAGGAGCTCAGCACCTTTAGAAACCCTGTTAACAGTAGGCAAAGGAGAAGAATTTAATGCTTCCTGGCTTCAGGAGAATTGGCTGGGAACGTGTTTTCTTTCCCCATACAATCAGAAATTCTGGTGCAAGCATGAAATATGTTCTTCAAACACCAGTATTCAAGGGCCTTCACCACAAAATAACTGTAAGGGGATTTACCCAGATCACATGCATTTGCCCAGAAAGTAAGAATATCCTTGGGAGAAGAGAGCAGCTTCCTAACAAAACACTTGGAATTTTGTGGATGTTCCACATAAAATCTTGGCATTAATTTTCTTTTAAAAATCACTGTCTTGGAGTTGAGGGGGATAAGACCGAGAAGAGGAGCCAGTGCAATTTGATTTGTATAACTTATTAATCTACTGCCCTTTTTTCTCCTGCATCCCATTTGTTTCCTCATTCAAGAGCTTTTCCTTGCTCGGATGCTGCAGACCCAGCTTGGCTGGTTGGGGAGCTCTCACACTCCCAGGCCACATGCTGTCTCCCACTAAAATGGTATATGTGCTGCAAGCTGCTTTTCCTGTGTGCTGCTCCCTCCTGTCCCAGTCAGCCAAAGGAGGCAGCAGGCTGTGCTGGCAGCTGGGAGTGCGGAGCCTCAGATGGGTCATGCACCATATCCTCCCAAACTAGCACCTCCCCTTCAGAGCTTCCTTCTCTGGTCACCATGCCTTGTTCTTGCTCATCATGGAGAACAGCTCATACAGACAGAGCCATGCATCTGTGAGAGAAGCTTTGCTCACACACAAGGATAGAGAGTGGTCCCCTCTACCATCCTGATCCCACACAAAACACACCTGCAAAAGAGCCACTGCAGGCCTGGTTGCTCCTTGCACCAGCCCCTCAGCACAGTACCAGCTCTCTTCTGTGCCCACGCTTCAGTGGCTGCTCTGGTGGTTCAGTGACTGGGCTCTCCACCACAATCCAAAGGTTTTCTGTGCCCAGCAAGACCTGCAGGGAGAATTAAACGATGCAGCAGCCCTATATGGCACAGTCAGCTGCCAGCCCGGGCAGCACAGCGAGCTGCAGGTCATATCCTCAAACCACTCACTGCATTGGCAGTCACCAGTGCTTACCAAGGGCTGGCAAACAAGTCTGCTTTGGTCCTTGGCCCGCTGCCGCAGCAAATCTGCTCTCCTCCAGCTTCCACCCACTCGGGGGACGCCAGTCAAAAGCCAGTGGAGTGGGGTGACAAGTGTGCATGGAGAGATCATTACTGGACAAACTGCTATGGGGATCCCTGGTGACAAAGCACGTGGTGGTGATATGCCTAGTCCTATGCTCTCCCACTTCAGCTCTGGTGCGGCTGCAGGGCCCAAAGGGTCCCCTCATACTCCTGACTGTTGATACCGGATCTTCAGAGTCATCTCAGCTTTCGCTCCTCCATAATTATGCTCTCTTCTCTTGACCTTCACCCAGCCTGCAACAACTTGCTTACCATTTTCCAAACAGCATAGCATGGATGCACCTGATACTGGACAGACCACCAGAGCAAAGCACTTTCTATTTCAGCTGCGATTCCCAAACTAAAGTAATACTCTATAGCTTCCTCCAGTCGCCTTAAATAAAACCTATTGTACAGCGAGGAAGAAGTGACTGCATAGCATCCAGCAAAAGGCACTGGTCATGAATTAGGACCCCAACACGCTACTACCAGAAAAAAACAATTTAGCACCAGAAATCTAAGCATACTAAACTGCATCTCAGCACAACAGTAATTTGTATTCCTCTTCACCAAGGAAAGTGGCACATAAGCATATAGCAACAGACACAGAGTCAAACACAAACCGTGCTGCAAAACCAGAGCTATGTCTCAGAAGTGCCCTAGACGACCATACAGCTTGTAGGGTTCACCAAGCCCACAGGAACGCTGTGGCTCATGCATTAAGCTGCACAAACAAAGATGTCTGAGATGTTATAATATACTGTTACTTAGTCCTAATTCCCCAGCTGCTGTCCCTGAAGTAACCTCATCATTTTTATTTCCAGGAGGGAGCCACTTGCAAACACAACCACTTTTCCTTCTGAAGGGAAGAAATTTCATCAAAGATGCAAGAAAACATCCTCATCTGACTTCTGAAGCAAGAAATTTCTTTAAAGAAAGTCCCTCTCTCCAGCAACACCTCCCTCCTGCCCAAAGGTGAGAGAAGTACAGGAAGGCGTGAAGCGAAGCAATGCTGGATAGTCCATCAGAGGAAGGTGCTGAGACACAGTCCCTTCCAGCTACCTGGCTGAAATTCAAATACTGGATTAGCGTCTTTGGCACACCATTAATAGGAGGCAAAGGAGAGAAATGTAATGCTTCCTTCCAGCCTTCCAAATCTACAAACCTCTCCCAGATAGCAGTCTGGTCCATCAAAGGGAGACTAGAATCAGAAATGAGACCCATTTGTCATATAAAATTTCCAGGTATGAGGAACCAAGCCGAATTTCTATCAGGCAGAGATGCTGTAATAACACAGTAGCAGCTGGGAACTCCAGTCAGATGAAGGTCAGGGCTGCTTGGCATCCGTTACAGCCACAGGCCCCTCAGAAAACCAAAAAAGAGCAAAAGTCAAACACTTCCCCTTGGCAAGCTCAATCCGTCCAGCTGGATACGACGGGCTTTGAAGGTTGGAAACTCAGCAGGGCTGGCTGCAGTGAAACAGGGAGGAAAATGGAGATACAGACGAAGAAAAAAGTTAATCCTCAAAAACAAAGTGTTTTCGTTCATCTTCTCTTTGGTCACTAAGGTAGCTCCAGCTGTGACTTGTGTACCAGGACCGAAAGGAAAATGCCAGCTGGAGCTCTTGGGAATTGGAGTCACTTATGTATCTTCTTTGTACTGAGGTACAGCTCACATAAAAATGAGGGTGGCAGCCCTGAAGGTGCCCTTTAGCCACATAAATGGAAAAGTGCTGCAAAAGACAGACTTTGAAAAACATGATCCAAATGGGGGCACATTCAGCATCCCCTGGGGTATGTGACAGCTGTGCAGACAATCATCCCGACAGCGTCAGGCAGGGTTTTGGCACAGACTTCTACCCAGATCCATTCAATGGGTAAGAACACAAGCAAGCAAAAGGACTGGTGTTACACTCAGATTTGGGTATGTCCTATTTCTCCTATCAAATCTCTGCAAAAGCAGAGGTTTTCCACCTTCCCCCTTGGACACCTACAAGGATTAGCAGGTGGAAGCCCCTTACCACGGCCAATCCCAGCACCCAAGGACCTGCCATCTGCATTGCAGCCTGGCTTGTGTACAGATTTGTTAAGTTTTTGCCCTGATTGCATGCCTTGGGCAGGCGACAGTTGCTTTGCGCAGGACTTGGAGGAGGGACATTTTACAGCTTGGCTGCTGCCAACGCACAGATGTTACAGGCTGGGTCACGGCAAGGTGCTAAAGGCCTTCAGAAATGTTGCAAAGCATTAATTATGTTCCCGCAGCTGTTCTTTAACCCTCACGCATGTCTCCTTTCTTCCGGGGGCTGCCAGAATGACAACTGTGAACAGGAAACCAAAGCAGGAGGCTTTGAATGGAAGCAAAGCAGAGATTTTAAAGGTTAAAAGAAACAGCACTCTGCAAACACAGGGGTTTTTTTAAAGCTACTTGTGCCTGCCACTTGCTTTGAACACTTCTTCTTTTCCCACTTAGGTGCAGTGCTGAACTCCAACAGCAGCCAAGGAGAAATGGAAGAGATCACCCAAATCCTGACATATTACAGAGCACATCTCAGCTAGGAGGGGATCCATGGACTCGGAAATGCTTTGCCTTGCAAGACTGGAGGGAATGGCTTGCAGGGTGGGGTTAACCAACCCCTGTCTGTGCAAATCCAGAGAAGAGATCCAAAAGGGGTCTGCCTGGTCAGAAATGCCCCATTATGCCCCAGCTGTCCAGAGCTGTACTGAGCTGGAGTGCAAACCTCTCAGGAACACCAATCTAATTTAGATCAAACTGATCTGCTGAACCCAAGCTCAGAGCTTCTCCCATCCCTGCTGTGGGGGTAGGAGAACGCCAAGCATCAAAACAGCATTCAGGCAGGCTTACCTGGAACAGCACTGGGAGATGTAGGGACCTAACAGTCTCCTGAACTCACCTCATATGCTTCAACTCCTTGACAGCCACCACATACCTGGGCTGGCAACATGCTTGCCAGGGTCCCTGCAGTGACAATCTCAAGAGGACCTACACACACTTCTCTGGGCAATGGGAGCACTGGAAAACCTAAAGCTACTGCCAAGAAAGCAGGTCTGCCCCTACAGCATGGTGCCACTCAGAGCTGCCACTGTGGGAAAGCAAACCCACTTCACTAAGGAGGTCTGCATCCAGATTTCAGAGTCCTGCTGAACATCAGGACTAACCAGTGCTGACACAACACCAGGACAGCCATTCTGGTGCTACAGTTTCAGCCTGCCTGGGGAAGCATCTCCTCACCCTGGGAACCAGGGCTTCTGATGGGGAAAGGCTGCCCATCACTACTCTACAGACCAGCTGCAAATTAAAGCCCCAGCTCAAACACAGGCATCTATTAACGTATCTGCATGGGCTCGGCTGCAGCTGTGACACAGGGCCGTAAGTGGTCTGATAAAACCCACCAGGCTCCTGAGCAGCTTTTCCCTCCCCCTTTCCCCATGCTTTAAGCTGCAGCCAAACAGAGCATTAACTCCTTTTAAGACTCACAGATGTTCTGTTTCTGAATCATCTGGCCGGGTGGCTTGCAATGGCAAGAGGGAACAAGATCATCTCTGGAATCCTTTGTGCTGTGGCTCTCCATGCACAACAGGTTCCCACGTACTCGCAGGCTAAATAACTTTATGCTAGAAATGAAGCGGGGGGGAGGAAAAAAATATAACAGGCACAACAACAGCAAACAAACAAGCAGAGACAGAGGTAACAGAAAAGTAGGCAGAAAAAGCTATGCTGTCGTGTCTGCACACATCCCAAACCACCACCATTTTCCAGCAGTCTCCACATTTAAAAAGACAGAAGCCAATAAAGACTGTAACTTTTGCCTGACACCTCCTGAACATGCCTTCAGCCGGGGATCATTACAACACAGCAGGCTGGCCAGGACTTGAACTTCTGCGTAACGGCCCCAGACAGCTAACGATACCCTCAGCTGTGGACAGCACAAATGTTAGCTCCGTTGCAGCCTCAGGAGCTGTGATAACTAAAAAAAGGCCAATGCACAGGCCTTGAAAGGGAACCCACA
This sequence comes from Falco cherrug, assembly GCF_023634085.1. Classification (NCBI taxonomy): domain Eukaryota; kingdom Metazoa; phylum Chordata; class Aves; order Falconiformes; family Falconidae; genus Falco; species Falco cherrug. The sequence goes on from NC_073708.1 coordinate 6,135,958, forward strand.
ATAGCACTAAGCACTCTGAGCCCCAGGGCCATGTAACACCAGACTGAGCTCCTCTGCTGGCCAGAGGTGAAGGAGCTTCCTCCAGGCAGCTCGGGACCCTCATCCCAGATGTCCAAAGAGGGTGCAAGCCCTCCTACACCAAAGCAGTAGGTGGTAGCTTTCCTCCCCTACAAGGACACCCCACAGGGTGCCGTGGGGAAGCCTGGCCCTGAGCATGCAGCCATTTCAAGCAGGAATCAGGGATCAGCAGTGTCACCCTCCTAACTCAAGCTCATGGCACTCCCTCAGTCCTTACGTGCTGGGCTTGGGCTTGCCTTCCTTGGGGAGCTGTCCTAGGGCCGCCAGAGGTGGGCTGACACCAGGTCCCCACCAGGATGGGCCAAGAGCCAAACAAAATCATACTAAAGGCTTTGTGGGAGCAGTATTAGATGTTTTATTAGACATTTCTGGAAACTCCCATTATACTTAAATATCAAGCAAGGAGACAATGTTTTTATCTGCCTAACAAAGCTCTTCAAACCACATGCAGCCACGTGGCCTAAGCTGGCTATTATAAAACAATGTTCAGCTAAGACTTTCATTTCCAACAGAACAATTTAATACCCCGCTCTCACACAGTACTTTCACCCCCAGATATTAGAGCCATTCAGAAAGGCTATGCTGATTTTACAAACCAGGGGGCTGGAAATGCAGCAACATAACTCACATCACCTGCAATCCCAGGAGCAGAAACTCCTGAACCTGCCCAAAACAGCCCCCAGAAAGAACAGGCAGAGGGGCCATTTCTCCCACAGCCTCTCCCTGGATAGCAGCTTTCCTCTTTCTGCTTCTTTTTGTAGCATTCTTTTATTCCCTCTCTCTCTTTTTTTTTTTTTCCCCACCCTCCAACTCCAAGATTAAGATACTTAAATTTCACAGAGGGACTGACATCTTCTGATGAAGATGATCCCACTGGTGTTATTGTCTGGCTGCCAGCTCCTGGGAAACAGGCGAGGTATGAGGGCGGTTGCTGTTTTTAACCAGGGGCCGCGTCTGACTCTAGCATTAGGGGAGTTAATGAGCACTGTGCAGTGGGAGGGAGAGCTGGGAGAAAGCAAACAGAAAGCCTTATTTTTATATTTCATTACTTTTATAAGAAAAATAAGCCAGGGACCTTAAGGGGGGACATGAAGGGGATTTTGTTTTTTGTTTTTTCTTTTTTAAAATAGCAGAAATACAGGTTTGCAGCTGGAAGAGCCTGCTGGGGTGTCCTGTGCCCAAAAGATGAATGGCAGAGAGGTGCCTGGGTCTCCATCTGGGACATTAGAGGTCACCTTGCTCTTCTAGGTCTCAAGAAGCTGTGGAAGGGAGACAAGCCTCATGCTGTCTTAGCAGGTCCTGTGGGGGATGAAGATGCCGTCATGGTCCGACAGGGAAAGCTTTGACTGTCTGCAGTAAGGGCCAGATGTTCTCCTCAGCTGCTTAAGAACCACCTCATCTTCTAGGAATCAAGACCCGCACCAATTTGCAGGGTACAAGGAGCAGACCACATCAGCCACTCCTGCTGATGTGAACCCCAAAATATTCATGTACACACACTAGAGTCCTCTGTAGGTCACCCCAACCCAGACATGGGACTACATGATGGACCGTCCCTGGGGGGTAACAGCCTCCAAGCTGCCCCAAGGAGTCCCTCTCCAGCTCTGGAGGGGGTTCAGGGTCAGTCAGTGGATGCTCAGCACCAAGCAAGTTGAAGCCAGATCCAGTAGTCTCTAGAAAAGATGGACAGGGTCAAGCAAATCTTACACTATTCCCCTTAAAGAAGCAGGGAAAAAGTTAAAAGAGAAGATTTATGGGCATATCTCTCTGCCAGAACCACCAGGTGATCATGTGTACACATTTCTCTACTCTAAGACCTAATTTTCCACTATTTCCCTTGATTTGCTGTTCCTTTTCTCCCATTTCCTTGATTTAGGGCCCAATTATTTCTTGTCCTTTTGCCAGTGAAACAAAATATTTCATAAGCACTCCTGCCGCCTCTCCCCACTCCCTCCCTCCTTTGGATGCTGGTTTCAGTGCCTGACTCATGCCTCATGTTCTGCAAAATTTAGAGTATTTTAGTGAACAACTAACGATGATTTTACCATTTTTCACAGTGATGCAAATGGGATTTGGCACCAATGAGCTCACTGTTGGAATTTAAGTGAGTCTGTGGCCCCCAGAGCTCTGGCACATCTTTACAAACTAGTCCCTGGGGACTGTCACCTGTGCATGATTTCCTTCCGAGGAGACTGTGTCCTCCACTAGGGATAAGCCACACACATTGGGCTGGGCTGGTGGTGACGCTCTATGCTGGGATAGGGAGAAAGGCAGACAAACTCAATAGCTCATCTGGTGCCTGACCAACCTGGAGATATATGTGGTGCCCTACAAGAGTTGAGTCAGCAAGAGCAGCAGGGCTGTGCCAACACAAGGCAATTTTCTGGCTGGACCACATCACCTCCTGACGTAGCTGCACACTCAGGCCAGCCCCAGCCCTCCAGGGAAGAGTTCAGGACTGCTGTCCATACACAAGTACGCCTGGGATCTGGCCTTTCTCCTTAATGATACAGACAACAAAGTCTGCCCTCATTAAAAGAAAATGTAAAGAAAGAGAGAAAAAAAAAAAAAAGAAGAAGAAAAAGCACAGCTCCTGTCTCTGGTGGGTCCCCAGTCTAAATTAAGCATAATCAAATCTTTCAAGTGATGCATCACCTGGGGACGCTGATCAACAGCCAACTGAACGTGAGCCAGCAGTGTGCCCAGGTGGCCAAGAAGGCCAACAGCATCCTGGCTTGTACCAGAAACAGCGTGGCCAGCAGGAGCGGGGCTGTGACCGGCCCCCCGCACTCGGCACTGGGGAGGCGGCACCTCGAACCCTGGGGTCAGTGTCGGGCCCCTCACGACAAGAAAGAAACTGAGGTGCTGGAGCATGTCCAGAGACAGGCAGTGGGGCTGGGGAAAGGTACAGAGCACAAGTCTGATGCAGAGCAGCTGAAGGAGCTAGGGTTGTTTAGCACAGACAAAAAGAGGCTTGCGGGACGTTATCACTCTCTTCAACTACCCAAAAGAAGGTTGTAGCCAGGTGGAGGTTGGTCTATTCTCCTGGGTAACAAGAGACAAAAGGAAACAGCCTCAAGTTGCAACAGGGGAGGTTTAGATTGGACATCAGAAAAAACTTCACTGAAAGGGTTGCCAAGCATTGGAACAGGCTGCCCAGGGACGTGCTGGAATCACCATTGCTGGAGGTATTAAAAAACCCATGTAAATGTGGTGCTTAGAGGCACAGTTTAGTGGTGGACTTGACAGTCCTGGGTTAACAACTGGACTCAATGATCTTAAAGGTCTTTTCCAACCTAAATGATTGCATGATTCTACGATCACAGTTAGACCCCTAGGACCCACCTCAAAACCGCAGCAAACGACACACTGACTTCTGTCTGCATGCTGAGCACCAGTCCTTCAGAACAGTCCCAGGCAATTGCTTTCCTCTCCCTGCGGAGCAATGGTTTTACAATAGCTTTCCATCCTTCTTCCTCCCCGCCGCTGAGGCTTGCACGATCACAGCATATAGCATTTCTATAGCATCCTCCTACTAGTTCCCATAATCATATGCAAACCTGTCACAATACAACACAACCATGAAAAAGACAGTTAAAAGTGCTATTTCAATATTGCCAACCTTTTTCAAGGAGATGTACTGATAATGTAAGGTGAAGAAGATTAGGGGACTGACAGCACAGATCAAATCAGAGGTTCCCTAGGCTGCATGCAGGAAGAAAAAGCTAAAGTTTGCTACAAATCAAGTGGAGCAAGGACCCAAAATTGGGTCTCCTGTATTCTGAACTCATGTCTCAGATGCCAGTGACCTCTAACTTCCATGACCATCAGTATCTTACTTCTACCAGCACAATAATTCTTTTAGCTTTTTTTTCCCCCTTCCTAAAAAAAGAGAAAACAACTCACTGGACATGAAGCCTTTCCATCCAAATAACATCTTGGAAAATTTCAAAACCTTGAAAGTTGTAGCAAAACAGGGCTGTGCTCACCAGCTGGCTCTAACTTGGGTCACTCTCCAGAAGAAAACAGCTGTTTGTGTCCACAAGCTCCTGTATCACCTCACTTGTCAGGACAGCAGACATGAAATACCACCTCTCTGGTTTACACTGTGGCTGTAAATTATAGAGTAATTATAGAGTAAGTTATAGAGGACAGTTTAGCCAGCTAGGACAGATTAATTCCACAGCTTCCCCCAAAGCCAGTGTCCCTTCTACATGCACATATCCAGTGAGGGGCATCTCCAGTGATTATAGTCTTTCCAGTGACTGGCAGTAACAAGAAGAAAAGATCCTGGGCATCTGGAGAAGACGATTAGTAGGAGGGGGTAGGGAGAGATACCCTCTCCTAGTTATTTTGAGCTATGACCATTCTGCTGTGCCCAAGCAGATGACTGCCACAGCACAAGGAGCAGTGTCCAAACAAGACTCCATGCTCAGCCATCACTGATGGGGTCAAGTGGGCAAGAGAGCTGGACGCAACCTGGGGGACACAGAGCCCCATCAGAAATCAGGCACAATGGGAAGCCCTAAGAAGGTCAAAGCAACATTCACACACCCTGAAGCGGACAGTGGGATGATTTGGCCTTCACACCCACCACCATGGCTGTTGGCAGCCCGTTCACACATTTCACAGAGCCTGGGGAACAACTGAGTCCTGAGATGCTGTTTGGACACAGTAGACTTGCTGCGCTGTTACAGGATTTGGCAACCTCACTCCAAAAAGCTTTGCAAAATAACTGACCACCAAATGCTACCTGAGTGAGACCGCTTCGGTCTCTGCTAACACATGAAAGGACTGAGGTTTGTCAGTGGGGCTTTTCATCTGAAGGGAAGCAGCAAACAACTAGGCCCTAGCTAGAAACAGCAAGTAAGAAGGGAAAACTAATGAGGAGGAAACCTCAGAAAGGCTCCGCAGACTGCCTTGTGCAAGGGCATCCTCTCTTCACTGCTGGGGCTCCGTAAGGCAAGACCCCTCTATTTTGAGCGTGCTCTGGGAAAGGCTTCTGGGACCCTGCCTGCCACTTTGTGGGGCATCAAACCTGCTCTAGACTCCCCTCTGAGGATCAGCCCGGCTGAGGGCCTCTAAAACCCACTTGCAGCTTGAGGAGGTTTAGGGATCAGTACCCCCCCGGTCTGTAACATCCACAGCCCTTAGAGGATGTTAACCAGGCTAACTTCATTACTCTTCACAACTTGGTACAATCAGCTCTGCTAACTGTGTTGGCCTGGGGTTTGCTAGATTAATGTCAGTTTTAATTTATCACGTGGCTGTGGCTGGCTGGCTGGAAGCATCACCTCCAGGGGAAGCTGACTCACCCTAAGCACAACGTTTTCCAGAGGGCCAGCTATGTCCTGTCCAGTAGACCAGTTTCCCTTCAAGCTACCTGTCAACTAGCACAGGCTGGACAGACCCCTAAAGCTAACATACTACAGTTCATATTCCTGGCAAGTACCACAGCAGGACTTAACTCCCCTTAAAAGTATCAGAAATAGTAAAAGCTGGCCATTAGGGCAGTTTTATACTGGATAGAGATATTCTACGTTGTAAAGCGTGTTTGGAAGGACCATTACGTTCCCTCCATTGTCCTTCCTCAGAGGAAAGATGATAAATGTCTAGCCAGTTGTTCATAGCCCAGAGCAAGGGAAATAAAACATCCTCCGTAACAGCTAGCGGAAGTACTGGAGAGCAGAGACACATGGAGGCTCTGCCCTGAGACAGCATGACTGGTTTGCCCAGCACCACATCAGTGACAATATACTGACAATCCAAAACCATCTCTGGTTTTGGACCCATCCTAGGCCTTTGTACCACTTCTCCCACAGCCTGGTGCCGAGATGTTAGGGAAAGAGGTGCTCATTAGAAAGTCTAGCCCTGACCCTGAACAAAACAGCAGTGCCTGGGACAGCTCTCAAGACAACAAGACTACAGCATGCCTGTAGTGCATACAGCATACAGTGCCGTGCCTCTGTGTGGTTACTCTGCTGCTCAAAGAAATATATCCCATTTGATTTGACCATTACACAAGCACAGGGAAGAACTGTGTTTAGTCCCCAGGGAGCTCGCTAACTCAGTATTTCTATAGGAAATGGGTGCCTGTGCACCAGAATCTAAATATGGCTTTAAAAAGTAAACTCAGCCTCTACCACATCTGATCAAGAGAAAAGTCTTCGGAGGGTAAACCAAGACAGGAATGTTTGCTCAGTTTTCTGAGGAGGCCAAATAACAAGTTGGAGAGATCTGAAATGAATCCATACCTTGAGTGGAAGTGTAACTGCATAATCCTGAAGTCTAGCTTTAGTTACCTGTGCTGCCTGGCAAAATCCCCAAAGGAAGAGAGGAGGAAAGGGCCTTTAATGACCTTCGTCAGTGACTCAAGATAACACAATACAGCACACACTCAGCAAGTCCGCAGATGATACCAAACAGGGGAAAAGGGGCGACAGACCAGATGGTTGCCATAATGATGAAGGGTTTGGAGCATCCAATATGCAAGAGCAGGCTGAGAGAGCTGGGACTGTTTAGTCCAGAGAAGGCAGGGCTCAGGGGGATCTTATCCATGTGCATAAGTTCCTCACAGGAGGGAGTAAAGACAACAGAGCCAGGTTCTTCTCAGTGATAACAGGCATAAACTGAAATACAAGAAATTCCATTTAAACACAAGACCTTTTTATTTTTCTGTAAGGGCAATCTAACACCTTAATAGGTTGCCCAGAGAGGCATCCATCCTTGGAGGTATTCAAACGCTTACGGGATGTGGTCCTGGGCAGCCTGCTTCAGCTGACCCTGCTTTGAGCAGGCAGGTTGGACTAAATGATCTCCAGAGGTCCCTCCACCCTCAGCTATTTCATGATTCTGTTGGATGTAGGATTCATGGTGCCCTATTTTGATGCTGGGAATAGGAGGAATATGGTTAGGGCCACAGCAGATCTTCTATCCCCTGTCCCACCTCATCCGATTTCTGACAAAGGTTTGAATTCAAAAAGCTCCAGCACTTTCATCAAAAAGAGCTGTTAAAACACATTTATGGGCTTCAGCCTTGGAAGAGCAAGTGTCCAAAGATCAGTTTTTCCATTCATCCATGGGATGGATCAAAAGAGCAGAGGCAACACAAACCCTAAAACATGCAGGTCCTCAAATGGTAAAACGTTTCCCAGCCCTTTCTTTACTAGATTGGGAGGATCATCCATGGGATGGATCAAATCAAAAAAGCAGAGGCAACACAAACCCTAAAACATGCAGGTCCTCAAATGCTAAAATATTTCCCAGCCCTTTCTTTACTAGATTGGGAGGGGGAGGAGGAAAAAAAAAAAAAAAAAGACAGCATAGAAGATGAAACTTGGTTTACTAGACCCTCCTAATCGAGCTCTAGTGCCTAGGATCAAAGATTCGTTGATTAAAATCCAATTTCAAAGCTTATTAACTCTTGAATGAGAAATGCCGCTATGGTGAGCTTATTCCAGCATGCTATTTCTGGCTTGGCAGAAGTGGCTGGCAGGGAAAAACAGCTCTGTGTATCAGCACCCAGCTTAGATCCAGATCAGGCAGGAGAATTTCACCCCCATCAAACCCCTTAAAAAAAAAAAAAAAAAAAGACTAAATGAACCAAGGGACTTTCTGTAAGCCAGCTATTAAAACCAGGTGGGCATTCCCCCTTGGTGCCACCACAGCTCATTTGAAAGCCACTCAGAGCCATTGTGTTGCGTTTCTGAGCTACCCAATATTCACTCCCTTGCCAAATATCCTGGTCAGGCTGACAACTGCCAGCTCTGTCACAAACTCTCTGGGTATCTTCAGCCCATATCCTCCTTACCCAAGCACAACAAAGGACGGGGCTAACTCAGAAAAAGAGAGGCCTCTGTCCTTACCACAGCTGTACCATCACAAGCAGCTCTGTCCCACTGCACAAGGGACAAGATAAGCTGGCCCTGCCAGCCGAGGGAGATGGTGAGCCAAGCTGAGACCTCCTTTTTGCCACAGGGTTCTATCCTGAGGGACATAAATCCCATTCCTAACCCGAGGTCCCTCCAGGACTCCCAAGTATGTTTTAAACCATGCAAGAGATAGGATGGAGCTGTGTCCTGGGGTTTCAGGGTTGAACACGCTCCTTATCCTAAGGACAAATGGGTGTAAGGCACTGCCCTTTGGGGAGCCAGTTCATCCCATCCCCTCCTGTTTGAGCTATGCTGCTTGCAGAGAGTCTCCCAGCTTCTCACCTCTTTCCCAGGCACAGTAATCATGAAGAAGAGAACTGCAACAAACAATTCCACAGCAAACTTTCAGATGCTAAGGGCTCATTTTTCTCTCAGGTACACAGTTTTTCAGAACATCTCAGACTGGGAGACAGTATTTAAGGCCATCTGTGCCCAAACAATGGGCTTTACCTCTTCTGCTGAAGGACTGAGTTTATCAGCTGAGTGCAGCAGTTGTCTAGATCAGCTGCTGACAGGGACTCGTACATGTGTGGCAAAGGTGGCAACTGTGAAGCGCCAACGTCTGGGTCTGACTCTTGTCCGCTCACAGTGAAACACGTGACGTAGCCTCAAAAAGCATCAAAATAAGAAGTTAACACTAAAGCAGCAGGGGGAAACTGAATCCATGCTATAGCATATTAAAGAGACAAGGCAGTAGGTAGTCTGGGGACCTTTAAAAAAACCCTTGAAAACCTTAAAGTTTGCCTTTAAGAGCAGCTGGTGACAGCTACATGACAAACACCTTGTCTCTCTGGGAGGCACCTCAGTAACTTCTTTCCTCTCTCCTGCTCTGCTCCAGGAATCACAGCCACAGACTGCCCAGCACAGTGTGGCTGAAAGAGCTCCACTTCACCGCAGGCCTTTCAGATCCAAGTCCAAACAGCCACAAGACCGTTAAATGACATAGCAAACAGTAAGCTGTTCCTGGTTCAATCAGTCTTTCTTCTTTAACCAAGGGAAAGAAAAAAAAAAAAAAAGAAAAGTCTTTTACAACCTGCCTCTGGTATACAGATGGGCATGAAGCATGCAGGAACCCTTCAGAAGGATTCCTGCTCTAGCAGATTCAGGCCCAAGCTTTTAGAGAAAGGAAATTAGTTGTTTCCATGCATCTTTCTGCGGAGAAACCAGAGAGCCAAGGGCTGGTTCCTGCTATGCATAGTGCCTCTGGGGAAGGCAGCAGTCCGGACAGCAAAACCAAAGGCCTTCCCCATCCCTGCCAGACAGGACAGAGCATGTAATGATGGGGAGAGAATACTGCCCCTACATACGGGCACCCAGCAGCACACAGCTGGGACCCAGTCTCCGAGACTGAGCCCACAGAAAACTTTGAATATACAGAAAAATATTGGTACAAGAAATGTAGTAGTACAATACCTCCCTGCTGGTAGTAAGACAGCTATTGCATTGAGGAAAGAGCATGTGTTTCTCCCCCTAAGAAAGGCTGTGTAGGGGTTGGGATGGAAAAGCAGGAAGTTTTTTCTATACACAACAGCTTAAGCTACCTCTGCCAGCAGAGTCTGACTCTCCTGTTACACTGTCTGTGCCACCCAAAAGGGCTAAGGGTCCCCACGCAGCCTGAGACAGGGCCACAAAGCCAGCACAGGTTTTGCAAGTGCCTCCTTTGAGCTTCAGCTGCACAATCCCAAGACCAGTAAACCTGCTCTCTTCTTTGCAAGCTACACCATGTTGCATACGGCAGCTGCAAGCTACAACTGAGCTGTGAAACAACACTCAGAAACAAAGACAACACCAGATCACCCAGGCAAACACTGAGGAGAGGTGACAGTAACAAGGAGGGTTATGTTTGGCCTCACATCTGTGCTGTTTGGAGGCTCTCTTCAGGGCGGGGGAACATCTTAAGAATAAACCTTTTACTTGGAAAACATCCAGCCTGGGAATAAAAATAAATAAATAAAAACCAGTCTAAAAGAACAGGCAATTCAAATGAGAAAGACCGTTGCACAAAAGAGGTCAGAGGATGCAGGGAGCACACATGCAGGACCACCAGCACAGGGAGGATTTGGGGAAAGCAGCCACCTTGGGGGCAGACAAGCACGTTCCTGCTCCCTTTGGCTGAGCTACCTCAGCAGGATCATCTTGCAGGGGCAGGAGTGAAGCCCTGTGCCACCACCCCTCCTACAGCAACAGGAATTTGCTCCGTTCTTCCCTGAGCTCTTCCATCCCAAAGCCTGGCAGAAAGCCAGATGACAGGAAGGAACTGGGGGCTACTGGTGAAGGTACCCCAGTGTGGAGAACATGCGAAGTCACTGAACCTGGGTCTCAGTCTGAAACCAGCAGCTTCAGCCTAACATCAAAGAGCCCACCTCCATCTCCTCTGAAAAACAGCAGTACTTCTTTCTCTAGCCTCACTCACCCCCCCACACCGGGTCCCACCACACCTGGCCCTGGACCACAGCCTACTGCAACAGCAAATGCCAGCAGAGAAGCAGAAAGACACATGGTGTTTGCCCAGGACCAGCTCAAGCACACGCGATTGCAAGCACGTTCCCACTCAGTCTTCCAGTGCCACAGCATCCACGAGGAGCTAGCACACCACGGCCACTGCACTTCAGTCCCAAGAAAGCAACGCTGTGCTCGATTAAAATTTCACACAAACAACCACCTGGGACACATAATCTAATGCCAGACAAGCTTGCTAGGGACATTCCCCCGTTACTGCTTCAGCAGCAGGTGACAGATCTGAGCCCCACTGCATTACAGATGGTTGCAAATCCAGTTTCCTTCCCCCAAAAACTAGGCATGTTTCCATCTGCCTTGGCCCCTCTGCAGGGATGGAGTGAGTGGCTGAGAGACCAGTTCAAACCCCATTAAGCATTAATCCTACACGTTCAAATCAGAAACCCAAAGCTCTAATTTACTTTAACTTGAAGTCATTTAAATGTTAGCATTACTCCTGGTCCTACTTCTGTATTTATTTTTATGGTTGCAGGTATTATAATTGTTGTACTAACAGTGCTTTAGTTGCGATTATAAATATACAAACTCACATGCCTATATATGTGCAGGCACGCATTCACACACTCACTCTTCTACCTCGTGAGAAATGGGTTCGTTCCGCTTTCTTCTGCTACTGATAAAATATTGATTAGGGAATTTGAAAATTTGAAATGATTTAGGAGTCCCTGGATGGGAAACGTAATGTACTGTGCCGGTTGCATTATGAGCCATCCATCACCTGTCAGCAAGCAGCAAGAAAGTGACAGAATCAATACAAACGTGTCTGAAGATGGGTTTAACTCATTTCCCTTCCCCCTTGGGCAATGGCTGGAGCATCGCAGCTAGAGAAGGGAGGCTTGGTAGCTAACACCAGGCCAAACTCAATCCACCCCAACTGCACAGGAGTCAAGTCCTTCCTCAGCAGTCCAACCACACCAGAGCCAAGAGCAGAGGTGAGCGACCTGAGCTGCTGCTCCCTGGGGAGCACAGCCAGGCCAGGCAGCCAGAAATCGCTCATTCAGAGCCCAAGGGCTGCGTTCAGCTGCCCTCATGTCAGCTCACAGATCTGCCTGAGATTGTCCAGGGTACCCAAGATCTCCATTGTTGGTCACAGCATGTGCATGACTTCTACCGAAACTGCTTCAACTGACTTAGGCAAGTTCTTATTTGTCTCTAAAGCCTCCCACAGGTGGTAAACATTTTCTACACACTTTACTCCATGGCTTGCTTCCAGAGACTCAGATAACATTTCAAAGGGACCAGGCCAGGCAGCAGCATTTGCCATGTAAATCCCTACCCATTGCTGGCATGTACATTCTCAGCATCAACTTCCCCCTTCTGCATCACTCACTTTCAGTCATCACAGCCTGATCCAGCTCCTCGTTACACCACTGAGCTTATTCCTTAAGTATCTGTTGTTCTTACTAGGTTAAAGAGTTTTAAAATGAAGGGGGGGGGGGGGGGGGGGGGGGCTGGAATCCATCCGTACAGTGATACATCATCCTCCTGCACTTTGCAGATGGATTCAATTGGCCTGTGATCCTATTTTGCAGATTCCCTTAGAGCACTGTAATTCATCCTGGAAGGGATTTCAAATGAGACTGGACAGAACACCAGAGAAATGACAGGAGCCAAGCACCCTGCCTCGCTCCCCACGAGCAGGCAAGGTGACCAAGCAGGCTATTGCTCATGTGTTATTAGAGTTAATTATTCTGAAGGGACACCACATGAGGTGATGGCAGCACCAGGGCAGCTCAGACAAGGCCAACAGAGTGGCCTGGGCCCAGAGAGGCTGTTCCCAAAAGCTGCTCAACTCAAGCCAGCCCACTGTGGGCCATGTATAGTGGCACCATTAACACTGGCTGCAGAGCATGTGGCATGGCACAAGGGATGGAGCAGAGGAAATAGGGATGTTCCACAGCACAAGATGCCTTTTGACCTGCCAACTGGGAGGTGGAAGACCCAACAACCTGCTGGGTGGGAGCAGAGAGGACCTTTAAGCTTGTCTCTTGATGGCTCTTCTCTGTCATGGCAGAAGCCTGATAAGACACCCCCTCCCAACACCTTTCAAGGCTTCAGGGAGGCAACACTGACCAACATATATGTGAGCAAGCATTGATCTTTCAGGCAGCTCTGTTCTCCTCTGTTCTTTCTGCAAGGGTGAGGCTTCAGCCTTCAGGCACAGTCAAGCCACCACCTTGGCTTTAGAAGGTTCAGCCCTTCCACAGGCAGCAGAAGCAGCCAGAAAGGTGCCACAGCCCAGCTCTGCCATGTCAGCTGATGATGTGGCTGCAGGTAAAGCTCCTTCAACAAAACTTTCATTTATTTTGCTTTTAATTTCATTCTTTAATAGACTGCAAAACCCTTAACGTGGGAGTCTCGACTACTGCATCTGTGCAATTCACTCCGGATACATTCCTTCTACCTTATCATCCCTAATAGACGCTATAAATGGTTTCCAAATCCAGCAGAAGTGGTCTATTTGCTGCCTAGTATACCATGTAATCTTTTGCAGAGGTGGTATTGATCTTATTAAACCTGCAGCCATTGAGTCCTCAGATGTGTCTCAGCATTTGCTTTCCTACAGCAAAGCAAAGCACCTCTTCTAGCCTCACAGCAACACGCAGTTGACAGCACCAGCCTACACTGACCCCGAGACAAGACGATCACTGCATTCCTAAGAACAATTTAATAGTCAGTAGAGCCATGGCTGCAGGGTACTTAGTCAAAAGCAATACCCCATCTCAAAAATAAATGTCTGAGTCATTTTAACGGTAAGGGACAGAAATTAAGGACTAATTCAGCCCGTAACAGGTACTGAATGCTGAGCCCAGAAGCAGCTCTGCTCATGGCTAATGGATTTTGCACAGTAAGACTGGTGCAGGGCTCTCAGCTCACCGCTCCAGGACACTCACAAGACTCATTCACAGCCGTCTTGCCAAATTTTCCTCACCCATCCACAAAAGCAGAAACTCATGCTATTATTTGCACAGTCCTCTCCAAACAACTAACCCTTCCCACAGCACACAAGCTGGCCCCGGGTGAGAGAGGAGAGGTGCTGAGGCTGTGGAGGCCAGGAAAAGGACAAGGCCTCAAGCCACAAAGAACAAAGCTGGAGCTATCTAAAAATAGTATATATACACACATCTATACATGCAGGTACAGGAAGCTCACCTTTTTGGAGGGGAGGCAGCACCACAGTGTGCTGGGAAGGTAGAGGCATAGAGCACAGTCTAACCAGATGCTTATCTGACAGAGCATCAGCACCGGGTTACGTTCCCAGGCTGCCCTGGCAGCGACATCCAAGGAGAGGACAGATGGCAGCTCCACAGAGCAGCATTAGAACCATGACTAGTGTCTTCTAGATGAGGCTTTCATGCTGCCAGCTTACAGCAGTCACTAAAGGAGGTGGTGATAAGTGGCCACTGTCTGGCCCAGAGGCACTGGGGTGCCAAGCGGAGGGGAGACAGAGACACAGCATCCACCCCTTCGACATTTGCGCTGACCCAGTTGTGTCAGCCTTGCTTGTCAGCCCATCTGTCATGGTGCTGGTTCCTGCTGGGGCCTCAGGACCTGTGAAGGTAACTGCACATGTTGGACTATTTATCTTCTCAGGTTGTCGGGACAAGGGGTCTGACAGCCCTATTAGTTATCCCACAAAGCAAAGCCCAAACATGTCCTCAGAGAGGGGGACAGGGAATAACCCCAGAGAACAGTGGAACACCACAAGCCACATGGCTCCCAGCTCCCCAGGCCTCAGGGAAATGCAAAGCAGCAGCACAGCCTGAGCACTGAAATCCTCACAAGAAGCACGTGGGGAAGAGCCCTGGAAGCTGAAGCTTTCACTCATAATCTGTCATCTTTCCTTAACGAAAATAAGTCGCCACTGTTAATGGGCAGGGATCATCCCCACCTTTTGCGCTGACCTTTCAAGCACTGTTCTGGGACGTGCCCAGGCTGGGAGGTGGGACAGCAACATTTTAACCCAGAGTTCTTTCAGGAAGCAGCACAGGCCCAACACTCATTTATGCTAGAACCAAGAAAACTCTGTGCCTTTGCTGGACCGGTATCGTGGAGATCTAGACTATTCCCACATCACCCCAACTAATCATGCAGTCATCAAGGTGGCACATCATTGCTCTGGGAACCAGACACCCACCCACACACTGCTGTCTATAAAGAGGAAGAAATACTGCTCTGACAGCCTGAAGAAAGAAGTCATCCATACCTACGTGATGCCCACACAGGACCTGCATCTCTCTATGCCAGAGAAGAACCACGATGTATACAACAGTTCATCAAGGCACTGAAAGCCCCAGGCACAGCGGCTGGGTGGCTAAGCAAAAGTGTCCTACAAGCCCTCAGGACACATCAGTGGGAAGTGTTGCTTCAGCAGGATAGCAAAAAAAGTGCCCTGCTCCCAAAGCTGCCAAACCAAGCGCTCCTCCAACCGCTACAAGTGTTTCCAAATGACACACATATACCCAGGCTGTGCATCAAGGCAGCTCCTGACTCCCCATCTGTGCTGGCTTTTGGATAGGGATCTCCACGTGAGTGATTATAACCCAGCTAGTCAATGTCACCCAAGGCTGCCCACCTGCCCTACCAACATCTCCAGCAGAGCAGGAACCCAGCCAGCACTAGGTCTAGGATCTTCCCCAGCCATGCAGGACACCGCCAGGAACCAGAGACCGAGCAAAGGCTTAGTAAAATGGAGCATGTCGTAGGTGGGGAGGAAGGGAGACAGCTCTTTAAGCAAGTGATTTCAATTGCCTTGAGAAAACAGGTTGTTAAAATGATGGAAATGAATGGGTTGTTTAAGCAGCCTCAGAAATGCTTTCAGAGAAGCTTCCAGGTAGCAATGTTGATTGCAAATACTTATTAACTGCTCTTTCATTATCAAAGAGATGTGATATATATGTTTACATATTTTGATACGATTTTATTAATCCTCCTTACTGCTTAATTCTTCAAACCTGCCCGGAAGAACTGTCACCAAGCAACCCCCTAAGCACTGCCTCAACTTTTGCACAGGCAGGCGTGGGCATTGGAGGCGTCACTCAAGCATCTGCCTGCACCAAGAAACATGCACCGCCAGCATTAGACCTGAAATGACTCTGTTGATCACAGTCTCCCAGAAAGGAGGGTCTTACTTCAGACTATGCGTGGTAGGGTCATTTATCCACTTTTGTCCACTTGTAACAGCTGTCAGCCAAGAGACCACAGGTCCCTCTAATACACCTTCCTGTCTCCAACAGCAACTGAGCTTGATGCTAATGGAAAGAGATGAACAGAAGGTGAAACATGGAGGTATTTTCCCGGAACATTTCTCCAGCTCCTAGCAGGCCAGCATTTGCAAACTCCTAAGCTGTAAACTGCTCCAGGGCTGTGTTTAGGCCCATCATCAAGAGTTATCTGCCATAAAATTGCTAAATTCCTCTTTAAAGATTCGTGATAACTTTGGGCCTCCACAGCATCCCAGGTCAACAAGTTTCCAGGGCTGAGTTAGCTCCCAGCCACACATAGCATATAATGCTGTTTGGTCTAAACCTGCAGCCTACTATCTGCAGGAGGGAGCCCCAGCTTCTTGCTCTGCAGAAAACAACAAAAAATTACCTCCTAATCACCTTTTTGGGTAATTTTATAAGTGATTTCTGAAGTCCTCCTCGTTCATGTCTTCTCCAGGCTGGTGAGCCCTGATCTAGACTATCCTCACATGGAAGCTGCAACACCATCAAGTTAATATAAAGCACAGCTCCCTGCTCCAGCCAACATCATCTCCAGTAGCAACATCAGTGTGAGCGATGCAGCGTGCTGGGACAAGTGTTCTCCTCTGGGGCTCCTCACTGGCGCTGTTCTTCTGCTGGAGAACCTGAAGGTCTTTATTTTAAGCAGGGCTTGAGACACACACAGGCAGAGGATGGGTGAGGATCTCTGACCCTACATGACCACACAGCCTGCCACAGGCCAGTGCATCAACAAGAGACAAGATTTTCCCCAGAGGAGGTCTATAGCACAGGGATGCGCAGATTGTCACCTCCTGGCTACTTGGGCAGGGGTTTCTGTCCAAAGCAGAGGCATCATGCTGACGGCCAGATCCCCGCAGGCTTCCATAGCCTCCATCACCCCACTGGAAGCAAAGGGTCCCACCAGCCTTCCTCCCAGCAATCCTGCTCAGGGACTGCAATGTCCCAGCTAGAAACTGCCCTCCAAACACATGAGAAGCACAATGACGGTGGTATGGTCTGCAAACTCCACCTGCCACAGATCACAGTCAGTCCACGAACACATTTTGTTTTCAAAAGGAGCAAAGTACTGCTGAAAGCCCCAGTGTGCTGCCGAGCCATGGATTCTTCATCATTAGCACCTCGCCTTAAGAGTGCACACAGCACGGCTGGTGTTTGTGAGAGAAAATGGGATATATCCTCTCTCACCATACGGCTGTTACAAAACGCTTCATCAGACGGGTAAACCCAGCAGGGCCCAAAGCAGATAGGCTCACAAGTACAAATTGACAGGCACGGCGTATCTGATTGCCTTCATTCCCTGGCAAGTATCTCCTGTCAGCTCAAGCACTAAAAAAAGCAGTTGCAGCTTTCTATACACATTGAAGACACTTCCTTGGCGTTGCAATTTTCCTACCATTAGAGCAAAGATGCCGGGTCACAGCAACCAGATGTGCTTTGGCATTGAGCGCTAGGCCCCCAGCATCTCTGCAGCGTCCCAAAATGGAACCAAGCTCTTTGCCACAAAAGTCAGCCTTCAAGTCACTTGTGGGCCAAACCCAGGTTCACTTCCCAGCCACAAACTCTCTGTAGACACCTCTGCCAGATGGGCCACCACATTAGTCCCAGAAGACTATACTCTGTTTAGTGCAATCCCAACTCAGCACCTGCAAAGTATAACAAAGCTTCTCTTTTACCAGCATCCAAGCAGAGCCCGCACACCCAAAGCTTTTGGCTTGTCTATATAGCCCGTGCAGCATTTCCACCACAGAGAGAAAACAGCAGCAGGGCCTTCCACGCACATAGACCTCACCCCTCCCTCACTGCAACTGTGTGGTCTCGGGGGCCTTAATTAACCAGCATGCCTTCTCACAGGGAGCTGCTCTATGGGAACATTTACATGTTCAACTCCTCTGGCCAAGTTCAGAGGCAGGCAGCTAATCCTCTCCCAGGTCTCAATGTCATATCAATTTCCTGTTCGAAGCTGAGCTCTCTCCATCAGGGTTTTTAAACTAATGAGATGTACTGAGGCCTTCAACTCGGGGAATATCAAATGCAGTAGGATGCAATTTCACTTGATTTTCATGTGGTTTTCCCTTTGTAATTAACACCAGACAGTATGCAACTTCTCCTCATCCTACCACTGGATACAATCTCCACCTAAGACAAACATGTCAAGAAAGGTGACGCTTTTACCCTACACTGACAAAGAATTCTAACTTTTTTTTTCCCCTCCATGAATATAATCCACATGCTTAAGGTAATACTCAGAACTTTAAATCTCCAAAAGCAGTGGCATAGGTCCCTCAGGTGCAGCAGCCCCTCCTGCTTCTTACTCACATGGATTGTACTGCAGAAACACTGGTGCGTGGGCACAGGCTCAGACAGGATTTTGTAGGTCAGTCTTTCCTACCATCGTTAGGGGACTAGGGATCTCCAGCATGCCTGAGCAAAGATAAGGAAGTATGAAACCATCCTGCACCCTTCCTAAAGGCAGCCCATTGGTCTTCCTACCATGGCAAATGCCCCTTTTCCTCTTCTGCCACAACCCTCCCAGGCCATGCGGCTAACCAGGTGGCCGAACTGATAGCCATCTCCCTGGGCACACAACGCCTCTACACCAGCCAAGCTCTCCTGTGAGTTTTTGGGGATGACTGGCCTTCTACTCTGTTCATACCTCACTTATTGTAAAACAAAACCAGTTTGACAGAGATTGCCAGACACTGTAACAACAACTAACACACAGCCATCAGCTCCCACCTTTGCATTTCATCCCGGGATGTTAAGTGAAGGAGGAGAGCAACTCCACAGAATGCAGGCAGACTTTGGACGCTGAAGGCTTTTGACATGGCTAAGCCCCAGCAGCCATAAGCTTGGAGGTGACACAAGCCAACACTCACCTTTTTTTAAACCTAAACAAGCTCAGCTGTGCCACACCTGGCAGGATCTGCAGGAAAGGCAATGCTCCTTTTGATCAGGAGTTTGGAACTATCCCTCTGTGTAGCAAGGGCCTGCACAGCAATAGAGCATGGTGCAAAAACCTGGTCAGAAAGGAGCAGTTCTGGCAGGTAGGTTTTGAGGGAGGATGTGTATATTTTAATGTCTGTTACTACAGCTAGACACTGCTGAAGTCCTATGGCCCTGATCCAGCAGAAATCCTTACAGAGGGCTCCCCCCATGACCTCTACAGCCAGGGAACACCCAAGCTGGGAGGGGAAGAAGACACTGTTGTAAGCAAAAGCAAGAGCAAGTCAGGTCTTCTTTACTCCAGGAGTGAAGCAGATTCTTCTCCACAGATAGGAAAATGACAGTCACCAGCCGTCTACCCCACAGAGCTTGACCGGGGTCATTTCAGAAGCCACATAAGGGATCAGAGCAAAATCTGGCGTTCTTTCTCCAAGTTAATCTTTTGGGGAGCAATTTTGCTCCCATTCAAGCACAGATATTAAATATACCCTGTTTAAAAGCACAATGCACTGTGTAAAATATTGCAGATTAGTATGCAAAAAAACTCATTTCTCCAA
The DNA here is from genome assembly GCF_023634085.1 of Falco cherrug. Lineage (NCBI taxonomy): Eukaryota > Metazoa > Chordata > Aves > Falconiformes > Falconidae > Falco > Falco cherrug. The sequence goes on from NC_073708.1 coordinate 6,155,212, forward strand.
ACCCAGCTGTTTTATTTACCAGACCTCAGTTGTTACCCCGACTTTACCACACCAGGTAGCAGAGGCTGGGAGGGACTTGCCTGGATTAACGCAGCAAAAGCTCACTTGCCACAGACTCAAAATTATGCTCTTTTATATACGCAAGAGCCCCGATCCCATTCCTTACGGTGATTCCCCACCTGGTACCAGCAGCCCAAAGAGGCCATTTTAAGAGATCTTACATCGCATCTGCCCTTGCCCCGACCCCAGCTCAGAGCCTTGGAGGATGTTAGGTGCCATTAACTAAACCATTTGCCACCTGAAGATGCAACCAATGAACTCTGCCATACCTGCAGCACTCACCCCCACGAGTCCCTCCCCTGCTAACGCTCACACTGCTGGGCAAGAGCCTGCTTTAGAAAACACCAAGCCAGTTCTCAACACTGCCATGCCAGGAGCCTGCAAGTTCAAAGCCCTGAGCCTCAGAGCAGAGTTCACGAACACTTTATTATCGTTCCATCACAGAGTTCCCCGCACTGCCTGGCAGCTCCAAATGAGCCCTCCATGGTCACGACAGCACCACAGGACCACCGAGGTTTCATTAATATTCATGTCCCATTGACACTCAAAGCAAGCAACGAAAGCTCTCTTTATACAGTAGATCATTAAGCAAGGGGAAATGAGTGACCTTTTAAGACCAGCTGCATCACAGATGTCAACGGGAGCTGAAGGGACAGAGACAGGGTCATCACCCTGCACTTCTTGTAATAAATAACAGTTCTAAATGAGCGTGGCCCTTGCCAAGCCCAACGGGACCCACATATTACTGAAAGCATCTGGGAAGCAGATGCCTAAACTGCAAAGCCGGGTAACGGCAATGCCTCCTCTCAGCAGCCCTGCCCGGGAGAGGCTGGGCAGCAGGATGCTGCTGGGCAGCGGGGAAGCAGGGAAGCAACACCTCACCAGCAGATCAGGTGTGTAATTCTGAAGTAAATCACAATGGTTTTGGCACAGTTAGCCCAGTTCAGTGAGAACACACCTCCCTCTACAAGCTGGTAGCCTTCAGGAGCAGCCCAGGGCTTTCCCGAAGCATCCCAGCTCAGAGTATTTTAGCAGAGAGCTCCCCCAGGCAACAGTTACAACACTCCATATAGCAGAGACTATGTCAGATTACAAACCTTAATTGCTGCTATCAGTCAGAGTAACAATTAGCATCAGGTTAATGCATTTCCAGCGCTCTCAGGAGAGTTCACTGGGAGGCCACAAGAAAGCAACTCACAGGCAAACTTCCAAGGCACCCAGATTCCCCAGGATACTCACAATCAAAGCCACACAGGAAAAATAAGCTCATCCAGCCCTTTAGTTCCAGCAGATAGCTAACTGCCCTACCTCTACATTTCCACGGAAAGAAGCTAACGGAAGATCCCATTTCACTGAGGAAGAGACCCCCTACCTGCTGCAAGAAGCCACCAACATCACCCACAGCTTCTCCTTTTTTTAGCTCCTTCACTGAAGCCCGATGCTGCAACTCACACACACTGGGTGTGCACCAGGCAAGGTCGATTCAGCCTCTTAATTCTGTTACAACTTTTGATCTACGTACCCTGTAGTACCAAGGCTCAAAGAGTGCAACAGGCCACATCACATGCAAGCAAGAAAACGCCTGTACCCCCACATGCATGGCTACACACTGAGCTGCCTCTCCTATAGGGATTTGCAGCGCACTCTACTTCAGAAAAACTTTGCTACCTGACTCTTTATAACCCCAGGGAGATCAAGAGAAGAGTCGAAAGCAAAGACCTGAGGAGTGATCCCAATAGCACAAGATTTATTTCTAAAAGTATTTGCCAGATCTGCAGGCTTATACAAGCAAGAAGTCTCATGCATTTCTCATTTTCCTGCAAAAAAACCCCAGACTGACTGAGGAACAGGACAGACCATGTTTAGTCTCAGAAAAGCAGGATGTTTCAGGCCCAAGGTGAGGACTTTGCAGGCGGCTCAGACCCTTTAAACCAGCTCAAAGGACTGGAGAACAGCAAAAAGCCCTTACAAAGGCAAAAAGGCATCATATTGATCCCCGCAAAGGGTTGCCCCACAAGCACTGCTGCCCAAAGCGTCCCACTGCTGGGACTAAGGGACACAAAGGTGTACGGGCGCAGGGGTGCAGCACACAGCACTCTGAGGAGACCCAGCAGGGCCACAGCCCCAGCGCAGCCTGGGGGTCCCTCTCCCCACAACCAGAGAGTCAGAAGCATCCCAGGACTAGGAGCCCCAAGCCCAGGAAACCCACTGGAATTGTGTACTGCAATCAGGCAGACTCAGCCCGGCACAGCATCCCAGGCTCGCTCAGTTGCTTCCACCTGCGCAGCCATGCCAGCCAAACCCGGAGGCAAGTGGCCCTGCAAGGAGGGAAAGCCTGGTGAGCAGTGCTCAGGGCGCCTGTTTGCAGCACCCCCCCAGCCAGGTGCCCCGAGCTGGCATCGCTCTCACTAGCCAACTTTAAGAAGAAAAGCAAACAGCTCCAGCGCCACAGAGCGCTTCGGGAAGCATTTTCAAGCCAGTCACCCACACGCTCGCCCACTGCCCCCAGCCCTCACAGCACCTCCCCGGGCCTGCTGAAGGCAGCCAGGACCCGGCCCACAGGCTGTCACGAGCAGGTCTTGGCCCCGCAGCCCACGAGGCGGCCCTGGCCCCAGCGTTTGCTGCAAACAGGCCTCGCCCCGGCCCAGCCTGTCACGGGTGGGCTCCAGCCCCTGTGTGTAGGTGGGTTTCAGCCCTGCAGCCCATCACAAGTGTGTGTGTTCCCAGGCCCCCAGCCCCACAGGAGGTTACAGACAGGTTACGTCTCCTCACGAGTGGGCCCCCAGCCCCACAGCCGGTCACAGACAGGTTACAGCTCCTCACAAGTGGCCCCCCAGCCTGTCACAGCGGGACCCACAGCCCCACAGCCTGTCACAAACTACAGCTCCTCACGAGTGGGCCCCTGCCCCACAGCCTGTAACAAGGGGGCCCCCAGCCCGTCACAGACAAGCTACACCTCCTCATGAGTGGGCTCCCTGCCCCACAGCCTGTCACAGACAGGTTACAACTCCTCACGAGTGGGCCCCCAGCCTGTCACAGCAGGACCCCCAGCCCCACAGCCTGTCACCGAGAGCCCTTGGTCCCCGTATGCTGTCACGCGTGGGCCCCGCGGTGCCGGGCTTTACCTTCCACTCGGGGCGGCCGCGAGGGCATGCACACCCCCTCCAGTCCCGCCTGCGATGAAGGGGCGGGTCTAAATTAGCATGCAGCGCTGTGCACGCTGGGTAGCGCCGGCGGCTTACCCTGACCTAGAAGCGAAGGGAGAAGCGAAGCTCTATATAAGGCTTTGACCGGCCCGTTGTCGCAGCGTCCGGGGGAAGCTCACCGCCGAGGCCACCCACTGGGTGCGCGTCACCCCACCGCCCCGCCTCGGGGAAGGTCTGAGGGAAGGGCCGCCCACGGCTCCCGCAGAGCCCCGCCCGCGACGGGCGGGTGAGCCACCAGCAAGGGGGGGCGTCGCGTTACGGGCCGGTCCTGGGCAGGAGAAGCTGCGTGGGTCAATGGGGGCCCCTCCCCCTCCCAACCCCCGGCGGATGCTCGTGGCCCCGCGGTGCTTTGAGACAGACTCACGGCCGGCGATCGCTGAGTCCAATGGGTGAGGTGGGGCACGGGCCCTACAACCTAATTCAGACTACTCTCCCCCGGACACAACTTTTCCATCACCCCCAATCATCATTTTATACCCCCCCCTTAATCATTTTATACCCTTTATACCCCCCTTAAATCATTTTATACAACCTAACTCAGACTACTCTCCCCTCGGACACGACTTTTCCATCACTCCCAATCATCATTTTATACCATTTATACCCCCCCCTTAAATCATTTTATACCTTTAACACCCACAAAACCGGGGGGCAGAGGTTGGGCCTGCGGCCCTGGACGCGTCCGGGGCCGCGGGCCCAACCTCTGCCCCCCCCTTCAAAATAATCACAAACATCATTTTGGTTTAAATCCAGTCAGCACTGTTGATTTCTCCAGTACCCACCCCACCCCCCCCAGTTCACAGGGGGTTGGGGTAACGGCGCGAAAGCAGCCTGGGTTGGTTGGGTCGAGAGGCAGCGGCGAGCTGGGAAGCAGAGAAAGACCGTGTAAGGGAGAGCTGTACCGCAAAAATGTGGATTTGTTTACCCTCAGGATGCAGCCACAAGCATCCCCCCCCCCCCCCCCCCTTCCCCCATTCCCCTCCTCCATCACCCATTTCCCCCCCCCCCCATCACTGTCCTCCCCCAATTTATTTCCTCACACACCCAGGGCTGGCACCCCCTGTATCCCCCCTAACCTGGCATCACCCCCAAAGCCAGGACCCCCGCCACCCCCCTTTCCCTCTCCACACCTGGAGGATGCACTCACCTGAGAGACCTGGGCAGGGTTGAAGAGCGGGATGGTCCTGACCGGTGGGGAAGACTCATGGCAGCCAGTCTAGAAGAGGTGAAGGGAGAGAAACATAACATCCACCCCCCCACTGCAGTGCCACCCCCCGAGGGGTGCCATGGATGCCCCCCCATCATGCACGAATACACCTCTCTCCTCACCTGCTCTCCCACTGACTCCCCACCATCCATCTCCCATGAACCTTTCATCCCAACGGACACCGGAGTAACACTGTGCGTTCCTCCTGGGGCATGCAACCAGAAAAAAATACCCCAAAAGATTAAAATTTAGATGGGCAGCTTCTAAAAGGCTGAAGGTGAGAAGGGCAAGGGGACCCGCACGGCGTTTACCAGGGGTTCTGGAGGGAGACTGAGCTGAAGGGCTTGTCCCAGCTGCAAGAGGGGCATCAGATGGGGATGGAGACATCTGGTCCTGCAACCACATCCACCCATTTAGAGCAGAAGCTCCTTGCACGGTGGCATCTCTGCACCGCACTTTTGGGGTACTGCTCTGCACCCATCCTGCTGGAGAGGTACCCCAAGAGCTGCAGGCAACTGAGCTAAGGAGGGGGTCTCCAGAGTCAGGACAAGCAACCCCTGTCACAAAGCTAAACCACCCGGAGAGCTCAAAATTGGGCAGGAGGCTGGACACCAAGCCTGTGTACAGTGTAAGGGGCCACCAGGGTCCATGGGTCTCCCCCTCTGTTCCTCATCTCCTGCTAGTTTTGGAAGACTATCCCAAAATTTCCTGCTCTGGGGTTGTAGGTCATTCTCAAACAGGAGACTTCCAGGGGAGGATCTCACTCCAACATCTGCCCCCAAGCCCACCCTCAGCCTGCAGTCGGGGATGCGACACCCTGAGGACTCTGCCAGGACGGGGATAACCATGCACGGCTGCTTCCCCCTCTCTGCTGCTCTTCCATTTCCAGGGGTTTTCCCTCCCTTCAGCTCCTAAACCCTTCCCGAGCAGTGCCACCCGCAGCTGCTGCTGCTTTCCACCCCGGCGGAGGGCAAGCGGTCCCCGCAGACTTTACCAAGTGCTCGGAGGACCTCCCGGATCAAAGAGGTTTTATACATTGACAATTATTATTCATCAAGGATTCACTTCCTGGCCCAAAGGGCTCCCGGTCCCGCTGTGTCCCCACACAGACTACGGCCATGACGAGCTGTGCAATGGCACAGCCCAGCTGCCTGCGCGAGGATGGAGGGAGGAACAGCGGGTGATGGGGGAGGTGTCACCCATCCTCACTGCTGTACCCTGGGTGTCACCCAGGGACGGGAGAGCCTTTCATCCCCTACCTGTGGTCGTGGTGGGGGGGAGTCTGGGGCAGTCTCACATGTGGCTTTGGAAGAAGTTTCCCTGGTGGGCTTTGTCCGAAACCAGCCAAACCACCTGAATCCAGAGCTCTGGGAAATGAAGGTTGTCACAAAGAGTGGAAACGGATGAGAAGGGGATGATGCCATGGCCACCCAGATGCCCGCCGGGAGCAGGGCAGGCATGACAGGCATCAGGGACAGGCAAGCTGAGAGCACGAGGCTTCACATCAGCATGCTCACCTTGTCCTCATCCAGTTTCGCCGCCTCTGCTGGTGCCAGCTCTTCAGCAGTGTCCTCAGCCGTGCTCTCCGAGGAAGGCTGACTGTCGTCTTCCAAGGAGACGGTGGAGCTCTCAGAGACAGTCCGAGTCCTCGCTGTTAACCCCTCCTGGCATCGGAGATCGGAGCTGCCACATGGCATTCCCAGAGCAGCCACCCCAAGCATCAGAGTGGCCCCGGGACTCCTCCATGCCAGGCTTAACCGACAGCATCCCCAGGGCCCCCTGTCCCTTGCACAGCAGGTGGGGAGGAGCAGCCCCCTCAGCAGGGCGCAGCAGGCAGCTGGGCACTCCAGAGGCAGGAGGGGGCTACCCTAACCAGCAGGGTCCCCCGAGGGGACAGCTGGCACCACGATGGGATTTTTCCATGTGAGTTAAGTGCATGGAAGGATGAGCCAGCGAGTCCCAAATCATACCATGGTCCCCGCTGGGATGGTCTCCTTGACCCCTCCGACTCACCTGCTCTGCTGGGGGGGATGGCTGCACCTCCTTGGGGGACAGTGGGGCACCCCAGGGCTCCCCAGGTTCTCCTGGGGAGCAAAGGACACAGTCAGGGCTTGGCCCAAGGAGCTCCTGCCATCTCTGTCAGAGGTATTTTCAGTGCTTCCATCACAGAACGGTCGGGGTTGGAAGGGATCTCTGGAGATCATCCAGTCCAACCCCCTGCTAAGGCAGGGTCACCCAGAGCAGATCGCACAGCATCGGGTCCAGGCTGATTTTGAGGGTCTCCAGAGAAAGAGATATCACCCTATCCCACAGCAAGGCTGTGTGGCCAAGATGTCCCCTCCAAGAGATGCAAAAGGCCATTCTGGTCCCTGTCCCAGCCAATGCCAGACCCAGGGAGGGAGCTGCAGGGCTGCACCGGTGCATCCCAAAAACCCAGCTCATGCTGCGGGATGTGAAGCTGCCTTTCCCCGTGGCTGCCCTCCCTTGCTGCTTTGGGCAAGGTCTTGTGAAAATGAAGACCCACCTGCCCAGGGTGGCTGGTAGTGGTGGACCTTGCGTGTGCGGGGGCACTGGGGCCAGCACGGCTCCATGTCTGGGGCAAGGTCGGAGGGAAACGAGACGCTGCGTGAAGGCGGCACTAGCAGGGAGCAGCGTTTGAAGGGACGCACACCGTAGGCGATCACACTTCCCCAAGGGATGTCCCATCCCACTGCAACTCACTGGGGACGGGGATTTTTGTAGAGAAACGAGGCTGGAGCGCTTACCTGCCGGCAGCACTGCCTGCGGGGGGGGGTCCTCAGAAACCCCTCCTGCTCCTGGGCCGAGCATGGGGGGCTGCAGCTCCTGCCCAGCGCTGAGCAGTGGTGATGCTGTGACTTGAGCAGGTGCTGGGAGCCAGTGGGACGCATCCTCGTGGGAGCTGGGTCCCTGGGGTGCCACAGGCTGGTAGTCATACTGGTAGCCTTTGCTCTGGGAAAGCTTGGGGCCAGGCTTTTCATCTGAAAAAAAAAACAACCACCAAACAACCCCCAAATTATCCACAAAACCCACACCTCAGGAGTTTACTCCAGTGTTTACAGTCTCATCAGGCTGTTGCGCAGAATCCTCCTCTTCCATTATACATCAGCAGGAGCCGGGGGGCGAGGAGGGACCCCAGGGACCACGCGCAGGCGGGGAAGGTAGGGCACGGCACAGCAGTGGGGACCTGTTAGAGGCTGCAAGGAAGGTGGGCTGTGAGAGACCGGGGAGGGGGGAAATCTCCTGCAAACATGCCTCAGGTTGCAAACCAACTCAGAAGGGGAATGCTGTGGAAGCAAAGGGACCAAGCACGAGCAGCACATGCCGGCAGTTCAAAGGAGCCCAGGGCCTCCAGCCTTTTCTTCCACTCCTGCTGCACACCCTGAGCAGGAAAGAAAATTCACCAGGAAGCCACAGCCTTCATTCCCGCTCCACAGGAGTGCCCATGGATGAGTTCCTTGCTTTTGGCAGATTTACTCAGGGCTGTGGGGTTTTTTTTAATTGAAAGGCAGGTTGAACAAGTGGGGTTTGTTTTTTTTAATACGCACACACGTTGCTCTGTCTGATGTTAGACACTGTGCAGGCAGCACACTGCTGCTGGTCCCAGGAGCGTGTCCTGCTTGTTCCAGCTCTGCAGCCTTCAGCCAGAAACATGCCAGGCACCGGGAAGTTTCTCTCCCACCACCGTGAAACACAGCCAGGCAGGACCCAGACCCCATGGGTCTGAGCCTGGGGACAGGCTATGGCACCTCTTGTGTGTGGTGCTACAAAATCCTTTGCTTTGTTTGCCAGCATCACCTCCAGCCCGCTCAGGGTTGGCGTCACACCCAGGAGCAGCTCCCACACAGCCTGGAAATGCTCAAAGTCCACAGGGAGGAGGGTGGATGCTTGACTCCACTCCGCCTGGCAGGTTCAACTGGGAAAAGTCAGGGAGGATAGCCCAGGCTGTAAGGATGGAGAGGGAGGTTGCTGTGATCACGTGGATCCCAGTTTGGCACCTTGATTCAGGCTCCGTCTTTCCGAGATGGATGAATTCAGCACCAAGCCAGCTTTTTCTGCAGGCAGGTCCCTCGGATGCCGACTCTGAACGGCCTCAGCAAACAAAAGGGCCGAGCATCTGGGAAATGAGCCGCAGAGACCCCACGGAGCAAACCTTGCCACTCAGAGAAGCCATCCCATCATACCTGCAACTTTTTTCCAGGAAAGGATGATCATAGCTTCAGCCCTCACAGCAGCAGAAGGCAATCAGGATTGATGATCCTTTTACTGCCTAGGAGAGCTCTTTGAAGAGGAATTTGGCAGCAGCAGGGAAAGCTGATAGGAAGAAATGGCTTGGAGGAATTTGTCATGTTTTATCCTGTCTGCATCAGCCTTTATTCTCCACCCTTTGGTGCCAGCATTCCCAGCAGAAAGCTAGATCCCAGCAGCAGCAAGGAGCAGCAGACTGTGCCGGGGCATCCTGCTGGTGGAGGCGGCTGTGAAGCGACACCCGTGGCTCACCAGCCCCGACTTCTCCTTGATGGGACATCCAGCTAGGAAAGGAAAACTCTCCAGCCCTTCCTTAGAGAGTCACCCAGGGGTGGCTCCTGTCCCTCACGTCGATGACTCTTGACCCGCTGGGTGGACTGTGGCTGGAGGGGACGCTGAGGGTCACTGCGAGGTGCAGCAGAGGGATGACAGAGGCAGTGGGGAAGGGGGAACGCTGGGACTCCACCGACAGGCATGCTGCAGCCCGGTGCCCAGAGGGATGCGCTCCTGCCCCGATCTTTTGCTCCGAAAGTGTGAAATCCTCTTAGTTCAGCTCCAGTTTGCACCTCGGAGGACTGCCTGGGAACTGGGCTGTCTCCCCCAAGGCTCAGCTGGGAGACACATGCTTCATCCAGCTGCCCACCTCCGACCCCCTTCTCCTCCCACGGCACCCACAGGGAACTCCTGAAGCTGTGGTAATTAAGCCCAATTACTCAGCCTTCATATGGAGGGCACGAGCATCAGCCACCCAGTTTGCAGCCCCACACCAGAGGGATGCATCCCAGCAGGAGCAAAACTTGGAGCCCTGGGGCAGACGCAAGGAGCAAGAAGTAGCTGACGAGAAATGCTCCAGGGAGCAGGGAGCTGCCTCCCAGCCCATGGCAGCACAACTCCACGTGCAGAAAAGCCCTCGGCAGCCATTGCCACCTACTGCTTTGTTTTCTTTACCTGCCATCGATGCAGCAGTCCAGGAGAGCTCAGGCTGGGCGGGTGCCACCTCCGGAGGGAGGTCATCTTCCACCTGCAAGGAGTTAGAAAATGTGATAAAACAGATGGAAAAGGGGACGGCACAGGGCAAAGACTAAGGAAACCAGGAAGGCAATGTAAGGAAAAGCATGGTGCTCATGGGTGTGAGGCTCACAACCCACCCCGGGCTGCCAGAGCCCAGGTTACAGGTGAGACCTGTACCAGCACAGTCACAGCTCTTTGCCAGCAAGTGAGAGGAGCTGCAGCACCACTGCCCTGCTGAGAGCAGGTAGGAGGTGAAACCAGTGACAGAAAAGGGCACAGAACCAAAAGCAGATGTGAAACCTCAACGGAGAGCATTAATCCAAGGACCAGACCATAGAGTTAAGGGACCTGAGAGCAGACATCTGCAAGGTGATGCCCCAGCAGTGTCCTCTGCAACACCCTCACTGCAAGAGGAGATCATCATTCACCCACCAGCCCCTGAGTGCCCTCCATGAGCCAAGGCGAGGAGTGTTTTGCCCCATGCAAAGCCCTGCAGCCCTCACTGCTCACACCCTCGGGCATCGCAACCCCCCCCGCTCCCACTGAAGCTGCAGGTCCCACAGCACAGACCACGTCTCTGAGCTCAGAGCCAAGGGGAAAGGCAGCTGGGTAACACCACCCTTCGGACCTCCATGCCCATGCCCTTGGATTCAGAGCAGAGAAGGATGCTCCTGCAGACAAACCACAACCCAGACTGGCTGCCCCCCAGCATCCCCGCTCCTCCTTACCTCCTGCTCCCGGCAGCGGGCTCGGAGCTCTACCAGCCAGTCAGGCTCCAAGGGCTGGTCCTGCTCCGGCATCTCCAGGAGCAGAGGGTCGGAGAGCTTCAGCCGCTCGGCTAGCTGTAGAGCCAGGAGGGCAACAGGGCTCGTCACACATTTCAGCTCCACAGGGAAGAGACCAACACTTAGAGCAGCTGCACATGGCAGGGCACACAGACCCAGGGGAAAAGAGCAGCATAGCTGCACTTGTTCATAATACGGGGGTAAAAGTAACACCAGCCTCTTCTGCAAGTTTTATTCCCCCTCCTGCATTGCCGCGGAGAAGTGCTGGCCCATCCCGTGCCCCACAGAGAGCCTCCCAGCAGGGCTATCTCAGCCACCTCCGCAGAGGTGTCAAAGTACCCATGTCAAAGATGCTCTTCACATCAGAGAGGCAGGTAACTATTACCATCCTTTCCTCCTCTGAGGAAAATGAGCACCTTTAATTCCACTTGACAGCCAGCCTGGGGCACCGACAGGTTTGCAGGACACCCACAAGGAGCTCTGGAAACAGCCCAGCTCCCAGAGCTGCACATCAATCCCTTACCTACCCGATGAGGATGGATGGGAGCTGGCAGGGTGGGAGCTAAGGGCTCACCTGGCTGTTTCCTCCCCAGGCTTTGCAATAAGCATCACCATCACTGATAACCACACAGAAAACACCACAAATGCAGGGCTGGGAGGGACTTTCTGAAGTTACCTGATCCATCTACCAACGCTCAGGAAAATCCTGCGTGCCCATACCAGCCCATGTTTGTCTGATTTGCACTTACAAATCTCCAAGGAGAAGATTTCACAGCCTCCCAGGCCTGTCCTGAAGCTTAATGTCCTTAGAGCTAAAGAGTTTTTTCTTCATATCTAAGTGAAATCTTCCCTGCTGCAAATTAAGCCTCTATTCCTCCTCCCATGGCAGCTGCGGGGACAGTCAGGCACCATCCCCTGAAAACCAGCCTCTTGCACGCCGGAGGGCTGTTATCACATCCCCCGTACCCCTCCCTCCCCCAGCATATCTTGCTTGGAAAAAATAACCCCAAGGCCTTCTTCCAGGGTCATTTTCCCCTCAGTCTCTTATCACCCCAGCTCTTCCCTTCTACATTTGCTCCAGTTCAGCCCTGTCTCCGAGTGCAGCATCCCAAACAGGGCACAGTGCCCCAGCCAAGACCCCCAAGACCTGAACAGAGGCGGATTATCACCTCCTTGTTGCACACATGCCGTTCTTGCTCTCACAGCCCAGAATAACATTATTAACATTGGCTTTTTTTTTTTTTTTAAACTTTTTTGCAACAGCATCCTGTAATGTTGCTGCTTGGTATTTTTTCCATGCTTCACTATCTCCCCCAGGTCCCTCTCTGCAGTATTGCTGCCGCATGTTTAATTTCTCCTGCAAGAACAGGGTCTCTGCTGCCCTGGCTGCAGCCTTCTCAACAACATGGGGCTCCAGCTACTGTCAACGGAGCAAGAGGCTCTTCTGGGCTGACCCATCCCACCAGCCCAGGATGAAATGGAGGGCTCCCTGCAGAGCTAAATCCCAGTCTGGAGAAATTGCTTAGGCAAGGGTCCAGTTTTAAGGCAGCTGGATGGGGGGAGATGACACTCAAAGCACTGCTCTTCATCCGGTCTTTACTGAATTTTCTCTCACTGCTATCGACCCACTTCTTGGGGATTTATCAAGCTCCCTCCCAGCTTTTCACACTCATTTATCTTCTACACTTTGCTACAAGGCTGCTGCATCAAGGGCCACCAGAAGCCATCCAGAGGTGACTTTGCAGCTCAGCCACCCTCCGCAGCCCCACAGCTCTCAGCTATCCCTTCTGCAGCAGTTCCCGTTGTCTGTTTCTTCCTATTTCCGAAGTTTTTAACAACAAAGTCCAAACGAGCACAAAACCTTCTTCCCAGCTCCAGGGGATTAAAGTAAGACAGGACCTGCGCAGCCAGAGCCCAGCCTGGGACAGGGACGGCAGTAACCCAGCTCCCAGCCAGGAGCTTGCACTACCTACAGACCCACCGTCCCGTCTCTTTGCAAATGCACTTTTGTTCATCCTAAATCAATGGCAGGAAAAAGGAAATTATAAGCATGATTACTCCTAAACGGGGGGAATGTTTAATCCAAAAGCTAATGTGCACTTTGATCCAATATTAATGAACCAGCACCTGGTTGTATATCGTCCCCAGCTTCAAAAGAGGGGAAGTCTTAATCAAACACTAATGTGTATCATAATTTGTAACACAGTCTAAAACATCAAAGACAAGAGCATCTACGAATGCACTAGTTTTTCAGATGAAAGTGTTTTCTCCCAGGAGAAGCATTATTCCCAGCAGAACAGCAGATCTGAGAAGCTGTTAGGCAGTAAATAGGTTTCGACAATCGGGTGCGGGGGCTGCACGAGCCAAGTTTTGGGCAATTTCTGCAGCACCTCCTTTAGAAGGGCATCCTTGCTGCCCCTCATCTCAAAGCACTGCAGCTTTTGGCCCCTTCCCGGTGGAGGAAGGCTTCGAGCAGCCTCTGCGCTGCCCTGGTGGTGGGCAGACCCACTGTCCTGCCAACCCAGCCTGCCCAGGGGACCTGGGACACTTTGCTTCACCCCTCCCTGGCACAGCACCCTGGTCATGAAGTGAAGGAGCTGGGCTCTGTGCTGCGAGCTGGGACATGCTCCTATTCACTGTCACCCCAAAAGAGCCTCCGGCAGGTAAATGGAATCATGGGATGATGTGCTGGAGGGGAAATGTCAAGCACTCACACTTCAGCTTCTTAAGTCTGTGCCATTTATAAGTTCAAAAAGCCTCTCCAGAATGAAAAACATCCTTTGCTTCCAAATAGCTCTGCTCCTACTTGGCAGTCAGCACAATTCCTTTGTTTTCTACCCTAAATCCTTGGGTATTAGAGACTCCATGAAGGTGTTGGTTTTGCTGTACTCTGCATATACCAGGCAGCAAATCCTGGGAGGCTACATGGAGCTGCCAAGCAGCCCCAGGAAACCCTGAGGATGCTTCCCTACTGCACCGGGTCCTGACCGGGCATCGCACCCTGCCAAGGCGGGGGGTGGGGGGTGGGTGGGGCGGGATGCAAGACTCACCTGCATCACTTTCTGAGCCAGGAGGGGGTGGCTGGCCAGACCCTGGCCCAGCAGCGCGGTGGCAATCTGCTCGCAGTACTGCAGGGCCTGGGCTGGCAGCCCGTAGTCGGCCAAGCGAGAGGCATAGAGGAGCTTGTATACCTGGGGAAAGGGAAGCAGGGCAGACACGGATGAGCAAGGAGATGCTTCTGCCTGCGGGTCCCCTCTGCCACGGCACATCACCCCAACGTGACTCACAGCACCCTGGGTCTCATCACCCAGAGGTCACCTGCAAGTTGGGGGCAGCCCCCCCATCCCCACGGGGCCATCCTGCCTCGGTCCCCAGCCACACGCTGTCACGAGGCCAGCCCAGAGGCAGCCGACGGGCGATGGGGGGAGCCTGCCAAGGAACTACCTCCATTCATCCAGCCCCCTTGTGCAACGCCTGAGGCAGCAGCAGCCTGGTGTTTGTTGGCGATATGAAAAGCCTACCCATTACCCCAGCAGAAGGAAGGCAACCAGATCTGAGCAAGCACTGATCAAACACGCCATGGCCCCAAGATCTGCCCAAGGCCTGCCCCGGAGGACCCCCCACCTGGGGCAGCCTCCCCTTCACTCCCAAAGCCCGGTGAGGGAACAAGCCTTGGAGAGCAGCCTGAATCCCTGGCTTCAGGGGGATGGATGCATGTTTGGGGACAGGTCTGAGCTGCTGCACCAGATGTGCTTGTGCATCTCTACTACCTGGAAGGGGAGCAGGAAGGATTTGGGCTGCCGTAGCCGCTGGCAGTACTCCAAGATTTCCGTCCGCTGGATGGCCTCCGTCCTGGCAAACTGGGTGAATACCTGCCTGCAGAGGAGAGGGGTAGGTTCAGCAAGCAAGAGCAGGGCGCTCTCCCCAGACAGCCCCCCGGCCCCCGCAGACCCACAGCTCCACTGCCGTGCCAGCCTGCAGCTGGAGAGACCCAGAGCAAAGCTCACATTAGGAGCAGTAAATCCCCACAAACCAGAATTTCTTTTGCATAAAAGTGAGATCCCAGGGATGGGGAGAAGGTGGGATGGACACATCACTGGCAAAAGCGCCACCTCCAGCACCCCCTGGGCTGGCTTACCGGTGGCTGCTGCCCAGCAGAGCCATGCGGTCTGCCTTCGCCCCAAAGTAACCGAAAGGAATATCTGCCATCAGGTAGCAAAAATGAGCTGCTTCCACGGCTCCCCTGCCAGCTGGATGGGAGGAAAAAAGACAAACACTTAGTCCTAAGGGAGGTCACCATTGCTTTGGAGGCTCCCAAGCTCACAGGAAAACCCAAACCCAACTGCCCCACTTTTCTCCCCCGTCCATGCAGACCCCGATCCCTCCCTTCTCCCCGCTTTTTCTCTGTTTTCCCCAGTTGCTGCTCTCTGTACCTAGGAGCAGGTTTCAGTTCAGTGGTAGGACCAGGGGAAGCTGGGCAGGGTGCAGCTCCAGCTCTGCAGAGTGCCATTACAGGCATGAACCCCCCCAAAAACCCCATCGCTGGGAGCAAGTCTCAGTCCCTGCAGTTACATATGCCCTGCCCAGGGTCCAGCCACTCCAGGGGTCTCCACTCCAAAGGGGCAGCTAATGGAAGTGCCTGAGCCCGACTCATCTGCCAGCGCAAAGGGCAGCAGGATCCATCAGCGCCTCAGCCCTGCCACCGCACGGGCACTGCAGCTCCAGGGGGACAGGCATGCACACCCCACCACGGCACCAACGTACATCCATGCCAGCGTGGACATGCACGGTGGCAGCGCAGGTGTCCACCCTTACACAACAGCAGGAACGCAACTGCTCATAATGGCCTCGGCTCACCCAAAGTGTCTCCCAATGTGACAATGGCTCGATGGCTCAGCTCCGTGTCTCCAACTTTGTTGGACAGCATCACGGCCAGGTGAGGCCTCCAGTCTCCCCACGTAGCATCCCCACAGCACTAAAGGGAGAGAAGAGGAGAGCAAAGGTGAGCAGGGATGGTGACACAAGGTGGTGTCACCAGCAGGTGACAGCACAGGGATACACATGCTGGGGCCAGGCTCTTGCTCACAGACCAGAGCTGCCTGAGGGATCCTTCCCGACATGAGCTGGAAGAGGGTCTGCAGGGGGTCATTGGTGGCCAGCGTGCTGGTGAACCTGTGAGGAGACGGCAGAGATAGGGCTGCTGTGCAAGGACCCCCAACCCTCATTCGCCTCCAAGTGCATGTCCCAAATGCCCCAGGAAAGCGGTGTCCCGAGGGGCTTCCTGGAGAAGGCAGAAAGGATCATCAGCTCACCAGGCTGATGATCTGCTTTACCTCCAGGAGCACTAAGTCTCCAGGACAACGGCAGATAAAAACTCCTTTAAATGATTCAGGTTGCACAAGACAGAAAATTTCTGCTTAACTCTCCCTGAAGGGATCAACCCAATCCAGACTAAGTGCATTAATTCCACCAGAAAACAGCCATACAAGTGGGGAGAACAGCTCAGACCAGGCTGGCTCACAGTGAAGATGGCTCAGCTCCCCCTGCCCCAGCGGCTACCTTTGCTAGAGCAGCAAGGGCAAAGCCAAAGCCTCAGGATAAATTCACCCCACATCTCCAGGGAATGGCTTTCCTTCTGCTTTCCAGACCCCGCTTGGTTTCTCCTGTCCATCGGGAAGCCTGGAGAACTCTGGCCCACCCAGATGGATGGCTCCTCTCCTCTCTCTGCCCCCTCTGAAAGGGTCCAGCTGAAGTCAATGCTCTTTTTTCAGTGCACTGGGGCTGAGGGCATCCAAAAGGATAACAGGCTTGGCAAAGCCAGTCACAGAGCATCATACTTTGCTTTAGCTTCTCCAGCTTACCCGGTGAGCACCCAGCTGTAGGTCCGAGGGTCCATCTTGCTGGAGAGGAAGAGGGCATGGCCCCACAGCTGGTTTCTCATGGCCCAGACCAGTGCATCCTGCAGCCAAGGTGGAGAACAAAAAGGGTTTGCACCAACTCTGCTTCCCAGCCCTCCTCCACTTCCAAGGGACCCTCTGCTCACCCAGCTCAGAGGAGAGCCCAGATAACTGCTCTGGTTTTAACTAATACCCTCCAAAAAACTCTTCCATGTTCACAAAGACCACCTTTCTGCCTTGCATGATGACAAGAACTGGAACCTTCACAGCAATACTGCCTTCCCCGGGTTTCCAGGTCTGTGCCGCCTGTTGGCTCCTGATAGCACCTCTGTGGGACCCCAGCCTGGGCACACAAGCTTCTCTGCATCCAACCCTCCGCTCTCTCTGTGCCTTTGGGATCCCTTGAGGTCACACAGCTGCAACTAAACCCACAACGCTGGTAAAAGCCTCTGCATCTTGTCTTCACCGGGGGCCCTATCCTCACTCCCAATGGTGGGAAATCACTGCCATAAGCCCTGTTGTACAACCACCACTTGAAGTGTTGATCCCACAACCACAAGGCACCTCTTGACCACTCTTCCCTTTAACACCTGCCTGAAGAAGTCAAAGTGGCCAAGAAAAAGCGTTAGCCCTGTTTTCTGGATCCCACTCACCACTTACTTTCTTCCTGCCATAGTAGAGGAGCTTGGTGAACTTCTCCACTATCTGTGCCTGCGTCTCCACAACAGGAGTGACCTCCCCCGTGATGAGGTCCAGCGCCCCTGACTGACGCGACATCCACTCATCATCCGTCAGGCCTAGGAGGTTTGCCATGGGGTCTTGCCTCTTGTACTTCTCCCGGTGCCTACAGTCTTGCATCAGCAGCTCAGCGGTGTCTGAGCCCACCATGGACTGTGAAAGGGAAGGGGAGGAGCGAGGCCCATGAGCAAAGGCTGATGGCACTTTCAGTCTGACCCCCTCACACATGTACCCTCACCCTAGCACATCTCCCCAGCAAGACCAGCCTCGGCCACCAGCACACGGTTTCGGAGGGCAAAGGAGTCAGCACAACTAGCAAGACCTTCACAGCACTTGCTCTGAAGATCGTATCCAGCTGCTTCCAACAAGCAGCCATAAGATTAGATTAGGTGGATTTCATTGGATTAAGGGAATAATCCTCTTTTAAACATAAGTGCTGGCTCCCCCACGAAGGTGGCACCAGCCCCTTTCACGGCTGCTATGGCATTGGGTTGTCGGTATTTCACAAGGATGAAAAGCAATCGTGGAGAAGGGTTTGCTCCAAATATCCAGGCAGTATCAAGCTAATTGATAATACTATGGGAACGGGAAGCTTTTAAGGTACACCCCACCTGGAAATACCAACTGGATCAAGAGACACCTGAGGAGCATATAACTTGTCTCACTTCTGAGATCAAAAGGGTCAGCCCCTTCCACAGGACACCTACCCCATTCTGCCGGCAGAGGAGGACCAGGAGCTTCCAGAGAAGAGATGAATCTCTGCCTCTCTGTGTTGAGAGATCACAGCTTGTGGCTATCTTCTGCTGGCAAAAGGTGATCACATCCACCTTGTGCAGATCTTCCCTACAGCAGCAAAGACAGACGTCAACAGAAACCCAAGGCAAAGCAATCTAGGACATCTTAAAGACCTTTTCCAACCTAAACGATTCTATAGATCATTCAGACTCAAGGTGTCCCCAGGTTCACTGATGGGGATGCCAAAAAAAGATTCAAAGTGAAAGATGGAGGGGAGAAGACCCCCAGTGCCAATGACTGCATACCACATTGGCCACACCAAGCTCAAAAATGCTTAATTTCTATCATTATTACGATTCTTTGGAGATTTCTGTGTTTCAGGGATGCAGAGTGCATCTCAAACCCTCTCTCTGCCCTCCTGATAATATTTTCATCCATCCATCTGAAAAGAACCTCGGTTTTGCTTTGCTGCTGTTACAGCCAGGATGTCCCAGGCTGCAGGAGCACGCGCACGCACAGGCAGCATCTTTTATTTAACTGGTGTAGTGCAGGGAGAAAGACACACTTGTGACCACGTAAGCCCTTTGGGTCTGAAGCAGCAGCAGAAACATTTAAGCTACGTGCAAGCCAGGCAGAACTGCCGTCTTACAATAAAATAGTCAGACAGCTGGAAAGAAAGGGTGGCTGAGAGACAGGATCAGCCAGGGGAGAGGGACAGAGATGCTGTTCCTGGCTCAGTCACACCGACAGAGATTCCCAGTGTCCCTTTCAGCATGAGCGGTAACTTCCATGTCTTCTACCCAGCTTCTGCAGCCCTTCTGCTCAGTAAACGGTTTTCCTCTTTCTGCACACTCCTTTTCTCTCCCTGCTCTGGTTACGAGTGACCAGAAGACATGCTAGTGTAAGCAGCACAGTGCAGAGACAACCTGCTGCAATCCACCGAGATTCAGCCCCAGGCTCACGCTGGGTGAAGGCACATGCTGCTTCTGACCCTGCCGTGCTCAGCTGTCTCGGGGGACAACCACCTTAGGAAAAGCTAAACCGCAAGTTGACCCAGGGTTTAGACATCTGAAGAGATCTCCCAAAATCAGTTTTCTGAGACATGAGTACAAAATAAGGTCAGGCATACAAACCACACTAAACCCACAGCCTGTGAATAGTGAAAGAAACCACCTCCCACCATCCAAACCAACCTACACCGCAGCGAAGGGGCTGGGCTCCCCATCTGAGCTCAGACTTGGCCTTTGCAGATCTCCAACCCGTGGGCACCCCAAAGCCTGCCCTGAGCTCACGTCTCCTCCCAAAGGAGAGGTGCTCGCAGGCCAGCCATGCCAGCACAGCCAGGACAACACAGCTCCCAGACCTGCCGGTGCAGCGTACCTGGCCAGGGGTCCCGGGAAGGCCCTCAGCTCCTCCAGCTCTTCTGTGTCGTGGAGCATCACCTACAGAACAAGAGTAAATTCAGCAGCCGGACTCCAGCAATCGAGCCAGCCCCAGTGGTGCTGGCTGAAATTCGGTGCCTTGGCCAAGGGTTCAGCAGGGCTGGTGAACCCCTTCTCTGTGCTGTCTTAAGGTAACCCCAAAACATAGACCCTAAACCATCACACGGACCCCCAAAAGGTCCATTCCTTTTTCACTCAACAAAGAAGGGCCTGTTGAGATGGCATCTGCCTCGTTTGGGAGGCAAAACCGGAGACTGACATGCTGTGCCAGGCTCAGGGGGTGCACACGGACTCTGTAGTGCAGCACCTCAGAGAGGTGACCAGAATAACCCTTCAGAGATGCACAGGCCACACTTGTCCCTGTCGGAAGGGATCACTGGGAGCAGGTGACAGATGACAAGGGTTACGGAGCCAAAGGGGTGGGATGTGGGCCCCAAAGGCTGGCACAACACAGATGCAAAGGTCCACGTGGGCCGGAGACAAGATGGCAGCAGGGGACGGGAAGGCTGAGGAGGCTGTTTGGGTGGCAAATGGTGTTGTCATCCCTCAGGGCAGAAGGAGCCACTCCAGCAAGGGGACAGAGGTCTGCGGTGCCAGGCTGTGGCGTACCTCAAGGCTGTGCAGCTCAACACGGGCTAGCTGCCCCTCGGCAGGATGCTGAGGACACACCAGCACCAGCTGGCCTCCGGCACCGAAGCACACCGCCGTGTGCGGCAGCGAGAACTTGCGGGGGGCCACCGGAGCCGGGCTGGACACCAAGGGCCCTCCTGCAATGACACAGAGGCCACCATGAGTCCCCTCACCCTGACCTCACTCCAACGGGCCCCCCCAACTTCGGTAACCCTGCAGTGCCCCCCCTATGCAAGAACCATCCCCTAAGGCAGAAGGCATGCATGGCAGCTCCTATACCTGCCAGGGCAGAGCCACTGGACCATGCACCCCACAGCCCCCCAGTCACACCTTGTACATGCACAACCTCCTCCAGGAAAAGGACCGAGCTGCAAGACAGCAGATCTCCTACCGCCAGCCGTTTCTTTCCATGCTCCCACCTCGTCAGAGGGGGCCAGGACCCCATCGCACCTCACCTGCTTGTGCCAGGCTCCAGGTCCCCGAAAGCACAGGGTCGTAGTGGTCGGCACCGTCACGGATGTACTGGCTGAGCTCATAGCCGCTGGAGCTGAGCCCCGACTCCCGGTACTGCAGGAGCAGGCTGGGCTGGCCCGAGGGCTGCTAGGAAGGGAGAGAACACAAACCTGGCTGAGAAACGAGGGACACCACTGCCTTTCTGCTCCCAGGGCAGTGGGACAGACTCTGCTGCTCCATGAAAGTGCCCGGTGGAAGAAGCACAGCACAGCTGAGCAGCTCACACCCTTCAGCATCTTAGGTGCATCATGGCACGTACCCTGGCCATACCCAACGGCGTTTAAAATAATTTACATCAGCCACCAGTTTAGCCCAACTGGTTCCCATCCCTAACACAGACTCCTCAACACAGCCAGCAGGCAGGGCTTGGGAACCTGAGAAAACATTGTGCAGGAGCAAAACCACCACAGCAGCTTTGATTTGATCCTTTCATTTGCTCTTGGCAAAACACAGTGCTCGGGACACCGGTGTGATGGGGCAGGACTTGGTGGGCAGAGCTGGGTGGCACACAGCTTTCAACCACCTAGGGAGGACGCAGAAGAGCATTCCACCAAGCTTGGGTTTCTGTCCTGCTCCTGGCCCGGTGCGGGAGCAGTGCCCAGCCCCATGCCTGGGGATCGACAGCCCAGCAGATGGAGAGATCAGAAACACTAATAACCCATTATAATAATCCCCAGAGACTGTTAAGCACTGAGGGCAACCAGCCTCCTTCCCAGCTGGAGGGGACAGACATGGATTGCTCCTAAAAAAAAAAATATCTCTGGGAGATCCTGAAGCCTTTTGTCCTCCATCCGTGCCCATCCTCATGTTACCTCTTGGGGCTGGCCACCAGCCTCCCCCAAACTGTTGTTGAGGGCTTCTCCCCCTTCCCGCTCCTTCCTGACAGCCGAGACTGAGCTTTCCTCGTAGGATTCGTAGGTCTGCATCCTGCAGACAGGAGCAAAAGGAAACACCCTGAAGGTCAGAGATTTTGGGGACCAGCCACAAAACCACTAATTTTGCAGCAGGTGGCTGTATCAGGTGATGCCCAGACTCCCCACCCTTACCTGTCCTGCCCCGGGGGAAATGTGGCCAGGTTGGGGTGGTAACCCCTGTAGTAGTGCTGGTCCTGGTAACTGGTACTCTTGCCGTAAGGCTCTCCCTGTCTCAGGTCTAGAGAGAGAATCAAGACTTAGCATTTCCCCTTCAGAGCAACAAGCCATAATGAAGTTGCAAAAGAAAAAGCAATGAGTCAGGCAATTTGCCATGCACACCCCATTTGCTTCCAAATTAGCCCAACACATTGGAGGTATGATAAGGCCCTGTACACATTTGCCAACACAGCACTGATGTCCTTTCCTCTTTCCTCCCTCCCCTTTTTTTCAGCCCAGGAACTCCAGAAACAGCAAAAACGAGGCCCCAGCCACCCTGATCACACAGCACTATCAACATTGCGCTCAGCCTGGAACCAGGAATGGCAGTTTTTTATCCATGGAGGTTAAGATCAAACATTGCCTTGGGTGCACCTAGTTCCTGCTCATGTCTCCCAAATGCAAACCAAGGGCAGTGCTGCGCGGAGAGAACGGCACTAGCCGCCCAGGAGCACGGGCAGGAGAAAGCCCTGGAGATGTGCAAGCCCTGGGAGAACCACCCATCCTGGAGAAAGCATAGTCTCTTCTGCAAGTTGCCTCTATCCCCAGACCCAAAGGATAAGCCCATACCTCTGTCATCCTGCCAGGCCACCGGCTGCCGCTGGTGGCTTTGGTAGGTGTAGTCATCCCCGTAGCTGGCTGCTGGATACTGCCGGTGGGAGTCTCCATATCCTTGCCTGAAACGCCACACAACATACCTAATCTGAGAAAGAGCAGGCACCTCTGCACGTTCTGGACCACCTCTAGGGTTAGTCTCACGCCCCAGATGGGACCTTTGGAGGCAAAAAGATGATGGAAATAAAGCCAGGTCCCCTGCTCGGTGTCAGGGCCAGAAGCTGGTCCAGCATCACGCCGGGAAGGAGCAGCAGGAGGCTGGATACTTTCCCACCCCCATCCATGAGCAAGCTGTGCACTGCAGTTTCAGGCAATGCCCACTTTCAGCTCAATGGTATAGACTTGTCATGGGGATCAACCTTCGCCCACATTTTAGAAGAGATCCCCCAAAACCACCTTCTCTGCCAAGCTCTGAGCTGCCACATCCACCGCACAGCTCAGCAGTTCCCCCCCTGCGCCAGAGCCCAGCCCAAGCCACCCACCCAGCACTCACATACCTTCACCCTTCAGGATTTACACAGCGATGCGGCCAGCCCCTGCAACACCCCCCTTCCCAGCATGAGCATCACACCTCAGCACAAAGCCCTGTGCGCCCACCCCGTAACTCACCGGGGGCAATAACTCAGGCAAATCGACCAAAATTTGCTGGAGCCCCCAAAGCGCTCTCAGCACCGAGAGCATCCACATTTTATCCTCCCACCCTCCGCTGTTTCACCAGCTGAGCTTGCAAGCTCCCTTTTGCTCCTATATTACCATTTGTATTTTTATTGTTCACCTTGCACTTAGTAAAAAAGAACTGCATTTAATCAAACCTTCAAGAAAAATGCACCTCGGACCGAGACAAAGCCCATAAAACAGCAACTGCAGAAAGCCACAGCTGTAAGAAATCAGAGCTGCAACTCCTGTGCAGCCTTGAATATATGTGTCACCGGCTGCTTTGGTAGCTGGACATCAATTCATCACGCACTGTCTCCGTGAGGCTGCTCCAGTTTCCCCTGCGCGGTGACAAGGGCAGAACCCACGCCGCAAGTGCACGGGAGCAGTGAAATGGTCAGATCTTATTTTAAGAAGGTTTACACGGAGGAGGCTCAGCGCCAGCCTCGCAAGGCTGGGCAGCTCTCACCTGGAGTACGGCCTCCTGGGGCAGCTGCTGTCACCGTGCTCAGCCTGGGACGCTGGTCTGTGGGTGTCCCTCCAGGGGGGGTGGCCCTCGTCCCAGGGGTGGCCGGGGAGCTGGCCCCCATCCCAAGAGCCGGGTCGATGCGGGGGTCCTGCGCGGAGAAGCTGCCACCTGGGGCCCTGGTGAGCCTCCCCCCATGCCCCCCAGGCTGCCTGCCTCCCCCGGGGCTGGGGTGGCCAGGCAGGGGGCCAGGGGTTCATGGCAAGCTTGCCAGCGGGGTCCTCTCTGGTTTTGGGGTGGGAGGGGAGGTTAAGTCCCGAATGGCTCTAGCGGCCTGCAAGCAACGAGATAAGTCACAGTGTGTTTGATCGGCAGCTTTTTGTCCCCCTCAAAGCCCCCCGTGAAACCTGTTGCCACCTAATCTTTGCTTTTGGGAGCCTTCTGGAAGCCCAACATCCTTTCCAAAATGCCCAGAGGCAAGCAAAAGCCATCTCCACATCTGCCTGCACTTGAAGCTCCCCTTAAAACACCGGGATGAAATGGTCCAGTTTTGAAAGCAACGGGCATCCAGCTCTCCCTGGAGGAAGGGGCAGCAGCCTGCTGCACCCCCAGCCAGCCCTGCAAAGCACCACTGCTCACAGCCTCCCCAGGCAGGTGAGAAATCAGCTTTACCTCTGTGACAAGGTAAAGGGAGGAAGGAAACCCCACACGTGGTGGGGGGAGGGATGCTGGCAAAGCTACAAGCAGGACAAGGGGTTATTCTCGAAGAAATAAGTAGGGACAGAGGCAGGGAGAAATGGAGCTTTGCTCGCATGAGCTATAAGATGGGGGCAACAGGGATTTTCTTCTGTCCAGGAATCCCCTGGAACAGGGATTTTCAAGAACACAGTAGCTGAAGCAGACATCAGATCTACAACAGCCCCACACAGAAGAGGAAAGCCCAAGGACAGCCCAAGGCAACACACAGATGAAGCCCCAGCTGCCGGGGGGGGGGCCACCCTTAAGCCCCCCATATCTTTTCTTGCAGCATCAGTACCCGACATGCCCCCACCGTAACGGCTCACAAACCTCCCCATCGTGGAGGTCACCCCTCCCACACTCAAAGTTTAAGGCGCTTTGGGGTAATTTCAGAGCTGGGGGAAGACACTGAACAGGGGCGGCTCAGTTTGTGGCTTTTCCAAGCAAAACCAGGGTTAAATCCTTGCCCTAAATAGCCCCCAGGCACAAGCATCCAGGCACCCATCATTCCAGCCCCTCCGAGGGCCCCCCTAATGTTCATCCAGGGGTTCCCACCACTGCCTGCTCCCCACACACCTGCTCGGAGCCCGCCAGGCCCGTCCTCCGCCGCCTGGGTGCTACTGCCAAAGTCCACTGCCACATGGGCCGCCGGCCGCCCGGGGGCAAAGGGCAGCCCCCGCTCCCCCCGCCACACTCAGCCACCGCTCCCAGTAGCTCGTGCACCGCTCCTTGCACCCTGAGGGTCACCTTCCCCATCACTTGTCTCCTCACACCCAAGGCATGGAGCACCCAGCACTCCAAGTGCAAAAAAAGCCAGATATTTCTCCTGCAGGCTGTGGGTTTTTTTTAAAAAAAAAAAAAAATGCCATAAGTATCCTCCTCTCTACATCCTCACACTCCCTAAATAATAAATAAAACCTGCTGGCTGAGCTGTTGGTTTAAGTGGGATCCAGCCACAGGTCAAGCACATAGCATCTGTCCCACCAGGCAGAAGGTAGCCAGGATGGTGGTGGGGTCCCCCCCAGCACTGCCTCACCAACGTCCTTGCAGTGCAATGGCCTCACTCCATAAGCAAATCCTGCCTGGAAATCCTTTCCCAAACTCCCCCAGGCACCCTGAACAAAAAATGGAGTAAATCAAGGCAAACCATCATAGCAAGCCGCAGTAAAAGCTAGATACAGGGAGCCGAGTGTCCTCCCCCCAGCAGCCCAGTGACATGCCACCTCCTCCCTCTTTCCCCGGCAAAGCGCACACAGTTCCCAACCCCCAGCCCCCCCCATTTGCCCAGCGTCAGTAGCCAGATTTCATCCCAAAGGCAGCACGGGTGAATATGGGATGCCAGCAGAAAAAGAGCTTTGTGTTTTGTTTTTTTTTCTTTCCTCCCCTTTTTTCACGCCTTCACAGTCCCAGCTTTGCCTGGCCTTGTGTGAGCACCTCCACCGTGACATGGCAACACCAATTGATTCGGGATTCACGGGCAGGATGGCATGCTTTGCATCGCGGTGGCACTGTCAGAGAAAGCCTATCTTAATGATGTCAGAAGACTACATGTATTATAGCTTCAGACCTTGAAATTTCCACCCTACTGGGAGAGTAAGAAATTTTCCCTGGTGATCCTAAGAAATAAGTGCTCGGTCTCTGCAGAATTCAAGGTTTCAAAGAAAAAAATATCCCTCACGCCCAGCCATGTAGACTGGGAGAAAGAGGAACCGGGGAAATGCCGTCTTTGTGCTGCCAACCTGCTTCGGCAAAACGACACCGAGCATCTCCCACCCGTTTCACAGCTGCTCTTCAAAACTTTGGGAGGCTTTGAAGACAGTAAAAGCTCTGTTATGGATGGGTCAGGTCTCCTGGGAAAGCTAGAAAGGATCTCTGGAGACCATGAGGATCCCACTTAATATATAAAGGTATCAGGCTTCTGCTTGGCTGCTGGCTGATCGTTTTAGCTTTCTAGCCAAAGGGTGACTGCTGGACATTTCCAACCCGTTTTCTAGCACCTACATCAATCTATACTGGGAACCTGCAAGGGTTCAACCAGCATCTCACGCAGAGGCTGAGAGCAGCCCCACTTCCTCAGGCTTCCTCAGGCTGCTGTCGCCACCCAAACCTGGGGGATGTGGGTTGCGAGGAAGACTCAGGAGCTTGACCTGCATAAAAGCAGCTGCATCTTGTGATGCTTGTGGTTGAGATGAGTGGAAACTCTGGACCGGTCCATGCTAGGGAAGGAGATGCAAGAAACATTACCGGCAATGTCAAGCTTGTAGCAAAAGTGGCTTAAAATGGACAGCTGGGGAACACCAATTTAAAGGAAAAAAAAAAGCAGAAAAGTGTGTTGGAAAGGGAGAGAGCCAGGGGAAGGAGCTGGGAAATGAAAAGTGAAGGAAGAAAAAACAGAGATAAAAGGACCAGATGGGCTAGAAAAAGGGAAAGAATAAGGTAACCCTTTAACTACATTGCTTCTAGCCAAGAATTTTCTATTTTAAAAGGATTCATAGCTTTCCTGGAAATTCAAGCTCTGTGCCATAGGACTGCCATCCGGCTTACAGGACTATTGCTAAGCAGGCAGCACACGCCACAGATAGCATTTGTCAGACAGAGCTGAAGGGACACCACTATTGCTTTTAAAAAAGCGTATTTTTCTGCTTTAAAAGGTTTCACTGCTGTTGTCACAGTAACAAGATTAGGTGGAAAACATTTTTCTTCATGCCCTCCAGGTGTTTGCACAGCGCGTTGGGGCTCCGCTCACAGTCAGCCCCAGACACCCCGGCCAGTCCCCCCTGCAACCCAACGGGTGAGAATAATTAGCCAAGCCTCATCAGAAATCCTCATAACCTAGGAGGAGAAAGCCAGGTGGCTTCGGTACCTGAAGCTATTTTTAGGTGATTTATGTTGTTTCTAATTGGTTCTGAGATGAGATTATTATTTTTTTTAAATGGCACAGATAGGAAGCTTAGCTCATCTCTGAGCTTTAGCCCCCTAGATATATAAGCAATATATAAATGCGCACTTTTTTTTTTGGAGATGTCTTAAGCATCATGTCACAGTGCAGGGGAGATCGAAAGGGCTGGCTACAGTCAAGATTAAAAAATTGAAACCAGCTCATCTCTCATCACATCTGCAAGGCAGAAATGCAAGTAGTAAATCAGCTACATAAACCACAAAAACTCTTCGTAAATATTCTATACAGTGAGAACACCAGCCCTGAACATGCTGCCAGCATTGGGGACGTTTGACAGCGTATTCCATGTCTCACACAGACCAAGGAAACTAAAACCACCCAGGAGCTCAGGTTCCCAGGCAGGCTGAGCACCTGCAGCGGCATGGGGAGAGCCCTCCTCCTCAGTCTCAATGGCAGCTAATTAACTAATTAGCTTGATCACTCCTCCCAGGCTTACAAGGAAGGAGTGGTAAGAGCCCTTGCTCCATCTGGGGGTGGCAGCTGGGGCCTTTCCAGGCCAGGGACATCTCCGTGGGAGGAAGGTGGTGGCTCCTGGAGCTCTGGGATCGTGTCTGCTCCCACCTGCAGCCGCTGCATTAGCACCATCGTGTGGACTTGGCCCAGCCAGCATGGCACCGCTCCGCAGCAAGGTCTCACCCATGGTTTTGCACCTTTCTTCCCCACCTTAGGTTGTCTTCAACTTCAAGGGACTGAGCCACCCCTCCCACCACCACCCTGCACATACACAGGTACACTTAGCAACTTCCAGACACGCCTATTAATTTTTTGAGACAGACAAGAATATTAATTGCGTTCCAGAGGCATTCAGCATACAGCAAATTAAGAAAAAGCATTTTACACCCCGCATGGTGTCCAATGAAGAAACAGCGCTGTAAAAAGCTGTTATGTGTGGAAATCAAAGCCCGTCCGTGGAGTCTTGTACACATCCCCGGCCTGGCTCCGTGCAAAGGTAACTCCAGCCTTCCGCGTGAGCTCCTATTGCAAAGCAAGCCCCCCAGAAATTTGAAATCTCTGTCTTCATTCCCACTCCAGAAAAACCTCTTAACTTTTGGCCGTGAATAATAAGTCCTTGCATCCCCCATCCCTAGAGGAAAGGCTGTGCTGCTGCTGCAGCATCCCATTGTGGTGGGCTCTGCCAGGGCATCTCCCCTGGCTCAGCCTGCCGAGGGCTGGGTTGCACGAGGGCCAACCCAAGCTGCAAGAGCTAAACCCAACTGTGCTGAGGTCAGAGAGCTTTCAGTATTCAGGTCCTCTCGTTTTTCTGTGCAACACCCCTTATGTTTTCCCAGCCATAAAATTGATGTTTATCTCGCTGCTAACTGCCTTACAGAGATCATTACACATTGCAAATTCAACCATTTGCAGATAAAACGAGGACGAGCAGCCTGGAAACTATCACACCGCCCCTGTTGCCTTGCCACATTGCAATGCGTTACAACCTTTAAGCTGAAAATTAACATATAAAACCAAGAAGTCTGGAAATATTTGTCAGGCAAACACTGAAAACCAAGCAGAGGTAATTCTTCCACCCGCCCCACACCACCCCCTGCTCAACCGGGGGAAATTAATTTTTAAGTGAGGCGAATTCTGAAGCTATTCTTGTGCCATTAAGTAAAAAAACAAGAGGAGGTTATTCTGCCTTATCTAAAATCTCCTCGCTATATGAGATGTCCCTCTGCATCGGTGTCTGTTGGAAGATACAGAGGGGACAGAAGGCAAAGAGGGGAAAGCAGATGTCAAAAGAAGCCCCAGAAGAAACCAACAGCGACTACGACCGCTGCACCTCACAGCGTACGTGCCGTGAATGAGCAGGGGAGGGATCCCAAGTTCTTGTTTGGATCAGAACATGCAGCCAGGACTACCAGCCCTGCTTGTTTGGATGCCCTCGGAGGTTTCCACCTCACACCTTCGGGCTCCTTTACTGATGGCCACGGAGGGAGCAAGCTGGAGCCAGACCCTTTCCCAGGGTCTCCAGCAATTGCCAGAGCAAGGAAAGCTGATAGCTTGGAAATCTTCAACCCCAAGGTATTCCAGGGTGTCCTTTTGAAAAGATTGCCATCTTGTGTCTTTTCAGACACTTGAATGTTGGTTGCCTTCATATTTGAGGCCATGGGTCTCGTTCAGGAGCTTTATTACACGCAATCAGGGACAATAAAGACCCTTGACAATTATAGATGGCTTCACTGCGTCCTGTTCTTAGTGCTACCTTGTAAAGTTGGACAGTAACATTTCCCTCATTTTTTTTCATCTCAATTTATGACTCCTCTACCGTGAAAAGCCACTTATGCCCTCCACGGTTACATAAACCATATCCTTCAAGGCCAGTAAATCACAGTCTCGAGTCACGTCAAATTTTGCGAAATAAAACTAAATTGCAGCTGTCCTCTAAGGCAAGAAGCTGCAAAATTGAGAGAGAACAAGCCCTGTTTAAAGCCAGAAACCTGGCTGGCAGCCTCCCGTGTGCACAGGGGCAAGGATCACCAAAAAGCTCTAAGTGAAGGGAACAACCTAATACCAGGGAGCCCAGGGGACCCTCTGCGCCACCCCAACAAGCTGTCTCCGTAGGTCTTCCGTGATCTAATGTCCGGAGTTAAAACAGTCCAAACTGGCAGGATTTCTCTGTGTAAGCTGAGGCTCCGGTCCCCCGCAGCCGGGATGCAGAGGGCTGGGAGCAGGACAGAGCCAGGCTCCAGCAGAGTTGGTTCATCGAGGCTTGGTCTCTTGGCTGGATTCATGCTTGGGAAGAAAACCGAAGAGCTGATGGGATCATAGTTTCTTGTTTTAAGTGGGTTTTGTGCAGACAAAAGTTAGCGAAGTACTAGCACAGCAAGGTTTCACTCAGCTGAGCCTATCTGGGCTCACCCAAAGTGCTGGGCACTGCACCAAGAATTGGGGAAACTGAGGACAAAGAACACAAAAAAAACCCCTCATTGACCCCAAAGCCACCCTTTACATTTTTCAGGGGCACAGTGACTTGTCTTTTCCCTTCTGCAGCAGAGTTAAACTTTTATGACAGCTGAATTAACTTGGAGAAGAGCCAGCTCCAGGGACAGACAGCAGCATGCTGGAATAAGAGCAGCCAAGACCCGTACCACTGCTGTTCGTGCTAATTCCCCTCCCTGCATCCCCCACAGCTAATTTGCAGGGGGTTGCAACTGCCCCACACATTGCGGATTCACCATCGTACCGGGGCACAGCACCCAGCCTGGCACAGACACCAGGACAACCCTTTCACCAGGTACAATCCCCTCTCAGCAAAACCCTCGTCCTAAGCGCTGCTTTTTTGGAAATCCCTATTCAAAAATTTGTTCCATGGTCTAACCTCAGGAGGCTTCTTCACAAGGTGACCTCACACCACATCACATGAGCCCAGAGCATAAGGTGCAAGCTCTTCATGTGGAAAAAGGTCTCCCTAGCAGCAGGACAGATCCAGCCCACAAAAAAAAAAGAAAATTAGGGGCAGCCATGACAGAGACAAGGCAAAATGCAAAACATCTCAAACCAGATCCGTAGCTGATAAAAACCCAACGTGCATAACATACAGCTTCAGGCTGGGATACACTTACCCATCTCTGAATGTTTAATGGGAGCATATGCATCAGTTAATCAGCAGCGCAAGACACACATCATTTTGTACCTCCTCTCCACGTGTTGTGCAATTAAAAGGCTTCTCATTCAGGCACAGAGAGAAAAGTCAAGGGACTTTGGCTGTGAAACATCCATTATTCAAAAGTATATCCATTATTCAAGGTTTTTCTTAAAATCCTATTGTCAGCTTGAAAGGAAAAAGAAAATGAGTTTTTGAAAGCTGTGCTCTGTTGATATTCCACTCCAATTTTTTGCTGATTGTAAGTACTAAAACTGCAGACATTTTGAAGAGCTAAAGAAATCCTTCACGGTTCCCAAGGAAGGCAACACCCTGTGGGTAGTCACAATTTTTTCCCCCCTTACTTAACTCTACCTAGCAGGAATGTGATAGAACCTGGTCAACAGCACACTCCTTCCCACAGTTGCTCAGCTACCCCAGCGTGAAGCTGGCTAGCATCTATCCAGGAGAAGGCAACAACAAGTTATTCAGCAAGCAGTAGCAGATACCCACTGTTGCACCTCACCGGCTTATTGACACCCCCACTGTCAAGGAGCTCAGCGGGCTGAAGTCTAGGTGGGATGCACAACCTTCTCGCAGTACCTGGGGGCTTCTTCGCAGGGCACCAGGACTAGGCTGCAGGAGATGACCCAGGAAATAAGTCCTAAGAATGCTTCCCCCCACCCAAATGGGGGTGCAGAAGGGCAGCGGGCCCCACAGAGCCATTGCAAGGGAAATCCCAGCACTGCCACAGCTCCTGCTGTGAGGGAAGGCACCAGGACAAACAAACAGCTTCTGGTATAGGAAAGATGTTATACAGGAAGCACCGGGATGGTGGAAGATCTTCAGGAAGAAGAACAATCACTCAATTACTAACGCTAAACTATAAAGATGAATAACTCAGGAGGTTTTACCTCCTCTTAGAGGGAAGAATGTTGAAAAACTCTAGGTCCAGCTGTTTCTGTAAGAACAGGGTAGGTCTGAAGTCCACCTGGCAAATCAGAATCAGGTCTGGAGACAGTGACCCAGTTCAAACACACTTAGCTTTATCCAGAACAGCAAGGTCTAAGGCCAGACTGGTTACACTAAGAAAAAAGTATCTCCGTGATACAGCTCAAGATAAAAGTAAAGCCCTCAGGCTGAGCTTATATAGGGCCCCAGACCCATGGGTGGGGATGCTCAGGTGAGGCCACTCAGGACACTAAAGCTTATTAAGGCACTCAGAGACAGTGGGAGGGCTTGTGAGGGGATGGGGCAGGGTAAGGTGGGTCTCTGCTGTTGGGTGAGTTGTTGAAGAAGAAGATGCTATAGTGAAATTGTTTTTTTGAAGTAGTATATTATGTCTGAAAGTAGAGGTTAAAATCTGAAAAATTATCCAAAGCTCTGAGATAATGAAGATGTTTATTATTTTATCTGAAGTGTTTGTAAGAAGAGAACAGAAGCCTTTGAACGGCTTCCCTGTCCTTGAAGAGATGAGGCTGTCGGATACAGCAGTCTCTGAAGGCCCAAAGACTCTTCTACTTAGGCAAAGAAAGATCAAGAGAAGATGTGACAAAGGTAAGGAGCACTCAGTCATAAGGGACTTGTAACTGTAATAATTTATTAAAAAAAAATCTGTCAGGTAGACTTAAAATCAGTTTGTTTAGGTCTCTATATGCAGAGTGTATAACTAAAATGTGGGTCTCCTGCAGCGTGACCTGAAGGCACCAACGATGCTATTTCAACAAAGCAAACTGATGGCAGGATGATGATTGAAGACTATTAAATGCAGTAACCTAGCTGTAATGTATTGAAGTCCTTAAATGCTGCTGGAAACTCAGTGGGTACAAAAGAGTAAGGTTTTTGCTTTTCCACCATCATGCTAACTACTTTGCTACTATCAGGCTGCTAACTTTAGGTGTTGCCCATAACCCAGGGGATGGCTTGAACACCTAAAATGAGCCCCCTGTTCAGTGGTCTATGCTCAGTGTTATCTTTAAGCAGCACATTTACCTAAAGCGCAATGATGCCTCAATAGTGGATGCTGGTAGAGTGCTTCCAGGACACTAAAATGAGCTGGATGTTATCTACAGGACAGCTATAGCTTACAGCTGATTTGGACAAATTCTTTGCTGCAATAGGCCATTTTCTGCTATTACCAGTGAAATAATCTAAAAAAACACTACTTTTCTTTTGCAATGAGAAGCTGTGCATAATATGATGAATCTGCAAAGCTTTTTAAAGGATGGATGAGAGTTAAATAACTTCCTCCAGGGTCTAAGGCACTGCAAAGCAGGACTGGAGTCGCTGCCACAATGAAGGCACGCTAAGAAAGCCGGGAGGGTTACTGCAGCAGAGGAAGCACTTTGTAATCGGAGGCAATGCTGAAGCAGCTTGTGCAGCTGGAACCTATGCAATGGTGGAACTGCAGGGCACAGCACAAACAAATTTAAGTTTTGTCAGATGAAACCATTGGACTGTTGTGTCTCCACAGCCTGTTGTAGTTCGAGCCTCTCTCGATAGGCTTCAAAGAGTAGAACCAGCTTGTTACCAGAGTTTCAGGTTCCAGTGGCGTTCAGTTGGCAGTAACGCTTATGAAGGGAATGGCATCTGTAATGGCCCCTCCTGTGACCAAGCTGGACTGATGAGCCAAGATGGTCAAGAGCACGCTCTGCCCCAGGTAGAAGTGCCTGGGAATGTGGTGGGTGAGGTGGAGGGAAGAGGGGAGAGCAGTCTCCCTTCCTTGCTGGTCACTGCTGGAGGCAGGATGGGCAAGCGACTTCATTCCCTGTTGAAGGCATACGTGCAGACCTTTATCCCTCCACCCATGTCTTTCTCATTTTGGTCCTCACTTCAGATCAAACCTTTCTGTCAAGCTGCTACCCAGCTGCCCGGTGGGGCCCTGCTCTGATGTCCTACAGCAGTGGCTCCTAAACGGGCATCAGTGGGACCCTGATTAGCCTCGGTTGTTCCTTGCACAGCTCCAACTGTAAAAAAGAAGCTGGAAGTGAGCTGCTATCCTCTGCTCCCATAACCAACGACCACAGCCAACACCAAATGGTAGGTTGTTGTCAAAAAGGGAAAAGTGGCCCATAGCTTACTGGTGGGGTTGGACAAGTTGTGCGAGTAGTCAGCTTACATCTGGACTGTATCTGTGACCCTCCGCCACCAAGAAACATTGTTGGGTCAGGTTCTGAGCGCTGTGTAAATGTATTTAAGGTTTTGGGAGTCTACGCAACCTGGACAAAATTACTGGCCCTGCAGCTGTGGTGACAGAGGGCATTCACAAGGTAAGCTTGATGCTGAGGGATCCTCAGGTTTACTGTACGGTACATGCACGCACAGTGGTGCAAGAAACCCCTGACCACTATGGGATGCCCTGAGCTGTGCGAAGGTGTGAAGCAAAGCATCAGCCATGCAGCTAAGCGGAGCTGCAAAAGCTTCCCCCTCTGACTTGGGCTGCAGAGCTCTGAGCCTTGGCAGGAGCCTTTCCAGCTGGTGGTTAAGCCTAGCAAGGAGCCAGGCTACAAGCACATAGCCACCAATGGCTACCCCTGTTCGACTGATGTGCAGCGACTTGTTAAGATGGTTATGGTGGCTTACGTCCCTGGCCCACTTGCCTTGATCCTGGAGAATATCCTCTTCAGGGCATGGGAAGAGCAGGAGGCTGAGTCCTGGGGAAACTGTACATTTACTTCTGGGAGGTGATGATATTTTCTGTCACCCTGTGCTGGAGCACTTGGTTGAAGGCTTCATCGACCTGCAAATCCAAAGCCACGAGCATTTATGGTGACGGCCATGAGGGCAGGAAGGCGCAGAATGAGGATGTGTGGGAGAAATCTGCATCTGGGTCTGGGCTTTCCATCCCTGGGATCCACAGCTGGGACTGCAATAACTCATACTTCTGGGTATTCTTCTGCCTTACGTCCCTGAATGTGCTGGATGGTGGCTATGTAAATATTTCTGAGGAGCTGAGCCATTGCTTAAGGATTAAAATACCATCAAATGAGAAAAATGTTTTGAACACCTTCAGAGGTGCTCAGGGGGGAAATGCAAATGAAGGCACACCAGGATCCGCTAATCCACTTCTAAAATATTATCCAGCACGTTATTCTTTAAGAACACAAACTCTTTGGTATGGGAGTGAGCAGTTTTTACATGACTTTGCTATTGAGCACATCGCAATTCTGGCCTTGCAGTACTGAACCGGGAGTTCACGCCTCCCTGGCTCAAACCCAGTGAAAGAAGATTAAAAAGGGTGAGGGGAAAATGGGATTTCTTGATTTAATATTTTTGTGTCTTAGAGAAGCAGGACTCTGGAGGCTTCTGTGCCAGAGTCTAACTGCACACAAAAACCTGTTTCTACCTACAGAAGAAGAGCTTTGCTAAAATAATCCTGAGGAATCTGCTTCATGCTTACCTCTTCTAGTTTGAAGATTGCTCCAACGGTGGTGGGGGGGTGGATATTTCCCTCCTGGCAACACTGACAAATGGAGGAGATAGAGGAAAAAATGGGGAAATCATCTTCCTGGTATGGACTCAGTATGCTCTCGTGGCAGATGTGTTCTTTAGAAGAAGCAGATTCCTGGGAACTGAGGGGATTTTTCCTCTGGCAAAATCCTGCCCTCCCACACCAACCTGCAGGGAGAGGGAGGAAAGCCACCTCTAGTCTGGCTCTTGCACCTGGTCTTGAGGCAGTACTTGCACCCTGAGGAGGGCTGAACTGCTGCGGATGCTGAGCTTTCAGGTATGAAAAGCTCTGGTCTGGAGTGTTGTACTTTGGCATCAGTTGTCAAAGAGCATACTTAAAAACCTAAACAAAAAAAAGTAACAAGGCAAAGCCCTATCCCACCCACACCCCCTCTGTGTGCACAGGGAGCTTAAGCACAGATGTTGCATCTGGACCCTAGAACAGCCTTCCCTGTGCTGCAGCTCTGCACACAGCGCCCAACAGGTTCACTTAACCTTCCCCCATGGGGCAGCAAAACCTTCAAACAGGTCAACAGCATCACCTGCGTTCACAGGGGTTTGGCATAAGGCAGGGCTTTCATTTCAGTGCAACTTTGCAGAGCTGGCTTGAAGATGTCCCTGCTGATGGCCTCAACAGCCACGTCACTGCTCTGCTGCCTGTAAGCATCTTCACCTCCTCTGTCTGCTCCAGCTGTGGTTCTGCCATGGCTTGTGCTGCTTTTCAGGGCCAGCTCATACTTGGGGTCACTTCCAGCTGCTGCTACCACCTGAGACCAAAGGAAAACCCACCACCTCGTGTAAAAGCTGCTCTTCTCAGGGAAGCACAGAGCATCTTGGGCTGGAGGTATGATTCTTTTTTTGTTTATTTATAGCAAATGGGAAGCTGGAGCCGGTGACCCAGCTCTTCCTCCGTATGTGTTTAAAATGTGTATATGTACATGGCACAGCAGAAAAAAGTTGTTGATTTCTGAAAGGGACGATATGTTTCCAGGCCACAAGAATCCCTCCCGCCATCAAGGATGTGCTGGGTACCACAGCTATCTGAGGGGTACCTCTCTGGAAAAAAGGTCCCCTCCCCACCTCAGGTGAACCCAGGAGGCTGGCTCTGCCCCAGCCCAAAGCTCTGATGTAGCAAAGTGAAATCATCTGCTAAGCAAGCATCTGCATTTGCTGGCTGACTTTACAAGCAGAAGTACATTAACTCCAGGCTGTAGAGAAAATGTCACTGCTGTACTCTTCAGACAGACCGTGTAATTGCCTCTGCTGTGGGGCGGGGGGAGGAGGATTGCATGAATCGAGGTGTAGACGTGATTTCTGCAGGCTGCCCCCACCTCTGCTGTTGTCTCTCTGTGTGGACATCAGGAAGTTGCTTAACCTCTATGGTTTTGTCTAGTGATGCTTCTATACTTGAGGAGCAGGAACTCTGCATTTCAGCCAGTTCCTCCAAACTGGAGCTGCTGCCCTAGAGCCGCATCAGGAGACACGCACTTGGACAGCAGGCTGGTCTTCGGTGAGACAGCTATGCCATGTCACCTGCTCGGGACACTTCCCAGCTGGGGAACGGGGAATTAATTCACCACTGCATGTGGCCTGTGGTGTATAAAGTCTCTCAGCAATGAACAGGTTCACCAGGAATGTCAAATTCTTTGAAGAAAGTTCATGTTGAACAATTTTAAAGCTTGTGCTGTATCTGGGGGGGGTTTAGTTTGAGTTGCTTTTCCTGCAACCCCTGGCAATTTAATGCTGTTGAAATTCAACAGGTTGGGGCTGCTGAACATTTCTCCCGCTGGCTACATCCCACCTGGATGCTGTGCAATCCTCACCTCCATGGGATCTGCACGCTTCTCCCCTGCTTAGAGTGAGGGAAAATCAAGGCACAAACCTGAAATGACCTGCCCCAGCTTATACAGAGGTGTGCAGAAGAGACAAGATGACACAACGTTTTGACAGCTGAAATGCCCAGGTTTGGGGTTATGCTTCACATGCTGCCTCTGAGCTGCTGTCACTTACCCCAGCCGAAGCCGTGCCCTATGATCAAGAGCCAGCGAGGCTGTGCCATAGGTGGCAATGCCACCGCATCCTCAGGGATCTGCCACCACATCTGCCTACAAAGACCCGCAAAAAGACTAATCCCAAGGAAGGATGGGGCTGAAGCTCTGCCGAACTGTACCCGTGGCGAGGCATTGTGGGGGCTTGGTATGTGAAAATATCTGCTTTAACAGTTTTTGCATCTTTTAACAGCCCACTATTTGGGAAAACTCGCCTCAAGCATCCCACTCTGCCAGCGGTGCCAGAGGAAGGGGGAAAAGTAATCGGAGGGTTGTGAGGCAGCAGCTCTGGCAGAACTAAAGCCCTGAACAAAGAGACAAAAAATCTTTTGCGATTTTGGAAAACAAATGCTCTGTATCCTTAACTTCTGATCAATGACACACTCTGCCACCATAGCTTTAGTGCCAGTCACACCAATTAATCTGTATCCCTGCTAAAAAAAACAACCACCCAACCCTTTTTGGATGTGCGTCAGGAGAGAAATTGTATGGTCCTGCTGCTCTCTCCGAATTAAATATTTGATTTTCCTGCATTTTCTGGAAGAACCGTGAACAGCTCAAGCTGTGTCTAATAACAGTCCACTTAGCAACTGCATTAACTGCATGTATTTACCCCCTTCATCTTTTGGACGTGATTTCTCACGCAGAGCTTTTGCTCTCTCCACCTGGCAGGGCTCAGCACCCCGGACTCCCAGCCACAGCCCCAGTGCAGAGGACAACCTCCATGGCGCACCTCTGGATCTCCATCCACAGCGGATGTGAGGGACCATGAGGCTGTTCCTAAATTCTTACATTCCTGCATTTTTTTTTTTACTCCCTCTCTCCCTTGCCTGCACATGGGCAGGTCCCTGGCCTGGGGAAGCTCTCGGCAGCAAAGCACTGGGTGGGCAGAAGATGGCAGCATCAGCCCAGCAGACAGCAACCGCCCGCTCAATTAGGTGTGGGTTTATTTTAATTGATAATACCAGTATGTTTTTGCAGAGGAAAGGAGATATTTTCACGCCTTTGGACTTCAGGGTTGTGATCAAGGCACAGGACACAGCGCTCCTGGACTGGAAAATTTTTAGTCTTAGTGCATGAAGCATCACCCATGCACCGAAAGATGCAGGGGCTTGGGGGCCAGCGGGTTTTTTTGCAAGGGGCAAGGACATGCCTTGAGCAGGGGAACAGCCCCTGTGTCTGCTGCCAGGGTGGCATGTGTGCCCAGGGACAGGCTGGCACCCCTGCCCACGGTGCCAGGGTGCCTCGTGCTTATGCAAGTTATTGCAGCACTGAGCAGCTCTGCACTTAGGACAGAAGAACCCAGCCCTGCCCAAATCTTCCTATGCTCTGGTTTTCTCAGCTTTCAGGCAAGTTTAATATTTACTGCAGCTCTCCTCAGACTAGCGTGAGTGCTCTTTGCAGGCTACCTTGAAAATGCAAAATGTTTTACACTGAGTATCTTCAGGGAGGATGTTCAAATGTGGTGGTCTCGTTGGCTCTAAGAAGGTGCTGTAAGTGCACCCCTGCTTCACCTGCAGTGACCTTTCCTTCCCAGCTCTTAACCCAGCGAGAACTTCATACTTCAGTTTTAGTTACTCTACACTTTCTGCACAGATCAGTCACCTTCTCACCAGGAGTGAAAGGAAGAACATGGTTTTCCTGATGCAGTCCCTGGCAGGCCAAGATAGCTGTTAATTTAGCCCCCAGTAATGGACACCCACAGGGAGCTGCAAAAGAGAAGGGGGCAAACGTTAACTCCCATCCCATAGCAGCAGAAGCGTTTTAGAGGCGCTGCTCTGAGTTTGCAGCAAAGGCTGAATAACCAAATCCTGGTTTCTCCAGCTGCCACGCTGACCTGTCCCATCTCTCAGAGGCACCGATGCTCTCCATAAGTTACAGTCTCAAGCAGGTGAAACTGGGGACAGTGACTGGTTTTGTGCTGGCTGTGTGGATTCCCCCCTGAGATGTTGTCCCACGGGACCTGATGGAAAATGGACAGCATGTATTGAGGAGCAGCTATTGTGCTGCGACCGTTGTGTGCTATGCTTCAGTTGAGGATGTTCATTCTTTCTGTCTATGTTGATTATTACAGGAGACATCAGTGGATTTTTTTATCTCCTTGGTGCACGTACATGAGGCCCTGTGGGTTTTAAGTGTGTCATCCCTTTTCCCCAGCACAAATAACTGGGGGAGGGGGGGAGCCCAACAATTTTTCAAACTTTCTCTTTCAAGGACGTGGCAAATATGTACTGAACACCCTACCACCATGGTGGGGCTGTATGCTGGGGTGGGCTGGCAGACAGTGGAGGTCAGATCTGAACACCACCCTGCCTTGCAGCCTGGGTTTAACTTTCCCCTTTCCTTCTATACCTTTTGCAACCTGCATATAACCTTTGTCTGTTTGTATGTCCTGTCCTTAGCCTGCTTCACTGGAGATCTTCCAGCTCTGCTGCTGATTCTCTGTCTGGAGATGTTGGACACGTCACTTGTGTACATTCAGGGTCCACACTTGTAAATGGGAGGCAAAGACCCTCCTTGTAAAGAGCCAGGAGAGGGGACACTATTGTTCTTGCTAATGCAGCGTTAAGAGGCTGATTTGAAAGCAGGGCTTACGCTGCTGTAAGGTGTTGCCCGAATACAAAAAAGGGGCAGCCCCTTGTGCTGTGAAGAGTTTCAGGGCAGAGGGGGCTGGAGGTACTGTCCAATTCCCAGAGCTGGGCTTTCTCCAGTGCATGAAGCTGGTGGCCTCTGCGCTGGCAGTAGTGATTGCAGAGGGGACAAGGACAGCAGGAAAGATCCAAAGAGAAGAGGGTGCTGAAGCAGATGATGAAGGAAGCAGAGGAACAACAGATCCTGGAGCTGAGAGCAGGGCAGGTACAAGCTCCCCTGAGGAACGTGACTTGACTTCTCCAATACAGGGGTATTAGATTATTTTCGGGGATTCATCAAATGCCACAAGCCTTTCCAGCAGGCACTGTACCTGGTGGGGCTGCAGAGGAGGGGATGGAACATCCTGCTTGACCAGGGGCTTTGTCAGCTTGGTGCACAGTGTGGCTTGGTAGCCCTGAGCACCTCTTCTCCAGGAGGTTTGTTCCTGGATACCCATCCTGAAACGCAAGAGCCTGCAGGAGGCAAAACTGTCCCATCTTCTCACCAGGTATGACTTAATAGCATACAGCCCTCCCACCGAAAGCCAAGGAGGATTTCAGGGATGCTCCAGCAAGGTGGTGTGGGAACGAAGATCTCCAGTGCTGGGCTTGTGAGGAAGCGAAGGAAGCCCTGCCCTGGGGCTGAGCTGCCCCTCAGGAGGCAGTGGGTGCTGAAGGGGAGAGAGGAATGGATGGGGGAAAAAAGAAAAGGTGGCTCAGGACCTGCCAGCCCCCTCCCCATGCCCCATCTCACCTGGGGAGGCAGCAGGGTGGCCCCACAGCGCGGCTCCCCGGGTACAGCCACCTATGTGCCTGTGGCTGCGCGTCCCCCAGGGACTGGGCACTGAGTGCCCACTGATGCTTTCAATATTGGGTCAATATTGAAATATCTAAGTAGATCTTTGCAGCTCTGGTGAGCCACACTGGTGGAAAATGTTGCAGAGGAGCATCTTGCATCCCTGAAGGCTTGATTTTTTGCAGTGAGAGAGTGTGCCTTTGCAGGAGCACATGGTGGTTCCCAGCAGCTATAAACAGCTGTGTGTTGCCATCGCAGCGTGTCATCTCACAGGTTTTCCAGATGGGGAAACCAAACATGCATGGGCCACGAGTTGAGTCAAAGCTCACAAGAGCCAGGGGATGGGAAACCCTGATCTGCTGACTCTCCATCCCATGGTTTAACCACAAGCTCATCCTTTTCCCCTGGGTAATCTCCTGCTTTGGAGCTGCTCTGCCATTTGTACATGATTTTCAGAGAAAACAGTGTGCTGCTTGGGCTGAAATATCTTGTAATAACTCCCTGTCCGGAAGGCGGATGGGAATGCATGTGAGGGAGGGAGTTGTGAGATGATAAATTTGGGTCTGGAGAAATCAGTGTGGCTATTTGTTACAGTTGTGGTGCAAAGAGGAAGACCGCAGTGTGTCTAGCAGTCACTGGTCCACACAGCAGTTACCTTGCGAAGGCAGAGGGTTGTGCTGTGCCACACGCACCATGTGGCTGTCCAGCCCATGCCATGGCACGGGGTAAACTTTGCTGGCTAATCATACCAGAGGCAGCTCCTGCTTGGCACCGGTGATCACACCACCTGCGTGTCCTTGTCTTTACCTTAAAGTGAAGCAGCATGTTTGCATGTGACCACCCATTTTTTTCTGGGCATTTGGGATGAGGAACAGAGGGGGTTTCTTCTAATAAAATCCTGCAAGAGCTCTTAAGACCAAAGCATGACAGGACTGATGATGGATGGGATCTGTGCAGGGCACCGTCTCAGAGGTCCAGCTGATGCTGCACAACACAGAGTGCCCTCCATCTGAATGGGCATGAGATTTTCACTATCCCCTTTTTCCTTCTAGGA
Source organism: Falco cherrug (assembly GCF_023634085.1). Taxonomy (NCBI): domain Eukaryota; kingdom Metazoa; phylum Chordata; class Aves; order Falconiformes; family Falconidae; genus Falco; species Falco cherrug. The sequence goes on from NC_073708.1 coordinate 6,196,827, forward strand.
TTAGCTCCAATAACTGGTGTTTAATAGTTTAGGAAGACAGTGCTTTTCGTAAGCTTTTCATGGGGTCATGACCACTAGCCCTGGTGTGTTGTGGTGACGTGAAGAAGAAAGCAAGCTCAGGCTGAACGCTGGTACCATTTTCAGAAACGCTGGGGCACGTTGTTACAAGACATCATATACAGCCTGGATAGGAGTCCTATGAAAGGATCGCGCACTGGCTTTTCTCTGGGGTAAATGGATTTTAAAATATCAGCTGTGGTCATAGAAGATATGGCGCTGAGGCTACACCCTTCCATGGACAGTACAGAGGATGGAGGAATAATATCCTACGTGTCTCCCAGATACTCAGTGTTTCTCAGGCAAAAATTTGCACTTGAGCTCAGGGAGCCCTAAACATTTTGAACTGTACCCACAGAGGTGACTGGGCATTGCACATCTGGAGAGCGGAGGCTTGCGGGAGCGTTAGCCGTGGTTTGGGAGCTCAGGCTCCTGAAATTAGAGCTGTATATCTGCAGGGCAGTCACAGCGTGGGTGCTTCTATGCCTTGTCCTTTGCATCTGCTCTTCCTGGGTATCAGCCCTTACCTGTGAGATTAAATGGACAACCTGAAAAGCCTTTTGCTGCAATTTGCCAAAGGGAATCTGTCAGCTCATTTCATCCATCAAATAAGCATACGTCCATTCGTAATCGCTTCTTGTCTCTGCCGTATGGGGCTGGTTAAAAAATGGGCACAGCCATGAAGTGTTACTGTTACAGTATTACCTGGGCAGAGAAACAGTCGCTGCATCCCTCCCGTAAACAACGGAAGGTTTCATGTTAATGTACTTGCTATAAAGGCAGATGCAATCAAATGAAATGTATGTGGATGGCTGTGCCCCTGCCCAGGATGACTGTCTGGGGGACAGACCAGTGTTTCTTGGTTTAGCACTGTAGGAAACGTAATGGTCAGCGCTGCCTTTTCCTCCTTGACGCAGTTTAGATGCAATTCAGATGAATCCCTCGTGGAACCCTCCTGGCTTCTGCTGAACTACAACACAGATGGGTCTGGCTCGTTGCATGCAGCAAAAGCCGCTTAATTAGAGCAGCAGCTCAATTTATTTGTTTTGGATCATCTTTATTAGCCATCACTTAAGCTTGTAATTAAGGGCAGAATAGGGATTGTAAAAATGGTATCATTCCACGCTGCTTGCCTCCTCCCTGTGTTGCAGCTGCTGAGCATTGCTCCTGGCTGCTCAGCACCTTCAAGGATCTCTCCCCCCTGTATGGATGGCACCGCTGTCATCTGCACTCCAAATGCATGCTTTATTCCTGGAAAAGTGGAAATGAAATGGCAGTATTTTTTTTTCCTGGGACACTTTTAATTGACTGAGGTAGTACATCTGATGCCCCAAATGCCACACAGGCACAGCAGCAGGTACGGCTGCTGGAGGGATGTTGCTGTGCCTCTCTATGGAATAAATAGCCAAGTACTGACACCCAGCAGAAGAGAACACCAAAATCCTTGCAGAGCCTGGCAGGCAAAACAAAGGCAGAGGGACTGAGCCTGGACCTTCTCAGGAGAGAACACAGCACATCAAAGCACAATGTAGCACAAAGCTACATCATTGCTCTGACTGTGGCTGTTGCCATTGTCATGTGGTTATAAACTTGTGTTCAGTGGAGGCAGGTCTGTTTGGGTGTTTCTTCTCAAGTGCCCAAGATGTTTTTATGGTTTTCAGTCTGCCTCTGTACCACTTCAATGTCCTGAATCTTCTCCTTGCGACCCTAAATCCTGGTTGCACTCTGGGCTGAAGGGCTGCTGTGACCCTCACCACACAGCCATTTTCCACCACAAGGCAATTCTTGCTCTGAGACTCAGATTTTTTTATTACCCAACTCTGAGATTCCTACATTTTACGTTAAATGCAGCTTGAACCTGGACAATCATGGGCACGTAGCTTTAGTGATCTCTGCATTTTTAACAGGGACAGTCTACCACAACTACGCCGATATCTTATTCATGTCACCATGATGCCTAGTTGTGGACCAGGACCCACCATGGCCATCAACCCTATGGGGCAGGCTCTGCTCCCAGGAGGTTCACAGGTGACAGGCAGGGATGCATCCCCATCCCAGCATCTTTTGCAGGTGCCATCCCTGCAGGAGACAGGGCTGGACTTAGCTTTGAGAGCTGGCAGCTACAGTTACTACTTCCATGTGGTCTACGAGGAAATTCCCCAAACTGGCATCCAGCCCCTGTGAAACCACGAGCCGCTACCGTTTGTGGTGCAAGGTAACGTGCATCAACTGTCTGGGTCTGCTCACAGGGGAGAAAGCTGGACGGTGTATCTGTATGTGAGCTGTTATAAAACGGCTGCCTTGTGCTCTGGAGCAGTGTTTTTTCCTTTACTTATTCAGACATCTAAAGAAACAATAGCTTAGAGAATTGGGAGAGGAAAGGAGGGGAGCTGATACGTTTTGCTCCTCCTTTCTTCTGAAATGTCAGCATCTTCAAGTGCTCTTGATCAGTTCTGCTTTGGTGGATGCTGCCACCACCGCCGTGCTCGGCTTCGATGATAAACACTGCAGGGCAGCATGGGGGACACCACAGCAGTATTTTTAATGAAGTACATCTCCAGGCTACACCAAACGAAGCTATTTGTGTCCTGGTACAGCCTTTGTTTGCAAACAACAGCCTCTCTAGGTAACCACACAACAGAGCATAAGTGCCTATTCATTTGCATCTGTCTCCACTCACAAGAGCAAAGGAAAGGAGCCCATCTGTTTGGTGGGTTATATATAATATATAACATAGTATAAAGAAGCTGGATAAATTAATAATATAGGCAGCCCTGAAAAAGAAGCCTGTGTTCATAAAGATGTAGATAAAACTAGCGATTATTTTCTCGAAGTTCATGCCAAGTCATGCAACCTGCAGTCTGACAAGAAAAATAGGGACAAATAAATCATTCTTTCCTTGTTGGCCTCGCTTCTTGCCCAAAGATAAAACCGAGACCTTTTTGGCTGAGTACAGTCCAGCAAATGTACCCTTTCACTGACCCCATGGCCATCCCACAGCCTCCTCTGCACTGACTCATCACAGCATCTGCTGTCGTCACCCCCCCAATGTCCCGGGGACCAGCTTTAGCACAAAAAAAGGACCAGTTCAAAGGCTATGTTCTTAAATGCCAGTCTGTGCTCCCTGTAGATGATCCAATTCAAGAAGAGAAAAGCCGGCAGGTTTGTCACAGTCTTGCCTTTGCTTGTTAGAGTCAGTTGGAGAGTTTTACAGATCTGTTCTGAAGGTTGCTGGAGGCTGATTATTTTGTTTTAAAGTAGGGGCAGCAGCAGACAGGCAGCCGCTCTTAAAAAGAGAAATTAAAATAAAAATAAAATGTGTGTCATTTGGGCTTTACAGCCAGCTGACTGCTTTTGACAAGCTGAAGGATTTTTTTTTATTATTTTTTTTTTTTTTGCGTCTGGATATTCCTGACCTGCAAGGCGAGGGGACATGTTGCCAGAGCAGAAGATCTGAGCATCTCCAGCAGACAGAGAGGAACCTCTACCTTCTCTCCAGGGGCTCTGCACCGACTTGTGAGTGCCTTTGATCAGACTTCAGGTACCCTGGCAAGGCCACATCCAGCCATTCCTCAGGTTTTGTGTCCAAACCTCACACCCCAGGGCCCAAAGCAAAGATATCCCAAATCAGAACTTCATATTGCAGCACCAGCCTTTCCCCACTCCCCTCCTCCCCAGATCCTGGGGGAGGGGAAGAAAAGGTCAGTGCTGCACATGCTTTCACATTTGCTTTTTATAAAGGGAATGGGACAGAGGCAGATTTCGCTGTAAGAGCATCCTGTTGGAGGATAAGATGCTGCTAGTCTCCTTTGCATAGTTTTGCTCGGGGTGAGAGAACATTTCTCAGCAATTAGACAGAAATTGGCCAGTTTAGCGTGCTTCTGACACAGTTTGCAAAAGTACTCAATGTGCTGCAAAGGAACTGTCTTAAATAAGAAAAAAAATAAAATGTTTCCCAAGCAGAAAAGTCATGGAAGGGAAGAGCTCACATGGTCAAGCTTCCACCCCAAAGTGTCCACAGAATCACCAGGGTTTATATTTGGACCATGTTCTCCCAAGACTGTGCCAAATTTCCTTCCTCAAGAGTTGTTCCTCAAGGATGGTGTTTTGGGAAGGGTGCACATTTCTGCCTGGTTGATGGTTCAGGCAGGAGTGGCCCTTTCTGCTGCATTCAGATGGATTACCTAGCGCATATGAAAATTAGACCCGAGCTGAGTAAACAAATATTGATGTACCCAACCTCAGGTCACTGCCGAGAACAGTATTTTGAAGTGGTATATTGAAGGGGCGGGTTCCCATCAGACAGTACAAATGCAGGGTGAAATTCAATCCTGCTCCAGGGAGTTTGCAACCTCAGTACGATCAATAGTCGCATCTGGAAAACGCTGGTCTCATTTGGGTTACAAAAATCTTTGTGTCCAAGGGGCTCCTCCTTTCGTAGCTGTGTATCAGAAAATCATTAATAACCAGTCCAGATCTCCTGAAATGAGGAGAGGGAGTGATGCTAAAGTAGCTGTGTTTTGGGGGCACGCAGGGCTAGAAGTAGATTGGGATGGGAGGAGAGGAACAGCCCATTTGAGGGAAAAGCAGGGCAGTGGGTAGACTTTCTCGAGATGATTAATGCCGACCTACATGCCATCGTTATTCAGGAGATGAGCGTTCATTTTATACAGCGACTTGCGCTGCTGAACGTGCGGTCTGGTAATTTTCCAGGTACTCAACCATTTGACTTGAGGGGTTTTTAAACATGCTGAATGAGATGTGATGTCTTGTGAGCACTGGAGTGGAGGCAGCAGAGCGGATTCTTCCCACCGTGGTGAATTAAGTAGGACATGCTGTCCTCCCAAGCGGAGTCTCTGACTCTCCCATGTCTCTGCAGGGTCACAGTTTGTTTGTTAACAACGTGTAGAGAAAAGGTAGGGCCAGTTGGTTGCTTCTCAATGGTCTGGATTTTCCTCTGAAATCACAATGTGGATTTCAGAGGAAAATTCAGGCTATCAAGGCCGGCTTATTCAGACCGATGAGGTTAGCTGATCGCAGGCCTGATCCTCACCCAGCAAAATCTCCGGGATTACTGAGCAAACTGCTACTATTTTCCCGATCAGCTGGGTTTTCCTCATTTTCTCTCCACCAGGATGGAAGGACAGGAGCAGCCCCAACCATCAAGGCACATTGTCACCAGCCCGGCAGACAGCGAGCGCCACGTGTTGAGAGGACAAGTTCTCACAAGTCCCCATTTTTAGGCCGGGTTCCTGTTTCACGTGGCAGCAGGCTGGCCTCAGCCCCCCGCCCGCCCCAACCGAGCGGGACACGGCAGCTTGAAAGGGGCTGTCGAGTGAAGAACAGCTGAGAGCTACAACGATCCTGGCTGTGTATAAATAGAGACAGAGCTGTTATCCTGATGAAACGAGACCAGATGTTTCTCTGAAATCCCTCTTCCCCGCTAGTGAAAATTATAGTTTAGTTACAACAGGGCTAAGCAGGCAGCAAAATATTTTAGACCTACTAATGTTGGGAAGTCAAAGGAAACACCGGAGAAGGAAAATGCCTCGCTGGGGCAGGGGGTTCCAGGGCAGCCACCCTGCGATGCTGCAGGGATGGATCGAGCACGGTTGGGGTGGGTGCGAGCTGGAAGAGCCCCTCGCTGCCTTTGTTCTATTTTTCTGCTTCCTATCTCGGCATTAATGGCCCGAGTTTAAAGCCCATGCTGCGGCCGCTTTTGTGAGGTAGAAATTCAGTGTCAGCATATGTATCCTGGAGGCAGTTGGCAGGAGATGAAGGAGGGACGGCAGCAGCAGTTATAACTGGGCCTTGGCTCTTTAATATTTAACTTTCCCCAGTGCTGGGTTTTTTTAATCAGTTTGCGCATTATCTGCCATCCCTGTTCAAAGAAGGTTTTAGCACGGAGATTTCAGCGCTTAATCCCAGGGGCACGGAAAGCGGAAGAGTCTCTCTGAAGGTTTCAGGGCTCAATCTGGCCTCAATTACACCAGCCTAAATCAGCAAAGAGTGGCCACGGTGGACTTCAATGGGACCGCAGCAGGCTGGAGGTAACAAAATTAGGGGTCAGTCGTGTATGCGGCCAGGAGGTGCCTCTGGTCCCTGAGGTTCCATCCATAGGGAGTCACCAGGAGGATGTAAGCATTGCCGGGCTGGCTCAGAATAAACGTTCACCTTGGGCAATAACCAGTGCCTGGCCGTGGCCAGCTGCAGATGCTTAGGAAGGGATATCGGAAGAGGGAGAGGATAAAGTGATCCTTCCTCCAGCATACCCTCCCGGCTCCCAGTAATCAGCAGTTGAGAGACTTCCTGAGCCGGAGGTTGCATGAATTTGTGTAATCCTTTTTTTTTTGAATTCATTTATACTTTTGGCCTCCATGACATCCTGTGGCAATAAGTTCCACAATGTAATTATGTGTTGTGTGAAAAAGTATTTCCTTTTGCTTGCTTTAGACCCGGCTCCTGAACGTTTCTCTCCGTGCTCCTTTGCTCCGGCGTTGTGAGGAACAGGGTCCCCACCAGACCTCTTGGACCTCTTCAGACTTCTCAGTCTTCGCTTGCTCCGAGGTTTTCTTCTTCCAGACTGGAGTCTCTTCATTTTTCTAGTCTTTCCTCCTCATACGGTATCTATACCATCACTTCACTGCCTTCACCACCCTCCTCCATGTCCTCTCATTTTATTATTGCCTTTTGTTGAGATAAGATCACTGAAGTGAGACTTACTCACTCCGGAAGATGCAAATTCATTCTCCTGGAAGAAGGTCAGCTCAAAAGCTTTATTTTCTCAAGTCAGACTGACATGGTTCCATTTGTTCTACAACACATGCAGTCTTCGGCTTAGTGGAAATACACTTGTCTTCAAACACTTTGATTTAACCTCTTCTGAGCAAACCTCCAGCCCTAATTTAACCACGTGGGTTAACGTGATAGCCACGAGCAGATCAACGAATGGGGCTGTTTTACACGAATGGAATTTCATGCATGGGCTTACATTACTGCTTATTTACACCTGCACAAATCTCCTGTGCCCTACTGGCGGAGAAGACCCCAGCCAGAACAGCTGAGCTGATGAGCAGCCTGAAACTCAGAAGTCTCTGATTTCCAGGACATCTTTATTTATAAAATCTGTCTATTTTTGCTACTGTCATGCCTGCAAAACCAGCCTTCCTATTTTAGTCATCTCTGCTCTTTATTATTGTTTATATTCACCAAACCCCACAAATAAAGGCAGAAGAATGGATTTTGTTCTCTGCTACCATGTGTATTTCAGAAACCTCACTATCCAGTCATTCCAGACCTTGCTGTTAGGATGGCTTGATCATACTTGCAGATACAACCGGTCCTCGCTTGATGGGAACCAGTTGCTGGTCTCTTGCGCCGCTCCTGAGTAATTGTCATCCCAGGATTGTGTGGCAGCTTTTTAAAACTCCACTCTTCCCCTTTTGGCAGTAGCTTAGCAGCCACATCCTTCCCTCGCAACATGCCAGCTCCGCTTCTCCTCAAAGCAGCTCCATCCCCCTTTCCCCCTGCAGCTGCTTGTGCAAGCTCCCTGCAGCTGCAGCAGGTGAAGATCCCAGACTTGGGTGAGGGATGGAGAAGTCTCTGGGAGGCTGCGGGGAGAGTAGGAGGGGAAAACTTTGAAGAGTTTATTGGATTGTGGCCACTAAATGATAAACTTGGAGAATACGTATGTTGTATTATCAGCACCAGTGGGAACGAGCAGCAGAAAGAGTGTAGGAGGGAAAAATTGGGTTTCCTACTGCTTTGCAGTATTATTATGGCAATTTATGCAGAAGTCTGCTCTGGAAGGAGTAGCCCACATACCCTTAGCTCGCAGTCCTTTGGAAACCATGATGCAGAGCATGTTTTGGGGTGTGAAGGAGTCAGGAGAGGTTACTGGGTGCCCCAGCTGTGCTGCTTCCATGCAGAACTGTGTAGAATCACCCCGTGCCGGTCACAGTGGTGGAGGGACAAATCCTTACCAGATTTCAGCCTGGTTTAACTCTTCTTGGTTATAGGGGTAATTTTAAAATCCTTATTTCCCAAAGAACTGAGGCTGACACCATCAAGCTCACAGAATCTCTGTTTTGCCCTGATCCTGTGTCCCACCTCCTGCAACCTAAGGAAGCACGGAACTTGCTGGTGTGTTTCCAACAAAACAAACAGAGGGATAAAGGCCCAAGAGCAAACTAAGTCCTTGCAAGAAGAATGAAAACTGGCATCAAGGTAACGCAGAGAGATCCCACAAGCCTCACCACTGAGGGTCCCCGCCCTCCGCTAGACACCAGGCAGTCCAGGCCAGGCTGAGGTATGGATCTGTAGGAAACTGGGCTACACCAGCTCCGCCAATCACAAAACAACTGAACATTTTGAAGAAGGAGGTTTCTTTGTTTTTGCACTCAGCTTGGAAATCACAGCAGGGTGCATAGTCCCACCATACAATGAAAAAACTGCAACACAAACTCATCCTGTTTCAGAAAACAGGGCTCCCAACTGGGTAGAGAATGACCCAGTTGTAGGGCAAGATTCAGGTCAAGCTCTCAGTCAAGCATGAGAGAGAAACCCACAGGAAATGAGGTTTCATCAATTAATCATAGGGCTGGCAGGACTTTTTTTTTCTCTGTTGAAATGGTTAATACATCTTCCATCACAGATGCGACTGTACCAGTGTGAGAGTACTCCAACCTGGTTGGATCAGGAGGGCTCTGTTCACTGCTACTTTGCAAGTCCTCAGCTCCCAAGAGGAACTTTTGGGAATTCCCAAGACAAACCTTCAGTTTTTGGCAGAGCTGCAGGGCTTAGAGTTAAGACTTTTCAGAGGAAAGTTACTGCTCTTCAACAGAGCTGCAGTAACTCGCTGTGTGGACCCTCTTTTTCTGTTGTAGCACAAAATAAAACAAGGTGACAGGGCACGGTTAGAAAGTGGAGGAGCCGTACCTAGTTTAAAGCAGCTTTATGGCAGCGTAACTGCTATAGCTCCACGCTAATGCAACAGCTATTGCAATAAAGACAAATTGTTAGCCCCTTTGTACTGATGCAGAAGTTGTGTACGGAGATGAGTCCCTTGGACACAGCCCCTGCTAAGGAAGATAATCACTGAATCTGCACACTGGGATGAATTTACCCAGATCGTGTTGATCACGGACAGGCACAAACTCAGACCAAGAGATTACAGGGAAGAACCCAGATTAAGCTGAGCCCTTTGACCACCCTCCCTGAAAATTCAAGTTACAATACTGCGATTTAAAAAGCGTTGTGGGATGCACACTATATTCACAGGTATTTTATTCTGGATTTTTAAAGAACGTGTACCTTAAAGCACTGGGAGCTTCACCAAAAAAAAAAACCAAAACCCAAACAACCAAAAAACCCAGAAAATTAAAAGCTGGTGTACTCGGGGAGATCAGTAAATGGACATTCAGAAAAAAGCAACCTGCAAGTCGCCTAAATGAAATGGATTTAATCCAGCCCGCCGTCCTTTCTCTCCGGCACATAGCCTTCCCGTGTCCCTGAAAGAGACGGACTGTGTAAGCGCATGAAAGATTTACCAGCCCGCACCAGGCATGCTCCGAGGTGCAAACGCTGACAGAAGGGCTGAAGCGGGGGAACCCCCCACCTCACGCTGCTTTCCGGGGTACAGCCGCCCCCCCCCAAGCCCTGCGAGGCGGCCGGCAGGTCGAAGGGCCGCAGCCCTGCGGCGCCCGCGGCTCGGCCCCCGCTGGCTCCCCCCGCCTGCGCGCACGGCCGGCTCGCTCCCGCCAGCCTTCTCCCGCCCCCCCGGGCCCGCCGGGCAGGGGAAGCCGGGCGGCGGCTGCTGCAGCGCCGGTGGGGCCGGGCCTGAGGGGACCCCCCCGCCGAGGGCCGTTTTGAACCCCCTCGGGGCGCGCCGCGGGAAGCCCGGCCGTAGCGAAGCGGTTCTGGGCAGGAGGCGGGCGCCGCAGGGCTGCAGCCGAGCCGCCGCTGCCCGCCATCCTCCGCCGCCCCCTCTCCCTCAGGGCAGGGGCGGTGGGGGTGTGTGTCCCGGCTCGCTGCCTCGGCGGGCGATTACTCTGGCCTGGCCGAGCCCCGCCGTCCACCGCTGCCCCGTCCGCGCGGGCGCTCGGCCCGCCACTGCTCGCGCCTGCTCGCCCGGGATGCCGCCGGCGCTGAGGGCGCGGTGGAGCCGCCGCCGCCGCCGGGCGCTGGAGCGGGTGGGCAGCGGCCGCCGCCTCCTCCCGCGCTGACGCAGGGGGCGGGGGGCCGGGAGGCGGGGAAGGGCGGGGAGGGGCGGGAGGGATGGAGGCGCGCCGCGGCGCGCACTGAGGTGAAGCGAGGCGCGGCGCGGCCGGGGCGCAGCGCGGGTGGCGGCGGCGCCGGGTGCCCCCCCTCAGCATGGAGGCGCCCCCCGCAGCGGCGGCCGAGCCGGCGGCCTGGGCGGCCGAGGCGTTCGCCGAGCCGGAGCTGGGCTCGGAGGAGCTGGAGGCGGCGGGCGGCGCGCTGGACCGCGTCCTGCTGGAGTCGGTCTGCCAGCAGCAGGGCTGGGTCCGCGTCTACGGTAAGGGGGCGCCGGGGGGGGCGGGCCCGGGCCCCCGGGCAGGGCCGGGCCGGGCCGGGGGGGGGTGCGGCCCGCGGCCCGTTGCCGGCTGCGGTGGCAGGTTGGAAGTGGGGAGCGGCGGAAAACTTCCTGGCCCTAACTTCTTTCTCTTTTTTTTTTTTTTTTTTTTTTTCTTCCCCACTGCCGAAGCTCCCGGCTCCTTCCCCGCCCCTCTCGCGGTGCCGGATCCCGGGGCTCCGCCGCAGCCCGCGCCGTGCCCGCGGCGGACCCGTTCCCGCCGGTGCCCCGGCCAGGCAGCCCGCCCCGCTGAGCCGCCGCCGGAGCCGGCACCCGCGGGGGGCGGCGGGAGCAGCCGGGCATCCGCACCCGAACCTTTTGTGTCGCCGGGAGTCAAGTACAGGATGCGGGTGCACGCCGGGCTGAGCGCTCGCCGCCTGCCAGCGCCGGCTCTGATTAGTATTAATGAGGGACTGAAGGCCTGGGAGGCACTGATACGGTGGGTCCCGTCGCCCCAGACTTGCTGGTGGGAGTTAAATTGGCACCTTTATTATTTATGAAAAAGACTGTCTTCGGCAGTCTGGCCGGCGTACAGGACCCAGTGCTGTTTCCCCTTCTTTCCCAAACTCTCCCTGGTATGTAACCTTTTAAAACTAGCTTGATTTATGTGACCGGGCCTCTGGTTTGTTGAGGCTCCCAGCTGAAATGCAGTCAGGCTTAATCTCTCCATCAGCACCTAAATAGTGGAAATTCTGTTTTATCTTTTCCTTGTCTTTCCCTCTTGTTTGTCTTGGTAATCTAACGATAATTACTCCCACGTTTCAGAGTGAAGATCGCTGCAGACAGTGTCTTGTGTTCCCTCCTGTAACAAATTTGACGGTCCATCCTTGAAAAGGCAGCAGTTGTGTTTGCAGGGGCAGTTACTCATGTTACCATTGCCTAATACGATGGAGAGAGAACCTGTAAAAACACTTTCTTTTATCGGTACTTTTTTACATCAGATCCTGTCGTGCTGCTGGTTGTCCCTGTCGTCTTCCTCCCCTGCCCTGAACCCCAGGGAGGTTCTCCAGGTTTTCCCTGGCCTGTACAACTAGAAGCAAATGCTCTCAGTTACCCCTATCATTGATCTGTTACTGGTTGCATTGTTCCTGAAACACAGATGACATAAATAAGTTATCTACACCAACTCTGCCGGGTTTCTCGGCTGATGGCAGTTAATTATTGTGAGTACCACCAGCATTAGCCTTTGCATGTATCAGATGAGGAAGATCAAGCTGCAGGTTTTCTGGAGAGCACAGTCTGTGCAAAGACCTTTGTGTTTATTTTGGAAGCTTGAAAAGCTGGTGCAGTGGGACGAGGTTGTCTGTCTGCTTTCTGTCTGGTGCATCAGTGAGCAAAGTTATACTTAGCGCAATTAATTGTAATAGAAGTTTGGGATTTTTAGTAGTTTCCACCGTGTCTACCTTGCTGCTTCTTTGTGGCTTGCTTTTGTTAATCTCGGCCTAATGCTGAGACTCTAAAATGCAGCTTTCTAAAAAAAAAAAAAAAATTCTCTCTGTTGTCAGGGGAAGCTCCTAAGAGAGCAGATTGCCTTCAAATTGTTTGTTTGTTTAGAATACTTACCAAAGGTAAAATGAGACTGTACTTAAGAAGAGGACGTCTGGCACCAGCCTATCTGATTGTTACCCAAGGTTATATCTTGTATGAGTGGAAGCAGGAATGCGGTTTCAAAATTAGCCACAGCAAAAAACATTGCTTGTTGATAAAGTCACATGTTGTGCTGTGTTTGTAGCCTGATGCTAACATGTAGATAAATGGAAAAAAAATTCCCTGTGACAGGGCAGCTAGCTCACAGGCTATAAAAATCAGCATAGACTTTAAGCATGTAAAAATACATCTCGTAGCCCAAGGACAATAACTAATTATTCCTAGTCTGTGTTTAAAAACAACTCATTATCTCTCTCCCTCATAAAGAATCTGATATGTTAGTGTCTTTTCTTCTTCCCTATGAAATAGCAATCGGATTAGCTAGTATTTGTTTATTTCCTCCTGCTTATTAGCCTTTTTTTCTTGCATGAACACATCTGGAGAAGTTTGTGGACAATGAATCAAGCTGAAACTGTGCCATGTTTGTGCACAACTAAATATGGGTTACAAACCGATGAGTGACAAGTGTTATTTATAGGATTAAAAGTAAAGCCTTGCACAGTTGTTTGAGGAACCACAGCAGCACAGGGAAAGAAAACGGGAGCAGAAAGCTTAGCCTTATTGTCTGTATTGTCTGATAAACAATGAGAACACTAACACTAATTATTTCACCATGAATGGCTGGGGGAGGGAAGGAATATCTAGCATATGAAAAGTGGCAAAGCATTTTTCTAGCGTGGCAAGAAATGCAGCTTTTGATGTCATGTCGTTTCTTTTCCATGTGCCTTGCTGCGTTGCAGAGTTGTTCTAAATGAAAGGTGACTGTCTGAAAAGTGGCTCAGGGAGTGGAATCGCTCATTTTAAAGAAAGGAGTTCAGCAGTCGCTTAAAGACGGCTGTTTTTCTGTGCATCTCTCTTACACGGTGGTGCGCCATCCACTCTGTCTTTATCTAAGGAGTTAATTATTGGCATGAGGGGTGCTGGTCCGGTTGCGGAGCCAGTAAAACTTTGTAAGCACAGAGAAAAGAATTTAGTAGTAAAGTACCATCATTACTGGTCTCTGTGGCTTGCCAGCAGTATGACAGTGATGTGAATACAGTAGGACTTTACAATGTCTGGGATGTGATTTCAGTGTGACACTGAGGTCTTGTCTGACTTCACTACGAGATCTAAATCATAGTCTGGCTATTTTTGCATTTCCTGCGTTAGCTGCAGTAGTTGAAGTCTAGCTTTTTCATTCTGCGTTTTGGAGGTTCAGCAGCTTCTAGTTAAGGGAATTAGCAAGGACATTATCAAACCGTGGAAATACAGTTTCCTTACTGAAGGACAGAGTTTGTAACATAAGCAGTTTCCTCTAACCTGATGTTTGAATAGTGAAGGGGAACAGTAAATTTGCTTGTCAGAGTGATAGGTTTAATTGCTTCTGAAACATGAATCATGTGACTGTTGTTAGATGATGTTTCCAAGAACTAGTTTTGACACACATCTAATGTTTCTGTAAAATACCGTATCAACATGTGTTCTGGATGATGGCTTTCTTTCAGATTGATGGCGTGTGTGTAATGGGTAGGAGGGAAGAGGTGGCTTGCCTGGATTAATACTGTGATTTTTTTTTTTTTTCTGTGTACAAGGGATAACTGACTGTTGAAAGCATCCACCAATGTTTCAAGGTCTTTTTCTCTGCTCTTTGAAACAGACTTTGGGAGGAGGAGGAGGCAGGGGAATAACTGCATTTACAGCATTCTCAGTGCTATCTGTGAAAACAGAGCAATTATATTGCTTGGTGTGGTTGACTGAACATTCATGGATTTTGTAGCAATGAATTATAAAGCCAGAATCGCAGCATTGTTGTGAAGTGTTGCATGTGATGGGGACAGGATTGGATTTTGCCTGACTTAGAGTCTGTGTCTAAACAGGTTGTAAACTTCTGTAACAGAAGTTGTCAATTTAGTCTCTAATGTGCATGCTCTAAGCTCAGGGCAAACGCTTGTGCTAAAATTTCAGAATGGGAATTGCTCAAATATGTAGAAAATAGCATGGGGAAGAGTGTTCTTGAATGTTCATCCTGCAAATAGACGTTGTTGCTCTGGGCCTTATCTGGACTAGGAAATGTCTTTCTCTTTTAGCAGTGGTGCTAAAAGATGATAGCAGTTGTATGAACGTGAGCGCAGGTCGGACATGGACATTTTCATCACCTTGTTCTCTAATCCTCTGAGCAGTTTGGAGACATTCCTCGCTGCCAGAATGAGCCTCCTCATCCCTTCTTTCCTGGCAGAAAGAGAAGGCTCTTCAAACACAGGCTTGAAGGGCTCCATGTTTTTTCATGGGTATTGATCTACAGGCAGAGCTTCGCTGGCTCTGACTGCAGAAAAAGCCCTAGACCCAGTGCAACCAGACAGAAACGTCTCTTGGCTGCCTCAGACCTGAGTTCCAGGCTTTTAAGTATTGGCCCTCAGAAAATATTAGACTCATGCTCAAGACTGAAGCCACAGCAACGCACAGTGTCATGTGGAGATTAAAAAATAGCTGTGGCTCGAGCACTGAAGAGAAGCATCTCCTAATCATGTGAAATTCAGTTCGAAAGCCCAATTTCTGTCAGTTATCCATTCCAGCAATCTATCGTCTACTTTGCTCAGCTCTTGCATCAATGACTCCAACTCTGTTCTCAGAGTTTTCTGGTTCTGTACAGCTTGCCTCTCTGCGGCTCTGTAGGTAGCTTGATCCCTACCTTTTTTTTTTTTTTTTTTTTTGCTGCTCTTCCACTGCTTGCAGTTGTACCTAAAAATGCAAAGATTATCCATTTCCAAACCATCTCATTTGGGATGAGCAGCAACAGGCTTTGATAATGAATAGCATGTCATTGTCAGCACATCACCTCCTCCTAGCGCTGCTCGTGCTGTTGGCCAGCTTTTTCCGAGGTGCTCATGGGAGGATGGTGAGTGAGAGCCTTGACCCTCCCCAGGGTCCACCCGAGCCGGTGGAGATCCCACCAGGTGGCGGCATCTTCATTGCGGTGGTGCAGGAGCTGCTGCGGGTGCCCGAGGCTGCCTGAAGCAGGCTGGGGGATAGCGTCCTCCACTTCAGAACCTTATCACTCCTCTCCAGAAGCTCAATTAAAAAGTAATCTGGAGGCTGTATAACAAGGGGTAGGTAAGAAGGGTGTATTTAATGTAAAAACCAAAAAACCACTCATAACAAATTGAAGCGGCAAGGCAATCTGATATAATTGAGGGGTGGCTGTTACAGCTGTAGAAGGTTTTCTTCTTGAGATGCGTGCAGGTAGCGTAGCTGGGCTACTGTCTGCCGCTGCATTTATGAGTGTGTGCTCATAATTCCTTGCAGGAGGTCGTTTGCTGTTCTGAAGACCTTAGTGGGAGATAAGCTGAAGGTGCAGATGAGACCCTTGGAAAGCTGGAAGGAAGCTGAAGAGCTGCACAGCGTGTCTGGCAGGCGGCCTTGTACTGGGAAGCGTTCATGAGCATTTCTTTCCCTTCAGATCAATAGGCTTGTTTTTAACTCTCCTAGAAAGCTGGTGCAGAAGCAGGCTTAGAGGATAAACCTTGTTGGGCCAGGAAATGTCATTTCCCATGTGTTTGGACAGTGCTGCTACAGTGATACACCTTCAGGTACCGCTGCAGTGCAAATGCTCAATAACAGAAGCATAAAGCTTTTTTTCATTTTGTTGAGATGATAAACAACAATGATTTCTGGTTGGTGCCCCATTGTAAAAGGTAGAGTTTAATCAAAAACAAGTTTTAATTGACTGCATTTGCTACAGATTAAACAACAGGCAGGTGTGGACAGAGATACTGCTTTTCCTTGCCAGCCAGCAGCAGGGAATGTCAAAAGATGCGACTGAAGTGCTCTTACAGGTGATCTGCTCATACCTGCTGTATGACAGCTGCTCGCCTAGCTGGTTTTGACTGCAGGGAACTCTTGCAAGTGCATAGGGGGTGAATTAGGCGTCCTCTGCTACCACAGCTATGGCGTGTCTGCTTACTTTCTTGTGTATTTGCAGTGGTGATTTGGAGTGCAGCTGGGGGCTGGATATGGCCTGTTTTCTTCTTTGTTGCTTTACTCCCAAACTTTATTGCAGAATTAGCCCTTTGACGTTCAGTCTGTTTGCCCATCCTTTTTTAAGGAACATGGATGTTAATTTATGCACGAATGGATTTTTTACAATTTTTTTTTTTAGGAGTTTTTAGCTGGGCTCTTTCAGCTGCCTGTGTTGTTGCAAATGTTGCCTGGGTTACTAATTTATTAAGTCACTTATATTGTTGATGACTTCAAATATTTTAGAGTGTGTTGGGGAAAATGAGGATGGCATTATTTTAAAACAGTAGTTTCCTGACTCCTGTATTTCAGTCACACTATTTATCTCTGGCTGAACATTTTCATGTGGTGCTGTTTCCTATTTTTAAACAATAGAGGAAAAAAAGGGAAGATAAGAGGAGCATAACTGTGACCCATTGACTTATTATGAGATCATGGGTTCCTTTCAACCGATATTTATAGTTTTTTTAAAAAATAGCTGAGATTTCAGCATTTTCTGGCATGTACGCCTTTTTAGCCCCAAGGTCACAGAGTTAAGCTCTCATCTGAATTCTTTCAAAATCCTCTGTAAAAGCACGTAGTAGTCATGGAAATAAGATTTGTATCTGCAAGGAAAGTAACCAAGTGAAAAAAAAATACTGTGTTTTGGTTTGTAAACTTCTCACAAAGTCCTCTTGTGTGTTTTGACACCCCCCCTATCTCAGAAGGCCTTTATAAAAGTGATCAGGAGGGAATGACATTTGTTAATTCTCTTTAATGGTGTTTCAAAAGGTCACGAAACTGTAGAAAGGCTCTTCTCCAAGTTTCAGGATTATTTTAATTATAAAGCAAGTTGGAGTAGTGCAAGTAATGAGCTCTTGGAGGTGAAGGGGGTCTTTGCACTTAAGTAAATGTAAAACCAAGTCCTGGATTTAGATCCCTTATTATCTAAAGAGACTACTTTTTTTTTTTTTTTACAGCTGGGAATACCCTATTAAAAATTAGCTCTTACACTGCAAGAACTGGCAGGCACTTAGTTAAACACATTAATTCTGCAAACTGTGGGAAAACGACACCCATTTCAGCAGATGTGCAATGCGTCTGGTGTAGATTTGCATAAGAATGCATATGCTTCTCTGTTAGTTTCTGGCTTGATTAAAACTTGCAGGCACCTTTTCCCTTCCTGTGGTGCTGTGTCTGCATTCTTGGACATTAGCGGTTTAATTGAAAAAGCCCCATTTTCTTCTGTGTTAAGATAATTAGTTTTATTTACGCAGTACTGCACGGTAGATGCGCTTGGCGTTTTACAGACAGAGGCTGCTTTGCTTGCCTTCTGGAATTTGTAGCCTGGACCATAGAAGAAAGGAACCGGCAGAGATGAAAAATGGCAAGTGTGTTTGGAAGTGGATGGAGGATTATGTGGCAGAGTATCAGGAGGTGGGAGGGGATTGTGTCTATTGAGTCCTTGCTTCCAAGGAGGTCTGGGAATGGAATCAGTACTGTGGTTGAGAGAATGAGAAGTGTTTGGGAACCTGTGACTAAAAATGATCACCCATCTCTTGGACTTAATCCTTCCCAATGTTGGGATTTCATGTAACAGTCCAAAAGATTGAGCAGAACCTCTGCACCTCGGTCCCGTTCCCAATCTGGATGGTACAAAAAAAGCATAGAAAATTCTTTCAGGTAGACAATAGATACTGTAGCATTACCTGAGAGAGCTTTCCATGCTCTGAGTAGCAGGGAATTTTAGCAAGGTGCGGGGAGGCAGGGTATTGTAAAAGATGAGAACTTGGATTTTTGACTTGGAAGTTTCTGATAAGGAGAGAGAAACTAATTAGGAAGTGACATTTTGCATAGGTGTGACAGATACTGGATGCCCACCACCCCGATCCATGGCTTTGGGAGAAGAGGTTTTGTGTCAGGGCTGTTTTTAGGGTTTGGGTTGGTGGGGTTTTTGGCATGAAGGAATGAAAGACAATTTAGCAGTATTCTAGACAAAGCTTAATGCTCCAGGAATGCTGGTCTGGAGCTGTGCTGCCCTGTCTCTCCTGCTGGCAATGGTTTTTTGTAGGCCTGGTAGCCAGCGGAGCACTTTTGGGTTGGCCAGCACCAGAGGGAGTGTTACCTTGCCAGATGAGAAGTGGTTGTATTGCCTGCATGCAGCACCTTTAGCTTTGTCATTTTATCAGGGACAAAGTATTTATTGGTGTGGAGGTGAGAAGGAACGGGAGGAAATACTCTTGGTAGGGGTTGGTGGGACTGAGCTGTCGCTGGATGGCAGTGAGCCAGCTTGCACCCTTAACGGCTTCAAGCTCTCCTGCAAGAGGACTGATGCCCCCCAGCTCTAGAATAGCAGTGTTTTTGTTTAGGCTGAATAAGTTGGAAAGCCTAGAAATTTATGCCATATCCGTTTTTTGGGATATCCTTCACAGAAGAACTTGAAGTGACTACATGGAATATAACAGTGTAGCTGCATTTTTCCTCTTAGGAAACACATCTCCTTTTGCCAGTGAGGGTTTGGAGGAAATATAAATGGGACTGGTACTTCTAGAGGGATTTCTTTTCCATAGTTGGTACTTGTATGGCAGGTAGAGTTAAAAACCTGCTTGCTTTCTCCGGTTTCTCATTACTTGAGTCAGTGGATTGGCTTGAGATAAGCAGAGGTAATTCACACCCTCATTTAGCTGACTCTTTAGTACACTGATACCTGTTTCAACAAGATAGGCTACAGATGCTGTGCTAGTCAGCGCAGCCTATCCTATGAGGCTTTGAGGAAAATGTGTGGAAAATAGCAGTGGCTGGGAGGGCTGAATCCAGTTCTTGAATTCTTTAGGGAATGAAATGATCACTTTGCTTCAGTTTTGGGTACCATTTTGTCACAGCAAATGGTGACTGCTCTATTAGCAATTTCTTTGCTGCCCATTGGGGTAAAAGAAGGAAGGATCAGTTCCACTTTCACCATTCATTGCCTTGCCATGTCGGTGCATCCAAAGCATTAATGGTTTTATTTGAGAGGGCTGCTGTGAGCTGGGAAGGTGAAGAAACGAGGCACAAGTACGTCAGATAACTTGCCCAAGGACTTAGGAGAAACTTGGCAACAGAGGTCAGATCTCCCGAGACATCTACAGTGCTTTGCTTGCATACTTGAGTTGCACTGCTTCATGTTTGGGATACCTTTAAGCCTGCTACTGTACTTGGATCCTCTTGTGACTATTAATAATCCTCTCAAATACCCTATTAGCTGCCAGATCTGTAGGTCAGTGGGGCAAGATGCTCTCAGAGAGGAAGCTTTCATTCAGGTGATTGTCTGCTCTACTCCCTGCCCACCCTGTCCCGTCCCCGCCCCCCCCCCCCCCCCCCCCCCCAAAAAAAAAAAGACCACCAAAAAACCCCAATCAAAAACCCCAATGGTGAAGTTCTGTTGACCTTCAAAATGTAATAAATTTATCTCATTACAGTGATAGCAGGCTGGACTGCTGGTATGTAGGAGTTTGGATAGCTGGCATTGATTACCTTAATTTGTGGACAGGGCAAGGTGTTTGATTGAATCATTATTTCCAAGTAGGTAACTTCACTGTTGACTGGGGGAGGAAAATATATTGTGGATCGAGACTGGAAAACCATAGAGCAAGGATTAAATCACCTGAAGCTCTAACATCCTTTCCATGGCATGTGAGACCCTGTGCCACTGTGTTGGCTTTGCCAACGGTTGACTGATCCATAGTAGTTTTCCATGTTAGTTCGGTATTTTATCTTGATATGCAAGAGTACAGTGCGGTACAGGCACTATGAAAGAAGAGGAGACAAAAAGCTTCCTGAAAAGATGTTTATTTACATTATGAGGTTATACCTCAGGCTGTACAGACAAGCTGCTGCCTTTGCTGTCTTTCCTAGCTTGCTTGGGTATACTGGAACACGTACATCACGTGCTAAAAGTACAATGTGCTCACGCTTGCTAAGAAATCATCAGACTTCCTCATCAAATAATACCAAGCATTTGCTATTTTGAGGTAGTTTTCTGTAACTATTTTCTATCTTTTTGTTAAGCATGGTAGGTAGTTGATAAGTCTCTTGGAAAATAAGAAATCAGGAAAAATGGAATGGTATCACCAAAACAGAAATAGAGAGCTATGGCAAAAGGCTGTGGTGTTTAAAGAAAATAGTAGTACTTAAAAAACCCAGCATCCTTTTGAATCGGTCTTGAGAAGATTTATCTTCTAGGTGGCATAAGCTTATGGACCCTCTTTCGCTCTTGCTGTCTGGCAGCACTTGTGTAGGATGCTGGTGAGATGTGGGGTGATTGATTACCCCGTTGAATGGATTTCATGGGCTTCTTCCTTAACTCCTTCCATTAGCTAAGGCCTTGCTCACTGAAGTTTTCAAATGGCCTAAACTCCTTGGAGGTAATGAGTTTTATATCCCATATAGTAAGGTAGCAAAAAAATTTTATGGTCTCGCCATAAATATTTATGTCAGTTTTCTTTCACATGCCCTTGGCTGGTGACTCCTGCTTAAAGAAGCCCCTGTGGTTGTTCACGTCAAGATCTGTAAGTAGTGTCGAAGCAGTGTGAACTGAGGCTGTTTCAAACCAAACTCTTCTCATTCTGATTCCAGTTGCTGCTAGTTTCTCAATTTATAACCATTAAGTCATTATAACCATTAAATCAAATTAAGGAAGAAAGCCTCTTTTTTTTTTTTTTTTTTTTTTTGTCAGCCTAGACAAGCTTTATAGACGGAAGTTAAGCATTTTCCGCTCTAATTTCTTTTCTTTTTTTTGGACTTGCTAATAGGGAAGTCAGGAATGTGAAGTAAACAGCCTCTGTTCGCTGAAATGATGAATGTGTAGGAGAAAGGAAGGATGATAAGAGGGAAATGAATATTTTTGATTCCAGCCCAGTGATGGAAAGGAGAAGTTTGCATGCTGTAAATATGAAAATACATCTGAAACTTTAATGGAAAAAAATTTTTTGAGAGGAATGCAGTAACAATAGTTTAATACCTAAGTGGTATGAGCATGCATTAATCTTCCCTATACCGGCACAACTTCCTTTCTGCTGTTTCTTTGTCAGAACACATGACTTTTTCTGTGTTAAAAAATAGAAAAGGTTGAAAATAGAAAACTGTCTGAAAATGTAGTACAACTATCAAGGATAAATGTTTAGTGCAAGAGCAACATTCACCTGAAGCCTTGTGTCTCAAATTTATGTAGATCCTGACTTCATAGGGTGTTAGGCCAGTTATCTCAAATTGTATGTTTTCCTAATTTGGGTTTAATAGCTCTCCTGCCATCTTTAACTTAATGCTCTGAAGGAGGAGGCATCCAGTCATGCGTAATTTTTGCCTATACGAGCCAGAAAGCAACTGCGAATTATCCATAAGCAGCTAGAAAGAGGTTATCTCCTTAGTTCTATATTGTGACTTAAACATTTATTTTAAAATATATTTTAAGCCCTGTCTATACAATGAATTTGAAGTGCAGAAGTTGTTACTGTCAAGAGACAGTAACTGTTTTCATTGCAGTGGTCCATCTCTCTGCTTTGAATGAGTTTGAAGCCTGGACACAGAAGAGTGCTCTAATGGGAGTTAAGGTAGCTTCCCGTGTGAGTAGGTCGGTGTTCCTATAAATAGCTGCCAGGAATTAAATTGACCTACTTCTTCCTTGCTGAAAAACTACTTGCTATGATTGCAGGTTACATTAGCTGGGATGTTTCACTAACATTTTGGGGAAAAAAGTTGAGAGTGGACTGATGGACCCTAGTTTTCTGTGCGTTTGGGCTTACGACCTTGGACAGCCAGCTCTGCAGGATTAGCAGAGGTATCCGCTGGCCCGCTGTCCAGGCCACGAGATCTCTTGGCTGACATCCATCCACTTGTAGAACATAACCACCACATCTGTTTACAGATAAATCTGTACCTAGATGGCTCTAAGATAACTTTGGGATGGATCTTAAATTAAAACTGCGGTGAGGGGGGTTGTTGGGAGTGTGTGTTATATCCAATAACATAAATCTTTGCTGTCAAGGTTGCTATTGTTGTTGGTGGAGTTTAGAAGGGTTATCATGAGTTCAGTCTAAAAAGCATGCAATTATGTTTATAAAACTTCGAGCAGCTTTGCAGGAGAATTACAAAGGAAATGCTGTAGTGTGTCACTTATTGTGTACTTCTATTTCATCCATGGAATGGCTTACCAGTGGAAATGTTCTAGCCGTACTTTTGATGTCCATTTATAATAACCACTCGATTCTATAGCTGACACAGTATCCCTCCCTGTTTTGTTTCCATACTTCATTGATGTGGCTTCTGGTGACCTACTTTCACCGCTTTAAGGTTGCTTTTTTCATTCCCTTCCAAAAGGAAGTGCCATCCATGAGAAATGTTGAAAGCTTACTAGCCAGTTTTGAATACTGGTAGGTGGAAACTTGGACCTGACTGAGTGGCCTTCCACTTAAACCAAGGGTAGATGACATGAGTGACTCTTAGGTACTTTCCTTACTAAGCCCTGTTGCTAGTCATTTTGAGACTCACCTGGAGGTGGATGTTTGTGGAGAATTAGGGAAGGAAATGGCTGTATTTCCTTGGAGCTCTCATTACTCATGACTGAATTGGTTAGCCCTGTGACTCCAAAGGCACTGCATTTGCGTCTTGTCCTTGTAAGGGGTCAGCAGTATGTCATGTGCTTATTACTTAAGCACTTGCACAGCTGGAGGAAGGAACATCCCAGTTCTTACTCCTTTTGCTCATTCAGGGGTATTCTTCCTTAGCATTGCTCCTTGTGGTTTTTTTCTGTAATTTCCACTGGTGGTGATTCAGCTCAAGGCTCAGCTGTATCTCTCTTCAATTAGTGGTGCTTTTGCTTTTTATATGGGGCATGAGGTATGTGCTTACTTATTTGTGGGGACACTTAAAGAACTGGTTAATATGATGCAGATGTGCAGTTTTAAGCAGATACATGGCATTTAGCTAAGTCTTGTGGAGGGATTGATACCTCAAGGTATTATGTATCATCGGAAAAAAAATAATTCACTTCTGTAATTTCACAAAGTGGTTGTAGGTTAGCATTTGTAATCATAATCTCATAAGACTTGCTGCTTTGCCCCCTGCTCCATTGCACTCGAGTGTCATGTTGGTATAAACACTGGTTATGCCAAAGAAAAAATACACACCAGTCTTTTTCCTGGAACCTTGATGGCTTTTTGGTTGCCAGCAAAGAGTAGCCAGATCTTTTGTGTGTGTGCTTCTGTTATAAAATGAGTATGCTGTTAATTGTAAGTGCACAGTTTTTGCCTGGAACAGCAAAGAAAACCACGAGGGAAATAGTTTGTGTGTGTGTGTAAATGTCAAAGGAATTTGAACAAAGGTGATGTCCAGATCCCATTAGGATCTGGGGATGAACTTGTCTTCACTGCACTGGTGCTCAGTGTGCAGTGCCCCGAACCCTCGTAAGAAAACCTTTAGTAGAAGATGAATGAAGACCTTAAACTAGCAAGAGATGTTCACTGGTGGTGCAGGTAAGAAGGCACGTGAGGAGAAAGATCTTCTTGTCACCCACTGTTGTAAGTAATACACGTTGTGCCTTTCCTTGTTGCCTTTGTCATGTTTAACTGGACATGGGCATGTGGGCTGGTAGGAACGTGAGGTAGAGGTATGCTTCTCAAGGGAGTGCTAGAGGAGTTGAAGGGGCTAAAAATTTAGCTAAAAGTAGCTGCGTTTGAGTCTCTTGCCTCAAAAGGCAAGCCTAGGGCATCGGACTGAGCGTTACCAGGGCTCTGAGGTGAAGGGAACTGCACGTGGTTGGTGAGAAAATGAAGAATTCAGCAAATGTTGTGAATGCAAGCTGCAGTCTGGTGGCAACCTGTGTTACCCAGTAGATTGCTGGGTAGACCAGCTATTTCTCCATGTTTCTTGCCAGCAGGATATTGGGTGAAAGGGGGGTGGTGCTATTTTTCTTGGAAGCAAGCTCAGTCCAGAGGCGTGAGATGTTAAAGTTTACAGTGGTTTGCCGTTTTTTTAGGATGTTCTTTTCCTCTGGTTGAAATATCCAGTAAGGCAGGTGAAAAGACTGAAAGCTACTGATTTCTATACTTTATTTTTTAAAATACTGTCTTTCATCAGCAGATAGGAGACAATGCAAATTATTCTCCAACATGTGCAGATGCATTTTGTTGCTTGGAAGCTGAGCAGGAGCTTTGATAAATTATCAGCATCTGATTCCAGAGCTCTGACAGTCTGCAGCCTCCTTAATATTCTGATGAGCCATCGTGGGTATTATTCCATTGCATTTTTTTCCCCCTTTTGTATTCGTGAAACCCATATTGCAATCTGAATGCTCCTGGTTTAGGATTGAAAGAGATGCTGGTGGGCTCTATGCTTTGCTCAATTTGCCTTTGACAGCAGAGCAGTGGAGAGTGGATAGCATGATTCTTCTCCTTGCCTGCCCCGCGCCTCCCCCCCCCCCAGTAGTACAAATGCAGCCTGAATGAGGAGCAACTTTGAAAATTGAAGAGTTATTTTCTGTTCTGTTCATAATTGTGTCTTTCTAATATTAAGAATATCAAGGCACATAAATTATTCATGCCAGGAAGAAATCCTCAATAACATTTTCTTAAGAAGAAATGATGGCACTTCGGGGGGACGGACGGGACATTTTGCCTCTAAAGACTTTGAGCAACTCTGCTCTGGATTCTCTGGCAAGTGTACTATTCCAGTGACAGCTTATCTTTGGAAATAACTGCAGTTTAATTTACATGTGTCTTTTAAAATGTAGCTTGCTTACCCAGATGGCAATTAGATTCAAGTTAATGGTAATGTAAAACAGCAGGATCTAGAGTAGCTCTCCAGCCTAAGGGCTGACCATTTTTACCATCCATCTGTTTTCCAAATGATTTATTTCATTTTCCCACTTGGTTTCGTTGCCTCACCCCTCAGTTTCATTCTTGCTGCTCGCAGTACAGTGTGGGAAGAACAGCTGCACTTAGCAGCTCCAATAAATTGCTTTATTAGAATTAGAATTGTGTCTGCGTTACACTAATACCAAATGTCTTGGTTCATCTTGTAGCCTCTAAAACAGATAGTCATCATTTCCACGCTGCCGGCTTACAGTGGGGAAAGACGGCTCCAACTCAGCCCCCTGGATAAATGGGGATACAGTGAATTGCATGCTGCCACTGGGTGATTTGTTTAGCTTTGTCAGCAGCCAGACATGTCTTATTCCCCACTTATTATATGTTGAGCACAATATGCAGGAGGAAGGACATGCTTTCAAACAGCTCGGGAATAAGGATGAGCTACCTTTCTGTCAAAATGATGTTAAAATGTCCTTATGCTGCGTTTCTATGTTGAGGATTTAATGTGGAAATTTAGAGGAACAATACAAATGTTACCTTAGGACATAGCAAAACCAATTCCAATTGTCCATCTCAAACGTGCAAGCTCTTTGGAATTCCTTGCTGAGAAAGAGAAAATAAAATGCAAAATCTTAACTTTTCAGGTTTTCCAGTGAAGAACAGTCTAGTGAGTAGGGAGTTACCTTTTTTTGTTGTGAAGCAGCTCACGTTTTGTATGGCAAGATGAAAAACTATTTCTTGCTGCTTCTCCTAATTTTTTTTATAGAAATTGGAGTATGTACCAGGTGCAGTAGATTGTGTACAACCCCAGGGAAGCCATACCTGCAGTGTCCTGGAGATGAAACAGAGCAAGCCTTGGACATCAAACTCAACTCCAGGATCTACCTTGCTACTCCAGAGTTGATATGGAAAGCCTGCAGGAGGAGGTGGTGCCTGGAGAGAGGCCTTGTCAACAGGCTTGCTTGCTCAGGAGGAGGATTCAATTTGAAACACTGCCTCTGGGCTTCACTTTGAGGCTTCTCATCTTTTCATATCTGCTGGTTAAATGTGAGCTGCTGTTTTCATTTGTCTGGTCTTTGGATCTGGTTGGTGGAAGCTCGCTGCAGAGCACTGGGGAATCGCCGCTGGAGAAGCACTGTGCCCAAGTGGTGTTACTTCTGAGGGTAGTAGGAAAAGCCATTTTCTCTTCAAGTTTTTCTGATTTCTTATGTATTTAATATATAGCTAATGATTTTTCAAAATGAGTCTGTGCCTGTGGTACACCTGCCATGGGGTCCTAAGCACAATTTCTTTGGTTTTAGAAGTGCAGCCCAAGTAGCATATTAACACTGTTGTAATTTAATTTGTGAAGGAAGGGCTAAAAAGGGAGGAATTTATGTTGGATGTCTTGTCAACCTTATTTAACATCAGCACTTAAAATATTTCACTAGAACATTTCCACCTTGGTCATTAGTAGGTGGATGTTTTTGTGGCTGGTAGACACAAGGTATGCACTTCCATTCACACATCTTTGCCATTGCTTTTTTTC
This sequence comes from Falco cherrug, assembly GCF_023634085.1. Lineage (NCBI taxonomy): Eukaryota > Metazoa > Chordata > Aves > Falconiformes > Falconidae > Falco > Falco cherrug. The sequence goes on from NC_073708.1 coordinate 6,223,465, forward strand.
TCTTACTTCAAATACCAGTTGTTTCTTTTGAGTAGTTTGTAGTGGCAGAGTGGATAGAAGAAGTGGGGTTTAATTAAATCTTTCCCAAGGTGTGCCTCTGCCTTAAAGAAGAGAGAAGGTGGTATTTATAAGCAAAATAACACATTTTCAAATGCAGTGTGTGGTTGTGGTTTTTTTGACTGTTCTGATTTTAACTGGCATTCTGTGGGTGAAGTGCTAGAATAAAACCTAGCACCTGCGTTCTGTACACTCACTTTAAAGGAAAAGCAGTAAGAAAATACCAAGAAAGATGGGGAAATGAGCAGCAGCCCTAAAAACCTAAACTCTTCCTAATCGCTCCTTTTTTTCTCTTGTGTTACTGCACTCTCAGGAGTTCACAGGCAGCCTGAAAGCAGAAACCAAAGTACTTCAATGGGGATTTGACAAATCCACCTGTCAGTGTCACCAGACAACTGATTTATCATCTTTGACAAGTAGAAAATTGCTTTGACTTGTCTGCAGGACAAGTAAAATTTAGTAATAGTGATGGGGTATTTTAAAAATTGTCATGATCATGTAAATCCTGTTATCTCTGTAACCCAACACTAGCAAGTTCTGAACTGTAAAATGACATTAACTTTTGGGGAGGGGGGGGGAAGTCATGTATTAACAGATAACTGGATATTTTTCCCCCTCAGTTCATTTTTAAATCCTGTTGCCTTTCAGAGGCTGACATTTCTGTCTCCTGGCCGTATTTCTCTGGTAATAGAATATTGAAGGAGATGTCTTTTAAAGGAAAAAAAAAAAAAAAAAAAGAAAAAAAAGCATGTAGCTACATCACATCATAAAATACAAAAGAAGAAAGTATGCTTAATCTGACAAAGCATCAGTGTTTAGGCTATAAGCTCATTATAAGGCTTGTACAGTAGGAGCTGATTTTTTTTCAAATTAATTTCTATGTATTACCATAATAAACATTTTAATGTTATCCTTTCCTTCCCTCATATCCTTAGCAGCTGAATATTTCAGTAAGTTTCATTCATTGCAGCCTTTATCCCCATCATCCATGCACGATCTGTTTACAAGAATGCTTATAGGTATTTCCAGTTTAGTTTAATGTTTCAGGTTATGCTGCTTTGGCAGTTTCTCTCAGTGCATTTATGCTAACATTTAAGCTGTTTTGGGAAAATACTTGGGGGAATATTGAGACTTTTGTATTTCTAATTTTATTTGATAGGTAAATGCAAAAAAGTCGCATTGTATTTATTCTATGTAAATCTTTCAAGTGTCCGGAAAATAACTTGCTTGTAGCTAGCATCTAACACCTCGAAAAACAAGGCTTGCACTGTAGCATTTTGTTTGGTATGTTTGTTATTTGCTTACAGTAATAATAAAAGCCTCGTGTTTTGCTGACTGCTGTAACTGAAAGGCTGGGGGAATCTAGAAAGTAGGAGTAGGACACTGTTACACTGCAGAAATTGGTAGGGATTTGTGCAGAACCCAAAACTAATTCCAGCTTCCTAGAAGCTGGTAAAGTTTCAGGGTTTTTGCACCACTTACATTTAGTCTTGCAGCTTAGTATTCTGCTATTGCTTTTCTTCACTCAGTTCGTGAGCAACTCTCTAGAAATGTCCAAAAACTATACTGTACTGATCTAGGCATGGATCGTAACATACATCTGCTGGGATCCTTTATTTGCATCCAAAACCTGTCAAAGTTACTGGCTCGGTTTTCCATAACAATCTCATGTTCAGCATGTTGTCCACAATTACCCCATCTCTTTCAACACTCCTGCTTCCTGAGTGTTCTTCCCCATCAGCAGCTTTGAATATTTCTCCTTTTGCCTCAAGTGTCTTTTTTGTCCCCTGCTCTCTACCAAGCTAGTTGTCGGCAGGTAGCAAGGTGTGGCATTCCAGTTAGAGGTCTTGAAAGCTCTCGATGGGAAGGCTAGATGAGCGTTTGAAACCAAATTAAAATTTCCCAGCAAAATGTTAGCTTAATCGTGAATGCTAGTTATGTAAAACCTGATTATTCTTTTTTTCTAACCTGTCTCTCTTCCACCCTTAGTTCCTGCCTGCCTCCCCCCCCATCCTTTGTCTGGCCCTGCTGTTATGCTTTGAGACACACACATGTACATGCCTTTTTTGAAAACAAGATGCATTAAGTGCAGTAGCTAAATTTACTGACCTAAGAAAACCGCAGAAGAATAATTTAGTAATTGTTAAAATCGCCTATCAAACCCTCTGTAACAGAAATAAGGCATGGATAAAATGTGTGATTGTTTTTTTGGTTTTTTTTTTTTTTTTTTTTGCGGTGATTACATCCATTAGTACTGAGGATAGACAGCAAAATCTAGATATGCTTTGATTTTTTTTTCTTCTTTTTTTTTTTGAAGCTCCTTCTTGGTTCTTGGTAAGTGACAGTAATGCTGCTATATTTGAGGTTTTTCAATGGCACCTTGTTAAGAAATTATGTATTCCCAGAACTGTACTATTTTAAAAATGGGGGGTGGAGGATAGTGTGCAAATCAGGAAGTAAACAAAAAGGCTCTGGAATTCCAGTCTGATGCAAAGAGGAACACATTCGTTGCTGCAGGAAGAAATTGTTTCTAAGTTCTAAGAAACTTTAGCGATGCGTAAGCCTGTGACCTGGTACACACTTCAAAAGTGTTTCAACATCAACATGGATACAAGCAGTGAAGATGGAAGATAGGAGCTAAAAGCACCTTTAATGACAATACTGATAAGACCAGAAGAAACAGATTTTGCTGCGAAGGTGAAATGCTTCTTGCACTGGAATTTTAAGCAATGTTAGGTTTTTTGGAAGTGTTTGAGGAAGACAAAGAAAACGCAGTAGGAGACGTGATAATTAGACAAAGCAGCTCCTTTAGTTCTGGCATGTCACGCCAACCATTAAGTCAGGAGATGTGATGAAAGCAGGTTTAGAAGATTGTTATGCTAAACTTGAGCTGTCATTGCTTTTTTACTTTAGCTGTAATTTTGTCATGTAAAAACAGTGGAGGCATACAAATAGGTACAAGTATTACAGCATTTTAAACGTGCCCTGTTTCCTAGCGATTGGTGTAGGAAGCAGCCGCTGCCTGTTGACCCTGCCCCTCTGGATGGTGTTATGTGCCTTGTAGCTGTCATGTGGAATTGAGGAACGTGCTTTTAAAAGTTGCTTTTTGGAGTACTAATAATAGTATGTTTATGCTCAAATATAAAGTTGTTGATTTTATTGGTTTTGACCCTCATTTCCTATAGAAATGAATGTTGGGGTTTTGTTTGTTTGTTTTTTTAACCTAATATGGAGAGAAATCAGTGGCTAGTGAAGACAAAATCTGCTTGGTTTTGAAAATTGTCCATCAGGCAGCTACATTTTTTGTTTATTTTAAGCTATGCAACAGATATTCATTCCGTGCTTATTCTGTCCTCAGTTTCAACTTGCAATATCTCAGCTTCTTCCTCATTTACTCTGAATACATCCACATATGAAAAAGAAAACCAGAAAAAAAAAAAGGTTTGTCTTTCTCTTTGCAAACTCTAAGCCTTTAGTAATGCTGATGCTACTGTTATCACCAGGCTGAAGTTCAAAGGGTGATGCCTAAGTGAGAAGCAAGAAACAGGCAGAGTGTAAAGGAATCAATTGCTTTGGTTTTGTGCTCAAAGCTTTTTCTCAAGTGGGAAAATAAAATGCCCTGTTAGAAGTTCAGTAAGCACCCAATCACCAATGTCTGGGTTTGAAGATACATAGTGAGAGAGCAGACTGACAGCATGACAGAAGAGATGCACAGTGTCTGCTGCTATGCCTGAAATCGTACAGACCTGTTCAGTGAACTGGGTTAAATTTTACCATAGTTTTACTTGTCCAGTTAAACATCTTAAGTAAGTTTTGGCAGCTGCCTTAAGTTACTGTAGATGGGATTGGTGTCTTGGTGTCTTCATTTTTGCCCTGCAGCCTTGTTGATCTGATGGCCCTTTCATAGAGCATCATTAAAAAAGCAGCCTTATTAGAAAAATGCCAATTTTCTGATGTCCTCTTAATATAGCCTGTGTGTATCTACTTTCTGTAGTCATAGTGTATACAAGCTTGCCTTCACACATGCGCCCACCCCCCACCCCTACCCCCGGTGTATTATCAGCTGTGGTAGATGAACCAAGAGCAGGGACCCCCGCAGTTCACTGTTCGGGCTCAAGATTTTAGTAGTGACTTATCTGAAGCCTTGCTTGAGTAATGGCTCTGTCAACATTTGCTGAAGTGGATAAATTTTGCTTCCTTGGTCGCAGGATACCAGGTCCACTTTTCTGTTAACACTTTTGACTCTGCTGGCTAAAAATCCCTGACGAAGTCATCTACCTGTAGCCAAGTTAGAGACAGATGCAACATGCTTTAATCCTGTCTTCATTGAACAATATTTTGATTGTATGAGATGGTAACATTTTAATTGCTCTGTGTCTGCTTGGTGTAGATGGGTCACACACACGCTGTATCGCTATTAACATGCTAAAGGAAAAAATACTTGTATTTCCTCTCTTATGCTTGTGGTCTGGGAGATTGGGGTATTTTCTTCCCCACTTGTCTCCTCCCCAAACTCTCACTTCTTCTAGAAACCGAGAGGTAGACAAGGTATGTCAAAAACTTCCTTCAGGTTGGCTTGCGGTGACCTGCCAGACTCTGGTGGATATTGCTTTGTAGAACAATTACCTGGATATCTGGGTGCCCTCTTTTAGGATTGAGCCACTACCTCCAAACTGTTCTGGCTCACTGACCCTGAATGGTGTATTTGTAGAGCATTTGCTGCCTTTATGAAGCAAATGCAAATATACCAGATCCCACATTTCCCAGGAAGAGGCTTTCTGTCACTCTAATTCCCTTATCATAAACACAGCAACTTCAGTTGTCCCTGAATCCTGGCCCATCTGTCTTGGATTTACTTGAATAGTATCATGATTTAAATAACATTCCCTCTGTTTGTGGAAGCAAACATTTATTGCTTCCTCTGCAGGTGGATTGGTGAATATTAGGTTTTGCAAAGATAAATGGCGTTTTGTTGTGGACTCATACCAGTAGTCCACCTGGCTGCACCTGCTGTTTGAGGCAAAGTGCAGGGAACAAATGAGCAAGTTGACTTACAGGCTCAGAGGAGAGCTAGCATTGCGCTCTCTCTCAAAAGGACGTGTTTATAAATTATTGTTTTCTTAAATTGAGGTGTCTGTTTGAATTTTGAGTTTTATTTTTGGGATCAAATGTTTATCCCAACTCCTTTTCCCCTCTGTTCTTGAGCATTATTCCCCATCCCCGGTAGGGAATAAGAAATAATAATGTGATTCAGCTTGGAGACACATACTTGTTTGAATGCTGTACGGTTTGATTGGGCATCCTTGAACCAAACCTGCCTTTTTTTTTAACCTAGCTGGCATGGAGCTAAACTTCTTTTAGCTTGGGAAAGATTAGAGTCCTTAGTATTTGTGCTGATTTCACTGATGGGTGAAACTTCTGTTTTCCAATTTTACAAATATTAGGGGGGAAATCTCTTACTGTGTAACTAGTATGAATAAGACTGAAACCTTTTCTGTAGCTTTCCAGTATCTTTTCTGCTGACAGTTTTTCTTCTTACAGTGATTTTTGCAATACTTTTATATCCGCTTTGTTGCTGCCTTGTAGCAACTGTGAGGAATCTTTTAAACAAGGACAGTTTTTAGTGTGTGGGTAGGTTTGAGAAGTTATTAATTCCCAGCCACTTGTATGTGCAGGGAAAAAATAGCTTGCGCCTTTTTTTTTTTTTTTTTTTTTTGAGGTGGGTGCGTGTCAGTCATATTCATTTCACACTGCTGGATTCCTCTGCATCCTCCAGGTACCGGGCAGCACTGTCATCCTGAACAACACAGCCTGCATTGGGTCCTCTGGTCGGTTTGAGAAGATTGTAAGTGACTGTTTTAAGTTGGAGTTTCTGCACATGCTCTGCTGTGTTGGAAAGCTTAATTAGAGGCTTCTCATCTTGTCCTCTGGACTTTGAGACAGAGCTGTACCACATGTGCATGCCATAGGTAGTTGCTGTGAAGGGATGCTTTCTGAGCCAGGGACTACACCCACATCGCTTCTGTCACTTGCTGGTCCTGGGACGAGGTGGTTTCAAGATACAGCCTGAGGCACAGCCAGTCATGCTGGGAGGAAAGGTAGTAACATTGCTTTTAGTGCTGGGCAAAGGCTGCTGTGAATTTTACTCCGTTCATCAGTTTGCCACTCCCAAAGAAATGAGTAGTCTCTCCTTGTTGGATCACCTGTTTACTAGCCAAAGTTTAGGAATAGAAGGAAAAAGTAGTATGTGTACTGTCAAAGTAGCTGCTAAACATTTGATTACAGGGTTAGAAAGAAAATCATAAAACAAGAAAACGCAAGTACACATTACATGTGAAAATGAGGTTCTTCCTCGGCAGCTTCAGGAGCCTGGCAGCATGCTCTCCTGTCCTCACAGGGCTCGCTGGCTTTGGGATTTCTTTAGGTTTATCGTTTACTTGCTTCTATTGCTAAAATCACTGCTGAGGGCAACAGTCTCCTTTACCCTAAAATAAAACAGCCTCGTACTTGTCCTCTGTCCAGGCTGGCCTTTGAGAAGTTGGGCTCAAGTGTGGGAGCAGGATAGTTCTCCCCTTGTACGCTCAGCTGGGATAAAAAGCAGGGTAAGAAGCTTTCCTTAATTTTTTCCACTTAATTTGTACATTACTCAGACTTCTGCTGTTTTTTTGCATCTCACAGCGTTTGTGGGGCTTCACTCAGCCTTTGACTGCTCCTCAGGGTTTGGGACTTCCATTGTCCCAAGGAAGCTTATGCGCTTCCTACCTTCCATCTCACTGTGAGCATTGCATGAAGGTGAAGCATGACAGACACGTGACAGGTTTGCCATTCCCTGGTTTGTATTTTTTTCCTCTAAGCTACCTTCCTTCCTTTCCCACCACCTCTTTTTAGCCTTTTTAGCCACTATAACGGTTCTGCTATAATTAGCACTGAGCATGACTGTCGTTATCTTCACAGAGTTTAATTTTTAAAAGACGGGCTGGAGGAAGTAATGCTCATTTGGCTGAAATCCTTTTATTGTTCTAGCCGAGTAGCCAGCTTGGTGATCATAACACAAAACAGATTTTTTAAAAAAGTTACCTGCTTGTCCTCTTCAAGTCCTCAGTTTAGGTGGAGGACCTGATGTACATTGTAATGTGTAACTTAAATATTTAAATATTGTACACCACTACCCCCAACCCCTCCCTAATGTGTGCACTGGTTTATTTTGATGTAGTCGGGATTTGTGTCAGTCTAATTTGTCTGTCTAGGTCATCAGTGAAAATAAGCTCAGGGTATTATACCCAACAACCATCAGAAGTATGTAAAGCAAACCTGATTTTTTGACTTGCTCCCTACTGAACAAGAGTTACGTGACGGTTGTAGATTTTGCAAAGGTTGAGTCTCAAATGTATGGAGGACAGAATTTTTCCTTGCTTTGAAGCTTGTGACAATTAAGGCTGAGATGCACTGGTGAGACGGCGTGGTGGAAACTCTGCTGCGGTATTTCCCTGGGCTGCCGTAGCCTGTGCCCTGTTAACTTGGAGAGTACATGGATCCCAAGAGACTCTGCTGAGTCTCTTTTGCCTGCAGCTGCTCGTTGCTATTCATGAGCTCTGCTACACTCCTTTTCAGTGTTACTTTTGGTTTTTAATCAGTGGCTAGTATAGGATAGCTTTTTTTTTTTTACCCCTTTCACCCTTTTCCTTTTAGCACATATGGGAGTGAATTTTTGGTTTTGTGTTTACTAGTGTGAAATCTGTGTGTGTGGGGGGAAAAACAGAAAGAAATTAAACAGGATATGGGATCATTAACTTTGACTTCACCTTGCAGCATCTTGCAAACAAATCAGCGCTATCGTAGTGCCCTTCCCAGAACTGGGTGTGGTTGTTGAAATAAAACATGTCAGGAGTACAAAGAGAACAGTGTCCTATTGTTTCGGAGCAGGCAGAAAGATGACTTCTGAAGGCTGAAGTGTTGGGTTTGGTTTTTTTTTTTAAAGTTAGGATATTTGTGCTGCTCTTGGTAGTTTTTCACCTATCTTTATTTTGTTGGTTATCTGAATAAAGTAATTCTACAGGGAGCCTTCAGGGCCAGTTTCTGTTATTCGAAGCATATTTCGAAGTATCTACGCCAATTTAATTGAAGAATTTCAGCGAGCGGTAGCTTGGCTTTGAAGTGGTCCTCTGCACTAAGGAGGGATTTCACTGAAGGAGAGACTCCCTTGACAGTTTTCTCGATATTTAGCCTCAGAGAAATGTTTGTATCCCTTTCTCTTCCTTGGCATTATTGTTTTACAGTCATGCTTACAACTATCTTGAATTTGATTGTTAGTTTTCAAACTGGGATTTTCCTTATGCACTTTATGAACATGATGCCATGCAGAATTCAGTCTTACGCCTTAATACCCAGTCTAGACTTAGTGCCTAAATAGCAAACCAGGCAAGAAGGCTTCCTGTATACCTGATTTAAGTTTCCTTGCTGAATAAAACTGTTCTTACTATCATTTCTTAACTGGCACTAGTCCCAGAAGGTTTGTAGGCTAGGTGCTTATGCATATCCATGTCCTGCTTTGTGATTTTTACCCGTGTATGGGGTCTAAAGTGTATCTGGTGTAAGCGTATTACTGATGCTCATCTTAGAGGGATGAATAAAATAGCTGGCTATGGCACAAGGATGACTGGCTGAAAGCTCGAGGATTTGTGTTATGCAGGAGAAAAGCCTTACAGACTGTAAGGCAGTCCCTTGGATCTTGGAGCCTGAGCCTCCCAGAGAGCCCTGGATGGCGGTGCAGTGTAACTAAAGATAAAAGGAAAACCAGGTCTAGTAAAAGCATAATTTATGATTGTGGCTTCCATGTGCCAAATAACTGTATGTGGAGATGGTCATCCTCAATAACATAAGGTGTGGGTGCTGTGTTTGTAATTTTATTTACTCAAAAAACTAGACTGAGGTGTTTTTTTACTTTTTGAGTTTATTTACTCAAAAAAGAGACTGAGTGTGTTTGGGAGGAGGTGGTGTTAGGGTGGTTTTTCCACTGGCAACATGGAGTGGAGCTCCTTCCTATGCAGGCACCTACTGCTATGGTGCATTGGCATATATGAGCACAGCCCTGACTTGGGCATTTCAGCAATTCTCTTACTGATGTCAGTTTGAATAAAGCAACGCTTGACAGTTTAGAGCAATGTTTTTCTTTTTTAAACTTCTGTTTTTATTTACAACCAGCATTGCTCAATGTGGGAAATGAAAAGGTTTCTCTTTAACACCTGTTGTTACTCCTTTCCTACCTGATCTTTCAGATAGATTCTTTGGGTGCTTTTCTGTCTTGCCTGTGTTTTCTTTTGGAGCAGATCTGATAAAAACAGTTGATTGAAAAACAACCCCAATTTATAATTCAAGTATCCTGCTTCACCACAAACCTGATGAGATGTTAGCTTCCTAAAAGTATCGTCAGAGCAATCATTCCAGGCTGTTTACCCCAGTGGACTAATGTTTAATGCTTCAGTTTGCTTTGGATATATAAAAATACAAATTTTTAAAACTTCTGTTTCAGACTGAAAGCTTAGACTGCGTAAGATGTGAGTATGCTAGAGCAACATGTGTTAGTCAAATGAGATAAAATATTTCATATCCTTCAGCTCTGGTAACAAAAAGGCCACAGTCTGTGGAATCCCTAATGCCAGCTGTGTTTAAAGTTGCTGACTGTTGGCCTGTGGCTGTTCACTGCTCATACAGCATTACACTGTCATAGAGACAGTCCAAGCTGTGTGCAGTTTTCAGGCTTTTTTTATAAAGAAAAAACAAACATATGCACCAATATAAGCAAAGAGGTATCTGAAAGATGCAAAATAAAAAGCAGGCAACAAAGCATGTTTATTTATGAGAGTTCCTTTGCAAATAATCTTGGTTTTGACTATTGTTTGCCACACCTTCATTTCTTTATCCCTTTTCCCTTTCGTTCGGATTCGCTAAGTCCTGCAGGTTTGCCAAATTCCTTGAAGAGAGGGGTAATAAAGTGATAGCACTTCCAACGAATGCAGCATCGCATCTCTGTGCAGCCTTCCTTAGCTTTGCTCTTTGACAGCTTGGTCTCTGCTACATGCAAATAATCCTCCTCCTTTTCAAAGGGCTTTTCCTGTGTGTTGAATTGCATGTAACATAGATACAGCAGCTCCTAATAGGTGCTTTTTTTTCTTTCTCCCCATTGTAAAGGGGAGTAATGGAGAAGCTTTTCTTTTCCTCTAACCACTGTTAGAAAAAGAGCAATACATAGCATGGCCAGGATGCAAATAGAACTGCTATTTGTGAAAGATCAGTATGTTGTGCCATGGAGTGTTTGAAAAGGGATGATAGCCATGTGCAGACTTGATGATATCTACATACTGGGTACTTATAAAAAGAAGAAATTGTGATATTTAGAAAAATGAAATATTTCCCCGAATATTTTCTATTCTCCAGAACCATGGTCTTTAAGTGTATGACTAAGATAAAACTGAATTAATCTGAAGTTGTAGAAACATGCAGATATTTGACGAATTGCAGTAAGCCTGACCTGAGAAGGTAAATATCTGTTTTACAGTGCCATTTCCACAAGAAAACAGTCAGAAATGTGTTTCTTTGAAGGATGATTCCTTAGGCTACATCGGAATTTTATTAGGGGGCTCCTGGGATTAGTTTGCTCTACAAAATTCATTGTGCTGCTGTAGTAACTCTCCCCGTGCCAGAGGTAGGGTTAACTGTCGAAGGGCTGTTGGTATGAGTAATTCACTGACGCATCTTTCTTACTTCAGGAGAAGCTGCCTTCTGAAGTCAGAATCATTTTCACAACAATAAAACTGTTAAGTACAGCTCTGTAATTTTTACTTTGCTAATGCAGTTAGGAAACCCTCTGATTTAGATGCAAGCTGAGAATTTCTATCTGTAATCTGCTGTGGAAAGGCAAATTTGAGTTCACTGATGTACTTCTAAATGTGGCCTGTTTGAAATAAAATTCTTTGTAGTGTAATTTGTATTTATTTTTTTTTAAATAGCACGATTTATTATTCCATGAGTAGGTAGTGTCTTGTGGCTGATAACCACATGGCTAGTCTTCCCTTCTGCCATTGCAGTTCCCTTGCAAGAGCAACGTTTCCTTTCAAAATACCATTGATTGAGTTGTAGCCCCTTGGGGGGCTGTATTTAGACTCGCTGTTAATAGATCAGTTCGTTCATGTAATTACCGAGCTCCGACAGGGTGGCTTCTGTAGCTCAGTGCGCATTATCTCTTTACATTCGCTCTCTGTGAATCGCAGATTCATTCACCTCACCTTCGTGCTTGGTGAGGAGTTTGTGGCTCTAGAAAACGAAGAAACTTTTGTAGCTCCCAGCAGACCTTCTAATAAATTTTTAGCAAGTTCCATTTATCTGTGAGATAGTAGGAAAATATTTTCCTGTCTGATTCTGTGTCATGACTTCATTGGCTTGAAATGACACGTAGTGCTGTAAGCTGAAGTGCCTCTCTCCTGCTGGGATGTGTGTGTTTCTGTCTTTGGCACTTGGAGTAACAAGTGAACTGCTGCCTGTGTTGGGAACGGGCTTCACCGAAAATCCTCGGTGAAGGATCATATGTGAAGCTGTACCTGGCTTTGCAGCGGCTCCATTCCCTGCAGTCAAGTGAAGACTGGTGATGTTTGAGACAGGATTTTTTTTCTTAGGCTTTTTCCATGATTTTAGTTCTGTTTCAGTATTATGTTGTGGAATGAATGAGGCAGTGCAGAGACAAAGGCTTTGTGGTTTTTATTAGCAGCAACTGTGCAAGCAAACTTAATTTGGCATTCTTAAGTCCGTTGGTGTTTTTCCAACTTTACCCCTCAGCTGTTGCTAACTGCATTGCAGAGGACTGTGTAATCTAGCAATTTCTCATTGTCTCCAGTCCCTGCCATTTATAAATGGGGATTCAGATCACATAGCAGATTAAGTGAGCATTCTCTTTTATTTTTAATTTTAATACAAGTATTTCCTTAATTCCTTGGAGAAATATACCTGATGCTTACTAGCCTGCGGATAAGTGCTTGTTAGCTGTGGTGAAAAATACCTGTATGATCTTGTCCCATACGGTTTTATAGGAAAGAAACAGTTATATACACTTTGCTTATTATACTTCCTATATTTCATATCTTCTCCCATCCGCAAAACAACCAGTCTGGCTTTATTCTTGCTCTTCTTCCTCCTCTCTCATTTCCTTCTATAGTCCATGGTCTATCTTGTCTCTTTTGTCTGTGTGCTTCCCTTCCTTACTGCTGCCTAACATGGAGCAATGTGCCTTCTTGCTGAATTTTATTTCAAAACTCATATTTTTTTGACGGTGATGTCTTCACCTGCGCTCTTTTTCAGTCCATGGAGAATTGGAAAGATTTTCAGCAGCTGCCACCAAGAGGCCAAGCCTTCTCTTCTCTCTGTGACAAAGGGACAATCTCTCTGGTCCCCTTGCCCAACTTTCAAGTTTGTACGTTACTCAGGAGAATAAATGCATGAGAGGATTTGTGGGTTTCACTCACCCTACCCCAATCTTTTAAAACAACCATTTTGCATAAAACTATTTTGCACAAATTATTCTAGCTGGTTATTGACATGTCAGTGGTGAATTAGCATTTGAAACCATGCTCTGAGGGTCCGGAGTGCCTTTTGCCTTTCATGAAAATGGTATCCCAGAGGTGTTTTACAGTTGTGGGGAAGGCTTCTCTCTCGGTAAGTAAATTTTGAGCTGTGTGCCGCTTCCACTGGTTGCAGTCCCACAGCCTGTCAAATGTCTGACATAGCCCCTCTTAGAAAAACTTGAGCGACTTCAGCATAACACTCAGTTGCACCTTGAAGTTTTTCAGCCGACTGTTGACTCATAGTTAGACTCACAAGAAAGCAATGACTGTGGTCGAGTCAACTGTTGCTCATGCATAAAGATATTCCTAATTTCTTCAGTAAAATGAGCGTCTATCTCATAAATACTGCTCCTGCTTCATGCTTTCACCCTCTCCAGACAAACTTTTGAAGAGGAGGCCAGTGAGGAAGGTCAGTGGGTTTTCCTGAATTGTAGTTCAAACAAAAGCCCAGGATGACAAGCATAGAGGAGGGGAAAATTCGCTAATTTTCATTTGGTAACACAGCTAGAGTCTGGTGTGAAGATGTAATTTACTTTTTGGGCTACAATATCTTCTAGCTTTTTTTTCTCTTGCCTGCTCTAAAAGACAAGTGCCTGCCCTGTGGCAGAGTGTGCGTGTGCTCATGTAAAGATCTCTTCAGGAAAGCAGTTGAGGAAGAGTTGTGCAAAACAATTGAAAATGACTGCCTTTCTGTTCTACTAAAGGAAAAGCAATTGCTTCATTAACTACACGTTTGGACTTTCACACAGCCAATGTATATAAATCCATGATTTTTCAGAAATGGCAGTTTTGATTCCCATGATGACATGAGATCGAAATGCTCATTTGAGGTTTTATGAGGAAAAATACGTTCCTTTGCACGTGGATTGCCACGGGCTTTTAGGGTTATTTCAGAGAGCAAATTACAAGATTCTCATGCGGTTCTGAACTCTTCTGTTTTCCTTATGAGTGTGCTTAAGTTTAGGGTTTGAGAATGGGTTTCTGGCAGCTGTCTGCCAACTGCGAAGGCGTGCAATCTCATATGTAGTCGCAGCGATTAAAAATGTCTGGTTTGTGGTGGGGGAGGAGGGAGATCCCAAGAGGAGAAAGGCAGAGACTGGCCAGTTTCTTCTCCTGTCCTGGAGGACCCAAACACCCTGGCTTCTCTCTCACTGCCAAATTTTTGCTGGGAGGATCACTCTAGGTGGAGGGTGGATTTACACCGTCCTCTGCCGTAAGCCCACAGCCCCTTTTTGGGGACCACATCCTGAGTGTGGTTCTGGTGGTTATTATGTGCTGGAGCAGTTTCATAATAACTAAAGAGCCTCACAGCTCCCTGCCACCAGAATTTTTTCCCCTTTTATACTGGCTCCATAGCTCAGTAGTCCCTTTTAATGAAGGTTTGGAGATGGAGGATAGAGGGATGCTCCAGTACTGAGGAGTGACCTGCAACTGCTGGTGGGGTGCACGGATTGTAGGACTTGGATTTTTTTTGTTTCGTTTTGTTTTGTTTTTTCTTCCTCCCCCCACTTTTGGTGGCCATGAGCTGTCTCAGGGATGCAGTTGCCTGGAAAGGTGACAAGCGTGGGAGCTGTGGAGACAAAAGGGCTTGTACCTCTTGCATGTTTAAAACTTAACCTTAAGGCTTAGGGGAGTATTTTAATATTTTAAGAGCCATGAGAATTATTTTAAGCAGGTGAGAGGGAGACAAATTGTTAGGTGTTGAGAAAGGTTTTTAACAAATGGCATTTTTATTTTGGGTTGGCTGGCTGTCTTGGTAAAGAAAATCCTTATGTTAATTAACATCTGCCTCCTCCTCTGAGGTTTATTGCAGATGTCGATATCCTATTCCAGGCTTCAGGAGTTACCAATAAAGCTGCAAATGATTAAGTCTGATATCACTGGGGGGGTGACTGAGAATGGGGGAGGTAGATATCTTTGAGTCTCTTCTACCTCACAGAGTAGACAAAGCTCCAGTTACATTCAGTTACTTTATAAATAACAAAACACACAGTTACGAAAGTTAAGGTAGTTTACTAACACAGTAATAGTGCTGTTTTGTTATTTTAACTTGGCAATATTCTGTAATAAAATTGGTAATTTATTAGCATACTAGTGAATCGTGTGCTCTGTATGTGGAGCACCAAGAAGTAAGGTTTGTTCCTTTGTCTTTCTAGAATCCTGTGGCTGGAGATCCTCCTCTGAAAGGAGTGCAGGGTAAAGCAAGGTCTGACGTGTTTCTCTCTGCACTGGGGCTGAGAACAAATTGCTAATCTCGCCTCCCAGCAGAGCTGGTGGCAAGAACCGTGAACCGTCCTGTGGTAACAGCAATCGGAATTGAGATGGATGTTCTGCAGGTGCAAACAGCATTTCCTCCCTGTGCTGAACACAGGGTGATAGAAATACACTTGTCTCAAACGCACCCCAAATTGCTTTTCTAGAGAGATGCTATGTCCATTTTCAGCTTATGTACATCTGTTTACACTGGGCTAAGGACTGCAAAGTCCTGTGTGAGGACCAGGAGAGTATGTAAAGACAAAACTGAAGTGCACATTTCTTCTGTGTTCTCCCCACTTAATCTATTGCAGATACCTGATCTTTTTTTAGCTTCCTATCCTCAGCCTCCCTGACTTTCCCCTTCCCTTCTTTCCTCCCTTGCATTTTTCTAATGTGTGGCTTGATTAGGAAGGTGTAATCTCTTCATTGTTCATTTCACTTAAAAGCACCTTAACCTGCAGAATGAACCACTGGCTGTTTGTTGTTCAGTTTCCAGTAAATTTCTGTTAATTTTAAAATTCCAATAAATTGTCTGGATTCTGGGTCATTCACTCAAGGTTTAACTCTGGTAAACCTGATTTGTTCATCAGGGATGATGTGCTAGAGGTGAGAAATGCTTGTCACAGTGTAGTGTATATTTTGGGGGAGAACTTCTTGCCTTATCCTTGCAGGTTCTGTGTGTGGGCAGAACAGGCAATTGCATGCAGTAGCAGACTGCCTATTCCGTTCTGCAGCCACCTGTCGCTGCAGAGATTGCCCTGCAGATCCCAACAACTTCTCGAAGGACAGACATGAGATCCCCTCTTCTAGATTCACTGTACTTGACCTCCACAACCCGCTGTCAGAGGACCTGGCCTCATCTTCCTGGCCTCTTCGTTTTTTCCTACTATGAAGTGTGCAAAGCATGGGTGAGAGAAGCTGCAGGGAGAAGGCGACTTCTTCCAGAGGAGCTGGGTTGTCGGGGAGATCTGTTTAGGGAATGAGCCTGAAGTTTGAAAAAATTGAGGCAAAACAGCTCTTGGAAACGTCAGCGAGAACTGTACCACACACATTCAGGCCTCCACAGCCATGGTGAAGCCATGATTGTTGGGGGGAGGATGAACCTCAGCCCTGTACTGAGAACTTGCTGAGCTGCTGGTAAAGTTCAATTGTGCAGACAGTAAGGTGTAGGTAAAATGATGGGCTCTGTTGGAGAGAATTCATGCTGCATGTAGAAGAGGGTGACTCCATGTTTGCAACTTTCTCTACAGGGTTTTTTTGGGGTTTTTTTTTCCTATCAAGGGTTATTAGAGACATTTGGTTTTGACATCTTGGATTCAAGAAAACAATGTCATTTTGTCAGCACGTTTCTGGAAGCGTCTGTGGTTATCCCCACACGCACCGCCTCTTGCTATAGATGTCTTGTAAAGCGTTATTGTTATATCAGTCATGGCAGCATTAGTAGTGCCTGCAGTTATTGATAATTTTCCTGTGTTTCAAATTTTGCTAAAGCAAACCAGAGACACAGAGCTGCTATTGGCATTTAGACATAAAAATAAATATACTTCTGCTCCCCAGTAAAGACCATCTCTGGAGACAAATTTCTAGTGATCTTCAGTCTATGTAGTCTCAGTGCTCTTTTCCTTGGCTGTCTTGATTCCTAGTTAATGTGCAGAGACACATGGTACTGAAGAAGCTTAAAAAGCTGAATTTTTCAATTAGATGATTTTTCCATGTTGGACACAATTTGCAGGGCTGGGAGCTGGGGAACTGGTCAATATCTCTAGAGAGAAACTTCAGAGGGAAAAAAAAGGACATGTGAATGTGATTTTTTTTTTTTTTTTTAAGTAATCCAGCAGGTCTCTTTTATCTGTTGGGTTTTTTTGTTGTTTTGTTTATTAAAAGAAAGTGTTTGAATACAGACTGTGTAAATACTTTGAGAATGATTGATACTATTAATGCATCATTGATTTCCTCCTTTGACTTGTCTGTTAGGTATTTAATCTCTCCTTTTTAAAATGTGTGTGTTTTTCGGTTTTAAAAGCAGCCTCCCACTGTCCTTCGCATAGCGGGAAGCATCTCCTGCTGGCTTTGTCACTTTGCCAGCCTCAGACTTTGCTTTCCAGGGTGGTTGAACTCCTTGGACTTTTCCTGTCCTTCTGCTGGAGCTGGTGGAGTCAGGGAGCAGACTCCCCCACTGCATACTCAGCTTTGTGCCCGGCCACGGCCATCTGAACCAAATTAACCTGTCTTGCCTCAGCAGTGCACGCGATGATCCCATGGCTTCGTTGCCAAACCCGTGGCTGGAGCTCTCTGAAAGGACTCACAGCGGTCTCCTGGATGCTCCCTGTCCTCCTTTTTTCTGTACCTCCTTTCTCTTTACTTAAGCCAGTTGTAATAATGTTTTGTTAGATGGTCGCTGGTGATGAGGATTTTTTCATAGTAACAACTGCTATAAAAAATGGCCTGAACCGCATCTGTTTCACAGAGTTCTGTAATGATTCTGTTTTTAAGAATAAATTTAACTAAAAAAAAAAAAAAAAGAAAAAGGTAAAAATGGGAAATGGTCAGCTGTTCTAGGTCTGTGCAGGGACTGTGTTTTTGAACTTCTGAAACAACTTGTTAAGTTGAATGCCTGAGAAACAAAGTAATTTGACTCATTGCTTATATTTAGTATCATTACCTACTGCATTAGGTTCTGTTTTCTTCTGAGCATTAATGTTTTTGGTCAGGAAGGTTAACAGGGAAAACGCCCAGCAGAAGGCATTTTTGTGCTTATCAGAGGGCAAATGCATGGAAAACATCAGGTCACTGTACTGGGTGTCAGCTTTTCTTTTTTGTTTTTTTTTTTTCTTCTTTTTTAAGAGTCTGTAGAAGGAGCAGTATTCAAGGGTGGGGAGAGGATGTCCTTCCTTTCTGGTAAGGCCTGTAAAATTGGAGGTGCTAGTGGATACTTAGTACAAATGTGACCTGGAATCTTAACGCCCTCTTTGTTTTGATCCAGAATCACGTATCTTAAATATGAGATCCCAAGCTTAAAATATATCCTGCAATCCAAGCTACCCAAGGTGATAACTTCTGCTTTTGAGTATATTTGTAATTGAAGCAAAAATTCTAATTTCAGTTTTTGTATGTAATATTAAAAATATGATTGACCGTATGTTTTGTTAGGAACAAGCTTTTACTGCAACTTTCAATAATCATATGGCAGATGAAGGGGTGATGCCCAGGTTTAACGTGCTGCTTGTGAAGCTTTAAACTAAAGTATTAAATCTTTGAAGATTGTTTGAAAATCCTAGGTGCCAAGAAAGAGAGCCATGAAGGTGGGCAGGCTCAGCTGCGGAAACTCCTTGTGTTTCTGGAATGAGGTGAGAAGCTGTAATCGGCTTTTAGCACAGGAGTGTACAACATACTGGTCAGGTTGGTGTGTAACAGGTGAAAGCCCCTAATGCCAGGGAAGCGGGGCTGAGTGAAAGTCAGCGGAAGGGTTTAAGCACAGTTTTGTTGCTCTGAAGTCAGCGAGCTGCTGTTTGTTCTCTCCGTTCCCATCTCTGTATGTTACAGTGTTGGTTTATCCCAGAAAAACCCCTTCAAGGGGTTAACTGGCCAGACTCTTCTTTTTATGTGACCTTAAATAAATACCACGTTCAAAATCATTTTTCCTCTCCTTACGGGCTGTGAGAAGCAGCATAGCTGCTACGGTATTTTGCCCTTTCTGAAAACATGAAGAGCTGTGTCTCCTCAGAGTGCAGTTGGTGGAAGTGACGGTGTTTTCTTTCCCTTGCTCCCAAGCCATCTCATCCTGGAGCTTGTTATTTTTATTACGTGGAACCCCCTCTGTAACCAGGCTGAGGAGCCTCTGCTGCCTGAAGTAATCGCTCTTTAAGTTGATACAAATTTGAGGCATCGTGCAGAGTCTTGCAGTGTCTCCTGAGATTCTCTGTAATAATTGCATCATCCTGCCAAGGAACCCCTGTTAATATTCATGCAGTAATTGTTTCAGTACTTGGCAGAGATGAGGGCGTTAATGTGAAGCCTTCTTCTGCTGACGCCTATTAAAGAAATGATTTGTGTTTTGCACTGTAGCGGTGATTTCATTACAATTGAACAATGAAATTCTGGATGTCTTTGGGTAGATGTGCACATAAACACTTGTGTTGAGGCAGTTAGCTGGCATGTTGGACTACACGAACCTCGCGTTATCTTGTGTACAGATGAGTTTCCCAAATGAGACTTGCATGGTATTGGCGCTGGTGCCGGTCACAAGGTGAGCTGTGAGCTTCCTGACCTCTCAAGGGCTACCCAAGAGTTTGGGGATGGTCCTGTGCTGTCCCTGGATGTGCACGTATGTATCCAGGCACAGTCCTATGGCATGGTATATGTCTGCATGGCTGGGCAGTCTTAAGTCCAGTTGATGTGGACTCACATTTTGTTGTTGGAGACAGTTAATGTTCTGGGTTTGGGTGGGTTTTTTTCCTCTTTTGACTCATCGTGTTATAGATAGAGGTTGATCACAGGGCCCGCTTGAAAGATTAGCTAAGAAGTTTGCCAGAATAACAACTTGCATGGCCAGTTCCCTGCCTGTATCTCGGAAGCTGTCAGGAGAGAAGAGTGAGAGGTGAGCCAACGTCTGGGATAAGAATTCTGGCAGGGCACGGGCCAGCTGTGGCACGCGGGGTGGCTGCCACTGGCCAAGGGGAGCAAGCACAGAGGGAGGCTTTCTCTGTCAGACTCCTACATGCTAGCACGTTGTTCCTGGTTAAATGGAAATTAAGGTTTGAAACCGTGTGCAGTTCCTCCATAAAAATGCGTTGCTTTTTCAGCTTGGACAGTGGAAGAAGGAGAAGCCACCCTTTAGCAGGGGCCTGACGAGCTTGCACACTGCTTGCCCTGTGCTCCCCTGCTTCTCTGTAATCGGACTTCTCTCTCTTATGTGGAGGGTTGTTGTGAAACTTGTCCCACGTACCCTGGGAAGATTCATGTGAAGTCTGATTTTAAGAGCAGCTCTCATTTTTTTTGACCCCAACCCCTGGATCTTGCAGTCACATGCCTTAAAGGATATCAGGAATTTAATTTTAGCTTATTTATATGAGAATTCGGGTTGCCTTGAAAGAAAGGGTGGAAAGAAGAGAAGAGGTGGACTGTGGAATCTGCTGTTGCCATATTAAGAAAAAATGGGGGATCTTTTAGTAGCCAACTTTGCAAGATGGTAATAAAAAGGATGTTTGTTGAAGTTGCAGATCTTTCAGTGTTTCAGCTTAGATGTAATAAAGCTCTTCTGTGAGATGAGTGGTCTTTGTCAGAAAGATAAATAACGTGTCTGTCTGAAAAGGCATAAGATGGCAGGTTTTTCAGACAGGCACTTAGCATCCTAGCCCCAAGTATTGCCAAGCTGTCAGCTTTCTTTTCACTCAGCCTTTTGTGCTGGCCACTGTGTGACTTAGTTTGAGAAAGCCCGCAGTGGTCAGACACTATTTCATTAGTGTTACCAATAAAGCTACTGGCTGCTGAAGATCCCAGACCAAGAACTACTATAACTTCGGTATACTGTCAGAGACAAGGGAAAAATTCTCGTGCTGTGAAGCCACATGCCACATGCAACTCGGCCTTTCCTGCCCTAGGAAGAAGTCCAACAGGCTTGCATTTTCCAGCAGCTGGGCTGCTGCAAGCAGAAAGGCCACTATGGCTGTGTCCTGGCCAAGGGTGAGGATGGTCACTGTTTGGCTGACACTTGGTGATGGACCAAAGCTGCCCAGTCCATCTTCCTTTTTCTCTTTTTCCAAGGATGCTTGGATGCAGCCAGCCTCCTTGACGGCAGCAGGCTTGCAGGTTTGGAGGGTTGCTGCTGCAGCCTGTTGCAGCTGGGGAGGATGGGCAGTGGTCTGTGTCTGGCTCGCTCCTTCCACAGACCAGGTAGGATGCTTTCCAGAGCCACCCAGCTTGGCACAGTCTGCAGCAGGACATGTGAGCGCAGCAGTAGGCAGAAGTGGCTGCTGCCATCTGTCTCCTGGGCTCTGCTTGCCCTTGTTCATCCTCCCTGCCAAGTGCATGAGCCTGCTGGAGATCCAGCAGAGCAGTCAGAACCATTGTTGTCTGTTTTTGGAGCATTCTGCATCTGGAGAACTTGACCTGCCTGCTGTCTTTATCTCTCAAGAGAGCGTTTGTGGCCAGCAGTGAGGCAAATAAATGTTAGTGCCCTCTGGGACTGTGCAGAAGGGTTTGATGGCATGTCTGATGGTCACTGGTGGATCTGTTCTCCAGTTTGCTCTGAGGTAGAGCTGCCATGAATTAAATGCCTCAAAATGGTGGAGGAAAGCCTATTGAAGACTAAGGGAGCCTGAAGCTTTGTGGGGTGAGGCGAAGGTGTCTCAAAACAGAAGCAGGCTGTTCATGAAACACCATCGGAGAGGATGTAGTTCACTCCGGTCTAGTCCCTGTACACACACGCACTCCTGCCAGGCTGACCTTGCTCCTGAGAGCTGGTGGCTGCCTTGTGGGGCAGCGCTGGTAGTCCTGGCCATGTGGTCTGACACAGACATGAGCCAAGTTTCCCGCCCCACCCCCCCCACCCCCCCCCCCCCCTCGTTCATGGCACCTACATTGCAAGGTGCAGCAGTTAGAGCTGGTGGTGCCTCTTCTGGGGCTCGTTTCTGCATCTGTCTCCCCCTCGTTTTGTGTTCTGTCCCTGAAGCGATACAAATGCTTCTGAAGTCCTTCATTCAGGCACTTGGAAAGTTTACAGGACGCTTCGTACTGGAAATCCAGGAGACCTCTCCAGAGGAGGAAGCAGCGTCTCCTGTTTGTCTTGACTTATTCTGTCATAACAATGGCTTCAGAATTTGCCTAATTTGAAAGCTAGTTTTAATCTGATGGGAAGACGTTTGTGTATTTAAAATAGTTATTCCTTGCTGGAGCCTCTCCCTTCTTTTGTCCTTCTCCGCTGGACTCTTCGGCTTCACTCAGCTAATATGCAGTGCTTGTTTACAGCAGAGATACTGGAGCATGAAGAAGGAAGTCACTAAGTTTAATACTGATTCGGTTCCAGGCTTCCTGTGCGTGTGCGTGCACACGTGTGTGTGTGTGTGTGTTTCAGCCTTGTTCATCCAGACGCTGTGCAGCCTCAGTAGAAAAAGCCAAGGGGCCAGTGGAGACGCAAGGACTAGATGCAGACGGGTTTTTTTAACTCTTCCACCCAGTTTGGTCCTGAGCAGGTTTAGACAACGCGGGTAAAAATTCCAGTATGGCAAGCCTGGTGAGGAAGGTGCTAGTGCAGACAAAGCCGTTGAGTGGTGAGTATGAGAAACATCTTGCCTGATGGGAAAGATAACTGATCAGAAAGCGTTGGTTTAGGTGCCTAGGAGGAGGAACGTGGTAGCAGGCAGAGAGCTGTTGGGTATTGTTGTTTTTCCTCTTCCATTTCCAGTGTGAGATGGCTACCTGGAAATGCCAAAACCTTTGTCTGTGGAGAAGGTGGTTCTCCAGAGGAATGTGCTAGTTATGGGGCACGGTCACTTTTAGTCTGCTCCTTAGCCAGCCCCAGGATTTCTGTCTTAGCTGGGCTAAATAACAGCAGCGATCTGTGTAAGTAGGATGGCTTTTAACTTGGGAGGTTCGGGGAGGAGTGGGGAGCTTGCGGGAGACCAGCATCGGGTAAAGTGTTGCGTCAGTTGTGACTGTACCAAAAGATGGGATTGAGACGAAAACAATGTTCATAAGTAAGCTGTAGGAGAAACAATTTTAGTGCTTTATTTTTATTCTTTTGAAGTGGTGGCAAGTACCTAACTGGATTTCAGCAAGGTGCTCTCATGTTGCAGTGGTTACAGAAATCGTCGTCAGCAGTGTTGTATATTTTGGATTTTAAAATATTCCAGTAGCAGCACCAGCCTGTGCCTGAGGTTTTTTCATTTAAATTTATGGTGTTTATCCAGCTCTTAATTGTGCAAATTAGAGTAATTATAGAGTGTGATTATATGCGTACCCGGTGAGTGTTTTTAAGAGGCTGGCTTACATTTCAGGAATTTATTTTATTAGCCTTGTGTCTTTCTGGTGCAAGCATCCTTTCTTCATGCTGCTGTACTGCAAAGCAAACATCATAAACTGCCACAGCAGGAAACAATTTTGGCAGTGGCATCTCTGAGTGAATCAATCTGTAATAGGGCAGAAGGCTCTTCGATAACTAGGACTAATTAGGACTGATTTGGTGAGTTACGGGAGACTGAAACAACCCTTCCCCAAGCAGAGCAACTTCTCTCTGCTCCAGGGTTTGGTAAGGACAGGAGGGCACAACTGGAACCATGTGGTAAGGTTGTGCAATGCCGATTTTAGTAATATATAAACTTTAATGAAATGTTGTTCTTGGAAAATACGACTTTTGTGTGAGTTACTGGCTGCTGCTAATTTGTCCCAAGGCTGCAACTGAGCCTGTGTTTGTGGTGGGGACAGTGCAGACGCAGATGTAAGCAGCGTCTCTTGTGTAGAAGTTACAGGCTGAATGTGTAAAGTATTGTTTTGGCCTTTGCTAGGAAAGAAATCTCGGCAATCTGTTCCCTCCTAGCCCCAAACTTACTAGTCTCGCTTTGCTCACCCAAGACTTCTGAGAAACCATGAATTTCTGCCTCTAGGAAAAATGGAGATATCACTTGAAACAGAGTAATCGCCTTCATTCCATTGTGACAGAGGTGGCATGACAAATACAGCAAACTGAAGAGGAGATCTCCCAGATCTCTCTGTAAATAACTTGGGGCTTCAGGTAAATTAACCAGTCTTTACAAAAAGAAACTGGATAAAAATAAATAAATGCATTTCCTTGCTTCGGAGATAAGCAGATTGGAATGATTCTAGCTGAAATGTCACTTGAAAAACAGGCAATCTGCAAATTAACGTAGAAGGGGTTTTGTAGGGAAGTCTAGCAGGTGTTAAACGACTAAAACGTGCATTTACCTTGCATAGATTTCTTCAGAGAAGTTGCAGACCATCAGTGTTTGAAAGCACAATTCCTTGATGAGGGAAACACAGCCCATAGGGAAACATGTAGTAAGTTCTGGGTCGGTAACTTTTAGCATGATTTCAGAGTCTCTGGAGAGAGTTGTGGGTGTTTGGGGGGGGGTTGTTTGTTTCTTTGTTTGACTTTAATTATTTACACTGTGTGGATGTGTTAAATGCTTTTTTCTAAATACCTGCAGGATGTTAGGAAATTTAGGATGCTAGGAGAATGGTATGAAACACAACTGATGGGAGGGTGACCTCAGAGGAGGCATACCCATTGAAAAACTATTTGGGCAGGGTGTAGAAATACAAACACACCTTCTGCCCCATGGAAAGTGTGTGCTTGAAGCTAGTTTGGTTTCTTCATTTGGGGAAGGCTGGATGCTGAGACCTCAGTTCCATAATCCCAGCCTGCTGCCAGATCTTCATACTGGTGCATGGATAAAAGGAACACTGCAATGAGTGGTCAGATGGGAAAAGAAATGGCACAGGAAGAAAACATAGAGCAGTGTAAAGGACACTTCCAGTATTTATCTTCCGGTGTGTAAATTATGAGGAGCAGCAAGGGTATAGAACTAGACTTTATTCTGTGTTATCGCATGTAATTTTGGCAGAAGAAAAAAGTCTGCAGGAGAAGAGGCTGATAAGCATTTTGCCTTTACTGTGTAGGGTCTGTGTCTGATTACCACTCTTCTCATACCATCGAAAAAAATAATCTTCTTTCAGTCTTACTTCCTAGTGAGAGATTTACTTGCAGGGTAGTTGAAAGTGATCTTGGGTCTGTATGTTTCAAATTTATGTATTTGCTTTACCACCAAGAACTCACAGCAGCTTTCAGAGGTTTTGAGATGAACTAACTAAAGGAAGGAACATCAGTTTTTAGAAGGGACTTCTAAGTGGCGACTTCTCTGTAAGAGCAGACATAGTCAAGAGGCTATTGCAGCAGGAGTTACATTCCGCTTACTTGGAGACGGTGGGGCTTTTTAATGGTCCCTCTATATAGATATGTTTAAGGTTGGTTATAGTAAAGAACTTGTGAACACTTTGTGAAGTGGTGGTGAAACAGAACTTCCTAAGGTTTTGATCTTTATTTAAAACAGAAAGGTTATAAAAAGTCATGGTCAAAGCAGGCAAATGGCATTTTGCCAGCTTAACAAATGCGGTTGTGTTTATCTCTCCTCTCCTGAGATCTCTGTTACTTTTAAAAACTGTTTAATTTGCCTGTCTGTTGGTCTACAGCTGCAGGAGAAAATGCAAATTGTTTTTTGGATTTGAGATAAATTGAAATTAGCTTGAGCCATGCCCTAGCTGGAGAGATGGTTATATCCACTGAAAATGGCTTTTCTTTAACGTCTTTGCCTTATAAAATTTCAACACGTTAAAGAACAGTAAAGTTGCAAAAACTTATACTGCTTAGCTAAAGTCCTTCTTTATCCTTTGTTTTCTAACTATATGCTGCATTTCCTTTTAGTTAACATTTGAAGTGACACCCATTATTTCAGCTGCATCGCCACAAATGCTGTATTACCTGAAGGTTATGCAAGAAGCTGTTAAGAAGAAGTTAAAGTTGTCATATCAAACCTCTCAAATAGCAGAAAAGTAGCAGCCTTCAGGGCTGCACCATCTTTGTATTACTTTTTTTTTTTTTTTTTTTGACAGGTAAATACCAGTAGTCTAACAGGCATCTCCAGTACCTCAGAAGATTATTTTTTTTTTTAAGCATGAGGAATATCTTTTATATCTGAGACTACTGAGGATGATACACTGGGGACCTTTACAGTAAATGGCCATATGTAAAATAGTGCCACTTTTAAAGATAGTAGCCATTAAGCTGCCATATCAGAGCACCATGGCTAAGGGAGTTTCAGTATTAATTGAATCACCTGAGTGCAGTGACACTTGCGCTGCCCGTTCAAGTGAGCGTGCTGTAGAACATAATTACTAACGAAAGCATCTTGCTTAATGAAATTCTTGCCATACAGGTGTCAGAAGTATTCTAAGCCTGGTTTGGATTTAGGAATACTGTATTCTTCAGTCATGGAGCCATCAGAATCCTGTCTTCAGAAAGTCGTTTAATATTCTTAAAGGAAAAAAAAACCCAAAACCTGTTCAAAAATAATGTGGCATTACATTGTATATTCATGCTTCTTATCAACCCAGTGAAGCACAGAATGTTGTGTGTGCTTTCCCCTGCAGACAGATTAATTGCAGGAGGGAGAGGAAATTAAGCAGTGTAAGTACAAAATCTTAAAGAGTGTGTGTAAGTTCCTATTTCTGTTTACTGGGAGCTTAATATATTTATTTTTTTTAAATAATGAAAACATTCTAGCCTCTAAAAAGCAAAGTGGTCATTAGTAATAAATCACTTAATACTGACTCTGAAGATGCCTTATACTAAAAGTAAACTTTTATCTCTGTATCTTCACTACAAATAACCAAGGGACTGCAACAAGACTACTTATATTGTTTCATCATCACTTTTCTTTGTGGAATTAAATTTGCAGTCCCTTTCTGACATGACAAAATAGGGTATTTCTTTGTTCTCAGAGCGCATGTTGTATTCTCTGACAAATCTGCAGACCATGCTTTCCTTTTTAGCTCTGTAGGAGACTCGGGCTTAGATTCTCCACAGGATAGTTAAGAGTTCCACACTGTAGTATTATTTCCGGCTTCAAAAACTGGACTAATAATACTCTTTAGTATCCTCCCTGTATTTTTGCTTCAAGAGTTCAGTAGACAGAGCACTCTGCCAAGGGTATTTTTGAGTTTGGGAGGTTGGTGCATTCCCCTCCATCACAGGTTGTAGATATCCCAGCTGTTTTGGGACAGGCTTTTTTAATGATTGATTGATGTTTTCCAAAGAATTAATTCTGAACTGAATTAAGCTGTACCAGAGGAAAGCCACTGTAATTCTGAACAGGGAAGTTTTTTTAAATGTTTCATTATCCATGTTAAATTAACTTAATTGCCAAATATAATCAGGTGGTTTTATTTTTAATATTGCCATGTTAATCCACCTAAAGTTTGTAGTATCAGCTGTGGCATGAAGCTATTTTGCCTTCCCCTAACCAGCTCTCCACTACTACCACTGTGTGAATAAACACCAATTATTGCTGCTGGTGTAAACACTGGAAGCATTTGGGTTCTCTTGTCAGTATATTCTGCTATTATCATGATTAAATTTGCAATCCTAAGGGTTGTTACCAGATAGCAGTGAAGGGGAGAATTAGTTTTTAAAATTAGATTGCCAGCCTTAGTTGGGCCTGAGAAGAGAGAACAAATTAGATGATAGTTTAAGTAGAAGGAAGAGTGAATTTAAACTTGGAGTACTGTTAATACTGAAAGTTGCTTTGGGGCTGAAAGTAATAATTAGGCTAGTCAGAAAAAGTGCAAACATTAATTACCTGCTTGTGTCTGTAAATTTTAAAATGTTAAAAATCCCTGTATGCATCTTTTGACATCGCCAGTTACTTTCTGGGGCAATCACAGGCAACGGCATCTTTTGACATTGCCAGTTACTTTCTGGGGCAATCACAGGCAACGGCTAGTTCTTCTCTGAGCTAAATTCAGCTTTTTCCTGAGTAAGTGCTCAAAAATAACTTCCCTTGCTGAATTACAGCTTTCTAGCTGTCAGATTTCAAGAGCTTTACATCAGTCGTCAAATTCATATGGCCAGGTAAGGGCAGCGTTAGACCTGTTTGTGTCAGAAGAACCTGCAGTGGAATTTATTTGGTGCTTCTTCACTACTTCTGATATCTCTGAAGTGAAGATCTTGAGATAATTCGTGTTTCTTCCTTCCCTTCCCCTTCCTCTCTATGTTATGGCCCCCCCCCCCCCCCCCCCCATTATTCCAGGCTCTAAATTTCTGAGTTTTAAAGACAAATTTATTAGTCCTTTTTCTTTAGTGAGAAACTGTGTGTCTCTAACCTCTTTTGTATTGCTGCATTGGTTTTTCATTCTGCTTAATTTTCCCAGTAGTGTAGTTTGTGGTGATTGGCTTCAGTTATTTTACTAGGAAACCTTGCATTTAATTATATTGCATTTAATAATAGAAAAAGAATGTGAGAGCAGTGGTTTCCCCACCCTGGCTTTAGTTAGGATTACCCAGAAATTGCCACTTTCTTGTTCATTCAGAAATTCCCTTAACTGTCTCATACAAAATTTAGAGATCTTAATGGTAAAGGAGCTGAAGGTCTCAGTTCAATATTCCTCTCATTGCCAGCTTTTAGAAGTGTTAAAAAGAGAAAATTTATATTAGTGTTGGAATAGATACTTTTTGCATTGTTAAATCTGAACTAATTAATTTGATAGTCTATAGAGTTGTGATTATAAGAAGGACTTTTGAAAATGGACTGAAAGAAGAGTTGCAGGTGGGGGAACTCTCCTGATTACTTATCACTGAAGTTAACTCCTAAAATCCCTTTAAATGGGAATGGAATCGATTATGGATTATTCAGCTATGAAAAAACCAGGGAGTATAACAAGAAAGCTTGTGTGATTTAATCCATCTCTTGGTTGTGTTTGGTTGTCACATGGAAAGAGCAAAGAGGAGAATGAGTGGAAAAATTAACTGAAAAGACTTAGTAGAGTAGGAAAATAGGAATAAAACTAACTTGTTTTTCCAGTGAATGTGGCAGAAAGATTCTGAATAAGGAATTGATGTGCAATCATCTCTGTTGCACTATTTCTGGAAAACTTTTTGTGGACTTGAAATTCTACTGTAGACTGATTTCAGTAACAAATTCAGCTTAAGCGGTATTTGCCTGTGTTCTCCCATCTTTGCTTACAGGTTCCTTGGATGTGGCACCTTAAACTGTGGAGTTACAAACCCACAATCGCCAAAGAGAAAGGCTTTAAACAGCTCAGAACAGCAAAATGCTTCACAAGGTCACCTCATAGCCAGAGCTTCTGCAGGGTACAACAGCAGCCTGGCGTGAGCGATGAGCTTTGGATTTGCTTGTGTTTGCTTGTACTTCTGCAATCCAGGATGCAGTAGTAAATATCACGTTGATTCTCTCATGCACTTGACAGTCTTAATGATCCTCCTTCTGTCAAGCAGACCCTTTCAGCTTTGCAAACAGCCTCTGCGTACCTGAATTTCCCCCCAAACCACTAAGACATGCTAAATTGGGTGTACGTTCTAAGATTTGAACACGGTTTAGTGGTTTGGCAGGAAATGCGAGTGTTTGTTCACTTGACAAGAACCCTCCGCTTTAATTTAGGCACACTGAAATGCAAAATGGGATTTGGGGGGAAAGCATGGGAGAGTTTACAACCTGTCTTCTGGGTACACAATGAATCCTGGTATCTACTCTGGCAACAGAACATACCACTTCTCAGGTCATTGGAGAGAACATCTTTCTGTGTATGGAACAAAGCCAGTAAGAAAATACAGGAAAAAAGAGCTTCTCTTCTGTGCATGGGAAGGAGATCCTGTATCTAAATTTTTAGTCACTCAAAAAAGAAAGAGAAACTCAAGAGAGCTTCTTATTTTTTTTTTATGGAAGTGCGTAAGGGTTATTTTAAATCTCAGTGATTAAACCAGTCTTAAAGCAATGGTGTATTTACTGTAGGACAGTAAATATCTATAGTATTATCAGCTCTTTTCAAGCCGTTTGGCATTAAGAATTTCATCTGTGAGAGCCTGAGTCAGTAAGTTGGATGGCAGGATACTCAACTTGCCGTGGATGTCAGTGTGTCTGGTAGATGAGTATATCACGCTCTGCAGAAGTTTAGAGTAGTTATGCATGATACAAGCTGAGACCTGTGCTAGTTTAAGAATTAAATATTCTAAACCTATTTATTGAAGAAGTTATCTCAGTGCACCTGGAACTGTCTTGCACACTTTCTATTCAGGCTCCTGTGTTCATCAGTCGGGAGAAGTTCAAAAGTGGGTTTGACAGGTCAGTTGAAAAATCCCCCAAACCAAACCCAACTTATTAAACTCTTAAGGTGATTTGTTAAGGCTTATCTTGAGGGTTGTCTTTTTATATTTAATTGCAGCAAATTATATTCCTTGAGGGGTTTGTATTTTAAGAAGATAAGCTCTGACGTACACCTTTTTTCCCCCCCTCTATTCCAGTTTATTCCAGAGTAAGGATCAGTTTTCTTCTGTCAATTTTTTTAGACGGCCAAGAAGATAAAAGAAGGACCTGATATGCTTGACAGCTTTTCAGAGGGGAAAAACTTGATTTTGTTTTGGTTGTAGTTGTCCTCGCGTCCCTACACGTGTATTTATACAGGGAGGTGATTTTTGGCCTCTGTTGCTGGAAATCATGCCAACTACATGATGGTAAAACCACACAACTTCTCCCCAAGTCTCAAAACGGTGTGTTAATCCTGTGCCACCAGCACCTTTTAGCCTGAAGCTGTTTGTGCGTCACTGTGCCTTTGGGTACCAGAGGGCACAGCCGCTTTGAAGCGGGACCCCAGGGTGTGGGTTGGCAAGGAGGCTTCGAAGCGTGTTCTGCCACCTTTCTTACTTTTCCATATCGGGTGTGAGCAAGAGCAGATCTAACTGGGTCCCCTGTCCGTCTGACCTCCCGTACAGTGGGCTTGCAAGTAGGGAGAAAGTTGTGCTGAGCTCTGGAGTCTTTTCCTTCCATCATTCCTTCCCTTTTAACCATTTCTACCCCAAAATTCTTCCGGCTGGCGGTGGTAAGAGGAGAGCCTTGTGGCTTTTGCAGGTGATTTGGCCGGTTAATCTTTGTTTTAAAGATGAAACGTGTAGGAGGAGCTTTACAGACCTTAAGACCTGACCTGGGTTTTCATAGTTAAAACAATGGATGCACTAGTATGGGAAAAGAAGTTGCACGTTACCCAAACAAATAGTATAACCCTTACGCAGGGTTTGACCTACGGGGCTTTTTCTCTGTTTGTAGCATTCCAGGGAGATCTGACATCGGCTTGCTGTGAAGTAAGGAAGGAACAGGAAGCAAAGGTCTTGTGTTCATCTAACATGGGGGTGTAGGGAATACCGAATTGGGAGGATTTCCTGGCCTTTCTTGTTTTTTTGGAAAGAAGAAAACAAAACTAAGACACACACACACACACACAAAAAAAAAATCCTTGTTCTTCTGCCTCTTCCCTTGCCACTCCCCACCACTTCTGCCTCACGCATCACCAGCCCAGGGTGGAATGTTTCCAGGCTCCTTTTTGAAGATATTTATAAATAAGTTGAGCTCCATATGTTTGTTTTTTCCCCAATGATTACTGTAAGTCATTGTATTTCTGTATAATTGATCTAAGCATGGCAACTTGCATCTAGGGAGGGAAGTTGCGAATGGGTTTGGCCTGTGCTGTGCAAGCATGGAGAAAGGAAATAAAAAAATAGTTTGACAATAACCCTAGCAATGACAGCTGGGGAGAGAAACTTGTTAAAAAAAATACAAGTTAGTTTTAACTTGTTTAGAAACAATGAGAATAAATGTGCTACATAACTGTTACGAACTAAAATAAGAGCGGGCAATAGCAGGCACAGATTTTTCTCCTCTAGCCTCAGCCTGCCCAGCAAAACTGAGCTTTGCTTTCATAAATATCAATAGATCAAGAAGGGCAAAGGCAGTGTAAGTCAGGAGTATTTTTAGCAAGGAGAAAAAGCATTTCAGCAGTGCTCCTTTCTATACGTTATGGTTATAAATCACATTACAGTAGTATGCTTCAGAACAACTCAAGATTTTGGGTTCAGTGTCCACGGTATGTAGATTTTGTTTCCTAACACAGAAGGAGTGAATTCTACTTGTTCCTACATGGTTTGAGGGAAGAGGGAATGTATGGGTGGATGTATGCTGCAGTTAGAAATATCTGTGGTGGAAAAACACCAGCTCCAGCAGGGCTGGGGGAGCAAATGCTCAGCCATGTCCCATGTAAGGAGATTAGGTTAATACTGCAGCATGGACTTAGCAAAAATTAGAAAGAATAAGGCTACATTAATTCACACAGGTCTAGTTTCTGTAGCAGAATGACAAAACAAACCTAGTAATAGTTTAAAAATACAACCCTGAATAAAAGAACTTTCTCCTCCTTGTTCCCCCTCCTCCTCTCATTTCCTGTTTGGACACCCAAAGTTGGAAAATTCGAGTGGGTTTGGAATGGGGTTTTTCTTTCCCCCCATGCCTTCATTTAATAAAAATAAAATAAAAGATATATTAAAAAAATTAAAAATGCCTGTTTCTGTAGCTGTGACTCAGTCCTGCGGTGCCTATCTGCCTTGTGTCAGGCATGGGGCTGTCTGGGGGAAGCGGAGTACGCACATACCCAAACCGTGATGCAAGCTTTGAAATTGCACCAAGTGCACTCGTAGCATCAAATGTGCCGGATCACGCTGCGTTTCCAGTAACAGCCAGAGCTCTCTTGGCTCTGAGTGGGAGAGTGGTCATGCAGTCTGAAAAGGGGAGAGAGGCCAAATTGCACATTCATTTCGATAATTAGGTAAACAGTAAATATGAGAAGTCTGTCTCCTACTCAAACTCCATTGTTTTTTCCTAAAAGTCTATATTTAGATTTGGCAGCTAGATTTATCACAATAACTGGTGCATTGTTTAAACAAGGTCCCTGATGTGTGTGCCTGTTTATCTCTGCTTAACTGGATTGCTTATTTGAAATAGAAATACCTCCAAAAATACTATGCAGCGCTCTTAAACTTGCGTACTTGACTCCTGAGGCACATGGTCTTTATTAGAAAATAGATGCAATTATTCACATTCAAGTTTTGCAGCTTGAAGTCCTGAAGGATTTGTACATAAAACTGTAGAGATTTGATTACATCCTGATTTTATGTCTCACTGGTATATGAGTGTTTCATATGTGTAAAAACCTTTTTATAAGGCATAGATTGTAAGAAATAACTAAGTGAAGCCATACGAGCGCTGTCCTGTCTGTTGGAATTGGAATACACATGTTCATTAGTTTAGTCTAGCCTTGGTCGTTGCTTACATATTTATAAATCCCAAAGTGGCTTTGTGTTTTATATTTAGAGCAAATACTTCTGGACTTGTTGGCCGGTTGCTTTGAAACTTTACGATGCAGTTTCAGGATCGGACTTTGTCCGCAGCACTTGTGCACCGCTCAATGAGGATGGAGCGTGGTTTACTAGCAATGCTAGCGTGGTCAAGGTAAAACTACAAATAGCAGCTCATTTTCCCTTTTGCTGATGAAGTGAGTAAACCTGAAGGTCTTGAAATACACTCAAGCAGTAGTTTGAGGAGGAATGTTTTGATCAAGTAACTTTTTTGATAGTAGTTGTGCATTGAGAGGGTGGGAGAAAACTTAACTGAAGCTGCTGCTTCCCATGACCTTGGTGCAGCTGGCTGTTGGCAGGTCATTTCGTAGGACTGGCAGTAATTTTTTTGTGGACATTTAGTGGCTTCTTTCTGAAAGCTGGTTGCTTTGTAGGTGTGATGGCTGTGATAGTAGCACCCTAAAGTGGCTTGTACAGAACTGTCTGTGGGTTTAAATAAAAAGCATTTAAGAGATGCCCACTGGAGAGGGTTTTGCTCTAAGCAAGAGCATGCAGTTTGGGAGTCTTTTGTTGGTTTGGTTTTGGTTTTTCCCTGGTCCACTTAAACCTTTTGCTTGACGTTTCCATTTTTTGCGCTGGAAATAACTGAGACTATTTATTTTTTAAGAGATTGCTGAACAGTAGTTGTCTACTGCAAGTGCTGTTTGTGCAAATTACAAATGGGACTTTGCATGCTCAGTTTATAAAGGATTGACCTCAGAAATAGGCACTTCTGTCATCCGGTAAGCCAGCATTCACACCTCATGAAACAAAACCAAAGTAATTTTGGAACTTGAAAGAGAAGTAGTCTCTGGTACAGTAAAAACAAAAGAGAAGACACAAAATAAATGAAGTGTTTGTGTTGTGGGCATGGCTCGCTGTTGTGTGCAGTTGGAAGATTGAGCTTCCGCCTCCCTGCCCAGCTGACACAGAGAGCAGCCCTCCTTCCTTTAACGGTGGGAACTCTGCCTGAGATGCAATAACTCTTGCTTTGTGCAAATGCGTTTTTCACAATGTTCAGGTTGTTTTCTGGTTTGTTTTGGGTTTTTTGGGTTGGTTGGTTGGTTTTTGTTTTGTCCTGCAGTGAGGAGGTGTGTGCATGTGTCATAGATTTGTTCCCTACATAGTCTCTGAGAGAGAAATTGTCTTCCTTCCCTCTCTCCCTCCCTTCCTCTCCCTTCAAAGCTCGAAATTATTTGGTATCTTTCTTTTTTGGGGAAAGCCTCTTTTGTACATGTTGCCATCAGACACATTTTATTATTAACTTTTGAGGGATTTCATTTCAGTTCTTAGTTCGGGCTCAGTAGTAGGACAGACAGATCAATCACTCGGAGATCATGTGGTGCTATCACAAGGAATGTCCTATACTGGACATCCTTAATCATTCTTTAAACTACAAACACAGGTATAGATTTAGTCAAAGAGGGTGTGCTCCTTTTTCCCAGTCTCGTGCTGGTTTTGGTGCCTGCAGGTCACCTTGCTTCATCTTTTGGCTCTGCACGCTTTTGCCTGTTGTGAAACCTCTTCCAGCCCTGGCGCGCTGGTCTCACGGTTGGCTGGGGCTGGCAGAAGGTACATCTTCATCTTAGTGCTTCATCACTGTCCCAGACTTCTGGCTTTTGCACTGATTCAAGACTGTTCCTGACAGACAACCTGTGGAGAAAGAACTCTTCTGGTTAGAAGGTGACGTACATGTAATAATCGCGCCCCCACCCTTTTATTTCTTCCTTCTGTTTTGGTTGGGTTTTTTACAACTTTCTCCATGCGGTGTGTAGTAGTTAGTGCTACAGCAACTGGAATTTTACACAGACTGTCTTTCCAAGCTGGTACTAAATGTTTTCATTGCAAACTTTTGGCATTTTGAGATACTGGCATGTTTTATTTTTTTTTCCCTGTGATCCATTTCTCCTTTTAGATGAAGGTTTGATTTAAACTCCTGCACACCGCTGGTTTCTTGTCAATTGTTGCGCTTCAGTTTGCTAATATTAATACAGTCTTCTGGACGGGCTGTGGGGTGGGTGTTAGGCTAGTTCTCATACAGCTTAAGGTATTCCTCAGCCTAAATTCAGAGCCTAAAATAATTATCGATTTGTGAATTCTTGCTCTTGGTTGGTTGTATGCCCAGCTCCCCATGCCCATCTCCATGGCTCATGCTTTTAACACTGTCTGGTCTCGCAGGCAGAAACCCCACTGGATATCAGCGCTGTTGTGAACCCCTGTGCAGACTGGATGTAAAACCAACTCGGCAACTCAAGTATGTGTTGGTGATTTCAAAAATTAAAGTTTGTTTAGTCATGTTCCTTCTGTTCACACACGGATTCCATACGTGTCAAACACCTTGGGTTTTAGATACTTCAGAAATGTACTGTATTTCTGTATGTGTGAACTAACAGTTCACTTTCTTGTCACAGGCTAGACTTAAGTCTTGCTAGTTTGGCCATGGAAACCCCCGGGTCTGCCTGTTGGCATTTTCTAACAGTAAACCAGACTCCAGAACAGTAAGTGCTTGGCACAGGGCATTGGAAAAACCTCTGTCCTGTTGTCCTGTTGCTACCCATCTTTCCACCCCAGCTATCACAAAGTCTTGCTGCTTAACACCAGTGCAGGGTAAGGGTAAGAGTCATGGCAGAGGACAAGGCTATTTCTACTACTTGTGGTGTTTATATGGTAAATGCCAGAATTATAATTATGGATTTTGCTGAAGTTTGTTCCTTATTTATACCATAGGAGTACATTGATACACAATGATTTTTGGAAAGTATTGTCAATTAATTGGGGGTTATCTTTTGCAGCTAGTTGGCTTTGCAGTGGGATTTCTAGTGTTTGAGAAACTACATTTTAAAATACACTTACAAAGCGAGTGTCGCATGAAGGAATTGCTAAAATAAAAGTAGTTGATTCACTCTTGTAGGGAAGAGCACGACAAAACAAGGCCAACAGAGTTAGAACAATTAATTTTTTTAAAAAACGTACAGAATGAAATTATAAACCCAACGCCTAATATCCTTGGTGGAGAGTAGAGTTGGTAGGTGTTATTATTGCAACAGTCTGCACTGAGGATGTGCTTCTTTTACAGTTACATAAAAATAATGCCTGGAAAGTTTGAATATATGCACCTGCTACTTGGGCATAATTACCAAGACCATTTTTGAGGTGTTTATCCATTAACATGCGTATATACTATGATTATTTTTCCTCTTGGTAATACTTAAGCTGCAGTTGGTTTGATGCCTGCAGGGATCACATCTAGCAATAAAACTGTGTTCTGTTGGTAACCCCCTGCTTTAAGATGTTGGGAATAACGCTTCCCCACTGGCTGCCTCCACCCTCCCCCCCTCCCCCCCCCCCCCCAAAAAAAAAAAAAAAAAAGTCCAGAAAACTTCAATTGGAAAAGGAATGAGGTGATGGAAAAGTAATTTTACCGGCTGAAAAACAGCATTAAAAACTTAAATCAGTAGCTTGCGTGTATTTCACATGGTGCCAAGATCAACATCTGATCATCAAGAAATGGATGTTGGAGTGGGGATAAGCACTTTTTTACTTATATAGTTGAAGGACAGTCTTGCAAAAGTTGGCAGTGAAGTAGGTCAGTGCACTTGTCTGTCTTTAGGAGCTACAGCCGTGGCTCCAGAGGGTTTCTTTCAGCTTGAGCTTCCTGTATGTGTCGGTGGCTTCACAGCTGGGCATGGTGGTAAGCCCACGGAGGAGCCAGACCTGTGCGAGCAGCAGTGTCGCAGGTCGGGGCCAACAGCTTGCCTGCCTGACGGAAAACCTGCAAGTGTCTACAAATTTCTGAGGCAAGTGTCGCCACTCGCTGCAGACGGGTCTTTTTACTGTTACGATTTTCTGTGCTATGAAGTAGTTGCCAGAGTGTTTACCTTCAGGTTAGAAGTTTGTTTATTTGCACCAGTGCATGTTGCTAAATACTTGGCTGGCTCAGGGTGGCGTTGCTCGCAGCTGTGTGTGGGCTCGCTCAGCCGCTGTATGCGCTTGGCTAGCTCTTAAATGTATGTTTTTATGGCCCTTCAAACTTGGCATGAGCTGCGTTTTGTCGTCAACAACAACGACAAAAGATTGCTAGTGAAATTAAAATCTGGCATCGCTGTTCTACAGGTTTATTGGCAACGTATTGAAATGGGATTTTCTTGCTAACTTTTCCTGGCATCCTTCCAAAACCCAGCATCTCATAAATTTATATTATCTTTCACTGCTTTGCTCAGTTGTCAGGGCTGTAGCAGCTTCTCATGCAGATCATGGGAATGGCATGGAAAAATGAAGCCAGAAGATTTTCAAGCGGGGAATTTTTATCAGCAGAGAAATTGTAGAAGTTTTGCTATGGAATGAGGGGGCAGAAATCTTGAAGAGTTTTTCAGTACCTGCCTTCAGAAACTAGAGCACCACAAATGCAGAGCCGAGTCAGTTGGCATCACTGCGGCTTTGGCTATAGGGAAAGGTAAAAGGCTTGGAAACACAGGGCAATGACAGCACAACGTGTCTTGGCACAGCAATTTCGGATCAGGAAATTGCGGTACTCTCTGGTATTTAAGTGCTTTGGTCTCGCTATTTAGCTTGTTCATAGATGCATTTCGCTCTCAGCATAGTGATAGTGAGGACGGCATACCTCCTTGATTTATCTGGGGCAGGTGAGCTTTCTGTGTGGTCATTGATACGCATTGCCAGCTCAAAGCTTGTGAGATAAACGGGGCAGCTTTGCTCAGAGAAACTCTAATTTGGCTCAGTTAAATTATCTGTGTTCCAGCCATGCCAATTCCAAACTCCAGCAAACTCCTTGCTTTTCCAGCCACTCTAATCCCAAATGCAACAGTTGATAAGGTGCTATTTCATTTGTCCTCGGCATAACTTTGTGCACTACATGCTAAGCGGTCGAGTAAGTCAGGTGCACTGGTCTGTACCGAGCTGAGGAAAAGTGATATCCACCTGCAGGAAATGTTGCAGGGGGAAACAGATGAATCTCAGTGATAGGAGATGGGAAGGGGATGTTAGGTCATTAATTACTTAGCCTTGCATAAACAAAACTTAATATTTTGAAAAGTCCCTATTGTAAAGGGAAGGAAAAATCTTTCATCTTCTGTGCCCTTTAGCTCCATGTCAAGTTGGGTCAATTGGAAGACTTTTGTGATGGTTTCTGCTTTATATATTGATTACTCCTTCGTGACCTGTTCCAGTGCAGCGAGCATTGGGCTAGTTTTGAAGGGGAAAAGAGCCAAGGGTAGCTAGACTGCAAAACTGAGGATCCCTGCATGACTGCATCCCTTCTGATGTCTCTGGGGAGGGTGCAGGGTGCAATTTGTTTTACTTCTCTGCATGTTAAAGAACTTACTTGATGGCTGGTAATTGGTGACTTAGTCTGGGATCTTCGCAGAAGCAGTGTTTCTTAACCTGCTATCTTTATGATTTAGAGGAGAAGACAGTTGAAAACCCAAGTGTGCTGCACAAATGTTCAGGGTTGTGGGTCTTGGTGGTTGTGTGGGGGTTGGGTTGGGTTTTTGCTCCTTTTTTTTTTTAAACATGTTTCTCTTTGCCCCTTCCCCATTCATGTCTTGGCAAATGTTTTAAAAAATGAGAAGCTGCTACATTTGTGTTTGGTCCAAAACTAATTTGAAATGGAGTAGTTTAGTCACGGGAGGTTTCAATTACTCTTTTTCTCAATATAAGCTGTGCTAAAGATGCACTAAAATTTTACATGTTGTAGTGCCTTTACTCAAGCACTAGACAGCTTTCAGAGAGAGAGAGAGAGAACATTAAACATTAATTTTTATCATCAGAGACAAGTTCTCCCTCCAGCTGGTTGGCAATGAAGCATTTGGGGGTTTTGTGGTTGTGCTGCTGCTTTTTTTTTTTTTTTTGTTAATTGGCTGATAGTATTTATTAAACAAGAGATACTGTGAGGAATTTCTGAAGCTTCATGCAGCAGAGATGGGTAGGTTTTTTTGAAAGCCGAATGGTGGAAAGCAGACTGCCCACGCAGGGGGCTGTTGCCAAAGAATTATCTTCATATGCTCGGTGAAAATGTAATGCTGCTTGTGTACGTTTTCTGTGAAATATTGTTATAAAGTTAAGAAAGATTGTTTTCCAATATTATCTTAAAGCTGAAATACAATTATATTCCAACATAGCAAATCTGCATTTTGTGCATAAATTACTTAAATATCTAGGACTAGTGAAATATATGCTATTAAACATGTCAAAGTGGGTAACTGAATGACTAGATTGTTAGGAAGAAAATAGTAATTTTCTGAAAAAGCTAAATGAATGATTTGGCACAAATAACTGCAAACATTACCAAAAAAATAACTTCTTCTGAAGGAAATTTCCTAGCAGAGGATCACATTTTTATGCAGTAGGTATTAAAAACAGGAGGTGTAAGTGGAAGATACTCCAGACTTTCTCAAGTTAATTGACAAGCTCTTTTCTTCCATTGAAATTATTCTACCTGCTGACAGTTGAATGGGTGGCTCTGTATGGTTAGAGATCTCGCATAACCAATATGTTAGTCACTGCTGTAAGCTGATTTCTTTGTGAAAGTGAGACTGTATAAATGCTTCCCAAGCTAAACTGCTGCTCTGAAAGGGCTTGAGCTTTTGCGTAAGTAGCTGAACTGTGGGTCAAGGAGAAAGTTCTGCTATGTGAATTAGTCTCTTGCGTGTTATCTGTACAAGAAATGCTGGAGCCAAGTGAGACCAATTTAACTCAGCAGCACAGAATTACTATAGAGCAAGGGGTTTTGTTTGGGCAGTATCTTTGCTGCTGCTGCTGTGTATATAAGGAAGAGTCAGT
Source organism: Falco cherrug (assembly GCF_023634085.1). Taxonomy (NCBI): domain Eukaryota; kingdom Metazoa; phylum Chordata; class Aves; order Falconiformes; family Falconidae; genus Falco; species Falco cherrug. Next base: position 6,263,149 of record NC_073708.1, read on the forward strand.
CCAGTTTGACTCAAAGCCCAGTCTAAAATTTTTGAGGTAGAAATTAAAAAAATTGTCTTTCTGGTAGACTAAGCAAACTTGTGTATCAGTGATTTGATGTCAACAAACATGTAAGCCTTATATGCCTTTTTGGAAGCACTTTGAGAAAGACCGTTTTGCCCTCTGTAGAGAGTGCACTGTGAAACCTCAGCTAAGTGGAGGCAGCTGGATAACAGTTTTCTTTGATCACAAAAATCTTGCGCCTGAGCAGCGGTAACGTGAAATCAAAAGTGAAATCAGAAGTCAAAAGTAAGACCCTTCTTAACATTATTCAAACTTAAACTAAACTGTGACTTTGATGTTCCTGGGCTTCATGTTCAGTGCTGTTAGGTCTGCACAGAACTGTGGTCCAATCCCTGGCCACACCAATAAAAATATTTTTGAGTAGAAGTTAACCCGTAACTGGTTTTGCACCTCGCTTCATGCTGTAACTTGAGACATGGTTAATCTTTCTGTGCGTTCCCTTGCTGAAATGGGTGGTCTGTGTAAGTCAGTAATTGGTGTCATGCAGGCTGTATTGGGAAGGAGATGAAATGATCTTTCCATACAGCCAGGTGTCCACAGGATGGCAGTGAAAAAGAACAAGGATAGTAGCAGGCCTGGTGCTCACCTCTGTGCTCATGCAAAGACAGCGTCTCACCTGAAGTTTTGTTCTGTCCAAAGTGCGGTTGTGCTAAATAAATCCCGGATTCAGAATAATGTTGACGCAGCTGGTGTCATATTATCAGAGTTGAGCTATTCCTGTTGATCATACTGAGTCTGCTGATACAGCAGATAAGTGCTTTCAAAACGCTGTTTCAGAACATGGTTTGTATGGGTGCTCAGCTTGGTTGTTACATTTCAACAGGAGTTCGAAAGTGTGCTAGAAGCCTATAACAAGCAAATCCCAGGAGGACTTTTGCTGAGCTGAACAGACTGTCTGTCCATTTTCTGTCCTCTCCTGCCCTTCTGTGCTCCTAAATCAAAAGTAGATGTAGATGTGCTAGTGGAAATTTGTACAAGCAAGGCTTAGAGAGCTGACCAGAAACCTGCCTCACATTCTCAGTTTTCTCTGCTTGATTATGGCTTGTGCCATTAGAGTGAACCACATTGTCATCTGTTGTATTTACTCATACTTACTTCTGAAGTTCCACAAAGCCTGCTTCACCAGACTGGCTAATTCAAAGCATTTGTTCAAAGCACTGCTGCCACATTAGTAGTAAAAGGCTTAACATGGAAAACGAGGACCCACTGCTGAAAGGGGTGGGTGACCTAGTAGCGGTAGACCCAGTTAAAGTTGGTGTCCTCGATGCTGTGTTTGCTTCAGCCTTCAGAAACTAGGACTCCCAGGCCTCTGCTTTGTGAAAAGGATCGAGAAGGAGAAAAGCTGCCAGCAGCGTATGAGAGGCAAGTCAGTAATTACTTACAAGAACTCAACCCATGCAAGTCCCCTGGGATCAAGAAACAGAAGAGCCAGCTAACTTTTTCCTGGTGAATTCTCTGTCTCATTTTTGCGATGGGAGTACTTGTATCTCTGTATGTATTCACTGCTCCTTGTGCTTCCTTGAGATCGTTGCTCTGGATGGGAATTGTAGCAGTGTTCTTGTTTAAGTGTATTTTGTCATTTAAGACTCGTGCTCTGAGCAGCATGACTTTCTACAAAGCACAAAAGTCAGCATCATTATTTTTGATACAGAATTTGTATTGCGATGTCTGAGCTGTTTTTGCTTCTGAGGTTATTTTTTGTGACTTCTTGAACATGGTGATTTTAGATAGTCACTTCTTTTGCTTCTAATTGTAAAATGTAACTTGCTGCTGAATAGAGAAATTACTTCTTGATGTGATGGAAGTCTTTGGGTAACTTCATGCCTGTTCTGGGGAGCAGTGACACCCTATTCCATGCATACACGTAGGTAAGGAAGTTTTTGCATCTGCATTTGTCAGGAATGTACTCTGGCTGACAAATGCAGCCTAGCTTAAAGGCAGATCCCACAGTAGGTCAGTTAAGCTTTATTGGTCTGCCAGGCCAGATTATTGTTTTCCTTAAGCAGAGAAGTAGCTTTCATTGTCACTTGATTGCCAAAGGTCTGTCAGCATTTCCATTATAAACCCCCTATTTTCAGGGATTTGAGTAGACTTGAGATTTAAGTGTTCTGGTCTAAAACTTGGCAAACATGATCAGAGTTCACCAGCGGATATTTTCTTTATGAGATTTTAAAATAGTCAGCTGTTTCTTAAATTGTGGAGAAGGCAAGAATTATTTTTTCCCCTCTTGGTTAAACAGATAGGACTATTTTTTCCATCTCATTTATTCCAACTAGGTTCATAAAAATAAAGCCCCATTATGTTGTTCTTAAGGAAAAAAAAAAAGGGGGGGGGGGGGAGGAGAAAAATGAAAATCTGCGTGCTGTCCTGTTGTGTTTACCAGAGGATCGTGCCTCAAAACCCTCCCTTTGCTTTGGTCTGTGTTTGGTGATGTCCCACCCACCCCTCTCTGTCCCTTTTCTCCTCCCCTTTACTTATTTCCCTTCAGTGTATTTACACTCTTCCTACATAAGTTGCAGTGTTTCTTCTCCTTACTCCATTCCTCCCGTTTGCCTTTCTCTCTGGGGCTTCCAGCATTCGTTTCTGATGATTCTGCCCATTTTACCTCTCTCTAAAAGGCAACTCTGAGGTATTCTTAAGTGATACGACGTACCTGTGGTAAATATAAACTCTAGGAATCATCTTTATGTTGTTTGTTACTTTATACTTAACTATATGTGTTGTTATGTACTTTACTATTTAACTGAAAAACATAACATGCATGACTCTCAGTTGAGTACTGTAATTTTTTTAACGCTTTTTTGACTTTGCTGTGACTCTAGAGAGAAGTACTTTCGTATTCTTTTTTTTTTTTTTAACCAAATCTTTAATGTAGACTGAAAAAAGCGAAGTGTGATTGGTGCAGAACACCACTGTGGGTTTTCATGGCTGGGCTCTTTTAGTCATTTCCTGAAAGCTTGGTGCAGAAATGTGGCAGTGCAGGAAGCATCAGCAAGCTTAGCAAGGCTTCATGTACTGTTAGAAGTCAGCTTGCTGTAGGTGAGGGCACATTCTTCTTGCTGAGATGTAGAAAGACCTGGTTTTGGGACTGATGGTCAAGATCTTCAGGAAGAACCTCTGCTTGTGGTTCACAGTGGTGAGCAGAGTGACTGGGGCTTTAAAATGGTGAGGGACTACGGCTATATGATTATTAAGCAACAAGGAATGTAAGTTAAGAGCTGAAATTCAAGGGGTGGAAAATGAATTCTTTCAAAAAGCACCACAGCCTCTCTCCCAGGACCTTCAGAAGATCATTGTCGGAACAAGATGCTGGCACTGCTGCCTTGAAGGGCTATCATTGGTACCACCAAATGAAAAGCAAGAAGATGAATAAACAATTGAGTTCTGACCCAGAGAAACCTCTGGGAGCATACAGGTGGCAGATGCATCCTCGGCTTCCCTGGAAGATAAGCAAAAGAGAGAGCTCCTGCAGGCTGAAAGGGGAATGCAGTGATCCAAGTCTTGCCAAAAGTTCTGCAAGCGTGGATGCTACCAGCGCTGATGATCTCCACAAAGACCCAACAGAGATGCTTTTCCAGGCAAGGACTAGACCATTTCGTGTTCCCTTCAACCGCTCTCTGTCTGAACCCATGCCACATGTTGGAAACAGGCATGCAAAGCCATTTCTGCAAGCCGTGCGCTCAGTGGACTCTGAACAGCAGGGCTACTTCATCCGTGGCATTTTCTCCTCTCTCTCAAGTGGCTTCTCAAAGATAATGAGTCGAAAAGGGGAGCCTGGCAATGAGTCAGTCAATGAAGGGAAGACAGACGATAATGACACTGATTTGAGTACAGGTAATGAACTCATTTTTGTTTCGTTCTACTTCTGTTTGTGTAACAGGAGACATATGATAGTTATTTAAACTGGTTTTTAACTTGGTTTTATTAACATGGCGTTGGCAGTGCTCTGATATTGTATCTGACTTTTTAAAAAGCGACTGAAAAAGGGCCTTTCCTGATAAGGAAGTGGTGTGAGATGTTTTGGGGTGTGTGATTAAAAACTCGGACTTGCCTTTAAAGCAAGCATGGTCTGGTGGAAGCAGTGGCATTTCTCTCTCCGATGCACCCTGTGTGGGGGGTGCAGTCCTGCAGGCATGGTAGCCTCCGTGGGATTACAGTGCCCTGACTGGGATATGCAGCCTGCTACTGTAAATGAAGTACCAGGAAGAGAGAGAAATCAAGCTGTCTGTTAAACAGTGTTCAAGACAGCGAAATGGATCTAGTTCCTCATATTTAGATTCACCATTTTGTAATCAACCAGTTAAATTCTGGCAAGAGCAGCTTTTCTTTAAGGAAAAATAAAAACCAACTACCAGAGGCTGGTCTCTGTAGATGCCAAGGACAGCGGTGTTGCAAAGGTTTAGCCAGCTGGGACTGAGGTCAGCAAGATGCTAGTCTGAGATTTCATAAATGTACCTTGTTGATAACAACACTCATAAAGCAGAAAAAAAATAGGGGGAAAAGGAGAGAAATTTGCATTCTGTTCTCTTGGTCTTTCCTGGAACTTTCTAATGGGCTATCCAGCCTGAACAGGGTAACTGATGATGCTCTGAAAAACCCCACAAAGTTTAAATTTGTAATAAAACCAAAAAATAAACCTTTATTTTTCCCACAACCTCAGAAGTTTCCAGAGTCCTCCAGATAATTGTATTAAAAACTCAGTAACATCTGGATCCAGTTGAAACTGCTGGACAAGTCATCACTATTCAAAAACCCTCAGTTTAGTAGTAGTAGTGAAAGAATAATATGGTCTGTCTGCAGGGGTTTCAGTCTTTCAGTCACAGTGGAATGTCCCTGACAAGCTTATGTTTGGTGCTGGAAGCAGTCACGTTGCTTCAGGTATCTGTTCAAATCTAAGTACCTACAGTCACTGATTCGTGTTTTCTCCGAGAGCTTTCGCAGTTGGAATTCGGCTTGATGATGCTTGTTAAATTGCGTGGAATACATAGGGGGAAAAAGAGCTCATAGAACTACTTTTTTTTTTTTTTTTCCCTTTTCTTTTTCTGTTGGTGGCTTCTTGTTAAGGGGTTGTTTGGTTTGGGTTTTTATTTCTAACATGAATGACTAGAGGGGAGACAAGAATTTCTGCTGCAGGCTTCCACTGGTGTTGAGACTTCCTGGGAGGCCGAATTGCTATGGCAGACTGGGACGTTCTGTTTGCTCTCTTCTGCCCGCCAATATACGTCAGCAAGCAGTATTGGGAGGGTATTCTATGTGACATAAGCGTTTTGGATCAAAATGTCACATCATGTGAAGGGCAGAGCATGCTGTGCTTCCCTTCTCCCCCAGTTCTGATATGCTTTGATACCAAAAGATTCTCTCATAATTCCAAAGTATTGTCAGTCGACTAGATTACTGGGATGCTTTGCTTTTAGTAGCGTGAAAAGTAAAGCAGAGGAAAAGGGTTATTTGTATTGTTTTATTTGTATTTGTATTGTATTATTACCACTTGGTAAATACTTCATGTTGGTTCTGGGACAGTGTCAGAGCTTTTTGGCTCTTTGGGGTCAGACGAACCTCTGCCTGAGCCTGCCAAAACTGGTTTTGCAGAGAGAGTCGCAGTTCAGGAACTGAGAGAAGAACAGAAAGACTAGATTAAAAGTCAGAACTCTCCCAAGGGAGGAAGTCGTAGCTGGGAAGGTGTTTGGGGAAACAAGGTTGATGCAGTCACCCACAAAATCACCTGAAACGGCCAGGTCCTGCTTGGGCTGCTGTCAAGGACCACAGAGCTTTTGGTGGGTTGGACACCTCTGTGGAATTTCTTTTCAGCCTTTGCCTTCTCAATGGCTGAGCCTCTGATCTTCAAGCAGACAACAGCTTAGGTTTAAGAGAACTAGTTCACCTTGTAAGACGTGTTGCTATGTGGGGTATGTAGCCATAGGACAACTAATTGCTTACCGCTGGTTTTATTTTTCCTTAAAGAAGAGCTGCTGTTGCCAGAATTAGCTGGAGCTGCTGTGTAGCATCTCCTGCCCCACACAGTGCTATAGGCTGAGACCTGATAAAACAGTGGCACCGCCTGTGAGCTCCTAGGGGTAAGATCTCAGGTCTGAGGGAGATAGCTTGGAGGCAAAAGGAGTGAGAGAACTATGCTTAGTCTATCATGTTCTTCAACCACAGTCTAGATGCTCAGAAGCGATCAGATCTTTTCTCCTTCCACAACCACACAAGTTTAGTTCTAGGGAGGGGGGTCACTAACTCTCCACCACCAGTTTTGGTGCTTGGGCAGGCAGAAGGTATCTTCCCGTGCCTACAGTCCTGTCCACTGTTCAGGGAAAAACCCAGGAAAAAGGATTCTGTTTTCCTCTCCAAGAGAGGCAGAGTTTGGGAATCCTCAGGCAACTGAAGTCTGTGGTAGAAGTGCTCAGGCACTTTACTAGCCAGGAGATGGTGTGAGGCATGGGGTTTCTCCAAAGCATGCAAACTGTTTGGCTTGGAAGAGCTTGATCAGAGGTCTCTCAGGAAACATTTATTTGGACAGAAGTTCTTGTCACTACAACCCAAACCCCAGAGGACCTTTTCCATGTTGTTAAATACCCAGTGGGAGAGGCGTGCTTTGGAGTTTATCCAGGAGAACCTAGAGGCATGCTCTCTGTCTCCCTTCTGTGCAAGGGGCCAAGCCCTTTACTTCCACAAGCTCACTTCATTGAAAGTATTTCCATTTTCCTCTGAAATACTTGCATATTATCAGCTTTTTAAAAGATTATCTTCCTTCCAACACTTGCCTGGCCTCTGGCTTCATCTCTGCATCAGAATTACAGAGGCTGAGTTGTCTGCAGGGGTTTGTGTCGCGATCGGTGGAGGTTGCTACTGATCTTTGTAAGCCTAGCGAAAGGGCAGTTCCTGTCTTCAAGGAGCTGTACCCTCCCCGAAGAGGATCAGTTGGGGTTTTTTTGGCAACCTGAGAAAAGGGAAGTGGGATTTAAAAAGAAAAGGGGGGGGGAAAAATATCAGGATAAATATTTTCCACTTGGTCTCACAGTCTAGGAAGCATGTTCAGACACTGCTTCATCGGCTCTTGGCTGTAGAAAGCCCTGCTGCATGGACTCAGGCATCCTCTTTGGCGATGAAAGGATGCTGAACCTTGGGCGAGCTGCCTCCTTTGGCTCTGCCCAGAGCTTTGGCAAGATGCAGAGGCTCCCTGGAGCATGTGGCATGCTTTCTGCGACATGCTACAGCCCAGGTTTTAGGAGAAAGAGGACATGGAGTGGGCAGTCAGTGGGAAGAGCAGAGCTCTTTCCATGGGTCTCCACCGGAGAAGCCTGGGCTGGTCCGGGTGGGAATGAAGAGCTTTTGGGGCTTATGTGCTGACTTCTGACAGCTTCTAGAGCCTGGCATTTTGAACCAGAATTTGCATTAGCACATGCAAAGCCTGAAAGTAAAAAGATATATACTCAGTATGAAGTTATTATTTGTAAGTTAAGAAATCTGAGAACATTTCAATTTCTAGTAAATGTATTGGCTGGAGGAAGGAGAAGTGTTATTCTGATAAACATGTTGATTGTGAACATACTATGATTTTGGTAGAAACAAGGTAAGGAAGGGGCTGTACAGACAAAGCCTTGGATCCAAGGTTGCAGGTGAGCTGCTGCGCCTTTTGGATTATTTCTGACTATTTCCAGTGACCCTTTAACCACTGTTGAGAATGGATTTGTGAGAGAGTTCTCAGGTAACGTTTATTTCACTGTTCCTTCTTATCTGGGTCTCAGGGCAGTGTTTAATTGTAGATTGATGACAAAATAATTCAGTAGAATCAATTACCTATATCTTCCCTGGGTATCTCTCTTTTGGTTTGGGGTGGGGAGAGGGTAAACACTCACCTCTTTCACTTGAGTGTACTTTTAGCTTTCACGGTCTTTCTCTTTTACAACTTTTATCATAAAAGACATTTCTTTAGAATTCTTTCCTTTTCTTTCTTCACCTGGGTAAAGATATGTCTCTTCAGTCTTTTAAGTTTGATTTAATACTTTAATTCATTTTATTTTTGTGCCTAGAGTCAGAGAGAATATTTTATATCCTTGCTTTTCTGGAATTAATTTTGTTTTTTTAATAATTGACTGAAGTATTTAAACTATATACTCTTTTTATTATCTTTACAGTATAGATTAATTACATTCTATTTCTTATGTCTTTCCATATAAACTTACTTAGAGGTTTGTTTTTTCACATCTATAACTCTAACTAAAGCCAAGGCAGTACCACATTCAGTTTCTTTCAGTGATTCCCAAAATACAAAACTGTTTCTTCCTGTCTGAGTTGGGAATTTCGTATTTATTACTCATTGGAGCAGCTTTTCTCTTTTCATATTTTAAAAACCAATTTCTCATTTTAGAAGCCCTTCTACTGACTCATGTTCCTACACTCCCAAATCTCTTTTGCTCTTCAGTCGTTGATTTTTGGTGGGGTTTTTATTAGGGGACTTTTACACAGTCGAGTAATTACATTACTCTGTAATTCATGTGTTTGCTGAAGTGCTGTGCAAATGTCAATTTATTTGCCTCCTGCTACAATCCCCTGTGTTTTGTTGCAAGATGTAGTCTTAATGTTAAAACTCATTCACTTTTAATTGTGAGAACAGATACAAGATAGCTGCTTATACCTAATCCCTACAATGCATTAAAATGACTGTTGTTGTTACAGAGTCATAACTATGAAAATAACATGTTGCGGTCCAGTATCGGTCTGTTGTTTTTGGTTTGTTTTTTTTAATCTGTAGTGTGGCTTTGTGGGAGTAAATACTGTGTTAGGTGGTATATTGACAGTTACAGGGGGGTGGGAATGGCCAGGGGAGCGTTTCTGGCATTTGGCAGCTTTGAGTAGCACTTGAACACCCCACCACCACCCTGCACCCCAGAGGATTTCCCTTGCTGGGGAGCCATGCCTGGTTCATCCCAAGCACTGTAACATTTAATGTGAGCAATAGGTTAATACTGCTCAGCTGAATGTTTCTGAACACAACTTAAAATAATTAGCCGTAATATCTGAAGCTAATAAAATTATGCTTATCTGGTTTTAATTACACTTAATGAATGGTGTGTCTAAGCAGGTAGTTGTGCTCATTTTAGTCTTGCCTGTTGATTTTCGTGTCTTTAATCCACAGACCATTCTGAATCCAAAAATTAACATTCAATGGGATGAATGAGGACATTTATATTTGTAAGAGCTATTTTCTGACTCGTGAAATCATACAAGTGAATGGCAGTGTCTTGCATTCCAGGTTGCTTTTTGTTGTTTTTGTGGTCCGTATCCGTGGGACGGTTGGGATGTTGGACTTCATGCTGCTTGTGCAGAGGAGGCTGACAGCTGGTACATGCGAGAATATGACCTGCGATTTACCTTGATCATGAGAAATTATTGCGTGGGAATGAATCTGAAAAGGGTTTAATTGTGTCCTAGAGATGACTTGTCTCCTGTATTTTCTTTGCAGGGTGATAGGGGTTTGAAGAGATGCAGTTTTCTTAGAGGCAGCCAAAGAATGAAAGTGTGGAGATTAGGAGAAAGGGCTCCTGGTGAAGTAAAGATCTGGGGTTTTGGTGGGAGAAGCTTTTCCTTTGATAACAGGCCAGACAGGGTCAGAAGGAAATGGCTGGAGGAGGAAAAAACAGTTGTTGCTTTTCAGAGGAGGAGCTATGTCTGGAGCAGTTGGATCTGGAGTCTTTGGCAAAGCTTCACGTTTCGACTGTTGGATCTCTGGGAAGAGAAACTTCACTGTGAGACCCAGCAGGGCAGGATCCTGGGGGGGCAGTGGGAGATATCGCTGGGCTAGGGGCTGGCTGTGGCACGTCGGCACCCAGCCCCCAGCCCCGGAGGGCAGCTGCTCGCTGCTGTTTCCCTTGAGGGGTAAGCGAGCCCAGGCTTAGAAAGTATGAAAGAAACTGTGTTAGACTTTTCACAAAATTCTGTGTTCTTCTTAAAGATAGGCCTAAAACACAGCTGTCAGTGTGCAGAAAGGGAAACTGTACCCAGGGCTTCAGCTGTGCTGGAAGGCTCAGTCCCTGCTAAGCTTATTCGATACTGGAAATGGGCACCTGAATTCTTGAGATTCATGGATTTGTAGACTGCAGTGAGAGGGTAAGTTCTGCCGTGGTAAAATTTTCTTCAGGCAAAGCTTCCTGGTTTTGCATTTCCACAAATGCTGCCCGTAATGGAACTTGGCCCGAGATGAAAATTGCCTGCATGCATCGAGCACTTCCTAGGCACGATGACGCTTTTTTCCTTGAAATAACAAACCCAAATTATTTGGGTTTTAGGTCTTCCCCCCCACCCCCCACTCACCCAATAATGAATGGTATAGATTTGTAATGCTAACAGTATGCGATCTAGGACTCAAAGCAATGGCATTTTAGAAGTAAACAAACACACAAGGTTATGTCTGTGTCCTTATTTATACCATTGCTCTACTACAGAGTCACTTGATGGCTTGCTTTAACTAATTAATTTGTATTATTGTTTAGCCTTGTGCTTTCTGTGGTGATACTTTCTCTGTGGTAGTTATTCAAGAGACTCTTTAAACTTTTCTGAAATAAATACTTCATAATCCTTTAAAACATCACTTGTTTAAAGGAAGCTGTTTATGTAAACAACAGGCTAAAGCACAAAACTCTTGACATGTTAGCATTGAAACCAACTGTCCTCTGAGTGGTTTTGCTCTTACTATGAGGAAAACTGAAGCTAGACATCTGGTCTTCTGTGGGCGAAAGCGTTTTTTATGAGTTACGGGACCGCTTTTTCAAGCGAAGTTAGAAAATATTTTGTACAGAGAAGGTAGAGAAAAAAATTACTGAAATAGCTAGTTTCTCAAAGAAGCTCATGTTTTATAGAGCATGCATTCACTGTCCTTATTCCTTGCAGGGAACGTGCTTATCATTTTGATGTATGCATTTGGTATAGGAGCGTCCTTCTCAAAAACAGATTGCTGAAAAACTGATGCAGAGAGGAGCCAGGTTATTGACGGTGGTATGTGAGAACAGGGAGTGAGCAAACACACTTCTCCAGCTCAAATGCGTGCATTTCTGTCAGCTATCACCACACATCGCTATTGAAGCTGTCTATAGGTTTGAGACCTAGGGGATCAGTCATGTGTTGGTTTAATAGTTTCTTGTCTTTATATGGTTTTCAAATTCTAGTTTTTGAGATTTGTTTATGTTGCAAAGCTCTTTGATTCTCCTCATCCTCCCTCTCCCTTCGCCACAGACAAATCTCTCCTTCTAAAAAGCGAAATACAAAAAAGTACACTGCCAAGTCCAATGGCAAGTTGTAAGCAGACCTGCTTGTTCATTTTATGTCTGACTTTAGCTGCTTTTGCATGTTTTGTAGGAGCTGAAGTAGTTTCTTGCATCCCATACTCTTGACTACTCCCGAGTAAAACCTTTAAATCTTCTGAGATTATTGTGTACTTCTGTGATGATGGGATGGTCAGACTTCTAGCTGCATCTCACTCATCCTAAGATGTGTCACTGTAGATCTTCTTCTACTTATGTCTTACGAGTTTACAATGCGTTTTCATAGAAAAATAAAAGCCCTTTTAATGTCACTCTGAAGAGCAATTTTGCTCCAACAGTCATTTAGTAACACAGATGCCTTGGCAAGCAGTTTTGATAAATTGCTACCAAAAAATCTGCCAAACTTCAAATTCTTGCGGTGTGTCTCCATCTACCTCAGCACTGCTGTTAGCTCTGGCTACACTTGTACATGAGAAGAGGCTTTGTCAACAACACTGCTCCAGGTAGTGCCACTGCATGAGCTGCATGTGAGGGGAAGAAGGTGAATACCCAGGTCTGAATAGGTCCCAGTTGCCTACAGTCATCTTCACTCAAGCAACGCTTTTTTTTTTTATGTTACTGATCAAGTATATAGGCTGTGTCCTGTATAAATAGCCTGCCTTAGTAACCAGTTCCTCTGCGAGCTTTATAAAGCAATGAAGGCTTGCATGCTTAATATGCTAAGACGCTAGCATTTTCAGGCTGGGGCTGCTGAGTGTGTGGTGCTGAGCAAGGGCAGGCGTCTGGCTGCAGTGTGGTTGGCGGTAGGTTTCCTGTCAGCCCTCCTGTAGCTTGATAAAACGAGTATAGTTCAAGCTACCGATGCCTTGAAATGAAAGTCCTTTCCTTTACTGAGGTGGTACTAAATGATACCGAGACTTCTTACTGAAAATAGGATGATGTTTTGAAAAGGAATGGGAGAGGAAGGGATAATCATTCAGAGTCTGCTGCAGCAGAGCTGAATCATGTCTTGAGGTTGGATTTCATGATTCCTGACTGTGACTTCCACCCCCACTCGCATGTGTAACTGTCATGAAGATCTGACTCTTATTTATGATGTCTCAATGTTGGTGATGACCTATGTCGGTAAAAGCCTTTTAATCCAGACTTGTAGAAAGCACGGGGCACCTAGGAAAGTTGAATACTTTATCAGGTGGGAGGTGAGGCCCTTGTGACTTTGTGGGGTTAGGCATTAAGAGGTTTATATATCTTTTGCTGTTAATACATAATCTCAAGGAAACAGCTCAGCTAGTCACGCTGGTACTTCAGAAAAGTCAGTGGAGTAGCAGTGTACGTAATGAACAATAGGGAAAGAGCAAGCCGACGTATGTCAGTAAGGGATGGTACAAAGTTTTCCTTGTCTTGGTCCTGCAGACGCAAATCCTCTATGTGTCCAAAATCAGGCTGGTGCCCTTGGGCACGCGCGTTGGATGCTGGTGAGCACACGGCAGGGTTGGGCAGCCCCGCACTGATGATAACCAGGCGCTCCCTGTGCTGTTCCCAGGCTGGCCTAGCTCTTAGGCTCACCCATGTCTGACACTGCACTGCTGGTGATTTTTTTTTTCCTTCTTTTTTCCCTTCCCTTCCACATACAGAGATGTGGGTGCAGCAGCCACTGTTTTAGCTGTGCTAACAAGGTAGTTCTTAGATGGCTTATCCCCAGCGGCAGCGAGCTCAATGCACTTTGCCACAAAACCTGCCCAATGATGGATCGTTAGCTCCTGCTTAGATATACTCTAATAGCTGCAAAAGGGGAGAACTTCTTTCCAGGAAATATGTTTTTCCTTCTTCATTGTGGAGTTTCTTCTGAGCTTTCTGTGAATGCTACATGTCTATAAAAAGAAGCGTGGGCCCTTAAATGTAATTATAAAATGCCACTGGGTTTGTCTGAGGGGAGTCATATGTGTAGAGCTGGAGTTTTGAGTTGCTTTAACATAAGACATGAATGGCCCAAACGTACTAATTGAGAAATTTGTGTTTGTGCAGCAACCAAAACAACTTATTGTGTGCATATGTAGCATCTTCAATTTGGTGGATGCTAGCTCTACAACAGCCTAGCCGTGCTGTGCAGCATATGTGCCCAGACTTCTGACACCTTCCTACTGTTACTGTGGAAACTATAATTTATAACTCCAGACTTGTATGTCCCTGAAACGGGCTTGTTTTTCTGCTGAGGAAAAAGGGGACAGAGTCTGCAGATGAGAAAAGAAATATTCCTGTGCAGGATGAACCCAGCTGGTGCACTGACTGTATTTCATTTAGGTGGTTGTGCTTGATGGGGAATCGCATGTTCAAATGGATGTAGATGTATTTATTTTAATGGGAAAACTCTGGGTAGATGTGCTATATATGAACTTAGACATATGGACTTAAGGAGAAGTGTCCTGAGAAATGGAAACCGTAGAATGCAAGGGGAAGAAAAACATCCGTACTGAGTCATATATTTCTGAATTGTTGAGTACATGGAAGGGAAAAAAGTGACAGCATAGAGCCTCATCAGACTCCTTCCCTGCCCCCAGCAGGCCCAGGCTGAATTGAAAACACTTATAGCAATCTCTGCTCTGAATAACTTTGCATGGCTACATAATTTCAAAGAGAAATGCTTTCAGGGTGATGATGGGTTTTGTCTACATCTGTAATGTCTCAAATTTGTCTTTGGATACCCAACAGCCTTCACTTTGTTTATTCGGAGATGAGCAAACATGAACCTGAATGTACTTTTCAATGATCAATGTAAATCAACATGAAAAATGGAGGTCATTATAAAATTTACACACACATATATATTTAGCAAGGTTTACTAGATTGATCGCTCCGAAACCTAGAGCTTGACTCCTCTATGTGCAGAGAATTCACAAAGAGACAGTCGTAGCCCAGGGACAGTGAAGTGTGGCCACTGATGGATAAAATAAAATTCAAGCCTGTTTGCATTTTAATGGATTTTAATCACATGACAGTTTGGAAAAGAAAAATTTATAACACACACCCCCCCCCCTCCTTTTCTTTTCATCATCGTGTCTGATTGCTTCAGGGCTAGCAAAACTAGTTCCAGGTACCAAGATAACCATTTTCAGTTCTTGTACCATTGTTAAAAGAGGCTTTTACAAAGGCAAGGGATGTGCATGATCATCATTAGTCACTGAGAGCAGAATAAATAGTACTGGCTTGTAGAAGTGGCAAGGAAGGCAGAGCTTAAAGTTTTGGCAGACTAAGTGGTAAGGAGGAAATGAACAAGATGCCATGCGTGGCTTTTATCGCCAGAGATGTACCAAAATAAGTTTGACATCCGTCAGGGGTTTGGGGGTAGGGTACCATCCAGCTCTTAACGATGTGGAAGCAGCACCGCCTGTCTTTTACCAAGCTAAAACTCTGGAGAAAGGGTGTTGTTCCTTAATCTTTCACTCTTTGGTGCTGCCTCTCATCTGTTTGTCATTCCTGCTGTCTGTGACAAGGTCTTCATACGAATTTTAGATGTTCTTGCTTTGTACTGCTAGTGTGGACTAGCTCTGCCTGATTCACCACTCCCTCCTGCTGTCTTTGCTGCTGAGCCTCATTCATGCTTTATCAACTGCTGCTTGTTTTATCTGAAATGCGATTCCCTGTACGATAATATTGGGTGGAATTTATCCCTCAACCCCCAGAATTAATTTTTGTTCAAGAACACCATTGCAAAGACAGCTAAGGTTATTTTGTGACCAAAAAAGGGTATTTTGTGACAATGTTGTCACTTAAAAAAAAAAAAAAAAAAAAAAGGTGCATGTGTGTGGAGTGGAATATGTTTCCAATGCCAAGATACTTTGTAATGGGCAGAAAATAGAGAAGCTCGATTTTTTCGCCCTGTATTTTCTTTTGTTATATCACCAAGTGGTTGTTTGTGTCTGTTTATACTCTGGTTTCGTGTGTGTTTTGAAATCTCATTGTACTCAGTGGTGGAAAATTGGCTGCTTAAGTAAAGGCATGTTAAGGACAGCTATCTACAGTAGCTGGAAGGAAATGCTTCTCAAATGTATTGTCCAAGTTGGTTCTAGTTAATAAGTCTCTTGGGTATGTGAACTTTCCTTACCTTCTCCACCCATCTTCTGGCAGCAAACAGAATTCTTAGTATTTCGATTTAAAAGTAAATTAATTAATAAAAATCTGTGCTCCCCTTGTAAATTGTTTCCCAATGGGAGTGAAATTAATTTCAGTAATAACTCATAGAATCACTTGTGTGGGTTGATTATTCCTACTGGGGGGGAACCCCACGGAACAGTAACATAAAGCAAATCTCTTCAAACTGGATGAAAATTACTATATTTATATAAAGATTCCTTTCTCCCTCTCCTCCAGACCTGGTTGGATTTATTGTTACAAAATGCAGTTGCGCAGCAGGACTGCTAATTAGATGTTATCAGTCCTGTTTGTGCAAGGTTGTGACCTATACATTTCTGTTTAGCATTGCTGTAGGAAAGACGTTTTCTCCCCACTGGTTATTTATCCTTGTTGGGTTCGTTTGTTCTCCTTCTAGGATTTTGGAGATGAGCACTTGTGGCTTTACCCTTCTGATTGATAGAAGGGGGTTTGGATTTGCTGGGGGGGCTTCATGGTGTGAGTTTGCAAAACACATGGCAGGGAAGACATTGGGAACAAGTGTATGTTTGCGCTTCGGGGATTTGTGGCATTACCACTGAGCATCAGATAAGTCAGCTAAAAAGCAGCATAGTGTATAACAAAAGGGTTTGTCCTCACAAGCTTTGTATTTTGCAGGTCTCGGTTAACACAGCAGGAGTAAGGAGGGAGTACTAAGTAGGTGGGGGCTTTTGGGTGTTTGGGCTGAGGATGTGAGGTTGCCTTTATTCTTCATAGCTGAGCCGACTGCAGAGAGAAGGAAACATATTAAGTAGAGGGAAAACCCAGTTGAAGAATACTTGAAATATTGCACCCTAGCTACCGATCCTTTTAATTAGCTAGCCCATCATCAAAGGATACATTAATCATGCTTACCTGGGTTTGCCAAAAGCATAGTAAACCTGTTCCGCCTGTTTTGGTGGTATCTCGGGAGCCTTGATCGCGGCATGGCTAAGGTGTCCAAACCGAGCTGGCCTACGAGAATGTATTTCCCCTGACACAGTGTTAGCTTAGCACTTGCAATTTCTCTGCTCTGGCACTGTTATTTCTTCCCACGTTGCCTCTTTCTTTCACAGTTTCCCTCAACACCATATAGAGTAAGCAAGAAGAAAGAAATCACCTGCTGTATTCAGAGATTTCAGAACAAAATTGAACTTCAATTTGCAAATACTGACATCATGTAGCAATAAGGAGAGCAAAGAGCTGTGAGCTGGAAGGCTCCTGAACCTTGCTGTGAGCCAGCGACTCGGTGTCCTGCCTTGACCACATTGGTGGTGACCTCCTTACACTTACCCAAAGTGGATTTTTCTCCTAAAGCCAGCTTTCCCTCCCTAAGACCAGGTACAATAGCTGGGTTAAATTACAAAGGGAAGCTAACCTCATATAACCTTTAGCTAAAGGTTAAAGAGTAGAGCTGATATAAGAGGTATTACAGGTCATTACCTTGCTGTACTGGATTAAATGTAGAATTCAGATTATTTGCAATAAGACACCTCTTTGCATAAATCTAAATATGGCTAAGAATCCCCACTGCAATTATGTAAGCTCTGGTCTCCTTCCTCTAAAGTTTTGTGTCTGAACTACCTTTAAAGGATGAAAAAATATCCAGTCCCTTGTATATTAGCATTGCATTACTGAGATGTATGAAGACTTTTCAGACATTAGGGAGAAAAATGGAATGAGGAGTGTTCTGGTGCTTTTGTATGGGGTTTTGTTTTTAAGTAGGTCTAATCAACGAAATGGTGTGTAATAGCTGGTTCCAGGTTCTTCTGAAAACATTTTAAAAATGCCAGAAGGAAGGAGCGTGGGTCTTTTTCAATAGCATGGGGAGTACTGGAGGGCTTCTTTTACATTATATTTGAATCCCTTGAGGTGGTCGCTTACTAAGTCATTTGTTTTAAGTGGTTAAAATAAGAAAACTAAGTTTAGTCTATATGCCTGGATGGCCTGGATAATATGCAAAAACCAAAAAGCACATCGTTGCAGTAGATTTAGTAGATTTTAGTGGCCTGTGAACTCTTCAACAAGGGAAATAAACTTGTCTAAGACAACAGCAGTGGTCACAAGTCCTGTATTCTCTTTCCCCAAAAGTTTGTTGAAGCAAAACAAAAGAAAAGCCAAAAGAAGCACTTAATAGCTTGTGTGCACACTCAGGCTTCGAGAAATGTTCAAGCTGAAAAGAGCTGACAGAGTACGGCAGCAACAGGCTGTGCAGCGATGGCAGGGTGACCAAGCATTTAAAACCCCTAGGTAGGGGAGAGTATCACCCGAGAGCTTTGTTATTTTTTTGTTCTTTATTTTTCCTTTATTCTTCTCTCTCGTCATGAAAACCACCACACACCGAGAGGGTTCGTTTTTTGAAACCACAGAGACGGTGTTTCTGTAGAAGTAGGGAGGAGGGATTCAGCAATCCTGCCCTTGCTCTGAGAAATTCAAGTTTATGGGCTGAGATTGTTCAGATCGGTAACAATGAATATATTGGTTTTCTTGAAGGAAAACCAAAGATAACAATGTCTGAAAGAAATAGCCTGCATGATGTAATCCAAACTGCATGTGAAAGCCTGAAAGATGGTGGTTTTGTTTTTCAGTTGTTCATCTTGAACTTGTTGTGGTCACTATCTCATCACCTTGGCTGTTCCTGTGGCGGCTTCTTGTCTCAGCAGAAATGCTTCTCTGCCTTTGCTCTTCCCATACCTCCCTCCTTGGCAGACGAAGGCAAAAGGGTCTTGCTCACTTGAAACTGGTCTGTGACAGATGAATGTCAGCTGGTTGATGCCTTGTTGGCAAGGGAGGGGGGTAAAGCTGTCTGTGAACTTTCGGTAGTGGTGCTTTTGCCAAGCAGCTCTGTGTGCTGCTTGTGGTACACGTGTTTAGCTTTGACTGCAAGTACACTAGTACATTTTTTTTGCGCACCCAAAAAATGTGCAGGGACTAAGCAGTGTTTGGTCTTAAATTGTTTTGGTTTTGTCACAGCTGCCTTGGGCCAAGGTCCTTTTTAAGTTCAGGATGCTTTCCCTCTTGTCTTCTTCCTGCACTGCTGCAAAGGATGAAGAGGGAACAGCCTAGTCTGGGTGCCTGGTGCTGAAGAGGCTGTAAGATGGAGATTAGGGGATGGTGAGAGCGAGCACTATGGAGAAAAGAATAGGGGAAAGGGTATAGTGCTGGGTAAGAAAAGGACCATGCATAAATTAAGAGGAAAGACTGCAGATTTATTTTCTCCCACGAATAATTAACTTTTTTGCTATTCTCTATTTTCTGCTTCCTGAACCTCTCACGAAAGCCTCTCCTTGCTTTGGGGAGAAGAGTCACTTGAGAATCTTCTCAGAACTTGGCAGCTATGTAATAGGGACATGTAATCTTTTATAATCCTCTCTGCAGGTTTGTAATAACCATTTCTGTTTGGAGATTCCAAAGTGTTTTGTAGGCCAAGTGGGAATTTAACTGTGAGAGAAAAATGTACTTAATATTCAGGAGCAAAGATGAGTGGTCCTGAGCAGGGCAGGGAACGAGAACTGAATAAGAAGGAAGGAAAACCTGCTTAGTATGGTAGGAAGGGTCACAGTGATGGCTTTGAGCAACTGTGGATTATTTGAAATCTTAGGTATCCTGGGAACCAAATTGTGTTTTTACACAGATAGCAGCTTCTGTTCTGGTGATGTCATGCAATTTACAAGGCTGCACAATGAGCTGCTTGTTTGCAGGCGCGCATGGGAGGGCTGGGCTGAGCATGAAGCACACCTGCATGTTTTGTAAGGTCCCCACCTTGACTGGCTCGTGTTTTCTGGTTCCACTTGTCGAACTACGAAGTGCGTGGGTGACTGCATGATTTGAGGCCGCTGGCACTGATCCATTCAAGAAGGTGCTGATGTCTTCTGATAGACACATCTTTTCACGCCGTCTCTCACAAACCTGGCTGGGTACAGACCATGAGAACAGGGACAGAGGTGCAGCTGAGGGAAGTGAGGATCAATTACCCTTTGTAAGTTTAGCAATCGGCTATGTGGCATGTAAGAAGCTTAGAGGAGCTCAGCAGTGTTCAAGCTAATTGGCAGCGTTAAACTGCTATTAAGAGCTCCCACACCTTTTGCTCAAAGAAGCTGCACGGTGACAGTGCACTGGTGCGGCTTTCTGCTTTCTAATCAGAATTACCCTGTCAGGCCAATTTTAGCTTTATGCCTAATTTTTGCTGCTGTTGCTAGCTCCTTAGCTTTCATTTTTTAGGACCTTTGCAAGAAAGCTCGAGACTGTTGGCACACTCAGCATCTGCTCGCTAAACTACTCGTAAGATTTTAAGACTTGTGGTTTCTTTTTTGGAACAACTCCATGATTTTCCCTTTTGAAAAGCAAGTCGTGGTGAAACTGCTTGCATGGTTGTGGCCTAACTGAATTTGTGCTCTTGAGCTTCTGCAGAGCGCTTGGGTACCGGGGAACACTGAGCCCTTTTAGCAAATATTAGGGGCTGAGGGTGGTAAATGTGTTAGCACAGGTCTTGGGAAAGGTTTAGTTTTTGAATTGCATGTGTTAGAGGGAAATGAGAGGGGAGATCTTGGCTGATCTTTACCATAGTCTCAGCCGTGGTGTGAAAACTACTGAGCAGAGTGGTGACGTTGCAAGTATGGGGCAGATGTACTGAGTCGGGACCAAGTTAAATTGGCAGAGCTGTCTGGGAGCTCAGCTGGGGGAGTAAGCCTGCTGTACCTTGCTCACTGCTGGCCGTCTCTTGTACAAACAAGTCGGATCTCTCCTAGTGAAGGAACGAAGGAGTGGGAATGATGTCAGCAACAGAGAGGAGAGGCAGCAAGAGCTCATCCTTCTGGGAGATGCCAGCCTCGTTGTACAGTAGCATTCTGTATTTTGCCGCCTGCAAGTTGCAAAGTAGACAGCCCTCGGCTGGCTATTAGATATTCACTACTCTGATGGCTTAGCCCTTCCCACATAAAAATTGCTCCTGACAGTGTTTTTTTTTTTATTTTTAATGCTGAAAATCTGTAGGAAATTTAAGAATCTGGCTGGTATCTTTGATAGTAGGCAAAACATTGATGCTCACTCCTTGAGCTTTAAAGGTTAATCTTGTTTTCTCTGTGTTGAGAAATTAAGAGCAGAAATGCGACCCTTCTCCCATCCCACCACAGATTTCATCAAAGCTTTCCAGCAGCTGGTGGAAAAAAGCTGTGCCCTTACCTGTTTGGAGAAGAGACATACAGTCCTCATTCAGAGGAGGGGAAAAAACCCTCAAAACCTTACCCAGCAGTGAGCAGCAGAAAGCTTCAGACTTCTCACTTCTGAATTTAAAAGAGATTCCTTCACCCAGGGTTGGCATGTAGGAAATGGAAACACACAGAAGAAGCAGAACAATTGTCACAGTGGTATTTCCGTGAGGGTACAGGGCCGGACAACTGCACCTGACTGAGCAGGTTTTTTGTGTGAATCTGTCTGTGCCTTATGAGGTTCTCTACTGGGATAATGGAAAACCAGTTTTTAGGCTGTGCCTGATCACTGCCAGTCAATAAAGAGAGCAGCGGAAAGTTAATAGGTTAGATTGGCAACATTGGCCTGTACTAGAAGAAGTAAAGATCTTGTGAAGAATTCGTGTTGTGGTGCCAAATACGTTGGGATCTGAGAAAGTCATGGTGCCGGTCATGGCTTCTGCCAGCTTCTAAAATACCATTTTCACCTACTTAAGCCTTTTATGGCTTTAATCTGTGCAAAACAGATTTTCCAGGTAGCGTTTTGGCTGTAGCCAGTCGGCGTGAGAGCTTTTGAGATCTCTGAAATCTGATGGTTTGACTAAGCTTTCGTTACCTCCTACCCGCATGCAAGATTAGGTTTCCACGCAAGAATATGGTTATCGCTGGATGCAGCTGCCAGAGGAGAGCAACTGGGTTCAGCTGGATTGAGGGCTAGTCGTTGCATGTGTAATGAAGTTTGTTGAGTGCAGCTATTAAATATAACAGAAAGAATTCACACTAGATACTTACCGCTGTATAACATCCTACATAAATAGCGTGCCTCTCATCCCAAAGGATCTGCTCATGCTTTCTACACTTAAAATAACACCTACTTCAGCCGAGAGATCTGTTGCTGACCACGAAAATGTAGGTACCTCTTAAATGAAATGGAGCCGTGCCACACAGTGATTTAGAGGGGCAAGTGAGCAATGCTGTATCTCACAGTAGCCACAAGAAGCTTCCTAGAACACCTACAGTTGTTGTGTTTTGTTGTGCCCATGTTGTGATTTGAAATAAAATGGCAGGATTCCTGGTTTTATTTCTATAATGTGTACTAGTCAAGTCTCTTAAGTGTGTTTTGCTTCGGAGGAGAATTAATCAACCCTAAGAGCGGCCTGTTTTCTCTGTAGCATGTGAGTCTCTGCGTTACCACACAGAGTATGTGCTGAAATTTCCTTATCGTATTGTACAATTATTCATGACTGTTCTATGTTCTGTGTTGGGAAATTGTGATGCTTGTCTGTACAAACTTGGAGGATGAGTGAGTGTCCCCTCCTTCTCCCAAGTGAATTTGTGCATCATGATAGGTTTTCTTTAAACAGTTGTTTCTGATAGCGTCTCGTCTGTAGTCCTGCTTGGATCAGAAACCATTGCATATCGCTGGGAGTTGTTTGAGTAGTAAGAAATGTAAACAAAAGCTATATATATCAGCATGAGAGAAAAGTGGAAGTTGTCTTGATTGTGGTTTTCCTAGCAGACCCTCAGTAACTGACCTCTGTCGTCATCTGCTCTGTGTAAATGTGGAGAGATTGTCCCTCTCTTAGCTGAGCCAGGGTGGCTCCACCGCCTGCCTCTGCTCTGAGGGCAGTGGCGCTTGTATTCTGTTCTAAATCCAGATCCTGCAGATCATCCGAGTGTCATGCAGCTGTCTGAAATAGCTGCATATACACACACAGCTGTATGTCATGTAACTGTGCTCTTGCTGTTTATTTTCACACACATTAGTGACTCCTTCTGCGGAAATCCTGCCTTATTACAAGATGCAGATTTAAGGGAATGAACCATGTTGAGATGTGGTATATTTCCCTTTCTGCCCTATCTTTCCTTTGAGTCATGAGTTTAGTCAGCTTTTAGAGACCTAAGTTTAGGGGAAGACTTCTAATTGCTGTTAGTCTTTGAAGCTTCGTGTCAATAGTAAGGCTTGTTTCAGCTTCTGTTCAAGTGCTTGATGAAGGTTCAGACTGATTATTTGAGCTGGACTGCATGGTCACACACAGCTGGGTAGGTTGGGGTACTGACAAGCTCTCAGACAACAGCACTTACCTAAAGTTCTCTGAGTCCTGTCTCTATGGTAAGTACATAAAACACCATGGAAACACAGACATTGGGCAAGTAGACCTGTTGTCAAAAGGTGTTAGGGCTCCTACTAATCTCTCTTCGGGGGGGAAAAAACCTCCCTGCATACAGACTTGGCCGCTGCATTGGTTACTCAGCTGCTTGGCAGCTCCTCTTTGGAAATACTAGGAACATAATACGGACCCTAATAAAGTTGATGAAAATTTGGCAAGTACTTCAGTCAGCCCTTGATTTCACCGTAGGAGGAGTGTGGTTCAAAAAAGGAGCTTTGACATGTGCCAGGGGTTGAGCTTGTCATCACTGGGATAGAGGTTTATTTGTGTTTTTATTGATGGGTAGGTAGAGAGCGCTTTTTGGCAAAGAGACCGAAGGCATGAATTTACCTTTAATGTAGTTTTGTTGGCCTGATTTCGGCTAATTCTGTACTTCTCACTAGCTCTGAAGAGGAGAGGAGATGCTGCTCTTCTGGTTGTAGAAGAGCGACAGCTAAATGGGGACTAAAAGATACTGAAATGCCCATCATCTTTTGGAAATTTTCCGCTTCTGCCCATTGCCTGCTTTTTGGAAAATACTCTCCACTGGCAAATGGATTTGGAATTTTTATAAAAATAATTGTTGCATACTTGCAATGGAAGATTCAGAGATGTTCCCATCTGATAGCAGTAGTACTACTCCCTAAACGCTGCTGAACTGCTGTCAGTTTTTGTAAAATGTTTTAGTCTTTCTGTTGGGATCAGCTTGGAACTGGCTGGCTGCTTCTTCCCTTGTTCCCTTGCCCTGCACCAGTCAACACTTTTTTATTGTTGTTAGGTGGTTATGGCATAACTGTTCCCCCCCCCCCCCCCTTTTTTTTTTTAAAAATAAGCTCTGTAGTTAAAGAATAATAAGGTACGAGTTGTCATTTGGCTGAGAGAAATGGAGCTTTGTGAATATTTATAACATGCTTAATAGTATTTCAGACCCCTGAGGAAAAACAATGCAGTTTCCAAACTAGCTATGTGGCAGGCGGGCAGCGATGCGCTTCTCAGTTCAAGCAGGGGAGGATGTACTGAAAAGGGGATTTTTTCCAAGCTGTTACTTAACTGATATTAGCATTTGAAGGCACATAAGGCATGACCTTTAATCCTGTGTGTAGACTAACTGATCTGCTTGCTTGAATGCCTCATTGTAGTGATGCAGAATGGAAAAGATTGCATCAGACCAGAGAAAGAAATCTTCTGTCACCAGAACTTGCATATTTAGGTGTGTGGCTGCATGAGCCTGTCCCATGTGTAACATCTGCACACTCGGAGCTTTCAGATGCACCTCCCTGATCTCTCCTCCAGCTCCTGCCCAAAATTGCATTCATCAGTGAGTTACCCTCCAAAGCACAAGCCTTCCTGTATGAGCCCCCAGGTGGGAAAGGACAGCCCTGACTTTTGGCCTTTCCCAAAAGCGTAAGGGGTCCCAGTTAAACATGGACTTTTGCCATTCGCTTCCGCAGCAATTCAAACAGTGGTGGTAAATTAGTTTTATGGGGCATTAGTGGAAGAAGTTGGTGGGTTTTATTGCATTCATGTGAAAAGTTGGAGCCAAGAATGTAAAATGAAAACTGAAGATGAAGAGTACCGGAAAGCAGAACAGGGTTTGTGAAGTGACCAAGTGTATATGTGATACTGTGTAAAGTCCCAAAGAGTCTTCAGTCTAAACTGGTAACATACTTCAGAGTAAGTTTTGAAGTTACAGCTGTTGCGAGAGGCTCTGAAGAGGTCAACCACGCAGGAGGGCTAGGCGAGAAATAGTTTAAATAGGTGGGACAAATGCACCCAAGTTATCCTGCAATTTTTGTTGCAGTGAGTTTTCTTGTAATGTGTATTCAACATCCATCTAGTTTTCAAGATGGGCTTGCACCGTCAGCCTTGGGGAGAGGACTGAAGTCCTGGGATCTGCTACATCAGAAAACCAGCTTGCAATTGCTTCTCTTTCTTGAAGAGAGTACTTGGTCAGCCTGCAGGGGTGGTGGGGCTGTGTCCCAACATGTGTTCAAAAGGATACCAATACAAACACAAAATATTAACGCTGTGTGTTCTCTGGTGGTGATAGACAGCTCCAGACAGAGATGGCATGTTACTCTGCCAGCAGCCTGTGGAAAGCTGTTCCAACGTAGCCAACCCACTTGGCAGCAGAGTCGTGGCTGGCCTGCAGCGCCTGATGACTCAGTTTAAGTCCTGGAGTTGTTATTGCAGTGGAAGAAGTCGTTCTGTTCTTTAATTCCTTTGTGCAGCCCGTAGATCAGTTGGATGGTATCCTGCCAAGGCCTGTAGTTAGTAGAAATTATAATGTTAAAGTCTTTTGGGGCTGGGTGAGTCGTGACTGTAGATTCTGCGTTGGAGCTAATGGTCCAGAAGGTTTGGGTTTTTGCCATGAGAAAGTCTACCAGCAGTTCAAAATATAGTTTACGTGGTTGTCGCTCAGTATAGCAGCTGGAGGCACTCTCTTGCTGCTAGCCCACCCACATAAGCAGGACAGGGCATGCCTTCATCCTTTTATTCCCTTGGTGATTTATCATGTGCTTTCATTACCCAAAAGACTGAATCCCTAGAGCTCTGGCATTCCCATTTCTGTTGCGCACTTGTGCTGGGAGCTCGTGGCTTCATCCTGCTCGCTCGTCTTCCCTCTGTCAGCCCCGTTGCTCGTAGGTTTGTCTTGCTTAGGCATGGGTAGGGTTTGTGAGCTGCTGTTTGGGAAACCAAGGTCTATGCAGGAACAATAGTGGTTTTGTTTTGTGTCTTGTCAGGGTTTTGGTTGGATGCCATGATAAATAGGAGTGGCAGTTGTGCCAGAAATCTACCTGGAGGGTTAATGTCCGTAAGATGGACAAATAACGTAACTTGTGAGAAAGTTGTGTTCCAGCATTTTACACAAATCCACTTTTGCTTCACAGAGATTGTGGTGGTTTCCCTTAATCGTGGTTACACCTAAACAGAGTTTCGGGCAATTTCAGGGCACATGGTGTTGCTTGTCACTATCGGAACACAAGCTTTGTTAGGAGGGGTAGCAGTGTGGAGCCTGATTCTGATTTGCAGCTTTTTCCCTGAACGATCTCACGTGAAATGAAGGGAGCAAAGGTGCATTTGTTATTCAGAGCAGTGTTAGCCATGCAGTCGTCTTCTTTTTCTTGCTTAAAAGTACTAGATTGCTTGCTTCAAGCGTTCTTCTGAATGATCACAAAAATCCTAATGCAATACCAGGCTGAAACAGGTACTGAAAGCCATATTTTGAGTTAATTCTCCAGCGTTAGAAGTCGATGTGTTCCTTTACATGCAGAGGAAAAGCTGCTGTGGCCAAAAGAGCATGAAGATGTTGCAGCTTTTTTAGCAGTGAAGTGGGATTTGGCATACACCAGGTCTGCAAGGAGGGCGGTCGGTTGGAGGGGCTGGTTACTCAAAGCTTAATGCTTGCGTTTGGACTTAGGACGTACCGCTTCTTCCCTGCAGCCGGGGAGGTGCTGGGTGTTTGAGGATTCGCTGGCCTCTAGCGGTGAAGCTGGGTAGAAGGTACGAGAAGCAGCTGTGCTTGGCTCTGTGCGAGCACTGGGTTAGTCTGCGTACTAAAAGGAAGCTAACGTGGTTTTAAAATGGTTTTCAACATCCATTTTGCCTAACGGGCTCCTGAAATACGTGAAGAAGGGCCCAGGTGCCTCTGCAGCAATTCCCGGGATTTTTGTAGCGTCTGTTTTAGACCCCTTAGAGGTAGTCCGGGGACTTGCGGAGTCTACAGCATGTACATTGAGAACGGTTGCTTTTTAGATTGATGCAAGTAAAGTTGTATAAAACTAAAATGCAAGATAAAACCGAAACTTAATGTTAGAAAGCAACCAGAACTTAATCTCAAACAGAAAGAGATGACTTGCAGCTGTTCTCTAAATGTATATAAATGGTGCCACCCATGGCTCTGTTGCATACCACCTTTTGTCTATTATTCATATAGCATTGCTATCTGCTGTAAAGAGATTTTTATAAGTTGGCACCCTGAATTCCCAGGGTGGCCGCCTTTGCACCCAGTCCTCTCATCGCAGTGACAGTACCTCGCTGCTCCATGGCGTTCTCTGCTTTTGGGTTTGGCTGCTGGGCAGTGCGGTCTGTCTGCTGCGCTTGTTCATGTGCTTCTCCCTCCCAGTCTTGGAGGAAACTTCTTGGTAGCGAGAGGTGCGATGTGATAGGTAGCTCAAGACTGAGAGACTTAAGGGAAATTGATTTTAAAAATAATTTTTAAAAGATCAGCGCTGAGAGCCAAACAAGTTGGATTTTGGTTTGGGTTATGGTGGGGGTTTTTTGTGGTTTTTTGGGGGCTTTTTTTGGTTTTTTTGGGGGTGGTGGGTTTTTTTGTTTGTTTTAGGTTAGTTGGTTGGTTTCTTCGAGGTTTTTTCACTATAGTGGCTGTGGCTAAATGAAAATGCTGGAAGGCTCCTATCTGTCACAATTCAGTCAAAGAGATTCCCTACCAAAAGATGCTAGTAAGCACTTCTCAATAAACTTTCATCCCTTTAATTTCTGCCCCCCCCCCCCCCCCCTTTTCAAGTCTGCCTTCCTTGACCCCCATCTGCTTTCCTATGTCTCTCTATACTTAGTCTCAAATAACCTAGTTTGTTAAGATTTAAAGCACATTGAAAGCCCTTACCCCTTTTAGGTTTTGAGAAGGGAGCGGAGGGAAGATTAAGTTTTCACGAGAGCTCTTCGTCCTGTCTTTTGGTTGTATTTCAGTCTTTGACAAAGACATTTATATTCATCTTGAGTACTGCCATTTTTGTAAGCCATGCTATAGATAAGTATTCATAGTGTACCTCACATAGCATTCCACATGGGTGCCTCCCAGGATTAGCATTTTGTCTTTTAATGTGCTGAAACAGGCGCTGTGAGGTACGGATTGCAGTTTTGCTTCGCATCTAGCTGCAGAACAGCAAAAGCAAAGGAGGAGGTTCATGACATATGCTAACGCTTCTGGCATCACGGTTTTCTGTTCACAGATGTGAAAGGACCACCTACACACCGACTGTCCTGCGGCCAGTCCCCCTACACTGAAACGACAACATGGGAGAGGAAATACTGCATCCTGACGGACAGCCAGCTGGTACTGCTCAACAGGGAGAAAGAGGTGAGAGAAGTTCACGTTGGCTACTCAGAATTTACTTTTCGGCCTTTATCAGTAAAATGAAAAGGCAGCTTTTTTCATCTCCCTTTTATTTTGCTTGTGAGTCTAGCGGATGATGTGAAAGGAGGGGAAAGGGGAGCTAACCTGTTCCGTGTATGGATGGCAGGGCGTGCACGGTTATAATCCAGCTGGTCCAGATGCTGGTTGCATGGAAGAGGTGACAGCAAACTGTGTTCATCCAGAACTCCCTCCTGGAGTTTTACAGCCTGTGTTTAAGACTGTCGCTACATCTTCCTGTGTTATTGCTGCTTTTAACAGTAGTTAAAGTTACCACAACTATGTAAACCTACCTCCTTGCAGCGGTGCAGACATAAAGGTAGGGAAAAAGGGGTCTGTCTGTGTTTCTGTTGGACTGCTGGGCAGAGAAGGTGTGTCCTACCTTCACCTTGCTGCTGTCACAGGGTAAATTGTTTGAGGCAGAGCTTTGCCCTCCCTTGCTAAATGCAGCAAGGAAGATTGGGTGCCTCCTGACGTGGATACTCAAAGCTATTGCAACCATCTTTGCTTTAATTATAAAATTAATGTGTGTTTGTAGCATGTAGTACTTGGCATTGTGCCTAGCCATGAAGGTAGTGTCAATGTGGTTAAAGAATAGGAATGTTTTAGTTAATTGCAATGCTGAACAAACAAATGCTGATAATCCCCTTCTCTTAGACTACGCTGTCATGTTTTTTCTTGTGATATTTGATGTCTACAGACTGCCACGAATACATGAGCTTTAGAAGCATTTGATAATGCTCCTAGATTTGTTTGTTTGTTTAATTATTCTGCTGTAGATTTACCCTGTTTAAATATTTCAGGAGGTGCTATAAAATAGGATTCTTTTCAGATTACTGAAGTAGATTTTATTACATGTAAATGCTCGTGAATTTGGGTCTAATACCATGGCTCCCTACACTTGGAGATAACCTGAGGGTTTCTGTTTTTTCTTGATTCTTTTGAAGCTTCTGTTTGTGGCGTTGTGCAGG
Organism: Falco cherrug; assembly: GCF_023634085.1. Lineage (NCBI taxonomy): Eukaryota > Metazoa > Chordata > Aves > Falconiformes > Falconidae > Falco > Falco cherrug. Next base: position 6,292,081 of record NC_073708.1, read on the forward strand.
CTTGAGAATATGAGACCTGTTTCTGGTGTAACACTAAATATTCATCTTCATCAGTGATCAGATTTATTTACAAAGGCTGAAATATTTCCTGGTACAGGGAGAGTAGGAGGAAATGATTTTAGAGAAGGACTTGAGTTATTAGAAGGGAACAACATCAATGCTAATATGTAGGAGATATGGTGATCAAACACAGGGAAAATGGAAGGCCCGGATCATGATGTTTGTTTACTATGTAATTCTTCTCCTAGTCTGACAGGCCTGTCACCTAATGAATTAAAATATATACTCAAGAAACTTAAGGACATGTGAGAATTATTCCTAAAACCGTACTGTACCAGCGCAGCTGGGCTAAAAGAATGCATCTCATTAAAGAAATGCAATTGAAAACAACACTGGCTTATATCACAAATAATTAACTGAAGGTGATAATCAGGCTCTTCGGGGTTTTTAATTTTTCCTGCTACGTACAGCTGAAAGCATTTTGCTGGGAGTAAGATGAGTCTTTTGCTTAGACCCTGAGGAGAAAATATGGGAAGTCTGATATATCACTGGTGTATTAAGTCATTATATACTATTTTTAAATACACTTCTGGTTTTTTGTCAGAAGCTGGAGAAATTCAGTATCAGGCTATACAGCGCCTGGGTTTTAAGTACAGAGTAGCCCCAAAAAATCAAGCAGTAGAGTAAACCTTTGCAGCGTGCTTTCAAAGGAGCCTGCCCGCACTATCACAATGAGGAACCACTTGTTTGGGGAAATGCTGCATGCAGATGGGCCAAGCAGACATGCCTTTGGTGCAGGTGTGACTCCGCTTGCTGACAGTGTGATCTGTTTCAGAAGCTAGTAGCTGGAGTCAGACTTGCCATTCTGATTTTCCAAGTAATTTGTCACTACTTTTTTCCTTTCAGTTAACAGTAACTCCTTGCAGAGTCATGAGTGCTTTGTAGGAAAATAAAAGGCCGTCCTACCTTGAGCCTGTGCACATGGCAGTGTACATACAATCCCTTCTAGAAACACAAACCCTATAGGAGTAGAACTGCAAGCTGAGAGAGGCACAGAGCTGATCCTTTGGATTTGCACCTCCTTCTAATTTTTCTGAAACAGAAGTTTCCCTGGTAGCTTTCCTGAGAAAAGGAAGAGGAGGCAACCTGGTTAAATTTTACTTGGCGAGTCATTCAGAGTTGGAAGAGGCTCTGTGAAATGTGATCTAGAAGTAAGAATCAACAAAGGCCTAAGGCAGCAATGGGGAGAGACGCTTGGGAAGAACATAATGATTGAAAAGTATGTAGGAAGGGGATCACAAAAAGTACGTGGGTGGGACCACAGGTACAGGGAGCCTAAGCAAAAGACCAGGTGAATGAGGAAGGGGAAGGTTCCTTAAAGGAGAAAACTGGAGATGATGTTTAGAGTAAAATTATTGGAAAGGTAATGCCGGAGGAGGTTTTTTGTTAACCCAAAGCAAGGTGGTAGGCAGCAGAAGTTGAAGATGGAGAGGTTCCTGCTCTGAACGTGGAAATTGCTGATAGAGTGGATAGTTCAGAATATCTTTGGACGGCTGAAGAGGATCTGAGAAATCTGAGAAACGATGTGAGGGACAGAATGATACCCATCAATAGGGTGGTGGGTGTGGGGGAAGAAGGAAGAGATGTTAACAGCAGAATGCTCTTGCAGCTGAAGGAGAGCACTTGCATCATCACAAGGCTGGTGTAACTTGAAAACTTCAAGTCTGAAGCATCTCATTTTATTCTCTGTGCATCTGCTTTGTTACTTCTTGGACTAAAAATCCAAGAAGCTTAGCCTGTGTGAAATTGCAAGGGAACAGAAATGTTTAATGTTAATAATACTTTTAAAAATCATTATGCAAGTATGTATGTCAAAGCCAAAAAGCAGGAAAACATTTACAAAATGCAAACAGGTACATGAAGGATTTCTTGATTGTTTCAGGTATAATGCCAAGTTTGGTTTCTTTCAGTTCATGCTGTTAAAATACAGCGTTATGAATTGCATGGATTTTTAAGACTGAGGGAACAATACGGAAGGAAATAAATGGAGCAGTAAGAAAACTCTTTTCTTATAACATCCCACCACTATGGATTTATTGTCAAGGCAGTTCAGATGGAGTATGCGCAAGAGAGATTTTTGTGCTGTGCAAGCACAAGAGTAGGCTGGAAATCAGGGAAATTCTGGCGTACAACTTGATTCAGAAATATCTGTAATTACTTAGACAACAGTAGTCTGACAGTGGCACTTTGTGCAGTGTAGAAAAATATTAATTACTTGACACTTTGTCAACTTTATAAGATGAAAATAGGTGAGACTGAATAATGGAGATAATGAATGAAGGGAAGGGAGTGATGCCCAAAAAGTAAGTAGAAAGAAAATGAATCTCTGTAAGGACATGAGAGACGATTTTGCAAATACGGTATCATGAGCGACAGGAGATGTGCAATTACTACAACACATCATCGTGTGGTAATACCTAGCACCATCTTCCAAGACTAGGAGAACAGGTCTAGATTGATTCATTTGCAAATCAGGTGTGTGGTTTTTTTTTTTACGAGGAAGACAGTTTCCTGCTGTCAGGAAGACTTAGATGTTTTCATCATTTGTGAAATCTGTTCCATAGGGTAAGAGCTGTGAGGGCACAGTAGAAGTGTCTGTAATATCAGTGCCATGTAAACAGGGAGAGGGAATGAGTCAGTGTTTATGAAGAATAGTTTTGGATAATCCATTGCACAGCACTTTCACGAGGGATGTGACAAATAGCTGCATCTGGTTTTGGGCTGCTTTTTAGTTGTCTTTAGCTTGGCTCACATCTTGCAGAATCATTTAATTTTATGTTCAGTTGGAAATGAAGATGAGCAACACTTCTCACAGTGTTAGACTCCTTTTTTCTCCCTGTACCCAAACCCTCATCTTTCTTGGGATTTAGAGGTGGTTTTTATCGAGGGCAAAGGATAGTCAAGACCTACGTTTGCTGTGACAAGATCTACTGGTGCTGTGACAGTGGCTAGCAGCAGGTAATCTCTGATGCAGTTTCCTGCTCTTCCATCTCCCGTGACTGACACCAGAAGTGGAGTGGCAGCGGTGATCCCAAGAGAAAACAGCAAGAGCAAACACTGATGCATGGGGCCCCAGGGGAGCGTCTTCAGAAATGCCCACTACCGTTCTCAAAAGGCTCGTCACATTGGTGTCTTAGAGCAGGTATGTTTTACCTGTAACTAGGAGTTTGTCAAAGCTTAACCCAGTTGTAAGAAAATATTTGCTTCAATTCCCAAATGAATTTAATTATTTATTTTCCAAAAGGCCAAATTAAATGCTCATTGGCAATGTTTTTAAAGGGGATTTCTATGTCAAAATTTTAGCCAGCTTACAACTTTCTGGAGGAAGGTAAAAATTAAATGAATTATTTAACTGTTTTGTTGACAAGATTCCAAAGTTCCTGACTATTAGATCAGAAGAGGTTGCCAGTTCTCAAGTTTTTGTCTTGAATAGTCTTTCCCATCTTGAAAAATCTATCTGCAATGAAGAAGTTTTTTTTCTTTTTTTAAAAAAGCCTAGCTCTGTTTGCCTTTAAGAAGCACTACATGCTTGTAAAGCTATTATTCCTATTTCTTCTGAAATCTCTTCATCATCTACCAGAATTTTATTATTACATGTTTATTTTGTTTTTTATATATATATATAAAATAAATAATGATATTATAAAAAAGGCATTTTATACTTACAAAGCGTGTTCAAAGTGGCAGGTGAGCTGTGATGGTGTTCAAGAATTTAGAGTTTGAGCTCTGAACCTGTGCTCATTAAATTGTGAAAATGGCCAGTGAAATGTGGCCTGTGATAAAATTGTCAGGATTGCCAAAATTATCGGCAGCTGGACTGTCCCTGCGTACCTTCTTGTCCCAGAGTGACGCTGCTTGGAGTCCAGCCCTGAATCAGCATCTTTGGCACATTGGCTCAGGGTCAGATGAATCCCAAGTGGTGAAGCCTCAGCAGGGCAAAGAACAAGGTAACAAACGTGGATGGAGGGGATAAAAAAAGAGCTGAAAGCCTGAATTGCTGTTAGAGTCCTGACTCTGCAAGACTTCGTATTCTCTTTGATCCTTTGCTGAAGTGCTTGCTGGAATGGCAGGGGCTGGAGGAGGGTTGGAAAGATTGCGGATGTCTGACTTGGTGTTTACACAGTATTTAGTTGTGCACTTCCGTGTGTTCTGGTGCCACCCCAGCTGTGAATCAGTTTGGCCTCTCCTGGAGCACTTTATACACCTGTTTAAAACTGGGTCCAGCCCCACAGAGTGCAGAGCTGCTGGCCCAGCTCATCTTCCATCTTCATGAAGCGGTATTTCTAAGAGCAGGCTTATCTTATGCTACATAATAAATACCGGTCCTGCAGTCTTGGAGTTAGTTCTTTTTTATCAATATAGACTGAGACTATGGTTTTGGAGGAGTGTTACTTAAAATAACACGGCACTCTTAAGGCAGGCTTCAGGGAGATCTTTTTTAGCTATTTGGCTACTTTAACCTTGTCAATAAACTTGTGGGATGTTTGCATATTCTCTGGTGTAGGTCAAGCTGTGTAGCATTAAAATGTTGCTCCTTGTACATTTTATAGAATTATTGAGTGAAATAAAACAGTATCAGGTTTTTCTCAAGCCACTGTAAATACACGAACAAAAGCAGATCTTTTGCTGGAGTGGAGTGTCGTGTGCTAGGTGAACATAGCTACACCCGTGAACCTTTTTTGGTGTGTAAACACCTAACGGTGTTTTCCTAGTCTGGGCAAAATGTTAAGTACAAAAGGCCAAGTGACCCAGAATTAGGACCTGAGCTCTCAGTCAGTCTTCCTGTTAATGGCTCAGTTCCTCTTCGAAGATAAATCCTATCTCTGGTATGCAGAAGTAGATTTGTTTTTGACACCAACGCTGGTGTGCTGCAGCCTGTTTGCTTTCCCCAAGGGCACAAAGGACAGCGTGGCCTCACTCACCGTTCTCTTCCTCGCCCTCAGCAGCAAGTCGGTACATCCATAGCATCCCCTTGGCTGTTGTCGCTGTTCTTACATACTCTGTTATCAGGGTGGTAGTAGTGCTTTTTTTATGTTGATGGATTAAAAGAATGTGTCATCACCTGCCTGACAGCACACACAGATACTGAAGAGGTATACTTGAAAGAAAAGGGACTATTATTAATTTCTCAGCTAAAAAAAAAAAATATCTAACAGTGGAGAAATTTACCCTGCAGGAGCTGTATTGGTGTAGAGCTAGCAGCTGGGTGTAGATACAACAAGTTCACTGCGAAAGGAGGATCGCAGGGTGGTAGCTCGATGCTTTTAAGGTATGCTGAAGCATGTGGTGTGACTGGTAATAGCTGTTCTGGAAACACAGCTCGCAGCATCCCACCAAAAAACTGCTCTGAAGGAAATCAGCAGAGGCAGAAGACGTGATGGAGTGGAAGAGCATTTAAAAGGGAGTAAGACTAAATGGAGCCTCCAGATGATAACTGAAAATCTACTATGTGAACCTGATGGAATGAATGTGGCACAAACTAACAAAATCAGTCTCTGCTTAACTTCCTAATGTGCTTTTGCACGGAGATCATTCGGCAAAGGAGCTGCTGTAAAAATCTACCAGCAAAGAAAATAGCCCTAACAGAATAACCACTAGGGATTTGGGAAACTTGTTTTGAAAAATGAGCACTGCTTGAAGGAGACAAATAGACCAGCCTGGTAATAAATAGCATTAAAAAATGACCTTAAGAGAATGTTAAGTGCTTAAAAGTCAGGAAATGCCGAAACTAGTTTGTGAGAGCCATTGTAGTGTGGCCTGTTTCTAAAATAGTACGGTATCTTGTACATCTTTTTCAACCTTCAGTAAAAATGAATAATAACTTTTTGTTTGCTATTAATACTTGGTCTTCCGAGCTGATTGAAGATATGAAAGGATAAGCAGCACAGGAAATATGACAGGGGCTTCTATTGCTTTAGCTGCAAGCTGTCTTTTACGTACCTATATGAAAATAAATAGCCGAATTGCATGCATTGCAGTTGTACTGTTGAAGCCAGTGTCCTCGTCGAAAGTGCGCTGCAATGATTTGGGCGCTGAGGGGTTGTGCTTGCTTCCAGCCCCTGGATGCTCCATCTCTCCTTCATCCTTGGGGTTTTTCCAGCTGTTGAATATGAAGGCTTAAGGCAGCCCCGCCAAGTTACAGGTTCCAGATACAGTAACAGAGACCAGACTAACAGCTTCAGGGATAAACAATTTAGCTCGAAATAATGTTGGGGTAACAAATACACATCAGGTGTATGATTATTTGGGTTGTTAAAACAAGAAATGCAGTTAACTCAGTAGCACAATTATCCCGGTCAAAATGACAGCGGAGTAATTCACTACTACTGAGCTAAACTTAATACCTAAACATGTAAAGACCTGCAAAGCCATGGTCACAGCCATGGTTATCAGGCAGGCCAGCAAGAAGCAGGGTATGGCTTCCTCGCCACGCAGACCAGCCAGCAGGCTCGGGGAATTCCCAGTTCCCCGGTTGGGGTGTCCTCGTGTTGAGAGATGGAAATGCCATCTGGACTTGTTAATCAACCATCATATCCCACTGCTGTCCCCCTCCCCATGCCAGTTTGGGCTGCGTGGGGCCCAGAAACACTGTATAAGACAGTACTGCCCCCAGCTGCCTGCCCGTTGTGAGCCACCCAGCTGCAGAAACAGTTGTTGCCAGGGACTGAGAACCTGGTGTTCCAGACAGTTCCAGAGATGCAGTCTCCAGTCTTTGGTTACCAGCCTTTCACCAGTTTGAAAGACCTTCGCTGTCTTGACTTGGAAACTTCTTCAGAATGGTAAAGCAGAAGTGATCCTCCTGCTGGGCAGCAATATTGCCCACCAGGGGAAGGCAGTGGTCTGCATGCTGGGGCAATCGGAGTCGCACCTCTGGCGAGCAGGTAGCTCTCTGAAGTTGTCTGTTTTTCTGTATGCAAGTTAATCGATGCTTGATTTAGCTCATGCTGATCATAGAAACAAAATCAGGATACACAAAGGTGGCCATATAAATTCATAAAAATAATTGGATTCTCTTCCTTATCCTACACGTCCCTTTGTAAGTTTTTTGGGATTGGATTAGGAGTGCAGCAGGCTCGTTTCTTGTTCCCAGACATATGTGCTGTTGGACAAAGAGACTGTATCGCTTAGGCTCTTTTATTGCTCTTAGCTGTTGTCTGAATGCCCTGCAGCCTTAGTGATAGGTAGCGTAATTTACCACTTTTTTTTTTTTTTTTTTTTTTTTTTTTTTTTTTTTTTTGCAGCATAAGCACCTCTCTAGCAAAACGCAGTTGTCCAGGCAGGTGTTTAAAGGCAAAGTCAGGCAGGGAGCAAACCCTGCGGGCTTAAGTTCTGCCAGAATTTCGGAAGAGAAACAAGATCTTTATACATTCAGTGCTTTTAAAGAGAATTAGCGTACAGAATTTTGTTACTGTGGAATAGCGAGGACCCCAAGCCCTTGTTAGAGCTTTCCGAGGTCCCACTTTCAGGATGAGTTTGACTTAATCATAGAAGATAGCCCCCTTCTCCATGTGTCCAGTATGACCAGCAGAATGCCCGTTTTCCTCTGACATGCTGTAGCTGATTGCTGAATGTGTGCCAAGACTGTAAAAACGATTTTGTAATCTCCAAGTTTCACATGTAGCTATCTGACCAGCAGCCTCTCGCCTGACTTCCCAGCGTGGAAGTGGGCAAGGCTGGATAGCAGTGGGTCTGGCGTTGGAGAAGCAGTTTGGAAAGGCAGGGATTGCCTTGTTAGTCAGATGGGTCGGCTGCGTTGACTTGGTGCTGCTGGGGCACGGGTTGCTGCACACCTGCACCAGCCCACCGCTTCCCACCGCTCCGGTGCTTTCCTGGTGAGCCTCAGCGATGCTGTGGGAAGGCCGAACTGCATCTGGAAGTTATTACTGGATGAGTCGAAAACCAGCCGGTTTTTATCAGTATGATGAAAAATAAGCAAATTAACAGCTGTCGTCAACCTTTTTGTGCAGGTGCCTGTGGATGGGGTCCAGGAACCGCAGGCAGATGCCACGAAAGGCCGTTGCCTGCGCCGGACAGTGAGTGTCCCCTCCGAGGGCCAGTTCCCCGAGTACCCACCAGAGGGGGCCGCCAAACTCGGTAAGTCCAAACCTCGGCAGCAATAAATTAATTTTAATTGATAGCCGCCGGCTCTATCAGCAGACACTGCTTGCCAGGCAGCCTCCTTGCAAAGGAGCCTGCAGAGGTGGGTGGCGTGGCAGCTAGGTGGTGGTGATGGAGGTCCTGTGACGGTGGTGCTGTTTGTAAATGCCTCCGGCAAAATTAATTTCCAAACACCAGGATTTATCCAGCCATCAGTGAGGTTGTTCTGCAGGTACCTGCAGGCGGGAAGGTTTGTAGCTGTGTTGGTATACCTGGCAGCCCTGGGGTTTACAACGGAGAGCTCCTGAACGCAGGTCAATAGGAATGCAGCTTTGCAGACAGACATCGGTGGTTCCCGCTGGGGTTTTTTAGAACTATTAGGTTGGTTATGTTTTGCCTCGCTTTTGAGTCTCTCTGGAATGTCCTTTGCTTCACATTTTCCTAACAAGTACTGGGTAACAGGTTTTTCTGTAACTTACCTCATGTGTGTTCAGGGCACAGTTCCTAAAAGAACCGACCAACTGCCTGCTGCTGTTGGCTGTAATTATACATGTTGAAATCTAGGGAAAGCAAAAGAAAGGGCAGGTATTAAAAATGACAAAGAAAAGTTCTGTTACAGTAGTTTCCTAAGTCCAGATTTGGCCCAGTTCCCCCTCTTTATTCCACCCCACCTGTGGGTGCGTGAAGAGCATTATTCCAGCTCTTTCCAGAAGAAGCAAAAAGTGAATGGAGGCAGCAACCACACACAAGCGAATTCCTCTTTCTATTCCCAATCTATGCAAGAAGGTTTTCTTGACGTAGCCTGATTGAATGTAGGAGCAATTCTTTCTCAGTTCAGCTGTAAAAGAATACCAGTCCTGGGAGAGAGTGAGCTATAAGGAAAAAAGCAGCATGTCTCTAGATAGTAAAGCAGCCTTGATAACATTATCAACAAAGGTGAAGAGCAGGTATAGTATTTTTCATTTCACAGGCTCAGCTGTTTTTTATGCCAAAGAATTTTATTCTGTGAGTATATTGCACACAAGTAATTAAAGTCCTGCTCTTCTAGATAACTAATTAACACATTGAAACTGTAGTACTTGCTTATTTATACTTGCCAATAACACTACTTAACTCTTCCTTATTTGAGGAAGGCAGGCAGCATTCTTGGTTGGTTTTGGGGTTTTTTTGGATTTATTTGATTCCTGGGTTAGAAGTCTGAAAAGAAACAGGGCAGGTTGGGGATTTAGGAGGGAAAACCGCTAAATACTTGCGGATGAGTGCTGTGAACAGAACTCCTATTGGATTTGTGTGTGGCGTTTCAAATACAGCTCTAAATTATCTAAATTATCATCTTCTTTTGCCATATAACAAATACTCATTCTCGTTTGGAACTAAAACCAGTATTAAACATGTTTACATGGAATTACAGGCAAAGTACTTACTCAGGTGTGTAGCTAGTGAGATGAATAAAGAATCATATTGTAACCAGTCTGTACTAGGCAATTAATATTATTTGCAAGGTAGAAAGACCTGCAAAATCCAGGTTTTAAATGCCTTCTTTTTCTGTACCATGTGAAAAAAAATTTGTACAAGAATTACTAGATTTTCCTGAGCATCTGAATAGCTGGAAATCCCATTGTTACGTTTTTAAATGTAACCTTCTTCATTTTTCTTGAATTTCCATACAGAATGGATGACTGTGCTATTTGGGTATATGCCTTGCTATGTGTATTTGGTAGAGTTTAAGGGGCATGTGGCATCTTTTAGTGTGCTACTTCATGTATGCCTGACAAGAATATATTAAAAGTACAAGGAAAACTTGTATCCGCGTGGTCCTCTCCATATGAGAGCTGCAACTTCAATGAATATAGATGTCACAAAGTGTGTAGCTAAAGGAAGTGGGCATGCAGCGGGAGGGGAAGACAGACAAGAGCTGGATTAAAACTGAGCAATGCCTGTACTGTGAGGAAGGATGAGGGTAAACAGGAGGGAAGGTTATATATAATCTCTGATTGCAGCACCCTAGGTAGTTCCCTTGTTTTCACATCCTGGTTAGAAATGTTTCTTGCATGATTACAGAATTTCTGCTAATGGAAAAAAGTAGGTTGCAGGGGGAATAGCTTTGTGTCAAGATGTTGAGCCAGGGGACAAACCAGTGAAGGAAGCCATTGAACATCTTTTTATAAAGAAAGAAACAGATGGTGGCAGCCAGGACATATCACCAGCAGTACAGATAACAACTGGACTAAAATAGCTTTGGAATGGACACCAAAAGCTGAAAAGTGCAGCAGAGGCAGCTGAAATATCTAGTTGAGAAATTGCTATGCAGAGCTGATAAGAATATCTAGCTTGTCCTAGGGAAGCATGTGCATAACATGGCAACAGCAGGCCTTGCATCTTATGATGATATCTGAAATTACTACTTGCAGAAGAACTTCTTAGGGCTGGCTGTAGTGCAGAGGTTAAGGCGTAGCAATGGCATTTGCTTTTTTCCTTAAAGGGAGGTATGGCAACCTTACTGTGATATATTGATTTTTTTTTTAAAAAAAAAAAAGGGGGGGGGGGGGAAATCAGGTGATGGAACTCGTTTGCATCTGTAGTGCTATAGTTATACCTTGTACAAAACATATAGAGTATTGTACAAGGTCAGTCTTTTTGTTAATGGAGGAACTGGAATGGTGTGTGTTCTTCAGGGGCTTTGTATAATCAGCAGTAGCATCCATTTTGCGTTCTTTTTTGTGGCATTTTTAATAGCATTGTGCACACATCTTTGCAGCACCATTCCTAGGAAGTGTGTGGGAGAGAAACTACCCACGCTACAGCTGAGAAGTCGAAGCAAGAAATGTGTAACTCACCAAAGGTCAACATTAAGTCAAGTGTGCTTTACCCAAGGGCTGTTGTAGTCATTCTTGCTGTCTCTTTCATTTTTACCCTTGCTGCCGGGTTGGCTCAGCTGTTCGTGAGGCAGCTGCTGAACCACCATGGTTTACAGTCCACGTACTAAGATAGACACCAATTTCCATATACTTCAGTACAGTAAACTGTAATTTGCAATGGTTCAGCAGCTGCTGCAAGAGCAGCTGAGCCATCCCTTCCATGCAGGCAGAAACCACTGTGGTCACCCCTGAATGAGAGCCGGAGGGGTGGACACAGAGATACAACACAAGATAGAAAGTGACTTGTTTAAACAGTGAAAAGATCATTTAAAAACTGTAACTCCAGAGGATACTCACCATTTACTGCTAGCTTAGGAACTTGCCCTCGGCTTGCACAGTGGAGAGGTTGTTTCTGACGTTGAAATTCTTAATTCCTGTCTGGAAGGCACAAGTTGTGTCAGCAAGCTGTACGTTGAAGATATGCCATGAAATTTCCATGGTGTGTAATCTGTACCATTGTATTAATACCTCTCTGTGAGTGAATAGGCACGCTCTAGATATGTCATTTACTTGCTAGGATTTCATCTTGGCAGTGCTTATTCAGAGGGTGCTTCCATTCAGGGAAGCTAGAAACGCAGCTGTAATTTCTCCCTAACTCCAGGCTGACAGCCTCCTTCCTTCTTTCAGGCATTTCCTTCAATGGGCTAATTCTGTTACCAAGTGTGATCCAGGCCCTGGAGACCAGCACCTAAAATGTTGTAGGGAGGGGTTAAGATAAAGAAAACTGAAGCTTGTCCATCACTCTATTGCTGGTCATTTCTGCTTCGGATCCTGCTGCTCTTCTGGTTTTTTTTTGTGTCAGGAAGATTACATCCTTTGTAAAGGATCACATTTTAAGAGCATATCAGAATTAACCATTCATGCAGTAAAAGCATGATTCAGATTTCCACCATTCATACTAGTTGACAGACTAGTAACAGTTACTGCTTCCTTTCCCAAAATAATCCTCTTCTCTCTTACTCTGCTTCCTTCTCGCCACCTGCTCACACTAAATAAGACCTGTTAAGGAGAATGTGTAGTGAAATTTTTGATTCTGGTATCTGAGTGCATCTTTGTGGCATCAATAAGGGATTTTTCACCTGCACATGTGAAATTATCAGGAGAGTTTGAAAGTGGGGAAATAGTTTGGGTTTGTTTTTTGTTTTTTTTAATTTATTGTCAAATGATTAGGAAAGAGCGTCATCAGGGAGAGACTTCTTTGAGATTCTCTGATGCTTAGAAAGCTAGTGTTGATGCAAATGGATTTTTCTTTTTACATCTGGAGATGAAGTCACCTGAGAAGAAAATAAAGACCATTTCACTTGTTTGAAACTAGTTAACCCTGTTTTTTCTCAGTCGCATCTGTGACTGTTGCTTATGAAGGCTCTTGAGAAAAGATTGCTGAAAGCAGGTCAGAGGTGAGGATGCTCTTTGCAAATATTCGTTTTGTCCTCACCTTGAGTCACTTAACATTGAGAAATTTTGGGTTGTGTCCGGTTACTTGGTCTAATCAATGGGAAAACATTATTTGTACCCTCTACCCACACTCAATACTAGTGTGCTTGCTGACTATTGCCCTCGCTGGTCTAATTGTCCTAAACAGTATTAATGGGGCATGAAGATGAGGAGCTCTGCTGGAATGGTTCTGCAATAGAAACAAGCAGCCGAAGGTGAGAGGAGAGAAGGTAGGGACTCCTTAAACTACTTCGTTGCTGACAAAAGTGTCGGGAAGCACATAATTAAAGCAGCCACTTCTTTTTCTTTTCCTCTTTTTTTTTTTTTTTTTTCTTTTTTTCTTTCCTTCCCTGCCCCCCTGAAAATATACTCCCCTTTCTTGGCTGGAGAGAGAACAGCCACCAAGATTGAGGACAATCTGGCTAAGCAAGTCTTACACCTGTCAGGAGCTTCTACGCAGTCAGCTCTGCGTATACAGTGTCTACTGCATGTCAATGTCTATTCACCCTTGCACAGATCTCTAGCTCATCTTCCAAACTTTTGTGCTGGAGTCATCTTCATATTTCACATCAGAGAACCAACTGGCCTTTCTGCAGGGCATTAATAGCTGTTACTCAGCTGCTGACTCACATTGCAGCTCTTCTCGCCATCCTTTGGTACAGTTTGATCCATGCAACCTGCTGTTATCATCTGTTCTCCTCCTTGGAACGGATCTCGCGTGCCCTGGTGAGCTGTCATTCTCAGGATGTCTCTGTGGAGATCGCCTTTGCAACCAGCAACGTGGCGATGGCAGAGTGGTCATGCTGCTGCCTCGTACCGAGAATACTGGGTCCAGTGTTGGGCCCACCACTTGAAGAAGGTTGGAGACGGTCCAGCAGAGATCTGCCAGGGTCATTCTGTTCAGGAGTAGGGGACCCATGAAAAGAGGCTGACAGAGCTCAACTTGTTCAGGCTGGCAAAAAAAGAGGCTAAGGGAGTGATGTGATAGTCTATGGCTACTTGAAAGAGGTAGCGATAATGCAGCCAAACCCTTCCCGGTAGTGGTAGATGATAAAACAAGGGGGGAATGGCCACAAGTTTGGGAGATTCAGGGAAAGTTTGGCACCAGGAGGATAATTTAGCACTAAAGCAAGGTTGTAGAAACCATCCTTCAAGGCTTTCATGGCTCAGCTGGACGAAGCCACAGCTGACCTCATCAGGTGCTGCCCCACTCTGGGTGGAAAACAGGATGAGATAACCACCGGGAGTTCCTTACAGCCAGCGTTTCACTGGTTCTCAGTTTTGCTTTCTATCACTTTTTGACTTTCTCTTCCCAGCATGTGTGTTACCTGCCGATCGTCATAAAGCAACTGTAGCTTGTCTTGTGCAGAAGCTTCTCTGATTGCTTACAGCCTGTTATTTGAATGAAATAAAACTGATGCTGTATCTGTGTGTCCCCCTTTCTCCAATAGTTAGTCTCTCCCAGCCAAGAAATACTGAATTTCAGAGAGATAAAGATCTCTGAGGTACTGAGTTGCTACAACTTTCATAAAAACGCATGGTCTAGTGGTTGTACGGGAAGGAGACTGCACAACTTCTGGTGAAAACAGTATTGCAACATGTCCTCTGCTTGGGAGATCAGCACTAAAATGCAAATAGATAGGAAACTGGCCACCCTGACTTTCCTGATCACACAACTGTTAGAGGGGGCACTTAATTGGGAATTCTAGCTCGGTGGTAAATCACCCAAGTCGGATTTTTTTTTCAAACCTGAATTTCTTCAAGTTAAGCACCTAAGTGAGAGTACTGAGTTTCAGTCTATTGTGAAAATTCAGCTATCACTACCTTTTTCAGAAAGACCGAGGCTGCTAAAATTAATTTTAGATCTCTAAGCATCTTCAGGAGTATACTTTAGAGCCAATAAACAAAATATACCTTCCGTACTGTGGTGAACTACATGTACGGTTTTGAACTTTGGTGAAGATGGAATTTTGATCTTCAAACATGACTTTTTAACTTCCCGATCCTCTGGCTTCATTGCACACTTGATAGATTTTCATTTTAGTGATCACCCCCTTTGCATTCCCTCAAGCTCATTTTTTCAGTAAGTATTCCACTGAATAGAGAAGATGCTCTGATCACACAAACAAGGGAAGAAGTGATAAAAATGAAGCATCAGTCTGTTTTGGTGCCAGATCCATACTGCATTGCTATCAGGTGACCCGTTAGCTGTGCAGGAGTCCTGCCTCTGTACTGTTTTAAAAGGTTGCCTCCAGAGGCTTGAAAATGGAGTGTGAGCGACAGAAGATTAGTGAAGTGACATCTGGTTTCATTGCTGTCTGGCATGTACCTCTTAAGAGTTCCTGCAAGCTGCTGCCGAGCCCTCCTACGTGGGGATTGCACCAAGAAGATACACAGCCCTTGCTCTTCCTTCAGGTAAAAACTTGGCAGGAGAGAACAAACATTAGCTAAAAAGATTTCTAAGTTACTTCAGTAACTGCTGCTTCTGAGACAAGGTTGTTTGCAACTAAAACAATGGAAGCTGAGCCTTGCTTTCTGTGCATTCCATTTGGAATGAGCACTTAGTGATGAAAGAACAAATAGATTTACTGTGTGCTCACCACATAATTACAATCCCTGTGCTACTAACGTTTTAGGATGAATACCTGAAAAGGGCGACTACTTTTTTGGAGGGGAGGAGGATAGGGGTGGGGATGGATAGTCTGTTCTGGAAGAAGAGAGGTTGTTTGTGACCTGGTTGATGAAAGAATCTGCAATGCACCAATCTTTACATATTTGGTAAAGATCTATTGAGGGAAGTGCAGGAATTTGAAATAATGGTCTTCCTGTAACTCCTAACAAAACTGTGGGCTCAAAACAGGGCTGTCCTTTCACCTTCCACCACTGAACTTTCCCTACAAAGAATATTTGTTAGAAAGTGAGGATGACGAATGCAGTTTACAGCTCCCTGTATCTCAGCCATAGGGATTTATGATGTGTCTTGATGAAATAATTTTCCCAATAGCACTGTCTGCTTTTTCACTGTGTCACTATGTGCAAAATAGCCGTCTCCTGTCAACTGTTACGCATGGCAGGGATGCAAAATAGAGCTCTGGGTTTAGCCCTCTAATTGAGGGGTGTGTTGTATAGCAGTATCTCTGGCAGGAAGATGGATTTAGATGTGCTGACTTGTTTGCAAGTCTTTGGGTTTGCCCGATTCGGGCTTGCACGAGCATGTTTGTATATACGTACACAATATACACGTGTGAGAGCCTCACGTCCTCCTCTCTGCAGAGCCGGGCGTCTGAAGGATCAGGCGCGTTACTGTCCGTTGCCTTTATTGTTTAATTTAGCAACCCCTGATGAGCGGTTTAAGGATTATTTTTTTTTTTTTTGACCTGTAAGTGCTTTGTACCATGCTCTAATGAGATCAGTACGGAAAGCACCGTTCTGCACTTGTGTGGTTTGACCCTGCTTGGCGGTGGCCGAAGCGCTGGCTGTGTTTCTGTAGGCTGAGGTGGGCACTGCATGCATTTAGCCCTGCGGCTCTTCAGCCCTGCCCTGACACTTGCCAGAACCCATGCGTGGGAGCCTTTTGTGAGCTGAGGTCTGAAGCCTTTGGCTCACATCACAGCGCAGACCAGGGTTTGCTAAAGACTTTATCCTTTGCCTGCTCCTCTGTGCTAGTGCGTTGGGTTACCATCTCTTAGTGCTGCGACTGTTGGGTATGATTAGTAGGGATTGTAGCTATGCCAAGATCAATTGAAATTCCAAAACTTTAACTGTCTTTAGCTGACATTATTTACCCATCGTGTTCTATCCCAAAATGCAAATAAATGCAAACTGTGAATTGCATTTTTAAAAATCTCTTGTGAAATACAGCTGCTTTTGGGCATTGTTAAAGAACAAAAGTCTACACAGGGAAAAATTTACTGTGTGAAAAGTGTCCTGCTATCTTTTTCATCCAAAAAAGAGGTTAGAAACTTTGGGGAAAGCCCTGAAGTAATCTGAAATTTGGACAATGTACAGTGCAATTTGCCTGCCTTGGAAGGATGAAGAATTTAGACAACTCTGCTTGAAATTAAAACTGACTCCAGGGAGGCTAGATGTAACAAAACAGGATGCCTGGATCTCAGTGACATTCCCCCTGGGCAATTGAAGTTATTTGTCTACAGAAAATTGCCAAGCTGCTATCTTTTTCTTCTTCTATAACACAAGTGAAGCCAAAGAATTTTGTTTTGTTCTGAACACTGCTGAAACTTTATTCCCTTGCACAGAGATCATCTGTACTGAAAGCCAAGTTTCATCATGAAGCAAATTTTATCTGTTTAGATCTTAAACCTTTTTAGAGCAGGGATTAACAGGGGTATGAACACATAATCGTAACTTTCTAGTATTGACATGTAATCCGTTAGGGTTTTCTTTTTTTTCCTCTTGGAAATGTATTATTACATCCCTGCCTACTACTTCCAGCACACAAAAAAATCGCTTTAGAGGTTTTAAAATGTTGTTATGTGAGCATAGAAACACTTTATAAGTAGAGTATGCTGCGCAATGGCTTAATTGCTGAGAACGGGAAGCTTTTGGACCATCTAGGGCAGATTTGTTGACTGTGTTCTAACCAAACTTTGGTTTATTATGAAGGAAGCTATCCTTTTCCTTGGTTTCTCAAAACAATAATAAAAATTTATTTATGAAATTCTTTAGAGAAATCTACCTCAAATCATGCATGAACTTTACTGCGGGTTGTTAAATTGTGTAGCTTCTCTTTTATAATTGTTTGATCTTGTGGTAAAAAGTAATTACACTTCACCCAACCATGTATACTTGCCTTTCTTCCTTCAGTAACAACCGACTTAACACTTAATGGAGAATTAACCTTCCTTCCTACAGCCCGATTTTCCTTATCTTAAGGGTTGTCTGGAGTTAATTTGAACTGTTGAATTAAATTTTAAAATGTTGATGTAAATAAATCTGGTTCAGACTTCGGTATTGGTTATGGAATTAGTTGCTGATCAGTTTATTGTTTTAGCATAATCTGATGCTTGACAATGTAAATATTTGTGAAATTGGATTAAGTGCATCTAGTTTGAAGTTTCTATGAAATTAAATATACTAAGTTGTCTCCACCGCGCCGGGGTGTACACGCTGTTGTGTCCCTGCTTTGCCACCCTTCTTGGTGCCGGTTCCATTGTGTGCTTGCCAGGTGAATCGGTTCGACTTAGCGCAGCAAAATCATGTTCACGTCCCAGTAAGTGTTGAAGGGTTAGTTTTGAATCTGACCTGGTAGGTGTTCCAAATAACCCTGCAGCTGTGTGGTGGCTCCAACGCAAAGGAGGTGGTGGGAGCGTGTTGCTTAAGGGGACAGTAGGAGAGCCAAATGGTTTCCCCTTCTGGGCTCACCCCTAGTAGCAGCCCGGAGTGTAACTTGGGTGTAATCTGAAGCTGCTCTGTTAGCTTTGATCTAGCCAGTGCACTTACGGTAAGAGTGGAGCCAGGGCAGCAGAGGTTTGAACAAGGGCTGTGTGAGGTTTTCAGAAGAGCTTGGGTTACTACCCACTTCTGCCACAGCTGAAGTTTGTGCTCTCACATTCTTAAAGCTCCTGTTACTTGAACTACTTCTGGTATGTCTTTGTGCACTGCAGTTAGGGCTCGTGCCTCGCTTTTGAATACTATTTCATTAGGGTTGCACATTCTTCTGTCCTAGGCACAGCCTAAAGTTCCGTATCTCATGCTGGCAATGCATACTTTGTGTTACGAGTTCATCCACTTCTGTAGCATTCATGTGTTTCTGTAATCTTTTTATAGTCCAAACTTCAAGAAAAATACATGCACAATATTTGATGGACAAGCCTGTACAAACAGTGGGGAAAACACAGAGACCGTCTGGAGGACCATTCAAGTCACACTTCCAGGAACTGTAAAGAAATAGATTTGTTTTAAATAAGCGCACTATGCTGAGTAGTAAAACCACAACATGTTTTTATTTTAATGAAGTTTGGGACTGTCACTTCTGCTTTTTCGTATTTCCCCCCACCCCTTGGTTTTGTGTTGTTCCTAGGAGGTTTGAACAGGTCTTTTCTCCTCTCATATCTCTCCCTTTTCTCCATGTCACGATATGTTGGATATTCTTATGACAAGCAGGGCTGGCAGGTACTGAACTTATAATAACCAGTGAGCTGCCCTGTATCTTATCTCTGGAGTGCTGAAACGCTGTGAATCCGTGTATTTTTGTTTTGGCATTATGGATTGTTGTGGCCTTTGGCAGGTTTCCATCTGAGCTGCCCGTGCTGAAATGTCTCTGAAGGTATGCAGTGAAAGGGGTTTGTGCATCTGCATTAGAAGTACTGCAGAACTTTCTGGCGTTGCTGCCTTAAGACCAGAAATTTGGGGGGATTTTCTTTCTTAATGAATTCTGGTTGAGGATGGTAGAACTTGCTGTAGTGGGGTAAGAAATCCATTGTCAATTATATATTGGGTTTTTCCATGCAAGACCTCAGGAGATTTGTTTTCCATCAGGCAGTAATATTTTTACATCTTCAAAATAGTCTATGAACGTGAGCTAATTAATCTCCATGACACCTCTGGGAAGCAGAGTTTTTTAAAGAAATAATAAATAAAAGAAGCAGAGTTTTCAGTATTTCCTGTACCATCTTTTGATATTTACACGTTATTGGGCGGTGACACACCTGTGGGTGAACTACATTTTATTGATGCATAAATAGAAAGGCTCATAATATATGAGGTGGCTTAGGTATTAAATTCGACTTACCCAAGCATGAACTGTATATTTTGCTAACCTGCTCCCCCTTTAGTAAGTGATCACTCTTCCGTAGCGCAAGGGGAGGAAAGAATTATAACCGTGATTTTTATCTGCAAAACAGACAAAAATGTTTTGGCAGCACAGCAGAGAGATAATTTACTTAAAAGAAAAATAATAAAGCCACAGAGGAAAAGTGGGCTATTGAACTCTGCTGGAGTTCATCAGAAACTCTTCTAACAGGCACCTCTGTGTCGCAAGCAAATCCCCAATTCCCAAAAGCTGCCTTGGAGATGGAGAGGACCGTACGTTCTAGCAGTGATTAGTGTCCATTAAGATTCAACTCGGTGTCCAGTAAAGTGCTTTTGGCTACAAGCTAATAATTCTTGATGCATATTTGAGACTGCTTTATCTTGTGCATTACCCAGTGAAGAATTGAATTTTCGTCCCCTTTTTTTTTCTGAAAAAATCTCAGATGGAACTGCAAATATTTTCTTGACCTAGCAACCTTTTTTTTCCCAGCAAGTTAGATGTCATTTAGGTGAGAATCTGACCATTGAAAACGCCGGTCATCTCACTTATTCCTCACCGATGGTCTTTTCCCACTGCTCTGTAACATGTATGGGCTGAAACGATAGCAGGAAGGTCTAGAGCAGCGGTCACCAACCTTGCTGACCCAAAGATGCCGATGTGGTGCAGATAACTAGGGCTTGCTCTTACAGTCGACTACTTCACCCCTTGGCTGCAGGTGGTGGTGGGGATTGCTGGTCTAAAGGCTGGGAAACTCACAGAGCCTCTAGCAGGCGGTCACTTTTGGTCGGTGTTGGATTAGTGCTCTGGTCTTGCTTTGACAGTGAGGGTGAGGTGTTAACCGTTCCACCCACGAGCAAACAGGAAGGATTTAAGGAATGGTTTTTTTGGTGGATTTCTGAGAACGTGAATTTTGGAAGAGATGTTTTATTCCTGCTCCTGGCAAAGCATCTGGTGGTGGGTTGACCTGGGCCGGCTGCTGGCTGTCCGCTCTCACCCCCCTCCTCAACAGGACAGGGAGAAGATAAGATCGATAAGCTCACGGGTCAAGAGAACAACACGGAAACCACTTACCAGTCATGGTCACAGGCAAACCAGGCTTGACTTGGGGAAAATTAATTTCATTTATTGCCAATTACAACAAGTTTGGAGGAGCAAAACCTGAACCACCACCTTCCCCTGCCCCTTTTTACACCTTCACACCTTCATTACCGAGCTGGGGCAGCCCCAGTCTCTCCTCCCAGAGAGCGTCCAGTTGCTGCCAGCACCCTGCATGGGTACCTTGGAGGCAGCTGGGGCTCAGTGTGGCATTTCTGGATACGTGGGCATGTAGAGAAAGCACCGCTTTTCTCTGTGCTGCCAGCAGTCCCAATATTTGTGGAAAAAAGAGGATCCACACTGAAATACCATCCTCATGCCGCATCACTTCTCCCTCATGCTCTTGGTGGTAATGTGATCAATACAGGCATACAAGCTGAATTCAGTGCTTTTTCCTGATAAAGACACTATACTCGGCATGTATTACAACAATATAAATTTATTTATAAATTTAAATATAAAATTTAAATATAGTCCTCTAAGATGTTAGAAAGCCTAATGATGTGTTTTAGTTTTTAAATTAATTTCTGAGTCCTTTGCATCAAAGTAATGTAAACTTTGCTGAATACAGACAGCTGTTTTTTAGATAATCTGGAATATGCTGGATATATGAAGGGAATGTTTATTAAAACATTTTTCTAGTAGCTTCTCTCCCGGCCTAATTTGCTGTTTCTAAAATTTTCTGCAAGCTGAGTGTTCCCATACGTATTTCTAATTTTAAGCAGTTCAGCTAGATCATAGGAAGACAGACCTTAAGTCAACATCTTGCCTTTAATTGTAAATGATTTATACTAAAAGAAATGGATTTACATGTAAAATTTAGATTTTATTTAAAAAAAAAAAAGGTCCACGCCTCAGTTGTTTTCTTTTTATCTGTTCTGCACTAGTGCTTCTGCTCTGCTAATAGGTTTCTTCTGCAGCCGCCTCCGGAGTCACAAGCTGTGACCATGCCTGGTTTGAACAGAGGCGGTGGAGCTGGCCGGGAACTAGTTAATTCATTGCACTGACATTTTTCTTGAGATACTCGAGGCAACCTCCTGTTCTTCCAATTTAACAGGCCTTTTTTTTATGAGAAGTGGAATCTTAACATTTGTCAGAAGATTGGTTATTTGAACAAAAGTCACATGGTAATATCAGGGGTTTCATTTTATAATCCTTGTTCAGTGTCATGGTCTTTTGGAAATAACTTTTATTCCTAGGCTTCGCAAATTGCATTTCAAATTCCTGAGGCTGGGTAGGTTTCTAGAGTACCTGTATGGTTTGTGTTCCCCACGCCATACACCCCACACCCTGATTTATTTATTTATTTTTAGTATCTTCCAAATTCGCAGTCTATTCCTAAGTCTTCAGCAGGTGTATTTGCTTGAGCCGGACGGCTCCTTTGGCATTTCAGAAATCTTTTTATGAGGTCAATACAGCAAGCTTTAGCGTTTACAAAAATAGATACCAGGACTTAATCTTCCCACATCACTAAAAATGGCTTCTTTGGAAGAAATAGGCACATTATGGCCTTATTTCAGAGATGGATCCAAAGTTTTAACCCTTCTGTTTGAACCTGATTAAAAAATGAAGGATTATAAATGATGTGAAATGAAAAAGCAAAACATGGAAACAAAACCCAGAAATGTAATGAGACAAAGGAAAAAAAAAAAAAAAAAAAAAAAGAAAAAAGCCAGGGTTTGCCTATAAAAGAATCAGAACTCTTTGAAGAGATGTACAGACTAATTTGAACGGCCCAGTCCTTAATTTTTCCATCTTTTCTATCATGCTCTGTGGTATACATAAACTGTCTGATGTTGCTCCACCCTCCAGAAAGATGCTTTTCTGTGGTGCTGCGAATGTAGGTGGTACAGCGCTCTGGAATGAGGGGTTCTATATAATTACCATAGTATTTGGTTTTTTTGCGGAGCAAGGGTGGTAAGAGAGAGGAGATTGCAATCTCTTATAAGCTGTAACTGCTTTTTTGCAGAATCTGGCTCAACTGAGATCATGAGACCGTTTTGCCCTACCGTTTCCGGTAATTGGCCATTTCTAAGCAGCAGGTCAAACCAATTTGTCTGTCTGTTTATTTTTTTACACTGCTGTTAGACAGGGTTGGGTTTTTTGCAGGGGGGTGGTGGTGGTGGTATTTTTGAGCTGCTGTTCTGTTCTAGCGCTAATCTTGGTGCAAGATCCCTCCGTATAGTTCAGTGATCAGCTTTAGAGGGCAAGGGAGCAAGTATAATTTTCTATTATTTATTTTGCAGTCGGTATTGTTTGAGCATGCATTCAACAAGTTTCTTTCCCAAGGGTTACGCTGTGCTTTTCAGGCAGATTTCTCACGTGAGCCTTGGTAGGGGCTAGGGTGACCGAAGCTGCTGTTTCTTCCGGGGAAACGCTGTGAGGGAGTGGGAGGTTGTTCCCTAAGAGAATGTGCAGAAGCTCATCGTAAGTAATCCAGCAAGAAAAAAAGGAGATGGGTAGCATTAGCGGAACAAAAGGACTAAATCAGAGGAGAATACCTTATTGCAAACAAGTGGCAAAATTAGAGTAAGATAGGTGTGTTCAGCCCCACAGGCGCATGCACGCTCACGAACTGCAGGAGGTGGGAGGGAGCGTGCAGCCTCGGCTCTTCGCGAGCAATTTTAGCCTGTTCAGCAACAGGCTGAACAACTTTGCATTCCTCCTGTGTGCGTGCCTGTCTGCTCTGGTCCCCGACTGGCAGGTGGGATCTGCTGGGAATCAAAGCCGTGGACTTTTAAACTGATCCAACTTGACACGCTATTCTCAGCAGGAGCATTACAATGGATAAGGGACGTTACAACGGCAGCAGTAACCAAACTCTGTATGTTTTTGCTTTGGAGCCTTACAGAGCAGCTTTTGTCTTTTTATTTTAGACCAGAGCTATACCTGGAAGTTCAGCTCTCAGCACTGCTAAAATAAAAATGAACAGAGCTCAGGAAAAGACTCGTGGTATCAGACTTCACCATTTCACTTTCAAAGCCATGGATCTTAAATTGAATTTAAGGGGGGGGGGAGGAAGGCAGTGCAGGAAACAAAGCGGGGGGGGGGGGGGGGGGGGGGAAGTTCATTGTTGAAGTGACTCTCCAGGGCTTGTTTTGGTACTGCATATTTCCTAAACTGTAGAAACATTTGCAGTGGGAAAAGGTCTTCAAATAAAGTGCAGTTTTATCAGGCACGTTCAGACGTAGTTCCTTGTTCAGCTGGCAAAACTGTGTTTTCATCTTGACTTGGCTGTATGTAGTCCGGACAGTGTATGCAGTTTTACCAGCCTCCTAAGTTTCCCTGTAACTGATTTTTAGACTTGAAGTCAGCTGCTTGAAATCGCTGGATTTTCTCGGCATCGGACATATTTTTGCTTAACAGGAGTCTCCTCCTGCCCACACCCCCTTCCACCCCACCCTGAGTGCTTGCGCTGCCTCTCGGCTCCCCCCCCCCCCCCCTGCCTCCCTTGGGACAGGAAAAAATGAAGTGGCTGCCCATCCCGGCTCGATCATGTCGCTGGTCGCGGGGAGGACGTGCGTCCCAGGCGCTGCGAGGGAAGGCGAGCGACCGAAGGGCGGCTATTGTTCAACTTGAGCCAAGGAGCTGAACAGAGTCTTGCCTTTGACGGGCTTCGGCTCTGGCTTTTCTGCATTCCAAACCGGCTGAGGCAGAGAACACGGAGCGCGGGAGTGAAGCGTGCAAGAGGCTTTCTGGTTGGCATGGTGGCAGGACCATGGTAGAGGTATTAGGATTACCGCAGAATGCAGTTCCCAGGTGAGAGAGATCCCTCCTGGCACTGTCCATGCAAATAGGGGACTGTATTGCTGCAGGATTTCCAGTGAGGCAGGACTGGGTAGGAGGCACGTAGGTATTTTGCTGGCAATGTAAAGTGACGAGACTTAAAGCAACTTCGACATTTTAAGGTGTTTTTTTCTGTGTTGCATGTGTTTATCAACTCTTCGTTATTTCAGTTTTATACCCAGGTTTTTAAAGAGATACTTACATGAATTTAATCTTATCAGTGGAAAAGTGGATTATTGTGCTTTTCTGCTCACTGGTACAGCAATCAGATACTAGTATTCAAACCTCATGTAGATGCAAAGATGAGAAACAAATTTTTGTAATGGCTGTCGAAGTTAAAGATTTAGTTTATTGCTGCTTAAATCATTAAGTTTATTTTTCTTCCTCTCCCTAAAAGCCTTCACTTACCTAACATAAGTTAGTACATTTTTGTATGACATTGGATTTCTGGATAAGGCCAGACATCATTCTTCAAGGGCACACTGCGGGAATATTTTTCAGTGTTTACTTGTGGCTGGCATTGCGTGGTGTTTTCAGCATATGATATTGCCAGCCTTGCTTCCTGTCCTCCAGCAAGTGATGATAAATCGTAGCAGCTCAGGGAATCCTACAGGTTGCTCACAAAACCAAGAGGATTTCTTTTCTTTTCTTTTTCAATCTAAAGGGCACTGCCTTAGTAATGCTGCTTGCTTTTCTAGCAGCCTTTGTCTTAAAATGCATTGTTAAGTGATAGAAAGCTGGGAAGCGTTTAAATTTCATGCCTTTTGATAGAAACACTTTTAGTAGCTACAAAATCAATAAATTTTGTCTAAGAAAACCGGGAATGGAATCTCCCGACTGAAATTTGTTTTCTACCTTGGAAACATTCTTTAATAGGTACCAATTATGAAGTCCTTCTTTGTCATTTTCCTCCTCATCTGTAGACCAGGGAGAATACTAATTTGCTAACTTGGAGAGAGTGTTTTTGTTAGCCTGAACCAATGAGGCTGTTCTGCAGCTGCTTTTGAATTACATGATCAGAAAATGAAAACCTTCTGCCTTAGCTTTTTTTGGACAAACATGTGTTTCTTTCAAAAACAAGAAAACTTTTGGCAAACTGGTCAGAAAAGCTCAAGGCCACACAATCCCGGTCCCTTCCAAGTTTCATTGAGGTGATTTTGGGGTGGTTACCAGGAGGTACCCTTTAGAATTTCCCGTCTCTTTGGGGGGCTCTTGCATACAATTAACATGTTAATGGGGTAGTGAATTAAAAGTACAATGCTGGGGAGTTCTCGATGGCAAACGTGAGTAGCAACTTACATTTCTGCAAATTCTTCATGTTGTGCCTAGCTTTATCCGATGCTCCATGGGTGCTCTTGTTCCTTCTCTCTCTAAAATCTGTGGGGAGGGGAAAACGGTGTAATTGTAATGGATACTTGAGGTGACTTCTGTCAGAAAGATCTGTCACAGGCCCTTAAAACTCATGGGAACAAATCAGCTTCATTTATACATTAGCAGGAGGAAGGGGCGTTCTGGTATACTGAGGCTTGACCTGCTCCTTGCCGTTTTCTGGGAGTAAGCATTGCACCAGCTATGAAATACTGGAAGTCGGAGAATTCTGTGATGCAGCCAGGCTATGGACAGCATTTGTAAATGGCTTGTGGGCATCAAGAGACAGATTAATTTTCCAGCCTGTAGAGGTATGTACCTTTTCAAAGCGTTAGTTCTCCACAAAGGGAATACTTCCTTTTATCTAGATTTCTTGGCTAATTGGCATCAGACAGCACAAATGTTTTTTAGGAGAGCTAATAATGGTGGGATTTGAAACTGGGCCAATGGCAGAAGGGAGACCTAATGATCCCTTTCCATTTAATATTCTGCATATACGGGTGACTGCTTCTAGTAAGGGAGAGAGAAATCTGCATAAGAAGTCAGCAAGCAAATGATGCAACTGCAGTCAGCGCTTTACAGTTTTGACAGTATCGTCCCCACTGTTAAATGGTCGTCAGACTTTGACTGTATATGTTACAGATTTAATGGAAACGGTGCCGAAATTGTGGTACGTAACTGCAAAACTTGGGTTGCAGAGTTGTGCAGTAGCTGGTTGTCTGAGCAGGTGATGGCAGCCACAAATAGCTATGGTGAGTCTGTGCAGGGTTTCCTTCCACAGCTGAATCCTTAGTCAGGCAGTGGGTCTGCTGGGATGACACACAGTCTTGCGTTTTTCCTCTCCTGCACCTGCAGCATGCTCAGCAGGGACTTTGGGAGGGCACTGCTGTGCTGGGATGCCTGCCAAGCGAAGTGAAGCAGCTCCACTGCTGCCTTTGCTTACAGTAGGCTTCGGGCAACCTTCAAAAGTGCCATCAACCACCAGCATTCAAAAATGCAAGTCTGGCTTAGAAAAGAGGAGGTGGAAATATTAACTTTTTTTCCTCCTTGGTTTTATCCTTTTCAGAGTAGACTTCAGTCCGATTTGCAAGTTCAGTCACGCTCAAACTGTGAAGGCCAGGTCATTTTTTTGGAATAGAGGCTGTAATGGTCTCCACATCTGTTTGAATCCAGCATAATGGCTACAGAAAAAATGCCAAAGGTACAAAATGCAGCGTGGTTCTAATGCCAGCTTTCACAGCATGTGAAAGCCTTGTCCTGGTATGTCCTAAGGTCACTCTGAAATGTCAGCTATATTCTGCAGGGCAACTCTCACCAGAGTGTCCAAGAAGAATCTTTAAGATATTGTGTCAGTCAGAAATTAAGCCCATGTCCACAAGATGGAGGACTTGGTATGTCCTTGTAAAAATTCCCCAGACTATACAGTGTCTTACATTGCTGTGTTTCCTTGTTGCACCATTCAATTTGGTCCCTAATTTGGGAACAGTTTAAAAAAAAAACCAAACCCTCATGTACTGCCCTTCTTGTACTGATCTCTAGTGTTTGCAAAGGCCTTGGGCTTTGGCAGTTGCCTTATTTTGATGCTTACATAGAGATTAACGTCGTATTCCTATAA
Organism: Falco cherrug; assembly: GCF_023634085.1. Taxonomy (NCBI): domain Eukaryota; kingdom Metazoa; phylum Chordata; class Aves; order Falconiformes; family Falconidae; genus Falco; species Falco cherrug. The sequence continues at coordinate 6,319,226 of NC_073708.1, forward strand.
ACACAGGTGGAAGTGAGTAGTAAGAGGGAGGGAGACCACATGATCCATAGGCAGGGGTAGGAAATCATATTGCTGGTTGTAATCACTCCTTCTCCAGAATGCTCCTGCTTTGCTGCTGCGTACCTGGTAAGTGCAAGCTGCATGCTTGTGGGCTACTAGACTAGTTTTCTGTCTCATTATCTGGTGTTAGAAGCGCAGGTTATTGTGAATTAGTCTTTTTTACTTTCCTTTTTTTTTTTTTTTTTTTTTTTTTTTTTTTGGTGTCTGTGCCAATCGAGGAGAGTTAACTCCCACCTGATGATGTCGGCAAAGCTGCGGTTTCTTGACATCTAAAGGGAGCAAGCAGTGACCTCAGGGTGGAGTAAAGCTCCCTGTTGGCACAGCACCCTCAACCCTGCTCTGCAAGACTCGCTGGTGTTCAGTTTGTGCTGAAAACAAGCAAGCTGAACTCGTTGTGGGAGTGCTAATAAAGTTGTTACCTTGTACTAAACCTTGTAGGAAGAGGGTAACTAATGCTTAAGTTGATGGAGTGGTGTGGCAATTCCTACGTGATCTGACCAGAAGCTTAAGAAGTCGTATGGTCAGTAGAACATCATATACTGATCATGTTGAATCACTTCCCAAAATCCTTTGAAGCCATCTGTGTGGGTCTTACACGTTCTGATGGCACCAGAATGTTGCTGACTGGATGATAAGACATTTAGTTCTCTCTCTCATCTGAAACTGTTTTTCTCAAAATTCAAGTTCTCTGTTATCTCTGTGATCGTGTCCAGTCGTAGAAGGCAAAAAAACCCAGGCCAACCGCCACCCAAACCCCAGCCCTCACTAAATTGGTTCTTTTGTTTGTTTGCTTGTTGGAGGTGTCATCCAAATAACTCAGTCTAAATAAGAAAAATCATTCCTGGCTGTTCCCCTGCTTTGCTTAAGAGTATATGCGCAAGGAGAAACAGTAGGTCAGAAAGTAATAATAGAGACCGCCATGAGTGGTGGTAGTGTTCCAACAAAACTGCCTTTAATCAATTTTCACTGGCACCTTTTTCTGAATTCGGGCAAAAATCGGCAGATGTGATTTGTGCAAACTATGGGGACTGCAGGGTGAGCAAGGAAAGTTGTTTTCCTTTTCCATGCCTGACCGCAGCATTCATGGGGAAGTGCTTTGCTGTCCTAGTAGGAACTTGAAGGGTAGCTTAGTGCAAGGTGTCCCCTTGCCACAAAAACCTGCCTGCTTGTTTTCTCTTTCTGACAATTCATAGCACGTCAGCGTCTTGAAGTGCAGAGGATCAAGCAGTTGAGTCCTCAAGGATAGTAACAACCTGTCACGTTCCTGACCCTTTGTATTGTGCCTCTCCCTGTCAGTTAAATAATTCTTGCCAGTGCTTGTAATATAAGATACTTGTTCCATGGTGTTCCAATATAATTTCCAATAAACCCATCATATGTTAAGTGCTTCTCCTTGTCTGTCTTTCTAATAAAGCCCCTTTACAATGATTTATAACAGATAAAATCTGAAGGCTCCTTAAGATTGTCAGTGAAATAGCAGTGGTGCTGTACCTGAACTGCTAAATCAAGACTTGTGCCTTTAGAGACAGGGCAGGGGGAGCGGGTACATCAGCTTGCTGCCTGCCTACTGTGTGGTTTCTGGGCAGTTTGTTAATTTTTTTTCTTCTTCTTAATACCTGGGAGACTTGGAAGTACAGCCAGCAAAGCTTCCTTCCTTGAAAGGTTGATTTTTCTAGGCTTACTGCTAAGTGATGCAGGTCTGGGAAATAGAAGGAAGCTTTTTTTATCAGCAAATGTTTGTATTTGATGTTTTGCTATTTTCCTTCCAGCAGCTCTAAAAAAATAGTGTTCCTTCTTGTTGACTGTTGTTTTGGTCATGTTTAAGCTGTACTTATAGTTGAAGTTTGCATTTCCTGGAAATTCTTATTCAGAAAACCAGAGTGATGACAACATCCCTTGAGACCCTGGCCGTTTTAGTCCTCACAGTATCAAACTTGAAAAAAATAATTAAAAATCATTCCCCATTCCTCTTTCATGCTAAGATAACAGACAGAAGAGCTCTTGAATTTCTGGGTTGGATCTTCAGACGTGTGGAGCAGATGATATAACTGGGCTCAGCGGGCAGGGGATCAGATCCTGAATGTTAACGTTTTAATGTTCTTCATCCATTCTTGAAGGTTTGGCACCCCTCGGGGCTTCTTTATTTTTCTTTCAGTCTTAGCATTAAAGTAACATTTCTAATGCTAAATAGCTTTAGAACTAACATAACACTTCTAGCAAAGATGCTAGCTCAGAAATCCTTTTTTAAATTGAAGTGCTTGAGACTCAATTCATTTCAAGCTGTCAGTTCTACAGTTACTGAGCAAGGGCTTCCATATCAGTCGTTGTGCTTGGAAAACCTGGGAAAGTGTGGGGTTTGTTTTGTTCCCACAGCTCTGTGTTTTCAGGACATTTTCAGTCTGCTCTTTGTTCTGAACACCCAATGGTTTTGGTTGGAGGGAAAAAATGTAGAAGGTGTTCTTCATGAACACATTCTTGGGGGGAAAAAGTCATCGTCTGAATACCAGCATCAGAAATTAAGTAGTCTTTACATACTACTCGTTAAATATATAGCTGGATGTATTCATACTTTAATACAGGATTTCTGCTCGTATGAGGCATAGGGTTCACAGTTTGGAAAGGCACTTCAGGCTGGATGACTGTAAATAATGTCTTGTCCCTAATTAGGAATTAAACTAGCTTAATGTTTTTAGAGTAGTCATTAATAGGTACTTACAAACTACCATCCTGCTAGCAGCATAACTTGGCCGAATCTCTTGGCGATGCTGAGGATACCTGAAGCTGGATTGACTACAAAAATATGTTTTTAAGCATGGTTGCTTCATCAGTGAAGTTTTGAAAATGCAACAGTCTTCCCCAGCAGAAACACTTGTGTCAGAGCTCTTAGCACCCCTGGTTGGGTCACTGCTCTGTAACGCTGGCAAAGTGTTTTTCCATGGGAAAGTGGACAACAGTAACAGGATGGTTTGACCTACAGTAGTAAAACTTCCCTGTTGATGGTTCTTCTGATTCTTGGAACTGGCTTGCTTAGGGTGACCATGCCCAAGAACCAAAATCACAGTAATTTGCTTATTCTTCAATTACAGTAGTATTTTTAAAATCTTTTAGGACTGCATTTTTCTTGCTGTACATGAGCGGCATGATGGTTCTTTGTGTGCTTGGGTTCTTCTGTGCTTGCCGCCTCGGCCACTAGATAAAGCCAAGTTTCTTCCCTTGTAATGTGCTGGACATTCTCTGGGATGTGGGTGCAGGTACATGTCTCGCTCACTCTGATCTTCAGCTAGTGGTTTGATTCCCTGTCTTCCTGCTCTCCTCAAGTATCTCCTTATTAATACAACCTGAAGGAAGAAAGTATAGGGGTGTATATTCTTAAGACTCAGCAAAACTTGATTTTGTGGGCAGGTACAGTCAGCAGCATGAGGGATTCATCTCCAGCCCCTACAGCATTACAGCCTTGCATCAGTTTCACCAGGAAAACACGGTACTGGGATCTAGAGAGGGAACAGGGGCACGCATCCTTCTAAAAAAAGCCACCTTGTTTATGTTGTGTTAGAATGTTCAGGAGGAAAATGTTACGTAAAAACTGAAGACCTGTTTTCAAAGTAGTTTAAAATTCACCTCCTTAGCGAGTAGCTTCATAGGTTTCTGACAGCTTTTTTTCTTTAACCTGAAAAGCGTGTCTGTAATTCTAAGGTACGCTCAAAATAGTTTATATGCACCAAGGACACACAATGTAATGAGAGACCCCTTAAGACATAGGTTGCTATTATGGAAAAGATTTTGAAGCATTGATGTAGGCAGCTAGGTGTATCTTTGTATTGCAAGGGAAGTATAAGCCAGCTTTTGTGCTGTGTGAGTGTAAGTGAATTTTGTCTGAGAGGCCCGTGACTAGACTTATGTATTTAGCCTTTTTTGAAGAGTTGGTGGTAGGGAATTGGTGCTTGCTTTCCGTAAAGATGAAAGATGACTAGCCAGCCAAGAGGCCAGGTGATTTTGCTAGGGAGGCACCATGGACTTGGAAGAGCTTTATAAAGGCTAGCCTCTTTGGGTTTAGTTTAAATTTTCATTTCGATTGCTAACCTGTTTGTCTCCAATGTCCTGTCAAAACTAAATGTGGAAATAGCTTCCTGACATTATTTGATGTCACTTGTCTATGGGAGCTCTTGCCTGTATTGTTACATGCTAGAAAACATCAAGGTTTGTTTTTCTCACCTTCATTTTAAACCTTTCTGTCCCTGTTTTATCTTTACAGGCTGTCAGCAGGCCCAGCTTCCCCTGCCCCGGGTTCCTCGCTGCTCCAGCAGTTGTTATTTAGGACATTCTTTGCTCTGCCTCCCTCCTGAGTAACCACTAGATTAACATCTCTGATCTCAGTTGGGTTGGGAAGGCTAGTGGTGTTCACGCTGGAAAGTAAGGAGAGCTATCACCCTGGTAAAAGATAACATTGCATCAGTGCTGTGGCATGTAGAGGTTGTCATCTTCAGCTAGATGAGAGCTGTTGAGAGGGAGTGCTAAAGATCACTGACTGTGCTAAACTCACTTCATTAAGCAATCTGAAAGGATAAAGTACTAGACGATAATGTGTATGTGTGGGCTGGTACTTCATCAGCACGGTTTCACTTTCCACAACAGAATGGACTACTTAGAGACGCCTGAGTGTCCATCAATATTATTTTTTTTTTCTGATGAAAAGAGCTGTGCGTGTACTTTGCCATGCTGCAACAGGACTATCCACATCTTCTTGTGTCTGACGTAAATCTGCGATTGATTTACATTGCAACAGAATGATTCTGTTCTGCTATTCATCGCTTGTTCATAGGTTTGTGTCACAGTATTACACACTGGATTTGCTTACATAGCTTAAGCCAAAAAGTTATCTATGTCACAGAATAATTGCGAATCCTTCCACCATGATTCTATAACACAAGATGAGTTACTTGGCGTTGTCCATCTGGATGCACTGGAACTAGATTATAGTGTGGTTGGAAGGCTCTTATATTGTAATACCACTTCTCAGAGCAAAATGATTTTCATTACAGAAAGGCATTTAAAATCATTTAATGCAGGAAACAGAGCCTTTTGCATATAGAATTGACATTTTTAGATGTCTGGGAAACTTATTTTCAGGCTAGCTTGCTTGTTCCGTGCTGTGCCGTTGAATAGGATTGGAGCATTACTACTGCTTTGCGTTTTTCTGGGGCAAAGTGACTCGGATAACTTTTCCGAACGGACAGGTATAGAGGAGAACAGCTTTGGTGCATATGACGTTGATCCAGGAGTTGGAGAAGTGGATGTTCATTGTTTCTTGTGGATTAACTAGCGCTGCAGCCTCAGCACGCTATTTGATATGTACTGTGCCTGCCTGTTTCCTATGAAAAACATTTGCCCTCTCCCTACCTCCTCTGCCCCTGTTCTGAAGAAAGCATTTCCTTTTTCAAGTGCACAAATATCCTGTCTTTATCCACTCCTCAATTAAGTGTAAAACATTTTAATAAGAATGACTTGGGTGTACAATGTCTAATGTATATTGCTGCGAAGACATCATCTACTGACTATAGCAATATCCATCAATCAGTCCGTCAGTCTGTCCCTAGTGCAAGGAAGATCCATTTTTCCTCTTCTTCTAAGTGCCTCATGCAGAGAACATTAATACATTATGATTTATAATACTGCTGCGACTTTGTGCTTACAAAGCATCTGCATCAGAAGGCATCTGTGCTTTATTATTTGCATATATTATGAATTACCATTTACTAAAATTTCTGTAGAAGACTCTGAGCGCTCATGCTTCTGTGTAGTTTCACTTATCAAGAATGCTAATTTTTAAATCCACAGGATGGCAAAGCTGCTTAGCTTCATAGGTTTCAAAATCATAACTGTAGGAGGGTGACATTTCTGGCAACTGCAGAAAGGAGCAGAAGCTCATTCACTGATGGTATTGCAAAGAATTACCAGTTGGGGACGTATACAAGTTTTAAATAATTCATTTATGTAAGAGGTTCGAAAACATAAGGGCTTGGATTAATTTTCAGCTTTGTGGACTCATCTGTGTTTGGAACTCGGGGATGAGGGAGGTGAACTCAAACACTTTGAAGGAGTTTTCTCATGTTTTCGCCTGATGTCCTGTATGGCTACTGGTGCTAATTTTGGAAAGCAGCAGTCTCTCAGGGCAGAGATTAACTGCTGCTTACTCCTCGCTTTTGTTTTGTTTTGTTTGTTATTACTGCTTTACTGATCTCCCCACCTTTCTATATTTTCACGTTTTGCATGCTTCCACTCTGGCTGAGCAATTTGAATCTGTATTTGCATTGGTTCAACAAACTTTTTTTTTTCCGTGTAGGTGGGTCTCACGGCATGGAAGTAAGTTAGGTTTTGAATATTCCTTTCATACTTACTTACAGCTTATCTCAAAACCTGGCTGCCCTCCAAAATTCAGACAAGACTGAAAGCTTTTGGTAAGCTCTAGAGGAGAAGACCTGCTTTAGGATGGAGAAAGACAAATTTAAGAACTATTTCCAGTGTTTCTTCTGCCTGTGGCAAGCTTCAGTGGGAGACCAGCCCTGCATCCCTCCTGCAGTTGTGGAGCAAGTCCAGTCTCTGCTTTTCTTGCACAGCAAAAGGTTTAAAAAATAAAATCAACACTACAGAGGAGTTTCAAGATATTTTTGAAGTGATTGTTTGAAACTAGGTATTCGAAGGATGTAAATGGGGAGGACATTTTGGATACCAGAGTTTGATAACAGAGAATATCAACGCGTACAAATGTCAGCTAGTGCCCAGTGGTTGGGAGATGAGGCTTGATAAATTAATCCTTGGAACTAAGGGCAAATTGCTAAGGATGAGTGGAGTTAACCATTGGAACAGCTTACCAAGAGGACAGACTGGCTCTTTATGTCTTTGCTGTGTCTGTTTACAATCGGATGTGTCGCTCTTTCTTTTTTTTCTTTTTTCTTTTTTTTTTTTCCTGGAAGATGTGTCTGTGTTCAACTAGAAATAATGCAGTGAATGGATGAGTCACTGGGTGATGTTCTAAAGGTGTTTCAAGTCAAGTTAGATTATTGTAATCATTATTTCGGCTTTTAAAGGTGATGGATTTGTTGTTTCTAAATGTTGCTGGTTCTTCTGCATCTATCTTTTGCTTTAAATTTCCTGGATTTGTGACGGGGGTGTGTTCATGACCGACTTTCTTACAAGGACTTTTCAGTTCATGCTTTGGTTCTGATGCCCGTCTCCACCTTCTGACAGTCCACTGCAGACAGGCTTCCTACATGATACTTTGACCTGTTAAACCACACAAAAAGGAGATAAATAGTAGGGAAGTATTTATGCAGCTTTTTTCCCCTCTGTGTGTTGCCCCAGGAATTCTAATGCACAGGAGGAGTCTTCAGATGAAGACCTTCAGTGCCCTTTCCGTTCCTCATTATGTCCTCCTGACTAAAGTCTTTGCCAGTTCTACCTCCATATTTTCACAAAGTTTTTAATGTTCCCCCTATTTTAAAATACTCACGTAAGCCATTTTCATACTAGATATTTAATATACTTCCCCCTGTTTATCATGTACATTAGAAAACATTGAAAAGGATGAATAAAGCTAAATTACGATATAAGATGAGGCAGCTAGGAAGGAAAACAGGATCTGTACACAATCTGTACTCTTACAAATGATGCAAAATTGGTAAGCATTCATGGGAAATCAATACTCATAACTTTGTTTTCTCTAGAACCTATTATTTATGGAGTTGATAGTTAACATTGCAAATTACACTGGTTTTTAAAGGAAGGATAGTCAGGTGGTTGTGGGCACAGTATTTGTTTCAAGGAAAACTAGAAGGAGGTGAAATTTTTGTTTCTTCTACCATCCAGGCAGAATAAAATAGCTGTCTAATCCTTTCTCTAAAAGTTCTTTAATTCCGTTCTTATTGCAAGTAGATTTATGTCATTGATTTGCACAGTATTAACTCAAAGAAAAAGATTCTACTTGTAGAAGTTGGATAAAATGTGATCCTCCCACACACGCACAGTAAAATTTGTTGGAAAAGCTCATTTTGTCAAAAAAAACCAGCTATTTTTTGCAGAGATGGGAAATATCAGTGATGTCTTTCTGTCGTGGCGTTTTATATGATGTAGGAAATGTTTCTGGTTTTTCATCCCTCTGTTCATGTTGAGGGTGGAGGCGTGTACCTTTTCAGTGTGAACAGGAGGACTGCTCAGTGAAGTCTTCCATGCTGCTGTGGTACCTCTCTCCTGAACTCTCTCTCCTGTTCCTCGTTAATTGTGAATTCTGTAGAGCATCTGCCCTTCTTGGCAGGTGTTTTATGAAAATATCTGTCCTGCACAAACAATACTTGCTACAGTTTGTCTTAGTAATTGGAATTTTCTTCCCTGCTGGGACTTGATGGCTCTTTTTTTTTTTTTTTTTCTTCATTTTTTGGTTGTTATCTAATTCTTTGCTTTGCAGATCTAATGGCTTTTTGGTTTTGCCATTTTGGCTTGGGTTTTAGCCAGCGGTCAGCAAGTGTCCTTGTTTGTAATAGGGATTGGCAACTGTATAAATTATTTACAATAAAGACAGGTTCAGAAAATGGTGAACAAAAGGCAGCTGTCTCTTTAAAGAGGGCAGTTTGATCAAAGCATCAGCTCCATCCCCTGAGGACAAAGGCAATTTTGATTTGTGGGGCCCAGGAGTCCCTCACTTACCGGGATTCGTCTCTGTTCGTGCATGTGTAAACCTGTAAAACGCTCTTTTGTGTAGAATAAATCATATGCTATAAATCCTGTACAATTAAATGTGACCCTTCCTAGTCACAATGACAAGTCTTCGTTGCAAAGCTGTGCGGAGCAAGCTCGCTGTCTAGACAGAGCAGAATTCTTTCCCATTTATCTTTTTGCGTTTTGTATTTGTTAAATAAATAACCGGCTGTTAGCGCTGGTGACTTCTCGGAGCCCCCAAGAGCGCTGCTCTGCCCTTGCCTCTCTGGTTTGCCCTGTCGCAGCGGAGGCTGCTTGGCGCTGATGAAGAGGAGCAGTTCCCTCCGCTCTAATGCTGCTGTTGGCAGGCAGCGGCAGATTCCATTATTGCCGATCAATGCCGCCGCCATGCAGGAGGGAGGGGAGAGGGAGGGGTGGGAGCTTCCTAGTCGCAGATTGATCAACCTGCCATTGCATGAACAAATTCATTGTAAGAAAGGCTGGGATACTGTTGTAATAGCTGGAGCAGGAAAGGGCTTGTAAACAGGGGAATGCAGGCTCTTCAGTCATGGGAGGGTATTTAAATTGTCTCTAAGCTGGCTGTTTTTTCTTTTGGCATAAAGCATAATACCTGAGCCTTCAAACAAAGCCAACACTACAAGGAACGATAGGGATATATTACACTTAGCTGATGAGCTATTGTGCTGACTTATTTGAGCTTCTTCAGCACTGACACCTATTTCTTCTTTTTACTTAACCTGATTCTATCATAACCTGCTACCTCGTTTGGATTTTAAAGCCTCTGTTTCCCCTGCTCCCCTTTTTTGCCTTCTTTCTGTTCCTGCTTGGACTGAAACCTGACACAAAGGGACAACAAGTGCAGATCCCACTTACTGCTCCCACCCATGCCTGCTTGGTCAGTATGGGCTGTCAGGTGTTGGGTTGAGGGAACTGGGCAGGATCACGCTCCCACATTGTCAGTGTAGACAATAACTGGAGTACTGGAATCCCAAGACCATCAGCTCCTCCCCACCCTTCCTACCCTGCTTCGCTCACTTACTGTTTTCTGTATGGAAAAGTTTTCTGGCTGGAGAATGAGTCTTCTTTCTCCTGGTGATGTGGCCGAATGGCTGGATAGCAGCACAGAAGATGAGAAAAGCCTTCTCTCGTTTCTTGGTACGGTAGGGTACTAACTGTATTATTCTTATTATTTTTTAACACTTTACTGGGAAGCCTTTACTGCTTTCACTGGTGCTTGATTTCTTCAGTCCTTCAGTTACCTGACCTTACTCTTTTTAAAAGTTTTTTGAGTGGTATGCAATTGTTAATTAAACTTGGGTACAACCTGTCTGAAATAGTTTCAAACATACGGGGCTAAAGGTTGAGTTATAAATGAGCATGTGCCATGCAGAAAAATCGTTTCTGGACTGAACTATGTTACTTACCGGTCTGTTTTTCTTCTCTGTGCCATTTGATGAGCCAATCCCTGTGTTCAGGCTACTTCCACTCATTTCTGTCGGCTTGCCTACAACTTCTCAACTGTGTGATGGTACTAAGATAAAGCAGAGGAGACTGCTGGAAGTTTTTCCTCTGAAGAGAAATATTTAGATGCGTTTAGAATAAAAGTTTCAGCCAAGGGATCAAGTACTTCTGTAGCCTAGAAATTAAATCTAGGAAGCACTATCAGACAATCTCGTGCTCTGTTTCTGCATATTGACACACTAGTTTAATGGCATTCAGGTAGAAAATAAAACTATTCTTTTACTTATAGTCCAGCCTAAATACCACTAAGAGGTTGAAAATGTTTTAAGCAGAATTCACACATAGAAGCTGATTATTGTTTCATCTTTTCCTTCGAGCTGTCGCTATGTCAAGCTGTTGTTGTTTGTTTTTGTTCTTTTACTCCCATCTTCACAAATCATTCCGTCTCTCTCATTAATGGTCTCTGTTGTTCTCAGGATGCAGCCTGTTTTCGTTCTGTTTTGATAATTTTTAGGTACTGAGTTGCTCCGCTGGGCTGCTTGATGTGTATGCCCCTTTTCCTTTCTATGGGCTATTTAAAATGATGTTTGGTATAATACCTGCTGTAATATGTTCATCTCATGTGTCGTCTTTGTCCCCCCTCCCCCCCGATACAGTAGTCAGCATTATGGGCTATGTAAGTCAAGTAGGTGACGGCCAATCCAGATGCCATTTTTTCCCCCGTGTTCTCCTCCATCCAGACCACAGGCAGGTACCTGGTGTGGCTGTGCTCTTCTCAGTAGGCGGAGGTTACGCTAGTCTCTCTACAGTAAGTAGTTCTCTTACTTAACAGGTCCAGAACAGTACAGGATGCGGAAGGTGAGGGACTCCCGCGGAGTCTGTTTGGATTTGCTAACACCACATCGCGATGTGCTGTGGCTGTCTTTGGGAATACCGTACCAGATGTGAACTGGGACGAGAGTATGCATGGGCTGGGCACTGGTGCTGCTCTGCAAGAGACTGACTTTATTCTCGTTACGCTTATGCCTGCATTCACATTTTGTTCCAAACCAAGAGATCCTCAAGATGTGTCCTAAATCTCATCCCAGCAACACCAGGAGGAAGTATTTATTCAGACCGGAGTATGACGGGTGTCATAAAGCTGAGCTATTTAAGGTAGCAGTTTTTGCCTCCAAGTACTTAAGTTATCTTTTTTTTTCTTTCTTTCTTTTATCTTAAAGAGAAATCTATTCCCCAATGGTGGTGTAACTCTGGGGCCATATTTCCTGTTCAGTGACATCCCTCAGATGCCTACAGTACCTTGGGACTTTCTTCTTGTGTGTTTGTAACAAAAATTCCTATTGCTGAAGGGCAAAATCCTGCCACAGTGAACAAGAGGTGCTGAAGCTTAGAGCAGCCTTAGAGGAATGGGGAAGAGCTGTTGAGCTTTGACGCATCCAGGAGCCAGTCACTTGTGAAAATATCCCGATAACCAGAGCAAAGGATCGCTTTTTAGAGAATGCCTTGACTCACAGCCCTTAAGCAGAGGGTAAAAAGATTGGTTTAAAAGCCATGGCTCAAGGCTGTTGTTTAATAATGAGAACAATAAATATTGATATCATACTCATGTGTGTCTAAGTCGTAAGCCTCTAAACAAATTATGTTGCAGGAACAAGTTACCATGCATCAGCTGATCTGTGTTAATTGTCTGTGTGCAATCTCTCTGCAGCAAACACAAGGTAATTTGAATTAGCAGAGGCAGTCCAAGATCATTAGGAACTAACGAGGACATCAGTGTCTCCAGGTCACGTGCAGTAGCTCCTGGTGTCTGCTTTTGTGTTGGTGCAGTTGTCCAGGCAATTCGTATTGCTGTGGGTAGAGTCAAACATTAAAGGAGGCTTCAGAGGTTGATGAGGTTAAAAAGGGGCAACTATTCCAAATTTTGTATGGCCACACTCATCGTGCAGAAGATACTTTAGGGACGTGCATCTGTTTTGTTTCTGACTCACGTTTGCAGAGCTGGAGGATTCGTTCCCCCACCTCAAAGCGAATGCATCAGTGTAATAACAGCTGATGCTGTACTCACTAAATGCCACGTACAGTTTCCTCAGAACATTCTGCAAAAAGAAATTGTGAGAGTCAATACTTGAAGGCCAAAAATTATCATCTCCTATGGCATTCATGCCCTTTCTTCCAGCCTTCTCTGTGTATTCATTTGTTTTGCATGTTGTCTTGTCTTTCAGACTGTGAAGTCCTTTAGGAATCAATGACTTAAATGTCTTTTAAGTGACTTAAACCGTCATTTAGGTTGCTTGCTATGCATCTTCTGAGCTGGCCACTAATTCGATTACACTTTTTTTTTATATGCCAGCACAATGCAAGTGTCTAACACCAACAGAATTACTTGTCTGTAAATTAAAAATCTTTGATATTTACTTGGATCATCTCGCAAGACTTGTCTGATCAACTCAAGCCCTAGTAAAGCACTGTATCTTCTTTTAAAATCCCTGCTAATGGACTGGGAGAGGTTTTGATCGTAATTGGTATCTGACAGTTGTTTGATGATGGAGTTCTATAGCCAGCGAGCTTTGCAGAGTTTCCTTTGTATTTCCCTTTCTGGGCTTGGTAGCTTTTGTGGACTTCAGTATACTGTGACTTGGTTGCGTTCTTTCTGATGTATCTTCTTGTGGCTTTTTTTCCCCATCTTAGTTGTCTTAATAAATGGGAAAGACCTGTCACTTCAAATTTCAGTTTTCTCCTTTAAGTTATACCTTGCAGAATTTGCATAATGTATTCTAGTCAGAACATCAACGTGGACTTCAGGACTTAAAATAGACTCGGGGGGGGGGGGGGGGGGGGGGCGGGGAGTTTGCTTTTGCCCTAATCGTCTTACACCGGCATTTAATTACATTTTTATGACAGTCTGTAAATTGGGCCCAAGTCTGAATTCTCCCTAAGTGAGCAAAATGCTTACTCCAGATAAAATATTAATGGTTTTGTTTATTTTTATATGAGGCTTCCTATTTCATTGAGTGGTACTCATCTGAAAGATGCTGTTCAGACATTTCTTAATATAATAATAATAATAATAATTATTCCTAATGCTTTCTATCTGTCTGCTTTTCATTACCGTCTCTAATTTTGTCAGCTGGTATGTATTTTTACCAGGGTAGAAGTAAACAGTAAATACTGACGGCACCCAACGAGGTCTCTTTCTCGTTAGTGCTGTCACATGAGCGCTCTGAAACAACCCTAAAGAGACAATGAGACAAAAATAGTCTCTTCTGTGTAAGGAAGCTGTGACTACCATAATGTTACTGCATGTATATGCTGTATTGACGTATCATAAACCGCCTTGGAGAATGTTGAATTTTTGTACTTGTTGAAATGCTTATTTATTTTTCCACTTATTTTTAAAAGGCTTAAAAGGGAATTAGATACTCCCTTTCTAACAGGCTCAATGCAGTAGCTTTATTTGGAATGAAAGTACTTGAATTTGCAGCCCACTGAATATTCTCACTTGATGAACATTCATTCATGCATATAAAACTATATTTTTTAATTACTTATGTATGTACGTTAGGGGTTTTTTAATATTTGCATATAGGATGAGACCAAACCATCAGGGTCACGTACACAACTTTCACTATGTGCTGTGGTAGGTGATCAGCAACTCACAATGCAGTTAATAAAAACAGTTAATAAAAATGGAGCAGAGCAGAAAGGCAGTATCTTTGTTGTGGCTTGTTTTCTTGCCCTACAAGCTATAAAAGTTTCCATGTACTGTCTTTGTAAAATAAGAAACAAGCTCTGTAGTTCTGTTGTCCCTTGAAACAACTATTGAATCTCTGTTTGTCTCTCTAGTAAACCACTCGACTGGTGGTTACATCTATGAATATCTTCTTCAAAAACTTCAAAAACTGTACCGGCAAACCCATCAGTGCTCCCAGCTCTTCTTCCAAGCTTAGATTCGAGCCCATTAACTCTGTAAGCCTGTTTGTAAAGGAAATACTAAGTCACAAAAAGTCAAGTGCTGCAGGTTTCTGTTGTGTTTCTTTTGTAGTTAATCTGTGAGGCTAATTGGCCTTTTGACAGAGTAGTAAATAATGCTGAAGGAGGCCTGGAAATCCTTCAGTCCTCTCCAGTCCGTTGCCACGTTCCCAGCAGTGTGTCTCCTCTCTGTCACTGTCGGGAGAAACACTTATCTTTCCTGGTCTTACGAATCTTCAATATCTAAGATTATTTTATTTTTTTCCAAATACTCCTTCAAGATACTCTCTTACTTTCACCCCCTAGGATTCAGTTATTAATCTGGGGTTAAGTATTTAAAAAATAATACCCCAGAGACCTGTAAAGGGTAACTTCACTTAATTTGCAGGTCTTATTCTTAACATCCTCCATCCCTCCTGCAGCCCGCGCAGGCTTTGTCGCACTGGCTGTGCCTGGTTGTTCCAAGTTCAGACTGGGAACCCTTTGGGTAGACGTGGTACCCACTCACTGCTCTCACTGCTTAGTCTGGCATGCTGCATCCTGGTGGCATCACCCTATCTGAAATGTATAATTACCCAGCTAGGCAGATGACGTTCTAAAATGGCAGAGCTAAAAGGTAAATATTTAGATCTTTTGTCTGCGCTGCTAACTATTGCTGCCTAAGTGCTACCACATTTAAAACAGTATTTAAAAAAAAAAAAAAAAGGCGTATAGTATGTGTATTTTATTGAGCCTTCCTTCGGGCAAGAGGTTAGTGGCGGCGTTGCTTGATGGTTTGGCCAGTGCTCTGACCAGCAGCAATTACCATTTTCTCCTGGGGAGTACCCAGTTAGCTCTATACAGGGGGTGAAAATATTTGGGTGGGGGTTGTTCGGTTTCAGCTGGCGAAATTTCAATGCAAGTACACCTGAGAGGCAGTCCTGGGGGATGCTTGGCTCTGGCTGGGTAGCTGGTAGTGTTGAACTGGTTCCGTATTTTGCCAATGTCTGTAATTAAGGTAGACTTGAGAGGCAGAGTGAGTTAATTCTTTTTATGATTCATATTCTTTATCCCCTCTAGTCACAGGCCCATCATATTGGGATGCGTGGAGACAAAACACAAGGAACTCCTAATCCCTGAGATGTGATTATATCTTTCTTTTATTTTCCTAACCAGCAGATAATACACAGCAGTGGTCTGTCCCCTTCCTAGTAAAGATAACACAAAGATACCAAAGGAAGGTATTTGGAGAATTATTTTGAGGATGGATTATTTTTATTTTTTTTCTCAACAGAAGCTATGTCTTGGCAAAAAATACTAATTTTTTTGTCAGTAGTATGATTTTTTTTTTTTTCCCCCAGTGGACGGTAAATGTAGCCTTTCAGAAATCTGAATCTTTCTTGCGCATCAGAGCAAAGGATGTTGTAGCAGGTAATGGGGCAGCGCGAAGCTGTGCATTATTATAAACTGTTAAAAGTCACAACTGATAAAATGATGACTTTGATTATTGATTGTGACTTTTCATTGATTGCTATAAAGTACTAAAAGTTACAGTTGATAAAAAGGGTGGCGTGCAGAACATGACCGGGCCTAGAACTTGATCACAGAAACATAGGACCTGCCAGCCTGGAGTAGGTGGTCTGATCCTGTTGGTCACTGTGACGGAGACCAGCCCCAGCCCCTTATGAGTAAGGACAGACAAATTCTGTGTGCCCGTGTGCTTACCCCTTCTTTGCATCTCCAGGTAGGTCTTTGGGACTGCTTTAGAATCCTGCTTAATGAAGTCCAGAAACTTGGATCTGGAGATGTTCTTGCCGGTCCTGGGAGGGCACGAGCCTGCTCTGGAAGATGCCACAGCCTTCATGCGAGTCCCGCTGAGACTGTGCAGTAGTTTCATTGCATTGCCCTTTACAGGGTTGTCCGTGATTTTGCAGTCTTTGTTTCTGTGACCTTATTTGCAAGTTCAGTAACTTAATTCTTTTCACACTAACCCCTGAGGACGTTTCTTTGCTCCTGATTGTTTTTCCTGCGCTTTTCCAATCCATTTCTAATTCAGAGAAAAGGAGATAGAGTAGCAAGCACTGTCCACTGCAAAGCTGAGAGGTGTGGTTCATCTCTGCTTCTCCCACCCTGAGGAAAAGCTCTTCACAGCAGCGTGCAAATTCTGACAACAGCAAAGTTTTGGACTTCCAATGGGCAGAGCACCCAGCAGTAGGAAATTCAGATCAAGTCCAAGAACCACATACTGACTGGAGGTTGTTGAGGCTATGCCGCTGTGGCAGATCACCACTACTCAGAGTAGTAAGTGGCACCTGTCTCACATAAACCTGCCTTCTGGCCAGCAAAACAGGCTTTGGTGTTGCAGAGGGTAGAGTGATGCAATATGATGTGAAGAGAGACCTACCTTCATTATATCCTTGGGCAGTTCCCTCGTCAGAGGCACCTGCCATTGCTGAGTAATTGGCTCAGCTAATTTGTAACTATTACTATGTAGTGTGTAAATATTTATTTGCATAAATATTTACTTACTTAAGTATTACTGCCTATCACCAATATATGAGGTGATGAATAGAAAGCGTCCCATGGGGATGTTTAGGAATTTGTTTGATGGATTATTTGTTTAGGGTTGAAGAGGGGAAGGTCTGCCTGCCTTCTGGGTTTGTGCTTTGGGTTTTTTTCCTTTTCTTCCCCAAAACTGAGAGTGGGTGAAAAGGTTTTCAGATTGTTTATCCATCGAAACAATGTGATTTATCTGTAGTCTTGGTCCCTGAGAGTGAGCAATGGAGGAAGCAGTTGTAATTTAATACTAAGCCGATGAGAGGTGCATCGATTTTTAGAGCAGGTGAAGATTATGCAAGAGTAGCCTCTAGCATTACTTGTGGAGCAGGGGAGGGAACTGTCTAATTTTTTTGCCTGGTGGTGACAGTATAGATTTTTTTGCACGACTCAGCAAAAATGCTGTTCTACAGGCATCATAAGCAGGCTGCTTTAGTTTTTCATTTCCAGTTAACATGTCTCGACAATTTTGCTCTATCTAGGTCTTTTTTGTTTTCCTGGGGACTGAGCATGTTGTTTATTTTCTCATGCTTTTTGGAAGGAGAAGAGAGGGAAAGGTGGTTTTATTTTTAGTTTATCGGAGGCACCTTGTGAATATTTCATTTTCCCGTCCCCATTTGGTACATGTCTGTGATGGTGTGGGAATGGAAGAAATCCCTTTTATCGACGGAATGGCAGTGTTTTGTTTGCAGAGAACCTGAATTGCTGCTGGGTGGATGTGGGGGGAAGAGGGAAGGCAAGGAGAGCCAGGCGTGTTCCTTGTTGTAGCTTTTCAACTCCATGTGGTTTAAACATAAACTTTTTCCGAAACTGCCCCTTCTGCAGAACCTATTGTTGGAAATAGTGGGGAATTCAGGCTCCTGTTTTCATTTATGACTCAGCAAAGTTAACGGACTGTGTTAAATGACTGAAGCAGCTTTGATGTGATTTCCTGTGTGCGAGGAGTGGAGAAAGCCAAACCTATTACGTTACGCATTACTATTCGATGTAAAATAAAAGATGCTCGCTTTTATCCCCAGTTCCAAGTGAATATATCACTGCTGTTTGCTTTCATGGCATTTACAGTGAGAACAGCAGAAGCGATCACTTAAATCCAACATAATACAGCTCTCTGGGAGAGCAGTACTTACAGGTGCTGCAGAAAGTAAGTTTCCCTTTGTAGAGGCAGGGGGAGGAGGCTGGTGGTATAAAAGAAAGCATCCTCAGATAAGACCAGCGGCCTCTGCAAAGGCTCCTGAGATGGCGGGACTGACCGTTACTCAAAAACCTTGGTCTAGCACTGGCCCCGCTCCAGCGCTTTGTTCTCTAAAGGTGCCCTGACGGGGACTTACCCTCCGGCACCGGAACAGGCGCTGCCTCCTTAGCTGTAAAAGTGCCTGATGCTGCTCGTCAGCCCGAAGGAGAAGTCTCCCCCAAAGTGGTATTGCTCTCTGGCAGTTAGGGCGAGCTCTGACAGCCCGGGATTTACTGGTGCATCGCCCTCAGGGTCGGCAGCGAGCCGCTCTGCCCTGCCCATTTCCCAGTGGCAACTACATTGTGCGTTAGACTTGGTTTGCCCAGTTTGGGAGGCTGTTTCCCTCTTAGCGGTTCTTTCGCTATGGCTGGTTACAAGCAGATGAAGAGGCTGAACGTTAGCGGCTTGGTTTGTTAAAAGATAAATATCTCCAGAGTGAGACACTAATACTGCAGGGTCCAGATTTCTTAGCCTCTCGCTCAGTATGCTCCATTTTGTCGTGCCTCACGCATCCGTGGGAGACACGTACTGTAACTCTGGTGAAATCAAAAGCCGGTATGCAAAGACATCACAAGTAATGTTATCCCCGAAGAAGGCTTTTCTCGTTTTTTCTTCGGTTATTTTGAGGAAAACACTACTCTCATGGCACCAGCTGGCTGTCTTTCTCTGGAAACCTTTTTTGCTGCTGTGAATCAGGATATACGGTGAAATTTTTCTGTAGCAGAGGGAAGCCGGCAGTTGGGCGTCTGTTAATAGCCTGAAAGTAACTAATGAGGATGTGCAGTCGGAGCGATTGATTGAATAGCTGCAGTCCTGTGTGTTTCTTTTTTGCTCGCTCGCTCGCTCGCTCTCTGCAAGCTGTGGGAAGGGAGGGGGAACGCAGAGACCCAGCTTTCTCTTAAGTGGAAGTAGCACGGATCCCCAGGGCCAGGCGGCCAGAAATGGAAGTTTAAGCTGCATCTGTCTCTTGAAAGGAAAACGCCAGGAGTCAAAATGTCACTGTCTGGAGTCACGGCTTACTCCTTTTCTCTAAGATTCCAAAGATAACAATGGACTTTCTGCTAGGAAGTGATTTTTTTTATCCCTCCCCGCGTTGGGGGATGTTTTGTGAAGCTGGATTCCTTTAAGTCTGGCTATTGAGCTGGAGATGGGCAGCAGTTGCGATAAAGGTATCTGTATGTATATCTATGTGTTTCTAGCTAGATACAAAAATGCATGGATGTGCAGCATATGTGTGTATGTGTAGAGGTTTTTAATAGTGTGTATACTTTATTATGCTATTATGCTAGTGTTTGCACTAGAAAAAGATGTAAGTGCATCTTTGATGAATATTTGTGCTAGTCACATCAGCCTGCATGGATTTAAGATGCCAAAGTCGTATCTTAGTAAGGTCATATTGCCAGAATGAGAAGTTGACCTATTTTTTTTTTTTTTTTTGATCTGCAGAGAGATATATGTCATATTACCCGGGCAGTTATGTCTTCTGCTGGTAGTGTGGTTTGAGCAAGCAGTGTGATCATATAAGACTGAACTTTGACCTTTGTCAAATTGTATTCAGCTGTGACTAAAATTAGCTTCCCTGGGTCTTGATTTTAGTTACCTGTTAATTACTGCATTGCTTATGTAAAAAAAAAAGAAAAAAAAAAAGTTCTCTAAATGCTCTCTCACAAACAGCAATAGAATACTGAATATGTTTGGGTATTGATCTTTACCAGCATTTTTTGATTTTAATTGCCTGTTGCCTAGAGTCAAGTCAGATTCACAACCTTGAATGTCAGTGGAAATGCCATTGTGATTTAGGAAGTAAATAAGACAGAAAAATAGGTGTGTGTCATTCAGCAGTTTAGTAATGCACTTGAAACTTTGCAGCGTCTGTCCTATAGAGCATAAAACCTGATTATTCCCCACCCCCCGGCACCCATTCACCTTCTTTTTCTTCTCTTCCTTAGAGGTCCCAGCCGAGAGATCTCCTCGCAGACGGAGCATCTCTGGGACCAGCACTTCTGAGAAAACCAACTCCATGGATGCTTCGAATACTTCTCCTTTCAAAGTGCCAGTAAGTGTGCCTTTCCTGCAAAAGAGGAATTTTTTGAATTGAATAGGAGGAGATTAAAATATCACAGTGTACAACTAAGCTCGGCGGGGTTGGGGGGGTTGGAAGGGTATTTAGTTAATATTTCCAGTTGACCAAGAGGTATTGTTATCAACTGTCATGTATTATCAATGAGATTTCTGGTAAATCCGTAACTTGCTTATTTTCATTGCTGTGATTTAAAGTTGCAAATAGTGAAACACCAGTGTTAATGTGGGCAGCGACCTATATAAATACTTTTGAAGTTGCTGCCAAGGATTGCATTACATACTCAATTTTGACTAGGGAAAAAAGTTCCTTTAGCTTGGTTGGGGTTTTTTCCCTCGTGCCATTGAAATACATAGAAAACTGAAATGGCTTTATAGTTTATTCAGAAGCTGATGAAATTTGTGCAGGTGTGTAATTGCTCTTTAGCTCTTCAGCTTTTGTCATTAATTTGGTTGGCTTTGGGTCTGCATGAGGCAATTTCAGCTGGGGTCTGGATTTTCTTGCTTGTGTCACTCTTCGGTCAGTGTATCCAGGAGCACAAAGGCCTTTCTATTATTAGACTGAGGGCAAATGCTTCAAGTTAAAATGAGGTGCTCGGTAATTTTTTAACAATATTTGTGGTTTAAAATATCTAACTTGAATATTACAAGTATTTTCATACCCCTCTTTATTTTTGGCAAGTCATCTGCCTAGTTTAAAACCTGAGGAAAAACGGGAGAAGAATTGTCTAGTGAACGTTGGAGTTTTTTGTATATTTTCTATGGACATGAGTACATTTCTGTACTTTAGTGTGTAAGTTCTTGCTTTGCTTTAGATAGCACTTGTCCCTGTTAAGTACACTTCCTAGCTCACTTGAGATCCAAATGTGTGTGAAACTTGGATTTGATTAAATACTACATTGCGTCATTTTAGAAATAAAATAAAAAAACGCCAAGAGTTTAATGACAGCCACTTAAATTACACAAGGATTGAGGTTGGTCAGAGTGTATAGAATATATGGTGTTTAAAGCAACCAGTAAACTTGTGATTTATTGGAATTGAAAAAGGGACTGAGGAAGCAATTAGATGTGCAGGGTCTCCACACTTGGTCACTTTTCAAAGTCATAGAATAATATAGATTGGAAGGGAGCTCTGAAAGTCTCTGATGTAACCCTGTCTTCAAAGCTGGACCGATTTATATCAGATTGCTCAGGGTGTTCTCCAGTCAGGTGTTGAAAACCTCCAAGGATGCAGATTGCACAGCTTTGCTAGACAACCTGTTCTGACGTTTGACTATCCTCATTGTGAAGAATTTTTCTTCTGTAAAGACTTCCTTGTCAGAATAAAACTTGAACTTCTAATGTCTATTGAAATACCACGAATCACATTTTCCTCTAGTTCAAAAAAATACCTGAAGTAGCAGTTAAAGCAGAATATATTGCTTAGCCTTGAGAAGAGAAAGCTCCAAGGGAAATCTTAGCAATGTGTATAAATACCTGATGGAAGAGAATAAAGATGACGGAGCCAGGCTCTCTGGACGAGAGGCAGTGAGCACAATCTGAAATACCTGAAATTCTGTTCAAACAGAAGAAAACCCTTTTTTCACTGTGAGGGTGATCAAACACAGGATGGGTTGCCTGGAGAGGTTGTGGAGTCTCCATCCTTGGAGATACATTCCAAAGCAGACTGGACACAGTGTCCTAAGCGTCATGCTCTCGTTTACCCTTACCCTGCTTTGAGCAGGGGGTCTGACTAGACAATCTCCAGAGGTGCCTTCCCACCTCTGCTATTTCGCGATTCTGTGAACTATCTATCCTCTGTTGCTTCAGTGACCTGTTTTCTGGGTGGTAGTTGGTGGGGGGAAAGGGTCTTGGTCTAGTTGCACGTGAAGTTGTCACAAGAATATTCTGTTATGTCAAGTTCTGAGCTTTTTATGCTGAGCCCATGGTCCACACAGTTCCAGGAGGCTTTCTGAACTCTGAGAGCCTTCAAAAGTCCTAGCTAAGGACTCTTCCTTTGTAAGAAATTCTCTGTCTTCTTTGTCTTCATCTGTAAGTAATTGCCCTAGCCTCTTATACATTGTCATAGTCTTTGTCTAACAACTGCAAGCGACAGATCAGAAGTGTTTGATTACTGTCTGTATTGTTTATTTCATATGCCTCCTTTTTTCTCTGTTCCTCATTTTTGTACAGTTTTTTTTAATGTTGATCCTATCTTTTAAGTAACGTTTTGATGTTTCTCTAGTTCTTCTCTAACAGTCCTCTTAATACTTCTTAGCTCCTGCTCCCTTTCAAAGCAAGAACCTCGCAAAATGTTTCTCGTTTCCCCTGGCAGTGTATTTCAGGACTTTGAGGACTCTGGCAAATAGGCTGAGGAAGCAGTATACGGCTGCCCTTCTTGGGCATAAACCAGCAAAAAAACCTAGAAGCTATCTGTGCCACGCGTGGCTGGTATTGCACTTCTTTGTCCGCCTGGCCACCTGTATACCCAGGAGCATAATGCACCCTCCTGCCTTCCTCGCAGGCACCAGGCTTTGGGGGTTTTGCTCTGAAGAAGCCATTTGTATGCTGTTACTCCTTAGCAGGTTGCAGTGCAGGTGGGGGTTTGAGATCACCCCGTTTTCAAACGTCCCAACTTCTGCTCTGTTTAAAAGAGCAAACTGCAATCGGATCGCTTAAGAATACAGATGAGCTCAAGCCAAAACTACCGAAATAAAATACGCTGTTAACTTTGTGGATGGGCGTACATCTAAGAGGTGGGTGATAAGGTGGGGAGGAATGGTGTTTCTTCCTTTGATTTAAATTGAGAATTTCCCAGCTCTGAGAAGCAGGTGGGGTGACTTGGGCACCTCATGGAGGAGGTCTGGGATCAGTGGTCTGAGAAGGGCTTTGGGTGAAGGTTGTAAGAGGTGCCTATAATGGTTTACACATGTGTGTTTGGTCATCTTTATTTGACAGGGATGTATGATACATACACATATATATGTATCACACATATCCATACACAGAAAAGAGACTAATAATAAGACAACCTGTGTTTTTATTTTTCCTGACACTGACACGTACGGTGCAGGCTGGAGGGCTCTAGGCAGCTGCAGTGTCGTGCTGTCGCAGTTATTCTTGCCGTGGCCCTGACTCTGTGCCATACCTCTCCTCCTCACTGCTTGGATTTCTAACAGAAAGCAGCTTAAGGCAGGGGACGGCTTAACCTTCTTCCATACCGATGGAAAATTATGCTGAGACTTTCATAATAAGTTGCTTTTACAGCTTTTTAAGTTTGCCTCTCAGAAATGCTATTTAAAAGCTGTCTTCTCAATAGGACGGTGGCTTCCAGCATGTTCCGTGCAGGTTTTTTTCCTTTCAAACACCAGGCAGTGGTACTTACTCAGAACAAGGCATCTGCTTTTTTAATACTGCTAATTGGCATTTGTTTAGCATCTGGAATTTTGATTCATAACAGCCTAATGGCCCTTAAGCGAACATTTCCTTGACGAGACATTTTTAAGTAGCCTCTTCAGTGGCAGTGGTCAGTGAAGGATTTATTTTGAGGGGCTGAGGCGTAAAATTCAGGAAATTTGCCTTCCTACCTCCTGCATGTGCACTGGAGGAAAAGACAAATGTTTAAACTTACTATTGTGTGAAAAGTAGTATCTCAGTGGTTATAAACATACTCTTTTCTCAGGACTAACCACCGCATGGACCAGCATGTACAATGTGTGTGTTCTGGTTATCTCCCACCAAGGGGAATAAAGTGGATTCTGCTAATGCTGACATGGCATAGCAGAAGGCATGCGTACAAAGAGCTCTTGGTGCTTGTCCTTTCTTTTTCTTCCCCATTTCCCCAAATATTCTTGTCTGCAGTTAAACGTTAGCCTCCACCTAGGTTTAGTTGCATTAATTGCCGTTTGACAATTTCCAGGTGTATCTGGAATATAGAGGGAGAGCGTGGAAGGGCATGAAAATTAGGAAAACTGAAATGAGGAAGTGTCTAAGTGTGTCTTCTCACATACAGACAGATGTGTGATGTTTATAGATACGCATAGATAGGAAAAGTCATATTTTTAATAATGAGCATTTGACTGAACAAATAGGAAGGCAGACGGAACTGGCTAGAAGTAGGCATCATGACGCATAGGTGGGCGAGGAACCAGCTTTTCCCTTCCCACACACACTCTGTCCTGGCAGAGCATCTCAGTCTCAGCGCATCCCGTTCCCTACGGTTGCACTGTTGCACCCTGCCGTATTCTGTTGTTGCTCCACCATTGGAATTGAGGGACGAGGGTAAATATGAGAAGATCAAAATCTTCAAACCTCCTGCAGTGGCAGGGTAGAGAGGAATTGCTAAACCAGTCTTCAGACTTGGATTGTGCTCTCTGATTTTTACATCTTTGGGGTAGGGTAGTTACTGAGTTGTTATTACAAATAATAAATGATTCATCTATGTCTGCTGGCTATTAGGGGGGGGGGAAAAAAAAAAAAAAAAAAAGGATGAGAAAGAGGCAAAGAAACAAGTGCAAATGAGATAGGAAAGCCAGAACACAATCTTTGCAGTAAATAAAATGATTTTTATAGGAGCCCTGTGTGCACCTGATGGGAAGGCTGATACTTACAGATTGCCTTCCATGGTTTGTTTCTAGTCAAGAGTATAATTGGATCTATAGAAATACTGTCTGCCTCTTTGCTCTTTGAGAGTACTGCTAAATGGAACAGAAGACAATGCAGCCAGCCTAAGTGAAGGTCAAAGCTTGATGAGATCTCGCGGCTGCCCAGCCTCATCTTTTATGCAGTCAGCAAGATTGTTGCTTCTCCAGAGCACTGCTCCGCTACCATCGCGCTGCCAGGTTAGGACAAGTCTGATCTTTCCTGGCCATGTGACCTGACGGCACACAAGTACATATTTTTAATTCTGCTTCAGCGCCAATGCAGAGATGGAATTGTTGATTTACGTTAGCGTGAGGCAGCGCGGCATCCTTCATGAAAAACTGGCTGTGCTCAGATCTCGCCTCCCTATTGTAAGACTAATGTTTTTCCTTCCGCTTTCCACTCTTTTCTTACCATAACGTGTTTGTTTGAATCTGCTTTATTTTTTTTTTATTATTTGCCTGTGATGTGTTCACTTAGGTATGCTGGCTCTTATGCTGCAGGTTTTGTGTCAAAGGCATAAATGGGTGCTTGGCTATCTCCGGGATGCTCACCAAGTTCCCATCCGCATCTTTCTCCTGGAGTAATACAGCTCATAGGCTCTATAAACTTCACACTACCTTTCTGCCAAAGAGGATTTGGTCATGACATCAAACTACAGCACGGAGTCAGACAATGGGTATATCCAGTCTGTGACACCGTCCGGTGGACCTCAACAGCAGGAACGTTTTTCTCGTGTTTGCTGTGAACTTGACTTAGTATGTAATTCCCCTGCGATTAATGTAGGGGAACTATGAATGCATATAGCTTTGAACAAAAATAAGTGGTCACATTCCAGTTGTCCTTGGTTTAATAGTATTTAAATTTGTACCGACTCACTCTACTCTTCACCTCCAAATCATGGCTTACTCAAGTTATGCAGGGGTTTAATTAATGCATCCTCTGCAAATCAGTCCTTCTGGCCCCTTTATCACTTCTCTTGCTCTTCTGTTTTTAATTCCCTTCAATTGATTCGCCGAGTTCTGGTACTAAAGTTCACAGGAATGTGTGATATCAGTTTCTAATTGCTCACAACCCTTTGTGTTATTTCTCTGTCCTCCCTGGCCCTCACTTCACCTCCTAATTTAATATAGCTCAGTGTAATTAATGTGCTGTTTAACTTTTCTTCCAGATCATTAACAAAGATGTTAAACAGAAGCAGTCATGCCACTATCCCTACCGCATCCCATTGGACCTTTTCTTCTGCCTTGATACCTTATCACTTGTTGTAATTACTCTTTTTAGATATTCCTGCAGCTAGTTCTCAGGTTTGTGTTACTAGCTTTGGCAAAGCTTGTTTCCATTAATTTTTCTAATTAGTGCGTGTGGTGTATTATCAAAAGGTACTCTGAAGTGTTGAGCTGCTTACTGGCTGCGTGCCAGGGCACTAAAGAGCCAGGGTCATGAAAATTAACTGCCTCTTTCCTGACGTGAGGGAAAGGCAAAAATGCAGCCGCTGGAGTCGGGGTGAGGTAGGCTGGAGGCCATCGCTTCTCCACGGACTTCAGCCGGTAACTGTGGCTTGCTTGAACACTCTGATAGACTCAGGTGGCCCATGTCTCAGAATATTGTTTGCCACCCTTGTTTTGTTCTTCTCTAGACAGGCTTCTGACCTTTCTTCCTTAATTCCTGGATAGGGGCTTTTCAGGATGCTCTTTTCCTGTGCTGGTGCCTGGACAGCCCCTGTGGAGGTGGGTGGCCTCAGTGCTCCCAGTCGCATCCGTGCTGGACACCTTGCTGGATTGTGATCTGAAAAGCTGAGGTAGCTCTCCCCAGCTATCGGGTAGCTCTTGTTTCTTCATGAATATTTTAGTATGATTCCCAGTGACTTGGAAATTTGATTCCTTTAGTGCTTTTGACTACATATCATGCAGAGTACGTGCAATCTTATGATCCATTTTATTAATAGATGTATCATCAGTGTATCCCTGTTCTGGTGTCCTTTCCATTTCCTTGGTTTTCTTATTACTGTTCTTCAACTTGTTCATCCTCTCCTGCTTCCCTCCTGTGGCTGTAGACAATTTTTCATTGGAAAGTTGAAATTGTTATCTGGCCAAATCTGCAGTGCTGTCCCATCAGGAGAAAAATATCTTCCTGATCCTTGCTGTTGATCAGCTTGTGTCCTGAAGCATGATTATTGCTCACGCTTGTTATTTTTAAACCTGACTAATGCAGCTACATATGTTATTCTTCCTTATATAAACACATAATCCTTTTTTAATCTTGCTGAAAAAATTTGTCTGTATAATATCTTGCGGTGGAGAATTCTAGGGACTGATTTATAGATAGCGTTAGAAAAGGTCTCCTGACAATCAGGGAAATGTGCTGCCTCTCATGTTAAATTGCCCCTTGGGTTTCTTATGTAACAGGGTGCATGAGGAGCTTAGTTAATTTCCATGCTATTTGTTTTATTCATCTATAATCCCTTCTTGCTTTTGTTTCTAAAATAAATAGTCGGTCTTTAAAGCATATCATTTGTAAATCCCCCCTCTTGTCTGCTTTTAATCAGTTTATACTTCTGGAGTTTTAGTTTTGTTCTAGTTTTCTTGCTGAGATGAAAAGATCAGTAGAGTGTGGTGCATTAGCGTGAAAGCTGTGGCAGACTTACATAATACCACTTGACTTTTATTGTGCTTTATCCTTTGTTTATACATTCAAACATGTTTTTTATTGTGCTCTGCCGGTGCATAAACCACCTCTTCAGTGACATAGTGCCACGCTATTTGGATGAGTTGATGGTGGAATTTGACTGTTGTAAGTCACTGCCTTGTTCTTTACATTGCCACCAAGGTGTACGTAAGGTTGTTTTCATCTGCTTTTCTACTGCGTGAGTGGCTGAGAGCCTTTTCAAAGGTAGTCACTGCTAATACTTTAATAATGACCGTTACTGGGCTCATCAGCAAACTTCTCCACCTCTTTGCTAGTTACACTGGAATTTTGTTGTTGTTCTGCAGGGGATAGTAAACTTCACCATGTTTGCTCCTAATCCCTGGAATATCCTGCTAGTTCTATCTTTCAATTTTATGACCTGGCTATCTTCCCCTGCTTCTTTGCTTCCCGTAGCTTTACAACGTTACTGGCACAGAAGAGCATTTCCACTTGGCTATGATATTTTTTTTTTTTTTTTTCTTGATAGCTGCCTGTGAGCAACTTAAGAAATAAAATGCTTCGTGTACCAACAACGCGCAGTAGTTGGGAGGCAGTTCTGCGGTCGTCCGTGGCCACTTGAGCATTATCTTTGTACCCACCCAGTCCTTCCCCTCGGAGAGAACAAGTCTCACCACTCTGTAAATGAAGTTACCCACCTGCTGTTATTAATAATACATTAGTGCTCCTCATCTGGAATTATAGCTGTTCAAGATGCGTTGCAAGCCTCCAAAAGGCAATGTGTTTTTCCCCAGAAATACATAATGTAGGTAGCAGTGCTGCAAACCACAGCCCTGTATGTAAGATGGACCTTTCACTGTCACCCCTTTTCCCCTGGTTTGAAACTGCCACTAATATCGTTGCATTCTGTCAATGGATAATTTGTGTTACGGTTATATATAGTTTTATTAGTTCATGGCTGAATTAACCTTTCGCTTTCAAAACAGCAAAGACAATCATTATTTATTATGCATGGGCTGTTCTCTCCAGAGTGAAGAATCGGTGCATCTGTAGGGGAGCGATAGTTGAAGAGTCGAGCAGTTGATGTTTGGGCTGTCTTTGCATTTGTCGGGAGGTTCATGTGCCGCTTTGCTGAGGTTGAGGACAGTCACACAGTTGTAATCTTTGGCAAGGAGTCAGCATTCCCTAAAGCCGAAGCTGCCCTGAACAAGGGCCATCCCTGAGTTTAAAATACCTGGGGGCTGGCGTTTCTGTACCTTCCCCGCGCAGCTGTGGAGGGGGGTTACAGACGCCTGCCGAATTTATCGCGTCTCCTGTGGCGATTTCTTCTTGGCAGAGGGAGAGAGTTTGAGTTGCTTAACTTACAAATGAGATGAGTAGAATTCTCAGTGGGATCGAATTATTTTTAGATGTTGTATCCTTGGGATTTCTTACCCCAGTGTTTGATGCTTTTGGCTGAGATGATGAACCTGCTCTGAACCTACTCCACACGCCCGGCTGAGTACACGCTTCTGCGCTCTCGCTTGCTCTCTTCCCTGGCTTTCTCTTCCATCCCTGTTCACCTCAACCTGTGGTTCTGAGGGGAATTTATACTGAGCTTTAACCCATTAGGTGTGGACCATCGAGTCTGTCTCTTGAAGGATTAAGGCACATTTTTTTTACAGTTATTCTCTCGCTGGACTCCTCTTAAAATACTGCTTTTACACTGTACTGATCTTTTCAGGTTTCATCCTAGCTAAATAATTTATCCTACCCAAATATGTTGTACTTTTTTATTAAGAACTTAGTCGTCTTCTGCCAGTTTGGGTAATAAGTTTATATCTTTCTGTCTGAGGGTGTTTGCTTAAGCAGTAAAAAGCACACTGTTCTTGAAAATATTCCGTGATGATTCGTAAAGCTCAGGCACTTCATTTCATTTAGGTGTTGGAATCAAACAGCAGTGTATTTTGTGTTGAAATAGGTCCTTAAGAGAAATACCTAGACAACAGGAAAAGAAGTAAGGGTGCTTTTGTCCTTTGAACGGCATTGGCAGGGATTTCTTCTCTGTAGAAGAAAAGGAAATAAAACTTCCAGTTACATGGTTTTGTTGCCCATTTTTCATCACTACATCTTTTTTATATCTGCATTCAGTATTTAAAAGCATTTCCTTTGGCAAATGGAAGTCGAAAAACTGCTCAGTTCTGGCACACATGAATTTTTCATGCTGCTCCCAGGTTGTCCATCTGTAAGCACTGGCCCCGCATGAACTGCCAGCAAGGTGGAGAGAGCAAATATTGCAAACATTTTCAAGTCTTCTGAGGATGACCAATAAGTACTCTCTTGGAATAATTTTTATCCTTAGGTATATTTTTTCCTTAATTTTTCAGGTTTTTTTGGTATAGTTGACTCTGGATAGCCGTATTCAACCCCAGATAGTATATTTATTTCATAAGGGAGTAGATTATATTCATTTAAACCAAGAACGTGTTTCACTAATGTTAAAGCAATGCCAATTTAAAATTGTGCATGCGCACAGAAATGAATATTCACGGTCCCTCTCTGAGTGGGATTTGGAATGACTCAATATAAATACTTTTGGACCCTTGCTGAATTGGGTCACCTTTGTCTTATTTGCCCTTAAGGGGAGAAAACCATGTTATTTCGTGTTTGCAATTTGAGTAGCCTGAGAGGTACTGGAACGAAGCCAGGGTCCACCAGATCTGAATCCCTGTAGTTGGGTTTGTTACTTTTTATGCTGAGAGGTCAGAATATATGAAAGTGCCTTTGAAAGTGCTATACATTCTCTGCTTGAATTCCAGCAATGGCCCCAAGAGAAGCCCAAGAGCATCTATTGATTACAGGGTTCTTTCAAAGGCACTTTTTCAATACCAAGACCAAGAAAAGTGCAGGAATACCAGTACAGTTTGAGTGGCGCACACAGCTAAAAACACGTCTTCCCTTTTGACAGTACCTTTTCACCCAGCACGCTATGTAGATTTGTGGGCTTTTTTTGCAGTATCTAGATATCTAGAAAAAGATACCTTTTCCGCTTCTGTTTCCTATTTCAGAAGAACATAGCAGCTTTCACCCCTGAGGAGCCAGCTGGCTGCAAGCCTCAGGAATTGAAGGGCAGCCTTAAATGCAGCACTGCCTTCAGATGCAGCAAACAGATTCCCTCTTCCTTTGTCCCCTGCAGCACCATCCCGCAGGGCATCCCAATTTCTGTGCTGCCCGGACAGGCACGTGGCAGGCTCTGGTGTGTGTGAGCACGTTGTTTCCTACATAGGTACTTGGGAGAGGATGATCTGCATGTGCTGGAAGGATCCTACAGTCAGTATTGGATATGGGTAGGCTTTCAGTAGTGCATCACCATCCAGATCTCCGTGCAAGAGAGGAGCCGGGCCATCATGCTGCATTTGCTGAAGGTGTCACGTGGCGGGGGGCTGAGGAACTGTGGGTTTGGTGGGATTTTAACAAGTGACAGCTGAGCAGGACTCGCTTGGTCATTTGTGGAAAGAACCAGAGTGAGAACAAGCGTGAGGAGGGAGAGAACCCACCTACCAGTGTGTACAGAGAGGGGAACTGTGCAGTTTCAAGAAGGATTAGGATACAGGATTGAATTGTATAGGAAAGGAGGGACAAACTGAATGTAAAGGGATGAAGAATAACAGAATGAGTAAAGGCAGAGGGGGGGGTTGAAGGGTGTGCTTGTTTAAAGGGAAGAGAATACATTTTGTTGCAAAAGGAACACTGAAAGTATGGGGAGATAAAGGCACATATGGGACTGGAAAATTGGTTAGGGATGCTTGCACTGTATGTGTCTTGAACCTGACCAAATGCAGGCTTTGCTGTTTGGAAACAACTTCTTTTCCAGCAATTAACCTGGCATCATGCACTGATGAGAAGAGGGTGATAGCCCTTTCCTTTGAGTACTGGAGAATCATAGAGCAGCTGGGGTTGGAAGGGACCTCAAAAGGTCGCCTGGTCCAGCCTTCTGGGGGAAATGAAGCCTAGAGGAATCACGTAGCACCCTGTCCAATCGTCCATCAACCACATTTTCTTCCTGAAGAGGTGAAAGAGATGTGAGATTTTTCAGACTAAAAGATTACAGATGAAGTCATCTTTTGTTGTGGTGGCCTAATTCTTAGGAGTCTGAGATGAACAGTGTCACACACTTCAGCCTGGCTGAGTCACCTGGAGCCAATAAAACACTCTTGTTTTGTCAGTGTCCTGCACAGGAAAGAACAGGAGACCTTGTATGTCTCCAATTTGCTGATGTCTGTATTACAGGAGGCAGCTGTGGGCAGCATCTGTCACCTGTCCCAAATGCAGTTTGTGGAGGTTTGCCTTGCAGATGTGTTGGAAATCAGCTGTACTTGACTGCTATCCTAGCAAAACACGGGTGATGGGGGAGAGGGCTGGCCCCAGCTGGATATAGCTGTTACTAGACCCTTACTAAAGCAACCTGCTGGTTCAACCCACACCAAAAGAGCATTCGTTTTAAGCAGATTCTACCAATCTATAACCAGTGTGTAATATTCTTAACAAACATGGTTTCGCTCAGGTGCGTTTGCTGAGTCTCCCGGCAGCAGCCCACAGTGTGCGGTGGCTCCGGTGCAGCTCTTCTGCGTGAAGGAGCAGAACTCATTCAGCCAGTAAAATGTTGCTTAATCCCTGTTGGATTAAGAACCTCTGTGTTTGATTATGCTAAAGAATGTATGTGCATGTATGTCTGGTTTGTTTAAAATGTGTATTATGCTCAAAGTAACTTAAAGGGCTATAGAAGGAAATCAAAATGTGCAGGTGCTGAAATATTTCCGTGTTCCCCCACATGTACAGATGCACACAGCCCTTGTATCTCAGTGGTCAGGTGTATTTGTGTTTCACTACTGGTAACGCAGCAGTAGCTCTTGCTATCGACAAAGAGAGAACTATCAGGAGAGGTTGAGGACTTGTTTATCGGGGAAAGAAGCTGCTAAGGGATGATATAAGGCAGCCTGCTGCAACGGAGAGGGGAATTACGAAGGTGACAGAGCCAAACTTTTTCCCACAGTGGCAGATGCTGTAATGAGGCAGCAGCTGAAGATTGCTGCTTGGGAAGTTTTTATTGAACACAAGGACTTCTTTTTTTTTTTTTATTTTTTTTTCCCCCACCTCACTGGAAAGGTTGTGCAGCACTGGACTGAGTTACCCAGAGAGGTGGCAAAATCTCCGGCACCAGAGGTTTTTTGAGACTGAACTAGACGAAGTCAGAGTTAGGCTGACCAGCTGTTGGCAGATGCCCACATCAAGCAGGAGGCTGGCTAGGTAATCCCCAGAGGCCCCCTCCGACTAACGTGGCTTTGGTCTGCGATTGTTTGATGAACAATTGTAGTTCAGAGGGCAGATGACTTGAAGATTCAGTATTTTTAGATCATAAGTAGCTTTTTGAGTTAAGCTTTGCTTCAAAGCAAGACCAGAACAGGTATGTGAAGTCACTAGCATGTGAAATCTTTTAAAATTTTCAGTTTTGGGTAGTGAGGCTATTGAAATTACAATTATTGTAAGACTTAGCAAGCTATATCTAAATCAAAAAGGGAAATCTGGGTGCAACTGTGGTTGCAATAGATGCTCATAATAAAAGACATCTTGTACCCTTAATATGACCAAGAATTAAAAACATGGCCTGTAAAGGGGAAGTGGGAACAAATGCTGACATCTAATTCTTAAATGATAATTGCGGGGGTTTGGGTGTCTTGTATAATAGCTGGAATTCATTGAAGTGCACTTGTAATGTCAGTAGTGCTAATTATTGCGATCTGAATTTATCACATACTGGAACTGTCATTGACAATCTAGCCCTGCCTTTCTTCCTGCTCAGGGGAATCCCAGTACAGCACGTTCTGTAATTGTTGTCGGCAGGAATCGCTGCTGAGTTTGGGCTTGATGACAGTGCATTGATTGATTTATTACTGGCATCAGTTTCCCTGTTTCACTTCTGCAACTTCTCATTTTAGGGCTTCTTCAGTAAACGTCTGAAAGGGTCCATCAAGAGGACAAAGAGTCAGTCAAAGTTGGACAGGAACACAAGTTTTCGTCTCCCATCTCTCCGCAGTGCGGATGACAGGTAAGGTTCAATGCATCTCCCAAACAATCTCTCTTCATCCAGAGCTACTTGGCAAATTTACAAGCACATGGGTAGTTTTCTGGGCCGACTTTATTATACTA
Organism: Falco cherrug; assembly: GCF_023634085.1. Classification (NCBI taxonomy): domain Eukaryota; kingdom Metazoa; phylum Chordata; class Aves; order Falconiformes; family Falconidae; genus Falco; species Falco cherrug. The sequence continues at coordinate 6,352,725 of NC_073708.1, forward strand.
GAAGTTATTTAGAGTCTACTGCTGACACAGGACTGGAAACTTTTACTGCTCTTAACACCTGACGAAAAGTTCAGGTTAAGCGTATGGAATCCAATACCTTTTTCTGCATCTGTTTCAAATAAGCCGCAGACTTTAAATTTCATGATACAAAACCGTTGGATTGATCAGCTTTAGAGAAACTTGCCTTGATATATGCAGTACTTAATCTGCAGATCAGTGCAGTGGCCGAATAGGAGGAATTGTGCTGGTGTGAGCAGATCAGTTCAGCTAGCACTGGCGAAGCCCAGAGATCTGCAGTGCAGTTCAGACTCGTTAAGAATCCTTGCTGTTGTCAGTCAATTGTGTAGTTACTGCAGTGTTACTACAATGAACAGATGGTCTGTTCTTCAGGAAACTGGAAATCACGGTAACTTCAGACCATCTTAGTGCTCCATTTGGTATATTCTTGCTTGTTTAGTTTTTGGCTGGCGATTCAGGCTGGGAATGGATTGTATATGAGGCAAGCAAAAGCTCTCACACGCAGTTTTTCCTAACTATTTGTGAAGTCTCTTAATTGTTTTTATTAAACATTACTCTGTTACATGCCACAGAGCATGTACCTAGCTCAGCAGGAGAACTAGACTGAGTGAAAAATAGGTTGCCCGTACTTAAGGCCACGGCAGGCTTCTGTGATTTTTGCATTGTTTAGTGCATTTTCCCTTCTCCTTTGGCTGAGTTGAATTCATTATTTGTATCTGTCATGCTGTGCTATTTCAATCAGTTGTACTATCTTCCCCATCTGAAAGGCAGCACCATGAAATCATGGAGATAGCAAGGCTTCGGATGTTAGAGGTCTTGTTAAGCTCACGAGTTACAGAAAAGACTGCTGCCTACCAAACGTGACTAACCATGTGGATAATGTTGCTCCTGTAGTCATAGTAATGTCCACCCGGTCTATTTTGAGTTAAGTTTTGTTATAAAACCCTATATTCGGGGAGTTGCAACGTGGCTATGGAAAGCAACTCAGTGAGCCTAGGCGTGTTAAATAATGCCAGCATGTGATAAAGTACCTGTTGTTTTTACCCTTGTTTGTAACCAGCTTTGCCTGAAGTTTTGTCATGCAAAAAATCTCTTTGCTGTAAATAATGTATTTGTCTTTCCCTACCTTGGTACTCATGCTGGATGTGGACTGATGATACATCCTTTGCAGTGCAAGGGAAATGCTGTCATTCTGGGAAAGCCAGTAAATTTAGCTACAATTAAGCCCTGCAGCTTTGGTTTAAGACATGATATTATACACAGCAAAGCCACCTTCTCTTTAAAACCAGGTCCCCCTCTGCTCCCTGCCAGTGTGGGCACAAACTGTCAACTAGACTTGAATGAAACGTGGATTTTCTCTGATGACTTGCAAAGCATGAAATCCATTGCATGTGGTGATGGCATTAGGCGTAGCTGGTCTGTTCTGTCAGTCCTCTTAAGTCTGCTTGGCATGGATTTAAAAAGGAGGATCCAGATGCAAATGAGCTGAGAAGTCCCGGTGGCAGAGTTCATGCAGAGGGTTGGGGGACAGAGCCCTGGGAAGGCAGCGACGTGCAGGATGTTAGACAGGGACAAACCTGTGGTTGCTCTTTACTTTCCATCTGGTCACCCTCCTCCTTAGGCCTTCTACACTGCCAGCCTTATAGCAGTGCATCTTGCATCATCAGGGCATGAGATGGGACACTGTTGCGGGTTTTTTTTGGCCTGATGCCATCACTTGCTACTAATGGAACAAAGCATCTTTGATACCAGCCCATGTGATCTTCCTCCTTTCAGAGGTACGTTTGCTGAAGTAAACAGAGGGCACAGTTTTGAGGCAGGGGGGACCATTTGGGAGTAGCCAAGCTATGTGGAAAGCAAGCGGAGATTAAGTTTATTTGGAGATAAATCTTTGTACAAATGAGTGTTGATGCTCAAAAACATGAGCCTCACCTCAAGCTCTGTTTGCAGCCTTGTGCTGCGGGTGAGCATCACAAATTGCTGCAAAGTTATTTTTGGAAAGAAAGCAGAACAGCACCACTCCAGCTTGTAGTTAACTTTTGTTGGCAAGATTGACGGTTTAATGGAGTTCTCTTTGCATTTGTGGTCTAATCAGACAGCACACCAATTGAATATACCAACTTTGAAAGTTGAGGGTTAAAGCTACTACTTTTCTAATGGTATTTTATAAATAAAACCATAAAGGAAGTTCAGTTCCACTGTAAAGGGAAACTTGCCAATAATTTCTCCCTTTCCTCCCATATGTTTCACTCTGTATCTAAGGGTGCCTGAAATTGCAATTGGTGGGTAGAACAGCAGGAAAAACAACTCGGAAACCATGTGGGAATGAAGCGCTGAAGATGAGGAACAGATTAGTGTACTGGGAGGAGATGGGCTGGAAGAAATAGGAGGCTAAAAAGATTGATTAGTGTTCAGAATTCTGCTGTTGTTTGGAATTTTTTCCAATGGGACAAATCAGTGACAACTGTTTCTGCCTGAAAGAAGATAACACGTAGCAGCTGACTCTTAATTCATGAGAGGGAATTGCCGTTCTCTCACCTTCTGCTCTCCCTGCTTTCTGCATGAGTCTTAATCGGTTGCAGTAGAAACTTTCCTGTCCTGTGCTGGTGAGTCAGCCCTTTCCCATTTTAAGCAGGTGATGCTAGGTGATGTCATGGTGTTATACAGGTTTTCAGGGCCAGGTTAACTGATAGCATCTACTTTTTCTTGCTCTGACAAATACAAGAGCCCTGCCTTCAAAGAAAGTATTATACAGCTTTATAAACCAAAACCCTGTAAGGATTAGAAGGAAATAGAGGCTGCTGTCATGTTGCTTTCTCATGCTTCTGGGGTGTTTGGATCCTGTTAAGAAACAGGAGATGTTTATAGATAAATACCTAAAAAATTCTGGAATAAGGAAGATTAGTTACCCCGGTGCACATCAAGATTTGGGATACTGTAACACTGCGTGCCGTGCTGGATGGTGACAGAGGGTGGGAGCTGTCTGTTTGGAGTTGGTTTAAAATAGAAAGGATTCAGGAATGTTGTAGGAAGGAGTGATGGAGATAAGTTGCAGGTTTTTTTCATAATCAGATTTTCTGTTTCAGCAGAAAGAAGTTGGCCAACCTACTTTTTTTGGCTCTTCGCTTTGTTTCAGTGTGACTAGGTTAGTGGATGGGGAGAGGAGACACCTGCGGTGCCCCTCCAGAAATGAGCCTGCTGTGGGTCAGCAGCCAGGCATCCTGTAGAAATCCAAACCCTCTCATCCGTAATTCCCGTCGCTTCTGTCACTCCAGGCTCAGCTTGTTTGCTGGGTAGTCTGTTGTACTGGAAAACCCACGTTTGTCTTTACAAGGCACTAACGTGAGAAGATTTAGACTCTGCTCCGTTGTGGCCGGTGCCAGATGTGAATGAAGCTTTTCAGACACGTGGCCAGTCCGGCACCGCACCAGGTTATCCCTGGCTCTCACCATGAGGCTATCTGGCACCGTGTTAGCGCATCATCTTTTACAGCTTTTCCAGCCTGTTTCCCACTGCATTCTTTGAGCTCTTCAACCCACATATTTGTCTCTCACATCTTCTCGGTGTCAGTAATATATAAAACATGTGAAAAAAGCGTGAGAAAAGACTTAAGGAAAATTGCGTTTGAAAGGAGGGACCAAATCAGTATTTTTCAGTTTGCAGCCAGGAATTTGAGAGTATTTCCAAGTGGACCAACAGTTCTCGCCTCAGTTTTGTTTACGGTGAGGGAGCGAAGATGGTCGAGACGGGCTGCATATGGTCTCAGCGACTGCAATAAAGCTCTGCAGACAGCTGGGAGGGTTTTGCCCTGTTGGGATTTAGTGCCACGTGGGAATCCTCCTGCTTTACTAAAAGTCATTTTATGGCATTATCAGATAGTCGTAGACGAGCACAGGATCCGCTGTGTGCTCGCTCAGAATGGGTTCCGGCAGGTTGCAGGGAAGCGGGTAGCCATGGCTCTGGGGTTCATGGTGAAACGCTATCGCTGTTCCAACGACAGCTTTTTCTACTTTCGGTAAGTTCTCGCTCCTTCCTTCTGATTTCTTTGTAGTATGAAAATAGCACAGACCGTATAAATAATAGAAGCAAATCTCGCTGTGTGTTTCATATTCATTCATTTTAACTTAACGCCGGTTTTCAAAAAAAGGGTGGTGATTTTCATCTTGATTTAGACGTAAGGATAAAAATCTTTGTTACACAACGCGTTATTAAGGCTTGACTCACTCGGAGCTTGTATTCATTCAGCGTATCTGTTTCTATCTGCATACTGGAGTGTGGGGAGAGGGGAGGAGTGGTTTGTTTCCGGAGAGACGTCTCACTCCTATTTTGGTGAACATATTTCTTTCAGCTGGTTTTTTTCAACCCTCATTCAGTTGCTTGTTTTTCACTGAAAACTGATTCTCAGTGTTAAGCCTGTTGTCACAAACTTTCACCTTTGGTGTTAGATGCCTCTGTCCCACCTGCACGCTCACTTGACCCCTTTATAAGAACACGCTTCTTCATGGCTGATGCTTTTCTGCAAATCCCGGGCTCTTCCACATTGTGTTCACCTATACATTGCTTAGCAGTGAAATGAAACAGAATCAGTTAAGCATCTCTGGTCCAGCAAAACAAAAGAATTTGAAACATTAATAGAAGAGTCCATGGTTACAGCAGGGTGAGGGGAATGCTACCACTGTGAAATTCAGCAGCCTGTTTGGCTGCGCCGTATGAGGTGCCTGTTAGACAAGCTGTGATCTGTAGGGAGAGGAGGCAGGCAGGGAAGGGCTTTGCAAAACCGGGATTCAGACAATGAGGCTTTGGGTAGGGCCTGGCAAGAAAGGACCAGAATCTCAACGGAAGGCTAAAGCAATATGCTCGGAAAAAGCCAGCGTTTAATTGCAGCGGAGTAGAACTTGCATCTAAATAAGCTACCCTAAGTTTATGATTTGAAAGAAAAATTAATAATGAAACTGGTTAAACTTGTAGAATTGTTGACCAAGTAATAGGATGTTCTGCTAATTGGCAGTTGGAAAATGAAGTGGGGTGTGGTGCCTGCAAAATGAACACTTGCATGGGGAAACCTGATGCTGCAGCACTGGTTCGAGCGCACCTGTATTGCAGATGATGTTGCCGACGTTAGGGTCCAGGTCGGCCAGCGCTGAGCAGAAAGTTCACTGCGTTACAGTCCAAGCTCTCTCCTGTGACTTTGCGAGTGGCTAAGTATTGAATTCAGCTTTCTGATCTCGGGGTGTGTCTCTCAACACACGCGTATTGTGCTGGAATTATTTGAAGCATGCAGATGTACAGTTTCGCGTAAGACCAGTGAAGGCATGGCTTTAGCCGGGTGCTTGGGCTGAACAAAAAATGCTTTTCAGAGTTCTTTGCCTTCATACCAGTTCGCTAAAAGAAACAGATTATGGGATTCTGTTCCTTGGTTGTTCATTTCTAGACTTTTTTTTTTAATGTTTTTGATTGTTGATGTCCACAGGCTTGTTTTCCAAGCAATATAGTGCTCTCCCTGGTAAGCACAGTAATTGAAAGTCTTTTGTGCTTTGTAGGTTGGCTTTTAAATAGGTCAAAATCTGCAGGAGAGCTTCATAACCAGAGCAATTAGGATTTTAACCCTTTATCCTACATGCCTTATAGATAGTAGAACATAACAGAAGTCGGCTAATAGGCAGCTGTATGCCATGGGCAGCCACTGAAAGACAGAGGTTGCTAGTTCCCGGCTTACAACCGAAATCTTCCCGTAGTGGAAAATTACTGAATTATGGTGGGCAAGGAGAGAGGCTCAGCTTGTGGCTGGGCCAGCAAGATGGTGGTGTGGATGAGATCTTTTTCAGTAGCAGTGGTGTGATGCTGCCAGGCCAGTGGTTTGGGGCTTTGCCTGGGCTCTGATTTAGAAGGAAATTATGCAGCTCTGAAGATCAGTGCTCCAAAACATGTGAAAAGAGGTGAGAAGTTCCTCCACCTGCTTTTCCTACGGGAAAGAAATTATGGAGAATACCTGTCTAAGAATTGTTTGGTGCTGCTGGTAGCTATTTGCTCAGAGCTTGTATTGTATGTTGTTCCTTTACAATCTTTTTTCTTGCCTGCAGTAGTAGAAAGAAAAAGCAGCAGGAAAAAAAATTGATCATCGGTGGTTAATTGTAATTTAAAACAGGATTGGTGTTGTTAATGGAGCTGTTTAACAGAAACAGATTTGTACAAACAACCCTTCCCCCACCTTTTGCATGTGTGATCTTCCTGTTTACAGTAATCTGCTTCTCTGGGATTACCTCTCTCTTAACAGAGACTCCAAGCAATATGCGTTTTATCAGTAGCTTCGTACCTAATACAGGAAAGATTCTGTTAATCTAGCCCCTTTGCTGGACGTTGGAAAGTTAGTGGCATCTATGCAGAAGGAAAGCCAGCAAGCAATTTTCTTTCTTTGTTACTTAAAGCTTCAGAATATCAGATGAGGTTTTAAAGCAGCAGAAGACTATTATTTCTGGATAATTATTGCCTGTATTGATTGGGACGCTGCTGATTTAGGCACAAGTCAATGATTTGCTTTGCAGATCTATCAATAGATCAAATATATACCACGGTGCTTACAAGTGCATGTACTTGCGTTTGGAAATGCATGCGGTTGCATCTAACCAACAACTTTATGACACTGCCGTGGTGTTTATGGAAGATAAAGTGCCAATTCTAAGCCACTTAATGGTTTCATTGTGCTGTTTTAAATACGGTAACTTCGAGGGATCGCTCAAACAGATAGACCTTCCTCTGCCCCAGGACTGTGAGTCAAGGAAACTAGCCGTGCTCCAGCTGATCTGCAGCCCAACAAGACGTGCAAAGCTAACTCGTTAGAAGAGCAGTGAAGCAGACTAGATGCTACTGAAAGATGTAGCCTGCGAGACGGGTTGCAGAGGCACGGGGTACGATGGCTGTGCCTGCCTGCCTGTGCCCACACCCTGTCCCCAGAGCTGTGCGCAGGCATGCTGGGGAGATGCCTCCCTTGCTCTCGCTCTCTTTAACTGTCTGGGTCTTGATAGGGAAAGAAGAGGAGGGACTTCTTTCTTTCTGGAAAGGTCACCTTTGCCGCGTCTGCTGGCCCCCCTAATCTCCTTACGGGAGGCTGCACCATGGTGACATGCAGCCGGGAGCCTGGTGGTGTCACCCGTGGGGCCGGGTGGGAGCACAGCCGATGAGGAGAGAGATTTCCATCGCCGCGCAGCTGTGACTCTTCTTCTTGTCCCAGCGTATCTGCCTGGCATGATGCTCACCTGAAATGTGTAACCTAAGGCTTGAGGAAGAACTCCTCCTGGATATCTGTGCCTTTCTTCCTCTCCCGGCAGGATTTACTGTCTGAGATGTAGCCCAGAGAACGGAGCTGGCAAGGGAGGGCTGTGACATGTGGCACCGCTATGATTTGGGGCTGCGCTGCTAAGTGGCTGTACGATTGTTTCATGTAGGTCTGCTTGATTTGCCTTACTCCGAGCGCAGCCGCCGCTTAACTGGGATTTGTAAAATCTCTTTTTTTCTTTCTCCTTTACCTGGTAATTATTTTTCTTCCCCTTATTTTCCCCCTCTTTGTGACCACTCCATGCTTTCCTTCCCTGACAAGGAGCTAAGGCGGGAGTTGGCTGCAGGCTCCCAGCCAGCTCCCCTCCGCTGTGCACCAAAGTACTTTGTTAGGACTGGAATTGCTGAGAGTTTGGGCAAGGGACAGAAGCCAAGTGACCTCAGCAGTGCTTTCTTGAGAGGAGAAATTAGAGAGGATTTGCAGAGATGATATTAAAGCGGTGTATTGTGGTGTGTTTATTTTAGACTTGCCCTACCTTCACTGCAGCGAGTGTTCAATTATACAGGGCTGAGGTTTTAGGTTTGCGTTGGAGCAGCTGCTGCTGTAACCTGTTATAACAAAGCATGCACAGTGCAGCCAACGCGTTTGTACCGGGGCTGCTGTTTTGCATTTGAAATCAATGTCTTTGTAATATTCCTTTTATGAAAGGTTTCTGCTGCCTGCACTTAGGTCATCCAATATATTAAATGGGAACAAAGTTCTCCCTTACTGTTTAATAAATCTTATCGTATGTGAATCTACTAGGATACCTTCGGCGTTTTGTTTTGTACAAAAGAGCAGTCAAATGAGCTCTGCTTGTTGCTTTACATGTATCCTTCGTGATACCCAGGTTTTTGTTAAGCAGCCTTAGTAGTACTGAAGATGCCTTTTCCAAATATTTGTTGGGGTTATTTTTTTTTTCCTCTCTGTTACCCCACAGAATTGCGCAAGGATAGGAGGGATTTGATTTTGCCAAGAATAGAAAACGCGAGGATTTTTTTTTGTATAAGATATGTGAAGGAAGTATACAAAAATACTTATTTTTCAAAATTAAGGAAGCTCTTGGAGGTAGCTGTGGTTTTTACTCCTCCATAAATATATTATTTTTAAACATTTTCTGTTTGATACTGGGAGTTGAATAGTAGAAGATACACTGTGAAAACAAACACAGGAGAGAGAGCATCGTTTCAGAGCTTCACTTCTCTCTGCGTAATGTGTAGACAACTGATGCCTTTCTACTTTCACATCTGTTCCTCGTGCTCAGCCTTCCTTGCTGGGTGTACAGCCGTATTTATGGACACGCTTTCATGGAACACAGAACAGGCGTAGGGACCAGCACGAGCCTCGGTATCTTAACAAAACCTAAAGAAACAGCTCCTTCTCTGCTAAGCCGGGACTCTGTGCTCTTCCTCCTTGTTGGTCATCTGTGAAGGCCTTGACCAAGTTCCAGCTGGAGGAAGAACAAGATGCGTGTGCGCGTCGTGTTTACTTTCGGAAGTATAGAAGTGCTGGTTGTGCCTAGAGTGTCACAGGACTTGATTGCAGAAGCGTGTAGTCGAGGTGTCACTTTGGAGGTAAAGGAGCACAGGTGAAACCACTGTCACCTATGCACGGAGCACGTTTTAGAATGCTGTCTGACAGCAGAGCTCCCTGCCATGCACAAATGCTGGATTGAATCGAATTGGGAGCGTACAGAACGTGTTGGAGTGCGTTTTATGCCGTGGCTGTTGGTCGCAAAAAGCGACGGCATAGCGGAGGCAGGGGAATGTCTTGGAGAAGTACTCGAAAACCGGTGGGAGCAAAGAGAAGACTGCCTTGGTGAAAAGGTGCTGTGAACTTGGGAGGTGCCAGCTCAGGTGAAGCTCAGGGATTTACAGGGCAGAGGGCTGAGAAGAAGCGGTACGTGTTAGTGAGGGGATGTTAAGAGAGAATGGAGGTGTCAACAAAAAAAAAAAATTGGAAACTGTTAAAACTGGAAGAAGCAACTGAAGAAGAAAATGCAAAATTTAAATTTTGTGTATAAGGTAACCGACTTGAGCATTGTGAAGTGGGAAATTATTCGAGTATTTGACTTTAGTGTAAAGGCTTTGAATTTTAAGAAAAATCAAGTGTATTGTGGGACGGAGTGTCATCTCTAATGAGAGTAGCTATCATTTTGCATTGGCTTAGAGATTGGTGTGATTTTTGCTGTTAATACGCAACGTTTATTTGGTAATCTAGACAGCAGTAAATCTTTTCAGTAACATATCCAAACGTATCTATGGCTTTTCTTTAAATTTCAGCAGTTAAGTTCTGCACTTTTTGGTGTGCTGCTGTTCTTTCACTGATGGCTCGGCAGCTCCAATTTCTAGGTCGGTGGGAATGGACTTCCTAGGCTGGTGTAGCTGGATATTTCCTTAGGAGTCTGGGATTACCAGCCTGATGTTATTTTCATAAGGCTGACAGACTAATTGTAGAAGTTGCTCCGAAGCAACACCACCAAGTTGCAGCTTTCTCTGGGATCTTGCCAGCTCTTGTGGTAATTTTGAGGAAAAAAAATGATGTTTCCTTTCCCCCTCGCGCTCCTGCAGGTCACGAGGATTGCCGAAGCTGAAAGAGTCCCGTTCCCACGAGTCTTTACTGAGCCCAGGCAGCGCCGTGGAGGCCCTGGATCTTGGGTCAGAAGAAAAAGTCTTTGTCAAACCACTTCACAGCAGTATCCTTGGACAAGACTTCTGCTTTGAGGTAAAGAAGGCTCTCCAAACACGCTGCCGATTAGATGCTGTCAGTCGGTCTCAGTCCTTGCGGGTTCGCTGTTCTGGGACTTTGTAATTGGAGAACAGATCGGCAGCCGCTGCTATCCCGAGGTTTGGGTGGGGGCTGTCTAACCAGCGTGCCATTTCCAAGTCCTTGAGGCTAATGGCATCAGCCTCTCCATGGAGAGAAATCTTTCTCAATTACCGCATCTTCTAATTGTAAAAAATCTCTTTAATTTGATAAATATCTAAGCATTTGTAGTTTGCATGCAAATATATGGTTGAAACATACTATTGCTGATAAGCTGTGTGTGTATTCATCCTCTCCAAATTCACCTAAAATCAAATTTAGAAAATATACCGTAACTGAGAAATGGGATTTCCAGTCAGAGCCCCCTTCCATTAGCTCAGCCTGCTTTCCAGTTGCGAAAGGAAAAGCTCCAGTAACTGCAGATGCATCCGTTGCACTGTGGATGCAAAGATCCTCTTGTTTCAGCCCAGACTGCGGCTCAGCACTACACGGCTCCTGGTTTTGTTTCAGAAACAGGCTGGCTGAGCACAGTCCTGACCTTGCAGGACCAGCAGCGTGTTCGTGTGTGCTATTTGGATGCATCTAAGGCCGTCGTAATCTATCGTGGCAGGGGTGGGTGCCAGTCTGTCTTCAGCAGGATTAGTCAGATGCATCTAAACTTCTGGAACAAAGATCTGTTTTACAACCTGGAAAACTGCTCTGGCAGAAAACCACCGTATCAGGCTCTTCTCCCCCGGGATGTATCCAGGAGCTGTTCCTGTTCGCTTCAGTCTCGTTCTTCTGGTTGGAAGCGCTTTCCAGCTTGCCTAGGTCTGGAGAGTTGAGTGAGAAAACTGGCAGTGACTTAGCTCTGAGGCTGTTGCTTCAAACTGCTTTTTAATTGTGTGCACAAATGAATGGAAAGAGTAAACCAAGCTTGTCAGGCCACATAGAAGTGAAAGAAACCCAGGTGGTTCCCCCTGCCTGAAAGCAGCGTTGTGTATGGCATCGAGTGTCAGGGCCAGAGCAGAGCACAACTCCTTCGGTTTGTTTTAGACTGTTGCTGTATGTATGGACCCTTGGAAATATTTTGTATTTACTGAAGACACCATTAGACACCATTGCCAGTGTGTTTTGCCTTATATTAATACATTGTTAGTTCTGTCTCTCTTTACACTGTTAGTAACCAAACCATCTGCCTCTGGGACTTAACAGGGAAAACTGCAAGCATTTAATAGCTATGGATCAATTAACAAGTGTTTTAAAAAAAATAAACTAACTGGTTGATTAAAGCCTGGTTTAAAAGTCTTTAAGAGGAGCCTCTGGTGCTTCTCATATGTTTTTATATTAATTTGAACTGACTTTTTTTCTCTCTGCATTTTGTGGGCCTTTTAACCTCTCTGCCTTCTAGGCTCCCATATTGTTTTTCTTGCCTCTTTCATATTTACTTTGCTGCTCAAGCTGTGTGTATCTGCCTTCCTGTCTTTTGCAGCCTCTTAAGTGTCTCCTAGGCTTGCCTGAACTCAGCCTGTTGTTTATATGTTCCAGGTGACCTACTCTAGCGGCAGTAAATGCTTCAGTTGTTCCTCCGCAGCAGAGAGGGACAAGTGGATGGAAAACCTACGCAGGACGGTGCAGCCGAATAAGGTAATAGAAACTGCAGCAATCAGATTACTGGGGGGATGGAGGTGGCATGATTGGATTTAAGTCCAGCCTACCAGGGCTTCCCACAGATGCATCCTCAATTAATGTAGTCTGGGGAGATGTCCACTCGTCAGTGTCTCAAAAGCTGCTGTGTACTATTTTAGTGAGTGCAGTAGGTCAAACCTTTAATGAATAACTACTTGTCGGCGTGCTTCCTGATTCCTGCCCCGGTGCCTACTGGTGTTTCAGGCTGGGTTTCTGATACCGTGTGTCTCAGAAGGATGGGACGTGGCTTCCTAGGTTTCATGGTTTACTGTGGGGGCACAGTTTTGGGCGGGGGGGGGTGGGGGGTGGGAGTGGAACCAAAAGGAGTTTGAGGCGGAGTGAGAAGGGAGGTCAAGCTATTGATCAGCTAGAAATATTTGATAGGTCACCTCCGTAGCTGGCATACTAGTAACCTTCGAGGGAGAGGCCAACAGCGAGTGCTCTGGGAGCTAATTCACAAGAGTCAACAATTTCGTGTGTCACACCAGGCTGGCAGCTTTGGAGGGGCTCCTGTGCAGAGTGTTTGTTTTCTAATGCGTTTCAAATACAGTGTTTTGAGAAGCAAAATGTTCTCGTCCCCACCTTTGACATACAGAATACAGCCCTTTGCCTCTATTTTAGAAAATGTCTGGTTTTCTAGAGATTCTGAATCTCTGAAAATCAAAGAATCTGATTCTGAATTCTGACTCTGTCCCTGCCTTGGGCACAAAAGGCAGCCCTTTGTTGCTCCTTTAGAGGACAAATCAGTCAATTTTTAGGGATTTTTGAATGAAAGCTGAGCTCTTTCTTCTGCACAGGACAACTGCCGTCGAGCTGAAAATGTGCTCCGCCTCTGGATCATTGAGGCAAAGGACCTGGCCCCCAAGAAGAAATACTTCTGTGAGCTGTGCCTTGATGACACTCTCTTTGCCCGCACCACCAGCAAAACAAAAGCAGATAACATTTTTTGGGGAGAGCACTTTGAGTTCTGCGGGCTTCCTCCTCTTCACAGCATCACAGTTCACATCTACAAGGACGTGGAGAAGAAGAAGAAAAAGGACAAGAACAATTACGTAGGCCTGGTCAACATTCCCATGGCTAGTGTAACCGGGCGCCAGTTCGTGGAAAAATGGTACCCAGTCAGCACACCTACACCCAACAAAGGGAAATCGGGGGGACCTTCCATTCGAATAAAATCCCGTTACCAGACCATCACCATCTTGCCCATGGAGCAGTACAAAGAATTTGCAGAGTTTGTTACTAGCAACTACACCATGTTGTGCTCTGTGCTGGAACCTGTGATCAGCGTCAGGAACAAGGAGGAGATGGCTTGTGCTTTGGTGCACATCCTGCAGAGCACTGGGAGAGCTAAGGTAAGAAAAACCTCCTGTCAAAACGACTCCCTCTCACTGCTGGCAGGTGATACCTTTTCAGCTAGAAACTAGGAAGCCCACGACCGTAAGCAGCAGCAGAAGGTGCCTGATGGGGTAAGGCTAAGAAAAAGGTCTCAGAAGTCTTTGAAGAGACTTGGGCAATTGCATCTACTGGGAAGGCATGTAGACAGGCACAGTACCAACAATGAATGAGAGAGAAGACAAAGATTAAAGGTGCTGTGTACATAGTGCAAGTAGGAGGACTATATATTATTATCCTGTCTTCGTGTTATTCTAAAAATGAGACCTGCACTGCAGTGTGGTACTTCAGAGAGGTTCACTCAGGAACCTTTGCTGTATTTCTAAAATCATGATACAGGATAAGAGATAAGTAAGCAAGAGATTGGTAAACTGGAGAATTACTTCTATAAACAAATCTCTGCTACAATGAGTAGCAGGGTGCTAAGTCAGCTAGTCAATGCTGACATTGATTCGGTCAGCATTTGAACAGCCATTTGGAGAATCTATACTCGGTTAATGACGGTCCCACCTGCCCCAAGGATGTTAGTAGGAATTGGTGCACACCGATGGGTCTCTGTGAGGCAGCAGTTGGAGCGATCCTCAGTTTCTTATAATAGATCGTGGGAGAATAATCCTGTAGGTCTTGGGAAATTCTGAGAAGCATTAATAAGCATTGATTTATCAGGATGCTGCCTGTCAAGTGGGTGTGTGAGTAGTACCGAGCTGGAGTCAGCTTCTTCCAGTAAGGCCAGCTAGAGCAAGTTAAGCACAACCAAGCACAAGTTAGAGAGTAAGAGATGCAGAAGGATGGCCATAAGCAACATCCAAGGGTCAGCCTAATTTAACTGTTCCAAAAAGATCCTTTCATGTTTGCATAGTCGTATCCACTCTCTGCTGTTCTCCCCTTGCCGTACGTCTCGGGAGGGCTCGTGCTCTGTGACAGTGTGTGTGATAGGACCTCGTTCCTTACCAAGTCACTTGTCGATTGAGAGAAGCTGGTAGCTGAGACAGCTTCTGTAGGGCTGTGTTGAAATCCTGCTGGAAAACAGGTTCTGGACTCCCACAGTGCTAGCTGCAACAGGTAGATAACTTAGCGTTACAGCTTCGTTTTTCTGTTGCCTGAACATTTGGACCTCTGTTTACTGGAGGTGTTGAGCAGTCTAGGCTGACATAACCCAGAGCTGCAAAGACAGTATGTTTCCAGTTCTCCCTGTATCGGTGGAGATGCAGCTGGATGTCCCCAGTTTCTACCAGGTGAAAAATTACTCTCTCAGATTTTGCTGAAAAGAAACAGCAATAGTGGATTGAAAAAACCAAGAGTACTAGATGCATTTTTGATCTATATTTATCATATATAATTTGTTCCACGTATTTTACAGTCGTGTGCAGGCAGTGCATTATGGCTTCTGCAGTTAATGGGGTTATGAAACCCTGCTACAGCACTCTTCGAGCTGTTTGGAGGGTGCTGCTGTTTGCAGCATACCAGCAAGTCACATTTATCACTCAGCCCTAATTCAGGGTGGTGGTTTGGTTTTGGCTTTTGGAGGTTCCTTTTTATTGTTTTGTAGCAGTTAAAAAAAAAAAAAAAATAAAAGGAGAAATATGCTTCCTGTCTTGGAGAACTTTATAGTGGCTGAAATTGGATCTTGCAGACAACCAAGTATTTCTTGTGAAATGCTGAGTGTCCTTGATTCACATGAAGTTATCACTCAGGAAATAAGTATTACTGTAGAATTAGACCCTGTATCAAGAGGTTATTCGCTGTAGCCAAGACTTGCTGATAGCTGCTGCCCAGGCATTTGAATGTAGTTCAAGTGAAGCCATGTAGATCCACAGCAAGTATGTTAACTTTTTTCCCAAATCTTGAACCACTTTTGGCTTGTGAATTTAATTTATATAAGCCATTCTTCTTGTTTAAACTTCACCAAGCTATAAGAACTTCTGCGTAACTTCCATTTTGGGTGTTGAAATCCAAGTTTGTATGGAATATTCAGCATTAAAAGATAAATATAATATCACAGCTTCTTTAAGCATACAAAGCCACTGACAAACTGGGGAGGGGTTCTGTTCAGGATCTAAACTGAAACACAAGCTTGGCTGTAAAGGTTTTAGAGACTTTTGCTTCTCCCTTTATAATTTGTGATCTGTATCATTTTACAAGTATAATAAATCCAAGAGGAGCCCTGGCTGTTTGCTTGGCCCATACTATATGCAGCATCAACACCCATTGTCCCAAGCTGAGCAACTATTTCAGTAATCCTTTCGCTCCCGTGTTTATCCTTTCTTCTTGGCTTCATGCTGTTAGCCTGGCATGACTGAGTCTGGTTAAAATAACTTCTTGCCATTTGACCTTTTTTCTTCAGGACTTCTTGACGGATTTGGTGATGTCCGAGGTAGATCGTTGTGGGGAACATGATGTCTTGATCTTCAGGGAGAACACGCTTGCTACCAAAGCTATAGAGGAATACCTGAAGTTGGTAGGGCAGAAGTATCTTCACGATGCGCTAGGTAAGAAAGTGCCTGTCTTGTCACCTGTTTGCATTGCAGGGGCTAATCCCGAACTGTCTGCCACATGACTGGTGCTTCGTGTGTCTAGGTATGTGGGATGGGAAGGAGCTGCCTCAGCACTCAGCCCAGGTGCCTGGTATCCAGATAGCAAAATACATGCTGGCTTACTCTTGAAGCCCTTCCTCCACGCAGAGGGAGATGCCCTTGGGTGCCTGCAGGAGTAGCGCCCAAGGCAGGGCAAACTTAATTTGATACAGCTGAGTCCCTCTTAAAGTTTCTATCACCACGTTATGTTTTTCCGGGTAACTTTCTTTTGTGTGTCTAGTTGCGATAAAGAGGTATAATACTGCAATTGATGTGTGGGCAACGGTGACTGTTCCATCTGGTATATGAACAGGCTTAAAAAACAAAGGGATTTTGACATACGGTTCACCAGTGGGGATAGAGACCAGTGCTTTGTGTCGTGGTGTCAGAAGTGAATCTGGTGTGATGCGCAATACAATTAGGTAGAGATTTCAGAAAGGGTTATGAATGTGAAGCGTGTATTTCACTGATCATCTCTGCTAGAGACGCTCCTGCGCTCACTTTAGGCTGAAGTGCCACCACCTAGGGGGTTAGATATACTCAGGGGTATCTGGTTGACAACTAAAGCATCTCTGGTCAGGCTCTTTCACTTGTCGTAGCTAACAGCAAATGTTAGCTGTGGTGTTGACACGTGTCAAGTGTGAGATGCCCACCCTAGCGCTTGGGTTGAACACAGGTAGTACAAGAAAACCAATTTCCAGATGCTTCAGCTACAACTGTTGGTAATGCTGGCACATTCCAGAGTGACCCTTGGACTTGCTCAGCCCTTACCTTTGCCACGGAGCAATTAATTCATTAACATTTGTGTTAACCTTTCAAACTGACACCTTGCCCCAGTAAAAGTGCTTGGACGCACACAGCCAGAGGGAGCGAGGCTGCAGGGCTCCTGAGCAGTACAGGGCAGGAGATCAAGATGCAGACTGTCTGGGGAGCCTCCTGCCTGTGTTTATCCAAAGTGCTCTTTATTCACCACCTCATTAAAACTGTCTGGCCAGCCTGTGCTGTCCTCCTCCGTTCCCCCCGCAGGGTGTTCATGTTCGCGGTTACGTGCCAGGGTGGATTCTGATAATCATATTGTTGTCCCCTCTCCACCAAAAGGTTCTGCTCTAGTCATAAGCCACTGCTTTGGAAATTACTGTCCGTGCAACTAATAGTGCAATGAAGAGGACCAAAAACAGGCACACTGCGAAGAAACTCGCAGCCTGGCTACAGTTAGCTTTTACCAGCTCCACACAATCCTTGTCACCCACGATTGCACAATGAGCCACCCACCCCCCTGTTTCTTGGATGAAGAAAGCTTTGGAAATTGATACAAGAGAAACAAGACCAGGCCAAAGCCACGTCCCACACCACATCCTTTCACACACACACACACACACACACACACACAAATGCAAGCAGCTTGCTTTCCCAGCAGTCTCGCTTGTCCTCAGCAATCCCAGATGCTGGCAAGCCATCAAGGAGGTAGTTGGCTAAATTAGTGCTCCAAGGGTCAGTACAGTCAGGTCTGTGATTATGTGCATTTTGTCCACTTCTTAAGTGTCATGAGCCTGTTCTGGTAGTTTTATCCTCATGGGTGGAACCACGGAGCAGAAGTCACAGTCCTAGGCTCTTGCTTGGTGTGGAGAAATGAGCAGCGTGTTACTAGGAGCTGTGCTTTTCAGCAGACTGAACGATCAGCTGTGGGACCAGTATATTACATTTGACTGCAAGTCTCTTAACGTGCAGTAATTACATAAAAATAATGACTTCTAATACATCATTTAAAGCTGAGTGATAAGATTGTAAATCACAGATGTGAGAGATGGAAGATCCCGCTAAGGTCATCCAGCTTGTCTGTAGCTCAGGGCAAGGTTGCTCGTGACAATACACCCGCCTAATTCTTTGTCAAGTTTTAAATGTCATTTTCCTCTGATGCCCTGTTCTTTGAAAGGATTAACGACATTCCGCTTGGTGTTAGCTATTTAATACATCTGCCAGAGCATCTTAATATACGATTAAGGCAGGGTCTTGTGGACCACAAAGAGTAAGGTTCAAATGTATTTAAGGGGAAAAAAATTATCCGGTAAACAACAGTTAAAACAGAATTGGATCAACAGAACTGATGCTGAGAGTTTTGCAAATAAGCGATCTAGATGCCCTCAGCAGAAATTTCTTGGACCCCAATAAAAAACAAAGCTTAAGAAAATGTGCTGCCTGCTTTGCTTGCAAGAACACTGCTGACTTAAGGTTTGGGGAGAGGGGGTGGGAGGTGTTTAAGGGTTTTTATGAAAAGGCAGACAAAAAACCAAAACCCTTTTTTGCAAACAAACCTTGTGGCGTTAGCTCGAAGCCAGCAAGATCATTTGAGGAGATGAACTTTAAAGACTTTGCATCATGAAATGAATGAATAAAGAGTTTTTCCTAGTGAAGGGCAGTTGAGAAATCACTTGGTGTTCTAGCATATGTAGAAGGAAACCTAGTAAGTAGTTCATTCCAGTGTGTCAAGCAAAGGAAACTTTGTCTGGTTTTGTATGTGTCCCATTGCTGTTGGGATGCTGCAAGAGGAGGATGAAAGAAATGCAAAGGATTTTGAGACACGCAAGCTCTGAAAGTGTTGTAAGAGGTTGAGAAAAAGAGGTTGAGAAAATCAGCAGTATCTAGCTAGCACTCAGGTATTACTCGTATTCAAGAGCAAGGTGACACTTTTTAAAATTTTAAAAAAAGGTAAATTTAGAAATAATAAAAGCAAATAGCATCATCAAGTGCATTTCCTGGGGAAATTATGAAGACAAAAGAGCACAGCTTCATTTCTAAGACTGTGGATAATTTTATAGTGGATAATACAATTTGAATAAAAAGTCAAATCCTATTCTTTAGGCTGTAAGTGAGGTGTCTGCAGGGTTTGTAAGCAAAGCCATCCTGTTACTGCACCTGTGTGTGGGGGCAGCGAGGGCACGGGAGGCTGAAGCGTCAGAACACCGGCCGTCTGATCTGGTACGGCGAGTGCTCTGTTCTGAAAGACCTGGGAAGCCGTGTCCCCAACATCTGGTGTCTGGAGGCTGTATGGCAGACACAGGGAACAGAAGACGCTGTTGCTGAGGAAAGGGCATA
Source organism: Falco cherrug (assembly GCF_023634085.1). Lineage (NCBI taxonomy): Eukaryota > Metazoa > Chordata > Aves > Falconiformes > Falconidae > Falco > Falco cherrug. The sequence goes on from NC_073708.1 coordinate 6,371,547, forward strand.
AGGAAAGATATAAGCAGGATTTAAAGGTGTATCAAGGAGGCTTTTCATCTAACTACCCTGGTTTTGTCACCCTCTTCCCTTTGTCCAGGGGAGTTTATCAAGGCTTTGTATGAGTCAGATGAAAACTGTGAAGTGGATCCCAGCAAATGTTCATCCAGTGAATTAGCAGATCATCAGAGCAACCTGAAAATGTGTTGTGAGCTGGCCTTCTGCAAGATTATCAATTCTTACTGGTGAGGCGTCTTCCCTCCCCTCCTCCTCCATTAAGTCATAGGCTTAGAGGGTGCCCATTTCTTCTCAGAGGATGAGAACACAGCAGTTGTCTAGGGAAATAGCATAGACCCATCTATCTTGTGAGACTGCCTTGATTTCCTTTCCTCGCTACCTTCTTCCTACGTGTGACAGCATATTGCAGGTGGCACTTGTGCGCGAATTGAGGGGTTCCAGTCCCACACACCGTACCTGCCAGGAGCTTCTGCTGAAATACTCTGCCAAGGGAACACAGACTGAGCTGTGACTAAATAAGGAGGGAATAAAGTGAGAAGATAACAGCTTAGCTTGAACTTGGGATGAAAAGCTGGAAGTTTTGATGTGTATAGAAAACTTTCAGACCCTTTACATCTGTAGAATTGAGCAGGAGATCACAGGGAGGAAACGTTGGCAGAGAGATTTCTATTCATCTTTGTTTCAGAGCAGTACTAAAGGAGGGCCTTTCTGCTTCAGAATGAAGCACTGAGAGAGCTTAACAAGCGAAATAAAAATTTCAATTATGGAGATGGGTTTGGTTCAGTTTGTTTTTAATATTCTAACCCGCTGTTTGCTCCAGGGTAGCAATGGATAAGCAGTTCTTAGCTTGCAAATCAGTGTGTCTGAAAACGGCTTCACTTAACATATATGAACAAGGGATGCTCCAAAGACTGCTTAAGTATCACCAGATTAAATGGGGATCTAAGAATAGACACCTAATGACATTTCCTAGCCTAGAGAGGGAAAAGGGGGAGAAGGGGGGGTGGGATGGGAGAAGAAGCTGATGTTCCCCTCCAGTAATTATTTCTGAGTGATCGATCACCAGTTCAACTTGTTGCATCTCATTGCCCGTACAAATTTTATTTCCTGCTTTATTATTTTTCAGCGTGTTCCCTCGTGAGCTGAAGGAAGTGTTTGCATCTTGGAAGCAGCAGTGCCTGAGCAGGGGCAAACAGGACATCAGTGAGCGCCTGATCAGTGCCTCCCTCTTCCTCCGCTTCCTCTGCCCCGCTATCATGTCCCCCAGCCTCTTCAGCCTCATGCAGGAGTATCCCGACGACCAGACATCTCGCACGCTCACGCTTATCGCGAAAGTCATTCAGAATCTCGCCAATTTTGCTAAGTAGGTGGTGGCAATCAAATTGAAGTCTGTGCTTTTAGGGGTGCAGGTCGCTGCGGGCTGCTATAGAGCAAGGCGAGCCCTGCTTTGGGAGGCAGCTGATCCTCTGGCAAGCTGAAGTCAGCTCTGGGAAAGTAGGAAGCTTCTCACTTATATGTGAACTCTGTTCCCCTTGAGACACCTCAGTGCTGAACTAGGTACCTTCTCCTTTTCACATGCAGATTTGAGCTGTGTTGAATCCGGTAGAGGGAACACAGTATAAAATCAAGGAGTCGTGCATTAGCATGTCAGTGTGTATGCGATTTCAAAAGAAAAGAAGCCCGTTCCCACCAAGGATCATGATTTTCCTCCTTTCTTCCCCCAAAATTTCCAGCTGAATGATACAGACGGCACAGCATGTCCTTTACAGGGGAGGAGATGCAGAGAAGGAGAGAAAAGGGTGTCTGGCGGGGGCGGGTGGGGGAAGATGTGTTGTTCCCTTGATCATAGTATGAACAGTAAATTACTAGTATTTAAATAATTCCAAGAAAGCACTGAACCTCTTAAATTATCCAGGTTTTTTTCTCCCAGACCTCAGAAAGGCAGTTCTAAAGTTAAGCACTTAAGTAATTGTCTGTAAGCACTTGGGCTCTGTATTTTGGATGGAGGTTATTGACGGGGTCCTGGCACCGTCCGTCGTCCCCCCCCCCTGTTTCTTGCAGGTTTGGTAATAAGGAGGAATATATGGCCTTCATGAATGACTTCTTGGAACACGAGTGGGGAGGAATGAAGCGTTTTCTCCTGGAGATCTCTAATCCAGATACCATCTCAAACATGCCTGGATTTGAGGGCTACATCGACCTGGGCAGAGAGCTCTCGGTGTTGCATTCCCTCCTGTGGGAGGTTGTGTCCCAACTCGATAAGGTAAAGCAGTCTGGAGGCCCGGGGGGCGAATCCGGCGATTGTCCCGTAGCAACAGTAAACACTGGGAAACATCAAGGGAGCAGCTGAAGCCTGCTTTGGGGAGAGCTTATTCAACAGCTTTGGAGAGGAATGTTTGATCATGGTATTGCACAATTGCTTTTCCCCTGATTTCGGACCGAGGCCCGAAGCAGGGCATGTGAAGTGGTTGAGCTTCAGCAGCCGTGCAAACACTTGGCGGAGCCTTAAGTAAGGCTGGGTGTTCAATGGTGGAGAGGGCAGCGCTTAGGAGTAGACCTGGAATGCCCTGAGCAGCCGTTCCTTGCTTGTAAGTGAGCTGGAAAAAAGGGAGGGTGTTTGCGCAGAAAATGCGCAAGCGTTGCGGTGCCCTCTTGGATGCTGATGGAGGTGCCACCACGCCCTGCCCTGCCCGGCTTGGGGGGGTCATGTGTTGGCCCAGCAGAACTGTTCTCACTAAAGACCTGATCCAAAGCCTGCTGAGGTGTTCTCCTGTCCGCAATCTTTGCGTTAGTTTTTAGTATACATAGAGGATGTCATGTAAAAACTTGGATCCACTCCATTTTATCCTGTAACACAAGCCAAGTGCTTGCTGCCGTGCGTTGTGCTGGGGTCACACGCGTTGTCCAGGTTCTGTTCTGCAGCGATAGACATTGCCAACAACAAGTATGGCTTCCATTTGGCTACAGAATGAGAAAAGGCCCTAGTTTGCATTTCCTTAGCTATGTGCCTTCGCAGGATCCAAAATCATTAGAACCTTGATAGCAAAGATAGTTGGTAAGACCCAGAAAAGCAGAGCTGCAAGTCTGTCTTTTTTTTTTTTTTTTTTTTTTTTTTATTTTTTTTTATTGTAAGTGCTTGGAACTCTTCCATATTTCAACTTTTAGAGGTGCATTATGTTGTCCACATTCCATTTATATTATTCTTTCTTTTGAAACTGGAGAAGTGAGGTGAATTGCAACGCGCTCCTAATATTTTTATTGCATTACGGTTTGCCAAAATAGTTATTTGTTGTGTATCTGTTTTCTCACAGTACATTATTTGAAATAAAAAAAGAAAAACGGAGCCAGTTGCATCAAAGTGACATGTCCTTGACTCAGAAAGGCAATATATATTCATGTTAGTTAATCTTAGTTTGATAACAATTTACGATCCTGTTTTTTCCGTTTCCCTCATATGTGTACACTCAAAATGTCACAGGCAGCAACAAAGTCAGCTACAGAGGTGGGTCAGCAGCCTCAGAACAGGCAAAGCGAGCACTCAAAAAACCCGGATCCTCCATTTCTGCAAATTGGGGTAAACCCAGCAGGGCAGGGAACGTGGCAGTCTCCCTCCAGGCCGGTCAGGCGCAGGTCAAGAGAAGCCCAGCTCCGGTCTTTAGAACTGCAAATGGATCTTTGGATTTGGTGTTAGTTACCGTGAGCTGCTCTCCAAATGCTCTCCAAAGGTTGTAAAGGTCTTGGGACAGCGAGGAAAGGAAGGAGCCGGACCTGGATGAACCATCCGAGCAGATCTGCCTTGCCCTTTCTGTAGGTTAGACGCGTGGCCCTGTCCTAACAGGCCCTTGGGAGCTGGTGTAGTGGTTTCCAAAAATGAAAATCAAGGGGTAAAGTTAGGTGCCAGACTGCTTTACTGTGGGTAACGACTGGAAAACGTTAGGAGAAGTCACCTCGGAGATTTTGATAGCCACAGCGGAAGAGCTGTATGAAAATGTCTGTAAAAAGACCTTGCTCGGGAGCCAAGCTGACTGAATACCTGCTTGCAGGAAAAAGGAGGGTATCTTTAAAAAGAACGTTGTCTTTGTAGCAGAGTTTTCACTTTTTTTTTTTTAAACCTCCAGCGCTTTCACCTTCTTCCTGCTGTCCCAAGAGCCTGAAAAGGTGCCCTGTAGGTGATATAACCAGCAGTGAGCCACGGGGGGGAGAAAGATAAAGAGCCTGAATGAGCAGCCTTCCTTGCTGGAAGGTCAGCTGCTCATATCCTAGGCCTGGCCAGCACTGAGCTAACATGTAATCCAAGAAGAAGCTACCCATTTAATCCCATGCTGATGTGATAATGTTGGGATGAGGCTCATTGATGTTTTCATGCAGTTATTTTTCACTTTTAGGTAGGGAAGAAAGCTGTAATTGTTGATTACAGGGTGCTGCGGAAGGCGGCATCAGTGTAGGATGCCAAAAGCAAAAGGCTTATGAAATGAAAACCTTCCCTTTCCCCATCACCCTCAACCCTTGCGATTTCTCTCATGATCCCCCTGAATGCCGCATCCCCTTGTCTGTTGGCATGCATTTCCTTCACCACATGACACCCTTTGCCTGGAAAGTTCCCCCACTAGCTGAACCTGTAGTCTTTGAATGCCCTTTAATGAGTAGATACTGTAGTTTTCACTTTGACCTCACCCACCCTGGACTTAGTTTGCTTTGCATGATAGTTTTGCATTGGAATGGCAATAGTTTTGTTTTATTGAGCATGATTTTTAATTTTGGGGGTCAATCCTAATTTCTTTTCTATTTCCTTTTCTTTCCTCAATGTCTGCTGCACCCCGTTTCGTCTCCTCCATCCATCTCGTCGCCGTGGTTACGCTGCTCCGTAACACTGCATTACGGTCCTGGCACACCCGCACACAACCACCCACCCTCCTTCCTTCCACCTCCACCCCTCCGCCTCTGTGCATCGTTATCAAAAAACTGGCGGATGTCGCGGTGCTTGTTGTCCAATTAGGGTGAAAATTCCTTCCTACAGGCGACCGTGGCAAAACTGGGACCTCTTCCTCGTATTCTTGCCGATATCACCAAATCAATGACCAACCCTACGCCGATACAGCAGCAGCTGAGGCGTTTCACTGAGCACAGCTCTAGTCCAAACGTCAGTGGCAGTCTCTCCTCAGGGCTTCAGAAGATATTTGAGGACCCCACTGATGGGTATGTAACAGCCAGAGCTCGAGGGGTGATGTGGGATCAGGGGGTGGTTAAGCCTGTGAGGAGTGGAGTGCTCCATCACCTGAGCTGCCTGCCCAGACCAGTAGGAGCTCCCAGTAGGAGCGGGAAGCTTGGACTGTTGTCACGGGTCCCAGTAAGACATGCACAAGGTGGCACTGGAGACCTGAAGCTTGTGGCTTACCCAGGACTCAGAGATGTCCCTGGGAGCCGGGGTCTTCAGCTGTGAAAAAACAGTTTTGCGATTTACTGCCAGTCTGAGCGCCTGGATGCGCAGTCAGCCCTCGTGCTTCCTCCTGGTGATCGGGCTGCTTAATTACTGCTCATGAAAAAACTGGACTTCAGGAGGAACTTGTTACTAACAGACCAGCAAAACCAGTCCCTCCTCGGTTCAGCGCAGCATTTCTCAGCCTGTAACAGCTGTTAATCAGAAGCAAAAAGCTGTGACATGGCAGAACTGGCAAAGAGCTTGGATACTGGGCTCTCCCGGTTGTTCCTGTGCCGTCAGGCGTGAGGGCCAGGACATGTGGAAGTGTCCGCCCTCTGAGCTCACATCTAGATCTGCAGGAGCCTTCACACAACTCCTGTTGAAGGTTTAGGCCCCCACAATACGTAGTGCTGGTGAAGGGTTAAATGGGATCCAAACCGCTCTGAAGTCTTGCTGGGAGACAGAAGGGAGGGGGGAGGATTCGGTGGGAATGGTTTGCATTTCAGCTGTGAAAAAAATAAAGATGAAGCGCTCCTTGAACGAAATGCAGTTCTCAAAGAGAAGCGGTAATTAAGGAAGAGTGTGTTTTGACTCGAACACAAAGAGCTCATAAAAGGAAATCTGGTTCCTTGAAGCTTTCAGCTGGGGGGGAGGTTAAATGAGGGAGGAAGACTTCTCTGGGACAGATCTCTCAGGATCTTGGCTGCTTAAAAATTAACCAGATTCCTTTCCACTCCACAGTGACTTGCATAAGCTGAAGTCTCCAACCCAGGAAAACGTAGATGGATATTTTAGGGGCAAGACCTTACTGTTGGTTCAGCAGGCATCCACCCAGAGCATGACCTACTCAGATAAGGATGAAAGGGAAAGCATCTTGCCCAATGGACGTAGCATCTCGCTCATGGACCTCCAGGACCCTCACACGGCTCACAGTGACCACGCTTCTATCATGCACGACGTGCCTTTGCGCCTGGCTGGCAGCCAGCTCTCTGTCACACAGGTGGCAAACATCAAACAGCTGTGGGAAACTCAGAGCACACCCCAGAGCGCTCCCCAGGTGAGAAGACCCCTGCACCCCGCTTTGAACCAACAGGGCAGCCTCCAACCTCTGTCCTTCCAGAACCCGGTTTATCATCTCAACAACCCGACCCCACCGCTGCCCAAGGCCTCTGTGGACTCCAGCCTGGAGAACCTGAGCACTGCCAGCTCCCGGAGCCGAAGCAACAGCGAAGACTTCAAACTTAGCGGGCCGAGCAACAGCAGCATGGAGGACTTCACCAAACGCAGCACGCAGAGCGAGGACTTCTCCCGGCGCCACGCGGTGCCGGACAAGCACGTCCCCATCGCGCTGCCCCGCCAGAACAGCAGCAGCCAGGCGCAGATCCGCAAAATGGACCAGGCCGGGCTGGGCGCCAGGGCCAAAGCGCCGCAGTCCTTGCCGCACAGCGCTTCTTTGCGCAGCACGGGCAGCGTGTCGGCCGTGTCGGGGGCCGTGGTGACCGAACCCATGCAGAACGGGAGCCGGTCCCGGCAGCAGTCCTCGTCCTCCAGGGAAAGCCCTGTCCCGAAGGTGAGGGCAATTCAGAGGCAGCAGACGCAGCAGGTAAGGGAAGCCTTTTTCCAGGCGCGTTCTGCTTTGGTGTTTAGCTGATAGCTGCAGTGACCTGCAAAGCTTTTTGACCTTGGACTTGAATCGAGTACTGGCACTAAGTGGCCAGTAGCAAGTGTAAGAGATAGTCATGTCCATTATCCTTACAAGCTTGGCAAACCTAGCTTACCTATTCTTTGGATGCTTCTGTATTACATCCAAAACAATTTTTTTTTCCTCTTCACTAACACAGCAGCAAGCCTGCTGAAAGAAACAAAAGTTTACAAATTCCCTGAATAAAAAAAAACCAACCAGAAGCAGCTTTGTTCCAAATCATAGTTAAGATTGCCAAGTGAGACTGCGTTTGCCCTGTGGTGCTAATTTATAAGTACAGCTACCTAAAACCAGAAATAAAGATAAAATATCATAGAATAAACTGCTGCAGAAATAATGAAGTGGTACAGTCATCTTAAGTGTGGAGAAATCTATATTTCACCATGAAGCAACAGTCCGTTGCTGGTCCCCAGGTAAGTACTGCTTTTTCATTACTCATCCCAAACTATGAATAATGCAAACACTTTCTGGAAAGGAATGCTTATATGTACCAACTCCTAATGCACTTTAGCAGTTGTTCATAGGTGACTGTAAATCAAGATTTTCTTGTCAAAAAGCCAACATTCCTTTACCTTAAAACTAAATCCTGCCGTGATTTGCTGCGTGTGAAAATATTTTTCTAAACATTTTTCTATATCAGTTTGATGTTAAAGAGAAAATTAGTATTTAAACGCTTGGCACTACAGCAGACATAGAAAATGTCTCGATCTGCAGGTCGGAGGGTTGTTTTTAGAAGTGTCATATAAGTGCGTACAGACGTATCGGCTGGGCAGGGTGAGGCTCTTGAAGGCGACACAGATGCTGTTTCTTGCTGCTTAAGTGTGTTCTTCTGTGGTTACTGTGAGGGTAAAGGTGGTCACGTTTGATTTACCTTACCTAGTATAGAAGGAAATTTTTTAAGCTCTGGCTTTCCACAAGATCTTCTAGGAAGGATGCCGCTCTGCACGCAGGCTTTCGCTCCAGAAGGCTGTAGCCCCTGAGGTTGAGACTCCTCCGCAAGGAGCAGGAGGTTGTGATGCTCCTTGCTGACGTAGCCCTGTTGGCAAAAGCGCCGGTGAAGACATGGTTGTGCAAGGGGAAAAGCTTTTGGCTTGGAAGGTGAAGCTGGCAGAACCTGGCTGCCAGCGTGAGCTCCTGCTGTGCCAAAGGTTTTGCCCGTACCCCTGCTGGTGTAGCCTTCTTGGCAAACTCCTGAACGTTACAGTCGAAAGGAGGAAAATCTGGATGATGCCTGGGAACCCAGGAGCAATTGGGGCTTCAAAACTACTTTGATACCTCAGGTTCATTAAAGTACAAGGAGACCAGAAACACTGAATCGCAAAGCAAAGCTTAATATGCCAACTTAGTAATACCAAAAAAAAAAGTATACACTTATTTGAAGTGTATATGTTTGTGTCCTCCTTTGGAGTGTGTGTTTTACACCTGGGTGTAGAAGGGTTGATAAATGAAGTGTATTGAATACAACTAAGCCTAGTGTGGAGGTGCTAGGAAATTTTTAGGCCAGTAACAAAGATAAATTTGAAGGATAAACTCCCTTTGCAGTTCTCAGGCGTCCAGTGTGAACTTGTGTTGTATGATCTGCTGAGTCTTCTTCTGTGGTTCTGTGCAGCATCCCTGGGCAGCTGGTGTCTTTCCTCAGGGCTTGTTAGGGGAAGTGTCTACACAAACAGGCAAAGAAGGCTTCGCTTTGAAGGCGTGAGGATAAGGAAGAGAAAGCCCAGGTGGTGTGTTTCCAGTCTCTGTGTGTGCACCTTCTGCGGGTGGCTGCTGCCCTGCGTGTGTTTACAAGAAACGTTGGGTTGCTCTTTGCAAACCCCCGGCTCTTCTTGTCTGAAATTGCTGATTATCCAACTGCCCCCAAGAAAATCGGTTACCTTTGCTCGTTTAGCATCAAAGTGGCTGCCTCAGACTTCCCTCTTCTCCAGTTGCTCTTTACATTCAGCTTCATAGATGCCTGCGACTGTGACTGGCTTCAGGGCAGTCTCCATCCGCCCCCCCCCCCCCCCCCCTTGTAGGCAATGTGCTTCCACTTATTTTTCCACTCTACTTTCCATACTAATTGTTTCCACTGGATTCATTAGAGTACTTGCTCCTACTTTATTCAGAGAAATCAATTTGTTCTTTCCTTCCCCACACCCTTGAGAAATGTCTTGAAGTGTGCCAAATCGAATGGCCAGAATTTTTTGGAGGCAAATTCCATTGCGTCCTTTTAATTGCAAATTATGTTGTGGAATTCTGTTCTGATTTTAAAAAGAAAAGGAGAAAAGAGAAGTTGGGCATGTTCTTTCTGGGCATGTTCTTTCTAGGCGTGCTTTGTGGGCGTTATAATTATTGGACTCTGTTCTCTACAAGTCCCATTTGTTTCTGAATATAGAGCTAGGCCCTTTGTTTGCTGGGAGAGGTCACTTTCTGCCTTCCATTTCCATTTAGTAGGTAGGTGGGAACAGAAATGTCAGTGTGTTCCTTTGGAAGAGAGGCAAAGAGAGGAATTAATACATGTTCCTAGCAGGCTTTTTCTTTTTTCCCCCCTTTATTAGAGTATAACTCATAACCCATTAGCATGTGAAGTGCTTGCCGTCCGCTTGGTCTTTGTGGGCTTTCCGAGCTTGGCTGCTGAAAGTATCCCGTCCTACAGCCTGCAAGATGGCTTGGCAAGTTTGCTGCTGATCAGCAGTCTATTACAAGGCCGGCCATGGAATTTCTAGTCACCCTTCTGCTTAGCCCTCCGTAACTCCAACGAGCGGTGACACCGTTCATCCATAGCTGTTGGCATTTCCTAGAGCCAAAGCAGTTACCTCCGAGAAGAGCCTGCTGGTGGCAGAGCCACGCACCCTCCGTAGTTTCCCTTGCTGTGGCTGCCTGACAGCAAACAACATCAAAAAAACCCCAAACAACCTAAGGAAGGAACTTTGTCGGGCTGTCACGCTGCACTGGAGAGGGGCTGTTAGCCCTTCTGCTGTGAAGACTTCCTTCTAGTAAAAAGGCATCTGCCGAAATCCAGGGATTTTTGCCTAATTCCTACACCTTTGCCTTTACACCCGTCCTTGCTGAGGCCTATTCCTGTGCTGGAGTCCGCACCCCTGCGCGGGGCAGCCGAGCCGTTGCGGGCAGGTCCTCTGGCCTCGCCAGCAAGAGAAACCGAAGCGGAGGCCGATGCCATCCCTCGCCTGACTGGTGTAAACGAAGCTGGTACTGCCCCATAAGGAGCTCCTCGCCGAAACTGAGACTTCAGAACTGCCCTGCCCAGGGAGCCCGTGTCACTTGGTACAGTACTGGAGCGAGGCAGGGAGCTGGAGAGCTGCTCCAGCACAAAAAAAAGCCACAGCTGGGACTGAGGGGGAAGCTGATCTTTCGCGTTTCTCAAAAAGTTCAGACAGTGTCGCTCTTTCAGCGGTAATTATGCTAATTCCTGTGCTTATAAACTTGTCTTTGTCCATGAAAATCGCTTGGAATTTGTAGCAAGCCATATTTTCCCCAGCCAGGCGGAGGGTTTCTTGTCTCCGTCCTTGGCCTTTTGGATTCCCTTAGAGGATAGATAGCCTCCGGTGATGCTTTATGGATCTCCTAGGAAGCACTGCTGGCCCTGGCTGCCTTTCGCAGCCTTGCCTGGGGGTGTGTGCTACAACAGACCAGCTAAATATAAAAACGTAAAAAACTCACCGGTGCTCCGATGCTGATGTTACACCTCTTTGCCTCTTTTAAGCACTGCCGTGCTGCCTCACGTGCAAGCCTTGCAGCCCCCCACTGCGTTGCAAAGCCTGCCTGCAGCCTGGCTGGGGCGGCTGCTCCCACGCTGAGCTCCGCAGCGCTCCGGAGAAGCCCATCTGTTGTACCTGAACGGGCGCCGAGCAAAGCTCGGCCGCTCTGATTGCTTTGGGAGAGAAATCAGAGGTTGAGAAAGCCTTACGTAAAGTCTGGCAAAGGGGAAAGGTGGATGTGAACAGGGTTTGGAAACAAGGAGTTATCCAAAGAGAAGTTCATTTAGAAAGGAAGAAACATTTCTCCAGTGTGTGGGTTTTAGAGGGGCTGCAGGTCCCAAGTCGAAGGAGGGATGAAGCACCTCTGCAGGAGAGGGTTGGGGGATCCTTTGAGATGGACGGATTAACAGTCGTTTTTCTCTTCCAAATATACTGGATCTTAGAGCTGATTTATGTGTAGTTTCTGTGAAAAAAGCTTACGGGTATCTCTGCTGCAGGTTCAGTCACCTGTGGACTCTGCCACCATGTCACCGGTGGAAAGGACAGCTGCGTGGGTTCTCAATAATGGACAGTACGAAGAAGTAGAGGAGGACGCAGAGCAGAATCCAGATGAAGTCAAGCATGCTGAGAAGGTAGATTTTATTCTGTATGCAGCCATCTCGAGGGCTGGTCCTGTCCACGCTACAGCTGAGTTCAGAACAGCTGCTGCAACAGCCGTGCTTTCCAACACGGGTTGTACTGGCGTAACTTCCTGCTGTACCTGCTGACACACATACCTGTAGTACAGCATCCCATACTGTAGATTAACCCACGTACAGGCTGTAACCTGTCAAATGGGTGCAGAGTGACACAGCTGAGAGTTTGTACATGACAGGCTGGTATTTGGCACTTAGGTGCATCGTGAGTCACACTGCCTAAGTGTATTAGATCCTGCTCAGATCATTATTTTTTTATGACAATACTATAGCTACAGCATACTGCCTTTCTCCTATGTTTGCAAAACATTTTATGATCATTAAAGTCCATTTAAAAAAAAAACAACCCAACACACACAATTGTTAACCTAACTGAGTCTAGCTTAGGATACGCTCAGTGATTGTACAAGGCTTTGTAAATGCAATCCAGTCTTTGTCAGTAGCTGCATTCAGGTTTTGTCTTGGGCTTCCCCTGCAGCAAAGCCCTGTCATCGAGGTAGGACGGTATTTCTGGGCTACACAGAAACGTCCATGATCCCTCTTTTTAAAGCGTATTTTCTTTCAGGAGTAGATACCATTTTTCCGAACACGGTTACATCTATATGCCACTATGGTGACGAAGTTTAGTAAGAGGTTTGGTATTTTGAGAAGGCAGAGAGTGAGGAGCACATCTGGCGGACAAGCAGCAGGAACGCAGCATTGTTAGGAAAAGCAAATGAACCCAAACCAAAGTGGAATATGTTGAGATTCATTGCACTGCTGCAGAAGTGACTGTCCACAGAGACCATAAGTAGAACAAAGCCTCAGCCAAGTAAACTTCCAGGCTCTGTTCTGCAGCGAATGATTTGCTCTGGTTTCACACGTGGTTTCACCTTCATTGGGTACTGAAGAGTGAGTTGTTTGGGTGCCATACTGGTCCATTTTGGAAGTCTGGTTGCCCAGGACATATTTACAGTTGAGCAGCATTGGCAGCTTCTGTCTGGGAGCTGCTTGAGTCTGGACTAACTGGGGATGTTACTGGTCAGGGCTGAGGAGCAGTGTGGGAGCCCTCTGGCTGCTTTACCTGTGCTACAGAGCGGCCCCCTGCACGGTGGGAAAACCGTAACGTCCGTGGGAGCTGCGTGCTCCGTGTCCATGGCTGCCCACGGTTGTTTGCTTGGCATTCCCTTTACTTCCATCAATTTATTTTTCATTAAAAAAACCAGTGTCCTCCTCTGAACAGCAGCAGCAGATTATAAGGATCCGGACTCTTTCCTTTGCATCTGATTCTTCCCCTTCCACCTGCAGTATGAACAAGAGATCGCGAAGCTGAAGGAGCGCCTGAAGGTGTCGAGCCGCCGGCTGGAGGAGTACGAGCGGCGGCTCCTGGTGCAAGAGCAGCAAATGCAGAAGCTGCTGATGGAGTACAAGTCTCGGTTGGAAGACAGCGAGGAGAGACTGCGCAGGCAACAGGAGGAGAAGGACAGCCAGATGAAAAGCATCATCAGCAGGTGAGGCTTTGGGAAGTTCGGGACTGCGCAGCATGAGCAGCTCCCCTTGTCGCGCGTTTGCCTTGATGCTGAGGAAGGTAGTTGCGTGACCTTCCTGACCTCTCTGGACTGATACCGTCCTGCCTTAGAGGTGAAGACATGGGGATGCAGGTGTGGAAACTTGCCTTAGATTGCCAGGAGAGCAAAGAAAAAGATTTAGGAATTTTTAACCCTGGTCTCTGTTGGACTTATAACGGGTCTTTTTACTTACTTTGTTTGCGATCTGTACTCGGGGCAATAGTTTTTCAGAGCGGTTGCATTTTTGGCAGTGTCTGTTTTGAGAATGACAAAGTTAGGCAATTGGGAGTGTCGGATGGATAGAGAAGCTTTTCTGAGTGCGGCAGAATTCTTCTCTTGCAGAGCCGGGACAAGCAGAGAGGTCAAACCAACAGGCCAGAGTACCTGAAACACTCTGGAACGGTGTTCAGCCGTCCTAATTTGTACCTCTTTGCTTACCAGACTCATGGCAGTTGAAGAGGAGCTGAAGAAGGATCATGCAGAGATGCAAGCTGTCATCGATGCAAAGCAGAAAATTATTGATGCGCAGGTAAGGAGCTCAGGATCTCCAAGAACCAAGTGTTCTGTGCGTGGACCCCATTCTTCTCCCCTGTCCTCCCCCCCACCCCGCCCCCAACGTCGTATCTAACTCCCAAGCTGGTGTTGGCCCATGGTGTTGCACATGTGACTTACTGCCTCCGAGGAGAGAATTGGGTTTTTGAATTCATAAAGGCTGCACTGTCTGACACTGGGTTTTGAGACAGCCTGACAACAAATCACAGGGCTGATGGCTTCTCTAAAACCTTTTCTGTTTTGTGAGATCCCGAGGGGGTGAAGGAAGAGCGGTGCATTGTGTAGCCATTGTTCCAAGCGTGGGGCTGGGAACTCTGGAAAAGCTCTGCCTCGTCCCAGCATAAATTGCCATGTGCATGCATCTCAGCTGTGCAAGCTAAGAGCATGGCTTTGAACGTTTGAGTCAAGAAAAGAGAATGCTTGCAATGGAGCATTGCCCTGTATAATGTCCTGTGTGGCATTTCACCCCATCTGACCGTCCCCCGCAGGCCCGGAGAAATGCCTGCGCTGCCACAACCCTGCAGTGCTTGCCGCAGCCGACACCACTTAGCTGTGGAAAGCGGGACCCAGCGGGCAATGCATGCGGGTGTATTGTGTGGGATCATTCCAGCTTTTCTTCTGTGTCTGTGCTGATCCCAGAGAGCAAAGCTTGTTCGAGAGAACCCGAGGCTGGTTTGATATCTGCCTGCCATGTTATGTTTGTGATATTTGCGTTTGGAGGACGTCTTCCCTGCTTCTGGGCTTTTCAGTAGTTCCAACTGTAAACTTTCCTTGAAGGATCATCTTAAGAAGGTGACCTGTTTCAGGAATAACCCAAGTTATTTCAGAAAGTTGTCTCCCTCCACAGCGTGGCAGGATGGGGAGCCTCAGCTGAACACTGTTAAGGATGGTGGATTGGAGTAGAGGTGTCAGTGAGCACAAAAGGGCATCCTTCAGCCACTCTTATTTTTTCCTGTTGAATGGCCAGCAATAATAGAAACATTTGAGCTCACACGGAACTGTAGGGAAAAATAAAAAATACAGAAAAAAGCTGTGTTTTAAAAAGCCTGGTAACACCAGGAGGATATTTATAGCAGATTCCTTTTTTGATAATTTGAAAAGTTCTGGTTTTCCTGCTGCCTCTGCCCATTTTCCCACAGTTCTTTAGAAAGACTGTTCATGAAAGCTGGATTTTTGGATCCGTGCCATCTAATCTGAATAAATCACTTGTGTACAATTACGTGGCACTTCTGTTACCTAGCCTCGCAGGATAAAAAGGAAAGCCTACTGGAATTACACCACGTGTAGTTCCTAGTTCTTGTGCGAGATGCTCTGCATGGAGGCTCCAGTGTGGCCAACCTTCTGAGGTGCAGCTCAAGGTGAAATCCTGGCTGTGAGGGCTTGCACTCGGAATGCCGAGTGGGAGAGCCCAGTGCTGGGGGGTCAACAGGAACGTAGCCAGGTACTGTAGTTTTTTACTTTTCTTGGTGGAGGGGAACAGTACAGCAGCCTCCAAGGTGATCAAGGAGCATGGCAAGTGTAAGCTGTAGAAGTAGAACTTGGACGTGCTGGGCTGGTTTTTTTGGAGGTGGGCAGAGTCAGGGCACCTTGCTGATGGAATGGCAGCTCATCCAGACAGCAGCCTGGTGTTTGAAGGTGGGTGATGCCTTTTGCAGCTGCCTCAAGAAGGTGAAAGGGGCACTGAGCAAACTCACAAAAGGTGAGTTTTGGAAGGAAGGATTTGAGAGAGTGTCAGTAAGCACCTTGCCCTTCCTTTAGCTGGCTGTGCCAGCAGGCGCTCAGGCTCGGTGTGAGGTTAGGGACCAGCTTGATCCCCCCGTGTCACCAGCTGGCAGAGGAGACTGCTGCTGGCTTGTCAGACCCTCAGGGCCAGGAGGGTGTGCTCCTTGATCACACTTGATCAAATGGTGCATCCTTTATCCCCTGCAGTGGAAACTGTTGAAAAAACAGTGGCGTTTAACAATTCCTCCTTTAATCTGACATTTTTTCTTCCAACGTGCTGTTAGCCGCTAGGGCAGGTAAGGTTATCGGCAAACCTCAACTGCTTCAAGGTCAAGCAGTTCATGGGGGAAGCTTAGCTGCCATTGCCCTTCCATGGGCACCTGAGCGGAAGGGGAAAATGCTGAAGGATTCAGAGCAGACACACCAGAGGAGCCCAAGCGTCTGCTGGGGTCTGTAGCAACCTATGTTTGCTCGGAAGGTTTTCCTTAGTCTGTGATTTGTTTGGCAGGGGGATATGGCAGCAGCTAGAAAAGAGAGGGCCTTTTGTACGTCAGGCTTCAGGAGTGGAGTTGGAACCTGGCTTATCACACCTGCCCGAAGAGTTCAGTGGCTGCTAGGAAGCAGCGGTAGCCCAGGCTTCTTGTGCTCAGTCACATCGATGGACACAAGATGCTTTTCGGGATTTGCTCTCGTGTCGTGGTCGGGTGCAGCACCCGCTACCGCGCCGACACAGGAGGCCAGCCTTGTTCTCCGTCTGCGTGCAGCGCCTGGTGCGTGCTGGGCACCCCTAGGCTGGCGCTGGGGGCAGGGGCTAGGTCTGCCTACGCTCTCCTTGGAGCAGCGGAGCTGCAAAGAGTTACTAGCCCAGTTGCTATTGCAAGTGACATCTCCGCTGTGTTAAATTACAGGTCATAAATGGGGATGAGATAATTCCAACAGGCAAGTAAACCCAATCAGTTCTCTAGCTGAGCAGTACCCAGTCCTGGCCCAGCGCACTGACCTCCTACCCATTCCAGCTCCTCCCGCTCCGTGTGCCCAATTCCTGTGCGTTACAGACATCTCCGCTAGGTTGTATTTTCCTTTGAGCCAGACGGTGCCTCTACTCACCAAGCTCACGCTTTTAAGATTGATTTTTCCAAGTGTAGGTTTCCAGCTGTTTTGTACACTGGCACAGTGAGCACGTATCAGTGCCAGAAAATAACCAGCCTTTAATTTTTAACTCTTTGGAAAGCTATATTCTTTGGAAATAAATTTGAATTTGAAATTTTATATTCCACTGAAATGTAGTCCGACGAGGAGGAGCTTTAAGTTGCTGAAGAGCACGGTTCTGCTCAGGGAGCTGTGTTTTGCAGGATTTATCTCTGCGTGGGAGGGAATGCTACGGCCTTTTCCTGCTCCGTGGTCTGTTCTCTTTGCTCGCATCGGCTGGATCAGGGCACGTGCTGGGGCAGGCTGTAGCCTGCCTGGCTGTTGGTTTCTAGTGCCTCCTCCCCCATTTGCTCTGCTCTACAGAGCTGGGTCTCTTCAGGGCTGTAATACAAGCAGTACTTAAATTCTGCTTTGTTTTTGCACCCTGACGCTTACCCCCGGGGGGAAGCCCGCTGAGAAAAGCAAACATGACTCGATTACTGATGTACCAGGCAGCTGATACGCTGGGATCAAAATCTCAAGGGGCTGTTGCAGCACTTAGGTCTCCTGAGCAGTATGTCCGAACTATCCCTTAATGTCTGTGCCTCCTGTGCATCGTTTTTCCTTCCATTTTGTTTCTCAGTGGGCTGGACTGGGAATAAAATTCCTGCACGCAGCTTTTTTTCATTCAAAGAAATTAGACATTTTTCCTTCTGAAAGAAAAAAAGCCAATCAGCCGGTAGCATGGAGAGCATATTTACCCTTTGCCATCTCTTTTGCTTCTTTGTTTGGCTGCATCTATTCTTTTTTTTTTTTTTTTGAGGGAAGATGAAAATTGTCATTTCTGATCGTGTCACCAACTCTTGGGCTTGACCCACCCCCTAGTGCTTTACCCCACTGCAGATAATCCAGCTGTTAGCAGGCTGGGTTTTGTTGATGGCTTTTTTTATTTTTTATAAATTTAGTACACCTCCTTGAGCTTTCAGCTAAAAGTAGAGGCTAGCACTTCGTGAGCGAGAAGAATCAAAACGGGCGTGTGGGAGCCCTGGATTCGGCGGAGCCCGGGAGCCCTCTGAGCTGGAATGGGTCTAGGAGCAGTGTGTTCAGTGTTTGTTCTTGTGTTCTGTCGATGGCATCTCCCCTCCACCCACACCGCCCTCTTCCCCTTCACCTCAAATAACCCCTTAGTTTTAGCTTTTGGCTGCTTCTTCTCTATGTTGCTGTTGCACCCTCACTCCTGCTGGTGACTGCAGGCTGCCATTATCTGCTTTTTTTTATTATTATTTATTTATTTCAAGCATACCATGAGTTTATTCTGAGCACACTCCATCCAAAGTACAGAGACAATGGCCGTTAGATACCACTTGCACTTTTCTCTGCCAGATGAAACCTCCACCACTTTTGTTTTCTGCTGCCTGTTTCTGTTTTTCTAACATAGATTAAAAACCAATTAAATTGGCTATCGTTGTTATTAACACCAACGCCCTTCCCCTCCCCTCTGCTGGCTGAATAGCGCATGTCCATCTGCCTCGGCTGGAGGCTGCCTGGACAAAGCCACTGTGACCGGATCGATTCAGCGATGTAACTGTGACTCGCCGTCACCTCCCGTCACGCCAAAAGGCCAGGAGGGCCAGGCCAGCCTGGGGAAAGCCCGTGGCATGCGGGGGCCGCGTTACCCCAAGAAAACAGAAAGAGGCAGACATCCCATCTTAGTGGAGAATGTTAGCCAAGCTGCCTCTGCCTAGAAATCACCTGAAGACACTGTCACAGCCCCGGGCCCTGGAAGTTCCCCGTGGAGCAGGCTGGTGGGGCAAAGGCGTTTCGCTGGCGAGGGAGCTCTGACTTTGTGGGGTGTTTGTTGCAGGAGAAGCGGATCGTGTCCCTGGACTCTGCCAACACGCGGCTGATGAGTGCCCTGACGCAGGTGAAGGAGCGCTACAGCATGCAAGTCCGCAATGGCATCTCCCCCACCAATCCCACCAAGCTTTCCATCACGGAGAATGGTGAATTCAAAAACAGCAGCTGCTAACTGGGCAGATGCTGCCGGCCATCTCCCCAGAAGGGCAAGAGGGCGCAGACTCAAGAAACCTTCAACATAGCCCCCCCTTCCCCTTACAGGTTTACATAATGCTGCTAACAAAATTAAAAAAAAAAAAAAAAAAAAAAGAGCAAGAAGAACTCTGAAAGGTGGGCTTTGATTCCCCACTCCAGGCCAGGAGAACTGGGCTCCCGACCGCAAGTCCTTCCATATCACTGTGTAAATAGAGGGAGCTCTTGGGTCATGTACAGAAAATGCCGATGTAATATACCAAAAGGAAGTGAATACTGTAGATTTTTTTAATTATTGCTATTTTTATTATTATTATTTTTTTTTCTCTTGTTGAAAGCACTGCAGTCCTTGGAGGAGGAAGAGGGGGGTGTGAGTGCATGTGTGTTGTGGGTGCGAGAGCGAGCGAGCAGCAGTGGGTTACATTAGGCAGCGGCTGTATGTGTCAGGCTGGCTGATACACGTACACGAGTGGAGTGAAATAGCGGTGAAATGAATTCTGTAACAAAACTCATCTGCTGGTTTTATTCCACTCTTCTCTAGCTGTTCTTTACCTGAATGCAAACTCGATAGCAAACATTTTTAGCAAGAAAATGGGCTCTTGCTGGATCCTGTACCTACTTTCAGTAGGGCTCTGGCAAAAAATTGCCAGTCTCTTTGAACAAGGTGAAAACTTGGAGCAGCAAGCGTGTTTCCTTGCATTTGCACACAGTCAGGCTTCCCATCAAACAGACAGAGGGAATCTGCAGTTTTTCGAGGTAGGATTCTTTCTTTTTTACCCCAGTTCTAATGCAGTTTTATATTTTCTGTTTTGAGAATTTACAGACCTGTAAATACTTTTTTTAAAAAATTTCTATCCAGCCCCCACTCTATGCCCCTCTTCGGTGGCGCCTTGAATTCGTTCCCTGTGCTCCGTCGGGAACAGCCAGGTTAATGCTCTGAGGAAGGGGCTGGCCCAAGGCGCCCACGCCCAGCAAAGTATGCAAAATCTCCTTTTTTTCCGAGCAGATTTCTATCTTTTAACTCTTGTTTAATTTCATTGTTTCAGCTGCTAGCTTAGCCAGTCTACTTCCAATGAAAGATGCTTTTTGCACGTTTGTGTTAAAAGATCTTTCATTTCCACTGATTTTTTTTTCCTTTTTCTGGATACTTTAAAGGAGTTATTTTGAAGTTCTGTACACACCAGTTTGTTCTTAAGGAGTTTTGACTAAGCTTTCATCTCCAATTACTTCCAGTTGCATTTCATAGAAGCATACTTACAGGCTGTATGTGAATGCATATATAATGACAAAGTGACCTTCTTGTGGAAGATAATGACGTTCTCAAACTGTAAAAGATTAACAGTAAATGGCACAGTATCGTCCATTCTCATGATTTCATCAAATGCTACAATATTTAGTTTGTTTGGTTTTTTTAAAGCCCTAGATTCTGGAAGCAAGTAGTAGTGTGTGAATCTTCACTTTCACCTTTTGGTGTACGTTTCTAGCCCCCAGACTCACAAAGTGAATGAAATTACTGCGACAGCACTTGAACTTCAGAATTATAGAAATATAATAGCGAGCGTGATGAGCCATTCAAACATGTTATGGAAATGAGAGCTTGGAAGAGTTGGCTGCAGAGCGAGACAAGACCTTGCGCAGGTGCCTGGGCACGGGGGGTGTTTGGCACAGTCAGGCCACGAGTTAATGAGGTGGCTGGGGGGCACCTGGCTGAACCCCTACAGCCTGCGGTACGGGAAGGTCAGTGGGGGAGCTGGTCAGCCGTGCTGGCCTTGGCTTCTGAATCTCTAAAATTGCCCTACATTACAAAGGTGACCGTTCCTAAACCAATTTCTTGACCTCCTGAAAGTGACCCGTGTTGCCTTGACCAGGAAGGATCGGCAGTGCCCAGGACCCAGCTCAGCATCTGTGGTCAGGTTGGTTTGGTCTGCGGCGATGCATTTCTCTCGCCTCCATGAAACTGTCGCGGTATGTCACTGTTCAGCCCGACTCTTGTGTCACGATACTCCAGTTAAACACCATCACAGGGGTGTGTTACGTCACTAACGGTGCGTCAGTACAGAAACTGCGTCTCCTGCACTGTAGGATGTACAAGAGAAACGTGGATGCGTCTCTCCCAGGAAGGCTTTCTGGAGAAGACTTGGCTGCAGCAAGCTGGGGTTTGCGGTTTTTGCTTAGCCTGTCAGGTGAGAGCTGCTCCGGCCGCTCGAATGCGCCTTGGTACCGCGGGCCAGGAGCATCCCTGGCTTGTTCCCGGTGTGTCGCAGCCGCGGCAGCGCTGCCTGGCGCACCTGGGGCTGTGCTCTGCATGTCCCGAGTAGTGATCACTTTTCCATACTTCCCAAACCGTCTTCCAGCTCTGGGTCATTGCTGGCATCCGATACGTTCTTCCTCAAACTGTGTCTTTGAGTTCCTCCTCCTTTCCTTCTCCCTTCACGCATCACAGCTGTC
Organism: Falco cherrug; assembly: GCF_023634085.1. Classification (NCBI taxonomy): domain Eukaryota; kingdom Metazoa; phylum Chordata; class Aves; order Falconiformes; family Falconidae; genus Falco; species Falco cherrug. Next base: position 6,392,513 of record NC_073708.1, read on the forward strand.
GGCAGTCTATCGAGTTTGTATTGATCTGTCTTGTGAGTAGCTCTCTTTTACAAGAAACCTTTGCAAACCCTTTTTGTTGAGTACTTTGGTGTGATCTGCATCTCCCCATCGCTGTGTACATTAATTAGACAGCTTCATTGTGCGAAATCTGTTCCCCAGCAGTAGCCTTTTCAGATGGGTAGGTGCATTGCTCACTTCATACGCGGTGCAAAGAGGACGGGTGTTCTGTGACGGGGACCTAAGAGCAAGCGGCTGTAGGAGTGCGTCGACTAGGACGCAGCAGAAGCAGATACATCATTCTGGTGGCGTTGGTCTAACATTAACCGGGGAAGTGCATTTCACCGGCGCTCCCCAGCTGTCTGGTAATCCATCAGAGGTCACTGCCTGAGCTGTGCGGTTTGATGCTGAAGACTCCAAAGCATCCATTTTGGTTTCTGCAGAGAAACGCAGCAGGGGCAACATTTCAGCCCTGAATTTTAGAGGGGAAATAATACCTGCTCCAAGATCGGTATGTTTTGGCGAGGTCTTCAGTAACGTGTCTTTCTAAAATACACCTTCTCCTCTGTATTTCTTAAGCTTGTAGAATGCTTGTAGGGAAAAGATGCTAGTCTAAAACAGCCTGAACCATCGGTGTCGTCCTCATAGCTTGTTGCTAGGCTGGTTATTTCTTTCCTATTTCAGTTCCTACTCTAAAGTACAACGTGTGCTCCTCTCAACTCCCGCTGTAGAGGAGAAGCTGCCTGTCAACCCGAGAGGGGGTGAAGGTTGCAGGCTCGCAGTGCTGCAAGACCAAAACTGATTAGTGCAGCACAAGATGTTGTGCTCCTGAGTTCTGCTGGCAGCTGTCTTTCCTGGTTTGTTACCAAGCAGTTTTCTAGAGAAATTTTAAGCTGCCTCAAGCCGACAATATGTGAAAATGCCAGTTCCTGTTTCATCCAGTCTGACAAAATCCAAGTGGCACTAAACCACGTGGCAGCCAAAAGGCCTGTCTGTTTAGGAGCAAGGGCCCTACGGGGCCTGAGAGCATTTGGTTTCAGACTAGTAGCCCGTGGTCCCTGCAGCAGTGAGAGCAGTAGCAACTAGCAGGACGTCTGACGATGCGCATCAGAGACGTTAGGGTTTGGTTCATACTTCCAGCACGTGCATTGGGCTGTGTCTGATGCTGTTGTAAGGAGCTGCTGCTCTCATTTGGAAACAGCTGAAGTAGTGCAGGAAAAAATTCATAGCCTGTAGCAGTAATTCTCGTGTATTCCTAAGGCTGAAACAGAAAAGTTGCCCATCTTGGCGTCTCGGTCCTTGCTGGCCACGTTAGTCTATTACTGGGATGGTTTTTCCCAGCCCCCAAAGCCAGCTGGGCTCCCGAGTTGTCGCTAGAAGCTCAGAGCCAGCATGGCAGGGTGGGAGATGGAGGGGCCTTCTGTGGCGCCGTGGCCACCTGCCACGTTGCGTGTGGCATCTGCAGCATGTGTGCAGCAGGGGTGGCCCGGACGGCGTGGGCTGGGCACTGGCGGAGAAGTGAGGGAGCACGGCGAGGGAGCAGCAGCATCCCGTCACTGCCCATTCTTTGCAGCTCCGGGAATTCGGACCTTTTTTTTAAGGGAAATAGATTTCACATCCAGGAAGTACCAACAGTTACTCCTCTGGTGCACTAAAAGTGGGCAGCTACACGTAAAAGCACAGATTTGTACGGCTGCACGGTTTGCGACATTCCTCTCCGGTGGCGTAACGCAGGCAGGCGATCCCGAGGCGCGCGGGAAGGGATGTGGGTATTTTCTAGTTAGAGAATCTGAGGTGTATCCAGTAATAAATTCTGTATCCATTTAATAAGTCATCCAAAAAATGGGTCTTATTTTATGTTCTTGAAATTGCTTTGGGTTGGCTTAGGCTTTTTTTTTTTTTTTTTTCTAATATGATATATTGATTTAATGATTTAATGCTTGCTTAAACCCACCAGCTTTTAACTTCATCTGAACACTCGATGATTGAAGTCCATCGGTTTTACAGCAGTGCCCGTGCAATGTGTCAGCAGTAATTATCTGCGAAGGTCACCGTGTCTGTATGAGTTCTGTCTGTTCTGCAAAAATGTCTGTGTCGTTCCTGGCAAATAATCCCTGTCCGGGTTGAACCGTTAGCTGTATTGCCGTCCGTGAGGAGCCTGGTCAGGCACAGGTATCCGGCTGAGTCTGACAAAGCAAAAAGAGTTACATTTAGGCTGATGCTTTTAGGTATTTCCTTCTGCACAGTAAGTTAACTCCCGTGAGAGCAAGCATGTCGTTACAGATCATGCCTGCCAGGAATCCTACCTGTAAAAATAGATTTTCTGTCTCAAGGGCCTTAATAAGAGTGTTACTACACAGAACTGTTTTACAATGATAGCTCTAAATAATTTATTTTTTATTTCAACAAAGTACATCTTAAAAAGTAATAAACTTGTTTTTCAAGCCGTATTTTTATGCTAGTAGCACTGGACTGTTTGGTCTCTGAGATCCATTTCTGCATTTCATTGCCTGGGTTTGTTCTAAAGAAGATTTATTTTTGTTCTGTGAATAATTTTTGAAGGTTCTTGTAATATGTACAGATATAGATACATTTGAGGTCTTTTATTGATATTCCTACAAAGAATACAAATAAACTTTAACTTTAAACAATTTGGACTCAGTAAACCTATGCTGATTGAGAATTCTGCTCTTTCTGCCCTCGGGTTGTGCTTGGGTTTTGTGTAACTCCAGAGGGTGGTGGGAGATTCAGTGTAACTTACGTTTGGGATGGCGTAGCTCCCGTTCGGCGCCTGGAGCTCCCAGAGTGACCCCCGGGGGTGCAGGGCTGAGCCGAGCAGCAGGATTAATGCCGTTCTGGTGTTCCTGCAGCTGGGTGGGTTTGCTGGGGTGTCCAGCTGTGTGCAGCTCTGCCTCCCCGGTCACCGCCTGCCTTTTCCGAAGCTGTCCTGGAAAATCGCTGGCGTTGTGGAGTGAGAGAGCGACAAGCTGTGGAGACGCGGAGAATTGCTCTCTGCCGCTTCTAGGCATGGGATTCCTCGGATAATAACATCCTAAGAAGGCAGAGAGAGAATTACCTCGTATTAAGTGATGTGTTTATGCCTCTCATGCCAAACCAGCAAATTCCGTGTTCGGGGAGCTCCTGGTTTGCAGTTCTCATGCACCAGCCCAGCGCTGCGGTGCTTGAGGCGTGGGCACACAGGAGGAGTTCACAGAAAATGCTGGATTCTAAGCCATACATATTTATTCTTCATACGTGTATGAAATCTTGTATCTTAACGAGTGAGAAGACCTCTGTCATAGCGTGAAACCTGTACTCGAGGGGATGTTTTGCTAAAAGTCTTTGTATTTTCATTTCACATGATGCTTTTTTTTCCCATCGCTTTGAAGCCTGCAAAATACACACAGCGAACCTCGAGTTGTTACCGTGTGCCTCCACCCTGGCCCGACGCTTTGTTGTGTTCAAGTCCCCCTGCATGTTCTGCCTTGTTCTTGCTTAGGCTGTGAGTTTTCCATGCCGAGAGCTGCCTCCCTGCATGTCCGTACGGAACCCGAAACAGCGGGTGCCTGATGCTTCTGGGCACGAGGGCAGCGCTGGCAGCGTCCCTGAAGGAGGTGGGTCTGCAAATTCCCACACCCATGGCTCGTCCTCTCTCGGCACTCGCCCAGCAGTCGCCCGCTCCTCGCCCAGCAGTCGCCCGCTCCTCGGGGCGATGCCAAGCGCTGCCCAGGGAGCTGCCTGGGTGTGAACAGGCGAGGCAGGAGCCGGGGAGGGGAGGGGTAGGGTGGGATGCAGACCCTAGCAGGCAGAGTGACATCAGTGTTGTGTTTGCTGTCGTGGTTTTGGGGAGGGATGGGGTGGGGGGGTCTAAGGGGCAGAGGGACGGGCGGGGGAAGGCAGGGCTGGGGGAAGGAGACGGCCGGAGGGCGTGCTGAGTGACGCGAGGCAGAGCCAGAGCATTGCACAAATGCCAGTTAGGGCGACACTGAGATAATACAATTAAAGCTGTGGAAATTCTGGGCTTTTTGGTGACTGTCCCAAAGCAACTGATGGTCAAGTGTTCTGTCCTGCTGGGGATGCTGAATTCCCCTTTACCTTGAGTGTGCTCCTTCGTGCCACCGAGTAAAACTCCTGTACGTGAATATGCGAATTCTTTCTCCGTTTCTGCAAATTCTTTCCCCATTTCTGGCCGTTTTGGACAAAACGCACAGGGCTCTGGCGCCTGTCCTTGTTGCTCTTGCAGTTCACCTGCTCCAGCTGGGAAATTCCTCTGGGGAGTCTCTCCTCCAAGAGTCCTCCTGCCCAAAGGATGGAAGTGTAAAACCTTTAATCATTTCCTATGCACAAGAACATGTGTTGCTGCTTTAAGTAAGCAGCAGCTGATGCTTAAATCCATTAGCAGATGGAATACCAATTTGCTTACGCTGAGATACAAGTCTCATGAGAAGAGAGTCTCTGCTCGGACTGGAACCCATCTCACATTGCTGTCCTTCACCTTTGTTCTGGTCCCACAGATTAAATATCCTCGTGTCTCCAGAAGATGTATTAAATTCCTGCTTTTTGCTGTGAGAGGTAGATCAAATGTCTTGGTTGTAGCCACGAAACCTGGCTACCCATCAGTTCTTCCTGCAGCGAGTATGGGTACCTTGTCCTTAGCTCCATGGGAACGTGCGGTCCTGCTGATGCGACTGGAAACACGAGTTCCGTGGACCCGAACCCCCTTTCCAGCACCTTGCTTAGCCCAGCCCGGCAGCAGAGCAGCCTTGGCTGAAAGAGAGGAAATTATTGCCGATATTGCAGACCTGAGGTAGCTGCTGGGAGCAGGGCACCTGGGGTAGGTGTTCCCTGCATCCTCTGGGTTCTTCCAGCTTTTATGCTAAAATACGACCCTAAGGGCTGTTGTGTTACTGTTGGGGAGAGGGGGATCGTGAGGGACGGATACCTAGGGTTGACACCAGGAATGAAGGATGATACAGTGGTGACGGGATGAAATGTGATCTGCGCAGAGGCGAATGATGCTCCTCACCCCCTTTTCTCCACTCTCCAGGCTTCTCTTTGCAGCAGGATACAGATGCTGGAAGCAGTTCCTATTTTCCTTGGCAAGGAGGAAGTCCTGCATGCAGCGAAGGAGGAAGAGTGTCAGCCAAGTTGCAGGCCGTGTTTATCCACCCCTACCCTTTGTTGCTTCTCTCCCTTCACTTAGCTCACGTAAGTCGGACAACATGCAGGTGCTGTGACGGACCCTGCCTGAAACTGCCGATTTATGGATTATTACTGTAGGAGCGGCTGTTCTGTTGATGGGAGCTGTATCGATGGCGTATATCCCCCGCCCAGGGGGGACCCTATCGCTCCCTACAGCTGCCTGACAGGAGGGTGTAGCCAGGTGGGGGTCGGTCTCTTCTCCCATTTAACGAGTACCAGGACAACAGAAAACAGCCTCAAGCTGTGCCAGAGCAGGTTTAGATGGGGTATTAGGAAAAATGTCTGCACTGAAAGGGTGGTCAGGCACTGGAACAGGCTGCCCAGGGAGGTGGTGGAATCACCGTCGCTGGAAGCACTTAAAACACACGTAGATGTGGTGCTTAGGGACGTGGTTTAGCAGTGGACTTGTCAGTCCTGGGTTAGCAGCTGGACTTGATGATAATCTTAAAGGTCTTTTCCAACCTAAATGATTCTATGATTCTATACATCACTACCTATTGTTTTATATCTCCTGATCTTCAGAGTCACATGAGAGAAGACCCATTTTCAGAACTATGGGCCCAGTATATTTACAAGCAAATCTGAATACTAATGAATGTAATCAAACAAATGCAAAGTACCACACACAGCATGTGGTATCTTGCAGGGACCGTCCTTCCTGGGAGTATGTGCAATGCCAGTGTGTAACTTGTTAGAAGGCTCCCAGAGGCAGCCGTCATGCAAAATGGCTTTGCATTCAGAGGTGCAAGCGAAACCTGTCGGGGAAGGGAGCTGAACACAGCAAAGCTGCAGTAGGTACCTGCCTGGGAGACAGTTGCCTTGGAACAGCCTACCACGGCTGCAGACTGCTGGCTGGAGGCTCAGCACCGGCGCTGCTTCTGATGTTACAGCCCTTGTTTGTGCTGGTCGAGGCAGAAGGAAAGGTTCCTCTCTTCCGGAGATGTAGAAGAGAGGAGGTTGAACAAGACCCGCTACACAAAAGCACGGTGTGGGTAACAGGGTGGCACGAGCTCGTTCAAAGTTAAGACGCTGCTCTGAGCCCTTGGCAGGATAAGGGAGAACAACCGGCAGCTCGCCCCGAGGAGCAGCAGCCACAGTTCCCGTCCGGAGGGGCTGGTTTTGTCTCCATGGAAAGGTCTGGGCATTTGGGTCAGCCTCTCCTGATCCGGGACCTGGCAGCTGGGAGGGAGGGCAGAGCAAGGTGCTGGCTGCTGGTTTCCCCTTTCTTCCCTAGAGGGCAAGCCTTCTCCGAGGGAGCTGCTCTGGCAGGTAGCCTGACCGTGGCACCCTGTGCGCATTCAGCAGCTGACTCTGTGCAGAAAACGGATTTGCAGAGCCAGCATTGTCTCTGGAAGGAGGAGTTGTCCTTACCGGGGACACTAACTAGGACTGTCCGGTAAAATCCTACTTTCTAAAAGCCTTGAAAAGGTGCTGGGTGCATTTCGGTTCTCATCACAGCCAGAGAATTTATTTCAGCCTCCAAATTAGCTGAAATACAGGGGAGTGTACATCCCCTTGGACACAGGGCTTTGCCCTCCAGCTCGTACCCGGGATGTGTGTCCCTTTTCCCCTTAACCTCAGGTGTGGCTACATAGGCTGTGTTTCACCACTCAAAGCTTTGCTCTCCAGTAGTACCTCTGTGTGCACCAGTTCTTCCTCCAGCACTTTTAAAGGACTTTTCAGGACTCGGGACGCCCCTGGTGGGAAGGCAATGAAAGAGGAGGACCAACTTCCCTCTCTCTGTCAGTACCAGAAACCACCGCAAATTGTTCTTTTGTGTTGCAGGATGTTTTTTAGGATCAGGAGTCGCTGAAGAAGTTAGGCCCGATTAAGACTTTAATAACTGGGACTGCGTGGAGCACTACCTTTCAGATTTTTCTCCGTCACTAGGAAACTGTGCAAGGTCGCTCCCTGCTATGCCAGGATCTGTGCTCTGCTGGGATGCAGTTGGAAAGTTATTGCTACAGCAACCCGTAAGGCTAGAAAAGCTGATAAAATACATGCATCTCCTCGGGCGGTGACTGAAGGGCAGAGAGGTTGCTTCTCCTGCAGTAACTTTTTTTTTTTTTTTTGTGGTGGCTTGTTGGTTGGTTGGTTGCTGGTTTTTGTCTTGAAAGAAATAAATTTCCTGCGGGCAGATTCCAGATTGTGGCTTTGGCAAAATAGGGAGCTTAAAACGGAAGGTCCATCTGCCCTGACTGCTGACTTGACAACTGGGATGCTGGAGGAAGCCGAGTGCCTGAAAAGGAAAGGCGGGGAGACCTCGGAGGCAGCCTGCTCCGTCCCGCGTGCGCAGCCATGCTCTGTTCAGTCACGGCTGACGTGGTTTTATGAGACTTCTGCCAACGCGTTGGTGGTCTCACAGCTGCTAGGAAATGTTCCTGAAGGGCTAGATTGGGTTTTTTACTGTAATGACTGTCCTCCCGAGAGTTAGTGCAGGCGTTAATGCTCCCACCTGTATGCAAAGCATTTCCTGTTCTGGTTGGGGACAGAAGCCTGTGTCAGCTGCTAAAATCTATGGGCAGCAGAGGATTCTGTGAAGAGCAGGCATCAGTTATCTCAGAGATCAGAAATCCTGGGTAAAAAGAGCCATTTACGGGTTTACTGCTGGTAGTGGCTTTTCAAGTGCCATTCAAAACTACTAAAATTATCTTGTTAGCCACTAACCTCTGGGAGCTGCGTGCTGATTACAGCAGTTCCTAAAAGAAGCTGGGCGGCAGTCCCAGACCTTACACAGATGTTTGTGCCATGTCAGCCAGCTGCAGGGGCTGGTCCCTGCCGGCTCAGCCCCGGGCCGGAGTGGCTGCAGTGCTGTGGGTCAGGAATGGGCTGCACTGGCAGAGCTGGGTGGAAGTCAGCTGCCTCCTGCCCAGATGCCATGCTCTTCAGCAAGAAGCCACCGTCAGTCACAGAGATGCTGAGAGGAGGGGTAAAGGAGCTGGGTGCAGAAGGAAGAGCTGTTTGTGGCTGCCCAGAACAGGAATGAGCTGACAGGAACGTGTGTGCCCCATCATTTGGAGACCCTCAGGCCACCTGCACCAGCGGATGGGCAGCCCCCTTGCACCGAGGGTGTCTGTCTGTCCCAGGTTGCAGCTCCTGTGTTCAAAGACAAAAGATCAGAAATGAGACTGTGCCCTGAGGTTTGTCCCCTCGGTAAGGAGCTTGGCTAGGCCTTGCTTCAAAAATACTCAGGCATCTGGTTTCGGATGTATTTAAGTATCTTTAGGGTGTGAGTATTGGCTGGTTTCAGTCTTGCTGTTCTGGAGACTAAGGCTTGGGCGGGTGTTTCCTTGGTGATTTTGCTCTGTGCAGCTTTCCTGTATTCACACATTTCTCTGCAGTTTTCCCAGGTGTGGGACTATGATGGTGTAGATTTATTCTCTCTAACGGGGATTGGTCTGTGGTATATATACTTTCTAATAGGGCCTGTAACAGTAGGACAAGGGGTAATGGTTTAAAATTAAAAGAGGATAGATTTAGATGTTAGGAAGAAATTCTTTACTTTGAGGGTGGTGAGAAGTGCTCAAGGCCAGGCTGGACGGGGCTTGGAGCAACCCGGTCTGGTGGGAGGTGTCCCTGCCCACGGCAGGGGGCTGGAACTAGGGGATCTTTAAGGTCCCTTCCAACCCAAACCATTCTATGATACAGCTCATGCTCATGCTTCTCAACAACCTTCCCTTCCAGGTTAGGGGAGTAAAACGCTAACTTAGCCTCTTCCTGATCCTAAACAACAAAGCAGCTTTTGCTCCAGATCTGTTCATTGTGCTATCTGGTGTAAGGTAAAAGGGCTTTTATCGCCCCACAGTCCCAGGGGCATCAGCAGATCTTTGGGTGCCGACCCCACAAGCGCAAAGCAGGATGCAATTAAGTAGTTTGAAAATGTATCTTGACAACTAAGGTTTTGTACCTTTCGGTACAACATTTGCAGTTGACTCTGGTCAACGACGGGATGTGCACCATCCTAAAGAACCCATTCCGGTGGACTTGTCAGAATGCCAGCCCAGAGGCCTTGCATCAGCTGCTGATGAACACGGAGAAGTCCAACAATGTGGAATCTGCTTAACTTACAGCTGGCCCCAGCCCAGTTTGTGGCAAGCTGGCTGCCTTCCCCATGGGAAAGGTCACCCCAGCAGCTGAAGGGAGAAAATCTGGTGAGTCAGGAGTTTCGGAGTTACTATTTCAACCTGACTGTGGTTACTCCATGTGAGGAGTGGCACTTTCATTGTCAAGACTCCATATGTAACTTGTAAGTTTCAAAATTTCATTGTAGTCTCTTTAATAGATGTGTAAGTGGCTGGCTGAGTACCTACCACGCTGGTACCAGGCTGTGTGGCCACTCGTTTCTCATTCCTCTAGGTTCCCACTGCATTTTTTTGGCTTGTAAGTGCCACAGCTATCGGACAGGCCTCTACTAGCATGAGGCTGGAATGAAACTGATAAATGAGTCCTACGCACGCATGACAGGAACGAACACACTCATTGCTACAAGTGTTTCTTTAACCACTGCTCCCTTATCAGCATGAAAAACAAGTATGCCGAGTATCTCGGGCAAAACCACCTGTGCAGATGCTACCAGAGCTACAAGCATTATCAGCAAACTGGCTCAGGGACAGCATTTGCAATTCAATACACTTTGAATTGCAGTCAGTAAAATGCTCATCTTTCCCAAAAGCCTTAGGCCATCCCTGCTAACTGCCTGTCTTCTCTGAGACCACATCCAGATCTGTCACTGTGACAAAGTCCATGTAGACTTCCCACCCGCGCTGCCCTCTAATTTATGCCCTACTGAAGGACCGGGAAGGTAAAAAGGAGGACAGAGCAGCCGCTGACTAGCTAAATAACAGATCTTTCCTTCCCACCCACAGACTGGCCTGAAATATTTCTCTGTTACAGAAGTGATATATATTAGGAAAAATTAGCTAATGATTAATAGCCGTGCAGTAATGCACTGATGTTGTACATAAATAGCTCAAGATGAGGAGTGCACGCACAGCAATAATAATAGGCTGTCCTCGTATCAGCGTGGAGGAGTGGGACAAACCATGCTGAGGATTAAAGGACATTGTAATCCTTGTTCCTACAAAGAGCAAAACAGCCCCTAGCAGCAGCAGCCTTTGCGTAGGGGAAGACCATCTAGTGGGATCTGTGGTGAAGGATTGCGCCTGGGCTGTCCGACAGCGACCACATAATACTGTGGGTTCCAGTCACTCTGAACTTGGGCTCTCCAGGAGTCAATAGGCATCCAGTATTCCAACTGACCTCCCTTTTCCCGCTCCTTTCCTCACGCTTGACTCCTACCCCCAGCTATTTAGGGGTGTTTGAGGAGATATCCTAGGAAGGAGAAATGGAAAAACCTGAAGAGGAGCTGTATGAAACTGTTAGGGAAAAAGATCCAAAGAAATGGAGCTTCCCAGTGGCACATCTGTGCAGAGAACAAATCTTTTTACCAGATCTCCTAGAAAAACTGCACGGAGTGGGTACATTAGGAAGAAAGATTTTCTTGCTGCTGGGAGATGAGGGAAGGTGATGCTTGCAGAAGATCTTCCCAATCCCAAAGTCCAGGATCCAGGTGCAATAGCACGCCGTACTGCTGCAGGCCACAGGGAAAGCAGCAGCAATCTTTAATCTCTGTTTCATATCACTGGGCAGGGCTTTTAAGTGGGCTTGATAATTTCTGCTTCAATGTTCTCCTGGATGACACAGCACCTGCCAGGCACGCTTGCTGAGCTGGAGAGCTGACCTGCAAGCGTAACAGCATTTGTCCCAGGGACACAGCACGTTCACCTTTGTTTTGCTCTTTTTTGGTTTTGCTCTATCTTTGGCTTGGCTGCTTTGTATACTTCCTTTCTTGCTGATTCCGCAGAAGTCGTGCTGTCCTGGCGAGGTGTATGCCTAGATCCCGCTGTAATCCCGCAGGTTTGGTAAATCGGCTGCTGCTGCTTCCACAGAGAGGCCTGTTTAGTGCCGTGGAGGTGGCTGTTTCACCTGACCCTCTCCACTTCACCCCTCACACCCTCACACAGATGCAGCAAAAACCATTAGGCTTTGCTCTTCCATGCACACGAGTAGCGTTGCGTTTCTACCGTGCCTTCTAGATACTGGGCTATACATTTGTTTCTGGGTTTGGGTGGGTTTTTTTAAATTAAGTCTTGGCCTACTTTGACTTCTCTTGCTTTGACTAAACCAAGACTGCAGATCTCAGCAACCAAGATAACAACGTGAAGGATCCACACTGATAGACCAGTGATGAATCCAAATTCGTCCCCGCTTGCTTTGTGAAAACCTGCCTCATCTACTGGGCCCTTAAGGCCATCACCCTGGAACTCAGGAAAAATTTTCAAGAATTGAGAGGTGGAAGAAGTGATAATGTTTGTGTCTGTAGCCTTCACACACCATGTTTCTGAAGGTTCTTCACCACGTAACCTACATTCCCGTGACAAATTTTCAACCCAACAAACAAGTTAAGATCAAGCGTTGAGACTGTGAGTAAAGAACTCTGTGTTTCTGTGCACGAGGGGCAGTAATATCTCTCGCTTGGAAGCCAGGGGTTTTCTCATAAGGGTTGTGCAGCAGATCGAGCTTTGGACAAATCCTGGATAAGACACGGAAAGCTGTTGCTTAAAACGGAGATGAGAAGATTCCTACCAGACTGGAAGGCGAGTAACAATCTGTCTGACAAGGAGGGTAGTAAATTGTCACAACCTGCAGTTCTGACATCTTGTTTAGAGTTTATTTTGACCTCGGGATGAAGAGCACAGATGTGCTACCAAGGCTGCTTAGGTTGCAAATTTGGGAGCCTTCAAACACGGGAGGAGCAGAATATCTTGCAAAATTAACTGAATAGGCTGGGATAAAAAGAACAGGGGTTCAGTTGGGGCGGGGGGGAGGGGAGGAAGAAAACTGTTGCAAAGTACATACAGTAAGAATACTGTGATTGGGTTTGGATGCAATAATTAATGATCCAGTGTGTAGCAGTGGGTGATGGAATCCCACCTGGCCTATCAGCCAGCCAAACAGTAGGCATAGCAAGGCTGCTCTGCATGCAGCCATGCAAACCGTACTGGAGCCATGGGAACACTATGCAATTTGCATCTTCTTTGCAGGGATGGAGATTTGTTACCCATATTGGGTATTTTAATTCCTCCCATGTGCTCTAAGTCAACAGAAATGCTGAGGAGAATGAACTACGCAGTCACATAGGCTGGATTATTTGTTCACTGGAGACAGGGCTAAAAAGACACTTTCTAGCTTCTGTGCCACCTCGGGCAACATTTTGGAGGGTGCCAGTTGTGTTGGGAACTTCAACCGCACGTTTCAGTGTGTTATTCGAAGAGGGCAGGATCCTCTGAAGACTGGCCTTCGCAGCTCAGCCTAAAATGCGTGCCAGGCAAGCAGGACAAATCCAAACATGACTGAAGGAAGTTTAGCTGCATCTGAGGATTTTAGTGGTATGTTCTCAGCAGAGGCTTTGTGGGGTTTACCTTTACCTTCTGTTAAGCTACAATATAATGACATCCTCTTGGGAATTTGGTATATTCACTCCCTCCCGAGGCACCCAGTTTGCCAGGAACAGAACATCAACACAGAAGCAAAACTCTTGTTCGTGATTGTACGCTGCAGATTGTGGAGGTAAGAAATTAGGTACGACACACACCTTCCTGAGTCACAGCCTTTCCTGCCGGCACCTCTCTCTCTCATCAAGCATGGGTCTCTGGAGCCAGAACAGTCCCCTGCAGAGTTAATGGCAGACAAGAATAGCGCTATAAACCCCCTGAGCTCAGCTCTGACTGATGCATTAGCAGTTTTAAAGCACAAATTTATCCTAGTCATCAGAGCATGCAGATTTCTGAGATGACGTAAGCAAATCCAAAGCGATACTGCACTATCCCTGCAGCCTTGAACACGCAGCTTCGGTCTGTCATGAGCAGAAATCCTTTCTGTTCAATGGAGTATTAGAGAAAGCTTGTTTTTGTAATGTTACCTCTAAAACACTAAAAGCACTTCCATGCGCTCATATAATCTTCCTGTTTCCAGAGCAATGTATTCACCAGGTATTCTGGGAAGGAGCTTTGGCAGCCACAGTGCTTCTGTTTCACAGTGGCAGAAAAGGGAGTCAAGGAGGCAGTGTGACCTGCTCAGGATTGCACAGCAAGTCAGTATTTCCTGATGCTTTTATTTGTCCAGTGCTGCACCCGTGTCCTTGGACATCCCGGCTACAGGCTCACGTCCCTCTGTGTCAGACCCAGTGACCTGGCCCAAGGTTTATTTTCAGAGGTAGTGCTCTGGTGTCTTCCAGCTATCCTCGCTCAGTACAGAGCGCCCCAACCTTACAGCCTGGCCCTCCACAAGCGTTTCCCTTTCGGAACAGTAAAAATGATGTGGAGAGCAGCAAATTCCAGCTGGGATAGTGGGACTGCTGCTGGCTGGGAGGGAAGGCTCAGCCCGTGCTGTGTCTTTCCTTGTAGCAGATTAGAAATCATCAGCACTGGTTAAATTACTGCTTCTCTTCCTGTATTTAAAAACCGATTCAAATAATAGGAGAAGCTGGGGAAGAGATGACGCACTGTAAGTTGTAATTTTTCACTAAGAAGATTTAGGAACTGAGTTTTCAAATAGATTGTGCTTTGACGTGGTATGGGCCAGAGCCCTTAATCCCTGACACATACCCCCAAACTTATCCCAGGAGGGGAAAGGTTGGAAGGCCAAGAAGAGCTCTGGTGGAAATTGCTGCAGTTCACAACTTGTGTTGTACCGTTCCTCCTGTGCCTGCCAGCACAGGGATCTTCCAGTTCAGTTGCTTCTGCAAATCACACCCCAAACAGACCTGGCCCCCTTCCACCTCTCTCTCTTATTTGCATTCCCTGAAATGTGAGCTTTAACAATCACATCTTTTGTATTTGCATACACCTTCTGGACATTTTTGAGCTGATAGAGTAATATTAAAGGTCAGGCTGAGTAGTGAAGTGCAGGGAATTTAGATAGGTGTCTCTACCCTGGACACTTGAAGAAGGAGAAATTATTTTGGGCTAGATACTGACCTGATACGCATATAAGTGTACCAGCCTTGTGAAGGGCATCACACTGAATAATGCAATGTCCAGAAATCAGAGCCACCCAAAGCTGATTTTTTAGCTTCCGTTGTTCTGCCTTGTCCTCCCCATGCCGTATTATCAGAAGAAACTGCACACAATCTCAGTCACTGTGTTTTGCAGATATCAGATAATACAGGAAGGAGGTAGGGACCATGTAACCACACAAGATTTTTGGATGCTTATCTTTTTGTCTGTTTCTCAACCCGTGGATCTGCACAATAGGGCTGCAAATCTTGCAGAGACTGAGGCATCTGCTCCTTCAATCTCAGATCTCAAGGTGGAACGTAGATGTTAAGTGTTCAGAGTAAATCTAGCTTAATTATTTTTTCAGATATTAAAATAGTTGCAACATTACAAGTTAAAAGCAGGGACAGCATTGGTTTCGTGCTCCCCCATCCAGCTTATTATGCTTCAGCAGTGTCTGTTTTCAAAGATGACCGTGCAATGTCAAACAAGTCACCATCACCTTTGCTGCGGTGTGGAAGGTGGCAAAAATCTCCTGTCATTAACAGCACTTCCATCCCCTAGAGCTACGCTTTTTATGCACTGCCCTGTATCCCATTATTTCTGCACAGACATTACTTTTGTTTACCTGCCACGTTCTTGCCCTGCAGGCCAGTTATACAGCAATTCTCCCCAACAGTGCAGCCTTCAGGTGCAATCTCAGTGCCTGTAGTAATTATGTTTGAAGGTTAATGTTTCATGGAAATATGAAAGCATTTCTGCCCCTCAGCTTTACTTCACTTCTACTTGGTAAAAAAGCTGGAGTTTTTTTTTTTTTTCTTGTTAGTTGTGGTCTAATAGTAATCTGCTTGGCAGCTTGATGCTTGTTTCTATCCAGGGTTTTATCTACCTGGTAGAACTTAAGTGGAATATGAACTATGGTTTTGGTCGTCTTTGGAAGGTCGGGGGCTTTGAATGTCTTTTTCTTCCTGAAAATTCTCCTGGGTGTTAAAGGAATATTTGGAGCTGTCATCAGGCTGTATTTTGCCAAAGATTTCATCAAAGATCAGAAACAAGGTGTTTGTTCTAGTGACAGAAGGGTAAAAACCAAAATATTTATCTTCTGGCTTTGCTATATGACATAGAAAAGGTAAGACTGAAATAATAACTGTTTTGGCTGCAAAGAGAATCCTTTTTCTTAGAAATTTGCCTGCCGTATCTTACATGTTTTGTTTTCCCTATACAACAGGAGGGGACACACCCTTCCATAAAAATAAAATTCCTGCATTATAAAAATACTCTAAATTGACAAGAATCTCCTAAACCACCAACGGCACTAATCAGAGGGTAGGGAGATGGGTACGGATTGAGGGAGAAAGGGTTACGTTTCATCAGCAACGCTGCTGGCTTTGCTCACCATACCCCCAAGGCATCTGGTTAACATGCAGAAAGTGATCCTGGTTTTTCTTTGTCCCCGAATTGATGGGCAGCTGGTTGTATCTGCAGAGAAAGGTTAGGGGTAGGGATCCTGCCTCTCTAAAAGATGCAGAAGAAGGGAGAGATCAGCGGGAAGGCACACATTCGGTTCCCCCAGGCAATACTCCAGCAGCTGCTTGCCTCGCTGCCGGTTTGGTGCTGGGAGTCTCACCCACGCAGCTGGTTACCAGATCCAGCCAGGGCAGAGGTTCAAAAGAAGACATAGGGAATAGCCCGGGACGGGTACCCCTAAGCTAACTCACCTGGCGGTACTGGACGTGTGAATGCAGCTGTTAGAAATGAAGGCAGCTTGTCTAGCAATGTGCCCTCTCTGTGCCAGGGTGGCAGGCACCGCGCGGTGTCCCACAGCAAGGCCTCGGAGCCCCAGCGTCGAGCTGGAGCAGTCAGGCTGCCTGTGCAAGGAAAATGGATTTCTTTGATAGCTGAGTGTTATTTCAAAGCGCGGGGTGTCCAGACTCCCTTGGCATTACAGATTTGTGCTAGCAATGGAGTTATTTTGATGATAAAATGCCCACTGAATTCAAGCTGGGGCAGTTCTGCCTCTTCCCGGTGGTGATGCTGGCAGCAGAAGCAGCACAGGGATGGGGGGCATGGCTGCAGCCAGGGCGCAGCCTTCTCTTCCAGGTTCCCTCGGGAAGCCTCATTTCGCCCGTCCTGCACAAGCCACCTTTTCTCCACCTTCCTGCCACTTCGCAGACTGACGTTAATTCACGCACGTGTGCTCCAGCCTGCACGGATGCGCCACTTCCTCCTGTAAGTAAAACCATAATGGTGCTTTACTCAATGTGTTGTACAAATTGTTACTGCACGTAAAACTAGCTTTATCTGGTTTTGTCACTGATGAGCTGAACAATTAAATAGCTGCCATAAAATGTGAAATACCGGTTCTACAAGTTAGATTTTGCGTGGGACAAGAAAGGCTGGCTAATTTTTTTTCGTGTTGTTCTTGTTTAATTTTCAAGCCTTAATTGATGAATGTGATATCGTTTGATAGCTAAACATATCATACCAGTTTTGCCGTGAAAATGTTATTAAAATGAAAATAAATATGGGCTTCTATACGTAGGTGAGAGAGAAAGCACACAAGGGAATGCTTGAAGTGAACAGGTTTGGAATTTTTTCAGACAGGAAAAAAAAAACCAAAACAGTTTTGCTTACATGCAGCCCACATTGGTTTAAAACATATTTCAGATTTTGTATATGTTTTGGATCATTTAGCTGAAAATGAGGCACTGCATCTAATTATAATCTCAAAACTCATGGACAAATGCTACAGGCTCAACACTTTGAAATGTAAATATAAACCCAATAATGATACCGACATGGGGGTAATAAAGAGGTAAGAATGAGACAGGCAAAATAATTCCAAAAAATTAGGAAACAGACCCAGGGCAGTTAGGAAGGACAGGAACAGTGATGAGAAATAGAATAAAGGTTTCTAATGTTTTACAGTTACAGGACCTGAGTCCGTCTAACCCAGAACCTGTTTCCCAGAGAGTCGGTGCCTCCCAAAAAGCATAGCACATCCAGCTGGTGGTGGGGATGAGGCGGATTTGGGGGTGGGCGAGGTGATGGTATCTGCCTGAGCCTCATTTGTCACAAATTTATGCTGTAAGAGCCTAAGAGTTGCTGATGTGTAACTGAGCATTAATTAGGTCAGATGTGAACTATTTAATTATTGGCCAAACAACAGAGCTGGAGCTGGCTTTGAATTTCTCAAGGTCCTTTTCATTCAAACTGTAAAGTTAATTTAGAGAGCCATTCTGCTCTAGAAAACTTAGACAAGAAAAACCTTCCTTAAAAGCATCCCCAATTCTAAAAGTAGTTTCAAGACTTAACATCGGAAAGTGGTATCTTATCAGAGAAATAATTAAAAAAAAAATGGTTAAAGGCAGGCATAGGAGTTAGAAAAGATGAGTTTTAAATCTTAATTACTCCTAAAATCACCGCAGGGAGAGTGGCCATGGTGCTACGCCCAGC
The DNA here is from genome assembly GCF_023634085.1 of Falco cherrug. Classification (NCBI taxonomy): domain Eukaryota; kingdom Metazoa; phylum Chordata; class Aves; order Falconiformes; family Falconidae; genus Falco; species Falco cherrug. The sequence continues at coordinate 6,410,224 of NC_073708.1, forward strand.
CAGCTGGTTCGTTGGAAGATGTTTAGTGCAGTGAAGAGAAAAGTTCAAAATTTGCCAATACCAAAGAGGATGGTGATGGCTGATGCATATAATCTCAAGTAACTTTTAATCCCCAGCTCTTGAGGGCTCTTAAGGAAACAATCCTGTTCAGATCTGTAACAGCTCAAGCCCTAACACGTCAGTGTCCAAGCAGAGGTTCTCCAGTCCCTCAGCTTAAAAAAATCGTGTACTCGGCCCTGGCAGGATGGCAGAGGAATGGTTTGGGAATTTCTCCGTACCACTGGGTGGAGCTGAAGGCCTTTCTGTTCAAACCGCTCCTTTCGTAGCTTCCCTTTCATCGAGAAAAATTGTGAATCGGGCTGTTTACGGATCGATTCGGAGAGCTCATTATGCTGATGGCCTCATTCTGCTGGAAGGGGAGGTCAGTGAATGTATTTCATGGGGGATGGGGGTTCTCCAACGGTATGCAGCTGTTTGGACCTAAATGTCAGACACAGCCAGGACTTGTGATGAATTTGTAACGCAGTCAGACAGTCATATAAAATCATTTTTTAGCCATTAGATGCCTGTAATAAACCAGCCAGAAGGCTCTGACCTATAAAAGTGAAGGCAAAATACAGCAGAAAGAAACTTATCAGGGTGATGAATGTGTACGTTGAAGAGTAAGTTTGCTTTGTTTCTCACTTCGGCTTTTCTGCTCTAAATGATTTTGAGTGACAGCACCGGATCAATATAGGACGAGAGGGGAGCTTGGATCGGGACAGACGTAAGGAAAATAGGGCTTGTTTTGACAGCTAATTCTAAGCAGATGGGCACGGCAGCAGGAGGGCAAACGTGGTTATCCAGCTCACTCGGTGCTCCGAACTTGTCCTTTGTCCCGTCTCGTTTAGTTGGGCTCCAGTTCCCTGTTTTCCACCTGCAACCAGACTCCCCTTATCTCATTCTGTTTTCTTTTTCTGGTGTTTTGCGAACTGCCCTGGTTTCCTGCAGCTGGCTCAGACCAGAGCCTAGTCTCTTGAAGTCCAGCCATTTCTGTGATGGCAACTTAAGAGCCTTCTGCCCCCGCCTGTCCTCGTCGCCCCTGTGCTGGAGAGTGGCCGATGCAGAGCGAAGGCAGAACGGTGGGCTGTCTCCTCTGTTCTGTACACGCCACAGATCACCCCCTAATCCAGCAGCTTGTAACACTCGTGAGCCGAGCTTCCTGAGATGGGGATCCTGGTGGTGAAGAGCTCTGTTGAATGATCCCTGCTGGATTTAGCTATGATGACTGAACGTCTGTATGTCCCACAGCTCTGAGAGCAAAAACATCTTCAGCGGGTACAGCTGGATCCATCAGGGGCTGCGGCTTCAGGCTCTAGCACCATGAAGGTCTGCTAAGATAGCTGTGCCAGGAATAGGTGTAGATGTACAACTGTTGACCAGCATGTGCTTTTGTTACCTGGGTTTACGTCGTTCAGGCCATGAAAAGACATCCACATTGCCAACAGCTGTGACCACGGAAGGCCTTATTCTCCTCTTCTGGCTTGCTCTTCTCCTGGAGGATGTAGCCCCCTTTATGTGCATGCAGAAGAGATTGTGCCCCAGCCCACTTGAGGCAAGGTCCATCGAGTGATTTAAAGCACTGATGAAAGTGGTTAGCGCTAACTCCTCCAGCCTTGTCCAAAGGGTGAGAGAACACTCACAGAATTTCTTTTGTGGGCCCGTCTGTGGGGTGGTAACTCCCAGCTGGCAGGTGCTGATGAGCAGCTGTGAAGCAGAACATCTTCAGTCAACTCAGCCAGAAGGGCTAGATGAGGATGTCTGTCGTGCCTTGGGAGATGGGGCGGCTAATTTGGCAGAAAAGCTCTTCCTGTTGGCCACGTTGCTAATAGGAAGCCCTGCTGACACAGCTCTGCAGGTCCAGGTCCAGCTGTGAAGATATCGTGGCATGCAAATATCCCTTGTTTTCACTTTTGAAGTAATTCTGAGTATTTTCAAGATGTCAGAGTTCTTCCTGTTAATCAGTGGTTCCCTGACACACCTTGCTACCAGTCTCAACTCGTCTCTGCTCCTCTCATTTCTTCTCTTTTTTTGTAAAACTGTGTCAGCATCAGCACACACAGAGCACCCCAACCACTTCTGGCACCACCTGACACCACCCCGGAACACAGTAAACAGGTCAGACATCCCTGATTTTGGTCCATGTTTCCTCTGTACTTTTTATGCTCTGCCCTGGGCCACTGCTGATACAATTAGAGTAGACCAGCATACTCTGCCATTAGACTGTGACAAAAAAAGCATGTTTAATACTGCTTATTGATTGAAACTGGTAGAGGGATCATCTGATATCAAACACGCTCAGATATGAGAGGGGTGATGCGATTGTAACCTTTGCATCTATTCCCTGTCCCACGTGATGATGAAAAGGGATAATAATTAGACTTGTTAATAATTTAGGAAGCTAAGCAACAGCACCTGGAAATTAGGTGTCAATTTTGCAAGTTTTCCACAGAATGAGTAAGGATGAAAAATAGGTCAGGCAAAGTTATACTTTTGTCATTTTATAGAGGATAAGGAAGTATTTTTAGCAAGAAGAAAATGCTTTCTCTGCCTAGCAGTGCAACACGAGTAGGTACCCATAACAGATGAGCTTTATGACACGTGATCATTCTAGGCTTGACAAATCACTGATGCTTCCCACAAACACTCGGCAGGAGGGTCAGTTGGTGGGTGAGCACCTGTGCTAGCCGTCTCTCTGTGGTGATTTGAAGGGTCATCTTTATCTTACCCTTTTGGCTGAGAGAGATTATAATTCCACAGGGCTGTGTTCTGGCATCAATTTGTTTAGTTTCTGATAGTAATTTTCGAGAGCCAGCATCCTAAAACACTGTTTCTCAAAGTTTATTTTTCTCTGCTTTTAGTATTGAAGAAAAAGAAAGTATTTGATACACACATGCACATACTCATACCCTGTGAGACAACAAGGGTATGTTAGCACTACAGGAGGTTTGTGCTGATACACAGTTGAATAGGCTGTGACAGATAAAGCTCTAAAAAGAGTTGGGGTGCTGCACTCTGTGCTGTCTATTCTACTGTAACTTTTATTACTGGAATATTTCTTTCAGTTTTACTTCCCTCATCTCCCTTCAGGCTGACAGTGTGGTTCATGGGTCTTTAAAATCACTTTCAAGAGAGCACTATTATTGTTTATATTTAAAAATACTCTTTAGAATCGGAAGCCAAGTTGGAAAGAACAGTTGTGACATAGGGTGTGTATGTTTGGCATTTGCAAAAATATCATTACAATTCTAGCCAAGGAAAGACTGCTTTTAAAAGTAAACACCTATGCTCTTAAATAAAAATGCTTGATAACTTTTAGTATATAGCAGTAAAACACGTATATAGCAGCCAATTAATTGCCCTGCCTTATGTGATACATTTTTTCTTGGATAGCTCGAGGACCTTTGCAACTGCTCCCTTCGAGCTTCGTGGTCGGTGGGGCTGTTGTAGTCTGAAAAATAAGCTGTCAAACCTCATATTATCAAACCACTTATTACCGAAATAGAAGCCACATGCCTTCCTCACTCTGCGTTCACCTCTACAACAAAAGCAGCCTGTCCATCTCTGGAAAAGGAGTTGGAAGCACCTTACAGGACACAATAGACTCATCTTCTGATCAGTTGGATTTGTTTCTGTGGACATTAGGTGTTGACGAGTCACATATTTTTTTAATCCCAAAGCATCCCAGCAATGTGAAGTTTGTATGTATTCAAGTGCGTGCAGGGTGGGTATTCAGCCAGACAAAGGCTGGTGCTGGGAGCGGTACTAGTGTAGTGAGGTTTTGATTCTTTAAATAAAAAGAGGATGGCACAATGACTGTAACTAGAGATCTAAAATGCAAATGGTGTGTGGAGACAGACCAAGTTAAGTAGGTAGGCCAACTCCTATCATCTTTCCCTTATAGGTGAGGGGGCATTTTTCCTGCGGTAAAAGAGCACATCACGGAGAGTTTTTCCCTCTACCCCATCGCCTAAACCAGTGCAATCTGTAACTGCATCAGGAGTTATTTTCCCAGGCTTTGATAAGCTTGAGTCATTTTATATTTCGTGTTTGAGTTTATCATACCACTTTGTGTTCAGGAAAGATATAATAGTATTGAGTCATATTTCTAAAAAAAAAAAAATCTTTTCCTGCAGCTTTTGGATTTTGCTATGGGGAAGTATAAGCCATTAGAAGCTCCTGTATTTCACAGCTGATATGTGCTTTTACAGCCTTGGTTCTTCTCAACAGCAGGAAGTATTCCTCTACTTTATAGAAACCTCAGTTTTATACAGATGCTGGTGGGCAGGAATCCTGCTGGATGGTTCCCCAAACATATGTGTGTTGATTGATAGAGATCTTAGGGATGTTTTTATTTTTTAAACCATACTGTTATTTTAGTACCACTGTATGCAATATATAATTGAGATGCTTTTTTTCTAGGTTCTGAGAAAGTGAGTTGTGAGCGCAACTTTCATAGCTTCTCTGTCAAAAAGGCTACACCAGAATGACTCTTTAAAATACCAGTATTCTCAGTTGGCCCTGTGAAGAAATACTCGGTGCCAGCTGGTTTTATTGTAGTGGAACTATGAACATTTTTTTTATACGTTTTATTACAGGAACCAAACAGTTAATTTATCTGGTCAATATCAATACTGTTTCAATAAAGCCTCATTTTAGCATTTGGTCAACCTCACTCCTTAAGTTAACTTTCAGTGCCAAGAGGGTTTGCGTAATACATAAATACACTGGTACCTGTAATAATGTAGTGTATTACTTCCTGAATGCATTACAGGCTCTTAAGCACATAATCAAATTCCTTAGGATTATCTTCTGCATCCTCTTCTGTAGGCAGGTTTGTATACCAATTTGATCATTTTTATCTGGGGAGTGCTTTTTAACCTCAGCACATGTGGGACTTTTTGTTCTGCCGTTACAAATCCTGTGGAGGTACATCTGCTCTTGGGAGTGTGGCTCGCCACATGCTCACATTTGAAAGGGTATTAGAGCTTCTTTAGTTTTAAAGTAGGGCCCCTGGTAATATTTTTATACCCTTAATATAATTACTCTGCATTTCATGAGAGTAGCTGTATTTCAGTTCATTCCCATTCATTTACTTACATGGTTCTAAAGCTTTTTTTTCCCCTCTTCTACTTTGTAAACATTTTAGGATACCCAAGAAGAAATACTACCTACCGTAAACAGAGCATTTTCTGACTATGAAAATGCTATGTTCATGCATTTGTTTTGGTTTTAAATTCTTTTCTAATTTGTAGTGAGTGCAATGCATCACTGCAAATTGCTTGCTTTTTGCAGGCGTGGCACTGAACCTCTTGTAATCATCCCTTTCCATGTGTGGTGGTTTTTTGTTGGTTTGGTTTTTTTTTCACTTGCATTGCAAAATAAAACTTCTCCCCTCTGTTTAGCTACACTTGGGTTCTGCCTTCACACACTTATGTGTTTTTAACGAGAAACACTGTTGTTCTCTTGGTTCTTGTTAAATACTTTTTATGGAATTGCTGCAGCCACCTAATGTGCTCTGTTCTTAGCTGTGTCCAGTTTGTCCTTATGCCTGTCTGAGGCAGGATCTGAATCAACAGGAAATGTGGCATTGTACGTGGTACTTTAAACATCCCTGGCAACTTTAACCCTTTTTATTAAGAAAGGTGAAAAAGTGAATGGCTGTGATGTATAAGGAACATGAATGTATGCTTTTAAAATTGCTCAATAACTTCTACAAGCGAGAATATTGGACTGAGGTATTATCTGTCTTGGAGTCTCATTAGTTCTAGATAACGTATCTTACCAAATTCCTCTTTGATCTCTCCAGTGATATTTTTCAGATGTCAGCCTTCTCCCTGTCACATAAAGGGCGTGCAGCCAGCGGTGTAGACCTCTTCTATTGAGGAGGTGCCTGCTGGCATTACCTCAGGTTGGATAAACAAGCATGCTCTGGTCATGTGTTTTACAGTGTAAAAACCCTATCAAATAATTAAGACAAATTGTTAATTTCACTTCACGTTAGCGAACTGATGATTCCTCTATACAGAAAAAGACTTTTTTGAGCTATGCAGTTTTCATTTGAAATTATTTTTATCTCCTGTCAGCTACGGGTCCAGATTAGAGTGCATGGCAAATACAGAACTAGCCAAAGAAATATCCTTTTTTGCAAGTCAAAAATCCAGTTTGTTCCTGGAGCATCTGCGCATCTTCTAAGACTATTTGTAATTGCAATTGCATAGCAGAGTTAAAAGGGGGCTAATATGATACAGCTCAGTTAAAGCCCTTGTATTACCATACAGCTTTAAGATCATCTGAAGGCCTAATCTTACTGTGTTATTATTCTGTATTTCCTTATTTGTTGCTTTGTTTCATTTAACTTTTGTTTAAAATATTTATAGTTTATTTTTCAAAAAAGGATTTATGCAATTAAGAAATCCTTGTGCTTCTAAGAGTTAGAGATTATCCACTGTCAGAAGCCATCAGATCCACCACCTGTCATGATTCTGAGCCAAGCAGTCATGGACGAAATGCCAGGGATGACCACTTCTGGATCAGCTTGAAAAAAAGATCAACAGAAAAAAAACCCGTTTTTCTGTTTTTACAGATACTAGCTATTTGAACCTGAACTTTGTGAAGCTTTTAGTTGTATTTAAAAGTGCAGTAGAAATTACATAAAGGAACTTTTTGTTACTGTTATTCATGATACGGCATTTTTCTCTATAATAAGCAAGCAATCATTGAAAACTGGGTTAACCCAAACTGGAAAAATCACAGGAGTGACCCACATAGTATAAAATCTGCTCTGTACTGTTCCAAGTTAAACATGGTGTAGTCCCAATTGTGTGGATTCTTCAAGAACTGAAAGGACCCTGGGAAATCTTATCTCTGAAACCTGAGCTAGGTGAAGCACAGTAACCTATGTGAGGACTTAGAGTTTGGAAGATAAAATCAGTAGGAAATTGCTTCCGAATTCGAACTGTTAGCTCTGTTAGCAATTGGAGTAGCCAAGGGCACTGGACTTCAACTGAGCTTACTCGGTAAAACTGCAAGGAGTCATACATAAAGCTACATAAACATACGAGCGTCCTTACTGTTGCATGGCTTAAGAATATTTGTATTCCTCTCTCCTCATACCATTTTGTGGAAGTGTTGGAAAATTTTATAGCTGCACAAAACAAAAGCTGCAAAAGCCAACAGAGACATGTACTACCTCTTTCTCTTCTGGTTAACACTAAACTAAGAAGCAAGAGGTTGCCAGGTATTTTTACAGGATTTTTTGGTAGACTTAATGGCCACGTTCTGTCCCTGCTGAAGCCACGTAGCCGGGTTTAGGCTCTGCCAAGCGCAGGTCTGAGCCTGCGTTTAGGCGCTGACTCGCCTCCGAAGCTTGGCACTTACACCTCAGCCTGCGCTCGGCTGTGGCTGATCTATTAATGCACTAGCACAGCATTTTAGTGCCGGCCTGGGCTGTCACTCCTCTGCCAGTCATAAGCAGAGTCACCCTGCTGTCCAGAGCACAGCAGACATCCCAGCCTCGATTCTTTGTCGGCGTGTGTAGACGTTTTCCCCCTTCAGCCAGGCTAGCAGCTAGCCACAGGCGAAGACGCCATGTGGGAAGCAGAGCTCGGCAGGGGTAATCCTGCCCCGAGACCCTCTGTATTACGGGACAAAGCCAAGCGGTTCTAAAGCCGTTTGGCTGTAGGCAGGTTTCCCAGGTGTCAGGAGAGCCCTGGAAAGCGTACAGCCTGAGCAGACAGCTGGGAATTACCCTCGTCTCTCTGACCCAGGAAAGGGCAGGCAGTGAAAAGGGCATGGCTGGAGCGCTGCTGCATTCTGCAGATCCCGTGGGGCCGCTGCAGCTAAAACAACTTTAATTTGTTCCTTGGGTCCCATCTGCTGTCTGGGACACAAGGAATCAAGTAATCGTGGAGAGGCCTATCTGTTCTCTGTGGGGATAGACCGGGCGGCGTGGCAGGGTCTGGGTGAGGAGCCTGGGGGGTCTAGACAAGTGCCAAGCCGCCGCTGGACTTCACTGTGCTCTGATTTAGCTCATCAGCAAGGCACTGTGATGCCAAAGGGTTCTGAGGCGGAAAATTCTTCTTCAATGCCCAGCCCGCTCCTGTGAGCGGAGAGGAGAGGGAGACTGAAAGGTGGTATGGTGGGCTGCCTGCTGAAATGCAGTGGCTGGGTCAGGTTTGAGATGTACCAACTCTGATGGCCTCTCTAACTAACAACCTCAAAACCAACCAACTTCTATGGAACTGGAAGGTTAATTGAGTCAGCACAATGATGAACAATCCCTGAGACACATTTGTCATTTGGAGTCCAAGTACCGTCTGCATTTATTTTCTGGCAAATGTTATACATTTACATGGATAATTCTTACAGCCTTTATGTGTTTCAAGTATGTCTGCCTCCCTTATTTGTACCACCAAGTCCCTGGTTGAAAACAAGGCTGATAAAAAAATAATATGTTGGTGATGGGTTACAAACTGAACTGCAAATGGTGATGTGTATGTCCACATGTGTCTCCCAGAAATGCCACAATGTATACCATACAACGGCCATCTATATGAATGTACTTACAACATACTGAAAGACGCACTGATTAACATCAGTTTCTGTCTAGAACTAGAAGTACTGCAATAAAAAAACAGGTAAGTACCTGAGGTATTAAATGCAGCACACTCCAAAGACTATGAAACATGAACTACCACATTTGTATGTAGTTAAGCATAAGAATTGCGCTTCCTATAATGATTTCCTGCACCCCTTCAAATGCTTTTAGCGTACTCTGGGGTAAGTAGGCTTCAGGAAAGTGATGCAGAGTTTACAGAGCTGCTGATGTGCCAAGCACATCAAATGCTGTACAGTATGCATTTCTGACAGGGTTTGGGTTCTCATTGAAACCTTCCTGAAGCAAATGAAGGAACATGCTGATAAAAATAGCATCACAGCATGTTTCTGCTTTGTTTAAAAATGAAAATTCTTTTATTATCTGGCTTTATTTTTTGATTAGAGGGTATTTAGGTACATTTTCTAACAGAACTAAGGTATTGATTTCCAGAGTTATACTCACAAGGGTCCTGTTAGTATTTTCTTTAAACTTTTACCATAGCCTCAGCTAAGACATGATAACTAGCCAAGTGCATGCACTTGCCTGGTTACAAACTTAAATAAAATGGATCAGATTAAACCACAATCACTGACAAATTTGTGTTACTGTATTAATTAATACAGAAGTTATGACTATAATGTAATTTTTCCATGGAAAATCTATTTGTGCACATGACATTCATCAGAATAACAGTATTAAAGACATCTTATTGAGAAATAATTTATGCACATATGTGAGTAATTCCAAAATAATTAGTGGGGAGGACGATTCCTTCTAATTAGGATTCTATAGATTTTGGCTTCCTAAAAATCACCTAGCTTTCCATGCCCCATTGGAGCATACAGTATGTTAGCAAGAATGGAGGAACTTATTTCAGACGGTCTTCTGCTCTGATGTGCAAGACTTGTTTCTTGGTCCTCACCACTACTGATACCGTTCCCAATGCACAAACTAGCAAAAAAATCATTGAGAGTGATTTCATGTGTTCTTTGGGAGGAGTTTTAGGGTTTTCATCGATGAAAAGTTATTGATCAGGTCTGACGGTCCTGTATAGAGCTCCGCAGGCATTAACTAAATCAGTTTGCCTCTTTTGTCTGGTGTGTGTGTGGAGCCAGTTGTGCCGTAACAGCAAAACCACTGTGCCTGTGACTGAGCTGAACAGCAGAGAGGTTTCAGGGACTGCTAGGCTCTTTGGCTCTGAACGAACTCACCTCCTCTGTGTCAGGGCTGCTCAATCTCCGTAATCATTTATCATTTTTAACTCTGTGATGCTTTTTTTTCGTCAAACTTAGTTAACTGGAGATTTTGTTCTCCATTTTTTGCACACAGTACCACCCCTGGGTACAGTCTGCGTTAAGACTTGCATTTTTGAAAGGTTCTGTATTCTTGCCCGTTTCCCATACAGTTGTCTAGAAATGTGTAGACAATTAAAAATGTACGTGCACCGAAACAATTCCAAGCTGTATATGTACATAAAATTCACAAGCTTAGAGTATATTTCTTGATTTTTGTTTGGTAAAAGAGGCAGCTGGAAGAAGGCCTCTGTTTCATTTAGCATGCTTTTTACTTAAGTCATCTCTTCAGTGTTACATTAAAGGCTGTGTTTCGAAACTCTTGACCTAAGTAAAAAAGCATTAGCTGTTTGTCACAGTTACAAGTCTTACTGAGATGCTTGTATTCTGGGAATAAAAGGCCCTAACACAGCTGTGTTGAAAACACCACAGTGGGTTTTTCAAAGACCTTCACCTCAAAACTGACTTTCTTGTGCCCTCTGAGATCTGGTTGTTATTTACTGAGTTCAAGTCAAGGGGGTTTTTATGTGCTCTTAAAGGATTTAAATAATATAGGATTCTGAGCCTCGGTTTTGTTCCTCCTGTTCCACTGTATCACAACAGAGAAACAGAATGCCCTGGGAGGGGGAAGCCATGACCTGCAAGATGACAATCAATAGCATCTGACAGCCGTTTGAGGCCCCAGATCCCCTATGTGACTTGCTGTCACTGATGAGGCTGGAACCTCAGATTTCCTACCCCATTTAATCACCAAATCACACTACCAAGCTGCTGTTGTGTGAGTAAAGCAAAAGGGTTTTATTTATACGCTTGGGGTCTTTTTCTACTTTATAGCTTTCTTTCACAGGTAATCACTAACTAGTTTTGAGAAATAAGTTTTAAAATACCTATTGACATTTCAGGGAGCCTGATGTTTGTTTTACGCTGATGGTGACTTTTCTACTTAACATAAAATTCTGTGTAAATACGTTGTGACTTCTGTAGTATAGCAAATCTGCTACCTAGATAAACCATTATATTGCTTTTCATATTGGTGTCATTAGGTGCCCTCACTGGGCCAGATGACACAGAAGGGCAGCTCAGTATTTCCCAAGTGAGGAACCTGATGTAACAACATGCTGTCAGCCAGTGAGACGGCATCAAGGCAAGTATTAGACGATGAGAGGTGACAGCGTATGTAATGCCAGGATATCCCTGCGCAGTGTGAGTTGCTAGGCAGTGAGCTGGCAGCTCGCTATGGCAAGCACCTGACAGATTCCTGACGTTCTTTCTTAGGATGCAAACAACAACAACAACAAAAACTTCAATACAAATAGAAGCAGAGCTTTTTCAAAAAGTTAAGTCTCCTAAATCTCATTCAATTTCAATTATATTTTTTCCCCTAACTCCCCTGCTCTTCTGTAAGTTCCAGGGTGGATTTTTCTTTTGACCAAAGAGAATAAACAAGGAAGCAAAAAGAGTAATTAAAAATCCTGTGGAAAACACCTTCTTATTGTAAGTGGAGAGGAAAGGGGTAATTTGCAAGCTGTCTCCCAATACTAAGACTACCCCCCCCCCCAAAAAAAAAAATCTTTCTTTGCAAATTCATGCACTTGGGAGCTCTGCAGATGTTGCAGAGTGGAGAGGAAAACAGCCACACTGTTTAGCATGATTCTTTTGCACCCTTTAATTGCCAGACGTAATCTTGATAGCAGACAGTGCTGCTCAGTGAAGCATTTCTACCGCATCCATAGTTCCTCTCCGCTTTGCATGAATGTTGTGGGAGGGGGGATTCGTGTGTAGCCAAATGGGGGGGAGCTAAGGGCAGCGCAGTGCCTCGGTGAGCCCTGGCAGAGGGAGCAGGAAATGATGCAGGAGGGGAGAGGCCCCAGTGATACTTCATGGAAGCCATGCAGAGTTCCCCAAGGGGCTGAGGACAGGAAGGCGATGACCCTTTCACATGCCTCCCAGACCCCAACTGGAGAGACACTTTAAGTAATTTATCAATGCGAATTCCAGAATGTTTTTCTCCTACTTCATGGGATTTTTCCACTGGAAAGGAAGCAGAAGGACGTGTATTGCTTAATGGGAAACTGAAATGAAGTTTGGTCGGTTGATATGTCTTATGTAAATCAGCAGGCTGGATCATAGCTTTATATTCATAATATATTAAAGCAGGGGATCACCTACTTTTAAAGACATTATTCCTCCTCCCTGGGCACCTGGAAACTCCTACAGTGAAAGATAGGGGAGGGAGTGGGTTGTGTGGGAGCAAGCCAGGACTTTATACTGTCCCCGTTTCCAAGATCAAATCCTCTTCTACAATATTTCTGAGGCAGCTGCAGACTCAATGACCTAGCATTCGATCAGTGACCCGCCAGTACTTCTCGGTTTAGGAAAGCTGTCATTATATTGGTGTTCATCTTTCTGCCCAGAACTTCGACAGTATGTAAAAACCCTGACACCCAAATCAGCCCCTGCTTTGCATCTACGGAAGGAAATCTCAGCAACGGAATTCCTCAGATCGTCTCAGATCAACAAAAAAGAGATGTCCTACTGAAATCTAGCATGTCCTCTGGGATCTGTGGGAGTCAAGGACAGTTTTCCCCAGGCAGACAGCTCTTCCAGCCAGCTCCCTAGCTGCATGGTCTTTCTCTGAGACACTACATGGGAACTATGCAGAAGAGATAATACGGTTCTCCGCCGATTAATTTTTCCTGGCCTGTTTCCATGGGCCTGAAGAGCAGAAAACATGTGAAGAACTAGGAGGCAAGATCTGGCCCTGTGTATTTTCCTGAAAAGCCAAGCTCTATTCCACACAGCTGCTGGTGGTTCTCTCCCTTTACGTTTTTCATAATGAAAACAGAAGTATAAAGTTAATTTTATTTTTTTCCCCTAAGGATGTTTCTTGAGCTATTATGCATATTCTGTTACTGGTTTGCAAGTGTTGCCTGCTTTATCACACACTGGCATTTTTATTCCTTTTATTCTTACAGGTCAGTAGACCAGCTAGTAAGACTAATTGCCCTCATTCTGTTCTGGCTGCTTGTGACAGATAAGAGCTGTAAATGGGGTAATATCTTGTCAGTACGCTTCAAACCTCCTGCTTTATAAGTATCCATCCAACCTGCTCCCTTTTCTCATGGCTCATTGTGCAGCAATAGGTTTAAATACCTGTCTCCAGTTCCTTAATAGAAATAAACCAACAGAAATAAAATTGATTAATAAAATTGAGATGGAAAAGTCTTGAAAGTTGTCTGCTACCTGTATGAATCTAAACCATAAGCACTTAACTCAAATGGGATTAGAGGTTACAAGGGAGAAACAGAAGAAGTTTTTCTTAAGATCCTTTCTTAATGTTCTTTTACCAAATACACAGTAACATAAATTTCATATATGCACATGCTTACACCCTCTGCTTCAAAACAAAATTGATACAGTCTGACTTATTCATAATATTATAAATAACTGGTAATAAGCCCCCCAAAGACTAGAACCAAGGACTGTCAGTCTTGAGGATCTTCTCTGTGTCCAACAGTAGCCTATATTAAATGCTACAGCAGAAGGCATAATGTACCTGAACTGTATGCAAAATAGGTAAGAGAAAGAAATTTCTCCAGTCAGTGATCAATTTATCCTGTGAAGCATCACTGACACTAATGCTTGCAGTTGTTCTCCCTGTCAGCATGTTGCTATTGTACATGTATGTGTCTGCTCCTTAAAAAAATCTTTTGTTTCATTTGCTAAACTACCTGTTCTCTAGCATAGAGTTCCAGAGCTGAAGCAGTACACTGCATTAATATGCATCTAAAGAGAGTTAATGCCAGCTCCTGTTGTCTCTTCATTTGACAAGGTGTTTTCTCTTTCTCATAGCATGTGACAGGGTGTTAGATGTGTTTCATTTGCTTCCCAGCTTCACCTAAGCCTCCCTGCTGTGTAAAGATGTCAAGAAGTTTCCTCCAGGGCTCTGCTGCCAGCCCTCCCTTCCCAAGAGGTGGGACAGATCTTCACTTCAGCCTCAGTCAAGCTGGGAAGCTGCCACAGCAGCAGCAGTTGTGCTGGGAGCTGTATTTCGCTCACCTGTGGAGAGCAGAGCTGGGAGAACACGGCCCTGACTGAGGGAATTGTGATGGTGTGCCAGGCTGGGGAGCAAGTGCTGCCTGAAGGCCTTGGTGCCCCCTCTTCCCTCAGCAAGCCCACCACGCTGCTACAGGAGATCAGTAATCCTGTGTGCTCTTTTCATCTTTGGTGTAGAAACTGTCATGCTCTATGAATCTATGTACCTACAAGTGCATTGGCCTGCTGGTTTCACTGGATGATGATGATAATGCAGATAAGAAGTTTGTCTGTAATTCTAGTCTGTAGATCAAAGCACTTAAACACACTATTTTTAGTTTCTCTTGGTTTACAGTTTTCTCTTGTGGTTCTTTTAGGCAACCTGCTCTAAATAAAGCTGCTTTAGCAGGGTTTTGGACTAGATCATCTTCAGAGGTCCTTTCCAACCCTAACCATTCTGTGGTTCTTCCTAATCCTCATTAATTTTTTATATTTTCTTTAAGCTAGAAGCGAAAATGCAATTTTTAAATTTATTAATAAATATTTAAAATTTTACTTTTAAATAAATATTTAAAAAATAAAAAATATTTTAGATTTTAAGATTAGTATTTTAAGCAAAGCATCTATTGCTGAAAATGCTATCATCTTTTCTGTGTTTTCCATATGTTTTGTTTAGTTGTACAGTGCTAGTATCCTATTCCATTTTTACTGGAGTATGCCCATAATTGAGAAGATTGCTTGACAGGGGTTCCCAAATTCAGTTTGCTTGGATTGTATGCAGAAGTCACGATTGGGCTGCTCTGAGCAGCTGTACTAGTTTCCATGTGGGCAAAGGCATCTCCTGTTCCTTCATCTTTACCCCCCCATTGTTATACAAACACACTTACTGAAGCACTATCCCTGTCTTGGCTTTTGTGCTGTTTTCTGACACCTCTTTTTGTTCTCAGCATCGTGCCTTGACCTGCATGGACAGTCCCAAACCTCATCCCTTTACTGTATCTAGCCCCATTGGCTAATTGGTATCCGAATGCTATCCAGGGTTCACAAATTATCATACATGTGTAACTTTTTGGGAATCCCAAGTATAACATGCATTCAGTTCTGGCAGCCTTCATGAAAGGACGAAATTATCAGGCTGAGAGAACGGGGACTGTTAATTATGACAGGTAATGTTGTAAGCTAGTGGCTCTTAAATGCCAACTATTAAAAAAAAAGAAAACGTGTCATGGACAAAGTAAGCAATAAGAAGCACATCAAACTTTCTCTGCATTGCCTTTCTGCAGAGTATTACATCATGTTCAAAGTGTTAGTCCTTAGGTGAGGTCACTTTGCGATCCAAGATCAGTATTTCTATAGGAAAACCTGAGTCCTGGAAGCAAAATGTACCATGCTTATTAGACACAAAGGAACTTTCTGCTATATAGGTACATTTTATTTATGCAGGAGACAGAGACGGCCAGGGTGAGACCTTAGAAAGGACCCCTGTAAGAATTAAGGACCATTGGGAAATTCTGTAATTTCTGACTCAAGCTCAGTATGTACCTCTTCAATTTTATCTTCTCTAGTGAAAAGTAAAAGTGAAGTGTAGGTATATCTAAGACACAAAGTGTAGCAAAACAACGTAGCTTATTTACACTTCTCTTCCAGGGAGAGAACAAGACAACAAATCTGTCCAATTTTTGTTGCTGTTACAGTGTGTTGGCAAAAATGATATCATGAGCTGTAGCATAGACTAAAATACTCCAATTCTACATTGTTAGAATTATAGGTGGCAAAGTGTTTTTTCATGCAGCTCTCAAAGGATAATTTATAATGGATAAGTAATTATTCAGGTTGTAATACTCCTCTGAGTCACAGGTGTGTTTTTTTCAGGTATCGTGGTATATAGCAATAGGTGGAGAGGACACTGTAAAGCAACATACTTACATTTTAGCAGTGTTGAATGACTACTTCTAATGTTTTTACCTCTTTAGAATTTACCACTGTGTATTTATAGAAAGTATTAACCACAAAATTAAACCTAACAGTCAGAAGCTCTCTTTATAAAATAATTCCATGGATTGAGTTCCTTGTCCTCATGATATATGGTCCCCTTTTTAAAATTAAAAGAAAACTGTGGAAACGGAGAATTCATCCTTTCATGTATTTAGCATGCATCTGGTTTAGATTTGTAAGACTCAGGTTTCAATCTTCAAATGACAAATTCCCAAGAATATCAGTGGGAAAGGATGATACGCAAATGAAAATTAGCTTACAGATGTCAGTTTTAGCCACAGAATCAATCAGGGTGCAGTAAAAGTTTAGGTGAACACTAGCTAGAATACACCCATTGTATTTTTGGAATTTGCTTGCTGAGGGTACTTTGAGGCCCTTCCAGAGTATACAGGAAAAATCTCTTCAAAATTTCAGAAGTTCAGCAGCCGTCTCCAGCTGAGACACATTTGTAAACACTAGACCTTCCAGTCCAAGTGCTCCACGTCAGATGATTTTTCTCAAGAAACAAGCCTTGCCTCCATACAGAATGACTTCTTATTTACTTTAAAAAATATAGTTACTGGTTGTGTTTTTTTCTTTTTTCAAGAAACTATTCTGATGAAAGCTAAAGTGATTTTCCAGCATGGATATTATGAGGCTGTGAAAATGTCATTATTACCTTTTCTGTTTAAAATGAAATTTTTGGAAGTCTCTACATTCCCCATAATATTTATATTGGTATGAAAAGTGTTTCACAGCTCAAAAGATAATTTGGATCTAGAAAGCTGAATTAATTTCACACATGGGTTTTTCAGTTCTAGTAAAGGATACTGAAACCTGATGTAGATGTTGTTCTAAATGTTGTTTTGTCTTTTTTCTTTCAATGTAAATGATCTTGAAGAGTGTTTGCTAAGTCCTAACATCAGCATTTTCTACGTGTCCTGTCTCTGTAACTGAACTTGATCATACTGATAATGTTTGAGATAAACAGGAAAAAATGTAGTACCTGGAAAACGTGGAGTACCTGAGACATTTGTTTATTTGAAAATGAGTTACAACAACTGTATTATAATTTGGCTTCTTAATTTTCCTTTGAGCAGGTGTAGAGCATAACATCAGAGTACTTACTCAGTCTAACTCCAGCTCCTGACAAGCCACTTTACATGCAGGAGCATGATACCAAAGAGATTACCAGCAGATAAAGACTTAGCAAGACACATAGACTACAACAGATGATGGCTTGCTGCTCTGCTTATCCCAAAAGTATTCCCAAGAGATTTATATAAATAATTCTGAAAATACTGGCTATAAAACAGTGTATTTTATCTATTTTAGCAATTTAAGCAATGGTATTTATTAAATCTAAAGCTGAACTCTCTATCAACCTACTTCATGGCAAAGCTCTTCAGTAATGGATAGCAAGGCCTTCAGTGGAGCTGCGCCTATTTATACTAGTAACATTACATGCTTAGATTTTCGGACAAGGATTGTTAACTGTGAATAAAAAAGACATGATAGATTTGCTTTGTTCTGCATTATTTCTGAAAATACTTCACAGTGTTTTACAAACAGTGCAAAAATTTTTTTCTGATATTTGCAAGCAGTAGGAATTATAATTGCAGGGGAAAGCAGAAGCGTAGTAAAGCAGCCAAAAGAGCGGAGACTAAAAAGCGCAGGTACTGAGCCCAGTTAATTCCTATGAAGCACAGGTGAATGATGAGGTGAAATCCACGATTTCTTCTCTATAGGAGGAAGAAACGGTCTAAAAATTTTTTTTCTGAGGGAACTTCTAGAGAAGGGATGAGGTGATTTTTTAGTGTATTTATGACTATTACCGTTGCATTGTACCTCTACCATAACAAGATGCTCAGTCCATCTCTAATCCCTTTCCAGAATTTTCAAGGCTACCAAGAGGTGGATTGTGACTGACCATTCTGTGACTACAGTGGATGATGGATGCCTGGTAAAGCTCTTTCCTAATTAACGTGACACACGTGAGGACCAGGCAGGCTGTAGTCTTGCCCAGAAGGCAGGAGCACAGGATCTGTGAAATTGCTCTTCTTTGGGTCTCCTCCTACAGAAGAAGAGAGCGAACTATAGCTCTGTCCTTCCCCCACCTCCATGTCTGGACATGGAGAGGTAAGCACACAGCACATCTCAAAGGAGTATAACTGGCTAGGCTTCCCACAGTGCAGCTAAAGAATGCTAGGAAGTTTCCTTCTTTTTAAAGCAGAACACTTCCTGATTTGCCCATATAACGTTACCTCTTAATGACAATTTGACTGATTAACTGAATGGTATTAACTTAATCTCCTCCCAATTTATCACACTCTATAATTAAACTACATTGAATCTGTGGGTGCAATGTTTCCTGTTGTATGGTCAAATGTAAAGATTCCTAGAAATTTAAGTTGAGTATATCACTAATAACATTTCGTATCACAGAAACAATAGAGAGCTGGGGAGTGTGTGTGTGATTTTGGTTTTTTTAACTTTTTTCCCAGTTGTTAAACATTTTGCTCAAAAATTTAAAAAGCCTTTTTTTCTTCTCCAAATAGCTGTTTAATCTCTGCTTGAGGTTGAAAAAAGTGTGTTGAAGCAGATGGCAAGAACATAGGATTTAAGCAGGGGACAGATGTAACCATATTAGGGAGTCTGGAAGATAAATCTCCTGAAGTCTTGTGGCAGACATGATCATTACTTTGTTTACATAGATGAAATATTACTAGTTTCAATTAACAGTTGCTGTTGTCCATTATTTGGGATCTTTCCTCTTCAGATGGTCATTAAAACCTGTTGTAAATCATCATGTTTGTGCTACTTCCGTACTGTGCATAAATCATGTAGGCATCCCAGCATCTCCATTCTTTATGGAAAACGTGTAGATAGATATTTATACAACATAAAAAATGGTGCTTGCTTTCTCTTAAGCAGTCTCTAATGACTGTTTCCTGTCTCCTGCGATGTACAGGGGCAGGAGGAAAGCAGAAAAAGAAGGATATCTGTATTCAGCTTCTGTGCTGCCAGTCCGTTCTTTGCTTCTAGCTCCCTCCCCGGTGCAAACGGCGCCTCTTAGGGCCCCTAACATAAAGCACGGTTCTGACTTTGGTACATCTGGAGTGTAGGAAGGCAGCACAGTAAAGAACAGTATTCTCTTCCTGTGGAAAAATCCGTAGGTTGTGTGAGAGACAGTGAGGAAATAACACGTTATCTGTGTGCAGCTTCCTCGCTGCCAAGACATGTGGAAGAACCTTTGCTGACCTTGGGAAAAAAATGCTTTGCAGATGTAAACAGGAAGTCCTCTGAAAGTGTCTGTGTGTATGCACACTCTTCTGATATACATATAAAAATATAATTTTTAAAAAAAATGTTTTTACATGTAAGTTTGAGTGAATGCAGAACCTGCTCCTTGGATACGCTCTTTAAAAAGTTGTGATCTTAAAAATATCAAGGAAACCCCAGAACCAGTTCAGACTACTGTTTTGTTGTTATAATTCCAACCCGTCCCCTCATTGCTGGAATGAAAAACAAGTAAGCATCTATACCTAAGGAGGTGTTCTACTATTAATCACAAAACCTTTAGGAGCAAATATTTAGCACATCAGTTGAACATACTGAGTTCGAGCAGCTGTGAAGCATACATCCACTCTGCAGTACAGCATTCTTGGCATGGTTTTCATCCTCAAACTGTAAACTCTAAACATGTAGGGTGTCTAGTGTCTGTTTGAACCAGATTTCTAGAGAAATACAGGCACTTCTATCCATTAGAATATTTTTAATGCTTAGTTTCAAGTTTAACTGAACCAACTGAAAATTCCATTTTGTTATGACTACAGCAGGAAGCTCATCCTCCGTATTAGAGGGTGGAAGATAGTATGTGTGTGTTATGTATTAAGCATAAACATCCTCCAAAAGGAAAGAGGGAGATGGTGATAGTTACAGCAGTGTTCTGACTTAGAGCAATCTGGGTCTGACTCCTATTTTACCTATAACAAGGGAAATGACACCACAGAGAATCACAGACCAAAAAAGCAGGCATATGTAATGTAAATGTCACAGACTATATACCCTTACAAGGACTCAAATACTAATTGCACAATGTAAAAGTACTGCATTTATAAAGTCAGACCTGTATAGGTAAGCACTCCAAAATCAGGAAATAAAAAAATTAAGGCAACAGGTACCACAAGTGTGCTTCAGCACTGTGATGCTGTCTTGAGATACGATTACAAAGTTTCAACAAAAAATTATACAACTTCATTCTCACAAATTGACAATTTAGCAGTATTTTGCATTTCTTTAGTGTCCCTCATCCTGATGTACTGTGTGAATTAAGCGCAGCTAGACTCATGGAATAACTTAGGGAAAAAGTAAGGACAGAAAATAGCACTTACGGGTTACATAAACGAAATATTTTCTACTATGTTCTCATTCCTTAGGGAACTATAATCTTTAGCAGTTATCTGGTTGGGTCATCTCATATCAAACTTATTTTAACTAATGATTTTCTATGATAACAACTGTTTCTAGATTCAGGCAATGTTAGAAAAACTTTACTTAGTGCCAAGTAATTAGTAATTAATGAAGTGCTACCTAGGTGCCAAGATGTAAGCTATACTCTTTCAAATCATTAGTTACCAAAACAAGATTAAGAAGTACCTTTTCTGCAGTACTCAGGAAGCTTGGCTGAAAGGCAACAAGATTAATGTGATGTTATATTGATGTATAGTTTTAATCCCAGATCTTCGTATGCAGCATGATATACCCAGTCATAATCAAATAGTTTCTCTTTTTTTCTTACATTTTTCAAAATAATTTGTATTGTAATCTATACAAGCAAAGCTGATCACACTGAAGTAACTTGTGTTATAAATTTTAAAATCTAAAATGCTTATGCTATCTTCTGTTAATGAAAGTATAATAAAGTGACTGTACTCTGCTGGCATTTTTATAGACTTGGATTTTACAATAGCAAGTGCTTTGGATTGCAGTTGCTCCTGCAAACATATTGCAGTTTGTGTATGGAAGCATACACATTTTATGTTGTCTAATGGAAAAATGGGTTTGATCTGTGAAATTAGAAATACACGGATAAATTTCCATCCTCTCAGTTGGTAGACAATGTTGAAGATTCAAGCTGTTGCTTTCAAAAGAAAATGTTGTATCTGATATAGTTTGAGTGGTTTCTACGTACAGTGAACCTAGTTACACTCTTGCAGTGTAGCTTCTTTATTGGGCAGTGAATTATACAAATAATGGTTGCTAATAAAATTTGGGATAAGTATGTCTGAAAAATAACTTCTGAGATCCATAGTAAATAATTATTCAGAAGAATACTGATCTGCAGGATGGCTACACACACACCACTTCTAAATTTATTGTCTTGGGTGAAAGTGGTGATGGCAAGTGTGATGTCCTGTGGGCTGTAAGATTTTCAGCCACGTTCCTTTGGGATGATTCACCTAACTGTGTTTGTTCAGGTTTGGCCCTCTGCACCCATTCCCTCACAGCCTGCCAGTCACAAGCGACAGTGGTTTCCTGTTACTTTTGACAGCAGCTTTCTTCATTATAACCAACTATTTTGCCACATATTTTCATCTAGTCATTTCCTCTCTTTTTGATGCTTCCTGTGATTTGAATATTTAACAGCACAGCTGCAATATTCAACTAATAATGAATTTTAAATGGAGTATTTAGTATAAAGGGGAAAATTGGTACCTATCAAATAATAAGGAACATCAGCTATGTGTATAGAGTGGGCAACTGCATATTGGAAGGTGGTATCTTGGAAAAGATTTTGGAATCATAGGGGAAAAGCAACTAAACATGGAGCTCTAGTGTAGATCTGTGGCATTTCATCACTTAAGTGGAATTGGGCATTTCAGTTCCACAGTCTGACATACATTCTCCTTCCCACTCATTCTTTTAAAACACTTTGATATGAAATGATGGCAAGACAGCCAACGTTTTCTGGTTTTCTCCATTTCATATCTCGATGTGTTGTGTGCATGACTGTTCACATACTGAGGAGAGACTTCTACTGAACTCCTGCCTAGGATGCCTGCGCATTTCTTAAACTATTAGCATTGGTTTAGACCCCCTCTACAATATGTAACCAGATTTTTCCTCCAGTATGTAGTGTGTTGTACTGATGGCTATTTATTAATATTGAATGTCACTATATTGTCCTCCTACATAGTTGGGTCACTCTGAGTATCATCACAGTCTGCCCAAAATTGTGAGTAGTTTTGCGTCCTCCACAAATGTCGTATCCTTCCCCACAGCCATTTTTCTAGACTATTTTCAAGGGTATTTAAAACAAAACCTTAAAAACACCTTACTCTCTCAGCTTGTTACCATGATTATGAATGACTATACGTTCTCCTGTTTCATTTCTCTTAGTTTTCGGTCCATGACATTGCTTCTTCCTCACAACCCACTACATAATTTTTCTGGAAGCATTTAATGAGAGAACTGTAAAATGTCTTTCATAATTTGTCACCTAACCCCTAGATCCAACACTTAACTAATGCCAAGAAGCTTGTTTTTATGAAATAGCTTGTCTCCTGCTTTAGTGAAGAATAGCTTACAAAAACTTTACATTTACACCTCCTTCTGAGGTGTCTTTACTTCCTTTCTCCCCCCCCCTCCTTCTTCCTATAATATTTTCTTATTTCTGTATTAAAAGTTGTGGTTCCAAACCTAGTGAAACATTCTTTCCATTCACTGACCCACCTGCTGAAAACCTTGCAGAAGGGTGGCATTTGGCAATTTTATTTTCCTTTCATTTATCCGGGTTCAGAATGAGTTTGACCCTATGCCAGATTACTGTGGTAAAAAACAAAACAAAACAAAAACAAGAGGAAAAAATGTGCTCTTTCTAGGTGGAAAGCTTTCTTAAAACTGGAAAAACAGCACTGTACCTCAGAATAATGCCTTTCTGCTTTACAGTCAAACTTGGTGCCTACATTTTCTCAGATCCTTCCTGCCTTATTTCCCTGTCATGGTTTTAAAAGCCAGTATTGTCTTTCCAGCCTGCCGTACTCGTTTAATCTAGGTCTGTCCAATATGCTCTGGAGCCTGGTACCTGTATTCTCACCAGTTTACAACTCTATTAAAAATCAGGCACCACATATAGCAGGTGGCTATATACTGGATGGCAGCAACGGGTTATCCAGCATACAAACAAATGACTGTCTCCCAAGGACGTGAAGGAAGCAGTTGCTATCTTAATTCCACAACAGGATGGAAACAAGTCAGTTCACAAGTTAACGAGATGAGGTATCGTTTGCAAAGCATACTGAGTATGTATACATGCTAGCTATTAATTATTGCAGTAACTCACTGGGGCTGGAGCCTCCCTGGCAGGGGGTGCAAGGGGCAAGCGGCCACGCAAGGCCTGTCACACCGCAAGGCCTGTCACACCACAGCAGCACCACCAGCTCTTGCGACTTGAGGGCAATTCTTGCACAAGCCAGTGGGTTTCTGGGAGCTCACGCTCCTGAAGTGATGCAAACAGCTTGAAGGCCTTGCTTTCTTCTTGCGAGCTAGTCATTTCCTAACGATTGTGGGAGCAAAGAAGAATCTAGAAAGTCCCTGCACAGCGCTCCTTCTGAATGAATGGATTTCTTTGCAATGTAATGTTTTGGTTTGGTTTTTTTAAATGATTTTTTCAGCCTGTTCCTTTCCTTGCCGCAATTGTCTTTCCTAAGGGAGCGACGCCTCCCGGGCCGCTGTCCCGTACCTCCGCATCCCGCTCCCTCCCCCCGGCGGCGGAGGGTGCGGGGCTGCCGGCGGCCCCGCGGAGAGAGCGGCAGGGCCCGGAGGCCCCGCGAGGGGCGGCGGAGAGGCTGGGGAGCGGCGTGCGGGGCCGCCGGGCAGCGGCGGCCTGAGGGGCGGGAAGGCGGGAAGGCGGGGCGCTCCTCAGAGCGAGGCCGCCCCCCCCCCCGCCCCCGTCGCTACGGCAACCCGCGCGGGCGTGGGGCGCGCGCCCCGGCGGCCGTTGAGGCGGGCGCTGCGCGGCGGCGGGTGAGGGGGCCAGGCGCGCGCCCCCGGGGCCCAGCGCACCGCGGAGGCGGCGCTTGCGCAGCCCGCGCGCCCGGCGCTGTCGCTCCGCCACACGGGAGGAGGCGGGCCCGGCGGGGCTCGGTGCGCATGCGCGGGTGGCGGCGGGCACCCCCGCCCCCCCGCGTGTGTGTGAGTGTGTGTGTGAGAGAAAGTGTGTGTGTGAGTGTGTGAGTGCGTGTGGCGGCGCCGCCGGCTCCCCCGCACCAGCGCGGCCCGGAGGCGGCGAGCAGCGCTGAGCCACCACGGGCGGCGGGGAGCCCGGCAGCCCCTTCAGCAGCCGGAGCGGCTTCCCCGTCCTCGCCCGGCCCCGCTCATCCATCCCCGCTCTCGCAGGTGAGCTGGGCTGTCGCGGGGAGGAGGAGAAGGAGGGAGCCGCACGGCCGGCGCCCGCCTCCGCGGGGAGCCGCGGCGAGGCTTATTGTCCGGCTCCTCGCAGGAGGAGGAGAGAAGGGAGGCTTAACCCCGGCTGGCACGGCGGGCCCGGAGCGGCTGCCGGCCGGGGATTGGAGGCGCGCCGTCCCCTCCCAGATCCGGGGAGGGTCCCGGCCCCCACCCGCCACCCCGCCGCGGGCCGGCTCCTCGCGGCGCCCCGCGCTCCGCCGCCCACCTGTCGCCCGCCTCCTCACACGGGCGCCGCGGGGGGCGGCGGGGAACGGGGCGCCGTGCGTCCCCCCCCCCCCCGGCGCCGACCCCCAAGTCCCGGGGGCCCGGCAGCGCCCCCTCCCCCGCCGGTGCGTGCGCCTGTAAGGCGACGGCGCTGCCCGGGCCGCCCCCCGGCCTCGCTGCAAGATGGAGGGATGCGTGGCCGTGGAGCGAGCCCGCAGCGCGCCTCCGGTCATTTATTTCCCCCCGCCGCTACCTGCGTGAGGGGCCGGAGAGCAGGTTGTGGCCCGGCTCGGGGCGGGGGGGACGGGACGCTGTCTGGAGAGGCCCCGCGGGAGCAGCCGCAGCCCGGGCGAGCGGGTGGTTGTGCGGGTGGGCAGAGCCGCGTTCCCCCGGGGGTCCCCGGGCCCTGCGCCGCGGCGGGGCCTGGCGGAGGCCGGGGCGGAGCGGGCTGGCGGCTGCGGCGGGGCGATACCGCGCTCTGGCCCGCGCTGGGTCCGGGCGCACGGGGGGGTGCGGACGGGGGGTCCCGCCGCACGACATGGCGTTTGCGGTCTGTAAAACGGGGTGAGTTCAGCGCGCCCAGAGCGTGTTGCCTTGCAGTAAACGGGGATCTGCTTTGGAGGGTGGGCGAACAGATGCTGTTTATTTGACATCAGGAATGTCTGGCGTATTTCTTTCCTGGCAGCAGATGCTGGAAAAACAATTCTGTAGAGATATTTTAAATCGAGATGAGTGGTGGTGATAGGTAGTAGTTTGAAGTAACTTGTCCCTGTGTGTTTAATAGCAGTTACCAACCTTGTAAAATTCTGTGGGTATGTTTATCTATGTGCGAGATCCCTATGCTGGCAAAAGGTGCCTTTGCACAGGTCTTATACTCCTCCCTTTCTGTTCCTATGCTAAACTAATGGGCTTGGCTATCAGAGGTAGCTAGAAGAGATGGAGGCAATTTGTTTTCAACTGGAATAGGTGAATAAGCAGGCGATCCATGTTTTGTAGGCCTCCAGTGTTGGAGTTTCTCTCAAAGCTGGAAAATGTCATAGGATGCACAGTGATGATTTTCTTACAGCTGCCTGCCTGCAGCTGACTTGATTTTAGTAGCATTGCGGTGATGTTTTGTTTCAAAGCAAAATGGGTTTAACTTTCTATTTACATAAAACTGTAGTTTGTGACCTTTTTTAGTATATAGCCCTACTGTGTTTTTTAGTGGTTGTGCACATCTTTGTTTAATGAACTTCAACTCACCAGTCTGTTTTTTTAAAATCTTCATTAGGTCTCAGCAGGCCATTAGAAATAACACATGGACCACAGGTTGGATACTGCTGATACTTTTATATTATCCTCATGATAATAGCTTAATTTGTGGCCCTTTTAAACAACATCAAATACAGAACAGCGAGGCGTAGAAAAATACGTTGTTTCCCAGAGCTTTCTCTTCACAACATCAATGCGTTTTTTCATGTCTTGCTGTCAGGTTTAGTATCTGTGATAATACAGCCAGAGGATTTCCATAGGCGCTTCTACATGAGCTGTACTGGCTTAGGCTCTGCTGCTGTAAATAAACATGATCCACATGGGTGCCAAAGCTGCTTGAGTGAATTGGTACCACAGTGTAACATAGTACAGAAGTTGGTAATTGCTTGTGTTCTTTACTAGCAGTGCCTCTGGTTACTCTGAAAAACATTTCACGTTTCTGGGATAAATAATGAAATTTCTTTCATGTTTCATGGTTTTGTTTGTTTGTTTGTTTTTAAGGGAAAACTATTACTGCTTTGCACAGCCTCTGCATCCCTGCATGTGGATTGTCTGCAGTTTTGCTCAGAAGTTTGCTAAAGCTAGGTCACTTGAATTGAAAGAGTGCCCTCTGGTGACATCTGTACTTAGCGTTTGGACTGATGTAAAGAAGCACTCCTGCCAGTCTGAAATTAAATATTCCTCCCAGCAAGGCTGGAGGTGTATTCTGCACTGAAATGTTCATGTGGCATGTCTGAGGTAGGGACGAGCAGTAACTTGCAAATACACGTGGAAAATTCACAGCAGCTGCTTGGAGTCTGTTACCCCACTGGTGAAATATTCTACCTTGTAATTTGTAGCCTTTGTGGATGAGTTGTGTTGGGGAGCAGGAGCAAATCCTGGCCTCAGCCAGCAAAAGGGCAGGACTGGATTTTGCTGAGAAATGTTTGATTCCTCAGTTTAATGGAGGGACACCCCCAACTCCCCGAACCTTTTCATGAGGCTGTCCTGTTTGCTGTCAGTTTGTGGGTTTGGTTTTTTTTCTGAAACCTGCCTTCGCAGAGGTTTTGGAGAGATTTTTTCCTTGCACACCTGTATCTTGCTAGTGACTGTGTAGACTGAAAATCCCAATGTTTAGATATTTTATTGTTCTTGATGGTGCGCAGCACCAGTGAAGAATGAAGATACAGGGCTAACTTTTTAACTTCAGTTTCTTGTGTAAACTTTGATTTTAAATTCTCTGTGGTTTGTAATAAATGTCTTTTAACATTTCAGAAAGCTAATAAAAGTCTTAGTGTGCTAATGTTCTGCTTGACAAGTCTTTGAATAATAAAAGATTTGAATTTATGAGGACACAGCTCGATGTTAAAACAGTTCCCCCCCAATTTTTTTTTCTTCATTGAGGTTAGGGATTAATCTTTTCCTTTGTATTTGCTTTGAGCTGAGTCATTTCAATTCCTCCTTTTATTCAATAAATAAAGCTGAGTTGAAAACTTCCTTTAGGGGTGGGGAGTGTAATTGGTTGCATTTTTGTCAAAGTATAAGACATCAAAGGCACGGTATATTTCTGAGTCAAGTGTTTTACAGCCCGTGTTAGAAAAGGTACTTAAAAATGCATTTTCAAAATAATGAGTAAACATTTATTTTCATAACCTTTACATTTAAATACCCGGAACTGCTGCAGTAGAAATCATCTTTTAAGTTTTGCATGTGTAATATTTATTGCATGAACAGAAGCTTTGTGGGCTTCATGTTTTGTCTATTTATGAACTAATCAACTTAAAAGACTGCTGAAGTGAGAGTCGTAATGTTACAGTTGAGTGTTTTAAGTAGATATTCTGTATGGTTAGTCCCCTAGAACACATGGATGTGTGACTGCAACTCTTTTTACTTTACAAAGATCCTTAAAGGCCTTATAGGACTCCAGGAAAAATGGCATTGGAGTCCTTCTCGTGGGCAAGGTGGTACCACCCAGTAGTCTGCTGAGCAGAAACACGACTTCAGAAATCAGAGCTTGAGCAAGGCAGATGTGGGGTGTCAGGTAGAGAGCTTGCTACCCTGCTGCTGCAGCAGCAGTCACTGGGCTAAGCTGGTGGCAGCAGCTTTGTGCAGTCTGGAGGAGCTGTATAAAGCAGAGAAGGTGGTGGTGGTGGCAGGGAAAGGAGAGAGTGGCCCAAAGTTGCAGAATGGGAGGATGTATTCAGCAGCAGGGTATGTTCTGAACGTAGGAGCTTCTTGCTGTGACTTTAAAAAGTCAGTATGGTGTTGATGATGGCTGAGGAAGGTGGAGACTCCTGTCTGTGTTTCAGTTCATAGAGCAGTTTATCTACAAAAACTGACCTGTTCACTGAATCTTATAGTATAGCAAAATAAAAAAACCTTGGAAATCTAGTGGACCAGTACTAAGTATTTTAAAATACAATGTTCCTGACATGCATAAAAGATTACTCTCTTGAGTTGACTGTTGTGAGGTGTGCTGCTCTCTAGTACGCCCACAGCTGGTCTTTTCAGAACTCCTTACAGGCTTCCAGGTGGGTTGTAGGCTGTCATGTGGCACAAATGGTGTCTTCCTTGAACTCAAGGAGATGCCTTGAGTATGGTCTCAGAATCCTTGCTGTCCCAGCTTTATTTTCAGTGTAACTTTTTCCATGGCTGTAACTTCAGCGTAGAGAAGTGATGACATCCATGCTTATTGTGTGCCTTTCTGTAAGTGAGGATAGGATTCCCTTTTCCTTCCCCAGTCTGTGTTCTCTTATAGTCCTGACTATGAGAACAACAGTGTGTAGGTAGAACTGCAGGGCAGTAATGCTGGGGAAAAAAGAAGCTGCATACCTTGCTGGTCCTGGCAGCTTTGCCCTCGTTTCCATAGGGCTGTACCAGTCAGGCTGCGTTTTGGCTCTTTGTGACTGTATCAAGCACATCAACAAGTCAAGGTTTCCTGCCCCAGAAAATCTCTGGCTGTGCTGCAGTGCCTGAAACAGAGAGGCTCAAGAGCTGCTTGGTCAGAATATCAAGAAACGCTCTTGTCAGCCCCTCTTATGCATCATTTTTGTGATTTAAAAACCTGCTTATTTCTCAGTGGTAAAGAGCAGCCTCCTTTGTTAAAGATTGAGCATGTAACATAGCAGTTGACTTGATGCCAAATTTGAGAGAGCAATGCATCTGTTGCTGTTTGGTGGTCAAATGGAAGCCCTCCCCTTTTTTCTCTTGGAGGCAGGTATTGCTTGCAGTCCGCTATGGTAGGATTCATCTTGGTGCAAACTCGTAAGTGTAGTAATTTATTCTGTTTCTCTGAGGTGTCGAACTCGTGACCTCTTCTCCATGCTTGTTTCAGAATTACGTTTATATGTATACATACGAATACATCTCATAGGCAGTATTAGATTGCAAGTGAACTGGGAGATGCATGTGCCTGCCCTGTTTTCTCTGGTCTGTCTGGGGAGACTGTAAGTCTTCCCCATATATTGTAAGTGTGACCACAACAGTTGATGTAGCTCAGTGCCTCATCAGCATGTAGTTGAGATTTGAACATGGATTAGAACAAGCTGGCTGAAGTTCAATCGAGATAAAATATACATGATGATGTGGATGTAATTATCAGCCTTCCTGATTGAAGGAGTGCATTTGCCATTAGGTAGACGTGTTAGTGCCCTCTGGTGACTCGAGTTTATTAGTTGTCATTCTTAGCAATGATATTGAAGCAGTAAAATCAGTTTTTTAAATCTTTGACTAGAAGATTGAGACCTCCTCACCTGACTAGAGCTGACTAGAATTTGGCTGGAAGTTGCCTGTGCCCTTCCTCCTCCCATTGGTTTTAGATCATCGCAGTAGCTCATAGTGCAAGGAATGAAATATCACTTGGGGAGAGACTGGGCCAGTTAAGGAAGAAAGAAAAGCAGAAATGTCAGAGAGGGAGACCAGTTGTTAAGCTTGCTATAGGATCCTTTGCCGAAAAGTGGTCGGCCCCATTTAGTAATTTGTTGGAGCTTGTGAATCTCCTCATTTACACTGCTTGTGCTGTATGTCCGTAGGCTGTCCAGGGGCTGAAGCACTCAGAGTGGCAGAGAAGAAATGTGTAATGGGTGTTGCAGAGAAGCTTGAGCTAATGCTAGTTTTCATGCTGTAACTCCATTTTAAAGCGATTTGGAGGCAAAATGGGATGCAGAAGGCTTTGCTTGCTTTGGAGCTGTCTACGTAGGACTCTGTGGCACTGATACTATGGGATATGTATGTGTTACCTCTTTTTCTCTTTAATGGTGCTGTGGTATTGGCAGCAATCAATTAAGTTTGAAGTGACCAAGGACTGGCTATCAACTCTCTGATCATTGTTGTAGTAATGTGGCATTAAAAGCTGTTTGATTTGTGCCTCCCTCATTATTCATTAAGGGACAACTTTGAGGCTATGGAATTTGCTTTCCTCATTGAGACAGGCTCAGATTGATCGAACTAGGGAAGAAGAATATTGATCTTTTTTTCAAGTCAGAGGTGTATTTCTTGGATAATGGTGGCTAGATAAAACTGGCGGAGATCCTGAAAAAGTGATCTTAATGCAGTTTGTAAATTGGATTGCTTTTATCACATGATTAAGGTGCCCAGGGTTTGGGATAATTGTCTAAACTATGGTATTACATTTTCATTTAGAGTGACTGGAGTTGGACCAGTAAGTGAATAAACAGGACTAGTACAGAGTTCTTTCTGCTGTGATACAACCTTTTCAGATTAATGTCTAGGCAGGCAAAAGCCTCCAATAAAAATCTGAAAGTCTGTTTACTGATTATTTTTTTTTTGTTTCTTTGTAAGCTTCGTGTCTGAATTTGTACCTGAATAGACCTGTAAGCACAGGTGGAGCTGTGACTTAGTTCCACGTCAAACTCAAATTTATAAACTCTTTAAAAGGTTGTGTTTCTAGTTCACTTGTTTTAGCACCAAGTTGTTTGTTTAATCTTCTAATTTCTCTTGTTACTGGGTTGATAACATTGGGGTCCTCCACAGCTGTGACTAAATTTGTTTGTAATTGAGTTAGGTTGTGACCCCACATGCAGTGAGGCGGCTTATTTATTGACTTTATTTTCCAGCCATACAAAATCTTGTGCTGATGTCATGTTAGAGAAAAGAATGAACAAAAGCAATTAGTGGTGGACATGACTGGCAAGTACAAAATCAAGAGTTCCCATAAACCAGCTGAAATCAATTAAGTGGATCAGTAGTCCTTTTGGTTATAGTTGAGCTTGTGGAGTGTTGATTTCTGGTACTAGTGTACGAGCTCAGTTCTACTCTGAATCCCTAGCTGGGTTTGCTAGCCTGGGAACTTGGGATAAAACTTCTTAGTTTCAGATTTCATGCAGAAATATTTGAGGCATTATAAGATCCTGGTGACATTTCTGGAAACTCCTTTGCGCAGAGCTAAACTTAAGTGTTTGCACCTTTTAGCATAGGCTGGTGGAGTGAGTTGGGAATGATGGTGGTGCTACTGGAAAGCTGGTAATACAGCTGTTTCTCTGATCAAGCAAAAGCTAATCCAGAAGCCTGTAAAGTATTTTGGGGATTTCAAAATCATCTGCAATCACCTTACTTGTGTGAAGTGTTAGAATGCTGGTAGCATCGCATAGTTTCTTAGGTGTACATTTCACATTAAGCACACATAAATTGTTTGAAGTGCTAAATCAATAAAAGAAAAAATGGCCCCAAGAATTGGGCTATGAGCTCCCCCATTAAAGCGTCACTGTGTTGTCCTGTCACTAATTAGTAACTCTAATATAATGAGGTGTATTGATAATGCATATGGTTAAGCAGATGACTCATCATCATTGTATTTCCTCTCCTGCTCTGTCACACAACTGACTTTCTCTGTGGTTAAAGGGCGCCTGAACTGTGCTGCCGTTGCTAGCAAGTCCAGACCACTCTGCCAACAGCCTTGTCTTTGATTACCAGCCAGTTTTCCCATGTGCTTTATTGGTAAGTATACCTGAATAGGGGCAGCTATCTCATTTATTTTTAGAATAACAGTCAAGTGCTTTTAGACTGACTAATCTGTTTGGGTGTTAGTTGTCAGACTTGTCTGGTAAGTACCTTTAAATAATTTTGGTATTGATCAAACTTTTCTATGTAACCTTGAGGGTTATAAATACCAACAGGGATTTTGGAAAGGAATAATGTATACAAAGAGTAGAATCTCTTGAGTTCAGTCCTTCCATGCAGCTGAGGTGATCTTCAGGTATCTTCTGGAGCTCAGAGTGCAAAATTACTGAAGGCTTAGCAAGATTTCTTCTTTGCGCCACGCTACTACTGTGCTTCTGAGGACAGTGTGGTGAGCAGTGAGCAGCCTGAAACTTGAGATGTTTGTTCAGGCAGATAAAACCTGGCCCTTGCAGGTCTGCCTTAAGATAGGATGAGGATGAACAATCATTACCTAGGTATAAGGCTTTATTATTACTTTTTAATATGTCGTACGTGGATGGTGTCAGGTGTGCCGTTTCTAATGCAACTGGTTTCCATTTTATTTATATAATAATAGGAAGTGTACCTCTGTAGTAGAAATGGTTTTGCTGCTCCCTCTTTGAAAGTTGCTTGGCTAGCCACCCTTTGCTGATTGATTGCCCTATTGATGATACGTAATTTCTTCTAGTCCTTGTTTGTGGTGTTCTGTTTTTTTCGTCCCAGTCTGGGCCTATTTTGAGTTTATTTTGAACAGATTTTGTCAGATAACTCTTTGATAATAGATTTTGATGTTCTTAGTGATACACCTTGCTAAAAGTGCTTTTCTCCTTACTAGTGGATGGTAACTTTCTTTCTGATGCAGCCTAGTTTATGGCATTTCCAGTCATGGTAATAATTTTTAATGGTGCTTTAAACAAGTATTTTGTTGTGCTGGACAAGGTCTTCATAACAAATGTACCAAAGGCAGTAGTACCAAATCTAATTGCAGTATGAAACTGTGATTCTTTGGTGGTTGGGGTTCTTTTTGGTTTTGTTTTTTTAACACATGTGTATAGATCTAACTATGCTGGCAGAAAGTTACTTCATTTGTGGAAGTTGTTCAGCAATACTGGCAGTAACTATTAAAGTGTTCAAAGTGTCCACCCAGAATACTTCTCTCTCCAAACTTTTAGAAAGTTGTTAACCAAATTGTAGTCAGGAGATCAAACAAAAAGGCAAGCTTGATAACTGTTTTCACTTGAGGTGGGTGCCAGATGTAGGTTGTTTTATAAAGCTGAGGGCATGTTAAAGTGATACTAAGGAAGTAGAAAAACAGCTTTTGAGGTACAGTATTTCTTTACCTTTGAAGAACAGCATTTCTATTCATAAGCAGATAGTGTGCTTCAAGACCTGCTTTCAGATAGCACTTCCTCAATGTCTGCATGTAATGGCTTGCCCTTGCGCTTAATCAACTTGCTGACTTTTTTTTTTTAATATGGGTAGGGTCTGTGTGACGACAGAACTCAAACTGTATTTCATGCTTTGACTTGTGTTTAATACTTCTGAAAAGTTAATCTTGACTCTTCTGCAGCTTAGTTGTGGAGAGGCTTCTTCGTTAGGACTTAGTTCATATTTCAGATAAGGTAATTAACTTCTCTTAAAAGAAGTATTCATACAAATCTGTGTATAAGCTAGCATTCAGGTATTTTGGTTTGTTAGAGACGTCTAAAAATTCCAGCAATCAGAACTCCTTTAGTTTCTTCTCCTTTTGGTAACAAATGCTGTGTGATTAGGAGAGGGAATAGAAGTATCCATGTATTTATTGTTACATGATCCCAAATTATTTTTTATATGTACAGTGGAAAGTTTTAAAAATATTTAAGGTGATGTTATGCCAGGGCATCCAGAGTAGCTTACTAAAAATTTGTTGGTGTTTTTTTTGTCCTGTGAAATGGTGTGCCTTTCCTGTTCTATTTGATGAATTTATAGTTGAAAACTGAAACGCCTGTGGGTGTGGAAGCAGGGTTGTGCACTTACAGCACATGCTTGTTCTAAGTCCAAAGAGAGTATGTGCCAAATGGGTATGACTTCTTAAACAAATCTAGACTTGAGAGTATCAAAGGTATATGTGCTAATGATTTGGGGCTGACACAGCTTTGCTGAGAAGTAATTCTTGATCTGAATTTCATATCTTACTTAAAAGATAATGAAGACATTAATTGAAAGGGTATTGCTGAGGCCAAAAAGCTTTTTATAAAGGATAGCTTAGGAAAAGGTGAAATCTGTTGTGCATATCGATGTAGTAATGTAACTCAGAGGTGTGTTGTATTTGTGTTATGCTAAGTTAGATAGACACAGAAATCCAGTTAGCCTGTGTTAAGTGATACTGCTAAAAAGGGAAGCTTGTTTGATAAATAATGCAAGTAGCTAGTGTGAAAGATGTTTTGCTAAGCTGTTGCACCTACAAAACTTTAAATCCCTCATTTATTTGTAAACAAAGGTATATTCTAGAAAAGTTGAGAGCTTTAATTACGTCAGCTGTACCTATTCTTTTAGGAAAAGCTAGCTCTTATTTTCATCACAGAAAAAAAATTTCCATGGTTTTACATTCTTTTTCTTCCCCTCTTTCTATGAAGTGATAGTCTTAAGTGGAAAGCAGAATTGGGCAGTAATGGAGTTAAAGGACAGGGACAGAAGTGACATCTCTTCAGGGAGCAGGAAAAAAGGCTTCCCTTGCTGTCTTGGGATGTGCTGGAGTTTCTGTGTTGCTTTTAGGTGTCAGATTGCTGTGTAGACTGGTACTGAATGTCATAGATATCTTCTTGATTTTACTTGTCAGAGTGAGGTAGGGAAGATGAGGACAAGTGATGGGCTTTAGCAACTTAAGTTCTTGTTGCTGGTGTCATCTTTCCCTATTACATTCCAGGTCATTAATGGAATCTGATATCTTTTTTTTCCCTAGGGCAATATGGTGTGTTTCTATGATCTTGTCATTAGACTAGCCGATCAGCATTGCTTTGTGGCTTTTTCTGTGTTTATGATTCTCTGAGTGTTGGTAAAAGTGCTTTCTTACAAGAAGAAAACTGCAATTTTGGGGAATTCATATTTGGCATCACTTCTAATGCAGAGGAGGCCAATGGTTTTTTAATGTAACAATCCTCAAAGTCAAAAAACATATCTCAGAAGAGAAAAAGGGGTCTTGCCTAAGCTAGAGGTGCCATTTGTGAATTGTGTTCTTTTTGGGGGCTGGGGCTGGATAGAGCATGCAGTTGTGCCCCAGAGAGAATTGATGTTGTTTGCTTCACTCCTCTGTGAGGGAGCTGGCTTATGCAGCAGTCTCTGTTGTAGAACAGCGCTGCTGCCTGCTAGTTGATAGCTTTGTCAGATTTACGGTGTTTATTAGCCACATGCAACTCGGCTGGAAAATGCTATTCTGTTGTTTGTGAAAAAAACCCAACCAGATTCTTAGATTGGAAAGATCCTGTAAATCACTATATGAATATTGCTTTTAAATTGGTAGCTGTGTTTGCTGTTTTTGCTGAGGTTGTTTTTCTCTGTTGTCTTGGAGGCAGTGGAAGAAAAGTTTGTGTAGCTTGCTAAAATGCCTTAGCTTTTAAGTGATAAAGCTGTTTCAAAAGTATACCACCTGCCAAAACCTCGCTAACCCTGTTGTGGCATGACTTCAGTGGTATTTCAACAGTAAGGTACCAATACTGTATTTATGATGTGGTGGGCTCTCATTTATGTTTAAATAACATTCATGACCAAAATGAGCCTTCCAGCTTGGCAAGTTGGAACATGAAACTAACTAAAAAAAAAAATCAAAGTATTTTCAAAGTGCAGCTGAGGTACTGTTGCTTTCGGCCATTCATTTAGCAGGCAAGAGGCAACTCAGATCCTGGTAGTGTAGAATGAGGAAATGAATTACTAATTTGTGTGTTGTTTGTTTTTTTATTAAAAAAATAATTCACTGATATGAATAATCTTGGCTTTGTGACAACACTGAAAGACCTGAATTTATTTAGTTATAATATCTACTTTTTTTAACTGTAGAAAAATTCATCCCTGTATTCATCTCTTTAACCAAATTATTTGTAGTTCAGATTTTCCAAACCCTCATGGGCAGTAGCAGTTGAATCACTCATAGTGGAGACACCATGAAGTGCTGCGGTATCACCAAGTATCAAAACACAGTGAAAACTTGAGTCAAACACATATCAGGGTTAGGAGAAGTGGGCCTGGATAGGGCTTGTGTGTCCCTCCATGATACCCAGCTGATTTGCTGTTACTTGCTTATGGGTCTAGCTCACAGCATGAGAGGTCACAGCTTTTCTTTCTTGTTCCTGGGTTATGGCCTTCCCTCGTCAGTGGGTTTTATTTCTCGTTCTGGGGTCCATGGGCTTTCTCACCTCTGAACCTGTGTATGTATGTTTGGGAGTCTTGCTTTTCTCTAATGTTTTTTCAGGAAGGACAAAATGGACTGTGATCAACCTGTGGTGCTCCTTAATGTTTGAGGGGAGAGGCCACACGAATAACCTTTGTCTGGGCTATCTGAGTATCCATTGTAGTGCTGCTTTTCCTAGCTAGGAGAATATAGTCATGCCACAAGTTGATTACTTGAAGTGATGCATTTAAAAATAGCTTCCTGTGACTTTTTTGGAGATCATCTTTGTATTTATTATGAAGTAGAATGTTTTTGTTGGAGGCTTGAAGCCAACTTTTACCAGATCTTCCTAGAAGGAGATAAGGGGAGGTACCAACATGTTCAAACAGACCTCAAGATTTCTTGAATAATGTTTATCCACTGTTTTTGGAATCTAAAAAATAAATGTAAAAATTCACATAATCATGAGATGTGTGAGATGAGAAATGAAGTAGATTGTGTGGTTTGATTATGCTTGGTCAGTATATTTGGATATACCTCTTTCTGAACCTACACGCGTCTAGTTAGATCATTAATGCTTTTGTGTTTTCTTTAGAGAATCAGAACACTTTAGGGAGGACACCTGAGGGTCGTCTAGTCCATACTGTTGCTCAGGGCATGGCAAACAGTTTATTAGTAGAACTATTTGGAAATACTGCAATATAAAGTAATCTAATGTCTCTTGTATGTCATCAAATAATGTCTTCTGGAATTGCAAATTTATATGATTTCTGAACTGGGAATCAAATTCAGTCCTTGCCACAATAATTGCAGTGTTAAGGTAATTTGTCTTAAACTCAGAATAATAGGGCATTAAAAGTGCTTAAATGTTGCAGAATTTTCAGAAGTAGATGATTCTGCAGGACGAGGTTCTCCAGCTGGCCAGCCCACGGGCTCTGCTCTGCCTCTGCAGGGCAACGAAATGTCTGGCTGGCAGCTTGGGTTCCCTGTGCAGCTCTCCCAACTCAGTCTGTTTCCCTGCACAGTTTTCTCTTTGTGGGGCTCTTGTGTCGAATCAAACAAGGCTACTCACGGTTTGGTGGGCAGTGTCCATTTATATTTCTTATGTTGATGGATTTCCTTGTACAACAAGGACAGTTTAATGTCAGTAATGATGTAACGATGAAGCAGTATCAAATCCTTGTACGTACAAGTTGTAACTTAGGCTACTGGTTCCAAATACTGAGAAACTGTTCCTCAGAACCTTTTGGTTCTCTGTGTTAGTCATGGCCTTTCCTAGTGGTTTTCTTCCTACTGAAGGTGGATCTTGCATGACAGCAAAAATGGTCATCTTGGCCAAGCTGTGTATTTATTTGGGTGGCTGAATTTATTTTTTTTTTTTTCACTATAACTCGTAAGACACCAATACAGGGCTTGACAGAGTCTCAAAGAAGTGTTGTGCTTTCATTTAGATGAGGTGAAGAATTAGCTTTCATTGGTTTGTCCTGTATGGATAATCTCCGTTGCTTGAGAGTAAGCCAGTTTGGGCCAGAAGATTCCCTCTCTCTGCAGAAGGGGGGCAAAAGATTGTTGTGCAAAATTTAGGGTAGAACTCTTGCAAGGTTTCCTGCCAGAAGTTGCTAGAGAACAGAAAAGCTTACCTGGTAGGTGTGCTAGGATCCAAGGATCTTTGCTTTTGTTCTAATTGTGATTTTCCCAAGATCTGCACTACCCCTTTGTTATAGCACTGTGATGATTTTGGTGATCCTAGAAAGGAAAGCAAAGAATTTTCTAATCAGTGTGCTAAGAGCAGAGATTTCAGCTGTTAGTACTACTAACTGAAGTAGCAGTTTATAGTGGATTTTTTTGGAAGGTGCTAGTCTGTGTGCTTTTTAAAGATACTGTTAACATCACTGAATAGTCACACAATAGTGGTTTTTGCATTCCTAATTGTGATATCCTGCCGTGTCATGGTGTGGACTTCCTTGCATTATAGCATTCTGCATTTACTTTTTATCAGTTAAAAGATTAACACAAAGATGAATATAACTTTCTTTTTAGTTACATAAACTGTTAAACTGCATGATTTCCTTAAGAAGAAATAGTGTTATCTGCTGTAAAACAGATTTACATTCAAAACACCATTCTCCTCCAAATTCCTATCAAAACTATGTTGAGTACAGGTTCTCTCTCTGTCTTTGCTCTTGGACCCAAGTTTTCAGCTTGCATGTAATTTTTAATGCATGCATCCATTGATTTGGCAGAAGTGGACACAGCTGCATTTCATAAGCTGAGGGATATGTTTGAGTAACAACTATCCAGTCATCCTCCGAATATCTCAAATATCCAAGTAGAATTTGGATAGGATTTCACTTGTGAACTTACTGTGCTGAGTTCATAGTGCTGGAATAATCTTAAAAATCCTGTTTGACAGACTGTATCGAAGGCATACTGGAATCTTTGTATGTGGGGTGAATGAGCTGCACTTGACTCGCAAATACTGAAAAGACCAGCAAATGCTGCTGTTGTTTCAGCAGTTGCCACGCTCTTAAAGGCATATAAAAATTGCAGGATTCCCCATGCTTTCTGTGAGATCTGGAAGAAAACTCTTGCCCCTACTTGGAACATATTTAACTGTTCTCACTTGGCTTAAGTGTCTGCAGCCTTTCTATGTCTGTCAAACCAGGCAGGCCCATCAACGTTGTGTGTATGTGTTCATCTTGTGCCTTTACTTCTTTAATGCCAGTAAACTATGTCCAGGTTTGTGTTCTCTTTTCCTGGTTTGCTGATCATATTGCCACTAAATCCAGTGTAGAGCTAAAGGATATGTGCACCTCTTTAGCAGTTAATGATTTTTACGTTCCTCATTTGAAGCATGGCTCTCAAGCAGAATAGCTTAACTCTACCTCCTTAGAAAGTAATTTGAGAAATTACTTGATTTCCTTGGTTCCTGGTTAAACTTGTCATGTGTGCTGGAAAGAACTTTATCATTAACTTTGCCCCTGCAGTTTCTTTTTCCCTGTTTTGTAACAAGATTTTGAGGCTTGTCTTCACTACCATTAGAGGTATACAAATATTTTTGCTTAGTTGGTTCTCGTGCTTTGCCAGCTATGCTCTTCAAATTAATGCTTATGCTACACCTCAGTATCTTTTTGATGTCTTCTGGAAAATACTGTATTCTACATCAGTTATACAAGTTCTGCAAACTCTGTGGATATTTATTATGTCATTCCTTCTTTAGAGCAGATCCTTTCATCAATAATGTCGATAGATGGCTTAGAAATAGCTCCAGCAGGGCTCTCATTTATACTGTCCATTTACCCGAAGTTGCATTTAGTTTTTCTGCAGATTCAACTGTTGTTGTTAGTGCAGAGAAGTGGTAAGGTGGTATACCGGAATTTGAGGCCTCCAAATATATGCGTGTCTGCCTTGGGTATCTAAAGAGACAAGATTTCCCTGCAATCTACTGTCAATTTCTGTTTTGATAACAAGAAAAAAATGATACATGCTTCAAAATCCACTATCCTCCTTCATGAAAATGTTCACTCTAAATTATTTTGGTTGAAGCAAACATATGCTTGGTCTCCAATTTCAGGCATTTGGAGTAGGTTGTTGACATCTGGTTGGGCCAGCTGACAAATCCTCCATGGATTTATCTGGTCATTCTTGAACATTTAAAACAAGGTTCCAACATGCATTTGGTTTGTTGAAATCATGGATTTGTGTGAATGAATTTGGGTTTGCTCACTTTATCGTGATTTATTTATTAGGTAGATGCTTTGATGGTCAGCAGTTACTGACTGGTCTTGGGTTAAGAAAAATATTTAATATTACACTGTTGTTATTTGGGTCTTTACCTGCTGTCTCATTAGTTGCCTGATTTACTGACGTTCTTCCAAAGGGAGTTAGAAATGTGGGAAAGATGTGAATGCTTGGATGGATAACTGATTTATGTATTGTTTACTTGTAGAAGTTGGATACTCTGAGCTTGACATGCTTTCATAAAGGAATGCAGGGGATAGTGGCACAGTCAGAAAATCCAGCTGTCTGCCAAATGCCTATTGTAGTTGCACATAAGTCACTGTACCAAATATAGGCAATTTATAGGCTGTTAGTTTTGGATTTTTTTCGCTGTTTGCACCGTTGCTATAGAAATGGTACTAACTTCCACATCAATGCATGATGTTAAAAGAAGAATAATTATAGAGAACATAATTGAAATGTTGGCACCACAGGTTTTATTGATAAATACTGTACCCACCTCTCTGAAAGCTACATTTTAAACCAGACGAAGGTAGTGTGTCTTGTTCAAGAAAGATCCTCATTGTTTATTAATGGCTTTACAAAAAATATGGTAAAATAATCTCTCATGGTATTTTCTCCTTCCTGAAGGAGGAAGTCAGGCATTCGATGTCAGAGGAGTTCTGCTGCCTTTTCCCTAAAAGTAAATCTTTTTTGTCTTACTGCACAGAGAAAGTGTGCATTTGAGGCAGGTGTATGTACTGAGTCTTTAATTCTGTGGATTTGGAGGCTGTTACTCAGCAACAGTGAGTATGTTGTCATCTCTCACTTGTTAAAAATCCCTCCTAGGATGGTTTGGTCATCTTGTTTTGTATTTGGCTGTTCACAGTTTTGATTCTAGCACTTAATGCCTATAGAAGCTTATGCAATGACTTGCATGGATATTTGAGTTTTCTTCATATCCGCATGTGATATGTAGGTTTACACAGAATATCCAGTCTAGACCCTCAGTCTCAGTTTTCATGCCTGTTTTTTCCTATATGTGCTTTTGGCATCTGGGTTGCGGTGATTGTTGGTGACAGAGTTCCTGTAGCCTATTGACAGTAACAAGGCTCATGCTGTCAGTTGTCATCTGTTTCAGAACTTGCAAGTGTGCAGTTGCACATAAAATTCTATTTAAATATTTTTTCCAAATCTCTTTCTTGTGAAGTACTTTTTCTATTCTGAGAGAAGGTATGCCGTGCTCATGTGTCCATTTATAGATTGTTATCATGATTTTCTTCAAGTTTGTCCTTGGCTGGAATTCTTAGTGTTGCCTGATTTTAAAATAAAAAAATAACTGAAAAAACTTGAAACTAAGAGTAAAAAAGGCAGCGTCTAGAAACTTTTCATAGTGATTGTGTTGTGATACTTTTGCTGATGCTCAGTCTATAATAATTCTTCCCTGTCCGTCTGTCTCTTGCGTTATCCAGAAATGCAGCAAAACTGTGGATCCGAGTACCTCTGAAAAGATTATTTGGATCCTGCAGTTCGTGCTAGCAGCTTTCAGTGCTCAGCTATTGCATGCTCTTCAGAACGTTGCCCATGGGTGTATTCTGGCTTTGTTAGTTCCACTGGTATCATGCCTGCACATGTCACCCATAACAAAAATATTTTGCAAATTCAGCATCAGTTAATCAACATGATATTAATCATTTACTGCTCCTCTTGTTTGCAAACAGAACTGATAGAGACATGGCCATGTGGTGGGGGACTTGAAAAAGCCCATTTTGGAAAGGTTATAATCTTCTAGAACTGCCCAATTAATTAAAAGTATCTGGTTGTAATTTAAAGAATTTCTGTTTATTTTCTTTGCCCTCTTTTACTGCT
The DNA here is from genome assembly GCF_023634085.1 of Falco cherrug. Classification (NCBI taxonomy): domain Eukaryota; kingdom Metazoa; phylum Chordata; class Aves; order Falconiformes; family Falconidae; genus Falco; species Falco cherrug. Next base: position 6,451,955 of record NC_073708.1, read on the forward strand.
TATTCATGGAGATAAATAGCACTAGGTCCTGTTTTTCAAAAATGTCTCTAGGTTATGTTTTCTCCTGTTTTGTGTGTTTGGAGTGAGTAGGTTCCTCCTCCGGTTCCTGACAGAGCAAGCCTGGATTTCTTGTTCAGCTATTTGAAGAAATGCTGCTCAAACAGGCTGAACTGTTGGTAGGCTTGAATTCTGGAGAAGGAGACAGAGGAGGGCAAGACCTTATTATACTTAATGTGCTTTCTTTACTAAAATAATTTGGTTCTCTAACGCTTACCCTTTTGGTGTATGGGAGGAAAAACAAACTGTGCATAGTAACTTCAAATGTTGTCTGTTCTAACAGCAATTGTAAAATAATAGCCAGATCCAAAGGAATAAAATGTTCTGCTGTACAGTGTTGTTTCCAAAGAACTACAAAACAGCATAGAAGCTTGTAGGCAATCTCTGAAGAAAGAAACTCTGGGAACCTGATAATTTGTAAGCAGTATGTGAACAGAAACAATTTTTAAGTTCTTGTGTGGTTGGTTACTTTGTGAACCTACATTTTGCCTTTTAATGCTCAAACTCTGGTGGAGAGACCTTTTGTTAGAAAAAACAGAACCTCTTACAACCCCAGGCTAAACTTAAATAGCATGTACACATGTTCACATTTTTGGCTTATTCCATTTGTTGCCTGCAATAATATTTTCTTTCAGCTTGATTCATGCCTGCTTGGTGTCAGGGCCAGGGTCTGCTACTGCTTGCAGCTGTGTACCAATGCTAGCGCTAAAAAAGTTCTTGTGTTACAGTATCCACTACTTAACTCTGGGCTATGAGTCAGTCCACTGAGCATAGCTGGCTTTTGAATGGTTGAAGTGAGAACGGTAAGGATCTCCTTCCTATTTGTGTGTAACTCATTTTAAAAACCTTTCATTTTGAGCTAAAACTTCTTTGCTGTTGTTGCAAGTGGATGACAAACTGAGCTAATAGTTTAATTTTTTGTAATAGGATTTGGTAAACAAGTAGCTTGTGCCCTGGAGAAGGATATTCTCTTGGATTTTTGAGGGTTTTTATCTCATCTGAGGAAAACTAAGCTACGAGTTGTACCAGGCCTTGAGATTAAAAAGGAGAGCACTGGGTACTGGAGCACCACAAAGAAGGGTTCTTGGTAGCTGGAAACTGAGTAAGATATGAATGAGACAGAGCCTGACTATGCATTACCTCAACATTACCTCTCTTTCTTTTCTCTCCCCTCAGCCCCCAAAGTCGGAGACTGAGGTGCGTAAAAGCAGAAATAAGATTATTTTATTGTTCAGAATGCAAGCACACACATGATTGTGAAAGTGCTCAGTGGGTAATGCAATCTTAAAAAAAAGAATAATAATTTCACTTAATTGTTTATCCAGGTAAAGCCTTTTCTAGGGTAAGAGGAGAGAATCTAAGGACCATATTTAAATGAAGCTTTTATAGATTTTTTTATTATTTAAAACTTCACTGTCAAACCTAATAGTTTTGTTTTGTGTGTTCCATTTGTTACTGTTCTGTGGATTCTTACTTCATCTGTCTTTGAGCTTAAATAGCTGATACTACTGAGACTGTTGTGCAACAGATGCTTAGGGAAAGAGCGGATGTGTGACATAACTTTGAGTGGTTGAGTTCCATGAGTATAGAAGTGCTTTGAGTTTGCAGCAGGATTAATAAAACCAATGAAAAAAGGAGTCTGTGTACCGGGTTAGCTATACTGCTGATGCAGGTACTATATGACACAATTTCTTTCAGGAAGGAGTCCAGTATCAATTTAAGCAGCTATGTTTTTTTGCTTGAAATACTGTTTTCTGGAAACTGTTCAAGAACCCAATTGCTGTATTCTGCTTTTGAGCATAATTTTACATCGTATTCATACTTCTGGTTTGTTCTCCTGATATTTAAACATGGCAAGTGTTTCATGCAAATTTCAGTTTGTCGGCATAACCAAGCTGAGGTCTCCTGGTTTCCACTTTTGCAGTGGAGTCTTCAGAGAACCTGGAAGCCCTTCTCTGCATATATTTTGTTCAAAAATCTTTTGGAAGCCAGGTGACCAGAACTGCATAGAGTACAGCATTCCAGTCTCTTGAAATGTCTTGCAGGTAGTATTTGTTTGTAACTAATGCAAATATCTTGATCTCACGTGGCTACTTCATGCTTACAGTACTGGCAGTCACTTCCAACTGATGTGCTGAAATTCACGGCAGAAGTTTTACAGGGATCAACCCAAATAATCCTTTAATGACTGACTTTCATTTTTCATTCTTCTGTCCATCAGATAGTTTTATTTGTCCTGTGTTTTCCTGTATTTCCAAATGGTTTGTTTCTAATATTTGTACTGGTGTTGCATAGTTAATAACTGTTATTAAACTCTTGCTACTCTAATTCCTCGATCTCTGTTTTTGTCATGTCTCTACCCCATGCATGTCACCTTCTAGTGTCTCTTATCTCAGGCTTCACTAGTGGCAGCTTATCAAATGCTTTGCCAAGATTCATATGTCTGACTGGAGATTTCGTAGTATGTGAAATTTTAGATCTGGGATTTGATTATCTTCAGTGATAAATTTCCTGCAGGAGGATGGGGTTATATTAAGTTGCTTGAGCTTCTATTTATCTCTATTGTGGAAGTTTCTATTTTTATCAGCTTTTCTGTCTCTACATTACCTTTTAATATTATCATGCTTACTGAAAACTGAATTAAAGTATGTGTTAACGTGGCTTTAATTTTTATTTTTTTATTGCTGTGTACATACTATCTTTATTCTTACAGGGCAGTAACGTAGTTGGTTTGTTTCAGTAGGTCAAGTGTAAAAAGGAAGAATATAGTTTGGAAAGTGCAGTTTGGTTTGACTTGATGAAGTTTTCTTTTATAGTTGGATGAACATTCTTTGTCCTGTCACCTGTTCCTTGCTGACTTTCTGCTTAGTTGTGGGGCTTTTGTGTGTGTTGGTTTTTGTTTTGGTGTGGAGTGTGTGGTTTGTATTTCTTTTAATACTTTTTTTTTTTCTAGGTTTTTTTTGGTTTGGTATATTTTAGCAGTTATCTCTGCATTTGCCTTTTTAAGCTATAAGCTTTCTTACCGTCTTTAGATATGTTTCAAGCTGTTACCTATCTATACGTAGCTCCTACGGACTTCGAGAACTTCTAATGTGAAGTAAGTAATAAAGAACAGTAGTTTCTGGGGCCAAGAGGAGGAGGCCATGCATTTCTCTTTGTCAGGAGCATTAAAAGTCTGGCAGTCTGCTCTGACTACCTTCCCCCCCCACCCTGCCCCAGTACATGTCATGACCCGTGTTATCACAGTGCAGCCTTGTGCTGCTTCCCAGATCTTCCTGTTGCAGGAGGGACAACACACTGCCTGGCAAATGAGTGATTTGTCTTTAGTATTGAGTAGTATGTGCCTTTGCTAACACAGTCCTGGTGCACACAGAACTTCGAGGCATGTCGGGGTGCACCGAACTGCAGGGAAGAACTGTATTATCAGCCCTTGCTCTGATGGCAGGTGGCATGAATACTTGTATATGGTGGTAGTTGTAGTGCCTGCATGCCAGGGTACTTGGTCTTCCTTCCTTAACCTTCCTTGGTGCCTGCATGCCCCTGGGGCACCTTGAACCACTTCCAAAGAATTAACTTCAGTGAGCAGCAGCTTGTGTGCAGCTAGTAGGGTCATACAGTGCTGCTGTATGGCAGAACGTCCAGAACTTCCACCTGCCAACTTGATGCAGACCAGTGAGAAGCATCTGTGCTGGGGGTTGGGTCAGCAGGATTTCCTGTGCCCCTACTTGCTCAAGGGGCAGTATGTTACCTAAGTGAGTCTCACAACGTCAGCGTAGTGATCCTATGGGAAGTATAATCCATATTCTATTCTTCCAAAAACACAAAAAATCAGACTAAAAGGTATTTCATAACTGTATGTCTTATGAAGATTAAGGAAAAAGTACCTGGAAAATAGAGTAAAGTGGCAGCACCCTAACATTGCCATATTTTTAGTATTGTTCGGTTCATTTTGGCCATATTGTTGTGACTCTTTAGCAGAGACACTTTACTTCAAACTTGTGAGAGGGGGAGGTGCACAGGAACCCAGTACACAAAAGCACAACCATTTCTGGATGTTCTTCAAGTAAGGCAGGGATTATTGTGTGCAAAATGAGTAATTGTAATAGAGGCTTGCTCTTGTAGCCCTGTGTGGTAAGGAGCTATAGATTAATTGGCCTGTTTTGTATTTAAGAAGTTCTAGTCAAGGAACTGAAGTGGTTACACAAAGTACTTCCAGACGAAAGGATCCAATTTTGTGCATACTATGCAAATGTGATAGTTGCTTGAAGAACTTGAATTTGTGTTTTATTGAAGCTTCTACCTTGTGTTCATTGTTTGAAAGAAATCTTAATTTAGAAAGTGCCAAGCAGCGCTGGAAAAAGTACACTGCTAACTAAGAATCAAAGGGCTCAGATCCAGAATTAGCATTTGGTCAGTGGTTCCAAGATTTCACTGAAGTGTCTTGAGGTCCTGGTATGGAATTAGTTGATTCTAGCTGGTTGATTCATGGTGGAGTGAAGATTCAGTGAAAGCCAGTATGTTTCTGTTCCTCATTCAGAAAGAAATATCTTTTTCTGTACTGTTTGTCAAAATACTACTGAGAATTTGCACAAGATCAGGAACTCATGTTGATTGTGTCTGGCACTGGTGGTTTGTGGTTTTTTGGTGGTTTTTTTTTTTCTACTGGTCTTTGGTCCCCAAAGTCTTTGGTAGTGACTCTGCATTTGTAGTTGATTATAATCCATGCAAGTCATTGCTGTTTTCTTCATGGGGATCTGTGACCAAATCAAATGACATTTTGTACTGACATTATGAATAAGAACAAAGAGGATATTGGTCATCATGACTCTTGAGCTATTCATAAAAATGTACTGTGGCCGTGTTTCCCCAAAGCTTTTGTGCTGTTCTGGACAGTAAGTTTTTAATTAATTTTATGGTAGTCTTTAGTGTTTGTTCAGTGTATTTTTGGGATAGTGTTTGACCCAAGCTGAGACAAGAATATCCCTGGATTCTGCTGTGGAAGGGAGTCAGGCTTAGGTGTCCTGTTAGACACCTGTCAGATTCCAATACTCTCCAGCTAGGTTCTTTTTAAATATTCCGCATGTGGAGGTTATAATGTTTAATATTAAACTTACTATTTGAAGACAGTTGATGTTGAAGAGGATTTCTGATTTAACAGAGCAATATAAAATATACTGAAATCACAATACAAATGCAAGTTAAACTTGGCACAATATAGCAACTGCAACATACAGTTCCAACAAGTACCAATGTGATCCGCATTACTGGTTGCTAGAATATGCTTGCTGTCATGATGTTGGGCATCCCCAGTCACCAGGAAGGAGCATGCGGGTTGAAGCCGGCTCAAGCCTGATGATCTCTTTGGAATTCCGTTGTTAGTTAGTTTCTGTACTCTGTTGGGCTGAGCCATGTATTCAGTCCCCTGTCGTGGTTTAGCTAACTCGGGGAGACATTCACTTTGTTTAATGAGCTCAGGGAGAACCATTTACACCACTAGTTGATTCAGTCAACTGTAATATAGTCAGTTGATCCGCTGAACTGACATAGCTGTTTATCTAAAACAAAGACCACTCTGTGGTCCCCTTTGTGCTGAAATAAAGTCAGCTTCTTTGCAACAGCTGCGGTCAGTTGCACCCTGCATTATTCCCTGAGCTTCATGGGCACATTGCCCTTGCTTGTCTTCACCAAGCTGCCTTCCATTTGGGGGTTTTATAGGTCAGTCACTGTAGTGGAATGATCATCTCATACAGCCGTGGGTGAATTTGCAGAAAAACTCAGACTCCCTGAAGATAGCAGGCTCTGCTTAGTTGTGCTGGTTTTGGCTGGGGTAGAGTTAATTTTCTTCATAGCAGCTACTGTGAGGCTATGTTTTGGATTTGTGCTGAGAACAGTGCTGATAACACAGGGGTGTTTTTGTTACTGCTGGGCAGTGCTTACACAGAGCCAAGGCCTTTTCTGCATCTCGCAGCACCCCACCAGCGGGTTGGCTGGGGAGGGGGACACACACGACACAGCTGGGACAGCTGACCCTGACTGCCAAAGCGATATTCCCTACCATATGACATCATGCTCAGCATATAGACCTGGGGGAAGGAGGAGGAAGGGAGGACATTTGGAATGATGGTGTTTGCGTGCCCAAGTAACCATTACGCGTGATGGAGCCCGGCTTTCCTGGGGATGGCTGAACACCTGCCTGCCCATGGGCAGCTGTGAATGAACTCCTTGTTTTGCTATACTTGTCTGCATGGCTCTTGCTGTATGTATTAAACTGTCCTTATTTCAATCGATGAGTTTTCTCACATTTACCCTTCCAGTCCTCTCCCCTGTCCCACCGTGGGGTGGTGGTGGGGAGCGAATGAGTGGCTGTGTGGAGCTTAGTTGCTGGCTGGGGTTAAACCATGATGTTGGACGTTTTTATTCTTTGGGTATGGTGAATCTGCTTACCAGCATTTTTAGTTTGCTTTTTACTGTACGGTATGCGTGGCATGAAGAGGTAGGAAGATACTGCATAGCGTGTCTGTGCTTCAGGTTGGCATAAATGCTGGCTTAAGTATTTTATGCATCATATAAAACACTTTCAATTTCACATCTAATGCATTTCTGAGCACAAAGGCATTTATTGAAGGGGAGAAACAGACTGGAAGTTCAAATTACTCAGTGTAATTCAGTTTTTGTAATTGGATATACAGGGCATGCAGTGAAAACTGACTCACTGTTGCAGTGTGGTGACAGTCATTTCACATCTCCAGCTATGCTGCTCTGAACAGCTCTGCTGTTGATCACTTTCTGATATTGCTGTTTACTAATCATTGTGGTGTTAAGCAGAAGGGTAGTATAGCAAGCAAATTATTTAATTATTCCAGTGTTAGGATTTTTTCAGTATTCATCTTAAAAGGATACATAGGTCAAAATTGTTGCTGCGACTTTTCATTGTTACGGGAGTGGTGGTGATCTCGTGCGTAATGCAGCTTTCAAAAGTACGTTTTAAATATTGCAAGTTCTGGAGCTTTCAAGTTGATAAATGCTAGTTTATAGCAGTTCAGTACTAATTCTGCTCCCTACTGTATCTCCACAAAGTGGGAAAAAGTATAAATGTATTCATATATATACTCTTGTAATGCAGCAATGTGTACAAATTTAACATTGTTTAGACAGCTTTGTTATAATACAAGCTGACTGGCAGATGTTATATTTTGTAATCTCTCTTTTTCTTTGCATGCAGGGTTTTTCTAAGTGATTTTCCACTTAGTAAAAAAAATAAATCCAACTTTTATGTGCTTCATGGGAGTCTCTTTTCCGCACAGTGGTGAATTTCAGCCCTACTTGACTAAGGGGCAGAATTCTCACAATTCTTATCCCAGTAACTGGGTAGAAAAGGAAAACTCGGATCAGTGTGAACCACCACTGTACCCTCCAGGTACAGTCCTCTGAGGTGGAAAGTCTATCACATAGTCATCAGGCTCTGAATGCAGACAGTGCCAGGCGTAAGTGCCTGCCTGGCTGCCGCTCAGGTGGGTGGGCAGATACAAACAAAACTCATAATAGCTTAGGAAACAGGTAGCAGCAGACTGGAGCTGTTACGTTAAGGGACCAAGGATAAGGCTTAAGATAGTGCATTAGGGAACACGGGGCAGGCAGGGAAATTGCTAGGACTTGTCTGGGTGCCTGTGGGTTATGTGGGACTAGTCATTAGGAAGCGGGGCTTTAACCCTGTTTATAGAGAAATCGGTTCACTCTTGTCATTGGAGGCTGCGCTGCCAACTCCATAGGCTTCTATGATATGTATAATTTCTTTTAAATAGCACCATCCAAATCCCTCCAAAAACCAAAGAAACACGGAAACAAACTTGAACTTTCACTTTTCTTTGACCAGAAACACTTTGTCCCCAATTCTCCCCCTTCTCACCTCCAGTAGTATGGGGAAGGGGAAGGACTGAAGTATTTGTGAGAAGAGGGTCAAATACATAACCTTGAGTTTAAGGTTGGCTTTGTATGATGCAATTACAGGCCAGGTGGTATGATGAAATTGTTCAAAGTGTGAAAATTCCTATGATTACATTGGTTACAAAAAGTACAAATTTTTAAAGGGTAAAGGGTTTTCTTCAGCAGAAAAGAGGATTAAATTAGGACAAGTGTACCTTCTTGAACACGAGGAAGGCCTGAAACTGATTTTGGAGATGTGATGTCTCTGTCCTCCACTGTCACTACATAAATGAAAATTATGACACGTCAGTTAGCTTTATTTCCTTGCTTTTCAGTTCAGTAAATAAGAAGGCTATAGGGAGGAGGCACTGGGGAGCTGAGCATTTGGAAATACTCCACATGAGACAGTCTGAAGGGTAATTGAGATAGGAAAGGACAGGGCAGCAGTGACACTCACAAGCCAAAGATGAGGTATTTTTTCCTCCTTTGTATGTTCTATTAGTGTAATACTTATTATAAAAAAAATAAATCTAAGTGCAGTTAAGTGTATTTTTAGTGGAGGAAACAATCTTAATTATAGCATGTGGGCTGGGACTATAATGTTTAAGTGAAATGTAGTGTCTTCTGTCCTGTGAATGAGCCTATCATTTAAAAAAAAAAAACCAAAACCAAAACAAAACAAGATAAGGTCAAATGTGAATGGTTGTTCTGAACTGCAGAAGTATGACTGAACATGGTTCAGGTGGGGACTATTAATACCCCAAAATATCTAGCAGCTATAGTGTTTGACTGAAATTTGCAGTGTGGCCCTTTCAGTTGCATCCTTTCTGTATTGCATTCCTACAAGGACACTTGAAAGTTACTGCTTTTTTTTTAAATGATATTTTTTTATTTAGATATTGCAGTTTCTTGCCTTCCAGGCTTGTTTACCTGACATATCTGGCTTATGTCACTTGGAGATAGAAATTTTTGGATTACTGATTTTATTTCATTACTTAGAGGTCTTAAATATGAGATGCTGTAATGCTGTTTTGTTATGTGGCATTACTCAGTTTCCTGTCACTTACCTTCTCCATTTATTTGCACAGTCTGTAATAGTTCTGAGTTAAAATTACAAACCTAAAGTGAATCTCATAAATAATAGCAACTTCGGAAATAGTCACACTTGTTATAAACATAGACCTGTGAAAACTGATTTATAATAATTTTCACACTAGAGGGCACTAAGATCTCATGAAATTTAAGTCCAAAACAATTTTTACTCTCCCTCTAACACTGAGGTATTGGGTAGTCTTACTGTTGTTGTAGTGGATGCCAAAGCTTTCAATTTCTTTTGCAGTATTTTCTCTGTAGAAATGAGGAGTAATAGTATTCTTTCAAGAATAAACCTAGTGTGTGGAGTTTTCCCTTGTGTGGTTTGTTTTGCAGTTTGTTTTTTGGTGGTGTTTTGGGGTTTTTTTGCTAAACAATAATTTGGGTAATTTGTGGAGAAAAGCCCAAGTTCCGCTTGTACTCTTAAATTGCTTTTAATGCGGTAATTTTCTCTTGAAGCTGGTGAATAGACATATAAGAGGAAATCATTGAATAACTTCTTATAAAAGTTACTGATAGTTAACATCTGCACTATATTTTTTTAAAGTTGGTAATCAGGAAAAGAATCATATGTGTACTGATGTGCAGGCCTAACTTCAAGTTAGGGTTAATGCATACATTTACATATTGATACCTGGTATATGGAAAATAGCAGGGGAAAGCATATGAAAATCTATACTGCCAGTAAGTATTGGATTGCAATGGAACTTTCAGTTCTTTATGTCATTTTAGAGCTGGTAATTTCAGAATATATGTTTGAACTTAAATTTTGGACCTCAAAGAAGTGTAGCCATTTTGGAAGTAATTTTTTTTTTTGTCACAGATTTTAGATACTGAATTTTACTTAAAACTTGAAAAAAATGGTTTGTGATTACTTTTTGCTCTTTGTAGGAATGGTTATTCAGTTGCCTTGGAGATGATCCTGCTGCTGTAAATGTAGGGGTGAAGATTAATGGTGTGGGCAGTATGGACCTAATGAACGGACAGTCAAGCAGTGTTAATATTGCAGCTACTGCTTCAGAGGTAAGGATTACAAAACTCAGTTATTGCATACTTAAGACTCTAAGTACTCACATTATTTAAAATGCACCGAAATGTAAGTTTTTCTTTTAACAGATCTAGTGCGGCAGGTTCTTGTTTTGTGTGTTGGTTTCATATGCCCCAGTTCAGATGTGAATAACTTAAAAGTTCTGACCTTTGCATACCAAAATAAAGCGTGAGCTAGCTTTTACAGCCTTGCCATTGCCAAAGCTGCCTTTTTTTGTGTTCTCTTCCATCGCATTTAGACAAGGCAGCTTTTCTTTTAAGTTTTAACAATAATAGACGCTCTTAGTGCGATAAGCTGGGCTGGCAAAGCCTGTGGGAAATGTTCTTTTCTTTGACAGGTACTTGTGTGCCTGTGTGGTGAGGGGCGGTCTGACACAGTAGCACAGGAGTAAGGTTGTTCCCGTTGTCTCTCGGACTGTGCTGAAGCATTGGTATGGGTCCCCTCTGGCCCAGCAAAGCTGCTGCCCTCCAGAAGTGAGCAGCTTGTGAGTTAAGAGAATGTGTATCAGCCGAGCAATGGGGATTGGTCTCCTATGCTCATGCCTCTTATTTTGAAGTTAATCTGGTTAACCATTTTTCATCTTACTACTTAAAGAAAAAGAAGGGGCAGGGTGAAGTTGGTACCAGAGTTTTTGAGCTCTTTTTGCTAGGATCATGTGAGGAGCTGTTGAGAGTTGTGACTGATTCCTAAATTCTTAGCAATGTTGGAGAGTTTGCAGGACCTCTTTGGTTTGGAGGTTTTTTTTTCCAGAACTCTTGGAGATCACTCCCTCTTCAAGTTTTTTGTTGGGTTTGGGTTGGTTTTTTTCCTGTTAATGCCTCATAGTACTGAGGTGAAGGGAACTGAAAATCTGCCTTCAGTGTATGTTGAGTGATCTTCCCAGATGCATTGTGTGTTGTCATTAGGGTGACTGAATATATGCTTTGGCTTGTACAGATGTACAATGGGAGACAGTTACTTTATTGCTGATGCATATTATTTTTATTGCTTTTGTTACAGTGTGAAACATGTTTTTTTTAGCAAGGTGGATTTCAGTTTGTTTTTTTTTTTTAAAAAAAAAAGACATGGTATTCAAGAACCCTACAAAGGTGGTAGTGATGAGAGCCACAACATCCTGAACACAGTTGCCTTTGTAAATGAATCTTTGAACCTTACCAAAGATAGTTGTTTTACTTACATATTTACACAAGTATTTCAATAGCAGAGCTGCATGTGTGCTGTGCACTTGCATGTGCATATGGAAATGGAAAGTACCACAAACAAGGTGAAAGGAAAATTGGAGTGTTGTGTTATCAAAAGGGTAAAAATAATTTCCAGCATAATTTCACAAGTATTGTCAAGATTTAAACAAGAAAGCTGACATCACAAGACTATTATTTGTTTTTATACAGATGCTTGTACTTCCCTTATTGATTGTTGTATTATGAATCATTGACTGACCATTTGTTGGCATACAACTGAAAAGATTTCTTGGAAGAAAGCTCTCTTTTTTTTTTTTTCTTTTTCTTTTTTTTTTTTTTTTTTACTCAGCAAGATAGTCTTGAATGTTTACATGATGTCTGATAAATTTGAGTAAAAGTGGTACTTTTTTGTTTCTTTCTTGACTGGGAGGAGGAAGGACTCGTAACTGAAATGTTTCACTATGTTGGTTACTGAAAATGCCAGCCTGGTTTGGAGATTTTGGTGGGTGGTGTTTTCAAAATCAGGTTTTTCAGAGAGAGATGGTACTGTTAGAAGAACTTAACTAAACCAGACATGATTATCAAATTAGCATGTATGTTATTTATGTGTCTTCATAACAAAAGTGCTTAAAAATGGACAAGAGTTTATTTCAGCTGGCTGAATTCTTAAGGAGTTTGAGTGTTCTTGTTTCGGTGAGTGGGAAGCTGAAGGCAAAATACATAGTGTAGCCCTAAAATACTGCCTTGGGTAGCTTTTTAGGAGAAGACATTAGCACAGTAGAGCTATTAACATCAGTGACCATGTGCTGTCTTTCCTCCTGCGCTGGCATCAGCAGACATGATGCAGATGTTAGTTGAAAAGTGCAGTCTAACAGTGCTGAAATCTGGCTTCCACCAGAAGCAATCTGGTGAAGCAATCACTCCTGAAGGTGTTGTGTTTGTGACCCATACCCATGGTCTTGAAAACTTTCAACATTAGCAGTAAAATTACACAGACTGTCAGCAACTGCCTTTATGTGGGCCAAAGTCTAATCTTTTCAGCTTTCTAAGAGCCATCCCCCGTGACGGTGATGAGGACAGAGCTTGAGGATACATTGGTGATCGACATAAAGACTAGGCAGGTCTTGGTTTGTCTTCACTGTGTTTTGCCATAGCTGAGCTGGAGCTCCCAGCCATGGTGAGAACAAGCTCCGTGCACCAATACTCATTTTCTTTCTCTCAAGTCTCCGAACAAAGCATTCGCAGGACTGTTACGGGAGCTCTGTTGGCACTTAGGTCAAGGCTATGCTCTTGCTGAAGCGTGCAGGTGCCACTCTGTGCTTCAGGTAAATGTACTGTTTGATGAAGAAGCAAACATCTGAATTTGGTGCAGTCACTGGCTGTAGTATCTGTGGTTCTTCATGATTTTGCCCACGTGTCTTGTCTTATTTCTTACTTTTTAGTTGAGAGTTTGCTTTGTACCAGGTTTCTGAAAGTGAGAAGAAACCAAGCAAGAAACATGCATAGCCTTTTGGGTCTTCAGAGGAGAGTGTGGGGCAGCAAAGTCATTGCATGCTGTATGAATGTTTCTGGAATAGGTGTGCCCGTGGTTCAGGTGTGAAGCATACATCTAGATGTGACATCTCAGTCTCCGTTGGGTAAAACCCTTCTTGCTTGTGATGGTGGACCAGAATCTAGTTTTGCATCCATACACTAGAGGAAGTGATTACACCTAACACAGATACATTGTTTTCATTTGTTTCATGTGAAAACAATACATGAAACATACGAAACCAGTAGGTAGTGTTAATTTCATACAAAGTGTTAATTTTTTGAATCCTATTTGTGTTTTGCAGGGAATCTAAATCTTTATGTTGCAGATAAAGATTCAGAGAATAATGTTCTAATATCCAGTATTTGCAAATGTGAATTACTAGCATTTACCAAAAAAAGCAACTAAAATGGTTTATACCAAGTGTCTTCAACAGGAACAGATCTTTAGCTCACAATGTAATTTTTAAGTTTTAATACTTCTGAGAGAAACAGGAGGAGATCGATACTGTTCTTTGTTAACTATTCCTTTGGGATTGACCTTCACTTTTTCCTCACCATAGTGGTATTTTTCCTGTTTCAAATTCAGTGTGATTGTATTGTTATTATTAACTTTCCCATCAACAAAATTGGAATTGAATTATGTGTTGAAATGTAACTGTTCTGTTTTGAGGAACACCTCTGAAATCCATTGAAGTCAATTTGAGAGTCTCTGGTTTTAGCTGTCTTTGTCAGGAGAAGGTATGTCCTCCGAGTGACTTTTAATGGATAATTTGCCCGATAGAAAAATTGTGTGAACAGTGATGTTTGAACAGAAATTTTGCTTTTGGGAGTGCAGAAACAGAACAGAAGAGGAGAGAACCAAAATGTTATTACTGGTTCTGTTTGTTTCTGCAGAAGAGTAGCAGCTCTGAATCCTTGAGTGACAAAGGTTCAGCTGAACTGAAGAAGAGCTTTGATGCAGTGGTATTTGATGTCCTAAAGGTTACACCAGAAGAATATGCGGTAAGCAATTCCAGTAATTTTTTACCTGTGTGTGAATCTTCTTGGCAACTTTTCCTCTGCTTCTCCATTTCTATATGTTTTTAGCCTAACTTCTGTCATCCATGGATTTCAAAAATGGATATTGCGCTATAGTTCTTCATTGTCTATGTTCTTTTTAATGCTATGTGATCTTTTTTGAGCTATGCCATCCAGGCATTTTTCACACCGTTATATGTAACATAGACCAAGGATTCTTAAATCCATATGATGAAGCTTAATTCTGACATGCGTGTATTAGTTGCAAGAATGTATTAGATCTCTACTTGTTTTTTTCTGGGGGTGTTTTAGTTGTTCACTCTGTTAATTCTTATGTCTAGGAAGTTTTTTCTTCTTTTGGGTGCAATGGTACAGAAAAATGAGTTGGATATCCTGCAGAACCAAAACCAAAGGAGTAAAGATGTTTAACCAAAACATTGAGTGATTTATTTATTTATTTTTACGCTACTTTTAGAGGTTAAGATGACAGATGGTCCTTCTAAGTGATTCAGATATGTTACTAGAAAGATTGCTAGCAAGCTATAATTCAAGTTACAAGATTTGTGATGAGTTGTCCTGGGGAGATGATCAATACGTGGTAGGATGCATCACAAAATATTCCCATTAAGTTTGTTCTATTTTTTAATCATTAACTTTTTCAGTGAATTGTTAATGGATAAATTGATTTTAATGAGGACACTGAAAATTTAAAGCATCTGGAGTATGAAGTGGTACTTAGACATTAAATTCTTCTTGAATAGTTAATGGGATTTATTTCTGACTGAGGTTCAGGCCTCTTACTGGCTCTGTCGGGAACAGCTGGGCAATGAATCACGACTTTTCATGGGAAGACGTTTTTGAAGCTGGCTATCCTTTCAATTTTATCCTAACGATTTCTGTACATAAAGGAAATATAAATGGTTAGGAGTTTGGGGCTAGGGGCATGAATTGAAGCGGAGTTAAGCACATAGGCCAGAAGGAATTCCTTTGAATGGCTCTGCTTTTTAGCCAGTTGTGGATGCTGTTGAGCAGCAGAGTAGATCACTTGGTCTCTGTGGAGTTGCTGTCACTCACTTGGACAGCAAAATACACAAAGGTGCTTGGTCTTGTATCGCATTTCATAACCCTTTTTCTCTGCTGTCCTCTGTTGTCTAATCCTTCATCTCTCATGTGTGGAAACCTTTTACTTTCGTGGATGTTGCCTACTTAAACCTTGGTTAGATAAAAATCTTTATTAAAATCTGGTGTTTGTACTGTTTTCATATTATGCTTCAAACTGTGTGGAGTTCCACTCACAAAGAGGAATCATTTAGTTAAACATCTCACATTAGGATTACAAATGTGTGGTTGTATTTTTGGTTTATACTACCTGGTATAATTTTGCAGTTTTCTCAATTCCCCAAAAGAAAGCACCTTTTACTCTTAGCCTTCTCCCTTTTAAAGTATCCAGTTCTTCAAATTGGGCTTCATTTACTGTAAATGGACTAAAGTGGCTTACAGATAGAATTCTGAACAATTGAGCAAAATTACTAGTAGTCAGTGTTCAGCCCTTTGGCAAGGTTATAATTAATTTCATTTCTTTTTCAAAGTTCATATACACAGCTTTAAGTTTGTCATTAATGTTTGTTTCCCCAGGCAAGTTTATCTGCTTTTATAGTAGGGCTTGTTGCTTTGAATGCTGTCTTCTTCCATTCTTGCTGAAGGTTATAGAAATAAGTAGATTTACTGAATACGTAGGTACCTTGGAGGAGAAAATACCTTTAAGCCTTATGCTTGTTTTTATTTTATTGTCCATTTCCTTTTCTTCCTGGTTTTAGTCCTGCCATTACAGAGAAGTATAAAATCTTAATTTGGATTTCAGTTTTAATGTGAAGACTACCAGAGTGATGCAGTATGGCCAGGCTCTTGAGCATACTGGCACAGATGAGAATGCAAAGTGATGTTGGTAAGGTTTTCATTATAATACAGGGTATGCACTGCTGCCACTGGACATGGATATGCTACAAACTGCTATTTCAAAGTATGAGAACACTTCTAGTTTAGTGATAGCTCTTGTGAAATATATGCAGTGCAGACTGCAGACATCTGTGATGTAGTGAAGGCTGAGTGAATCAGTACTGTGCTTTATTTTTTTTTTATGTGGGAAACTGAGGAAATAATTTGTGGGCTGTGTACCTTATTCATGGAGAGAAAAAATAATGTGATGAAGCCAGTAAAACAGCAATAAATGCAAGTTGCTACACAAGAGCTAGTTAGACAGTTGTCTAATTAATAGGAAACTTTGGCTTGAATGAAAAAGGATTCCAGTCATAAGTAGCACAAAGGTGGGAGTTAACTGATAAAGTCAACATTGTCATTGGTAAGTTTTATCCTGTACCTTGTACGATAAGTTGCATTTTGATCAAAAATGGGTCACTGCACATCTGTGTACATAATTGTAACAATTACAATTATGCTGCAGGAAGAAGAGCAAAACTCTGAAAGATAATTAAGTTTGAGAGATCACTGGAAATAAGATTAATACTAGTGGTTTCAGTACCAGTATGAAACACACAGATGTGTTTTGAGTTCTCACTGTGTTAGAGATACTGTTATTTAAAAAGTCTGTTTAGTCAGTTAGTGGGTAAGAGACAAGTTGGACTACAAAATCTATTGCTTGTAATCCTGTATTTTCAAGAAGCTGTTTACCAGGCCAAAGAGAAGCCCAAGTGTAAATATTTTCGGTGATTTTATTTCCATGTTCTTCCCTTTGGCAGTCATCTAGCACTGTCCTGAATACTCAGCTGGTGTGCCATTTCATGGAATGGTCCTTTGTTCAGTCTTGTACTAACTTTCTAGCCAAAGTATGCTAGCCCTTCAAGGGGTCTAGCTTGAGCAGTGATGGAAATTATTATTGCAATAGACATGTAATAGTCCAGTTATACTGTTGTTACCAGCCAGGTGCTCTTTGTAAGGTTGAAGGCTGCTTTAGAAAGGGTCAAGTTACAGCTGAAATAGGTGAGATCTTCAGGTGTAGTTGCTGCTGTTGCAAATTTATAGTTCGCTTTATCCCTCTGCAGCTTACAGAAATGGTTTCCAGGGGATTTATTGAATGCCTGAACATTTCATAGATTTTGGGGAAAAAGAATCCCATTCAATGAGTATGAAGTAGGACATGTTTGTTTTCTCCTAAGGGTTCTACAGGCTGCTTTCTAGCTGTAACTAGTAAGGAGACTGTCTCTGTTTTAAATATCTGCTTTTAGGCTGATCACTGCTTGGTTCTTTATTAAACGGCTAAAAGCCACAAAACAAGTCGGTGCCAGGATTACCCACTGGTGTCTGGCCCTGCCGATGGAGCCGTCGTGTGTGTGCAGGGTAGGCACCGCGGCAGTGAATGCTGTCCATTTTCGTCGAAGGGAGAAGTGTGGTTTCAAGCGTACAGGGCACAATTTGTGGGGGAGGGATATGTTAATGGTGCAGTGGCAGTAGAAAGTGGGGGCTGCTGAGACTGAAAGAAAAAAGGAAAATGCTTGGGGACATGAGGTCCAAATTAAGATGTTGGCGAACCTCAGGTTGAAGAAATATTTATTTTCTGCTTTACAGTAAATTCTTATTCCTTAGACTGCTACTGTTTAATTATTTGACTGTTTATTACTTTTTGACTTGCTTTTCCATTTTATATTTCAACTAAGCCACAGTGGTGTAAATATTTGAGGTAGAATTAAGGGAAGCGCAGCTGTATAAATCCATTGCTTTTTTTTCCACCAGGTTATCTAAGAAGGATTCTTTATTCTTTGCCCTAGTCTCTGAAAGTGCTATGAAGTAAGCTCACACTTTACATGTATGTTTATTTCTTTTTTATTCCAGTTAAGCTTTGTCAAATGGATGTTGGAAAAAAGAATATTGCTTATTTTGGAAACAATACACAAATAAAGCTTATTATAAAAACATTCAGACAAAACAAGGAATTTTTCTCAGCTGCATTCTTAGGACAGTTAAATATCAAGCTATCTATATCTGAAGAAAGAGCATGAGAAGTGTGTTTTGTAAAGGAAGCAGGTCCCAAGAGTTTTGGAACCACATTGTGTGTGCAATAAAAGTGCAGAAATAGGTTTTGAGGTGTGTGGGGTTCAAACAACTCAGTTTTTTGCCCCTTCAAATAGAACAAAAATAACTTTAACTGGCCCAGGGTTCCCCCCAGGAGAACTTTCTCTTGTGTGGGACTCTGGCAGATTCACAGTCCCCTCTGCGAGTTCCTGCGTGGCTACTGGTGTGAGCTGTGCTACGCGGTTCCTGGCAGTAATGTTGGTTTTGGCCTCTCCAGAGGCTGGTTGTCAGTGGATTTAGGGAGTTTGAGGCAAGTCTGTCTGCTGCATCTGAGAGCAGTTTGAATAAAGTGAAGTACTGGGCCCTGGGAGCTTTTGATGAAAAAGGACTTCTGCTTGTATGTGTTCCTGTTCACTTTATTTTACAGAAGAATATTACAGAACAAGTATGTTCTCAATGAGAGCAAGAAGAAGCAACTTTATTATAGCGTGTGGAGGCACTATAAATGATAAAAATTTTGGAGTGGAGTTTGCGAGAAAAAAGTAGAGTTTCAACACAGGAACTTTAATCCCCCAGCGTTCGTTTTGGACAGCAGAATTATTCTCCTACTGATGCAGTGCTTAACAGAGACTTAGCTATTTTTTCAGTGAGGAAAAGTATTCTGGCAGCCCAGAGAGACAGTGCTAAGCCAAGTTGGAAGGCTTAAATATAATTCCTTCTAAAAATTCAGATTAAGGAACAATTTATGAAGTGCTGCTTGAACCAACATGGCTTCAAGGAAAATCAGATTATGGCAGTGTTCTTCAACAACCAAAATGTAGACGTTTGATATTTTTTTTTTCATCTCAGACAGAAACTTAGTTTTTCCTTTCACACTGATGGTCTCTGTCCAGGAGCAATATGGGAAGTACAGTGTCCTTACAGTAGGTACATGGATGGCAGGAAAATTTGTAGTACAGCAAGTAGCCTGATAGAAAGAACTCGTGCTTGGGGAGGTCTAGAGGCTAGAAAGGTGGGATTGTACCCCATATCAAATGTGAAGTTTCACATAGGAGTGTGGGGAGGACTCGATGCAGTGGTGTTAACTGCAGCTAGGCGTTCCTAAGTTCAGGTTTTTATGGAAGAAGGGTAATCCGTATGTATTCACAGAAACCAGAAAGAATTAGAGAATATTTTACAATTTAATTTCATTGAGCTGCTCCATATTCCTCAAAGAAGCAACATACTGAAATGTAGTTCTTCATCATCTGGATGTAAAATTTTTGGCCTGACAGATCTCCTCGAGAGAGGGGTAAATCTCTTTATATGTATACGAGGCGGTGTGGTAATAATTTTAGGGTTTTGAAGTACTTAATTGTTAACAAGTCCAACATCTCAGCAGCCAGGAGAGCTAAAGTATTTTTAAACTTGCCTGTTGGGGACTTTCCCCAGGCAGGGTCTTTCTACTACATGCAAAAGCTGCCACGGCTGTGCAGGGGCAGCAGAATTACCTTCCAACCGCACTGCCTGTGTGTGAACTGCAAGGTGATCATTTGCTGTGCTTAAAAGTAGGTTTTCTCTTGTAACGTTCTTCAGGTGGTTGATAATTGGGAAATATATTAGTCATACATTAAAAACATACCTCTTCTAATCATATTCTAGAATTGTTATGTAGGAGATCTAAGGCAAACATAAACACAAAACTTCCATTCACCAGTGAAGTACTTTAATATATAAATGAACTTGATAGACATATCGCTTGTGGAAAGGCAGAAGATACTGAGTTTTCCTATCTTTGTGTAATCAGAATGCTTATTTAACTGATAAGTAGGAATAAGTTTACGCTTTTGTATTACACATGTAATTCCATTTTTTTTTAAGTATCTGTGCAGCTGACAACTCAAAAACAAGATGGGTTATGGTTCATGTAACAAATTGATGTGCACACTTACAATTTTTTGTTTGAATATTGAATGTTAAACTACATTTAGGAGAAGGTGCTATCCAGGAATTTGTATTGGCTGGGCTAAGGAGCTGGAATGAGAAAAGTTGGTGTGTTGTATCTTCCATGGCAGAAATCAAACTAGTGGCTTTGTTTATTGGGGTTTAAATTCCCCTTGATTTGGTCATGATAGAAGTTCTTTGTTGTTAAAGTTGAGCAATGGCATGTAACATAATAATTTTCGAAGCTTTATCATTTCAAGTGCTACTAATTAGAATGCCAGCCTTTCCAGTTTGCTTTATTTTTGCCTTAGCAGTGAGCAAGCACCTTTTTTTACCTTTTAAGGGTAAAAATTCACTTACGTGTTAGACTTAAAATATGAGTAAGTGAATGTTTAAAAAGTTCTGTTTTGTCAAAAGTTATTTTTAAACTCTTATGTGAGGTACTGCAAACTCAAATGGCTTTTTATCCATCAGTTTAGGTATTCAGCTGTCAGTTACTTGCCGCTTGAATTGTGAACAATTTTTTAAGTGCTTGGAACTCTTAATGGAAATTGCAAGCTCTTTTAAGAAAGGAACCTCCATAAGGGATGTTTCTTGAACAAGAGGTAATGTGATACAGTGTTACTGGAGATTTTAGTGAAAGCAGCAAGAGGCATAAACCAAACAAGCAAAAAAAAAAAAAAGAAAAATCAGCCTAATATCAATGTGATACTAGAAGAAAGAATTTTCTCTGTTGAATTTTTTTTTTGTTCCAAACTTGCTTTTTCAAATACTGTAAGGTACTTAATAGCAATTTCAAATCTTTTTAGTAATAAACATTAATCTCTAACTTCAGGATTCATGTGTTTTTCAAATGTTAATTTACCCATTTAATGTCACCGTTTATCAAAATCAATGCATGATTTTAAATGAATTCTGTTGTGAAGTTATAATGGTCTTTGTTTCATCGGTGTTGGGTGTTGATCTTGTCTTAAAGTAATTATTTGCTTAGGAGTCACTACTGAAGCAATTAATAGTCTAATGTAGCCAAGGCAGTTCAGGTTGATTAAGAGGACAATTCTGGAGGGATGGGAAGAAAGGCAACATATTTTTAAGCATTCTCTCTTCTTTGCGAACAATGAATCCATTCTCTGGCTCACTTTTATTGTACTGTTGTAATCTTGTAGTATATGCAATGAAATGTGAATAACCATTTAAAAGCCTGGGTCTTTTGTTAAGATGTTTTCATATACCCTATATTCAAATTCTATTCAAGTGCCCATTCCTCTGTTTTCACCTTCCCCAACCCAACCAATTCTCTAATTCATTTCCCTTATTGAGAAGCATAGTGATACATTCAATCAGCCACATATTTAGCAGAGAAACAGGAGACTAGAGATTGAGTTCTATGGCTGGTTTTTCAGGACTAGGTTCTTTACCTTGGAAATCAAAAGGAAGAATTAACTCTTGCTGTAATGCGTGGCTGTTCTATGGTCAGGATTTGATCAGGTTAGAAAAATGAATCCATGCTTTCCTTCTGTCCCTTTGTCTCCTGAGTGTTCTCTGCAGGTAAGAAAGTGTAATTCCTTGATGTTTGCGCCTGCACAGCCATGGGTACGTGGTTAGATGATTTACAGAACTGGGATGTATCCGCTCTTTCTTAGTGAGCGGGAAGAAATAATGCACACACCTAAGTATCAGGCAAGTTTGTCCCACACAGTAGTACACACTTTCTGTGCAGTACTTAGGTAAGTGCTGCCTTCATAGGGAAGCCCTTTTCTTGGGCATTCTGAATTTATAATCTTAAAGTTTTAAGGAAGATTTAGAAACAAGTATATGAAATTGTTCCTCAACTCCTTTTAGGATAAATGTTTTCTGAAAGTGTCTCGATTATTAGCTTCAAGACCATTCTAACTGTAGAAATCAGACTAGAAAAATCTAATAAAACTTTAAAACATAGAATCATAGAATCATTTAGGTTGGAAAAAAGTTTAAGACCATGGAGTCCAGCCATTAGCCCAGCACTGCCAAGCCTACCACTAACCCATGTCCCCAGGTGCCACATCTGCACATCTTTTAGATATCTCCAGGGGTGGTGACTCTGCCACCTCCCTGGGCAGCCTGTTCCAGTGCCTGACCACCCTTTCAGTGCAGACATTTTTCCTAATACCCCATCTAAACCTGCTCTGGCACAGCTTGAGGCTGTTTTCTGTTGTCCTGGTACTTGTTAAATGGGAGAAGAGACCGACCCCCACCTGGCTACACCCTCCTGTCAGGCAGCTGTAGGGAGCGATCAGGTCCCCCCTGAGCCCCCTCCTCTCCAGGCTGAACCCCCCCAGCTCCCCCAGCCGCCCCCTCCCGCCCCGGCCCCTTCCCCAGCCCCTGCCCGGCTCTGGACACGCTCCAGCCCCTCAATGTCCCTCTTGTCGTGAGGGGCCCGACACTGACCCCAGGGTTCGAGGTGCCGCCTCCCCAGTGCCGAGTGCGGGGGGCCGGTCACAGCCCCGCTCCTGCTGGCCACGCTGTTTCTGGTACAAGCCAGGATGCTGTTGGCCTTCTTGGCCACCTGGGCACACTGCTGGCTCACGTTCAGCTGGTGGTCGCCCAGCACCCCCAGCCCCTTTCCCCCCAGGCGGTTTCCCAGCCCCTCTGCCCCCAGCCCGTAGCGCTGCGTGGGGCTGGTGTGACCCACCTGCAGGACCCGGCACTGAGCCCTGTTGAACCTCATCCAGCTGGCCTGGGCCCATCGATTCAGCCTCTCCGGGTCCCTCTGCAGAGCCTCCTGCCCTCAAGCAGATCAACACTTCTGCCCAGCTTGGTGTTGTCTGCAAACATCATTGTTTGGAAGAAGGAGCAACCAATTAAAGCAGAGCCCAGGAAAGAAAGTTTGTAAAAAGGAAACACATAAAAGGCTTGTCGCTTCAATGACGTTGTACTACAAAATACCAGATGATTGTGTCCAGTATGTTGGTTACAGAAACTGGGACTGATTTATACAGGTTTTTTGTGGTCATGCTTGATTGCCAAAATACCCATCTGAAAATAGATGTGGAGGTCAAGGAGATGTGCAACAAAATGTAGATTTGATCGTCTTTGGCAAGACACATCACTTCTTGTTAGAGCAGGTGCAAAGAGATGCTTTCTTGAAAGTAGATCATCCTAGTTAAATTTTTTCTGCAAGGTTGTCTTTATCTGAGAAGCTATTCTGCTAGCCAGCAATGGCATTCGATGGCAGTTGCAATTTGTGAGAGTCACAAACATGTCAGTGTATATATACAGCAGAGTGTATAAATGGCGGAAACACTGTTTTCAAGGAAATGGGAATAAAGCTGTGCAGCTCACATCTGAGAAAATCAAACGAGGTCCTTGGATTCATTGTTAAAAGGGTATTTGTGATACCTAACTCAGATGGCACTGGTATTTCTGGGCTACCTACATACTCTTTGAAAGAGATGGTCTTTTTTTTTTTTTTTTTTTTTTTTCATTCATAGCCAGGCAGCAATCCTAAATTGTACACTTAAAATAGGGCTCTGTGAATGTGTTTCAAAATGCAAAATGTGGTGTTTGGCTCTGTTTAGCTTTGGAAAAGATAAAGGGGAAACCACAGATATCCCAGACACGAGAATGTACTTCCTGATTCTGACTTGCTGGCCATGAGATGGCCTGTATTTAATTCTAAGTGTTGCTGTGCAACTGAACAATTACTTAGCTTAATTATTCAAATGTGGTTCAAGTGTTGATTGAAAAATTTTAGGGGTGTTTCAATAGAATTGTGTAACACCTAGACTGAGACTCAGTTTGAAGAGAAACTGTCCTTGAGCAACTAAAGTTAGTTTCTTATATTCTTGGATAGCTTCTTATATTGTGTTTCTGAGTTCAAGCTCTGACTTGCATATGTAACTGCAGGATTATGCTCCCGAGAATAATCTATCATAATTCGTTTATTTTACTAAATGTGAAGTTTAGAGCGCTTTGTCCTCCGTTTTTGCAGAACAGTTTTGTGGTAGGAGCCGAAACCTCTGAAATTAGCTACAAAATGAAAGTCAAATAATGAAAAGAAATCAGAACAAATACAGTTCTCATGCAGCATAGCAACTTAATGGAATACAAGTTTAATTTAAAACGTAATTTATGATTTTTTTTTTTCTAATTTCAGGGTCAGATAACACTAATGGATGTCCCCGTATTCAAAGCAATTCAGCCAGAGGTAAGTGGTTTATTGGGTTTGTTTTCAGATTTACATGAAGAATTTATACAGTGGCATAACTTTTCTGGAATTGCAACGTTGTCCCAGTTCATATAGCTCCAAAGCAGATGGTTTTTGTTACGCAAAACTATCTGGAACTAATGGTTAGTTTGGGGATTGAAGTATTGGTATTTAAATATGTTCAGCTAGTGCCAGAGATGAATTATCTGGGTTTTAATGTTTCTGAATTATAAACATCTTGATTTGATTACTCTGATCATAATGTTTTAGGTTTCAGCTCCTGATACCTCATGCCATACCTCGTACTGTCTTCAGTTTCCCTAACTGATTCATATCTTTTTTGAAAAAAGAAAAATGGCTGTAATGACATCGTGTATTTAAAATGAGTGTGATCTGTGGATATATTGGGATAATATATTGATGATTTGTGTCTTCTGTTTTATTTTACGTAAAATGCCATATTACTTTCTGATTGCAACCTGACTTGAACTGATGTTTTTAGAATCTTCTGTGATGATAATAGATGATTAATTTGTTTATTCTTATTTCTGCATGATTAGCATTTTCCTGTGGGCGTTGTTTTGCACTTTGAAGGTTTATTGTCCACTTCATCAATAGTGTGTAAGTCTTTTTCAGCTCATCAGTCACCTTTAGGCTATCATATGCTACTTTATTGGTAGCAGGCATTTGTTGTGTCCCTGTTGTGGCACACTGAAGAATATTTTGTATCCAGTGGAGAAACCTGCTGAATCTCTTGGCTGTGATTGTTGATTTCATCATTTGTGTACCCACAAATTTTTTGAAGGCTTCCTTTTGATCTGTACTTGAAAATGTTGTGATGATTTAGCTTTCATGATTTCAGCAAGCTATTTCCCAACCCATGTGGATTTGTGTGGGTCTTTTGGTTGTTTTTTTTTCTCTAAAATCCTTCAAAGAGGCTCCCATTTGATCTCTCTGGCTTCCCCCTGCCCTCCCCCCCCCCCCCCCCCCCCCCGCCCTCCCAGGTATCCTTAGAGTTTTTTTGATGGAATACATTTATCCTGATCTTCTAATAGGTTCCATTTCTTTTTTTTAAAAAAAAGCTGTTTGAAAACTTTAAAGCATTTTACCCTTTTATCTGATTCTTCTAAACATTTTCCTGATACGTGTTTGTCAACTTTTTCTAATGTTAAACGTTACTGCTCTGTCGGGTTCACCCTCCTCCCGAATGTTGAATACACTCTTGAGTGTTCTTATGCAGTGCCTCATATCTAGCTAGTCTGAGCTTCAAGGTACTGAGTAGTGAAAAATCAGAACACTGATTTAACTAGTTAGAACTTTGTGTAATGATCTGTTAATAAAGAAAGTCCGCTGCTTGAACTTGATGGTAGTTTACTCTTTGCAGTCTGCTTCCAGCACTGCACAGGATGAGCAGTCAGCTGTGTAACAACCACAAGGAAGCAAGCAAGCAAGGAAGTTAGACATAGTGGCAGTGATCCAGTACTCCATACCTCATAATTTATTGTTCTTCTTATGCTGCCTCTTGTATCTCAGATTCTGTTGTGTGAGCAGACCTACAGTAAGTCTCTGAGAGATGAGAAGAAATGCCAAGAAAGTACATGTAATTTTGTTGGCTGTTCTAACCCATTATTGTAAACTGTAAAAGAGGAAAGCAGAATAAAATAATGAACCGTATCCCAAAAAAACCCAGCTGTGAGAGAACAGGTGACTATCTCTATAAAGTAATTCCTTTTAAGAAATCTGTATTTACTGCATAAGTAGAATTTATGCGATGTCTCCACTGGAAAATATCCATATGAGGAGGAAGAGTAGCTGTTTTGACACTTCAAGTGTTTGTACAAAAACAGTTGACAGCACAGGCAGCCTGCAAGTATTACCTGTCCATCAGTGCTGCTTAACAGGTAGACAGAGGTCTGTCGTCTTGTATCTGATGTGCCTCTGAATTGTCTTAATCCTCTATGGAAAAGGGAATACAGATTAACTCTCAGGTCAGAAGAAGCTAGACACATGAAATGCTTTCCTCTCTGTTTTGCAGATGGGGAAAACCGACATGGAACACTTAGTTTGCCTAAAGATGTCTTGACGCAGATTAATGAAGTGTTGTAGATACCTGAGTTTCTTTGAAGTATCTATCAGGCTGTGGTCTGTGTCTGTGTCTTGATTTGGCTTGTAGATCTTTACATAACGCTTTTACATGTGCACTTGAACATTGTTGAATTTTTAATTAGAAAACAGAACAATATTGAGGTGAATTCATCTGTATAAAAGGACTTTCTAAACTTAGGCTTTAATGAGTGACTAAAAGGCATTGATAGAATTTGGTTTTTTGATTCTAAATAGAGTATCTACTAGCACTGATACCAGTTTTCACAGCTATCATCTGCATGCATGGTGGGAGATAAGCAACATCTTTCCCAGTGTGCCAAGATACAAAAACTGGGTGCTTATTACAGATGGCTGTAACTCACCAACAAATCTTTGTTGTACAGGCTGTGAATCCTCATCTGCTTCCTAGACTCTGTAGAATGGTATAGAAGTAATATTTTTAGCTTTTAATGTGTTTTGTTTTCCCAAATAAGCATTCTGAAAGATCTATTCAAAGATGCATAATTTTTAAAATAACTGGAGATGGATTTTTACCATCTTTAAGGGTTTGTGAGCAATATTCTTTAAATATCATAGTTTTTCTTAGCTGTCTGTTGTGTTGCATTTTCTTCATTATGCTAAAATCTTTTCTTAAAGTATTGTAGGTATGTTTTTTTTTTTAAAAAAAAAACCTTCAGAATTTCATCTTGGTTACCTTAACAAAAACCAGAGCTGAACCACTTTTTAAAGCAATATATAGTAATTTTTCTTTTAGCGTCAAAATCAATGAACATACTTATAGCACACACTTACACGCTTCTACAGCTTTTTGCCTCTATCTGTAGCAAATAAATATAATTCTTTCTGTCTATATTCAAATTGCCTACAGATATCATGGGTTCATGTGTGTGCCACGGTTCCTGCACATCACCCATTACAACTTTGTGGTTTATGCTTTTAGGAAGAAATGTGTAGCCCACCTAACTCAGGATTAAGGTAGAGTGGATCACTTTACGTTTAGGGTGAGCTGGAGGCATGGACTTGAACAGTTAGCATGTCACAGTATATAGTGACATGATCCTCTGCCTGAGCTTTAAGCAGACTGTATCGCTTCAAGTGATACTGGAAACCACCTTTCCTAATTATGAGAAATGCCTGCAAGTTACTTAGGAGAAAAGAAAATAGAAGGAATTGCTGTTTCTTTGTTAATTAAATAATTAGTGGGCTGCAGTATAAGAAATTAAGGTGATAAAGAACACGCTTCTGCTGCGTAAACGTCTGTATGAATGCAGTGAATTTGCATTTTCATTTTTGGGAAACAAAAGAAGATAGGAGTTTCCCAAGTCAATCACATGATTTCCCTCTATTCGCTGTGAATGACAAACGGTATGTTGGTTTTTGGTTTCTTTCTGTTGCAGTGGTGGTGGCTTTCTAGAGAGCAGTGACTGTAAAGTAAAAAGGTAGTCACAGACTTGCTCAGTTGTGCTGCTGGTAGCTATGTTAGCATTAACTAAATGCCAGATGTCCCCTTGCAGAACACATTAGCTCGCTTTTATTGGAAAATCTTATTACTTATTTTTCATATTTTAATACATCCCCCAAAATTACTTATCCATATGTACTCACATTGAAAATCTTTACTGGGCTATTGTTTTTAAATCCTTTATCCCCTTTGCTTAACTAGTCTAGGCCACGAAAAAAAGACAACGTTTGCTTATTGAATATGCGTCTCTGCTTGTTGTGAACTGTATAATGGTTCCGCTGTTAATCCTTGCTTTTTCTCTCCTCCTATTTTTGAAACTTTCACTTTGATCCATCTATAAAGTTTTTAATGAGAAGCACAGTCTCTCTGCCATGTGGTACAGGTTATAATTTGTGTCGCTGTACTAGTTTGTAAGAAAACCAAAATTTTACAGATTCAAAAAGGAATGAAAACCAAAACGAGTTACAGAGGAAGTTCAGCTTTTGTATTCTTGATCCTGAATCTTTCAGTCTTTCCCTCATTTTAAAGAAATTACATGTAACAAGATGTTGGTAGTTGTGGTGGGGTGGCTTCTGTGCTCGAGTTGACTGGCAGACAAAGGAAATAATCCTTGTGAATACCTCAGGTTTGAAACTTGTGGTGGAAAAAGTGCAATTCTAGAGGAAGATCAAAGAAACATGCCTGAAGTCAAGTAATGGAATAGATAGCACAGTCTCTTTAGCGAAAATATGAGTATTTTTATAGAAGAATGGTTTCTGAATTCCAATTCAGCAAATTAGCATGCTTTACTGCAGGAGTGTGTGCAGAGTCAGGTCCATGCTCTTTAGGACTGTATTACTTCTCCCAGACCAAATGCAGTGAAGGCAAAAACCTTGGTGGTTTCTCCTGTTAGTGGCACCTGAGGACAGCGGGGTGAGCAGTGTCAAGGGCAGTGAATTTAGGCAAGCAGGTTCTAGTGAGGGATAAGAGGGTTCTGAACAACAGAGTTTCTTCTGAGCAGAGTGGTCAGGTAACAATACCGAGAAACTGTGCACAGGCAGCAATGGGAAAGTACTTTTAGTTTATAGCCACAAGAAAAGAAAGCTGGCTGTACAGGGGAGAGGGGTCTTGCAAATGAGATGGAGGAGCATTTCCTAAAGGGAGGGCAAGAAGGGCTTTGTGAACTCTCAGAAGTGTATGCCTCTCCTGTGTCTGTCCCTAAACAGCAGTGTAGATGTTGGCTTAAGCTGTTGAAGAAGCTGAACTGATAGCCCAGGTCCTGAGGGCCTCTGTAACGGTGCCCCAGCACCTCAATAAGAGGATTCTGATGTGTACCTTTCAGGTCAGGAGCAGAATCTTTTGCCTTGCAGTATCTAGTGCTGTGTGCTTTCACTCAAGAACGTCGATAGGGCCAAAGGATTCCCAAATTTGTTACCACTAGCAGTTATCGGGACTGCTTTGTCTGTTCTGCTTCTGTGCTGAGCTTCAGGCGTGTGTAGGAGAGAATGTGCCTTTGGCTCTGTCATTTTATCGGGACCCCATATACTCTGCAACCATCTCAATCCCATACCTGTCTTCTCTCAGCTGCACCTGTGTCTTTTCAAATTATCTTAAGCCTAAGTCTGTTACAATGTGGTTTTTCTACCTGTCTCCAGTTGACAGTCTGCCTCCTTTCTACCTCCTGTAGTCAGAGTTCATAATATTCCCCTCCTCTGCACACACACCCGCGCACACCCACCCACCCACCCCACTCTAGGAGTCCAAATCCACCTGTAACTCTCACATCTCGTATACCTCATCCCTGTGCCTTTGTGTCCTATGGTACCCTTCACAAATGACTATTTCAGCTTGTGGTCTTACTACAGAGTTGAAAGCTTTTGGGGGAGGCAGGGAAAGGACCGTTAGAAGACTGGTTGAAGCAAGTGCTCCATGCAGGTGGAGCTGGGAGCTGCTGTGCCTGTGAAGTGTTTGTGTAGACCAGCAGCATGTGTAGAAGTGTTGAGGAATCTCTGGTTTGGAGCAAAATGTGGTGACCCTGTTATACCCTTTGAGTGCAAGATCACAGAACATTGCCTTTCTAAAAGATTTCATCTGTTTAGCTTTAATGGTGAGGAAAGATGCTAAAAAACCTGCAGTAATGTTGAAGAATATTTTTTGTCTGGTTTTTTTCTTTTTAACTTGGAAAACTTATAATTTCAGTCAGCCCTGGTGGGTTATTCTGTATTCTTGACTGAACTAGCGTTTCAGAGTTTTAGACAGTATGTGATATGGTCAATAATGTCCAATTAAGTCTTTACCTTTTCTT
Source organism: Falco cherrug (assembly GCF_023634085.1). NCBI lineage: Eukaryota > Metazoa > Chordata > Aves > Falconiformes > Falconidae > Falco > Falco cherrug. Next base: position 6,481,793 of record NC_073708.1, read on the forward strand.
GTGAGACTGCGTGAAAACACCTTTCCTTCCAAGTTAAGGATGATAAGGTTGTATCTTTGTACAACCTTATAGCCAGCCTCAGGCCCAGGAATCCAGTAACAATCTTACGTAGCCAAAAGAATCTGCTAGGAATGTTTTCTGGGAGCTGTTTCTGCTGTTTAGATTTCAGTGTGTAGTGAGAAGTTTATTCCCTGGCAGTCATTGTTTTCTCTTTCCGGTGCGACAGTGAAAATCTCAACAAGGTTTTTCTGGAGCAGAGGCTTCAGTTGTCTAAGTCTTCTGTCAAAGCAGGGAGACCTCCTCTTTGAAATAATAATGATAAATGTATATAATACACATATATATGTGGTCTGTGGTCCGAGAGTCAGGTCTTGCATCTGTGCCCAATAGATACTAGACCTCTAATTTGGAGTGTGTAAATATAAATTTGACCTTAACATTAATACTGTTATTTACATATTGTCTAAAGATTCTTGGTAATGTTTTCTCTTGAAAATTATATCATTTCTGTTGCTAATCCCATCAGTGCCACAAACCTCAGTGGTAGCAGGCTGCTAGCTAGGTCAGGCCTGCTTCTGGTGTCTGTACCATGTAAGCCCTTAGATGTACAGTGCCAGGGCAATGAGTCACTTCTGCCTGGAATCATCATTGTTTTCTTAGTTGGTGATGAGAATTTAAATAGTACAAGGACAGGTTCTGGATGATTAAGAAATTATCATGCTTTCCCTAAACCTGAGACAGCAACTGATTTTTGTCTGCTGTTAAGGAAGTGCAATCATCGGATGCCAATAAGGATGAATCGCCTTATATTCTCCCAGGTGCAGAGCTGTGATTGTTACTCCAATAGGAACTGCAGCATTAGCAGATGCTGAGGGATAGAGGATGTGACCAAGAGTCTCTCGGATGGCTTCCTTCTTCAGCAGCCCGCTCTCCTTTGCGGCAGGAGCAGCTAAGGGCTGGGTGGTTGTCTGTGCACAGCCGTTGCAGTGCAGGTATAAGGAGATGGGCATGTACATTCCTGTACCAAACATGCCGGTGCTTTCCAGGATGGTTTTTGGTGGCAGAACTTCCTAGTGAAATTTGAAGGAATGGCCCTAAATACAAAGCTGGAGACTCCATATTCTTCCCAGTGCCTCTGGACAGGAGCATCTCAGTCTTCTCTAACAAATACCAGCATGTCCAACAAATGGAAGAATTTGTGTTCTCTCTTAACTGGCATGAGACTCCTTAATAGTTTTGGGACGTTGGTTAAAAAGACGTTAAGAAGTTTCTGATTTAAAAAAAAAAAATCAAACTTTTTTTTTAAACAAAAAAACCCTCCAAAACCCCCACAACCAAAACCAACCAACCAAACAAAAAAAAAAACCCCAACCCAAACTTTAAAGCCTACAATATCCAGACAGAAAATTCTTCTTAACTGTCTTAAATGGCACAATTATTGGTTATACGTTGTTGAATCATCTTACCTATGTTCTGTGGTAGCTGGATGTATAGTGTAAAAGTTTAAACAGAGTAGTTTTTAATGTGATAATAAAACTGAGAGTGCTTCAGAGTGGGAGATGTGGAAAGAAAGCATGAATAAATGAAAATGAAAGGCTGTACTTTGCTATTATGCCACTTCAATTATTAAACTGTCTTGATTATTTTTCTTGGTAGCACTGTGGAATAGGTGTGTGCTATATGCTCTATGTATTTACATCTGTATGCTGTTGTATACGAATAGAAGAGCTTATTTTGGTGTGTTTAGTTTGTTTTTCATTAAAACTGCTTTATTGGAATCAAGTGGTAGTAGATAACAGGGAAGATTGATATAGTTGCCCATCTGCTAAGTTTTATGGACAAGTAAGAGGCATTGTAGCTTTGTAGATAAAGTAATGCTTTTTCAGCCTTTATGAGTAATTTGTTAAGTTGTTGAGACCTGTAGTTTTTAGGGTGACTTAAGTACATGAATTATGTGGTTTATTTTTTAACTTTTAAGCAGGCCTCCTGGCTCCCTTCTACTCCAGAAAATTATTTAAATGCTGGGTGTTGTTCAACTTAAAATAAAATGGGCTCCTTTGGAAGGGAAGATGGGAAATAGGGGTTTTTTTATTGTTGCTGCACAGAATGACAATTTTGGTAGTTCTTTAATGCAACATGCCAAACTAAAATAATGGGACATGTCTTAGATTGAGTTAGTAAAGGTGTATCTTCTCAATAGACTTTTAAGTATCTTCAGGAAACAATTAAAGCCAAAAGAAGATGCCTTTTCCCTAGCTCAGATGCACATTTAAAGCAGGATTTTCCATGGTAACAAAGTGGATCTCTAATTATTTAACTGGTTTCTAATAAGAGCTGAATTAAAAAGAAAGTCCCTAAGTCAACAAAGGATGATTGTGAAAATCTAATAATTCGCAACAATTCAGAAATGACACTTGTGAAATCTCAATTTACAGAAGAAACCTGAAAAGTGTAACTATATTTATTACTTCAATGTATTATTACCCTGTTAGCTATTTTGAAACTTGTAGGATTTGTCTCTCTATATGCTTTTGGCTCTGAACATGTGTTATGTGCTAATTAAAAAAAAAAAAAAAAAAGAAAAGAAAAAAAAAGGATTTTCATCCTTGTTCTCGCAGGAGCTGGCAAGCTGTGGCTGGAATAAAAAAGAGAAATACAGTTCTGCACCAAATGCTGTCGCTTTCACCAGAAGATTCAATCACGTGAGTTATTTTTTTTCCAGTGTTGTTACGCGTGCATGTTTAAAAAGTCTGCGGAATTGTGTGTTCTGGCACATCACTTTTATTACTGATCACAGCTGTTTACCTGAAAACTTAAAGTATCTGCTGTAAGGAGTTTCTTATCCTCAAGACATACAGAAAGATCAGAACAGTACTGAAGAAATAGCTGTGTTTTAAATAGCAGTCACTGATGAATATTAAGTGCAATATTGCCTAATTAATATTAGGGGCAATATTAAGTGTTTGGCTTTCTTATTTCCCCATAAATGCTGGCTGTCCTTTACATAAATACAGAATCATAATTGCAGATTAAAGCCTTACCATACAGGATTTTTGGAGTAGTAATTTGATGTAATTTCTTTCTGTGTTAGTTGTGTGTCTTTTGTTCCATGTAGATCTTTTTGTACCTAGAAATATAAGCCTTTTGTCAGTATGGTTACCTTTTTAAGGTGATTCTGGGCAAACTTTAAAAATTCCAAACAATTTTACTGTACAAAACTTGTTCTTTAACTCTTTATCTGACATAACTTTTCAGGTAGTGTATTTGAGATTCATGGCTTTCTCATTTAAAAATTTCACTGTGTAAAATCAACTTCTAAAATATGATCAGAATTTTAGCTTTCTCAGCAGTTAAAGCTGTAGGAGTCCACCTGTGTAGTTAAGGAACCAAGTCTCAGAAGTGTAATGTTTTTTTAATGTAATGCCATATTTTGTATTTCAGATGAAGTAATTTTGTTAGTCATCTTTCCTCTTGTAAATGTTTAATAATGTCTCAAACTTACACGCTCTATTCCAGACCTATCTTCTGTACCCAGTCTGAGATCTACAGATATCTTTGTTAATCATCTAAAACTAAGACCAAAACTCTATCATGTGGGGTTTTTTTCTATCAGTTGTTTACTGTCTCACTTTTCATTATTGCTCATGTTCAGGATATGACCAAATTGTATTACTTCTCATCAACAACACTTAAAATATTTCTTAACCTTCTAATGACTGAAATGCTTGTCTGGGCATGGTTTTTGGACACTTGCCTGATTCTTCTCTTAACTGAAGAGACAATGTTAACACCACAAACATCTTGTAGTTGTACCATCTATTGAAATCTGGGGGGTTTGAGTGGAATTTTGCTGTTTTGGGTGGTGGTGGTGTGTTGGTTAGGGTTTTTTTGTTTGGTTTTGTGTTTTTTTTTGTTTAGGTTGCATTTAGTTGACATTTTCCTGACACAGTTTTTGAAGTTGCTCCTTTATTGAACCATATATCCAGCCTCAGGCTAGTGTAAAAATTAATACTTTTTACATTAATCTCACTGATATGCCAGTGATTCCAATATCTGCTGTCTTGCTTATTCATGTAATTTCTTCAAAGATTTTATTTTCCTGAATATTCTGAAATGTTTTTGTAGTAAGGGCTATGTTAAACAGTCTACCTCATCAAGGATCTCACTTCTCATTTGTTGTATAATGTACTAAAGAACTGCAGAAACTGGCTAAACAGAAAGTCAGCTTGGGACATATTAAGGAACTGGTAAAGCATGCTTTTAGAAGCAAGAAGGAAGGAGAGGAAAGAAACCTTATCATGGGAATGAGCAATCAGCTGTCTGCAAACTGACCATTTGTCATTACAGAGTCACTGTTTAAAAATATTAAACCTGTGAAATAAGTTAAGGACGGAGGGAAGGCAGGTTTGCCTTGTATCACAGGGTAGAACCAGGAGGAGATACCTGTGCTTTAAAAGTAGCTGTTAAAGTTCTTACATGTTGCTAAAATGCTAACTCTATTGTTAAATAGTATTTTGACAAATTCTAAATACAGTGGTTTTAGTTTAATATATAGGAATTCCATCATACCATCCTATTAGTTTATTATTGTAAACTTCTCTTAAGTCTCCCCTTCTTATTCGTCCTAATGACTTTCTGGTTTTGTGGCCATTTTAGATTTTAATTTTTTTAAAGGATGTTTCTGTATTTTACTCTGTGGAACTTTTATCAAATCTCTTTACTGGATTATTAGATTGATGGGGGGTGGTGGTTTTTTTTTTTGTTCAGTCTTAGTTTTTATAAAAATCCATACAAAGCTGGCTATGTGCATACAACAAAGGCAATAAGAATAAGATGCTAGAAATATCTGCCTTTTTAGTAATACATTCTTCATAATAGCTAATCTTGTTTCCCTGGAAAGCATCGCTAGTTGCTAAAGGGAACCTTAGATACCTTGAAGTGCATGTTGGATAGTTGTTAATAGTCACTGGCTATTTTATCTGTCTTAATTTTCTTTTTCTACTATGCTTCATTTGTTTCAAGGAACAGTTATTTTTGATTGAAAGACTGGTCAATCTGAAAGAAATTATAAAACTGGGTGGCTCTTAAAGGTCTGTAGTTGAGCTTGTTCAGTATGTTTCAATGGACTTAAAAGACCTACCTCACTGTTTACATTTTTTCTGCATGGTAAAGGAGAACCTTGTATAAAATGCAGCACTCTGGCTTCGAGGAGTAGTCTGTAGAATTTCTTGTACTGTTTCTCTTCCCGCTCTCTTCCCTTTGACTTTTCATCTGAAAGCCTCACTAGAAATGATGCAGTCAGAAAGAGGGTCTAAGACTCTCCCTTTCTGTAGCTTATTTTTGGGGAACACCACAAGAGCAATAAACATAAATCCAGGTTATATTAACTTAAAGCTTGGTGCCATGACAGGTGATCTGTGGTCCTCTGTGGGTGTCATTGTATAGGCATTCCATATAGTGGTATATACACAAATATAGCTGCAAATTTTCTTGTCGTAAGGTTTAGGTTTATAGTTGTCTCACTCCACTTCTGTGCTTTCTTACACCCATAAAAGTCGGATGTGCCCCTCTAAGTGACACGTTCCTTCACTGAGAATATCTTTGCTAATAATTTCTTAAGAGCCTTCTTAATATCTTGAAAATTTTGTTTTCTATCTTCTTTTAAGCTCCAGCAAAGACCTATCCTGACAGGATCTGTCCCTGGCTTTCATTTCCTTACAGGGTTTCAGATGTGTTGGCTGCTACAGAAGAGTCCCTTACTTAGGTGCCTGTTATTGGTGCTTGTAATGTCTAAATGAAATACATTGCCAGTAATCTGAATTGTCCTTGGGACACCCATGAAACAAGAACGGGTGAAATCTAGAAGCATCTTTGCGTGAGTGAGTTTTTGTGGAGTCACTAGTATAATTGAGACAAGCCACTTGGAGGCTCTGTTCCATTGATTATCTCCCAAGAAATGAAAAAAGGTCTTTTTTTTTAATAGGCAGCCCATAAGTACTTGAAGCCGTTGCAATTCACCATTAAATTACCAGGAACAAGACAAGTAGCTTTTCTTTCTCACGCTTTCAGCACCATGACATTCGGATGTTGCAATACTTAGGCTGTCTCTTGGACTGTATTTAAAGCCAGATTTGAAGGCGTTTCTGGATGGTCTTTCCTATTTCTTTTTTTCTCATTTGTTTCTGCTCTCTTTAAGGTGTTACTTGAAAAACTTTGATACAGGAGTCATAGTAGCCTGCAGGAGAAACTCTGCCTTGAAGGGTTGAGGAGTAGGTAACAAAGAGGAAACAAGTCCAGCTATTTAGTGTCTTCTCAGATGCTGGGTTAGTTTGCCTCTAACCGATTTTCTGAGAAATTGCTCCATGCAGCTTTAGTGGCAAAAGGACGTACCATTTGCAAAAAGCTCTTCCAAGAACTTTGCATCAGCCTTTATTCTGGCACCAGGAAAGTCACCATTCTTACTGTAATACAGGAGGACTGGAGAGGGAAGGGAAAAAGGGCAAGTACTGTTTCAGCCACAGGTTCCTATTCGAGTTAGTACCTCAACTTGTGACTTAGTGAGACAGTGCTTTAGATACTTTTTGATGTGGTGTGGGCCTACAGTTCCAGATGCATCATTGCAGAGGACTCATTCATTCCAATAGTGATGTCATATTTCGATTCACCATCCTTTTGGGAGCGGTAAAGTCCCAGAACTCCTATGGGATATAGACAGTGGCAGCTGGGAATAAGAAAGCATGGTGGAGTAAGCAATTTTCATCTTCCTTGTCTGGTTTGCCTTGGCATTCAGTTCTCACCCCAGGTGCTTGCTCAGTTCTGTTGGGCACCTGCCCCACTGAGCTGGGGGTTTCTAATGTTTAGACCTAAAGTAAGTAATCAGGAAAATTATTTTGACTTTTGGCTTTATCGGGCATGAATACATTTAATCAAACTGTTGTTAACCTTTGAAATTTCACTGGGTTTAAATTATGCATCTCTCTCTTTCCTTTTCCCCTCAATTTTCCAAAAGAAAATGATGAGCAGCTTTCACTTTGTGAGTAAAGAGAATATTAAATCACTAACAGCTGCTTCACAGCAAATTGATTTGCTGATAACGTTTTGGAAACAGAAATGATTATATGTAGTTGATTGCAGTCCACTGAGAATGAAGTAGTGTATTTCCAGCATTAGTTATGTGATAATTATTTGGTGGTGCCTGTAAAAACGGAGTGAGTTCAGGGAAGAGAAATCAATTGAATCATTCCATGCCAGAACTCTTATTCTTGAAGAATACGTTGCTATGTGGTACTGTATAGATCTACCTGTCTGCTATTAAGTATTGTTTTTAAATATGTGATTTCTTTACATAATTTTTTTTTTAAACCTCTGATCTCTACCTTTTTCAGCTTTCTTCTGAAAGTTAGTTCTATACTTGCAATGTTACTGTTGTTACTGGTAAATCTGTCAGTGCAGAATTGTCAAGTTTGCCTCCTTACTAAATCATTGCGCTCTATCTTTTGAAAATAAGCGTTTATCATAAATTTCAAATAAACAAGAGGCCTGTGTTTTTTGAAGATTGCTGTTAGGAATTGATATGAAAACATTTTGTAGTTTATGTGAAGGTAACTTGCTATCCTGGTTATAAGATTTAAAAAGCTCTTTCTTGAGGTTTTCATTTAAATGGGAGTGGAACTGTTCTGCCACAGAGCTTGAAATACTAGAGAAACTTGTCGACTAGTTTCAACACATTTGGAACAATTTTAAAGCACAAAATCCCACTTGAAAAAAGAAAATTTTATATTCTACTAACTGTGAAACTGGGGGTTTTTTTTGTTTTTTAAACCAAATGCAAACATTACATGGGAGAATTTTGTCTTGAATGTCGTAGTGTTGCTCAGTTGCAGTGAAGTGTGATAGTGAAGTTTTACTAGGGTTATCAGAAACTAAAAAATGGGGTGGAGAATCATTGAATCATAGTCAGCTGGGTTGGAAAAGACCTTTTAAGACCATCAAGTCCAACCGTTAACCCAGGGCCACCAAGCCCACCACTAAGCCATGTCCCTGAGCACCACATCTGCATGTTTTTGAAGTGCTCCCAGGGATGGTGATTCCACCACCTCCCTGCTGCTGCAATGCTTGAAGAAGGGAAGAGGTTAGTGTGCTTCCTTTGGAAACTGAACAAAACAAAGACAGGGATTCTACCTTAGCTGTAACGATACAAGGTCAACGCTGTCTGTTTTACATTACATGCTTTTTGTGTAGCATATCAGAATGTTTTTAACAGATATTTGGAAAAACAATCCAGAAACTCTTTTAAAGAGAAATGCTCAAATTTGCCTGTCTACTAATTAGCACAGAAAGCATAATTGGTTTTGGAACCAGCAACTCTGAACTTAGAAGCACCTATATAACAAAAATAGTATTTCAGAAAAGGCAAACATGGGATAATTTAAAAAGCTTAAAGTGTGATTCAAGAAAAGATATGTTCAAAAGTTAAGCATGTTTTTTGACCTTAATAGGTAAGAATATAAATACACAAATAGATGTTAAGGGTTAAATGCTGTCTTGGACTGGTATCAAAGCCATTGATGCCTAAAGGCTGTGGGGTCATATGATTAATATTGGCAGGAGAGTGTGAGAAGTAGTAACATTTAAATGCAGTGAGAGAGGATTTGAAGCAAAATAACCACAAAATATGTGTGGAACAAATATGTGTGACTTACATGAAGAATGAGTCTGGTTAAAATAAGAAAGTGGCCTATTGAAACAAACGGGTTTATTTAAATTGTTTAATTTTCAATATTTGGAATGCATTAGATTATGGTGCTGTCTAAAGATACCAGTGGATAGATGAGACTGGGCAAAACCCAATGTCAATGCCAGTAAAAACGCATCAAAGAGGAGTGGAGGATGGAGTGGAAATGATTAAATGTGTTTAATTCTTCATCTTCTGCTGACTCTTGTCACAGAAGAAACTGGATGGCCCTCAACTTTGAAGAAAGTTTTGCATTTTGTTCTGGTTTGTTTTTCCTGCAAGAACTTGGAAGTGTTGGAGCTGGGGCTGGTTGGGACTGGGATGGAAACCAGGCCTCCTTGAGTAAACCGGAGTACTTGTGTGGCACAGTGCTTATGACACTGTGATACTAATGAACTTTCATAGAAGTCAGGGCCAATGTAGTAAACTGTTTTTTTTACCCTTCTGAAAATGTTTGAGCATTGCTCTGTATTTTGAGTAAGCATTTCATAGTCTGGCCTGTTGCAAGCAGTCTCCCGTTACATTGATGCTCTGTCAGCTTGAGACTGAAGAGATCTGGGATTTTTAAGGCATAGTGTAGTGTGTTGTCTCAGCCTGATTCCTTACAATACGAAAATCTATGTTACAAACTTAAATTCCCCTGATCTTCCAAGGGAAAGCATCTGCTTAGAAACTCATTCATCAATCAAGGGAAAAGTTGGTTTTCTCAAACTGTAACTACAGCAGAACATCAAACTGAGATTTAACTTTTTTGACAATATTTTGAAGTACCGTGAAATACTTCAGTATTTAGTACTCACTTATTTTGTAGTAATGCTGTTTGCACAGCACTGTTTTTTGTATTTGTCAAAGTAATAGTTTCTCTGCAGGTACTTTGCTTTAAAAAAAAAAACAGAAAAGAAAGAAGAAAGAAAAAAGAAAGGAAAAAGAAAGCTGAGCTTCTTGGCTAATTCTTTGCTGGCTAATACAGCCTTAGACAAACAAACCAAAGGAAAGCAGTTGTTATGCAAGACGTTCATGGGTTTTGAAATGTTTTTTATAATTCTTCCATTTTCTAGTTCTAAAGAGCTGTTGTATTTTGACATCCCAGTTCTCATCAGATCCCTGTAACTTCACTGAAAATGTAATAATTTTGGAGGTGTGGATATTCTTGTGCTATTCTGTATAAAGAGCTCTAATACTGTACAAAGTGAAAGAGGATAAACAGGATATTTCATTTTTTAAATTTTAGGCAGGAACCTGGATATGTACACAGTGTTAGTTTACAAGTAGTTTAGCATCACTCTTAAAAATCAAAGCAGCATGACTGGTTGAAAGATGTTTATGTATGTTTATGTTTCTTCATAACACTGTTATTCAGTAGTTTTGTAAATACCTGTCATGCTGTATCTTGCTGATCATTCATTTCTTCCTGAATTCTAGTCAATCCATGAATAAAAGCTACAGTAATTGTTACCATTTGCTGATTTTTTGCTACTGTTTTATTGTATTTATGTATTTTCTATCATTCTTCTTTGTGCTGAAGTGTATGAGGACAGTATGTGTGGGGGGAGCAGAGGAGAGAAAAGATTAGAATTTAGATGTGTTAACAAATAATAATTTTCAAAGTATAATTTTTATGAGGCATTTGTGGAACTATGAAATGCAGCAACCATTCTTCATACCGCTCTGAATATAGCACTGATTTTTATACAGCATTGAAGTTAGTCCTATAAAACTTAACAAATGAGTGTGGTAGCGTGCTGTATATTAAGAGGTAATTGACTTAGCCAGCAATAAGAGTACAAACTATAAACTTCAGGTTGTAGCAGAGACATCCTACTTTATGTTCCAGTTCTGTTCGGGTGATAGCGCTTTATCTTTTTTTTTTTTTTAATGTGGTGTTGAGAATTTGGAAATATCGGTGAACTGTAGTTGAAGCTGTTCAAAGCTGCGCTATTCAACTCTCAGATGAGTTGAAGATATGGAAAAGCAAACACAAAGGATATAACTCAGTTTTAGTGTTTATATTCCTTCATTTTGTACACGCTCTTAATAAAATTTCTTCATGATTGTATTTTCTCGAGAGAACACTGTTTGAAGTTTGAGAGTTTGGCCATTTGCTTTGTGTCTGAGATCTCGCCCTCAGTCTTTTAGCCTGAAAATGAGTCTGTTTGCATAGATTGTAGATAACTGAGGGTTTTTTGACATGTGCTGGTGGCAGAAGGATTTTCCTTATTAGAAAAACAGATCCCAATGGCTCTCTGCACAGCTAACTGATGTGACAGATTTTATAAAGACAAGTTCTAGCCACCCACACACTGAGAAAAGCAGGCATCAGAACATGTGCTTTCCAGCAAAATACTGGAGTGCATGGCTACCAGTTCTGACATTGGGAAGGTGGAGAGAGAGTGACAAGATAAAAGGTTCAGTTCTAAATATAAGTTGGGTTTATTAATTTGATTTAAGCACTTGCTTGACCATGTGATAGTAGAAGGTATCTTGGATAAGAATGAGCAGGCTACCAGAACAAAAACACTTTGAAGAAAGCTTTTTATTAGTATTTGGGTTGCATTGGTTGGGATTTTGTAGTATAAGCATTTGCATCTTCTAGTATGTATTCAACTTAGATGGAATTGAATGCTGTGTGACTTCTAATGTATTACTCATGAAATAATATTAAAAATAAAACGTCAAAGTTCTATTTTTAAAAGGTATTTTTTTTCTTTTTAGGTAAGCTTCTGGGTTGTTAGAGAGATTCTACATGCACAAACTTTAAAAATAAGAGCTGAGGTTTTGAGCCACTATATTAAAACTGCAAAGGTAAGAATTTGGATTTTGGGGTGGGTGGGTTGTGGGATTCACAGTGATGAAAGTTCTTATACTTAAGTTGGTCAGTTCAAAAATACACATGGGTAAATATTTATCTGATACCTGATTTAGCTGCGGTTGTATCTGTTTACATGAATAGCTGTTTGGCTTCTGCATGTAACAAAGTTGTCAGAAATAGTGACAGACCAAAATCCTGAAATGGAAGCCTTTGTTTAAAAAAAAAAAAAAGCTTAACTAAGGAAATGCAAAGATGCCTTAGTTTAAATGTTATTTATTAGATAATGTAGTTTACCGGATGTGTTTTCTAATGTTGGTTAAACCAAAAAAACCCGCTGTGCGTAGAATCTGTTCAAACGGCATCAGTCAGAACAGGCATTGTTTGTTTGCTTTTACTGTTGAAAGGAAAGGGTCTGTTATCTCTTATTCCAATTGTGACATCAATAATATCAACTTAATAAATACTGTTCCAAAAATATACCTGACTTCAGAAAAGAGTTTAGAGCTCTCATCCTGTGATATCTTTTTTAAAGCCTTAGGGTTGTTGACATTTGTCAGTCAAGATTTGCTGACCCTTTTCTTACGTGTAGATGAACCAGAGTCCTGGCCCTTCAAATACCGTGAAACTTCTTCAATGTGGTGTGAAGAGAGGGATGTTTTTCAAGTTTTTGCTGTCAGATGGCAGCTGGCTATTACTACCCCTAACTTCTGTGACCACTTCAGGTTACCTGCAAAAAAAAATAATTTTGTCAATTACCTTGGTATTTGCAGATGCATTCTTTGCCCTGATAGGCACATTTCTAATGAAGTAGTGGTTTACTTCTATGGGATTTGACTACTGATTTTGGGCTAAGCAAGCTAGTTCTGTAAAATTCCACAGTTTTTGCTCAATAATCATGCTGTGGTCATAAACTGTTTAAGATCTCTTTTAAATATCCTTTGATATTGATTCTGTGATTCTATGATACCTGGTGAGTTAATGTATCTTCATCTCATGTATTTTTTAAAAATCCGTTCTTCTTTTTTTGTTTGAAATACAAACATACAAAAATATGCCTCATTATCCGTGTTCCTCCACAGAAGGGGGGAGGTTCACCTGTGTGGTCATAGTGCAGGACTGACCCTGGAAGTAAGTGGGGTCAGGTTTGGTTAGTACTTGGATGGAACTTGCCAGCACTGGGTGTTGTAGGCTCTGCCTTGGGCACAGCACTCTGAACGTGCCTGATTTCATCAGTGGACTGCAGACAGTAGTGTCTGCTGAAATGCTTCTGGTTTTGAGACAGTTATGTTGTCTAATAATTAGTTGAGCTTTGCTTACCGTGAGTTATAAAAATCACAATTACAAAAAGCAAGAAACTATAGATGGCGTGTTTCTTATATCTGTTCATTCACTTTCTGTATCTGTTATCTTGGATTTGCTTACGTATGGCTACTAACATGAAGTTACTGCACTGAGTCCCATTTGAAGGATTTTCTGTTTACATCAAAACTATTAAGAAAGCAGCTTGGTGCCAGAGGTCACAGTAATTATCCTTTCTTCAGAGAAGGTTTAAATTCACAGTGAATACAGTGAATTCTTTGTGCTGACAACTCTATTGTATAGCTAGCAGTCCTTTAATGACATCTCATATTATATTGCTTTATGCATGAACTAATTTGATTTAGGGGTTGCATTCCCCTGAAGTTCCCAGACTATCCTGATTGGTTATGACTTCTGTTTCAATGCTGGCAGCAGCTAGGAAAGCCCTTTTTTAATTTTTAATCAGCTACACTATCCTTTGCAACAGGGAACTTCGTTACCTTGTTTGGGGATGTGTGTCTGGGGCAAAAAGGGTTATTGTGTAAGTGGAGGGAGCAACACCAGCAGTACTATTTGGAAGAGTAGTAGGACTATGGTATGAGACAAATAGCCACCTGTACACCTCACCCCACAAAATACTGGCTGTCCTTACACACAGTTACCAAAGAATCCTCCCAAAAGAGGATTAGGAGAGGGAAATGCTCCTTTAGTAGGTGTGGACAGACTCGTGTTTGTCACTAGACATCCTGGAATCATTAGGGATTTGTGCACCCAGACTGAGGTTGCTACTAGGGTGACCTGACAGTAAGCAATCAGCATTAAATGTGACATTTCTGAGTAATACCTATGAGGACTTTGGTCCTCATGTTCTGTAAAATACCGATAGTTTTCTGCCAGTGCGTTAGGTGGAGAGAGGATAATTTGCCCTGCTGCAAAATGATTAGCCAGAAAGCCATCCTTGCAGTGTTGCTTTTAGCCTTCTGAATATAAGGTATCCTCTGATAACCAACATTTATTCAGAATCAAGCTAGTCTAGCTTTTTTTGTCCTGTAATCCCACAAAAGGCCTCCTAATCAAGGGAATTTGGGTAAGCTGAGTTTCCAGGAAGAAAAAAAAAGACTTCCACCATTTCTTGAATAGCAAGGGTTCTTTCTATTATATAATTTCTAGCTGAAATCCTAACCTACCTTGGTGCATTTTCCAAATGGGTTATCCAGTATTTGCAATACTGTGATAGAGTATCCGTTTCTCTTTATCAAAGTCTTTTTGTTGGTGGTAAAACCTCAGTTTGTGCTCACTCCACCAAAAATCCCCAAATGTAGTTCATTCACTCAGATCTCTGGGTGCTCATAGCTATCGGAATAATTGATATTGCAGAAGGGCTTAAGAAACAGCATTTTCTTTTGGACCATTTTTAAGCCTTTGTGATAGTAGTACTTAATTAATTAGCTAAGGCAGATTGGTGGTTTTGGAGAAAGAGGAAAAGGAAAAATGGGGGAAGGGAAATTCCAAGAAATGCACATACACTCAGTGTTTTGTAGAGAGTTTTAAAGAAAATTCTTTTACCCTGGTATTTTCTGTGTTCAGCGTTGATTTCATTGTTCCTTTCCACTGGCTAGTTTTAGTTTGTTGTACCCCCAAAATTGTCTTTCAGTCAGAAAAATACTTCAGGTACATGACTTTTGAAATATACCTGCTTGATTTCATCCTGCAACAATATTTTTTGGGTGCTTTGGTGCAGCCTTGGTAGCTGCTAAATCTGTGGTACCAAATGAATTTACAGTATTAAGTACTGCCACGATTACATCATTCACAACTGGGTTATCCTTTTTGGCATGTTACATTTTAAAATTCTCTTGAATGCTATGAAAGGAATTTGTTGGGTTTGAATGTTAGAAAATTTCTGCAACTCCTGATATACGTCCCAAGATGTATGCCTATATAGATTTTTTAAAAAAAAAATTTAAGGCTTCTGTGGACTATGAAACAGTTAGTATAGTCTAATCCAAAACTGTGCAGATGCAGTAATGAAAAATTAGGAGGCCACATAAAAGTGGTGTGGGTGCACAGCAGTTCACTGTAATGAACTCCAGAACATGCCAGATTTCTTCGTTTTTAGGTTGTTACTTATTCTGTATTCATAATTGACTGCATTTGGACGTTGTTTATTCTTATTGTATATACTTTTTTGTCCTCAGAAACTGTACGAACTGAATAATCTGCATGCTCTTATGGCAGTTGTGTCAGGCCTACAGAGTGCTCCAATTTTCAGGCTGACTAAAACGTGGGCGGTAAGTGAACGGCAGGACAATGGAGGGGTTTGAATGTGTTCTTAGGGAAACGCAACATTCTGTAGCTTGTTTTCAAAGATGCAATAATTATTACAGATACTTTTAATCATCTTGTACTGTATATATAATAGTGCCTCTTAAGTCTATGGTTTCCTGTTGAATTTTTTTTTCATTCTGGCATAGAAATATTTTCCTTTGAAAAACAGTTCCCTGCAGATTCTGCTAAATGCAGAGGCTTCTAATTTGGCCAGAAGCTATTTTGTATTTAGTTACTGGAAAATTATGAATGCCAAAGTGGGTCATACTTTAATAGTTTAGGGGTTGAAACTGTTGGAATTTTTTTTGCTGTGGAGAGCAGATGTCCAGAAACTCTTGATTCAGTTTGCTTAAAGAGATTTGTAGTTTCTCTGACTGACAACTAAATCTGGCAATTTTCCTTAAGAGTTTTCAGAATTGTTCTCATAGTTGGAACAACTGCATTACACAGTATATTTGTAGGTCTGCTTTTGTAGAGTTACAAAATGACGTTCTTTGGAAACATTTTTATTTGACAACTGTCTTTTGACTGTAATTAGTATTATTTTTGTGTAGTTGTGTCCTTGATCAGAAGACATTTTGCTCATTGTTACCTCAGAGCTGAGAAAACACCGTGCTTGATTCAGCCATACATTGTGTAGTTACCCAGCTGTATAAACAGACGAACTGTGATGTTTTCAAGTGTGATAGAAATAATCAGGTGACTGAAATTCTCCTGTGTGAGGGATCCATATAAATAGGTCATTGAAAAGAGCTAAAAATTTTCACTGAAGACATGTCAACACATCCTTGCATGTTACAAAAAGTGTTTGTCTGATAACTGAAGGATAATGCTGTTCAGTTGATAAACATTCCCAAAATTAAATGTAATTCACTCTTGCTGAGATACTCTTCTAGAATTCTGGGTGCATTTTGGAAGGGCACAATGAAGTAATTTCAATTTGGTTTTTCAAAAATACAAATATTATCTCCAAGAAAATCTTAATGAAGTTAACACTTCAAAATGATCTCAAGGAGAACTTCGGTTTCTCTGGTTTTGTCATGTCAATGAATTGATGCCTCAACAGTTTTAGATAACTGTGCCAATTGATTTGTGTGTGTGTATGACTCGAAACAAATGTCAGCTATAACCATATTAGTAACTGGCATGATCATGCCATTCAGAACTGGCAGTCCCCAGTTTCTTTTCGTTCTTGGTCAACCAGAGGTCCTAGTTTGAACTTAGGAGGATTATTCGTGTGCTGTTGACATACGTATCAGTTTTTAAAGTTTGCCTCTCTTCCAGCCTCTGAAATGTCCCGTAGCTTTTCCCACGTTTCTGCAGTTGTTTAATTTCTCATATAATCCCAAGCAAGTTTATGCTTTTCATCATCTTATGTAAGCCTTTGCAAATTCAAGTTGTGGGTAGCTCCTAGCCATGTGCGTTGCAAACTGATTTAGTTGTCTTTTTCTTGGAAGTTTAGCTTATAAATTCTTGGAGTAATTCTAAGCCTTTGGCTTTCTGTATATTAAAAGCAAGAAAAGACTTATGAAGAGGCACACCAAGCCATTATTTGAGTCACCAAGTCATTTAAGTTATGCAGTAACCTGCCAAAACCTTCAGTAAGGAAGGATTTCTTCTCCGTTTCTGAGATAGTGTGTAGCAACCCGCAATCAACTCAACTTAGAAATTCAGGAAAATAGCTGCAAGTATATTCTCTCCCTAACAACAACAACAACAAAAGTCAGCTTATATGGTTGAAATCTAGAGTTGAAAAGAACCATTAAATATTTGCTTGGTAATCTAATGTTCCTAAAAAAGATGAAATTCATGTCTTCTGACGGTATGTCTGAATATGTCTGAAATTTGTCTCGCTTATTGCCTGCACGCCCTCTGAACTCTGGAGAATAATAAATGCTTCTAATGCATGATTTGCCCCGTTCAAAACTTGAAAAGAATTATGAACCTTTCCAAGGAAGTTAATAGAATAGAATGCTCTGCTTCTCTCAATTGAGTGTAAAGGAGGTCTAGAAGACCAGCAAGCACCTGGGCAATATAAGCAAATAATCATTAGACATCTGAAGTTAGGTGAGTGAATCCTGCCCCACTCTGCTAGCATCCCAAAACCTCATCTCTCCTTTCTTGTATTCCAGAAGGGTTGTCTTCAGTGCTGGCACACTATAATTACAAAGTGAAGAGCAGCCTGGAAGCAGAGTCCTTCCCTGCTACTGTAAACAATCATCAGCCTTAGCTTTTATTGTCTCTGCATATGTACATCTCTTTACTGTTCTTTGCATCCTTTGAGCCTAAGAGACAGAGGAAGAAAAATTATTCAGAAAAAGTAGCAGCTCTAAAACTGAAGAAATAACAGCTGGGTCCTTACTTGCCCTCACAGAAACACTTTTAATGTTACTGACTTCTCTGTACTTTTCCATATTAATGCAGGAAGTGGAGGCATGGTATAAATTGTGCATTGAGCACAAGGGGAAGTCAAACAGCATCAACTTGTTTAGACGTTGTTATTCAAAAATCCTGAAATGGTGTATCAGACTTGCACAAGATTGTGCAGATCAGCATGTTTTGAGGAAAATACAATTAATCTCATCAAGTCTGAGTTTATGCCATTAATTATATCTGTTAGTCTTGTCTTACCTTCCAGTCTACGAAACTATAAAAGTCTTCCAGGGACCAAATGGTGGCAGAGTATTTTAGAATATTATTAAAGGGAAGCTAATCTAGTCTGATTAAACTGGAACCATCTTTGAGGAGATAAACTTCAAAAGATAAATGTCGTGTTCTGGTGGTTGGAAAGAAGTCATGCCTGTCTACTGTTTCCTTGTCCTGGAATTGGCAGATGTCTGCAGTTTTAATGAACATTAGATGCTGCTCATCCAAATATTGGAACCAAAGCTAAAGTCAATTAATTGCTGGAAATGTCAGAGATCAGTTTGTCTTGGGGAACAATTGACTTTTGAAAAGTTGCTTTCTTCTGAAAGCCAGTGTTTAGTTTGGTGGTGTGTTAGCTATCCTAATGAAGACTAGATTATAAAAAATATAAGTAAAAAGAATGCTTATTTCAATAGTACATTTACAATAGAGACACTTTTGTCATGTTCACATAGGTTGATCTTTAACTGAAGGAGAAAAGGGAATATGCACAAAATTTTAGCAATATGGCCCTTGTAATTTTTGCATTATTGCATGTCTTATAGGGGGATAATTGTGACTGGGACAGAAGACACTGAGTCTTCTGCCAGAATGCTCAGTGGGAACATCTTACACCCTTCTTTAAATTGTGACTCTGAATTGAAATGAAGCCTTTAAGGTGGTTTTGCAGCAGTAGTTAATCTAGGTTTTTTTTTTAAATAACTTACTTCCCTAATCTTGCAAGGAGAGTGTAGTTGCTGTTAGTTTCACCAGAGGAAGAGGTGTGGGGGAGCAGGAATGGGCAATGAAGACTGTTCATGACTTTTAACTTTTGTATTCAAAGTGGATATTCCTGTAATATTAAGAGTCAGTAAAATTGCTAGTTGGCAGAGCAATATGTACAACCTGTAATGAAGTCCATAATACCTGCTGTCAGGAAAAATGGATGACATCCTTATTCTTTTCCAGACCTTCAAGTACATGGATATGTGTATATCTGAATTCATTGTTTTTTAAAGTTGTAGTTGAAAGGTATTTATCAGATTCTAATGGTGGTTTTTTGCTCTTTGGAAAATTATTGAGATAGCTCTCAAATCAAGAATAAGAGCATACTTTGCAATTTGGGTTTTTGTGAAGCTGAATTAGTATAAAATTTCTCAGTATATCTGATGGAGAAATGTTAGCTTACGTCATGCTTTAAATCCCAGCCATGGGACAGTATGAAGAGTAGGAAAGGCCTTGACTGTGCGAGCGCTGCTCAGCAGTAACGGAAGCATCTCTGCATCTTTAACAGTTCTCAGCACAAATCCAAAACATAGCCTTGTACTACCTACTAGGAAGATAATTAACCTGCCCATTCTCCACCCCTTATTTCATACCATTTGCGTCATGCTCAGGTCCCACACTATTCAATACATCCTTATTAACCATCACCCACCTTCCCGTCCTTTGATACAATACATAAATATCGTTCCCCTAGTCTTAGTCTCCCCTAGTTTTACAGGGACCATACCTGTAAAATGTCTGTCAAATGTCCACAGAATGTTGGTGTAGTCCATGACTTTGGACATCTGTTATGGTGGTCACTCGGGACAGGAGAGGGTGGTGTGTTGTGTGGAGTTACTGGACACCAAAGCCAGCTCAGGTCAGGTCACTGCTGCACTCGCACTGCTTCTTGTAAGGCTCATCCTCCACTGGTTCACGTGGTTTCTGCTGTAGTAATTTCTGTAACCTGCAATTCAATTCCCAGGTTACAACAATTTAATTTCTATTACATTACAACAATTATTTCCATTACAGTCTCCACCCCAGTCCCTTTTAGACCAGACTATAGTGTTTAACCTTGCAGTGAACTCCTCCCCTTGCTCCAGTGCCAGCTTGAACTTACCCACAGACTGCAGTCCCTTAGGGGGGTGTACCTGCACCAGGTGGAACCTTATGTATGAGCCACAGTCTGTTCAGAAGTAAACCTACTCCAACATGGCCTTACCCATGGCTGCAGTCCCTCCAGGCCTGTACCTGCTCTGTCGTGGGCTTTTCTGTGGCCACATGCTTCGAGGTGCTCCAGCGTGACCTCATGCACAGCCACTGATGCTTCAGGGTGTATCTGCTGCAACACGGACCTATCCCCAGCCACAGATCCTTCAAGGTGTACCTTCTGCAGCATGGACTTATCCTTGGGCCACAATCCCTTCGGAGGTATACGTGCTGCAGCACAGACATAACTACAGACGCAGATGCTTTGGCTTGTCCTGCTGCTGTGTAGACTTGTCCACAGGTCACAGTCCTTCCCCCTGGAGTTCCAGCCCGTCCAGTGCAGCAGCACAGCCTCAGCAGTGATGCCCTGGCCCTCTGCCAGCCCAGGCACATTGCCATTGCTGTTATTAAAATGTTCCCAGGCAGAGCAGAGTAAGATGATAAGTGGTACAGAAAGCAGCAAAAGTGAAAAAACAGCTACTAATGAGCACTGGACTCTAATTTACAATAAGACAAGGAAACCCCACGGCAAGCGCAGGAGCCTGCCAATTAATAGCTACACAGCAATAACAGCTATAAATGGATCTAGCACATTCCAGTCAAATCTGTCATTGTCTCAAACCTTTTGAGCACCATGTTGGGTGCCAAGAAAGGGCTGTTGTGGTTTAAACCCAGCTGGCAACTCGGCACCACACAGCTGCTCGCTCACTCCCCCCACCAGTGGGATGGGGAGAGGACTGGAAGGGTAGAAGTGAGAAAACTTGTGGGTTGAGATAAAGACAGTTTAACAGGTAAAGTGAAAGTCACGTGCACAGGCAAAGCAAACCAGGAATTCATTCACAACTGCCCACGGGCAGGCAGGTTCAGCCATCCCCAGGACAGAAGGGATCCATCACGTGTCATGGTGACTTGGGAAGACAAACACCTTCACTCCGAATGTCCCCCCTTCCTCCTCCTTCCCCCAGGTCTATATGCTGAGCACGATGTCATATGGTATGGAGTATCCATTTGGCAGTGGGGGTCAGCTGTCCCAGCTGTGTCCCATCCCAGCTTCTTGTGCCCCCCACCCCAAGCCTGCTCGCTGGTGGGGTGGTGTGAGAGGCAGAAAAGACCTTGGCTCTGTGTAAGGGCTGCTCAGGTGTGATGAAGACATCCCTGTGTTACAACACTGTTGTCAGCACAAATTCAAAATGTGCCTATACTGGCTGTCGTGAAGAAAGTTAACTCTATCCCAGTTACAACCAGCACACTTACCGATAATCAAGAGTGAACAAATTACTGGTTTGAAATACGTAGATTGGACGGCACCTGAAATTGTGATGTGTGTTAGCTAAATTAGTCTTTTGATAACTTTTATTATTTCAGAAGAATCCTCCAGAAAACTGGAGTTTTACCTGGTGAATTTTTTAAAAGGATCGTTTAAATTTACCAGCCAAAATAGCTACTTTTCTTTGTAAACTCTCCAAGTACTTGTTGTTAAGGAGTAAATGCTGTAATTTTGAAGCAGTTCTATTTAAAAACCAAACCAATAACAACAATGGGGGTGTGTGTGCGGGTGGAAATCTGTGCTTATAAGGGTAAGAAAGAAATCATAATGATCAAACTTAAGCTCATCTAGTTTTGCCTTTTTTTTTTTCCTCCCTCCTAGTTATTGAGTCGAAAGGATAAAGCCACCTTTGAAAAGCTGGAGTATGTTATGAGTAAAGAAGATAATTACAAAAGGCTTAGAGACTATATCAGCAGCTTGAAAATGACTCCTTGTATTCCCTATTTAGGTAAGTTGAAGTATTTCTAGCATGAAACACTAATGACAAATATACTTCTCCAGTGATTACACAAAGTAAACACCATCTTTTAAGCCTTCATGAAACTATTTCAGTACTTCAGTAATGAATCTGTAACATCTAGTTGATTCTGGATACTCTGTATATAGCAACAAATAACTTCACTAGCTTCAGAAAAAAATGCTTATTAAACCTCACAAACATTTCAGGTTTTACATACAGTATCGGTTTTCTAGGAAATTACTTTCCCATATGTTGTATAGATGCACTGATTGACTTCTGGGGAAGTACTTAAATTGTTATGCCTGCTAGCACTCTCAGAGCTAAATACTTGACTGTTACAGTAACGATGGCTTTTCATTTATGAGAAGCTATATATAAATCACCAACATCTGAGACAAACATATATAGTAGGGTTTGGAACATGCTAAAATCTAGAGATATTGCTGCATTTAATTATATTAAGGTGACAAGAAAAACTAGGTTGTTGTGACACTCAGCTTTGTGGAGTAATTATGAATAAATGGTATTTCCGTGTATCTGAAAACTAGATAAATGTGTTTAATATGTATCGGTTTTGTTGCCAAGCTAGTGTAGTGTGATTTAATGTCTTTAGTTTGTTTAAAGTAATTGGTATGTTTTGGTTTTTTTGATGTAGCTTTTCTCTATTATCGTAAGATGTTAGTAGTCACATAAAATTAAGGAAATGTTTAGAAGTTTTTCCCTTTTCCAGAAAAAATAGTTGATACATTTGTAGATACAAGTTGCTCTTACACTTAAATTCAAGATGACCTCTTGTGGTCAGTAAGGCTTATTAAGCTATAATTTTTTTTTTGTTCCTGAAGTTTGATACTTCCTTTATTCAGCTGAGCTATTAACTTTTTCAAGATTACTAACTTAACAGTTATCTTTATGCTGTGATCTGTGTGTCCATCACAATATTACTTCAGCAGTTGCTTCATAGCTCGATATGAGCAGCAATGCTATCATTGATGTTAGAATCTAGGATGATGCCTCTAAAATCCATATATTCAGGTTTTGCAAAACTGGATGGATTTTAGATGCTTCACACTTAAATAGAAAAAAATACTTCACTGTGGAGAACCAATAATAATTTTAATGACAAGTAGTCTTATAAAGATCCTTCTTCTGTCTTCATTTTTTACTTCCCTCTTACATCCCTCCCAGAAATATCCATCAGTTCCAACATGATCTTAACAGCTGTTGATTTCCTGTATTTTTAAGTATTCAGATGGTAATTCTTTGTGCCTAGAATGGGAGAATCAAAGTGTGTTTTGTCTGAAGTTCAGGTGTGAAAATTGCTGGTGTGGCATACTGCCACATGCTACCCTGTTTGTTGCTGTTAAAACTAGGCCTGAATTAAAAGAGGCAAAAAAAGGAGGCAAGCATAATGTAATGTGATTAAACATGTCATTCTGCAGCTATCCCATCATGTGTATACATGTATATAGTATATACACGCTCTATGTGGGTCTGAAATGTGGGGTTTAGTTTTCAGACGCTTTTTACCTATCTGCTAAGGTTTTTGAAACATAAAGGCAGGCTTGAAATATTTTCTGGCTGGTTATAAAAGTTCTAAGCTAACCTGGTGACAGATTTTTATTTTTTTTTAAGATGTCAGTGGTTCTCTGACCCTTGCAGTTAAGGTCTTCTGACACTTACTGCTGTACAGAGAAATCTGTACGCTTTGGTGTATTTGTCTGACCCTTTAAAAATACTGCCTTTCTACCTGCAAATGCATAGTTAAAAAAAAAAGGTGAAATGTTGGAAAAGAATGTTTTAAGTCTTGTTTAGTTACAGATGTTTTCCATAGTACATTAGCAACTTCTTGTCTAACTTTTGCATCTGAATAAGCTTTGGACTTGACTTGATAGTTCGTTGAAGTGAAATGTATGTTTCTTTTCTACTTAGAAAGAAAGAAATGTTCTTTGCTGTAACCCTCTGTAGTTAAAGAATATGTTGTGACCTGGTTTCATACGGTACCAATTCTTACTGACATAAAGTACGTTCTCAAGCCTTTTTAATTCTCCAAAGGAACAGCAAATGCCCACTAGTGCATCCCCTCCGAAATTAATTTTGTAAGGTTTAAGTAAGTGGCAAAAAGAACAGAAGTGTCATGAAACTATAGTTGTGATAAATCTGGATCTATCTTGGAAGATTGGCTGTTGAGTTCAGTTTTTCTCATTTGATCAAAGCTTTAATTGCCATTAAGACCTGAGTAGATTTGCCAGAGTATTATTTCTATAATTTCCTTCCCAAGGCATTTTTACTAATATAAGGGTCATATGGAACAGAAGTAACTTAAGTTGCTTGTTTTACTTACTGTTTTAAGCTTACAAACTATAGGTTTTAATTCCTGAAAGGATCTTTTTCTGTTGTTAATTCTGGTATACAGTTGTATATGGGGGAAGTGCTGCTCCTGGTTTAAAATGTGTAGAAAAGTCTGCCTAAAAGTCTGCAGTTAAAAATTGTGATCATGTGATGTGCTGGGGAGGGGGATTAATCGTAAGGTCAGTTTCCTCTTCGAGTAAAAGAAGGGGTGGGGTGGGGTGAGGCTTTCTCACTCTTGGTGCAGAGATCCTGCAGTTGCCATGCTCCCCTAAAATGCTCTTCAGAAGAGTGCAGAGAATCGAATGTGCCACACAGTTCCATTTGCCATTGCAAATCTCCTCCGGAGAAACATTGGCACTGGTCATGAGAGACCCTGTTTGGAAGGTCATAGGGAAAGTGAGCATACAGAGGAGTTTCAGCTGCAGTTTCAAGGATGAACGTTCTACCCTTTAGAGGTTACTAGGTTTACCCTTATACAACCAAATATCCAGTGTGTGTAGTTTTTTTCATGACCATCTTAGCATTATAAGGTAAAGCTGAAATGCTTTTTTTTTTGGTGTAGTCTTTGGAATGAGAATGGAGCCACAGAAATACAGATTGATTTCTTATTATCACAGCTCATTTACTGTGTACAAAGTAAAGATGTCCTTCCACATTTTTTTGTGTGTGTATAAAAACCTTTTTCAGTTTCTTGCAACGATAAGTGTGATGTGATCCAGAGTTCTAGAAATGCAAGTGAGAGCAGCGCATTATCAATGTGGATGCACTAACTTAAATGTGAGTGCTCAGAGCCATGCAACACCAATAAAAATGTTCAGCATTAGGCCCTTATTACATCACGTGGGATATGCCATCACTATTGCATTACCCAGCCAACAGAAGTAGCCAAAATAAATGGGAGTTGTATTTATGATGCTATATTTTGCCTTAAAATAAAAACCCATTCTCAAAGGGAGTCTTATGGAGTTTGATTAATTTGAGATTGCACAATGAAACAATGGAGCCATATCTTGAGAAGTAAGAGTTTTATTTAACTAGACAGTACTACCTTGTGAAATATTTTCTTACAGCTGTCTTTCAGGAATTATATCCAGAAACAGAAAAGCTGAAAACAGGTTATTGAAGTATTCATCTGATGAATATTCAGCTACTCCAGTGATAATGCTTGCAATAGACTTTGGAAATATATGTGAAAACCATGTTTCAGGTTTAGTACAGGTTGAACTTTCTCAAGGTCTGCTTGGTTAAATTTGAATTGATCGTACAGGAGCGGTGAAAGCTATACCCTTCACAGACAGACTGCTTCTGAATGTCCAGTGTCATAAGCTTGAGGGATGCTAAAACCTCTTTTGAAAAACTTTCTAAAAAAATGTGAGAGAGAAGACACTTAATTTCCAAGTCGTTTGCTCTGCTTAGAAAATTCAACCCAAAAGCTAAGAGCTGAAAGAGTTACAAGCATTTGAAAACAGTAAATTATTGTACAGAGTATGAACCAACCTGAAAAAGAGGTGCTGTGCTTTCCCTTCTTATAATCTTAAATGCGCGGTTTAAAATTAAGTCTTTCCTTTCAGAGCACAGCATTTGTACAGTCTGAGCCTTCCTGGATATATTTTGTAATAATGTTTAATTAACGTCATTCTGCAGCTTTAAATTGGGGAAGACTCACTTTTTAGATGGCTAATATATAAGATTTAATTTAAAGGCTGAGTGGCAGCTAATTTTACTTAGGGATTTCTGCAAAGTACACCTTTCACTGACTGCACTGAATAAACAAACACTGTTTTTGTAGCGGGTTTTCTGGTAAAACAAGATCTCTTCCAAGGAGAGGAAATCTGTTGGTTGAATGAACTAAAGCTGTCAGAAGTGTTCATTAAAGGAATGTTTTGGAGGGCATTTTCAGCTTTTCAATTACCTGAACTGCTCTTCTATTCAGCTACCATAGAAAAAAAAAAAAAAGAATAGACTATAGATAGTCTGAGTTTTAAGTATTTGCAATTAAAAAGCATTTTATAGAACACTCAATCAATGAGGTCTGTATGATATTTGTAACAAACAAATATTCCTTATATGAAGACCAATTTCAGAATTGTAATCTTAAACATTTGTGTCAGTTTAAATTCTTAGAATTGGGGAACAGAATATGGGACTGATTCCACCTACCCCTGCCAACCCCAGTTAAATACTGTTGAAACTTGTTGGCTTTGATCTCTGGCCAAAGATTTAATTACACCCCTTGCAGCCATATATTATCAGTGAAGTTTTATGTACCCCAGAGAATGTGTTTTGAAAGGAGAATGCTATTTTGTCCTCTGAATTTGCATAGCAATTGATATCAACTGATTTAACGTAACAATAATATTAGATTATTCTTTTAGCTATTAAGGTTTCTTATGTTAAATAGCAGTAAAGTTCCTTAAAATCCTGGAGGCACATGCCAAATAAATACATTGCTTACCATTCAGAAAAATATATTTAGCTTTTGTTCTGTCGAATTAAATTAGGTAAGCTGTGTGGCTAAGTACCATTATTACATAATTTTATATACTAGGAAGAAAGCTTTCGTTTCAGAGACTCTAGCACTTGAACATGTTTCAGATTTTGGAAGTATCTTGTTTTGATGCAGTATGTTGTATGACTTTTGTTAATGGTTGGAAAAGTATTTCTAATTTATTAATTTTAGTGGAAATCTGTTATCTAGAACATAGAAAATTTAATACAGACAGTATCAAAAGTTGTATACAAGTAGGGGAAGGGAAATATCTGTGTCACAGGAGCAGTCCAGTTTTGGGGTGGCAGGGAGAATATACTTAGAGGTGATTTCTAATCTTTGTTTTACTATGTCAGCAGAAAGCTGTGTTGGAGGAAAACTAATACTCAGTAGAGACTTGGTCCTTCTTTAAATTAGTATGCTTAAGCGCTTGTTCAGACCTCATCTCTCCTAATGGGAGCACATGAGGGGTCTCCAAGTGTCAAGTCATGATTGTAATATGAGGACTTTCTGGTTTGCCATTTAAGTTCAAAGTATCAAGAAATAAAATTTCTGTTTAATGGGGATGTTTGAATACGGAGGTTGAAAGTAAAAAAGCCTGCCGAGCACTTTGGTTGTCTTAAGTTTATCAATAATGTCATACAATTGTTCTGTTCGTTAGGAACATTTTGCCTAGGTGTTTTACAGAAGGTAAGATATGCAGAGCTTAAGGAGTTCTCTACACCACTAATAAATTTAATATTTTATTTTAATTCACTGCTTCATTTTGAAATAATTATTTGTTGCAAAGATCTTTCTCTGCTGGCAAAGCTAGAAAGTCTTCAATTTTTTTGTAGCTTCTTGGACTAAATCTTAAACAGTAATGTGAAGTCAGATTTTCATTGAAAGCAATAGCAACGTTTTTAAATAAATTGTTAAATAACTAATCAATTTTCACATTAAAGCAAGACAATGTCATTTCACATATTTACATTTAAGGGTTGAGCTAACCTGAAAAAGCATAAGCTTTTTAAGTGAAAAAGCTTATATCTTGTCATATATCTGGATTTTTTTACCAGTTCTAATGATTGTTGACATAAAGTGTGTTGGACTTGAACAAAGATAAATATGCTTTGCAAGCACAAACATCTGCTTTTGTGAATGTGTGTTTAAAAAAACACCGTCTGTCACAGTAGAAAAGGTTTCTAACAAAAGGAGAGGGGAACACAACAGGGGAAAAAAGGCAGGAAAACTGTAGACCTGCTTTTTGCAGGGGCAGATTGTGCAAAATAATGATTAAAAAGTAATATTTTATTTTTCTGGAACTCAAGCGCTGAGAAGTTTATATGTGATCACTTGAGCACTGTGGGATTTTTCCTCCTCAGTCTATAGGTCTGATCATCATTTGAACTGCTTTCAAGGAGTAGGAACCTCCCCGGTACTCAGCCCAAAATATTCCATCCTGGTACTTGCTCCTGTAGTGGCCTCCTCTGTACCACACCCCGTTAAGGTTAGAGTGGGCACAGGCGTTATACCACCAGCCGCCTTTGTGAAAATGAGCACAGTTTCCTGTGGGACAGAAAGAAAACGGTGAACTTTGACATTAAAGAGGAGAAATGGAGATTAGCAAACGGTTTCAGCTTCTGCCTTATTCTTAGAGGGAGCTTTGAAGTACTTCATATCAATTGCTGCTTCTACCTAAATTATAAATTCTATTGTAACAGCAACCATTGCCTGGAGGGGGGATTATTGATGTGGGATTTAATATGACAGCTGAAAACCAAGGAGATGAACTCTTGTCAGACTACCAGCAGTACTAACATTTGAGGAACTCGGATTATATGCTGTTAAGAAATACTTCAGTGGAAGCAATGTGAGTTGATACAGTACCAAGCAGCATGCAGGGCCACAGTTCCACAAAGAGTTGCTTGTAACTTGTGTATTTACTGTTACAGGCTTGTTTAAGCGTTTGCAAGATTTGTCCAGTTTTATGGTTACTGACAGCTGAGAAAAAGCACTTGGAAGTAGTTGAAGCTCCCCAAGCTTGCTTTTACTGCTAAGGCTTTAAGGGGGAAGCTGGAGGAAGAGCGTGGAAATGAACAAGAAAGTGTCCTTTAAGGAGAGCAAAACGAAGTGATCTGCCCATTTCTCAAGTGCTGGTACATAACTAAGCCTGTGCACAACGGCAGTTCCTTTCATGCTGTTCAGAGGCTTTAGTTCACAGTGATTATTGTTCTGTGGTCACAGCATTACTCTTGGAGATCACCTGGACAGGTATTCTGACTGCACAGACATATGTGCAAGTGATAAGGATGTCATTGAGCTAAATATAAAGCTTGCTCTAGTGCGTCTGCAGTGAGGGTAATAGAATTTCAATTTCTGAATGGTGCAGGGCCTTGAAGGGGACCCTGTCAGCATGGTTTTTTATCATTATCAATTTGAAGCATCTTTCGATGTAGTTGTTTTATCAGAGTTTGTTTACTTTTTTTGCACTATTCTTTTTTTAAAGGTGGTATCACTAATGGAATCTACTGTATTCACTTTTCACATGTATACTAGTTTCCTTACCTGAATACATATCCCTGTCTCTGTCCAGTGTTGTAAATTGCTTTCCATTATGCCATATCATGGAATCGCCTGCGTTTCCTTGGTATGTTCCTAAGCGTAGCCTGTAGAATTCACTTTCGGGCTCCAGGCGGAAACTGCTGTATTCAGCATAGACTTTCTTATTGCTCCAGTCCTCTAACTCAATCAATAGTCTGTAATTATCCTGATTGGTAAGCATGTAAATATTTTCTAGTCCCAGCCAGTACTCTCCGTCAATGTTTCCAAATCCTTTCTGTACAAAAGAAGAGCAGAAGGTGATGTTAGCTTAGCTTTTCTTGTTTGTCAAAACACTCATCAGCAGGAGTGTTATAAACCACTGGGACTTGGGTAGTGAAAGCCTTTAAGCTTCTGGGTGACTGCTCAACCTATGCTTTTAAATGCTTTATTTTACTGCACTTGGCCATTTACTCAGTTGGACTGCCAGCGGCTTGTGGTACTACCAGAGTCAGTAAAGGTGGCAAAACTCTGTTTTCTGTGATGCCCTCTTCTTTTTTAATGTAAAGGGAGAGAGATCAGGGAAACTGAAACAGTATATTTCTGGACAAAACTAAAGGGATCTGTAAGAATAATGACATTTGAGGGGGTCTATTTCGAGGTTGAGAAAGGTATTTATGGGTCAGCACTCAGTATTAAAGGTGAGTAACTTTTTATTGCCTTTTCAATGCAACTGGTTTCGTTGTTGACTGTAAATTTAATCACGTAATTCAACTGTGCTCAGAAATCAAATATAAAGATACCTTTCCTTTCAAATCACAGACTGCCAGCACAGTAGCTGTAAAGTGATATTTCATATTTGCTGTTTCCTTGTCCCTGGGTAAAGCAGTGTTGGTAATGTTTGGTGTTGCTGCTAGGGTCTGTAGCTATCTGTTACACTTCGAGTTTCTGAAGTCTGGCTACCCCTCTCTTTCTGGCTACGTAGGACCTACAGTTGATTTCCTGCTTCTTTTCACTTTCTGGGGAAGTCTCTCTCCAGCAGATGAACAGTCGAGGCTCTGACCTCAAGCTGCAGTTTCACAAGTGGCTTAAGTTGATATAGCATCATGCTACCACCAAAAATGGTAGCGGTGCTTTGCTCTGGGCTCACGGCCACGTTTGCAGTACTTCCCTTGTGCCAACGCTGTAGCCGTGCAGCCACACAGAGGTAGGGACAGATGTAGAAATGTGGGTGTGGGAGACACCTGTGTTGTCAGCGGTGCAAGCTTTAGTTTAAAGCCAGTCACAGAGGTGCACCTTCAATTACTTGAAGTTAGGTAATAGGAATACCATGTTCAGCCACTGCAATTTAACAAGAAGTTTTCTCGGAGGCAAATCTGCCCAAGTTTGAGCCGTATTAGGTACCGGTTATATACTCTTCTACATTTTCTTTGCATTATATTCAAAATGTTTATGGTTACTTTATCAGGCAGTCCATAACTGCCTTACAACATTAAAAAAAAACAAAAAAGCTAACCTCAAAACCAACCACGTACTGAGAAGTAAAGACTTTGAATAACTGCTAATATGGAATGATTAACATTTGAATCCTTAAATTCCAAGAATGCAAAAAGTGAAAATCCTCATAGTAATTTTTTTGTCATTTCCTTTGTATGGTACTACTTTTAGTTAGTGGTTATTACTAACTTAGGATATTGCTTTTAGTTAAATGTGGCTCAGTTCTCTCTTCAGATAAAATGCACATGGCAATTGTAGATCCATGTGAAGTGGGCACAGCATCGTAGGGGAGAACTGTGTCCTATATGTATGAAGGCAGCACACTATTATTATTTGAAAAATCCAACCAAATGGATTTTCAGATTTCCTGTCTAGCGTGTAATTACTCCAAAGCAGCATGCGTTTGTCGTCCTAGGCATTATGCTTGCTAGTGCATAATAGCACAGTAACACGCAAAAATGTGCTTCCCTTCACCAATCTTCAGATTTCTAACCTAATTTTAAAAATAGAAATTATTTCCTTTTTAATTTACTGTTGGGAATGTTTTTCAGTTAAGGCCCTGATCCTGCAGATCTGTGAACATGCTAAAATGAACAGTTCCACTGGCTTATGAATAAGGGAGACAATTAAGCTTTGCAAGTACTTACTGTAGTTCTCTCTGTGTTAATAAAAATCATGTGTTTAGTCGAGTCTTTGTAATAAATGACTTCCCAGTCACTGTCTAGAATAACACATGTATCCCCAGTTGTGTTGTGCATCATAAATGCAAGCTATTTCAGACAATAAATTAGTTCATACAAAGTTAAGTATTGCGTTGAGTGAAATAGGACAGTCCCACTGAAATATGTTTGCCTCTGAGGGATGACCACTCTTTTCAGTTATCTTTGTTCATAAAGTTAATTTCACTGTTTGACTGAAGCAGCTATCTATTTCCAGCTCCTCAGTGTTTATCACTCTGTACAACTGTTTGCAATGGAGAATTGCACTGAAAGTGTTTGCACCATCTTGATCATTATAGATAATGTCACTGCTGCACTGAAATGAAGCAGCTGATTTTCTGCATTTCAGAACTTACCTTGTAACTGTCCCAGTTCCTGAAAAAGTTGACAGATCCATCTGTCCTCTTCTGAATAACTGCCCATCCTCCAGGGTCCAGGCTGTTCTCACACCATAGTTGCATTGGCTCATTACTGTTTCCAGGTTTGATCATATAAATCCCACTGTTGGAATGCCCAGCTTCCTTGGCTTGTTGGCAGTCTTTGAATGGACCTTTTTAAAAAGAAATACTGTAAGTGTTCAAGCTTGGCTGTGCGGTGCACATTGTTCAAGAATATTTTGTGATGGTAATGGAAAGTCAGTAATTCAGTTAAGGTACAACTACTGTGGAAAACTGTCTTTGATTATTTGTGTATATATAAACAAACATGTTGGGTTTTTTTAAAGAAAAACTTCATTTTGCTAAACAGATACAGACTTCGGTTACCAACACCCATTTTTTAACTTTGCCTACTGTGTCGAAGGTTTATACTCCAACTCTTGACACGTACACATCAATTTACTTCATTGTACTGGTGCACCTGTTTGAAACTGGTGGAAGTTTAAAACAAAACAAAGCCAAGACCCCCAGATATCTCCCCCCCTCCCTCCCCTATCTAATTTGAGAGTAGCTGTTAAAAGTGTTTACTGCCACAGTCTACAGACATGGGATTTAGTGAAAGAGTATTCTTGTACTGCATAACTTTTTTGCCTTTATGTACTTACCCATTCTAGGATTAGCCAGTTAACTGTGGATAAGAATTTCTGTTTCATTTGTCATCCTGGTGTGATACATGTAGATGGATACTGATGAAGAAAAGATGTGAGCAATGGAGAAGGGACTTTTTGAGCAGCTAAAAGGGCTCACATACTTGTTTTCAGGGCTGCGATTCTACAAAAAATGCTGTTGACAGTGCTGCTTGAAAGCTCTATTTTAGACCACGTGAATAGTGGTTTCACCAATACCACTTACAGAAGAGCATCTGGTTATTCCATAAGAAGTGTGCAGCTTATATATCTCTGAAAGCTTTGCCTAATTTGCCTTTCAATTTTTGGTAATATTTCTATTTTTGACTTTATAGCAAAGGATTTATGTTCATGTATCATTACTTCAGTTAATTTAGAGAAACTGGTTATTTACTAATGAAAAAGCAGAATACGTTCTTATGACTAGTTAGTGGCAGATACCCTAAATGGATTTGAAAACTCATACTCAGTAAATCTGAAAATAAATTACCTACAGCTTTCCTCTCATTTTAGAAGACTCATTTTCTCAAATACACTTTTTCATTTTCTCAAATGAAATGGAACTTCAGAGAAAACTCATCAGTCACAGAAGCAGCTAATGTGCAAAGAAGCATAGCAGACAGTGACTGAAGTTATTCTTTAATCAAAAGTAGAGGTCGAGTGAAAGTGACCTTCATTGCAGATTGAGGTCGTGTGACAAAAGCAAATTGAAAGTCATGCTTTTTTTTAGATTTTCAAGTAGTAGGTTGCCAGTTGGGTAAGTGTGTAATTAGCAAGAAATCCATAACGCGTTTCATATTAATTAGAATGCAGAAAGGTGTTATATCTAATGAAGGTGATGACTTGAAGCTTCTGGCTGTAACGGTGTTACCAACGATGCCGCAGACATTGAGTCACTGTTGTAAGTACTACTGCGTACTGTACTACCAGTATTTAATGATGTTTTTGTCATTCTTGCAGTGCATGCAGTACTAGCTTAGGCAGGAAATCCAGTAGCTTTGGTATATGAGTGCTTTTTTCTTGTACATGGTTAAAATGAACTACTACAGACAAGTAGGTTTTTTTGTAATGTTAACTAAATATTAAGAATAGCTCAGATATCCTATGTATTATTTCCCGTGATTTCTACTGGAGGAGGAATTGAAGACTTATTTTTCCGTGAGACACCCAAGCAGATGCTTGCAGTGATTTTAAGTAGCTTTTAAGGCAGACAGAATGGTACTAGCCTCCTTATATAATACACTTTGATCACTTCTGATTGTCAGTTATCATTAGGGTCTCAAGATGCAACTTGTCTGCTTTTTGATGCTCAGATCTGTGTACGTGCTTATCATAAATTATTGCTGTAGTAGAGGTAACAGATTTCTACTTGTAGTGTAAGGAAATCCAGGAAATCCTGTAACTTTTGGTGTATTGTCTTGAATCTCTTTTGAGAAGTAAATTCTTTGTTATACGTAATAATTTTAAATTCAGAGTATAAGAACTGATCCATTTCTTGTTCAGTGGTAATACTGAGACTGGTGAAACAGTGTAAGGTTATACACAGTGCTGGTGTGAGTGGAGGCTCTGGCTGATGAAAAAAGCATAATTATTCTGTTCAAAATCTTGTTATCTATGTAGCAATTATCTCGTGCATATTTACTCTTTTGTAACAGTCTGTGTACACTTAAGCTGCTGAGACAACTAGTTATGTTAGGAATACTCCAAGAAGATGATCTCTTAAATATTTCACTTCTAAAATTGTTTTAAATTTATGGTTTAGTACAGATCATATTCTATTGTAAATTATATGTAGTAGAGAACAGAAATGATGAAATATTGTAAGTTTGGAAGGTTCATAAAATGATGGCTGAATCCTGCTTTAAGATGCCAGATGTTACCTTGAGTGGATGATAAAGGAGCTGTGCTTGTGAAAGCTTCATACAGAAGATTTTTTGAGCAATAGCGGAGGAAAATGCCCAAATAAAATTGGATGTGTATTAAAAATAAAAAAGTTATATTGTTAACTGACAGGTGTTAGCAGCAGAGTGAGGTGTCTGTGTGTGAAATTGTCAAGTACGCTGTCTACTTGAAGGTACTTTTTACAACATAGTGACAGTAAAATTTGGGGACGTGGGTGGTTATTCCAAGGACTAAGATAATTGTGAAAACCATAATTCACAGGAACGGGTTGTTCAGAGCAGCTGTGGGTGCCCTATCCCCCCGGCAGTGCTCAAGGCCAGGCTGGACGGGGCTTGGAGCAACCTGGTCTGGTGGGAGGTGTCCCTGCCCAGGGCAGGGGTTTGGAACTAGATGGTCTTTAAGGTCCCTTCCAACCCAAACCATTCTATGATTTTATGATTATTCTTTCTCATTTTTTAGAGCAATTTTTATGTAAATTAAGCAAAAAACTCTTTAAAAAATATCTCATCCTTCTGTTCCCCATGTATTTTGAGTTTTACTCTCCACCCAAAATACTAAGATGCACGTGGACCCTTCTGTAAACTTCTGCTGCATGCAAGTATTTGTTAGGTACCACTATATATTTTTTCATATATATATATATATATATATATGATATATACATAGATCTATCTTATACAGTAAGATACAGTAGGAGAAAACTCCCAACTTGTTTGTCCAGTTGTTTGTTCTGTTGTAACCAAGTCTTTGACAGGCCTGTTTCTAAATGGGACCATTTAGTTTTCATTGGTCTCTTTTGACATCTTTATACATTATAAATAGTCATCGTCTTTCAACTGCTAAGTTCATTTTTCTATCACATAGACAGTTTTGGTTCTGTACACTGTTAAATATGGTAACCTTAATTTAAAATATCAAAGATAATAACTGGGCACTGTGTTTCAATTTCAAAGTTTTGGGTTTGATGTTTGATGCTCAACAAGCTGTAGCAGTTCTCAGCCCTCATTTTCCCAAGGCATTGCAAGAAACACTTAAACTTTCAAACTCGAGAAACTAGTATTAAATAAAGGAAGTTGAATAATGCAAAAATACATTTCCTAAGATTTCTTTGTGTTCCCTTGTAAAAATGGATTCAAACTCTGAACTCTTAGGGGTAGAGGTTAGTGAAAACCGTGGTACATAATTCAGAGGAAAACATTTAGTGTTGTTTTCAACAACACTAAATTTTTTATGTACAGCAGGCATACACTGAGAAAGAAAAAGATGCATTTATAACAAAACCTTGAAGCATGGGTTTTCTGGGAAACAGGAAGTTGCTGGCTTTTAGAATGGTACTTTTGCTGTCTGACCAGACATTAACATAGTGCTTTTATATTGTTTATTTTGTGTCATGATGTGTGATTTAAATTCTCATGACATCTGGCATTTTACTTGGGTTTGTGCCTGAATTTTCTGCAGACCCTGAATAAAAATAGTTGTTCTTTACATCAGCAGCTAGTTGTTTGTAGAACAGTCACAAATAAATGTTTGTCTTCATCTTAGGAATGAAGTTGAACTTCCAACTGTGACTAAAGGCAATATGTTCGCAAAAGCAAAAAAAAAAAAACCCCAAATCCAAACACAAATAGAACCCCAACCAAATCCTTTTTTTGTGCAAGCTAACAGAAGCCAAGACCAAGCACTTGAATGGATGTCTGAGAAAAGCTTGTTTTTCTCAATCCTTAATTTTTTTTAATCACAATTCTGTCAAAATTTTAGTAAAGTGAGAATCATCACAGAGTTCAGGGCAGCTTAATTTTCTTGTCACTAGTTTTGTTTGTAGTGAGAAATGAATTTATCTGATGACCTGAAGAATGTAACACATGAAGATTTGATACTGCCTCCTGGATGTATTTTCATAATATTTATGATATTAATTTAACTTGCCATCACCTAGTGACATCACATTACTGGGAATGTAGTTACTCATTTTAAATTTTCAAAGCTGAGTGCGTCTAATTGGATCCAGCCTTGATTCAATTACCCTTTCAAACTTATATTACTCTCTTGAATATTTCCACCAAACACTTAAGAGACTTATTGCACGGCTGTGTTGGTGGATTTAGATGCTAATTTTAAAGCAGCTCAGAATAGGAGTAAAATTCTTCTAGCAGGATAAACTTCTGGCAAACGTTGTATGTGTGCGTATAAAGGACAACTACTTATAATTACTTGATTTATTTAAGATTAATTAGTTTCTCTTATTCACCATTGCCATGTACTGCAACATGTAGCTAGCAGGCAATCTTCAAAGATACAGGGCTAAATACTAGAAAGTATTTGCTCATATTTAAGTTTCATTTCCATAACTCGGACCCAGCTGGAGACAGAAACCCCAATAGTTTGTGACTTAAAGGTGCGGGTTCTTCAGATTGAAATAGCTGATACTCAGAAATTCAATGAATTCTTCTTAGGCAGCTATAGCTTAAGAATTAGACTATTTGGCAAACCAAAGCTTTCCTTAGGGGGTGGGGGAGGAAGAGAAAATCAGAGTCGGGAGCAAGGGCTAGCTATACCAGATTCTTTAAATTCTTCGTTCTATTTCTATAGCCAGGACAGTTTCCCTCTGAAACAGAGAAATCTCAGGTTAGATAAACAGCGATAGGTAACTCACCCTCATTAATTAAAGCCAGTGGTGGTACTCTGAAAGGACTCTTTGTAGGAGAAGTAGCTGGGTCAGGTGGTGGCCTTACATCTCTGTCTCTAGGGTAGCCGGGGTCTCGCTGTATCTCGTTACCTCCCAGAAGAACCGGAGTGTAAGGCTGGCTGTTGGGAATGTGCTGTGGCACGACTTGAACGAGAGGTGGAGACCCATGGGGGTCCTGTCGTGAGAAGATTCTCAAGCACTGCTCTTCCAGCAGTGAGATAGTCACAGACTGATTATTTACAAGATCAGTTAGTGCTGCGTATTTTACTTCAAGCTCCTTGTATTTTGTTGCCATCTTCAACATTTCCGTTGTAACGTTAAGGACTTTGTTTTCTAGTTGGGAAAGCTCAAGCGAGTTATCACGCTTTCGAATGATCTCATGCAAGAGTTGCATATAGAGTTGGGTGACCCGAGAGTTCATATTACGACTTTCTTTCCTCAGTAATTTTACTTCATTCACAATGTTTCCATCCACATCCACCACCAACTGCAAAATGTCAATCTCCCGCTTCTGCTTGGACAGCACGTCCTTCAAGTTCTCGATGTCCATTCTTGTGACTTCATCTTTTCTGTTACCAGTACCTGGTCCATTAGTATTCACGCAAATTGGCCCTGTGATTTTTTGTTCTGGGACCAAGAATGTGTAACCGCATTTCTTCCCTTCCTCTCCACCATCTGCTGAACGAGGGTGCCTCCGCTGGGATGTGTTATTAGGCGTAGATTGTTCTGTACACCGCCCGATAGACAACAGCAGGAACAACAGTACGCCCAAGGTCCATTTAAATATCTTCATTTTAAAGCAAGTATGATGACTGTCAGAAGCGGCTGTTGAATATATGAAAGGTAAAATAATTAAATTAGAGCCATAACGAAGGCTCCTGTACTACTTAAACTGCCTGAACTGATGCGTTTGCCATGCTTACATGTAGACATAGATTCCATTAGATTAGCTTCAAAGAATAGCTTTCTATTTTGAGCAGCAAACCCTGAAGTTTAGATATTGGATTTAGTAGAGAAGTCGCTGCAATAGGTATATTCTCAGAAACAATGTTGTGCTTGGATGATGTGCTATGCTTTCATTATGAATTGGACTGCTTAGATCTGTACTCACTGCAACTGAATGCACATGATTACAGAACATACAGAGTGCCTGCAGAGTGTCTTCCTGGAATGGAAGTAGGGAGACAGAGTGGTAGTATTTTCAAAAATGTTTATATAAATTTTGGAACTTGGATTATGTAAGCCTTTCTGGTCCTCTTTTAGCTTTGTATATATAGAGAGAGATGTATAGGGTTTTTAATACTATATACATACCTATTCATATACACATACATTTTTCAAATTTATATACACACACATATGGTAGACTTGAAAAATATACACATATCTAACACTATTTTTGGACATTAGTGTTAAGCAGGAGATTAGCATAAGATAGTTATCTTAAACATTGAAAATTATATATTCAAATAACTTTCTATTTCTAAGGAAAGTCTATAACGCTCTGCATGTGTGTCTCAGCTTAGTTGCCTTTTGAGATGAAAGTTTAAAATTGTTTTCAACTATATTTGAACCTTTGAGAACATTTTAATCCAAATAAGTGAAGTATTAGATGTCTTATCACTATAAATACTTTACTGAAATATTAAATTCACCTTTAAAAGAAAATAATGTGTTTCTTTTTAGCTCTGTGTAAAGAATTAAAATGAAGTGATAATAGACTGAAGAATGTTGAGACACCTGGGTTTTAACTTTATTTTTAAAATATTTTGAGATGATAAATAAAGGTAGCACTTAAATGGCAGGGCGGGGAACCCTCATTTTTCATGTTTTATTTGCTTTGTCAAGCAGATCACTCTTCTTATCTCAGCTGTTGATCTGGCTTTCCTTTCCAGATTACTATTAGTGGTCATACAAGGCTTTGTACAGTGGCCATTGTACAGTTAAGAAGAAAAACAGAGTAAAGCCAGAGAAAGCTAATTTTCATGCAGTTCTTGCCAGGTTCAAGTTTAAGTGCATTTGGCAGTCCTGAAACAGTCACCCTGAAGGAGAAGCAGACCTGTTCTGCTTCCTTTACGTTCACCTTTACAAATGATAAGGTGACTTTTGTGTCAGGTCACTTTCCCCAGTTCTGGCTTTAATGTTATTGCTACAAGTGATGCCTGCTCAACCTCAGAGTAAACGTATTGAGTCTTTATTTTTTGGTTTCACTAAGAGCAGTGATTATAAACTTCAAACCATGCGTTACATGCAGTCAGGAATTATATCTAGGAATCCTGATCAAATGTTCCACTGTTGCCTAAAAAACAACTTTTTCTATGGCTGACAGTTGTATTGCAAGCCCTGCTTCTGGGAGGAGAAGAGAACACGTGCTTTTAACACATACTGAAAATAATTTCTTACCCTGTGTAAATGACAGTAATACATAGATGTTTGAGAAATTTCATATTTAAAAATGTATTTCAGTATGGTTTACTGCTAGTATGTACTAATAAGTATTTTTGGTGTCTACTAGTAAATTTTTTTATCAAAACCAGAACTTGGTTAAAAGTTTTGTTAATATTTCTCTGCTGAAAGTGTTGACTTCTGTTAAAAAAAAAAAAAGTAGGAAAATATCACTTTTCCCTGTAGCTAATTATGTATTTTTCTGTGGTAATTCCAGATATTTAAAATATTAATCACTTGAACTTCCAACTCTGAGTACTGTTCATTAGATTAAATAGTCACATGAATCATGGGAAACACATGGGAATCGGGTCTGTGTGTGGTTTCTAACTTGACATGGATGAACTGAACTAATTGTCTGAAGTTCGAGAACTCTTCACATCTGAACTATTTTTCCATATTTTTACGTTCAGTGTTTGCAGATGCAGGGCAATTGACTTCATGGCATATGGTTCAGAATGAAGCCATAGTACAAGTCCAGTATTTTACTGTTTTCACGGTATATAATAGCTGCTTCATAGTCCAAAGAAAGTGAATAACACTTTAGTTCTTGGTAGTTTTTAAAGACCCTATACAGTTAGTTAAATAATGAATGGCTGGGGGTCTTCCCCATTGCAGCACATTTTCCCCCTGAAATACATTAAAACCTAAATGAATCTTTCAAAACCAAACATTTTGCAATGCAGCCCCACTTTCTGGTCATGTATTCTGCTGCAGTCTGCTTTCTGCATTTCTTGTAATATTATATGTGTTCATTTTGAACTTTTACACTTATGTGTTAGAAGTTAGGATTTTCACGTCTGTGTATGTGCTGTCAGACCATAAAATGAATTAAATGATCTATTAGAGCACAACCAAATACAACAGCTGCATAAGATTATGCTCTAGAACTTGTAATAATTTAAGCATCATGTATTAAACTGAGATATTCAGTTAAGCAGGGATGAGTTCCTTCTGAGAATCTGCCTGGTAGGGAACTTTTATGCTTCCATGGTAATGTTGATGTTGAAAAAACTAAACATCTTAGGATGTTGCTTGGCATGATTGAGCAGCTTAATGCCTAACTTGTTAAACAAGAATAGGTTCCGAGTAAGATATTTACCTGGAGTTTTAATCAGCTTAGAAGGAAATTAAAATACCATTTCAGAAATTTTCTGATGTTCTGGGCAAGCAGCTTGAAAAAATAAAACTGTTTATCCAAAATATCACAGAATGATAACCTAATATGTAAGACATAAAAATGACAAATATTAGAGTTGGGTAATAGTTTTAGGGCTTTTTAATCAGACACATTTTGTCATGGGTTCCTAGGTTTAGATGTTTAGGTAGTGTCATAACTGTTATGAGATAAAGCAGTTGAGGCTTAGGGATCAGTTTAGACAGAACCACAGTCTCAAACCCTCCCTGCAAGTCCAGGGTTGCTTGTAATGAGAGGGGCTGCTGACCTGAATGCAGACCTTGGAAAATAAGCAAGAGAGATTGTGGTTACAGACACTGTTGCTTTAAAATACATTCTTTAACTCTTCATGAGCTGTCATGGTTTTTTAATTCAAATAGAATGTCACTTCACTTGGTTCTGTTGTGTTTCTGTATCACCCGGGTTTGGGTCTCAGATTTCTGCAGAAGTTGCATTACGTATGTTCTGGCATGCCAATGTTTTATTGCTTCTGCAGGAGGAAATGTGGAACTCTTCATAGCAGCACAAACTTCATCATCATCTTGTCAGAAATACACAGAGCTGTGGATAGGGCTTCAATACCATTTCACATTAAATGCCATTCCTTTTCTTCTGGTTTCTTTCTTTTTCCAGACTGATGCCTATGCAAAAAACCCCCAACTTCTCTCCAGAATTAGTCCTTGATTTATTACTTTTTAAAGTGTTTGAAAGAACAAAATTCCAGTTGAAAAGAGCAAAATAGACCATTAACTACTATTTTTAATGTTCACTGAGAAACTAATGTGGGCTGTGTTATCACAAAAAACATTATATCACTTACAAGTATTAGAGTTGCCGGGGTGAGGAAGTGTGGAAACTAGTATATATTTGGCATTTTTTACCTTTCTACACAACAAACTATTTGTTCTTTGTTGTACTGCTGTGACTCTCATGTTCAGCAGGATGTAGAATTTGGAGACCTACAACACAAATTGGAATCTGTTTTTTCAGAGCTGACAGACTGCTTCTCCCTGGGCACTGTAGGTTGTTACGACTGAATGTAGCAGAAGTGTTGGAGGTAAATGTGAATATAAGATTCTCTTTGTAAAGAAAGTGTAGCATCAGTATGTATCTTTATTCTGAGTATTTATTAAAAGAATATGGTCAAATGATAAGTACCAGCAGTGCCCTCTTTTATAAACCTCCATATATAAACGTGTAAAATGGGAAAAGAAAGAGATGGGGTTCTTTTAGAAACTAAGTTATAATACTGAGAATAAAGATTTTCTGAACATGATACCAGTTAATCTGAAAGCTCTGTTATTGATGTTACATGTGCTTCATTTTCTGTTAAGCTTTGTCTAAGCAGCTAAAATCAATAGAACAATCTATGTTCCTGTCTCTACACGGAGTAAGTGGAGATTTTTGTGGATTTTTTTTTGGCTTAAAACTTTGTCCATAACGTTAAAAGTAATACTTATGTGGGGAAGTCGCTTTTATTATAGGAGAAATGTTCACATCGATTTTTGATGTATCCGTGTGCTTCAATAAGTTCCTTTCCCCCTATATAAACAAGTGCTTTTCCGGTAAGTCACTCTGCCTCTACTGAAAAAACAGGATTACTTTCAATTGTATTGACTGAGATCCAGGAATAATACGTTCTCGGGTTTTGTTAGTCAGATACGTGATGTATTGAGTCACAGAATTCTGCTTCTCTGAGATTAACAGGAATCTCATTCCGTTTAGGAAAGGCAAGCTAAAAATCTTCAGGGGTTTTTAAAGTAGTCATTGAAAATGTGTCACAGTTAAAAATCATGGATTGTTTGAAATTCTTTGCAGAAGAGATTTGTATAATCTTGTCGTACTAGATATTCTGAAAACACAGCAAGATATCATAACACTTCTAGATTTTTTTTTTTGGTGACTTTTTTTGGTGTAAGGGTTCCTTTATGTTTGTTTGCAGCCATTGTGTGTGTTGGCACCATTTTAACAGGCAGGTACGATGGAGTGGTGCATTTTGCCTTTGGAAATATGTTCTTTAGGGACTCTAGAATTGTCTGTAAAACAGATAGTGAAGACTAGCATTTAGTGATGTTTGCTATAGGAAATTTTGCTTCATCCATCCATTGGTGTATAAATATTAAGGACCAGACTAATAGGGCTCATTATGAAAAACACACTATGCCCAGTAAAGCAATAATTAAGACCTGATAAAGCCATGTAGTTACTGGCAAAAGTTCAAAGGTTCAGAATTTCCATTCTTTGAAGTAAATTCCTGTAAAACTTTAAATGCCATATTTTTCCATCATACTTCAGATGATTCTTGTGGCAACAGCATAATATTGGTATTTCTTTATTTGTTTTAAAATAAGCATTTCAAAATTTGAACTCTAAAGTTGGAAGGCAGCAAAGGAGAGAGGGTTAAAACCTTGGACATAGCCAGTGTATTTAAAATTGACTCAGCTGTTTTCGTTTGTGAAAGATTTAGGAATTGTTCTAAGCTGTGTAAATCAAAACCTTGGCGAATCATGAATGAATGGAGACTGGTGTCCAAAGCACGCTACGTAGGCTTCAAATGGGGTTTCTTGTTGTTTAGATTGTTTTCTTCAATATGTAAAAAAGCACAAAAGGATAGTAAGAAAAAGGGCTTGAGAACTTGGAAAGGATCCATCTTTCTTGTTTGTGAAGACTGCTTCAGAGCTTTTTTCTCCCATAGCTGCTAAATCTTAATTAAGTTTGCTTTCTGTAACACTGTCTCTTCTTTTAGCATCACCCTCTTCATTCTCTCTGAATGCGTCAAGCATTTCTGAGAGTTTGTCAATGCAAATACGTAACTTGAATTCTTTTCCATTGTTTTGCATTATTTATTGTATTTTAACTTGCAAATCAACACAAAGAAAGTAAAAAAGTAGAAAATTATGTATTGGAAACTTTTTTGGAGTTTTGTCTGTACTTTTGTCTTCTGTTTGTAAACAACTCTTTTAATTGTCAACTTGCAACTGCATCCTTACCCCCACCTCCCCCCCCCCCCCCCCCAAGAAGAATGGTAACAAACCCCTCTATTTTTCACTTAATATAGTGTTGCCTTGTATGTACATTACATTTCATGTTTATGAAATGAATCTTTATTTAGAAACAGACTGCTGAGGTACAATTAACTTCCCTATCATTCCACAAATCGTTAAGGGGATTAGTGCCTGGTGCAGCAATGCCTTTGGATTTTCAGCTGCACAATTGTTAATGCTACAAACTTTATTATATTCTGAATCAATGTATGACTTGGGTTTCTTGGTTGGTTGTACAACTCGATCTACTTCTACTGCTCAGAAGTACCATAAATAGAAGTTCTGTTGAAATTATATACAATGATTGCTACTTACAGATGTGCATTGATTTACTTGGGACTTTTTACAGTGGTTTTATTGAGGTATCCATTTTCTAGTTCTAGTAATGCTAGGTCTACGTTGTGCTGTTGGGTGAAATCCAGCTTCCCTGAAATCAATAGGATTTTTGGCTTTTTCTTTCTGGTAGGATCAGAATTTCACATTAATATGT
Source organism: Falco cherrug (assembly GCF_023634085.1). Classification (NCBI taxonomy): domain Eukaryota; kingdom Metazoa; phylum Chordata; class Aves; order Falconiformes; family Falconidae; genus Falco; species Falco cherrug. Next base: position 6,525,732 of record NC_073708.1, read on the forward strand.
TCACAATACCCAAATCACATGCTTAGCAAAGAATCTGGTAGTACTAATTTTCTGTAACTATAGATAACAAAATCTACAGTACAGTTAAACAACTGAAACTTGTTCATCCTTACAACTGGAATAAGTTAGTCTCTGCTCTTATGCAGAGTCCTTTTTAATTCTTTCCAAGTTTCCAAAGTCTACCAAATGCCACAAAAGTGAGTTTTATATTTTAGTTGTCAAACGCTTTTCAGACTGAGACAGATCTGTTTCATCACAATCTTGTGTTGAGGGAGATGCATGTATAGTTCACAAATAGCTCAAAATTAAACTTGTAAGTAAGAATAACTTTAAAACTTACCAAGCAAAAAAATCTTCCGGCTCTTTTGCTCCTGTGGTAGATATAAAATCCAGAGGCCAAGTTGCTTTTTCCTCCTATATTACCCGATGCTGTGGATTGTTAATCTGCAGTTGGAGTTGAAAAGTGCTTTTGTCTTTCTCTGTTAGATCCAAGCTGTGTTGAGGAATTGGGTTTCTCCATACGATAACCAAGCTAACTAATCATTTAAAAAAAAAAAAAAAAGAAAAAAGAAAAAAAAAAAAAGTAATGTTCCAGTATGGGTTATTCCAGAAGAGAGAAGGAAATGTTTTTTGAAACTGCAGTGCTTTACTCTCACATGCAGAAGTGCACTAACCAGCTACAGCTGACCCAGATTCCATATACATCACTTTTGGACAGTGTTTTTTTAAACAAACACACACTCGACTTAGACGTTCAGCCCACCTATGATGTCACCGCGAACACACTGAGAGCAGAAGAAACTCCTCCTTCGGATTTCCTATCCATACCCTCCAGAAAAGGAGGGGGTAGGGAGGCTGAGAAGTTAGGAACAAGGAAAGATTGTTTGCCAGTAGAAGGGAGGGTACCATATGGCAACAGACTGTGCAAGAGTTCAGCAGGCAATTACAAATCAAACATTTTTACTACGCTGCCTAAAGATGCCTTTCAAGTTATTACAGTACTGGGCTTCATTTAGAAGAAAGATTCTTTCAGGCTGATAAAACTCGATTTGTGTTGCTGGGAATAAAAGGGGCAGCCTGGCTGGATACAACAGGAAAAATGAACCATTTATAGTCCAGAAGAATGTTCAACAGAATGTCGCATTCAATTCTTGACGTTCACTTAATAAGAAACAGTTCCAGTTGTTAAATGCATGAAGTCTCCGATAACATGTGGAAAATGTTAAAACTGTGTGTGTGATGGTTTTGGGTAGGTATCAGAGTATTTGATAACATCTGACTGGTGTTAGAAGTAGCAAAAGCCACAGAGATTATGCTCTGTAAGGAATGCAGTTTTTAGTGCTGTCAGTAGTCAGCCAGCACTTCAGTGCGTTCAGTTTGATTTCATTGATCTTTGGTTTCTTCACAAAGGGTATTTTGATTATATTTGAAAGAGAATTACCCTAGTGTGGTTTCAAAATTATTTTAGACTTCATAGAAATGCATCGAATAAGTTTAGAGAACAGGTCTTTACAGAAGAGGTCTTGATTTAGCTAAAAGAAAAAAAAAAACAGTGCTTAATTGAGCAAGTCGTTCAGAAGGATAATCCTACATTGGTTTATAAAATCCTGCATAATATCGCAGGTGCGTGTTCACAGTGAATTTCCTTAATTATTATTAGTAAGCATGATTTACTACTTTCTGTGGAAGACTGAGCAAGTTTTGGATTTTTCAGGCCTGTTTGGATATTGCTTAGCAAATTTAGGTTCAGGACAGCTTATGCAGTCTAGATAGCGTAGCAATTAAATGTGACTATCTGATGTTTCTGATTATCCTTTCTGTTTTTTAATAAACTGATTCTAGCAGAATAGAAAAAATGAGAAATTTAGTAGTGTATCAGGTCATGTGTAATACCTTTTTATTCACTTTTTTATATGTCACCTTTCAACCACAAGTATTTTAATTTGTTTCTGTGTGTGTGCACACACGCGCGTGTATGTGTTGATTTTGGAGTGAAGCCCAGTTTCCCAACTCACATTTGAGGTCTGTACTGGTTAGGTGCTATACAAACACAACTGCTGTTCTTGTGAGGTTGTATCAATAGTCTTCCACCTGTAAAGCCAAATGTCTTGTTATGATTTTTGTTATACAATGCTGAGAGGTGAAGCAAAATGTAATTTTAGAAATTCCCAGTTACTGAAATCAGTTTCTTAGAAAATAGTATTTAACTTTGGTGGTGGTTTGTTGGTGTTTTTTTAATTTGGAGTTTTTGTGGAAGATGCAGGGGATGAAGAGCAATTACTTTTAAGAGCGGAGTTGGTCAGGATATATTTCATTTAGCTGAGACAAAAATGATTAGTCTTTGGGTGAAGTTCAGGAAGTAGAATTGCATTTAGAATTAAAATAAGTAGCTTATCTACAGCATTAGTATGTAAGGAGAAAGATTTCCCTCTACATGATCAAGGGATTGAAAGAGTAGTGAGGTTACAATGACGGTGAGGAAGAAAACAGGTAGAAGACTTGAAGAGACTTATCTGTAAGTCTGTTGGATCTTTGGAGTTGCATTTAATACCAATGGCAGGATTTGTACCACATTTCAATCTGAGTGTGCTTTTTGCCTAGTTAACTTCTCAGCTTCAAGAGTTACCGATGACATGACTTTTCCTTCTGTTATGCTTTTTAGTTGCTGAATTGGAGGAATGAAGTAGTAACTTCCTAAAATCATTAGTAATTTTGATCGTGTATCTTAGCGTTGTGCATTTAGTATGCTTCATATTTGACAAGGGAATAATTAATTGGTCATATGGAAGAAGATTAGGTTCATGAGTGGTTGTGCATGTCCTTGTAGTTATTTCTAGATTTAGAAGTGATGACACTGTTAAACACAAAGCCAGGCAGAGCGTGCCTAGTGGGCGGTGGGAGGAAGGGATCCTCTCTGCCCCCTGTTGTAACTTGCCATACAGAGAAGGAAAGCTTGCTCGCAGAAACTGGCTGTACTCGTACCCTCAGCACCTGCAAATCCAGCTGAGAGGCGACTGACAACACTAAGGATTAAGTGACTGGGGAGAGTGCAAACCCAGACAAGGGTGGCATGGTGGTCTATTTTCCTGTAAGTCCAAGCATTATTACTGTTTTACTCCGAAGGCTCTCAGAGGTCTTGTCAAAGCAATTTCTGAAGTAAATACAAAATTTCAGAGTCAATGCTGTACTCATTCTGCATGCACATTAGTCAATGAAAGCCAAAATTCCTCAAAACTGTTTGTGAGTGTTTTCTGCTAAATGTGAGACACTAAATAAAGAAACATTTCATTCTAATCTTATTCAGGTATTTATCTGTCCGACCTGACGTATATTGACTCTGCCTACCCATCAACAGGGAGCATTCTGGAAAGCGAGCAAAGAACAAATTTAATGAACAACATTCTTCGGATTATCTCAGATTTACAGCAGTCATGTGAATATGGTAAGCTGGTGTGTAAATACTGCAGTATTAAATGGAACAACTTTAAAAGCTTTAATATTTGTCTTCTGTAATGCAACGTAAGTAAGGCCTGACCCATTTGAATGCCATTAGTGCGCTCTCTCACCCTCTCAGCCCAAAAGTCTGAGTTCCTTCTGGTATTGTTGGTTATGACAGAGCGGCAGTGTGAGAAGATGGAGTAAAATTGCCCTTTTCTTACATTGCACACATTTTTGCAGTATGTATTTTCTGATGAAAAATATGGAATACATTGTACTTGAGTAGTTTTACTAGTACGATATAAACTTGTATCCCTGTGTTTCATAATTTTATGACTATGAATTCTACAAATAGTAGGCTTACTTTTGGAGTAGTAGTTTTACCAGAGATAATAAAATACGCTCAGCTTGGCTTTTGGACGTTTATAGTTCTGTTCATAGATCAGATAATGTATTTTTTCTTCAAAGATGGTCTCCCTCACAGTCCTCTTCAAGTTCTAGTGAAGTCATAAGGCTGTGTTTTTGATGGTGGAATGTGAATTAGCATGGGATTGTGGCTTCACTGAAAGCTCAATGTAATGAGAAAGTGGGCTGTGAAGGAGTCCTCAGGTACAAACCTCCAGGTTCCAGGTTTGGACCCTCGGTTTGGCCAGGGATGCTCTCTCACTTTTCCCTTACATGTGCTCTGATAAGCAGAGCTGTTTTAGGGGGATACATACCTGGCTTCATGATGTGGGGAGTGTCAGCTCAACGCATGGGAATTGCTATGAAGGACAAAAATCTCAGCATCAGTAGGGACTGTAGTTTGTACCTCCATCTCATGTAAAAAGGCAAGAGATCTGATTCTGTTTAAATAGATTCTGGAAAATAACTTGGCTTAGCAATGAATGGTACAGTGATAATGAATGTCGTCTGTTCTCCAGATATTCCTCTGTTGCCTCATGTCCAAAAATATTTAAACTCAGTTCAGTACATAGAAGAACTACAAAAGTTTGTAGAAGATGACAATTACAAGTAAGTATGTGAAATGCTGTAACTGGCTGTAGCTCATTACAAAATAACTTTTGTAATACAGAGCCTGTTGCTTTTAAGATTGCATTTGTATCGGGGGACTATGCATCTCAGATGCACTAGTTGCAAGTAGTAAGGTTCCGGCAAGGTCCTGTACTCAAGACAATTTTCAGCATGCTGGAGGGCTTATCTCCTAGCTTTCAGGTCTGCTGATTTGATCTGCACACCTCTTCAGGTGTTCATTAATGAAGGCTCCGTACTTTTGGTTCACACATAGTACTGTTTAGTCAATAAGATGTATCCCATAATTGAAGATAGCTTATGTCATTTTTCATGGGAATTAAGTCATCTGTGAGTCTAGTCCCAAATTCTCACTGAGGGTGACTTAAGGCTTTTACTTTCATGTATATTTTTTACTTTCATTTATATTTTTGATTAGGTTATATACAGTGTAAAATGTAAACACTTGATTTTTGGGAGTTACTGTCCACCTATGTCCCCGCCCATTTGAAACAGAGGGTTTGACTTCCTTAATTAAAAGATTGTTACTGTATTAAGTGACTTGGCATCCAGCAAAACTAGGGAATGGAAATCTCTGGCAAGAGACAGGAACAAGCCCTGAGGATAGGAAAAAAACCTCAAGCAAATCTGTTGCATATGAAGAAAGTTTTTGTCCATTGGCTGGTGCGCTTGAGGACGTTCCCCACCCGTTCCCATCCTGCCCACCCGGGAAGTTTGTCAGGTCGGTTGTGTTGTATTGGTTGCTTGTGTAGCTATGTTCGAATGGTGGGCAGGGTATGCACATAGAGGAATGGATACACTTTACCATTTAATAACCCTAACTTGGGATTTACTAAAAGGCAGCAAATGGGGACCCTTCCATTTATGTCAAAGAACAGTTAACAAGAGCTTCGACACTCGGCTTCCCTTCTAAGATTTGTAAATTGTTCTCTGCCTGTTCATATGCAAGCATCCAGCTTACCTTTTTTGCTGAAATGTACTATAGCTTGATTTTGAAAATACTGCTTGCTTATCACTGAGAGTAAAAGCTTTGCAGTTAAACGTTTGAGTTAAAAAAAACAACCCCAAACCCCTCAAACAAACCTAGGTTTATTAACTGCAGTGCCTGCTTCTTAGTGACATATTGTTTTCATGAATTCCATGCTCCACTTTACTCTGCTTTCACTAGATAGGACTAAACTACTAGTGGAAATTTTATTGCTGAAGGAGCTCCGTTGTCTTCATCCTGTACAAGCCCTGGTTTGACAGCAGGGAAGTGAATGGAGACAATCGCACATAATGCAGCAGCATAACTGCCATTCAGAAAGTCTGGTTTTACGCCCATTTATTTTATATGTCTCCAAACTGGTTAGGTTTTTTTTATGAGGGAGGAGTGTATTTTGAAGAACTATTCTTACTATAAATAACTATTTTACTTTTTATCCACTAAGAAGGGGAGGTTCTTCTCTAAATCTCTAAAGATTTAGAGAACAGCCATTGTGACCTGGATACATGTTTTTCTTCCTAGTGGATTTTATTTCATTTTAAAAAATTAAATCTTAAAAATTTAATAAATCATTGCTAAGTTGTCTGGGGATGGGAGGGAGAAGAGCTGTCAAACTTCAAACTTTTTCTCCCCAAAATGATGTAGATGCTTTTCCAACTCTGCTAATTTCAAAGATTCCAGTTCTGCAAACTGTGTGGACAAGATATGCTTGATCTTCCTGGAGTTCTCTGCTCCTGGAGTCTGCCATCTTAGTGGTACTGTTGGAAATGCCTGTTGTAGAAGAAGCTTGAATTATGGATGCAGTCAAGTTGATAATGTATTTTCCAAAATGCCAAAGAAGGCTTTTGACTTTTAGACCAGTAAATACAAAAGACTTGGCCTGGAACACCAGTACACTTCGTAGGAAAATGTAAATGGTGAAGTGTAGTAAGTGTAACTATTTGAGTAAAGGTAGGGGGAGCAGTTGTATGCTTTTTATTCTTGCTATTTTTCATGCTGGCGGTATTCTTGCTGAGTGTCTGATACCTGCTAGCCGTCCCCGGGCTGTGTAGGTCCTGGCTTACGTGTGGCTGATGTTTGCTCTGGAAGGTGGTGCCAAGGCAGAGCAATGGCCTCTTCCCCTGCTCCTTCCACAGTGTGACTTTGTCACATCGAGCTTTTGCTCACAGAGGGTGAAGATGGCAGCCTCTAGAATCAGTGGGACCTGTTCAATGCCAACATAGCTAATGCAGCGACCTTTAGGACTTACAAACCAGCTGTTTGGCTGCTGGTGGCTGGCTGTGCCTGGTGCAGAAGAGGCTCTGTATTGTAGCCAAGGTTTTGGTGTTGAGTATGGTCCTCTTTCAGCATGGTATTACAAACCTGTCCTGTCTATATGAACCAAAGCAAAAAACTCATTTGCTGCATTATGCCCTAGCATGTCACTTTTTGAATATTGGGCCCTGTTGCAGTAGTAGGGGGTTTTCCACTTTTTTTTTTAATAAAGAGTTTGAAAATAACGCGTGCTAAAGATAACTATGCACAGTTTGTATTAACTTTGTAGTGTTTCTTGCAATTATAGAAACAGGCAGCCTTCAATTGTAAATTTTAAAAAAATAATCTTTCAAAAACTTTTATATGTTTCTGTTTCCTGATAAAGTAATTTTTAATGCTTCTTTAATGCAGACTTTCGTTAAAGATAGAACCAGGGACCAGCACCCCCCACTCTGCTGCTTCCAGAGAAGATTTAGTAGGTAAATGCTTAATAAATGTGCAAAGACTTGAGGTTGTCAAATGCATTATTTTTCAGTTGCAAGCATGGAAAATATTTGCCTGAGGCTAATAAAGAAGTGTGAAGTATAAACACTGTGTATTTGTAATAAAAAGTCTAAAGGTGATCTGTTAAGAAATTCTTCCAAGGAATTGAGTTGGTTTTTTAGTTTCTTGTATGTATTGTGGCACTAACTTGTAGTGTCATTTGGGGTGAAAAGCTATTAAATATTCATTCTTTGTTGCGTCTAGACAGAAGGGCCTTCATCTAAACTTTTCATGGTATAATATGCTTCCAAAAACGTAGATTATTTTTGATCAATGCCAAAAGTGGTTGAAGGCAGGAGTTTCAAAATGTAGAATCAGTGGGACCTGTTTAATGCCAATATAGCTAATGCAGCAAACTTTAGGACTTACAAAATACTTTTAACTACTTGATCTATTTGAAATAAGTATCTTTATTTTTAATCCTGTGCAAAACCCATAAAGTATGGGTTTTTAAATTATCAATATGAGTACATCAATGAGTTTTATTACAGGCCCTCTCTCACAAACTGAGTTAGGAAGTTTTGTGCAACTCCTCCACAATTTTCTGGCAGGTAACCCTGAAGGTAATTCTAAAATTACTTGGGCGTAATGTCTTTTTTGTTCCCAGGCTCTGAAGTTGGAGCGTCTCCACAAAGTGGACGGAAAAATGTTGCGGCTGAAGGAGCCTTGCTACCACCAACACCCCCTTCGCCTAGGAACCTGATACCACATGGACATAGGAAGTGTCACAGTCTGGGATACAAGTCAGCATTTTATTTAACCTGAAAGCCCTAAGCTTTGTGATGTATTATCTTTCAATACAAAAGCTTTGCTTTTAAAAAGTAGCATGATTTGTGCATGGTACTTCACTTGGAGACCGATTTGTGGCAAGAGAGCAAGCTCAGAACTATAACGGTAGTATCCCAAGCAAAGAGAGTTAGTCAAAGTAGGAAGACTGTGCAGCTGTTAACATGATAAGAATAGCTAATGAATTAGCTAAAATAGGCTTTTTGAATTACAAAACTATCACATACAGCAACTCAATGCCAGTGTAATTTTTTCAAATTCAAACTGAAATAATTACTTTATTGGTATTTTTATAGTGAGACCTCCTTTGTAGACTTTCACGTAACTTTGTATAGCAGTGGCTTCAGGTTTTTTTCTTTAAAGGTGTACTCTTAATTAATATCTTGATCATTATATCATCAGTTCCCTTGTCGTCTTTTCAAAATGCACAGTTGTAGCTATTCAGTAATTAATCTCTTACCTTACGTTGTGTAAGTTTACCTTTAATGAGCTAGAATGCAATTCTGAAGTTCGGTTGCGTTACCGTAAGACAAAAATACCTTTTGATGTTGAAAGTACTTTATAAAGTACTGCTGACTTCGCTCCAAGAGTGCTGTGCAGTTTTAAGACTAGCAGTTCCTATCGATAATATAGTTTGTGCACACTTGCTTGTGATGAGCTGTGATTTAGTTTGGTATTTGGAATACACTGCAGTCGTTCAGGATGTTAAAGCAACAGTTCATGAAATGTATCAAAGATAACATTGTAATGGTTTTATCCTTGTTCATTTCTAGTTTCATACACAAAATGAATACGGCTGAATTTAAAAGTGCAACATTCCCCAACGCAGGACCAAGGCACCTACTGGATGACAGCGTCATGGAGCCTCATGTCCCATCCCGAGGGCAGGCGGAGAGCTCCACCCTTTCTAGTGGAATTTCAATAGGTAGGAAATGTAAACGTACCCAGGCAGTACATGGTCTTTTAATAAAGATTTTAACACGATTAGTTGGTGATTGTACAAGCAGCAGTACTGTTCTGAAATACTAATTCTATTTTAGAACAAATTCGAGAAATCTAGGTGAAGGGCAGCATAATTTATGCAGTATGAACTGATAAATAATAAAAAAAAGATTTATTTTTACCCTCTTTACCAATACAACCTCTGATGATACTCTTCTTCTTTTTTTTTTTTTTTTTTTTCTTCCTAGTCTCCCCCCCCTAGATCAATCCAAATTAAAAATGTCTTGTGGTAGGATTTAGATTTAAAATGCCATATTGAATAGACAGTGAGAACTGTAAATTGCTGACAATCTTTAAGAGCATAATTTCTAAATACTCCTCACTTTAGTCAGGGCGAGATAGCAATTTAACATTCATATACTACGTAATGTCAGAATCTACTTCATACTGTTAAGTTATTTATTTTCAAATATTTAGGGTATTCTTCTTTTGAGAACTTCTGCTTCCTGAGTTCCTTATGTGATGGCAGTTGCTCTTGTTCCCTGTTGTGCACAGATCCTTGGAGAGAAGGGAGGGCAGGGCCAGTGCCTCTCAGATCCCCCTAACTGCAGCCAGGATTGCAATATGGAACCTCTATCACAGTCCTTTTTCTCAGAGTTACTAGCTTGATGGAACTGAACAGTGTTCAGTTTTTATGCATTTATGGTAATGAAAGATTTCTGTAGTGCTATGCATTTCTTTGGATAACTTAATTTTAAAAGAAGTTTTCTTTTTTAGCCCTCGCGGAGAGAAACAAGGTCACACAGTTTCAAGTTACTCTGTTTTCGGGAGCTGCTCATGTATTTTCTTGAGGAGAAGGCTATATTCTGAGCAAAAGTTAAATATATTTTTCATGTGGAAAAAGTCAAATATGTGGAGGTAATAATTAAAAAAACCCCAACGTTAATAAGTAAAGCTGTGGAAGTAGCTTAGTCCAAAGTAGTTTGAACTTCTTCACATCAGACAGCTTCCACTGTTAAATGTGCGTTGCCTTGTCTCTGTTTCTACAAGTTCTCTGCTATAGCAAAGTTTGCTGTTTCCAAATTATCCAGCAGGAGTGATACTTCTCATCAGCATACAGACAGACTGCTTTCTCATGGATTGCACAGTACAGGAGAATCAAATTTTTGTCACCTTTGTTGAGACGTAGCATTACCCTTTTCCTAGTGCAATTTTTTTACTGATGTTTTCTATCTATATATCTAAGAAGCTTCTCTGCAGTTGGTCCTTTTTTCCAGGGTAAATTATTTATTTACCTCCATTAGAGCCTAGCAGGGAAGGTTTGCCAGAGCTGACAAGCAATTTTTCATGAGGTACAATTAAGAACCAGTCACCATCTAGACATTTTGGAGAATACAGGGTTTTTCCTGCTTCGTCTCATCTCTGAATTTTTCAACTCTGTTCTCTTGCTTAGCTCAGGCATGACCTTATGGACTTGATGTAGTCATCCTTACAAGCTGGAACAGAATTGCCACTTTAGAAGACTTTTATAAATCACTTGTAAAACAACAACCTTATGCAATCTGTGTAAGATCAGCAATTGTGGCTAGAACTTTCCCTCTCCCATTCTTTTCCACCTCCAGCCTCCCCATACTCAAATACTTCAGTTTTATCACTGTTTTGACAGTCTAGCACCATTATTATTTTTGCTACTTCTTGATTATGAAATTTGCAATTACACAAAAGATGTAAAAGAGGTGCTAGAAGTACATATGGAGGAAGAGAGTAAATTCTGGAGGCTTGCAGTATCTATTACTGAAGAATTCTTGGAAATTTAAGTTGTCTGGCATTCTGTACTGCTGCTTCAGCAGGATTTAGGGAAGTTGATTGAAGTTGCTAAGTTCCTCCATAATGTTTGAAGTAGTCTGTTTACTCAGGATTTGGAAATAGTACAGTCACTGCAGCAGAGAGGAGGTTTACAGTATTCTACAACACAACTTCAAAAGACGGTCAAGAAAACTTCTTCTGAATGTGTGTACTGAAAAGAGTGTTATTCCTTACCTTGCCCATAAAAGTGGATTTAAACCTGTAACTCTAGAAACAGGACTACCTTTTCTTAGATATAAGCCTATATGGGACTTAACTTTTTGGATAAATGACCCTTCTTCAAAACATACACAGTGTTTCTGGTATGTCAGCACCTTGAATATGACCTTCAAGATGACTGTAATACTACTTAAAATCACTCTTGGGTTTTGAGGGCTCAGAGGTGTTCACACCTTCCCAATCCTTTCATAGTGGAGGACTGGGTATAATCCACCTCTACATCAAATATCAAAAAGCAGCAATGTAACAGTAGTGAGGGTCTACAGGATGTTTGTATGTAGTGGTGTATCGTTATGATGCCTTATCTGAATCGTTAGAGCGTGTGAATTTATGCATTTTTTTATCAGGCCTCATGTCTGAGTTCACAGACTGGTCGGGGTTGGAAGGGACCTCTGGAGACCATCTAGTCCAATCCTCCGCTAAAGCAGGTACACCCAGAGCAGGTTGCACAGGGTCACATCCAGGCAGGTTTTGAGTGCCTCCATTGGAAGCTCCGCAGCCTCTCTGGGCAGCCTGTTCCAGTGCTCTGTCACCCTTCAAATAAAGAAGTTCTTCCTCCTATTCAGAAGGAACTTGCTGTGTTTCAGTTTGTGCCTGCTGCCGCTTGTCCTGTCGCTGGGCACCACTGAAAAGAGCCCGGCCCGTCCTCTTGACACTCGCCCTAAAGATATTTGCAGATGTTGATGAGATCCCCTCTCAGTCTTCTCTTTCCCACACTGAACAGGCTCAGCTCTGGCAGCCTTTCCTCATGAGGAATAGTGTTTCTTTTTCCACTGAACACACCAACTGCTTCAGATACATCAGGACTCTTCCACTTGGATTTCTTCAGTTACCCCTGTGATAGAAGCTTTCAGGCTGTGATAGAGGTCAGTCAGAGCATCATCACTAGGTGTGAGATTCATGACTGGAGGAAACCGTTCTGCCTGTAAGCATGTTAACACTGAGCAGTTAATCCAGCCAGTGCGTGTGTATCTAAACTAAAAACACACGTTCAGGTGATGATGGATAATTTTGATTGTGTTGTGCTGGGAAAGACTGATGATCCATTCTGGCAATGGTGCATAGTGTACCAAAACTTTTACATCAATGTAATTAATCTTTCAGATAAGAAGGATATATTAAGTGGGTATTTTTCCTTCCAATGAACGATTTGTAAAGCAGCAGCAAGGCAGAAAGTGAGCCAGGTATGGGATTTCCTGAAAACAGGCCTGTCTGTAACATAACAGCCATGGTCAGTGATCTTTATCAGATTCTTTTCTTAATTTCAGGGTCTGGAGGCTGACTGTGTCCATTCAATGCATTCTGCAAAGACCTGGAACTAAAATACAATAAAAAATTAGAGATATAACCCCTGTTATATAAAGTTCTTGTACTTGGGCCAAAACAGTTCTGGTTCCTAGAAGTATGAGACTGTGTTCAGCAGACGGTCGTATATTCTGCTGGAGTAAGGGACATGTACATCTGGTTCTGTTGCCATTTTGCTTTATAACATAGGTGCTTGTTATCTGAACAAAAGTGAGAAATGTTTCTCCAGCAGTGCCAAGGCTATCCTAATTAGAAGAAAGAAACACTTGACCAGTCGTATATACAATATCAGATGGGAAATGTTTTCTTGAATTCAGGAATGTAACAAGAGGAAATAGTCTCTTCTAAGTTTTAAACATTCATAGTTTAGACAGCTGCATTTGAATTAGTCATTTGGAGGTCTTTATAATTACACAGAGAATTAAGATCATCAAGGATATGATTGACTTCATTCTTAGGTGGGTGGCTAAAAAGAAGTTATATGACCTGTGTCCTTAAAACCCCACTTTATTTCTGTTGACTGCAGAGAGACTTTTGACAGATAATACCTAAAGATACAGGCAGATTAATACTGCTGAAAATGTTTTGTGCAGACAATCCAGAATATCTGCTTTAAGTAAACTGGGACAGATGCTTTTACTTTGCAGTGCAAGTTCATTGAGAACCTCAAGTGCTTGCTATCAGTAAGTCCTAAAGCTACAAGATCATCTTGTTCTGCAGTCCCTCTGTTTTGGTGAGGTCACTGTATGTACTCTCTCAAGAAGAAGAGTGAGTTTGCCCTTCTGGGGTCCAAGCATTGCTCTTGGCTGAGTTGGAGGAACCACCTGCACACTCTTACCAGCTGTTCTCCTGCATGTATTTCCCTGCTGTCACCTCCTCACCTAAAACTAGCATAAATTAAGATGTTTTTACTAGATCGTGGTTCCACTCAAATAGCATGAAACTTCCTTTTTATTCGTAAGATTTTTCTTAAGAATGCATGGTTTTCTAATACTCCTTGATATCCTTATACTTTTAAAGTATTCTTTTCTTGCTTAAGTGTACTCCTAAGTATCTTTGCAGCAATGTTCAGCTTGCTTCATTGATGTTTTCAGAAGTTTGGGATTTCCAACATTTTTTATAATTTGGCTCAGCTGCGTTACTGAATTTCTTTTCTGAAGTTGAATTTGTTCACAATGGCTAATTGTCCAAATAATCCTAGAGGTAATAGAACAGTGTAAAATAGACACCTCGTTTCATATATTTGGCCTTTCTCCTCTTACAGCACTTAATGTATGGGATGCAAAGTATGTTTGCTTAGGAGGCTTTTCTTTTTAAGGGTGCACTTAGGAATAGATGTTGAGGTATGAACACAGAAATACTGGGCTGAAATTGAGAATGTAATTTTAGGTGTTTAAAAACTCAAAGAAAACATGTTAATGGATTATGTTTGTTGTGGTGTTGGATGCAATTTCTGTTCTAACTTGCAGTGTTTTCTTTCTCAAACTATTTCTTTTTTTCCACTTATTTTTCCAAACCTACAATGATATGGATGAAAGCTGTGGAAAAACTATGGCTCTTGAACATTTGCCTTCATTTGTGTGCTCCAATTGCTTGAGAATAACTTGAGCCTTTATTCTAATGCAGTCAGAGAAATTAATACTGCAGAGTCAAAGAAGGGTATTTTGAATCATTGTGGATTAATGTAAGAAAGTGCCTTTGTAAGAACAGTATGTTTTCAAACCTGAACTGGCATAAAATGCGTATAAGAATATCAGCATTTTAATGAATTCCTCTATTAAGTCACCATCTTGAAGTACTTGAATTCTACAAGGGATTATATTTCTCTTTAAATAAATGAAGTATAGGTGTAGGTATACAGTATATGCATTTACTTTCAGGTTTTTGGCAGCCCATACAGTAGGGAAGAACTATACACAGCCAATGTTTATTTGATTCCTTACCCTATAGTATGTTGTTTGGGTGTTTAGGACTCTGAGTCATCAGCAGTCTGCATCAGAAGATCAAAGTTATGGTAGGGTTTCGGGCAGAAGAAATATGTTGGTGGTTCTTTTTTTAATATTCCATTTAAATGGGTATATAGATGCCTGTCTCCTGCCCTAAATGTGGGTACCCTGTTTTGCTGTTGTGAACTACTGCTTTATTAGTGATAGGGTTAATACAAAAGCTGTATAATATTTCAGGTTGAAAATGCACATGTAGGGGCCTCCATTTGAGAGGAGGAGAGGGGTATACAGGAATTCTAGTACCCCATTTCTTCCCCAGTCCTTATTAGTATTGCTCAGTCCAAGGCATGTACTATGGGTATTTTGTGATTAATGCTGTTGTACAACCTCCCTGTTTCTTCCTCATCTTTATCCATTTGGTTGTTTGCTTGGGTTAGTTTTTCACAATGGAACTCATTATCAGTGATGGTATTAAAAATTAATGCCTGTTCTCTGGCATCATATTGCTCGACTCATTTGCCAGCCTTCACACTGTTCTTATTTGGTTAACTAGCTAGTCAAAGTTGAGCTATTTAAACTTTACTGTACAATAGTTAAATGGTAGTGAACTAGTTAAAATACGTATGAGGTTTTTCAGTGTGGTCATAGACTCAACAAGGCAGAACATAACTTTCAGGGCATGGAGTCCATCTCCATGATGTTAGTTTGGTTTTTTGTACTACAGCAATTGGTGTTCAGGCCTCTTGAGCAATTTTTTGTGTTTTCACGTTAGAATTTCGAGCTCTGTCAGGTCAGGCTGTGTGACTGGAGCCAAGAGAGTGTCAGCTACAGATTTGAGAAGGGGAAAGAATTTTGAGTCTGAATACTTTTTAAACTCTTTGGGGTTGGTTTGTTTATATTAACACCTGTTTAACTTTGGGGACTAACTTCTGGATAAAGGAAGCCTGTGTTAAATGTTCAATATCCTCAGACTTTCAGAAATGAGTAGATGCCGTGACCAGGGGGGAATGGGTATGCAATGGTGTAGGCATTCCCTATCACATAACTAGGAATGCAGCCTCACGCTGCTTGTGTGGCTGTAGCATAGACATACGTATATGCACACCTACAAACGAAACCAGAAAATTCATATCTGTATTCAGCTGCAACACTACAGTTGTATGTAAACAATCCTGAAGCTTCTCAGATAATCATCAGCACAGCGAACAAGAAGTAATTGCCAATTGCTGTTATCCCCAAGATAGGAAAAAGCCTTCATGTTATCTAGTAAAGATAAACACAACTCTGGGGGGTTTTTTTGTTTTGTTTTTGTTTTAATCCTGTACAAGAAATTTTAAATTTTATTAGCAGCACAGAAAACCAGGAGGATAGTGGTTTGTGTCAAGTGTCTCCTTATATAAAGCCAAAACTTGTGTATAACATTGCTTAATAGAGAAGGCTTATACTGCTTAGGATTTGTTATTAAGTTTAACCTGAAGACCTACTTGAGGTTGTTGGAAAAACTCAAATATTGAGTACATACTTGAGAAGAATTTAAGAAGGTGATATATTTTTAAAGGACTGACTGAATGAAATATTTCCAGTTGAGGTGATAGTCAAATAGTGCACTTAATGTTTAAACAGAATTTGGCTAGACATCTAACTTTTATTAAGGTAAAACCAGTTCCTTTCACCTCTGTTTTGTTTTGGGAGAGAGGGATGTAATGTATATCCTTTTGCTTTTGGGGAAAGAGGGTTTTTTTAGTATCAGAACGTTTGTTGTGAAAAAAAATCTTCTAAAGTTTGTTAGAATCTAAAAAATCCTATTACAAGATGCACTATATAGATGTTAGAGGGCTAGTCAAATGCTAAAATTCAACCTTTTCCAGGTTTTTGTTACTATTTCTTAAAACATGTGTAGGCATCAATATAGATGTTAAATCAATAGCTGTGATGTTTGGCCCACTTTTTTCCAAATTAACATTGCTTTTAAAAGTGTAATTGGCAATTTCTATATAGCTTGAACTCTTTAAATGAAACTTTGTTTATAAATCCCTCAAGTTAATTTAATTTTTGTAACTGTACTGGTACTGTAACAAGGATTATCACTTTCTGAAATGTGAGATTTCAGCTCTTTTGCTCTAGATTGTTTTGCATTTTTAGAAAGCAACACTAGCTTTTAAATCTTTCTGTAGAGTACTTAGTACAGGGTTTGAAATATAACTTTTTTAGCAAAGCTAATTCAGTTGCCATCAAAATGTCATTTCATATAAAATTTTAATGTATCAGCCTACTTTAAATATTAAAAAATGACTTTAATACAGGACTGTTCGGAGATTCTAATGTGGGTTTCAATCAAGTGGGCCTCAAGTAGAGCCGCAGTCATACTAAAGTTGCACTTTTTGTTAATATAAAGCTAAATTTATGCAGTAATAAAGAAATAAATCAGATTCTAAGTGTCCCTAATAACTTCAGTGTTGGCTGGATGACTAGGGTAAACAGGAATTACTGCTGCATTTTGCAGCACAGACTGCTTCAAGTAGCAACATGGAAAATTTCAATTAACCTGCAAGGAAAACATTTTTCACATGCAGGTGGTGAAACACAGTAACAGGCTGCTCAGAGAGACTGTAGACTATATTTTCAAGACTCCTTGAGGAACATGACTAGATGAAGCCCTCAGCAATCTGATCACCAAGTTAGGCTTGTTCTCACTAGAATGTTGGACCAGATGACTTCCTAAGGTCCCTTTGAGCCAGAGTTATTACAAAATATATAAGTAGATTCATAACCTATAGAAACAAATAGGAGAGACCCTCTGTTTGGACAGGTCTGGATCAGGCCTTCTTAGACACAGTTTAGGAGCTGCCATACTGGGCTATTACATTTGCTTAGTCATGCAGTCTGTGCTTTACGGTGACACGAGTGCACCTGATAGTAGCATCAGTTAATCACTTCCTAGTCATGCCATTCCCTCACTTGTGCTCCTTGGTGTTTAGATGGCTCAAGAAACTCACTCTTGTCTTCACAACTGTCCAGGATGCTGGATTCCCTTTCCTGAGATATCATCATACTTGAAACCTACCTTCCTAATCATCATTCCATCTGCTAAAAGGATTACAGTACTTTAAGATCTTACTACAAGATACTCTACTACAGTCTTCCTCAAAGACAGACAGCTGCGAGGTCTTACAAAAATACCTGCTTAAAGTTGTCTCTGAATTCTGTTATATCTGATTGTGTCTCTTGGACCCCAAACCATGTTACTTATTTATTTGAAAAGACTTAGTATATTGCCTTACAGAGAGTGCAGCTGTGTTTTTGTTTGGATGAAAAAAAAAAAATAATCAGTCATTGAGCTTTTCACTGTGATTTAATGTAGGATTTGCTGAAAACATTAAGTGGCAGTTGTTTCTTCCAGAAAATTCCAATGTTTGTTCTAGGATTTTGAAAAGACTTCTACCGTAACAGCAGGCTCTATCTAGACAGGTTACTCCAACTAGTTACTCCAGTTTTGCCTGGGATACTTCATGATCTGTCTGGTGGTATTCTTGTTTAGAAGCATGTAGGACTACGGCATTCAGTCTACAGATTCTCTTAATTTTCCGTGAGGCAAGTCAGCTGTAAACTGTGCTGAACAGAACTTCTGATTATTTTTTTAGTCACTTTTTGCTCACCTGTCTTGTGGCACCAGAATGACTGCTGATAGATTAGATTTGTGCAGTCATGTGAAGTAAAAATACTTACTCAACTGTAGTAACTGTGCTCTTTGATACATTGTTGTCACAGCTACAGAGGAAGTATAAGTCACAGAAGTATAAGTGACTGTTCTTTTATTTTATGGACAAGCTACCTGCTACTGTAACCTTTTAAGCAGTTGAATGCTTGAGGATCGATGATCTGAGAATGTAACTACTAAAATCGTAGGCACTTCTAGAAAATAATTAGTCACCAGCAGAGTATTGTACTCCCATTCTTGCAGACCTTTATGCCTAGCATAGGAGCGAGTATCTCCACTGGAACATCACTTTTATGTATGTCCCTTAGCTTCTTTACTATACAAGTCTCTTATATTGTAATGTTAGAGTGACCTAGGTTAGGACCTTCCTTTAGGGAAAAATTCAGGGTAAACCAAGACCAAATTATCTACTGTCCCTTAGAGATCATGTTAATAAGAGGATGTTGAGTTAATGTTTGCAAAAGAAGCATCTAAGTTGCATTTGCTCGCCTGTATTTGCTCTTGGATTTTGCACAGAGAGAGCTTCAGTTCAGCTCTTGGCTGGAATTACCCCTGCTGTGTGTGAATTTTTATTGCCTCCATCTTTACCCTGTGTTTACTCAGTGGGTATCCAGACTCACCTTTGTACAGATTAGCTTTGTTCTTTAGGACACCACTGTTCCCTGCTGATTTTCTGTGTAAAACTACAGCGAACTTGTTCCCGTTTTCAGTCTTTGTTTCTGGGTGGAAAACCTTAAGTCAGGCGCACTGATTCGGGCTTGTGTGTGTGTGTCTGAAAATCATTGTGAATCAGTTCGTTCTTTTATAGCCGGGTATTCAGGAGGCAGAGCCAACAAGCTGTCAAGTTAGTGTGCCGAAAGGTGAGCTTTTAGCAGTAGCTGACATGGAATTAGGCTGAAACTGAGGAGCCAAACCCACATGTTGGCTTGAAATGGGGGGCAAGGATGGCAGCAGGCATGGGAAGTTGGTCTGCTCTGAAAGGTGGAGAGCTAGCAAGGCAACAGCTGAAACATTGGTTGTAGGACAGTTAGTAACTGAAGATACCGAGTTTTTAACAGCATTTCTATACTGACATATTTACTGATTTTTAACAACATTACAGATAACGCTACCTTGTGTTATTGTGCATATTTAAACACGAATTTTCAGGCTGATGGGATTTACTAGAATTGTAAAGTTAGTATGTTATTTATGGGCCTGCCCTAAGTGGATGCATCAGATATTTGGGATTTTGCGTTTTTCCTCAACTTTCAGTGTTTAAAATAAAATACTTGCAGTAATATTGGATTACTTTGTGAAGCACAGGAGGAAAAAATACTGTTGTGGTCTGATGCAGTAAGCAGGAGATAGCTTTAAAAGGTTGTTCGAGGCTTCTCACATCAGCAAAGCCTTCTGATACATTGGAGATTCAGCAGTGAGTTTGCAGTACTGTGAATTGGCACCTCTGTGTTATGACCACATATGACTTCATAAGGAATTACTTAAAAAGTGACCTTTCTTTTTAAATGCTTGTTGTGTTAATCAGAAAAATCTGCATTTAGGGTGTTCTTCACATTTGGAAAATGCCTTTGTATTTATTATTATTAGTGCTCCTTTTCTTCAACTTAATGTGCACCTAGACCCTGTCCCTTCAAATCTCTGCCTCAGTTTGTGGAGTTCCTGAAGCGAATCACAAAGTATTTTCATTGTAGTATTTTAGTGAAGTGGTTTTTATACATTTAAACTTGAATATTTTGAGGAGAAGCAGACATAATTGAAATAGATGGATTGTGGATGATGAAATAAAAGTATCATTCATTCTTATCTTTTTCAAGGCAGCAGTGATGGTTCTGAACTCAGTGAAGAGACTTCATGGCCAGCATTTGAAAGGTAAGAAAAACTGCTGCTCAGAACCTGCATTTCTCTATTCAGACATTGCTACTTACAATCTTTAACTCAGTCCTGAAAATGGTGCTTGATTTTAATGATCTAGAGATCTTCTGTGTGTAAGAATATTAATAAACTGTAGTAAGTTCATGGGCTCTGTTAAAGCAGCAGAGAAGTACCTTCTGCTCAGTGGTAGTTAATAGGGCTTTTGTCTCATTGGGTGCTTACTCATTGCACCCATTCTTTTAAATAGTTCAACCAGAGTACCATTAAACCTCAAATGATTTTTCTGGTTTTCTATATTTGTATGTCCTGTGTATGCTATTTATGTGACCCATCTGTTTTTCATTTTCACTTTCCCTGAGATATTTCATCCATTCTTAGTCCCTTTGTTCTTGTCATTGACACAGTCACCTGGTTCACTCTCTCTCACCTGCTCTTCACTTGTTACTTGCCCTTGTGTTACACGGGAAAAATGCAGAAATGCCCTTTGCTAATGTCTGGCTTTGTGGTCCAGAATTAACATCTTGCCCCTTATCCGATACTGCAAGTGCTCAGGTGACATTGACCACTTCAGTCCTTTCCCGTGTTGTGTTTGAGAATGTGGAAAAAGACTAACAGCTGTAATTTAATATAATAAAAGGTGGAAATTTCATCTTCCCACAGCTGAGTAAGGTGCACAATACAGTGTGCAGTTTGCTTCTATAACTTAGTTTCAGGTAATCCATCAGCTTCAGAGTTGCCATGGGTGACTTTTTCTACCATGCTTTGATGACATGTTTTGTAGATTTATTTTTTTTTTGTCAAAGAACTTTATAGCCAGGATTTTTTACCACAAACCTATATTGCTTGAATTCATTGAAGCAGTTCAAGTTCTGTGTTAATTTTGAAAGAAATCTTTGAAAATCTCTATGTGCCAAAGGTGAATTCTTTGATACCTCATCCTATAAATATGATTACAGATGCATGAAGAAATGCCCTTATGATTCTATCATGTAAGCTATAAGAACAGTCCACATAATCATAGAAAGAAAATTGCGACAGAAAGAAAATCTCTTGTATGTGCTTTTTGATGCAACCTGCAAGATTCACAAGGTTTTCTTGCTTTTTCTTCCCTGTTGCTTTATGGAATTAATCATTTTCAGGTTATTTCTCAAAGCTAAAAAGTTATATGGAAAGCCTTAGACAAAATGGTGAACTAAGTGCTTTTACTCAGAGCAGCAAAAGAAACTGAATAGTTTTAGTAAGCCTCAGGCTTAAGTTCATGGTAACACTCCAGATCGTTGTGTGGACTTCTGAGGTGGAGCTTTTTCATCCCTGTCCTAATGAGAACTGGCTGGTCCAGACTCTTCCCAGTTGGAAGCTTTGCTCCACGTCAAACAATTTTGTCAGAAGATACCTCCTGCAAATTCCGCTTGCCTTCAGTACTTTCTTCTCTCCTGAGAGAGCTCTTTGAGAACTCTGAAGTTGCCCGTTTTTCAGGGTGAGTTCTTTTGCCTGCTCCCAGGGAGAGGGATTGGTTCCTTACAGACATTCAAAACGTCATGTGTGAAATTCCTAGAGACACACCAGCAACCCTGTGTCTGTTCTTTGGTTTGTAAGATGGTGAAGCACGTTTTGTAATTCAATAGGTAATACACTGACATGCAAATGTCAATATTTAAGATAACTAGAGAAGGGTGTGACTCTAATTTTGATCTCTACAGTGGGTGTCCATTCTTCTAAGAGTCTTCAAGTGACAGAGGAGTGTTTGTCTGGAATTAACAGCTACTGGCAAAATTGGAATACATTCAGTGTTATTAACGATTACTTCCTATGCAGTGTGAGTGGGAATTCAGTATTTCCCAGTGATTTAGAAACTGGATCTTTGGGTAGGGGGCTTGAATCTGCATCATATGCCTAAGAGAAAGAAATGAGATACTCCACACACAGATTCCCCAGGTAACAGAAGGAATTCTAACAAATATTCCCAGTTTTCCTGACCCTCCCGTTGTTTGTAAGTGGGAAATGCAGAAGGGCTGAGAATTGGACTCACTGATTGCTTTCAAGTGCAACAGAGACACAGTCTGAAACTTGAGAAATAGCTTTCAGCATTGGGGTGTCCATTTAGGCTAATCAAAATTACTTGAAGGACAATTTAATTCCAAGTCCTGACAGTTATATCACGTTAAGGGCAGTATACGTAACAGCTCTTCAGTCTCATTGGTTGTCATCCTGAGTGTCTCTGAATAGATTTCCCTGAAATAGCACGAATCCAAGAGTGATATAGCCTCCTTGTTATGCAAAAAACCCCAAGCTTAAAGGTAAGAAGAGAATGTATTTCATTTGCATGTAAAATATATGTATGCACAAATACACAGCTCAAATTACAGTTTTCTTTCCTTCATCTTAATTATTCTTTTACTCGTCTATATCTTGAACGTATTTAAAAAAAATCACTTATGAATTCAAAGGTAGCGGTTATGTTGAAAGACATATTCTGGCAAATTCTGGGATAGATTAGTAGATGGTAATTAATTAGTATCTTTTTGATAACTCTTCTTGTAGCGAAGGCAATAGTTTGATCTGGTTTCAAAAAACAAAACAACAAAAGCAAACAACCCCCCTCCCTGTTCTTCTTGTTTAACGCTGCTGGTCTTTACTGTATCCCATCTTCAAGCCCGTCTCGCTTGCCTGCTCTGTGCTATTCTGAGTTCAGATTGAAACATGACAGTGCTACTTGTTTAGGTTTCCCATTCTGAGAAATATTGCCCTGTCCGTGCATAAGCAGCTTTCCAGCTAATGCAAAACCCCTCTCACAGGTGACAGATTGTTAGATTTTTACTGTGTAGGCGATTATGCTTGTAAAATTCTCATAGGCTTGTATTTAACTGCCTGCTTTGCAGAGTTAGAGCTGCTTTCCAATCTTTCAGCATAACACAAGCAACTAGAAAAATGGATTGAAAATAGGGGGTGAGGACAAAGTGCCTGTGTTTCTATTGACTTAAATGGAATTCAGTCGACAAAGGGATCTGTTCCAGAAAAACAAGGTTCAATGAAGCAAAGCAGCATTCAAAAGGCAGATGGAGAACACAGCTCTGGTTAGGGATAATGGTATAGATCAGGTTAAGGACTCTAAAATGTGAAGCTTATAGGTGAAGTTTTAAAGCTTGTGTGAACTGCGGAACTGAAATATTGCTTCACTTATTTCAATGTTACTTAATACAACAATATTCTAAATGGTGTCAGGCATGTTTTGACAGTGCCTTTGATTTCTTTCAGCCCAGCAGCTTGTGTGTGTGCATAATCATAGAAGTTGAAACCATTTTTTGTAGTAACAGCTGAAGTCAGAATTGAAAGACAAGTTTTATTAATGTGGATCCTTTACACTGATTTAATCTCTAAGATCTAAACGCAGAATTTGCTGTCAAAGTGTATTGTTCTTCAGTGTCAATAAAACACTTCTGTATGATGAGTTCTGACGAAGAGAACATCTGATGAAATAACAAACCCATGGTATCTACCTCTGCATGCTTTTTTCTAAATAAAATTACCCTGTTTTGTGTGTGAAAGAAGGTGCTTTGTGATATGCACACACACAAAAAAATACTGTGCTGTTTTAGCAGTCGTGCTGTTTGTGTGAATAAAAGTATATGTAATACATACAATTTATAATGGAATCCAACAGGAACAGGTTGTACCATTCTCTCGGTCCGGGGACAAGAGTGTCACGAAATGGCTATCGAGGCCACATGAAGGCCAGCAGGTACAATCCCCACGGCACACAGAGGTGTCAGACTTTCCCTCTGGTGTTGGTGATTTGGTTTGGTTTAATAATTAAGTGGGTGTTTTCTGATGTTATCTTTCTAACTTACATGTGAAAATAAAGGTAGAGACCTTTTCCTTCAGACTTAAAGCTTTCCTCTTCTATGACTTAATCTGTTTCACCGTAAGGGCTTTTGTTCATTCTGGTCTGCAAATCCAAATTCTGAACCATTGGATCTTTATATCAAGGCTTAAAGATGTTTTACCAGAGGTAGCTTTTTTACTGCTTGCCACTGCGTAGCAGTGTTGGTATTTCTCATGTGGACAACAAAGCTGCTGCTTGCACTAATGGATAGCGTTCGAGATGTTTTCTTTGCTGGCAGTTCTGTATTGAATTTCTTTTCCCCCATTCCCTGAAGTCAGAGATACGCCTAAAATGAGTAACGCATTAAAATCAGCCCAAATTTATTACATATAATATCATTTGCAAGCTGACAAGAGTATAACTGATTATTCTGATTAATTAAAATGCAAATTCTGTCTCCAGCTGTTCGGCACTGCAGTTGGGAAAGAGATGGCCGTTAACTGTGAAACTTTTCCCGTGTTAAGAAGCAAGCATTGTCTCACTGAATTAAACTCATGTTCACATCTATCAGTGTCAAAAATCGTCTCCATATCATCATCCTCACTAGGCGCAGCAATGAAAATGTTTGCTAGATTTCTAGTTTGCTTTGAACGTTCATGAATGTTAGGATGGATGAAACAGCAACTCCTGGCTTGCTTCGAAATGAATTTCAGGTGCTGTTCAATTTCTTGGCTTTTCTAGAAAGCTGCTGGGGTCAGCGATTTTGTTAGCTACTGTGATTGACGTTTACTGAAATGATTCCTGTTATCTTTTTTTCTGACTGAAAATGTTTTGTAAGCCAGTCAGCTTTGTAATTTTAATAAAACTAAGTTTTCTTTTCACAGTGCCGTACCTGGCATTTGTTTTGGCCCATTGCTTTTAGATCCTACGTAGAGTAGATGATTAGTACAGCACCAGATGTGTTAAAACACCTTAAAGCTGTGGTTCCGGTTTCTACTCTTTATTACTCCTCCTTCCCACTCTTCTTGCCTTCAGATATTTTAAAGATTGTGCATGTTTGAGCTATGCTTTGGTTTTGGTGTGCTAATGATTCCAGTGTTTCTAACAAAAAAAATACTCAAATCTTTCTTGCAAGGGCTGAAGGAGAGGTTTTAACACATAGAGCAGCTGTATGAATGTACTTCAAATGTTTGCTTTTCAAAATTAATTGTTCTTGTATTTCAGTTGTCTTGAGTTTAATTTTTTTTAATTAAGGATTACCTGCTTGGCTAATTAATTTTTCTGATCACTTCTGCTTGTGAGTGTAAATTCACAACAGCAATTCCTTGTCACAGCCAAAGTCTTTTTCCACAATGAAGTCCAATAAACAAAAAAGTTGACATTTCTAAATTAAAATGCAGATGTTTGCGTTAGTTTGTGGTAATGACTGGAAAACTACTTTAGGAAAAATAGTTTTTCACACAAATCTTCATATGCTCCTTTCAGCTCTCTAGAATCTGAAGATTTGGCTGTTCATTTGTATCCAGGAGCAGTTACTATTCAAGGTGTTCTCAGGAGGAAGACACTGTTGAAAGAAGGCAAAAAACCTACAGTAAGATTTTTAATTCATTTTCTCACCTTCTTCCTTTGTCCAGTTATAAATACAATAAAATGGCCATTGTACAACTAATTCAAGTGTCTGAGATCTCCTCTGCCTTGCTGGTTAAGGTTTAGGGTCACTGCTAGAGTTTGCATTCTTCTGTTTGGTGGATTTATTCAGTTTATATAACTACATCCACATTCTAGGGAGTGGAAGAGACTACAAAAATTTTTTTCAATTACAATTCAAAAAAGAGGAGCATGTTTTGTCTTCCGGAACGGTATGTGGATCCTAACAACTTACCAATAGGTAATAACCCTTAGCATTGCATTGCAGATGCTTGATTTTGAATTGTAAGCGAAAATACCTTATCGGATGCCTAAGAGATACCTTATGGCGTACATGAATTGGAAAAAAAAAAGGGACAAATGTACTCTAACCCAATGAAGTGTTCAATAAGGGTTGCAGAATGTATAGAGTAAGGCGCAGACGTTTTTTCTCAGAATAGTGAGGAAAGGCATATGTTCTTTCCGCTCTCTAGATTTTTAGTGCATTCATAGGCCTCCACGAATAACTAGAAACAGCAGCTTTGGAAACATGGCTGATTGTTTAGCTGGCAGTTAGTGCTGTCACGTTTTTGCAGAGTGATGCTTGCTATTTTACAGCGCAGTATTACAGAACATTTCACCTATCTGTTGCGCTTCTCGTTTTTTTTCTCTTTTCTCTCTAGGTAGCATCTTGGACGAAATACTGGGTAGCACTGTGTGGAACCCAACTCTTTTACTACGCTGCAAAATCTCTGAAGGCTACGGAGAGAAAACATGTATGTAAAACAGGCATATTCTAGTATCATCTGCCAAAATTAAAATGTGATTCCCTGATGTAAACACTGTGTGGTTCAGGACTTGTATGATTTCGAATCAGCGCTGTTCTGTCTTCCAGTCAGTCACACACCTCATATGGATATGCCCTAACGGAAATATCGTGCACGTTTATGTGCTACCCCAAGAACATCTGCTGTGCATATGCCATGCATCTCGTTGCGTTGGTTGGCCTTGTAAGGAAGGGAACTATGTCTTGGGTCCATTTGCTTTTCTAAGGTAGAAATCATAGCTTTTGATGATCTCTGAGTCTTGCAACAGTTGGTGGCTACTTAAAATCCAAACAAGCATTGATGTGGAAAGACTGAGAAGTCACTACATATGACATTAAGCGTGTACTGATTCCACATATGTGGTAAAATTAGACTACTGTCTTTTCCTGTTAAATCATGTAATCCCTTAACTACACCAGAGTACGGAACACTTCGTATGTTAAGCAGAAAGCTAACATATCGTATGATGCTGGCTTTCCTTGTGCCACAGCTTTATTTGAAAGAAGCTAAAAATACTTTGCTTATGTGAGGAAGTAGTAAAAGGATTTTCTGTAGGTGTTCCAGAGATGTTATGAGGTGTGTAGTTCCTGTTTTCACTGGTTAATTATAATGGAAAAGGATGCTGCCAGAAATTCTGTTAAGAAACCAGCTAAAATTTGAGGTACTTGGATCTTTATGTGAGTGCATTCCCTACGCAGAACTGTTACTTATAGTTGCATTGGCCAGCGTTTCAGTTTAATTTATGACAACTGTCACTGAAAAACATTTATTTTGCATAAAGCAAAGCTTATGTAATTTTACGAACCGAGATGTGCTTCTAGAATTTTTGTAAGGGGACTATCTTTATTTCTTTCTGGTACAAAATAGTGTGTTCTTGTCCTATTATGTTCAGAGGGTAGAGGCTTGAAGCTTAAGATTTCTGATTAATAGACTCCCGGACTCTTTGAACTTCCTGTGTGAGAAGTTTGCGTGTAATATTGTCTTAATCTGCAAAAAATGGTGTATTTTCCACTTTTATTGAAAGTAGCTCATTAGGAAATGGTATTCTAATACTCAAAGTAGTTTAATAATAGCTAATTGCTTGTAGAAATATTTGCATATTTTTTTTTGTCATCATCCCTCTACCTCACCCCTACTAGCTTTGATTGCTTAGGTGAAACTGAAACTGATCTCACTTAGTTTGGCTTGCCAGTTAAGACAATACTAGCCCAGACCAAAGGCCTGTTAGCCAGGCATCTGTGTCCTGGTGTCTTTAGCGAAGTGTATGTGTCTGGATGTATTTGCCTCCCCTGTCAGTGAAGCCCTTACAGAAGGAGTCTGTTCCAATAGAAGTAAAGGTAGCTGGAAAGAGCAGACGTATAAACTATTACAGGCAGAAATGCAAAGTATTAAAGCAAAGGAAAAAGAAAGGACCAAGAGAGAAGTTGTGCTGCCCTTATGTCACTAATGGTTAGCTTTTCGTTTTCTCTGGAAATGTTGAGAAATGGGAAAAAAAATTTTTGTAATGTCAGACTTTGTGCTCCTATTAGTGATGTGATGCTTTTAGGCTTTATGCCAAAATTGCATTTTGTTGTCTTTTAAGAGTAGAATATGCATTTGTAAGTCCCTCTTGTCTGCTGTCAAAGTACTGAATGATGGAGGAGTTTACCATGCTTGTACCTATTCAATCAGAAGCTTTTTCAGTATTGTATATAAATATTTCAAAACAATCTAAATAGCCTACAGGTTTAGAGAACTTGGAAGAATTGCATAGCTGGTAATTTTATTCTTTGAAATGAAATATATGGAATTCTTATGTGATCCACTTGCTTATATGTTTCCTGCAGAATCACAGTTTTAATCATTTAAATAGCCTTGCCCTTTCTTTAGGGAAAGTAAATGAAGTAAAAAAGTAACAAATGTAAACATTCAAGTCTGGTGTCTGATCCTCTTGAGTCTCTGTTTCTGCAAAAGCCTTCACTTTTATCTTGCAATGCAGTCATATCCATTTAGAATGCTCTTTCAGAAATTCTTTTCTGAACATATTGAAATGACTTAAAATTCCCCAAGTCACCGATGTGTTGAGATACCTACAATAACTAAGCTACTAGTGAACAGAGACTAGTGCTTACAAAGCTATAATCTGTCTCGCATCCTTATGTTCTTGTGTTTATTTGTCCACGGATGTGCCAGCAGACCAATAACAAAGTTTGCAGATAGAGGCTAGGAGACATTCAAGTCCATAATGCTGGCAGCATTACCCATCAGAAGCCCGCCAGCCTTATGGCTTGCAAATTCTGAGCAGAATTTGAGCAATGAGGTTCCCAGGAAGGGGAGGTGGCGGACCAGTAGTAAAAAGCAATGACTGTTAAAGCAGGTTTATTTCTTTTAAGTTAACTCTCTGAAATTGGACTGAACTATGCAGTGCAACCTTGGGTTTGGCTGTACACAGCTGGTGTCTTGCTTTTAGCTTTTGAGGGCAACAAACGTATTTTGTTCTGTTTCTGGATGTAAAGCATGTTATAAAGCTCAGGTCTCTGATTTGGTTTCCCAGGTGCAGTCACAGTTAAAATAACGCAAATACCTCTTAGCTATAGTTTGGATTATCTTTTATTTAAACAGGTAGTTCACAGTGGATACATTCATTCCTCTGGACAGAGTTTTAATCTTTATACTGAAATTCAAGTGGAAAATAAACTGGTAACTGCTGTGGAAGACTGAGGTTGGGGGATTAGGGGGAGAGCCTCCGGTTTATTAAACAGCCTAATAGTAGTTGGTTATAACTTTGTTCAGCTAGCCTACCTGTGTTGTGCTTTTAGCCTAGCTATTTTAGGATCATAGAATTGTTTTGGTTGGAAAAGACCTTTAAGATCATCAAGTCCAATTGTCAACCCAGGACTGCCAAGCCTACCACTAACCCATGTCCCCAGGTGCCACATCTGCACATCTTTTAGATATCTCCAGGGGTGGTGACTCTGCCACCTCCCTGGGCAGCCTGTTCCAGTGCCTGACCACCCTTTCAGTGCAGACATTTTTCCTAATACCCCATCTAAACCTGCTCTGGCACAGCTTGAGGCTGTTTTCTGTTGTCCTGGTACTCGTTAAATGGGAGAAGAGACCGACCCCCACCTGGCTACACCCTCCTGTCAGGCAGCTGTAGGGAGCGATAGGGTCCCCCCTGAGCCCCCTCCTCTCCAGGCTGAACCCCCCCAGCTCCCCCCCCCCCCCCCCCCCCGAGCCTGGTGCCCCGGCCCCTTCCCCAGCCCCTGCCCGGCTCTGGAGACGCTCCAGCCCCTCAATGTCCCTCTTGTCGTGAGGGGCCCGACACTGACCCCAGGGTTCGAGGTGCCGCCTCCCCAGTGCCGAGTGCGGGGGGCCGGTCACAGCCCCGCTCCTGCTGGCCACGCTGTTTCTGGTACAAGCCAGGATGCTGTTGGCCTTCTTGGCCACCTGGGCACACTGCTGGCTCACGTTTGGCCAGTGGTCGCCCAGCACCCCCCAGGTCCTTATCAGTTGGGCAGCTTTCCAGTCACTGCTCCAAGCCTGCAGGGTTGCTTGGGGTTGTTGTGACCCAAGTGCAAAACCTGGCACTGAGCCTTGATGGCGTAGATTTCCATCCGTTTCACTACAGGGTTATTGTACAAAGCCTCAGCTTTTGTTCTGGGATCCGTGAAGATGACTTGTCAAGTGTCATGCTTCAATTCACATTTGGTTGCATTTTCAGAAAAAAAGTTAATCAAGAGAGAATAAACTGTGGGTTTGGATAGTCAACCATCCGTAGACAGCTAGTGCATGGCTATATGTTCACTTTACCAATACTGTCCAGTGATATACCTAAGGGGTCAGTTCTGCAAAGTAAAGAGACTTGAGGTTAGATCTAGGTTTTGTTTTATTACTGTCCAGGTTAAATGCATGAAAAGCATGATGTGGTCTATTTGAAGCAGGTTTCTTTTTCAAAAGTTGATACATTTGAGATTTACTAGGTAGAATATTCCAAGCATCTTCTGGGTCCATCTGAACATCTGTCTTTTTAGCTTCCTTTCTCAAGACCTCTGTGACATGGAAAGGAACACTGGCAATGAAAAAGTCAGTCTGCTATGTAAAGTTTCCTGGCTGGGGCTGTTGTGGTAAATGTGTCTTGATTACAGGCATGCTTTTGACTATTCTGCTGCTGCTGCTGTTGCTTCAGGCAGCTGAGACTGAGGACTTGGAGTGCGCTGACACTCAAAGCTCTTCCAGGCTTATAATAGCCAATCTCTTTGGAAAATTACCTCATTAAAATCCCAGTGTAATCCAGCAAAAAGGGCAAGAAATCCCCCCCCCCCTCCCTTTTAGACACGGGCAAGCCAGCTGCTCTTCTCATGCCCGTGAGCAAAGACAAAGGAGTGCATCCAGTATAGTATGTATTCTAGATATGAATCTAGTCAAAAGGAAGAGGATGTTATATCTAGGTGGATGTGACAAACTTTATTGTGCTGCATCTACTCAGAAAGACTACTAAATATAATGAGTTTTGTGTTTTAAGTAGTGAACAGGTTTCAGTTACTACTACAGTAATGGAAGATTGTTTATAAAGAGAATGTGAACTTCAGAGCCCAGAGATGTGAAGCAGGAGAATCTAGGAGGAATGTGTGTAGAATGCTTAAGGTGTTTTATCTCGTATGCTGAAATGGTGCCCACAAACATGCTCCTGTGATAGCACTATAGCACTTGTGCGCCTTTAGAAAAGGCAATTAGTAAAACCAGCCAACTTAAAATCAGTCTTAAAGAAAGCATTCACCCTGTAAAATGTGCATACACCCAAAAAACCACTTTATAGTGATCAGGCTGGAAGAGTCTTGCCGATTTCTGTGACAACATAGCATGCAGAGTTTTTTTCCATGTTTGTAGGTCCTTGGAAAAGCAACAGAGACTTTTTGAGGCTTCGTGCTCGAACGTGAACCCGTCTTCATTCCAAGCCTTTCACTGCATGTTATGTTCAAAATTCAACCCATTTATTGGCACCCTAGTAAACTTGGTAGTTGTTGCTCAAGCACTTCCACTGAAATACCCTGATAAAGAATGCGGTCGTTCTAGCAAGTGTGTTCAGCCAGAGAAAATAATTGACTATTAGAAGGCTATGAAATCTCAACAAGAGGTGATGAGCGGGAGATTTGTAAGTGCCAAAAGATTGGAGTGAAAAGTCTGTTCACAGATTAATTCGGAGTTTTTGATTCAAAGATTTATGTATAAATGCCTTTGAACTCAGAACAACAACATAATTAGTTATGTGAAGCGTAGCAGCAGAGCTGTGTAGTTCTCTATGTGTAATAACTATCATTCCAGTGGTCTGTATATATATAAAAAAAAAAAGGCAAAGAGGAACCAGGAACATTAAATTACAATGAAGCTTTCATTCCCTTCATGTTAACAAAGCAGACTTGCTGTTAGCAAGGCTCTGTGCATCAGTGGAGAATGAACTGCCTTGGGGGACTGTGTAAACACGGAATACAAATCCAGCCATGCGCAGGGATGGAAAACTGACATGTGTTTCAAGTGATGATGGATTGATGCCGGCAGGAAACATTTTCCTTTTGTGGTGGAGCTTTTTTACTTTTTGGAGAAGTACGATGATTAACTAATTGTTTTGAGTAGAAGGAAAAAACAAGTGAGATCTAGGAGTTTGGATTGCCTGGTGATTTCACGCACTGGGTACCTGCTGTTATGATATATAACTAAGACAGGAAAGTGCAAGTGTGCCGTTTTCATGAAACTCTGGAAATTAGTGCAGTTCAAGAGGTAACATTGTTGATCTGTAACTTCTTAAAACTGCTTTGTGACTCAAATTTCCACCTCTATGAAGATGGCCTATTAATACATTGTGGGACTATTTGGAAATTTGCATTTTGCAGGTACCTTTTAAGTGTAAATTGTCAATCTTATTTTTCGAGGCAGTGTCTTCAGTGGGTCCATAACAAGTCCTGAATATATATGTTTTACTTTTTTTTTTAAGAACTCATGAGCTATATCCTTACTTTATTTCCTTTCCCTGTCTTTATTCCTTCTTTCAGATAAAATTATTTTAACATTTTTCAATACTGACTGGAATATTCAAAGAAATTTTCATTTCTGTTTGGAAGTTATCTTGTCCACAGGATTAATGTTAGGTGTAATTGCAGACTATTACAATAATTAATGCATGTTAACTTTGAAAATTGTGGCACAGACAAGTTCAGTTCTTCTGTGTTAACAGTGGAGGGATTAGCTTTGCCATTTGTTAATGCACCGTTTTTGAACTATATTATGCATACAAGTGTGCAATAATGTGGTGAGAAATGCTGTTGTATTCATACAGTGCAGTTTAGGTGTCTGTTGACATGTTTGGGGGGATTGTGATATTCCTTTTAATTTGTTTTGAATATCATTCATTATGGTAAGTTCTGCTTGCACTAATTCCGTATAAAATTCATAAACTTTCTTAGCCTTATGAAGTGCCATGCTTCCTTTGAAGCTATTCTGTGTCTTTAACAGTGTCACTGAGAACTGCCCTTTTGATGACTTGTTCTGCGTAGTGCTGTCAGTCTGGCCGAAGCTTCTTGTTCTATGTTAGTTTACATCTCTGCTTGTATTTTCAGTTCAAATCCACGCCGAGTAAGAATGTGTCAGTGGTGGGCTGGATGGTGATGATGGCAGATGACCCTGAGCATCCGGATCTCTTCTTACTGACTGATTCTGAGAAGGGTAAGCAATGCTAGCACCATGAGTGCGGTGATTCCCAGAATAAACATTTGCTTTGCTGAGGTATTCATAAGCAACTAAATGAAATTGGAAGGATGTTGTTACTTGTCACTTACTCAGTTGCTCTTTAACATGTCATGTTTGCCTTTTGAATGCTATGGGAACAATTGTCTGTGGAGAATCTTCACTAAGTTTTTAGAACTCTCCAAACTTCAACAACTCCAGTTCTGATTTTTATTGGAAGTGTTCATCTGCATTCTTTTAAACTATATTTAGCCCATCAGAGGCTATACATTTCACGTATGTGAAAATGTAAGTAACAATACATAAAAAAATTTCAATAGTCAGGTAATATTAGGTGCTTGACCAGTCCTCTCTCCTCTCCAAAAAAACCCAAACCACGTGTTCAAATGTTACCAGGGGAAAAAAACCAAACCCTAAGAGCTCTGGACTGTTTTGCAGAGAAGCCTTGATTTCTGTTACTCCAACATAGCGCCCTGGTTTCAGATTAAACTGTGAAGGAATTGTTACTTTTCCATAGCACTTCAAACTATGCAGAAAAAGCATCATTAGAAGTTCTGATAAAGGAGCTTAATGTTATTTATTACTTTGTCTTCTTCGAGTCTTAGTACGTTTTATTTCCAAGCATCTATTGTAGCACCACCGATATGTGGTGTACATTATGAATGCTTGTTAGCTTAAACTCAGCAAAATCAGCCTGAAATGTTTTTGTAATACTTGGCCTTTCTGAACCCAAGCAAGTGCTGGTATAACACCAAACGCTGACAATACTAGTCTGAAATGTATCAATATGTTAAGGAACAACTTTCAAATATTTTCAAATGTAGATTTTTAGAGTGCATTTCAGTGCTATCTTGCACTTCATTAAAAATTATGAAACGATCTTATAAACAAATCGCAGTAATAGCAACGAACAAAAAAGTTGTTGTATGGTTCTGACAAATATTTTGTTTTTCCCTGGTTGATGCTGGTGTCAGCTGAAATCTAGAATGCTGGAAAGGAAGACGGGCAAGCTGAAACTTCTCTCGCACTAGGTCAAATAATTAAGTTGCACCTGTGCCAAAGTGTAAAGTTACATGAACCTTCTGCTATTAAACATTTTCATAATGTTTTAATCTAGTGTTATTTGAATATGGGTAGGATTTAAGTGTATAGTATTTTTGATGGGGATTTATCAGTTTTTTCTCTACCCTTCTCACTTAGGAAATTCATATAAATTTCAAGCTGGAAACAGAATGAATGCAATGCTGTGGTTTAAACACCTGAGTGCTGCCTGCCAAAGCAACAGACAACAGGTGAGAACAAAATGTTGAAAAGGTGTATGAGCTGTTAAGAGCTCAGAACTGATAGATCTTCAAGACAACTGAGCTGTAACTGATGGCTTTCTATGAAGGCACATCAATTTCACATGCTTATTGATTTGCCTTAGCTTTTCTGTTTGTTCCTTTGCAAACAAGTCCTCAGAGCTTCTGTGGTAATGAACAAAGATTTGGGGCTAATTTGGGGCCAATTCAAAGCAATTGGGAAAATGGAAGGAATGCTCTAGAAGATCTGTCCAAGCGGCAGTATTTTTGTCATTCTCCATTTTCAAAAGGCTATTGTACAGTTACATAAAAAGCTGTAAACTGTAGCATTCAGCATCGATTCCA
The DNA here is from genome assembly GCF_023634085.1 of Falco cherrug. Classification (NCBI taxonomy): domain Eukaryota; kingdom Metazoa; phylum Chordata; class Aves; order Falconiformes; family Falconidae; genus Falco; species Falco cherrug. The sequence continues at coordinate 6,560,280 of NC_073708.1, forward strand.
GATAACTCCCACAGTGCCATTTTGTCAGGTCTTGGGCATGCATGTTTTCTGTTGTTTGTACCTATTTCTAAAATGTATAACAAAATATTTTTGTCCTGGGTAACATTTGGCAGACTTTGAAAGCAGAAGTAGAATTTTCCATGACCCAAAAAGGAAGATAAGACTACTCCAACCCCTGTTAAATTCTGTTCCCATATAAATTCTTACTGACCTTTTCCATCAGTAAAATCTTGTTTAATTAACCACTTTGTCTTCCTGAACTCTCCCTTTTACTTTGCACACTTGTTTATGGTGTTCCCAGAGCAAAAGTACTGCTGAATTTCAAGGACCTTTCCAGATCCTTCTGTGCTTTCTTGTTCAGTTCTGCTTCTGAGAGAAATCTAAGGAGTAAGGAGGGTTGCAGAAGCTCCCTCGCAAGGGTTTGAGACAGTGCAAAAGAGACGAAATTTGTGTTCCTGGCTGGAGAATGTGGGAATAGCAGCGAAGAGTTTGCAAGAAAGTGGTGACTTCCAGGCAAGCCTGTAAACTGCCCTCTGAGGACAGCCTTTATTCAATTATGCTTAACAATACTATTTAATGCAAACTTGTTTAAAGCGTTCAGCCCCTTGCTTGTGCAAAAGCAGCAGGCATAAGGAGCTTGGCAGGGCCTTCTGTGGAAAATATGACAGCAAAGTGAAGATACGTGTAGGAGACTTTAAAAGAAAAAAAGGAGGGGAGCATTAATGAAAAAAACCCTACCACTGAAAGGCCAAAACCCTGCTACCATAATTTGTTGCATATTTTCTGTTTCCTGGCATGTTGCGTAGTCGTACTATATGGGTTCTTGCAGCATAGCTGCTGCCACAGAAGAAGCAGTGCTTTACGCAAACGTTGGGTTACAAAGGTTGGTTTACCAAATGAGTTGCAAGAAAATCCTCTAAAATTTTTCTTTTGATTGTGATTTGACTCCTGAACAGTGCTTTCAGTAGAGAGATGCCTTATGGTACTGTTCAAAATGGAAGATCTTGTTTGTTAACAGTATGACTGCCTAAGAAAGACTGGATGTTTAAATGTATTTTCAATAGAATATTCAACTGGGTAGGTGTCAATAATATTGGGAAGTATTATAATAGATACTATTTTTAATTGTAATGGTGGAACTTTAGCCCAGTTCATTATTCTTGCTTCTACAAGCCGCTGGTAAATGCAAAGCAAGAAATGCTTGTTTCCAGTCTGTCCAAACTGGGTATTTATTGACAGTCATCAGGAATGTGGGGGCTTTTTAATAATCTGAGTAAACAAGAGATGTTGTTGTCAGGCAAATTCCTGATGGGGAGAAAATGGGGGTATAAACTAATGTAATGCAAATTAGCTTTAATCTTCATAAAAGGGAGTGACGTCTGCAGCAGGCATTCAGGTTTCCTATGGGAAAAGCCCAGGCAAGTGTTTATGCCTCATTTTTTTTAAATTAGTCTTAAAAATACTAGAGGGCCTACATCAATCACTGACCTGTGTGTCAAGAATTCTCTAGCTGGGACTCAAGTGAGAAGCTTCTGCTTGTGTAGTTTGGTGCTGAGATTTATCATGTTAAGGTTGTTTGGCTGACAACGTAAATCTCATCAGAATTAATGAGATCCAGCGGCTTAATATTTTGGTTATACCTGTGTCTTCTACAGAAACGATAGCAGATTCTACAGCTCTTAAGTTTATTTGTTGAGCACTAGTTGCAATCCTCCTCCCTGTTTTTTGAAACAGAATGAGTTAAACGATGTGCGTTTAAACAGGTGGCTAGTCTGTGAAACAGTGGAGTGTAAGTAGCTACTACCTGAAGTAAAATCTGTTATTGTTTATATTTTTGTTTTCAGGTTCCTGCCAACTTGATGACATTTGAATAATAGGCGAATTCAAAAGAACCATCTCATAACTGAGAACGAGGTCCTGATGAAAAATGTGCCAGCTGTATTCTGTGCCAGAACAGAGCCCATCAACTCGATCTCTGAACTCTGGAGCCCTGAACAAAACCACTAATGATTGGGGAGCAGAGTCCCCCAAATTAAAAATGGAGTTGCAACATGAATTGCCATGGACCATGCTTCGTTATATTCTCTGAACTGACCTGTGGAAACCACTGCCTTAAAGAATGAAAGGAAAAACAACATGAGACACCAAACAGTGTGTGTGAAACTTCTGGCGGTGCTGTGCTTGAGTAAAATAGATTGTAGCTAGTTTGAGTTTCTTTTAACTTTATACTAATTTTGAATATAACTCACCTTTTTAGGCATTCTTAAGAAAACAAGTGAACCTGGTATTTGAGAGTTGTATAAAAGCTATGTATGGACCGGGTAAAAGAGGTACTACGCGTTTGAAAGATGTTGTTTAGACTATACTATACCAGGAATTCTTGATGGAAGCTTATCCCAGGCACGCTTAGCCTGGAGCAATGTTATTTCTCTCAGACCTACGAGTATAAGAAATGTTAACAACTGCAAGTTTAAAATAGCAGTAAGCTTGCAAACCTTAGTACTGTATGGGAGCCATATTCCCTATGAGTGGCACAAAGGCCGAGCACTTAGACGCCAAAAATTTTTTTGGTATGTTGTTACCTAATTCCTGGTTAAAAAACATAGTTCACATGGGTTTGGGTGGTCAGGGACTGTGTGTGGAAGAGAAAACTGAAAGCACTGTCGGGTCAGAACTGAGTGTTTTCTTCCCATGTGATTCTACACGTGTTATTCTCCTGCGTACGAAGGCAGAAAACCCAACATGGGGGTATAGCTCACGGAGACGTTTTACTTCTCTGGGTATCTGTTAATTATCAGTTAGGGACCACTGACAGTGTATGGTGTTTCGTATTATCACTGAAGATCTGCATTTAAAAAGATAGAGGCACAGTTTCAAGCTTTCATGTTCTTATTTGGCAATAATTGATTTTAGTATCTGTCTTGGTCAAAATAGTTGACGTTGTGTGGTATTGATAACACGGCCTAAAGCAGACCTTACGTACAGAAGCTCTTTTGATCTTCAGACAAATAATTAATTCATTAAAGGTAGGATAAGTAGGATAACCTAAGGAGAGAAAAGGTGTGGGACTACCAAAATTCCATCCTTGACAGGAGTAATTCTTGGTCACTGAAGTTACTCACGGAGAAAAACATTATGGTTGTAAAAAGGGAGCCATGCTTTCTGTGCGTGTTTTATGCTTAAGACTTTGATTCTTGCTTTATTTGGATTTCTTTGACGTCACCTAGATATAGTTTCCTGGTTGATTAGTCTTTCTTTAATCTTCAAAAATATTATCTTTGTAAAGCAAGGAAACATTGTCCAAAATATGACTCCGATATCAAAACTTTGAAGTCTGTGAAAAAGTAGTAACTGTTCCATGACATTGTGGTTTAGTGGCCGTAAATACGCTTGCAGATTCCACCATGAATACTCCTTTTTTAAAAAACAAACAAGCTACCTACCAGTCTGTGGCAGAGTTCTCTGACTATCTAATAAAGGTTTCTACTAGCAGTTACTAGTTTGAAAATGTACAGTTTGTTTATTGCACCGAAGTAGAAGCCTATAAATTCATGTTTTGGTTGTTTTCCAGAGTCAAATTAATCTCTTAATGGAAATGATTGATTTCTGATGACTGGGGGGGCAAAAAAAGAAGAATAATCCAATCTCACAGTAAAAAAACAAAACACAAAACCCCCAACCCCTTCTTGGTGATGTAAAGGGTAATAGGCTGGTTTATGTTTCCAAGAATTGTTCTTGCAAATTGGCACTTGGTAGAAAGAAAACAGTAGAAGGATGCTTCTGTCAGAACTGCACCACAAGCACCATGGGAATTTGTGTCCCTTTGCAGTTTTTCTTTGTTGTTGTTTTGATGGGGAATGAATAGTCTGTTCTGATCCTGAAGTCATGTATTTTGGGAAGGGGTTACTGGTGCTGGATCCCTCTGCAATTCACGTATCTCCCAAGTTTACCCATGTTGGGTGTGTAGCAAAGGCAACATCTTCATAGCCAGCGGTGTTACTGGAGTAGACTTTGCACAACTTTAGTTTTGGGGTTTTTTATGTTAAAAATGACTTAACGTGTGTTTCTTCTCAATGACTAAGTGTTTTTTTAACAGTGTGTGTACTTTTTTTAAGCGTTGTGGATAATAGCCTGTGGATTTTGAATTTTTAAATAAGCTATTATAGGTTTATTGCAGTGTAACTGTATTTGTTCTTCTGTTAGTGAAAGGAAACGTGCACCTGGGAGCCACAGCCTGACATCACCCAGCTTTGCTAAAGACAGAGCCAGGTCACAAGGTGTCATTTATATTTTTTTATTATTATTTTTATTTTTCCAGCTGTTTTGAGTTAGGTTTTTATGGTAGGAAGATGGTGAGGGAAACAGCTCACAAATCATCATTTAGTGAATTGTTGCTCTTACCAGCTTTCATTGTTCTTCGGCCTCCACTCTTCCTTGGTTTTCTACCCACAGATAATGCTGTTTTTCTGCCCACAGATATGCTGTTTTTCGTGGGAGAAATTGAGTGTTGTGGGAGGAGTTTCTTAAAATGTGTAGCCAGTGTAACTGGAGTGAGTAATGACAATGTGGAAAACATTATTGGCACTTGTTACAATGAGTAGTTCCCTACTTTCCTGTTGTTGATCTCCTATTTAGCCACCTAGTCCTACAAGGCAACACAGAAAGACTGAAATGTTACATATTTTGAGATAATTGGTGCTCAGGAAGAGGTGGTGGATTTGTTCCCCGAGGGAAAGCTGCCTCAGCTAACCTTGGAAAGACTGACAAGTCAAATACACTGTAAAGAACATAGTAATGCTCTTTCAAAAAAATGCAAAAAACAAACAAACAAGCAAAAGACTGAAATAATTAAAACCAGTGCTGAGAAAACAAGGACAGCAACAAGCTCTCGTATTTCAGGTAAGACTGTCATCCAGACTACTTCAGATAGTTGGCAGTTTCTCTTTTGACTTTTATTTTTAATATATTGCTCGAATTCTTTACCTTGTTAATAATTGCTGAAATACTTCAGCTTATGTTTGTCACTTTCATTTCTTAAAGTTTTGATATTTAAACTAAAGATGCCCCTTTACAGTTCCCTGTTTTGGAGGCGTGTGAGCAAAAAGTATTCAGAGTAGATCTTCCTAGCAAGACTTCACATGCAAATGTTAATCGTCTGCTGCCTGCTAACCTTTTTGTTAGCCAAGCAGTCTTGGGAAAGACTGGACACCAGGGAATGTCTGGTTTATGGAACTGGTGCAGCGCATTGGAAATACGTAACATTGCACTGATTATTGATTACTTACTGCTAACTTTTATCTTTCTAACTTACTCCATGCTGCTTTTGGCTAGGTTTTTCAAAACCTGACTTCCCTTCCAGTGTTCTCAGAAAGCAAGTAAGGAGATTTATTTTTGAAAAATTCTGATAATTTGAGTAAACACAGCTCATCCCAGACACGTATTTCATTTTGCAGACATTTCATGCTAGAGGGATATTACTCAGGATATTATGATTCATTAAATATTTAGGTGCAAGTTACAGGTATTAAAATGACAAATACTAATAAATGAATGCTCATAAATACTTACATGAATGAGCTTTAGCACCCAGCTTTAAATTGTGTTAGTTAGTTCTTTTAAATTACTGTGAAAAGCATATCCTACTTAAGAAAGATCTGAAAAGGAGAATACTGCAGTGGCAGACCTTATTGTCAGCTCTGCAGCTGCATTAAGCAGCCCCCTAGTTACGCAGATGTTTTAGCCCACTGCCCGAGGAATCGGTGCCTCTTTTGGGGAATCAGTTGATTAACTTTCCTCCTCAAAACGCTACTACAGAGCACTTGAACTTCTACCAAGAAAAGCGTTTCTAGAAGCATGCATATTTGAAAACATCTTGGGAACAAAAGGAAGCATAAAAAAACCAGCAGGATTCTATTAGTTGTTTTTTCCTCACTAGAAGTAAATGCATCTAATCTAATTTTGCATGCAATATCAGCCTCCTGTATTTGCGTTTATACAATTTCAACAATAAGTCTTCCTCTTTTGGCATCAGACATAACAAATGTTAAAAGGAAATGCTTTGCTTTCCAGCAGAAGTAATTGCAGGTTTTTGTGCTGCTAAGGCACTGGAGGAGGTGAGGTCCCTTTTGATAAAAGGCAAATTGATTTTGTGGTCTTGGTTAACTCTAGCAAATCCTGTCTAAATCAAGATAAGATAAATCGTGGGATGTTGCTGCTTCTGGCTCTTTCAGTGGCATTTTTCTTCATTCTTTGTCCTTTTTTTCGGTATGCTAACTCAACAGCATTACTAGTTCCAATCTTTTCCACGGCTGGCTGCAGTATGCTGCCTGTTGCAAGGACACCAGGGCTGGTACTAAATCACATCAGTTAATTCCTCATTCTCCCTACAAGGACAAGTTTTAAAAGTTCTGTTATTACTTAAGTATTGTGCTTTTTCTTTCATTTTTTCTCTAAAAGTGGCTTGTGCATAAGGTGATTTGGCTTGGGACAGGTGTCATTAAAAGAATCTGTACGAGTGGACATTGAATTTGTCTGTAGACCGTTATCCTATTTTTAAAACCATCATTCGAATTTGTAATGCATCAAGAGAGAGTGAGTGCTTGGATTTAAGGAGGCTTTTGTCAGTGCCTTATTATTAACTTGAAGACCAATTCCTTTATTTCAGTGCTGAGAGTACCACGGTGGCAGACCTGCGAACCATGTCCTTGATGTACCAAGGGGCAGTGTTCCTTGCAGTCGTTGCATTTCTGCGGCAGTTGGTAGTTTTGGTCAATGTGAAATAGTTGTGGCTTGAGTTGCTTTAGTTGTTTGTGGCTTTTTTTCTGTTTGAATAGCCTCTTTTTAGGAAAAATGCAGAGGTATTTGGTAGCTTGGGCTTGCTCAGCTTTTATCAGACCTAGCTCAGACTTCTTCAAAATTAATTTATTTCTATTCTGGTATGTCTCTAAATGGATTTAGTAGGAGAGAAAAATTGAAGAGGTTAGTCCAAGTCATGGTCTAGACCACATGAACTTAAGACCTCACATTATTAGAAAGGAGCTTGCTTTCCTCTCTCCCTTTTTGATTTAAACATTGGAGAACATTCTTAGGAGATTTATTTCTTACAAGCTTTTTGTTAACGTAAAATAAATACTACAGGAAAAAACTGTTTGGGGAAAGAGAAGGCTTGGATAAATCTTATTCTTTCTTAATATCCCATAAGCTCAGTTATGTATATTGTATTTCTCGTGCCAACACTGTAGAGAGTACTGTCCTTCACTGAAACAACTCCTAGAGATAGTTTTAGTAGCAAGACTTTATAAGCTTCGCATGGGGAAATGAGAGAAGGAATGTGTTGTTCTTCAGCAATTAAACATCTGTTTTCCTGGAACACATCCTTATAAAAACATAGCGGTTTTACTGTAGTTCTTATAAATCCAGGTGTCAGAATGGGAAGGATAGGTTGAAAATTCATCTTATTCTTTTTAAGAATCTTGAAAGACAATAGAAGGGTTAGGTCAGAGGGGGAAAGACCAGTTACTTAGTTTAGCCGTGCCTGTTGCAGAACAGAGCTGACAAGTTTTCTTGAAGTTACGTTGCTAAGAAAAAAGGTGTATGAAATGTAATGAAATGCAGGTTGTGGCTGTTAACCTGATCTTGCTCCAGTGACTAAAAGCATCGTAAATATTCTGCTTCCTTTGTGTGTTTGATTAGCATATTATTTCTCTTTATTTGGGTAGGTTCTGGCCTTCACACGTGTTTCCTGAAGGTATTTCTTACCATTCCAAAGCTGTTCATGGATGAAACTGAAAAGCAGTATAAATGGATTAAATGTTGAAATAAAGGTTTCTAGGGTGCCTTGTTTACAGGCACTTCTAGCTCCTCGGGTACAGGAGCATATCCATTCAATTACTACTGTACTGAAGTGTGAAAAGCACCAGGAAATCGTAGACAGTGTTTTATAATAATCCTGTGAGGACCAACCATCACTGGAAGGGGGGATCAAAGTTGTCATGCAGTAAACAAGCCATTTTTAATATTCCCTGCTGGCGTGAGGCGTTCTAGAGATAGAGGGATTGCACCATGATCTCGTTGAGTGATGTGCAATTTGGCTGTCCTCTAGCCTTTTTCTTCAACTTTTTTAATACTTTACTCTGTGTGTGTGTGTGAAAATTGTGTGTTTGCATAAGCTAGTTTAAATGAATTTAAGTACAGGTTTCAAAAATCTTTCCTACTGAAATAAATGATTTAAAAGATGGCCTGTGTCTGAAGTTTTGATTTCTTGTCAGAAAGCTGCATTGATACTGCATCCAGGTTTTGAAACACAGTCTGTGACTGTCTGTCAGAATGATGCTGACATCAGCTGGAATTTTATTAGCTTTTTTCAATGAACCTCTGAAATGTGGTACGTAAACATACCATTGTCTGTTGGTACAAAAGAAATGCAAAAACTAGCTGGAAAATACAGTTCGTTTTTCAAATCAGACGAGATTTATATTTGGTTGCAGATATTCTGTTAAATGATGTGGGGTTTTTCTCTCCATGGTAGTTTACCAGTTGTTTTTTGTCTGCCGTCACTACACTTATAGATGTAATAAATTTAAACTCACTGAAAGCAGTCATCAGGCAGATTGGTTCTAAACTTAAGAAGCGACTGCATGGAAGATGAAGTAAAACCAAAGAATGAATTAATAGCTTGCAAAGCTTTGTACTGCACTGGCTTTTTGTTTGGTGGTGCTCCTCTACTTTCTGTGCCTTTTAAAATCTGGTAAGCCTTACTGAACGGGGTCATGTAGCCCTCTGTGGGAAATGCTGTGGGGTCAGGCTGGGAAATGCCTGTCAGATTGTAAGCCTTGGGGTCCTTCTCTTTTTTCCTCCTTTGTTTTGGCGTTTTTTTTCCCCCTCTTAATGGAAGAATTCATTGCAAATGGATTTACAGAGAGGGAAATAAAGTAGATTTTGGTAAACCCCCTTTTTCTTAGTTCCAGATTACTGTTGGAGGAAATGCTTTGTGCTCGATAGTGTAAAAAGAAACACAGAATTAATTAGCTGGTGATTTCTGTTTTTCTCTTCTTGTTTTTTTTTGTATTTGTTCCTTTTCAAAGCTCTTTTTGTTACTCATCAGTTTCTGGCAAACAGTTTTTCTGATGAGCTGCTTTACTAATTTGAATGCTGACTGCCTGCTCTCAGGTGGGAGCCTGAGGTTGCGAGTGGAGAGGCACAAGCAGAGTGAAGTGATTCTGGGGTCAAATGCCTCTTCTCAGAAGAGATTTTTTTTTTTTTTTTTTTTCCTCCCCTGTTTCAACTGCATCTCTGTCTATACAACAATGCTAGTGATTCCAAGTCTGGCCCTCTCTGCTGTTACCTCCATCATTTTATCTGTGAGTTCTGTCTTTCATATGCTTTCTTGCCGTTAAATACTTCAGGGCTACAGCACCTTTCTGCAGTGCCTGTTAAAGGGCACCAAACCCCTTCCTTGCTTCCCAACTGGAATGCTTTTTGTTGTGGGTATGCTTCCTGCTGTCTTTCACCAGGTGCATACGCTACTGAGTCCATCAACAAATGTTCCTTTTGAAACTGTAAAAAAAATACAAACTACTGCCTTGGTTTTGTAACTTTGTCTTTGGTTTGGCTTTTTGTCTTTTTGCGTGTGAAGGAACCGCAGTGGGAGAAGAGGGGGCTTCGTATCTGGGGGAGAAACAGAATCCAAACCACAGAGGCATGAAATAAGCTGCAAAGAGGCGGTGGTCTTCTCCCTCTTTTTGTATTAAGCTTAGTTTTTGGAAGTGAGAATGTTGGGTAACAAAAAGGTAGGTGGATGATATCCAGTTGTAAGCAGATGGTACCATTTTGGCATGAACTGTATGTCTTGATTGAACAGTGGGGAGATGTGCTTTTTTATAATAGCAGATAAATTGAATACAGAAGACCAAATCCGTGCTCTAACTTGTAAGTAGTAGTTTTATTAGCTTTCACCTAAACTGAGCAGTATTACTGAAACATACTTCCTTACATAGGTAATATTTACCTTTGCACTGGTACTTGCCTCTTTCAGTTCCACATTTTTAATTCAGTTTGGTACTTGAGGACAAAACACAGATCCCAAAGGAAAACTGCCTGCTTGCCTCCCTGAACCAGTACAGGAGACTGTCAGTTGCTGCTGTGCAAAATTAGTCTTTACTGAACATTTCTGCCTCGCTCTTTAACAGACGCAGTTTGTATGTGATGTGTATAACATGAACCGAGCATGTCAGGGACTGACTTGACAAAAAGTTCTGGCATGTAAGATGTTGCAGTGTTTATTCTGAAACATTTAAAAGGGTCTGCTCAAAGGAAACCTGCAGAGGGAAAAGTGAAAGCACGGTTTTTCCAGATTAAAAAACTGGGGTCTTTTTGTCTGTAGCAAAACACAAAATGACTCCAAGCCAGTTTTTTAAGTTAAAGACTGACCTTGTACAAGAATACAGCCAGCAACAAAGTGCTAATGTGTCTTTCGTTTTCTTTTCAGGTAGGAAAATGTTTCACTTTCCTTATGGAAAAGGGATAAGGAGCTGAACTGTTTTAAGGTCAAATAATACAGCTAAACATTTAAATAATTCATTTCTTGTTGAAGATTACAGCCAAGGTTAAACTGCGGCTTGTGTGGCTCACTACCTGACTGCAGATTTTCTTTAATGTTTTAGAACAACTGTCTGGAATATAGAAAGCAGCTTATTCTGTAGGCGAAGATATATAGAAATACAGCGAGCAAACATGAGAAGAGGGAGCCATTGCCTCATACAGGAGCAATCCCAAAGCAGTGGCTTAGAGAAGAATTTATGGTATTGTGAATAGCTCAGTCGCGTTATATGATAGAACTGGGGAAAGTGTATGCAAATTGAGTTCCCAATGCTGAAACAGCAGTATGCTCATTAATGAGTATAAACATGTATCTAAGATTTATCCAAAACAAGACGGTCTCAATGGGATAATTGTGATCTGTTATATTTCTTGGGGATATTTGCTATTGGCAAGCATTTTATGAATTCTTGACTTCTGCTGCATATCCCAAATACTGTGTGTGGGCAGTTCCTAAACCTGGGTTGCTCTTGCCGCAGTAATCAGTTCCCAACAGTATGAAATCCATAACGTTACACCAGCGCTGCTTTTGTTCCAATACCTGTATCAGAGGCCCGCAGGAAAGAATAAACCTACAGCGCGCAGATGAGGAATGAACTTTTAGCAAGGTAAGCAACTTCTAACACTTAATGACTGACTTATGTATTGAAAACTTAATACTTTCATTTTCTTAATTTCATCCAATATGATGATGGCTGCAATAATGAAAATGTTTCTGCTAATCTCTGTTTCCTTGGTGTAATCCATCAAAATGTATGTTAATGAAGATTCAGAAAACACTTCTGATAATAAAAATACTTGAGCTCTATGTTGAAAATAACCCCTCTCTAGAAGTTTACTTTTAAATGTTGGACTATTTCAGTAATCTGGATTACCGAACAGACTCACAGCCAGCACAGTTGAGAGCTGTAGGGACTTCTCAGGTAAGATTAAATAATAATTAAAAAAGTAGCTTATACCAGCACCAAAACCTTGAGTTTTGACAGCACAAGGGATTACATGGGAGCGTACAACAGCCCCACCTTCCATTGCAGAATGGATCTCTTAAAAGACTGGGTAGCAATTGAAAGGCTCAGGAATCGTCTTGGTCCTTCCAGGAAGGATCCAGTCTTTGCATGTTTGTGAGGAGTCACACACACAGAGATGCTTCATGGCTGTTGTATAGCATCCCTGAAACGCGTCAGGCATAATGGCTTGGAGAGAGCACGTTCACAGCACGTTTGGCATTCTTTTGTTTTATGTTTTTGACACTCGTGTTCTCCATAGACTTGCTCAGTTGGAAGTTAGCCTCGACTCTTGCTTCTAGTAGTCTCTGAGTACCACAGCTATAGAGAAAGGAGAATCCGTTCCTGACACCTCTTGCCTGCAGCGCTGTGCACCACTGCAGCTGTGCGAGAGGTTTCTGACTGTCAGCTGGAAGCAAGGTTGTAAATGAAGCCTACTTTTTTTTATAAATCCCACAGTGTGTTTGGGGAGTGGATAGGGCGAGGGGAGAGGTGGTGCATTGAGCCTCTGTTCTAGAAAGAATGTTTTTCAAAAAGGGATTGAAGCTGTGCATGTAAGATGATAAAGAGCAGAACCAGTGTGGCATGAATGCACCAGCTGAAAGCCAATATGAAATACGCCTGAGGCTTTGTGTTAAATCTTGGTTTACATCCTGACAGAGACATCTGTATAGTATTACTTATTTTTAGGAGTCAAAATACTTCATGTAATGTCTCCGCATAAGATTCTTGTGCACAGCTTTGCATTGAATTTGTGAGGTGTTGGAATAAGGAAACTATTTCAGGATAAATGCATTAGCCATTTGGTTATCTGAGAGTACCTGCTAGCCATTCTGTAGAGACGTATCGTGCTCGCTACTATGGTGTCTAGTAAATATTTACTAAACACCATCTTGCTTAAATCGTATTCCTCGTGCTGCTGTTCTTCCACTCACTTTCGGCTGAATGAAAGCTGTCAAATTAAGTGACCCGGTGGTTTTAAGATTTCAGGGAAAGCCGTTCCTCAAGAGTGTGGTGATGCCTCACTGCCCGAATCTTAATATCGGGAAGCGGTCACTATGTCTGCTCTTCCCATGGGATTCATCAGTTGGTCTCGGAATGCCTTGCAGAGGAAACTGGTATCGTACTGTCCTTGTGCTACAGATGGAGAAACTGAGGCACAGCAGAGTAATAGTAGTAAGTGTTGTTTTCGGTATGCAGCAGTAATAGTGCCAGGCTGGAGATTAAGCCAGCTCTGCTGAGATTATATCCAGTGCATTTTCCGATGGGTCTTAAACACATAAAAGAATCAAGCAAGAACTTGTCAGAGCACATCTGCTCCAGTGTTTCTGGCAAAAGTATATCCCTTATCCTGATTTAAATCATTATTTTTGACACTGATGATGTGTGGAGGTAAAGCCCATCAGTGGGCTGGCGGTGTCTCCCAGGCAGTCAGACCAAGAAAAACGTTGGGCAAGCTAAATCATTTAAATCCTGGTACTGCCAGGGCTGTAGGTGGGTGTACGTGGAAGTGCAGCCTCAGGGATTTCAGTGGGGCTCCATGCAGACAGAATGATCTCTTGCACTCGAAGAAGCTCATAATATCAAAACCGCTATAAGAAAATAGTCTCTAGACAAAGCTTACTGAGCTGAAGACTTTCCAATAGCGTGTCAAGCAATGCTCCCAAGAAGTGGTTACTTAAGATTAGTAATGGATTTGGATGCTGCTCCTGTTCAGCCTTCTGCCGGTCTCAGGATGGGTAAGCCACCGGCCCTTTTGCCATTTGGTTTGCAAAAAGTGACCAGGGAAAACATGAGTAAAACAGTACCTTCAAATTAAAAAGGTAATGAAAAAAATATTAATTAGGTCCAAGTATAAAAAGGAAAGTACGCAAACATCTTAATTCACCCCCATATTAGGGTCCTTTTCAAGAGTAAGAGGAGGTAAAAAAATCCTGCAAGGCTTACACATTCATTATTTTCTGTAACTCGGTGCTTTGTGTTGCCTTTTGATCCTTGAAGTGCTGCTTTTTTCAGTGCTGAATGTAAACCAGCAAATACAGTGGGATTTTTTTCCTCCTGCTGTGCATGTATGAAGAGCTTCCAAAGCAGGCTTTTGTGATGCATCAGGCTGGTTCACCTTGAGCTCATCAAGTCCTTCAGTTAAGCATGAGTTCTTTAATACACTGTTCTGCCTGTCATTTCGAGTTAGATAATGACATTGAATGCTCTGATGATATCAACCCAGTATTTGTGCCTTCAGTGTCAAGGATATGCAATGAAAATGTAATAGGCGGTTAGATTAAAGCAAAACTCTGCTGCTGGCAAGGAAATAACAAACTGGATTAAGTCAATGCTGTTTTGAATGTTGGTAGCTGGATGAATTTTAATTTCTCATGGTTTGTTTTAAAGAGCTATTCAGGCACCCAACACTCCATATTTTAAAGTTATGTTGCTGTTTTAAATCTAGTTCAGAATTCACTTTACTACTTTAAAAATGTATTATTCCTACACTTGTGAAACCTGAAGAGGCTCTTTACCCTTATCCTGGAACCCAAGAAATAGGAAAGAAACATCTAAAGTAAGAGAAGATGCTCACATGAACAAATGTGCATAAACTTGCAGTAAATAACTGATAGGTTTCACACCGTCAAGGAGGGAAAGTTTCTGTTGCAGCTTCTCAAAGGAACCGTGGGGAGCAGGTCCCTACCTGTGGGGTTTTTTGTGGGGCTTAATCAGATCATGAAAGAAATTGTACTACTGTTAGATGTCTGCAGCACCACGAGACAGCACGCAGTGATTTAGGAGGCCTCTTCTGGGCTGGGGTCTCTTACGAATATTCTCAGTGGTGAAGGAGATGTCATCTTCTAAAGGTACTTTTTAAAATACCGTATTATTTCTAGTTTGTAGGCAGTACAAAATATTAATTTGAGCCCAATTGTACTGCAGGGACAAGTATCCCTGGCTGGAATGGCGCAACTCTTACTAAAATCTGCCACTTTCTGGGAGCTCACAGGGTAGCCCAGAATTTCCTGAGATTATGCCTTCTATCGAAATTCAGGTTTCTAAGATGAACATTTTCAAGTTCTTATATCTGAACATCAAAGAACTTGAGGTTTCAAATACCTTTGAGCCTCTGACTGTCCTAATTTAAATGGTGGGGGTCTCGGCTACTTGAAAAATATGAGTTTAACTGATGCAACTTCTCTGCAGATGGACTCTGGTTCCTTTGTTAGTATTAGAAGATTAATTGGAACAAAGGATAAACATATTTTGTACATAAGTAATTACAAGCTATGGAAAAATATTCTTTTAATTTTCCCTAAAAGATCAGGCTAAAGGTTTGAAGTCATAAGACGTTTCTTGTGGTTTCTCAAATTTAAGTCATGTGAGCTGAGAACTGTAAGTGTTCCATTAGCACACGTGGAAAGTGGGATCGGAGCTGTAAAAGTATTGACACTATGTCCTATTCAGAAGTATTATTTTTTTGAAATTAAAAATTAAAGAAAACCCGCAAGTGGCTTTACAGTTAGTTGACGGTGCCAGCATGCTTTAATTTCCATTAAAACTGAAGTTGCCACGCTCCTCATTTTAAATGGAAATAGCGTTCTGCTGGTGTCACTAGTGAGCTTTATTTTCTCCCACTAAAATATGTTTGCATTAGAGTGACTTTTGACAGGAAATCCCTATGAATATGTTTGTCTTGGTGATCTGCTGCAGCTTTAGATGAAAATTGCTATACCAGCCAGCTTGTGGGAGGATAAAACTTCTTTTGCTTTTTTTCCCCACCCCTGTCAATTTAAATCCAATGTACGCTGCTAGATATTGGAATAAATGTGGTTTATTTCTGCTTGGAAGCCTGTTCTGGGAAGGCATGTCTCATCCCAATGCACAAAGGCTGTTTCTCATTTTGTTGATTTTTATTATTTATTTTTTTAAGCAATATCTGTCTTTTCTGCTGGAATGTGTCCATTAATACATGTATATAAACAAATCTGAGAAATCCTCCCATGTACCTCAGATTTCTGCTTTTCTTGTTTCCTTCTCCAGCCCTCAAAGAAGTTGCGCGGCAGTGCCAGGCTCCCCTCGGGGCTGCTTTGGGGGGATCCTTTTTGGTCCCCGTCAGCTGCTCCATATGAGCAGCTCCTGGATTCACCTATACCTTGTGCTCTGTCTTTATGAGTTTTTCCACCGTGTTAAGCAGAAGCACCCTTCTTCTAGCATGCTTCAAAACCTGCCCCTTCCACTGCCCCAGAGCACGGCTTGAGCCAGAACCTCACCAGGCATTCAGGGAATAGGATAAAGTCCGTTTTTCCATATTTTTTTTCCCATTTATTCCATTAATTTCCATTGCTGTAAGACTAGATGCTTCATCAATCTGCAGCGGTCCTCAGTAAGACCATTCCAAAAAAAGTTGTTCCCTGTGTTTTCCAGCATTGTAAGAAATGTTAGTAATCCTAACTGGAAAACAATAATAAAGTTTAGCTAATGTGGAGTACTTTCTCAGTCGATTCCTGAGAATTTAACACTTCAGTTGCATACAATAGTGTGATTTATTTATATTTTTTTTCCTTGATACAGCTTTCTTCCAAAAGGGATTGCCAAATGCTTTACAGATCGTACAGAAAAAGGGAAATAGTTTCTGGCACCGATTGGATCAGCCAATCAAGTAAGCAACCGGTTTACCCCACTCATAAAATACAGAACCTTATTTTGTTAGAACATACAAATCTTTCTGACATCAAACAAAAAGACCTATTCAGTTTAACCTGCCACTTACCAAGTTTGCCTCTGTTTTTGCAAAAATGGCCAGTGGGTTTTTAGCTATTTCAGCGGGCACGACTGTGTTATTTATATTCCTACTGAAAGGTGGTGGTTCCCATGGTGCGTATTTCCATAGCACGGCATCAAAATTCAGTGCTGATTATGCCTTTCTGCCGGTGATTTAGAAGGTACCTCCCTAGCAAAGTGTTTGGAGAAGAGGCAACATCTGTAAGAAAATCATCCCTCACCCTGGAAGGGCTGGGAGGTACGAACTCTGGGAACGTATTTCCGTAATAGCCAGTTGGTACTGGTGTCTAAATTGGTGTAGGATTAAAACTCACATGTGCTTTCTCTAGAGCTGCACTTTTGTGGCAGATGGCAAAGTCACCTCCTGGTTTTTCTTAATTTGAACTCTAGGAAAAGTGGTGACGTACTTCCAAACGGGGTTTCTGTCAGTGAGATAAAACTTTTGGGGGATCTGCTTGCCCTTCCCGGGGGAAAGCTGACTTTGCTGCCTTCTATGTGAGCACCATTTCTGTCCCACGGTGAGTTCCTGGTGCCGGAGCGGAGCTTGCTGTGTGCGGGTGGCGTAGCTGGTGCAGGGCAGTGGCACAAGGTGGGCTGGAACAGTGATGTCCCTGAAAACCCAGACCAAACACAGTGCTGGTTATCTTTCCTGCTTTTTCTGCTTGCTGCTCTCTTCCTTCTTGCCTTTTTTTTTCTTTTTTTTTTAAAGGCTGGCTTGATGTTGTATCAGATTGACACAATTAAGCGAAATCCCACTTCAGATTCCTGATGAGACACCCACACGCACACACGCACCCCCGTTTTGCATGAACACTAAGAATTTGTTTCTGTTTTGTTTCTGGTTGAGAAGCCTTTTTTCCTTCCCCCCACCCCGCCTGAGATTGTTCAAGTAATGCTGAACGGAGTGCTTAATGATTTCCAGTGCTTTCTTTTGACATTTGAGTTTTGGGGAATGAGCAATGCCTCCGCTGGGGACTTCCCTGGCAGATCCATGTCTGAACAGCCAGGGCCAGCTTCCAAGAACATTAAATTCCAGCTGCTTTTCCATCCAAGGCAAGGTTAGTTTAGTATCCCCCTTCCTCCCTGTGTCTTTACAGCAGGAGATATTCTAGCCAACGTATTCGTCATGTTGCTGAGCCTCCCTGCTGCTTGATTTATGCAGAAAGGACTAGAGAGAGAGATTCCAGAGCTGGATGCTGAGTGTGAACTACCTGCAGGTGTGCAGCAGGGCGCGATAGCCCAGCGCAGCTCCGTCCGTGCCTACGCGGCTAAAAGCTGGCTGGCCCTGCTCGCAGGCAAGCAGCACTGAGGTTACACCCCGCATCTTCAAATGCACAAAACCCAGCAGCGTTGGTGCCGTTTCGGTCGTGCAAATGAATCTGGTGGAACGCTGGAGACCTGGCTGCGTGGGAGCAGCACGGAGAGGCTAAGGTGGAGTGAGGGATGCTGAGACAGAGTTGATTCTCGCATCTGATGTCACTTTCCTCATGTGTGAGCAGCAGCGAAACAGCACGGTGAAATGCTGAGTTAAACACTAGCTACCAGTAGGTAAGGCGTGAAGGAAATCCACGTGCTCCCTCCGAAAGGTTCCCTGTTATTTTTTCATGTGCAGTTGGTGCGCTACATCAGGCAAAGTGACTTACTCCTGTTTATTGGGGTTTTTTTTTAAGATTGGTTATGCATATTTGGCTTAACACTTCAAGGGACGTAATATTCCGTGGTATAATGGACTGTTTGAGTCTCTCTTGTCAACTGGGAGTTTGAGTATGCGGCACATTTGGAAATTCAGCCCATCCTGACCCAGCAATTGGCAAAGGAGAAATCCAAACCCTATGGGTTGTTATTTAAACCTGAGATTTCTGCTTGCCTTTGTCTCATCTGGGCAGGGTAAGGTGTACCTCGTGTGCTCTTTCAGAGCCGGTTTCACATGTGCAGCCGCACGATGAAAGGCACCGCAGTGTTGTTAGAAACCCCAAATGTAGCCAGTCTCCAGCTGGTAAAATTGTCATCGTTCACAGCCTAATTGAACTACGGAAATTTACCCAAGTAGGGAGTCGGGTCCAGTGTACACAGCTGGGCACCAAGCTGAGCTCAGCA
This sequence comes from Falco cherrug, assembly GCF_023634085.1. Classification (NCBI taxonomy): domain Eukaryota; kingdom Metazoa; phylum Chordata; class Aves; order Falconiformes; family Falconidae; genus Falco; species Falco cherrug. Next base: position 6,578,747 of record NC_073708.1, read on the forward strand.
GCGATCTGTGCTCCGTCCTAAGCCCAAGCCAGCTGGGCTGCACGCAGGTATTTCTCCCAGGTAGCAGCACGGATCAATGTCCTCTTGTTCGCTTGTATCCATGTCTTCCCCCCTTCTCCTTTCCCTCTCAACCAAGCGATGCCTCACTGGCACCAGAAGGCAAAAAGGCATCGTAGATGAAAACTGATCACCTTTTTCTGGTGATTCTGAGAAAAACATTACTGCCTTTAACTTCTCCCACAGGGGTTATCATTTGTTGCATACATTTCCCTTGTTTGCAAAACCAGGATGAGTTGGGCTTGGTGTGAGTAGGGGAGAGAACAGCAACAGGTATTTAGAAGTGGTTGTTCTTCATTGATAGCACTGTCGTAGGCGAGAAAACTTAAAGGAGGTTTTGCTTAATTTTTTATTTTTCTGTGACTTTGTGGTCATAATTTTTCCCAAAGCTTGTCTGCAGATCTGTACTAGGACCCAAACCACTAAAATGCTTTAAAGTTGATCCTTTTATGCCCCTGTGTATTCAACTTGTATGGTAAAATGTTTTGGTTTTCTTCCCCCCCCCCCCCCCCCCCCCCCCCCGGAGTCTATGAGATCATTCCAGTATGGAGACTTGGCAGCTTCTCTGTATGTACAAAGACGGCTGTTTGAATGTCGGACCGAGTGTCTTTCTGGCTAAGGATAAATTATTTGGTGTGTTAAATGAGGATGTGTTGCTTTATCTGGCATGAATAAGGTTCGTTTATTATCAGTGTCCCATTGTGATTTACTTTGGACTGCAGTTTTCTATTTTTGGGGTTTTTTTAATGTTTTATTACATAAAAGCATAGATGTTGCTTTTAAACAATTTGGTAATAGAAAGGATTGTAGTAGTGAGTAAGTATGGTTGCAAGGCCAAGAAAAGGAACCGCAAAACAGAAAACAAAGAGGAGTAAATACAAAAGTAATGGTGGGATTGGAAAAAGAAGGTGAATGTTTGCTTGGGCTCAGCTGGCCATTTACACAGCGGTCTGTATAGAATTGAACAGTCGCCACCAAACAGTGCGATCTGCGAAAAAGGTGAATAGGGAATTTCATGAACGTGTAGGGCTCTCGGCAAAGGCAGAATTTACAAAAAATTAAAGAAAAATTGTTAGCACTCTTTAAATTCAGTTTTGGTATTGAAGATGCCTTGTAGCTCTCGAGAGAGAAAAATAAATAAATAAATCTGGTTCTAAAAAGAACTGCATACACAGTCCAATACTTGTGTTTATTGTCAGCTGAGAAAGTAGGTGCATTTTATAAACCAGTGCCTTCTGTTCCAGAGAGGCACTGGTCTGGAAGGCTCAGTCTTGGCTCGAGGAGGAGCAGTTTACAAAAGGATCTGCTGCTTGAACTGCTTTCATTGCCAGGGTCACGTATGCCCTCTGCGCTCCCTGCGGAGGGTAGGTGCTCTGCCCTGCCAAACTGCCCGGCATGCTGGAGAGATGGAATTCATGTTCTCTTATATATATATTTAATGAGTATTACAGTTTGATTTACAACATCTGCGTCCAACTTGAAATAGTGTTACAAAAAGCAAAACATCTGTACATACGAGCCAGAAAAGATTGATAGAGGTTTATTTGCTTCTAAATCCGCCAGCATAGATTCCCAGCGTACGCCACCTCTCTCATCGTTTTTGTTTAAGTTGCACCGGCAGCTAGTCCATCTCAATTGACATTTGTGATGCTATAAAACATAACTGCCCTGGTGTGGGCCCTTTTATTTGCACACAGTGCAAATGAGTGTCAGTAGATATTCACCTGTATTTCTTAACCTGGCAGATTGCTTTGTCTGTCACAGCAGTCGTACATGGGCCACTCGCAGCGCAAGGCTGAGCTTTTATTTGGGGCAGTCTTTGAGAAAGGCTAAACGAATATGGTAAATGCTTATTGTTTCCACATGGTGTTTGGCTGGTTATCTAGTTCCGTTCTTCATGTCAAAGGAGTCGAGAAACCAAGACGTGACTGTTAATTGCAAGGTGGGACACATTGTTAAAGCCCTGCGCTTGCTGAAGGAGAAGCTGTTCATCCTTCAGCCGTGTTTCACGCTAGAAAATAGAAATGTCAAAATGTCAAAATCTGGGCAAAAGACCCTTCTGCCTTTACTGGTAGCCCGGGGGACTGGCAGAGCTGACTTCAGGCAAAGGCAGTACGCTTTCCTTTCTGAACAGGGGAAGCAGAAAAGGATCTGGGGTAAGGTTGGAAAGGAAAACAGCTCATAGGTTTGTGGTCATTCCTCGTCTCTTACAGGGGGAGTTTCTTGATGGGGTTGGTCAACCAAAGGGTCATGTCTCTGGTTCCTCTTTCGTCTCACTGTAGCCCTGGTACTGGCAGGGCAGAATTGAAAAGAGGTGCTGCTGAGCTGAGCGTCCTGGGCTCAGGATTACTGGGAGCCCTGAAGTTCAAGGCCAATATTTTATTTTCTGTTTTCTGGAGTGGTATCTTGCCCTGTGTGTGTCAGGAGCTTGAGCTGCTGTCTTTTTTTTTTTTTTTGCTTCTTAGCAGCCGAAATTTCTTCAGCGTTTGTGTGGATTTATTTCCAAGATATGGTGCGTTGCAATGAAGTCAACATTGGGGCCAGCAAGATGAAAGATAAGCAAGCAGGAGGGGAAAGAAAAACAGAGCAGTAACCAAGAGCGCTGCCAATAAGAACTGAAGAAACACCACCAAACGGTTGGCAAAGTACCCTGTGGCTTCTTTGATAGTCCCTCATCACAAGTAATAAAACACCTCTTGAGTTGTTCTTTACCTACTGGTTGTAAATCCTAGTGTAAAGCTGCCTGTGTTTCCCGGAGTCCGGGGGACCGCACGAAAGCCTCTGCTCTCCTGGAGTCCAGCCTGCCCGGCACGTGGAGGAGCAGAAATGAAGGTGGGAAAAGTGGGAATCGCTGGATTTCTCGCTCCTTCAGGGGAAAGAAGGGGAGATTCCAGCGTGGTAGAGAGCTCCTGCACGAGTGTGAGGTCTATAGGCCGTATTTTAAAACAAAACACTAGCGCATTCAGCGTCCCTTACTTTTGCTCCAGATCACTGCAGCTGTGCTATGTATGAAGCTGTTACTGTTGTGTCTTTTTTAATGTGTTTTAAAATGCGCCTGGAGGTTTGGGGAATTTCTTATTTCTTTTATTTGTATTATTTTTTTTTTGATTCCTGCTGAAATGCTCTGCTGTTTATGTTTAAGCAAAGCCTCCAGCAGGAATGAATAAAATCAAAGAGCATCATAATCTTGAAAGGCGGATTGGAGACTGACAGATAGGTCTGGCTGAAGGAGCCTTTTCACGAGGGATGGGGCAGGCAGGGGTTTCGGGAACAGAGCAGCCCCTTTCCCTTCCTATCTCTCTGTGTGCCCTTTTCCCCGTCGTCTCTCCTGCCCCACATCTATCTCCTCTGCGTGAAGCGCATATCAAAGCCAGGGTTTCAGCAACAGTGGCAAGTTTCAGCAGCATCCAAAAAACCGAGGCTTGTTCAGCTGGGCGAGCCTGCCCGGCCCCTTGGCTGCTCGCTGCCTCTGGCTCTCCAAGAGCAGCAGTGCTGTCTCGCGCTTGGAGAAGCCACTCCTGCTCTTTTCCAGTGGAATATCTGATGAGATTTCAGTTTCCACACTATAATGCTCTTTAATTTGAGTGCAATTTTTAGCAGCCTGTTTTCACTCAAGAGCACGATTCAACTCTAAGGGTTTGTTGTTTGTTTGGTTTTTTTTTTTTCTCCCTTTGTTAAGCTCCCTGTGTCAAGTGACCTGGTGTCACATCATCGGCCCGGGCAACGCTTTTGGCCGCCAGCACGTGGGGTTTGGTAGGAGCTCCTACCTTTATCCAGGAAAGAATCCAACTAAGCGAGGCTTGTTTCTCACTATGCCACTCTCTTCCAAAAAAAAAAAAATGCGAGCCAGGCTGGGAAGCAGTGCTGCAGCAGCCCAGTCTCACGACACGTCTGTGATGGGAACATTATGGAAAAAGCTTCCTTGTGAGGAAAAGCAGCTGGCAAAGGTGGAATAATGAGTTTGTGTTTTATTTTGCTTTCTTGCATTGTGCAGTGAGGATCCGTATGAATTTTGGAGAGAGGAAAACAGAGGAAATTATAGGGGCTTTGTGTCTGTGTGTGTGTGTGTAATATCCCAGGCTTTCTTGCCTTTTTAATCCCAGAAATAGAGACCCCTGGCTATCTGAGGGAACTCTGTAAAACTTTCCAGCTAACATTACCCTGGGTTAGTGGCGTTATTAAGCATTAGCAGCAGTGGGGAGCCTGTGCTTAGATGAGACCATCAGTTTCTGGGGTGTATTTACCATCTTGTCAAATAGTTTTAACCAATTGTAGAAAAAATTCTACTGGGAGCTGCTTGTGAAGGTGAAGGTGCTTGTTTATGAAGGTCATCTGCTCGTGCTGATCTACCCAGTGATTGCTGCAGCAGGCGTTTTCTCAAATTGAGTCTGGTAAATGAAATATGTGGGTAATTTAATAACTTAGTCTTTAATTCAGGGACTGGAAGGATGCTTCTTCATTTCTTTGGTCCGCAAAGCAAAAAAACATCTTGCAAGGGCAGGGGAGGAAAGAAGTCTTGATAGTCCTGCCGGCGTGGGTTTAGCCAAGGAGATGGGAAAGGGGAACATGAGCTTGTGTGCCTTCAGCACGCTGTGTTCCCACCATCAGCCTGCTTATGGTCTCTGCTGCTGTCCCAGGCCAAGCTAAAACCACCTATCTGAGATCTTCCCTGTATGAGCTTTTCTTACATGACAATTTTGGCCAAAGATCAAGCCGTTTCCCAAAAGGCTGCCTTCCAGGAATGGCTCAATGTTGGCTTTCGGGCAGGTGTACGGATACTGAGCCGCAGACACTGTTTTCTGACTTACACTGTCTTCATAGCACGCCTGCAGATTGGTCTTTTGAACATCTCTTAATGCTGGGAGAATAACCACAGTTGGAGTTGGTTCTTTGATTCTTGTCCATGGTATTTGCATCTGGTAGTTTCAGCTGACGTAGTGTTACTCATAAAACTGTTGAGGATCTATATAGTAATACTTACTTCCCTTGTCTTTAAAGGTAGCCCTGGCCTGTAATATTCTGATAGCTCTTCAACATTTATTGATGTTTGTCATGTAAGCTCATCACATTTTCATTTTCAGGTGGCCTGTGTGGTGTTACTTCACTGTTTTATTAACAACAAAACCAAACGCACCCCTTAGAAGAATGATGTGATCCCAAGGCAGGCAAGAGGACAGGAGGCACTGATCCAGGGTAGCCCTTCCAGGCGTTCTATCTTGTATTGAGGTAAAGAAAAATCAGTATCTAAACCTCCTACCTTTTTTAGAAAAAAAAAACCAACACAAAAACCACCAGCCAAACCAGCAACAAAACAAGCCAAAACTCTGAACTGGTTTCGTTAGTATACCAAAGACTGCAGTTGAATGCATTTCTAGGCAAAAATATCAGTTGCCTTTGATACTGGACTCTGTCTTCTCTTTCTAGAGAATTATAAAACTCTTCTAGTTCTCCAAATTAGGAGAAGTGTGAGAGTGACAAACTTTTTGTCTCTTGTCAGAGTGCCTTTTCTCTAAGTACTTAAAGTACTTAAGTACTAAGTAGATTAAACAAGATGTGTCCGTGATGCTTCTGGGTTTTTTTTCATTAATTTTTAAAAACGAACAGCTGGTTTTACTGACCTGAAGTTCGAAGCTGCCAAGGAACTTTCCTATTGATTTTAACTCTTGCAAGCTTTAGATATTTCCAGAGTTGTTAGTCGGTTGGGCTTGTCTGCTTGGGGTTTTTTTCAGATAGGAAAAAAAAAAAAAAAAAAAAAAAGTAAAGGAAAATAAAAAGTAGGTCTGGAGCATCCCTTTTAGCTCAAGCAGCAAAACCAAATGGGAATGTCTGGGTTATTTCTGAACTCCACTCATGTGGACGGACCTCCTTCATGAAGGAAACAGAATGATGTCATGTGCAGCAGTGCAAGAGAGAACTGGAGCGTGCTGCCACTGATTCAGCATATCCCAGAGGTAACACGGTGGGCTAATACCCCATAATAAGGCAAAGAACTACCTGGTGCTTACATATTTTTTTTTGTATTTCAGTGTGTGCATGCATATATGTGTGTGTATATGTATTTGAGGAGCTGCTCTTACGGGGTCTTAGAAGAAAAGAATTTTAAAAGGGAGTTTTGCTTCCTTGTTGATTTCTTCTTTAATCTTTAATAAGTTCCCTTTGTGTTTTGCTGCAGAAGGTGAGGCTTTGGTCACAGGCTTGTTTGGAAGCTTTGTGCTTTGCTTTACTTTGTATGTCTAGTGTTTCAATGGATCAAAAAAAGCAAAAGCAGTTAACATTTGACCTTCCAAAGCCGGTAATGTCTTCCCCCCCCCCCCCCCTTCCCCTTTATCCTTGTCTTTTCATGGCAAAGAAACTGTAAAACATTCAGCATTTGTTTCCAGGTGATCTGTTCTTTTTCACCCTTCTCCTTCTCTCCCTGGAGATGGAGGCCCCTGCCATCCTTTGAGATGTCAGGAATTTTAGAAGATTTATGCAGCAGCATAAAAAGGCATTGGACCACGTAGCGAGGGTCAGACATATGGTAGCAATGATTGCACATCCCAGTAAAGCAGCTTTCCTGCATTTATTTGAACACATTATGAGAAATCTTTCCCAGGTAGAAAACTGCTTGCAGATACACAGTGTATTCTGATCTTACCAGGTACGCACCGTGCAAAACACGTATGGGAACAAACAAATAACTGGGGTTTTTTTGCCCAAAATAAGTTATATACATTTCTGTGTGGAAATGAGATTAAAGTCCTAATTTTCTTTCTATCTTGACTCTAACTGTTGAGAATAGCAGCCCCTCAGGTCTCTGGTAATGTAGTCTTCATCTCAAATAGGGATTCTAAAATATTTAAGCGTCTCTCTCGTGAGGCTTCTTGTTTCCTATTTGTTTTTTGTTGCTAAGCAATGCATTTATACCCTCAAACTTAAAATTTACAACTCTCAAATTGTCCCTCGGCCTTATTCTCCAAACCTCACGTCTGTAATGGGTTTTCCATCTGCCAGTTTTCCCAGGTCGCCCCATCCATCCTCAAGTCTGCAGAGGAAAAAGCCTTGTGGTTGAGGTTTCCCCACACACACACATGCTTTTTTCAGCCTCCATCTGTAATTAATTTCTTGCAAAGCCACATCTGTCTGTTTGGGGCAGGGGAAGTGGGGAAGGGGAGGTAAGAAGTGAAGTCACTCTCTCCCTTTCCCAGTAAAATGCAGAATTTGGCAAGTGCGACTGTAGTTCCTCGGGGCATTTGAGCTTCTCCCTTCCACCCTCCACCGCCAGCACCCCTGCTCCAGCGCACGCTCTTGCGGAGGGGTGAAGCGCTGCTCTTGCTCCGCCGGTAGCTCTGCCGCCCGCCGCGTGGAGCTTGTGGGTTTGGTCCATGCTACAGCCCACATCTGACGCCGCAGTGTGTTTCTACTACTGGGGTTGCTGCAAAAGCTGCTGGCATCCTTTGGAAAACTTCCTTCTGTCAATATTTGAATTTTCAAACCCCGTACTAAATAGCTGCCATGATGTTTCTTTTTTAAAGACTTAAGAAATCACCACAGCAGTCCCAGTCAATATTCCTTCTCTACCATCATGTAGTGCAGCTGTTCCAAACTCCTTTGATGTTCTGCAGACCACCAGGTGGGTTGGAGCTGGAGCAGGGCTCGCTGTGTGGCTGGTAGCCTGCCTGGTGCCCTGCTGGGCTGTGCTGGGGGCGGGTGGCAAGGACCAGCTCTCCCAGTCCGGGGGACAAACCCACAGTGCGATGGCTGCTCTGGAGTCTTGGCAAAGGTCTGCAACCAAAACAAAATAACTTTTTGTTTCAGAGTTTCTTTGGGGCGTGTGATCATCCTTGCTTTCCCCTTGAGAACTGCAGCTAGAGGAGATGTCCTCCTCTGCTGTCTCTGTGCTGGAAGTGTTGGCATTGATCCCAGAGCCTGACCTTCCAGCGGGTCACCTGTCCAACACGAGGGCCTTATCCCCTTGCGTGACCTGCCACCGTAACATCCCAACTCCTCCAGCTTCCTTCAAACCGAAAAAGTTGTTGTAACTTGGTAGAGGTAGTGGTCATCGTGTAGAACAGTCTTTGCAAAGGGCCATGGCAAGGAGGGTTGGCCACTGAGTGGAGGGGCCACTGACCAGCTTCTGACTAACCGTAACCTGGCGAAGGACCGTCTGGAGCAGCTGAGCTTTGGAAGCGAGTGTCGGGTGAAGATGAGGAGTCCTCCCACCCCATCCCGACCTCCGAGCCTGGCTGCTTGCAGAGCTTGGGGCAGATTCCTTGGAGAAAGCAAGCTGGTTGCTGGTGTAGGAGGATCATGAAAACCTTGAAACCTATAGGAAACCGGACCCCTAGGTATTTTTGGAGACCCGGGGTTACATGTCTTTGTTACTCTAATGCAGCTCAAACTCCAAGGCTGTATGGATTGAATGTGGCTGGGGTCAGCAGTGCTGATGGGGGTGTCCGGCAAGTCCTTCCCACCCGCCGCTCCGCCTGTGCTTGTTCCTGGTGGCACAGCTACTGTGCAGCCAGCTGGTGAATGAGATGGGATAATTAATCTGGGTTAAACATATGCTTACTGACTTTGTTGCCAGATCACTTTTAATCGAGGTCAATTCTGCAGTTCAGTTTACTGCACGGCCGTGCAGGCTACTGTGTCGGTGCAAGCAGAGGGCTAGCGTAGGGGTGGGAGGATAAATGGTGAGAAGCATGGCATGGGCAACTTAAACTGGTGCTTCTGCTGAAAAAATACTGCTGCCCGTCAAACTGTGCCTGATACCTAAGGCAGAGCATGTCCTCCGCAGGACTAAGCACACAACATGCTGCCTGTTTGCTGCCTGTCCCTGTACAAGCACGTGCTCGAGCATTGCTTTCAGGAAAGCTTCTTTGGGATGGTGACCTTAATATTGATGAGAACCGGCCCACTGAAGAATATGATGAAGAACTGAAATGCTGAGTAGTTAATAATTGTTGAAACTTCGTGACCCGGGATTCATCCCTGTTGCACGTTCAACAGTGGCGTGCCTACAATAATTCCCAAAATTACAGGTTCGGAGGGGAGCTATTGTAGGACTAGAAGTACTGTAGAAGGTAGGCTGGCCCAAGGGGAACCGAAGGCAGCTGCTGAGAGGGGGAGCGTTGGTTCAGGGGGTGTCCATCCTCGCAGAGCCCCCGCGGAAGGACTGAAGCCGGCTTGTGCAGTCCCTCGGAGTTTGCCCGTCGGTGGGGATATTGTGTGTCGCACCACACATCTGCCACAGCTGCCAGAGTACAGTGGGACCTTGTTTCAGCACAGCCATATTAGTAACGTGTCTGGAAAATAATTTTTGGCAAGGGTCAACTTAAACAGCTTTATTCTGCCTCGGAGTCAGCTCTCCAACAGCTTTAAAACACAGAATGGGTTGCAGCAGTCGCGTGGAGTGCCAGAGATGCTCGTTGTGGCTATGGGTCCGTCAGGGAAAGGGCACGCAGCCCTGGCTGGGTGCATGGGAGAGAGCCCTGGATCACCTGCTGGAAGATCATCCCCCAGCAGGAGCTGGGAATCCCACCAGCAAGCTGGTGGTAGGTTTGGAGTGGTGAATGTCAACCCTGTCTCAAATCCCTCTGAAATCCTCCCGTGGTCCCCAGACCACCGTGACTACGCTTTTCTGTCCCCCCATTTTAAGAGGTTTCATTTTAATGCTGGCTGTGGGAGGAAAGGGGGAGCTCTCTAACAAGCAGGCTGTGGTGGCAGCAGCTCTCTGAGGAGCAGACTCATAAAAATAATGTGGTGAGAAAATTAGTCTGATTCCAGTGTAAAATGACCCAAATTTGAAATAAGACTGACACCCTGTGGAGATGTGAGGAGAGTCCTGCAGGTCTTGCTGATCCTTGTTCCTTAGGCCAGTAATTGGATTCCTTTGTGTCCTCTCTTAGAGAAAACTTTAATTACTTTCCAGTGGAAAGTTTCCTCTTTTTCTAAGTCCAATTAAAAAAATAAAAATCCTTTCTATCTTTTCTATTAGAACTAATTCATTAATTTTTCTTTAATCTTGTAGCTAAACCCACAAAAGCTCATTTGCCAAGGAGGAGGAGGATGAGGAATATTCTACAAGTTCTGAAGAAGTTACCTGTAATGGGTTGTTTCCCAAAGGACTTTCTTCTGCACAGCGAGAAGCATTGGAGGGAATTCCATGCCTAGGTGAAGTCAGGATGCTAAGAATTTTCCTCCCAGCCTGGACTGCTATTTAAAAACACAGGAGCGAGTAAGGTTTGTCTGATTGTAAACGCGCATTTCGAATAAGCAGAGCAACAGCTTTGTGTTTCGCATGTTCTTGCTGCAAGTCGCTGGGTTGACTGTCTGGCTCTTGAGGTGCCGTTTTGTGTTTACATCTGGGCAGAGGGCATCCGAAATAAAAGGGTGAGTTTCCCTTTTCACTCTAGTTGAGCACAGGACCCCCATTTACGTGCAGGGCTAAAGATCAGAAATAGGAGGACGGTTATCGAGGAGGCTCCTGGTGATGTGAGTGCAGCCAGGCGTTGCACGGGAGCTGCTGGCAGTCTGAGAGCGTTTCCCTTTTCTCCTACGCTGTCTGAAACGCAGTGAACCTGAGCGCTGGAAGTGCATTATTCACCTCGAGAATTGCCTGGTCTAAGTAATTTCCTCCGAGGATGATAATGTGTTTAATTCTCTCGTGTTTACATCATCTGCAGAAGGGAAGAGTGAGCTAGACGGCGCTGAGTGAGGACAGAATATGCGGGAGAAATGAGTTGTGGTATAAACTCGACGGCTGCTAGAGCTGTTTGCGAGAAGTTGATCTTTGGTTCTGTGGGTAAGCGAGGCTGGATACACTTAGCGCTACGCCGTGTCCAGGAATCACTTCCCCACTGCAGGAATGACGTTGGTCAGTCGGCCATAGCGCTAGACCCTCACTCCGTCTTTGGAGATGCCTTCCATCCTGGAGGAGGTTCAAGCTCTAGCGTGTCGAAGGCTTTAAAGATACAGTCTCACTTCTCAAAATAACGGATCCTTGAGGACTGTGGCCAAATTACAGTATGGTTTTACTTAACTTACTAGCTCTGTCAACCCTCCCATGAGCTCCATACTTCCATCCCTGCCGAGATCAATATTTAATATGCTGTGCAAAGCCGCTGTGTGGGGGAGCAGTAAGCTGGCCAAGCAGTTGAGCCCTATCTCAGCCATCGGGAAGGGATTTCTGCGCAGATCCAGCGTGTCTGTCTGTAAAACGCTTTGAGATGAAAAGTATTTATAGACACTTAAAAAAAAAATAAAATCTTAGGGACTGATCCAGCTTCCAAGACTGGAAACGCTCATGGAAATAGGATTAGACTCAACATGTGAATAGCTTAGCCCCGAAATGGCTGGGCTTGCTCTCTCCCCCCCATCCCCATGCACCCAAAACCCCTCCTGGTTGTGCTCCAGCTGCAACACCCATGGCCCTGCCAGCTGCAGGTGGGGTGATGAGGGCTGCCAGTCGCGGAGATGTTCCTCCTTTTGGTGGTCTCCTGAATTTACGGCCACCAAACAGTGTCACGGCCACCTTCTGAACCACAGGGGAGAGAGGAATTCACTCTGTGTTCTGCCGCAGCTGCCTACAGCCCTGAAGGGAAACCATCAAGGGGGTGATCTGTAAGGAAGGGGGTCAGCTTGTAGCCCTGGGGGACAAACGGCATCAATCGCTCCTTTTAAATAAAGGTTGGGTAAGTTTGGGTGGCGTCCCGTCTCACCAGGAGAGGAATTGTGGAAACCTTTTTCATGAAAGCAACTCTCTCAGCCCTGGAACCGTGGCTGTCGGGTAAGCAAGCCAAGTTGGGGTCAAGATTAAGTAACTGAGAAAGACAAGTTTCCCCAGCTGATTCTCAAGCCTGCGCTTAGGATCCTTGCCCTGACCTCTCTCAAAACAGCTGAGCGCGCTTTCAGAAGGCTCACGTGAGGAATGGAGGGCTTCCATCCTGGGGGTCGGGTAAAACAGTCACGCAGAGGAGAAACACCCACGTGACGCTGCTGACAGCCTGAAAAAGTGATGGGGAGAACCCTAAGATCCCCTGCACGGCTGGCTTGGCTTGCTTTGAAGTCAGCTAGGTATGATTGAAATCATTTTGCATGATTTCAGGGTAACAGGCACACAAGAGAAGAAGAAAGGTATACAAAAGCCTGACTGGCGTGTTGTCATGGCACAGGGACTTGTTCCAGCCTCTTCACTTGCTATGAGAAGCTTGAGAATACCATTTTATTCCAATACCTCTAACACTTCCATTATTTCTAGTGAGAAAGGGAAAAATCTCCATGCTGTAGGTATTACTTCTTTCCTTTGGCACTGCCTTGCTCTGTGGAGTTTGTTTTCCAAGCAAGGCAGCCCTGCTTCTCCCTTGCTTTTTCCCAGGCTGTGCTGAACACTAATCTCTTAAATTCTTAAAAGGTTCAGAATGACGTGCACAGCTTTTATTCACTGGATTCCACCTTCCAAAAATTGATTTTGGCCACCGATGCTTCACGAAACGAGCAAAGTGGACTTGCAGTGTAATTTAAAAATACTCTGAGTTTAAAAAAAAAAATAAAAATTAATTAATCTTTCACTTCTTTCATGCAAAACATGAAACCCTAGAAAACTGCCTTGAACTCCCTGGACTGTGTTTTTGCTGTGACTGGACTGACCGATTTGAAATGGCCTCTCCAGTGCTGCAACCAGGTTTTCTGTGTGCGTGCAGCTCTGATGAGATTTTTACTGATCCTCAAGTTCTCTTTCTTCTCCCAGCACAGCCTCCGGTGGGAAGGATGCCGTTGTGCTCCACGGGAAGCCCACGCCAGCCGATGCCTGCCCTTCGTTTGACTGCTCTTTGTTTTCTTCTTCCCCAGGACCCAAGCCTCTTCCCCCTCGCCACGAGCAGGTTCGATCTGTATTGAGCTGGCTGCTGCTGCACAGGGGGGACGAGGCTGGGATTTGGCAGGAAAACTGGGAGAACTGGGGACGGGTCCGTCGGAGGTAGGCACACACATGCGCGGAGGGGCCAGTGGGGAGGCAGGGGGTATAAAATCAGCCTGTGCGATGCACGATTGCATTGCTGCGCTATTCCCTTGCCAGCCTTCCAGCTCAGGTGGAGGGGTGACATCTTAGCACTGCCTGTCAGTTACGCTGCAGATAAACACTGTTTAATTTGTAGTGACATTTAAAAGCAATTAAGGAAGTTTAAATGTTAAACGTATGCTTTTGTCTTTCCAGTTAAACACCGGTTTGGAGAGAAAAAAAAAAAAAAACAAACACCACCAAACAGCCCAAGTATTTAATTACAAAAATTACATTCTAATTGTAGAAATGTCTGACACCACTATAAAAAGATTTTTAATCTCTTGTATAAGTGCTTTAACTTCACGCTTCAGGGTGCAGTACTCCATTAAAATACTACCATGTGTAGTTTCTTACTGTAACGCTTCTACCCAGCGTTGTCTGGGGAGCAGTTGGGGTGTGCGTTCCCGAATCTGCTGCAGGCAGAATCACCCGAGGTGGCTCAAAGTGCTGGTACAAATGAACCCGGCTGATTTTTTCCCTGGAGGAGATCAGGGGGTGATGATGCAGAACTTCTCTGCGGGCAGAAATTTGGTGCTAGTGACTTCACCTGCTGGTGGTGACCAGCAGCCAGAGGGTGCGGTGGTGGGGCCTGGGGCTGGAAAGGGAGGTCTGGTGCCATCCTTCCCTCTGGATGGGTCCAGGCGAGGAGAGCAAGCCCTGCCTGGCCCGTCTGCCCCTCAGGTGCCAGCAAACCTGCTGTCAACTGATCAGGTCACCTTGACTGAGTCATCATGCATCACGCTTGCTTTTCCTGCTCGCCTGGGAGACTCCTGCGTGTCTACACGTTGCCCGAAGCCCAGATCCCATCCCCCTAATCCCAGTGCTAAGGATCTGACCTTTTTGACCGTATACTGAGAGAGCCCTTTGCTGCTTCCTAGTCACGGTGAACGCTTTCTTGTGGCACCTTTCCACTGAGCAGTGACCTTGTGGCCCTTCCTTTTGCCTAAAGGTAGCACCCCAGGGAAGGCAAGAGGGTGGCTGCTGGGTCGCACTAAGCACCATAGTAACGTGGTGGGATGCAGCCAAGCCTGGCAAGGTGAAGAAGACCCCATGCACCTAAGTGCTCCTCAGCCCACCTGCCCCATCCTTCCCCAGGCTCTGTCTCATCTCTGCTGGTCCCACTGTTTCAGGTTCTTTCACCATTCCCGGTTCACAGTATCCAAGAACTCATCTTCAGAGGTAAGTGAAGGCATCAGTACCTGCTCTTCTCACCACCACCTAGCAGGGAGAAATGGATGGGGTTGGGGGTAGCAGCTATTTAGTTGGAGTTTCTATCCGAGAGCCTGTGCTTGATACCTGACCTCAGCGTCACCCTGTCTGAATTGATTTCTGTAACTTCAGCCTATTGTTTCCATTGGCACATGATTTTATTTTATGTAGATATCTTCTGCAAAGCAACACTTCACATCGCTCGCTGGGTCTAAGTGCTGTTCTTGACTCAGGAATTTCTTTTGTGTTGCATAATCCGATTTCGGTCTGTTGCCAGGACCATACACCTCTTTGAATAGGAAGATCTGTGCAGCATCTGGTGACAGTGCGTATGTTGATTTAAAGCTTTCTCCTTCTGAGCACGCAGAGATTTTCCTGGAGCAGATAGAATTATTTAACAGCCTCTCTGGCTTCCTTCCCACACCAGCCCCAGCCTTTGAGACGGCTCTTTGACTGCTGTTCCCCCAGTCAGACCTTGTTCTCCAGCCTGAGACAGTCCTTGTTCCCATGACCTACAGGTTTTTGTAGGCAGCTCTATCAGCTTTTCCTTGATTTTCCTGGAGTCCTCTGTCTCCTTGGCAAGGGATAATGGAGCTCCTCTGCCTGTCAGCTTTGGAAGATACTGGCCCATCATGACTACCCTGCCTCCTCCTGGTCCCTCTGCCATCCACCATCCCCATCTCCTTGGCTTGTCCATAACCTAATCCAGCTGGCTGCTTCCAGCTCCTGATGTTTCTTTAGCTGTAGTCAAGTGCTTGGCACTTAAATATTAAATATTAACATTCTAATTAATAATGAAAACAGTAATTGTAGTTAGGTATAAAATTTTAATTCGGTGAGGACTTAGCAGAGATGCAGTCCATAACAATGAAACTGCGCTATTAATATATATAGATTATTTTTTTTTTAAAGTATCTTTTGCTCTAGTAATAACATTGCACAAGTATCCTGCCTCTGGATGGCTGTGAAGATGTTTGCTTGCAACGCTTGGAAGCTTGGAGCAGGAAGTCATAAAGCACTAGGTAGGATTTTTTTTCAAAGGGGTTTTAAAAAGTCCTGTTAAAAAAGGTTTTCATTCTGAGGCTTAAAAATGGAGGAGGGGAAGGGAAAATTCCTGGAAAGATATTTATTTATTTTCCATTTCAGACAGGCCAGTCTGCAACGGCAGTATTTGTTGCAGTATTGAAGTAACCAAAGATACTGCATTCAACTGTTTGTAAAGTCAGGGCAAGGCCATGGTAATGAAGATAGTGGTGTTGGGATGCGTGGTACCAAACACGCTGGGGATGCTCTGCGCAGGACATGTTAGATCCACATGCAAGATGAAACATTCCCCACCCCATTCTGCCTGTCTCTCCACAAGGGATTGCTTTCCAGCACCAGAGAAAGAAACTTTCTTTGGCTTGGAAGGAGGTGGTGGAAGCCAGATGGATCAGGATGCAACTTTCCTGATGGCCGATGCCACCGTGTCCTGGCAGTGGCAGTGTGCTCCTTCCCCCTGTTCCCTAGGTGAGAGCTGGTGCTCCCTGTTCCTGGCTCGGCTTTCAGGCCTGCTTCCTTGGCACCTCTCATCCAAGGGTCTGGGAGTGGTTTGTGTAGGAGACCATCTTCCCAGCTGATAGGACTTCTCCCTTTTCCCCACCTAAATGAAAGAAAAACATGTGATGTCTTGGCTTTGGGTGATAAAATGCAAGGTGCAGGCGGGGAGGAGGTGGATGGAGGGTGCTGGGTTGGTGAAGAACTACAGGAGGTGCCCTCAGGAGGTCTGAAGAAAGGGAGGGAAGCGACCTTCCATCGTTTGACGGACTGAGTCCCGGAGGAGGTGGAAACCGGGTCGGCAAAAGGGAGAAAAAACCGCGCAGGATCAGCACGGGAAGTGGAAACGATGGAGAAAATGTTCTGGGCAGTGAGGAACCCTGGAGGAACGGGACGGGCAGGCTGCAGGGTGGGAGCGCGTGCCGTGCCGGTGTGCCCGGGGGTGCGTGTGGCCAGAACAGCGGGGCCTTGTCTCCCCCCGCTCCGCCGCCCTCCCTGCCGTAATATTGTTCCGGGGACGTTTCCGTGCCCTTCCATGGTGCCTCCCGCCGGGGCAGCTTGGTGTGTCGCACCAGCTGCCACGCTCCGAGTAACGCCTGCCGGATCACAGCGGCTGCTACCGCCCTGTGAGCAGCGGGGGGGAAATGAAATTTAATGTTGTTTGCAATCGCCTGCGCATAGGTGCCCAAAGTCTGCTCGTGCAGGGGGGGGGACATGTATTGTTTAGGGCTGTAATGTGGTGCTAATACCCGGAGTAGCGGGGGCTGCGCAGCATCGCCGCGGCGTACAGCGCAGGTAACGGTGGTGCTGGGATACCCGCATTCCTCGGGGGTGCTGCGTGTCGCGACAGCAGGCGTTGCGCTGCGGCGCGCAGTCAGGCCTGAGGAGTTTTACTGCCCCGTCGGAAGAGCCGCTTTCCCGTGATTTCACCCCAAAGCCGCCCCCGCCGCGCCAGCGCTCCGCGGGCCCCGCCGGGCAGGACGGGGTTAACCCGCGCTCCGCCCCCATTGGCCGCCCGGCGGCGCCGCTCTCTCCGCCGCTCCTATTGGAGGCGGCCGGCCGGGGGCGCTGGCAGCCGGCCTATGGCAGGGCGCGCCGCGGCCCGTCGGCGAGCGGCAGGCGGGCGGCTCATTGGCCGGCTGGCGGGCGGCCGGCGGCGCGGGGCGGGCGCCCATTGGCGGCGGGGCGGGGGCCGGCGGCCGGGCGGCACCATGTTGGGGAGCTGGCGGGGGCCGGCGGCGGCGCCGGCCGGGGGCATGGAGCGGGGCCGCCGGGCGCGGTGAGTGCGGTGCGGCGCGGGGGGCGGCGGCGGCGGCCGCGGGGAAGCGCGGGGGGGCCCGCGGGGCCGGGGGGAGGCCGCTCCCGCGCCTGCCTGCGTGGCTCGGCGGGGCGGCGGCACCTGAGGGGCGGGCACGCCCCTGCCGCCTCGCCCTGCCCGGGGCAGCGGCCCGGGAGCGGGGGGTGCCGGGGCCAGCCCGCCGGCGGGGCATCGGGCCCGCTTCTGGGGGGGCGGCGGGGGTCCCGCGGCGGGGGCTGGCTGCCGGGTACCGGCTGAGGAGCCCCGCGGCGCGGGGGGGGAGGAGCCGTTAGAACCGTTACGGCCGTTGGCCGGGGCGCGCCGCGCAGGTGCGCAGCGGCTCCGCCGGGCTCGGGCCCGGGCCTGCCGGGGCGGGGGGGGGCGGTCCTGTGCTGCGCCGGGCGGGAACGGGGCGGCCGCGCTGCGGGTCCCGCCGCCGTGTCGGTGTGCGGGAGGCCCGGTGCCCCGCCCGGGCGGGCGCTTTGGGCCTGGCTGGGGCAGACCTGGCCGGTTACCGGCGCTCTCCCGTCTGCTCCCTCCGGCCCCGTGTTGCAGCCGGGGTGCCCGGTGCCCCCCTGCCAGCCGGGGTGCCCGTAGCCGGGGTGCGCGGTGCCCCTCTGCCAGCCAGGCCCCCCCGCAGGCCGGGCTGCCCCCCCCGGCCCCGCCGGCAGCGCGGCTCAGGGCACTGCCCGCCCGGGAGCCATGGGGTGTTCGCCGTGCGGCGGGAGTGCCGCCGCCATCGTCAAAAGCCGCGGGTTTACCGTGGGTTTAATCGTTTTTAGTTGCCATCTGTCTTTAAACCCTTCTCGATGCAGCTGCCCGTAAGCAGTGCGGCTGCTTTGCTGTCTGCGAGCAGCGGCCCGGGCCCCACCATACACGTACAGGCTTTAGGGGCTGAGCAAGCAGGGAAAACTGCAACACGTACATTCTAGTCTTGCAGCAAATACCGTATGAATAGATTCCACTTGGTACTTACCACGCAACAGCAAGTTAATACCCTGGTCTTACTTTAATTCGAAAATTACTCCCTGTACTCCTTATGTCCTTAAGCCTGACCTACATCTTTCTCCGTTGGCAGTACAGCATCTCGGGAGGGCAAGGCGGGTTTTGTTGCCTCACACAGTAACAAAGTTGGCAGCTCAATTCTGATTCCCCCAGATTTTTCGTCCTTTGCCTTGTGGTCCACAGCCTCATTTCTTGGGAGCAGGGGAGGCTGATTGGCACTATTTTGCGGCAGAGACAGGCTCGTCGCTGCTAAATGTCAGGTAGCTATATGGGCCCTGCTTAAATATTTGGTGCCCTTTTTATGGCTGAGCTGAACTAACATAGAAATGTCAGGTTCAGAAGGAAAACTACTGATTTTTTTTACCGCTTTGGCTTCGCTTCCAAGTTGAACAAGGCCCCCTAAAACATTTCCAGCTCGCTTTGTTGTTGTGGCTTATCTGCCTGGGATGGTCAGGTGGAGCTTCGTTAACTGGGATAGGAACAAGGGGCAGTTGTTCTCATAGCTCAACTAGCACGGTTTTGGTTGTTTTTGACCAGGTTCCCTCCAGCTTCGGTACCCCTGGCTCCTGCCCGCGTCTCATACCGTTCCACTTCACAGTACTTTCCGTTCCTTCCTTCCCGTGCAGCGTTTCCAGCTCCCTCCTCGTACCAGCTGTGCGCACGCTGGTTGCCCAGATGGCCAAGGCGAACAGACAACTGTTGAGCTAATGCTGCAGCCTTTCCCACAGCGCTCCCCAGCTGCCAATTTCCAATAAACTCAGAAACCCTGTCTTCAAAACATCTACTGTTCCCTCGGATGGATCCAGAAGCTTACTAGTGAAAAGTGTGATTATATAAACTTTGTTTCCATAGGAAACTGTGCTTAAAAGAAAGTTTTTCTGCGAGGAGAAAATGAAACCTGGTTTCCTGAGGACTTGTTTTGCCACCTCCTACTGTAGTAACTCTTGTCTGTCTTCTACCGCCCTCCGTCCCCCCTGTAGCTTCTCTTCCCCCAGGCCTGCGCCCAGGTGCTGCCTGTGTCCTGATGTGCCCCATCTGTATTTGTGCAGCCGGCTGAGTCAGGTGTTCCTGTTTGCCGAGTGGCCAGCCGGCCGCGGGGAAGGGCTGAGGATATATATCCAGTTGTCCTTGGCTTCTTGACGCTTCTGCCCTCCATCTGGCGGTGGTGGTTGTTAAGGCCGTGCAAGTATTCCTCTGCTGAATCTGGCAGAAATGTCGGTAACGGATTCTAAAGTTACTAAGGAATATAACGGGGCAAGGCGGACAGACAGATGGACGAAATTCTTTCATTTCTCTCAGGAGACGTGGGAGAATATATCAGGCAGTCACTGACGTTTGCAGTTGCAAGTATAGATAATGCAGTGGTTAAAATGCTTGTGAGCTTTTATATTTATCTATAGTCTGGGTCTCAACCGGGGATGCAGTTGTGTGTGCGGAAAGTTTGAGCAGAGAGTGTCGCAAAGATTTTGCCTATAGATAGCAGGGGTTTTAACAGAAAGAGAGATGGAGGAATAGCAGACAAGGAAATACGTGTGAAGCCTCATGCACTGGATTACTGAACTCGTACACAAACCAGGCAGCATACGGAGAGTGGAAGTGACAGAATGAGTCTGAAAAATCTAAACAAAGGTCTGTAGGAGCCTGCCTGTGAAAACTCAAATAGCGAGGCTTACACAGAGAGGGAAAGCATGAGCTACCGACGAGTTGGCCAGAGAGGGGAGGATAGGGAGAAAGATTGATCTGGTGAGACTGAAGTACACTTTGGGAAGAGGAAAATGGCACTACTGTATACACTGTTTCTGCAAGGCATTTTCCAGGATTTACTGGAGGACTTTTAAAGACCTTTTGATAGGAGATCCCAAAAGGCACAGTGTATTTGGAAAGAGAAAACGTGCGTTTTAAACAGGAATTAGAGCATACTTAATCATATTTATTTCACATTGGCATCTGTCTGAGCGATGATTTTTTGTGTACTTGTGCTGACAAACCAAACCTTTGCCTGCCCTCATACCTTATTTGTTACTTGGAGCATGGCAAAATCCTTGCAAATTGTACACAAGTGTTTTTGAGATAGTAGTTTTCGAGCTTCATGGTTCGTGGCATAGCCTTGATCTTGTGACTCCAATAAAAATGGTTTTCTGGGGTGTGGTCCTCTGCTAACTTTGCAGGCTGCTTACAGGAGCTGTGATTTTACTGTTGTTTGTAACAGGCGAGTTTCATGCTGTTTTTTGATCTGGGCATAAAGTGGTATGATGTTGGTATATAATGCCAGTAGGCATGCTTTAGTTCGGACGTTTGTGTGCACAGTGACCCCACTGTGCTATATAAAAGATGCTGTTATTTGGATATTGACTTGGAAGACTTTTTACTTGCTGAGAATACAGACCTGGTGGTAATGAGAGGCAAAATTGATCAGGAAATATCCCGAAGAGGTAGTGAAAAACAGGAAGCATTTCTTATGCAAACCGGCCAGTTGACTCCACTATTAAAAAGCTGGTGTGGTTGTTTATTTCTTGACTATTTTCTTTTCCTGGTTGATCAGGAGTATCAGAAAATGGTACAGAGGGAATTTAGGTTTTCTGTACTTGTGTAACATGGAGATGGAGTTTGGGTGGTAGAGCAGCGAAACTCTTTGGACTATGCCTTCCATTTAGTAATGGTAGCTGGAGATAATGCTAAGCAGAAGCTTGGGAAAAAGGAAAAAAAAAAAAAAAACCCAAACGAATAAAATAAAACCTGAAAAACCCAACCAAACAAAACGCTTGGAGTTACCTGACCTTGGTAAGAGATCAGCAGCTGCCGTCGAGCAGCAGGAGGGAATGTGTGTTGTTCTGGGACTGCAGGTACACAGGGATTACTCTGTCATTCTGTCGTGTTAGCTCTGGTCAGACACTTAAAATGTACTTCTGAAAACTTTGTCAGGGTTTTTCCTTCTCTGATGCCTTCTGGTTCCAAGAGCATCTGCTGTCATTTTGCACATCCCATGTTCCCATGACTCATGTAGAAGTAAGCGGCTACTCTGTCCCTTTTCTTCTTTTGGTCAAGTGTGAAGACCCTTGCCCTATCCTCTCACCCCTGCCAGTTTCTGGAACTGTTTCCTTTTTGGGTCTCCTTCTGAGATTTTCCCCGGGTTTATTTTTGTTGTTGTCCTAGACCCTTTTGCCCTTTGTTCCACAGAGTCCTATTCACAGCTCACCCTGGTTTTCAGTTTTTTAAAATTTTGGGGGTTTATTATTATTTCATTTGTTTCTGTGGCCACCTTTCCCATCTCTGTCCTCGTTCCAGGATCAGCTTCATGCTTCCTGAGCTTTCACAGTCCTCTTTTCCAATCTGAGACTTTTCCAAAGACTTGTCCTTTTCTTCAAATTACTTTCTTCCATAACTGTAAATATTTTCTTACACCTCAACACTGTCACTCTTGCCATCTTCATTTGAAAACGATAAAGCTTAAGTTCTTCCCACAGTAAACTTCTTCACGAGGGGCTTCATTTTTGGTGGCTTGCACAGCAGTGAGCATAATGCTGGCACCGAAGGCGTGATGTGCGGGCTCCGCAGGTAGCCTGTGAAATCGATGGCATGGCAACCTCAGGGGTGGTTTGTTGTTTGTTGGAGGAGAGCAGCTCATGACTCATTTCAGCAGATGTCAGTAAAAAGTCAGAGCCGAGTCACCTGCTGAAAGCTAGAGAGAGCAAAATCGGGGTAGGGGGTTAGTTGGGATGTCGGGAGGAATTGTGTGACTTGAGAAATGTTTGGTGAGGCTAGGTTGTTCAGTTAAGGGAATCGCTGAAATGTCTTAATAGCAAATATTTAATTTTTTTGGCAAATTCTATCTGTATCATTGGAGGTTTTCAGCCAAAATTAGGTTCAAAGCTGTCGCAAAAGATAAACTAAGTAAATGACCTTTAATTTCAGCAGTGGCTCTGGTTATATTCTCCACCCCACACCCCTAGGAAGAACACCTCTAGACAGACTCCGTGTTCTTGAAAATCAGTCTAGGAAAGTGAGTGCCCAGCCTGAGCTCCAGAGATACGGAACATTTCTGTCCTGTGCTTTAGCTGGCTAACACTGGGCTGTGAGGCTTTCTTAAAACATGTGTGTACACGTATACGTATCTCCTATATACCTATCTCATAATGAGGAGTAACCGTTCTGAAATGAACTGTGTTCTTCTGTGTAACTTCTTACAAACTCTTAATGGATTTTAAAAATGAATGAAAGCAGATCTTTATAACAGCAATGTTCAAAGTGATTTAGAATTACTAGTTTTAAGGAAGTGAAATTATGAAGTTACAGCCTGATCTCCTTTGCTCACTTCCTTAAATTTAAGAATAATATTATTATTTAGGGCTCTCCTGCTGGGCGAGTCTGTATTTGCAAGGACAAGGGCTTTCAGGTGGGGTGCATCTTGGTTGTCTGTGCTTCTCATTCTCACGCTTGCCGTGTGTGATAGGCAGATTGACCTGCTGTTTGGAGAAACGGAGGCTGCCTAAACAGAACTGAGATGAACGATGATATGTTTTAATTTCCATATAAACACGTGATTTGTTCTTTTGCTGTTAGCACAAGCACTTACTTTCCAGTAGATTAAAATCAGTATTACGCAGTTAACAGGGGACCATAATACTACTTTGAAGCATCTCTGGGACTTGGTAGCCTGCTTTTGTCCTACCCTCTACCCTTCGTGGAGATTTCTATATTGTTGTTAAGTAGCTGCTATTAATGGTTTGCATTTCAGTTTTAACTCCTTGTCATTAGGAGACTTTCACTTTCTTTACTGCTTCAGTGAACAGGTTTTATAGGAGGTATTTAAGAGGCAAAATGCATAGCTTGGGAAGGGCCAAGCTGAACTGAGCTGTCACCTGAGGCGGGACAATGACAGCGAAACAGTTCAGCTGCTAAGCTGGGCTAAAAGGCACGCTTCTGCGTCGTCACAGTGTTGTCACCTGCGAGTTGAGTGGTGCTTGGCTCTGTCGCTATGCTGAAAAGAGTGGTTTTGAAAACAGGAAGATGTGGCAGTTTGTTACCAGATTTCCTCATCCCTGTTGGTTGGGCTCTTTGTGGCTGTTCCCAAGTGGTTCAGCTGCTTCTTATTTGTTGGGCTGGCCTGGGCCATGGTTTTACCTACATGTATAAACACTCGTGCTGCTGCCAGGAGAAACACTTGTTCTTGGCCTGGTTGCGTGCCCTCAGATGCTTTTGAAACTGTGTTGGACACCAGATTGGGGGGAGGAGGGCTGAGGGAAGAAATAAATTAAGAAAAACAGTCAAGCTTTAGCACTGATCAGGTCTTTCATGGAGTTCATTCCATGAGGGTAAGAAGTACGTGGAGGGCAGGGCCGTTCTTTGGGTGGCAGTGCTGACCTGAGTAAGTTAAGGTGCCCCTCTGTAGGTGGGTACATGACGGGTCATCTCCCACTGTCGGAGCTGCTGTGCCACCCTCCCTTGGCTCTGGCTTGCACGGGTAGTGGTGTTTTGTGGTCAGATGAAACCTGTGCTGTTGGCTCAAAGAACTGCTACTAATAGGTGGTTCACACACAAATTGGAGAAAGTGGTTAATGTTTGGGTGGGTTGGCAGCCTGGATCGTTGAGCTACCTTGCAGCTGGGTTGTATGAATGCTGCCCCAATGCACGGGAAGGTGGGAGAGCCATGGAGCCGGGAGGTAGGGTGGGTCTGCTGTACGCTTAATGTAAATGGGCTTGCGTGTCCTACTGTACTAGTACTCTTATACTGCACCAAACCTGGTTCTGCACTCACGACTTGCTCAAAGAATGTGCCTTACTGTCATCTGCTGTTTGCTGCAGCCTTAGTCTTTGGTGGAGATGGACCTCAACAATGTGCTCCTTGTATCCATCATACCAGCCGTGACCTCTGCAGGCACCGCATCCACACAGACGCTGAAGGTGGCCGTGGTCTGCGTTTGGCTAGTCAGGCATAGTCTGGCTGTCCTTTGGGTGCTGCTGGTAAATTAGCTTAGCAGCTTGTTTTTCCAGTGTCATGATTAATAATGACCGGTTTATACGCTCAATATTAAATTGCATGAGAAGGCTTTTCTATATTGGTCCTGCCACAGCTCAGGATGCCTTTTGTGGGTTTCATGATTAACGTCACTTGTGCAGAGAGAAATCTGTTGCCTCTGAGTGTTCCTCGGATCTGCCTTAGTATCAGTTTCCATTTGGGTTTTGACTATGTTCAGCTAATACTGCAAAGATAATTTCTGTCCTCATAACTGAAATACAATTGTTTGTGTCTTAATGTGGTCCTTACAGCATAGACTCACAGAATGGTTTGGGTTGGAAGGGAGCTCCCCGATCCCCTAGTTCCACCCCCCTGCCCTGGGCAGGGACACCTCCCACCAGACCAGGCTGATCCAAGCCCCGTCCAGCCTGGCCTTGAGCACTGCCAGGGATGGGGCACCCACAGCTGCTCTGGGCAACCTCTGCCAGTGTCCCCCCACCCTCACAGTATAATAACTGTTCTACCTCTACCCTCCTTCAGCTTAAAACCATGCCCCGTGTCCCATCACTCCGTGCCCGTGTAAAAGCCCATCCCCAGCTGCCCCGCCGGCCCCACCAGGCACTGGTGCTGCCGGAAGGTCTCCCCGGAGCCTTCCCTTCCCCGGGCCGAGCAACCCCAGCTCTCCCAGCCCGTCTCCATAGCAGGGGGGCTCCAGCCCCCTGAGCATCTTCGTGGCCTCCCCCAGATGCGCTCCGACAGGTCCGTGCCCTTCTCGCGTTGGTGGCCCCAGAGCTGAAGGCAGCGCTGCAGGGGGGTCTCACCGGAGCGGAGCAGAGGGGGAGAATCCCCCCCCTCGCCCTGCCGGCCACGCTGCAGGGGACGCAGCCCAGGGCACGGGTGGCTCTCCGGGCTGCGAGCACGTTGCTGAACCTGTACCAGCCAAGGCTTGAGGGGTGAGACACGTCTTGCCACCTGTACAGAAAGGCAGAAACACAGATGTGGCTTTTAACTCTGTGTCCTGATTTTGGCTGGGACAGAGTTAACTTTCTTCTCAGTAGCTGGTACGATGCTGTGTTTTGGATTTGGTATGAGAATGATGTTGATAACACACTGATGTTTTAGTTGTTGTTAAGTAGTGCTTACTCTAAATCAAGGACTGTTCAAGTTTCCCATGCTCTGCCAGCGAGCAGGGGCACAAGAAGCTGAGGGGACACAGCTGGGACAGGTGACCCCGACTGCCGGAGGGATATTCCATACCATATGGTGTCATGCTCTGTATTTCAAGTTGGGGGAAGAAGAAGGAAGGGGGGGACATTCAGCCTTATGGCATTGGTCTTCCCAAGTTGCCGTTCCACGTGCTGGATCCCTGCTCCCCTGGGGATGGCCGAACACCTGCCTGCCATGGGCAGTTGTGAATGAGCTCCTGGGTTTGCTTTGCTTGTGCATGTGACTTTCTCTGTACCCGTCACGCTGCCTTTATCTCAACCCACGAGTTCTCTTGCTTTTACCCTTCCCATCCTCTCCCCATCCCGCCAGGGGGGAGCGAGCGAGCGGCTGCGTGGGGATTAGCTGCTGGCTGGGGCTAAACCATGGCACTGTGGTAGAGGTGAGGTTTCTGAGAAGAGGCACTATTAGTATTCTGGGTTTTGGGGGGTTTTGTTGTTGTTAATTTGGTGTTGAGATTGCAGATATTTTGTATGGGTTTTGTGGTTATTGGTTTTACAGTTGACTGCAGAAGATATGTGGTTAACTGCAAGGAAGCAAAGATGTTCTCATCCCCCTCTTTTTTTTTTTTTCCTTTTTTAAATGGGAAAAAAAGCTGAGTAAATTCTAGTGGCGGCAAATGAAAGACAATAAACACATTAAGCATGTTCTTTCCTTCTGTCTTATACCTTCAGGAAACTAGGCTGCAGCTGTTGTCGCTGGTTGTTGGATGCCAGAGAATCTACCTGGGAGCTTTCTCTTGAGGGACAGATCTTTAGGGAAAACCAGAGTTTCGTGGGTTCTCTTACTAATGGAAAAGTGTTTGTGAAGTTGGAGCCATCAGCTCGTACTACAATTCTCTGCAAAAGTCTTGCCTGGGGTAGTTGCAGCTGTTGTGATTCCAGCTGTATAGAGATGCTGTCAGACGATTTCCCCTTTTGTGCAGATCACTGAAAGGCTACAGGAAGACAGCAAACCCCATGTGCTTTAGCAGAAATGTTTGGGCTTTAGGATACAAGTGTACGTAAATGCAGACTTATGTTCCAAGCATAAACTGGACTTTGAGTTTGGTGGGATCTGCAGGAATGCAGTTTTGTAAGTTTGTGTTTTGTTTATTTTTAGGGGTGCCAGAAGATGCTTCAGTGGTCATACCTCTTTCACAATGCAAGTTATGAATGAAATCCATTAACTAACGTCCCCTTCCTCACCCTGATCTCCCATAGACTTCCTGTAACGCTTGGAAGAAAGGGTCAGGGGAGAAGGGTTGAAGGTCACCATGAAGCTAAAGCAGCGAGTTGTGCTGTTGGCCATCCTCCTTGTCATCTTCATTTTCACAAAAGTTTTCCTCATTGACAACTTGGACACCTCAGCTGCCAACCGGGAGGACCAGCGCGCCTTTCACCGTATGATGGCGAGCCTCCACGTGGAACTGGACCCCCGGCTCGACCATACGCTGCAGTCCCCTTGGGAGATTGCAGCCCAGTGGGTGGTGCCCCGGGAGGTGTATCCCGAGGAGACCCCCGAGTTGGGGGCTGTTATGCATGCCATGACAACAAAGAAAATAATAAAAGCTGATGTGGGATACAAAGGGACCCAACTGAAAGCTTTGCTAATACTTGAAGGAGGACAGAAGGTTGTCTTCAAACCCAAGAGGTAAATACTGCTTTCGGTGACTGGATCAATAACTGTTTTGTGTATACTTTTCTTTTTTATCTCCGTGTTGTTGCATTAATATTTAAGCTACAAATTTACATGCAAATAGAAAGTCTGTTCTGTTATTTGTGAGGCGGACAGGATAGAGCCTTGCTGGTGCTCTAGTAACATTAGGTTGCTGTGCCAGCTGCCGCTCAGGCTGTATAGCTTTGATGTGTGGAACTGCCTGCCTTTAGGTTAAAAGAATAATCACCGTGTTTAGTCCTGAGGGAGTGTTGGTGCAACCTGATGTTTGGAAGCACTGCGGAAGCACTGTGGAAGTGCAGGTTCTGGCAGTGTGGAGGCAAGTCTCGGTACCCTTTCCGAGAAAGGGTCGTGTCAAACTGCCACGAGGGGATGCAGTTGGAGAACAGGGAAGGAGTGAAAGTTGACAGTAGTCGTAAACGTAGACCTGGGTGTCTGGTGTAGCTGCATAAAGGCTGTAAAGATGGCTTGGTAGGTGAGTGAAAGCCCCTGATTTTTCTCTCTGGCGGTAGTGAATACTGAAGGAGCAATGTAAGGACGGGTGAGTAGTGATACTGCCTCTGCTTACAGTGATCCACCGGGAAATCTGGTATGATTGAACATTTATGAAGAATCTTGTGCATGCCTGCAAGTTTTTTGAACTGTTTGCCTTCAGGGAAAAGTAGAAGAAAGAAAGATGGGAAAGAAGTAAGGCAGGTGTGTTTTACTGGAGTACAGATGTAAGTGGTGTCATCACAGGATGAGTACATCTCTCTCCGAAGGATATTGGGTTGAGCAAGCATGAACTTTTCCTGTCATGTTAATAAATGATCAGAGAATGAGGAAAAATAATCTGCTCTCCACTTCTTGAATTCACAGTCCTTTTCTGTATGGTCAATTACTGGTCTGGCTGGAGCTTTGCTGTGGGGCTGGGCTGTGTTTGAACAGTGTGAACCTTTCAGGCAGTGGTCTCAGCAGCGTGACAGTTGGTGCGTCCAGTAAATGCAGGAACAAGACATGGCATTTCTGTAGTGTTTTCTGTATAACTGAGTGCCATAAAGCGTTTCACCAAGCATTAAATTACATTCCCATAATAGAATGTCTGTGCAGGCGAACACAGTGACTATGCTCCATCAAGGACGTGTGCAGCGGGGAGTGTTTATAGGAGTGCTAGGAGTTTATGGGAGTGCTAGGCAGTATGGCCCTAGCCATACTGGTAGACCAGCGTTGTGTTTGTGACTGCTAAATAGTTAGGCTTGTAGGTAGAGACTTGTTCTGGCATTGAAAGATAGTCTATTGAACTCGGTTTTGACCTGAACGGTATATCGAAGTTACTACTAAAAAACGTTCTGAGAAAACTTACTGGTTGGGGAAGAACGAATTCTCTTGTTGCCTTTGCTTTAGAAAGGACTAGGTGCCTACTGTGCATGGAAGCAAGAATTTGGTTCTTTTACCACTAAGTTTTAGCTCTGCAGCTTTCAGCATGTGGCCGTGTTCTCCAAAGCCTGCTCTAAGTATGTACAAAAGACCTGCCTTGGAGGGCATGCTCTGAGGTTTAGCTGTCTCATTTCAAAGTGACTTAAAATCCAGCCGAAATCGCTGATGATTAACAGTTGCTACCATCGCATGCCAGTGGTGTATGTGAAATAAGATGCTGGTTTGGTGTAAAGTTCCAGTTTGGCAGGAGTCTGTCAGATGCTCTACCCAAAAACTCCATACCGTCCTGCCACTGGTTAATGCCATTTTGAGCTGCCGTGCAGAGAAGCTAAAGCATTTGCTCAGACTAATGAAATGGACTGTCATCTTGCCCCACATCTTCTCTGAGCAGGGTTAAAACATCAGAGTACTGCGGCTTCTCTTACACTGTTGGTGCTACTGCTTGAACCGCAGGCCTGTTGGAAATAATCCGGTTGACACAGTTTGAGACACAGATAAAAATAAGAAAATAGGTAATCTAATTTGGCCTTCCTTTATTTGAAAATGTTATTGCATGTCACGCATTTGCTTGGTATTGATTGTGGTATTTCATGCTCATCTGAAGCACGCTTCTTCAACAGTATCTACACCTGATTCAAATGTCATGAATCTTGGAAATTTGTGTTTGCCTTGACTATTTATGTAACATTTTATTTTTTTTTAAAAAGGGGGGGAAAAAAAGCCCAACACTTCACCAAAATATACCACGGTTGTTGTAATGAGTGTCAACTTTCTGTTTCTTGCTGTCCATTATGTCTTTTCTCCACCAGAATAAAGGGTCTTTTTATATCCAGTATTGTCCTCGGGTTCATGTTTGCTGATCATCTAGCTACTAAAGATTGCATTTGGCATTTCTTCCACAATATCAGATTGTATTTTCATGTTAATCTACGATCCATTCTAACCCCAAAATCGTTTGCGCAGTTGCTGCTTTCCAGTATAAATAGCCCTCTGTTCTGTAGCTGGGTCTGTGCTCTTTGTTCTTAGATGTGACTTGGCATATGGTTGAATTAAAACCCGTTAGTCTGAATGGGCAGCGCTTCCCAAACTCTTGAGTACATTACTGACCTTTCCTCCTTATTTACTACTTCAACAGTTGGTACACTATTTAATCTCATTAATATTTTTTCCCTCTCCTACTGGCAATCATTTTCAAAGTGACCCAGAGTCTATTTAATGTAGCGCTGCTATTGCGTTTGTTACTCTGAACAGCGAAACTGATGGAAATCCTGCGTGAATCACTTTGTTTGACTTATTTCAATTACAGATATGCCAGGGATTATGTAGTGGAAGGAGAACCATACGCTGGCTATGACAGACACAACGCAGAAGTGGCAGCCTTTCACTTGGACAGGTATGGAATTACTGGGTTACTGGGTTTTATTGTGTCGGGTAAATGCTTTATCGGAGTTGGGGAAAAAGGAGCTCCTTGAATACTTCTCAGATGCGAGCTGTTTCTAACCTGCCGATATACCACACTGAGGCCAAGGATCAGCTTTTTCGTGAAACTTCTTTTCAGAGATCTGTGTGAGATTCTAACATTTGAGATTTTTGTGAAAATTTTGAAAAGGAGAGTGAGCACTGAAAGGACTGACACGTTATCTGGAAGAAATAACTTGGCCAAATGCTGTGGAAGAGTGTGAAATGCTGCACATATGTGCTGAGTTAATGTCCAGTACACTAAGAAGTTAAGCCTAATGTCTAGACTAACTATGAATCGGTGCATCCTAGAGGAGAAACAGCTCTTCATATACAGGTACCCAGGTGGGTGTGTGGGCCTGAGCTGGAGGTGCAATTACCAGAAGAAAAAACAAAGTTACAGGGAGTACAAAGAATGGGACTGAAAATACAAACACTGCATGTTGATAGCTGTGAAATACTGTTACAGATCTGCTAATAAGTTAGAGTTAATTGATTTTATTTGATTTTATAAAATCATTTGGAATAAGAAATATATTTTAATGAAACTTGTAGTTGCACAGCAAAAGCTGCTATGAAATCCTCTGTACAGCCCTGTACCAAGGCCAGAAGAATAGGTCAGAATCACCTAGTAGGAATGATTAATACTTAGACAATAGACCTAAGATTCAAGATGATTGAAGATAATTGGATACAGTATTTACAGTAGACTGGGAGAATGCTTTGAAATGTCAGAATGTAGAATTAATGGGAACTGGGGAGAAGAGTCGACTGGAACAGCTTGTAGTTACCTGCCAAGAAACCGTGAGCTTTAGTAAAAGGTAATTCCGGCAGGGGGGAGATCGCGACCACCGACTCATGTACCACCTACCCAAATCGTACCCCAGACCCATTTCTAGACTTTTCTAACCTTTACTGTGCAGAATCGGATTTGGGAGGAGGGTATGTTAATGATTTTTGGGAAATACTATGATTCTGCACAAATATTTAATGAATATGCATGAATAAGTTCTATATATGGTGTATGATTTTGAAGCTTGGTGTGCGTTGATCGTGAGAGGACTCACTCACGCACCCAGCCATCAATAAAGAAGTGTCTGCTTATCTGCATCACGTTGGTGTTGATAAGTTCTTCATTCTGAGATTTCGGTAACAATACTGCTAGAGGTGCAGTATCATCTAGAATAAATGAGCGCAGTCTTGGTCTGCTCATGGTAAGAGGACTATGGTGGCACATGGGAGAAGATTTCAGTAGAGAATTGAAGATGCAAAAAAATTTTACAGGAAGAGACTTAAAATCTTGGGGAAAGGAGTAAGGAGGGACAAATACAATAAAGAATAGAATGGCTGCACTTAAAGTGAGGTTTCTCAGCACACAAATAAGAGGCTCATCACTGTGACAGAATTCATAGGTGGTAAAGGGTAGGTTTGTTAGTCCTGGTTCATCTGTGGGATTGCACAGGCAGTGGACATTAGTATTTGTAGGGAGGTTTGGTGCTAACTACTTGTGTAATAGCCACTGCTGCTGTTGCAGTCTTGAGGCGGTTGGCCAGAATCAGGTTATTTTAAGCCCAGACAAAGGTGATGTAGCCAGATGGCTGTTGTCCATTTGTCTGTCAAGAAACACCTAGACTTCACTTCCCCTGAAAAAGCAGGAATCAAACATGGTAAAGCACCAACTCAAACTCTTCGTGGTGTCCAGCCCCCTTGTTCTTAGCTCTTCCTTGCTGTCTGTTCAGTTGTGGGTTTGTGCTTGTTTCTTTGGCCGTTCTCCTCGCTTTGTGGGTCTGCACCTCTGTATTCTTCAAGAACACCTAGCAACACCTGCCCTCAGAACTTCAGCATGTACCTTTGGTTTGAATGGTGACAGTGACACATTTTGTCCAAGGATGCCGTAGTTTCAAGAAGGATCTGAATCCTGTTGTATGTTCACAGCTAACGGGGAGGCTGTGCTAGCCGGGATAGTGGCCTTTCAGCTGTGGGTCTGAAAATACAGGGACAAGTTTTTCAGATCTAAGCTCTGTGCCTGTTTACTTGGAACACTTGTGTTTTCCTCAAGCTGTACGTAACTCTGTATTTGCTATGAGTTTTGTCTTTATGCATACCTGATTTGTTCAGGCAGATGTTTGGTGTTGCCCTTTCTTTGAGGTATTTTATACTTATGGAAGGGAGTGGACTTGTTGAATATCTAAAACCCCTGCTATTAGAGTGGCTGTCCCAGTATGTCTGTGGAATGCGGATCATTCCCTTTTCAGGCTCTTTTTCTGAGATGCAAAGGCTACCAAAAGGATGTCAAAAGTACGTTGGGAGAGTTGGGGCTGATACACTGATGTTTGTACTCCTCCTTTAAGCACTTTTAAAATACCATTACAAATACTCAAGTCATTTGTGGTCACAGACCAAAGGCTGTGGCAGACGTGGGAGTGGAACCTGGATCTTGTGTCTGCAAGTTTTATAATTATTCTTCCCACCTCTTTTTTTTCCAGACGTTTTTCAGGCATTCAGTTTTGTTCTACCATTCTCTCTTCCCTTCTCTCCCCTCATGTCAAATGAGATAACTCCTTGATTGTTTACATTCAAGTGTAATTGAACTGGGCTTAAACATAACATTGTAATAGATGGTAATTCCCACAAATTATAAATGATCTTTCCAGGTGACCGGCTCAGAGGCCATATGGTTACTGCTTCAGCCTGCACCCAAGACAGATGATGGATATTTCTGGTATGGGGTCTGATTTCTGAGTTGGAGCATGGTGCATCCTCTGTTGCTCTGCTGCAAATGCTTTAATAGTGTCACTGATGGCTTATAAAGCAAGTTTAACATCCAGGCACTTAAGAAAAATTAGTTTCCTTACTTCACCTTGGAGCCCTGCAGCAACCTCCTCCCTTCTCCAACTTCATTCTTTGGTCTGTCATCTCGATGTCAGACAACAGCACAGAGACTGTGGTTTGGTTTTGTTTGAATTTAGAACTGCTGCCTATGTTGCACATTCTCATGATGTGGTTTTTTTTCCCCCCAAATCAGAATTCTGGGTTTCCGACGAGCTCCGCTGGTGGTTGGGAGGTTTGTGAATCTACGTACGGAGATCAAACCGGTAGCCACGGAGCAGCTTCTGGGCACCTTCATGACTGTGGGTAAGTGGAGGCTGTGGATTGTGCAGCCCAGTAAGACAAATTTGTTTAATGGGGAGAAGGAGCTGTGGGACTCTGGTACAGCGACAGAACAGTTAACTGTGATGCTGGAAGCTGCTGAGTCTCTTCCTCTGCCAAGAGTGATCTTAACGCTTGTATAACCCCATTTGGTGGGGAAGGAGGGCTCCATTTTCTCCAAATAGTTTTTCCTCTGTAACTTCTCTGTGTTCCCTCATGCTGCTGTTATGGGTGGGAATTTTTCTGAGAAAGAATTTTCTCTCTGCTGTCAGAGGTGGTTAGAAAAGTCTGTGATGAGACCTGAAAGGAAAAAAAAATACGGAATTGTATGTAAGACAAACACAGTGGTGATTTGGGATGATTTTTAGGGCTGATGCGTTGGTTGGTATTAGATGTTGTTTGTGCTCCATCAGAGTCTGCTGAGAATTTGTAACTACATGTGTCAGAACTTCCGTACGTTGTTTGCAGCAGTAATGCTGTGAAGGGCACCTAATGGGAATTCTTAATGTGAACTCCTACCAGGTGGTCATTAAGCACCAAGAAATGACTTATGCAGCAGCCTTTAAGTTCTTCAGGCTTTTATAAAATACCCAGTTATTACTTTTTTCTTTTTTTTTTTTTCCCCCCCCTAATAAGAAGACCGTAGAGGTGGTTGTTCATTACAGCTGGTAAATATGCGTGCCTGTGTTTATTTCTATTACAAGCACTGTTGGTACTCTCACCTACTAAGTTTGCCTAACACTTTCAGTTATAAGGTGTAACTTTCAGATGAGAGTAGCTCTGCCTTGCCAAACTCTTTTTGCATTCAGATTGGGTGTCTGCCTCAGGCAGACTTTACTTTTTCAAATTTCAGCCAAGATAACTAAGCAGTTTTCTAGCAGAAATGCTGACTGGAAAAGTATGGCTCCACAAAACTTCAGTGCCTTCCCATAGATAGATTCCTTGGAACCGCCTGCTGTATAGAGCATGAACCAAAGAAACGGGTGGATCTGGGGACAAGGTTGTGATCTCTTGTCAACCCCCGTTTGACCAGGTTTCTGAGTTTTTTGAAGAAAAGATGATTCGTGCGTACTCGGTGCAGATTTGCTTGAGTTGCAGCTAGAATCTCAAAGAATTCTGCCTCTGGCTAGACCTGCTGCAGGCTGCGGGTAGGAAGAGAGGCTTGCAGGGCTTTCCACACAGGTAAGAGGTCTGGTCTGCTGCAAGCTCCATGTCGATGGTAATGATCTCTCTGATGCCCTCAAGTTGTCTGACGGGGCTAGTGGGAGCACAGGAGCCAGGGCTGGATGGAGGACAGCAAAGGAGTGCTGGCTGGCTGAGGGATTGTGGTGTGTAAGGGTGGAAAGTGAGAAATGCTTTTATTTTTTCAGTGAGCTGGGCCTGGTTTGAGGAGGGTGTTGGATGCAGAGGCAAAGGAAGAAAGGGCAGGGAATAAGAGGAATGACAAGGAAGTGAGACACAGTTGAACTTTGTAGGAACATCTGTGAATATGGAACTGGAATTAACTTGGCAAGCGTCAAGCCAAGGCAGGTTAGAAGGGTGAAACAGAAAAGCTGAAAATGTTAATCTAGGCTACGTAGGTTACTTTACGCTGCAGGCTATGTAGGCCTTAACGGACTAAAGGTGGCAGGATTTCATTGTTCCTCCCTTGTCAGAAGACACTCATGAAAATGTTGACAGCTCTGCATTCCTAGATCATACAGGGATGACAGCTTGTTTGAATTTCCCCTGCTAAGTCAGCTCAAGTAACTGAGGCGTGTGGCAGGTGTCAGGGCTCCAAATCCATCTGAGTTCTGCTTAGTATTTTTTTCACTTGTCTCTTTTTGGTCAACTTTTTCAAAAAAGTGGGAAAACTGACACACGAAGCGTGAAGTTTAAAAAGCAAGCAGTGCTAAGGTTGCGAAGTCAAGGTCCTAAAGACTAGGGAGGGGTCACAAAACCTTGTTGATTGTGCAGTGTTGTATTAACTCTGAGTGACAGAAACATTAGAAAATAGATTTACTGTCTTTTGAATATTAATCCTTCATGTTCCTTTGAATTAATAGATGTCTGTTTAACCTCCTTTGAGCCTCTCCCTCTCAGCGATGGGAAGCATGACGTCAAGTGCGAGGAAATCCTGTTGCAAGGAAGGCTCTGCTGCAACAATATGCTCCTGAATTTCAGTTGGCATCCCTTGCATTAAGTTCTGCTCTTTTGATATGTATTATTTATTTTTTAAGGTAATAACACTTGCTTCTATGGGAAGTGCTACTATTGTCGGGAAACAGAACCAGCTTGTGCAGATGGGGACATCATGGAGGGGTCGGTGACTCTGTGGCTGCCCGATGTCTGGCCTCTTCAGAAACATCGGCACCCATGGGGTAGGACTTACCGTGAAGGCAAACTGGCCAGGTATGAGAGCATGATAAGGTTGTTCTTTACACATGGTAATTTGTACTAGAAATACCCTTGCAGTACAGTGGCTAATTAAGGAGCATGTGCTTTCAAAACCTAGAGTTTTCCTGACAGCTTTCTTGATATGACAATAAAAGTCAAGAATTCTAGGATGAGATTTAAATTAAAACGAACAAGAAAGAAATCTGGTTTTCCACGATACTAAGTGCTGTCCTTTTCCTGCTTCTTGGCTGGAACAAAACTCCCCCATGCAGTCGCTCCAGGCTCTGGAAGTCCCGGCTCTGGGCAAGCAGAGACTCTTCTCTTGTGCCACTAGACCTTCTTTTGACCCTGCACCTCTCTGTGGCCCACTAAAATACGGTAGCGCTGTGCTATTTTCTGCCAGACCTGATTTCATGGTCCTTGTAGTTGGCTTCAGGAGTTGTGGAGCTGTTTTAGCTTAAGTAGGTAGGCGCTGAAAAGTTCTTTGCTTTGAATACCGTCAGCGTTTGGTGACCATGCTCAGCATCTAAAGAATGCTTTTAGAGAAGAGCAAACATGGGATCTGGTAGTCTTGTACGATAGATGTAACATGTCTGAGTATTTGGGTTGGAGATATTTTTGCCATGACCAGAGCAAATGTTTTTTTCTTAGCAAATTTTTCCAAGTCTGTCCCCTGAACAAGTCATTAAAAAGATTTTTTTATTTTATTTTCTTTTTTAGCTCTTGATCTAAAATACCCGTTGATTTCCAATGATGTGATTGTTCTCGGAAAGAATCTCATCCAAAGGCTTCATTGAATTGTTTTAGAGTATTAAGTACAAAGTCTGATTTTTTTAGCAGCAGGTGTTATCTCCTTTCCAACAGGTCAACATCAGCTGTATTTAGTGCCTGGTGAATTGCAGTAATGAATGGACTCTTTCTTGGAGGTGTGGGGTTTTTTGGGGAGACTTTTGCGCCATAAACTGCCTGCTTACACTGGAGTTTACCCTGATACTTATGCTAATTTGACATTCACTGTATTTAAAACTTGCTTGCTCCTGCCTGGTTCAGATGGGGTTACGTGGTTCTGTTCTTTTGCACTTTGTCATGTCGCGCTTTTCACTTTGAGAGCAGCAGGGTGATTAAACGTTCTAGATGTCGTGCTCTCCTTTTTCTGTGTCTGGTAATTATGGAAAAATAACTCTTGTGGGATTTTTTTTTTTTTTCCTGATCTAGCTGCTTCTACTCTGTCCTGAGTTAACCTTTGGAACGTAATCCATATAGTCACATTAGTGTACATGATTTTTAATGGACGTGTAATAGATAAAATCCCCGACCTTCGAAGTCGTGTGCTAGTACAATATAAATTATCAGAAATAAATGTGGGAGAAAGGTCTGCCTTGAGAGACTGAATGGAAAATGAGAGGAGAGAGCATAGTATGTCTGAAAAATTGTTGGAAGGAGTTCAAATACTGATCTAAAGTAAAATGAGGGAAAGGGAAAGACTTGAGGGAGAGAGGGATGTAGCATAAAAGAAATGTATCCAGTACAAGGAGGGGTACATTCTGATAATGTAGCTTTGTGGATTTGTGCTATAAGTTGAATGTGAGTTGGACCTTGATGCAAAAGGGAACTAGTGACAGCATTTGAGGGAGTGTGTGTGATGTGTTAACAGAAGCATCGAGAAGATAAATTTTTGGCTGCTCTGATTTGGATAACTGGAGCAAAGATGGGATATCGAGAGCTTAGGCTCCAGACCTCCAGAAGATGGCGTGGGGTATGTGGCTGTTCTGATAGTTAAATTCTGATCTTCTCCACGCTTTTACAACTTTGTAATTTTGAGTATGTCAGTGAGCCTTTCCAGCTTGTGTTTCCTCCATTTCTGTTTCCAAGTCACAGATGGTTTAAGGCATTTCCAACTTAACTGCTATTTTGTGAAGGATCGTTTCAGTCCTTGCATGGAAGATGTTATAGATGTACTTGTTATCTAGGTTGACAGATGGAATGGATATCCACCAGAGATTTGGCTGTTTCGGTGGTGGTGTTGAATAGCTTTGAAAACTGTAAAGAAGAAAATGAGAAATTTCTCCAGCTTTGGAGAACTGAGACATGACATCCATGTTAAAGACCAGAAGTACATGCCTAGGTTACCTGTAGAAGGAGAGGAGAGAAAAGGGAAGCTGGAATCCTGCCGGTGGAGAAGAAGGTGAGATACCCTGAAAGGAAAGTAGGGAGGAAAGGACAACTGCGAGTGAAAGAGAACGAATGTACGTGAGGCCCTTCTGTTCAGGGCACGGGAGGTCATTAGTAAGCGTGATGAGGCTATTTGCATTAGACAAAATGAAGAGGGTCGCTGGAAGGCAAGACTGATGGAAGCAGGTCAGTGCAATAGAAATAGAGACCGGCCTTGGAGTCCTTAGTTAGGAAGTTAAGGCAGGCAAGTCGTGACAGTAACCATGCCATGAGGCAGCCCAGCCACTGCTGCATTGTGAGCAGCGAGGAAGCAATCTCTGACCTTGTTTTCTGTAGGAAGGTGGTGTGTAACCTTGCACTGAAACTACAGCTTGCCCCTTACGCTAGGGTGCTAGTACAGGGCTTACTCTTTCAAGAAAACACTTTTGTTTAACTCTTTCTTCTTTATATAGCCTTGACTGCTGCACTCACCTTTTCCTTATGCACTCATAAGGGAATAAAGGGACAGCTATAAATAGTGTTGGTGTGCGATGATGGAGCGTTCCTTGAGGATCTGATTTGGTTTCTCTTGACGGCCCACAGGTGGGAGTATGACGAAAGCTATTGTGATGCTGTGAAAAAGACTTCACCATATGACTCGGGCCCTCGTCTCCTTGACATCATTGACACCGCCGTCTTTGACTATTTGATTGGGAATGCTGACCGGCATCACTACGAGAGTTTCCAGGATGATGAAGGAGCCAGTATGCTCATCCTCCTGGATAACGCCAAAAGGTGAGGGTGAGGGAAATCTGGTGGCCAGGTAGTGGCGAGCACAAGGGCACACGTTTATCTGCTTTCTGTGTCTCTGTTTTCTTTCTCTCTGATTTTTTCATTATTACCTTTTGTGCTAAAAACCTAAAGCTTTCCTTCTTACCAGAAATTACCTCGCCAAGTGCTGGGGTCCTTCAAAGGCTGTGGTGCTCAGTCTGTGCTCTAGATACCGTGGCTGCTTTCGGCAAAGTCGTACCCCAACTACAGAAACCCACAAATTAGCACAGTATGACCTTTTTTCCCCCCAGGCAACTTTCAAGAGTTTGCTTGTGTCTTTCCTCCTATCCCCAGAAAAGCCCCTCACTTTTATGCTTTTAATTAATGGAAGATTAGAAACTTACGGTTTCTTATTTCCCAGTAAGTATTAGTGAGTGCCGTAGTGAAAGCAGATCTTTTCGAAAAGTGTCTCTGAATGATTTGGCATTCCCTGCCTTCTGGATATGTCTGCTCTGACTTTAAAAGGTTAGAAGTTTAAAATGGAGATAAAACTGATATGAGAGGAAAATATGATGATGTCCTGAGCGTGGATATTAACTATTACCAAAACAAAAATGGAGCATGTAGTAACTGGGAGGAACTGATGAGAAGTCCTTCTTGTGGCCAGACTAGGATGTGTATGTGTTTTAAAAGTAAGCTGTTCTGTCTTTGCTATGTTTTTTGTACAGTGGCTGGAATAGTTTAAGTTAAAAATCCTATTGAATATGCAGCCTTGTTTAAATCACAACAATTTGCTGAATTTTTCTTAAAGACACAGATAACCTATTCCACTTCCTCACAATTTAGTCCAGAGACGCCAGTTTGTTTCCCTGACGGGTGCTGCCATCTGCAGCGTCAGTGAATTTCCCCTGCTGCAGATGGGGCAGCCTCTGGTGGGTAGCGCTGGCAGCTCCTGCGCAGGGCTCTGTTCTGCTGCGGTTCTGCGTACCACTTGTACGAAGCCTGCACAGCAGTTGACACCTCTAGACAGATCCTTGCAAGGCTTGGAGTTACGATTTCTTCCCCCTTTTGCCTTTCCTATAGTGGATTCCTTCCTTCCTTCTTTCCTTTGTTTCTAATTTGCCTGCAGTGGCTGAGTTGTTTTGTCTTTATGCATCAGCCTGTTCAGTAACGCACCTTCAGTTATGTCAGCAGGATGTGTTCCACCTTGGGGCTGCTTAATTATTGCTGCTTTCAGACCGTTTTAGATGAATTTGGCAAAAATTGTCTTTCTGTAATGCTCTGGCAATGGGCTAGGAGGAAGTTGATGTGTTAAGTCACTGGAAGTGACTGTGGTAGTTGAAGGTCATTCATTTGCTTTTGTCATAATGTCATAATACCTTTCATTATGGTACGTGCTTATGACGGTATGAAAACATTTCTGATGGAGCTTTGCAGGCCCAGAAGTTAATTGTTTTTTTGAAAGCTTAAGTTAAGTGCTTTTAGCTGCTTTGAGATAAAGGGCAGGGGGACTTTTTTTTCATAGAATCACAGATCTCAAGTTGGAAGGGACCCATAAGGATCATCAAGTCCAACTCCCTGCTCCTCACAGGACTACCTAAAACTCAACCATATGACTAAGAGCATTGTCCAGACACTCCTTGGTGCCATGATCTGGGGACCCTGTTCCAGTTTTAAGGCTACTAATAGCTATTTGAGCAGCGTAATGCCAGACTCCTAGAATAAGTTATCTTCATTGAGGGGAAAGCTTTTTGTTGAAAACAGCATTATGAGCAGGTTGAAACTTTTTTTTTTTTTTAAAGAAATATTTAGGTGAGGCTTGAAATACTATGAAACCCTTTTGACAGGCCTTCCTTAGAGAGCATGATCGTGAAATGTTAAAGTTGATCACCTTGTTAGTTGAACTGTTGATCTAAGCCTGGCCATCTAAAACAGCACGTGGCTGCTGTTTCCTTCATTCCCTGTCCAGCTGTGTCAGGCAGGCAAAGCTCCCACTCTCTGTGTCCAGAATACCAATTACTCTTTTCCCTGGCTTTGCAAGATGAGCTCAATTTCTAAACTACTCTGAAGTTCATTTCTAAGGTGCCTTGGTCTGATAAAGAACTAGGTACACTGTTGTTGCTTCCGTTTACTTGGTATGTTAGCTGATGCTGTTGAGAGTTATATCTGTAATTGGGCATGGCCTGTTTACATTTTAATGTAAATTATTTGATCTGTTGGAGCGTGAAATTGCCTAGTATTGATTTTTATTTTTATTTGTTTAATTATTCACAAATGCCATTGATGTTGAGAACAACATTAGGAGTTCAGCTGGTTCACTTGGTTTTAATTTTGTTTTTCAGCTTTGGAAACCCTGCCCTGGATGAAAGAAGCATCTTGGCTCCTCTTTATCAGTGCTGCATGTAAGTGAAACGCAGGGATGCTGTTCACTTATGCGATCCTTAGGTTTGCAATATAATTAAGTTTTGAAGCCTTCTGGCAACCTGAAAATGTTCGCTTGGGCACATAGTGCTTTATTTTTTTGAGGCACGACGTTCGTTTGATGTGTTATCACTGCTTAAGAAGCCGAGAAATAAATTTTCATTAAGGTAGTAAATCAGACGGTAGGCTGTAGGAAGTAGTCTCGCCTCCAGGTCACTGGTTCAGCTCTCTCCTTAGTCAGTATGACAGGTCCTTTGCCTCTGCAGCTGTCTCCATCCAGCTCCTGCTGAATAAAAGTTCACATCACAGTTTGAGTTCTCCCTGACAGAAGCTAAGGACTCAACGTGTCTGGCAACTTAACTACCTTCATTTCCAAAGGATCTTTCTAAACAAGACCGCAGCACTGCTCAGCGTGCTCCTTTCAAAAGGAAGTTTGTAGTTTTCTTGCAGGATTTCATTTCGACTTGGGCCTTTTGAGCTGTGTTCGTTTTATTTTTCGAGACTGTGACTTGCTATCTGTTCTCCATGTTCGCTCCCTCACCAGGCCGTTGCTTCTTCTCGCTAACAAATAGATAAAAGTTCCAGGGAGAAAAATGCTGGTATATATTTCCTGCCTCTGTTATTTCAAAATAACATTAACTCCTTTAAGGCTTCCAAAATAACCATTTAGTTGAGAGTTCCTGGAGCCTGTGCTTGGAAGGTTCTGTCTCCCAAATTCTTCAGGGAACCTGGGAACTATGCGGAAAGCCTGAGCTGTCACTTCCTGCTTGAACTAAGCAAGGCTCTATGCGTGCTGTGGTATACCTGGCCTACATTCTACCAGATTCCCTTAGAAACCATGTGGAGAACAGTTAAACTAAAGTTACTTTCCAGTTCTTTAGTTTTCCTGCATTAATTTTAAATGCATATTTAATTTCCTGCTTTATGAGGATCTTTTGGAGTCTTTCTCATCTTTGTTTCTGATACCAGGCAAATGCCACATACCGATTCTTATGCATAATTGTTTTAACTATAGGTTTGTTACGACACTTGCTTATATTTCTGGTTTCCTTAGAGATCATCAAAAGCCAAGAGTGTAGACCAGTGGTGCTAAACCACAAAAATTTGAGGGAGAATCCCAAGAGACTTCACGGAACAAGACAGCTCAGATGAGCTGACACGAACAAGTTCGGTGACCAGTGAAGCGGGAAGATCGCTGCTGCGTTCACCTTCTTGGAAGTTCAGTCCTCTGACTTTGGTCCTTTGTGATCAGTTGTTGGTCAGCGATGCTCTTTCTGAGGTGACGCCAGTTTTGTGTTTGAATTAACAGCCAGACTGTCAATTTCCTTTCCTTTTCAAACTGAAAATCTTCAGGACCGAAGAACTTCCTTGCTAGCAGTTGGAAGTGGCCCTGTATAACACAGGAATTATGTCATACTAGATTCCTCCTCTTCACCTTCAGTTCTCAGGCTTCACTTAGGTCTTGCATATAATGCAGTTGTACCTGGACATCTCATCCCCAAACTGCCGGGGAATAATACTGCGATCCTGATGTAGCAGGCTCCCTTGACAGGCTGGCTCTGGGTTTGCTGGTGAGAATTCAGCTGGACAGTGGTATGATGACTGTGTTTGTCTTTCTTTTGCAGCATCCGGGTTTCTACCTGGAACAGACTTAATTACCTGAAGAATGGAGTACTGAAGTCTGCCTTAAAAACTGCTATGTCGCATGACCCCATCTCACCAGTGCTTTCTGACCCGCATCTGGATGCCCTAGACCAGCGGCTTCTCAGCATTCTGGCCACAGTGAAGCAGTGCACAGACCAATTTGGGCCAGATGTTGTGCTGGTGGAAGACAGGATGACTCTGTCTCATTTGTAATTGTAGTGGAACACAGATGAAACTCCCTTTTTAAAAACAAACAAAACAAAGTGATAGAAAAACAGCACAATCGGTTCAGAAAGGCTGTGGCCAAGATGGACTGAAATGAACAGGAAAGCTTCCGAGCCGGAGAAACAGAGGTGGCACTGGCTTTTACCTTGGGCTGACAGCGGTGAGAGGTGGCAAGTTGGAGCCTCGGGCGGCTCAGTACCCGTAATGGCATCTTGGCCGTTGTGCTGTGTCCATTGCCGGCAGTGGACGTTGCACTGGATAAAAACGGCTCTTGGTGTCGGTGGAAGCGTGCGGAACGTAGACGCCAATTTGTGGACTGAATCTAGAGGGGACAAATGTTGACGAACAGTACGATCCTCTCCCCTTCTCTTCCCCACATACACTCTGGCGAGTTTTTGTCTGATTCAGGGCTGTGCATAATCAGCTGTGAGCTGGTTAGGCATTTTACTGCTTCTTTAGAGAGAGAGGAAGTGGTGAATAAAACAATTATTAGACTGAAGAGTTGTGCCACCCCCCTGGGGGTGGGATGTTCTTCTAAATGCCATTAGGGGTGGGAGAGAGGACCTCTGCTGCTCAGTTGTCTTTTCCTCGATAAAAGGCTGGGAAAGGGGTTTGCCTTGTACGTGGTAATGCTTCAGAGTTATTGCTGAAGGCCTATCAAAGATTGATCCACAGGGTTGGAGATTCAGGGGAGGACAGGGTGGTTATACAGCACTTGGCATCTAAGGAGTTAAAGTATGTTTCCATGTGTTCCCGTTACTGTTTTCCATTTATAAGGAATCTGGCAAGGTCTGAGTAGAGAAAATACCCTTGCAGTCCTGTGTCCGTATTAACCAAACTTTCATTATCTTGTAGCTGAGGAGGAGGAGGACAGAATCTGTCCGTGGAAGCAGGTTCCGTTTCGCGAAGTCATGCTGCTTACTGTGGGCCTGCTTTAAGGTGGGGGGTCTGGGGGCATTGCACTGTGGGGGGAGAGGTGTATTGCTGGGCTTCCCAGTAACCCACAGCTGTGGGCCAGGCCCTGGGGAGTGGAGGGAACCCTGAGCTGTGGTCTGGCTTCATCTCGTACGCAGAGAGCACGCTGTTGTCCCCGCAGCTCCCTGCTGCTCTTAGTGGGGCACCGGCAGGTTATTCAGTCCCACGGGTTTACCTGGTGGCTTGTGGCTGAGCTTGGCTGCTGCCAGAGCTTCCAGTAAGTTTTCTGCCTTTCCCAGCTGCTTCCCCTAACCCCCGCTGCCATGTTCTGACTGGGGTGGGCATTCGGGGTTCTCACTCCTAGCGGTTTTGCCATAGATAGGGGAGAGTTGGTGTAAGTTGGCTTTTCAGGGCAGACTTGTAGCACTTATTTTGTGCTAGTCCTGTCACCCTTCGGCACCGTCTGCCTGTGCTGCAGGTGAGCTTGTGGCCGTAGGACCTGTCACACTTGTTGGTCTGAATCCATGTCTAGAAGGGAAGCAGCTTCATGGTTACGTTTCCAAATTGAACAGCTTTGCATTAATTTTCGGTTTGGACGGTGTGGTCCTTAGAAGCAGGATAAGAGCTGACTTCCCAAAGCGATTGTGTATTACTGGACTTGTGAGCAAGAGCAGCAAAATGTCACTTTAAGACCTTTTCCGTGATTTGTCCGTCAAAATCTTTCTAGCTCTGCTGTAGTGTGGTGGGCAGATAAAGTGCTGTTCCTGTTGTTGCACCTGCCTGCTCAAAGGGACCTGATCAAAGAGGAGTTAGTGAGAGCTTATTCTAAAAACGCAGGTTTATTTTGTTGCAGTCCTTTTGT
This sequence comes from Falco cherrug, assembly GCF_023634085.1. Lineage (NCBI taxonomy): Eukaryota > Metazoa > Chordata > Aves > Falconiformes > Falconidae > Falco > Falco cherrug. The sequence goes on from NC_073708.1 coordinate 6,623,115, forward strand.
CATTGCATGAGCAGAGTATCTTGAAAGCCAGTGTTTATCTGAAATTGAATTTTATGTTCTGCTAGACCTCTTCTGGACTTGGCCACGTCACACAGCCACCCCTGAGCCAGGATAGGATCTGGAGTTAGTTACTGGTGTCACTGGTCAGAACTGCAATGCGCAGCCAGCTTTTAGGTCACTGGTAAGCTAGCGCCTCTTTATTGCTGCACTTGATAATGTAACACGTGCTTTAGAAGCCACGGTCCTTCGGTGAGCTTCGCCCACCGCCGTGGATTGTGCCTGGGCTCCCCCGGGGCGGCGGGAGCATGGGCAGGAGCGGCGCAGGGGTTGCCCCCGCCTGAGCCAGCCTGGTGCTTGAGCAGGACAGTTTTGGGAAGTACTGTGGGCCACAGCTGGGTGGTTAGTGAGTGCTTTTATTCGAAAGCAGAATAGGCTCATACTGAGGCATTTTGGCGTAAACTGTTTCCCAGGAAATTTAAGATGATTTACAGAAAGGCGAGAGGGCGAAGGACATGGTAGCAGCTTGTAGTATTTTTAAAAGCATGTTCTTCTCTTTGAGCTTAATCATAAGCACTTAATATTTTGGGAAGGATCTACCAAAATTTGATGTTTTGATTTCCATACGATCACTTGACCATTTATGTTTGGTTTAATAATGGATTCCCAAAAAAGTCTTTCTGTCTTTAGGAAATTCAATGAGCGTTCAGGACTTAGTATTGCTTGTTCACGGGGCTCTAAGCTGAAGGTTTTGCCATCAGATGGAGCCTGGGGATAAGTTCTTCCCCGGTACGAACATCAGAGGTTTACAGCAGTGTATTGGTTTACTTGTGAGCAAAGGGCGTTGAAGTCCAGCATTGTTAGCAAAAGGAAGTAAGGAACGAAGAGTTGCTTTTTTCTTCCTTTTTTTTTTTTTTTTTTTTTTTTTTTTTTTTTTCATATTGATGCTTCTGGTCATTGTAAACACCACTGGAGCTTGGTGTTCTGCAGCAGGAAAGAAGAATAAATTTCTCTCTTACCCAAAATCAGGAAGATCTGATTTTGGCCTTGTGATAAACTCTGGCATTTTGGCAGCGATTGTTGTTTTGCTTGAATACAGAGCCCTGAGAAATTTTAGATTGTAACCATTGCAAAAGAAATAAGAAGCAGCATCCACATGCGAACAGGGTCTGCGTGAATCTCTGAAAAACAGCGTCATTTGTGAGGCAGGTGCTGAGCTCTGCTGATGAGGTTTTTGTGACACCTTCTAATTCTCGTTCACTGCGCACGCTGTAATCCACTGGCTCCAGATGTTACAAAATGGTTGTGTTGTGGAAATTAGTAATATCGGAGTGCTTGAAGCACAGAAATCAAGAACTAATTAAAAAGAGAGCATCATCAGCCATCTGCTATTTATCTCCTCCTTCCTAAGTCAGCAGTCAAGCTGGAGGAGGCACTGAAGTCTGCTCCTCTTCCAGCAGCTAATGAACTGGAGTGTGTCTTGCCAAACAAACTTCAGCTGAAAAATACTAATTTATTAAGAAGGTAATTTATTTGCTGTGGCAGCTGGAGCAAGATGCTCGAAACAGACACCCCTCCTGGAGCTGTCGGAGGATCGCCCCTGGGAGCAGCTGCACAAATGGAGGTTGCTAATAAGAAAACGGAACGCAATCATGACGTTCTACTTGTATCCCCCAGGGTCAGATTCTGCATAAAGCAACGTTGTGTGAATAAAGATTTTAATAAAGCAACATTGATAGATTGTTTAAGTCTCTCTCTCTCTCTCTCTCTCTCTCTCTCTCTCTCTCTCTCTCTCTCCCTCCCCTGTCTGTCTGTCTCTCTTGTTCTGACATGTGGTGGACTGAATGTTTAAAGTGTTTTGCTGCTGGTGTTCCATAGTTACTCATTTGCTAATATCAATGCCATTTATTCCGGTCACATATATCTGAGAACGGGGTCAAATGTGCAGGTTGTGTGCGAGAGCCTTGTTGGTGAGGAGAGATGTGTTGTAAGAAGAGCGTCCCAGAGTGATGCAGAAGAACAGGAGACTCTTCCGACACTTTTTGAAACCACATCCCATGGCCCCGCATCTCCCAAGCGCCTGGGCTGATTTCTTGGTTGTGCCCCAGTAGGTTGGCTTTGTTCTGTGGAGCGAGGGATGTGTACAGAGTCGGCAAGAGACGTCTGTCGGCTCGGCAGGTGTTCACGGCTGGCTTTTCCAAGCTTTTATTGAAGCCCTTGTATGAGACTGGCCAAGTAAACAGGCATCAGAACCTGTGCCCGCAGAGTGCGAGGGTTGAATCTGGCTGGTTTTCTTAACCCCCTGCAGGAGTGGTTCGGAGGTAGGAGGCGATGCCCGCAGTTGGGAACGTTGGGCATCCGGGAGGTGCTGAGAGCTGCTGTGTGCTCAGGATGGTGAGCTGCTGAGGACAGGGCACCACGGAGCCGTGCTGCTCCGGGAGGCGCGGGGGGGGGGGTGTCTGTGACCTGCTCTGTGGCGTCAGCTCCGTGTTGGCAAACAACCGAAGGGACCTGCTTTTATTTTTTTTAATTATTTTTTTTTATTTTATTTATTTCCCCGACTAGAGTTTCTCAGTTGAAACTTTGCATAGCTGAATTTTGGAAGAACTGGTTTGGGGGGGAGGATGTTCTGAGGGGTGGGGGGTGTCTCTTGGCGTTGTGTGGTGATGATTTTTCATGTTCTTCATCTCTGCTTCGGAGGTGCCAGTTTGCTCAGGGGGGAGGACGGGATTCTTTTGTGTATAAACAGTTCAGCAACTTGCAGAAACTACAGATGCTTTTAAGCTTTGAAAGGCTGAGACTGCTAGTTGGACAGCTGTTTTTAGAAGCCCCTTGTGTTACTGCTAGTGGTTGGTCTTAGTAGCAGGGGGAGAATTCGGATAACTGGAAGATGTTAAGAGTGTTTCTGATTATGAACAACTTGGAGCCAGTGGAGATCCGAAGGGTTTTGAGAATTAGCCCTTTTCCCTGAATTTCTTTCAAATCTTTCCTTACGAATTTTTATTGATTCTAAAAATTAGAAATTAAAAGAAGATCTTAGTTCCTATATTCCAAGTCTGGGACTGGTGCTCTGTTGCTTTTTCTTTGTGGAGTCTTGATACTTTTAGGAGACTGGGGATACGACTTTGTTGCGGGGAAAGGACTGCCCCTACATCCTTTATTCCCAATCTTCATTTTATTTAGTGATCTAATCTGTAGCTGTGTTGTACTGAGCTCTGGAAGGAGACTCTCTTCCTCCTCTTCCTCCTCCTCCTGCCTTCTGTCAGAGTTCATCTGTGGATGTGCAGAAGGCATTGCTATGTGGAAACTGGAAAAAAACACAAAACGATGGATACATGGCATCTCTGGACTGTCCAGCAGATACACCCTGGAGTATAAAATTGTGGATTACGAGGTTCCCTCTGCCTGTTTGCTTGTAATACGTTGTGTTAGGGGTGCTGAGTAAGCCAGGCATAACGCCGTTTTTGTGGTGCTGTTTTTCCTTCCTTTTTAGATGACACTTTCACTGTAAAGCCTGACTTGACCCAAGATGATGGATTTTTAATCAGGTGGTTGCAGCTCACCAGGACTACCTTGGAACGACCAGCCGTGAGGTGAAAAGCCGTGCGTCCTAGCATCGTCCGGGCCCTGCAGCTGCCTCTTACTGCCAGGCTGGCAGCTGGAGGAGCAGATACCACAGTGAGTGCTGCTTCAGCAGAGGAAGCAAAAAAAAAAAAACCAACCCGACACTGGAGGCTGGGGGGGGAGACACAACCCCAGCGAGCTGTACTAGGGCACTGACTGCTGTGCTTCCTAGCCCCATCCTTCCCAAGCCGCGTGTAGGCGAGTTCACCTCCATGTAGTGCGTTAGGATCTCTTCCAGTCTCCTGCAGCATCCCTTCTAATCCATGGGGATAATTTCACCCCTGAGGTCCCACGAAGGGAATTGAATTCTTCAAAGGGGGTGATTCCCACCCCCTCAGCACTTCAGTGCCTCGATAACCGCAGGGCATAGCTGGCAGGTTACTGAACAACTGGTTTTATTTTCCCTTCTAGCTTTTATGCACGTGAGCAAAGCTGACGCCCTAGGAGTTACACCATAGTACCATGGAGCTGGTGTGGTGTTGGACAGTCAGTCGTTTTATCTTTTAAAATTTTCTTTTTTCCTTTGGCACATAGAAACACCTATTTTTTTATGAAGTCTGTCCCTTTTTCCCTTTTGATAAGTTCTGTTCAGCTAAAGCACCTATCCCCAGGAGGGTAGAGCTTGAATGTTACAGCTATGCATTTTTTTATAAATATATATAAATGCTTCAATTCAGGCGCTTCAGCTAGTTTTCAGAAAGGCTGATGGCAGTTTTATTTGCTGTGACTACAGTGAGTTCGATTTTTAATTGATTTTTTTTTTTTTTTTTAACATGGGCTGGCTTTAGTTCTAAGTTATTGCAATTGGTGTTAAGGTTTTAGCTTCATTATTTTTGAAGCTGGAGAGGGCAGTCATGTTAATACCAGTATCTTTAATGCTGATGTATAATATTTACAACCACCTGTTGATGGAGATCCACTCTGCTCCATGCCTTGGCCGTGTGGGATCCTGCTCCCCACCCACCTGGATGGGTGAGTTGCCAGGCTGGATGAATTGCATTTAGTATGCTTCTTATTTTTATTGTTCTGAACATGTGGGATAACCTTGGAAAATTTTTTTCAATGTCCAAAGCATTGTGTCCTCAGCTCGGTTAGGATAAGTTATGGGTGGACTTGTCCTGATGCTCAGTAACTTGTAGAGGTGTTTGTCTCCTGTCGGAAGCCACCAGTAGGTATGGCTTAAGGTAAAGTGCAAGTTAGATGGGGCTTATCCACTTGTCATCTCCCCCCGGGGCTGAGTTGGTGTATGTGCCTGTTTGCAGAATCAGAGGCAGGCTTTGCAGGGGATACCTCGGTTCTTGTACGCGATTCCGTGGTAGTTCTGTGCTGATCTGAATTTATTTTTTTTTTCCCCTGGCTGCTTGAGTGGAGCCTACCCTGCCAGCCCCGGTGTTTGGGTGCGTGGCATGCGAAGGTGTGCCGATGTAAAACGAAACGGCATCATTTTGGGGAGTCGGTGAGGAGCCCCACACACCTGTGTCACACAGCAAGCCTGGCCCAGAGCCAGCAGCAAACCCCTTCGTCCTGGAGCTTTGATCTAACTGCTAAACTGGCCTGGCAGCAGATGCAGGCAGGCAGTGCAGGGCAGCTCCCTGTGTTGCTGCTCTGCCTCATCCCCTGCCTCCTGCTCCCTTGTGTTTTTGCGTCCCCTTGGAAGCGACCCTGCTGAACAACAACTGCCACCACCTCCTGCGTATGTGGCAGCAAAGCTTCGGCTGGGCCCCTGGGCTGCTTAAAACCCAGGTTATTTGCCTTCCCCCTGTTAGAAATTACAAGTTTTTTAGTTTTATATATTTATGGGGTTAATAAAAGGCAAGTAAACAGCGCTGGGTGTGCGGGGAGTCAGGGCTCCTGTAACACACACACGTGTTACATCAGGCAGCTGGTTTTTTACGTTCCGGAGCTAATACATATTCGTCACTACTTCTAAGAAAGGCAGGGTTATTACAATTAGTTTCTTGGGCTGAAGGCTCGCAGTCTGCCTCCCAGGCTTTGTCCTCCAGTCGGCCTTCAGTTTCCTTTTCTTCCTTCTTTGGTAGTCTCTTGGCTGGATGTCAGAGACTTGTCCCTTGCAACTGCAAAAAAATTGCAGAGAGCGTCCCGTGCAATAGTTAACCGTCGTTTGGAAACTCCTTCGTTCTCCGGTCCCCTAGATCCAGGTCCCAACGTTTGCCTTTGAAACCCTCTATTGCCACGAATTGCTGGACCGTTTCTTACTCCCCGGTGTTTGCTGCCGGTGCTGTGGGGCGGCGCGGGGGCAGAGGGGGGCTGCGGTGGTGCGGGGCCGTGGGAGCGGGCTGGCAGCGGTGTCGGGGGGCTCCCCGGGGCATCCCTCCAGCCCGCTCCCAGCGAGGGTCGGCAGGAGCTGGGCTCGGGACGGGGGCCCGGTTCCGCACCGGCCAGAGCGGGGGGGTGCCGGCTGCCTCCCCTTGGCAGCTGGGATGGGTTTCGCGGCGTGGCTCGTAGCGGGGCCCGGCGGCGGGGCTGGGACAGGCGGGCGGAGGCGGTGGCGCGGCGGTGACCCCCCCGCTCAGGAAGTGAGCTCACGGCTGGGGCGGCCCGAGCCGGCGGGCAGGGCTGGCGCCCACCCGCAGCCATGTGCCGGCACCCGGGGCTGGCCTGCTGCCTGCTGCTGCTGCTGGGCGGCGGGGGGGGGCCGGGGGACCGCCTGGGCGGGGGAGCAGGGCCCCGCGGCGGCGGGGGGAGCGTGGGGCGGGGCGAGGTACGAAGCCGTGAAGCAGCACTTGGGAGCCGTGGGGGCTCTCTCCAAGCGGTATTGGCGGTACCTGGCCTGCAAGGTGTGGCAGGAGGGCTGCGAGGAGGAGGAGGGAGAGCCCGGCCCCAGCCCAGGTAAGCACCTTCCTCCTTTCTCTCCCTCTGGCCAGAAGCAGCGGCGGCTCCGAACGCCCTGCGTGCCCCGGCACGGGGTCTGTGCCCCCCGCCCCCTCCCCAGGGTACTGCCCGGGCCGCCTCCCCCCTTACTCGCCGTGCCCCGGCTTGCCACAAACACCTATTTGGGGGGGGGGGGGGCGTGCGGGCACCTGGTGCGGCTGCCCTCAGGGGCTTATCCCCCTCCCCGCACCCCGAGCTGCCCGGCACGGCAGCTCCGAGCCCCTGCGGCCGGTCCCCTGGCGGGAGGGCAGCGCCGAACCGGGCTTGGCTCAGTGTCCACCCGGAATGCGAGAAGGTATTTGCTGGAACATCTCTGCTCAGAGCGCTGCCTTTTTTAGGCTGGAGCTTGCCTCTGGTGGGTCAGGATTACCTGGCCATCCTCTCTGCCTGGTACTGCAGCTTCAGCGAGTGCTGCAAGACGGGAGACTGCAGGATCGTCAACAACATCACAGGTGGGTGCTGTGCTGTGCTTGGGAGATGCTGAGCAGTGCTTGCCTTTGCTGCCTTTCCCTGTTGTCTCTTTTGTTGTTTGTGGTGGTGGTGTTTTGTTGGGTTTTTTTTTGCTTTTAAAACCAGTGTGCTTTAGCAAGTGATGTAAGCAAATGGCATCTCTGAGCAGGGTGCTGAGCTGGTGGGAGGGCGAGGGGCTGAGCCGAGTCCTATTCCCTGTTATTCATTTGTAGTTCTGAGGCTGAGTTTGTTCCTTCCAGTACAGCAGATCCCCAGTTTGCCACAAGCCCTGCCTTCATCCCATAGCTCCCAGGCATACGCAGGGAGATCCAAACTGGCCCAGTATCCAGCCCCCAGTGGGGAGGGCGCAGTGAGCCTGGCTGAGCCCTGCATGGGTGTCACTGCATTTTGCTGGCCCTGAGATTTCTGGTGTCCGTTCCCTCTGCCAGCAGCTCATGAGGGCCTTTGGGCTTCAGTGCTCTCTGCAGCTGCCAGATACCTCCTCCGCTTCCCAAAGGGAACAGGGAGTCAGTGGGAGATCTGTGTCTTTTTGCGGCCAGCAGCTGCTGCAGGCAGGGTGCGGGCAGCCTGTCTCACCGACCCGGTGGCTTTCGTGCCACCACTGCGTCCCTGCGGGCAGGCAGCCCCGCCAGCAGAGCGGTGTGGGCTTAGTGCCCTGCTACACCTCCTCTCCTTCCGCACCTTCAGCCCCAGCTGGGCTTGCAATAAGGCCGAGCTCTTGCTCTCTCCCCCCCAGGGCTGGAAGCAGACCTCGCCGGGCAGCTCCACGGGCAGCACGTGGCCAAAGAAGTGGTGGTGCGGGCAGTGCAAGGGTTCCTGCAGAGCCCGCGGCCGGAGAAGGCGCTGGTCCTCTCCTTCCATGGCTGGTCCGGCACAGGCAAGAATTTTGTGGCGCGGATGGTGGCCAGTCACCTGTACCGGGATGGGCTGAAGAGCATGTGCGTCAAGACGTTCATCTCGCTTTTCCACTTCCCCCATCACACGTACATGGACTCGTACAAGGTGAGAGCCAGCAGCATGGCGTGCCCCTGGGGATGGTCCAGAGTGCTGGGTCTGGCTGGGGTGGGATTCGTTTTCTTCGCAGCAGCCTGTCCGGGGCAGCGTTTAGGATTTGTGAGTAAAGCAGCGTTGATAACTGATAACACAGCGATGTTCCGGCTACTGCTGAGCAGTGCTCCTGCAGCCTCAAGGCTTCCTCCCTCTCTCCCTCTGCCCCTGTGGTCAGTGCGTTGGGGGTGCATGAGAAGTTGGGAGGGGGGACACCAAACGGGTGACCCCAGCTGACCAAAGGGATATTTCACACCATTTACCATCGTCCTTAGCAATAAAACTGAGGGGAGGGTGTTTTGGGGTAGGGGGCCATGGCTCAGAGAGTGGCTGGGCATCAGTCCGTTTGCGGTCGGTGTGAGTGGCTGCCTCCGTGTCGCTTGCTCTCTTTTCTCCCTTTCTTCTTCCCCTTCACTTACTATCTCTAATTTGACTCGCTTGTTTTAACTCTTCCTGCTCTGCGCCCTGTCCTGCTGGGTGGGAGGTGACAAGCAGGCGGCTGTGTGGTGCTGAGCTGCCGGCAGGATTAGCCCCCAGCACCCAGGCTCAGCCCCTGGGCGATGATCTGGCGGCCGTGACTGACCCCTGCCCGCCGCTCTGCAGGCTCAGCTGGAGAAGCAGATACGTGAGACTGTGCAGCTCTGCAGGCAGCCCCTCTTCATCTTCGACGAGGCAGAGAAACTTCATTTCAGCCTCCTGGACACCATCAAGCCCTTCATGGCTCACTACGACCACAAGAGCCAGGTGGATTACCGGAGATCCATCTTCCTATTCCTCAGGTGATTTCTGGGTCCCCAAAGGGATGGGGAGGAACAGGGAGATGGGATTTATCTCCTGAGGTGTGTGACAGGAGGGGCTCAGGCTGCAGGGGAGGGGAAGATGTCTGGCTCCTCCAAGAGGCGGTTGCCTCCATGGTCAGTTTTGCTGCTTTGTCCCTCGGGCAGGGGATGTTTTGCCAGGTCCTGGGCTGCCACTTGAATCCTTGCCCTGGACCTTTGCTGCTGGTGGGACTCCTGCCATGTGCTCTGCCCTTTAACCTGGATTTGCAGTGGTGGCTTGCTGAGAGTTTGGTGTGGAGCCGAGTGTCACCTGCGAGGTCAATGGCATCCCAGCCAGGACAGGGGGCTGTCGGGGATGGAGGATTCTGCTGGCTCCTGATCCCCCCCGGGGGGAGAAAGCAGCTGCCCCAGAGGCTGAGCTGGCGGGGTGGAAGATGGCTGTATAGGTGCCTGTAGAAAGGGGCTTTGGGATGGAAGCTGGTTCCTCCATGGGCTGATGTTTCAGGTGCTGATCCTGCACAGCACACCTTGCCTGGCTGGCAGAACTGCTGAGGCCTGTCACGGGGGGGCTGCTGGCAGCCCCTCTCTGGGGGCGCGCACGTTGAGTGCCTTCCCTTCTGTGTCCGCAGCAATCTCGGTGGGAACACCATCAACGAGGTAGCCCTGGACTTCTGGCGAGCGGGCCGGGCGCGGGAGGAGATCTCCGTGGAGTTCCTGGAGCAGCGGCTGCGGCTGGAGCTGCAGGAGCCTGCAGGTAAGAGCCGGGCTCGCTGGCGGGACGCGGTGGGCAGGCTGCCCCCAAACCTGCGGGGCGCTGCTTACACGGCCCCATCCACCTTGTGCTGCACAAGTGTGTGCACTGTGGGACGAGCCTTCGTCCCAGCCCCCACCCCAGGGTTATTTGCAGCGTGAGCCCCTTCCTTCGTCCCCACTGGCACAGCCCCACGAGCATAGCACCGCGGCACACGAGGAGGGGGCTGCAAGTCCCCTGTGGCCCCTTCAGCCCTGAAAACGGCCAGGCTGTGGGCGGCAGCCGAACACCGCAGGGAAGTATCGAGGCTTCTTTTGGCCTGAGATGGGCAAGCCGCAGTGATGCTCTGTGTCCGGACTAGGTGCTGGCCAGCCCTTTACAAGTGGTGTCTCTCTCCCACCACATAGGGCTGGAAGAGCCAAGCGTGGCCTGGCAGAGCGATGACAGCCCTCAGATGAAGCTTCTGAAGTTTTTGTCTTGTGTTTTGCTACAGAGAACAGTTACGCCCGCAGCCACCTCATCAAAGAGAACCTCATTGATTTCTTCGTGCCGTTTCTGCCCCTGGAGTACCACCACGTGAAGCTCTGCGCACGGGATGCTTTCCTGGCCCGTGGACTTCCATACACCGAGGCAGCCCTGGATGAGGTGGCCAGGATGATGGTGTTTGTCCCCAAAGAGGTGAAGCTTTTCTCCGCACAGGGCTGCAAATCTATATCCCAGCGCATCAATTACTTCCTTCCTTGAATACCACCAGGTGGGACTGCACCAGTGGTGAAGGTGGTGCCGCACAGTGGGTTACCCAGCCAGTGGGTTACCCAGCCGCGGCTTGCACAGGGACAGAGACTTAACCCCTTGTTACTCCGAGGGCTGTCTGCAGGGAAGGAGGCACACCCCTGGGACACAGGGCAGCCTGCACCTGGCTGCCTTGGAAGCCCATCCTTGGTTCAAGGCCCTTCTTTTAGCAGGTAGCAGCCTGAAGCGGTTGTGCTGACACTTTGTTTGGTGTGAGTGGGGATGCCCAAATCCTTGGTTCGTTAGCACGTCATGAAGGTGGCCCTTGGACAGGCCGGTCCTGCTGAGGCAGTCCAGCAGAAGCCACATCCTCATCCCTGTCCCCGGTTTTCTCTGTCTCTTCACATGATTGCACAGAACTGTTTTGCTGGAGTTGAGGGGTTTTCTCTGTTGCTCTCCCGCCTTCGCAAGGTGCCTGCTGCTGCTCAGGGATGCGCACGCCAGGGCCGCGGTTTGTGCGGGGAGGCCCTTGTGTAGAGAAAATGGTGGAATGATCTCCTCGGGAGGTGTCAGCTCCGTAGTCCCTCGCTTCAGTGTCCCTTCTCACTGGAGTCTTTCATTGTATGGAAGCAGCTGCGGGGATGAGCTGAACTTCTGCCAAAATTATTTTTCTAAGCAGTTTGGCGAAAAGTCTGCTTGCTTCACTGCAAAATGAAAAAAGCAGACACTAATTCCCCTTTCAAGGCCAAAGGGTAGTTGAGGAGCATGGTGGCTGAAGGAACAGGTTGCAGTTGAATTCAGATTTTTGGGGATGTGGTAAACTTGGGGTTCTCTCTTTTCCTTCACCTTTCCCCTTTTCTCTCTCTCTCCTTTTTCCTTTTCTTTCCTTCCCCTTTTCTCTCTCCTTCCCCCTTCCCCCTCTCTCCTTTCCCCTTTTCTCTCTCTCCTTCCCCTCCCCTTTTCCCTCTTTCCCTTCTTTTTCTTTTCCTCTTACCTTTTGCTTTTCCCTTCTCTTTTTTTCCCTCCTTTTCCCCTTCCTTTTCCCTCCCCTTCCCTTTCCCCTCTCCCTCTCTTTTTTTTTCCCCTTCCCCCCCCCCCCTCTTCCTTTTCCCTCTCTCTGTGTTGCACGCTGTGGTGGTTTGGCTGGTGTCAGCGTTACCCCGCTGCAGGGCTGTTTGCTGTCTGGGTACTTGCCAGGCGATAAGCGTGTTACAGCAGGACCAAAACATCCTGCAGCCTTACGGGAACGGCTCTGTGACCTCTGGGTCAAAACTCCCTTCCAACACGGCGGTGCAGGGCGGCGAGGGGAGGCCGCGCACGCCAAGGCCAGGCTGGGCTCCCACCCGCGGCCCTTGGGTCTATTTTAGGCTTTGTACCTCTCGGCGGTGCAGCAGAGCCCCTGGCAAAGCGCTGACCGGGCACACTGCCCAGGCGTGCCGGCTCTGAGCTCCGCTCCCTGCGGGCACCGGCGGCTGCGGTCAGCCCGGACTGACCCCTTGTCTCCGGCCTGGCCCCGGGGCCCGTGCCAGCCTGGGCTGATGGTTAATCTCTTCACCACAAGCGTCAGGCCTAAAGCTCCAGCCCGAAACAGGTCGGCGGGAGCTGCGCCCCTGGGAAATGTCGGTGGGCGCTGCGCCCCTCGGCGGGAGCTGCGCCCGTGGGTCAGGATGCGGCCCCGCAGGGCACTGCGCGGGCTGTGCTGTGTGACCTGGGCAGGCAGTTTGGACAGTTGTTAGTTATTTGGTTGAAGGCTATTTGCTTTGAAGGGTCTATAAGCCAGGATGACCTTAGACTTACTTTAGATGACTTTTAGACTTACTTTTTTTAACTAGAGAAGTGTCTGTGCCCAGGTCAGGCTGGTGCTGCCTGGCGTGGCAGGGTGTCGCTTCGGCCATTTCACCAGCTGGTATGAAGTTGGCGTGTTAAGCGGTTCTCGCTCTGTCACTGATTAAAGAGGTGGTGTCACTAATGAGGGCAACTGTCAAACGGATGATGCAAGACCCTGCACGCTGTCAGGTCACAGGTGTATGTTTCAGAATTAAGTGAGCATTTGATTACGCAACCCCAGCAGCAAGAACCGCTCTCCTCTGACCCCCCACCATGACAACATTAAGTTTAATTTAAGGCATAAATAAACTGCTTTTCTTTGAGATCCAACATAATTAAATTATTTCTCTTTTAACAAGCTTATAATAATCTTGTCTTCTCTACCCAAAATAACCAACTTCAGGTTAGTAATGAGCAGCTTGAAATATTCCTTCAAGAAAAAAAAAAAGCAGGATATACTCAAAGTGGTTTTTGCCAATAAAATATTGCAACCTTTATTTAAAACAAAATGCAAATTGGCAAAACTTTGTGGAACGACAGGCAAAGAGGCCCTTCAAAGGGCCTTATTTACATCAAGTTTAACACTGTTCGCAGTTCACAGTCAGACGATAGTGAGAGAATTAAATTAGAAAAACAACCAAAATATATTACAATAACAATTAAAAACAAAAACAGTTGACAACACTGGTAGAGTGATTGGTGATTAACGTGTTTCATTTTAATCCATTCCTGCTCTCAATGAGTTCACTACTGATACAAACAGCGTGCTGAGCCGATTGGGCTTTCCCTCCCATGCACAACAGACACATTTGGAAGAGTGACCTCCTTTGGTACAGACATTTCTTATTGTGTAGGTATTACTAATACATCAGGTGTCCCATAACCTCTTATTTCCTACCACCAGGGAATAGGCTGAACGTTTTGTTGCCCACTGCAGGGAACCGGAGCGCGAGCCCAGTGCCCATCTGTGCTGGATGGTGCCACTCACTGGAGCGAGAGGTTTCCGAGCATGCTGTAGTCGCTCCCCTCCGGCTCTCCCGCCAGCTACTGATCAGCGGCAGGGCTGGGTTGGGCGTTTTACAAGAGAAGAGAGCAGCCTGGTAGGTTGCAAAACCGATCTCCTGGATTCATTGGTGCTTGTCGTGGCTGCTGATGCCCGAGAGCACCCATGAGCAAAAGGCAGAGCGCCTCAGCTGCGGGGGAAGCCTGCCGTAGGTAAGTGTACAGACATCAGGGTCTGGATTTCTCTCCTCTCTGACTGCACCGTGGTGTAACCCATCCTACCTGCTCACACACCTGCTGCCTCTGGGCGAGGGGCTGCTCTGTTAACGCAGCAGTTCTGGTGCAGCTGCCGCCCCACGCTGTGGGGTTTAGTTCCTGCTGCCTGCAGAGTGGTGTGCCATAAAACTCTTGCAAAAGCACACCTGATGGGAATGTCAACATGCGTGTGTTTGGCCGTGTCTCACTGCCACAAGGCCAGCGGTGCTCAGGAGAAATGCCCCTGTGAGGAGGACCGGAACAGACAGCCCCCCCTGCCCCCCTTTCCCATCGTGTTCTGCATCAGCAACGCCGCCCCATTCAATTCCGTTTTCCCAGTGGCTACATTTGATCCAGTCCCAAGACCCAGACTCCTAATTCAGCTTCACCCCCGTCCACACTAATGAAAATACGATTAAAGCAAAGTGCTGCTTGTCAGCCAGCCACGTGCACCACCTCTGGGGTTAAAAAGGGTGTACAGTGCAGGAAGAGAAAGTGCCCCACATCAACTCACTCGTGTGAGCGCATGCTTTGTGCTTGGCATTACCAGGCCCTATGTGATGCCACCCCCTGTTGCAAAGACTACGTTAAATTCTAGCTCTTACTAGTGCAAGTGAGAGAGCCCGGCTGCAATTGCATCCTTACCCCCCAAGGCCGCCTGACAGTGGTGAGGAAATGCGACAGGAGTTTGTGCCTTGTTTCCCTAAACAGCGGAGCGAGAAGTGCTCTTTGCTGGGACAAACAACGGGGCTTCACCATCCTTACGTTCCTCTGAACATACTGTGCAAGGCTGAAAGCAGAGAAACTGCTATGGTAGAGACCTTTAGGGCTGAACAGAAAGCCAAACCTAGCAAAAGGGAGAAGGAACAGTAACAATTTTAGAATAGCTGCGGAAGGAAGAACAACTGAATGGTGATGTACAGCAGAACCAGCTCTCCCACATACAATCCTTTTGCTATCCTGCCAGGGGGCAGGGGAAAATTCCAGTTTAGGAAGAATGCTGTCGGGTAGCAGAAGCAGCAACAAGTCTGCAGCCCCTGCCTGAGGGGAAAAAAAAAAATAGGCTCAAGTCAGCACTGCCTCTGCCACCATCTATGTACCTGATGTGAGACAACAAGGAAGAGCGGAGGAAACACTCTCCACAGGGTTTATGGTGGGCACATTCCCGGCTCCCACTGTTCTGTTTATCCACCACATAGGGATAAGAACTGAACTGGCTTCTGTGTTGCGCACAGAGGTTGTGGAGTCTCCATCCTTGGAGCCATTCAAAATCTGTCTTGCCGCGGCTGGGGATGGCCCTGCTTGAGGGGAGGGGTTGGACCTGGCCATCCCCAAAGGTCCCTTCAACCTCAGCCACTCCGTGACTGTGAAAGCAGATGATGGCTATGGCATCTCTGCCGTGGGGGAGGAGAAACCAGGTGGCACCTGAAGGAAAGTGGGGGTGACCAGTCGGGGGGAACCAGTCCTTCCTTGGGGCACAGTTAGTTTCTTCAGAAAGGGCCAAAAGGGGAGTTTTAGTAGTTAGGAATTGCTTGCTATTTCATCACTTTTGTTGGAGCTTTTCTGGAAGACTGGCATTCAGGGAAGAAAAAAAAAAAAAAAAAAAAAAGGCTTCTTTCAAAATACTCATCAGAACCGGACTAACAGCTTTAAAATTTTCTGGTTAAAATACCTTTCCCCTGAGAATCACTTCAGTTTCGGTCCGTTTGTCCTAGGCTGAGTAGTAGTACAATGATGAAACCTCACGATTGTCTGCCAAACAAGACCTACCCTTCTGCCCCAAAGAAAGCTCCCATAGCTTTTAAATCCTTTTGATTGTTCAAAAGGCCGTGTGAAGCAACACCACGAGCCTTCTTCCCTTTGCAGGTCACCTTTCCAAAGGCAGTTAGTTTGGTGTGCAGCGATGCACACCTTCGATAAAGACGACTGAAAGAGATAAGGTAAACCACAAAAGCCCTCAGTAAAGTCTACAAGATAACGGTTTGGTGCTCGTGAAAGAGCCCCAGCACAGCCTCCCCCGGCCGGCTGGCCCGAGGGCTGCAGGACAGCCTGGGCAAGCTGCAGGACAGCCTGGGCAAGCTGCAGGACAGCCTGGGCAAGCTGCAGGACAGCCTGGGCAAGCTGCAGATCCTACTGCAGAACTGGACAGCCAGCTTTGTTGGGTAAGCTGAGTAACCCACGCTGTACTTTCATTTGTCGCCACTTACGTACCAGCTCACTAGAGTAAAACTGACTCATAGAAATAATTAATTCACTTGAATGCTTGCCAGTTGTGGTGGAGGGGTTGCTTTTCTTTTTTTTCGTCACCATTTCACTCGCTTTGACAGTAAAGCTCACGTGGTCCATTTTATCTCACATACTGCTCCACTGGTGTGCATTCATGCATTGTGACACAACTTTGTTTACCACAGACCAGTAATAAAATGAGGATTCTCAGACACCAGCCCATTTATAAAGACTTTTTCAGGCCCCGTCTCGCTATGCTCCATGGAAAAAAGGGGAACGCTCGTTGAGACAGCACCAATGGGGCAACACTTCTAGACAGAAATGGAAGTGCCCATCTTCTAAATTCACACCTGTGCCCCAGCTCAACTCTAAATGCTCAAACTAAAAGCAGCACAGTCACACTTTAAAAACAAGTTTAAAAAGCGTTTTAGCCAAAAATAAAAGATTTAAGGTGCAAAGCAAGCGAGATCTTCTATCATCACCAAAAGT
Organism: Falco cherrug; assembly: GCF_023634085.1. Lineage (NCBI taxonomy): Eukaryota > Metazoa > Chordata > Aves > Falconiformes > Falconidae > Falco > Falco cherrug. The sequence continues at coordinate 6,639,207 of NC_073708.1, forward strand.
GTGAAGTGAGCAGCAGCCCACAGGGTAACGTGTATTTGGAGCTAGGTATCAGGCCTGGTTTTTTTCCTCTTGCAAACCAACAGTTGGCTGAGGTCTTCCTGCTTGCCAGTACATTTAAATCTCAGGGAGTTGTGCGTATACACAGAAGACCAGCTTTTTGAGGCCACAGCAGTCTACAAACAGCACTAGGACCAAGGAAAACAATCTCAACCACGTGACTGCTTTCATTCTGGGGTTGTTGGTAGGCATCAGAAGACCGTAACCCAGTGGGAGCTCCCCAAGGCAGGGCTGTAACATTTGTTGTCTCAGGCGGAGGAGCATGCAGTCTGTGCATGTTCCCTATGCCACTGCATGAGATTCTGGCATAGCCTTTAAAATACAGGAACAAATAAAAAAAGATAGCTATGGTTCCCCTGTGTGCTGACACACCTAGTCGCCTCCATACGCAGGGAAGCTGAAAGCACCCGCAAGCACCTGAACAAATCCCAGGAAGCCGTCGGAGGGAAGTGTTAGTGTTAGGCCAAGAGCAGGGACCGCTCCAGGGAATCCCGCAGCAGCAAGGGTGCGTGGTGGGCAGGCCAGGCTGTGCCTTCTGGCTCTCCAGCTGGCCCTGCAGTGCCATGACTGCTAAAGGAAAGCGGGGAACAGCCAGGGGTGGCAGAGGCTCTGCCTTACCTATCGTGGGTCCATTAAAGTGATGAAACTGAACTGGGGAGTCAACCTGGTAGCAAGTTAAAAACTAGAGCTTAAAAAAAAACAACCAAAAAACAATCCACCCACCCCACTAACAACACTGGCGAGTTGCGCAAGAGCCCCGAACTACCCACAAAGGACCATCAAGCAGCACTCGTGCTAGACCACTAGAAATCAGTATCAGCTAAGTGAAGGCTGTGTGGTGGGGAAGGGGGTATTCCAGTGGTAAGTCTGCCCAGCATCCCTGACGCTTCCAATACAACGAAGATGAGAACATGTGGTAGATGAGGTGGACAGGAGGGAAAAAGGGATAGTTTCATATATTAAGTAATTTTGCAGTTCTCATTACAGCAGCAGCAGCAGCGCTGTGGAAGTAAGCCGTCTGGGCTAGTGCATCCACCTCCAGCAGCTCTGAATACTGTCAGTGCATTAGACCTTCCCCCAGCTGCACGCGCCCTCCCGCTTCCGAGCTACTCCAGCTCAGGCTGCTCGGCCGGTGGTCCCAGCGCAGCCCCCGTGCCAGTCCTCTGCCCTGTCAGGAGACCAAAGCACGCGTTAGTGCAGACGGGGAGGATCCGTACAGCCACGTAGCCTGCAGCTGCTCCAGTACTCCGGCTATCACACATCAAATCATCCTTCCCAGAGCAAGAACCTGCCATCGATTCTCCTGCCTCTCCAGGGGAGGAACGAGGAACTTCCTTCCCCTGCCATACCAAGCAGATCAGTCTGACTAGGTAGGGACAAATACTTGATGTTCTGCCCCTTACAGCTTTAATCTACCCTCTCCATCCCCATTTTTTTGAGATGAACCTGTAAACGTGAGGAGAACTCAGTGATCTGAGGTACTTCACATACTCAAGTATCAGTCTTTCCTTTTGAAAGCATCAGTACAGAAAAAAGTCCCCCCCTCCCCGTGTGTATTTCTCTTACCCAGATTGACAGTAGCTACCTTTGCACCACATCGCTGATTTCTTGGACACATGACAATAAGTTATTAAGGACGGGGTTTGCCCCAGGGACACTAGCAGCTGTTGAAGACACCTGCAGTTCCTGCAGGCTGAGTTCCAGTTTGCTCACGGCTTCCCGGAAGGCAAATTTGTTGCGTGTATGCGGGATGCAGTCCACATAGCCTGAGCAGTAATCCAACAGCTGGTGCCCTGTGTCCACCAGCTGGCTGTTTGGTGTTGGCTCGGCGATGGCACTCGAGAGAAGATCTGCACACTCCAGCAGTGCTTCCTTGCTGATTTTGTCTGCGGAGATTTTCTCAGCCGCCTGTTTGGTCTTTCTTAGTGCTACTTTTGCACCAGCTGTGCCATTGGCCATTTTCACTGGGGAGGTGGAAGACGATGACAGAGGCACTTGAGGTGGAGGCATCACAGGCCTCCCAGATTTTCCACCAACAGGTGCTGCTGCTGCTGCCTTCTTACTCCCTTCGCTTGATTCCAGTCCGTGCTGCGCTCCCGCCGTGTTGCTCAGCTCTTCTGCTGCATCGGAGCAGGCAGCTGGCTGCTGTAGGAGCCTCATCACTGGTGGTGGAGGTGGAGCACACTTTGGTTTTACCCGTCTGGGCCGGTCCCTGTCGCCGGAAGAAGTGACCTGATGCTCAGATAAGAGCTTAAATTTATTACCCTGAGAGTCTGTGCCAATGAGCTGCACATCTGCTGGAGTGTGTTTTAGAGTGGGTGAGATGAGGACTGGCACTTTGTGGTTATGAGTGGTTGGAAGTATTGCTGCAGCCTTTACTGGAGACGACCACCCCGGTCTCTCACCGTCCTCAAGGGCCCCTTGCCGTGGGCCGCTGTTTTTTTCTTTGCCCTTAGGAGCTGCTGCTAGCCCTGGACCCTCCTTTTCTTCTGACCCGGAGGGGGCTCGGAAAGGGAGTGCCGTGGCACCCCTCGGCAAGAGTTTTGCTTTTGGTCTCTCTCTGGTCAAAGCAGGGCCTTCTTCAAACCTTTTGGGAAGCAGGTCATTGGCCCTCCCCGTGCTTTCATCGGGCTGAGAGGAGGTGGACACTGTCCGTTCCAGCTGGATTTTTGACCTCTGGGAATTTCTGGGAAGGGTCATTGCCATCCTATCCTGCTCTGGAAGCCCTGAGGACATGGAAGATGTAGAGTTTGACCTTGGAAAAGGCTTTGAAGCTTCTTCATTGCCAGTGGGTTTTCCTGCTCGTAAACCCAGTGTCTTTTTAATCAAACGTGGTGTAAAGAAACCAGTGATGCCCGACCACCCACCACCAGTGCTTACGCCCCCACCACTGCTGGTACCAGTGCCGTCATCGTTGTAGAAGGTCCTCTGCACAAAGCCCCCACCATAGCACTTGGGTGGCGCCAGGCTTGCATCCTGCTGTGTGGGAGCAAAAGAGAACCCGTCCACGTGTTGCAAGGAAGCAACAGATGAAAAGTTACCCGTCAGCTCATATTTCTTATGGGGTTGATTCTCCATCTCCCGGAAGGAACTGCTGCGCTTGGGAGGTGTGGGAGCGTTCCTCTTCTTCATAAAGGAGCTGAAGAAGCCACCTTTTCTGTCCCTGGTGAAAGTGGTCTCTTTGGCATCCTCCAACAGGCTGCTGGGTGACTTGTCCCTCTGCTTGCGAGGCAGCGCGGGAGACCCGCTTGTCAGCTGTGTGCTTCTGATAAAACCTAGACAGAAGAAACAAGTGTGAATCTGCAAAATCAATTTCCATTCCCACTTCCCTATCCTGCAGTGGGCCTTGTGGGCCTGGCGTATTTAGCTGCACAGGTTCTGCAGAGATAAATTGAGAGAGGAAGTTAGCGCTTTTATTCTTGTGCGAGGCTGGTGTGATTGTGAGTTTTTTAAGAACTTTTTTTCCGCTTCTGCATGTGTGATTTGTCTGTTGTCTATACCGAGGAGGCCACTTAGGAGAGGGTTCAGGAAAAAGTGAAGTTGCTCTTTCCTTCCAGTTTCTTATTCCCTTCCTGTAGTTTTTCCTCTTTCCCCAAATACCACAAGCATAATAGAAAATCTCATTGCATTGTCAACTTTAATTTTGAAGCTGTCATTTAAAAGAAGCAGCAGAACTAAATTTAAAATGAGAAAATACAACTGGATTTACTAAAAGAACATTGAAAAAACTACAGTGTTTTCTATTTGCTAGTGAATAGTGGGGCTGCTGAGGAGGCCAACAGCCCTAATGGTGTAGCAGCACAAAGCCCCTTCTCATGTCACGTTTTTCTGTCTTCTGTTCCTCTGGCAATTTACACCAGCAGCAATCCTAGCCCAGAACACATGGCCTCATTGCCACTGGCCCAGTGCCCATACCTGGTGCTGAGCTGGAAGCTGAGTGCTCCACACTATCTTGTGTTCCTTCAATGTTCTCCTTGTTCTCTCCCTGTTTCTTCAGCATTCTAGTCTTGGAGGGAAGCATGGGTAACCGGGGCAAGTAAGGTACTATGGATGAGGAGGAGGCTGTTCTTCCAAGCTCCTCTGCTACCTCTGTAAGGGAAAAAAACCCAAACAAAACAACCAAAAAGGGAATAGTTAGAACAGAGACCAGCAGAAGAAAAGAAAATCTTGGTCTTTACTACAAACGCAGACTGGCAAGAAGAGATACGCGACTGAGAAATACACACTTACAGATTTAGTTTTTGCTCAAGTCTAGAGGTATTCAGGGTCAGTTGTTTATCATAATGCTTTCAAACTCATTTACATCTTCATAATTCAGCAAAAAAACCCCAGTGGTAGGATCTGTACAAGAGGTCTAGTATGAATCTAGCTCTCTGCAGGCTTGAGGGTTGCTCAAGAGCTAAAGCCACCCCTGAAAGCATTTGCCCCTGTTTTTAATTAAGGTGCCTCCAGTTGATGCTCCTGGGATCCCCTCAAAGTTGTGTCCTCTCTGGATCTGGATTTAAGCTGCTTCGCTTAAGGAAAAGCACTGCACATCCCTGTCAGAGATGAAGAGTGCACGTTTCCTTCCCAACATCAACACAAGGTATGTGATTGGGAAAAAAAATGGGAAAAACCCTGTAACCTCCTGGTCACACCCAGGGTGGCATTTGTGTGGGCCACTTGCTGTGCCTATTCTAGATCCTCCCTGATAGAATTCGACCTGGTGTGTTTTTTCCGTAGTAGGGAAGTGGATGGATCAGCTTCATATTTAATATTAAAATGTAGAAGATGCACAGACACTTCTGCTTGTCTGCTGTCTAGTATCACACTTCTCACCAGTATTTACCTCCTAGCCAATTATATTTGAGAGCTGAGTTGCACGGATTCACTCCTAGAAGTAGCTAAGTAGAAAATCCAGAGATTAAGGCGCTTTGTAAAAGTGAAGGCTGGTAGAATAATATTTCATGACCTAATTGCTTCAGTCAGCAAGGGACTGTGATATGCATATATCTTTCTCTCAGCATCACTCACTGTTCCATACTCTTCAGTCTGCCTCTAACAGAGGAGTTCGTATTTTTTCAATTAAGTCTTTGGCACCTTAGCGCTCAAATGAAACCGTACTGTCCCCTGCGCTGATATATGTCTAAAGGTTATTCAGTATTTGTGCAGCAAGTAAGAGAACGTATCTACCCACTTATGTTTAAGAAATTAAGTAAGAGACGAAGCTTCATCACAACCTCCACTGCTAGCAGGCAAGACTTAAGGGCCTGTGCGTAAGACACAGCACGCCAGGGGATAACCTCCAGTACTGTTTCAGAAAGCAACAGGGTCTCACCCTCTGAGATGCTCGAGTCGTGGAACATGGTTTCAAAAGCCTGGTGGGTCTCGGCAAAGGAAGGTCGGTCTGGTGGGTTCCACTTCCAGCCTGCAATGTGAGAAAGCAGGATAAGTCGCAGTGCCTGAAACAGGCAGGAGATAAATTTTTATTTTGTCCAAGGAGACAGAAAATACCTACGCTTTCTCAACTGTAGTCAGACTCTGATCTCCTACTATTAAACAGGCTTTAGATTCATTCACAGATAGTAACTCATAGCAGCAGTCAGTCACTCTGCCATATCCTAACAAACAGATCTTGAGAGGAAGGAATCAATTCTGAAAATCCCAGCTCTCTGTCAACTCCACAGGTTTGTCTGATCTCTCTGTCCCTCCTTCTGAATTTTTTGGGCAAAGGAGAATTCCACGTTTGCTACCCTGGCTGGTTCAGTCTGGACTGAACACATCTAGCCCAGTCACACATAACTGTGTGTGCAAGGCTCCAGGCAACATTCTGCTCACGTGCTCCTAATACTGAAATTCAGGCAGAGCCTTCCAAAAGGAGAATGTATGCACCCCTGTGGGGGAAGGTACAAGAGAGTGCGTTGATCTAAGTTGGATCTTGGAAAGTTTAGAAGGGTATCATCACAAAAAGTGTAATTTCTGTAGTTAGACATCTGCACTAGGGGAATGTATGCTGGAAGCACTATCTGCCGATATTACCATAGCGTCTGGAAAGTGCCTGGTCTTCTGCTCATTTTGGGTTGCGTTAGTATCATATGAATTCCCTGCTTTTGGGCTTTTATCAGCTTCCTGAAAGTTTTCTAAAGCGATATCCTTCATCATTACCCAGCTTCTTTGTTCCATAACTGAAATTTGCCCTGACTTTCTTTGACATGTTGGGGATCAGGCATTGCTGGAGTCAGGTTGAATGGTCTCTTAAGCCCTGGTTTGTCTGTCTTGTACCTTGTCATGGTTTAACCTTGAGGGCCACACAGACTGCCTGAGTTAGCGCCAAGGACTCTCTTCCCACCCTGGTCACACTGACAGGGTCTCTGCTCAGAGCTGCTTGCCTTACTTAAACAGCATGGCCTAGTTTGCTCCCTGGGATCTTCAGCATTTTGCCCTGTGTATTCCCTGCTCTTGCTGGACTGAAGGAGATTCACAGTGCTCTTAAACATTGTTGCTCTCTTCTGTTAGCAAACTGTATCTTTTGGCCTTTTATTAGTAAATTTTCAATTCGTTATGGAGCATGAGGGAGCTTTTCATGGCGTGCTTGGAGGATTTGTTTTGTGCAATCTCATCAACTACGTTCTCCTGCACAGATGCTGTATTTGCAGGGAACTAAATTTCCTTCTAATTTGGTGATTCCATAGTAAAGAGTCCTACTGACAAAACACCAGTACGATTTGCTACAATGAGAGTGAATTCTTGTTCCCTAGAGATCATTGTGCGTCAGTAACCAGGTACGTCTCAGGTGACAGGGCCTTTTCCACGTTAGCAAATGGAACGGCACGTAAGAAGCAAAGACTCCAGAGTTAACTACAGATTTCTCCCACCCCTCCCATGCTTTGTCCCCCAAACTGGAAGAAGATACTCACATGCCCTCATCAGTTCGTAAACCTTTGGAGGGCACCCCTCCGGTTGTTCCATCCGATAGCCCTTTTCCAGCAGATCATACACCTGAGAGAGGTCGATGCCTGGGTATGGTGACATCCCATAGGTAGCAATTTCCCATAACAGCACCCCAAAGGCTGCAAAAGGAGGAAACAAAATTCCTGGTCATAAATCTGCCCTCCTTTTGTGTTGCTCATTACATTGGGGCCTTTATTGCAGCTTGAGGTAGCCTCGTTTTCTTGCAGATATTTCAGGCCAGTCTAGGTGAAGACATTACATGATAAAAATGCTATTGATTAATGAAGTTGTGGCCTGGCATGTGGCCATCTCATCCCCACGTTTCTGCCCAGGCCAGAAAGCAAGTTACTGTCTAGGCTGGCAAAGAAAAACAAAATGAAAAAAGAAAAAAGAACATGGAAGTGGAGTTTTCTTACCCCATACATCTGATTTGATTGAAAAGGTGTTATAGGCCAGGCTCTCAGGAGCTGTCCATTTGATTGGGAACTTGGCTCCAGCATGAGCTGTGTAGGTATCTCCAGTCATGAGTCGACTTAAGCCAAAGTCAGCCACCTTCACCACGTGATTTTCTCCAACTAAGCAGTTCCGTGCTGCCAGGTCTCTGTACAAAAGAAAAAAGCACACTCCATTACTGGAGCAAGAGCAGGGCTTTTGAATACAGTCTTGTGGTTGCATAGCCTGTCCCTCTCTTCTGAACTGGGAAGCGCTCCCTTTATACATCAGTAAAGGCAATGTGAGCTTTGCTCTGAACAGTGTCAGCAACTGAGTTGCTTGTTCTTAGGAGCAATAAGGTGAATCAGGGTTAGTGTTCATTCTTTAAACTCTATTAAATTTCCAGCAATGACAGCTGTTACGACGCACAGTTTATGTTTCCCGAGAACAGGATGAGATCAGCAGCTCATCACATGCTGTTAACAGCATTATGGCCTGACTTTATCTGACTGGATTAAAATAGGACTTGGGGTTGACAATGTCCTGCACATAGGGGATACCTCAGAACAGGACAGCACCAACTTTCACAGCTGTCAGAACAGTTGTGCGTCGGATTGTCAGTCTTCTATAAAAGTCATGGGGAGAAGGTACTGCAAGACAGTATTGAAACCAAAACAGCCAATGGATAAGCCAGAGTGAAACCTAACTCTGGAAGAAACCTCCCCAAAAGGAGGAATTCCTGGGCCACCATGCTGGTGCCCTGTTCATTGCAACCTGAAACTGTACCAGCTCAATGTGACTTCGCCCACCTGTGAATGAAGTTCTTCTTCTCCAGGTACTCCATGGCAGAGGAGATCTGAGTAGCCATGTAGAGTAGCACAACAGCACTCACTTCCTCCCGGTTGCATTCCCGTAAATAATCTAGCAGGTTCCCATACGGCATGTATTCTGTCACAATGTAAAAGGGGGGCTCCAGGGTACATACACCTAGCAGTGAGAGGAGGGAGCGTGTGAACAAAGCTTCCATTTCTTCCCTAGCTTACAACTATTCCTGATTTAATAACCATTTGTCAAGTTTTCTACTGGTGAGTGTTTCTCTGAAAAGTGAAGACTTCCCTCTACAAGATTCAGACCAATGCAGCCCAACTTAAAACTCAGTGCTTCTGTCTATTTATCTGTCCATCCACTTTATGGACAGAGAGAAACACGTCCATCAAAGCACCACTGTTCCTGTACAATAAATGTGAAGGAGCAGTTCTTTTCTTTAGAGGGTTACAGAATGAAACAGGAGCTATTTTGAAACATACGATTTACTTTTCTTTCCCTCTCTTCCTTCGTAAAGCTAAAGAGTGGCCAACTGGAAGCAGGTACCTGTCAACTGGCAAGATCTCCAGAGTGAAATGTCACTACAGAGCAATGTGAAGCACTCCCATGTGTGCTAGCAGGGTAAGTGATCAGCATGGTAGGACCTGCTCCTAACGAAGCAGTCTCACACATTCCTCAGATGACTACTCGCTACAGTCATTGCAATTATGTACAAAGCATGTATTAGCGGAGGAGGAGGGCAACGGGATACTCACGTCAAATCTCTGTGAACTCCCACTGCAGCACTGCTGAATGCCTGCTCATACCATTACGCACATACAGCAGTAAAACGTAACTACGCTGTGCATCAGAAAGAGCAAAAATGCATCTCTCTGATGAGAAATCTTTTAGTCTCTACACCTGGAACCAGACTGGGCTGGGCAGACACTTCATCTGTGCCCTTTTTTTAAATGGGTACAGAATAGTTGCCATTCTTAAAAGCCTTCACATTCTTCACATTTCTCCTTTTATCCTAGGCTTGGCTTGACAGCTTTGCTCCTGAAAGCAGCAAGTCCAGAGGCAATTAAACACTAGTAAAGGTTTAGGGTGTCTCCTTAAGAATCTTTGTACTCGTAGAATTAACTGCTATGCAGACTATTTAATAGCGATCAGCATATCATGCGTTTGCCAGTGAGACAAACAGGGCACAGCCAACCTGTAAAGCCTGCAGATTTCTTCCAGTCACGTGTTGTTTGATCTGACTTGCATCTCTGTTGCCTTATTCTCATGTACTTATTTGGTGATACCAAGGGTCCCTTATAGCAGCAGCGATCTGGTTGTGTTCTGCTTCATTATAGACTAATTTTTCTATTCAGTGGAGCTTTTTCTAGAAATGTCTCTGATCTGAGAAGTATAAAGAATGGTATTTGTTGTGCTTCCAATATAATTTTTTTCTTTCGCTTTGAATTTTCTTGTAGCTTTGTTCTGTTCTAACAGAAAAATAAGTCACAGAAAATTCTGTAAATCCGATTTAACACAGAAAAGTAATGTGACCCTGGTAACTGAACCCTGGAGTACGTCTAAGGCCAAGGGTACAAACTAACAGGAGGCTGATATTCCACACTTTTATATAATGCATAGTCATGCCTCAACAGCAAAGCTGTCTGCTGATGTAAGTGACTATATTTGATGTTTTATTTAAAATTAGTGCCTCTCAGCTCCAATATGACATAAAGGAGTAAGCTGTCAGAAATACCGCCCCATAACCAAGCTGATTCAAAAAGTTAAATAAATACAGAAAATCTGCCACTGCTTTTGAACAAGACAGATTTCATTTTGGTGGAAACTCAAGACAGAAAGAGCAAGGTATTTCACTAACCTAACAACTGCACTAGATTTGGGTGCTTGATCTCCTTCATCACAGCAGCTTCTTTCAAGAACTCTTCCACCTCCATGGTATCTTCCTAGATAAACAGAGACAAAAGAAGGGAAAATTTATATTCATGACCGAGGTCTGCTTAACACCACATATCCTAGCTGAATAGAAATAATGGTAACCTTGTCTCCATTCTGCCAGTTTGGCTTTTACCAAAGCAAAATACAACAGCCCTGAGAAGCTGCCTGACTGGCCTGCAGCATGGCTAAGTGACAGACCTGCAGCACCCAGGGAGTTCTAGGCTTTCTCGTCTGGTAGCTGTTGTGGCTACCAAAGCAGTTGTGGCTGGTGAGAGGAAGACACTCAGGACTATCTGCTTCTTAGTTTCCCTGCCTTGTATTAAAATTAGGCTTGAAAGCTTCCTTACTCAGAGAGGACACAGAATTGTAGCCGTTGAAACAAACAAAAAGGTTTGAAATTTTTCAGGAAGCTGAATTTTTCCAGGAATAGAGGAGAGGTTGTAGAAGATATTTCCAACACCTTTGACTTCTGAAAGATTCCACAGCTCTTCTGAGGGAAGGGAAGCAGACTTGGTAACCATTTCTACAGATCTGACTTGGACATGCAGGTGTGTGCTGGGCCAAAGTTAGAAATTGCACCGGTGCATGTGGCTTAGAAACAAGCTTCATAAGCTCATTTTGTTCTGCAAAGCTACTTTTTTTTTTTTTTTTTTTTTTTTCAGATAGCACACTCCACTTTCTGATATTTCTATCATTAGGTGGTATAACTGAGAACATTACAGTTCCCTTACCCTTGTTGTAAATGGTGACTGAATGAACAGTGCCTAATAATCTGAAAACTCACCTTTAATGTTTTCACAGCAACTGTGAGATTGTATTTCTTCCAGACACCAACATACACCTCGCCATACTGCCCTCCCCCAAGTTTGTGCTTCATGGTGATATCGGTCCGCTCCATCTCCCACTTGTCGTGGATGGGGGACACTCCATAGACAGTGGGCTTATTGCACTTGGGTGCTGGGTAATGCAGAGTTGTCACAAGTCCATCTGCTACTGTTGAGTGATGGTGCACCAGTTCTGCTAGAGTGCTGAAACGGCTTTCTGCTGTCACATATACCTGTTAAAAAAGAACCAGGAATCTACTTAAATGAAGGCAGCTGGAAGCTTTCACTAACACTGGAAAACAGGTTCAGTAAAAACATTCTAACATCTTTAAAAAAACACCCAACAAACAACCAGATCTTAGAGTATTTGTTCTCATCTTGCTGGGCAAATGTGGGATATTTTTACCTGCAGAAGGCAGCTACATGTAAGCTATCTCTTGAGAGCAGTACTGCCTCCTGCCTTGTACTTCACAGGACTAGAAACTGGAATTCTTGTGGCCAAGCGCTAGGCCTGTTTCTGCATCTCTCAATGCAATGTATTGCAATTTCATCAAGGTTAAAAATGGTGACTTACCAAGCTCTGCGCGTTCCAAGTGAACCAATGGAAAGACCTCACCACATCAAACCACAGCTGCTTTGCTCCCTAGCTGCTTTCAGCCAGGGTAAGTACTGTCTGTACTTCTTCCAAAGAGGTGTTTGGTGAGTTACCACCAAACTCTTGGCATACATGTTCTCGCTCTCTTTTTTTTTTTTTATATTAACCAGCCAGTGGATCCATTTTCTCTCATACACACCCCTCCCTTAACAGCCTGCAACTTGAGATTCTGTACCAGCTCCTAATTACTATCTTTATTTCCTCTCCCACAGCATTGTGCCAAGATCCTTACCTTTCCATCTGAGGTGGTATTGATCCTGTAGTGGTAAACACGTCCTTCGTACCTGAGCGAGATGGATAGCTGCCCTGGGCTGCTCTCGCTTTCACGAACCAGGAAGCTGCCATTGATGAGGCTGCTCAACAGATACTCCGCTGCACTGCGTGACACTGGCCCATGGTACCATGAATGCTTTTCTAGGCTGTTCACTGGTGTGATGTAGTTGCTCGGTACCCAGCCCTGCCCATTCTTCGAACGTACCTCACTCCATTCACCATTCTGGTTGTAACCCAGGACTCGCAACTTCTCACCTATGACCAGAAAGAAAAAAACAAAATAAGCACAGTGCAATCTGTTGGGTTTCTTTGAGGGACAAACTCATCACAACTAAGCATGGGTTTGTAGCTTAACGATAAAAGTCTGCAGCAGTGGTCTTGTAACTAAACTGCTATATATAAAGTACAAAGTAAAGTTTCAGACAGAATACCTACGGTACTGTTCCCTAATTTATTGCAGTGTGAGTGATGAACTCAAAAAGCTTCCCGTAATCCAGCTTTTTAGACTAGAAAGACTTCTTTTTTCTTGGAGGGATGAGGTTTGCCTCCTTCTTGAAGCCTGAAATGGCATGTGATTTAAAACAGTTCTGCCGCAGGCCGTTCTGATGTATGTACTGAACAGAAATAGAAAAAAATCACTCTGCAATTCTTAATTCTTAGTTTTGCTCCAGTTGAAAGTGCTGAATTCTGTTATCATCCATAATGTAACGTGTTTCCTCTGGCCCTCCCCAAAATAGGTGTCTTGCAGGACCAGTGATTTGGGCAGCCTAGAACAGGAACAAGCGTAGCTGGGCTGGACTGTTCAGCAGTGTCACACAAGCCTGTCTCCGTACTAGGAGAACTGCCCGGCAGGTGGCCCTCCAGCACAAGTGAGACACAGGCCGTCTGCTTAAAATCATCAGTTCAGAGAATAACTTTCTCTAATTGCACTCCTATTCCTATCCGGGGAAGGATTCTGCTTCCTATTTTCTGTTGCTAAGTTTTCAACCTAGTAGCTGCTCTGCGATTTGCAGCCTTACCTTTGGTGATGCTGAGCGTGTTGTCACCGCTTGCTACAAAATCGTAAAGTGCAACAAAGAGATTGGGATCGCTCTCAGTGGCTCCAAGCAGGTTCTCCTTGGAGCTCCATCTGATGGCTTCATTCAGTGCCTGGGGTTCAACATCACAACCATAGGGGCGGTGCAGGGCCTCTGAAGAAAGAGCAGAAAAGTAAATTTGTGTATGATTGTCAATACACCAAAACCCAGCATACAGCACAGCAAAGCTCCTGCTGCATAATGTGCTCTTTATGGAGGGGGAACACCACAGCTACACATCTTAGATCAGTGGTTCTCAATCCCCACTGTGCTGCCTCTTCATTCTATAGGTTACTTCTAACAGGGGCTGGAGAAGGTGATTAACTACCTATATATCAAGCAGCAAGCTATGTATACGCCTTTTATATTTATTTTATTAGATATACTTCTATTTATATACACCTCTCTCTGAAAGTATTTAAGCATTCATAGATAAGAAATGGGTGAGAAATTAAAAGCGCTTTTTTTGACTATGTGAAGTAGTGAAGGAAACCTTTCAACGCTGTTTCATGTCTTTACTGTTTCTGTGTTTGAAGTAGGTAGCCTGGATCTGAAACTGACATTACAAATACAGGTAAACCAGACCAAATTATGACACAAATGAGATCCATAGGTTGGGACAGTAACCGATTCAGTATTAGCAAGAATTATGGTGTTTGTAATACATACAAGACTATGTAAATAAGAGGTGGAAAACTGACAGGGACAGAAAGTAGTAAGGGCGATGCTAGGTATTTAGCAGCAGTGTTTCTGAATACCCCGCCAGTTCTATTTTGCTGTTTCAAAGGACAACTGATGCAATCTTGATAGTACAAGGGAGTGGGGGGGAGGAATCAACTTGTTTTATAGACAAAAGAAGAAAGTCCCTACAGTTCCTCTGATGATGAAAAACAATCTAAATAAACAGGGTTTTGGAAAGAACTGTAGTGAAGAGAGGTTTTCCAGGAACATGTAGCAGAATAAATTTCAATATTAAGACAAGAGAAAGAGCAATGATGTGGCTTCATACATTTGGGCTGCTCAAGGAAGCAAAAAAAAAGAAGGTGTAAAAATATAAATATTTTCTCTGATGGCACAACTGACATTACGTTCCCGTCCCAATATATATTACTGAATTCTCTTGCTGAACTTACTTATGGAAACGTACACTGTAAAAGAGATTTCATTAAGTGTATTACATATAAAAAGTCCTCCTTAAAAAAACTGAGGATTTCTTTGCTTTACAATCATTGCTTTGGCCCATTTCTGAGGGACTGAGAGTCAGGCTCAGGATGTTTTTAAGCAGACCACTGCCAGAGAACACGTGTCTGACTACTCCTTCCCCACGCTCCCATGAGATCAACATTCGTGAGCTAGTCTATAAGGCACTTTAAAAGAGAACAAAGAGCTCAAACGCAATACAGGACGGGAAAACTGGGAAGTCAGTGAGACACAAAACAGGAAGAGGCCCGTGCCAAGTTACAGGCAAACATATGCCAAATCTGTGTCACAGGACGGAGCTCAAGCCTGGAAAATGATATTGTAAGGGGTTTCCCAGCATCTATATGCAATTTTTTGACCCTATTGTAGTACATGAGAAAGTAAATACTTGAGGTTTGTTCTGTTTTGTTTTTAAACACGTTAGCTAAGTGGCTTTTGACTGCATTTCTGGTACTTAGTCAGTTACACTGCTTGCATCTTGCAATTACTTAATATAACCTACCTCCCAAGCCTTGCCAAAGCTGCTCTCTATCAAGGTTCTCCTGGCAAGAACAGAAGTGACTAGAAAGTAAGCTACCAAAATGTCACTTCTTCGACTTCATTGTCTGCAGATGCAATATTGACACATGGTTCTTGTTCCTAACTTGTTCCTAACTATCAACTGCAACTAGTTTTACAATATACTAACCCATCAGACTGGATGCTATCATGGAAAAGAGAGGAAATCCCAATGCCTGCTCTGCTACCTACATTACAGCATGGCTGCCCACATCCCACTCTAATTTTTTAGGGCTGAGTGTGTGCATATGCATGTCCAGTTTTTAAGCAAAAGGAAATAACACGGGTTCCTAAATCCATCTATCTTTATGGAGTAAAAATACATCTTTAATTAAATAATACATTCTTTATACTCCTACAGTGACTTGCGTTAGAGAGTGTTTCAGTGCCTTAAGCAAAGTCACTCAGCAAATGTGCTGTAGAAGGAATCTGACTTAACGCATCTCTGCTGAGGAGCAAACGCAAAAGTAGGCAGCATTTCCAAAAAACATTCAAACTTTCAGCTCCAAAATGTGTTAATGGTGTTTAAATAACTTGCTTATTTTCAATTACATGTCTGCTGTAATTACATGCATTACAAAATTACATGCATTTGTTCTAAATCAAAGCATACTTCAAGTCTCTTTCTCAAGCCAGAAAAGCTCATGAACTGAGCACTCAACCCTGACTTAACAGACAGCACAGTGAAGCATTTAACCACGCACTGGATGGGTAAGCCTGAAGCAGCCTAGTATCAGCTTAGCTTAGAGCTGCTGCAGCAAATGCCATGACCAGCTAAGCCTGCCCATGGGGAGCCCAGCAGCAGGCACCTCAGCCAAGGCAAAACCAGCAGAAATGCCACCTGCTGCCACGTGCTGAGCAGCTCTGCCCACATGAAACCATTTCTGGTGCTGTCCTGGATTGCCAGCAAGGATTCAAAGCAGGTGTGGGACTACCACCACTTCCTTGGGAGCGCCGGGGAGGCTGGCGCATGTTCTTAACACCCACTTTATGTACCAAAAAAGCCAGCAGAAGTTAATGTTCGATGAGGAGCTTCAATCTCTTAGCTATAGTGCTTACCTAAAAAACACATCACCTAAAAATCAAAAGCTTTTAAGAGTTCATGTCTCACTAACTTCCTCTACTTTCATTTCTAGAGTGGCTTGGATGCTTAAGTAACTGAAGTTTACCCAATATGTATTTACGGGAAATCTACCAGGACATACGAGTACCTATTGCAGGTTGTTATTACATAATAACCTATGCTGCTCAATATGGTGTGCAATCTATACCATCCAATAAGTAAAGATATGGAAGGTCAGGGAAACATGATAATCGCATAGGCCTTATTAAGGAAACTAAGAAACCCAAAGCATATCACAAATGATACCCCTCCAACTGAATAGCCTGCAAGCTCTGTCTGCACCAAGAGTGAGGAAATGAGCTGGGAAGTTCTGTTTCATATCAGTTCCTTTTAAAGGCTAGCCATAAATCACATATTACCACTTTCATTTCCTATACAATGGAAAACTTACATCATCATTTAGTAAGAGTAATACATAGTCATGCGAGAAGGTTATGCTTCACCCATCTCCTTCCTTTTCTTTATTCCCACAATACAATTTGCTTCTCTCCGGATACGAATGCTTTTCCTATTCAGCCAACATGTAAGGGGTGTTTTGTCCCCCACCCTGTGCTGCCAACACTGCAACTACCAACCTCTTTGGTCCAAGAGCAGGAGGTAGTACACGCTAACTCTTAAATTTTAGAGTCACGTTAAGTGCTGAAGAGGTCTCTATTTCTGAAATGCTAACTGTGTAAATGCTCATAAGGATGCAGCATTTCAATAATCCCCAAACCCAGATAAAAGCAGGGAATCTCAGTCCTGCCCATGGCTGGTCCCATTCTACAAGACAAAGATAGGACTTGAACAGTCCCATACCTTCCTTTTGAAACACTTGGAGAAATACAGGAAAGGGATAGCACAGCATTACATCCCTGAGCATCATACCTGTGAAACTCACGCCAGGCTCAGAAGTTTCCTCACCAAGGCAGCAGAGCAGCTTACCCTCTTTGCCATAGCTGCTGGACTGGAAGAGGACCGTCCCCACAATCATGCTGTGCTCTGCAGCAAGCAGAAGAGGCTGCTTGACACGAGAAGTCCTGGACTGCTACTGCCAGCACAAACGTGCAGAGGATCACTGCTGACAAGGCTGGCGCCAATGAAAAACCAAGTGCTGCCAGCGGGCGAAGGAGAAACTGTGGAAATCGAGCTGCGGGTTAACGTGGTTATTAGCTGGAAGTGAGGGTGGAGCTTCCCAGGGAACGCTAAACAGAGGATGTGGGGAATGGACTGCAAGTTGAAACAAATTTGAGATAAGCTATGAAGACAGAGTTTTGTTCGGCTAAAAGTTGGGCAACAAAGTGTTTGGGAAGAAAGCAAACAGTTTCCTTGGAGAAATTCCTTTGTACAAATTACAAAACAGATCACCCATTAAGGGGACGGCCCAGATTGATTCATTTTTCTACTCCACATACCATTGAGGGACCACTATTTACATGAATCGGCACAGGATGATGTTAATGAAAACATACATCTAAGATGTACAAGCACTGAGCAAGCAAACTCTCTTGAGCATTTCAGAAAGAAACAGAGAGCAAGGGCAATACAGCACTCCCAATCTGAGCTGCATATTTGCTGATTTAGTAAGACTCAGGACAGCTCTCTAAAAGGGCATCATCAAATTATCTCTCAAAAAACACAAGATTTATAGGATGAGTTCTTTAAAAGCCATAGCTGTCTAGCAAAGGCTGTATAGTTTCTAGCAGGACAAGCTCCTCCTAACACGTGGACAAGGAAGGGTTAAAGAACAAGCAATCACCATGGCAGTATCACACCTGGGGGGTGGGTGGGGGCTGCTGCAGAGGGGTATAAAAGGGAGCAGGGAAAGGAAAGTCAATGGTTTGGCCTTTGTAAGGGGAGAGGAGCTGCTGCAGCCCACCAAGGAGGAAGAAGTACAAAAGAAGCGGCATTTCTATAACCCACCATTCTGTAAGAAAGACTGCTGCACCACGTGATGAGGCCTCAGATCAGGCTAAAGGTAAGAAACGAGCAACCTGCCTTATTCCAAATGTTTGCATTTTGTGGATGCGGAAAAACACTGTGTAACTATGGGTATGCTTGTGGTGGTGAGGAGTTGCTTTTCCCTGTATGGTCTGCGATATAAGTTATTTCCTCTACCACCATCGCCTAATGTATGTGGAAAAAATAACTAGACAAAATACCTTGGGATACCTACATACTGTTGTCTTCCTAAAGTTCTGACAAGTGGGTGACCTCTTTCCTTCCTTCTCCAAAACCAAGCTGAGTGAATCCTGCAGCATGCTAGCCAGTAGTTACAGGTTGAGATGCCTAGGGTTTATTTTATCCATTTTCATCTTTGGTTTTGTCTCTTGCAGTTTATTGTTTTCTCCCCTTATTTGCTCCAAGTACTCCTAACTACACTGGTATTAGTACTACCCTTATGTTTCTATTAATACACAAAGAATAAGCAGAATTTGTAGAGAAAAACAATGCAGCCTCATAAACACGTGGATGAACTTTGTGACAAACACACTGCTGAAATGGTACCAGGAAATGGCAAGCTACATGTGGATCTGTGGCTAAATTAGTCTTAGCTGTAATAGTTAATAACCTTAGCTAAAATCACAGATTTACTTCTTAGCTAAAATAAAACAGATGAGTAATTGGTATTTGGAACAAAGAAGGATTAGCAGAAAGTTAGGTTGGATTAAGAACGTAACTTGCAAATACATCTACTGACCCTATCAATTTTAGCCTCTGTCAGAAGAGTATCCTCAGGCAAAGCCTAAGGGCTGGCTGGTCTGTTAATGAGCTCCTGATGGGAACCAAGTCATAGCCAGCATTGGCATTGTGGATGAGTAATACCCTAGCTGGAAGTTTCCCCTAACAGGGCAATTCTCTGGCTGCATCCTTCCAGCCACCCTCCTGAAGGCATTCCTCCATGGGCAGGATATGGAGTGTCCCTGCACAGTGTGTAGCAGTTCAGAAGGTCCTGTCAAATGCACTCAGGCAGAACAAAATCAGGCATCTTTCTACCTGAGCATCATTTCTTTTACAACTGATTTTCCTAGACAGTTATTTTGTAGTACTGTAGGCCGTCACCTTGACATCTGCATCCACCACATCTGCATCCTGTTCCTATTCCCTTCGCAGTAAGTGCACAATATAAAATCTTAATTCTGGTGTACTTAACTTCCTCGGTGGAAGAATCCACCTTTCAGGCACAGCAGCTCTTCCCAGCTCTTTAGACTATTCCCTGTGGTGTCCTTCAAAGCAGTTTCCTGAGAGTGGTTGGGTACCCTTCCTGTACAACTTAAATCATCCACTTAGAAACATTTCTCTGTTCTTCCAGCAGTGGGAAGAAGTTGAATAAAAGGAAATCTTGCTGACTATGCTACTTTGAAAAATATATAGTTCAGGGAGCTTCTAAAGCTTCTAACAAATCTGCTGTACTCTGAATTTCTGAACCAACTGTTGATGTCTTTTAAACAAAAGAACGTGTAAATGGAAATACAGCTCTGAAAAGGACTTGGTGTTGCTTGGAGCAGGCCAAAGTGACTAGTTTGTCAATGGAAGGAAGACAGACAAAGTAAGGGTTATAGGGTGGGTAAATCCTGGTTATTGCATACAGTCTCAACCTGGTATCTTAGCATTTTACATCAAAAAGCATGGGGGTGGGTGTGTATATACACACGCACGGTGTTCTATCTCCTGGCTTCTTACAGTCCTTTTTCCACAAAGGGACACTTGAACACAAGCCCACCAGGATTCCTGCATGTACCACATCTTTATTTTCACTTTGAGTTTTTAAACTAAATACCTATATAAATATCCGTGATGCTTATTTTACACACAGGCTCATTTTATATGCTTGCTTTTAAGACTACCAAAGAACAGGTACTGGTCAACTTAAAAGCATAGAACGTAGACCATCAAGTAACTAAAGACGGCTAGTACAATTGGTATTTTCCACTGCATCTTCAAAACATGTATCACTTTACATCACTAGACTTCAAGACCTTTACCCAGCTTGTTAGTGGGAGGATTTCTGCCTTAATGAATACAAGGAAACAAAATTGATAACACAGCAGCAAGCGGGTTTCCTATTTTGCTGACACGATTGGAAAAGTATCAAGTTCTACAGTAGCTTTGTTTCTGAAGCCAAGTCTCAGCGTTTCCTACTAACCAAAAATACTCAAGGCAAACTACATACTAAAAAGCAAACCAATGCTGAACAGGCCAAGTTCCTGCTGTCTAATAATGTGGTGGCACAGAAGCAGACCGATGAACTTTCTTTACCCTGTAACAGACTTCAGCCCTTACCTAAATGGACCACCTAGTCTTTCTGCTGACACACATGTGGCCATGAAAAACACCAGTTTAAATGGGACAGACAGCTCACATACAGCTCTGGTAAAATGCAGGCAACCTAACTAAATGCCATTCCTAGGTGTTCCTCTCCTGCAAGCAACCAGACTCTTAATAACGTGGTTTGCTTGAGCTAAGCACAGATCCATAGTTAGCCTTTGGGCCTCCCACAGAGTGGTGCAAGGTTTAAGCAGTGTAAACAACCCACTGAATAAAGCCAAGAAATACAGCTCCAAGCCAAGAACTTGGGATGGGCAAGGAATAGGTTTCTATTTATGGTACCATGCTGGGACAGACTGAATGGGAGGAGGCTTCAGAATCGGTGACAAAATTGCATCATGAACAGCTCACATCATATAAAAAGAAACATTTCAAGCCAAGCTGGTGGCAATGCCTTGCCTCAGTTATCAAAATATATCTTACATAGAAAAGGTTAATAAAAGGGATCTTTGGTATCAGAGACAAATATATGGAGAAACTTAAAAGCTCTCCGTACACCTCAACTCTTAGGAGCAGATTTATTTTGCAACATGACAAACTGCTGCATATGATATTCCTCTGCACTTATTTAATGGTTAAAGTGGTGGGACTTTACCTAGAAGACGTGATTTTTTAGCTAGCCTGAAACAAAATTCCAAGGGAAGACAAGGTTTGGTTTTTTGTGTTACTGAATTTTACTTGGTAGGATGAGGCAGACAAATTGATCTCTATTTAGTTACACCAATGTATGAAGAATTCAAGACATTGTCTGTCTACCTGAACATTACAAGAGATTAGCTATGTTAAGATTTAAAATAAACAAAAACAAAACCCACACAAACCAGTGTTGACAGAAGGAACCGCCTGCCTTCTGTTTCACTGGTTCCAGTTAGGCTCACCATTTTTATTAATAATATCAGACAAAGAGAGGCGTCCCTCAGCTCATTCCTTTGCTCAGATGTCAGTGACACACACGTATACCACTTCTCCCAGTATCAACCCAGTGCAGCACTTCCCTACCTTTTTCATCAACTAATTTCTGGTAAACAAGTATCTTTTTGGCACAGAATCCAGTATAAAATAAATCAAGCTTAAGCTCCAAAGTATTCACGTGAAAACCTTCATTCATTCCTTTCTGAATCCAAGAAGCACAATTCTCTTCATAGATCAACAACTGTCTAGGCTGTAAGTGACCAAACCTTCTATCAAAGCATACGGTAGTGTTGCTGTTTTAAGAGAGAATTTCAAAGTAGACTAAGTATTGAGCATCTTCAGTACGAATGCTGCTAACTCAATAGACTGGCTCTCACTACCTTTTAAGATTCTGTGTCCTCATAGAACTCTGGCAGGAAAGTTGCTCTGGGATATATGCAGCTAGCAAAATGATGCTGGTTTTACATGCATTTAAAGAACACTTTAGGGTGAGGGACTCATGTAAACCCAGGAGAGCTGGGCCTAAGCTATTAAAAGGTACAATGGACATTTCCTGTCACCGGTACCGGCAAGGGCCAGTAGTCACTCAAGTTACCAGTATGACTACTTGAATGGGCCTCTAGGTGAGGAACCAAAACCCAACAACACAACAGAGAAAAACACTCCCTGAAATGAGAGATTCTAAGGCAGGTACAATTATATACAAAAAGAATTTTAGAACAAAAAGCTACAAATGTAACTTCTTTGCAAAATCTTGAATACTGTATCAAAGTGTTTACCTTAATTACTGAGGTTTTATTCAGCTCCTATGAAGCTACTCAGCTTTGCAGTTGCTGGTATCTAGAAACAAGTAGTGAGACCACCAACTTCAGATGTTCTATATTACATACCTCTTTCCATTGAGCGCCGAGGTGATGAAGTTGTAGGCTTTGTTCCTCTGAATCCTGCCTATAGTAGAGTAATGATTCCCACAACGACAGTTTTGGGGAAAGGAGTGCTACGAAGGGACAACCGGAATTCAAAGGTAACTGGGAAACTGTATACATGTAGATCAAAAGTCTATTTGACATCCTTCCTCTGTCATAGTAAGTTCCAGTAAACCTCTCTACTGTGAAGGGTAAGGAGGATTAGGTCACCCAGTCCTTCTCCAGGAAAGGTGGGATGGCCAAACATTATGACAGCTTACAGCAAGTCATTTAGCACTTTTTTTAATCGGCACTTTGGGAGAAAAGTTGCTTAATGTGGATTACGCTTCACTCAAACAGAATTTCTGATGAGTTGTTAATACCGGCCAGATCAAAGTCAAGATACTATCTGCTTCTTAGCAAATCGAATTAATAGTCATTTACTCACAGTGTTAAGAAAAACATTTGAAGTAAGAGCTCTTCTGCAAAAAGACTACTTGAAAAATCATGGCTCAACTAACCTCTAAGCAAGCCAGAAATACCTACATTAACAAAGTCTAGCTGGCAAGAGGTTTATTTTGCAGATGTAAAGCACCAACTTATCAGACTTTTGAGTTAATATGACATAAATGTCCAAACTGCTCTCCAAGTAACATAGTTACATCTTATTGGAAGTCTTCCAGTGTTAGGTACTCTCCTTAGACTCGGCACCCGAACAATGACCACATTAAACTGTTCCTCAGCTGGCTTTTTGAAGTTTATTTTTAGCCTTTCTAGTTAAAAAGTAAAACTTGGAAGAAGAGGGTAGAGACTACCTCACTGACTTGTAATCTCGGGAGTGAAAGAAAACGTCGATCTAACCGCCCAAATTTGAGTTGATGTCACATCTTGAGGCCCAAGTAATTATTTTTACAAGTGCCTTGGACAGGCAGCACTGCTTACCTTCTGGAGGATATTCGGAGGGCAGCGCTCCCCAGGTGAGCTGATATAGCTTCAGTTTCCAGTACATGAGTTAATTTTTTAATGGAATCCCAAAATGCTTGTTAGCACAGATGCGACTTCTCAGTTCCATCCACCCACGCTGAATATGCAGCAACTGCCAAAGCTACACAGTACTTCTGGTTGTTTTTTTTTTAAAAAAAATCTCTAGCTAAAAATAAATCACAAAACTGTCAACCTCATTTGTCAGCAACCAATATGCTGTTCAAGCATTGTCCACAGCCATTTTCCTCTCTTGAACAAAGAAGGGGTTTCCTTTTTAAGGTATTTACTTCGTTTGAGTAAAATACTCTCGTGATCTTGCCTCCTTTGAAATATATTTGTCTTAGAAAATAAACCAGCATTTCCTTTCCTCCAAGAAAAGCCAAGCTTTAGCATGAATACTTGCCCAAAAATTGTATGCCATTTTGTTAACGTCAGAACCAGGGAAAACTCTTAATACGGATGCTTATCAGGAGATCCCCAGAGTCTGGCATTTGCCTGAGCCCTGGCTGACGGCGTCTTAACTTGTCTTGCTCCTTCTCAGACCTGCAGGCTGATTCACTTGGGGGGGGGGGGGGGGGGGCAGTGTAAATATGCACGTATGAAGTCCAAGAAACACGTCCGTTGCACTAAACTTAGCTACTGGTTCTGTGCTGCTGCCCGTTGGCAAACGCCAGGCGCTTGTCATTGGCTCGGCTGAGCAGACAAGGGCCTCCATTCACCAGCGCCGTGTCCAACAGCTGCTAAATAACCAGGGTAACACGAATCCCGGCCACGGCAGAAGGAGAATTCCTAGCCCAGCACCGACAGCTTTGCAGTTTTAGGCTGTGTCACTGCATTTGCTTTTACAAATCTAACAGCAGTGCTAAGCCCTCGTGTGTCTGAGGCCAGTATTAAGACGAGAACGTACTCACTGAAATAACAATTTTGGAAAATCCTTTCCGGGTTATGGCAGAATTAATACAGCTTTGAAGGAACAGAAACTACAGTCAGACTGAGAAAGTTCAATACTCCTATTCTAAAGGTAATCAAAGCTACAAAAAGTCACTGTTTGACTTGCTGGTGTCGTAGTAAAGCCAGTTTTATTGAACAAGGATAACTAGAAATGAATAGACAAAGATTATGAATAAATGGATCTGGATTGAAAATGCTTATGTAATTCTGTAGGTTTGTGATGGATATTACTCAGTAGATCTGATATTTTTGGACAAAATAATAAAAGAAACCCAGTGTTTTTAAAATAATTAATTGAAGGGAGGTAAGACTAGCCAATATATTCAATGGAAGGAATTAAATGCAGCTAAGACAGAAACATTCATTACATGTATGCCTGCTACTAAAGTGGTAGCATCTACTATGAAGTCAGGCATTGAGATAAGTTTTTCTTTTTAGGAAGTACAAGTACTACTTGTAAACATCAAAACTCTAGAACATTTAAGGGAAGTATGATAGGAAAAACAAGTCCTGCCTCTTGAACTCAGCAGAACACTTCAGAATGTCACAAGCAAGTCAGCTAGCTGACAACTGGGATTCCTCAGGCATGTAACATCACTGTACTGGGTCACTTACAGCCCAGCATCCTGCTGTCACCATTGCCAATAGAAGTTGCCTGGGGAAAGGATAATGATATTATTCCAGAATATTTTCCAAGCCTCCAACATGTTGCAGCTCAAGGTCTTTCTGAGCCAGAGCTGGCGTTGCAGTTAAACTTCCTGATAGGCTTCTTCCACTATTTTGTCCAGTTACTGTCTGAAGTAGTGCAAACTACACTCATCACAAACGGTATCCTGCTGCAGTGTTGTTAATAGCTCAACTGCACATCGTGGAATAATGTGGAATAAAGGCTCTTACTTGTTTTGAACACATCTGCTAGTTTCGTTTGATGATCTTCAGTCTCTACAGTGATGAACCCTGAACAATCACTACCTGTTGGTGCTTTCCCTGTCACTTGTGATTTTTATAGGCCTTTATCTTATTCTACCTAAGCTACCTTTCTACCAGGCTAAAGAGTTTGTCTTAGGCAGTCTGATGATGTTGCCTTTGGTCACCTTTAAACAGTCCTCCTTTTGAGTTTTTTCTAGTTCTACTATACCTGCCCCTCTCCAGATAACTAGATCAGTATTACACGCAGCATTCAAACCATAACTTTGTGCAGTGACAGAACGATCTATTTTTCTATTCCCAATGCCCTGGTTTCTGGACTATCATTCTAAATGTTGTCACGATACAGTCATATTCCAGCTTAAAGATTTATTTTTATTGTTATAGTAGTCAGCTCTGAGCTAAATACCTCACATGCAAAGCTAGAACCGTTTTCCTCTAAGTACCACCTTCCATGTGGTTACACTGAGTCTTGTACCACTTCTTCAGCCTGGAACCTTCTCCAATTCTTCAGTCAGTTTTTGCCTCTAGTGTCTTTAATAACTTAATAATATTAGCAACTTTACCACCTTGCTATTTGTTTTCTTCCTCTTTGCATCATTTGTCCTAGTCTCATAGCAGATTTTAATTAAACAGTTGAATTGAAGAACAGTTAGAAAGTTGAGTGAAAGACATTTTCTTTATTCCTGTTTGATAGCTGCTTCACTTCTAGCACCATTTCACTAAACAAAA
The DNA here is from genome assembly GCF_023634085.1 of Falco cherrug. Classification (NCBI taxonomy): domain Eukaryota; kingdom Metazoa; phylum Chordata; class Aves; order Falconiformes; family Falconidae; genus Falco; species Falco cherrug. The sequence continues at coordinate 6,664,814 of NC_073708.1, forward strand.
ACCAATAATGTGTTCCAGCAAGTTATATGCTACAATCAGTGTTTAGTACAGTGAATGACCTGGTTAAGTATCATCAGATACTGCTGTCTTATGGTGAGGCGCACTTGACAAAAAAAAAGACAAAAATTACTTTGCAAGGGAAACTGCTGGACTAGAAGACTGGTTAAAGAAGGTGTAATTGGCTCCAGGGAGAAATATTCCAGGAGATGGGAAACCTGAATATGCCTGCATGCAAACAGAGCAGAAACATCCCATAGATAATGTTTTTTCTACTAATTTGTTTTCAGAGCAGTAAAGAAAAGCAAACAACGTACAACAGCATGGAAATGAGTGACTTAATTCCCCAGAAATGTTAGCCCACATCTTTTGACTAAGTTAGACTGCCATTTCAAAACCAGAAACCGCATGGAAAATGCTTAGATTAACCTTAAATTAGGCCAGATTCTGATCTATAGATGAATAAACATCATAAAAAGAGGTAGCTGCAATTCCAGACTCACCTAATAACTCATCAAAAGACAAATCCCCACCAGAGCCAAGCTCTGTTGCCAACTTACAATGCTAACCTGAACACTAACAGTTTGTCTTTCTATAACACTTCAAAATAACACTTCAAACATTTCCCCCCCTTGCGCTAGGGAAATATGGAAGAGGAAAACAGTTGTATGGATTTATCCAGGATTGTAAAGGGCTTTGAGGCAATCCTAATGAAACGAAATCCTATTTTATTGAATTGGTACCACAAAACCATCTATTCACCTGGCATAAGAAGAGACAGACAACATAAGCTATATTGTAAGAGTCAGGCAGGCTTCTCAAGACAGGATTATGCACACTAACTTAAAAGCAAGCTAAAATTAACAGTGAGAGAGGAAGGGACGAATGCCACCTTTAGCCCTCTCAAAATGCAAATATTCCAAAACCAACACATAGACAAGTGTTCTTTTGGACTACTTCAGTGTGCAACTGAATGAAATACAACAGAGTGCTACTCCCTCAGTTCCAACCAATCTATTCGTCTCTTGTTCTGATTTTTCATCTGTTGTTTATAGGTTTTTGAATTGAAATACAAAATGACAAAGTATCTGCTATCATCTAAAACAGATCCAGCAACTAGAAAAAGAAAAAAAAAATTGTCAGTTGCTTGCCACACAATTATTTAACTAATTTTTTCCTGTTCAGAGGGTAAAACAATGTTGACAGTCAGGGAATAATAACCCACTACCAGTTATTTAAAGAGCCTTCCTCCCACTTAATACTGGCATAGCTGTCTGAGACATCTCTCCTGCTGCCAGTATTTGTGGTGGTACGACTGGGATGCTCAGAGTAGGTTGGTCGATATATTGTCAGCTGGTTTTAACCAAAGGTTACTCTAGCCTCTATTACTGCTTCTGCCTTTGGGTGCCACCTCCCCCAATGCTTAATTTACTCCATTTACTATATATATTCTCAGGGAGGAAGGAAGAGGGAAAGGGCTGGAAATTCCCAGTGGGAGGTCTAACATTGCAGCTCACTCAGCAGTTCGTTTCCTCTCACTCTGTAAAGTACTGGTTAGCTCCTAAATTGCATCCATCTACATCATCAGCTTTTGTGGATTTTACTGTGCATGGTAACATTTTTCTATAGAGACAAGGAGTACAGCACACCACAGACTGGGAGGACACTTCAGTATTACCTTGCCTCCTGCGGCACTGGTAGTTTTTACGCCTGCAATGGTAACATTGACAAGTAGAAATGCACAGAAAACTGCCATTCAAGTTGATACGAGTCATCACTGATACATAACATGTGAACAAGGCAAAAATATGTTCTTAGGTCACACAAATTGGAGAAATCAATCCATTCATATGGTGTACAGGATACTTGCAGCCACAGGAGGAATGGTATCTGTACTCTACTATCACTATTAATCAAAGAATAGGGAAATTAACGAAGATTAAGTGCAAGATGACTTAACCTAAGCTAGAAAATAAGGTCTCTGACAAAAGAACATTAGCTGCACTCGGTTTCTTGGCAAGATTTTTGCCACTTGTGCCGTACAGCTTGCTTTGAGGGAGGTATGTGAAACTGCTTCTGAGTCCAGGAGTGTTGTTTTATGAAATGGAAATTTTGAATTGAGATTGAAACCGAAGCCTAACTGTGACACCCAGAAGGGACCTTGCTTGCAGCATCCCCATGTCTTCCAGTTTGAAAGGCCAAGAAAGGTCCCTTTATCCTGTTAAATTAAGGTAATTTTTTTTTCTCCTAAATTGACAAGAGTTCCACCTCATTCCTTCTTCCTCCTACTCCACAGAAAAACATTCCCAGTTGTTGCCGGCTTATATAGGTTGTGGGGACAGCTGACTGCTTGGATTACACAGGGCTATATTGTATCCTTTCAAGAACCAGCCACACTAAGTGCTTTCTCTGGGACCAGGGCTCACTACTGGGCTGTGCCAACACACCAGGTGCTGTCTTGAAGTTGGAAATTCCAAGACAACAGGCAGTCCTGCAAATGCTCCTCTCAAAATCATTCTCTCTTGAGCCTCTTACAGTACAAATCTACTCCCAATCAGATACCCGAATAACCAAAAGCATGGTGAACTTGTACTCCATTCTGGCTTAGCCTCTTAAAGCAAAGGGGCAGAATGCCGTCTCCTGCCTTTTGTCCAGGTACTGGAAACTAAAGAAGCCCTGGCTTTTGGTAGCTTGGCAGAAGATTTCCCAGTTACATTAATACTATTTACAGCAGTTACCTATGGCCATCCTGTACTTGAATGTTTTCAAAATAACTGTAGCTCTCAGTGCAGTAGTTGGAAAGAAATACACTTACCAAACCATGCAGACACTGCTTCCAGCCTAGGGCTTCTCTGTCCCATCCTTATGGAGACATCTTATTTAGCGCTACTGCAAGATGGTCAATTGCTGCCAGCTTCCTGAGATGCCACTAAACCATGCCTTTTAGGGCATTTCCCTATTGGAATTCCATGCTGTTGTGACATGTTACTTAACTCTCAAATTTCTTTGAAAAAGTACCCTTGTGGTAAACTACAACATATGCCTCAGCTGAAGAGCTACTACTCTGCAAGCAACAGAGCATCCAGAAGCAGTTACAAATAACTTCAGACTGAAAGGCGCTACACCATGTTGGTTTAAAATAGGTCTTTCAGCTCAGAAGAACTTTACAGAACCAGAAGCTAATGAATATTTGAAAGTATTTGAAGGGTCTTTAGAATTAATGACATGTTACCTGCACAATCTACATCATTGCCAGAAACAATCTTACCATTGCTTTCAAGCTACTTAAAGCCAATGTAAGTGTGCTGCATGGGCTGCTTGGAAGTAACAAGATCCTGGATAGGTTATAGAACTGAGCAGATGCCAAAACTGTCAAAAACAGTGAGGGAAGTGAGGCAAGGAAAGATGTTTATATGGACACATTACTGCTTCAAGATCTAAGTCTCTTGCAATCTAAAATAAACCATACAAGCATAACAATGTTAAATTTTTATAAAGCCTGATGGTTAGTCCCTGAAAAACTGAAGCAAGAGCTGAAATTCAGAAACCTGGAAACACACAGCACATTTAAACTCCTCCAGCAAGGATGCTGAAGCTCCTGCATGAAGCATCAGCAGAGATGCTGGGGCAAACACCCTTTAAGGTCGTGCTTTCATCATGAACAGCAGATTGCCTGTGTCCCCCCCAAAAAGAAAACCTCTGAAGCACCCACAGAGACCAATGGAGGTGAATCCATGAAGGTGAACAGCACACAAATCAGTGACTGAAATACAGAAGATGACAGCCTGGAGAATATCCAGCACAGACCTACAAAAAGCATGAATTTTGTGGGGTTTTTTTCCTTCACTAAAATAAGAGTAAACTAAACATGCAGGGTCAAACCTCAGGTTCTAAAGCCGGAAAAGCTGAGTAATAGCAAACATCAAATTATCATGATCAAATACATCAAGCAGAATCAGCCCTCAAAAGGACTGACTAATCTAGGTTGTCATATTCTCTTGTGACGCCAAATGTGACTGTTCAGTAAAAACTTGTATATTGAGAATTGGGTGTAACTAAAATGCAGCAAATTACCAGTGTAAGAACTTAATTCCTAATTACTAGAGAAACTAGACTAACAGATTTATTCACAGAACTGAGCCTCTTTTGGCAGAAACAGCAGTCAAATAATCCATTTGATTATCCAACTCTAAGTTCACACCTAGGTCAGCAGCCTGAAGGACAGCCAGCCTTTTCCTCTAGCTGTCAGTCTCACCAACGCAAGGACTGCAATGAAGAGCTGCTGTTATGGCCACTGGGTAATAATCAGCTTTTCATTCAAGACATACACGTATGGCCATTAATGCCAAGAACTCTGTGACCACTGAAGTAAAATAACGGTTACAAAATCCCCACCCTTAAATCAGATAAGAGGTGATCCTATTCTTAGAAAATTAGAGAAGTAACCTCTTATGAAGAGATAACTGCCTTTGACTCTTTAAGCATATCTGAGTTAACACATTTCTGAATTTCAAAGATTTCTAAAAGAACAAATTTCAGGGTCTTATTTCAGATAGCAGCCTTGCTAAAGAAATACAATGCAAAGTGTATGTGTATAACCTATTAGATTATTATTTTTTTTTTAGTAATCCTAAACCAGATTCATCAAAGCCCTCCCCAGACATAAAAACAAAACCACTGAAATATTTCGCTAAGGTCTTGAGGGTGCAGACTGAGCATGTGGCTAAATGAACCCAGCAAGCAGCTGCTGCCAGGTCTGTGGCTGTTTCCCCTGCTCCCAGCTGCCTCCTTGGCTGCTTCCCATGTGCTCGTACCCACCGCGTTCATCTGCTGTGCAGCGACCTGGGTCGGGAAACCAAACCAGCACTTCAGAGTTTTCTGTTGGTTTAGCTCCCTGGACTGGCTCACCACAGGGTCAGACAAGAACCAGTCCTGGTAAAGACGGAGCACAGTGGTGGTGGGGACAAGCTTCTCTTTTGACACGTTTTCATCAGTTAAGCCTTATCATATTGTAATTCAGACAACCAGGATATAAACAGGCTGTATCCTTTAAAAGTTTACTTCAAGATTAAGTATTTCCTAGATCAAGTTATAACCCTCTCCATAACAGAAAAAAAATAATAATGCAGCTATTCTTAATTTGAAAATTCCTAGTGAACCTTTTAGAAATTACGCACTGTGAATATTGTAGACAGATTATTTGTAACAGACTTCACGCTACTGGTACGGCTACTGCTGGCCCCATTAGGGGGAAATTACATTAGACACAACAGATGCATGCTCTAGCAGCTGGACTGAAACTAAATGACTCACCCAATTAAAATATATGGAATCTAATGACTTCTAAAGCAAGGGCAGGGCTTCCTACATAATGACAGGTACAATATAATTATGGGGAAATGGACAGTCTTGGCTTTGTTCTTAATACATGAAGGTGTCTGCTGTAATCTAAGACAAATACATAAAATGCAGGTCATTCCTTTAAACTGGGGAGGAAAAATATTCAGGTCTGGGTGTGGAGGTCTCAAACCAGTTTTATTGGGCATTTTGCCAATGTTATGAATGCAGTATATCATGTAAGGGTGGTAGCCTCCTCAAGGCAAAAAGTACAACTGGAAAAATCAGCACGTGCAAAAAATGGTGCAACGTGGACAGGGGAGAAGAGGAAGGAGAACTGAGAGCACACCGGTGGAGCACAGAAAAACACTATAGTCTATGTGAGCATTATTTATGTTTAGAGAGATGTGGCATCCGCGCAGCTCAGACCACCAGAACTCCACTTCAATAAAAAGGTTAGCATTATCCTGACAACTTCAATGGGGATACGTAGCCCTTACAACCATCATTAGAGATTTACAAAAAGAAGCACTTCAAATAACTCCTTACCCTAATTAAGATTCATAAACTGAGCTTTCTGCAGCTGTTGAGATTCATCTCCTGTTTTTGTCCGGAGGTTTGGGGTGGGGATCGTTGTGGAGAGCACAGACCCTGGCAGACACAAATGCTAACTGCGCAGCTGTCTTTGGAGGCACGCTGCTGAAAGGACTCGGCATTCCTCCTCAGAGCTCAGGCCTGAGATGCACAGTCATATTTTTATCAGATTTCACACTGCATGAGTGCTAACATACAATGTTGAGAGTGAAGACATCCAGTGATGTGCCTGTTCTTTTATACAAGAGGCAATCAGGAAACAGCAGCATGAGGATCTCATCCCAAGCAGTGAAGTCTTCCTAAATCTAGATAATTGTTATCCAGACAAGATGCAATATTTTCCCAATGAGAATGAGTTCTAGTAAGACTTATTCCAAACCCTCTAGTAGGTAACAATCTAGCCTGCTCAGACATCTACAACTAAACAATAAGATCCACAATTTTTGCTGAAACACTTTCTTAATAATTTAAGAAGAAGAGAGAAAGACTATGTACCAGATCCCAGGCTTCTGCTGAGGCTGTACATGTTTTGTTGGCGACTACCCTCACCAGTGCTAATTATGCTGTACCCTTCACCAGCAGTAAATGCTGGCTCTCACACGCATTAAATTCACAGCCTACAGAACATTCTCAAGTCAGGGCATGCTAATATTATGACTTGATACTACATGAGATATTTTTGTTGCACTTGATACATAGAGTGCTTCACAGTTTTGGTATTTTATTCTCTTGACAGTCCTACAGAGTAGGGTAAAATTTGTACTACGCAGAAGATCTAAAGCAAGGAAACAAAGTCATTTGCTAAATATCAGACTAGGGCAGAGCAGGACTCAAACTGGTGTTGATTAGCTATCCTTCCTGAAGTGCAATACTTGGAGCTTTCCTTACAAAATCCTTTCAGTATCTCCCTAATGAGTAACACTTTCAATTAGAGACACGCAACACTGAAAACAGCTACTGCCTCAACTACTGATGTTCTCTAAACAAAAACTCCTACGCTTCATCACACTAATGAAGTAGCAATAAAACAAGTAGCTTTACATTCAAGCATCAAAAAAGGGAAGAAAATCTGTCACAGCATAATAGAAAGCCTCTACTGTCCAACTTGGAAAAGGAAAACATGGTCCTGAGGAAAGGGTGCTGCATCAGTAGTTCTGCTAGAGACCTGCTGCATAAGCCATTTTGTGTACTCATGCCTCTCACTTAAAACACTGTCTTCCTTTTATAAACTTACTACTCTACTAGTGTGTAGGGGGGCAAGACTAAATAGCTAACTACTACAGAAAATAGTTTCTTAACTGCAGGGATTTTTACTCATGACACTATCTCATTTTTTTTAATATTTAAACAAAGATAGTACCTTCACGAGCATGAAACCATTTTCTTCTATTCCTGCTTATCTGTACTCCTTGTTTTAGAGCTGGCATACTTTGTCTGTCAGCAAAGGCAAGGAATTTGGGAACAGTTTCCCCAGGAGCAGACAGAGTCAGATAGACTGTGCATCACCTGTCTCATTTTCAGACCAGACATGACTCCAAATAAAGATACAGGCAGATGAGCAAGAATGCTAAATGCTCATAGGAAAGGAAACCGTTCTTCCTAATTTGTCACCAGCACCAATTCCTGGACATTCAGTTCTGTTTCCCCTTAAGCCTCAGACAACCTCTTTTGCACACAGTATTCACCGTGGAATGATACTTGTTCTCACCGCACAGGATCATTATCTAACTTCTAAAAGCACAAGAGCAATCCCCTGGAAGGGTGACCTTCACCTTGGTGATATGAACACTGCTGCAGCAGAGCAGTTTATACTACATACTAATGCCAAGATGCTGCTTCTATAGTAGCTTTTATGGTTTCAAAAATCACTAGCCCACTTCCTTGTAGGTTCAGGGGGTGAAGTACAGGGGGTAACCATGTGATAAAGAGTGTTTTAATCTTTCTGTATGAGGAAATAACAGATGGATGGATGAAACAAAGCCAGGTGCCTGGGCCTGAAATGCAGGCAAGATCTCAACGTCCTAACAAATTAGGGAAGTGTGGAGGAGAGAAAAAAAGGACAGCTACAGCATACCAGAAGTCATGCCTTTGCTCTTACACTATAGTATGCAAGCCAGGCAGTCTGTCTTGGTTGCATTTTAAACAGATTTTCTTATCTCCTTTCTAGTAGTCTGTTTTGGGACTGATTAATGTGTTTCTTTCAATGTGGTCTTTCATTTTCTGACTAGTATTGAAGGGAATGATAAGTGACTTAGAAAAACACAAATGCACCTCAGTTTAGTTTAACAACTACCCCACAGTTGAGCAGTCAATGATGAACTACACCACAGTAATGTCAAGTGATCTTATTTCTTAGTAATTACATGCCTCAACCCTAAACACCAGGTTTGGGATCTCTTTGCCAGCCCACCTAACTGCATGAACACTTAGTGCAATTCACTCTCTTGTTTGTATTGCTCTACTGCTGAACAACCAAAGACAGTATACTAAAGTTCTCTATCTGTTGCTAATTCTCTGTAGCTTCAGCCTCTTTATGGATGTTTAATAAATAACGTTCAGCAAAGCACAGTGCTTTGAGCTTCCATTTCAAGGCAAGTTAAACAATTTACACAAACACTAAACTTCTTTCAGACCCATTACCATGCCACAAGTGTTTTGAAATACAGGCTAGAACCACAACAAACACATTTCTCTAACCAGCTTACAGGATGAGACAAGAGTGCATGACTGAACATTTAGCCTGCAGACAGCTTTTCTGTGTTTGCTTCTGCAAAAGTTAATTCTAAACATCTCCATAAAAGCAAGCAAGCATTACTGCCATTTCACAGATGAGAAGTGCCTCTTAATTTGAGGGCTCAGATTACCTAGCAGAAGTATCCGATTTAATGCTTTTTCATGCACGAAAGGTTGCCTGCACGCTTACACGTAAACAAGTTGGAAATCCTCTCTTACTGGCAGATGAAGTTATCTAGGATAAAGCCCAACAGAAACAAAACAACTACAAAGGAAGCAGTTCAGCTCTTAAAAGCAAAAGCAACATGAACGTGTATTTCCTTAAATTTTAAGACAGCTACATCTGCATTTTGATACATGGATCTCGCACGCTTTCATAAACCAACAGTTACTTAAAACTTCACTGTAACACAGTAATGTTGAAAAACACCCTTAACTTTTCCTACCAGAAAAACTTTTTCGCAATGGATAAATTAAGTCGAAGCATTGTAGCACCCTCTCGTGGTAGGCTGGAAAATCATCTTCTCCATAAGCAGCTATGTAATTGATCCTTCTACCTTCTTACTTTACATTCACACAGCCTCCTGTGTGCTGCCCAGGCTCCTCAGTTCATGTGGTAGTTCTGCCCAGCGTGGGTCTGTACTCATTCGTACTCACCTGCTCCCCGCTGACAATGCGGTGCATGTTTCAAAGCCTGCTTCCCTGCCTGAACATAACAAGGTGAGCTTTGTGCGGAGAGAAGAAGGCTAAAGAAAGGAGAAAGGCTGTTTAAGAGGTTCCTCGTAGTCAAGTGCTGTTCTTGTTCAGGAACAAAATACTTAATGGCAACGCCTCAAGCATATCAGCTGCACTGTAGTTCTGTCACAGCTGATGCACAACAGAAAACATGCTAAAATCAGCACCTGGGGATACCATGTCCCCATGGGTAAAGCAAGGGAACTGGCACAGCTCACCTGAATCTAAACAGCCTATGGATTACGTTGCCTTAAGGCACACCTGTTTCCACAGCCTAAAGCACAAGTGCGTATAATACCAGGGCTAAGTCCATCCACCTGTGGCTGAGCAGGTACCGAGAGGCTAGCTAAGCATTACCTAGAGCTAGGCTGCACCTCGCAGTAGTTACGTGCTTTGTCACCAACCCCTAAAATGAGAAAAACATTTAATTTAGCAGAAACAGTAACAAGGTGCAGACAATGACAAGAAAAAGTAATTGCACCTCTACTACCATGGCGCAAGCTTGTGTGTTGATGGAAAGACACATACCTAGAATAATATTCAAGTTTAGCTTAACCGTTTGACAAAAAAAGCGAATGGAAGCTCTACAGACTTATTCACATCAGAATAAGAAAGAATTAGAACTTCTTACAAGACTACAGACAAGATAAGCTTCAACAGACTTAAGCTCGTGGCCTATTTCAGCTTCTCAAAGCATATCTGGACTTCCAACTAGGTGCTAAAGTGCAGGAATTATCACACAACTAAATGACTCTAATATAGAGGGTAGTGCCCTCTTTAAACATTTTACCCCTAAAGAAGTTAAATATATTTTATTATGATGACCTATAAACACAGAAAATGAAAAAGTTTTCTGACGAAACACATCTAGTATTGTTATGACAAAAGCAAGACTTAAACCTGCTAGACTTCTGTTTCACAGTATAGCTATGGCACGCTACTCAAATCATCATTCGCGCATCTGCTGATTTTGCACATCAATCCTAAGCTATCTAATGCACCTCTGGAAGAAAAACTTACGAAATGTGGGCTAACTGTTCTTCTGTAGTACATATCAGATTACTCATAAAAAAATAGATCTCAGTTTCTTCTAACATGAAAAATCAGCTCCTTTCTCACAGCTATGTAGAAAACCTTAAAAGCCACAGTTTAAGATCCTGAAGAAAAAACCCTAAATACAATTTGGAATACTAGCACCACAGGACGCTATATACTAATTTCCTGTTTATCCTAAGGATCTTCTCTAGATAAAGCATCTCAACTTTCTCAGTTTACCTAGCTTTTTTAAAACAAAGCCATAAATCAAAATTAAGTAAAATGAACAAATATCATCCTGAATAACAAGCATACAATTTATGATTAATGAAAAAGTATTTTGCTGTGCTTCACTGGGTAACTAACTGGGCCAGAGCACAGGTTTAACACTGATATCAATTATAAAAGCACTGGTTCATCCCTCGCCAAGTTGTACAAATCTCCCTGCCTAAAAATGACAAAACCTACCAAAACCTCACTTCCTAGTCAGGAGAAAGCGCAAGAATTCTCTGGGACATGCAGAGAGCTGGCTCCCACTATTTATATACGTTACTGACACAAATTATAAAGCTCATAGTGGCTTACTTACTGCCAATCCAGTCAGTGAAAAAGCAGGTTTGAAAAGAAACCAGAACTGAGTGGTATCACCACAAAATGATCAAAGAAACAACCTTGGAGCATCTGTTCAAGGTCTTGCCTATACCACAGCCTTTATGCTTTGATCAAGGTGCCGCTCCAAGAGTAACTTTACTAAGACTTGACACTATTAATATCAACAACATTCTAAAAAGCACATGTAGGACATTTAGCAATTTAAAGTTCAAGTTTTAAGAACTTGCTATTTTAACTTTCTTACATTAACTCTGAGCCCAAGAGCTGTGAACGATTAGACTGAATTTTTTATTTGCCAGTTTATAGGTGAGAAGATGAAAAACAATCTATAGGAGAAAAGGAACCACAAATTGGCTCTTAGACAAAGGACACTGTTTCTCTTTCACTTGTACTGAAGTGAGCAGTGAACATAAAGAAAGCTTTACAATTAAAACCTGCGTTGTAAGAAAAAACTGCATTAAACACAAGCAGCAAGTAAGTCCATGCTTACGCAATCCAGCTCAGGCCAGTATAAGCTTGGACTCCGCTGCACCCAGTGACTTAATGGAGGAAGGAAGCCATGCCACTATTTCAAAAGATCTTCGAGGTTATTCAGATCTCAAAGAAGAATCCGTTTCACTCTTCCTAGATGAATAACTTGTATTAATTTTTTAAAAGTTTGCACGAACAGGCTTTTTTTATTGCTAAACAGTCACCATAGTTTCATTAATTGGCAAGTTCCGACATACTAGATTGCTGGACTGGAAGTAACACTTACAATTATTTCTTTTTAAATCACTTCAAGGCTAATTAAATATTTTTTCCAGTTTTATTCTATTATAAAGTAAATTTCAGAGCTACTACTGTATCTGTATCTTGCCTCTACTTCTGCTTTTTTTCTTCTGCTCTTTTCTAAGTAGCAACTCAAAATTGATATTCTCATCAGTTGCACAGCCTCCCACAGGTTTCTGAATAGCAGCAGTAAAACTGAACAGTCTTGCTAACTCTGTGACACTTCTGGTAGGTAAAATAAACCCTGACCAGCAAAGGCTTTGAAATAATCTTGAGAAACTGAGCTGACCCTGTAAGCTAAGGAAGGCTTCATTATATTAATTTACACTCCAGCTTGGGTTTGAAGGGTTATCTCCACAATACAGGGGCTACAAAATTAGAATGTACAAATTTTTTTGTGTTTCGCCTAGAAACCAGATCCGTGTTCTTTAAACACCTTTCAGACGCCTGATGTTTAGGGTAAATGTAGAAGGTAATACTAATCTACTTGGATATGACAACATTTAAACAAGCTTCTAGGCTGGGCCATGTTGGAGTGTACACAGATTTGCGATGAAGAAGTGTTTCTTCACTTTGCAATTCCTCTGTGTTCTGGTGTGTCTCCTGTAAAGGCACGCTACTCTACAATCAACTTTTCCAAAAACTATGCATCTAATTGAACACGGAATGTGAAAAAACAGCAACACTTTGTGACCTGTGCTACATACTACCACCATAATAGCCAATATTAATATAATTTCTTTCAACCAGAAGCAAGCTTGGCACCTGTTTCAAAATTGGCCATGGTGCTAAGCACATTTAGCCTGCAACAAAAGCGATTATTGGTATCTCGTGCCAACCCACTGTAAATCCCACATGTGAACTCTAAAGAGTGGATATACATATTCACTATTCCATTGTACTTGATTCTACCTCTGGTAAGAAGGGATGATGAGGAGGAGAACTTGTTGGTGGGTTTTTCTTTCCCATTGTTTTGGGAGGACTGTTTGTTTCAGTCCTGCAAATTAACATTTGGTTGTGCTCAAGGAGCTTGGAACTCCTCATCTTTTTGTGCCTTATACCAGTCATCAGCTCTGTCAGCCCTGAACTGGTCAGGCACTTGGACTAGATGATCGCTGCGGGTCCCTTCCAACTGAAATAGTCTATTCCATTCTATTCTATGTGGGGAAACTCCCCAACCGGTATGCTGCCCACTACAAGGACATCGGTCAGTAAACCACTTCTAACTTACCATAGATCGGTTTAGAAGGCCCACCTGTCTCATTTAACAATTATTAAACACGCCCATGATTGTATTTTGAGTGTTCAGCTTTGCAGACAATGTTTTAAAATACCATCTCCAGTGTATCAAAATGCACTGTCAGGGAGAAGGTGCAACATCAGCTTTTACCCTTTTCTCTTTTTCCAGTCTTCCCTTATTCCCATTAGTTCTTCTCCAGCATTATCTGTCTTTCTAGAGACACTCTCCTCCACAGTTGCTCATCTTACATATTCTAGTTGAGATGATGATAAATAGGAACAGCAGAGACATGCTCGATGCTTAGTTGTTGGGATTGTTATAGGAGAAAGGAAGGAGAAACAGACTGGGAGGTGCACAGGGTCACAAAACCAGAATGATCTCATTTTCCTATCCTCTAAGTTGAATCCTAATTTGACCCCAACAGCAGCAGGAGATGGTTCCTGTGTCTTTGCCATATATCACTTATAACAAGAAGCAGCTACTTCAGTTTCACTTTAGTATTAAATAACAACGAGCCAGGGAAGAGCACAAAATCCAAACCAGTAACATTGTCAAATTAAAGGATGAGGAGATACAGAACTGTCCTATAGAAAATTAGTTTTCCTTCATTGAAGAGCTACTTTTCTTACGCAACTGTACTCCCAATTCTCATATCACTATTGTCATAGAATACCTTAAAATCAACATAAGTGAAGCTCTAAGTTCACTAACACCTGTAATTGTTTTTAATGGACGTATCATAGTAAGATTAAGATTCTAAGGACAACATTTGGGAGGAAAGAGCAGGAGAAGAAGAAAGGAATTTCTTGAAAAATTTCAGTCTTAAAATAAATATGTTTAAATAGCCTTTAAAGAGCACTAGAAGACTGAAACAAAATCAATCCAATTCTTAGCAAAGTATTTCTGTGCATCTTTGTCTCACCCTCAAAAATGGCAAAGTCATTTTAAAAAAAGACATTTTTTTCAAATTTCTCTGCTGATTTAGCTGATACAGAAAGCCACCTATTAAAAAGTTAATGCAATCTTATTGGGAGACGTGCATGTCTTTATAGAAAGCCCACAAAGCACATGAAACTTCCTAAGCAGATATGGGTAATATAACTCAGCTTTGTTGTTGTGGTTTACAGTGTTACCAACAGGAAGCCTCAATGGTTTTGTAACAGTCACTTATTCTAGAGAGAATAATCTCTACGGATAATACCAAGACCAGCCTTTAAAATAAAGTATTTCATAACCACAAAACCAGATGAATGTGAGGGCTGATGCAGTAACCGTGAGAGAACCATTACTTCAGACCCAGCAAGTCAACTGTGTTACCCAACTCAACACAAGCTTTTGTTTCTTTCCTGCTGTGTTGAGGGAAAGAGAGATTGCTGGTGGTCCAAACAACTACGAGAAATATTCCTCTACTGGTAAATACTCTCCTTAATGCTGTTAAGAAGGAACCTGTTCGCCTACTTTGCATATTCACCTGCAAAGCCACTCAAGGGGCCATCTGCACTACAGCTACCAAGCTTCGTGTCACTCATAATTACACTGTTGAAAGAACGACTAAGCATTTGGCAGGCAGTGATTTAGGACATCAGATTCTGAAACAGTTATAATGTAGGTGAAGCTTTAGTCTGTGGCCATCTAGCCTTGGCTTTTTGAAATACAACCAGGTGAAAAGAAACTTGGCAAGTCACTGAACAAATCCTAACTGCATTACTTTCAGTTAACTATCATATGCATCCCTACTGGTGTAAGTACAAACTGCTGTTTCTTGTTTTACATTAGTTGGATTTTAACATTTCTTATGAGTGTGAACTAGTCAGCTGTCAGCAGTACTTAGAAGACAGTTTACAGACAATAAGTATACTGGAAACATTAAGTTGTCACAACTAAGATAAATGGACTAGAATAAATCACACTAACGATCATCTAGCTTTATCTATAAAACAAAGGTCTAAAAAGTATTATTTGACTTCAGCAAGGACTGGCCTGCTTTAAGAACAAACGAACATGACATATGCTGACATAAGTGGGTCACAGAACAGGTCACTTCTCCTGAACACCGGTGAAAACATGATTTCAAGCCTACTGTCCCAGAATCCGTAATTACTACCAGCCGTAAAATATTCTTGAAGCCAACCCTGCTACAGCATCTCTAGGAGATAGTCCAACTATCTTCCAACTCTAATTATGTGAGCTGTCAGTCCTGCTAGATTAAAAAAGTTTAGGCTGCTTGTGACAATTTGCTTGTGTGTCCAATACCTTACACGTTCACTTTCCACCGGTTTGTTCACTTGGCCATGTCCCTATTTCCAAAAAAAATCCCACAAATGTTTTTTTTGCAAAACACTGCACTCACAAGCAACAGCAAGTTTGTGAAATATTGCTAGAACAACTTGTACCACACCATCTGCTATATGTGGAGAACTGAGAAATCGGAGATCTGTCTGGGCTTTGAAATTTGATTTTTGAGTTAGTTCTGGCTCACATCCTTTGAAGTAACTTCATTTCAGTCTTACCTTCTTCAGACTATGTGAAAAGTACACAGGAAATATACATATGCCAGGAATTACAACAGATCCGTAGTCTATTGTATCGTCCCTTCCACCGAGCTGATAAGAGTCCTTTTGTTTGCGAAATGCAGTACGCAAAAATCCCAACTTAAGACAAGGTATAAAAACAAGTATTGAATGCAACTGGATCTGCAGGAATAATTTAGATATCACGTAGAATGATGCAACAGAGAACACGCCTATAATTTCATGTTCTGCAGGAGATGTTCCTCTAGACACTTAGCTGAACTATCCTTTATTCCCCAAATAATTAGTTAAGAGTTATTTATACATTATGGTCCCAGAAGATTTCTGATTTACAGTACAAAGACTCAGGCACTGAATACAGTGATTATATTCCATCTGCACAGGGCATTTACTGACAGGAAAGTCTGCAGGCAAGTAGCTCTGGCCCGAGCTTGCTGCATTTCACTGGGATGAAAAATAAAGAACATTTTAGGCGGCCCACAAAGTGCAGTTGTTAAACTGACCCTATTTTCTCTCTTTCTTTCCATTTTCCTGCATCCAGCCCTTCAGTTTCACTCAATTTCAAAGGGATAGTGTATTTATGCTTCTTCCTATTTTAGAATGTTTTTATCATGTGGCATAGCACTCTGACTGCCTTAGGGGAGCTTTAATGATAATTTTATTTTTAAAAGTATAGGCTTATCTTGCCTGACCTTGATGCACATAGTAAAAGGTTGCTAAACTCCTCCTCTAGAAAACAAAACAGGGAACAAATGTCCTGCGCCTGCTGGATCAAAAGCTCAAGTGTGGCAGAGCCTTCCGCTACCCCAAAATATATTACCAAGGCAACTGTAGCAGTATTGCAAACAGGTATTGCAAAGTCTTCCCAGCCAGGATTTAAATAATCTGATTTTCCTGCAGTATGTTTTCTACAACACTCAGCAAGTCTTTTCAGAGATGAAAAGCATGCTAACACCATTCCAAAGAGTATCTTGGTACGGTAGGCAGTTATCACTGCTCTTCAGGAAGAATATTAGAGCATGTCACTGTTCAAAGGTCATACGAGGAGCCGGCTACAGCCCATGCAACTTGGAAGTTGCTGGTTGTCATCAGTTGTACCCCTTCCCTCACGGAAACTACCGAAAGCATAAGTAGACAACCTATTTCCCTGCTCTCTCGCCCATTCCTTCTCTGAAAGGGAAGGTCATCCTGTAATGGCCCCAAGTAGTTCTTTTCTGGTTGTGCCGAACTGTAAGAATTTGATCCTAACTAGTGTTCCCTACAGCTTCTCCTTCTTGAGTAGTTGTCCCGGTGGTACTTGTTAATTCTGATGCAGCATACACGGGAACACTGATGTTTGAATGATCTTTCTCACTACACTCTTCCTTTCTAGTATGTTACTAGCAACCACCATGCTTGATGATCCATTGCTTGCTTTTGTAAGCCACAGATTATGTGCTAGGAATGCTCGAAAGGGGCGCTTTGAAGAGCTAACTGCAAAAGGTGCAAAATCCATTACTGTCTTTTGCATCTTGGAGAACTCTGCTCCATGGCTAACAAATCACACCAGTATATCAGCTTGCTTAGGACTTCTCTGCTCAACTTCATAGCAGTGCCCACAGAACTCAGTATAATGGTGAGCTGAAACCCCCCAAGAGTCTAGGTGACTGTTCTCATGATAGGATAGCGGGGTGCTACAATACAGATTTCCTTGTAAGAACAAGGAAAGAATGCAAAACATCTCTTTGCTTCTTCCAAAAATTTGTCCTGAAGTATGTAGTGCCTGTATACCTGCTTTAGTGCTTCTCCTACACAACTGTAACACAGAAAACACACTTGGGACAAACTGGTTCAGCTCAATCTCTCAATTTTTCAAGGGCAACTACACTTCCAAGTTAGTTGCGTAGAACTGCTCACCGCAGGTTTTCAGTAGCCTAGCATAACAGATCTTACACATTTTTGATTTGACACAAGCTGTTCTTCAAAATCCTGAAACAAAAACAGGTCTGAGGCTGAAAACATTGTTTACTTCCATCCTTTCTGTAAACAATCCGGAAGCACCAGCCCCCTCAAAATGAACTTTGGCAAGAGTAGTTAATAGGATTCACGTCACTCCCGGCACAGTATAGCATGAAATCTGCCAACATGAACTGAGACAGGGATTTATACCTGTAAGAGTCTAGCAGAGTCAACAGGTTGTCGTCCTCGCATCAATGACTATATCAAGGAAAGCCAAGGAAGGTAGATAATCCAGGCTCATCCTTTGACTGGCTGGCTTAGTCACTGGTCCAAGAGTGCTAACCCACAACCCTGCGCTTTCTCCACCACTTTTCATACACTGTGAATACATGTCCTAGAGACAGGATGGACGGTCAGGTTCAGAAAGAAATGACTAGAAAAGAGCAATCTGGATCACATAGTATCAACAGCATCGCAGCAAAAGCAGTGTAGCACTTAAAGAAAACTAGCAGAAAGCCAGCTTAAGTAAAACAGGAGAACAAGGTCAGTAAGTGAAAAATAAGAACAGAAGTTGAGAGGAAAACCACCCCTCCCTCAGACAAGGGGAGTCAGGATCACAAGAAAACAACCTCTCTGAGAAAGAAAGGATTCAGGAACATGACAAAAATCTTTGGTTATTGCACAGGACAAGTATTTAAATAGGTACCCAACTTTGGCTAGCATTTGGTATAGATTATTAATAGCGAGTTGTTCGCTCATTTCTAGTACAATGTGCACGGAATCAGGGAACAATTTAACACAGCTGAGGCATTCACCAAGACAGGACAGGAGTTTGAAGCCTGCCCTGAAACTCTCAAAAACTGGATTGCCAAAAAAACCCACCCCTTTCACGTAATCTAACAGAACAAAAAGCTGTATCTTACTTTCAATAGATACATCTTCCTTTACAGTCTGCAAAGAAAATAAGAGAAGCAACAAAAACCTAAGTAAAATTATATCCATCATCTTACCACTGAAGCAGATAACCGAAGCCATACAAATAGTAGCGAAATTATTTTAAAAGATACAGTCGTCATCACAGAGAAATGTTCTTTTTACATGCCACTGAACAGTTTTATTCAGAGCATGTTGGCTTTCCAGGCTCATTCTTCTTTCTAGTTCAATGGAAGACAGAGCAGAAGGGCTGGCAGAGCACATAATTTGTCGTCTTGGTGTGCATGCGTGCTTAAGAAAGCTTCTCCTCTCCATTTCCCTGCCACTACATCTAAATAATTCTCCTTACCTTCTACCTTTAAAATGTAGTAGGGAGGAGCTAGAAGGATTTGTGTAGGATGCTGAATTAAATTACTACTAAAACATGCAGCAATAAATTAAAAGATGCACTTGAGTCAGTCTCAACTGTGTTATTCTAAAGTAACTACACATCCTCACAATGCTGTACCGCACTTCTCACAAACGTCCTTTCTGTCCTTGCCTTGTAAAAGCAAGAACCAAGTAGTCATTTTGGTACCAAGACACGAAAAGACCGAGAGTTTGTCATTAGCAGACATGGTGTTGCCAGCTAAGTCACACTAAGCAGTCTTCAGCATACAGAAAGAAGCAGGGTATGTGCATAACTTCTGAGATCTGCTCCTAACATTGTGAACTTAGTCTTTTATAGTAATGTTTTTGCCAAAGTGCCTTTTAAAGTACAAAAATACAAAGATGACCGAGTAAAACGTGAAGTTGATGACACTATGGTTGAAAGATACAGTAAAATAGTAACCATTAGGTTTAATTGTAGTAATAGCGGGTCAGGCATTTCAGCAAGCATGGAGTTTTGTTTTGGTTTTAAAGTTGATACTGCTCCCTGAACTCAAAAGCTTTGATAACACCGAGATTTTAAGAACCAGATTTAGCGCCATGCTCTTGTTTTCATAGATACTTACGTGTCAGCAGTCACAGCAGATGATATTTACATTTAGACTGTTGGTTGCATGTTCCTTAATCTTTTTGCCTACGCTCATTCTATTGAGCAAAAGAAAATACGTATTGTCAGAAGCAACCCTGCTCTATACACTGACACCTCTCTCCACCTCAAGCCAAACCAGCCAAGCTCTCCATAACAGATTCAGTTGTTTAGGATTAGAGGCGCATCCATGCATCTGTTCTCAACGTGCTTGTCAAGGCTGACAGGTTTCAGTTGATCATACCTTTCAAAACCTATGCTTTTTATTAAGATGTTGCCAAACAGACAGAATAATAATTAAAAAAAAAAAAGGACAAAACACAGTCACGAAGGGGAACTTGGAAGTTGTGGGGTCCTCCTAGGAGAGATTACAGAAACTATTTGTGTTGCACTAAACATTTCCGGTATCAGTGTGCAGCAGTAAGAATAGAAGTGGACAGGCAAAAACTTCCAACCGAGAATCGGATGGCAGCTATAATACCCCAGCCTAAACAAAATCGTTTGCTCTGTCAGGAGCTATACAGCGACAGAGACCCACACATGTAGAAGGGCAAGTTATAAGCGCCTCAGTAAGCTGGAATTTCTGACAAGGCACATGTAACCCTTACCCTGGTAAACAAACCCGGAGCTAGGAACCGCCGCAGTGACAGCTTCCCAGCACCGCAAGTTCTGGCTGCCGGAGGTGCCACCTGGCTTCTGCCGCGGATGGCGGCCCCGTCCCCATGCCGGGGGCAGCTCACCCGGCCCCGCGCTCGCCGCCAGGCTGCGGGCTGGGCCGAGCCCCGCTCCCCCCCCACCCCCGCAGCTCTCCCCTCCCCCCGTCACACCAACAACAACAAAGAGGGAGGGCAGGGAGGGGAGGACGGCCGCCCCCGGCCCGCCGGCGACGGGCGCCCCCTCGGCCCGGCCCCTCCCGCCCGGCGGCGCGGCCCCGGCCCGGCCCCTCACCGTGCTGGGTGAAGATATTGAAGCCTCCCTCCGCCGTGCGCCCGGCCGCCTCCCGCCGACGGCCCGACGGCCTGGCCGCGCTGCTGCCCCGCAGCCCCCGCGGCGGCTGCTGCTGCTGAGGCGGCGGCTGGTGCTGGAGCCCGGCGCCCGGCTCCCCGACGCGGCCCACCTGCTGCCCCATCGCCGCGCTGCCGGCCGCGGCCCGCGCTCACATGCCGCCGCTCCCCGGCCCGGCAGGCGGCCTCCCGCTCCTCCCACCGGCGCGGCCCGGCGGCTCCCGCCCGCCTCGCCGCCCCCGCCGGCCCCCGCGGCGCTCCGGCCTGGGACTCACGGACTCGCCCCCTCAGCCCCCGCCGCCATCTTAAACCACAGAGCGTCGGGCGAGCGGGGACAGAGCGGCTCCCGCAGCCACCTCCGGTCCTCCGAGGGAGGCCGCCCACCCCGCCCCCGGCACGGACAGTCCCGCAGCGCGGCGGCGGGGCCGGGCTGGCGGGGGCTGAGGCGCAAGGCCCCAGTTCGCTTGCCGGATCGCGCCCTCGGGGGGGGCCGCCCAGTCTCGGCCACTGTTGAGGCCAGGCGCGGGCCACCCGAGGGCAGGCCGCGGACCCAGGGCCGGACTGCTCCTGGCGAGGCCAGGCGCCGGCCCCGGAGCGCGCCTCCCCCCTGGGCTGGGGCCGGCCGGCCGGCTCGCGGGCCCGGGGGACGCGGGGTGCGAGGCTGGGGCCGGGCCGGTCACCTGAAGGCCCAGGGGGCACGGGCTGTGAGGCTGGGGCCGCCTGCCCGGCAGTGGGGGCCCTGCCCTGGGCCCTGCGCCTTGCCCCTGCTGTGGGTCAGCAGGCCCCGGGCCCGCTTTCCTGGCCTAGAGCATGGGGGGAGAGGAGAGCACATGGGCATGTTGGTGGCCAGGCATGGCTGGCAGCAGTGGCCTGTCATCGTGTGGCTGCATGTATGCTTTATTCCGTACCTAATTGCTAAACTCTCTTCTTTCAGCTTCTTTAATACTAGCGTAAAGCTCTCCAGGTCAGAGCAGAAGGGTGGAGGTTTCGTCGTGAAGGATAATGGTGCATGGTGCAGTTTACAGGACTTAGGCATTTGGAAGTATTTCTCTCTCCATGCTAGCTACTGTTTCGGCAATGCTTTGGCTGTGTTGCTTCGTCATGGATGAGCCATACCACCACTCAGATGCCCTCACTGCATCACGGAGAACTGACAGGATGGCGACAAATTGGCTTGGTAGGAGCCAGCCAGCTCCCAAGGAGCCATGGCAACCTGTGGCTGGACTAACCTTTGTGTGGCTGTCCTAGGGTGGGGAGGTGAGGAGAAGCTCGTCTCTTGAGCTCCATGAAATTCAGCTTCCTTACATGAAATTCCTAGCGACAAGAACTGTAAGGTCATATTCTACCTTCCCAGGGTCATGAAGTGCTACCAAAATACTATCCATACTGTCACATGCACTCAAACTGCTGCAGTAATAATTCCATCTAAAATAGGGGTGGCTCATCCAGCTGGGCTGGTGTGCACTCTGACACAGGCTGGAGTAAATGGGAGAGAGCAGCATGTGGAGCCAGAAATGCCTTAACTCACTAAATTAATGGACTAAAAACATTGGGGAGATCGGGAATCACAGACAGACTTGCTAATAGCACACAACAAAACAGTTCTTAAAATAGTGCTGGGAACATCTGGGGTGTAGCATGGAGCACACATTGCCAAGTCCGGGGCCTCATATGGGCATGGTTACATGGATGTGAGCAGAGGGTGTGTCTGCAGGATGGATGGTCTTGGGCAGAACTGGCCCACATGGATGAACTCCTCAGTGGAGATATTTTCTGGTCTCATTCCAGCTAGAATTTGCAGGGTTTGACACTTATAAATGGTTTGCCTTGTAAACAAAATATATGTTCTCTGGAGACTGTAGAGAAACAACAAACAAAACTCCCTCGTGCCATTTGCAGTTGCCATGTGAGATAGAACACTCTTTAAAAATCAACAGAAATACTGTTTTTCTTTCCTAATGCCTTTTACTTGCTGATGCTAAAGAACTATCCAGAGGAAGGCCATTAGCATTTTAAAAGAAGATGCCAGTGTCAAGAGACTTATACTTAGTGCACTAAGGAGAATTGGGTTTAAACACTGTTCTGATTCCTCGGTTCTCATGAAATCCCTCATTCTCTCTACCAGCTGCTTGTGTGCATATAGCAGCTCGCTGTGGGTCTCACAGCATGGAACTTATCTGACACACAGAAACATCTTTACTGGGCAAGGAGTCAAGCAGGGGCTTTCTAAAAGGCCTGTTAGAAGGGGAAGAGGGCTACAGCATGGTTACCATTTGCTGTTGTATAATAGTATTTTAAGATTATGCTGTACTCTATGAAAAAAGCATCAAAACCAGTGCCCCAGCATTTCTGGTTGTGTGCTCAACAAGCCATACCCTGAGAGTATACCCCAGCTGGTCCTCTCAACAACATCCGTTATATGGTATCACAGAAACAGGGGACCTGCCCTGGTTGGTGACAGCTCTTTGAGAGCACCTGCTAGAAGGGCAATGGGGATATAAACAAGAAACTCCCCAAACTGAAAATTACTCTTGTGCTACTGAGTCACTGATGACACTGAGCCACACCATTCCTCATTGTTAAAACAGGAGCTACTAAGTATTCACTTCACCAAGTGTCGTGGTTATTAACCATGCAAAGATTACAAAGTGCTTTGGAGAGGTAAAATCTGTTTCATTGCCACCCATTATTATCAGCTGTGATGTTATCAGCTTTCACTTAGTATCAGGAATAGGTTGTTTTTCAGAAGGTAATTTCTTTTGAAGAGGTCTGGCACTGTGCATTAATGAGGCGTCAGTAACAGTTACTGTCCTTACGGTGATTTTGGGCTTCCAGTCAATCTGCCATCTCATGAGCTGTTCGAGTAAGGGATGAAAAGGACCTAGGAACAAAGGCAGCACTGAGGTTGCAGTAATGTACCTGATGTGAAATGTGGTATTTCTAGAAACACTTATGAAGTGACTTTAAATATTCACCGTATATCCATTTCTTGAAGCTTCTTCTAAGCACTGACAATGCATTGCTCCACATCCACGGTGTGCTCCAAAAATCACACAAACAAATAATTGCTGGCTGAGCAGTCTTACGTGCCCAGCATTACATGTCATGAGTGTGCTGCTGTCATCTGCCTGAGGTACAGGTTCTGTGCCAGAAGAAGCCTGTGGACAAGTTGAAGGCTCCTAAGTCTAAGTGTTGAGTCAACTGGGTAGGTTCTGTTTGTAACTTAGGAAAAATTGCCCAGCAGTATTCTGTCGGTGGCTTGAAAATTAATTATGGGAGTATTCTTTGCTCTTCTTCCAGCTCATATACCTTCTGTGTATCACAGCTACACAGAGAAACAGATTTGTGTTAAACATTGGTTGGTATTTAGAATACGGATGGTATTAGTTAAGGTATTTGTTAAGTGCCTGGTACAACAGAGGCCTGATCGAGGCATTTGCAGAGTTCTTGAGAGCAGGGGCTGCGTGTGCGTAACATGTCAGGATTTTTATGCTTTTATTGCAATACCTGAACAAGTTGTGAAGCTCAGGACAGCTCCAACTCCCCTGGGATGTCGGCAAAGCCAATAAGTAATGTCCACTAGATGGCCCGTAGCATTGCTGCTCAGTTCCTTGTAACACCCCCAACTTAACCTGCATGAAAACCAGGCAGCCACTTCTTAGCCTTAATTGAGGGTTCTGATGAAAGACTTTAGGAAAAAAAAAAAAAAAAAAAGAAGAAAGAAAGATTTAAAAATCTGGTAAAGGCTTGTGGCACAAAGTTAATTACTCTGCAATAAACATTGAAAGCTTCTAAATTCTGAGCTATTTCAGAAGAGTGTGTCATTTCTTGGTGCAACCCGTACAAGCACTCACTCTTCCATCTCTGATTGACAGCTCTTAAAATGTACTGTCTGCACCCATCTTTCATGGCGCAATAGGTAGTGTTTCAGTCTTGTCTTAAAAGTTATTTCAGATCATTACTATGATTTAAATTAGAATCTCGAGCAAGATAGCTTGAGGTACTCACATGCCTGTTCAATAAGAGTCTATGAACATAAAAGCTTTCTGGGGAAGTATGGCTTTCTAACAGATTTTGCCCAACAGCACAGAAGGGTTCACGTGCAGCCCTTGACAGATGAAATTTCCTGTCAATAACTGTTCTTTCTTCCACCATAGCTAAAATAAAAACTATACACACACACACACTCCTCCAAACACTGCATCTCACCACCCAACTCAGCCCTTCCCTCAGTGCAACCAACCTTTTCTTAGCTCTTCGATGCTGCTTCAGCATTATCCTCATTCAAACTACCCTTCTGATGCTGCCAGCTACTAGTCTAAACATTGACGCCTACCAGGAGAGCGAGCAAATGAAGGGCTCTGTGTGGAGGCAGGAAAGGGCCTGGGTGTACAGTGTTGTAGCAGAAGAGATGAGTGTGTCTGTGTGTAGAGACAGCCAGCTCACGACAGCATCTCAAGGAGCCTGATTCTTCTTTGATGTGTTTCTATGTTTTTGCATTAGGTATACTGTGTAATTCACCATCGTCACAGATGGTAACTGTGTGGCTGGTCCATGTGTATGTATCTATTAACCGCGAAGAGCAACACATTAACTGTGCTGAGGTTTTGCAGGAAGTATACCCATCATGGTATAACCCATAACCTTCTCACAGCCTCCATCAGAGTAAAGCCAGAGGTGGAGAGACATGGAATAAAAAGATTATAGTACTTATTCAGTCATTGTTTTCCTGTCTGATATATTTCTGTAAGTACTACAGCTGCACCACCCTTCCCAAGCATCTGTTTTAAGGCACAAAAGGTTGTAGAAGAGTATGCTAATAGGAACATTAAGAAGGTTGTTTGTTTGCCTTTTTCCATGGAAAATGTTGCCTCTACCAAACAAAAATGATGACAAGTCTCTGCATCTGCTGGGAATTGCAAATTAGTACTCAGCTTGCACAGTGCGATCACTGATGAAGTACATTTGCTGAGGTAATATGAGGTCCCTTGACAGCCCTGGTGATGATTCAGGCTTTTAGGCATTTGTCTGCAGGTGGGTCAATAGGAGTGTTTTGCCACCAGAGTTCCAGGGTTGCCTTAATTCATGTTTAAGAGCCTAATTTTCTTGGTTCCTAATTTGAAATCTTACTAGCTCATTGGACTGCAAAGGGATTCTCTAGTTCGCAGATGGAAGCTCTTCTTCATGTGTTTTCTTGTTTTCTCTCCCCAAACGGTTTGGAGCCAGAGAGCTGACATTTAGAAAAGGAGAGCAAATGCTTCAGAGCACAATATTATACTGCGGTGCCTCTCCATCAATGCCTACGAGACTGACATTACCCCACCTTACATTCCTCTGGTGACTACTGCACTGTATTTGAATTAGAATAACGACCATGATAGTCCAAAACCGAATGAAGGCTACATTAGCCAGAAAAAAAAAAAATCCTTATCTTTTTTTTTTTTTTTTTTCGAAGACACGCAGCTAAAATAAGACAGAATCAAAATCATAAAACCATTTAGGTTGGAACAGACCACTAAGACTCCAGACTCAGCAGTGCTTCCTCTCCATGCTCTTTGCCTCATGTGCTAGTTTCCCCTTATACCTCCTTCACCTGTCTTCCTGCCTGCTCACACTGCCGCTCGTGTTCAGAATACTTTGCCAGCCAGTGATTTCCTGACTCCTTCACTTCCTTTTTCTGAATCATACTGAAAACCATGTCTCCAAAAGTTGCCCTTGTTACAATAATTAATCTCTCTGTGATTGCACTCCCGGTATTGTTTCGAGTTGTACACACTTCTGAATTTAGTCTTTGATTTTGTAAGGAAGCCTAAGGGTTCAGCTTCTTGCAGGATTGGTGCTCTGTGCATTGCAAAATAAGGATGGCAGGGAACCAGCCTTGCTTTGGACCACTTTGATAAATGCCCACGTGCCCTGGCCATGAATAGTGTCATGCTCTGTGCAATGGTCCTAAATAATTAAATCACTTTTAAAAGTCAGAGTTTCATCTAAAATACTATTATTGTTTCATTCTGCAAAGTCCAAATAGATTCTTCCTTGGCAGGCTTTTTTATTTAATTATGCAAGATTTGTAAGTGATTACTGTCTTTCAAGTGACATTGTGTTCTTTCCTCACACAGTTATGTAGTATTAAATATCTATGCTTTTCAGCTTCCAGCTTTAATGTTATTTCTTTAAAAAGTGCTCAGTAGTGTGAAACGACTCTAAAGAAAAATGAAATTGTACAACTGAAGCAGGAGAAAGCATCAGGGTTTTGTAAGATATTTCTGTGAACACGTATGTATGTGTGTGTGCACAGAATAGACTGGTACCCAAGACAGCAGCATATACATTTGTAATCAAATCTTACTTAATTTTAAAACTCGTTCCTTCTGTTAAACATGCAAATATTGCCATTCTCTTTGCAAATTCTGCTGCTCTGCTCATTACCAAACCTTTCAGAAAAGACACAAGCCCAAATCTTCCCCTGATCAGGCTCTCAGCGTGTTTTGTGTGGTCTTTATTTAGACTATAAACTTGCTGAAGTAGGAAATGTCTTATAAAAAACAACTACACTGTCTCATTTCACATCCAAATTCTTCTCCCATACCAGCTGTGTGTGTTTGCCTAGCAGCAAGTCTTCTGTTAATGAATGACTTGTTCTCATTAGCTTGTGAGGCTGGATATGTAGCCTGTAGTTTCCACTCATACAGAACAGTGCTCCTTCCCTTGTAGCTTCTGGTAAATCAAACAATGAGATATACAAAGCCTTGTGTCTCTCAGTCTGACCTTTGTACTTGTAATCATTAACTAACATAGAATGCCAAAATAAAGTAACTAGCTGCTGGTTAAATGTATTTAATGTAAGCAGAGTCCTACGGACTGCCTGGCATGGTGATTGTTGCAGGCTTTACCATCGGTTGCCACTTCTAAGCTTTCCTTAGAACAGGGGAAAGTTAATTCCCTGATCAGCAGAGCCAGAGGAGTTGCACTCGCTGCATTTGTTTTGTGAAGCTGAGGTCCAGAGTGGATTCTCTGACACCTCGGAGGTTTTCAAAATGAGGCCCTGAGCAGCCTCATCTAACTTTGGAGCTGGCTTTGCTTTGGGTGAGAGACTGGACTGGATGAACTCCAGTGATCCCTGCCAACCTGAATTCTTACTCTAATAAAAGTTGAGTTCATCTGCAGGTTTCCTCCATTCAGAGCATTAATTAAGACTCTGTCCTCTAATTAGGCCAAATTTTTCACAAAACTAATAGGAACTGACTATTCCTGGAACCTCTGTCTCTCCGTCTGATGTGCACAAAAGTGGCCAACAGGCTCAAAAGTTACCGGGAGGTAAAAGGCAGCTGGGGCAGACAGACAGACACTCCCTTCCCTACAGACATAGGACAACTGTGTAAGATTTGTTTCCTTAAGAAAACCTTTCTTCCCTTTATGTTTGTGCAGAAAACTTGTCAAGTGTGCATCTAATGAGGCCTGAAGTCATGCTACATACTCCCATCTGCAGCCAACCTGAAATAATACCTCCCCAGAGCCAACAGCACATTTCATACAGCTGAGGCATTTACTGTGCAATCTGAACTATGCGGAGAAGTTGAGACATTTAGGAGTGAAACCCGGGCATCTTCTTTCTGATAGTCAGAGATTATATCATTGTGCTCACACAAGCGTATGTTTAAGTCTGCCTGGTGCCTTGTCGGTCTCTACCAGCAGACAGAGGAGTGTGTCTGTTACCTCTCTGTGTTGTCCTCAACTTTCTCATACCCGAGAGTGACAGAAAGGGGAATTTGACCTCAGCGTGCTAGAGACCGCCTGGCTGTCTGCCTTTCCCTTTTTGTCTACTCTTTCTTAGCATGCAGTCACACTACAAAATTACCTTGAGTCATCTGTCCTGGAAGTTTTTCCCATGGGTTGCTTGTGATAAAGGGCAGATGTACTAGGCACATTAATGATCTGTGCTGCTAGGGGAGATGCTGATAGGGTGAGAATCCCCTGTGGATTGTATGTGCTTCTGAGATTTCCGTCCACCTAAGCCGAGTTCACATCCCTCCCTAGCCTCTCTGCTGCAAGGGACGAGTTGTATAGCTTCAGTCCACAAAGCTTGCCTGATCAGCTGAGAGACTCCTTTAGCAGCCATGGCAGCAGATTATTCTGTTTCCTTTTCTCCCAGTTTGCAGAGAACACACCTATCTTCCTCTGCTTTTGGTGGCCCTGGAAAACATTACTTCTGTGCTCTCGGGAAAGAGCTTCAGAGCACTTCTATTTTCTGCCTCACAGGGAAGCAGAAACTGTGAAATTATCAGCATCTTCTGTTTGTATGTTCCCTGGAGCTGTTATACTGCGCAGTCTGAAATAGAGATCCAGCCTCAGGGATTTGCTAATGATGCATTCAGTCTCAGCATGGCACATGCTCATTCCTGGGGAGTTACTGAGTTAGCATTTATAGTTCTACACTTTTCCTCTGAGTAGATGAAACCTTCTGATTTTCCCTCAGCACTGAGGTCTTGTGTGTTGGATTCTCTTCTCATGACACCTTAACTGGAATATCACCAGGAAGCTTTCAGCCTGGATCCTTCCTCCTAAAATCATAGACTACAGTAGCGTCATGCCAGTGATTCTCCCATAACTTGGTGTCTGATCAGCAGGCAACAGTAACATGAGGTCTTGTTAGACACAATTTCAAAATAATAAAACAAAAGATTCCTGTGCTGAAGATAGGTGATTGTTGTGGGCGCTGGAAGCCTGTTGCAGCTGGGTAAATAAGCTCACAAATAGGAAGTAAGGAGCAAGCGGTTGGTGAGGAAAGCACAAGTGGAAAAAACTGTGGGGAGTGAGCGCTGCTGTTTGTTTTGGTGGTGCTAATGTGGGTCCCTACTGGAGAGAAATGGCAGCAGTAAAGGATGAAGTGAATGCACAGGAGGTTTAGCCTGTTCTCTGGTTGGTTTGTCAATGCATGGGTCTCCAGCCACTTTATACAATGAGGGATTTTTTTTGTGTGAGCAAGGGTTGAACTAACAGGAACACTTTTACTGTAACTCATATTAACTTGCTAGTGAAGACAATACCTCTCTTGCATGACCTACATGCCTGAACTCAGGATCCCTCTCCTGGGCCTGCCATCTTCAGATTTAAATCCTTTAAACAAGCTCAAGTTTTCATCTCCTCATCCATATTCCCAAAGCATGTAAGCCTCAAGGCACTAGGCCAACAACGGAATAGTGCTGAGCACAAAGATGTTTTTGTAACCACATCAACTCAGCCCCATGCAGATCAACTGCAGCAAACCCTGCAGATTGCTTCACCTCCCAGTGTAGTTCCATTATAATCTCCCATTTTTGCTAGTCCTCAGCTGATAGCAAAAGCTCTTCTTTCAGCTTTGTAACTTTAACTTTTATTGTTTCCACTTTCAGTGAAATGCTGTTGAGAGCTGCTGCAGACTCAGCTGTGACATAGATCTCTCTGAATTCAGGGTTTTGGAAGTGTTCCTTCACGCTTGTCATCTCCTTCACTAAGCAAGCACTGCATTGTACTGTCTGTACATTCTTTACTGCTCTACTTGTTGCTATGGCCAGAAATGCCAAGTTTCAGTCCAATTCTTTTGGGAGACTAGACAGAAATCTGGATTTTCTTTCTCTCTGCTTTGTTTATGCGCCTGGCCCCTGCAGTGTTCTCCGTTACTATCACCCAAAACCTCTTTCCAAGGCAGGAAGGCTGGAAGCCACTGCCCTCTCCAGTCTCTCAACTTGTATTACCAGCAGCAGTCTCTCCTTGGCCTGAATCATTGCAGCAGAGAAGGGAGCACATGGATAGATTCCTTCTCTAGCCAGGTATTTCCAAAATCAGGGAGAAGCAGAATGGAACAGATGGGAAAGGCCTTGAGCAGAGAAGAGGGAAGTTTTTGGCAAGGGAGCTGCAAAGGCATGGCGTTGTCGGTCCATATCAAGCTCGGGAAAGGCTCTCGCAGAAGTGAGAGCAGCAGATCGAGCTGCCTCATTGCCATGGAAACAGCCAAAGAGCTGCCTGGAAAGATTCAGAGATGTCTCCTGCTTGGGACTGCTTTTGGTAGATGTCATCTGTCTTTGCAGAAATTAAAAAACAAGAGTGAAAAGAGGAACTGTCCGACACCGAAAGCTGAAAAAGTGTTTTCTTTCTTGGTTTACAATGGAGAGTCAATATTCCATGGCTTTATGAAGATACGTTTTCGTCTCTGAGAAATATGGCCTGGTTTTGATAGGGGTTATTTTTTCCCCATGTCCTCTTATTTGGGGGGGGGTGTGTCTTTCACTACAGAGATCGTTACACTTTTGGCATTATAATTATAGCTGCTGTTTTGATGCTTCTAGACTTCTCCATGGTGCTCCCCGTGTGTCTGACAAGCACACTGGCTACCTGCATGATATTTCTCTGTAAGATCTCTCCTTGATGACTCTAAGGATCTTATACTCCCTGGAAAGGCTGATCTGTTCTCACCATAGCACCTCAATGTTGTTTTTTCCCCACACCTTTCAAGTCAAATACCTTTCCCACAGCCTCATAATGTTATTTTTGAAGACAGTCTAAAAGATTACAAAAACCATATATATTACAGCTTGTGTATGAAAGCTCTGTACTAAGAACATGCTTCTGTTTTTATAGCTGGAGAGTAGAGAAAGCCGTGGAAGTCTCCCACATTAGACAAGTGGAAAAATTGATTACTGCAGTAGAAAGTTACTAGTCTCTATAACCTGCACTTTGCAAAGTATGGAATAGCTAGGGGTGTATGATTACCTGCAAACAACTGTCCTGGGAATCATCCTGGATCAGTCATTCCATGAGCACTCTCTTCCACATCTGTCAGCAGTCAGCATGTTTATACTGTAACAGATAAATAGCAGACAATGAAATAGTAGAAAATACTGGCTTGCACTGTTTCCTCCATCTAAGCACCTTAGAAGCTATGGAGAGAGCAACAGCAAACCATTTCGTATTTACTTAGGGAAAAGAGAAAGGATGTGCATTTTTATGAAATATGGAGAGGAAGAGATTACTACTACAGAGTAGCAAGCAGTCATTAAACTAGATGTAAAATGTCTACTTTTCCACCTGCTGTGTCTTACCTTCACGAGGAATGGTGCCAGCTCTCTAAAACAGCTGGCAGTTTGTGGAGTCACAAGGAACATGTACAGTTGCTGGTGTAGGAAAGGGAAGGAGACACTGGCCAAGTTCAGTGCTGCGTTTCCACAAAAATATTTAGAAAGTCCTTACGTGCAGGAGAGTCAATACTAGTAATTAGACCTGTTTGTTCTGGAACTAATCTCTCTGAAGTCACTCTTCCAGGGCTGGCTGCACATTTAATGCCATGTGTTCCTGCTGAAACAACTTCAGAAACCCTTTCATTGAGGCAGTTCAATATTTTCATGCAATTTTAATAAGCAGCAGAATATGCTGCAAAATAAATCTGAGATTGGTTTGAGCTGGTGTCACAGGAAGAATGATGGTCACATATAATGTGGTTGGGACCCAGGCGAAATGGTTTCTGTGCCTAACAGAATGAGAAAGCTGGTATGTCGCAGAGGGTAAAGAACAGTTTCAGAAAACACAGCTCAGCCTAGCAGGGTTAGACAGTAGTTATACCTATACAGATTCAATACCGTTCATGATTTGATGTTTAGCCAGATGAGAAGGATCTTTTCCTTTTAAAATATACTGAAGAAATAACCTTCTCATTTTAAACAAACAAAACCCCAACTATTACACCAGCCCAACTGGCAAGATTCGTGCCATTACTTCAAAATGGCAGGGAAAGGAAGAATTATTTGCTTCTCAAAAAATAATGTGAGTTTCCCTTTTCAGGAATGGAATCACAGCAATTACACTGGCTGTCATGCCTCCTGCTTGGTCGTGGCAAGAAGCTCAACACTTGAATTTCTGAGCTTGGAGAGGAAGCCAGCAACCTGCTGGTTGGCAGTAGAGCTTCATTTTTTTAAAAGGATGATCTCAGTTCAGTAGCAAAAAGTGATGTGTTGTTTGGGTAAGGATACCACTGCCCTCTGCCGAGAGAGATGCAATTGTTTCTTTCCAACTGTCATCTGCCAGTGAAACCAGCAACTTCATTGCTTGGAAAGTAACTCCATGAGGGATTGCTCGCTGAAGTCAGAGTTTAATTCCGGCTGCTTCTGTATTTCCTTTGAAGTTTGCTGATCTGAATCTCTTTCACCAAATATTTTGAAAACTCTATGCCTCATTTAAGTAAAGAGGAGCAAGGGTGATTACACAGAAAATCTTGACATGATGATAGCAGGAACTGTGAAAACTTGAACCAGAGTTTTTAAAAAACAATCTTTATGATTTATAAACACTTCAGGAATCCTCAACAACGTGATATCTGCTGGAGCTAGTTTTTTGTTTTCCTGCCAAAATTCAATCATCCGTTATCAGATCAGGCTGAAGTCCTCTACAGTTTCCTAAATATATATAATTTTTTTTAGCTGCAGCACTTGCCTGACTGAGTTTTGGCCTCTTACATCCACACCATTTTTTCTCATTATGCAAAAATGGAAGATCCTATATTACTACATTTAGAACCAGCTTTACATTGTAGATCTAACATTACGGTCATTTGGGTTTTTTTAAAGGAAAAAAATAAGTGAAACATAACGATATTTTTAACCACTTGAGGGAGCTCTTTCATTTACACATTAGGATTTTGGTACTGTGCATACATACTGGGAAATTAAACCCCCTACCTTTAAACAGCTTATTATAGGACATACTACACTTTACTGTAATACATGGAAGTACTGAGGTGCTAGGGTGGCTGAATTTAAATCCCAGATAGAAGTTTTAAAGGAATTAATCATGCTGGTCAATAAATGCAGGCATCAGAAGCAGCCATAGCTACTTACTCCCCAGGCTGACTGACACCAAAAATCTTAATATAGAAAATAAATCAGAGTTACACAGGATTAAAAGTAGGCATTAATCACATCTAGTTTACAGCACTACCAAAAATGACAGAAAGGAACAGGACCAGCCATGGATTTTACAGAGGGGTTGTGAAAGCCTCAACCCTCTGCCTCACCCCCCTTGCTGTCCCCACCTCTCCCTAACCTGCCGGGTACAGGCCCTGCTGCTGCCTACCCAGTGCTTCCCCTGGGCTGCTCAAGCCTCTCAGGCACCATGCAGGTGTCGGTCTGCCCTGGCAGTGCATCAGCCTTATCAGCACAGGCTTTTCTTTATGCTCCCCTGGGCATCATGACAGGTGTGAGGCAGGCTCAGCCACCAGCCGCTTCATCAAGCCTACCTACAGCCACCAGCCCACGTGATGACACGGAATGTGCACACCAGGGCCGTGCAGTGTAATGCAGACTGTTGGGGGGGGGGGGGGGGGGCGTGGAGTGGAGGAGGAGGGAAGGGAGGAAAGAAGAAAAAGGAAGAAAAAGGAAGGGAGGAAAGGAGGAAGGAAAAGAGGGAGGAAGGAAGGAAAAGAAGGAAGGAAGGAAAAGAAGGAAGGAAGGGAGGAAAAGGAAGGAAAGGAAGAGAGAGAGAGAAAGAAAGAGAGAAAGAAAAAGAGAAAGAGAAAGAGAGAAAAAGAAAGAGAGAAAGCGAGAAAGAAGAAAGAAGAAGGAAAGAAGGAAGGAGGGAAGGAAGGAAGGAATGAAGGAAGAAAGGAAGGAAACAACCACTGCTGCAGAAGTCAAGTTTCTGCCTGGCACTCGGTAGCTGAGAGCAAGTGAAGCTGAAGCAAAAAGTTGGGATGCCAGGGCCACAGGTTCCGTCGTCAACAAATGGGAACCACACAGTGGTTCAGCCAGGAGTGCTCAGGAACAGTTGTGGTTAGGCAATTGTTGAGCAATGCAACCTGTAGGATTAAGGTACAACACTCTAGAAAAAAGAAGATTGCAAGCACCGTGGTGACAAGCACAGTAAATGATGTATCTGATGAAACAGCACAGCGATTTGGACCAGCAAAGACAACAGCAGGTGATGGGCGTGAGTGGCAGGAAGCAGAGGCGGCAATGCCTTCTTCCCATTTCTTGTGTAAACGGTGGGAAGAAAGGTAACAAGAGCAGCCACTTTGCTTTTCACACTCAGTGAGCTGCAGGTAAATAGCTTCTAAACAGAAGGTGAGGTAGGCTGTGAAACAGCTCTGCTAGGGAGAAGCAGAGAGAGCAGGGAGGGAGCTCAGTGCCCGTCACACTGTGCTGCTTTGGCCTGGGAGATTTGTCAAGAGGTGCTGATAAAGTCTGGTAGCACCTACCTACAGCCTCTTTAAGAAGAAAAGCAATCTGACTCACTCTGAAGGTTAGGTGCACTTTGCTTTCTGTTAAAGGTATCTCATTTTTCTACCACCCAGAGTTAGGGTTTTACTAATTTGATGAAATAGTAAACTCAACAATTTGCTGAACCTGAGGAAACTTTTGAACGTGGGTCTTTTGTCCTTTTTTTAATTATTTTTTTCTGCTTTTCCAATTGCTCACCGAGCCAATGCTGGCACCACAAGACACTTCAGTGTAAATAGCTAGCACAGCACTTTCAGCATGAGGGCACCAGTGATCATGTATAGCCTGACTTGAGCAGCATTGTGTTAAAATCTACTTCTTAAGAACAGGGGCAAAGTTAACTGAAAATTCCTGGTGCTATCACCCATGCAGCTATTTGCATTTCAGCAATGAGAGCTTTTTTATTCTATCTCTTAATTTTTTCCACAGTTTTCCTATTAAGCAGCATGAAAGATGGGTGATGGGATAATAGTGTGAACACGCTTTGCTAACTACATCAGTTTCAGATTTTCTCACTGAGTGGCTCTGCTCAGAGTCCCCACAGATTATTTAAAACAACTTCTGAACAGTTCCAACAGTTATACATGTAAAAAGAGTATGTCTTGGGTGTATGTTGGTCAAAATAAATCTGTTTTATTAACAGGTCTCATAAGGTGTAATGTAATAGAAATGTTTTAATATCCCATCATAGCTTTGTACCTTGGTTTGGGATGAGCTTTCAAGGTCTGGGTACCTGTCATGAAGTCACATGGAGACATAGCCCTGACGCATACTTGCTAGTAGGAAATTAGTGGCTTAGTTGTCCCGAGTTTGGGAAAACTTTCCCATTTACACTGAAATGCAGCTACCAAGAGGTTACTGGAGTTTGTTTGCTGGTGGTGACGTGTTCCTGTGACTCACCGTCTGTCACGAGCCTGTGTCTGCCTCGAGAAAAAGAGAAAGCCAGGGTACAAACCCCAGCCTTTTGCTAGTTTTTGACCCTGGAAGTACGGGCTGGGGCTGGAAGGAGAGCAGGAGACCTCTCCAGCCAGGCCCCTTCTCAGCTCCTTGCCTTACTGGTGAGCTGCAGTTTGTGCTCCCTGGGGTACAACCTGTGAGGGTGAACACCCCCTTGCCACAAGACCCCACTCTTGGGGGGACAGGGGGTGCTACTCAGGCTGGAGGCTCTCCATTTTTATTTCCCTTTACAAATATTTGCCCTTGCTCCCGTACTGAAGCCTGGAGGAAGCGTGTGTTGAGCAACCCTTGTGTTCCCTCTGAAGGACGAGGACAGATAAAGCCTCCGGGCCTCCCAGCCTTGACTTCGGTGTCCTCCGGCTTCCTTGAAATAAGTTTTCCTTGGGCTGCGGGGGTGTGGGTTCCTCAGGGCGAGGGCAGGCCTGCCTGTGGGTGCTGAGGGAGCCCACCCAGGACCTTGGGCTGGGGGTGGAGACCCCCCCACGCCCCCGGGGATGAGGCACAACCTTCCCGCCGCTTTACCTTCCGCCTCTGGAGGAGCAGGATAAGGAGGCGGCCGCCTGACAGGAAAGTGGGGAGGGGGGGAAGGAGGGGGGACACTGAGGGTGGCGGAAGGGAGGGTGGGGTGCGCGCCCCACGTGCGCCTCACGTGCGCCCTCCCACCCGGCTTCCCGCCGCCCCCGCACCGCGCGCCCCCTCCCCCGCGGAACGCCTCCCAGCCAATAGGCGGCGGCGGCGCCGCTTTCTCCCCCCCCCCCCTCCCCCCTCCCCCCTGCGCGGTGACGTGCGCGAGCCCCGGGAAGAGGCCCTGGCGCGCGGGCGCGCGGCGGAGGCGGGAAGCGGTCGCGGGGAGCTGGCGCGCGCGGAGGCAGCGGCTCGGTCGCCCTGAGGTGACGCTCCCGCGGGGCGAGGGCGGCCGCCACCCCCCCCTACGGCGCCGGCACCGGTCTGCCCGGCTCCGCGGCAGCGGCTCCGCTCCGTCCCGCCGCCGGCTTTAGGCCCGGCCCGCCCCCAGCGGCACCGGCGTCCCCCCGGCGCGGGGAGGCTGCGGGGGGGCGGCTGTGGCCGGCGCCCTTCGGAGGGCCGGGCGGCTGGAGGGGGGCGGGCAGC
Organism: Falco cherrug; assembly: GCF_023634085.1. Taxonomy (NCBI): domain Eukaryota; kingdom Metazoa; phylum Chordata; class Aves; order Falconiformes; family Falconidae; genus Falco; species Falco cherrug. The sequence goes on from NC_073708.1 coordinate 6,701,599, forward strand.
GCTCCGCAGGCCACCGGCCGCCCTCAGGGCCTGGGCTGGGGGGGAGGGGGGGTGTCTCTCTGCTGACAGCGGCCACCACCGCGTAACACTTCCGTGCTTGTTTCCAGGGAGTTAGTGAGGAGGGGAACCGACTTCGTGGTCTCGGGTGTGCTGGAGCCTCGGCAGTGCTTTAAGCAGCTTCCATTGTTATCTGCAGCTTTCCGTCTTTTTTTTCTCTTTTTTTTTTTTTTTTCCTGCGGAGTGTTTGGCGCGTTGCGGGTGAGCTGTGCAATGACCTTAACTTTGTTTTGGTACCAGCCTAGCTCGTGAAGAGCTCTGCTGATACCGAGGATGTAGCCCGCAGAGTTTGCTATTTAATGTTACCCCCAAGAGCTGAAGAAAAACCTTGGAGATGGGAAGGGTGTTTGGGATAAGTTATTATTTAGCGTAAGCGGTATTGGAGGTAGAAAGTGTGCCCTCACGGTGCTTCCAAGCCTTTTGAAATGCGGTGTACTTCCTATAGGATATTGCTTTTCTCCTAAGGCATGCTAATAATTACCGATGTTTCAAAAGTGAAGATAGAGAAATTCAAGGTTTCTGAGACATTTTATGAGTACCGTAATGCAGTCATGCCTATAGGACCAGGGCGTTTCTGCTGGGAAATCTGATAACAGGATGTGTTTATGGTTCCAGGTGTCCTCCAAGTGCTTGGAGTGGGGTGAGCAGAATGACTGTTCATTAATTTTAAGGAGCGATTTCCTTTTTTTGAAGGGGATGATGAGCATTTTGGAGTTACCCTGGCATTGTGTCATGATTGGTTTAGTTCTAACAGAGATTAGAGGGAGGGTCTAATGCCTTCTGTGCACTGATGTGCTGATAGTTGCTTAGGTACTGTAACATACCTCTCTTCATATGGGAAGTAGACTAGGAAAATGCTTGTTTTCATAAGATTTCCCCTAGCACAGTTCTGGTTTCAGTGTGGAAAATGCTTTGTTGTGATCATTTAGCCTATCTGAATTGAGTAAGTCTTTAAGTTAATTGCTTTTAACTTTTTTTTTCTCACACACATGCTTTTTCTTTCCCTCATCCTGAAACTTTATTTTTAACTCCTTTCTGTTAGCCCTTCAGTGAGATACGCTTAACCACTCTGCACTGGAGAGGAAGGAGTGCCGCCTTCACCTCGCGAAGAAGTTGAAAAGTGTACTAAGAAAAGAGTTAAACTCCGTTAAGAGTTGGAAAAACTGCACCTTTAAGGACAGATGTGGCCCACAAGAACAGCTTAACTTGGATCAGGAGGCAGTGGAGAGGCTCACTAGTGACCTGAGGAATAGCTTGTTAGTGCATGATTTTATAAGGCCGCTCAGTTTCCCCCTCCACTGTTCCATAAACCATACTGTGTGATCAGTGCGATCCATTCTTATCCTTTGATAGGGTTTTGGGCATCTCTCTTGTGTAAGAGCAGAAAGATTGAAATGTTTGCCTGTCCAGGATCTCTATGTAGTTGTAAGACCCAGGTGGGCAAAATGATACTTTGCTCTAGCATGATGCAGCTGTGTCTGTACCTAGAACCTTGTGGGAAGGCTGAGAGGTGGAAGGAGTAATGTCTCCATGACAGTGACTGATTTGTGTTTAAAGGCAAGAGGGTTGCAGCAATAACTGTATACAGAGCTGGTAGGAAGTAGCTATGTCCCACCAGCTACCTTTCTGTGCTGCTGCGTGTAGTTACTGTAGGAAGATTTACCATATTCTTCCCTGGTTCTTTCTCTTATTCACGTGAATGCTTTTTGCATTATGTAAACTCTGACAGTATGAGCTATCAGGTATTGCACAAGGCCAGCTGAGAACTTTGTGACTTGTGGTCTTTTTGTTCAATAGATTGTAGACCTGCTGTGATCTCTTGAGACAGAGCCAAGAGGCAATGCTGCAAGAAATGGTGTTGGTGATTGAATTGGTGATTTGTTGTTTGGTGTTGCAGAAGGTTTTTCCCCACCTATGTGCTGTGGTGCCTGAAAGGAGAATGGGAGACTGTTCTACTAGAAAGACAAACACAAGAAGACTCAGGAAAATGCTTGATCATAGTCTTACTTCCCTTTTGCAGAAGTGCCAGTCTCAGTATTCTGCGGAAATCCATCCTTAAATAATTGTTCTGCTTTCTTAGTTTCTCTAAAAGTGCATGAATTTTCCTTGCCTACTCTAATAGTTTATCTGTGCTGGTGCATGTATTCTGTTCACTAGCACAAAACGTGTATTTAAGAGTTTGTGCTAAGGTGAAAAAATATATCAAAAAGGAAAAGTGTTAGTTTGCAAATGTGGTTACATACATGCCTGTGTGATTTTCTGGAAGTCTGGTTCTGAAAATTGTCCCTGGTTGTAGCTACATCTCTGAGAGCTTATTGAACTTCATGGAGAGCATGTTGGAATGTCACTTTGTGACCAAGTTCTGGTCTTCTCCCCTTTCCATTAATGGAGAATTTTTTTCTTTCAGCCTGGCTGTGGTGCTTCAGGTGTTCCCTACTAGCAGCTCTGTCCCCAGCAGTGACCTTTGTCATTGAATCAGGCGTAGTTCAAACCTGATTCTCTTCCTGTTTTTCCATGGTTTGCAATGCAATTGTTGTCTGGCCAAGCAGAGTACGAGGAAGCTGCTCTTTCAGTAAGAATTGAAAACTTGACAGGAAGGGGCTTGGCTCAGACAAAATAATGCGGGTGATTCTGCATCCTACCAGATCTCTCCAAAGACAAATTTTGCTGTCTAGCTGACTGTCAGAAAGGATTTGTGAGGGCCTTTTAAAGATTTCACAAAGACTTACGTTATTTTAAATACTTGGAGGGTCTGTAGGTAACAGAGGGAGCTGTGGAGAGTCACTTTGGTAGTGGTGGGGGATCTTGCCTGGTTACTTTGTTCCTTTACTGCTTGTAGTAAGGGAGAGGAAGTGTGATCTACAGTAAGTGACTAATACAAGTGCTTTATTTCCCTTACACTTGCTCTGAAGTCATGTGGAGGGAAGAAAGTCTGACTTCAGTGTTAGAAGGCTGTGTAAATTTACTCTTGAACAATGTAAAGAGTAAATATTTTTTTTTTTTCATTAATTATTTGCTGTCCTTTTCTGGTCTAGCTAGGCAACAATGGCAGGTGAAGACTGTGTAAGAAAACGCCAGTCTGGCTCCAATACAACCTGCAAGACCCCTGAGAATGAAGAAACACAGAGGAGACCTGAGACTGAGAGATCATTTCAAAGCTCAAGCAATGGTGAGACTTTTTTGCTCAGGATTAGTTGCATCTCTGGCATGTGATCTCCTCTAAGGTGTGCTCTCTAGCTTATGGCTCTTGCCTCTTTGCTCTTTCATTTCAGCTTTTCTGCTCATAGAAAGGCTGCCAAGGTGGAGCTCCCTGTGTACCAGCTGCACCTCTTCAGCAGGTTTAGGTTGTTTGGAGTGCTGTCCTGCAGAACTTCCCCTCAGGGCTGCACACTGCAGTGCTTACAGGGATCTAGAGTAAAGAAAGTGATTAATTGTCACAGGACAAATGTGTGTCATGAGGAGGAGATGCTTTAATGCTGTAAATGGTGCAAATGCATCTTGAAAACAATTCTGAGTCATCCTGACAAACACTTTTTCTGGGGAGTTCATCTTGCTTCCTTTACAAGCTTAAAGTATGTGGCTCCTTCAAGATTGAATAAAATGGTCTTTAACATACCAGGCTAAGCTGGTGTATCTGTCCTGGCAGACAGATGGAGGTAGAATGGCACAAAGGATGATTCTGTGCTCCTGTGGGCCCTGTTAATGTCAGAACAGCTCCCTTCTATCCAGTCTCAATGTTGGATGCCATAAAATAGAACAATAAAACATTTAGGTTTGTATTCATGTCTGTTGTGGTTACCTTAAAAAAATATGTGGCTTATAGTTGGCTTTGTGGACGGGTCACTGCTGCCTCTGTCCTGTCCCTTGAGCTGCAGGGATGGTTGTGGCAGTATGCGTGGGTTTGCCTGTGGACATTGTGACTGTCTCTAATTCCTGGGTTATGCTATACCACATTCCAGCCAGTGATAAGGAGGTTGGTGATGAAATACAGCTTGTTTCCTTTCTCTTTGGGAGACAGAATAAGTAAAAAGCTTAACTGGTTTATCGCAATGTGCCACATGAGTATAAGTTCCAAACCCAGTATAAGTTCCAAAGTGCCAGTGACTCAGGGAGGTAACTCTTACTGGTATGCTTCAGAATACTGTCGCTATTTCATAGTACTTCCTTCAGCTGAAATGGGAGTTGGGGCAAATTTAAGTTTGGTACAAGTCAGATTTCTTCTTGCAAAAAAACACGTTGGAGAGAAAGCCATCCCACAAACTGTTTAGAGAACGGGGATTTTAAGCTGTTGGTGGTATGATCATTTTAATTGAATCAAATGGGACTGTTCCATTACTGCTGTTTTTAGAAAATTGCATGGAGTTGAGGGCTACTGGGAAACAGTTATGATGAGTTTTGAAGCAGACTTCTACCTTTCTACATATTGAAACACTTTAACTTTTCTGCATGAGTTTGAGTTCTTTCAGGCTCGTGGGTAAAGAGCAAATATAGCTGTGCTAATTAGGACTTGATAGGTGGGTGTGCTTGTCTTTAAGAGCCTTTCATTGTAATACCTCAGATGTGGCATAATGTCACTGCAGGTAAGATACTGTGCGTGCACAGCAAGTAAACATCTCTTGAAAGTGTACCGGGCTTTCATGCATGTACACGTGCCTGGTGGGTTGGCTCAGATCAGTGCAGTCTTGTTTTAATACAGTACAAACTACAGTGAAGGACAGCAAGGACAGTGGGGAGGAATCCTGATTAATGAAGGTGAGGTACCCTCTTATCTTCCAGGGTTGCTGCCAATTCAACAGAAGTGTCAGAAGGACTGAAGCGTTAAGTTCTTGCAGACTTTTTGCTCAGCACAGTGATGGGCACAACAGGAATACTGCAGGGAGGTGGGAGGCATGAGCCTGCCTGACCACATTATAGGCCCAGGAGGAAGATGGTCAGGAATTCCTCCGTATAGGGGGGTTAGATCAGGACCTCTGTGAAACAAAGGTTGAAGCCTTATAAAGTTGAAGTGTTCCCATGTTCCAGATAGTGGCCTTTTGATGTAGTCCAGTGTGCTTGCATAACTTGGTAGGGCTTTCTGTGAAAGCACAGCTGAGGTGGAAGAATTTCTCAAAATCAGTAGCCATAGACTTTCCTCACTTTCTTTTGTCCTAGTTATTCACTTCTGAATAGCTCTTTCTAAGGCATTACTCCTGATGTGTACAAAGGCCGCATAAGGCTAATGATCTGCTGTCTGGCAACTTCCTTTTTATACCATAGCATCTTAACACTGGGTGTTGTGTAGAATTTTAGACAAGATGCATGTGTATTGCAGTCAAGGGACTCTAACCAGGTCAAGACTGTCTCCTGTATGCAAGTATTATTTCTGCAGGAAAACTAAATGACTAATGTGATTTCCCATCCTTAATCCTCCCCGATTAGCAAATGCAATCTGCTTTTTAACTTAAGAGTTAATGTGTCAAGGGCCAATTGTTTCCAGAAGTGTGAACTTTCTACAGAAACTTCTAGGCCATTAATCCTTTCTTCATTAAAACTCAAGTGCATTGGCTGATCTGCTTAGAGGAGTAATTTTAATGCATGTATTGGCTTCAGAGCTACATTAGGTCTGACTCTTGTATAGGTTAGGTTATTGTTTTTCTTGCCTCATCAGTGCTTCTGAAAGCTGTCTCATTTCTTGAGTTCTATGACTGAATAGTTTGTACTCTGGTACCCCCAAATTTTATAGCGATGTGGAAATATTCATAGCTTTGAGATTGCCAGAAGAATTCTGTCTCTTGGTGTGTTTCTATCTTCTAATTATTCACTCTGTAATTTCACTTTGACAGGTCTCATATATCACTTCTTGAATTGTCTCCAGTGTCATAATTAAACAACTAATTTGGTCCTGGCATAGAGTCAACAGGTGATCTAGGCAGCAATAATCCCCTGTCAAAAAAAAAATCAGGCTTATACGTTTTCAGCTGGAGATACATAAAAAATATAAGACTTTTCTGCTTAATGGGATGTTGGTATCGGGCAGTACCAGTTTCAGGAAAAAGTACCTGGAACGAGCATAATAGAAACTGCATGGGCAGACCTTTTAAAGTTAGAGAGGATGTGGCTCTTGAGTGTGCTTCTGAGTGCCTCCAAAATGCTAAGGTGAGACTATCCAAAACAGTGAACTGTTGCCTTTGGAGTCTGCCCTTGTTTCCTCAGAAATCAGAAAAGGATTAAAAGTGTCTCTGAAGAGTAATCTGCAAACAGTCTGTGTGGCATCTTTGGTGTGAGTAAGCCTGTTTGGTAATGCTGATCTTAGAAAGGGGTTGTTATCTTCCAGTGAAGAGGTTACTTTTGATCATTCGCAGTGCAAAAGTTCATGTCGCTGCATGAATTGTGTGTGCGCCTGGTGATAGATGGAGGAGGAGGGAGCCCTGAAACAGGGAGCAATTTGGAAAGCTTTAGGGTTTGCAGTCTGACTCACAGCAGTAATTGTTCATTGTATCAACGGGCTATTTCTTACAGATTAGTGAATTTGGCATGAAGCCACTTGAATTGAGTATCTTGGATGTGTTTCTGGCTGATGGATCAAACAGAGCTGTCTTGTCTGAGACTAGCTAGGTTCTGGTAATTCTAGGTGATCTCATGTTTTGCAACCTGGGGGTTTGGTGAAGGCTGAGCAGTTACTTCTGAAGTGCCTGTGGACGTGGTGGCATGACCTAAGACAACGCTGGTGTTTCTTCCTGCTAGTGAAGAGGCTGTTTGGGTCCCATGTCCCTGCAGAAATGACTTTAAACTGAATTTGTTGCCCAACTGTGGTGCAGTGACCTATGGCCTGTGCATTCTTGAGGCAGATCAGCTGAGCTCTGGAAGCAATCTAGTCATAACTTGCATCTTATCTGCTGAATGGCCAAATAAATAACTGTAAGTAAGAATAAGGCTTATAAGCATTAAATTATTAGCATATGTTGTATATGGAAGACTCCCTCTTCGTGCTGTAGCCACACACTAGGTTGGCTTTAGCATTGCTTTCCTTCAGATAACATCTTCAGTGTTTTTGGAGGGAGCCGTTCAATCCAGGTATCTGACAGTAATGAAATCTTTCTGCCTATGTTGATTTAACATCTTGAATGGCAAGTTGTCTGATCAAGAAATAATGAAGATAGTATTTTCAAACTGAAGATAGTATTTTCAAACTGTTGTAGAGAAGGACAGTGTTGGTACAGTTTGTATCTGTGATTTTCCATGAAGATCCTGAAGCTAAACAGATCCTGACATCCTTAGGGGAAAATGCTTCTGAACTGGGTGGTGTGCTTGGTTGTTTTGAGAAGCATGTCTTTTTTTGGATTTTTTTTTGTTTGTTAGTTTTTTTTAAAGTGTCAATAAACTAAAGCCTGTTTGTGTGCTTTTCCTAGCCTCTCTGTGAAGGGCATTTTTGTCTTGAATGCTGTGCAGGGATTTAGATAGCAGTAGTCTCCCTGGGTTGTTCTGACTGCTCAGTAATGTGCTTACTGCCACAATGCAGGAACAGTTTGAGTGGCAACAGGTTTGAGTGCTGGGCTGCAGGCTGGATAACACTGCACGCAAGCCACAGCATTACTCAAATGACTTATTCCCACTTGTGCCCTCAGTGGTAATTGCAGAGTGTAGCGGTTAAATAAAATGAATGCTTTTAAACACAGTTAATTTTTGAGAGCTTGCTTAGTAGAGTGCTGGTTAGTGTCTCACGTAGAAGCTGTTTTTGTTGGATCCCCAGCTGCAGCACTAACAGATCATACGAATGGGACACTTCTCTAGTCATCTCAAATGTCACTTATCTGTAACATATGCTAGAGTAGGCTGAAAAAAGGACAATGGGATCCTTTAAGAAAGATAGTGTGTAAGTCTTCTGTGAAACCTAAGATGCTCAAGTTTTCAGCAATAAGTGTTGGTTCTCAATCTTCAAGTGATCTTTTGTTATCCTGGTTTCCTATGGAAACAAAGCTTACACTTAAATTGCTCTTTTTCTTTTCTTTTCTCCCCCCGCTCCCCCCACCCCCCTTCTGCCTGTTGAACCTGCTTGGGATTTGGGCTGTGCAGGGCTATTGCATCCTACAAGATCAATGTCTACAAGCCCAAAACAAGTGGTCAGCGAAAGATCTTATCAATGTCTTTGGGAAAGGAGCATGACTCCCATTAAGCTAGAACTTCTCCCTGTGAGTAAAGCTCTTCCAAAGCAAAGCCTGTGAAACTTGCTAGTATTTCATACTAGTCTTCAAAGAAGATTTTCTTCCTTATCACTTTAAATATATTTCCCATTTTCTTAAGGTGTATCCCATCTTGTTTTAAATGCTAAGATGTGTATTTTAATAATATTGCTTGTGTTGTGAAGCCTTGAGTCCATTTTTGTAATGGTGTTGCCTTTGCAATCCCAAAGTGACACAGAGGGATCCAGACTTCATTTTCAGCGTCAAAGAAAAATGAGGATTTGGACTTCTCAGCAGTGCATAATTCCTTTTAGACTCAAAATCACATGATGGTTCTTTTCGTGAATGACCTCACAGAACATTAGTAGCAGCTTGCACAACAGAAGATGAGTGATGCAAGAAGATGATGAGTTTGTGTTCTCTGGCATCTGCCTTGTGAAGCAGCTTGAGTTTATGGGGCAATGCAACACAGCAGAATGAGTTGTTGTTTTGGGGTGGATTTTCTTCTACACAGGACTCTGTTCTGGGAAAGAAGCAACAAGCTTGCAGGTGCTTTTATTTTGTTATAGGTGATGTGTATACTGAAGACACGGAGATATCTTGATTTTAAAGCCTTTTGAAAGATGCTGTGCCTACACACTGGTGTGTGGGTGAATAAAGTGATAGGAGGGACACTGCCTACCATTTAGCAATTGCAGTGTCAGCAGGTCAGAGACTGGTCTCATTTCCTCCAACCATTAGGGCTGTGCATTAGGTATCTGTAAAACTGGTATATCCATCATTAAGGCATTGTAAATCAAAAAGGTTGTTTCATTTCCAAAGTGAGCCACTCCTGGGTAGTTATTATAACTGAGGCTTTGAATGCAAGATCTGGCAGGAAATAAATGGTCAAAGCAGTGGTTATTTATTTTTAGCTTAGCTTACAAAGGAAATAGTGTAACCCCTTAAGTTTGTGTCCTGTCTGTCCTCTTTGGCCATGTTGAACAGCTTCAAGCAAACTTGATAGTGTCTTGAAGGCTCACAGCTGGATAAGAGACACAAATTCTTACCTTTCTACAGGAAAAGGTTGGTTGTGCTTTGAGCTCAGTAGCTCTGTCTGGTCTGCTTTCTAACAGGTAAGTGCAAAGTGGTTCTCGGTGTAGGAGAGGGAGCTGTGAATACAGTTGTGGAGTGGCACAGTGAGGGATTAGAGCCATTGAGATGATACGAACAGGATACAGTTCTGCTGCTTCTGGAAAAACCTGATTTGAAATTTTTTTTTTAATTTATTGGGGGAGAATCTGTTTGAGACGAGCTGAGTGGGACTGAGCGGGACGAGGGACCCTCTAGCAGTATTTTACACTCAAATTGTTTTCCAAACTGCTGCTGTTCAGCAAGTGTAACAGCATGATGAATTTAAATGCTGAGGTAATTTATTTGTCTTGGAGGTGAGATGCTTAGCAACCAGGAATTCTATTTTTGTAAAAATGGATCTTTGCATGCAGCCAAAAATTCATAGTGTTAAGCAGTTTCCTTGTTTGTTGTTGCATTGCAAGGCTGCTAAGTAATAGGCTGTTGTTGCTGGCCTGTTCTTAAGTCTATAGCTTGTGTAGCAGTTTTTATGGACAAAACCCCCATCTTCTTCCTTGGGTGGGGCGGGGGGAGGAATTTGAACAACTGAGTGTAGTTTCATTGAAGATAGTCTCTTGTTTTCTTGTTTCATTTAACTATTCTCCAATATTGGAATTGGAGTCATCTCTGAAGCAGATCTACCCAAACTTCTTATAACTAATTGCTCATGAGAGCACCTTCAGACCAGTGTTCATCATAGAAGCACTTGCTTCTATTAGAGCAACACACTACATTTTGTGTACATAGGCTGTGCACATAAAAGGAGGACGAGACAAGGAGGCTGTATTATAAACTGTGATATTGCTATGAATCTGTTTTTCTTGTCACACAGCAGCACAACACTGGCACTTCTATGGCAAATCCATTAGCTCATGCTTCCCTGGAAATGTTACTAGGGAATCAGTTCAGAACCTTCTTTTTCTAAAAGTGGTAATGTTGTCTTAGAAACTGAGCGTGCAAGTTGTAATGCTAACCATGTGTTCATGTGTAAGGTACTGTTGTAGCTGTAGTTGCCAAACAACAAGCACAAGGTTTGTTGCTATCTTTAAACCTGACTAGTATTTTGGGGGGTGGATACTGCTGCTTTAATCTTGCTTTTCCTTCACATGCAAGGGTCTGTTTTAAGTATCTTGGGGTGTTCTTATTGAAGAAGTGAAACACCAGCTGGCTTGCGAGCACTCTGTAACCATTGCAGACAAACCTTGTCTTAAAACTCAACTAGTCTGAAGTCTGACTTGTATATGTTGTTTCCCTTGATGTCAGAGGCATCTCAGATGTATGTAGTTCTTTATGCAAAAGAAAGGTGATATTTGAGGCTTTACATATTAGCCAGTGGTATTAGTAATGGTAAAAGTTAGATGATGTTCACAGCATGGTTATACCTGACTGCTTAAGCAATGAAACACATTGAAGAATACAGTCAGACTGATATCTAGTGCTTCTCCTGGGGGATGAAAGGAGTGGGAATAGCCAGGTTTGAACCTTCCAACTTGCCATTTAGTGTTTCTTCAGAGCTGGTTATGGTATTTTACAGGTAGTTGTGACTTGACTGCCTCATCTATTGGCAATGCAGAGACCTACAGACAACATCTAGTTCACTGTGCATAAGATAAAGCTCTGATAAAAGATCAGCACACTTGGATATGACCTTCTAAGGGTTGTTCTAATTGCTGTTTCAAGGCTGAATATGTTTAGGGACCTTGGGAAGATTTGCAGAGTTGCTGATGGAAAACAAAGCTTTTGAAAATCCAACATGTTATCAGCTGTTGACTGCCTTATGCTGGGATCCTAAATGTCTGTTGAAAATACTTCATCATAGCTTATGAATTTCTTTCTTTGTTTTGAACCTCCCTTATTAGAAGCCAGAAGCACTAATGAAAAATCAGTGACTGAGCTACTGTATGTTATGCTCTCTGTGTTTCCAGATATGCAGCTCACATTACTGAAAATGCAAGTGTTAACATATTTGCTTTCTTTCCTTAGGCCGGGTTGATGTTGACCATGTGATAACAAGGAAAATGCAGCTAATAGCAGAAGCTGAGGTAAGTACACTCTAATGCTTGCTTGTGGGGGGGAGTGGGATAATTGACCCTGAACGTCTTTTGGAGAGTCGTGTATTTGGAGCACAAATCCCTATTCAATTATAGCTTGAGTGCAGTGACTCTTATACGGCCCTCTTTCTCTCCTTGCCTTCTCTTCTACTTTGCACGAGAGGGGTAGTATTATCAAATACGTTCTGTTGCACTTGACCCCAATAGGTTGAAGTCCAAAGATAAGAATGAACTTTGAGGCCTGTAAATAAAATGGAACTTCCCTTACCTAACTTTTGGCAGTGTGATTATCAGCTAGCATGCTGGCATATTTGGTTTTTAAAATGCTCTGCGTCCTGCTATCCATTGAATAAAGGGTAGTGTGTAGCCTGTATCCCACAGCTTCTGTCGCTCTGGCTGTAGAGATGACCTTCCTGAGCCTTTGACCCATTCTTTCTGTCAGTGAGCAATATCCTCAAAGAAAACAGCACTGAGTATTTTTAATGTAATCTCTGTCTGAGCTGCCATTGTTTTGAATTATGTTAAGGTGATTTATGCCTAAATTAAATGAAGTTAGCTAACAATGAACTGCACCCTCCTCGTTAACCATTGTTTTGTAGTGTGCATGTTCTTCAGGGCAAATCGTTCTGCTCTCTTGCTTCATTTTATTGCAGAAAATTAATTCCATAGTAAAGATGAAGTAATCTAATTGTGCCAGCCTTATGTGAATATTAGGGAGTATATACTTACAAGGTAGAGAAAAATATCTTGCACCTTTGAGATGTTTTCCTGTTCAAGTCTCTTTTTTTTTTTTTTACCTCTATAGGTGGTGTGTAACTTACAACAGATGTAACTAAAGTGTATTTAAATGTCTTTTGCAAAGGGCATACTGCTTTTTGTGCTGAAACTCCTAAAATTCAGCTCTGAATTTTTTCATACATTGCCTTCTCTGAATAATTCTTAGTGGGGACATGATAGAACAAGCCTGTTATCTTTACTCTCCAAACAAAACAGCTACTGCAAATCACTGTGTTGGCAATAAATGCTTGCAGGAGAACACTCTGACTATTAAGCACATGGAGCTTTGTAAGTTCCAGGGAATGCTAGTTGGTTTCAAGGGAACAGCTTCATCTTGGATTTGTTTCTTCAGGAATGTCTCTTGTTTCTAATTTATTTTGTTTTCCTGGCCACCGGCTTTGAGACATGCTAGTCTGTAGACAAAGTAATATCTTATCTGCAAAGAGAATTGAAGAAAACCAGCAAGGTCAGTGGCACTTCAATTACTGAAGTTTCTCCCAAACCATGGGGAGTTCAGGTTTTAAACCTTAAGTTAGGCAGCTGGCAAGTTTGTTTAAGGTGCCTCAAAGCTACAGTAATAGCTATAAAGCTAAGTAAAAACCTCAATCTACTGCAAAGCTCCTGAGAATTCCTGGATACTTGACCCTTTTGTTGTGTGAACCACTGAACAAAGCTTGGATTGCAGTTTTATGTTTTAGGTGATAGGTATCTGAGGTCTAGGCAGTAGTTTGACTTCTGCAGAGTGCTGGTCACTGACACTTCCCACTGATTTAAACTGATTAAAAGGGGTTTGTAGGTGCAAGGTGTTAAGTCATGCGTAGGCCGCCTTTGTGCATCTGCAGTCCAGTCTGAAAATCTAGTCCTTTTGTTCATCCTAAACTCAGTTGAGAATGGTTTGTTAAGTCACTTGGTCAGGGCTGGATTTTGTCATGTTTCAGTGACTGCAATTAGCTGATCTGTTTTAATGAGTAAAATGCTGGAGAACTTTTGCAACTATCTCTTTATAAGCAAGCTACAGGGTTACTTCCCTCAACTTTCTCTGACTTCTCATCAATTATTGGTCAGCTTCTGCCTTTTACAGCATAGCATTCTTTTCATACTTGCCCCCCTTCGTGGTTTTGTAATGACCTGATTCTTTTTTTTAAACTGAATGGTGACAGCTGAGTGCATCTGTCCAGTTCCTTGTCTGAGGCTCCAAGCATGCTTTAGGAAGCTCTTGGTTAAGTGCTCTCCATTGGGGGAAGCTACAATGAGGCTGTTTGTGTATCCATGCCCTGTCATAGTGAAGGCTGGTGGGAGGTGCTTCTTTTAATAACTTTTATTTCTCTGGTGACTGGGTGGAGGGTGCTTGGCTTGCTAAGCACTAACAGTTACTCTGTCAATTGCTCAACTAGATTGCTCTTTGAATGGTCGTAGTAATAGTTGATAATACAGTGCGATATATTGTGCAGTTTTGTTGTACAGAATTACAGTTACTGTAAGGTCTATGCTCTGGTTGTATTTTACTTAATCTAATGAGAACTCATGCCCTGCTCTTCCAATCCAAACACATGCATATGTTTCTATCAGCCTTGGGGGGTTGTATGAGGGTGAGGCAATCTCAGCAGAGTGCTAACTACAGAGAAAAGGTAGTTTAAGGAAATAATTTCTGTTGAACTCATGCTGAGAGATTAGGTTGAAAAAAGGGGAGAAACTTAAAAAAATACAAAACCAAACCACAATCAAAGAAGAGTTTTGGTAGGAATGAATAGTGCTTTGTTTGGCATGGAAATTTGAGTGCTCCAAGAGGAGCAGGAATTTCTGCTTGACTTTTTTAGTAGCGATACGTGCATGCCAGAGAGCACCAGTGTCTTCTGTTACAGGTTCTAGTTCTAAAGCACTCAGTGGGGTGTTTTTTTAATCCTGTTCTTGAATTAACAAGTCTCCATTTCTTGCAGAGGCAATCTTCTCTGCCTCCCAGAAAAGCACTATTGAAAAGTAGCCAGCTCCTAAGAGCTTCTGTTTCATTAAGCACTGTTGAAGTTTGTTTATTCTGCACTGACCACTGCTAAATAGGGGGGAAAAATTTTTAAGTTAAATATTAATCTGCTCCTCCTAGTGCAACTTCTGTTTCAAGAGATCTCTCTGGATCTGACCGCTACAAAACAGGAGGAATGTAAAGTTCTGAGGCACCTTGACTTCAGGGTCTTCTGGTTTTATGTGATCTCATTTCACATTGTCTTGTATGTTCTGCCAGAGAGTTAAACTTGCTTACTTGGCTGTTGTCACACGAGACAGTAGCATTTTCTAAGAATATATCCTCTATTAATATATTTTGTTAGTCTACAAGTCTTGCTTCTAGAGAAGACTTTTTAGCTTAGTTTTTTGGGTGATCTGTCGTATAAAATCAATTCAAGCATGCTTGGAAAATGAAGGAGATAACCATGGATGGCAAGTGTCCATCAGTGGAAACAGACTCCTTAAAACATAGCTGTGGAAGGAGATCTATGTAAGAGGCAAATATATCACTGCTGCAGCTTTTAGCTAACATTTTCTTTTGGTTATCTGGCTTTTCCTTCTTATACCTTGTACCTATTCTTTTTTAGCAAAACCAATGCTGCTGCAGCTTGCTGTGGTATGATAGTTAGGCACTGAAACTTAAACATGTACTAACAAATAAGCTCAAGTGTCACAAATGCCTTTTTGAGGAAGCATCATTTTTGTGCCTAACTTCCCGACTCTTTCCTTCCCTCCTCAAAAACTGATTTATTGGTTTTGTTACTTGTCTTAAGTAATTAAGCCTTAAAGATTAGAAAGTAGGTAGCAGTCAGGAATTCTGAAGGTTATTGGGGAAACAGAAATGCTTCTTAAGCAGGTATCAGTAGGAAGACTAGTGAAATATGTAGATATTATGGAGGAAAACTTGAACCTTGAATCCGGAGGCAGACGAAAAGTCCCAGGCAAAAGGATGGTCAGACAAATGTTGTTAGCACAGTATGCAATTAGATCTGAAGTAGTTTCTGGAAACTTGCCTGTCTCCTGTGCTGAAGATGGTGGCTATCTGGCAGAGCATTCTCAAAAGGTTTATCGTTTAGGAACTGAGGGGTTAGCCCTTACCCATGCTTCATCACTAGGCTCAAGTGTTGGGGAAACCATTTGGTGTCTGAGGACCTGACATTAAGGAACTGAATTCTTAGAAGTATCATAAATCACTGTCTTCGGTAGAGATCTTAAGAGGTCTTCGGATCTTTAGATTCCCAAAGTTCTCACTGAAATACAGTGAATGCATGATGCATTTTTCTTTGCTTGAGGGAATTAATTTTGAATGCTTTTTTTCTAGTCATAAGAATAAAAAGCCACTGTGCAAATCTCAGGATCCTCTCTGCATATAAAGAGTAAGAGAAATTGCACCACAACATAATGCTATCCAGAGCTCAGTGTAGCACTTTCTGCAGAAACAAGTAACTTGAAACATTTTATCATCAAGTTTCTTCTAAATGTATCTACTTTTTAAAACTGCCTGGGGGGTGGGAAATCAAGTTTTTGAAATTTCATGTTATGAGACTGAATAGCAGATCCAACTGTATTGCAGACAGGAAAATACAGGAATGAATTACACATGCTAGTCTTAAGGCAAGACAAAAAGGATGTGGAAACATCATAGCATTTTAGTCTGCCTTTTGCAGGTGAATTATAGCCCTTGTCTGGATAACTTATTATTGGGAGGGTTAAGCAACGTTTTCCTTTCTAGAAAAGAAACTCTTTATCAGATGAAACAAGCAGTCTTTGACTAGGGTCACCTATGCTTTATCCACAACTCATTATCTCCTTTTTTGCACCCTATCAATGCATTTTTCCAAAAATATGGTAGAGGGGAATGCTCATCTCTGATTTTTCATGAACCCTCTAGACGTCAAGGTCTTTAGTAAACCAGATGCTTCAGAAGTTGCCTTTGTCTATTAAAATGAGAGAAGAAAAATATGAATAGGCTAAAAATGGTGAAATTTTGTCACAACTGGCTGTTAATGGAGAAGATAACTTGTATAAAGTTATCCGAAGAAAAGGGAGTGTAGGAGATTCAAGTGGGATATTTGACCCCATGAGTTCTTGAACTTCAGTCTTGCTGCCTACCAGTTTTGTGTCTCTCACTGCTCAGTCTTAACACTTAACAGTTACCTAGTATTTTGCTTTCATGAAAATTTTCTGTACATTCTGTAACTTCAGTCGTATGTGAAAGTTTTCATCCAAACAGTGGTAGCAGTGGAAGGATAAATTTGGTCCTTCTTCCTGCAGTCATGTCATTGAGATCACTTCTGCATTAATGCATAAGAACATCAAGGATGATTGTTTAGCCACAAGCCTGAAAAGATCTGTTTTCCCCTTAATAATACTATATGGACTAAAAAGTAAATCTTGTTCATGCTTGTTTCGTATGCTAAGGATGTAACCAGTTAAAATTGAGAAATTTTTCTGGGGCTCATGTATTAAATTTAGTTGAACCTTCTTGGCACCATGAAAAATGTGAAATACCTGCCACTCCAGACCAAAAGCATACCAAGAGCAGTATGTTTACTTTGCTCCTCAGTGTTTTGTCTGATGGAGATGATGAATGTTATTCAAAGTCCTCTGGCCTGAGGTACATGAACAGGCCAGGATAAGCCCCTCATCTTGCCCAAGTTGGTGCCAACTGTAGGCAGATGGTACAGGGATGTCTTCTTGATGCGTTGCACTGTTCTGCTCTGGAATAAAAGGGAATATAAATATTTTATGAAAATGTATCCAGGGAATTAAACAATCTTCTACTGTTTTTACTGTCAGCAATTGAAGCCAGCTTTCATGAAGGAAGTGGACAGTCACTTCACAGAGTTTGTGAACAGTTTAGTGGCTAAATCAGCACTCCTGGACTCCTCATCTTCAGCCTCCCTCTTCCCAGCTTCCTGTGCAGAGAAGGAACTGCACAAAGCCAAGTAAGTCAGTTTTAAGCTGTTCGTATAACAAGGTTATGTTTCCTGGAAGCCTTTTTTCCGTTCTTGTCTCAAATGTTCTCATCTGTGTTTGCAGGACCTTGAGGGCTCCTCCAGAACATGGGAAGATCTTTACTGCCCGCAGGTCCCTCTTGGAGTGAGTTAACTTCAGATTTTCCATTAAATTGATTGAAAATACTAACTAGCCTTTGCTTTGAGGTACTCTCCCCACCACCACCTGTGGTCTTATGTTCAAACCCATGTGGGCTAATCTGTTTAAGCTTCTCTGTTTTTTCTAGTGCAGTTTGCAGGCTTCCCCAAATGTAAACCTTAATTACAGTCTTCTCAGTACCACTGAGATAATGGCTAATTATCCTTTGTCTGAAGATAAATGGGGGAAATGTCTTGTGTACACTGGCACCTAGACTGTACCTTAACTTCAGCCTCTTGAATTGGGGTGGCAGTGATGTCATCTTGCCTTACTGTGAAACACGTTGAAAGCCAAGTACTGGGGGTGTGATGTGCTGTGTGAATGGCCTGATAGCATTTGGATCTCTCCCTCAGTGAGCTGTTTGAAGTGAGTCACATCAGGACGATCTACCACATGTTCATCGCTCTTCTCATTGTCTTCATCCTCAGCACACTTTTAGTAGACTTCATTGATGAAGGAAGGTAAGAATGCTTTGGAAAGGCAGGGATCAGGGCTGGGAAATACTCGCTTCCAAAGCACCAGAGGTACATGAAACCGCAGAATGGTGCGGAAAGGAGGGGGAATCCTTCCTTGGGATGTTGTTGGAAGCGAGGGTTTTCAATTGGGCATACTTAAAATATGTGATGAAGTCCATTGAAGGGGGGGGAAATGATCCCGTCAGATCCCTTGAGGGGGGATATGGTCCCTTCAAATCTGATAGCTAGATATTAGGAAAAAAATACAGATTGGTGTGTTCTGTGAGAATTATGGCCAGCACGTGCTTAGTTCATCACAAGGCTGGCAAAAGGGAGGGGTCATCATTGAATGTAGACTGCTTTAGTTGAATACCTTTAATGAAATGGTGGCTTTCAGCTGCTTGCGTTGTTTGAAGGGGAACTGTGTTTAGAAAAACTTTAAATACTTGAGCAGTACTTCCGCTGTTTAAAAATGACAGTCCTGGAACGCTGTACTCGTGCTTAAATAAAAATAGAACTTTTTGGTTTTCCTGGGGGAAAAAATGTCAAGGGGATTGGCACAGCCTCTGTTAAGGTTGTGCTTTGCAGGTAGCCAGTTGTGAACAAGATTGTGAAAGACTGCTTTCCTCACACTTGCTTGTTGCTATATATAGTATCTTGGCAAGCTGTATCCCATGTACACAAGTAGGATTACATGTTTATCTTGCCAATTATCTGATTTTCAGTGTGCAAAACTGGAGCTGTATCTTGATGATAATCATTGTCCTTCTTGTCCAAGAGTATAAGAGGCTCGTGCGCTATTGAATATTGTTTAGCTGATCCTGACTTAATAGTGTATGGAAATTGAAGGAGAATAGGCATTTACCCCTAAAATTAACTAATAGGAGCAGAATTATCAGATTACTTAAAAAAAAAAAATCATTGCTGTGTTCTGAGCTAGATCTGATAACTTGGATGCAGTTTACAAGTGAGCCTCCACATGAGAACAAATAAATTGGTATACTCTGTACCACCTTCTTCTGACCTTAGTTCAGAAGAGCTGCTTATGTGTAGGAGTAAGCTTTGGTGACTTTGATAGCCGGTAAGGCTGAACATCCTTTTATTTATGTCGTTACGTTTTAAGCTTGATTAGTGAACTAAGTACCTGGCGCACACCAGTTGGACATACTTGGACTGACCATGCAATGACCCGAAGCCTTTTGGGTGACTTCTAAACTGAATCTATGTGGAATGCCTATAGATTTCAGAAAGCAGAAATTAAATTAGGTTTGAGTGTCAGATATTAAAATACCTCATGACTATAGAGGTAGGGAAAAAGCCTCTTTAGGTGTTAAACTCCTGGAAAGAACTGATTCTTAATGTGATAGTGGTGATGTCTTGGGAGTGTTCTCCAAAAGCTCTTTTGGACCCTGGTTCAGCAGTAGATCATTTAGTCACATGCTTGTTCTTAGCAGGGATGATCTTGAGCGTGCTCTTAAAGCACATGCTGATCTTAAAGATGTGCTTAAGCCCTTTGGGATTTGAAGGTAAGCTGTGCCTGACAGCGTTGGTGGCATGAGTCCTTAATCTCTTTATTTTCTGATGTGTTTGTGGGTGGTCACTTAAATCTGCCACAGACAGCCCTCTGTTTCTGAGCTGAAAATTGCCACAGTCGCTTCTAGCTGGGCTGTCAGTTATAATCTGGAAGCTTTGCATTTTGTATCCACTTAGTGGAGTAGAAGTATTTCTAATGAAACAATGGACGCTGAGTATTGTCTCTTTCCTTGTGCCTTCTAGGCTGGTCCTGGGATTTGATCTCTTGGTCTTTGTTTTTGGAAAGTTCCCGGTTGTCTTCTGTACTTGGCTGTGCATGTTCTGTGCCACAGTTATCATTCCCTACAACCTTTTTGTCTGGTGGGCCCAAGGCTATTGCAGTTCTTCTCATCGCGTAATCCACACTCTCTTCTATGGGATGTTGTTCACACTGTTCCAAACAGCTGGGCTTGGATTTGGACCAACCTATGTTGCTGTATCATATGCCCTGCCCCCGGCTTCCCGTTTTATTGTAATACTGGAACAGGTAGGTCCCTACTTGGTATCTTTGGATATATTGAATCTTGTTTTCAAAATGGAAAGGGTCCTTTTTCATAAGGAGTCATGTGTTGCTTTTATTCATTAAGTCGGGGCTGTGAATGGAGTTTGTCTTTTGACTTGAAGACAGACTTATATGCAGCAACTCTAATGAGAAAAAGTAGATGGTAAACTTCAGTTTGACCTGGAAACCACTTGGGGTTTTTTGCCTTTTTAAGATTTTACTGTGGGTTTTTTCTGAACGTACTTCAAGGCTGAAATTCCATTTACTTCTAGTTGTCTTGTGGATGTTAAATGGTTAAAACCAGTTTTAAGAAGCTGTTGTGCCATACTTCACAAGGAAGCTGTAACATGCTTTTTTTTTAAAAAAGGAGAAAGTAGGTAGTCAACAAGTGGTTCCTGTTTCCCTTTTTGTCCCTAAGAAGCAACCATCTTTGTCCTGTAGTCTTTAGTGAGAGTGGAATTTTCTTTTTTGGGGGTAGAGGGAGAAAAGTGCAAGAGTGTAGGGGACTGGTCAGACCATCAAATTAAAACAAGGATGGTCAGAGATGAGTGTGAGCCTGAAGAATTAACTTTGGGCTAGCCTTCCTTTTGGTCTTTCAGTATTAAAACCCAAAAAACCCTGCTGGGTAGCTGTGGACTATTTGTGGGTCACCACCTTATTCCAAAGTAGTGATACTTGCTGTCAACATGCCTAACTTCAAGGAGTCAGTTTCAAGGCTTTGAAACATACTGGCCTATTGAATAGGGGTTTTTACCTTCAATTTTAAGTTAATGTTAATTGGTTAGTGGCTTGCTGGTGTTATTTGGAGTCCTCGTGTGTGCTGTGGTCCTGTGAATGTGAATGAGATGTGTTATGGCACTCCTGAGCCATGATTGTTATGGTATGTTTCACCCTGCAGTGTCTTAAATTCATGTCCATTAAACAGGCTTGTGGGCAGAAGCAGCCCTTTCCTTGTAAAAGGGATAAATTGGAGAGAGCCCAAGATGTTGAAGGTGTTGCCTTAAAATGCTTGATCCAGTCTTTGCTGGAAAGTTGGGAAACTGAGAATGTTAAACTGACATTCTCATGGTTTTACAGGTTCGTCTTGTTATGAAGGCTTATTCCTTCATCCGGGAGAACGTACCCAGAGTCCTGTCCTCTGTAAAGGACAAGTCCAGTGAGTAACTTGCCTATTTTGAAAGCAGTGCGTAACCAACTCTTGTTTTCCCTCCATTGCTTTCAGCTGCCCTCATGAATTGGAGAGGTAGGATTTGAATAGATGTTTTTTGATGGGGAGGTCACGAGGCTCTTAGGCTGGCCTTCTGCATCATAATTTCAGCCTGAACCTTTTCATCTGGTATTAGCAATGAGCTAGACTGTTATTCAGGTCTAAGTCATCTCTGTATCTTAGATCTTTCTTCAACAGGACTCCTTATTTCTGCTTTTAAGAGCAAAAGGTGTTCAGAATCTGCCTGCATGCCTCCAGTGCTCTAGCTGAAATGACAGCAATCATAAAAGCATAGAAGCCATTTCAGCAAGGCATGCCAGAGCTGAACATGAGCCCACATGTTGATACAGGCCTTACAGCTTCATCTTCCCTGGGAGAAAAGGGAATGTGCTATCAGGGTGTTAGCACTGCGCTACCTGTTAGTCACCCTCACTTGTTAACTACGCTTCGTGGTGGGGCAATTGCATATGATGGGTCTAGTTTATGTAATTCTCTGCAAATCCCATACTTTTTAGTTCAAGTGAGGTTTTTTGCTGTGTTCTGTGTTGTGAAAGGGTACTGGGGAAACTGAACCATCAGTAAGCAAAGAGATTTCAGAGTGGTTTTTTTTTTCCCCCCTCCCTGCTTCTTCCAGGCACAGTACCTATTCCCAGAATTTCTCAGTACCTGTACTTCCTCTTTGCTCCCACCCTCATCTACAGAGACAACTATCCCAGGTAATGTGAGCAACACCAATAGAACATGAGTCTAAAAGCTGAAGCCAATGTTAAGCATCCCTAGATGTGTTCTGTTCAATTCATGAGTTAGAGCTGTTGTAAAGATCTGGTTAAATCAGAAACTTGGTTGATAAAAAAGGCAGGACTTGATCATGAAAACTCACTCTAATGCTAGTAGTATTTTGATTTTACAGTTCTGATTTTATTTCTTTGGAAGTGAAACAAATAAAGAACTTGCTACTGAATATCTAGTGGTACGCAGCTCCTGCAGTAGGCTTGTGTGGTGGTTTATGTGGTGCTAATAAGCAGCCCTGTCTCTTGAGTTTGAGGAGGCAGGCTGAAGCCTTTAAAACTGGGAACTGCCAAACTTTTCTATACTTTACTGGGTTGCACTTTGACAGTGTCAAGTCAGCAGTCCTTTACGTGACTATCGGGCAGATCACCACCTCCTACGTAATTGCATAATGCTGCTCTCCAGATACTTTTCCATTTATGGAATTGCTGTAGTTGCCCTGCTGCAGTTGAAAGTGAGGAACAGCAATTTGGGCAGATGTCTCTTGGATGTCAGGAGATTAAGAACTCTGGAATTAAAAACCCATTTTTTTCAGAGTATAGGTCAATAAAATCAATAATTGAAGGGAGGGTTTTGCCGCTTGGAGGTCCTATTTGGATATGACATCATGTGTTCTTTTTCCTAGGAATCCCATGATAAGATGGGGCTATGTGGCTACCAAATTTGCACAGGTGAGTAGTGCAGCTTTCTGAAGAACATGCTTTCAGGGATCTGTGTTGCTGAACAGTTCTCCCTTTGGCGTTAAATCACTCTTTTCCTGGTAAGCCTACACCAAGTGAAGAATGCTTTTCAGTGAACTAAAAAAAAAGAAACAGTGATCTTGCTGCACTGATGACTGTGTCAAAATAAAAAAAATAAATCCTTGCTTAAAGAAGCCTTTAGACTCTATTCTGTACAAAAGCTGCATGTGTGCATGGGGAGAGCAATATCCATGCTCTGACATTTTTCTTTACACTGATGCTCTGTTATGCACTGGCACAGCTACCTGTCTTCAGATATTCAGACTGATTTTGAAATAGTGAGGCCTGAAGTCCGGCTCTTCAGTGCTTATTTGAGCTGAAAGTTGACCTGATCTTTGTGTCTCTGGATGTGAGCTTCAGTAGCTTCTTATGGCTTTGTTTCTGAGTAGTGGCTTTGCATGATTGAAATTTATACTGTCACACAGTGCATGGTTTAAAAACCAGCCAATTAAAAAAAAAACAAAACAAAACAACAAAACAAACCAAAAACCCAACCAAATTAAAAATGAAGCATGAAAAGACCTTTGGCTGCTTGCTCTCTGACAAAAGAGGGTGACAAAGCCCACACCTGGCTTACAGCAGTTGGAGTGACTGCAGTAAAGCAGTGACCTGCATTTTGACAACTTCCAGAATGTGGGTTCATGAGCCAGAGAAGGCCTGAGGCGATTTGGCCTGTAAATAGCTCTTTTTTGGGATAAAAGAAACTTAAGCTTTAATACTAGCTTTAACTACAGTAAGTATTTCTTAATTATTTCTGCCCTTGTCTTGGACCTAGATCAGAGGGTACTTTCCCCACTCACTTTGGCATTGGCACAAATCATTTGTCATAACTTCTGAGTTGATAGGACTAGGAGAAACTTAGAGCTGCTGTAGTAGAAAAGACAAGTTGATTTTGCTCCTCAATGTCAACATGCTACACAGATGGCTGTAGCTTACTTTTTGCCTGGACCCTTAGGGAAGTTTATTGGCAGCAATGTAAAATAAATTTTGACTAGTGTTGGCAGCTGCTATTGCTCTCCTAGAGCTGTCAAGTGGTGATGTGTTAATTGTGCATTTCTCATATGGAGTCAGACTTTTCTTTTTTTTTTTTCCAGGTGCTTGGTTCACTTTTCTATGCCTACTACATTTTCGTGAGACTCTGCATTCCTCTGTTTCACAACAGCAGTCAAGAAACCTTCAATCTTCGAGGGCTGGTCCTCTGCATCTTCAACTCCATTCTGCCAGGTAAGACCTGGATTCATGAGTAACTGTTATCCTCATGGAAGAGGGAGGAGGGAGGGGAAGTGCTTCATATGAGAAGCATTCATGACAGGCAAGTACCAGCCAAGGAGGTCTTGTGGGCAGTCTTCAGCATTATGGTGTTAAACTTTAGAATCGGCAGCACAAAAAAGCCTGGGTTTAAATGTAACAGTATTCAAAATCAAGTCCTAGGCTGTGTGACAGCCTTGCTGCTGCCTTCTGGGGTAAGCATGACCTGGTGTGGTGAGAAACTGAAATACTTTGACATTTTCGTGTAGGTAGGACAAAGCTCATCTGTGTCCATGCCTATAAGAACAGTCTTGACTGCGTTACAGGCTCTTGCCTATAGCTGAGACCAAATGCTACAAAACTGGTCTGAATCTACCTTATTTCTAGGTGTACTGATTCTATTCCTGGTTTTCTTTGCGTTCCTTCACTGTTGGCTCAACGCATTTGCTGAGATGCTGCGCTTTGCAGACAGGATGTTCTACAAGGTAAGAAGCGGGAATTATAGTTTATAAAGGAATATATATATAAAGTTATATATAATGAAAAGGAAAGAGAAGGAAACTGAAGGTTCTTATCAAATAAAGCATCCACAGGGTTTTGTTTGTGTTACGCTGTTAGGGTTTAAGATTGTCGCTGTGCTGTAGAAATTGGATCTGTTCTACTTGGCAGTCTGAATTGTTTTAAAGTAGTATACCCTGTGCACAAAGAGAACTAGCCACCAGAGCTACCCAATAGCTCTGTTAACACTCTATTTAGTTCCTCTGTCATCTCAGTCACTGCAGTTTGGGTCAAAACCAAACTTTGGTATACAGAGTAGAACGTTGAAAATACAATGGGAAGCATTATTTCATGGTGCAGCTTGTTATAACTTATGTTAGCTTGGTTATTATTCTGATCGATATTTTTCAACTTGATATCCCAGGAAAGGCCTACAGAACGTTTTATGCTTAATTAGATTTACAGTCTTTCACTTGTGCTTTCAGGACTGGTGGAATTCCACTTCCTATGCAAACTACTACCGAACCTGGAATGTGGTAGTACACGACTGGCTTTATTACTATGCCTACAGGGACTTCCTTTGGGTGAGTAACAAGCAGATATATTCTTCTGTTTTGTTAATTAAACATTTAACTGCTGGGCAAGACAGTACGTTTGTAAAGATGCGGCATCACTGTGTGTTGAGAAGCACAAAAATGTCTTGCCTCAGCTGTTGCGGGTAGAAAACTGTGCTTTTTAGAGATTTGTTGCTCATTTCCAAGACCTTAATGTGTACAAAATGTGGGTCTGAGTGTAAAGGTTGACTCAACAGTGAACTCATGTTGCACTATTTGGATGAGTTATGGTAGATATTTCATGAGTAGGTCCAACCTGAGTACTTACACAGGAGACCAGAAATATGCCTGAAGAAAACCACCAAAAATCCAAGCTGCTCTGTAAAGCACTTAACATTTCACATATGTTTCTTGGCTGGAGGAAGCCCTTTCTAGCTAAGGTTAAAAAAAAATAATAATAAAATAAATGAGAAAACTGAACTAAACCCACAGCAGAGCAGGTTATAATACTCGGTATTCTTCTCTCTTCCAGTTTTTTGGTAAGAAGTTCAAAGCAGCAGCTATGCTGTCTGTCTTTGCAGTATCAGCTGCTGTGCATGAATATGTTCTGAGCGTCTGCTTTGGCTACTTCTATCCGGTTCTCTTCTGCCTGTTTATGTGCTTTGGAAGTAAGTTCCAGGGAGAGAGTATGTGAGTGGCTTGTGGGTTTTATGGCTTTTTTTTTTTTTTTTTTTAAACAAGCATGCTTTTGCCCTTTTGTTAATGATGCCAGTTATTCTTTAGGCACTAACACACAGAACTGTTTTTTGTCCAAGAGTTGCAGCTGTGAGTCCAAAATTTATGAATGGATTTTTTGCAGCCAAGTAGTTACGTATATATGTATATATACATGCACACTGGGTTTGCAGGCTTAGGACTTAGGCAAGCAAGGTATTGATGGAGAGGAAGAGAGCTGTATATGATACACTGCTGTTTATGTGACATGGTACATGCTTTAATAGCACTGCTTCTTCTTTGCTGAGCCTTAGTTGAATTGCTGTATGTCAGCAGTTTGGAAGTCTTCTTTAAAGTCATAGTGTAAGGCAAGTATGGCTTTGCTACTGCAGTGAAGAAGAGAGCCTATTTAGAAGGCAGAGCTCTATTGTTTCATTTTGGATTTTGAGTTAGAAAGCTCTAATAAACTAAGCCTCCTCTGGCAGCACGTCTTGGTCAACAGTGTAACACAAACAATATTGATCCCCAGAGGCATACAGCCGGGCCAGCTTGTCGGCACACTTACTGGAGGTAAATGTCAGCACTGGCTCATAGTATTTGCTCTGCTGCCAAGCACAATCAGATTTTCTTGCACTATATTGAACTCACAGAGCAGTCTTCTTGCTCCAGAGATGAAGTGAAGGGAGGGAAGGAGCCAGTGAAATCAGTTGATCTTTGATTCTTGAATCCTGACTCTCATTTCTGAACGATGCTTCTCATTTCACCTCTTCCCCAGTGGTCTTCAACTTCATCCTTAATGACAGTCGGAAAGGGCCCATCTGGAATGTGATCATGTGGACTTCCCTCTTCCTGGGCCAAGGTGTCATCATTTGCCTCTATAGCCAGGAGTGGTATGCCCGCCAGTATTGTCCTATGGAAAATGTGAGTGACTGGCCTTTCCTAGGGGGTAACGGACCCTGCGGGCAGCTTGTCCTTTCTCGCTTTGGGGACAGCGCAGAAGTTCAATGGCCTGAGCCTCATTCATTAGGAGTTAGGCTTAGAAACTGCTTAACAAAACTGCTTTCATTAGTGCTTACTATGCTGATAGTATTTCATGACTGGAAGCCGAGGGTGTTCTTCCCACACTTCTGCAGCCATAAGCCGCGACTTAAGAGTACGCTAGGCCATTCAGGCTGCGTGCATGGAACCGCAGCCCTTGGCCAGCGAGGTCAGGAGAAACTTCGATGAGGCTCGCAAAAACTGAGCCCGTTGTGCCTCTCCCAGGCTAGGTCGCGTGGCAGTGAGAACTGGTTGCTGTAAATGGCCAGTTTGGAGTTTTGTTGGTGTTACTTTCTGTGACTTGTAACTTATTTTCTTGGCAGCAGATTCTGTTCGATACAAAACTTGTTGCTGTCCTAGTTGATTTCAGCTTTAACCAAAGGTATTCTCAGACAAACTCTAAGTTTGATCCTCCTTAGTTAAGAGTTTACGTTGTAAATGACTGGCTTCTTGATACAATATGCTACTAGGTGCGGCATTCACCTGATGTATAAGACCTGAATGTAAGGTGGGTGGGAGGCAAACGGCTTGTTGCGGCTGTAGCTACACTTCCACAAAGTGTTTAGTGAGGATGAGACTAGGGTTGCAGGGTGTAGGAATGTGGTTTGCCCATTCTTTTCTGTGAGGGACAATTTGACTTCAGGAGACCACACCACAGCTGGTACTGTTGGCCTGTAACTAACTTACTGCCCCTCCTTGTTTTGCAGCTTACGTTCCTGGACTACTTAAAACCACGCTCATGGTCATGTCATATGAAGATGTGAAAATGGTACATTCTGGCCCTGTCCTCGCAGAAAATCAGAGCTGTCCTCCAAGTATTTGGATCAATGACCTAGCTTGCTATGGACTTTTTCTAAGGGAAGTTGTGCCTCCAGGTTATTGGGGAGAAACTGTAATTTTTTTAAACATTACTGAGGCAAACCAGTTGACCTGGATTGCAACAGGCTTCATAGGCAGCATCTACCAGGTGCTGTCCCACTTTGAGCCATTTCCATGCTGGCAAAACATTGAGCTGAAGGTGGAGTCTACTGGAATCCTACTCATCCAGGGGTTCCCCCAAGTTGCTGCTCTTCTGGATGATAGATAGGCTAGTCAGATTTGCTATTAGCTCGTTGCTGGCATCCGTCCATCTTCCTTAGCCATCCCTTTGCAGCGTTTTTTCTCCCTTTCGGTAATGGGATGTCTGCAAAACTTCTGTTCTTTGTGATCCTGGCTGCTGCTATGATGTGGACAAGCAGCGGAGCACCAGGATATCTGCCTCCTTGCTCTGAAGATAGCCAAAGTATTCCTGGATGGCTCTGAACCGCATTCTGTGGATGTTGGCTGCCTGCAGATTTAAAATGGGCAGAGGAAGAGGGGATTGTCGGTTTACTTGTGGCTGCATTGAAGAATCAGGTTCAAACGCAGGGCAGTGTTTGCAGTCTTTATATGTCTTTTTAGACTGAAAATTTATGTTTCCTCTGTATTCATTTAGTTTAGCTGACTTACAGCATTTTTGTTCTTTGAAGGCCCTCGCGACTTGAGGAATAGTTTTTCTTCTAGCTCTTCCTTTCTCTTGCTCCAGATAATCAATTCTTTTAACACAATTAACTTGTAAAAGAGCTTTTGCTGTAATTTGGCAGGTGCTTTAAGGTATACAAGTTAAGGCTTTCTTTAGTGAGGGAAAATTTGAAATACTATGACCCAGCTGTAAGAAAACACAAGCAACTTTACAGGTATGTAGCGCGTTCCCATTTGAAACGGCTCGTCCATTTCAGTACGCCAGCGCGCCTTGGTGCCGCTTGCCAACGTGTGCTGCAGCAGCTTCTGCCGTGGCGGTGGGTGGTGAGGGCTGGCCAGCATCTGGAGTTGGAGCTGCTTTTCCATCTGCCTGTGCCTGCTCTTCCGTCAGTGGGGGCTTCGGGGGAAGGTCGGTTTCCTGGGTGTTGCCCCCTCCTTTCTGAAGAGGTACGACGTCCTCCCATGGCCAGTGATAAAGGCAGAAGCGTTACGTGAATCTGGTGTTCCAACATCTACCATTTGGGCAGAGCCCCGTCGGTTTCCTTGTTCTGTCAGATGCTAAGCACAAAAGTGAATTTCCATGGTAGCTGGGTACATCTCTCTCCAGTTTTACTGGAACTGCACCTCCTGGTACTGGGGAGAGAGAGAAACCTGGTGGAGGTACCTTAACTTTGGTCACAGGGATTTCTGAGTTACTCAGACGTTCTTCATTGGCACTTTCTGGTAACAGCTTTTCCTTGCTGACCTGCAGGCTGGGTATTTGATACCAGCAGTGTTGGGACTGTCTATTGACTTGCCTCCCAACCCACTTAAGGTGACTTTTGAGCTTTTGTTTTTACTAACCTGAGTGAAAAGTAATTTCAGGAAAGGTAGGTGATACGGAAACTCTTGCAGGCTTTCAGTTTTCTGTAGGAAGGAATCCCGCCCCTCAGAAAGGACATTGTGTCAGGTCAGATTTGCCAAAGCCAGTGTTTGCGTGTGTGGCTCTCCTCTTAACAGACCTGCTATTGGAACTTGTCTGCTGAAGCAGTTGGGGTAACTGCAGCGGAAGGGGCTCACATATGTACTCAAACGCGGCAGTGTTCGTGTATAAAATCCCGAGAATAGATTACCTTATCCTCATTCAGTTTGATTTAATCCTAAATCTTTAGCCATACCTTTTGTAGGAGGAAGGGACAGTAGTGCTGGAGCGACTAAGCTTCCTTTTTGAAGAAAAACAAACAAAACCTCCCACCCTTTGGCCAAACAGCTTTGTCACCTCCTTAGTGTAGGATGCAATTCAGCCCAGTACTTCTCGGTTGTGGTGCTCAAAACTTACGTACGGATGTAACTGCACTCAAATAGGGTATGATGGGTTTGTCACTTCAGTGCCTGTGTTGGGTCTTGCCACTGTCTCAGTGTTCTCAAAAGGAGATTAAAAAACAAAGGAGCTAAAATCATGGTGCTTCGTGCCAAGTTTTGGTGTTCCCCTCGCAGCTGGCGCTGGCCTATTCCTAATAAAGAGTATCTGTGTTTACTGTGTCAGCGTCCCCGCTGTTTGAAGCCTGAGGGCTTGAGCATCTGGCGAGCAAAACGCAACCAGAAAGGGACACTCGACTGTTGGAATTAGTCTTAGTTTTTGACAGGTTGAGGTTTTTAGCCTTGTAGATCAAGGCATCTGGCAACCGTGCTGTCAGGGCATTGACAATTGGGATTACTTCTGATTTCACGGGGGTTTAAAATTGCTTTTGAATGTGGGCTTATTTCAGTTTTTTTTCTCAAGAGGACTGGAGGGGAAATGCTAAGTCTTTTGCACATTGCTTGTTTAATTAGTCAATTATACCAGGTTTGTTGGAGTTTCCTTAGGTTGTGAGGGCCGGAGCTAGCAGTATGGTGGTCTGAGCAATCGTGAGGGCGCTAAGGTTCACCGCCTGCCCTTTCCAAGTTCTTAATAATGATCTGTACTGGTTTCTGTGGCGCTCTCCTACGTGAGGTTTGTGCGGCTTGCTTCCAGGGTAGCTCCCTTGATTTTTGTGGCAGGAAGCCTCCAGCTTGGGAGTGGTAGCCAGTACAGCTGCAGCTCCTTGCTCGGTAACATCACAAGAATCGGTGTTAATACGGCGTGTGTCCCACTTGTCAGGCTGGTGACGGTTTGGTCTCAGGAAGACTGAACCTCCGCAGAGTCTCTGTGCCCAGTGTGTCCTTTCTGTTGGGGAATTTTGCTTGCAGCCTTCAGAGGCGAAGCAGTCCTGCACCTGAGCTGCCGTCTCCTGTCCCGGGACAGCCATCCCAGTAAGGCACGTGCTAAGTGCTGTGGTGGGAGGGGGCGGAAATCCTGATGTTTTTTCTTAATAAGGAACAGCACGGGTTACACGCATTGGCCCACCCGCTAAAGGCAAACCCAACGCTTTGAGCTCCCACCTTCAGTGTCGATGGGCTGGAAGAACAGCAGCGCGGGCCTGAGCGAGCCCACACGCTCTGCGGCACCAGGGTTACGAGCTGGCTGCCCGCGGCACCTCGGAGCCGGCGCGTTCAGCCTCCCCTCCTCTCCTCCCCGCGCTTGAGCAGGGCCAAGAAGCCATTGCTGCCCCTCACCAGTGGTGGCAGGGGGGAGGATGGGGCCATATGTGCCCTGGCACCAGCAGTCCCGTATACGCAACCTCTACAGTGTTCTGTCAGGCAGAAGAGCTGTTCATAATCTACTGTATTACAGCAGTTGAAATATATTTTGCTATTAGGGGAAGAAAAAAAAATCGCCTTGGCCTGTTTCTTCTCTGAGGCTCCTGATTTTGGGGGGAGTTGCAAGAGGGCGGAGGGGAGCGGGGCTGGGGGCAGAGCAAGATCTGTGGGGTTGCCCTCGGGGGAAGGTGGCGGCTGTGGGGAGATGATGTGGGTCAGAGCCTTGTACGGCTGGGGAGGGGGGGCTTCTTCCAGATCGGGGGGGGGGGGGGTGGTGGGGGGGGGGGATGGGGGTTGGGGGGGTGTGCGTGTGTGTGGAGAGCCCTGTGTTTCCATGGCGATGGAGCTGGGGGCGCTGGCAGGTATGGGGGCCACCTCCTCTGCTCTGGGGAGGGGGGAGCTGGCCTGCCTTGGGGGGCTGGGGCCGCCTGCCAGCACGCGTGGAGCGGCCCGAAGGTGGCAGAGCCACCCCTGGGCAGGGGCCGTGAGGCTCGGGGGGAGGGCAGAGGGAGGGAGGGAGGGCCCGAGCCTGGAGGCGGTGGGCAGGGAGGGCGTCTCCTTGGCTGGGTGCGTAGGAAGGAACCCTTCCCCAGGAGCTCCTACGCAAGCCCTTCTTCAGGTCCTAAAAAGCAGCAGAAGATGCCGGTGTGAAATGCCAGCTGAGAGGGGTAGTTGGGGTTTTATAACCTGCTGTCGGCTGTGGCAACCCAGCAAGAGGAAAGGATGTCCTTGGAAGTGCTGGCGAGGAGCACGGGGAGGGAGTTGGTGGCTTTTGGAACAGACCAGAGTGTCTAACCTCTCCCTCCTTAATGCACGTTAAATTGCAGCAACTGACAAATGCGTATCACGTCAATGATTTCTGCCTTTATTTTGGGCCTGAAAAGTCGTTGCCTGCCAAGAACTGAATGTGATACTTTCCAGCTGTGTACCACACGCTCTAAAGTCAAGTCTTGACTGTGTCCTTAAACTGTAGCTGCTGCAGAACGGTGCCATTAATCTTCCCATCCTTTCTGGTGGGAATAGCATGTACTGCCAAACAGAGCTGTTAAAGAGGAAAAAAAAACCCAAAAAACAGTTTTCTTCTGTCAGAAATTTTTAGCAAACTTTTTTTATATTTTCTTTCCAAGAAACCATTTTGCACAGCAAGGCAAGAAGCTACCTGGCAAGACTACTCCTGCGTTATACCTACACCCACAAACGTGTGTCTCGAGGCAAAGAAATGTAGATAAACTAATTAGGAACCGCAGTACACAAGGGTATGGCTGATAAGGAGGTTTAATAACAAAAGCATTTATAAAGGACGATAGATATTGGCAAGGCTTGGGCAGGGGGGAAGGCTTCAGAAGAGGATTCATGGAGATTACGAAACTAATGGAAATAGGATTTTTTTTTTTATTATTGGTAAGATATTACGAAGAAGGAAAAGCAGGAAGATTAATAATTGGAGACCGATACAAATAAATCCCTGGCCCAGTTAGATGTATAAAAGAAGCAATTGTTCCTAATGCAGTTTGTAGGCGGAAAACAGAGCACCCTATGGAGGGTGAGCAAAGCGCTGGGGGCTTCTTCCTCACAGATGTACCTGCTGCCAGGTGCAAGGGGTTTTTCCCTATAAATAATAACAAAAAACCCTGTTAACCCTGTGAAGTACAAATGCAGGTTTAATTCTGTTTCTAGATCATTACTGCAGACTTCCTTGGCTGACCGTTACAATAAAATAAGCGTTCACCGTGCCCACGACCGGAGTGCAGGTTCCTGGACCAAAAGCTGGTGGAAGGAAGCGGAGCGGTGCCTGGCAGGTGGGGCTGGGCTGGGGGCTGGGGGGCTGAACCTCTCACTGTCTGTCCTTCCAGCTTCCCCCTAACACCGGGATGCTTCTCTGGTTACGTTTTGCCTTTATTTAGTGGTGGCGGGTATTTTAGGGCGTTCACATCGTTGCAGGAAGCAGACTGCTAGCGACCCGCGGGAAGGGAAATGGCTTCACAGAAACAGGCAGACTGCAGTTGTTCACAGCATCCCTCGGTGTCTGTGCCTGGCAGCTTGGCGCGGTCGTGCAGCCGGTGCTTTATCTCCCATCAGTGGAAAGTGACGTGTCCTGGCCTTCGCCGCAGATCTAACAGCGGCTCAAAGTGGGATTAGCTGCCCGTGGTTTAGATCCGGTGGTCAGGTAGGGGAGCAGACAACCTAGTCACAGGTTTTCTCACCCTGTATTTCATCCTCAGGTTTGCTTTCTCCTTCACCAACAGACTAAATGCTGTTGAAATGGTTGTGTCAGGCTCTTTTCCAGGGATCCCCAAGTGAGGGGCACCTCGAGGATGCTTGGCCCCATCAGGCCTGGTTCTTCCTCCCTGGAGCATAGTTTTGTTCCAGAAGAGGTTTTCCAAAGCCTGACCTGTACCAGCAGTTCTCTCTACAGCCCAGAGCGCTTACGGTCCCCACAAACCACCAAAACCTCAATGGGCTGCAGGGTGAGTGTGTTTCCATCTCCTGCCTTTTTCCGTCCAGAATCATCTCTTCATTGGAGGCACGTGCTCATTCCCTGGGCAAAAGGGAAGTTTGCTAGCCTGCTGAGATAAATTTAATCTTATATTGCATCACCTTTTTGACCACGCCATTTGGTGCAGATCCAAAGTGCTGCGTCGCAGTCCCAACAAAACGTGCCTGCACCCTGGGGCTGCTGCGGAGCCCTCGCCCAGGCTGCTTTGTCCACACCGGTTTCTTTAGCCTCCAGACAAAAATAATGACACGGAGCTTGTTTAGGCAGCCACCCTGACCTCTCCCACTCCTGGCACATTTCTCATTAAGCGGTGATGGCCACGTGTGCCTTGTCTTCAGGGCTGCCTGCAAACCCCAGATCGGCTTTGGCATTATCCTAATCGTCAGAGCAAGTTCTGACACCTGACAGACCACCCTGTCAGTTTGACGGGTGCTGGAAGGTAAGCAAAGGAGGGATAAGGAGCCCAGGGTGATGGAAAGATGTTAGAGCTGGGAACATAGAGCGAGATCTCTCCCTGTGCTGCATAATGCGGCTGGATGGATGGACAGGCTGTCCCGTCCAAGTTCGGGATGGAGAGGTTCAAGGGAAAGACATTTTGGGAATAACAAATAGAAGAGTTGCTAAATGAGCAGTGCTTGGAGCCATCCTTCCAAAGGATGCCAGGCTCGCAGGGATGCTCTGTGATCCACGATTAAGAAAAGAAGCTCTTCTGGCTTTAATGGACTTAGCAGGGAATAGACTTATGCTTCGTTGTAAATAAACAACATTTAATGGCACTAGGAAGCAAAACATGTTTTGTTCTTTATCGGACGTTGGATACGTACGTGATAGGGTGTTGGCAGCAGACGTGAAAAATGATCTTTGGCCAGGGACAGGCAACACAAGGTTGATCTGCCTAAAACGCATGATCTGCTCTGTCTGTTTTGGCCCAGAGGCACGAGGCCTGGCCGTGAGCCTGGCCGCAGGCTGAGCAGAGCAAACCCACGTGTAGTTTAGTTGGCAGTAAGGGAACAGCAGGTTGCCTGCGCGGTGGGTCGGTGAACGAGCTCCTCTCCGTTTCAGAGATGTCTCTTACCTGTGTGACATTGCAGTTGGCCAAGAAGCTAAGACAGCAATGACTGGCAGAAGCTCTTTTTCTGAGGGTCATCAGGACCAGAGGAGCAGCCGCGGTAGAGTCCCACATGCTCCTGTGAGTGCTGCCATTCAGGTGTTTCTCTGTGTATCACTGGTTTGGAGAAGGGAGGTCCTCATACACGTGTCCCGGTGTTACCCTGACCCTCAAACTCATCAGCTCTCCTTGTGGCTCCAGCCCGCCGCCCCAGTTTGGTGTTAGTTGTTTCAGTCTGCTTTTGGATGTAAATTGTTTCCATCGGGCTCTGGATGCATGGAGCGGGAAAGGGAAGAGCAACATGAAAAGCTGCTACGTGAGCTTCGCTCTCCTGGCTGCCAAACCTGTGTCCTCTGTGGGAAGGAACCAAGAGTCTGCGCACATCTTTCATGTTGGTGTTTGGTGCTCTCCCTCTTTTCCACCCCCAATGAGCAACCTTAGCAGGTAGGCTGGTTCCTGAGGAATTTTGCATCGTGAAGAACAGGGGAGTTTTGCCCCTGAAGTACTTCGATGGGTGAGTGATTTCTGGCATAGAAGGGTTTCTCCTCAGCTGTTCAGAGTGGAGAGATAAAGTGACAAGAGGCTGAGGATGCTGCCCAGATACTCCCCTTGCTGGTGGGGAGTGTATAAAAGGGGTGGTTGTGCAAATCCCATGCTAACGACCAGGCTGTAGTTCATCCTGCAGAGCAAGGATGGTGTCCGTGTCGTGTGGGTGTGTGTCCCAGTTTTTCAGACTATGAGTTTTGAATTGACTTTACTCAGCCTTGCCCAAAAAAAAGCTACTCGAGACTCCCCTTGAGTAACTTAATAAATTTAAAAGAGGTTATTTCTCATTGTTCAAGGATTAAAATACTAAGATTAGGAGTGAAATCCTCACAGCTTCTTTGCCAACATGATGTAAGAGAACATCATATTATTTCAATGGTCTCCTCTGGCTGGGTGTGAACTGGATATGTGGTGATTTTCTGGTCACTTCTTGGCCAAGTACCATGAGAGGGAGAAGGTTCCTACAAGATTTCTGTTGTTAGTGGCAAGAAGAAGGAGTTCCAGCTGGGAGAAGAGCTGCAGGAGCTCCGATTCTCACCTTAGGCTCTGGATGCTCCCACTGAAGAGCAGCCCTGTAGACTCTTCTCTACCTCTTCAACCTTCATCAGCTTGTACATGGGCCAAAGAGACTGAAGGAGAGAGCGGGATCCCTTAGCTAGTGCTGGGAGGATTGCTTGGGAACAGAGTTCTAGCGTTTGTGTTTTTCAGTAAATACACAACACTGCTTGAGGACCATGAAAAGAAACTGCAGCTGTTACAATCCATGTAAGTACCACCCTGCTTGGAGCTGTTGTTGGGAGAAAATGGCTGTTTGAATTTAATTTGTTGGGGAAAATATCATAACGTGTTATATAGAACAATGATGTGTCTCTCTCTGGTCTGTCAGGAAACCTTCTGGGAGGTTGGAGGTCATCCAGCTGATGGAGGCGATGGACAGCATGTTGGAAAAAGCTGGAGCAGACAAGCTAATCAGAGTGACGAGACCTTCAGAGGTGGATAACTCACTTGTACCCAGAGAACTTTCTTGTACCCAGAAAAATAACATCTTGTTTTCCCTGGTGTTTATCCCTGTTGTGTTTAAGGTGCCTGCCAGGCACTAGTTTCTGCCCAAGCCAGCTGTCTGTAGGTCTTGTCATAACCAGGGGGTTCCTTTCCTGAGCTTCTCTTCACCTTCATCTGATCCATGCAGAATAAACAGTTAGCTTGCTGGTCTAGGAAGTTACATTTCTGGCAAAAATGCCAGCAAGGAATGCATTTGGCATTATTACTGTGGAGGAATGAAGGCAGTAGCTGTCTCATCCCTTCATTGGGAGGCAGGCCGCTGTGTTACGATACGGGCCATTGGAAACCTTCATACACCTAAAAAGCAGATGTCAAAGAAGATCTGGGCCTTGCCTTGCCTTATTTTCTGTTATTCTTGCACGGTGATGGAGAAGGATTTTTGAAAAATGTAGAGCATTGCCTCCACAGGAGCTCCAGCTGGAATTAGTGGAGAAGATCCCAGGGATGTTGATGGGAGGGTAGTCAGGACAGGACATAACATGCTTGAAAACCAACCTGTAAATGCATGCAGGGTGGCTCTTTCCCTTCCCCTTCCTACCTTTAGCAGTGTTTTGCCCTCAAAGGAAAACCTGCTTCAGGAGAAATGAGAGATCTGTGCTGATCTGCTGTTAAAGGAGCAGGCTGGCCAGGCTCTGCAAGGCTGTGGTGTTTCTCACCTCTTTTGCCAGCTGTACAACGTGCTGGAGCTGTTGAAGGCAGAGCAGAACATCTACAACATCATTTCCCATGAGCTGATTCAGCAGGTCAGTGTGGACCGCATGGAGAGACGACAGCTGCTTTCGAAGCTCGGGTCATCGATAGCCAACCCTAAAGCCCCTATTGATTCACGGCAGTGTCCCCTCGGGAGCAGCATTAGCCATTGCCCGTCGTTCCTGATGTCCTCGCCCAGCAAAGCTGGCCCGTCGCAATGGAATTGGCGTGGCCTCTGATGCCAGGACTGAAATAGAATCCCCCTGCCTGGTTAATGACTGGGGCTAACGAACCTCTGTCAGGTAACCTGGAGCTTGGAGCTGGTGGCACTTGATGTTGTGGGCATCTTCTGGGTGTGACATTCAGGGGAAGTTTTCACATGTAGAATAGCTGGTACTTCCCTCACAGCCAGGGTTCCCATGCTCAGATTACCGCAATTTGTAGCAATTAAATTGTTCCAGAGTGTTTAAGATCTCCAAACACTCAAAAATTACCTCCTAAATAGCTTCCTGTGCACTGAAAGGAAAAGGTCTCCAGCTGGCATAAGAGAGATCTGTACTCTCAGGTAAATACCTTTTTTGACTCATTTTACTGTAGGCAGAGGTAGGTGAGCCTCCTAGAGCGGATTCCTGAACAGATGAAGACCCTCTACAAAAAATGATGGCACAGCAGATGATGGACAGACGTATTAGAGAAGAACTACATTGTTTTAAAGAATCTGTTGGACAGCTGGCCAGGTCTGAATTCTGCCTGACCCTAAGAAATTACCTCTATGCCCTAAGCTTAGTCCACTGATTTTGTTCAGTTTTCTAGTCTTCCTCCCACAGGGCCAGGAAGGCAGTGTTATGATTTGAAGCAGAGCTACAATGACCATACTTGAGCCTCCTCATGCTCTCACTGCACCCTCTTAGTGCCGGATAACGTCAAAGCCACCTCCTTTCCTCAGCACGCTGAAGGTGTGCTGCTGGTGGGGGACCACAGAAAGGAGTTGTTGACGTAACATGTGTGCATGGGAGGAGGAGGTCTTCAGGGTGCCTTGCACCCCTGTGTGAGGTGACTGTGTTGGAGGAAGAACGCCGCTCTGCATGATAGCGTGGAGCCCACCACCACCACTTGCCAGAGCAGAGACCTTTGGGTTGGGGTAAGTTGCATTAAGGCTGTTCCCTGCTGTTTCAGCGAGCTGTGTGAGGTACAGGAACATGACCAGAAAGTGACCAAAGAAGCAGAAGCAGCTCAAGAGGAGCTAGCTGCAGCCATGCAGGAGGCTAAGACAAATGCAAAGTAAGTTGCTTTCAAGGCTGAGGTTGGGAGATCTCTGCAGTGTGCTGGTATCATTCTCACGGCGCTGCTGGAAGCAGAGATGAGGACAGGTTTCCTTCTGGGGAAAGAGTGCTTTGCTGTTTATGACAGATGCCGTTATTTTGCTGTAAGTCCTAAATGCCTCAAAGGGATAGAAAGCTTTCTAGTCTTAAAAATGATAGAAACCGTTTCTAGTCTTAAGTCATGAAAGTTGCATTTATTGCTCAGGGCTGGCACTCCCTTTTCTTCCCCCCACATTCACAGCCAGTGAGCCCTGCATAGTCCAGCAGAGCTGCTTTTGTGAACTGCTGACGGGGCTGTGGACATCTTCAGATACCTAACAAATCACAGATGTAGGTGGGTGGTATCAGAGTTGTGGTGAGTGAGTAGGCGCACAGATTTACTTCCAAGAATCCCATGTCATGAAGAAAACGGCTAGTCTAGTCCCAGCAGGGATCTGTGTTCATACTGATTGGAAACTGGCAACGGGAGTGCCAACAGAAAGGTGTGTAGAGGCTCGGGAAAAGGGCCTGTGGATTTGCCGGCTGTGCGGGAGGTGTGCGAGGGAGGAAGAGGAAATATCTAAGAAAACCTTTAGGAACTGGGAGAAGGACAGTGAATATGGATGAGAAACACAGGTGTGCATATGTCATTGTCCTTCTTTTCTTCTAGCCTTGTGGAAGAGCATCGGGAGTTATACGAGTTACAGAGAAGACGACTGAAAGAGCAGGTTCTGCTGCTTGCTCAAGAGAGACATGGAGCTCAGCTGCGTATGACCTGGCTCTGAAGGTAGGTGTGGGAGATCAGTGATACGCAGAAACGCGTGAAACATCGCAGCTAGCGGTCTTGTTTCAAGGGCAGATTTCATCCCAAAGAGCATTTTTATTTAATACAGTTGGGCAGTAGCACATCTCATACTGCCCTGACCTCATTCCTGAGATCTGCTTTATTTCACATGTGGGTTTGTTTTAATGGAAACCAGTTGATTCACATAGCAATTTTGGTACAGATCTCCAAGTTCTGTGCAGGAAGAACTTCTGTGAAATTAATATTTTCATTGGGAAATGGGTTTGACGAAAGAGTTTCCTATTTCCCCATAATTTAGAATATTGTACCCAGATTCCTTACAATTCCTCACGAAATATCATTCTTGGTTAATTGTGTGCTTCCTTGTTTGTGAGTCCCCCTTGTTTGGGATCTCTTACTTTATCTCATTCAATTTAAAATCTGTTAGCAAGAACTTCTGGGACTGAGAGATCAGGGATTTAATTGTAAAGAAAGTGGACTCAGCTGCTTGAGCTCCATTTCATTGGTGGCAAAACTCCTGTGTTACTGTCAGGTGCCTCTCCTCTCAGAAGAAAACAGGGCAACAAATAATAATAATAATGGGGTGGGTTTTTTCCCCAGATAATAGACAGAAACCAGCTTACATTGGTTTGCAGGCTCCATATTAGTGGAAAGACACTGACCAACATTTTCAAGCATTTCATAGTCCTCTTGGCCTCAAAGGTAAGGACCTGCCTGTGATGGGTGCCTGTTCAAAGTGCGTGTATGTGTCTTTTATGTAGCTCTGAGCTTCTCAGTAAAGCATTCGGTACTTTGGCTGTTATTTGAACTCTTGAATTTTGGTCTAGCTTCAAATGAGCATTAAAATTGGAATGACTTCATTCTCTCTCTGCTTTTCGCTCTTTACTCCATGTCCCCTTTACCTCAAACTACTCTTTTTTTTCCCTGTGTTTCCCTTTTTTTGTCTGTGGCTTTCTTCCCTCTCCCCATTCCATGCCCACAAAACCAAAACAGGTCCAGGCTAGTGTAATTTTGGCCTCATAGGTATGGGGCTGCCTGCGTGGTCTCTCAGTAGCAAACAAGCAACAAGGAGTCGAGTGCTCAGTTCTGGCATGTCCACAGGGGCACTGAGCCACCCTGGTCCTGTCTCAAAGGGTTTGTGAGGGCTGTGCTGTGGAACTACAGATGTTTCCCAGATCTCCGATATGTACGTATCTCAAAATAGCTGGGGCAAAGGGAGAATTCCTCCGACTCAGATCAAAAGAATCACAACAACAGTTCCCTTTTCCCACCCTCTTGCCCAACGCCTGCAGGACACGGGAGACCTGGCTGATCTGTAGGAAGAGACCGAGCAGTTCAGGGAGAGGTTGGGTCACGTCAGAGCAGAGACAGAGTGTTCAGAGAAGTCCAGCCAGGGAAAACTGCAAATTGTCTGCAGTAGCTTCAACAGGCAGCTTCAATACTTCCATAGCAGTGACATGTGAGTGGCTCCAAAGGGAGCAGTTAATACCCTCAACCTTTGCCTTGTGACAGTAGGTCTCACTGGACCAATGCAAAGTGCGCATTGGCTCCCAAGTGTAGTGAGTTTTGGTAGGATCTGCAATTCGCATGCCCCTCACTGCTCTACTTTTCTGCTTGACGTGTTTATTTTGGTAATCAGGTCCCCAACGGCAACTCTAAAGTGATGCTGTGGCTTTGTGGTTGAATTCAGTGGAGCAGGGATTGCCCCCTCCTGCTGCAAACCAGAGTGTCCTTTTTGCAGCTGTCATTGCCATAACAGAATTCCTCTGTTTAGTTTGGTTCCTTTTAACTTGAGTGCACAGGCACAGAGCCTTCAAGTTAAACTTGAGTGTTACACAGTTTCTTTTATGTACAGATACAAGACTCTGAGGCACATGAGGCTCAGACTCCGCCTTTCTCCGTGTTAAGGTGTTTTTGTTGGTTCGTTGTGATATGTTAAATAAAACGAAGCATAAATACAAACACAAAATGCAGAAATATACAGTGTGTGCATTAACAGAAGACATCACTTTATAGATTTCAGTCATAGAGTTAATAAAGTCTGAATTTTGTATATGTGCTTGAATTTGATTTTCATCTTTGCTAGAAGTAACGTATTTTCTTAACTGATGCCCAGTGTTTATGTTACATTGCATGAGAGAACAAGACTCCCTGGCTGAATAGGGCCTTGTGGTTTTTACTCCTTTTTCAAGTTACAATTTGTATCACAAACTTGGTATGCCTAGAGTATGTATCTTGACTCTTAGTTTTACCTTGGCTACTAAAGGAGTTTTTTCTCTCAGCTCTCATCCCTTCTTTCCCTCTGCTTTAGCTCCTCTCTCATGAATGAAAAGCTACTGGATGAAATCCTACAAGACATAAAGAACTTGATAAATGTAAGATTTTGGGGTGTTGGACATATTATTGAGTGGTATCTGCTTAGCAGATTACCATGTGTTAGCTGAGCCCCAGTGGGCAGCTATGCCCATCTCAAATGTGAACGAAAACACAAGAGCTCAAATTATTTGTGCTGAAGCTTAAGCTATGAGTCTACACATGAGAAGTTATTGTTGACTGATACCATCGTTCAGCCAGTGCATTAAACATAGTCGTGCATTTGAGCACCATCTGCCCAGCAGCTCTGGTGACTGATAAATCATATTAATCCATAGAAATGCTCAGAATTGTCACCAGTAAGTTTCCAATTTATTGTGCTCTCTACTCGCTGTGATATCTCTGTGCTTATGGATTCCTCACTTACTTGATTTCCATCACCTTTCTGTCACAGCCAAGGGGTGGTCCAACTTCTGGGGGCAGGGCAAGTTTGCTCCTTTTCTTTCAGATGCTCAAAGGAGACCTAGAGCAGTAAGGAGGGGAGGCGTAGCTAAGAAAGACTGAAAGTCTGAGGAGCGCTGCCAGCCTGCAGGAACACTGGACGGAGCTGGGACAGACAATGCGGAATCGCCACCGGGACTTGGCTGGAGCACTGCCTCCACAGCACACTGCCCTGCAAGAAATAAACCAAAGGGCATGTGAACTACCAGCAGTACAAGATAAGGATAAATGGGGATAATGGTAAGGAATCACTGATTTTGCAGTTCAGTCTTTCCTTGGGGATGCCAGGAAAGTAGCAGGTAGTAAAGGACCAGTTGACATAATCTGTACTGGGCTTTTCCAAAGCTAAAGTCTGACCCCTAGATATGTGCTGGGAATCAAGAGCGTTCAAGGGATAAACTCCAAGCAACTCAACTCACAGTCACACATAAAAAGAATATCTGAAATTTTAAATGTAATACAGTGCAAAGATCACACAATGCAGATATGGCACAGGGAAGTCATATGTTATGTTCAGAGGGAGTGTGGGCAGTTTGTGATTATGTGGATAATTTATGGAAAAGAAAATAAATGTAAAAGGAAAGAATGGGTGTTGAAAATGTAACGTAAAACCATTTCGAAGATCATTAACCAGATAACACTGTCTCAGAGGGTAATACTTGTTTTTATTACCTTATCACTAATGCAAAGTTATCTTAATCTAGATATCGCATTATTCTGATAATGAAATATGTAAACAAGTGTTTTCTGTGCTGATATAAAGTTACCATGTCCTGTGTAAGATAACAAATAATTGTTGGGTAATTTGCAACTAGCCTTCTCAACCTTTGCCTCTGCAAGACCTTAACTAATTTCTGATTTCAGAATTGTTTCATCTCTGATTTTTTTTGATCAGCTTATTTCCTTTTAGCAGACTAAAACTAAGCCAAACGTGCTGTCCAGAACTGCTACTCATGTTTGCTAAGCTTCTTCTCACACTGTCATTTTATTCTTTCACTTGGGGTTATTCTGTGCTTTTCCCTACCTTTTCTTATGCTACATATTGTATTTCAGCCTACTGAAGCAGCTGAGATAGAATGATAAGTCTGTTCATCCTTAAAAGACAGCTAAAGGAAATTAATATTCCCAGTAGCTCTCATTAGGAAGTGAGAGAAAGGAGGAGCGGGGCCATAACTGGCCAGACATCAGCATGGCAAAAAGTTCACAGCAGATGTCAGAAGCCTCAATAATCGTGATCAGAACAGAGGGCTAGGCAGCACAGCAGACATCTCATCCAGAATTGCTTCAGCCAGTAAAGTCCAGAAAAAGCAATTTTAGATTATTTTAACAAAGGCTTTGGGAACTGGAGCATGGGAAAAGTATTCCCTTGATCCATACAAGGCAGCGTATTTTGAATGGCTTGGATTCATTTTTGTATTGTAATGTAATGGCCTTTCAGTAGAAAAGACATTCTCTTTACATTGCATCTTTGGTTAGAAACAGTGGAAATAAAAGAGATTATAATGAATAGGTAAGAGACAATACTGAGAACATGGTAATTTTATCCTGTAAGGCAATGGCATTCAGTTACCTGAAGTATTTATTATCTTCTAAGATCTGATTACCTGGTCTCAAGAAGCGTATGCCAGAAATACAAAGGGTTTGGTATTTGATGACAAGGATTAGAGATGGAGAGAGAACGATATGTGAGATTGTTTTAGATAGGAGGTAAAAGAAAGGACTTACATGCGATTTATAAGGTCTGGCTTAAGCCTTTGCTATTCAGTCTTTCTTGATCACTTCTTAAAGCCTTCACAGTGTGAAGCACTCACTTTTTTGTGAGAGCAAGATGGTTTTGACTCTGGAATTCGCACTTGAGACTAGAGCAACTTCTCCAGTGAGCTCCAGTTAGGTCTTCTCTTTTGCTGGGGATTTGATGATGTTTGTAAGATAAAGGCAATGACACAGCCAACCTTCCCAAAGCAAGCTGCCATTTAATAATGATCCAGAATAC
Organism: Falco cherrug; assembly: GCF_023634085.1. Classification (NCBI taxonomy): domain Eukaryota; kingdom Metazoa; phylum Chordata; class Aves; order Falconiformes; family Falconidae; genus Falco; species Falco cherrug. The sequence continues at coordinate 6,745,198 of NC_073708.1, forward strand.
TCTAAAGGCTAACACAGCCAAACGACATATAAGTGATGAGAAGTGGCTGTTCTCCTTCATCCCATGCCCTCCTGAGGCCTCTTCTTTCCTCTGAAGCTGATGCTACATGGCAGGAAAATTTAATATCATTCCTGTCACTTGTCCTTGCCCTCCTGGTTGCTAAAAACAAATGCCTGGTTGTGGAGCTCCCATCGTGTGCCCTAAAAGACTTCACCCTGCAGAGGGTAACCTCCTCCTCTTCTTACCAGGCTGGACAATCCAACACTGCTTCATTGCACTTCAAACGGAGCCATGCATCAAAATCATTGAAATAGTAAAAAAATCATCACCACCACCATGGTCTTAACATGCCATCCTTGCTAGAAGATGTCATGGAGGCCAGGACCTCAGCAGGATTTAAAGAAAATTTAAACATTGGATATCAAGAGCAAGCATTGTTACATTTCAAGCATATTCCCCAACAAATGGAGAATATCCATCAGCATGTGCCAGAGGAGTGAATGAACAAGTAATTTACTACCTTGTCCAGGCACCTGGCACATCTGTGCATACTGCACCACCTGCGTCTTTGAAGGACAGGATTGTAACTGCAAAGCCATTTTAAAAAGAGTTATATTAAGCCTTTACGCAACGAGAGATCCAAATCTGCAGAGACAAGAAGGAAAATCAGGGCTTCAAATCAAACTCATTTTCTTTCAGCTTGCTTTGAATTCAGTGCTTACTAAACAGCTCATTCTTAGTCCCAAGTGTAGCCACTTCCCATGTAGGCTGTTCATCCCTCTTGGCATCCCTCTTTGGATCCAGCTCTGTTTTAGTTGGCTGAAAGAATGATAATTAAAGGTTTGTATTTTCTTTCCCTGCAGGCACAGCTAGGTTTTTGACAGCTTTGGTGAGAAGTATGGAAGATTGGTTATTCAAGGTGCAAAAGCTGAAGCGAGGTTCTGGCACGCACGAAGCTGAGCTGCAGGCATTTTATCACAAGATCCCTGCGTGGCTGGCCCAGGTGGATGCAGTGATGAGCTGTATAGGCTCCAGCCAGGTGCGTGAAGCTCAGTGTGATAAGAAATTGCATTTCTTGTAAGGACAGAGGTGTTAATTGTGTCTGGGCTGGCCTTGTACATTAAACTACACTCATAAAAAAAGAGAAACGTCCTTTTGTGGGGACTCTGGCATGGGAAACTGGCAGTGGGATAAATACGATCATCTGAAGTGTAAAAATGCTTGGTGACTGCCTTTCATTTGCTTTGATTTGGCAATATCTGTGGAAACAGTTGGTGGCTTCAGTATCGCTCCTGGAACATCACTGTCTCCCTCAGAACTGCCACCTGCTTGGGAAATCTTGACATTTGAAGAAAACCCAAAATATGTGATTCATTTACAGTCAGATTTGTGGGGGTGTGTTCCTTTTCATGGTGCTCCATTGTCTTTGGTAAATATCATCAAGACATAAATCATTTGCAGAGCACATGCATAACGTATAAGTAAGAGATGACTTGCAAATGCCAAATTTGCCCACAATTGCAGCATTAACAAACAAGCCTGCGTCAGGTTTCCAGCATACGGTGTACCAAAATATATTGTTTTCCTCGAGCTGGGAAGCAAAAGATGTCTTTGAGACAGGAGATCCTCGGGTCTGATGCACTAGAGATCACTGTTTCTGGATTTGTTTTTCTTTTCAGGGTGGTACCTGGAGGACTTTTTCAGATGATTCAGCAATGGGTTCTGTCCATGAATAATGTGGTTGAGAAGAACATCATGCATCTTAATGAAAACGTAAGCACAAGCCTGAAACTGCTGGGGATAAAAGCACTATATCTAGTATTCAGTCTTTCCCTTTAATTTCCACCTCACCAAAACACGGTTGTGAGGAACGCTTCTTTCTCTTTTGACACCTTCTTTCCTGTTTGAGTTGTGGCTTTTGTCTTCTAGCCAACAGAGCAGAGGAGAACTCCTCTAAATATAGCTGTAAGGTCTCCATACAGTCTATGAACACCATTTTGTTGTTTCATCTTTAGCAAGCATTTCCTCTGGAATAACAGTGATATTTCCTGTTCAGAGAGCTGGCTGTGGCTGCTGGCTCTCGGGTTTTAGTTCTTTCTCCCAGGACTGTAGACTAGAAGCTCTCACTATGCGTTTTTTTTTATATGTTCCTTAAGCGTGGTGTGCGATTTGTGGTTTGTCACTGAATTCCAGACACGAGAGTGTGCCACGCAGCATATGATCCTAAACAAGAACTGGGAGAAGGATAGATCCATAGTAGAAAAAGATGTGTTCATAACGGGAATCAATATGAGAGAAAAAATGGTACAAATAAGTGTTTCTGTCTTTAGGTCAGTTTGCAAATTGAATTAGGGAGGACATTGACTTACATGAAATACACTGACTTCAGACTGCTTGGCAAGACCAGTCATTTATTACATTTGCTCTGATATTTTGTGCAGGTGATCGAACTGCACAGAAACCTGACCCTGTGGCTGGTGGATTGGCTGAGACACATGACAGCAGAATGCTTGTCCCGTGAGCGTCCCCAGCCAGAAGACTCAGACACTGAGACAGATGAGAAGCTCAGACTTCTGAGGGCTCATAAGCTTCAGCATCGAGCTGAAGAGCTGGTTGTGGACATGGCAGACTGGCTGGTTCTATAATCAGGTAGCAACAGACATTTTCAATTTAATCTAAGGGGTTTTGTCGTGGTTTAACCCCAGCTGGCAACTAAGTACCACACAGCTGCTCGCTCACTTCTCCCCCCCTCAGCAGGATGGTGAGGAGAATCGGGTAAAAGTTGTGGGTTAAGAACAATTTAATAGTTGAAATAAAATGAAATATGTAAAAATTGTAATGAAAAGGAGGGAGAAAGGGAAAGGAATAAAACCCAAAGGAAAAAAACCCCAAGTGATGCACAATACAGTTGCTCACCACCTGCTGACTGATGCCCAGCCAGTCCCTGATCAGCAATCAGTGGCCCCCAGCCAGCTCCCCCCGGTTTATATACCGAGCGTGATGTTCTGTGGTATGGAATAGCCCTTTGGCTAGTGCAGGTCAGCTGGGCTGGCTCTGCTCCTTCTCGGCTTCTTGTGCCCTGTGTCTCCCTGGCAGAGCATGGGAAACTTGAACAGTCCTTGATTTACAGTAAGCACTACTTGGCAACAACTAAAACATCAGTGTGTTATCAACATTATTTTCATACCAAATCCAAAACACAGCATCGTACCAGCTACTGAGAAGAAAATTAACTCTATCCCAGCTGAAACCCAGACAGAGTTTTCTCAAGAAAAAATGTGTAGTGTGCCGAGAGATTGATCACGGCAACAGATCCCATCAATTTGGTTGTCCTTGGATCATCCTAGGTCTTAAATGGCCTTAGTGGAATTTGTAGGGAGCCTAGTAAGATAGGAACACCTAAAGACAACGGCAGTTCCTGCTTTATACCTAGTACTGCTATAAAATACACTAGCATCAGTGACTGCATGGACTCTGCCCATGCCTCTGAGGCTGCCCGGCGGAGGATGCACAGGCAGTGCAGGCAGAGTCTGCAGCCCAGGTCACCTGGAGCAAAGCCTCCACCTGATGCAGGATCTGTGCTCACACATCCTCTGTGGGTTAAAACAGCACTGGTGTGGACAAGCTGTCACTGTGTGAGTGGGGCAGGTGAGGATTGCTCTTCTGAAGGCTTCTCTAGTGCACAGGTCTACAGATAGCTCCTGTGCCTTGCTGACGGCAATGGGCTCCTGACTGAAGGATCTTCTCCAGCATAAATGATTCTAGGATTCTAAGCGTTTGAGGGCACTCCTGCAGAGCTGATGACATTCTGCATCTTTGCAGCTGCTGTCACGAGATTGTCAATGCAATTGTTCGAAAGAAACGGTCAGAGGCAGATTTAGAAGCTGATTTTGAGCTGGAGGAGCTGAATAAGATCAAGGTGAAAGGTGCCTGTGTCTCCAGCTGTCTAGGTCTGGGGGTAGATTAAACTGTATTTACTTTGTAAGAGGTAGAGAAAAACGTACGTCAGGGTTTTAAAGAGGAGGAAGACTCCTGCTACTCCAGTGGATTACCCTGCTCCCCCAAGTTCCCTACTGACTCCACAGTCCCGGAAAGCAGATAAACCTGGGTCAGGTCATGTTCAGCTTTAATATTTTTGTTGCCCTGTTTCAGGGTACATATGTAAAGGCTCTCCTGCGAGATTTATTCCATATGAGTGGCAGTAGATTCACCTCTGGTTCAAAGCTTGTCAGAGCCATGTACATCCAGACTTGAGTGGTGCTTAGGAGCTCCTGGAGGTGCTTGGTGCAATATACTTTTATACAGACATGGCTGAAAATTTTTGCAGTCAACTGACCTACCTGCCATCTCCTTATTCTACACTTGCATGTAAAGCTCTTAATCGCTACCACTGTTGTCACCAGTGTTTAGCTGAGCTTCACATGCGCTTTAGGAATGTGAAAGGTAGACCCTTCCTGAAGCCCAAGGCTTCCCTGAGCACAGGGCAAGTGGTGTTACTTCAAGGAATTTAAGAAGCCTCTCTGCAGGGATTGAAAATACTTGTGTTTCTGTTCTGTGTTACCTTAGTGAGCGGAAAAGTTGACCCCTGGGATTTACACTCATTTCTCCCCACGTGGGCTGGGGCGATGGCTATGATAGACATGTTCTACACTGGCCTGAGGAGGAGCTTGTTGAAGGACATAGTTGATGGGAGTGATTAGCTGGTGACAGATGCCGTATCTGAAAGCTTGGTGAAATGTGTCTTCCTTTTCCTTTGTATGGTGAGGATGGAACGGTCCAGGTAGGCCCCTTCCCTTAAATAGACAGAAAGGTGGAATTATTTAACTGACTGAATGAATAGGGTAACAGCTATTTTTTTGTGCTAAATAATCCCTGGATAATCATTTTCTGTTATGTTTTCCCAGACTGAGTGCTGTAATTGGATTGAAGCATGTAGTCTCCTCCTTTCAGAAGTTAAAGGCTTTCCAGTCTCCTTTCTGGATTTAGAAGAACTGAGAAACCTCTTTGGATCAGAGGTATATGCAGACTGCATTTGCTGCTCTAGGTCGGACCTGTTTGGATGAAGGTCTGCTTCAAAACTTTTCCTTAAGGAAGGAGCTACAGTTTCGTTTGAGGGAAGGTTTCACATGGAGACCTGCATACACGCAAAGCTGTAGTTAGAACTGTGAGGTGTTATGACTGTAAACTGGTCAAAAATGACAGTGCTGCTTGTGAGGGCAGGTGTAAGGCAAAACCAGAGCTTCAGTGGAGCTAAGAGATTTTACCCCACTGGTAGATCAGTTCCCAATGGTGCATAATTGCTTTTGTTTCTCCCATTAGGGTGAATTTTGGCTAGAATCTTGGTGGTTGCATTGTCCAGGAGATCAGGCTGAACTTTTAGTGACTAGATGGATGTCTGAGACTGCCTGTGACAATTACATGTGTTGTGTTACCGTTGGCCTGGCATTGGTCTGCTTTCATACAAAACAGGTTGAATTCGGATGACGAGGAAAGGGCTTTAGAATTATTGTCTCGAGCAATTTGTTTGCATCAGTTCTGAGCTCAACCTCCAAGGAAAGCAATGCTGTTCGTGACTTGTGTACAGCCAGTGCTGTAGCTCATGTGCTGCTCCTCTTTTTCTCCCTGCCGCGGCCTATGGAAAGCAGATATGCCACAGGGGATCCTGCTTATGTAATGTTCAGTAATTAGCATATTCACTTGTGATTTGAATTATATTCATACTCAGGACCTCCTGGGTGGCTGGACTCCAAGTCTAAATACATGCAAGAGAAAGTCACAGACCAGCTGGCTTTGCCTAGGTTATTTGGATGGTTAAAGGGAGCATGCTACTAACCCGATCCTTAGGGTGCCTTGCAGGAATTGCAGTTGAAGCATAAGGACACTGTCATTTCTTCAACTAAGAGTGAGCTTGAAGCTGACGATGCCAACAGCAATAGGAAACCCGTAACAGAGGAAGAACCATTAGAAGTAAAGGAGGAGATTGCTATTATGCAGGTGACTGTAGTAGCTGCAATACACTACTTTCTAGCAGGGCCTTTTTATTTATTGCTCAGTGTATGCAATGTGAAACATGGCCTTACAGCTGCCTTGCATGCCACTAGGCTAGCAGGATCTCCTATTTCTTGTTTCTTTTCTCTCAGCAGCAGCCAGGTGCTGGTATGGAGTGTCTGATTGAAGACAATGAAGCCACTGCAGACATGATACATGGGGCGTGACTCCAACATCCACCTGAAATCTCTGAAATCGGACATCATTTCAGTTACAGGGGTAGGAGTCTCCACCACAGCAATGGCTTTAGCCTGTTGGCAGAGATTTGGAGCTGGGTTTTACCTGTCTACTCAGACTCTGTTAATGAGACCCCGTTTAACACTTGTCAGACCTGCTGGGGCCGTGCAAGGTGCTGTGTTCTCTCAGATTCCTCTATTCTTGCAACTTTTAAATAATCATTAGCACAGTTAGCACAGCTGAAATTTGTCCTCATGACATTACTGCCATGGCCCCAGGACTTTCATGAGACCAGTAACAGGTGATGTGTGTAGTCTGAACCAGGACTATCTGCAGAAACTGGGATGGTGAAAATGTTTTGGTGCTAAGCACGTGGGAGAACCTGGAGAGGCTTCAGTGATTCAGGGAGATCTCACAACAACAGGGAAGCAAGAAATTCAGGTTGTGTTGGCCTCCTAGGTCCTTATTTTCTCCATTTGCCTGTGGGATGGTGCTCTTTGATAAAGTTGCTCATCAGAAGTCATAGGGCCTGCCTTCTGCAGTCATCCCCTGGCCAGTCAGTCATCCAGAGTGAAGCCCAGAGGTACAGGAATTGTGGATCTTTAGCAAACTGTCACTGGATGGTCCTACTCCTTAAGTGTGCTGCATTGCTGCATGTGCCTTGCCCTTCATGCTTTAGTTCAGAGTGCCAGTGGGAGATGCAGGAGCATTTCTTTATGAACTTTGATTTGTCTTACAGAAATGAATCACTGGAAATCACGATTATGTTCCAAAGCTTAGAGAAGGAGCTTTTCCATGGTTACTTTTACCGAAAAACCCTGTTTGTATTCTTCAGATGAAGAAAACTGACTTATGCCTGTTGGACCCTGTGAGGAGCTACCTCTTTCTGTTTTCTGAACATCATTTTGGGGGGTTTTTTGCTCCTGGTCAGGCCACAGCCATCTCCAACCTCTGTAAGCTAGTGAATACACCAGCCAACTCAAGACTATGAACCAGTGAGAGTTTTGTGTCAGAGCCAGAAAAGAATTTTAGTCTATTTTTAATGCCAAGATCAGTTCAGTGCCTGAAGTAGCCTCAAGTTTTATGTGTTTTGCTGATAGAGAGCTCTTGTCTATGTTGTGCACTAAGACACCAGCACCAAACCAGGCACATGCTGCAGATGAAATGTGGCATTGTTGGTTTCACATTCACTTATAGAAGGTTTTGCTGTTCCCAACTAGACAGAGATAGCTGCCACCAGGTCATCGACTCCCTTTTCTCAGAAAGAGTTTGAGGCCCTGGCAGTGCTGGAACATCTGCAAGTGCAGCTCCTGTGAGTACTGGGCCTGTGCTAGAGGTATGGGCAGGCAAGGTTTCATCCCAGGCAAGTGCCTGTTCTGCTCTCTGATAAGGTTCTGCTTCATCCAATATCTATTGGCTTCGTTCTGTGATTCCTTCCATTCTGATTGTCTCAGGCCATTGAGTGTGTTTTACATTAGCTGAAGGCATGACCCACATCAGCTCTCCTTCATCTGTGTGCAGATTTTCAGTTTTGTGTACACGAGGTCCATTGCAGAGGTACTCATGATGGTTTTCTGCAAGACTTGTTAATACTTCGGGTCCTGTTAGCACTTGCAGAGTGTTATGCGAATGCAGTTAGGCCTTCCAGGGCCTGCTAGTGTCCAGGAGCTTGGCAGGTAGAGCCATGCAATGTTGTGCCTACATGTGGGGAACCCAATGAAGGGACATCCAAGTGTCTCCATGCAGAATCACATCGAGGTTTGTCTCTGGTAATGACTTCTTCCATGCCTAAGCAGGCTCGGACGCTCTGAATTACATTCCCTTACGCTTCTTTTTTCGTCTGTGAGCTTGCATTATCCAGGGTAACCCCATCTCATTAGCCTTGCTAGTAGATTTGACTGTGTTCTGTATATAACCTTGCACAGTAAAGATCAGCATCTCACCCTTTGCTGGCAAACACTGAGTTTTAAAATTAATTCACTTTGCAGGATTTACATAGATGTGCCATGAAGTCCTTTATAGATCTTTTAACAATGTCCTTCTCTGAAACCATAAATGTGTTTTACAGAGTCAGTCAACCCCACTGAGTGCTTCAGATATCTAAATCTTTTTTTAGGTATCCTGCCTGCAGCTGCTTAGATTTCAGGTTTCAGCATTATCTATGCTTCTGTGTTTCAGAGAAACAGAGATCCGTGCTCAGAATGCAGAGGAGAGATCTGAAGGTCTTGAAGAAAAGCTGGAAGAAGCTCTGCAGAGAATCAAAGAGCTAGAGTGTGAGCTGGAGAAAGAGGGGAAAGTCATCCCAGAAGCAGCACACCAAGAAGGACAAGGTCAGGAGAATCAATATTCTGAACACTCTCCCAGGCTCAGAGAGGGAAGCAGTCTTTGAGGACACCTCATTCGTCTCCTGTTTAGTACAGGGCCCTCTCCTCCTGGGCACATCCTAGGATTGTTGTCAAGCAAGGAGGCTTTTAACATGGTTCTAGATCAGGGCAGAAAGAACTGCTGAACATGGTCAGTTTTTTGAGAGGAAGTAATTTTGTTTGATTTTGACATATGACACAGGGTCTATATCTAGGAGATCACTGTAATTGACTTCATCTTCCTTGTGAGTGTTCCCTGTGTTTAGGATCACTGATTTTGGGGTAGAAAAGAAATAATGTTTGAGGTCCCTTCACTCTCAGAGGCCACAAATCTTTTGTGTTTATAGCACCAGACACTCTTGCTGTCTCCAGGAGGTATGTGAATACTGCTGACCTACTGATCTCGCCCTTATGATGTGGCAGTGAGTTCCTTAGGTTGCGTGTTTGTTTTGGATGAAAGCATTTCCTTGTGTCCTTTCTCAACTGGATCCACACAGATATAAGATACGAAGAAGGAGAAAGAATTGGAATTAAAACTTCTTTCCTTAGTCCTTCATTGTGTCCTGTCTCTTTGACATCGAAGCTAGAGGAGAGGCTAATTTGTTTGTTAAGGATGTGATGCCCTGGGAAGATTTTAACTCTGGTGTTTTTATTAGCTATGGTTTGTTGTTTTGTTTTTCTTTCAGAAAAATGTTTCCAAGAAAGTGTCTTAGAAGTCAGGGCCTGCTCAAGTCCCAAAGTTTCTACCTCTGGCCAGTCTGAGACATCCAGAAAAAGCAAGCATTAAAGAACAGCAATGCTTTAGTAGTTTCTTAGTGCCCATTCATAGTAACATTTCACCCCGATCCACTGCTGTTACTCCTTACCTACTACCCCAGCATTTCCGTGCCATCCCAGCATTTATGCTGTTCTTCTAGCTGGCTTTTACTGCTTCCAGATCTGTCTTGCTTGTCCTTTACCTCCTCCCACAGCTCTTTACAGCATGTCTTCCTTGTAATACCATTGCTGCCTCAGCTTTCTCTACCCACATCTCTCCTGCCTGTGCATCCTCCTGCCCTCCCCTTCCCTGGTGCTTGCCTCCTGTGTTCGTCAGTCTCTTCTTGCTGCTGTATCTCATTCTGCCTCACCCCTCTTGGATCATGCAAGTCAGTCATTTGCACCTCTTTCCTCTGGTTATCAAGGCTTGTTTTTCTCAGTGCCAGCATGGCCTGGTTGTGTGTCTGATAATGGGTACTTCCTTCATCCTCTCGGCTTCAGGTGATCCAGTTACCAGCTGAATGGTCAAGAAGAAATTGTACAGAAGTGTATGGACAGATTTTTGTTAGTCTTTGAATCTTCTTTTGGAGGTTTTGTCCTTTTTCAGAAAGCCTGAAGCTGTGCATGATCCTAAAGGCTTTTCTTAAATTGCTGCTACAGGAGAAGTGCCTCTAACCAGGGTCACAAAACCAGACTTCAGATGATGCCAGTTTACCTGCTTAGTGCACTGGGATGGCATTTATACACTTCATCTACTTGTGGTTTCTGTGTTTGGCATCTGAGCCCCCTGGCTGCCCATCCACAGTACCCCTACAGCCTCAACAGGCCAAACTGCCCAGTGAGGTGGCCACCCAGGACTTCTACCTCTGTCACGTCCCCAGCCCGGGGCAGTCTGTATAGTCCTAAACCTCTGCAAGGCCAGCAGAGCTGCCTGGGTTCGGCAGGGCTCTGCAATTTGACCCAGTCTCAGCTTGGAAGAGCAGGCAGTGAAACTGTCAGGAATTACATCAGTTCAGACAACCCCTGCCAACTCCCTCAGAGTAAATTCTATTTTGGAAACACCATATATCACTAATCGTGAAGTACATTTTTAAATGATGTTTTCCTTCTGCAAGGTTTTTGCATGTAGGTAAAATGACAAGTTTCTGCCAGCTCTGTATATGTAAGAGAGAGAAGATCCTGCTGGAACAAGGCGTGTTCTTTAGAACTGATGCTCTTAGCTATAATTTGCACTGTATGTCTCTTGACACTCATTTCTCAGATTAAGTGTCGCTCCTTTGAGACATTATCTGTGGAGATGTTGGTCCTCGATGTGCCAAGGAATCTTGATCCATATAAATATGGATCGTTTTACACTGAGTTAGAAATGCAGCCAGAGAAGTGTTCAGAGAAAGAATCATCTGCAGCTCAGTCTGTGTAGCATTACATCCTTTTGCCCTAGGTTGGGAAACAGGGGCCTGTTCCAGCAGCATGAGAAATAACCAGGACCAGCTTTAGAGAAGTAACTACACAGCTCATGTTCGCCAGTGGAAGATTAGAGCTGTTCCACCTCCCAGAGCTAGTTTTCCCTGAGTGGATCGCTGCTGAGACCTATTACAGACACACGGGCAGGAGCCACGGCCATTGTGCCACCCTTCCTGCAGTGGCAGAATGACTCAGATGGGAGGGTACGCCTCGGATTCTTGTGTGATCACTGAGAAGTTCACAGGTGGGTTGTTCCCACTCCCCAGCCACTTGTAAGAGGACTGGTTTGCTGGGTGTCCTTGCTGTAAAAAGACCAGCAAATACTTGTAGAGCAAGTATTATGGGAGCACTGAGTGTTGAGGAGGGGACTCCAGGGAGCTGAAGGGGCCGATTAAATACAGAATACGTGGTACTTACTAGAAGTGGGATCCTTGTCTTTTGTAGCAGCATTAAGCCTGTACGTACAGGCCATCCTCGTGACACAGCGGCATTTAACAGAAATGCTACTGATATATGCCAATGTGCATGAGTGTTTGCCAGCAGGCAAAGAGGGACTGAACAAATGAGTGAAAACACAAGAGTGAGCAACTGGCTGGGTAACCCCTGCTAGGCTTGTGCATGATGGCCAACTACTGTGTAGGCAGTTAAGAGAAGGGCCACCAAGTGCCCTCTATCTTGGCCTCTACAGGCCACCACCGGCAGAAGGTATGTCCTGGGAATGGCTGTGCAGGGGAGGTCTGTGCTGAAGTGCGAGGAAATGCTGCAGGTCAAGTAAAAGGGCAGGAGCAGAGCTGACAGCCAGCCAAAGGGCAGCAGCATCAGAGAAACCGAGTGCAGCGGTAGTTCCTTTGACAGTGCTCTGTATCTTTGCTAAGGGAAAGGATTGCAGTATCTGTAGGTTCCCGGCCATTTCAAATAGCTTTTGGCAGGAAAGATACATAGGAGTTTGGAGGACTTTCTCTGTTCCTTCCCTGGGTACGGAGATTACCAAGGCAGCTGCAGCAGGCAAAAGTATTACTGTTCTCGAGGCTCTTGGCTGGCTTTTCCCCAGTGCTGCTGGATTCCCCCTTGTCAGCTCAGTGGGAGTTGGTTAAAGGGATCACCGCTAAAATGTTTAAATGCCCACAAGTTCAGACCTTGTCCTGCCTCACCCCCCAGTGGAACTGAGCAGCAGCACAGCCTGCCTTTCCTCAGCTCAGCTGACGTGCCTTGCAGGGAAGTGCCAAGACTTAAAGGCTGGCTTGTCCTCCTCTTCCTTTTCCTCCTAATTTAGAACTAGGGCTAAATACCTTGGCTGCCTGTGTGTGCACGTAGGCGCGCACGGGTGGTGACTGAAACCCCACATCCAGGACTTAGTCCACGGGACTCAGCTCTCTCCCTTGTTGCAGAGCCACTAGGCTGGCAGCACCCACCAACCCGCCTGCGTGCTGAGCCGCTTCCTGTTCCCCCACCGACTGTCGGGCTCCCACCCTCGCCTGCCTGGCTCTTCGGGGGGACAGGGGAGCATTTAAGTACCTAGGGGCTAGCCTGTCCTTCCTGCCGAGGTGATGGGGCAAGGTGATCAGAGCGCAGGGCCCAGGCCCCAAGTGCCTCTGGCCCTGTGAAGGGGAAGGGATGATACCCCACTTCCTTCAACCCCCTGCTCACACACATGCCAGCCCTGCTCCTTTTACTCCATATTTTTCCCTTTCCAAAACAAGAAGAGGCTTCTTCCATGTACATCCCACTTTATATTACAGGCCTGGGCTGTCTTCCCTCCTGCCTCCAGACCAGGACCTGCTGGTGGGCTGCCAATAGTCCACCCTTCTTGCGCCTCTCTGAGCAGGACTGACCAGGGGCAGTGTGGCAACCATTTCTGGGACAGCTCTTAGAGCATGGGTGAGTCCTTCTTGTCTTTGGGGCTTTCTGGGAGCTTTATGGTGCCTGTGAGGTGGCTGCTCGCTGCCGGAGGACTGTGGGTAGCCGGAGAGACCAGGTTCATGGCATCCAAAGGCAAGGGCAAGATGAAAGCAGCAGGTTTCTCTGCAGTAAGGGAGTGCAGTGCATGGAGGTAACGGAGCTGAGCAGCCGCAGGGGTGCTGGACAGGATCTCAGCTGCCATCCGCAGGGACTCAGAAGCAGCCTTTTCCCCCTCAGCAGCAATCACCTGCCAAGCAGGAGAATAAGGGTTTCTGTGAGGCTGGGAGTAAGGAGCATGGACTTAAGGGGCATGAAATTCCCAGAGACGGTGTGATTATAACAGTTCTGCTCTCTGAAGACCATGGTATGTACTAGACGTCTTGGTACCCCCAAAAGTTTGGGAATTCATGTCTAACTTGTTTTTTACTAGGCCCATCAGGGCTCATAGTTGGGCATACCTTTGCTGCAAAAGCATGGGAGAGGGCAGCCCCTGGGCTAGCATTGTGGGAGGGGTGCTGGACACCAACCTTATCCAGGCTTTTGCACAGCTCAGTGCCAAGGGATGGAGACCAGCCTGGGCTGAGCAGGGTGCAGGGAACATGACAGTGGTGACAGCCCGGCACTGGGCTTCTAGGGAAGAGTGAAACCCTGAGGAAGAGATCCCTATGGGAGTCACAGTGGGCCTGGGGATAACTCCAGACCTCTGTGTGTGTCTGTGTCCTACCTGGAGACCAGATACCAGATCTGGAATTCCACTGGGCTGGCCCAGGCTCTTGCTGCATCTCCCTTTGCTAGACACAGCTCTTGAACAGGAATTAAAGGAAACATATCTCACCAGAGCTGTATCCTTGTGGGGCATGCCCCAGGGACCTCAAACCAGAGGTGTGAAAGGAAAGAGGGGGGCTTTAGAAGGAGATGAGAAGTATTCAGAGTTGGCATACCCGCACTTTGGCCTGTCTCTGGGCCTCCTCTTCCACAGCCAGGGATTGCCGGACTTCAGCAGGCAGCTGCACGTTGTTGCTGTGGTAGTAAAGGACAGGGATTAGCTGGGCTCTAGGTTCTCCTGGCAGCACTGGATGGTCAATCGGGCTTGGAATGGGCTCATCAGTCACTCTCTGCAGAGCAGTTCACACATGCTCTTTGTTCCCTGGGTGTCCCTCTCCATGCATCTCATTTTAGCCTTGTACTACCATTCCCATTCTTCTTTTCCAGCCTCGTGTTCTAATGATCATGCTTGCATGAACACTAGGCAGCAGAGACATCTCTTTGTGCCTCTGAGGCCTGAAGTCTAAGCTCACTCTTTGTGAGACAGCAGAGAATCCGCTGGGTAGACTGCTCTCGAGACAGGCACAGGAATTTCCTTCTGTTCATAGATTTACTCATGCACTGCTTGGCTCTCTCTTCCATGGCCCTCTATGGGACGAGCCAGTCCCACCTTTCTGCATGGGCTTCCGAATGATGAGCCCATCCCTACCAGTGCTAGCACCCCGAGGCCTTTGATCTAGGGTGGGGCACAGAGAGTTTGGTGCCTGCTGCACCTCTTGGGCTGGCAGAACTGGGTGCAAACTCTGCCTGCAGCAGCAGTGAAATCGTGATGAGATCCCGGCTAAGGATCCTGCCCTGGCTGTTAGTGCAGGAGCAAGCACAGCCCTCATGTGGAAGTTCTACGTGAGGCAGAGGCTGAAAGGGAAATATAGGACAGGGAAAATAGGAAGGCGAGAGGTGAGGCTCTGCCTTCTGCAGAATAGCTGCAGGGAGAGAGCCAGAGGCAAAGCAGGAAGAGGAGCAGGCAGCAGAACAGGTACTTGCAAAGGGCCAGGGAAGTCCCCTCTACCAGCAGTTCCTACCTACATTTCTGTTCTCTCCACTTTGATCCCCCAGCAGCCTGTGACCGCATCCAAAGCCACCTGTGAAGAGGAATAATTTTAGAGCATGGGGAGAACACCAGCCCTGGCCTAGGCCCCTTACAGGGAGTAAGACAGTGCAGGGACATTAATTTAAGGAATTTAACTGCAGGACTGTAAGGCAGATTTATTAGTTTTTGTGTGCTATTATGTGAGGTCCTCAGAAATAAAATTACTTCCCTTACTTCTGATTTGTGTTTGCCTCAGGGATTTAGCACAATTTAACTAGCCCATATAGGTTCAAGTGTGGAACCAATTCAGCTCCATAGGAATCATTCAGTTCCTGACTGGTGTCATCTTGTATGTGTGTCATGGCCACAAAGAACTGCTACTGGATATCCCATGTGTACTGGGTTTATGGCAACTCACTCGGGCTGCAGAATATATTCTGTCTGCTGCTCACCATAGCCACATGTGGGGGCCCACACTGTATATCCTTCACCTAAAGCGATCAGTGTCAAAAAAATAAACAGAAGGAAAATTTCCCATTTTTCTGTGAAGGAAACACATGTTGTTACTGCACCCTTCTGCAAACCGGTGTCTGTGATTTTGAGGGGCTGATGACCTGAGCTGCTTTGTGGAGCCTCATTTCACCCCTTGCTCTGATGCCTCCCCCCTGCAGAAGCACCTTTATCTCCTGGCTGATGCTTTTCCTCTCCAAGAGAAGTTCAGAAAAAGCTCGATGTGCCAGGAGGCGTTTTGTGGTTGTCTGCACCAGCAGCTGGATGGCACTGGAGATGCTGGTCAGGGTGGTGAGGAGAAGAGAGGCATTCTCCAACCGGTAGTAGCAGACAGCATCTATCTCCAAGGTAACCATGTCTTTGGTCACCACCTAAGCAGAAGACATTAGGGGAGATGGAGCTGGTTCTGACAACTCTAAGGTAGCACGGAAAGCACACAAGACAGTGAAGCCTATCCAGACAGTTAAGTCTTTGTAGTTTCCACCTCTGCTACTGACTGACCTTGGGCAAAGGATATAACCTCTAGATCTCAGTTTCCTGAGCAGCATCTTTGTGTCTGTCTCCTCAGTACAGCTGCTGAGCTAGAGACTGTGAGTAGGTCATAACACTGCGTTTCCCTGCACACAGCTGCCTGGTCCATTCCTGTTCTGAGAGCATAGGCTGTGTCCTGAGGTGTGTGCTCGGTTATTGTATCTCCAGAAGGATTTGCTGCACACCACGGGGGTGAGCCTGGAGATGCTATCCCACAAGGACTGTCCCACTGGCAACACAGCAGAACAAACAACATATCCCAAAAGGAGAGGAGGGGCTGTGGCTAGGGACATTGCAGGTGCAAGGGTTAGAAACAAGGGTTCAGCCCTTTCTTCCTCCCAGGCTTATACAGGAGCAGAGTACCACCCTTATATTGTTGTAAGATCTTAGTCTGAGCTTCTGTCCCTGCTGCAGACACTCCTCAGTGTGGTAAGTAAAAGAATCAGGTCCCGTATCTCTGGCCCAGCAACTCTCTGTTGGTCTGTATTACCACTACAGCATGTCAAACTGAATGGGATTAAAAGCAGTAGTTTTAAAAGAGAAGAAAATTCACTCTGGTGAATTTTTAGCCTTCCCTTTCTGAGGTGTTTGAGATGTTTTTTCAGACTTTTCTACCTAGAAATGAAGGCTAGAAGCATAAGGTATAATAATGTTAGAGACATCCAAAAAATTAATAGAGAGAGGGGGTGTCAGCCATACCTGATGGAAGGGGATCTCCAGGGTTTTGAGGCGGAGGTCTATCTTGTGGTATGTATCCAGACAGGGAAGGAAAAAGAAAAGGCCTGTGGGAGGAAGAGAAAGGCAGCTAGTGATCATCAGAACCACAGAAATTGCCTCTCCTGCTTTGGAGAACAGGGGAGGGTTTGGCATGCAGAACTACAAAGGAACAGTAATACATGGGCTCAAATTCTGAGTCTGCTTCTGTGATGGGAAAAGCCATTAGGCCCTTAAGAGGAAGGGAGCAAAGACATCCCATCTGCTATCTGGCCATGCCTGCTTGAAGGGCATTGGCATGCAAGCTCTGGTAGAGCATGAGGAAAAGGAGCAACATGGTTGTGGGGAGCTCAGTAAACACCTTACCAGGCCCTTTGGCTCTGCCGGGAAGGAGATGCCCAAGTCGGAAAACGATGGCTCTTTCATACTCCCGCACTACCTGCAGAGGGAAACAAAAGCTAGGCTGGAGAGGAAGGTGTAGGGCTGGGGAAAGGGGGACTCTCCAGCATGGAGGAAGTCTGTTCTGGGAAAGCCCTGCAAAGTGAGGATTTCAGCAGGTATGAGCTGGTGGCATCACCTCTTACTGAGTCCCTTTACCCTAGCAAAGAACCTGCCCAGAACTACTGGCTGGCCTAGTGTGTGAGCAGCCCACAAGCAGCCCTGCGACGGCCCGAGATTTGTCAAGAGCAGCCTGTGTGAGAGCTGCCCAGGGTTTCCTGGGATGAAGCCAGCCAGCAGCCTGCTTCCTTATAGCCTGGCCAGATGTGAACACCCTGAGCTAAAATTTTCCATGTTGGTTGTTTTCCTGCAAGGGAACCTTGTATGTATACGCACACATGTGTAAGATCTGGGCCATAATACTGATGCTTTTGTTGATAACAATATGTACATGAAATTTCCTGAGAAGTGGAAATCAAAATATGCCTACTTGTAGCCATGCTATAAATCTGAGAAAAGGGGAGGAAGAGGGAAAATGCACTATTAACTGAGAGATCGATCTCTCGTAACATTTTTAATTCAAAACCTATTTACCCTGCTGCTGCAATGCAGCCATCTCTGGGCTGAGTAGGCTAAGGGTTGTGTTTGAAAGTGAATGGATTCACAATTTGTTTTAAAAAAAAGAGGAACTGAAGCCCCAGCCTGTTGATACTGCAGCAGGAGTATCTGACAAGCAGTGGCTGGACCCTTGTGCAGCCCTCAGCTGCAGCAACTTGATAAAGGATAAGTCAAAATTAATGATGAGCTGAAAAAGTGTAAACAGGACCTTAGACCAAAACAGCTTTATGCTCATGTCTGACGCAGGCTGAACCAGTGAGTTACATCCACATCAGACAGCAAATATTAAATCTAGAGAGGGCCCACGACTATTCTCACCTTCAGGCAGAACCAGACAGAAATGGGGAAGGTCATTATGATGAACAGGAAAGACAAGATGGTCAGAAGCCACTCACAGATGCCCAGACCAGGAGACTTTGCACCTAGGGAAAAATCCAACATGACTGTGTTAGGAGAGGACTGCTCCCAAAATACCGATGGCCTGACAAGTGCCTGCACAGATAAGCTTCATTGTTGTCCTTTGCATAGACCCGGTGTATGACCCATTTGGCTCTCTCTGGAGCTGGGTTAAAGAACACCTCCCTGCCCCAGGTGACCAGGAGGTGCTAGGATAGACCGATAGTGTCTGTCTCTGCTTTACTGGCAGAAACTGAGCCATGCTTCTCCATAGTGCTTTGACTAGAGAGCAGCCTTTAGCTTGAAGGCCTGTGGCTACCAAGCCATGTTGAAAGGCTTGGAATGACCAGCTTGCTTGGCTGAGCTGGGATCCCAGAAGCTTATCTGGAAAGATAAGCTAATGGCAAAGAGAAAGATTCTAAATAAGAGGTAGCTTTCAGCATGCACAGTCTGAAGTGCCCTTCCCTGTCAGAGTATCTCAGGTCGTTTTGGAATAGGATTTTAGTCACATCCCAGCCCCCCAACGCAGTGAGACCAAGCCACCGGTGCTGCTGAAATCTCCCTGTGCTCTACAGCGGTCACACCAAAGTGCCAGAGGCCGACTGAGGTGGTCAGCCCCAGGTGAATATTACCTGCTACATCTCCCCCAAAGTGAGTGTGGGTCATCTTGCTCTGGGTGCCCTTTGTTGTGCTCCTGCCTGAGGGAAAATCTTCAGGTATGGCATGCAAATAGATAGATCAAAATAGATACACTGCACTGCAGTCCTTTGGGCTATGAACTGGCATGAGGGCTAACTCCATCCACCTACAGAAGGGCAAGCGAGAAAAGGAAGAGAATAGAACATGAATAGAACTGGGGAGTAGCAAGCTGAAGCGTGAAGGATACTGGGGATGTAACTGGGTATTGCAAAGTTCATTGCTGTGCTAAACAGTGCTGCTCAGCCTGCAGTACTGACTGCAGCAGCTGGCTGGGAGGCTGGCTGGAGTCTCCCATATCCTGTCCTAAGGAAAACCATGACTGTGCAAGGTAGGTGTGATGACACCACGCAGAAAGCGGAGTTATACTGTGACCCACACAGGGTCAAAAAGTCCATAGCTTTCCGTCCCCTTCCCTTCTATAAGCCATACCTTCCTGTTGCTGCTCGCTGTCCAGCAACGCCATTGCTTCCATTTCTTCATCAGATATCACATCATCCACGTCCACCACTGTGGACGTGTGCACCCTACCATCGGTCCCTGTGGTGCTCTTGATCTCCTTTGCTTTCTCCTGCTTTATGTCTCCCCTTCCTTTGCCAGCTTCTCTGCTGCTCTCCCTCTTCTCTCGTTTGCTTGGTGTAGCGGAGGACTCTCTCCGTCTCCTATGAGACTCCCTGGAAGAGCTCCGAGACCTCTTATCCATCCTCATCTATGTCGAGGAGCTTGCAGCTGCCTGTGGGAGTAGGATGAATTCGCGCTTGAATTTATTGCTGCAGGCAGGAAAACCAGGCAGAGGAGGAGAGAAGGGGAGGTGTCAGATCAATGAGACTTGTTTCAAGTTTACCACAGGCTTGTCAGACATAATGGACAGTGAAGTGAGCAAGCTGTTTCCCAGCTGCTCTGCTCTCATTACACACTGCTGTGGAGATGGGAAGGAAGGGTGGACCTGGACAGGGTGGACTCCAGGAGGACATTCTGTGTGCATCTTCCTGCCTTTAGAAATAAAATACCATCAGAAGCCCTCAGATGATAAAAATCATGTAGATGGTTTCAGCAAAGCTGTTGAAAAGCAACCTAAAAGTTACTGCCACACATGTGGCTCCAAAGATCTCCAATGGTGAAAGTGGCCCAGAACAATAAACACGAGGGTGAAAAACTTTTACTGGGGAGACCAGTGGCTTACTCAGGAGTGTTTGGAGGGGGTGTTGCAGAGAATGACTGGGTGCATAGCATCTCACACTGGTCTGCTCTCTAGACACCCTCTGGCTGGCACAGCAGAGGGACATTGGCAGCAAACCCGCTCTCTAGGGTTACTTCACATTTTATCAGGGAGGGAGATTAGCTAGTCTCAGTTCAGCCATGAACTTTCCTGAATGGGTGCAAAGTGTGGAGGCCATTGCAGGGTTAGAGCTCTTGCATCTAAATTGTCAGTGTTTGTGTCTGAATGCCTCCCTAGTTTTCTGCAGCAGGAGCATGGCAGAGCAAACATAGGAGCTTTTCCTTCTCATGCCATTCAGCCTGTGGTGACATTTGCAGAAACATCTGCAAAAAGACACTTTTTAAGTCTTTTAAAGTAACTGACTATACTAAGGAAACCAGCACCTGGCTAGAAATCGAACTACAGCAATACAAGGCTGGAACATAAACCAGTGACTTCCCTGTCAATGGGACAGTGCTGAGCTCAGGGATGCCTGGTCTCTGGTGTGGAGGAGCGACTGAGGGAGCCAGGAAGCTCCCTGGGGAGGTGCTGCTCTTGTTTTTTCATGGATTCCTGTTTTATTGGAGACTTGTGGCCTGCCCGCAGTCAGGATATTGCAGGCAGGGAGGGCAGGAGCACCAGCTCCCTGCTTTCTCTGCTCTGTCATGCTGAGTGCCTTGTCAGCAGGTCACTGCAGAAGGGAGGGATGGAGAGGCTAATGGCAGAGAAAAGCTGGGTGAAGATGAGGTGTATTTAACAGTCATACAGTGTTTGTATTTGCGTTGGAAGTGCTCCAGAACCCTTTTTCGCTTTGTGTTTATCACTTGGTCAAGGTGAAGCAGGGGAAGCTGGTCTCCAGCTGCCAAAGGGCCTGTGGCATTGTAAGCAGCAGCTCGGATCTGGTTTTGGCCGGGCAGCACGGATGCTGGTGGATTTCTTGTCAAAAGCACCATGGCATATTTAACACCCACAAACCTGCAGCTCTCTTAGTTTGTCTGACAATTAATTTGACCAGCAGATCCCAACTCCTCTGTCCCCAGGGGATGTTTTTGGCCACTACCTCAGGACAAGAGCAATACTTTGAAAGCACGTGCTGATGGTTTGCAATCTTTACCATCCCAAAATCCACCGCCTTGCCCCCCTTGTCACACTGAAACGTGTGGAAATCACCCACACGGCTGAGCAGGTTTCTCCAGTGTCTGTGAACCCTTAGGAAATGGCCATCACAACCCAGTTTACCACATGCTTTGGCCTTGGGAAAGTCACTCGGTGTCTCCACTGTGGATTTTCCTCTCAGATGGAACTCAAAAACACAAGACTATTCTTAATAACGTTGGCATTTGGGTTCAAACATTGCTACCTCAAATCGGTCCTTTCTTTTTTTTGTCCCACGGCTCTTCCACGACGCTCTAACTTTGGCTGCTGGAAGGGAAAACACCCCTGACACTCTTACTGAGGAGAAGGCAGAGGCGGCAGCCCCGGGGCCCCCTCAGCGGCCCGGCCCGGCCCGGCCCGCCCCGGCGGAGGGCGCTGGGAGACCCGCGGCCGCCGCCGCCACAGTGGCCCCGCGGCCGCGGCGGGAGGGGAGGGGGGAGGGGGGGTGGAGCGGCCCCGCCCTCGCGCTCGGGAAAGGCGGGAAAGGCGGCGCGCAGGCGCGGTGGGGCTGCCGGGGCGGGATGGCGGGGTGCGTGAGGGCGGCGGCCCGCCGGGGTCCCGGGCTGGGGGTGAGGGGTACGGGAGTCTCCTCAGGGGGTGGTGACCCTGCTGAGGCAGAGGTCTGGGTTTCTAGGGACGCAGGGATCCCTGTGAGGAGCAGTGAGCCTGGGGGGGACCCTCAGACAGCAGGGATCTCCGTGGGGCGGCAGGGTGTGTGGAGAGCCCTCCCTGGGGCAGGGGTCTGGAGGCGCGCTGGGCTTTGGGGGTGCGGTGCTTGGAAGGGCTGTCACCTCACGGGGACAGGCAGCAAATGCAGGCTGAGTCGGCTGGGGACCAGGGGTGCTGGGGGGTGGCAGCTCGAGGGGTGCAGGCAAGGAAATACAGGGGCTGGTAGGCAGTAGCTGTGGTGAGTGTGGCTTGCAGCCCTCTCCCCCCAAGAGCTTTCAGCAGCTAAGTGGTAAAAAGGCTTTTGCCTGTATTTGAGTAGCTGTGGTACTGAAATTTGGAAGTGAATGGACTCACGATTTGTTTTTAAAAAAGAGGACTGAAGCCCCAGCCTGCTGATACTGCAGCAGGAGTATCTGACAAGCAGTGGTTGGACCCTTGTGCAGCCCTCAGCTGCAGAAACATCTGATAAAGGTTAAGTCAAAATTAATGATGAGCTGAAATTTTTAAAAGATTTTTAAATTGTCTTTTGCTTGCTTTTGTCTCCCCTGTAGTGCGGACACTTCGAAGCAGGTGCAGCTTATGGAGTTGCTGAAGAAGGAGGTGAGATCACTGCTAGTGGCTGCCAAAGAGGGCTTAACCCCGAGGCAGCTGGAGCAGGAGTACATAGCCATGATTGGCAGACCTCTCCCTCTACGTGACCTGGGCTTCCAATCCACCTTGGAGCTGGTGTCAAATATGCCTGAAGTTGTCAGAGTCTGTCCTTATGAGAAAGGCACTTTTATCCTCAAAGGTGAGGTTTTGTTTCCTTATAGATGGAGGAGTTGTTTGCAACCACATACTGGTATGAAGTGATGCCCCAAAACAGGATGTGCAGGATGAATTCCCAGAGCAGTTGGTCACATATCTCGTTATTCTTTTTCTCCTTATAGCTCTGTTTAATTTCTTGTCTTTGATGTTTCTTCTTGTATTTTGATCTGCCTTTTAATGCTTTTCTGCTCTTTTGTCCTGAAGAAGCACACAGGCTTCTAGTTATTTTTTGATGTTTTGCATTCTGCACTTAGTTCAGAAACTACAGTAACGTTTCTTACGTGTACACTAGAAATGGTAAGCATCACCTTTCCTGTAAACAGACTGCTGCAGGAGCCAAAAACAGGGAAGGGGCGCCTCAGGAAAGGCTGTAAATGTTTCCATACCTGACCCCATGGGAGGTTCAGTCTGTATCAAAAAACCTAACGCTTTCCTTTTCTTTGGGGAGGAGCTGTGGAAACAAATGACAGGTGCGAAGAGTTGATTAGGAGGGGTGAAATTGAGTGCTACAGTAGGACAAGAAAAAGTTGTTTAAAAGTGAGGAAAAGACCTGGGCTGCTCTCCAGAGAGACCTTGCCTGGGCAGGTGGGTGCCCTATAGTGAGTGTTTACTGTGATTCCAGCTGAGGGGAGCAATGTGCCGTTTATTGTTTTACCAACAAAATGTGCAGCAGCTGGGTTTCCTCTTGTTGTCCTGTATCCAAGAATTTGACCTACCTTCCTACTTGGATCTGGATTTATAGGTATGAGGGTGGAAATTGATTGTTGGCTGTTAAAAATGGTTCAGGCCAGTTTGCAAAAGGAGAGGAAAACTTGTTGCCCTGCTGGAAATCAGCCACGATTTAATGTGATTGCTTTTGAAGGAGACACCTGCTTCTGAAAAGGGATGAGGGAGGGAAGCAGAAAGAAAGGGAAGGAGACTTGCCTGTGTAGAGCTTTTAATGATTCGTTGTTTCAGTAGTCTAACAGCTTTATTTCTTTTTGTTCTAGCCATTGCAGATGAGACCACCAAAGCGATTGCCAGACTGGTTGCCAGACAGAGGAAAAGTGCTAGGGCACGGAAGAGTGTTGCTGCGAGGGCACATGCTGCTTCTCCCTGTAATAAACCACAGAGTTTCCCTCGGAGGGGCAGAGCTCCTGTCCTGCCAGCAAGAGTGAAGGCTGAGCTGCAGGATCTGCTGAGTTCCTCACCGCTTTTGCTCTTGGACTTTGATAAGGCCTTCTTCAGACGCTTTGGCCGGGCATTCCAGTACACAAAATATGGATTTTTATCCATGTTTGATGTCCTCAGAAGTGTGTCTGATATCATTGTGGTTGAACAGACAAGAGCAGGTTCCTTGCTGACCCTGAAGAAGTACCTGGCAAGTGAGAAAGAGAAAGAGGTACCACAAGGTGAGGCGTGTGTTATTTAACTGTGTTCCTGAGTGTGTTGTTAAGCATGTAGCTCTCGCAAGCACGATGGCCAAGCAGCTGTGTTTCAAGTGAATGTCACTGTGCTTCCAGCTGCTGTAGTAGCCCCAGTTCCCCTAGGTTTTGACACAGAAGGGTGGTGGGGTGCTGCGGAAGCAGCTGTCACAAGGCAGTTGTGTTGGTAACAGAGAGCTTAACTGGAAGTTTTCTGCAGGTTGCCGCCATTTTTTGGTGTGAGGTGAAAGAAGGGACGTTTAGCTTGTTCAGAGTATGGACTTCTTGAATGTGTGTGTGTGTGACTGGAATTTCTAGTAATTCTAGAAAAATGTCGGTTCTGCAGGCTGGTAAAGCCTTTCTAATGCACTTTTTGAGACTGAAGGTTTAGTCCTCGTCTGAACAGCACAGCTACGATTGTCCACAGCCTCTTCTGTTTTGTTTTGTGGAACTCCTCAGTGCTCCCTTAACGGGAGCTATGAGAGAAAGCAGAAAATCACATACAGTTCCTGCCAAATTCCTGACTTTCCTGGGAGTTCATTTTAGCATCATTCTAGCAATTAACCCTTAGCATGCTTACAAGAGCAAGTGTGTTTTGGTTTGGTTTCTTTTACTAATACAGTGAAGGAAGCCTCTCAAGTGAAGCTGTGTGCCTGTGGTGACTCTGAATGCTCCAAGAGATGAGGAAAACAGCACCAGTGCTTTCAGACTTTCATTTTCAGATGTCTTCTCTTTGTACTTAATATGTAACACTGCATTAGTCCAACAAAGAATTAACAGCCAGATTAATGTCTTTGCAGCAGTACCTGCAGTTGAGAAGCCCCCCAGCCAGGGGACAGAGAACTTCTGCCTGACAGCAGAAGAGAAGTCTGAGCCAGTGGAAACACAAGCGGTAGATTTGGGTGATGGCCTCAAACAAGTAAGCGGCTGGACAAGCAATCTGTAGCTTTTTCATGTCTTAATCCAGGGGTTAATAATTTTTTTTTCTTTTTTACTGCTTTTATTTGTGGTGTTGATGAACTGCTGCTTCCAAAAATTTTTGTAGCTGTTTTCAGATGAGTCTGGAGGTGACAGACTCATACTGACCTGGTATGTAGCTTTATATGCCATCCAAACTAGGTCTTTTTCTGGTTTCTTGCTGGTCTTGAGAACTATGTTGCACATCATCTGAGGTCAGTTAGGTATAAGCTTGCTCCCTGATAAGAGTGGTGATACATTTTGGTGTGCTTTCTTGAAACTGGA
The DNA here is from genome assembly GCF_023634085.1 of Falco cherrug. Taxonomy (NCBI): domain Eukaryota; kingdom Metazoa; phylum Chordata; class Aves; order Falconiformes; family Falconidae; genus Falco; species Falco cherrug. The sequence continues at coordinate 6,770,137 of NC_073708.1, forward strand.
CTTAAATAACTTAATCTGAGGCCAGCTGTGTGGAAATTTCCCCTGCTGCAGTAGTCAGGGCTTGAGTGTCTAGCAGAGCTGGGCAGTGGTTCTCAGAAACCTTAATTCCTGCAGTCTCAGCTCTGCTATTTGGTTGGACTTTGAAAATTTTGATTTTGTTTGTTTAGCACTGTATTTTTAGAAAGGGATGGAGAAGAACAGTACAGAGGCTCTGAACTGCCAAACTGGATTGGGAGAATTTTTTGTCCCCCCTCCTTTTTTTTTTTTTCTTTTGAGCATCTTTAGGCCTTCTTGGGAAAATCCTCCTACTGAGAGTTATTCCCTCTGCCAAGCTTGTCTTGTGGCTGTATGCAACTGCACAGTTGGAGCACATAGGTAGGGAAAGGGTCCTAGGAATTCTTCCTGACTTTGGTGTTTTGTGTACTAATGAACTTGGAAGCCTGGGCTTTGCATGGCACTTCATAAAACATACCCTTTAGAGATTTTGGGCAGGCTGTTCTGATCCTTGAAAGAAAAAAATTGGTTTTGGTGTGATGAAGTCCACAGGGAATTCCCCTAGATTAAACTTGTGGGAAGGATGAGAAAGGGGGAATATGGTCCAGGTAGCCCCAGATACTTGTTCTTGCTTATTACAGAGGAAGCCTGTTTAAAGGTCCTTGCAGGGTAAGTCTTGGAGGGTGTTTGTACAACTAGTGTTTGTCATGAAACACCAAGTTTGCCATTTTATTTAAAAAATGCTCTAAAGAGGAGGAAGGCAGGTTGGAATGTGTTAGTTTGGGTATACGGTGAACACTTTTTCATAAGGATGCCGCAAGGTGGAGGGGAAAGATGCAAACTGATAGTTACTCTGCTGCAAGGTATCCAAGTATCCGGTTACAAGAGACTAATAGTGGAATTGTTATGAGGGAAAAGGGCTGAGTCAATCTGCTCAGCCCTGAGAAGGCTGAAGTATATAGAGCTGCTGCTCTCAGCAGCTTTTTCTCATTGCCCTGAGCAGAGGAAAGGATGTCATCCACACCATCTGACGGCTGCCAGTTCAGCTTAGGGCGAGGAGTTAGCCAGTCTTGTAAGCCATACCTCTTGTAAGCCTAGTTTTGTAGTGTGTTCTCTTGGTTTATCCTTTTGTTGCTGCTTTTGTGAACACGTTTTTAAGTAGATGTCTTCTATGTCTTTCAAAGAAATGTCAGTTGTCACCACCAGTGTTTGAGCTATATGATACAGATCATTTGTGCCCTTAACAGTCTGATACGAAGAGCATTCTCAGGGCAAAACTGGCCCTTAGAAATGCTGCTATTCACAGGCAATTCTTAGAGGAAATCCATGAAACACAAGGGGGTTTTAGAGGTGATGCTGCTGCTCAGGCAAGAACTCCCTCGGTTGCTTTTTAACTCAAAAATATTAACTCCACTGTTTAACTCAATATTTTAGTCAAAATTTTTAACTCAGGAAAAAAAAATCCAAGGGCATTAGCCCTTGCTCAGTCTGTGGAAGGAGAGACTCTTATGTGCTGGTTTTAAACACAGTTAAAAGAGCCAGTATTGCAAAACCCCATTGTTTGTGGTTGAATTTAGCCATATAAACAACAGGGGTGTGCTGGCAGACAAACTTCCCATACATTGCCTGGTGTCTAATACAGTGATAACTTGTAGCATATTCATGATGAGTAAAACTGAAACAGTTTTGAGTTCTGATCATTGAAGGAGTGCTGGGGTTTGGCACAAAAGAAAGCTCTTGAGGCAGTGAAGGTAGCTGATGTCTGATTAAGGTTCCCATCCACACTAGTTCAAGAGAAATAATGGTTTTAGTAGTTAAAGAATAATGCAAAATTATTCTTTTGTATAATTTGTCTAGAGTGAGAAAATACACAATTTGTAGGTTTTGTTTGTGTTTATCCTTGGGGAAATAGCTCTAGTGTGAAAGTGAGATGTATTTGTGCCTTCTGTCACTTTTGAAACATTTTCAGATTAAGAGTTTTGTTGGTTCAGTCATGTACCCTTTCATGGTCGTGGAATATAGAAATAGCATCTTTTGGGTAAAATCCAACAAACAGGTGGGTTGTGTTTGGTTTGGGTTTTTATGGTGCGGGTTTTTGTTTTGTTTTAGCCATAGCCATTCAATACGTTTGTCTAAATGTGTGACAAGACTTCAATTCCTCTCCTTTATTCCTTGCAAGAATACGAGCAAGGTATTTTTGTTGTACCCCTCTTCACACTGGAGGGAAGGAAGAGAGAGCATGAAAATGAAGGCTGCTATCACAGGGAAAGTTTTAATCCAAGTTTGCCAGTTTGTTGGGATTCTCTGATAATCAGTAATTCACAGGTCCCCAGGAGAGCAGAACGTTTTTTTACCTTAATGGAAAGGCCAGTTATGTGTATTCAGTGCATGACAAGACATGTGAGTGCCACCTTCCTCTTATCCCTTTGTAGCTTCAAGATTTGGAGCAGTCCCTGCTAGACAAGTTGATAATGACTCCAGAAATCCCTCCAGATGCTGTTCAGGACAAAAGCCTTTGCAGTTTACCACCACTGGAGAGAAGGTGCCTGGTGGGAGTCTCTGTGGAATTCATCATCTCTCCTAGCCAATTCTACATCCACATCTGCAGCAGGGAAACATCTGATAAACTGCAGGATATGATGTTTGAGATGAGGTGCGGACGTGCTGTGCTGATTCACAATTACTATGCACTGTGTGTGTGTTTGTGCCGAGGGAGCAGGGCACCCAGCTGTTAGTGATGGGCACTGCTGGCTTGATTACTTGAAATGGAGATGCCAGTGCTGTACTGAAACACATACTCATAATGCTTACCTGTTCCTTTTAACTAGCAAGCAGTAAGTACGATTAATAGCATTTCATGGTAGTTTGGCTGTGTCCTAGACAGTCCTAAACTTTAACAGCCTGGAAAGGTTATGGAGAGGAACTTATTAGCGTTCCTCTGCACCTCTCTATTGTCTGTGCTATTGTTGCTAATGTGCTCAGTTAAGGCTTTTACTTCCATCTCCAGTGCTTTCCAAAAAGCACAGGTACTAGGCCTTTGTCATACCTATATTTGAAAGCAAAACCCCATCAGTGTCTGTGTCAGTTACATTATGCATTTGGGATACTATTCCACCACAACAGTGCTGCAGTTGCTGTTAATTGTGTGCCAGAGTAATTGCTTGATGTCTGTGGGGCACATGTAAGTGATTGCAGACTCTGTATACAGATCCTCTGTGAGTCAGTACTCCAGAACCTGGTTTAAAGAAGTACCGACATGTCAAGGTAATGTTAAAAATTAATGACTAGAAAGACTGTCTTTAGTCTCTGATTAATCCCCGTTAATCATCTTTTTGTGTGACCCCAAGAATATAATTCAAACTTTAAAAGTTTGGGTTGGCATTTTTTATGGTCATTTCAGTTTAAGTGTCGCAGAACAGAGATGTAAAGAATCTATTAAAACAATTCCTGAGTAACAATACCATGGGAACTTTGAGAAATCAGGAACTATACGAAGCCCTGTTTATTTTGTGTTCATCTCCTGCATCCTACCAAGCACAGTTTCTCTTTATGGTCTTTTGCAGACAGTGTTACTCAAATAAACTTGTTTCTGATCGTTATATCATGCCTGAATCTTCAGTACAACCTGGACAGCTTTGCTGCGTAACTGACTCAGAATGGTGGTACCGTGTTGTCATCCACTGTGTAGTCAATGATAAAGAAGTAGAGGTGTTCTACCCAGATTATGGAAACCTCAAAATTGTCCAAAAGTCTCGGCTGAGATTCCTCAAGTAAGTAAATTACACATAGGTGACAATTGCAGAATGGGTGAGGGTGGAAGAGACCTCTGGAGGTCATCCTGTCCAACCTCCCTCCCAGAGCAGACTGCCCAGGACCATGTCGAGACAGGTTTTGAATGTCTCCAAGGGTGGAGACTCTGCAGCCTCTCTGGCCAACCTGTCCCACTGCTTGGTCACCCTCATGGTAAAAACTCTGCTTTCCAGCTGGTCAGCCCCTAGCATATCATGGTGCATGGTGGTGTTCCTCCCCAAGTGCGAGTCTTTGTTGAACTTCATGAGGCTCCTGTCTGCCCATTTCTCTGTCCTGTTGAGGTCCCTCTGAATGGTGGTGTGACCCTCTGGTGTATCGGTCACTCCTCCCAGTTTTGTATCATCAGCAGTGTTGCTGAGGGTAGACTTTTCCTCCATCATCCAGATTGTTAATGAAGATGTTGAACAATATTGGATGCAGCATTGACTGGGTGGGGTACACCACTAGTTTGTGGCCTCCAACTAGACTGATCACAACCACTGATCACTCTCTGGGCCTGGCCCTTCAGTCAGTTCTCTATCTACCTCCCTGTTTATTCATCCAGCCCATACTTCATTAGCTTCTCTGTGAGTATCTTGCAGGACACGGTGCCAAAAGCCTGACAGAAGTCAGGGTAAACAATAGCCACTGCTCTCCCCTCACCTACCAAGCCAGTTGTGTCATTGTAGAAGGTAGTCAGGCTGGTTAAGCATGACTTCACCTTGGTGAATCCGTGCTGGCTACTCCCAGTCACCTTCTTGTCCTTCGTGGGCCTGGAAACGGTTCCCAGGATTAATTCTCCTTCCCAGCGATCAAGATGAGGCTGGCTGGCCTGTCTTTCTTCAGAAAGATATCTCGGCATGTAGTTTCCCAGAAAGGATCTTGGGTTTTATTTCGTAATGGTGCCTTGCAGGCATTTCCTTGCTTACATGCTAATGCTTGAGGTGACATTTAAGACCTGCTTTGCTGATCGCTCTGGGCCCTTTGCTCATCAGCCTTGTCTATCATTCCCTCACAGGGACTCTGGTCTAAATCCTTTCTTATTGCTGCCGTCGCTCCTCAGTGTTTCCTCTTTCTGCTACTTTGGGGCAAGCTCCATGACCCTTCCAGGGTTCTGTGAATGGATGTAGGCATCCTGAATAAACATTAGTCCAGGTGGGATGTGTTTGCAGTGTCAAAGGTAGCTGTTCTCTGCAATTCAGTACCTTTTCCATATTTGCTTCTTCCCCCTCATTTGCCTCTTTTTATGCCTGGCCATTTGCATTCTTTGGTTCAAAAGTCACTGTACTCTGTCCATAACTTTGTAATCATGAGGGGTTTTGATGGGAAGGTGCTTGGGCAAAGGAAGGCTTAAGTTGTTGCTGCTGGTTTTGCTGTGCCCAATCTCTGGCTATGGAGTGTTTTCAAAAGCTGCTGTTGGGTTTCAGTAGTAAGTACAAAATCCAATATGTGTGCCTGTATTCTAAGCTGATTTTAAAACCCAGAAGAGGAGGAAGTTCTGCTCTTCTGCCTGGTTTTGCCTTTTTTAATTTTCTTTTTCTTTCTTTAATGGTGATGGCTTTGTTTTGTATTGTAGGTGGTGCTACCTGAAGTTCCCTGCTCAGGCAATCCCATGTTCCTTGGCATGGGTAAAGCCCGTGGAGGTATGTGTTCACATGCAGTTTCATTTATTGACATATATATGAGAGCTATAAAGTAGAGGTTGTTTTTTTCTCCTGATAAAGAGCAAACATTTGGATTAATTCAGGTTCTATTGATGTTTACAGCAGAATTGCTGCTGTTAATGTTCAGCAGAGGATGACTGCTTAAGACTATCTCTGCAAATGATTTCCCTTCTACTGTTTTCCTTGTGATCGGAGTATTCTTGCTTGTATTGCTGCACAAACTTGTTTCTTCCCCTGCCAGTAGTTTTCCAGAGTCCTTCTGAAGCCTTGGTAGCTCCAGCTCTCTGATCTAAAAAAATTCTTCAGTGACAGAGCTTTAAGTGAGATGGTTTGATGCAACAGTGTAGACAAAGAATTATAGAAGTCGTAAGAAAGTTCCTCTGTGCTGGGAAACCTCTTGGTCAAGAAGCCTGAGAAATACAGTCTCTGAAGTAAGGCATGTGAGCAGAGTTGCTGCTTCTGTGTTTTAAAGATATTATTTTAAAAGTTATTTCCGCAGTTTTTTGAGGCTTAAAGAATCAGTTTTCATTGCAATGAGGCTTAGCAGCTCCTTAAAAACTTCTGACACTTTTAACATTTATAATCATATGATTCCAGGAATTAAAAACAAAACCCAAATAACTGTATTTTAGGCAATTGTGATAAAATCACTGGTGAATGCCATCGAACCATGTTTGGAAAAAGGTATTTAGGGTGAAAGGGGGGCTTTTTGGGCTTTGGGTAGCTAGATTTCATTCTGTGCTGCGAAGCCTGTCTGCCTAACTGCTGTATTTGTCTCCCTAGCCTAATAGACATAGCTTAATTGCCTTTCTGACAAATGCCCACAAGGGAAAGTCGCAGGCAGTGGATGTTGGTCTGTTCATAGGAACTTTACCTTCCTGTTTCTTCTCCAGGGTACATGGTCCAGTGCAGCAACTCTGCTATTCAAGGAGCTGTGTAGCTCCAAGCTTCTTGTGGGCATCGTGGATGAGTATGTGAATGGCATTTTGTATCTCTTCCTGTGTGACACGTCCACCGAAGAGGATGTCTACTTCCACTGTGTCTTGCAGGATGGGGGATGCGCTCGTGTCTGCAGAGAGAACCTCCCTTCGCAGGTGAGGAGGAAGGAGTGTGCTGCTGAAAGGGAGGGCAGGGAAAGGATCGATTGGGCACGTGTAATAGGAAGATCTTTAGCTTGAAGCAAGTAGTTTTGTGAAAAGCAATACTAGTATTCCCTGCTTTCCTGTAACTTACTGTTTTGTGACTGCATCCCACAGTGTCTGACTCTATGGTGAGAGCTGGCTTTTTTGTAAGGTGGAATCTGACGATGCAGCAGAGATGTTCTGGTTCAGTAGAATGAATTATTTTCATCCTTAGCTTGCTAGTATTACAGATTCATCGGGAGCTGACACACAGCTTGTATAAATAACATGAAAAAGTAAAATAGCTATGGATGTTCTGAGCATAAGGCCAAACTGAGCTGGAATTGAGAGGCTGTTAAGAGATGTGTCAGTTACTTCACTACCCATTGTTAATTCAGCCAGTTTTGTTAGTCATAAGTTGAGGCCCCAGATTCATCCAAACAATTAATGAGAGCAAGTTGATTAGGTTTTATTGTCTGCCCCTGCCGCTATGTAGCACTACTTTAAGTCAGTTGAGTGAGGAACAGGATAGTTGAATAAATTATTTTGGCCTTGTCTACCCTAGGCATTGAGGATTGGTTTTGCCGTTAACAAACTGAATTATGGAAATGGTCTTGGTTTAAAAAGTCTCTTACTTTGCCAGTGAAAAGTACAACGTAACCATGATAGATTGCACATTGTGCCTTGGACAGACATTCAAGTTGTAAGCCAGCGCAGAGAGCATTTACGATTTAGGCCCACCTGTGTTATTATCTGAATGTCTCGGCTCAGTTTCAGTAAGAACCACGTGGATACGAAAACCCTTAGAAAGGTACTGCCATGATATTGTATCTCAGCAGAAAGTCAGGCTTTACAGCCTGGAGCTTGTATCTTGTTTTATTCAATAGATGCAGAATGCATGTTTTGGCAGGATTAGACCCTAGGATTGTATTTTTGGGTGTGTCCAATTTTGGGAGGAGGGAGGGTATTGCTGAGTTACTTATTGCTGGAGGGAGAGGAGTTGGTTTTTATGGTTAAGACAATTCCCGCCAGCATTTGCACCTAACTTGTGGGTGGTGTGCTTCCTCATAAACCTTATTAGGAATTTCCTGAATCCTTTTTATTCTTTGTGGTAGTTACAACATGGTTTTCTTGACTATACTGGGTGGGTTTTTTGTTTGTTCCTAGGAATTCGAGGAACTGAATCCTTCAGCCTTGTACGTTCAGCCCAGTGGAAAGCAGGAGAATGCTGAACCAGTGGACCCAGACATTTGCTTGCAGCAGGAATCTCTAGCTGCAGATAGTGAAATAGCAACCTCAGCGCTGGGTGAGGATGAACTGTGTGACCAGGTGGGAGTTCAGCTGTGGTGTAGCTATCATTCAGTGAAATTGGCTCCAGGGGTCAGTAGACATGTAATGGTTTAGTCCCGTGCAAGTTTTTTGTGGAGTTAGTTGGTTTTTTTTTTGAAGACTTGTTTTTCACTTCTTTAAAAAGCAAGAGGAACCACGATATAAAAAGTGTGCACCATAAAAGCATCTCTAGCTGCTTGTCCTCTGATCCCTTTGCAGGCTTCAGGGAGTCTGTGCTCAGTGATTTCTGTAACCTCCCTCATGCACCATAATTTTTCAGCTGGAGAGAGAATGGACTCTGAGAACTTAGACCAGTTCCAGATGCTCTAGATCAGTTTGATGTAGCACTTTCATGTTTTGCACCCCCAGGAGCCAAGAAGTGGTTTGTTTTCCCTCTCACATCTCGGGTTTGGCAAAGGATGTGTAATAACTCAGGGTATCATTTCAATGTGGGAAAAGACCAGAAGAACTAGTGGTATATTATTTCCATTAAAGGTCTTACTTTCAGGTAAGTTTAGAATAAGCAAGCGATTTGCAATCCTGGTTGTTGCAGGGGGTTAGGCTGCCGTATACAACTACGGCTTGTTACCTTAAAACCCAGGTCTTAAGGGCAAACTACTGTGGTACTGTTAGAAACGCCAGGAACACTTGTCTACTCTCTCGCTCTACTTTTCTGTGTTATTTAAATGGTAGTATTTTAATGACACACTTTACTACAGGGGCCAAAGCACCTCTCAAGTAAGTGTCAGCTGTTGAAGTGTTCAGCTGTGGGCCTGCTCTGAGGCTGCTTTTCTGACATTTCTCAAATAAAAGCTAGTGCAATGTTCGTAGCCTGTAAAGCAGTCATTTTACCTAGGTTTTGTTTTAGCCAACTGCAATTCTGTGATAGAGAAGCTCTAAATAAGCTGTATATCTTGGATAGTAATGTCTGTGCACTGTTGATACATCATCTGAACTGAAGGACGCAAACCAGGAGCTTTAGGTATGTGGAAGAAATTAGTGTGACGAAGACTGCAAATCTGAGTTTACTGTGATTTATTTTTTTTAATGGAAAAAATCTGGAGAGTACCCTAACTAGTTAACTGTAGCAAGATCCATTTCTGTAAATGTCAGATGTAGCTGGTGATTGGGAGACTAGAGGAGTGTAAATGCTTCCAGGTTTTCTTACGTCTGATTTCAAGAGTCTTATTAGAATCCTTTTCCAGAAACCACGGTCCTCTAGATCTCATTGTGTAAGACTAAATGTTTCCTTCTCTGCTGTTCTGTTTAGCTGTCAAAAATGTTTCCTTCTCTTCCTGAGTGCATCACTAACATGAACATCGGTGACTGTTATGAAATGGCTCAAAGTGTTTTGAACTGGAATGAAATGTGTCTAATACAACACTTGTTACAGTTAGGTAGCATTTTCTGGCAACTCCTTTTAAGCAGTGGGTAACTCCCTTTGCCTTGTCCAATCTTAGATTTGCCTAGTCAGGATTAACGACTCCCCCCCCCCCCCCCCCCCCCCTTAAGTGCAGAATGGCTGGACACTGTGTTGTATCAGCTCTGCTACATTAAGACACTTATCCATGGTAAAATTTCTTAAAGGCAGCAAGCAATAACCAGAAAATACTGTTTGAATAAAACTGTACTTCCCAAGTGATAAGTTTTACTGTGGAGGAGAGGAGTCAAAATCACAGTTAGTTTCTTGGTCACATTATTTCCTGTCCTTCCATGTTCTTTCTGTCCTTTCTACTTAGCCCAGACTTCTCCGGATAGAAATGTTAAAACTCTGAGCAGAACAGGAAAGCTCCTTGGCATTTCTCTCTCAGTTAATCTCCCAAGTGTTATCATCTGATGGCTCTGTAATTCACTCCAGTGTGTCCTGCTTTCTTCTACCCATGCTAGCTATACTTTTTCCTGGTTTGTCCATCTCCTTAGCAACTACACCTGTCTACTAAGAAGGAAATATGGGATGTGTGGCCACTTTTGGATGAAGCGAGCATGACAAGAACAGCAGACCAAGACCCTGAACTTGGACAGGAGGATACAAACAAAACTTCTACAGAGCTTATGGCAGTGGTTAAGGTAAGGGCATTTCTCTCAGCTATTGCTGTGAAGAGGGGTTGTTCTTGGTTTTAGATTATTTGAATAACCATTTGATTGCTTTGACATGTTTGGTTGGTTTTTTTTAAAAGTGACTGGCAAAGAAAGAACTGGCTGTTAGCATGGACTCAGAGCTATACATTTTGCTCTTTCCTGTTTCTGGTGTTATTGGTGATTCACTAGGCCTTCACTGACACATCAAGGTGGTGTGGAAACAAGACTGTTTGAGCACTTTATAGATCAAACATGGCCCTTCTTCATTCCTCTATTTCCCCTGCATTCACAGTCCAGAGGGTTACTGGGAGTTATTGTGGGGCTGCTCTGGGCCATGCAGAGTCTTCCTCTTCCCGAGTTAGGAGGGTGTGTTTGGAAGGGCTGCGTTTTAGGCTGTGCTTTGAGGCATTGTGTGGTGCTGGTGTTGTGAGATTGCTTCTTAAGTAGTAGTTGATGATGAGTCTAGCAGGGCCTGCAGCGTGGCATTTTGCAAACACTGTGCTCTGGGTTCAGCAGGGAGCCAGTATCACTCAGGATTTGTTGAGACCCAGAAGGCAGTGCAGAGCTGGAAATGTGAGTATGCCTTTCTAGAGTTACAGTTTCTCTTGCTTATTACAAGAGTTATACAGTTAACTCTTTCTAGAAGGATGAGGGGGAAGTTGGTTCTCAGATAGTCTAGAGCAGCACTGGAAGAATCAGTGTGTCTGAGGGATGTTACCTGAAAGGCGTGGAGAGAAAGTAAGCTGGGAAAAGAGACTTTGAGAGAGTGGGCGAAGAGGAAAGATTCTGGTAGCAAGTGCAGGGCTAAAGTACGATGAGATTAGATGAGATGGAAGCAAGTAGGTAGATAGCTATAGGGTCCTTGTGAGATGACTTAAATGCTCCCCTGCAAGTATTAAACTATGTGAGTTTCAAAGCACCGGAGTTTCCTAGCTGGATCAGAAAAGTCTTGTGTCCCTGGCTGTGATCCCTGTTACAGTCTTTAGAAGAAGTGACAAGAATTTCTATTGAGGAAGACTGTGGGATGAAAAAATAATCCTGCCTACAGCTGTCAGGGCGAGAAAAAAGGCACCAGTCAGCTAGTTATGAGGACAGACAGGAGGATTTCCTTTCTCTGATTCCTGCTCATCTCCTGACCTCAGGGTTTTGTGGCACTTGCAGCATCACTAAATGGTATTCCCTCCTTTTCAGTTTTCACTGCCCATGATTACCTTTTCAGTGGTGGTGTTCTTAATTGTGTAAATCAGAAGGAAGAGTTGATACTGGATATCTGTTCTCATTTGCTTCTTCTGTAAACTGAACAGTCTCCTGTTATAATTCTTTCCATCCCAGCTTTTCCCAGTGCCAGCAGACGTTTTTATGTCCACCCTTGCACGCTGTCTGTTTCTGCTTTGTTCTGGAGTGGCAGTGACACTGCCTGTCTGCCAACAAGGATAGCGTGGGTGGCAAGAGGAGATAATCCTCTTCCAATCTTGTTCTTGTCCTAACATACCTAACACAGTATTTTTTTTAATACTTGTGAGGCAGAGGTTTTCAGTGGAATGGTGGTATCAAGCTGAGTAGCTGGTTAATTAGACTCCAGTGATGCCTGTCAAATTCTGTCTTGGCATCCTGTCAGCACTGACTTCCTGCTGCCCAGCCACGTAGCTGTCCTCGCTGCTTCAGAAGTGCCTCATGGTTCACTTGTGAGGGACAATTTAAACTGCTTAAATCTGCTTGTGTAAAACCAATTGGTTTGTTCTGGGCTAATCCTCTAAACACTCTCACAAATGGGTGAAGCACTTCTGGATGATGATTCACTCCTTCTAAAGATGGATGCCTTTCTTCTGCTGCCTGGACAACAGAAGAAACCTAGAGAGCAAGCACCTAATTTTTTAACAGCTACAGTTGGGCAAGGTGAATTGCTGCTTGTCTGTAGTTTCACAATTTTTCTCCTCCATACTGAGTTAACAAATACAAACATTGGCTTTAGTACAAACATAGCCTGTCTGTGGCTGAGACATGGGTGATCATCCCTGAAACTTAAGTTTCATTTGTATTTTTAAGGAAAAATGCAGAGGGACTTCCTCTGACTCTGTTCCTGCTCCCTTGCAGAAACTCCCTCTGTCCCTCTCATCATTTGTTCAGCGTGGGGCTGCTGAGAGATGAGCCAGCTGTTATTCTTTCCTAAGACATGGTGATTTGTATCTTGTAATAATGTCACTTTTCAGCTTGCTGTGCAGGAAAAGCTGCCCTTTGGCCAAGGTTGTGAATAACTAGTTTTTGGTTGTTTGGGGTTTTTTTCTTATATTGTTTTTTAAATCATCCAGTTGCTGACATTTCAGTTCTTTGTGAACTTTAAGAGATAATAAAGATTAAGGCAGCTAATGAACAGAGGGAGTGTGCACTAATCATACCCTCTCCTGAGTTTTTTGAATACATTTGCAGGCACCTCATGTTCTTGGAGAGTCTTCACTGCCTGCTGTCTTATTCAAGTCAGTGGAAGACTTCTATACGGCCTTTATCTGCGCCAGACAACCAGCAGAAAAGAGCCAAGATGACACAGATCAGATAGAAAGATTTTCCAACAAGGCCCAACTTCGTGAAGCTGTACATCCCTCTGTTCTGCTTATGGCAATGCCATTTATACTGGACAACCGTAACGGTACGAATAGATTTGTCAGTAAAAGTTAACACAGCAGCAGGCTGAGCAGTCTGTTACTGTGCTATGAGTCTTGCAGTCACTGTTGGCTGTCCTAAGACCGGTGCTGCTACTTTGCTAGAACAGATGAAAATGTTGGTGTTTCTTGGGATGGAGATGCAACAATAACAAATAGCTGGATGCAGTACATTGGTTTGACCTTTGTGCAGCAAAATGGGTTTCTAAATGCTTAATGGGAACAAATGAATTGAAGATTATTTCTTTTTGTCTTTTCAAGACTGCTGCTGCTTTCATGCAGAAGTCTTTGTTTCTCTGCTCCATAAGTTAGCCTGTGTTTATTTCATACTGAGAGTCTCTCCATCTCCCAACTGAAAGGGGCAAAAGCATTTTTTTAAATCTCATAAGGTCCCTGCGTGGGTGTCAGTCTTCCATCTTTCCAATGGTGAAAGTATTTACAACACCCATTCGAGAGCTGCTTGATTTACGAAGTAGATCAAGTGACTTGCCAAAGGCAGTGCCAGTTTGTGCCTTGGAACAGAGCTGTCTGCCGTCTGTCTGGAGTGGAGGCCCAGTTCTCCAGGCAGGGGCTACTCAATTCATGTCTGATTTGCCTGCCTCTGGGGAAATGGTGGTGAGCACTGGGAGGAGAGAGAGAGGCTCTTTCTTGGATTATACCATGCCAGGCTCATCAGATAGGTGTGCAGTAGAAAGTCCTCTTGCCATGACCTCGTGAAGCCTAGGCAAAAGGGTTTTTAAACTGGAGCTCTTAGAATTGCCAGTGTAGATACCGTCTTTCTTTTCTGTGTTCCCTCCTTATGCAGATGAAGAGAAAATGAAGAATAAAGACCTTCCCGGGAGTCTTGCAGTTGGCCTGTGTGCTGCCCGTGGGCTGTATGACCAAGGGCCGTCTTGGAAACTGTATGTCCCTCCTACCACACTGTCTGCAGTGGTGGCAGCTGCACGCTTAGCCACTTCCAGTGACTACTTCCAATGGCTCCCCAGCCTGAGAAAGAAGGTGTGAAAAGAGGGGAGAAGATGAAGCAGCTGCCAGGGAAGGTTGCCTCGAGCAGCAAAGGCCTTCTGTATGACCATGCTGTCATTTTCTTTGTTCAGGAACATTTAATCCCTTGAAAAACCTAGTCTGACATCTTCTATAGATGTGCCCAGTACATGGGATGTTACTTTTACTTTCAGGAAAATATTTTGTTTTGTTGTACTGATTTATTGCTCTTTAATGTAATGTTTCAGGAAAACACCTGAGTGTCACATTGTGTTATATATCTTCTAAGTTTAGGAGAGGGAAACTGGCTACCTGTCCCTCCCTCCTTCAGTACTCGGTAAGTTTTGGTATTGGGTGGGGGAGATGGTTTTGGTTTTTAACACAGTGGATGCTCTACACACGCTGCTGTTAGGAGAGAGAGCTGGTTGTATCCCAGCTCAGGCCTCAATCCCTGGAAGCGCTGGTAACTTGCAAAATGAAACCTCCTTCCCCAAGAAGGTGCTCTGATTTGTTGGTGAATTAGGATGCCACATGTATGAAGTGTCAGGAATCCCATGTTACAGGCACTGAATTAAATAAATCTGTAAAGAACCCAGTGAGAGGAAGCTTGAAGCGTGATGCTGGCCTTGTTTATGTAGCTCCTTGCTGTGGCAAGAAATCCTCTTGGGCTTAAGTCTAACGCAGAGAAGAGCTGTGAAAGTACAAGTGTCCTGGTTGTGAGTGCTGGCGTTCTGCTGGCTTGCTGGTGCCTAGACTGTTCCCTCAGATCTTTGGGGGCTTCGAGGGCCGCCCTGTGCCCACCTGCAAACATGCCAGAGGTATGCTTCGCTGCAGGCCACCAAGAAAAGCTCAAGATAGCATTTAACATTAATACTGGACTGAATAAAAGCCCACCATAAGAAGTGTGATTGGACTAGGTCGTTAAAGCTCTCTTCCAACCCAAACCTTTCAGTGATTCTACGACTATTTTAATTTCAGCAGTTAGGAGTGGGTTTGGATGTGAAAGGACTAAAAAACAGAGAGAGAGAGGGAGGAAGAAAATCTTGGGCTCGTTAGGAAATGACTACACGTTGCAGAGGCACAGAGATACGGAGCTGTGGCTCGAGCAGGGGCTGTACAACCCGCGGGGAGGCTCAGAGGGTGCCTGACTTCTCTGGTCCCATGTGCAGGCCGGGGGTGGCACCGCACGCGTTTGTCACCTCACGTCGGGGTCAACTGGAACAGAACTGTGGCTGCTCAGAGCTGTCTGGGTGAGGCAGCGCTTCTCCCTGACGCCATCCCCTTTTGGGTTTGGGGAGGTGAGAACTGGGGCTGGGGTGGGGTGTCCCGAGGAGACACCCCCCCCCACGTCCTCCCTGCCTGTCCCCGGCTGCGGTGGGGGCCGATGGGCTGGAGGAGCAGTCACCCTGTCCCTGCTGCTGCCGGGTCACTGCTAGGTGGCAGCCGAGGCCAGCTCTCGCCGGCTTGGCTCCCTTCAGCCTAAAAATCCTCTTTGGGGGAGGGTGGGGGAGGTGAGGAGCTGAAGAAGACCCTGCTGGGTGGGCAGCACCCTCCTGCTCGGCTGGGGCCGCCCCCTGCTCCCTGCCTGGGGCACGACAGATCCCACGGCTGCAGGGAGGTGTAACGGGGGTGGGCGGGCTTTTGGGGATGGGCCCCACCGCTGCTCTTGGTGTGGGCCGTCCCAAGAAACTGGGGACGGGGAGATGCTGGGGGGTCTGGAAGTGGGGGTGTGTGGACACCAGGAGCTTACACGTGTGCAGAAGGGGAGCGGGCAAATTCGTGGGAGGGAGCCAGCAAGGGTGAGCGGTATCAAGGCATCCACTGTGACTTCGGAGCTCCCTAATCTGCCGGTTTCTGAAGGGAGGGAGCGTATTCTGGGCTGTCAGCACTGCGCGTCGCCGTTTCTGCACGCTCTCCCTGGGTACCTGCCGGAGGTGGGGCACAGGGCTTTTCTGCCATCCCATGTACCTTTTCTGATGCTTAACTGGTCAGGATAATTTTTTTTTCTTATGAATTTTTGCCATTTGCTCCCCTGCTCTGGGGTGACCTGGGCTGATCTTCCCAGCTGCATGGTGGCATCTCCCTTCCCAGAGCAGCTTGGATCACATTTTTCATGCCCAGCAGGTCCCTGTTTGTAGATTTTTGTTGCTTAAGGCAGTGGAAAAAGAGACAGGCACCTCAGGGACTGGAAAGTGATGCCGTGTTCCTGTCTGCGCGCCGGTGCTGAGCAGGAGGGGAGGAGAGGTGGCTGCGCCAGGCAGCAGGGTAAACCTGAGCGAACTGTGACGTTTGGAGGGGTCCAACCCCACAGAGGTGTCTGATGAAGAGGAGGAAGATGTTCCGCCCTGTGACAGTCTTGTCTCTGCAGGCATTGAATCCCTCCTGGAGCGGCTGGGGGTCCCCCCAGTCCTCCTCGAGAAACATTTCCTTGGGGCACTGGGAGCCCTTTCACTGGAGTGCCCAGTGTGGGTGCCCCTCGGCCCTGGGTGGGTGTGCAACAGCATCCCGCTCCTCCGCAGGAGAGCAGCAGCGTGGGGTGGAGCCGCTTTCCTCTCCATTGCCCCCAGTTTCCACCCTCCCCATAGCTATGGGGCAGCGGCGCTGCCAGCAGAGGTTATCGACTGGGAGTCCCCGTGAGAGAAGACCAAAATGTTTAGAGCAAATTAAAAATTGAAAGGCAACGCAGCTCTGCAGCTCTCCCTAAAAGCTGAGGTTAAGCAAAAAAAGAGCAAGGTGTGTGCTCCGGGGACTTGCTAATGGACTTGGGTGATGTGAGGGGTCTGGGGTCAGCCCTGCCGGGTGGATGGAGCCTGGGCAGCCGGCTCTCCCCGCTGCTGGGATGGTGGGAAGTGGGTGCTGGCATTTCAGTGGTGGGAACGTGGGGTCCCCTTGGCTGGGGCCATGCACATGAGAATGGAGCCAGACTGGACCAACTTGAAGGACCCTGGTGCCCCCAGGGTGCGGGAGGGACTGGAAAGGGTAGGGAGTGATGCCCTGGGCAAGGATTTTGTTTTGGGAGAGGGAGGTGGTTTCTGGAAGAGTTTAGCAGGGTGTCTGAGCAGCTGCCTGGCCGTGGCTGTAACCAGGTGCTCCGAGTTGCAAGCGGGCTGTCAGAAAGCGTTCGGCTGGCGGGGAGGGGGCCAGAGGGTGACAGCTCGCTTTGGATGAGCAAAGCGCCGTGGAAGCGGCCCAACGCCTCCCTGCGGCGTGCGGCCGGGCTTGGCAGGAGCTGGGGTGGGGTACCCGGGCTGTGTGCCGGGACACACGGGGTCCCAGGCTGGCCCCTGTGGTGGCTGCTGTCGCTGCGGCTGGTGCTGTCTCAGCGTGGTTGAAATTTTCCAGATCGTTGCATCAGCCTGTCCCCTTCCCGTCCCGCTGTGCTTTTGGGTTGACCCATGCTTTGCAAAGTGGGGTTCAATTCAGTAATTCATTTGGTCTTAAAAACCCAAATCGAGCGCTTCTGACCCCAAAAACCTTTGTCTTTTTATTTTTAGATGTTTTTTTCAGATGGAAATTGAATCTTTTCCTGGTTTGGGGAGGATAAAAGTGCACTCAACCCTGCATCAGATTGCTTCACTTGACCCACAAGTAAATGCTTTTCTTTCCTCTGACCTGGAAGGATTTATTTTTCTTTCCATTTGGCAAGAAAAAGGAAAAAGCCAATTCTCGGTACGGGTCACTGCAAAACAAGGTCTGGAGCTGGAGCTAGCTTTTCAGCCTGAGCACTGTGCCAAAACCCATCAGCTCTTCCCACCACTCCTGAGCACATGCACCGGTCCCTGGAGTGGCTCCCTTTTTCTTGCAGTAAAAAGTCCCACTTTGCTCTGCACTTTGCTGGGAGCAAACAACTACCAGGCAGGAGAACAGCCTCTGGGTTTCAGATGAGTGGAGATGAGGATGGTGCTTGTGTGTTGCTGGCTTTTTGGAGGGTGACTAAGCAGCCACCCCAATGATGGTTCAGGCAAGCTAACTGCCACTTCATCTCTGCAAAAGCCCGTTTGGGGGAGATGCTGAGATATTCCTGCTTGCAGGAAGGAGGGTGGAAGGAGACCTGGGGCAGCAATGCTGCTGGAGCATCCCTCGGGTGGGCAATGGGTCAGTGCTGCCTTTTAGTATAACCAGGGGCTGTGCTCTGGGGTGGACGGGGCTCGGTGCTGGCCGCAAGGGTCTGTGCACACCCCCTCCCACAGAAACAGGGGCTGTGGGTGTCCACCTAAGCACCCACTCGCATCCAAGTGAGGACTCCCGTCTCCTGCCCGCCTTGGACCTGCCTGCTTGGGTGGTTTCCAGCACCAGTGGCACCGCTCCAAGTGCAGTGACCCAAAGGAGAGGGAGAAGGGGGGGGGCGGGGCTTGCAGGTGCTGTTTGGTGCCTTGAGCTCACAGGCAGCAAGAGGAAGGGGCGAGCAGCGCATGGCGTGGGCTGCTCTGCATCCAACGTTTAGGGCAATAGAAGTACCAGCCCACAGGGACCAGTTGGAACTGGGGCTGTTGCTGGTGAAACCCTTGCTGCTGGTGGGGAGAGACTGGCTCCTTTCCACTGGTGATGGGTTGGCAGGGCCAGCGAGGAGGACTTGGGGCGAGCAGCACTCCCCCAGCCCCTGCTGCCCTCACCCTGCCTGCGTGTGGGTTCTTCATCCCCTCCCCACTGCCAGGAGGATTCTTTTCTGGTTCAGCTCTTCCAAAGCAGAAGCTGATTGCAGAGGGGTTGCGATCTCACTTGTGCTTTTAATCCCACTGCTGTCAAGCTCCATTAGGAGGTTTGGCATCATCTTGCTACCTCTGGGGCTGGGCCGCCGCTCGCCCAGCCTGAAATGAGGACAAGCCTGGGCTACACTGGAGCAGGCAGGGGCCGAGGAGGCAGGGATGGTCTAGGGGCCATGGCTGTCTGCGCTGCTCTCCCCAAAGCTTCCAGCTGCTGGGGGGGCTGCAAGCTGGTGTGAGACCAGCTCATCTTGGTGGCCTGGTCGCTTTGGGAGTGGGATGCAGAGAAGTTGGGATGGCAGCAAGTGGCATTCCCCGGGCATTGAGGGTGTTCGAAAACCTTTCGGGCACTGCAGCCTCAGCATGTGCTTTTCTCCACGCAAGGAGCGTGGCTGCGTTTCAGTAACCTGCTGGCGACCTCCCCCTGCTCCCATCGCAGCACATGTGGCTGTTCACGCTGCATGCAGCCGGGCATCCCTTCCCGTGCTGCCGCATGCAGCTCCCAGCGCCTCCCTGGGAGGTAAAACAGCCGGAGAAGGCACTTGCGGGATGGGGAGCTAATGGGCCAGAAACTGGGGCTGAGCATCCTTCCCAGTCTCCAGTCTCGCAAAATGGGCTGCGCAGCTCGGCAGTGGGAGGTGAAGGTGCTGTCGCTCATCCCCCCTGTTGGCCACTGATGGTCTGTGAGCACCTCTGGGGGTTTCCAGGGTGCCAGAGCTCCAGGCTGCGGGGAGGCTGGGGGCTCCCCGAGGACCAGCCAGCTCATCGTCGCTCTTCTGAGCTTGCTCAACAGTTTTGCAGCCCCGTCTGCCTGTGGGCTTGCAGCTATGTGGGAAGGAGTTGATGTATGACAAGAGCACGATGAAGGGCAGGGAAGATGTGAATACAGAGAGCCGGAGCCCTAAAGGTGCCTGGGGACCGGCCGGGTGGTTGTCAGAGTAACATCTCGGTGTTCCCGACCTCCCTGCCAGCTGTGCCTGAGGAGGGGAGAGCTGGGCTGGCCTGCCCGAGGCTCGGCAGGCTCTGCTGTGTCGAGTGTGACTGGAGGGTGGCTGGAGGGTGACTCTGAGAGGCTTCTGGGCAGCCAGGGAGGAGAAAACCTGCCAGGGGCTGCCACCACAGTGGGGTCTTCATTGCTGTGTTGTGCTGGAGTGTAGGGGTGCTGATGCAGGTTGGGTCAGAGCAGCACCTCTGCACCCCCTGCCCCTTGCTGCTGGCTCCTGAGCTTTTTTCTGGCCAGCACACGAGCCTGGCTTTGTCCCCGTGGGTTTGCCACTGCTGTGTGGCATGGATGGCCCCTGGCTGATCTCCGGGAGGATCCTCCAACCAGCCGTGGAGCTTGTGTTACCATGAGCCCAGAGAAGCGATCTGTGTGCGCGTGGTAAGGTCACACTTGGCTGGAAAGAGTTAACTTTCTGCTCTGTTCTTCATTCCCACTCCTCTGAGCATCACCCAAACTCACCCTGGGACCAACAGACTGGGGTGGGCTTGTCCCCATGCCCAGCGTTGGCCCCGCTCAGAGCCGGCTGAACCGCAGGTCCCACAGGGCATGTTTTCCCTACAAACCCAACGCCACGGCTGTGCCCGCAGCGAGCGATGAGCCTTTGCCAAGCAGGGCTGTGGCTTGGCAGGCGCAGAGACCCCTCTGCCGATCGATGTGCCGGGCTGCCCGAGGAAGTCCCGGGCTTGCCTGAGAGCCGACGGGCATCACCTCCCCGCAGCCCCTCTCCCCTAACCAGGGGCTCTTCCCTGGGCACTGGGACAGGGTGAAACCCACGAGGGCAGCTTCTCCTTGCTGGAGAGCCCCAGCTTGCTCGCACGGTGCAGCGTTTCCTTCCCAGTGCTGGCAAAACCTGCTTGGCTCCATCAGATATTCAGGCTTCATGTTTGTGGGAGGGCAGAAGGGAATGATGTGGTTTGTTGCTGCACCACTAGTGATGGGGAGAGCAGCAGCTCTTTCCCCGTGGGACCCCAGTGTTGGTCAGGTAGAATCCTGCCTCCCCACGGGCGCTGGGCAAAGGGGGGTGAAAATCAACAGTGTTTTTTTAATTTCTCCAAGTTTTCCACGGATGCTGCCATTCTCAGGGCCATCCCAGTGGGTACAGCGGATGTTCTTCCTTCCAGTGTCGCCCCCTTTCCCACTTTTTATCCCAAACTTCCCAGCCCCCCTGCAAGGAAGCCTGCTCCCTTTGTATGGCTCATGCTGTGTCTCCTGGGGAGGATGAACCTGGAGGGATGTGTTTACCCAGCTCAGGGAAAACATCCCACTTTTTGGCTGAACAGTCCAAAATGTGACATGGGACGTTTTCCCCACATCTCAACTATCTCAGGGTAAGTAAAGGGCACCCACAGCCCTTGGCAGGGCTTAGGAGCACATGGATAAAGCTCCATGTTGCACGTTTGCCGCTAAACAAGGAAAATAACAAAGACAGATGGTGAGCAGCAAACGGCTCCTTAACTGCCTTAACTGGGCACTTAAAAATCACAGCACGGGGTGAAAAAAAAGATCTTTCCTGACTGCTCCATATGTGACTTTTAAGTGGCTCATAAATCTGTAAAAGCATCCCTGGCCCGGGGCTGCTCACGCCTGCTGCGCCAATCCCAGGCACCGTGATGCTTCCCGGGTGCCTCGCTCTGCACGTGCCGCTGCTCATGCTGCCGACATCGCGAGGGCCCCTTGGCACTGGGGATGTGCAAGACTCGGGCATCTCGTGGGCTGCACGCGTTTCCCCGCCGTAGCTTCATGTGCTGCCTCTTGATCCCCCTGGGTCCTGGCGCTGCGTCCCGTGCCGCCGGGATGGGGGTACTGAGCTGGCTGGAGGAGGGAAGCTGGAATGGCTCTGGCTCCCAGGCTGGTGCTTGGGGAGCGTGGCAGGTGAGTGCTATCCTGCTGCCTAATTGCACCCCAGGCTGCAAACGGCCCCCCGTCCTGCCCCCAAAAAGGGAGAGGGGGAACGTCGTTGCATCTCTGGATGTAAAATACGCAAGGGCTGAGCAGAAACAGATGCCATTGCGGAAGGCAGCCCTGTGTGTCTCCTGTGCACTGAGGGCATCCTCCCAGCTGGGAGCTTCTAGGTGGCCACATGTGATGAGGAAGGATTATTTTTATTTTTATTTGAGGGAGCGCAACCTCCCTTGACCAGCTCTCGGGAGAGCAACCATTCACCCTGTTAAATGGGCGCGCAGGCACCGCAGCAGGTCTCTCCTCCAGCTTGCTGAGATGAGGGGGGTCCGTGCAGTCCCCTAAACATATCAGATTTGGGGGTGCACAGCTGTGCAGAGACCTCCTGTGACACTGATGCATGGGTTGCAGGATGGGCGCATCCCTGGCTGCATCCCTTTGGTAATGGGGAGAGGTCAGGGCTACTGGGCAGCTCCTGCTGAGTGTTCCTTGTGGGGATGGGCTCGTTTTCCAGTGCTTGTGCAGGCAAAATCGAACCTACCGAGGTGTATAATGACTAATCCACATCTGTCGGGAGTGTGCTGCGGAGGGGAAAGCTGCACATTAACCCTGTGCTCCCCAGAGCCCTCCCCAGGGAGCGGGCAGGCTTGGGAGGCTGCGGTGATCTGTTCCCAGGGCCACGTTTTGGGGGAAGAAAGTGCAATGAAGGCATCACAGCGTCACTCTGAGATGCTGTAACCAGCTCCGTGCATGCTTCTACCCCTGCAACCAGAAACTCAGGAGGGCTGAAGGTTGCTCTGGCTAACTCCCAAGGTCTTTTCCATGCGCTAATGCCCCCGTTTACAGCCCAGGAAGCCTGTTCTTGAGTGCACAAGGCAACTAGATAGCTTCAAACCCATGAGGAGCAGGCTGGATGCTGGCGAGGATGGCATTCTGCACTGTCAGGCTTTTCCTGATTGATACAGTCGCCTCAGGCTCTGCTAAAAATGAAAATAAAAGCAAGATCCAGCATACAGCAAAATAAATCCCCATGCCAGCAGCCGTGGGTTCAGCCTCTGAGCATCCTCCGGCATCAGCGTTTTGGGCGGATGGAAACGATTGCCTGAACAGGAAGGAAATTATTGATGTGCCAAAGTGCAGGGGTGTAAGGTTTAATAACACAAGGGCAGCCGTCAGCACCAGGCTTCATGCACTGTCCACATCTCTGCAGCATGGCTGTGTCTGTGTGTGCGCGCACGTGGAAGGCTGGCAGGGTTTGCATGTGCAGATATTGCTGCAGGACCTGAACGAGGATTCACTGCATTATTTAGCTGAACGTTCACCCTAACAGCTAAGAGAGCGGAGTATCAGTGTGCAGTGGCAAAGTCTGCGGGCTTAGATTTTTTGCAAGAGAGGAAAACCAGAAGGGGATAAAAGAATTTTATGGTTTTGTTTTAAAACTAGTCAGTAAAATCCTTTCCAGTGCTGGGAAGAAGGAATCTCCTAAAACCCACACGAGCTTCCCAGGCTGATAGGAGTTTAGCTGCAATACTTAAAAGCTTTCAAGTCAGTTGTACGCATGGGTACCGCAGTGTCTGGGGGCAGCGGAGGGTGAGAAGCTGGCAGGTTTATGATCCCGAATGGCCAGGGTGGGTGTGCAGCCAGGGCGTGAGCAGGCTGAGCTGCATGTGATGCCCCAGGGAGAGCAGACACCGAGGTGCCAGTGAGGCAGGGGTGCTTTGCAGGGGCTTTGTGTCCCCCTTGCCCCAAAAGAAACTGAAACAAGAACTTGGAAAAGTGTTTTGGATCAAACTGCTCCTCAATGTGTCAGCAGCGCTAACCCCAAGCATTCCAAATGTGCCAGCTGGGCTTCTCAAACCCTGAATTTTATTTAAAACCACATTGACTGAAAAGAACAACTTTGGGTTTAATTTTCTTCCCTGCTGCGGAGCATCTGGCGCTCCCATTTCTGAGTTTTTCCCAGCCACCATGAAGGCGGGAATCCCACCTTTTGTGTTCTGTTTGGTCACCCATGCACTGCTTTAAAAACTAATGCAATGACGATAGGAAACATGGCTTCGGGGCAAAAAATGAGACGGGCAGCAAAATCACATGAGCTGATAACCCTGCTCGCCGGAGCGATGCTGCTTCACGTTTGTTTTGTTCGGATTTTCCGCAGCACTTGCCTGCTTTGGGCCAGAGCCACGGGGGTGATGGGGGAGCGCAGTCTGGATCTGGGCAACCTCAGCCCAGCATTACCAAGTGACTCCTTAATCCCACAGAAACTCTTTTCCACATCCATTCATGGAAACGGTGAAATGCCAGTTCCTGAATTAGCCATAATAATGCCTCCTGTGGCCCTGGCAGTGCTTTCCAAGGGGAGAAGCAGCAATCCCTGCATCCTGGGCTGTCATCACCTCCTCGCATCCTGCCCAGAGCAGCCCAAGAAATGACCTTCTCACTTCTCCTGGCCTCCTCCTCCTCCGTCCTCACCTGGATGTCTCTAATTCACATCCCTTCAGCAGCTCTGGAGCCCACCTAAGGAAAAACGCATCTCTACTAGCCGCCACAGAAATACTCCGCGTGCTCGCTTTTCTTGCTCAGTGCTTCTCCATGTTTACCAGCCCTCTGATGTGCTGGAGTCGGTAATGCGGATTTCTGTATCGGCAGGGGAATAGGGAGGCTTCCCCCGCCGGCCCAGGCTGCAAGCGGCCGTACATGTGCGCCGCGCAGCCGGCAGGCGCTCGGATCCTGCGGCACAGAGGGTAAGTGCTGTGACAGGAGCCACTTATCTCGCCTTTGCATTTCATAATTCGTCCCGCCCTTTTGCAAAAGGCACAAAGCTGTTAGCATCCAAACGAGTGTTTATTTCCTCCTGGCTCAGCTCTGCCACCGGATCCTGGGGAGAAAGCGGGTCGGGCTCCTGGCACCGGCAGCAAGCAGCTGCAAGGGCTGGGCTGGAACACTGGGGAGAGCAATCCGTGCCCAACGGGATGCCCTGGCTGATGGCAAGGGTGATGGAGGAGAAGGTGGAGGGTGTTTTCTCCCCAGCTTTGGAGCTTGCTCTACAGGGAGGAAAAGTGTCGGTGGTGTCCCTTGCTTAGAAATGGAGAAACTGAGGCACAGGAGGCTTCAACTGAGTCACTGTAGCAGAGGTCTTGCATTAATCCTGCCCAGCTGCGCTGCCTCGCAGCGGCTCTTGTGCCCTGTAGAGACCAAAATCAGGCAAAAATAGGTGAACACACATTTCTCCTTGCACAGTAACCCTCAAGCTCACAGCAGTCAGCTGGTGGTGCAAGGCATGAGATTCAATTATCTTTATCGTAGCTCGCAGACGAGAGCAGCTCTCTTGTTTGGGAAGGTGATGCCAGCTGCAAGCTGTACCTTCTCCAGCTTAAATTCTTGGTTTGGAGCTTCAAAGCTTCCCAGCAGCTGGAAACACTTACTGGGGGCAGCACCTTTCTGTGTGCTTGTGTTTGTGCCTCCCTGGTGTCAGCGTGTGCTTGGGGCCAGGCAGCGATGAAGCCGACGTAGGTACAAAGGTGGCTCTGTTTTACAAGCAGTTGTGGGGAGGGGGGCAAACTTGTCTGAAAAATAGCGGGTCGGCTTGGCATCTCCCCCCTGGCCCCAGCTCAGCCCTCTGGCAGCGGTGTGATGGGTTTTGCCCCTGGCTGTTCGCAGTGCCAGACCCCTGCCTGTGCTGGCGGCCAGGAGCTGTCATTACCTGGGACACGGTGGGATGGATCCAGCAGGAGCCACAGCCTCCGGACCCCAGCATGGGGCTGAGGCGGGGACACCGATGGGGCTGGGGGGCTTGGGGGGGGGGGGGGCTGCAGGGCTGGATTTGGGGATGCTGCAGGTTTGATAGTGCCTGGGGTGCTGCAGGACTTCGCTTTGGGGGTGCCCTGGGAGTACCCGGGAGTTTGGGGTTGCGCAGGGAATGCTGCCGATGTGTGCCCTCCCCCCCCCCCCCGGTGTACGCTGGGGGGCTGCCCCCCTGTGCTCCCCACCGTGGGGCAGGCTTCTGGGGAGTCGGGGGGGGCCGTGGCCCGGCGCCCCCAGCCTGGCTGCTCGGCGGGGGAGTTTCGGGAGCAAAGACGCGTCTGCGCCCCCCTGCAGCGAGCGGCGGGGGCCGGGGGCGGTGCGGGCTGGGGGCGGGGGCTGGGGGCCGGGGGTCGGGTTCGGTGCGAGCTGGGGGCGGTGCGGGCCGGGGGCGGTGCTGGGGGCGGCAGCCCCGGCCCCGGGCAAACTCCTCCCCCGCTCGCCTCCCCCCCGGCCGGCCGGACCCGCCTCGGCTCCCCGCTCCGGTGGCGGTCCCTCTCCCGCTCTGTATGCTCGCCGCCGTCGTGGCCACCGGTACCGCCCCCGGCCCCCCCCGCGCCCCCCGCCCGCCAGCCGCTGCCGCCGGACCCGGCTCCGCCGCTGCCCGCTGCCGCCCGGCCCGGGCACCCAGGTAGGGCCGGGGCGCCCCCCGCCCCCCCCGGCACCGCGGCTCTGCAGGGGGTCGGGGAAGAGGAAGGCGCCCGCCTGACTTGGGGGCCGCGGAGGGAAGGGTCCCGGGCGGTGGGGGCTGCGGGCCGGGGTGCCCGTGGGATGCGCTCACATCCCGGGGCTGCGCCGAGCCCCGCGCCGCAGCCTCGCCCGGCCGAAGCCCCGGGGCTGGGGGTCCCTGCGGGGCCCTGACGGCGGGTCCCTGGGTTACGTGGTCCAGCTCCGCGCTGAGCTGGGCTCTCAAGTCACCGGTAACTCTGGTGGCCGGCGGGTGGGTCGCGCTGAGTTTGCTGTCACCAAAGCCCGCGGCCAAGTTCGGCGAGTCCCGCGCCCGCGGCGCTGCCTCTGGTCCCTCGCTGGTGGCCCGAGAAAGCCCCAACCTGGCCAGCAAACCTCCCCGCGGGAATGGTGGCTGCCTTTGCTGGAGTGGAGGAAATCAAATCCTTTTGTTTCTTCCGAAGGATCTCTGTTTTATCTCTGGCCATGCTGCGGTAATTAAAGGAGACCTGTGCTCGAGTGGTTTGCCTGGCTTTTGTTGGCTCCTAAGGTTATCCTGGAGGATTTTATTCCCTCCAAAAGGGCATGTGGAAACATCTAGTGTTTTCAGCTGGATTTCGGTTGTGTGCTATCGATTGTCTCTCCAGCAGAGAAATTTTCTGAGGTGTGGTGGAATATTCCACCCCGACCACGGTTTGTATTACCGGCCCTTTAGGGGTTTGTGCCTTTCCTTGCCTACCCCCTCGTCGAGTTTCCCCGTGATGCTGTTTGTGGGGTACTGGGTGTACTGGGGCTGCTGGTTGGCATTCGGTGTTGTCCCCATGGGATGCAACGGGCTCTAACTTGGGCTTTGCCAGGGTTGGGGATAAAAGGATTTTCCTAGGAAGGGTTTTTTCACCTGTTGAAAAGCCAAGAGGGGAAAGCAGCAGCAGGCTGGCATTCTCCCTGTTATGCTGGACATCAGATCAGTGAGTCTGATCCCATTCCAGCACTGTCTGCGCTGGGATGTGAGATCTTCTCCCATCTCTTTCCAAAGAACTGGATTTCAGCCCAGCTGCAGGCCTGAGGACAGCCGGCTCCAGAGCCCTGCTTAGGCGAGGTGGCCCGGCCCCACTCTGCTCCAGCTGGGAAGACCCTTAACAGGGTGGGAATCAGGCACACGGGATATTCCACTTGTCAAACCTTCCTCTCCGGAGAAGCGCCGAGCATCCTCCAGCCATTTTACGTGGGAGCATTCGGGTGCACGGACTGACGGGAGATGCAGGCAGCTGCCTGTCTGCCGGGAAGCGTTGGGATGGGGCGTTCGGAGGAGCTCAGCTCCCGGCTGGAGCAGGATCACCCACCTTAACCACAGGCAAGAATGGGAAACAAGAGCTGCTCCCCTTTCTGGGGGCCGCTTTGTGGTCATGCCTCAAATCCAGTAGCCCCTAGGGCAAGTTGTGAACAGAAATAAGGTCAGGCCGTGGTGTTCCCGGTGTTCCCTGCCTCGGTTTCCTCCCCCTTCTCCCCCTCCAGCCCCCGTCCCTGCCGCCCCCCATCCCTCCTGGCATCTCTGCCTGCCTGACCTTCCCCATCGCTGCTTTCCCACCAGGATGAAATATTTATTGAGGCTCCGTTACCCTTGTTTTCTTGAAAGCGAGTTTCACACTTCATTTGCAGGAGACATTAAGAGATTTCACAGCGGGTTTTCCTTCTCGCTGGGCGCATGCAATGGTGTGTGCGTGACCATCCCAACCGGCCCCGCTCCTGCCTGGTCGGGCAGCACAGGCTGGGTGAGGTGGAGCATCTCGAACAACGGCAGAGTCTGTGTCCCCACCGTGTGATAAACCAGCCAGGGATGAAATAGCTGCTCTGAAATCCAGTGAAGAGTTCAGGTCTGCAGAGCTGACCCATCCGTGCCTGGCTGCGCTGCACCTCCTCGCCCCGGCTGGGATGCAGTGGGCGAAAGGAGTGTGAGTGGTCCCATAAAGCAACCATGAGTGAGATTTTCCCGTGGCTTTATGGAAAAGTCGCTCCTGGACCTGATGCTGGAGTGACTCCGCTTGGATTTACCCCAGGTGGCAGGGTAGGGGTCAGGCGCTGTGTCCCTGGGTTGGGAGCGATGTGCAGCTCCAGCTTTCCCTGGATCTGCACAGCCCGTGGGCTGCGGTCCGGGATCCTGCCGGACGGGCCGTCCCGCAGGGATGATTTGCCGTTGGCTTGGAAAGCAGAGCTGCGGTGGGGACCCACGCCTGTCCCACGGGGTGGCTGTCCCCAGGCAGGCTGTTCTGCCACAACATGGGGTCAGGATCCTTGCAGGTACCGCGGGTATCCGAATCGCGGAGTGGGAAAGGGGGCCCATGGCTTCCCCCCCGCAGTGTGGGGCAGCTTTCCGGGGGGAGAAGGCTGCAGGCCGATAGCCACTGAGCTGCTCTGGCTGGGGGGGTGAGAAGGGTGGGATGGGCTCTCCAGCGTGCGCCCCAGGGATGGGGATCCCTGGGGGTCAGGGCAGCTGTAAGCTTCCGTCCCCATGGGTGACGTGGCTGTCACTGGGTCTGCATCCCAGCGGCAAGGAGGGGGTACGTGGGCAGAACCAGCTGGGGCACCCCAAAAAGCAGAAGAGGCAGAGCCCGGAGCTCCTAGTGGGTGGTGGCAGGAGCAGGGGTTTACCTGCAGGGCAGGTGGTGGGATTTTAGCTGGTTTGCCTCCAAGCTGGCTGGTTTGTAGTTCTCCCCCACCCTGGCTGGCCCTGCAGCAGGAGCAGCTTGTCCCTTCCCTGTGCCATGTCCCGCTCTCTGCTGGGGCAACCTGCGATGATCCCACTGTGGGGTCTTTAAAAGCACAGGGGAGTTAAAAACACATGTCCTTAAGGCTGGGAGATTGCCCCCTGCCCCAAAATAGCTGCCGGCCTGAGGCCCTGCAGATGGGCATCAGGCTCAGGGATAGGTCACATCTCCTCCCTGGAGCTCAGGGATGAGCAGCTGGTGGCAGCCGTAGCATTGGGCAGACAGAGGCAAATGAAGACAAGAACAGAGACTTTTCCGGGTTGTTTTTTGGATCCCGACCACAAAGCCATGCCGCTCCAGAGCCAGCACCTGGCTCTGCTGTCTGGCCCCACCGAAAAGAGACAGTCTGTCTGCCTTGTGCTTTCGGGGAGGCTTTGAGAGCCCTCCTGCCTGTAGTACTGCCGCACGTGGGAGGCTCCTCTCTCTGTATTGCTGCCTGAATGCAATTAGGCTTTAATGAGTCATTAAAATAAATCTCTGTTTCTACTCCAAGCGAACATGCTGGGGGGATGCTGACAGTCGGAGCAGCAGGTCTTGCATCATGCAGAGCAAGAGGCTGCGCTTCCCCGTGCCCTCCTCCCCAGGGCTGGGCCACCACACCCTCCATCTCCCTTTCCCACTGAAAAAAGGACATTTCCCAACCCAACCAGGTGGGAGTGGGGTTAAATTACAGCCAGCCCGAGGGTTGGTTTTTTTGGTTGGTTTGGGGTTTTTTTGGAGAAGGGGTGGTCTGAGGGTGGTCTGCTCCCTGATGCTGGAGGGCACCAGCCCGGCTGGAAGTGGGCAGAGATGTAACTAGCCCCGGTTCTTGGTTCCTGGGTTGTTAAAGATGCCGACAGCTGTTGGCCGTGTCCTTTTTAACCCAGATCTGGATCTGATGGGCAGCTGGGGGAGATCTCAGCTGGCCCTGTGGCTGGAGGGAGATGGACGTGAGGCGAGCACCACAACATGGAAGGGAAAGTATGGTGCATCACTGCCAGACATCCATAGGGTTTTCCTGGCTGTAAATAGGAGCCAAGAGGAATGCTGGTGGCTCCTCAACTCGTGGGCAGAGGCAAGGTTTATCTTCCTTCATTCCACCTAACTGGTAGATGGTCCAGTTACCCCTAACGATGTCTTTGCTAATTTAATCCCTCCACAGTGGCTGCCTTGCTGGCACGCTAGCGGGCGGAAGGGCAGATGCCGGCAGGACACAGGGGGACGTCCCCTGTGTGTCCCCAGGGAGCAGCATCCCTCAAACACACAGTCACTGTTTCAGCCACCGGCCCCATCGCGTTATCCAGGCTGCGGGAGGGCACGAGTTACAACCAGGGGTTGAGCAGGAGAATTTATTTTTTATTTGCTTTACTAAAATAAAATATATTGGGTAACGCTGAGGCATGACAGAGCCACCCTGGCACAATTTGGGTGGCATTGCCCAAGCGTCCCATGCTGGGGGGGCTGAAGCTGATGGGATTACAGAGGCTCTACCTCAGCCAGAGCTTTTCCTCTGCACTTTGCTTTTGGGAGCAGAGCTGGCTGCTGCAGGGAAAGGTTTTGCACAAGTCGTGTTTCATACATCAGGCTGGGAGGAACTGGGACAGGGCAGCAAGTACAGTTCCGGGTGGGAATTGGGAAACCGGGCAGAGAATCTTCACGGGCGTGATGGAACTGAGGTGGAAAGGGTGAGATGGCGCCAATGTCCAGGGCAAGGATGTAGATAACAAAGTGGTGCCTTGTAGGAGAAGCTGGCCTGGGGGTTGTTTCAAAGAAAGCCAGTGAGAAGCTGGCTAAATGAAAAAAAATCTGTAGTGAGAAACTCACTGCCGTGCTCGGTTGGATCTTGTCGGGGATGCTCTGAACTGTGTTGCACAATGCTTCCGCTGGGATTGATCCTCCTCTTTCAATATGCACCCGGGACGAAGATGCATTTGATGTCACCAAGTCCCCCGGTGGGATTAGCCCCACTGAGAGCAGAAGCACGCACCTTCCTGTGATGGAGCAGCAAGAAAATCAAACTGGGAAGATTGTATCTCCACAGGGTGTGTTTGCAGCCCCGGGAGGACGGAAGGATCCGGCCGAGGTCATCATTTCCTTGCCCTGATGGGAGGAGCCTGCTGGTGTGAAAATAAATGGGTGCCGAGGAGGTAAAGGTTTCATCCTGGAGCAACGAGGGTGCTGGAGAATGAAGAGCAGGAGATCCTTGAAGGGAGGCTGGCTCCATCATGCTGCCAGGGAGGGTCTCCAGGCTGCGGGATCTGCAGGATCCTGATCCATCCCCTGGACCTTCCCCTGCCCTGAGGCCTTGGTGTGGAATGGCTGGAGGCTGAGCACTTTTGAAGAGGTCCCTGCTGCCGCATTTTGCTTTGCCTTTCCCTGGGCCACTGCTGGGAGCCGCTGGTGGATGCAGGGGAAATACTTGTGCCGTGGTGGTGCTTTTAGCACAGGGTTCAACCAGCTGTGGTGTACCTGCGCTGGTGCGATGAGCTTATGCAGACACCAAGGGTGACACTGGGCTGGAAGCAAACAACCTTTCCTGCTCCTTTCCATGCTCACAAGGATCCCTGTCCTGTGCTGTACGCTGTAAACACCCAGGCGCTGCAGTGGCAGAGGGATTTGGGTGCAAATCAGACCCAAGTCCTTGCTGTCTGGGGCCGTGTCCCCCAGGGATCCGTGGTACAGCAGGATCCCGCCTGGGCTCTGGCTCTCCGCTGGCTGTGGCCATAGGCTTGGTCCCGAGCACGTGTGTGTCACAAAACGGTCTGGCTTTTTGGCGAGGGTCGGTGTCGCCCAGGGCACACCCAGCATTCTGGCTCTCCACAGCCTCGCTGCGCTCCCGGCGCGGTGGCTGCTGCTGCAGCTGCTCGTCAGAGGGGCTATTTGGGTGCTGGGAGGGATGGTGCCCGCAGCAGGGATGCTGGCCAGGTCCTGGCTGGCTCTGGAGAGCCCGCGGGGATCTGACGTGCAGGATAATCTCAAAAGCCCTTCTCTGTGCAACTTGGCTTGATGCCGCCAGTTTTGTCCCTGGTTATTTTGGGACCGGAGCGGAGCAGCTCCCTGGCACGTATACCTGGGGCTTGGCTGCGGCTTTTGGCAGGAGCAGCCTCGGGAGGGACCCTGGGCGCAGTGGCAGGCGATGAGCCATGTGGGTCAGACCAGGGACGTTTCCCTCCTGCATTCCACCGTGGGCTGCCCGTGTCCGATGCCTTCCCCGTGGTGGGTGCCGTGGCTCCCAGCTGGGCTGGTCGGGGAGCCAGCTGAGCAAATGCAGGGGGTAGGAGACACGTGGGAGGATGAGGAGGGAGGTGTCATTTTCATGTTCCTGCCCTGTGTTTTAAGCCCTCCTGTGATGAGGAGGGGTGGCAAGGGGGTGTAAATTATAGAAGGACTTGCCTAGATCCAGGTGTAGCCCTGGCCGTGCCGTGGGCTTTGCAATATCGCCTTGATGTGTGTGCTTGGCAGGGACAGGATGGGGTGACGGTCCCTTCTGTGTCCCTCCGTGCCTCCGCGTGGCTCCAGTTAATCCACGCAGGCAGGCGAGACAGGATCTGAATAGTCGCTTAAGGAGATAAAGAGCAGATGAAGTGCCCAAGTAACGAGATACTGGTGTAATCTGTACGCGAGATGTCCCAAGCTGCAAGGCTGCCCTTCCTCCCAAAGTCTGTGAAGTGCCGGGAAGTCTCGCTGGGACAGGGATGTGGATGTGCTGTGGGTCCCAGGATGTGCCAGGGCTTCACACACCCGGCGCTGCCACGGCCAGAGGTCGGAGGGGGATGCCTGGTCCTATGCGGCTGTAAAGGCAACTGCTGCTGGCAGGGAAGGTCTCCTGGGCTCATGCAGGGCAGGATGAGGCCCGGCATGGGAGGGAGCGAAGCTAGGTTGGCAAGAAGCTGGTTTTTGGCAGACTCTGACGGCCGGGAGAGGTAATGTCCTGGGCTCGGTAGGTCGGGAGCACAGTGTTAGCGGTGCCCTTCGAGCCCGCCCAGGAGCTGGGGTCTGGCTGGCAGCTTCCACCCTTGAAGCGGTTTGATTTTTTGTTAACGGCAATTAACATCTTGCCTTTTCCACAAAGCTTTTGCAAGAGCTGGTTTCCAAACCTTGTTGGTATTTCTTCCTTCCCATCTCTCAGCTGGGCAGGAGCGAGGCAGGGAGCCCCAGCGAGCTGGTGCGGGTGGTGGAGGGAAAGCAAGGGCAGGCTTGCGGCAGGGCACGGGGTTTTCGGTTTTGATGACTGACTGCAAATTGCCAGAGCCTCAGCTGGGGGATGGTGTCACCTCTGCGACCTGGCTGTCCTTGCAGTGGCCAGGAGCAGGGTGCTGGCGGCGCTTTCCCCTGCAAAACTCCCTCGCCAAACCCCGGGTGTCTCAAGGCACCAAAGGGATCGTGGCGTGAAAAAGCCTCGAGTAGGAAACGGGTCACACAAAACGCCCTTTCTGCTGGTAAGAGCCTTGTGTGGTGTTCGCTGCAGCAGGCTGAAACCAGCGTTTTCCCAACAGCTGCTGGGGTTCCTGTCCCTGGGCTGGTCCAGTCTCAAATGTAACCAGGCAGAGCCAGCCTCGGAGCTCAGCACCACTCCTGGCGGTGGGATTGCTGCGGGGGGGGAACGGGCTTGCTCCAGTCACCCGGTGTCAAGGTCAATTTTTATGCCTTAAAGATGCTTTTTCCTCAATCTATGTATTAACATATTAATATCCTATTATTAGCTTATCAAAAATCAGGGCTGGCCCCATCCTGCCCCCACCCCCCTCCCTGAAATGATGGGGCTTAAGCAAGCTTATGTTTGAGGGCAAATGAAAGCAACAATTTGTAACTCCAAAAAATAATGTTTACAGAGCCTAGGGTGGGCACGGGTTCTGCCCCCTGCTGACCCCCATGGATTCGTTAATTAAGAGTTTAAAGGCTTCCAGGTGCCTCAGTGGTTTGGGAGCTGGGCAAGAAGCCCGCGGGCGAGGGCTGGGTGCAGCCCTCCACATCCTCTTACATCCCGTGTTGCCATCGTTCTTTGGGTGAAAATTCAGCTGGGCTTGGCACATTTCGGAGCCGGGGGGCTCTCCTTGTTTCTCCTCCTCCACAGCTTGGCCGGTCCCCTTACGCCTTGCAGTGCAGAGCATCTGACATGCAAGGAGTTTGCAAGGCCTCAGCCTCCCTATGCACCCATCCTGCCCCATGGCTGGGGGAGTTGTGCTGCTCATGTCCTCGTCCCTCGCTGAGGTTTGTGACTGTGGGTTAATCCACCCAAATCCTGCTGGGCTGAGCCCGTGCCGGGCAGGCCACAGCCGCCCGGGAGCTGCCCTGTTGTTTGCTGCTGTAATCTGTTTTGCAAAGGCAGCCCCTGATGCTGTTTTTTTCCAATTAGGCCCTGGGAGATGATTCTGGTGAGGCAGCGGCTGGGCTAATTTACCAGGCAGACATTTCATTGAATTAGCCCGTGAGCTGCAGAGCAAAACCAGGAGAGCAGAGCCCTGGCTGGGGCAGGACTCACCAGCGAGGTTCGGCGTGATGCTGACGGCAAAGAGCCGTGCTGTGCCCAGCCTAGAACCCGCTCCCCAGCTCTGGTGTTGGTGCCTGGCCCTGGTCGGATGGTGGGGCTGAGCTGGGGGCTGGTGGGACGCGCAGGGTGAGGAAGGACGGGAGTTTCTCAGCTGGGCTGAGAGTGCTGGCAGCTGGCAAAATCCTCACCGCCGACTTGCAAACCGTGCAAATCTGCTATGGACGTCATTGGAGGAGAATAAATATAGAAGCCTGAGATGCTACCCGTTCCCAGAGTCACTTTTCAGGCCGTAACTTTGCGCTGGGAGGCAACATCAATTAAAGAAAATGTATCTCTGCAGCAAGCAGTTTTGCACGCCTGCCCGGAGGAGTTCGATACAGCTGGGGACCCTCCCTCCATTGGGGACAGCGTGACACCGCTGCCTAGCATCTCGGATCGCTTCCCGAAAGCCAGGGAGGGGCAGGGAGGGCAATACAGCCCCACTCTTATAAATCCTGATTTTATTCAGCAACAGTTTATGTGCCAGAGTGTCCCCACGCCCACCCTTGGGCTGTAGCCCCCTCTCCCGAGCCGCCCAGGAGCAGGTGAGCGCCGAGGCATCTGCTCAGCGTGGGGTATCTAAATATTTAAACATCTCTCAACTCCCTTTTTAAGCTAGAAGGAGACACGGGGCTGTGCCCCGGGGAGTTCAGCTTGTGCGTCCCCCCCACGATGCCCCTGCATCCACCCCGTCCCGCTGCAGGAGCCGCGGGGCAAGGCTCACAGTGCGGGATGGGGTGGTGGGACCGTGCGGTGCCCGAGCCTGGGGGAGCTGAGCCAGGGGAGCCCAAAATGCCCATTTCCCGGCAGGTTTGGATGTGCTTGGGGAGGGCAGCTGGAAAATGGATGCGGACAGACCCCCAGCAGCAGCGGTGTGGCTGCTGGGGCCATTGCACGGCCCGTGCGAGGGCTGTAAAAGGCTGTTGCAGTTGTCCTGCCCATTTCTGGGCACATTTACCTTCTAGTTGCCAAGTCCACAATTAGTCCTGAGTCTGGGGCTCTTGGTCCTTCCCAGGGAGGTGTTCCATTCCCTTCTGTGTGCCTACAGAAGGGAGCTGTGGGTTAGAGAGGGCTGTTTTATAGGCACAAATGAGCTGCTAGGCTGCTGGTGAGCAGGATTCAGGGAGGGGAAGGGTAGAAAGTTCCTTCTCTCTGAAAGCATCACCTCCAAAGAGGTAGGGAAAGGCAGCGCTTCACTTCTGGTTTGTTTTAATTTTTTTTTTTTTTTTTTTTTTCATTTTAACATTCACTGTTTTAATAAGGAAGAGCGCGGCTCCTGAGCAGAGCCGGTGAAAGACTGGTCCCAGCAGCCCCAGGGATGGGAATACCGGAGATGGGGCACGTGCAAGCGCAGCCGCCCACCAGGCAGCACCAGCCAGACACGTGGCTCTTGGAGGTGACCAAAGGGTCCCCAGGGCCGGTCCCTCCCTGCCCAGGGTCGTTTTCTGAGGCCGCCTGCTCGCTCCAAACCTCTGGCTAATTGGATGCTGCTCTCCGAGCTCTAAATCAAATCACGGCTCCCATGAAATGAAGTTTTCTGGATGCGAACGGCCGCCTGCATCATCCATCACTGCCCAGCTCACGGCACGTCCCTCTCGGGGGGTCGGGGAAGATCAACATTTGCTTTCTCCAGCCACCCACGGTCAGCCTCTCCCCATTAAGGGTGGCAGCTGGGGGGGTGAGAACCCCACCAAAGGCTGCCTCGTGTGCCCCCCCACCCCACCCCCAGCGCCCCTCGCTCCTGGCAGTGTTTCAGTGCAGTTGGGTGGCGGGCACAGGAGCCGAGCGTGTCGGTCTCTGTTATTAGCTTTGTGTCGGGTCCCCTGATGGATGGAGATATTAGCTGGGTTATGGTCCTATTGATTTCTCAGGCAGGGTTTTTTTTTTTCCCCTTTGTTTCGTGGGCGAGGGAGGCTCGAGGAAGAAATCCAATGCGTGCCTGCCTTTTGGCTTCGTACAGGAACTTTCCAAGAGCTGAAAATCAATTTTCAGCAGGCAGGGTCCTGCAGATCACCGCAGCGGAGTGAGGAGGGGGGGTGGGTTTGGGGGGAACCCCCACGGTGCCTGCCGGCAGCGAGGGGCCGGGGCAGAGTTGGGCAGGTCTCGTCTGGAAGCTGCCACCTCTCTCTGTCAATTAGGGCCACGTGGCAAGCAGGTAATTAGATCTCCTCGGCTGCAACCGGCTGGCACTTCGGCCCTATCAATTAGCCTTGCTCTGGACGAGGCACAGAGGGACGCGGGGGCCAGTAATGAAATGTGGTTGTGCCAGGCATTGCTGGAGGGTGAGGGTGATGGGTGCCCCCACTTCTTGGGTGCAGGTCTCTTGCTTTTGCTGAAATTGCAGGTTTCAGGCGTGGGATCATCCTTTCCTGGCGGTCTGGCTTTACCCACCTTTGCAGCACCCACCTTTCCTGCCAGTCTCCCTAAAAAAGTGATTTATTTACCCCCGCTGTAGGGACAGAGGTGTCATCGGCAGGGATGGGGACACTGGGTGGCCCCCTTGGGCAGGGGAGACAAGCTGACAGTGATGGATTTTTCTCCTTGTCTTCCCTCTCAGGGCCGCCGGCATCTCCCTGTGGCCATGCAGTGCTGCCTGTCCTGCCTGGCCACCCCAGGGCCAGCGTGACCTTGACACCCTGCCTGTCCTTTTCTGGGTAGGTGCCTGGGGGTGGCGGGGGTGCCTGGGGGGGTCCCTAGGGCTTGCCTGCCCCAGAAGGGATGGAGGGCCAGAGCTCCTTTCCCAGCGGCACCTCAAACACTGGCTGCTTGCGCGATGATGCATCCGCCTCCCCCATAATTAATCTTAAAGAGGAAAAGTCCAAGTGCTGACTAAGCCAGGCCTTCGCCCTGTGAAGCTGCGTGATTCACGAGCTGCTGTTGGTAGCACAGCCTTGGCCAGCAGAGCGTTCCTCTGAGCTTGGAAAACTTCTCCCTTCCCTGCTCCAAATTAAAGAAAATAATCGTAATTATAACAATAATACTAATTGCCATCATCATCACATCAGCGTCAGCATCTGCAGGACCTAAAATGCTTTTTGCACTGTGCAGGCTGCCAGGGGCGCAGGCACACGCTGAGCCCCATCCCCACAGGACACGAAGCAGGGCTTCCCGCCGGTCCCGAATGGAGGCAGATTCTCGGGAAGCAGGGAAACGCGGGTGGGTGCAAGGGGTGCTGTCGGGCCACAGCTGACCTCTCCCTCCGCTTCTTCCAGGTCCAACGCCTCCGTCACTGAACGTAAGTAGCCCCCCAGTCCCATGGCAGCGGGGGAGCGGTGGGGGATGCTCGGCTTGTGCCAAGCTGACGTTAGATGCGTCGGTGCCCAGCAGGCGCCCAGCAGGGTGCATGTTTGGGGCTCAGACTGCCAGAGTTGTGGAGTTCAAAGGCTCCCCTTTGGCTTTTCCTGGTGGGAACCCAGGTTTGCTTCTGCGTTTTGAAGCAGAGGCTGTATTTTCCGCTGGGATGGTGGAAGTCGGCCCTTTTTGCTCAGCAGGGGGGAGGGCTGAGGGGGACACTGCAGGGTGGTTCCCAAAGACCCCAAGCCAGAGACAACGATGGCGGCGAGGGGACGTGATGCTGCGTCACAGGTGTCCTTGCACTAAGAGGAGAAGAATGATGCTGGGTGCTAGTTTTCCAATTGGGGAGGGAGGAACAGGGATGCAGTATTTTGAGATGCTTCATGAGCATCTTGCCTGTGATACGATGACGAAGCCACGCCAGGTGCTTTTGACGTCCTGGGGTGACGTGTGTGGCCCTGCCTTTCAGAGTTTGATGGAGAATCGGTCGGATGACAGCGGGAACTGTTGTTATCACCGGGGGAATCCTAGCGACGGTGATCCTACTGTGCATCATTGCCGTGCTCTGCTACTGTAGGCTACAGGTGAGCGCCGCAGCTGTCTGTCCCCTGTCTGGCCACGGACCCCAGCAGCGTGGCAGCTCCTCAGGCTCCTGCTGCAGGAGGGGTCTCGAAGGGGAGTTCTTGTCTGTCTGTGGTGGGCAGGGAGTTGAAACCCCCTTTCCCCCAAGGTGCTGCAGTTATGTCCTTTCCTCCTCCGGGCCCAGGGTGTTCCCCTAAGGCTTCTGAGTCTCTGCAGTGCTTGGTAATTGAGGTGTAGGCTTGGCTGGCTTTGCGATACCAGATGGAGATTTTTATGTTTTATTCCACCACCACCACCACCACCACCACCCCCACCCTGTAAATTAAACGAGGAGGCTTTCAACAACAGCTAGCTACAACCTCCTGCTTTTTAAAAGTTAATGTGAAGTCTGTGCCATGCAGCAGTGCCTGTGTGATGAAAAGCACAGCGGTTACTCGGAGGAGTCTCTAACTGGCACGGGAAAACCTCCTCTCCACTCCCAGCGAGGTTTGCAAGGGGAAGGTGGGTTCCCCAGCAGCACGCTGGGATCCAGGCTTTGTCTGGCTTCTGGTGCTTTGCAGGACCTGGGTTCTGATGGAGCAGAGCAGCCAGGAGCTGGCGGAGGGCTTCTCTGGCAGGGGGACGAGGGGAGCGGGGAGGGGGCAGGGCTGGCTGTGAAGGCAAATCTGCCCGCCAGCTGCTCCGCTTCCCCTCACACAGCCCCGTCCCTTCCCTGCAGTACTACTGCTGCAAGAAAGATGACTCCGCTGAGGAAGAGGAGGAGGAGGAGGAGGAAGAGGAAGAGCCCGACCTTCCCACACACTCGCACCTCGGCATGTGCAACGCCTGCAGCTCCCGCATGGTGGACGGCCAGGGCAGCCCCGCGCCCCCCCTCAGCGAGCTCAACCACCACGGGGCTCACAACTACTGCCCGACCTGCTCCCCCTACGGCTCCCCCTTTTACATCCAGACTCCTGACATGGTGCGCAACGGGGGCGAGAGGGTCACCTACGCCCCCGCGTGCTACAAGGAGATGGGGCCGCCCATCAACATGGCCACCCTGCAAAGCTACCCGGTGAGCCGCCACGGCCTCCTCCGCGAGAGCTTCCCGAACCCGCGGGCTATCAGCACGGAGGTGTAGTCACCATTGCCACTAGCACAGGGTGTC
Organism: Falco cherrug; assembly: GCF_023634085.1. Classification (NCBI taxonomy): domain Eukaryota; kingdom Metazoa; phylum Chordata; class Aves; order Falconiformes; family Falconidae; genus Falco; species Falco cherrug. The sequence continues at coordinate 6,809,123 of NC_073708.1, forward strand.
CCCAGCCGGCGCATGCTCGAGGGACAGGGCTTTTCACTTGTCTTTTTTTTGGGGGGGGGGGCTCCTGCAGAGAGGACCCCATAAGCCCAGCCTGAGACCAGCACGGTCCTCCTGCTGAACTGCCCGGCACGGCTAAGCTGTACGGGCGAGAAGATGAGAGAGACCTCAAAGGGCGACGTTAAACCGGCCACCTCCGAACCCATCGTAAGTGTCATTATTATTCTACTCTATCTCCTGAAGGGACTTGTCTAACGAGGGCTATGTACAGTACAACCTAATTTAATTACCCCCAGCTTCCCGAGCCCAGAGGGAGGCCTTTGGGGTCCCCACGCGGCCACCTGAGGCGATGCCCGCGCCTCCGGCACACGGGCGATGCGTGACCACCCACCAGCCGCTGCCCTGGCAAATCCCGCTGCTGAGCTGGGACCGGCAGCGCTCCTCAGCCATGGGAAAGCAAAGAAGGGAAGATGCGGATCGTCCTGTTCCCCTCGTACCGTGTTCGTAGCCGCTAGCCGTTAGCTGTTCTGTTTAAGCTAGGACACCGTCTGCCACCTGCTTCGGCCTTCGCACATGCTGAAGAAGTTCAGGACGTGAGTTTAGATCACTTCTGGGGGAGGCAAAGCTGCTCCCAAAACCGCTCACCCACGCAAACAGGCACAGGCTGATCCTTCTGCAGCCGAAGCCCCCACCTCTTCTACTCTTCACAAGCTTTCTTAGGAGCGATTTTAACTTGGACCCGTAAAAATGGCAAGATTTCACCTACGGGAAGAACGACATCCCTAAAGAACTGCAGTTTGGGTCACCTTCAGCTTGCAAAGCCCTACCCGGGCAGCCAGAGGAAGGTTGGCTTTAGGACGGCTTTTGCTTTCAACAGCAACAGCAGAGACCACCGGGTCCTGTCTCCTCCTCGGCAGGGCCCGTGACCTCCCATGGGAGAATGATGCTCAGGTGGTTGGGGTCCCCCCCTCTTTGCCTTTTGGAAGACAAGGGTGCAAGACCCAAACCTGGGTTGACCGGCTCTGCAGCTGCTAATGACAGCCAGTGACTCTGCCTTCTGCAAAAATGAATGTGGGAAAGTTCCTTCTTCCTCCATAAATCAAATTAGGTGAAAAATTACTAAAAGGACATCATCATTCACAGGCACTTCCATAGCAACCGGTGCAGGACCGCTCAGCTGAGTGCTTCCCATTCATGGCAGGGAAGAGGGACCCGGCCAGCACCCATCCCCGCAGCCCTGTGGATGCTGTTGGAGGCAATGGCAGGTGACGTTTGCCATGCCTTTGCGATGTAGGGTATGACTGCTCAGAAATGCGAGTGGTGGGGTTTTGTTTTATCACCACTGCTATTTAGAAATCATCCTGCTGCTCACGGAAGGATCTGGACTTAACCTCCCCCATTCACGCACAGAAAAAGTAGGTTTCAGCATAGAGGCGCACGAGCCTCAAGCATCTACGTTATCGGGCAAAAGGCTAATGTACACTTCGGACCTGCTCATGCCTTGGCACCTCTGCTGAAACTACGCAAAGAAAAGGAGCCAGACAAACGCCAAACGTGGTGATGGTCCTTGTAACCAAACACCTTGCCCCAGCCTGCATTTTACACAGCCTTTTGAGCAAACATTACGCACCATCTACCCCACCTCTGGCCCAGAAAGACATTGTATTTCCATTATCCTGAGACTTAGTCTAGCTGCATCACTTTGAGAGTCTCCTTCCATTCTCCAAATAGTGATTGCAGCTTTTAAATGTCCTCTCACATTAAGGGCAGGCAGGAGGGAAGATGACAGTTAGCAGCAGCAAAGCTCTCTGGATCCCACTGGCCGACAGTCCGTAGCTCCTACTGCTTCCCATCCAGCCCTTACTCCTCCCTGAAAATATTGTAACTGGAACAAAAATCTTGTCTAACTCAGTAAATCCCGTCCTTTCCCACTAGAACATCTGCTCAGCTAGGTCTCATCCTGCTGGGAGCCACGAGAAGTTAATGCCTCGGCGCGATCTGCAGGCTGCTGCCCGCACTGCTCTGCCAGACGGCCCTGCGATGCCATCCCCTCAAAGGGCACAGAGCCAGCTCACGGGCACCGCGGCTCCCGGCATCCAGCTCTACCTCTTGGCACGTAGCAAGGCTTCCCACCACAACGGCAGCACATGCCAGGCCATGACCTCCGGAGGGTGGGAATAACACAGGGGGCTTTTGCTTCTGTGGCTCACCCTTCTGGTGAAAGGAAGGCCACGGTATCGTCATCTTCATCACGTGCAAATTACGTGTGACCTGTCGCTGGCTAATGAGGTGCCAAGGCTGGCCAGGCAGTTCCAGAGTAGCTGGCTGGCCAGGACAAGGGTTTGCCTCATGGCCAACACAATGCCCTGGGTCTGGCACGGCTACAGAGAAACGGCAGAGTCTGAGAGGGCTGGAAACACGGGACGTGCAAGCATGGGTTAGAAGGCTTGGGGGATGGCGGTGGAACAGGACGCGGTAGGGGCAGGGATCCCAGATTTTTTCCACTTCAGGTTTCTCCTGTTACTATTCTCTGTCTTTGTTGCTCAGCTGTGGGTCCAAATTCAATGTCAGAAATAAATGAGGACTTTGAAATACAAAACAGGAGTGGTTTCTGTTCTTTGGCAGGCAACACAAAATGGGGTTTATCCGGCGCTGCCTGGAAGCTGTACTGGCACAAGGACTTTTCCTCCCCAACCCCCCTGCTCCTACTTCTGTTCCTCTTGTGTCCCTCCTCCTTTGCCTCTGGCCTAGGTACATGCATCCCCAAACCCCAATTTTATAGTTTAGTTCTTTATTGCGACACAGAATTTTTTGGTGTTTTGGAAATCGCCCTTGTAGTAGCAAAATCTGCAGGGCAGGGCAGAGAGACAGCTGCTGTCGTCTGCACACCACCACCTCCAACTAGAGCTCTTCAGAGATGATGGCAGCAGAAACAGGCTTTCCCAACTCACTTCTCAGTAGCTTTCTAGGAACTGATGGTTTGTCTTGTGTAAAATCCTCTTGGTGAAGAGGGAACAGTGATGACCAAGTCCTAGGACTCCTTCCTCGCTGAGCAGGCTGGTCTACAGGGACTGGCTCCACAGCCAAGCCAAGTGGGGTGGCTTCAAGTGGTAAAGTCTGGCTCGAGAAGGCTCTTGCCCCTGAACTTGGGAGGGAATTACGGCACGGCAGCAGTCAGGGTGACTTGAGCCGACATGACCAGCAGCAAGCCTTCCTGTAGTACCAGTGAGAGCACAGCTTTACTTTTAGCACCAGCACGCAGTTGGCCGTCGCTTTGTCTTCACAGTCTTCTTCTGGGGAACAGAAGCATCCATGGAAGGGGTTAAAAAGGACACGTGCTTCCCCAGCAGGTAGCTGGGCAGAGCAAAGGGCTCCCAAGGGCTCCTCTCCCTCCCTGCCCGTCCAGGCTCACCTGGTGCCTCTGTGGGGCACGGCTGGAGCTGGCACGTCTGCCTGGCTTCTGGCTTGGAAGTGGGGTCACAGCCCTGAGCCAGCGCTTCCCCCTGGTAACACTTCACCTCACGCAGCCGCACGCCAGTGCCACACGTCTTGCTGCACTATCAGCATCGAGAGAGAGAGAGAAAGGGATCATGAGAAGCTTTTTTAAAAATTCTTCTATAGTTCCCAAGTTCTTTCCTCCAGTGAGGCCTCCCAGTCCCTGCTTTGGAGATTCTTGAGAAGGTCTGGGTCAAATCGCACACTGATCTCAAACTTGTGGTCTTTTTATTGCTGGAGCAGAGCCTCCACGAGCTGGGGGTTGGGGCAGAGCAAGGGAGCATTTCATCTCTTCAGTGCAACTCGGAATTGTTTTTGCTTTGAGTGCTGATGCTGTGACAGAAGATGCAAAAAATGGCTGCTGCGAGCCAGGCCCAGCTTCCCCTGTCCTCCCACTCCCTAAATGCTCTCCGGTTAAAACCAAAGGAAAGCAGGGAAAGACAGAACATTGACTCCTGGCAGAGGAGGGGACAGGGCTGTATCCTGTAGGCCTGCAGTGTGGTGGGTGCTCTCGCTTGAAGCACTAATCCACATGCTATAAGGATTTTTCTAGCTTGTGTGTGCCAGTTCCTCCACCTGCTGCCTGGTCTGCAGAAGAGCAGAGCTCGTGGTCCCATCCAGACCTAACAAAGCCCTCAGCAGAACAGGCTGCTAGAAAGCCTCAGGTCCACCAACTCTACCAAGCAGGATTATGAGACCTCCTCTCTCCATTCCCCACCACTCCAAGCCCTACCTGAGACCAGGAGGTAGTGAACCATGTTGAACATGGCCTCCTGAAACAGGCAGCTTGTTCCTCAGGTTTCTGAGAGGCTTCACAGCGCTTCTCGGGGTACTCCCTGTACACACCATTCTCCAGGCCCGCACACAAGACGACCCGGGTCTTCATCCCTCGCCCACAGCTGGCATCACACTGGAAAGAGAACATAACAGCCAGGTAACAAACGATGCTCATCAGCTGCAGAGCTTCAAGTAAGATGGCATCCTGCTCACAAGCAAGCTGCTTAATGCCTGTGCTAGCATCAGCCTAACAGAGGCAGTGCTGCCCAGGTTACAGGAGCAATGAGTGTCTGCAAAGGAGCTGAAGTTCTTCGGGAGCAGGGACAGAAGATGGTAATTAGTGTTTAGCCAGCACCAAGGATGCTGAATTCACCTTGGCTGGCCTTGAGAGCAGCTACCACAAGGGACCTGGAGCAGCCAAAGTAAGACTACAAGAAGCTGTTTCTGTCTTATTTTATGTGTTATCTATGTTCTCAAAAACTACGTAGTATATCTACGTAGCAACCTACATCTCGGAGTACTGACAAACTGGTGGGCCCAAGGGGACCAAACTGGTGCACTGCAGGTGATTTGCATGGACGAGCACTGCTGAGCTCAGAGCTACGTGGGCTTAGCTGGGAGGACCCAGTCTCTCAGGACACCACCAAGAGAAGCAGCAGGAGGCAGGATCTGATTCTAGCTCAGCTCTGCTTCCTAATGTCCACAAAGGCAATTGACAGTTTGAGATTTCACTGCTTTGTACCCTTCTTCACCACGGCAGGGCCGGCACAGCTGGCTTGCATCCACCCTTAGTCATCCTGTGAACTCAGAGCTGATCAGCTGAGAGAACACAGCCAAGGCAAAGAAGCTGGCACACGTAAAGGTGGAGAGCTCAGCTGCTCTTTCAGAGTTCAGGTGAGTTTAATAGCCTGCACACAGCTGAAAAACTGCACTGCAGTGTTGTGTGTGACCCACACCACAGGCCAGAGCAGGAGAAGTTTATGGAACTGCCATAGGTCCCCAGGTTTAACCCCAGTGCTGGAAGGAGACTCAGCTGAATGTAGTCAACAGCTATAAAGGGTAGTACACTGAAAACAGAGGTTTAGCTATGGTTAGAGAGGAGAGGGCTTGGCTGGTTTTCTAAGGAACCTTCTTCCTTAGCGCTTTGTGAATCCATAGTTTGCTGAAGACTTTGAAGACAAAGCCCAAGCCCCACAACTGACTGGATGCTTTCTTCTGGGTGCTCTGGGATTTGGATCAGCTTCTATCTGGAAGCCTAAAGCCTCTAGGCCTTGAGCAGCGGAAGGAGAGTAAGCAGGCTGGCAGAGACTGTTTGGTAGAGCAGGGTACCTGGACCACGTTCGCTGGACTCCAAGTCCTGAGGCAAGTATACAGTTATGGGCTGGATGTGACTTCCAGGGCAGGGATCTGGGCTGTTGGTTCAGGTTTACCTCCAGCTATTATTTATTAGAAATTAAGCTGGTTTTGCTGAGTCTTTCCCTTTAACAGTGGGACCGAAACCTTGCAAGGGGTGAGTGCAGGTTCTGGACAAAGAGCTCTGCTGAGGTGTCTGTAGCTGCCAGCTGGGAGCCAGAGGTGGGACAGGAGGATGGTTTCCTTGGGACATTGGTGCCCTCCCACGGACGTCCCTGGGAAGGCAGCAAATGCCACAAACTTCGAGGTGACCTCCAGGGTATGGGCAGACAAGTGTGGGTATTCGTTACTCCATCCCCCTTTCTAAAAGGAGCTAGGACCGGGGTACAGCTCCGTGGCTGGAGGCTGCACCATACAACCTTGCTCTGTCAGGACAGCGAGGCTCCCACCATCTCCAGTGGGATGTAGGGTAGGAAGGAGGGCTGAGAACACAGCGCTGGGCTTGGCTTTACCTGGTCCCACTCTTGCTCCACCCAGTGTGCGGGGCAGTTCTTGTCTCCACAGGGATGGACAGCCAGGGGCTTGGTGGCTGGGTCACACTGCGAGTTGGAGATCACCTTGCCCTCCAGGTTGCGACACGCGATGAAGCGGCTCATGCGTCCTTCACCACACGAACCTGAGCACTTGGAGGAATAAAGGGCTTTTAGACAATCAGAAAGGAGGAAGGCAGAGGACTCGGAATCAGTGGTGCTCGAAGACCTGAATCCAGAGCCTAAATCTGCCAGTGGGACCGATACTGGACCCCAGGGGTCTTTAGAGATACATTTGGTCAGGGACTTGCAGGTGCCCTGAGCTTCCCAGGTTGTTGAATGGAGCTCAGCTCACAGCTAACCAAAATTTACAGTACAGAGAAGCAAAAATAGAGATTATTCCAGTTTCTTTAGCTTAGCCTCTGCCAGAAGAAAATCAAAAGAGAGCACCAACATGACCGCTCATCTGCTCCCTCGGGCCAGCCTTGCACCCTGGCACTGGGCGCAAGGAGCAGCAGACCCCCTGGACTCACCGGGCCCCAGTCTGAAGCAGTCCAGCGGCGGTCGCAGGGTGGGCCTGTGCACGCCTTCTCACCGCTGGGCTTCTGCGACTCATCACAGAGCGGTGCTTCCACCGAGCAGCGCACCTCCCGCTTCATCGTCCCTTGCGTGCCACACCGGGCCGAGCACTGCAATGGGCATCCAGAGTCAGCGCTGGGGCTCGGAAGCCGAGAACAACGGGGACAAGCAAAGACGAGGGAGGCAGCTATGCCTCCTCCTGTTTTCCTCCTGCTGCACTAGGGAAAAGGGGAAAGGCCCCAGCAGGGACAGAAATAGGCGGGTCTGTCTCTGCTGCTTATTTACTTTGGGTCCTAGAGCTCCAGTGCTCTAAGATGCTGATGCCTGGACTACTGTTCAAAGTCACTGGGCCACTAGCCTAGTCCCAAGCAGGCTGTGGAAAGTCAATAAAAGGGATTCAGACTGGGGTTTAGGTTCTCTATCTCCACGCCACTGTTTTCCCATTCACCCTTTGTTAGCACCACACAGCCATCTAGATCCTCTGGAAGGAGGCAAAGCCTCTCACTGGCAGGGCTTTCATTTGGTCAATGTCCTGCTTGGGAGGTGACCTTAGAGAAAACGTTTTGCAATGGCCTTTGTCTGCTGAGCAGTGCCAGAACGGGGGAACCGTGGGTAAAGGCGGTCCCTGTTTCACCAGGATGCAGTTGGCCAGGGCCTTTCTTGGCGCCCAACATCTGCCAGCCACCTTCCCCCAGGCCCCAGCCCAGCCCTAGCTGCTTACCTGCATGAGCAAAGCTCCCCTGCTGCCTACCTCAGACCACTCGGAGAGCTCCCACTGGGGCCCACAGGCCTTGTTCTTGCAGGCTTTCTTCTCCATGGGCCTGGCCAACCCAGCTGCCTCACAGAGGTCATCGTAAACGGAGCTGTCAAAGCCTGGAGCCAGCATCTTCCAGCAGCGCACAGTGCGGTACTGATAGCCCTCACCACAGGTTCTGGAGCATTCGCTCCACCGGCTGGTCTCCCACCTCCACGAGCGGTCCCCAGGAGAGAGAAAGCACAAAGGAAAACCCAGGTAAGGGGGACAAGGGACACGGGGTGGCTGGGGAGTGCATGCATGCCTGGGAGTCCCTCATCCAGTAGCTGCTGCTATGAATCTGCTCATCGTGTATATGTCTGTTAAGGCGATGCTGGTCTCGAAAGCAGCTTTGCCCTTAGCAGGCAATTCAGACAGCAAATTCCTTCCACTGTTTTGCTTACAAGGCAATACAGGGGCTTAGCTGTTTAAGTGTATCTTCCAGCCCAGAAATATGTTGTCCCTGTGGACAGCTGATGTCGTTTCCACTCACCTAGGCTGGCAATCTCTCCCTGTGCAAAATTCGTGAGTAGGTTCTGGTCGGGTTAGGGCATCGCAGTAAGTTTCATCCACTTCCACCCCATCGTACCGGACACACATCGCATAGGAGGTACTGATACCTGCTGGGCAATCAAGACCCTCTCTTGGTCAGGCTCCATCCAATCCAAAAGCCTCCTCCCACCATGATTAAATTACTGGAGTGTTCACTACATCTGAAACTCTACCTGCCATTTAAAAAAAAATACCACTATTCTCTCTATCAACCGCCAAAAAGGACCTCACATGGTCAGTCACTTGAAGCCAAACCTACCTGAAGTGCACGTGGAGCTGCATGGGGCATAAGCTGAGACTTTCCACCGATACATGTCAGCCAAGCTGATGTCGTCATGGCCCACGGGGCTCACATCAAACTCATTGCTGTGGAAAAAGAAGGTGGCATGAGCTACATATGAAAAACTGCTGCAGACGTAACATACAGTGAAATTCCTCCTTGCTGACTTTGAAGATAGGAAGAAACCCAGCATTTGTCTATCTCCTCTACCTTGGGCAAGATAGATCACTGACAAACAGAGTGTAAAGCCTTGATCCGCCTCCTGAATTCAACTAGCAAGACCTTGATAGCTATGGATCAGCATCCCTCTGAGAGGAGGCATCATTCATAGTGAGTCTTGTGTATATTATGGTCTCTCAACCATCACGGGTGACCTCAGCCTCAGTTCATACTATCACCTTGAGACATACGATGTTAGGTTGGAAAGGGGAGCTCAAGCAAGGTCCCTCTTAGTATCATATAATGTCGTGGGGAGACTTCACATGTGGCTTGCCAGAAATGTTTAAAAGTTGGCCTTCAGTCTCCTGCCAAATGTTTACTCAAGTTACAGCAGCCTCAGAAGCTTATGTGCCCACAGGAATAGGACAGAAGGGGCATGATGTGGTGGTAAATGTGTGTTTATGACATGCTATGGACTCCTGACCTTTACAATCACATCGGTGTTGACCTCACGGGTCCTTCAGCCCCCATTTAAAAGGAACCCTTAGAGGCAGGGGGACCTGAAATACGTTCTGGGAGCTCAGTGTCAGGCCAGCTGTGACAATCAGTCTTTGGAGTAGAAACCACTGGTCAAGCATCTGCCATGGATAGACACTGGTGAATGGGGACATCAAGAACAGCAGTGAGGCTACCAGAGGACTGGCTTGACCCCCCCCCTCCCCAGCTAACCAATGCTCCTGTTTTGCCCAGGAAATCAAGTGCCACCTTTCAGTGCCAGGGGCTTGCAGAGGCTCTGCCTGGCTGATGTCCGCGGTTGGGCTGGCACCTAGCAGAGGGCTCTCCACAGATGCCATCATGCTGTAGTTGGCTGCTTCCCCCTGACTCCCAGCAAATGCCTCCACCTTCAAGTCCTCCAGTGAGTTCTTACGGGCCGGCGCTTTGTGGAGACCCTGTGGCCACCAGGCAGCTGTGGTCCATGGTCCTGCTGTGGAGTTCCTCGGGGCCAGCCTAGCTGCCAGGTGCTGCAGCTCCCTACAGAAGGCAGTGTTGTGCGGGTCTCGGTGGCACAGTCGCCTGAAAAGACGAAGCCTGGAGGATGCTATGCGGCTGTTCTCCGAGAGCTCAGATCTCCTCATGCTGTAGGGTACAGCTGTGCTGATGGAAATCTGATTGAACCTGAGAGCTGGAAGGAAAATACAGGGATGCTTTAATTATACCGGGTGGCTTATACTTCAGCTTGTGGTATTTATCAAAGCAAAAACCATTCAGCATTTGGCCTCAAAATCATAAATTGCCACCAGGGTGCACCAACCAACAGACCTTAACCATCCTGACCAACCTCACACACGCTGTCCATTGCTCAGGAGCTCCATTTAAGCTCAGGCCTGGGCTTTCAGTCCTGGCCTGAGCGATGTTGCAGGGGTACTTTGCTCCTGAATTGTTTGGCTTTTCCAAACAGACCTCAGATCTATCTTGTCACCTTGCTTTCACCTGATGGCCACAGGACTGTTGCGAGAACCTGCTGCTGTCACTGGCCTGCTTGCCAAGCTCGGGTGCTGTGGCACCACCCTGCCTGATCTGTATTGTGGCCACTCTCTCCCAGCTCCCTTTCTCTGACGGAGCTTCTGGCCCTTGCTGCTCCCTGACAGCCTCTACCCCACTATTTAACTCCCTCTCACCCACCCTGATGGTATAGCCACTTTACATTTCAAGACCAGCATGGGATGTCCGCTTTCAATGAATAAAACGGGACAGAAGGAAAAACAAAGCAACCAACCCAGCTCTGTTTCTCTACCAACTGCTGCTGCTTCCACCTCTTCTTCCTCTCCTGCTGTGTTTGCATCGTAGACCTGTCTTATCTGGAAGTCATACTTCTTCTCTTCACCTTGTTCCCAGCCCCAGTCCCGAGTTTGGCTGGTGGAGTTGGTCTGGAAGAAGTGCGGGTGACCAAAGCCTAAATCATCATGCCCTTCTCTTAGAGGAAGCTGTTCACTGGTGTCATCTGGTGACAGGGAGAGCCACGTGGCATTGAAGTCCTGGGCAGCTCTGGAGTTGGCTGGAACGGGATGGTTCTGGCTGGTCTCTGGTAGCTGATGATAGAGAGGTCTGCCTACAGCAGGGGCTACTGTTCGGAGAGATGGTGTCCGTGGTACAGTATAGTCATAAGTTATGTGTGGCATTTTCCCATTGAAGTTATAGTACTGGAGAAAACAGAGAAAGAAAAGAAAACTGTTTTTATTTTAAGGACATGTGTCTCCCAGAGACCTCTTCTAGCCACATTCATTTTGTGATGGATGTTAAGGTGACATCTTCATGAATCCAAGAGGAAACACCCCCACCCCCCCCCCCCCAAGTCAATATCTGGATTCCTCAGCCACCTACAGACTCAGGTTTGGCTTGGGAATCAAGTTAATATTCCCTTTGTCTGAGGGAGGCTCACAACAATTTTGGGACAGGCAAGACAGGAAAGCCTAAAACTAGCTCCTCGCATACCATGGCATTCAGAGACTGGTTAGTGGGCCCGTGAGCTATGATATACTCCAGTCCATCCGAGTTCAGGCTCGAGGGCCGCCGGTACTTGAAGATCGTGCCAGCTACCCTGAAGTTCTGGGGGTTGTCAATGGCTGAGTTGCCGTTGAAGAAGAAATGCCCAGATTCATCTGCAAGTGCTTAAAAGAGAAAGAAAACTGATTAATGTGATGCTTGTGCAAAATACCGGGGCTGCACCGGCACCGAGAGGAAACAGCTCATGACTGAGAAAAGCCCAGTAGAAAAAGAACTGCAGGCCCTCCAGCATTCGTCTTCTGCGTCAGGTCAGAACAGCGATGTTCAATGCCTGCTGCTTTCATTTCCCTTGCCAACAAGAGAATAAATGTCTTTACAACAAGGACTGCCCATAGTGAGCTTGGTTTCCAAATGTCCCTCCTGCTGCTGGAGATGCAGTAGCCTTGGTTTATGGAGAGATTAAGTGCCCCTGTGCTACCCTGAAGGAAACATTCACAGACAGATCTCTCGCAGCACAGAGCTCTCCTCCCACCTCCCAGACAGCTGAACTGGGATGTCCACATCCAGCTGGTCCCTCTGCTTACCTAGGATGTTTTCTGTTTTCCTGCGCTCAATGATGAGGATGTCCGTGGCACCAGCAGGGATGTTGGTGATGAACACGTAACCTGAGGAACAGAACAGAGGGTGAGGACACCCTGAGGCAGAATTAAAACATCTGGGTAGGAAAAGCAGTTCGTGGGACGAGTGCGTATGTAGGAGGGCAGTGCTGCCCTTCAGGGGCAGGACACCAAGGACATAAAAGTACGTTGCACCACTCTGTGAGCTCTAATCCCAGCTGCCCTCTGAAGTCCCATTACAGATCACCATGACAGGTCTCTAAGGCTCAGTGAGCACTGCTGGGTTTGGAGTCAGGAAGGAACTGCACTAGTGTAACCGTCTGGCTTTAGATGTGTGGATGAATGTGCTCTTTCTGGCAAGAGCACACAAAAAGCTTAATAGTGATCAGGGCTGACGTTGAACAGAGGATGGGAGAGACCACCTGCAGCGCTGCATTCACCTCTGGGGCCCCTAACATGAGAAGGACATGGACCTGTTGAGGCAGGTCCAGGGGAGGCCACGAAGATGCTCAGGGGGCTGGAGCCCCCCTGCTACGGAGACGGGCTGGGAGAGCTGGGGTTGCTCGGCCTGGGGAAGCGAAGGCTCTGGGGAGACCTTCCAGCAGCACCAGTGCCTGGTGGGGCCGGCGGGGCAGCTGGGGACGGGCTTTTACACGGGCATGGAGTGATAGGACAAAGGGTAATGGTTTCAAGATGAAGGAGGGTAGATGTAGACTAGATACTAGTAAGAAATTCTTTACTGCGAGGGTGGCAAGACACTGGAAGGGGCTGCCCAGAGCAGCTGTGGGTGCCCCATCCCTGGAAGTGCTCAAGGCCAGGTTGGACGGGGCTTGGAGCAACATGGTCTAGTGGAAGGTGTCCCTGCCCACGGCAGGGGGCTGGAACTAGGTCATCTTTAAGGTCCCTTCCAACCCAAACCATTCTATGATTTGTGTACCACTGGTCCCCTCAGCTCTGGACTCAACAGAATTGGTCTCAGGTAGCATAAAAATTGACCTTTAAAGGGAGAGAAAATAAGCAGGCTCTTGAAGTTGTGTGGTTTGGCAGCTAGTCTTTCCTGCGAGAAATGCAGGTCTTGTCTGTTCTGTTAGATTTTAGGACTGAAACGGGAGGCCAAAACTGTACCTGTACTGCTAGAGGAGCTAGCACCATTAGACCTGCTCTGGAAAAGGACCTGAGTACTTTTCTAGTCTGGTGTCTGCAGAGAGTGAGGCAGACTAGTGAAACAACAACAGTGTAAAATGATGTTCTAAAACACCCTCAAACCACGGTTAATTAATTACTAATGAGCATACCACAGTCTATGCCTTCTGTGGGTGGAAAAATGGGCCATGAGGTTGCAAGGGATGAACTTAAGCCCAGTTTCAGAGGCACTGTCCCTCAGCTGCGCCAACCACAGGACTGGGGAAAGCAGGAGACTAAGTGCAGGCTGAAACAAACACTGTGACCCTCATCACAGGAGCTTAAGTTTCAAATGACCACATAGCACAAATAAAAGAAGATTCATTGATCTCTTCACATTATCTGAGGTGAGCAAGATGCCAAAATCAATAGGAACAAATAGATCCCCAGCTGCTTCCCATCATAAAACCGTGAAGGGAAACCTTACCAGCCTAATATACAGCACATCAAACCAATCTCCTGTGATGATTAAGTGAAAAGGGCAAAATACAGGCATTTAAGCAGGGGTGGCACTCTTCAGTCTTTTCCACCAAGCAGCTGGGAAACTCCTACCCGCATTCAAGCCAGTCACCCTTCATGCCAGCTGGTGGTAAGAAGTAGCAGGTGAAGTCTCCAGACTGTGGTAGCAGGGAGTACCTATCTGTGAGAGTGCCTTTCGGAAGCTGCCCGAGACACGGTGGCAAGTGCTGCCGTCCCCTCCACACACCCTGCATCTGTCCATCGTCCGGGGTGAGTACAGGCTCCCATCGCACCCAACCGGCTGCAAAGAATAAAACAAGAGAGTGTTTTCTGAGACCAGCTTATCTCCACAGGTCAGGGTCTTTTCAAGGAAATGCTACCATGCTCTCTTGATGAGGCTGGGGAGGGGAATGTAGGTTAGCTTGGAGTAGAGTAAGAAATGAATTCAACAGCAGCAGAAATCCACCTGTGTGACTTGTGACCACCTACACTGTGCCCCTGAACCTGGGGCAGGAGCTTGGGCGTGTAGGTGAATGGAGTAAGACTCAGGTAAGATGTTTTGGTTCCTCCTGTCTCCGTATTTGGGCCAATCGTTCTCACTGAAACGATGACATACAACATCACTCTCCAGGAGATGCTGCATCAAAGGCAGGCCTTTCTGAGGCTGTAAGGCACCTCTTTGTAAAACTAGATACACCCACCCTTCATCCTGCCATATGAGGTGAAAAATGAGATCTAAGATTTCTTAATTTTTTCTTTAAATTGGATGACCATAAACAAATGTGGAATCCTAGTCTTCTCTGTGCTGGGAGGAAACTGCTGCCACTCAGTGGGAACATGTGGATGTATACAATTCCCTCTGTGTGAACCTCTCTGCTCTCCTCTAGCCTACAGGCATTCAAGACTGAATGTAATCACCCCATGCCAGGCCTCAGTTTCAATTCCTTGCTGGGACTCCTGGCCTTGTAATGCCCAGGAGGTCCAGTCACGCACTTACGCTCCCAGTTTCTGTACTGCTTCCTCCCACAGCCTCACCTCACACTTCCCATTGATGCAGACCCCTTGATAGGTCCTGTCCTTGCAGGAGGTACCATCCTGTGCTCGGGCCATCAGCTGCCTCTCTCCACTCCGGGTGGTGCATTGGAGGTCACATGGCTTGTTGGAGATACTGGTGTAGTCATCTAAATGGACAGAGGCGGAAAGTCACCAGGCAGATCAAAGTGCTCAGAGAAGGACAGCGAGGAAGGGGACTTTCCTCTTATCCATACTGATGGTTTGATGTCACATTGGATGCTCTTGTTGCTTGATGTGAGACCCCCAAGGCTAGTTTGTAGTAGTAAAGGGGTCATGGTATGAGGCTGCAGCTGGGGACCATGCCTAGCAGAAATACTTCCTGCTGGCAAACCCTCTTCCTTGCCGTACCCTCTCCCCTTTGCGATGCCATCCCCTGAGCCAGACATGGGAATCTGTGTCAGCAGATCCCAGGCCACACATAAACGTACAAGAGCAAGCAAGACCTGTAAGAGAGGCACTGACTGCGTGGGGCTGTGGCCAGCTACACCCCATTCAGCTGAGCAACTGAAGCTAGAGGTGCAGATGCTCTATGTCCCCTTGGCAGCTAATGGAAAGATAAAACCAGATGGGTCCAGAAAGAGGGTAGTATATTAGGTGAGCTCAATCTGGGCCTCAAGGGACAACTGGCAACCCAAGTGAAGCAATAATCTGTCTCGCCTGTGCAGGAAATGGATGGGCATCCTGTTCAGAACAACCCACCACCAACCCAGTGGGAAGCATGCTGGGTGAGAGAGGCAGCCAAAATGGTAGAAGGCACAAAGAGCGTGAACACCCACTCTGCCAAGATGACTGCTGGTTAGCCAAGACAACTCAGAGAAGCCTGTGTCCTGTCTGCCCACCAATGCTTGCTGATGTAGGATCCAAAACAGGAGCAATGTGGTGAGAGAGGAGGCCTGGCTGGGTGGAGCAGTTCTGTGAAGAGACAGGGAACGATTTCTCCAAAGCAGGGAGCATAGGGAAGCACTTCCAGACCAGCCAGGAGCATCCATCCCTTGTCCCCTGGGACCTTCCCCTTCTCCTGTGTCTGAGAAGATCCTGTGGGTGTTTTCTCACCCTGATCCCTTGTGTGAAGCTGTGAAAACCCACCTGGATAGAGAGGCATCCAGTGGTAGTAGCGCTTCCCAAAGGCTTTGGCATTGAAACTGGAGCACTGCTGCTGTTTGAAGCTTGCTGTGTTGGCTGGGCAGGGCTATGGAGGGAATAAATGTGATCAAAAGCTCCCTGTGTCACAGCCATGACTGTGACAGCTGCTTGTCCCTGCTGCATCCTTGGAGAATGAAAATGCATTGCCCACCCTGGAAGGAATCGGTGATGGACTCTGAGGTGCTGTAACACAGGTAGAAAGGCCAGGCCTCCATTGTCGGGGGCCTCTCAGACAGCTGTATTTAACAGTCCCACAAAAATTCCTTCCAGCAAAGGGAAAAGCGTACTGGAAAAACTTTGTCCCTGGTTCCACCCCAGAAAAAAAACATTTTTATATCCTTTTCCCCCACCTCTCAGTCTCAGAGAGTAGAGCCCATCTCCCATGTCTTCAAAGGCACACCATCAACCATGCCAGGAGCAGATCATACCCCTTGTCTGCACTCCTATGGACCAGTCACGCCCTGAGTGCTGGTGCTCTTGCAGCTCCAGGTGTGACCCCCTGAGTCCCACATCACCCAGTGAGGAGCAGTCAGTACTGGAAGTGGTTCTCACCTGCTGCTGGCACAGTTGGTAGTGTCTGGCTTGACCAACACACATGGTGGTGTTTGTTCCCTGGGGCATATGGAGCCTGCAAAGCAGAAAGAATGAGTTGGAGGTCGGTGAAGTACTAAGGTACTGAGATGACCAAGAAGCCAGGCCTGCCTTAAGGGGGAGAAGCAGGGCAGGCATTTTATCAGAGCAGAACTTTCTGAATCTACACTAGCCAACATCTCTGAAACGCATTTTCAGTGCTTTTAGGTGGACTGTGATTTCAGGCCGTTCTCATTTCAGGGCAGGTTGAGCAGGCAGGGACCAATTCCAGCATCACCACCTCTGTCCCCCTTCATTTCTGAGCTCCAAAAGGGTTGATGTGACAAAAGGACAACAGACACTGATGATCCATCACTCCCATGGAAGCGCCCAGGATTTGCAGTGACCAGGGGAGTTGACTTTGGGATTCACTGTGCAGTAGGCAGACAGATGGCACCTCTCATGGAGGAGACATGGAGGAGACTGGCCACCTTAACAGATTAGCAGGAAAGGCTTGCTGCAGACAATGGACCAAAACCATGGGAATTTCTCAACACTTGATGCTTTAGCTCTGGCCATAGACAGAGGGAGAATGGCCAAGACCATAGATTAAGGGAATGTGGCCTGTGTAATGATGAGCAACAGACAATGTGTTAACAGTATTGGGAACTTAGGATGCACTGTGTAATGAAGAACCCCGCAGACATATTCAGTCTGGACTGGCTATAGGTACTGCAGCTCCCGTCCAGAGCAATGCTCTACATGATGGAGGCAAAGCCTAAATTTTCACCAAAAGGCTTGAAAACTGCCACCTCTTTCAGCTGAAGCAGTGGCTGCCAGCAGACTCAGGCAGAAGTTGTTTCATGGGCATACCTGGCTCACACTTAAGCTGTTCTCCTTAAAGCTCCAAACCCTTTTGGCTGGATTTTACATTGGACTTTTTTTAAAAAATTCAGACTTGATCCCTGGAGTAAAACGCCACAGCAAAGCCCTCCCCTCTCCGGCTGTGGAGTCAAGGGTACAGCAGATGCCAGATGGAGAGAAAAAGGGCTCCCTCCCACCCTCCATTTCCCACTGCTTTCCCATGATGGCCACAGGATGCTGGGGAGGAGGAGTAGCAGAGACATTGGCAAGCCCAGTTAGCAGGGAGGCCACATCCAGACGGAAGGTACCACTGCACATCTGAACCCTCACCACGCTGTCAACCAGCCCACATAAAAGAAGTTTTTCTTCTGCAGGAAAGAGAGCAGGTTGGGGGCCCTGGCTTGAGCCTCCTCCGCTCAGGAGTGCATTCACGCAGAAGAGAAAGAGGCCAAGTGTGGGGGGCAGTGTGGGGTGGGCAGCCCCCGTGGGCTTGCTGTGCTGCAGGATGCCGGCTCTCATTAACATTTCAGGAGCCTGGAGTAGCTGGTTAGTGAGGTGCTAGAGGAGGAGGAGGAGGGCTTGGTGGCAAGGTGACCTGGAGGGGACAGTGGGAGTTCAGGCAGCTGAAGTTCCCCAGCTCTCCCCACGCCCACAAAGCCAGTCCAACTGATACCAGGACTGTAGCAGCTGTAGGGGACAAATGTAGCTGTAGGGGACAAATGGAGATGCTGTCAGGTGACAGCCAAATAAATGACAGAGGGAAAAAAACTTGCAAGCTCTGCAGGGAATAAAGAGGAGAAATTGCTGAGACGTAGCTGAGCTGGCTGCTGCCAGGCGTAAATCAAGTCCCCGTAAGGTGTCTGGGAATAGGTACCCACATCCGTAGCACAGGAACTGGCTACAAATCAGGGTTAGGTTGGTCAGAGCAGCGACAGTTAAGTGAGGGTTTGTGAAGGAAAGGGGAAGAGGAGCAGAGCTAGCCTTCTCCAGCCCATGACCCTGTCACCTTCAAGACTCCTACAGACCCCAAGAGAGGACCAACCCCTTGCTCCCCATCAGATGAGCCCGGCTGAGTGGGTGACATGTTGAGGGGCCCTGTCGCCTGCCCCCTGCAGCATGCTCCTCCCTCGTCAGCCCTCACCACCACCACCACCGCTTGCTCACCGCCAAACCTGTGGGCAACAGCCACCTTCCTTTCCAAAGGGCCACAGAAAAGGGAACCGCTGACCCTGCAAACCCTGAAGGTTCGGCCCCAAAACGCAGGCTGGGGACACCTCGTTTGCCCTCTGCCACTTAAGATCTGGCCAAGGGCTCAGGCTGGGACACAACTCACCTCTGTCGCAAACAGTGCCTCTCCCGGGACATCACACCTCCCCCGCAGGACCGGGAGCAGGTGGACCAGGAGCTCCACTCTCCCCACCACTTGGTGACTTCTTCATCCCAGGGGCCAGCTCCATCTGCTGCCTCACTACTGTCCTGACAGAAACAGAGCATGGTTAGCTGGAGAACCTGGCTCCTCCCCACCCCAGGCAGAGAAAGGCCTTCCAAAGGCAGCTCCCCCAAGGACCATGTCACCTGGATGCCTTCTAAATGGGCAGCTCTAGGACAACTGTGGCAGGATAAGGCCCCTATGACTCAAAATTCAAAATTCTCTCCAAGACTGGGTTATGCATGGGAAGAAGGGTGCCTCTGGGATCTCATGACAGAGAAGGGCTGTTGGGTTGGACATGTGTGACAGTAGCGCCGGCTGCAGCCTGACCCCACAGCATTGCTCCCAGCCTGGGTCGGACAGGGCAGCAGCTCACAGCTCATTGCCATCCCTGCCTGGGACGGACACACGGTGAGGAGAGAAGAGGAAAAGCTGCAGCGCTTGGCCGTTCGGAGGCCTGCCTGCAGGGAAGCTGGGGGTACACATCTGTCACTTCACTGGAACTGCATTTCAACGAATAAACTTTTCTTTGTGACCAGATCAGCTCAGATCCAAGCTCCTCACTCTCCAATCCTCACAAAAGTAATTTTCAAGGGTGCTTCAGAACCAGAGCCTCCTGCAGTTGTTGTTGTCCCCTCTCCCCATGCATCCCACTATGCTCCAAGGAGGATTGCTCCCTCTCCCAGCATGCCTTGCTGGGGCTGAGCCTTTAAATTTGACAAACCTGAGCTCTTCTGGCCCCAATGTGGTCACTGCAGCAGGCTGCTGTCGGCTGTGCCTCCACAATTCCCAGCAGGTAAGGGATTCTGTGTTTTAGCTGGGTTGTTGGGTTTTTTCTTTCAATATTTTCCCATTTAGTGTCCAATGGCCTGAAAGCTCCCAGGGACTTTGGCAAACTAGCCAGTGCAGGAACTAACTTGCTGTTTACTGAAATACAGCTGTGAGTAGCATTGAATGCAGCAATGAGTTTAACACAGGACAGTGACTAGAAGCTAGATATGCTGACAGCGCTTCAGTTCTAGTAGAAGAAAATAAGTAATTTTTATGTGTGTGAAGTCTGCTATGTTAAAGTAAGGGCTCAGGGAAGTTTTATCCGTGCTATTATTAGCAAAACATGCTAGTTTGTGGCAGTGGCTGATAGTCCTGTTGCAAAGAACTGGTCTGCAAAGCCTAACTGATGGATCTGAGAGAAAACTCAGCAGGGATTGCTCATCACTAAATGTGCTCTGTTCACTTTTTTGGTTGACTGTCCCTTGGCTTTATGCTTTTTCACGGTGGTGTAATAAAGCCAAAGCGTTCTTAATCTTGTGTAATTCCTGCCTGAGAACTTGTTGTTTCTACAGCATCTGCCAAAAGAACATCCACTGGGCAAAGGAGATGCAGCTGGTTTTATGCAAATGTTTTTAACTTGTAAATCAGTGTGGTTGAAATGCACATAATGCCTCTTCTTGGTGATAGCCAGGCCATGTTGAAAGTAACCTACCCTGCTGCAAAAAAGCACCATGTTACCTGGTGCTTTACTCTCTAGTGATTACAGTAGTTAATTTTGAAAACAATACAACAAAACTTTTTGTTGTACTTTAGGTTCTGGCTGGAGCTGACTTGCCTGACAGGGAGAAAATGCTGCAGCCAGCAGCTCAGTTGCTCAAGTGAAAAACAAAATTTAAAATAAACAGACATGTTTTCAAAAATACCTCCTCCTCTTCTTCCAAGATCATCCTATTTCTTGTTAGAATTTTTGTCTGCCTGTATAATTATCAGACTGTAAATGGAAATGCTGGCTATGCAGCTTCTGCATTTACAAAGGAAAGAAACCAAAGGCCTCTTATTGTACGTATTTTCCACTAAAATCTTCTGTGACCCCTTCTGTGCTTCTCTGTGATAAGCATCTCAAGGCCTGTGGAGACAGAGCTCTTCACAACTGTGGGGAAGGGGCATGACAATGATTTATCCAGTGCCTGTTCGGAGAGCTCAGCACAATGCAGATTCTTGCATGGCTGGGGTAATAATCAAAGCTGGTGTCTTATCAGACAGAGTAATTAGTTACACCAGGCACATGGACTGCCTGGAGGGAAGGCATGTGGACCAAAAGCTGCAGTATTTACATAGCTTTTTCCCCAGGTAGCAATAAAAATCTGTGTATATGTAACCCACAAGATAGTTCTGCTCCAGAGATCTTACAATTCAAATAGCTGAGACTGGGCAGAAGGGAAACGGGTGAAGGGGAGTGAAATAGCCTGTTCTACCGACCTACCCCTGGACATGGAAAAGACTGTGTGTGTTTGGAATGGTAGAAAGTTGCAGGCTCCTTTTCAGGGTTACTGCTCTAGGGAGTTTTGCCTGGACGTAAGGAGACTTGGCATGTGATGGCAGAGCTGAGGTCTGGGGAAGATCAGCATCTCTGCCTTTGTGCGTCTCTTTCTTATGATTAGAACAGGATCCGTGCCTCTCTGCACTGTGACTTTCAGGAATGACAGGAGCCCAAATGAGGATTTATTGAAGGGTGCTAGTCAAAGAGACTTTTTTTTAAAAAACATAAAATGTGTTCCCCTATATCCATAAGCCCTGTTCCTGCTTCCTCTCTGCACTGAAGGAATCAATCACTTTTTAAGTAGATTGATTTGGCGCTCAGGTTTTCCATGACCAAGCTCCCTTGCCAGTCCTTGCCTAGGAGCATTTATTTTCTTGTGTAAGCAAGGACAACGCTGAGCCGTCCCCTTGGCCAGTGAGACTTAAAGCATGACTGCATCCAAGTCCTAGGCCTGGCGACGTGGAGGGGGAACTTCAGGTATCTAGAGCTGGGGCATCTGATTCCAATCTGTGCTGAATTTATTATATTGTCAGAAATAAATCTGCATTAACCATGACATACAAATGGTTCTTGTTTTTAATTTGAGATACTTGCATTTTCCAGATAATAAGGACTGTAGGAAAGGCTCCAGATTAGATTAGCTCCTAGTTTTTACCAAGCCCCTCTGCAAATCTCAAGAGTTATCTTCTGACCGAGTGAATCTTCCCTGCCCCCTCCTTGCAGAGGAAATCAAAGGGGCTTTACAAAAACTATTTTACACTTTCCTGGTTATAGGCGCTGCTGGAGCTGCTCTTATTTGTGCTCTGCTGCAGAATCACAGAAACAGGGCAGGCTAGAAATGCACATAGGCCCAGACTTTATAATGCTGGTTCTGCCTGGGCTTGGATGAGGGCTCTACTTAAAGGAGGTAAGAGGATCAGGCACAATTCCTTAGGTGATGAGGAATATGAGGCCTAAAATTTACATCCTTAGAATAGACCATACTCCAGTTCAGCCAGGTGCTCTCCACAAGAATCTCCCCCGAGGCATCTGTGGCTTGGCACAGGGTGATTATGTAGCTGCAGCTCTTCCTCTCTGAAGCTAACCAGGTTATTCCTGTGCCTCTACCACTGAGTAGGTGAGGGTTGCCCTCCCCTCGTTGGAGGGGCCAGAGCTTTGAACCCCAACCTGCAGGGAACTTTTCAAGGATAAAATATCTGTCTCCAGATCTGTCAATATGAATGACAGAAAAATCAGTCTCTAAGCCAGCATCACTGAAAGCTTTTTCTGTCTAACCCAAGACCCAGCAGCTGCCTCCCCTCTCCCCCCTGCCAAACAAAGGCTGCCACAAACAAAATGCTTCAGCCCTGCGAAGAAGGGGGGGGCCTGGACTGACATCCTATCGGATTTCCAGGCGGTCTTTCTGAAGAGCTGAAAGGGATAAAATAAATTCTCCGCTGACTCGCTGTCATGCTCTGGATCAGCTCTGAGCTATGCTGGGTTTCCCAGAAACCTGGGAATAACTGCAATTACCGTGTCAGTGGCTCAGCCTCCTGCGTTGCTTATTGTTGTGCCTAATCTTGAGATTCATTAGAGCCTGGGTTCTGGAAAAAAGCTGTCTGGGAAGAGAGACCACAAACATGCCTGTCTAGTTCCCTTAATAGAGGAGCTTGTGGGGGTTGGGGGTAGGGGAGGCTCTTGTTGCAGCCTGGCATGCCTTAAGGGCTGGCCCACCACTGAAGGGCACAGTAGCTGTTATAAACTGTTCTGCTCGACCCTCTCTGAGCTTGTAAGACTACTAGAAATGGCAGCTGAAAATGAAATAAATTCTTTACAGATCTTTTCCGAGGCCATTAACTGCATGTCCTCTACCAAAAATTTCCACAATCCCTTTGCTTAAGGGCTTCTTTCCATACTACTTACTGAAATACTAAGTAGGTTCAGATGTCTTAATGCCTGGAATGGATGTCAGATTGTTATCTGGAAATGAATGACCATGCTCAGCTCCCCTGGTTTGGACACCCCATGTCATTCTCTAACTAAAGCTGTGGTGACAGACTTTACCACAGCCCTGAAAAAAAACAGTAGCATTTGCAATGATGTCCCGATGTTTTACAAAAGAATTGGTGTTTGTGTAAAGCTATTTCTCACCCTGTCATTGTTTTATCCTGTTTGGGTAGTCTAGATAGTTTGTATGACAGATTCAATGCTGGAAGCAGACAAACCCCCAAATTTTCCTTGGAAAAGTCAAAACAAGGTATTTGAGGAGTTTTCTGTGAGGGGAAGGTATCCTGAGGTAAAATGAGCAATGCAGAATAATTTTTATGGGATCAGGAAGAACATTAATCTGAGGAGAAGTGGTAGTTTGCTAAATATGTGATATTGCAGCAGATAAGTAACAGAAATCTGAATATATAATGAGGTGCAGATGAGAAGCAAATTAGAAAACCAGTGAACAGAAGCCAGTGGAGAACTATCAAGCACTGTTCATCATCCTGCTGTGACAGAAAGCTCACAGGCAAGTGCTGTATGTCATTACAAAACACTTCATCCAAGCCAGTTAGGTCATTCCCTTCAAGTGGGATTAACACTTGAAGGCAAGCTGGTTGAAAGGATGGAAATCTGTGAAGGGGTAGAAGGGAGTAACAGGCAGTGTGCATGACAGGCGTGTCTACCATCAGGTTTTTCAGAGGCACTGAATGCAGTTAGTCCCACGTAGGAAGGTATTTGCTTACCCCTTCTAAGTACTGAGGCTTTCTATGACACTTTGTATAATCGTGTTGTATATAGAAAACGGGACAGTAAGAGGAACTGCAGGTTAATCCCCCAATGACCATTCTGTGCACTGTCTTACACCAGAGATACCAATCAATAGGAGCAACACAACTTGCACTACTCAATCCTTGATCAGAGTGCTCTGCAGGGATCTCCTGGAGCGCGGGAGTCCTCAGGGCAGACCTGGCAACAGTGCTGGTGTAGCTTTGTCCTGGGGAGGGCTGAGCAGCCCTCCTCCCAGCCCCGGATGCCCTCGACTTAGGCACTGTATAAACACAGTTGCTAGGGGTAGGGAGAACCGCCAGCAGCCAGGGCTTGTGTACACATGTTGATGAAGGAGTCCATCCAGGTCAGCCCTATGCAAAGGACTTCACATCCGTTTAGCCTGACCTGGCTTGCTCTACCTGAAGCTTCTCTCCGACTTATCCCTACAGTTAAGGGGTAAACAGAACAGGCAGCAGAAGCACGTGAAGGTAAAAACCAAGTGAAAATGGGACACTTGAGCTTTAAACTTAAGACAACCCCAGAACAGGAGCTGCTGCTGCTCCTCAAACCTGGGTCATCTGCCATAAATCTGTGGTGTCTGGTCTTCTCAGTGTTTAAGATGGCTCATGTGAGATTTCTTCACCCCAGCCACGGGGAATCTGGGGTGGGAAACACAACCCAAACCCCTCTTCCTTTAGCAGGGCAGAATCTCTTTAGCCTCAAAGAAATCCGGCTGGGTTCCCCTCGGGGAAACAGAGCACGGAGCCACAAAGCACACAGTGACCCGTGAAGGCAGGGGCACAGCCGGTGCCCTGCGAGCTGGGATTTCTGCCTCCCCTGCCACAATATGGGGGGTGATTCTCCCATTCCAGGCCTTGGGAAAGGAAAGGGGGCTGGCGGAGGGGCTTTGGTGCTGCTGCGGAACAAGTGCCGTGAGGAGGGCCAGGCTGTGGAGGGCCTTTGTGGAGATATCTTCATCTCTTCAAGCAGAGATGAGGGGAGTGTGGGGCACCCCACAGCTCGTGGAGAAAGCAGCTGCCCAAACCCACGCCTGGGGTGGCGGGAGGGAGAGGGAAGAAGGAAATCTGTTTGTTTTCAGTCCTAAACTGGGGTCAGCCCTCTGGTAGGGATGGACGTGGGGGGCACACTGGGGCGAACCCCCAGCCAGGAAAGGCCCTGCTCCCCCACGGCCCTTCTGGTGATGCCGGGCAGCCCCCCCAGGCACCCTCACCCCCCACCCCCCGGCCTTTTGTCGTGCCAGGCCGCCGGGGAGCGGGCACAGCGCCTGGTCCTCGGGGCACACGTGTGGGACGCTGGGCAAAACCCCCCACTCCAGCACCTCACGACTGAAGGGGGGGGGGGGGCGACAGCGGGGGGACCCCCACGTCCTGGCTACCCCCTGCAGGAACCAGAACCCTGCAGGGCCAGGGGGGCGAGGGGCCGCCACTCCCCTGAGGCGACCACCCGCTCCCTGGGCCGGGCCGCCCTGCCCCGGTGCAGGCCCGGGGGGGCAGCGACCGGCCCCGCCGGCTCGGGGCGCCCCTTCTGGCCCCGGCCCCACCGCGGCGCCCTGAAGGGAGGGAAGGGGGGGGAGAGGGGAGGCTCCGCCGCCGCGGGCCCACCCGCCGCCGCTTACCTTAGCGCCGAGGGGGGCGGCGGCGGCGCTGAGGAGCAGGAGGAGGAGGCGGAGGCAGCGGGGAGCGGCGGCCATGCCGCGCTGCTGCTGCAGCCGCCGCGGAGGAGGCGGCGAGGCGGCGCGGCGGCCCACCAGCGGCGGTAGCAGGAGCAGCCGCCGCCGGAGCGCGGCCCGGCATGGCTGAGGGAGTTAATGACTTTACAACCTGCCGGGTGGCGGGCGGCGACCCGCGGCGCGGCCGTTCGGCGGGGGCTGGGGCGGGGAGGGGGCGGGCGGGCGCGTCTCAGGCCCCGCCGCCCCGGGGCTCGGCCCCGCGTCCCGCCCGCGAGCTGTGTGGGGCCGGGCGGGCTGCGCCTGCCCCCTCGCACCGCCCTGCCTGCGGCCGCCGCCGCCCGGCCCTTCCCCAGCCGCTCTCGCCACCTTAAGCGGCTCTTACGGAGCCCCCCAGGGGGCGGCGGCGGGAGGCGGCGAGCGGGCCCGCGGGCTGCCCCACTCCCACACCCGCAAACCCCGGGCTGCCCCGCCAGGCCCTCCGGCTGCTCCCTGCTGCACAAAGGCCGCTTGCTGCCATCTTCCCTGCCATTCCCGGGCGAGCTCTGTGTCTCGGTGCACACCTTTGGGGCAGAGGGGCTCCGGGACGGGGGGCAGCTGGCGCTGGGAGAGCTGCTCCGGCTGGCACCATGAGCAAGCCCCATGGCCTGGCCTGGCCTGGCCCGTCCTGGTGGAGGACATGTTTGCGCAGAGGCCATGCTTCCTTAGGTCACGCACCAAAGCCCGAGCCGCCTGGGAATGTTGTTCTCGGCCGGCTCAGTCTGTGCGCCCTGTCTTTGGGCAGTAATTGCAAAAAATGCACGTTGTGAATCACCTTGATTTTGCTTGAACTTCTTCGCAGCAGCTGGTACTCTGTTCAAGGCCTTCTCCAAAAACCTAGTGGCACCTCAGCAGCCCCCATGAGCTCCCGGAAACATTCCAGGCTAAAGAGACCTGGCAATTCCCATCTCCAGGCACTGCCTGCAGGCTGGCACGCTGTGATACCCAGCTGTGCAATGTCAGGGGAATGAATCTGCATGCCTGGCACCCTCCCTGCTCCTTTCAGGATCCCCCCTTGCCACACTTGTGATCAGAAGGCAGCTCTTGGATGGCTGGATTTGATGATCCTAAAGGTCTTTTCTAACCTAGAAGGCTCTATGATGCTGTGCTGTGAGCCTCTGTGCCGGCATGCCTTGGCCCTGCCGGGAGCTGGCTGCTGTGAGCCATGGACAGAGACTGTGCAAAAATGGCACCAGGTGCCCCCAGCCCATGGCGGGCCTCTGGGGAGCGGCGTCTTCTGCCTGCCAGATATGGGAAGGGGATCTGAGCCCTCTGCACCTCTCCCACAGCGAGGGTTTCAGCCTCAAGGTGGAGGGAGGGGAGAGGAATGATGGAGGGATGTCAGCAGGGGGGAGCAATGGAGGGGAGAGGAATGATGGAGGGATGTCAGCGGGGGGAGCAACCAGGCACCCCTGATCAAAGCTGTTTGCCAGCAGGCGGGGGGGCGAGGGGAGGAGGGAGGCGATGTGCTTCTGACCTGTCAAGAGACAATGAGCGTGAGGAGCACTGACAAATAACATGGCTGTGCCATGAGCTGCCTTCTACAAAGGTGGGGGGTGGGGAGAGCTTCAAAGTCAATTCTTGACTTTCCTGCCCTGCTGCAGCCCTGTGTAATGTCCCTCTGGAGCCAGCTCCAGCCTGGCAGATAAGGAAAGCTGTGGAGAGGCACAGAGATGGGGCAGAGGCTGTGCCTAAGAAGAAAAGGGTGGCTGGCTCCGACTGAGCGAGGCAGTCAGCAGCAGTGCGGGTTTGACGTGAGTTTCAGTGCGTCTGATCATCTTCAGCGCCTCTCAAAGCCAGTGTCTGGGCAGGAGCCCTGGGAGGTGCCAGCTGGCTGTTGAGCGCCGCTTGGTGCAGAGATAATTTGGGGAGGGGGATCGGCATGTGAGGCACTAAGGGAGCGTGACGGGGTAAATCCAGGTGGCCTGTGATGCTTTCCCCTCCAGGGCCCCTCCGTGCCCCCTCTCTCCTGACCTTTCGTGCTAGTCCTGCTCTCATCCCACAGGCGCAACTTCTGAGCCTCTTTTGCTCGCAGAGGTGGTGCAAGTGCGGCGTGGAAGGCAGCAAGGCAATGGTAAAATGCTGCTTGCCATCTTACATCCTGAGTTTAAGCAGTGTGGCTGTTTTCCTTTAGAGGAGATTTTGAATACTCTCAGTCAGTGTGGGCATAAGGGTATGCAAGGTAAAGGTTCCCTTGTAGTCTTGAGGACTCATAACCCCCCACCCCCAGTATATCCTGGTAACCAGTGTATGGAAGGGTTTGATACTGCTATTGAACTGACTAATACATTTAAAACCTTGCTAATAAACCCATCACTAGCCACTGCAAACAGCTTCCAGTTTTATAATAATTTCTAATCTGCCTTTTCCAATTTGTTGTTTGTTTGGTTTTTTTTCCTACTGTCTTTATTTAGACCATAAAGTTGCCACTTTCTAACTGGGCCAGCTGGTTCTGCTGTGGACTGTATGATGTGCATGGGCAGGCTGAGTTCTGCATGTGCAGCAGCCCTTTGTGGTTTTGCATTCAGCCCTACCATTACAAAAGGCTTTTT
Source organism: Falco cherrug (assembly GCF_023634085.1). Lineage (NCBI taxonomy): Eukaryota > Metazoa > Chordata > Aves > Falconiformes > Falconidae > Falco > Falco cherrug. The sequence goes on from NC_073708.1 coordinate 6,836,809, forward strand.
CCCAGTTGCTTCCCAGTTTCATATGCCCTGTTAACAGAAAGTAGGTCTGTATTATAGGATTCACAAGGTTGAGGATCTCCCCCTTATTAGCACCCAAGAGCAGAGCTACATTGTTTCATCCTAACAGTCTTTTCATAACCAGAACTGAGCTGGGGCCAGCCAGTGTGTATCGTTGTAGGTGCCGGCCACATTCAAACACATGGGCTGCTCACACGGGACTGATTTCGTACTCATCCCTTGCCTTCTGGAAGCTGCCTGGGATTATTTCAACTTCTTATTCCATTGGATTGGGTTTCATCAGCCAGCTGTTTCTCTGAAAAGCTTCCAAACACAATCGGGAGAGAAATCAAAACATATTGCCTCTGGAAGGGAGGACTGGTGTTTATGGCTGCTGTTGCAGCAGCTCCTGCAGGACTGGAGTAGACCACTCTCTAACACAGAAACAGGATTGTTTAGATTGGAAAAGACCTTTAAGATCATCAAGTCCAATTGTTAACCCAGGACTGCCAAGCCTACCACTAACCCATGTCCCCAGGTGCCACATCTGCACATCTTTTAGATATCTCCAGGGGTGGTGACTCTGCCACCTCCCTGGGCAGCCTGTTCCAGTGCCTGACCACCCTTTCAGTGCAGACATTTTTCCTAATACCCCATCTAAACCTGCTCTGGCACAGCTTGAGGCTGTTTTCTGTTGTCCTGGTACTCGTTAAATGGGAGAAGAGACCGACCCCCACCTGGCTACACCCTCCTGTCAGGCAGCTGTAGGGAGCGATCAGGTCCCCCCTGAGCCCCCTCCTCTCCAGGCTGAACCCCCCCAGCTCCCCCAGCCGCCCCCCCCAGCCTGGTGCCCTGGCCCCTTCCCCAGCCCCTGCCCGGTTCTGGACACGCTCCAGCCCCTCAATGTCCCTCTTGTCGTGAGGGGCCCGACACTGACCCCAGGGTTCGAGGTGCCGCCTCCCCAGTGCCGGGTGTGGGGGGCCAGTCACAGCCCCGCTCCTGCTGGCCACGCTGTTTCTGGTACAAGCCAGGATGCCACTGGCATGCACATGACCTGAAGGGCTTTATTCTTCTCACAACTTGCAGATGTCACAGATGGCAGCCGTCTTCCCATGGAGAAAGTCCTGGGATCATAATTATAGAGGTTGAGAGTTTAGAAAAACACATGTGAGAGACTGGCCTGGAGCTAAAGGTCCCTGCACAGCTCTTCATTTCTCTCTCTGTGTGCATGTGCTTTTCTCCCGTTGACCAAGCTGCTGGAGGGAGCCTGTCTTTCAGGGTGTTGCACTGGGTTTTCAGTCCATCCCTCTGGCCAAACAGTCCCAGTAACTTGTCTGGCTTTACCTGGTGCTTGCCCCAGCACAGGTGCCCCTCCCTGGCCCCAGGAGCAGAAACAACAACTGGACTTTACTCTCCCTCTGAGGAGGAACCTGTGTGCTCCATGGCTCCCCTCTGCAGACACAGGCTCTGACCAGGGAAATGGCTTGGCTTCCTTTCTGCTGCTCTGAGCAGGAGCTCAGCTGTGTTAACATAAAGAGAACAGTGGCTTCATTCAGCTCGAGCTGTAATTGTGGGAAGAGGCTCCTTTGCGGAGATCACCATAACCCAAAACTGCTTCCCAGAGATGCCTGAGTGGTCCCTGGGCTGCTGGGGCAGAGGATGGAGCAGACCTCAATGTGATCTGGGGAAGCTGTTTCCATCCCTTGTGTCAAACCATGCTGCTGCCTTTGCTCTGGCTCCAAGAGGATCCTCAACTCTTGAGTGGCCTCACGAGGGATCTGCAAAGCCCTCTCCTCAGCCTGAGCATAACCAGGCAGCCCAGCCAAAGCAGGCAGAGCCCAGCAGGAGGTCTGCTTAGGGCTTAGCCCCCTCCCTGTGCAGGGAACACACTTGCAAGCTGTATTCTTCAAGCTTTTTCATTGCAGGCTCTTGGGTCTGCATCCCACAGGCTGAGGCCAAGCTCCTTTGTTCAGCTCATTGTACGGCTGCGTCCCCTGAAGAGGCGAAAGGGGGAAATAAAAACAGTTTTAAGCTCCCAGTGTCTGCAAATCTCTTTTACAACGGAGGTTTTGCAGGCCTAAAAGTGACCCCCAGGGGACCAGCCCTGTGGCGGAGCCTGCCCATGCATAGAGCTGCGGGAGGGTTAAGCTGTAGACGAGCTCCCAGAGGTTAAAGCTTAACAGGAGAGATGAGGCTCAGCTGGGTTCTCTACCTGTCTCTTTGCATCCTGCCTCCTTCCAGCTTAGCACATGCTGGTGCAAAGGGGTGAAAAGAGATGTGGCACGATGTGCCTGTCACAGGGACAGGGATGCTGCAGGCAGAGCAGGGTGGCATGCCAAGCCTGCGCAGTGCACACTCACATGTATAATCAGCGCTAATTTGGTGGTGGAGCAGTCCAGACTGGCCTTCCAGAACTGGTTTTGCCCCTTGGTCGAGTTGCTATGTAATTTTCAAGGTAATTTTTAGGGTTGCTGAGCACCCTGTGGCAGCATATCCTTCCCTGCAGAACTACTGCTGCAGAGAGCGGGACTGGAAAAAAAAAAGGGAGGGGGGCACATTGTTCAATAAGTCAAGTAGAATAAGAATCATTTATTTATTGGTTTGTAGTTGAGGAATTGAAAAATGATTTAGCTGTAGCATTGACGTAATGGCAGGCAACTGATAAGCTCCTGCCAAATCCATGGCCTTGCCGTGCTTGGGTGACATGTGCACGCGCAGAAAGAGACGCTCCCGGAGAGATCATGAACCAGGGGTGGGGGGACAGCTGATGGGTGCTTGGGAGGAATCATTTACCTGTGATGCTGCTGTGCTGGACCATGTCCTGCTCCATCCTGGTCTTGTGCTGACCTGTCACAGCCGTCGGAGAGCTGATGGAAAGGGGGAGCTTTGGCTCCTCCGGAGCTGCCGTGGGTGTATCCGCTCTTGGCTGTGCCCCACGTCCTCTGTGTCACCCAGCAGTGTCCCTCACCGGGGGCTCTGCAGCCACTGCACCCATGCCCCATGCCAGAGCACAGCATTTCTGAATTAACTCACAGCCTAGGAAGAAGGGAACCTGAATCCCTGGCTGGGAGAAACCTCGCTGGGGGTCCAGTTGTCCTGCCTGAAGTGACCCCAGGGCCAGCCAGCTGGGGTGCGGGAGGAAGGGGACAGTGTGGAGATGCTGCAGCTTGGCACGGTGGGTGGGAAGGTTGGCCTTGCACCTCTGCGCTGGCGTCTCTCCCTTTTGGGGAGGCACTGCTCAGCCATTTAGGGGACTCACAGGAGGCTCTTGATTGGTATGTATTAAAGATCTTTAATTTGAACGGGCTGCAGATATAGCCCCAAAGTTTTAACGGAGAGGTGCAGTCACTGCTGAGCAGCCTCTGGACTTGGTTTCCCTGCTTCTCTTCAACAGCAAGCACCACTCCCACTCTCAGTTCAGCCTGATTTTTGGAGCAGGTACAAGCATGATGATGCTATTTGCCAGCGCAGATCATGATGACCACATCATCTAGGGAGAAACCACCGTGCACCCTTCTGCCTAGAGACACTCTTGGAGCTTGCTCAGCTACTTTCTTTGGACTTGCTTTTGAATTCATGTGCAAAACTGAAAAAGCAGCCTGGTTTTGGCATCCAGCAGTCACTGCACCTGGTGACACCGGATTTTCATCTGAATCTTTGGGCTAGGACCAAATCTTGTCCTCTTGCATCAGGCAACAGGAGATGAGTGATTACTTCTGGCAATTGATCACATGAACATCTATGTGAAAAGAGATGCCAATGTTATGAGTATTTAGGTTGCCAGGGCCTGGACAGGGACTGAAGAAAATCTGGAATAAAAGGGGAAATCCTCTTTCTTTCTTTTTTTTTTTTTTTTTTTATCCCCATCCCTCTGTTTAGGCCAGAGCTAGGAAAAATAATTCACCATGAACATAAAAATTTGTGTGTGCTGAGGTGTTGTGACATTGGGTGGAACTGGTCTGATCAAGGGTGTTGAAATGAGAAATACTTGCTTTCTGTATTTCTAAAATATTTCAGTTGTCAGTGGACTTTGGTTTAATTATTATAATTAAGCATTATGCAAAACTCAGTATGTTTCAGTCTGGGTTGAATTCAGCAGCTGTTTGCGGGTTTTTGGTTATAGTTGTGCCGTAGTTGAAAAAACTGCAAATGTTTGCCCCCAACAACTGAGAAAAAGGTTGTTTGGAGTTTTTCTGGAAAAAACAAATATTCGCTTTGCACAACTACAGCCCTGACCTAAATAAAACTTTGCCCAATATGATGATCTCTTTTGCTTAATGAAATGAAAATAGCTAGGGAAAAAAACGCCAACAGAATACAGAAAGACTCTAGTATCACTTCAAAGACTGCTGGGTTTTATTTATTTTTAAATAGAAGTCTTGTTTCAGAAGCAAGCAGATATTTTGTCTTTAAAAGGTCATAAAAACATTTCTGTATTAGAACAGCTTGGGTGAATGATGCTTACAGCGACGTGCCCAAGCAGCGTGAAGTTGCCCTTGCAGCCTTGGCTATGCGTTACAAACACAGTACATAAAACTGAGAGCAAGATGAAGTTAAAATACAGAATTCCCTCAAGATACTGGCATAACATGGTTAAGGCTCTGCTGGTTCTTACACCAGCGCCCATTCTGGACTGTGCAGGGCAGAAGCAGTATTTTCTGTTACCAAAGTAGTGTATAGCAATAAAAAGGAGGGAGGGGAGGAAGCAACCCATATCTTGTGTAAAACCATGCCCTGGGCTGCCATTGCCAATGCTGGACTCCAGCAGGTAATTCTCACATCTAGCCCAGTGTCTGACACAGTTAAAACCGCTGTGGTCTTGTCTTCATGTCCCCAGCCAACCAAAAAAGTCTGTTCTTTGATTAGGACATGAACAAATTACCCCCTCCTCTTCCTTCATTTTGTGCCCTCCTCCAAGTTAATGGCCACAAATCTCCTGAGACAGGTCAAGGCACACAGCAGGAGGAAAGAAGAGGCAGGTTGTGGTTTTGGGGTGCAAGGCTGGGCCTCAGCTGAGACATCAGTGGGGCAGGTCAGGAAGGCACCGCTGGCAGGAGACCCGGCCAACACCGAGGTCCGATTTCTGTAAGAAGCACTCAGATGTGCTGCTTGTAAAAATACTGTAGTGTTCTCGATTCGTGTCTTCTTTGGATAGAGAGCCTGGCTCTGCAAGGCCCCAGTCTGTGCTGCTTATATAAATAAGCCATGTTCCGCTACAGCTGCTCCCTCTCTGGCAGGCAGCACCATAGGCACACAGGACTGACACCCGGGGCTGACAGGATGTTATAAATGCTGTAACCCACACCCATCCCCTAGGTGTTCCCCGAGATGGCTGCTCTGCCCCAAAGCATCTGCAGAAATGCAGTGTGCAGGGGCACCACAGTATTTCCAGGACCCAGATTTCTCTTCCTGGGGTGCAGAACAGAAGGCATGGTAAGAAACCAACGTGCTTTGTTGAAGATTTTTAGTGTTAACGCCAGAGATTTTGTCTTCACCAGCTAATCCCAGCCCTGCTCTTCAGCATACGCCAGAGCACCAGCTACCTGGCAGGGCAGGGACCTGGTGTGCAACCCTATGCGGTTTGAAATAAATATCACTATTAACATCTACATTCATCAATTAAAGTTAGCTGGGGAGAGGCAGGCAGACGGCTTCTTGCCCTACACACCGACCAGAGATCTGGGTGAAGAGCAGTCTGTCAGGTAGGACCAAAGCTGACACATCAGCCTGGAGAGACAGGCATAGCCTTGTGCTGGTGGCAAAGGGATCAAGAGCTGACTTTTTTTTTTTTTTTTTTTACAGAAGTAGCATTAAGTTAAACTATTATTCTTTTACCTCCCTTGAGGCTTCACACTATCAGAGCAAGGTGGTTTCTGTCTCTTTGCTTTCTGGTTTTGGAGTTTATTCTCTGGCATGTGGGATCCCCCCACTTCAGAGACATGTTTACGTGCTGACAACCTGAAATTTCTTGTAATTGATGTTTAGGGGATTTCTGAATTGCAGGTGTATTTGAACACCCTATATCTAGGATCTGGTCTTTGGGGGGGTGTCAGTCAGTCTGTGTAAGTGGGACTCCTATCAGGACTGACCGGTCAAACCCTTGCCTAGCAAACTGGTTTTCTTTTTGAAGCTTGCTTTCAGGATGTTGGGCTTTGGGGAATTTGACCTTGCTGTGTTCCAGTGGCTCTCTGCAAAGAGAGAGAAATCTTCTAGATAAAGCAAGTTAGGAGACTGATGTATATGACATCAGCAAACTGAGGGGTAGGGAGAAATGAAAGAGCTACAGAACTGAAGTATCTTTCTGGCATACTAGTTCTGAACATTTCTGTATCTCCTGATAGAAATGCTACCTGCAATGTCCTGTTTTCCCTTCTGCCTCCCCACACAGAGATGTTCTCCCATGCAATTAGCCATCTAAAATACCCACTCTTCCCCTCTGCCAGAAGGAAGCGTGTCATCTATTACCTCCAGGGCTCAGCTGGCCAAATGGCCTTGGATCAGCTTGTACCTGTCAAACTCTTCCCAGGAAGGCAGGAGAAACAAATTGGAGAGAAATAGCACTGGTTGTGCCTCCGCCCGCACCGGAGTCAGCCAGGACTGTCTTTCCAAGCCTTCCTGGGGCTCTGGCAGCCTTTGCCCCTAGGGTTTGGTGTGGACACGGCAGCCCCCCTTCTCGATGCTCTGCACCGGGTGGATCGGTAGGACCAGGTGGGAGATGCGGCTCCACAGCCCGCTCAGCTTGTCAGAGTCCATGCGGTCATAGGAGCTGGGGGTCCTGGTGAACTTGGCCCAGAGGAAGTCACGGACCCTCTCTTCCACCTGCTGGAGGGTGATGTGTGTCTCCAGCATCTCCTCCTCTAGCAGCACGGTCAGCAGCAGGGCCACGTCCTTGAAAGCAGCCCTTTCGTGGTCACAGTACTTGTAGAAGATGAGGGTGGCCCCTGCCGGCAGCAGCTCGAAGCGGTGTATCACCGCAGCACGGCCCCCAGCCTGGAAAGCTTCGCTCAGGTCTGAGTCCACCTCCAGCTTAGCCTGGTCACTCTGGAGCCTGGATTTATCTGTGCCGTCGATCTGGACGGTGCTGGCATGCAGGGCAGCCGAGTAGGTGTTGGCCACGTGGGTGCTAAGGCATCGCAAGGTCCGCTCACCCTTGCGGGCAGCTGTGAAGATGATGATGGCTGGCTGCGTGTGGTGGGATGCATTGAGGTGCTTTTGAAGGAACTTGCGCCCGCGACGCCACAGGTGGGGACTCTGGCCCGGAAACCTGTCCTCAAGCTGATTGAACTGGGACAGGAATGCCTCCACTGTGGGGTTCTTGGGGGCTTGCTGGGAATCAGTTGGGATGCTGAAGCAGAATACGCAGAAGGCGAGCAGTAGGAGGCTCATGACGACAAGCCCTGTTGAGCAGGGGAGAGACCCAAGATGAGGAAGAGAAGTCAATCCCAAGTGACCTGCAGTGATATGCTGGAAAGTATCTACAGGGGCTCTTTTCCTGTTCTCAGACCTTCCCCCCTACACTAGGAAAGCGGTTCAGGTTGGCACATTCTCAGGGGGCCCGGGAACCATGAAGACTCTGCTTGCTCCATGTTGTGAGAGCCATGCTCCTACACACCATGCGGGGGGGCTACAGCTCCAGAGATGGAGGCAAGGCTACAGCTTTGTGGTGGTGCAAAATTTCCTGAGGAAATTGCAGCTGGCCACAAGCTTTTCTTCGTGGCCATTCAGAGCACCTACGTCCACATAGGGAGGTGCCTAACCCAGCTAAAGTGTTGTGTTCACTGCCTTCCTCCTAGCTGTGCTACCACACTTCTGCCCAGAAAAGGACAGCGAGGTCCAGACACAACTGCTTGAGCCCTCTCCATGGCAAAGCAGAGTCTGTTTTGACCAGGAGAAATGCGTGGTGCAGGTGAGCATCACGGCTCCTGCTTGGGGCCCCATGACACAGAGGGGGACTGGGAAGGGGGACCATCAGCGTAGGAGCCTCAGAGCTCCCAGGACATGTCAGGGTACTCCCAGCACGCTGAACACAGTGTGCCTGCTTTTGGGGCTGGAGAGCTGTAGGGAAACCTGCTACTATAGGCTCAAGCTGAGCCTATTTTTAAGGGGATGTTTTTTCCCCTCAAACCCTCACAAAAGGCTGTGAAAGGTCCTGAGAGAGAAGAAGAATTAAATGTGCTTCATTACTTGTTCCTGGAGGATCAGTGCCTTCTGGTCGATGAATAACATGCAAGGGAAGCTTCTTTTCCTCACCTTTCAGCAAGAAGGACCCTTTGGCCTTCTCCTGATCTGTGTTTTGGGTGATGACGTTCTGCAAACAGGACTGAGCGTCTGGCTTTGGGGCTGTGCGCCCTACAGTAAGAGAAAGAAATGCGCGACTCACTGTTGAGAGAACAGGTGAATTGAGCTGTAATAAGAAAAGCAAGAGCTGCCAAGAGCTTCCAGCTGAAGAAAATGGTCAGAGGTGAATACTGCTTTGGGTTAATGCTGCTTTGAGTCTTGGATCTCTCTGCTTTTTGGGCAGGGGAAGGAGAAGGACAATGCAGAGTACAGAGTGGTTTCGTACCTTCCAAAGCAGGACAGCAGCCAAAGGAGAGAGAGGGAGAGAAGCCAATTAATTTCTTATACCTTCTTTCCTGCTCAACTCCTGCTTAACAATAGGCACTAGAGATGTCACTGTACTACTTCCTTAATGCCGATAGAAAGTGTAGGCATGTGCATGATGGAAGAACAGCAGTGTGCAGCCACCAGCTCACCTTTAGACCCACGTCTGTTCCTTAACGTGCCTTGGGATCCACTCTCCTGTGTTTCTTGCTCTGTGTGCTCTTCTGGCTCCCAGTCCAGGAGAGGGGCACTGGTGCCCTTCTCTTCCAAGAAGCCCTTGGTGATATCTTCTGTGGCAGCCTCATCCAAATGAGTTGTTTTACTGTCAGAGCTTGGTGACTTGCTTGTTGATGAAGCATCTTCCTCTGCTGTGTAGGAGCTTTCACACTGCCTGCTTGTCTCAGGGTCCTGTGTTTCCTGGTGGACAGGGCTGTCTCCTTTGCTGCCCATTTTACCGTGGGCCACCGTGGCTGTGGGGAATAAAATTCGCAGACCTACACTTAGTCTCTTTCAACACAAGAACCAAAAACCCTTTCTCCTCCGCCTCCTCTAAGCAAAGGCTCAGGTTATCAGCATTTTGGAAATGCTGCACACAGGGATGGGGAGAGACTCACGTTCAATCAAGTCATCTTCTTCCTGGGATCTTTCTGAGACACCATCTCTCGTCTTCCCAGATTCTTCCAGTGATACTTCAGTTTCCTGGGGAACATTCTCCTCTGCCGTGAGGACAGCTAAATCTGACAGCATCGTCTCTCCTCCATCAACAGTAGCTGATTTACACACCAAAGAGTTGTCCTCTGGTTTGCAGGAGGTCTCAGGCCACTGGCTTGTCACCTGGTGCTCAGGGGTTTCATGGGTGGGCTCTTGGTGCACTGGAAGCTCTGCTGTGCTCTCCACCTCGTCTTGGACTGGCCCAGCTGTTGGGATGGGAGTTCACAAGCTCAGCTAGCCATACAGGAGTCAAGAATATGCCTCACCACCACCCTGTAAAACTCCCAGTTCTTGCATTTCAGACACATCTACCCCCAGTGAGATGGAGGAGAGAACAGGGTGAGAAAAAGTGAGAAAACTCATGGGTCAAGATCAAGACAGCTGAATAGGTGAAGGAAAGGCAGGGGGGAAATCACAAGCAATGCAGAGGCAATCGCTCACCACTTCCTGCAAGTGGGCTCATGCGAGGCCAGTCTCCAAGCACTGGCCACCTTAGAAGCCAGCCCCCTCTTCCTTTTCTCCTGTACCCCAGTTTTCATTGCTGACATGATGTTATACCATATGCAATAACCCTTTGCCCACCTTGGGTCTCTGCCACATCTTCCATCCACCCCAGATTGTTTGCTTGGCAGAGGGAGAGGGGGCAAAAAAGAGAAAGCCTTGATGCTGTGCCAGCACTGCTCAGCAAGAGCCATAACACTGCTGTGTTATCAACACTTTTTTTTTTTTTTTTTTTTTTTAAAGCCACAAATCCAAACCACGGCACTGTACAGGCTGCTATGACAAAGTTAACTCTACTCCAGCCTACGGCCCATGCTGTCCTATCTTGGGTGGGCAGGCAATTCTTTTAATTAAGTGGTAGGATATATTACCACAGCTTCCACAGATGGTGGGTTTTCCTAGGCTGGTAAATTACAGTGATGGACTTTGAAGAATTTCAAGAATTTCTATGGCTGTTGTTGAGTACTGGCCAGAAGAGTTATGCCAACACACGTCAAGCATCTGTCAAAATGTAAATGTAAGCTTTGCTTGTGCTCCTTCTCTGCTCCTGTTCTGGAGCTGCTTTCCCAAAGAGCTATGGTAGAGTATAATTAAAAACAAACACTGGAGCATAATTCAACAGAAAAAATTTGAGGCTGAATATAAGTGTTTGCAATGTATTCTGAATCTTACAAAACCCAACAGCGCACCTCAAATTTCAGGTGCTCTTTGTGCAAAATTATTTATGAATGACCAAGCACTACAATGACAGAAATGATTCTGCTAAAATTAGAATAAAGACTGACAAAAATGGCAAGGAACTCCCTACTAATTTGAAAATGGAGAAAGAAGCTGCACTTGTCATGTGTCAGAACATGTCCTTCAGAGCATGATTCTTACATTCCTTGCTGCTGATTGTTATGGGAATGCTTCTGACTGCCAAGGACGAATCTGAGCTGGTTATGGCATCACAGTATCACTGAAATACTTGTACTTTAAATACTTGTCTTAAGAAGGTACCTGGAGAATGTAAGTACTTGGTAGAAACTAAAATAAGAGGAACCTGCTATTCAAGCTAGGCACAAACAGTACTCCTTGCCCTGCCTCTTCCAGAGGTTTCCCATCTGCAGGTGGTGGAAAACTGGCTTATTATTTAAGCATCTCTATGGGGGAAGCACTGGGATGTAGGGAAGAAAGCTCTCCCAGCTTGGAGCTCCATCTTTACCCTTCCCTGTGCTGACATCCTGGACACAGAGTCTAAACCTGTTGCTGACAGGCATCCAAGACTGAAAGTAATTTGTTAATCTTTCACCCTTCAAAACGAGATAGCAACTTGTTTTTCCTGGCCTGGAAAAGAGCAGATTCATTTATTTTTTATTTTTGTTTTGGTTAGGTTTCCCATGTCACTATTGAAATCTTCTTGCAAAGGGATTTTCCTAGTAGATGGAGTAAGCACAGGATTCACTTACCTCCTGACAGATCCACGCTTGGATTCTCTTCCATTTTCTTTCTTTCTTTCCTGGAGCTCTGGCTTCTGCACCGTTCTGTCCCACTTTCTCCTTTGGTCATAAAGAGATGTCTGTACCTTCCTGCAGTTCGAGCTGCTGACCAAGTGCTATACCTGCCACAGGCACCATCCTGTCTTGGTCTTGGGACTTGCAACTAAACGTCCATAAACCTGAGAAGCAGAAACACAGGAGTGGTGATTCATGGTGAAGGAGGCTCCTCCCTCCGTGATGACCAAGGTGGTGTGAAAATAGGTGGATGCCACAGATAAGGGTGAACCTTCAGCCCAAGGGCTGTTAGCTGTCTTGCTTCCCAGCAGGCTACAAGCAGTTCAAGAGCTAACGCAAACTGCGGTTTTCTTGGGACAAGCCAGGGGGGTGAGGCACAGTTTTCTCATCTGGATGGACTCCTGTGGGCTCAGCTGTGCTCCAGGATGGCAGGCCTGGGGGCATCTGGGCTCGGCAGGCTGCCCCACATGCTTTCGGGCACCTGGTATCTCACAGCTGGGTCAACACAGATCCATGAGCCCGTTCCACCCAAGCTTCTTTCTGCCTCCTGCATGTCAAACTGGGAGACGATGGTGCTGGAAGGTGAAGCTGCTGGCAGAAACACCACCTGGCTCCTGTGCAGCAGCGCTACCCCCACCCGATCTCGCACCCATCTGAGGGGGCACTTTCCCCCCCTTTGCTAAAGTGCTTTGGGACCAAATGGCTGCACAGCTGTAACCCCAGAAAGTTGGTGGCTTTCACAAGCGCAACGCCTACCCACGGAAAACTGGGCGGCATGGAAAACTCCCAAGAAACTTTCCCTGCTGGAGAGAGGTTTGTGCGGATTTCCGTACAAAAATCTCAAGCCCAGCCTTCCCAGCAGCTCTTCCAGCCTAGGGGGGCACCTTCCCCCACCCGCACTGTCTCTACAGCTGAGTTTCTTGCCAAATGCAAGCTTTGGAGGTGGGGGGGGTATAATTGCTGCTCTCTGCCCCGGACTCTCGTCCCTCCCCACCCTGTGCTGTTCCCTCTGGTGACGCTCTGGCAGAAGAAGGAAGTCAGAGGAACAAAGTGGCTTGCGGAGTCGGATGCTTACCCAGGTCGGTTTGGAGCTGGTCCAGGCGGCAAAGTGAAGCAGAGGGGTGGCAAGGGGGGCCCAGCGCTGGCCTCTCCGTTTGCCCTTCCCACAGGCCTTTTGGCTCTGCTGGTGGCAGGACAGCCGGTGCCCCCACACCCTTAATCCTCCACTGTCAACGTGACAGTGAACTCTGCTCTTCCAAGGGTGCGCAGCAGGCTGCTGGGAGCTGTAGTTTTCCTTCCCTCCTCCTCACCAAAGGCGGGCGGCTTTTCCCCAGGGGACAGCAGTCATTCTTGGGAGCGTGCAGGAATCGGGAACGTCGGGTTTTTGGCTGTATTTCTGAAACTCTCCGGTCGTGCAGCATTTCCTTCAGGCAAACTGGGTGGCCGGCAGCTTCCTGCATTAAATAACAGCGTTGCACGTTTAAACAACGAAATGACAGTGAGGAGGGAACTGTTTTCAGAGTTGATTTATGAAGATGAAAAATACCACAAGAAAAACAACCTGAACATGTAGCCAGCAAACCCCAGATTTCGGAAACGTAACACTATGTAAGTGCTGGGAGGCGGGGGGGCCACAGGCTGTGAAATGGAGCGTCGTTAGCATCAGCCTGGAGGACAAGGGATGGGGAGCCCCCCCAGCGTTCCCCTTCCAGTGTGGTCCAGAGATGCAACGGGGGAGGTCAGAGAGAGTGTGTACAGCTGCCACTGGCCTCATCTGGACAACGATTTTCAAAAAAAATGATCTGCCTTGCCTGTGCCTGCACAGGGTACAGTCCAACCCCTTCCCTATTCCCACCCACCTGCGGCACGTTCCATGGGAAGCAGCAGCACGGAGCAGGGCATGACGAGGGAAAGGCATCGGTGCAAGGAGCCGCAGCGCAGAGACCACAACCGCTCTCAAACTCAGTGTGCAGCCTCTTTGCTAAGAGGAGCTTCCCAGAGGAGCCCAGCAGCAAACAGCTGAGACGAAGCACAGGGAAAGGCAACCAAAACGGTGCCAGTACAGAGCAGGCACCAAGTGGCTGGGACTCCTCAATTTGGAGAGCAGAAGGCTGAAGGGGACAATTTGACTAATGTGTTCACTAAACCCGCCAATGCTCCAGCCCAGCAGGTGAAAGAGGTGAGTGTGTGACAAAATCAGGGGCAGCTCCAGGCTGTGTGCGTTGAGAACCCAGTTAGGGAAAAGCAGCTTGGCAGGTGAATGAATCCATGGGCCCAGGATGTGAAGTCAGGCACCATCACAAAACTGTTACAAAAATGCATGTTGGCGTTGGGTACGGTTGCTTTTCTGCCCTTAGCATTCACAAAGTCATGGGATGGGAGCTAGGATAGAGAATCGTAACTTAACAGGTATGGTCTTTTTTAAACTCAGGTTTGAGGGAGGGTTTCATTGAAATAGGAACAACATTTTATTTTTCACTGCGGAAGAATCACCAGTGACCATGTGAATTGTAAAGGCCATGCTATGTAAGTATTTACACAAGGTAATCATTTAGTAACTTTCTTTGGCAACTTGCAAATAAAGTGATGCTACCTGTAGCTGTAGTTCATCCAGGTCAGAAATCATGAGCCAGTGACCAGCAGGGCGGTCGGGCTGTACTTTGAAACCTCCCGATGCAACATTTGTTACATCCCCTCTTATTTTTCCTTGAGAAAGCATTCTTCAGTGTCCGTGTTCTGCTTTTACACCTTGAAAGAATGGCACTTAACATGGTATTCAGTGCTGGCACCCAAGGAGGTATGCATAATACATCTCAGGAATATTAGCTTGCTTCTGGGTGAGACTGCAACAGGTACAGTGGGCAAGTGCAGCATTAAAATCGTTTTTCTTTTGAAATGTATGCAGACAAGGTAGCGGCAGAAGCGAAGGCTGAATGGCACGTCCCTCACCCTGCCTGCTTGTTTGAGCGCACAGAACTACTTCATTTCAGTACAGGTACTCCATTTGTGACCCAGTCAAACCAGTAACGTTGCCAATGTGAGCGTGTGTGTTCTGGAGCACCGTAGGAGATGCTGTCCTTACGGATGCCTTTTCCAGTACGTAGGAATCGCTCAGAATTTGTAAGAGGGGCTCGGCCGCTGGTTTCCAAACGGGCCTTGGAGCGTGGCTGCCCCGCTCAGTCAGCACCGGCGCGGCGCTCCCCGAAAGCGCTCCCGCAGCTCCAGGCCTGGCCCCGCGGAGCAGACTGGCCACAGGCGGCCGCGCAGCGCCGCCACCGCCCCCCCCCAGCGGGCCCCCGGCAGCGGGGGGCGGGGAGCCCCCGCCCGGCTCGGGGCACGGCCCAGCTGCCCGCTCCGGCACGCCAGAGGCCGCGCCCGGGGCCGCCCGAGGCGCGGGGACCCGCCGCCCGCCCGCCCCGGCCCCTCAGGTGCGGGAAGAGGAGGCGGCCGGGCCACCGGCGGGAGCACGGCAGCGGGCCAAGGCCCGTCCGGAGGGCTCGCTGGGCCCGCCCGGAGGGCTCGGTGTTCCCGGCCTCCCCGCAGGGGCCCGGGGCTGGCCGCTCCCCGCTGCCCGGCGGGAGGGGGCCGAGGGAAGGCCGGACGGCGGCCCCGCTCCCTCAGCGGGGGGGGGGCGGCGGGGCGCGCGGGCCATGGCGGGCCTCCCGCCGTACCACGTGACGCCGCGGCGCCCCCTCCGCGCGCAGGCGGCGGCGCACGGCCAGGCGGCGGAAGCGGCGGGCGCTGGGCCCGCCCCGCGGCGGCGCCGGCGGGAAGTGAGGTTCGCGGAGCCGCCCCCGCCGCGGGAAAGCGGCAGCTTCGGTCCGGCGTGGCGCGGAGAGGCGGCGGTGGGCCGGGGTGGGGGGCGGCGGGCGGCGGCCAGGATGGTGGGGGGTAGCGAGGGGCAGGCGCCGCCGGACGCCCCCGAGCTGAAGCGCAGGCGGAAGAGCCCCCGGTTGGCGGCGGCGGCGCGGGCGGAGGAGGCCGAGGCGGAGGCTGAGGCCGAGCTCGGCCCCGGCGGGGCGCTGGAGGGTGAGCGGCGCGGGCGGGCGCGTGTAGCGCCCCGCGGCGGATCCCGCGGTTGAGGGTGCGGGGAGCGACGTGAAACGGCGGGCGGGCAGGCTGGCCCCCAGGGGGAGGCGGGGGGCGGCCCGGGACAGGGGGTGGGGACGGGCCCGAGGCGGGGGCGCCCTCCGGCTGGGAGCACGGGGGTGCCCCGCGGGGAGCGCAGGAGCGTGGTTCGCTGCCCCTGGAAGGCTGTCAGGCCCGGTGGGCTGGAACGGAACCGCCGGGCCCCGCCGCGCCTTGCAGCTGTTTCTTGTTGCAGGAGCCGAGCACCCCTTCGGGACCCCGGAGCCCTTGACCCGACCCCCGATAAGGGCGCGCAGGTCGCCAGGTGGGTCCGAGCGCGGGGGGGTTACAGCGCGCGCAGCTCCGGGGGGACGGGGCCTGCGGGGCTCAGGCCTGCAGGCGGGGACATCCCACCGCCGTGGCCGTTCCCTGCGGCGGACCGGAGGAATGCTGCTCCATCTTCCCGAAGGTCGGGGCGTGCGGAGCATGCTGGAGCCCTTAGCGGCCTGTTTTACCCCGATGGTGGTGAAACACCAACCCAGGACCTTGTCACAGCACGAAAATGGGTGATACCTGACGTTGCTAACACCGCTTTGCTTTCAAAGGCTGGATTTAAATACGGTACCTGGAACTGCAAAACCAGCTCGCTTTGAGGCTGTGCTGTGTGCAGTGGGCAGCATCACTTATGAGGAGCTGCATAACTGAGGCTGCTCCAAGCGTATATCCATACTTGCTTCCCAGCGCCGGGCTGGGCAGGCTGATGCATTATCTCTGTGTGGCACCTTCTTCTTTCTTTAGTTGATGAAAACTGCATCCTCCTCAAAACTTTAGAGAGATGCTAACTTTGTGTAATGCAATCATGTGGCTTTAGCCTGGTGTTCCACCAGAAAACCGCAAGCAAGCTGTTTCCTTCCCTTTTAGTTTCTTGGTCTATTTTGAGTTGAGAATGGGGCAACTCGCAGATGGATGAGTTGGCCCAGCCCAAGACTCTCTCCCATCCTGTCCATATTCTCGCAACAGGGCTGTCTCCAAGCTTTTGTTGCAGCTGCAGCACATGCCCTTAATGACGTGGCACTGCCCTTAAAAAGGGCTGCCAGTGCTGTGCTTCAGAAGCAGAATGTCCAGGAGGTGTGGAAAAACCTTATCTCGAGGGAGGAAGAGAGGCTATGAGTATTTCTTTTGGCAAAGTACAAAGGTAAAGCTGTGGGAAGCTGTTGCTCCCAAACAATGGCATAACGTGTGGGGTATTTTCAATGTGGCTGGGCTGCTTTAGGAGGTGCAGCTGAGTGTTGGCTTTTTTTAATGTAGACACCTCTAAAAATGAGGTTGTGGGGAGAAGTGTGCTCCCCCCACCTCCCTGCACTCTTAACAGTGGTATTTGATCATAGTCATGACAGGTGTAAAAGTATAATGTTTAGAGATGCTAATGCTTCCTACAGAAATGAAGGAGCAATTTCCCTCCCCGCAGTCCTCCCACCTGTAGCTATACAGCATTGGTTTCTTGTCTGCTGAGTTTAGGGGAATGCAGGGTCTATGAGGTGGCGGGACAAGCAGGCTGGATTTTTATAAGGATGTAATTGCTATCCTTCTCTGAGAGCAGAATGGAAGCAAAACCACAACTAGAGAAACCAGTTTCTGGCTTCTGCTTAGAGGTTTTTTTAAAATAGAGATTAGGAAACTTGCTTCTAGAGCTACAAAGCTTTGAGAGCCTACAAACCCTGCCTCAAATCAAGGCATCTTCTGGATCAGTGAGCTAAAGATACAGACTGGCAATCTCTGTTGAAATTGTCTTAAAATATGCCAGTAGAGTATATGATTGTAGGAGTTAAAGGCAGGCACTAGGTGGTTTTGGCACTCGAGTTTGTGCTGTCTGCAATGGCTGTGGGATGTTGCAGCAGGTGTGTCGAAGGCTTATCTCTGTGATGGAAGAGGTTGAACCTGCAGGGTTCAATCAATATGTACTAGACTTCATAGAACAAGTTCCAAGGTGTTAAAATAGTAGCTTTATATTTTGGTTTATAAACGTGTAGTTTATGGACTCGCTGATTTTGAATCCCTTTGACTACACCAGTGTATGGAATGGGGATAGTCAGATCATCAGTGTCTCTTGGCAGGTGGCTGGCTTGCAAATTTCAGGTGGATTGGAAAATCCTCACTAGTTGCCAGGGAGGCAGGAATGATCCTTTGGGTAGGAGGCTTAAGGCCTTGTAAGGAAAGAACAGGCCTGTCTGGAATGGAATTTGTGTTTATATGTATTTCTAGGAAAGTTCAACTTGATAAAGGGGGAGTTTCCTTTTCTCTGTGGGGGATGCCATGTGTGCTGTCTGCTTGCACTAATACTCCCTGTTGGCGATACCCGGTGTTACAGAAGGTGCTGGTTCACAAGCTGTGTTTGTGTGAGAAACAAAGTTGTGTGTATTTAAATCTTTCCTTTTTATGTTAGCTTTTAAGGACGCTTTGAGAGACATGGGGTATTGATTGATGCAAAGAAGGGGGCAGGAATGAAATGCGTGGACTGCATAAGTAGCCCTCTTTAGATTCATAGATCTTTCTGGTCTTGTGATTACTAGCTGCTGCTACTAAGGAGATTTTCTTTGCAAAACCTCAATACGTTATGGGTATGTTGTTTGGCATTCCTGAAGCTCAAGTAATTTGGTGAGGATCTTCATCCTTAGCTTGGTGAGAAATAGATCACTCAACAGCTTTTTACGATGGTTTTGAAAATACAGTATCCACCCTGCTATGTGCAAATACTTTACGGTTGTACATGTGACTTAATAGCTTAGTTTAAAACTTGCATTTTTCTCTCCTGTTTGTGTTTTTTGTTTGTTTTTTTTTTCTCCTTTGTGTGCTTCACATACACTGGTGTGCTAAAACTGCCAGAACCTATTAGAAAAAGGTTGTTTTCTTTTCTTGAAGTAAAATTAATCAACACTAGGTGGCAAGCTGTGTGTTGCCCTCATATGTACAGTAAAAGAGCTGCAGAAGAAACACATTAAACCCTGGGAGAACCCAGTTCTGTTAAACGAATACAGGGGCTCAGTGTGAATGTTACAGAGAAGTTTTACCAATTGTATTCTTCCCTTTACCATTTCCTCTGCTTATGCCCTTCAGCTTGATGGCTGCATTGTGGTCTGTGTTCCACAGCTGCACTACAGCTTTGTTCCGTACCAGAACCTTTTCTGGGCAAACGTGTGATTGTACTTTATCCTTTGAAACTTCTTTTCCTGGTGTTCTGCTTTTGACTGCCTTTCCAGCCCCGACCTTTGCTCTGTGACTCTTATCATCTTACAGGGCTTTACCCTTTCTAATTAGTAACATTGACTAAGTTGGGGCTCAGCGTCTGAATGGCTGCGAAATTTGGCAAACAGTGTAAAGGTGCTGCTTTAGATTATTTCCAGCTATCTGAGAGGATTAAATTAGGAGCTTAGGTGTCCTAAATTGCCATTATGGCTAATGAGAGAAAGAGACCCAGCTAAAGGATAGCTTGGATTACATAAAAAGGGACTTAAGTTCTATATTTGCTTCTCTCTCTTTTCCCCTCTGTCTGTGGAAGACAGCGCAATTATTGTTTGTGAGTTGTGTTCCCAAAGCTGTGGAGGAAATTCTCTTTACTCCCACATTTGTGTATTTACTGGTTTACACTGAATCCTTTTAGTGTAAGGTGTTTCTTGGTCCGTTTGGTGTCTTGATACCTGGGTTTCTTTCCAAGTGTGTTTAAGCCAACGGCTCCTAAAAATAATTTAAAAAAAGGTTTGTGGTTGTGTAGACAGCTATGTTTGTAGTGAACTCAAATTTACCATAACCTTTTCGAGTCTTAGTTGCTTTTAGTTATATTTTAAGAAAGTAACTCTTGGGAGATCGCAACATAAATCACTGATTTAGATCATGTATGTTCTGAAACTTTGTCTTCATCCTTCAATTTTATGATGATATGAGCACAAATATATATGCACCTACACTAATCCTCTTTTTCTTTTTTATCTGTTTTGCCTCCTAACAGACAGTTCTTCAATTTGTTTTGTTCCAGAGAGTCCAGTAAATGAAAAAGCAGAGGCTTATGACAGTAACGAACCCGAGAAACCAGCAGAGTATCAACCTAACATTTATACGCTGTTAAAAGGTAACAACACTAGTTTTATCAGTACCTTTTCCATGATGTAACAAATGGTTGCTTAAATGTGTTAAATTGCATTCTTTCAGTTCTGTTACAAAAGGGGAGTTGTTAAGTTGAAATCGGAATGGATGAAGAAGTTGGTGTGTTTTTTGGAAAAAAAAAAATATTTCAGGGTGTGCTCCTGCCCATGAATTAGATTAAAACTGATTGTAGTATGACAGTCATCTGCTGTGATGTAAAACCTTAAAAGTTCAAGAAAGCAATGTTTTAAACTTTGATAAATACATAGCTGTTTGGTTTTTTGAAAAGCAAATGAAAAAGATGAGTTGCATCATACCTGCTTCAAAAACTGTTATGAAAGTGGGTCTTTAATTGCCTCAGGCAAAGCAAAACAAAACTGTTCTTTTTCTAAACGGATGAGTTACTTTTGACTTTAGCAGGGGGAACAAGTGATTTCAAAGTGAGAGAGCACTTCTGTTCATTGCTCGGGAGATTTTTCTCGATGTGTGTTCCAGAAGCGATAGGGAAATACGAGGAAGAAAATACAGGATACTTTTTAGCCTAGGAGAAGGTAGATGTGTTATTACAGGTGGTTTGAATACATCTGAACAGATACGCTATATAAGGGAGATTTTTAGGAGAAGCTGGTGACTGGTTAGAGAGTAAGGTTGGGGCTTGCATGAATTTGGTCAGTAGCAGTCCTAATCACACAGTGTTTCTGGGGGAGCACTGACAGCAGCTGTGAGTGCAGGCTGACAGAACACAGGCGTGAACCAGGTAGCAGAGATGTGCACAAGAACATGTCGGTGTCAGCCTGCTGTTTGCCGGCAGCACACACAGGCATTTTGCTCAGGCAGTTCAGAACATGCCTGTGTTTGCTGGAGTCCCTCTGGTCTGAGAGCAGTTGTTGTTAAGGTGGTAGTTTTACACTGTTTATTTTTGGGTTTCCATCCTGCCGAATAGTTTCGGTTTCACAAGTGACAAAACTTGTACCCTCCGTTATCAACCAATTAGTGCTGCTAATTTCCCATCCTTTGCATTTTGTCATTGTCACATCATTATTTTTTTAAAGGAAGAATAGGAAGGATAAATTTGTGTCATATTGGGAAAAGCAGGTTGAAGGGCCAAATTAAGCTCCTCCTATTAGATAATAGTAGCTTTCTCCACCTACAGAGGGGTCCAAGAGGCTGGTCTGTGGTGCAGGTTTGGTTTGGCAGCACAGCGTATACTCCTTCCCTAATAACCTTTGAAGATTTCACAGAAAGAGCTAAAAGCACTATGGCTTGTCTGTCTTATTCTGACCTCTGATGTGATAACAGAGTTCTTTCATTTGTGCTTTGGTTTCAGAAAGAAAAGCTGACTTCCTTGAGAAAAATCAAGAGCACTACCACTCAGCTACATCACAGAGTAAGTTGAAAAATAGTTAGTCTTTCCCTCTAATTAAATGAAAAATACAGAATTAAGGTTTTTCTCGTGCCCTGGGGGACACTGTCTGGGAAGGCTGAAAGGGACCCAGGAGGCAGATCCAAATGGAAGCTGGAGAAGGCAGCAATTCCAGAGCCCTTCCATGAGGTTATTCAACTGACTGACCGCATAAAATGACCCACTTGGTGGGGTTTTTTTTGGCTGGGTTAGGAAATGAAGTTGACTCATGGGACAATCAGTAAGTGCAGAGCATGTACTAGTGGCATTGTCAGGGTGAGCTGAGGAAGGGAACAAAACCACCTTTTGGTTGCAGTAAATGTTAAATTAGTTTGAACACATCACCTTCCCTTCTAGCCTTTCCCTGGGTAATGGTGGCCTGCTGTGACTGAATTAGTTGTCATACTCCTGGAGAGGAGCAGCATTTTTCTTTGCTGGCAAACTCCAGTCGGGTCGTGTAACGACCAGTTCTTTGTGTTTCAGATTTTTGTATTTGTTGTTGGCTTTTTTTGGCAGTTTTGTTGCTTGAGTGTTTTTTTTCCTCTTGGAAGAGTAGTTGAAAGAAGAGGAAAAATTGTTCTGAATTCTTAGTAGCCTTCTGCTCTTAATGTCTGGGCATTTGTTTCTATCTTGAACAGGTTTAGATAAACAGAATCTTGTAAAACAGAATTCAGTCTGGAGAACCTGGGGGCATTGGAGTTTGGGGTTTTTTTGTTTTGGTTTTTTTGGGGGGTTGGGGGGGTGGTTGTTTGTTGGGGTTTTTATTAAACCACAGTGCCTTCCGGAAGAGAAGCTTGTCTTGTGGTAGCTGCACATCTGTGAAATGCCTTTGAAAAATGAATTGATGCAGGGAGTTCTCGCTCCTCTGGTACTTTTTCCTCTGCTGTACCAGAGGTAATAGACGCTGCAGAAGTGACCAGTTCTGTATTGAGTGAGAGCTCTGGAGAATCACTTGAAACTCTGAAAGCTCTAAGGTGTCTGCAGAAGTTATGCCTTTTGAGTTAGGCGAGACAAATAATTTGCTTGGCCTTCATGCAGATTGTGTTGTAAATAAGGCAAGATTGTTAGGTAGGATAGGATCTGTTTTTAAGCTGTTTATTGAATACTTTTTCCTTCAGGGTACGAATCACAGCTGTCTCCTAAATATGAAATCTAGTCTTTGCAAACAGGACTACATTGTAAAACATTATAGAATTAGGTGATTTTAATCTGTTAACTATTACAAGACTTATTTAAGCGTAGCCAGTTACAAGCTCCATGTCTGTGCTGTATCTCAGAGTGGGGGGTTGAAATTACAGAATAGTGTAGCTTGTTAAGCTAGTTAAGCTCCAGCTTAAACCAGAGCTGCTTTTAGCACCTTCTGCAATTACATTCATACAGAAACAAAGTCACAGAATTTATTTTAGTGTTCTTGAAATAACTACTGCAGGGTGTGTTTGTTCAATTTATTCTCAATAGTGCCATTGACAGTGTCCTGATTTGGTTATATATTATTAAAGAGCCTTCAGCTTTGAACCAGTTGCTGTAATTCACAAGGAGCCAGAAATTCTTGTGTCTTTTTAATTAACTGAATGCAGAAAACATGCTGACCAGTAATTGCACTGTATATATTCATACTGGTCTCTTGGGAAAAGTTGTTCATAACACTCTCCTTATGGATAATGTCTTATACTTTGCTGTCTGAGCCCATTTAAATAAATAGACCAAAAGTAGAAATTGAAATTAGAAGCTGAAAGCTTGCATTTTTATTTAAGAGCACAATTCATCCCAAGAAACTGACTGCTGGTGAAGCAGGACTCTGACCCAAGCTAGATGGAAAGGGGTTATGAGACTGTGCCGCTTTGGTTTTGCTGCTTATGCCTTGCATCGTGGTGTTTTTCCAATATGTGTGTTAATTGAGCTTCCATTTTTCTGTCCCTCAAATTCTGGAGCAAAATCAGGAATTAATTGAGACATAGTATCCTTGTGCAGAAAACAGGTTGTTAAATCTTTGCTATTTTGTCATCTTGTCACTTGAAATGCCTGTTTTTTATTAGCGTAACTTCTCAAGAGTTAGAAGTCCTCGGGGATGATCTGTGATAGGTTGGGGACTTGTGTTTGTTGTGCAGGATTGTCAAGATGGCTTAAGAACTGACATTTGGCAAATAGCGTAGATAGAGAGTTGGTCTGCCAGTTGAGTGGGACTTCCAATAGTGGTGAACATGTCCTTTTCCATGTTCAAGACTAGCCTTGCTTGAACACAATGATGCAGAAAGGAACAGAAAGCCTCATACTTGATACAGCCCTACCCAGGATGGGGTTGCAGCCTCCTTTGCTCCTACTTAGCAGGACAGTGTTTGCTTCAACAAGGTGTTAGGTGAGGGTGCTTTGTTAACCTTCGTGTAACCTTGGTAGACTTTTGTATGTAAAAGCATAACTAAGAATAGCTTTTTGTTGAAAATAATGCAGTTTGGTGATTTCATCTCCCTGCAAAATTCTCTGCTGGAAGATTGCTTATAATTGTTGTCTTAGTATTTTTCTCATATTCCTTTCTCAATCTCTTTAACAGGAAGAAGTAAATTTCGAGATCAGTCTGGAATAAGGAAAGAGTCGCAGCCTTTAGCCAGAAGTAAGACTTCTGCTTTCACTTCTATTTCACACTTGTGTTACATTTAACCATTTTCATGCCTGTTCAAATATTAGATTTCCTGGTAGCTGGTGTTAAACAGGGGGTCCTTGCCAGAGCAGATGACTTGCTTGCTAGGGCATGTGTTTTCAGCATGAAGGATGTGTTGTCTGATAGGTAACATTTCCACTTGAAGGTCTTCCATCTGTAGTGTTTACAAGACTTGCTTCAAGGTTAAGACTGGAGCAGGCCTAGTGGTGTTCTTATTTAACAGGTGTTGTCCTGATAAAAGTTAGGATATGAAAAGGTAGCATAAGGTGTACAGTTCTTTCCTGTACCCAGGGAGATTAGTGTATTTTGTCACTAATTTTACTGGGAACAGAATCAAGCCTTACAGAATCAGACTTGTTTAGGTTGGAAAAGACCTTGAAGATCATGTCCAGCTGTTAGCCCAGCACTGCCAAGCCCAGCACTAACTCATGTCCCCAAGTGCCACATCTGCACATCTTTTAGATATCTCCAGGGGTGGTGACTCAGCCACGTCCCTGGGCAGCCTGTTCCAGTGCCTGACCACCCTTTCAGTGCAGACATTTTTCCTAATATCCCATCTAAACCTGCTCTGGCACAGCTTGAGGCTGTTTTCTGTTGACTGGGCCTGATCTCCTGGTCATCCTGTACGTGCTGCATGGTGGCACTCAGGATGAGTTGCTCCATAACCTTCCCTGACACCGAGGTCAGGCCGATAGGCCTGTAGTTCCCTGGATCCTCATTCCAGCCCTTCTTGTAGATGGGTGTCACATTTGCTAACCTCCAGTCAATTGGGACTTTGCCATTTAACTGGGACGACTGATAAATGATTGGAAGTGGCTCAATGAGCACTTCTACCATCTCCCTCAGTACCCTTGGGTGGATCTCATCCGTCCCCATAGACTTGTGTGTGTCTTAGTGGTGCAGCAGGTCACTGACTGTTTCCCCTTGGATTATGGGGCCTTCATTCTGCTCCCCATCCCTGTCTTCCAGCTCAGGGGCTTGGGTAAAACAACTGAAGAACAACTGGTCTTAGTATTACAGGCTGAAGCAAAGAAGGCATTAATTACCTCAGCCTTTTCCTCATTCTTTGTCACTGCTTCCCCCTGCATCCAATAAAGGACGGAGACTCTCCTCAGCCCTCGTTTTGTTGCTGATGTATTTATAGAAAGTTTTTTTCTTTTATGGCATTTATGCCTGTACCAGATCAAACAAGTGTTAATTTAATTGAAATACAAAACCAAATCAAAATATCTGATATTCTGTATTAATCTTGTGCACTGTTTGCTGTGTGTATGCTTTGTGAAGCTGACCAATCCAAAGATCACAAACATTTTCTGATAGTGTTGATCACCAGTGTTTGAGATGCAAAGACTGCTGCAGAAATTATTTTTATCCTTATGGGGATAGGAAGGAGAAACAACAACACAGAAACCATTCTGGTGATGCCAGGTTTTGTATAGGGCTTTTTCTGCAGAGCCTAAATGTAGGGAAAAGCTTGATGTTTTTCAGAACTGTTTTAAGCTCTTAGTTTGGATTTGATTAAATAGAATATTGATAAACTTTCAGAAGAATGTCCAATTTCTTAGTCAATCTAAAGTGTGTAAAAATGTCCTTTTTTAATGCTGTCACTTCATTAAGTTGCTAAATAAGTTCCAAGTTCTTGCTTTTCTCTTTAAAACTAGAACATCATCTTTCTGCTTTTCAACTAATGTACCAGTAGCTTGAGAGTGGGATGAGTTCATTGATTTCTACTGTTTTGTCTTATTTTCCTCTCACTAGTCGACTTCTGATTCCTTTTAAAACATTTTCTTCCTGTTTGCTGCTCTTTTCCATAGGTCACAGTGAATCGCAGGGTGGATTTCACAAGAGCTGGACTTGGTTACTGGTTCTGTTAATTAGTGTTCCATTGTTTTATTTCATCTGGAGTGGAGTTCCACGTCTTCTAGATGCAACTTTGTCAAGTAGAGATACTCAAATTCTGCAAGCGTTTCGGGCCCGGATGAAGAAACTACAAAATACTTACCAAAGTCAGGATCCCAGTCTGTGGAAAAGAACCCATGTGTTGCTTGAGAAGCACCTTAACGCTTCCCACCTGCATTTGGAGCCAGCCATTTTACTGTTTACAGCTGGCCAAGAAGCTGAGAAAGCACTGAGGTGCCTAAGTAATGAGATTGCTGATGCGATGGCCTTCTCCCAGGATGCTACTACAATCAAAATTAATGGGGAAGACAAAGCCATATTGGATAGTGACATTGTCAAGCTGGAGGTAGATAATGAGCTCAGCTCTGGGTTCAGAGAAGGCAAGAAAGTAGCAGTGGTGCATCGATTTGAGTTACTGCCTGCAGGCTCCACCCTGATCTTTTACAAGTACTGTGACCATGAAAATGCGGCATTTAAGGATGTGGCTCTTCTACTTACAGTTCTCCTGGATGAGCAGTCGCTTAGAAAGAGCCTCACCTTGCAAGAAGTGGAGGAGAAAGTCCGGGATTTCCTCTGGGCGAAGTTTACTGGTTCAGATGTCGCTAGTTCTTATAATAGCATGGACACAGATAAGCTGAGTGGACTGTGGAGCCGTATATCTCATCTTGTGTTGCCTGTTTGGCCTGAAAAAGACCTCCCTGTGGAGGGATGCACATAAAAGTTATTGCAGAGGGCTCAGGAAAGGAGGAGGACAGAAAATGTATGTAAGGGAAGAACTTACTGTGGTTGCTGAGGTCAGGCAGCATACAGTCCTTTCTATGCAGAGAAATACCACCAAGTGGCAGGGTTGTTTCTGCTAAAGTAACTGGGACTTCTCTAAATCAACTGCAGAATGTAAGCAAGGAACTTGCTGGTTGTTGGTAAGTTGTGTTCAGCGACTTATTCAGGCTTGGTGTCCTGGAGCTGGAATTAAGTCTCTACTAGTGCAGAACCACTCACTTGCTTCTGAAGCTTATTTGGTGTACTGTTGCTATGAGGATCCTTTTCTGGTGGTGCATAAAGCTGGTATGGCGTTTAAGAAGGTAATAGTATGCAAAAACATCACCTTCATCTGCTAGAATTCCTTACTTTTAACATAAGAAAAAACATAAACTGAAAATTATGATAGGTGTGAATCTAAGCACAAGCTTTTTCTTGGTCCATCCGATCACAACATAGATGTCAGCTGTCTCTGGTGGCTTCTAGAAATGGCAAAATTGCTTGAAAGGTTTGTGACTTGTAGAGAACCTTTCAGCAAGTGTTTCTTCCTTAAAGGAGCCTGCCCCAAACAGTTCTGGAGAGGAGGAAAGCTGAGGTACAAAGGATTGTTTAATGTTAGTAGTACTGATGTCAGTTAAATAATCCCTCAGCACCTCTTCGCCTTGCTGCTTCTAGGAACTCTTTGACAAAGTTTGGCAAGTCTTAAAATTTTGGGAGGAGTGATAAAATGTCAGCCGTGTATGTACTATCTCCTTTCCAAACAAAAGTTTAGGAAGACATAGGTTATTTCACATTTTAATAAGATAATTATTTTTGATCAAAATAATTTATTTGTGGTACTTGGTACCCTAGAAAAATAACCTTTCTTCATGTGTCTGCATATAACCAGTTGCTTGCTGTATAAGCTTCTAGTGAAGAACAGATTTGCAATGCATGTTTTTAAAATACATTTTTTCTAGTGTGCCTCATGCTGAGAATCACTCACACACCAGACTAAAAACATGTACTTGTTTCTATTTTAAGTGTTTAGCGTAAAGAAATAAGAGAATTGCAGCACTTCCATTTTATTGCTGTTACCGTATGCTCTTGAACTATTGGTCTGTGTGCATTTGGTTGTATTGAGTATGAAGGAATGTGTGAAGACTGCTCTCAAATTAATGGGATGTTTTCTTGTAACAGCTGAGAGGTTAGTGACTCTCAGACCCATCCTTTATGCACAAGCCCCTTGAGCTGTCCTGTTGCAAAAAGTCCTTCTTAACCAGGAAAACCTCTTGAGGTGCTGGAGTTTCTGGCTTCTTTGTGCAAGGAGAGGTTTGGGGTGTTAAGTGGAATGGGTCAAAACTACCTTAAGCATATAAAAACGCAGTTCGAGAGACATGAAGCTGTGGTCACTTCAACCAGAGGTGGATTTGTGCTAACTACTGAGAGCTAGTAGTGGACAGTGCTTTTTATTTTAATGGGAAGAAATGTCAACAGTAAAAAGACATGGAAGTGCTGCTGTTCTGGATGTTTAAGAATAGCTCAGGAAGGAAAAGATGGCATTTACATTTTGGACATTTCACTGGACAAATGTTTTTTTAAGAAAACAACTGTGACTTATTTCCAAGTATGTCCTGATAGCATATTTGTTTGTATATTATGTAAACTATTTTAGTAATCATTAAAAATAAATATGTTTGTTTTATAAGCTGTTTTTAAGATGTCAGTTGAATTTTAAGTGGTCAGACTTTTATTTTTTACATGTTTAACATTGTTTCTTTTGCCTTTGACCAAATACACACACCTAAAATGTACAACCTTTTCCAAAATTTAAGAAACTTGAGTGGAGTGGTAGATACTGAGATGCAGACGCATTTATTTGATAATATCAGGGCTTTTCTCTAACAGGGAACACTTCAGGAAATTGTAACAATTCTGAATTGTCTTTTACTTGGTGTTCTTGTACTAATTCCTCAGTTCTGATTTCAGCTGGAACTAATGATAAGATATGGTTCACTTGCTTCATTAGTCTGATACGAGAGTCAGCAGCTGACAAAAGGGATGACTTCATTCTTGTTCCACTCCTAGCTGCGTGTTCCTGTACCTCTGCTGGTGCAAACTAGTGCACTGTGAACTGGCTGGAGGGAGAGTCTCACTGCAAACGAGCTTAGGAAAAAAGTATGTAACGAGCAGAAGTGGCAACCACAAAAAAAGACAAAGTGGTGACATGAAGGCAGGAGATTCCATGCTGTTATACAAGTAAAACACGTAATCCAGGTTATTTTCTGTTTCTAAAACTGCGCCCCCCGCCCCCCGATTATGGGGTATTAAAGAGCTATGTACCCGTTTTAAGAAAAAGTAGGAGGGTGCCTGGAAACTAAAGATATAAAGTTCTATGTAATGTAGACAAAGGAGAATCGCGCTGCTTTTTTTTGTTAACTGTAGGGAAAGATAAATCCGAAGCAAATTGGTATATGCAGTAGCCCCTTCTGGAGGATGGGAAAGGCTCAGGATTAGAAGACTGTTCCTGGTCTAGAACTAGTAGGTCCTTCTTGTAGCTGTTTGTGGCTTTGTCCTTTAAAGGCTGTCATTAAATGTCCACAGGTACTTAATGCAGATCTCATTAAGTAACTCCTCCTCAGCCAGAGGTGAAGAGTAATGTCTGTCTGTGTTGCTCACAGGCAGCTGATTACTATCCTCCTTGTATAATTATTTCATTGCCTGCAGTAAGCATAGCCATTTGATGTTTTCTAAACTGTAAAATACTTTGGCTTCTTCTAGGGAAATCTCACATCTGAAGTTGAACTGTCACTAAGTGTCAGCAGATCAGCAAATTGGTCTTTGACAACAAAAATGTGCTTACATAGACAAAGGCACCAGGTCTGGCCTTGGGACTCAAAAGGGGATGTTTCTTGTTCTGTGGCCTTACAAGGTACAAACTTTGGGCAGAACATAATCTTTGGGGAGCCAAACCAGCTACACATCAATTTGCAGACAAAATTTCCAGCACTCTGCAAATTGAACTGGAAAACGCAGTCAGACTGCTCCTTGCGTTGCCAGCAGACAGACCCCTGTAGCTGGCCAAAGCCCCCTTGCAGATAGCCATCCCAGGTGGAAGGTGGAGCGTGGCCCCTCTCCTGCTGTTGCCTTTGAGCACCTGGGAGGTGGCAATACCTGTATTTCCTCAGCAGTGGTTGTCCTGAAAGGCACCCAGAACAATGCGCAGCCCTGTCTGTTGTTACCTTGTCTCTCACACCCTGCTCTGAGTCATGTTGCACTGAGCAGTGGAGTTTCGAGCATGCTAAGCGGGTTCGTTAAAAGGACTAATTTTTTTTTCATGCCAACAAAAGCATTTTATAATTTTTCACAAATTAAAAAGTTGTGGTTTTCATCTCTATTT
The DNA here is from genome assembly GCF_023634085.1 of Falco cherrug. Taxonomy (NCBI): domain Eukaryota; kingdom Metazoa; phylum Chordata; class Aves; order Falconiformes; family Falconidae; genus Falco; species Falco cherrug. The sequence goes on from NC_073708.1 coordinate 6,866,412, forward strand.
CTGAAAAGTAGGTTTGTTTTGAAGTAATAAAAGATTCAGCTCAAACTGAGTGTAAAAGGCCAGGTGAGCTCCATGTTAAGGTAGGCATAAAAGTATTTGCTATACAGAATGCAGCTATATGCACCATCTGCGGTGCAATCGCCAGCATGCTTTATTTGGGGGAATAAAGAATCTGGGTTTGGAGGTGTGTAACGATACATAAACAACTTGCCAGATGCTGTGCTAGGACTGTGTAGCACAGCTGGAAAACTGAGAACAAATCTGAAGTGATCCCTTTATTTTATAAGCCTGAATCATGTAAGAACAATTTTCATGCATTGTTTCTGCTGTAAGACAAACTGCAGAATTGTAGGAGTATGGAGCAGGAGGTGGGGGTTGGATCCCGTAGTCCTCACAGCTGTCCTGTGTCTTGTTTTATTGTCAGCTCCTGACAGTTGGATTTATAACTGAAGGACTGAACAACCTCATTCCATGTCCAACAGGTGGAAGCACCCTTCCCCAAATTCCTCCATGGCTCTCGGGAGCCATGTCAGTCAAGGAAAGGAGGGGGGGAGTCTGGGGGGCTTGAGCCGATCTTTTGGCTGCAATAGCCAGCTGCCCCTTTCTAATTTTAGAAGGGGTGCGCAAGAGTAGTATGGAGTGGAAAACTTTCCAAACCTCTCTCTGAAAGCTGCAATAACCAAGTTAGCGTAAGATGAGATTGTGGCTCTTTACTTCTAACTTAGTATCTGTCTCCATCCTCTACTTTCAGTGCTTGGGCAGGGCTTGCTGCAGTTATCTCCGTTCCTTCGCTATTTAATGAGCAGTTCATCAAACTGGAGTGTGTTCCGTTCTTTTTCTCTCAGGTGGGGCTGTTTGAAGGTAAAAGTTTATTTCTAATCTTGAAGAATTTCACAAGATGATTGCATTTTCTGTAAGAATGTCTTTCTCTTTTCGTGTGATGTTTGCCTATCAGACCTTTCTGCTCATTGGTAGGGACTCTTTGGAAAGTTTTACAATTCAGTTCCACTGGCAGATACAGAGAATAAATATAAGCCGTATAGAAGTAAAACCAGTAGACAAACATTCCTTTTTAACTTCAACTGAAAACAAATGATTTTGATGTTTGAGAAAATCCTAATGTGATGTTTGCCTGAAGATGAAAAGGAGGAGCATGAAACTAGATTAACTGCTTCCAAGCAGAAAAGAGAAACTATGTTTAAAAGCATAATTAAAGAGGTAGGTGCATTACTAAAGTGCTGAATAATTTAAATAGGTTGCCAATCCAGCAATATTAAGCAGTGAATTTAAGCAAATGCTAGGTGATGACGGGGAATGTAGTAATGTAATTTGCCCTAGTCTGCAATCAGGGCTTCCACAGACTGTAGTAATACTGTTTTCATTGTCTGAAATTGTCATGATTATTATTATTATTACTTACAGTCTTCTCCTGTGTTTGTGAGGAGATTTGCTCTTTGACAACTCTGGAGGGAATTAGGCCCTACTTCCCACTTTTTCCCATTGGAGCTGTGCTCATCTTTTGGTATTCAAGTACTTTTTCCCTTATCAGGCAAAACAAAATAGTTTTCAAAGGTTTAAGCACTGACATGTCAACCTTACATTTTGTTTCAAAGGAGGTATGCTGACGCTGGAAAATATACTCTGTAATTAATTTGGTTCTTTTACATACACAAACTAAGGTTAAATGTGTATCCTGTAATTGTGACATGATTAAGTTCTGCATTGCCTAAGCTTCACAGCTGTAATGGTCTCTTGGTGTTTAGGGTGTTTTCATATGGTGTTCCCTTACTGAAATAATTTATATGCAAAGTGTTGACCATTCACTAGAGGGGAGGCTATGTAAAAATTGTTTAATCTTTTTTGGTTAAGAAAAAAAAAGCCTCAGTAGTTTTAGTGATTCTTTAGTAGTTGGGTAGATAACTCTCCACCCCCGTGCTCCCCCAAGAAATTGGGCATCTGTAGTCAGTTGTGCTAATGACTGAAAACCAGACTCTGGTGAAGCTGTAGACAAACCCTGAAGGAGACATTCCCAAAATAACTGTAGGAAGAATATTTTTTTTTCCTATTCTAACAACTTCCCTTCTTCAGTGGAAATAATTTTGTTATAGCTGGATAACATCTTAAACCTATTTTTGAAATGTGGGTGGCTTTAATGCGTCTTCGGGGTGGAATCTGCAACAGAAAGTAGTATCCTAACAAACTCTTTGGGGTTTGTAATGACTGTTAAAAGGGAAATTAAGCTGGTGGTAGTCATCTCTGAAGTTTTGCAAATGTTGTTTATTTAAACTTAAATTTGGCAACTGGGAACCTGTAATTGGAGCCACTTTCATTTGGGAGAAAAGAAAGATTATTTTTATAAAGATGACTTAGTTATGAATACAAATGACTAAAAAGTGGTGCCCTAGTTTCGACTGAAGCTGCTTCGGGAATGCCAGCATCAGCGCTGGCACTGCTCTGCAGCTGAGGTTTAATAAACATTGCAAAGTCCCGTTCTTGCATCCAAACCCAGAGCTCTGCCACGGCTCTTTATTTTGATATCATTTGCATGTGGACTGAACCGGCAAGTCAAGCCTGCACAGCCGTCGGGGGGAAGGAAATAAAAAAAAAAAGCTTTGAGGAACATACTGGCAAACCCCTGCGGGGCTCAGGGAGGTTTGCCAGGGCCCGAACCTCCCCAGCCCCTGAGGTGACAGGGGGGAAGCCGGGCCCCGTGAAAGGTGCGCTGGGCCGGCGCCGCCTTCAGCCCTCCCCGCCACCCCGGCTGCACCAGCGGCGCCGGGCTCCGCTCCTCAGCGGGATAGGCTGCTCCCCGGGGGCGCCGCCGCCGGCCGCCCCGCTGCTCGGCTGGGAGGCCGCGCTTCAGCCAGCATGGCCGCGGGCGAGGGGGAGCGGCGTCGCGCCGCCATGTTGGGAAGGTCCGCGGCAGGGCCAGTTCTCGCGAGACTTGGCCGCTCGCTCCCGCCCTGCCCCGCGCCGCCGCTCTCGCCGCCGCTGCCGCTCCGTGTCAGTTGCTGGCCGGTAATGGCGACGGGCTGGCGCCGCTGAGGGGGCTGCGCGCCGGCGGTCAGCGGAGCCGAGTTCGGGGCGCCGCCAGCTCCCGCCGCCCTGCTGTCTGCTTCTGCGGGATGTGCCGGGACCTGCCCCCGGGGCAGCGGGCGTCGATCGCCGCCACGACCAGGTGAGGAGGCTCCCCCGCGCCGCCGCCGCCCCAGGCCGCGCTCGGCCCGGCGCCGCCGGCCGTTGCTGTCCCGTGAGGGGCCGGGGCGGGGCCGGGTTCGGCTGCTGGCGGGGGCTCGGCGGCCCGGGGTGCCGGCGGCCCAGGTGCCGGCGGTGCTGCCGGCTGTCACTTGGCTCGGCCTCCGCTGGTGCCGCCGCCGGGCTCCGCCGCCCTCTGCCTCACCCGCCTCAGCCTTGAAGTCTCTTTCCTCTTCCAGTTTTAACTTGTTTTCTCCTGCTGGTTATATCAGGGGTGGCGGAGGAAGGCGGAGGGTCGGGCAGCTCTGGTTCCACTGTTGTCGCCTTGTATGGGAAAACCGCCGGAACCAGGCTTTTCGGGGGAGCCGCGCCGGCTCGGCTCGCTGTCCGCCCCCAGCGCTGCCCCGGGCCGCGCCGGGCCCCCCTCGGCAGCCGCCCCGCTGGACTGCGCCGGGCTTGCGACGGCGCTTTTAAAGTTTAAATGTGTAGAGGGCACGGGGGGCTTCCTGCCCTTGGGCTGGGGCTGGCTGGGCTGCGGAGGAGGACTGGGATCGCTTGGTGTCAGCCCGCTAAAAGTGCGTCTTTGCATCCTTGGGTAGCATCTGCCCCGAGTGCTTTGTGACTTTGTTGTCATTTCATCTTGGCTGTTGTTGGCGTGAAGGTTTTTATGCTAGTGTGACTGTGGCTTTTTCTTCTGTGGGTGCAGTTTTCTGTGGTACAAAGCCTACTGTTGATGTATTTCTTCTGGAATAGTTTATCTGTCTTTGTCTTTGGATATAAGCTCTATCTCAGTGAGCAAGCGTCTCCTGGCACGTCACGTACATACATGCACATAGGGGTTTATGTGTTAAACAGCTTCATTGTGTAGATGAACCATCCAGTGTCTTGCAATTGAAAATTTACAACTTCGCTCAGTTCTGCATTTTTATCATCTTAAATTCCTTCACAGTGCCTGAGAGCATACAGGCTTGAAAACTCATTCAAGAGCCTACAGCGACCAAAAGTATACTACTTGTGGGACAGGCATGCTGGAGCTGTAGACAGTCGGGTGCTTGATTGTTGTTTTGCATGTGAGCTCAGAATGTTCTGTCGGTCTGTCTGCATGGACAGGCTCAGTTACGTGAACTGCTTGCTCTTTCATACAGTTCTGGTTGCTACAACAGTTTCATTAGGTCATGCTTTAGATAATTAAATGCAACTGAGGGTGTGGCCACGCAAACACTGTAAACTGTTGAAGGCTTCAGTTTCTGTGACGCTACCTTAAACAAAGGTATGCTGCATCCACTAAATAGAGCAACTTAATTTATGTAGCAATGACACATTTCTACAAGGGGCCATGGTACTGCGGAAATTATACTGCTGATTGGTGTAGGTCTGGTAGACTCCCTAGGCTAGGTGTAGTGTTAACTGAAGGAATGTGATTTTAAAACTATAAAAACACTTTGTGTGGATTTGCTTTACTAAGCTTACTAAGCTTTGGTGCATAGCTTAAGTTTGCCACTGTAACACTGGAAAGACTTTACAGATATAACAGTCCCAGTGTGGATGGTGTCGTTCATGTCTTCAGATAACTTGATCAGCAATTTGTGCCACCATAGTAAAAGCATACCTTAAATAGGTAAGACTTTAATCTTGGAATTGCTGCATTTACTCTAAAGGTTTTATTGGCTTGCGTATACTGAACTTTCTGTGTCTCCTTGCACCTTCCACTAGACATACTGCTGGTTTCTGCTGAGAAAGTTATGTCAAACACACCTGTGGATAAAGTCGTTAACGTGATTAGTCTCGTTTACTTTAGTGTGCCCAGATGAGGCTGTAGTCCTGTTAACATCTTTAAAGTTAGGCATGTGTTTGACATCAGGAGCGTTAGTATGCATAGCCCTCGAGCTATTTTATATTGCTGTATCAGTGGCGGTTAGGTGAAGTCGTACAACATAAGGTGAGTGAGCATGATGTGCTGTTGCTGCTTCTCTTCCCCCACTTTGACCAGTTCTGGCATTGATTGTGCAGCAACCTGACTCAGTTTGGTAAACTGGTAGAAAACCAACCCAACAAAAAAAAGAGTGAATAATTTTCTGCTGGGTTAGTGAGCTGGACTGGCTTGTGATGCAATCAGATGAGCACTGCATCTATCACAGAGGAGTCACAAGTTTGCTGGGGAAGGTGGGGAGGAATATATGCATTCCTTCATCACTGCCAAGTTGTTCAATCTCAACTCTACCTTAGAAATTTACATCAGGAGCATGACTTTTTTTTATCAGTACAGCAATGCTGTTTGAACTGGCTACTAATGTACATGAACTAATATAATTAATGCTATTCAAACCCGTCTAGGGTGTATTAATAGGAGAACAGGTATAGTGGTTTAATAAAAATAACAGAAGGGTTTTGGTAGTTGAGTGCAGAAAGAAAACCTTTCCAGTATAGTTAATATATTAGGCACATGGCTGGATCACAACGAGTATAAAATTTATCCATAGAACAGATGCAAGTGCTTGGAAGATACATATATCTTTCTCATTGTGCTATTGATGTAATAGACTTCAACGGACTACTGGATTGAGAATAAACTTACTTGTATGCATAAGTTTGAAACCTTTATCAATATACTGGGGAAAGAATAGAGCAAATAAATTAACTAATCAATTATGCGATGTCAGTTGAAACTTACTGAATGCTAACAAAAATTCTGGTGTGTTTTAGCTTCGGAAGAACACTCCTCACTGATGGCAGAATTTCACACTTAGTTCGATCCATGGCAAAAGAGTGTAAAAGCTTAAAAAAAGTTTTTCTCTGATATTTTCCAGTCATTAACATGATGTGTTATGATTGCTAATAGCAAAATACATTAGGTGGAAGTATGCTGAAACAGAAAAGTCTGGATTTAGGGTTTAGTCACTTTAAAGCTTTTAATGGGATAGAATTATTTAAATATGAGAAAATATTTTATTGCTGTTTTTAGCTAGTTCAAGGAAGTGTCTTCTCAGCAGAGTCCTGGTATCAGTCTTTGTAATTCCAGGTCAGAGACACAGCTGGTGGTCACTGTTCACCTTGTCATGGGGTTTTGGTTTGTTGTTTTTTTTTTTCTTTTCACATCTCATGTCATTGAGAAGTTTTTCAGACACTACTTCTGAATGCAATTTCAAAGCGAAGGTGTCAAACTTGAGTGAGTGACATTTGGCATATTTTCCCTGAAGTTTTCATGCACTTTATTCTGATTTGACGAAAAAATAGCCATCAGTCTGTAGTTGACACAGATGCAGATAAAGTTGCTGCTCTGCTTGTATGTGCTTGGTATTGTTGAGCAGTGGAAAGCTGTTGTCTTAGACTCCCAAAATTGGCAGGTCTGGTTCTTGTACTTGGCTGAGAGGATTGCTTGTGAGTTCCATGAAGATTCCTCCGAGTGGACTGTTCCTTGTGAGCTGATACAGGACTTGAAGAATTTGAGCATATTTTGCTGAATGGATTTATTATGGGCTGCAAGAATTGAAATCTTCTACTGTGCAGTTTCTAGTAACTGGAGATGGGACCGAGTGAACTTTTGTTTTGAAGGCCAAGGAAACAAATGCAGGAGTGTTTTATTTGCTCTTGAAATGAGGGTATGTTGCTTATTTTCTTTTCCTTCATAAATGCTAAGGTCTTTGAAGTCAAAGAAAATACAGAACTTCTGAATGGACAGGCAAACCCTTGTGTGCATCTCCTTAATAAACAGATGCATTATCTGTGCCTTTGTACTCAATTTCTTCGTGAACAATGAATTGAGTTTCACTAGCTGTCACAACATTCATTTCAATAGGTTTCCTCAGAGTACCTCCTAGCACGTGATGTAGCAGCGTAAGACATTCAATGCATTTTACTTTCAGTAAAACTGCTAATCCATTTTTAGTGCCAGGGGTTTTTTTCATCACTTTTGCATCACTTGTGATGCATCAGAGACACTTCTGCGCAAGTTGCCATGTCATCTTGTGGCAGAATGGCATTGTAAATGTCCATCCTCATGTACAGTTGGAGAGAATCAGATTGAGAAATGTTTCATTTATAGAAAAAAAATATATATAAAAAATATATAATATAAACTCACTATAGTTTGGATGCAAATTTAGCAGCTGGCTAATGCCAGTGATTTAATCTTACAGCTCTAGGAAACATATTTGTATTTTTCTTCTGTATTTTCTGACATTTGATGGGTGTATGACTGTTGATGTAATTTATCTTCCTGGTTAACAGTTAGAGGTAGTGACATGTGCTTTGAAATTCTTTATTACTTTTCTGTTTGCATGTGTGTTGTATCTTGATGGCTCATTTTTTTTAATAGTACCTCAATATCCCTAAAAGCTTTTAAAATGGTTTTCTAGCTTAAGACAGATCAAATTTTGTTGGTGTGTTTCTTTCACTTTTGAAGCTTTTTTTGGTTTTACTTACTGTTTTCCAAAATCATAGTGATTGGAATGTGAGTTCTGGTATATTTACTGTTTGCATTATGAGACAAAATACTGCGTATTATCAAAACTTTTACTTATTCAGAGTAGCTAACATGCAAAAGCTCCTTGCGAATTGTTGATGTTTGTTACTTCAGATTTGTCTTGCATCAATTTTACGTAATTGTGTCCATTGTCTTTACATACAGCCCCACTCTTGGGGTGCAGCGTAGTCTGGACCGGTAAAATATTTCTAAGTCAAATAGAATTAGCAGCCGGTCAGATTAAATACCAGAAAAACTACCTTTAAAGGCACTCCAAATAGTTTGAACTCACTGACTTTTTAGCTCAGCACCGCTTAAAAATCCTGAGAAGAAAAATCCCCAGCTTTGTAGTAGAAACAGTTTTGGAGGAGCAAAACAGAGATTACAGACTTGAAATCCTGTGGTAGAGAAGTGTTAAGATGAAGATTGTCTGTGAAGCATCGTGCAGTTGGAGCTGTACTTGAATTTTGAATATTAACTTCCTTTAAGAACCTTTGCCCCTGAAATACATTTCATTTGAAGGCTTATTATATAAATGAACATTGAAAAAGGGTGGGGGAAGGACCCACCTGATTCTGCTGAGTCGGCTAGAGATTCAGGAGATGTGGCACTTTTTTGACAAATATCTCACGTATTTGTTTGTTGTGCTGGAACTTGTCCTCAGTCCTGAGGAAGGTCAGCAAATCACCTGCATCTAATTGCATTGAGAGACAAAATTTTCTCAAAACATGTTGAGGCCAAAAAACCCCACAACCCAGTATGTTACTGATATATTAAAAACATTTTAAAAGCCCATAAACATAACCAAAAAAAAAAGTCTTAAAACAACATATTATGGATATTTTTAGCTCTTATTTAAGTGGGATAATGCAGTATGGTAAAGGCTTGGATTCCAGAAAAATGAGTAGGTAAAGGTATTTGTATTCCAGACTCAAGCATATCATCATAAATTGTATTCTGTGGTATTTGAGAAGACATGGAAAGTGTTTCTGGCATCTTTAAATAGAAATTCCATCACTTTCAGTGGGCTGGCTCAGAAAAATAGTTTGCTTGACTAAGGTCTGATTGTGTCTGTCCACCTGTGTGTGTCTGTTACTGCCAGTAATGCAGAGCTGTAGCTGCACAGGCAGAGCTCCGGAGGGTCTTTAAGATTCAGAAGTCAACTTTCAATTATTTGTATGTGGAAATGTAAAATATTTTTGTAAACAGGAAAAAAACATCCCTAAAACCTTTTATTTGTCTCAGCCCATTTCCCCTGTGGACAAGTTGTCTGCCCTGTGTGAGTCATGGGTGCAATAGGATACATGGTAGCGGGGTGTATGGACTCCTGTGTTGCCCTTGAGCTCCAGTGGTATCTCCACTGGTAAGAAGAAGGTGATGGGAATGGTTCTTGTTTTCCCCAGTGCCACTCACTCTCCTTGAGGTAAAGGCAGTAGCAGCTTCAGGCATTTGTTTTAGGGGAACAACCATGGTTTATGATACGCAGCAGCAGCTAGTACAGGACTGGGACTGATCCAGCTGTTCCCCAGTGTTTCCATTCCTTCTCATTCTGCTTGCATGGGGGTTGTAGCTCATGGTATGACGTAGTGGTTACGTTCTTTTTGCTTTAATAGTTTTATCTATTGTCAGACCTTACCAGATTCCCAGTCCACGTTGCTTTACCACATAATCCCATTGACTTTCTGCCTGAATAAGGCATGAGAGACCAAGGCATAAAGAAAGGGAAAGATGGTTTCTTTTATTGGCACTGCTGCCTTATTGCTGGCCTCTGCACTGTGAACCCATTTCGTAGGAAAACCTGCCTTTTTGGGGATTAAACACCTAAGAATATCCCATAGAAGTAAATACTAAGAATTCATTTCTTTCTCTACTCTTAGCAAAGCTTCATCTTTTCTTTAGTGGTATCCCTTGTGTTTTTATAGCAAACAAATTATTGTGGAATACTGTTCCTTATGCATACTGGGGTTTTTTTTCATAACCGCAAAATGTTAGTGAGAATAACGCTGGGTGATCTCTTGCTCACATTCTCTGCCTTCTCTGAAACTCTGATTCAGTTTCCTCTCCTGTTTCTGTGCCATGACTTCCGAGTTTCCTCTTTCCTTTTTTTACTGAGGCTATGCTACTAAAAAAAAAAATCATACTAAGGATACTTGGAAAAACTTTACTATTGGACCAATATACCATTTTCTTCCTTCTTGCCACTCTCTTATGCTGGTTCTTCAAAAGCTCATTCTGTTTCTCTCTCCTTCCTGTCTTTCTCTTCCTTTTTATATCCTGCTTCTCTCCCTGTTTTTCATCTCTTCACATTTTTATTTACCTTTGCTAAGTGCCTTCTACTTCCATAATCTCTCAATTCCTTTTGTCCTCTTAACTATGTTGACTTGTTATTTTGTTATCCATTGTACTTTTCAATGCCATCCTTGGTATATTTGGTAGTAAATGTAGGGCTGGTTTCTCATCTTTTTTATTTGGCAGTGGTTTTTCTTTTTGTTTCAGTTTCCTCCTTCCTGGTGCCTTCCCATGCACTTTCTGATCTGTCTGTTCTCATCGGTGCCTTCCCATAGGAACAGTGTTTGCAGAAGAGAGTGGTTATCATGTCCCCTGTCCACACACAGTGCCCCCACCCCTAGTTTCTTCCAGGAATTTGGAGTATATCCTTTCTTTGCTAGTTTCCTCTTAGGTCTTTATCTGCAGCAGTTCTGCTGTGCCTTCTGTTGTGTATTTTTTTTTTTTTGTTTTGTCTTATACACATGTGTAGAGAATGAGATGGGCACTTGGCGTGGGATTGTAATGTCAGAACATAATGGTGTTTGTGTCTTAGCCCTTCACCCAAGACAAGGGTTGGCAAACCAGCCTTGAATGAACCTATGTAGTATGTCTGTCTCTACCAGCCAGCAATCAAATAACCAGGAGATCGGTTTTGCCAATTCCCCAGTCCACTTTTTTTCAAAAAACCTGCAGATAACCTTTTGCCATCACTGCTTTCTCCCCAGAAGTTCTTCGGCATTTCATCCATTGAGCTCAATCTCTTCTTTAAGATCTATATTAAAAAGTGATGGATCATTTAGTTTGGTAAAAAAAATCTTTTTGAAGCAGTCATTTCAGAATGTAATTTTTACAATGTGTTTCTTCTTAAAGTTTTTCATGGGACATTGTGACAAATTTTGTATTGATGTAAAATGTATTTTTAAAAGAATTTAAACTTCCTTTGCATAAATTTTTAATTTTAGTATTATTCTCCGATCAATATTTGTTTCAGTGTATTTTAGTGTTTAACTGGTCGACTACGCTGCATACAAGTCCTATAGACAGACATGGTACTGTGTCTTGATTTATTTCTTTTTTCTCCCCCAGCCCCTGGCTGTACCCTTGATAGCGTTAAAGTGTCTTTACTGTCTGGTTTAACTTTTGCAGAGGCAGAGTATTGAATTATACAAGTACTTGTTTTTTGTAGGGTACTGCATATTCATGTAAGCTATAGCAATAGAAAGAAGTTCTTCTAGTAGTCTGTAGGAATTGAAAGGTTGATGGGAATCAACATAATTTGTAGATACGTTTTGGAAAGCTGATAAATTTCTCCCACCCTTCCAAAGGAGGGAGAGGGGGACATCTAAAACCCAAACCCTTACACTTACAAAGATTACATTGCGATTGCAAACTACTGTGGTGTTGCCTTCCTGAAACTGTAGACAGCTCCAGAATGCTCTGTTCTTAGATGTCTTTTTTTCAAACAGCAGCAACCTGAGTTAAGCAAAACTGCTCGTTGGATCTCAGCTGGCTGCACTGATGCCAATAAGAGTCGCATTGTACGCTCGGAGCCGGCACTGCAGGTATTTGTTAGGAGAAATAAAGCAGGATGCTTTGTGATTACTTTGTGGCTTGTACAGAAGGGAGGAGAGGTTGAGTGGCCTTTCCTAGAGGGATGTCATATACTTTTGAACCGAGGCATTGAGACAGAATTATTGACCGTTGTGATCGTCAGCAGACATCTGAGTTGTTAGCAGAACTAAGGTGTTCTCAGAAGTGTGTTCACTGTTTGTCTGACTTACGTTCTGTTCAGCTTAGGTAAAGTGTTAACTGCTTTTACTTGATTGTCAGGGTGAAAGGTATAACAAGCAATTTCAGACTTTTTTAATTAATCTGGTACTTTTCATAGAGAGTTAGGGAATACATAGAGATATTACAATCCTACATTCACAGGGCATCATAAAATAAACTATATAGATCTCTGTGTGTGTAATAATAATTCTAGTCCCTGACTAAGTTCTCCTGTCTGTCCTAGTAATTGTAATGATAAGAAGAAATCCCATGCAATTACGTGAAGAGGGATACTTAATCCCTTAAGAAACAGTTGCTGGCCCAGAAGTTCCCTTATGCTAAATTTACATATTAAGCAGGATTTGTTATGTTTGTGTTATGGCAAGAAACTGATAGTGGTACAGTAGGACATTTTCAGCGGCTCTCAGAATCTGTTCTTTATGGGAAGTTCCGGCATATCTGTTAGTGTTTGGTCTGCTACAAATGTAGAAAACAGCTTTTTGCTCCAGTGATGGAGAAGAGCAATTAGATGATTTCCAGGGCAGGGCGGTGTTGTGGTTTAGAGCATGAATGATGTGAGGCACAAAGCTGCAGTTCTGCATGAATGAGCTCTGCAGCACCTGCCCTAGAAGCAGAATTTTCTAACTTCTATTGGCTCGCTGCCTATAACTAGATTCTTAAAAACCAAAACACCCCCCACTTCTTTCTATAATTTCTGCATTATTGTGGACTTCAATAATATGTGTGTGTGTTTCTGTATGTGCACATATAAGCTCACATACCTTTTCCACGCTCTTTTGAACATATATTTGGATTCTTTAAAGATTAAAGTGAGAACTGAAGGTCTTTTAAAGCCCTGTGTTCTTGTTATTCTTGGGGCATAAGAACAGTTTTGTGGGATAACTTGCTGCCATAAATACAGGCTATGTGACTGAATTTGAGAACCAAACTTCACTGTTGGTCAGTGCAAGTATCCTTAAAACCATATATGATAAAAATCCTTGTCAAAATAGACAGGCAATGATCTGTTCCAGTAATTAGTACCCAATGTTCAGTTTGTGGGATATTTGGTCACCTTTTATCAAAAGAATGACCTTTATATTTGAATGCCCTTTTGTGTGGCACACTATATAGGGAAATGAAAGCAAAATAAATTTTCAGACATTAAGAAAATTAAGGAAAATGATATCTGGGAGTGCATGAGAGAAGAAAATGTGCCTTTATGGCTCTTTCAGACATCCAGAACTTCCTGTATGAATTCTGTGGTCATCTAATTTTTCTTTCCCTAACAGAGAAATGTCCTCAGACTGTTGTGAAGACAGCTCAGTAAATGTGCCACCAGATAGGAGGTCCTTGGTGAGAAGGTAGTGGCAGTATGACTAATCAGAGTTCTTGCTGGCTGTATGAGCTCCTCTTCGCTCTCTTAAACTTACTTTTCTTCTTACATAGCACTTTAAAGTCTGTTACAACTTTACATATGATAGCCCATCTTTTGCAATGAAAGTAATGAGAAATAACTATTTGCATAGATTACCTGCCTTTTCTTTTAAAAATTATATTTCCTGATTGAGTAGCTTTTCTTTTTTTTTTTTTTTTTTTTTTTTTTTAATCTCCTTTATAAAAAAACTCCTTTGGTAATAGCGGCTGCCTGGTTTGTTACTCAGAGTTCACGCTTTTTCAGTTTCACTGTGAGTCTTGCCTTTGAAGTTCACAGGAAAACAATGGCAGCTCCAGTCCTGTCTGTCTTTCCTGGCTGTAGTGTCCTGCTGCACCGTTCTGTTCTGCCTTTTCCTTTAGCAGGGATAGGTGACACATTCATCTGTCATTGCCAGAACTGGGTATTTTTGCCAAACGTTTGTAGGTTCAAGCCATGCAGTGCTGCCTCTGTTACCCCTTCATGTGCAGTATTTCAGTGTGGTCATCTTCAGACTTGCTGGAATACTCGCGGCTGTGATCTAAATTCTGGGTTTCCTTTTATCAAGCTCACTCTTCTTTGTAACAAGTAAGAACAAAAGCAAACCCTTCTGTATCCACAGAATTACATGGTTTCTGAAAAACTGCAAGTTGTAAACACGTTTGTGATTTGGTGCCCATTTTCTGATCTTGTTCATGATGTGTTTTTGAAATCATATGAGTTGAACGTTCATCTTAGTGATCAAGGTTATGTTCTCTTTAGCATAAGATACATTGGTTCTCACTTTATACTTCTTTGATTCTTACATGACTATTTTTTTGTAGCTAAATTGACACAATGTGGAGCAACAAGTCAAATGAGGTGCCTCTACAAAATCCAAGACATAACCAAAACAAGGATGCTACCAGAGGTATGGACTTTCTCTGTTCTATTGTCTTGTTTGTGAAGATGTTTTATCATGAGTTGTTTGAAACTTTGGGGAGCTTTTATAGAAAGCATTCTCCTGCCTCAATTTGAAAGCTAAGACCATGTGTTATATGGCTTCTTTTTTTGCAGGGGTAGCAGTTTCATGCTTTGGTCTGCAGAGTATTTGCTGATCTGCATTAGGAATTGCCAGCCTATGGTATGGTTGCCAAGATGGCACAGAGACAGATTTATTTTTTTTTTCTGGGTGCTGTAAAGGAAGAACAGTGCAGGAACAGAAACTGGGAGCTGTAGGCTCTTGAAAGAAGTGAGGAAGAGCCTGAGAGGCAGTTCCTCCTGACTCTTCTTCCTCAGTTCCAAAGTGGTGAAGAGCTGAAGACACTTGAATAGCAGCAGTACATTCCCACTAAGGTGACTTGCAGCACTTTTGTCTCCCTGAACTGGAGAGATCCTGTTAGCTTTTTACTGTCATGATTACTCTGTAATTTGGGAAAGGAGGGGGCAAAAAAAAAATTATAGTGCATCCCTGAGAGGAAGAAAGCTGTGGTCTACAGAGCAGCTGAGTCTCATGTTAAGTCTGTGGTTCAAGATCAGTCTTATGATCTACACTATGACAAAACTGGACTCCAGAAGTTATTTTGAAGGTAGAGACAGATTATATATCTGTATCTGTAAGAAGACATTATTGCTGATTGTTTCCTGTCATACGTTCAGTTTCTTCTAAAACTATGTACCTTGTGGAACTGAGGTGTTCTGTAGACATGAATCACCATCTCCTGAAGTCAAAGCAAAGCTGTTTCTGTGCTACTTCCTTGACCCTCTTCCTTTCTGGTGTTGCATTTTACCTCAAATGAAATGGGAAGGTTTTTTACTATCAAGAAAAGGGGTTTTTTTTCAAATTTTTTTTTAAACTTTAGTACTACTACTCTCCATGGTTCTGATGCATAGTAAGGTTTTGGACGTTGCATTGTGTAAACTATTAGATTGGAAGAAACCCATTAGAAACCAAAAGAAGAGGGGAACTGAGGAAGTAAATATTTTTAGAAGAAAATGCTGCTGCATCCTACTGAACTAGCTTGCACATAGGGCACATGATATGTGTTTAGATTAAAAGGCTGAAGCTGATTAGTGCCTCCTGCTTGTTCTTTGCAAACATTGCTTCTATTTTATTTCTAGGGTGTACAGTTCAAAAAGATTACTATTCAAAATTCACGTGTTCAAAGCTTGATTTTTGAGTGGAGCCTTTCAGTGACCATGTATTCATGCTTAGTTTACTGAAGAAGAAAATGGAAGGGGAAAAGAAATAGTTAAACTATAGTCTAATGGGAAAACATAAGATATTGGTGTTGGGGTAGATAACCAGCTTTACTTTATCTTCTAAATATCTTCTATAATTTGTGGTAGATTTGCTTTCAACTGTAATAATGCATTCAACCTAATCTAGTGAACTCATTACATTTTACATTAAATACTTTATTGCTCTGTTAAGATGAGTCTTGACTAATAATAGCCTCTTATAGAGAAGATTTACAGGCTGAACTGAGTCATGCAAAGAACTTGATTAGTGAGCCCATGGAAATTGTTTTGAAGCAATGTTTTATTTCATTGTTTTCCATGTACTAATGAGAAATTTATTTCTTTGTTTCTGCCCTGTAAGATCTAACCGCAGCATGGGCTACTTTTTCGCAGACTAAGGCTGCTGTAAGTACTGATTTTTTTTTTTCATTTTTTTTTTTTTCCTTACTCCTTTTCAAATCAGTTAATGGCTACAAAAGCTGTAACCAAAGTATTATTTTGCTCGGTGATTGTTAAACAAGTTGAAAATAGGGCAAGCAGTTGGAGTACATGCATGCTGAACATGGTTGCATCTTGGAAAAAGTTTTCTACATACAGCAGAAGAAATTTTTGCCATGGCAAGCTTAGTCTTGAGTGTAGTAAAATGTGCAAAGCCTTGAGCGTAATATTACCTTTCTGTTTAAGAAAGAGGTGACTTCTCATTTTTCTGAACACTTGAAAAAACTGTTCTCTCCTGCTTACCCAAACCAGTCAGAAATTGGGACACCACTAGTGTATTTCATAATTTTCCGTCTTTGAGCACTGGAATTGCTGTCTTTCTGTGGGAAGTAGATGCTTAAGATACCATACTAGTTCCTAAAACCTGGCCTCAGTGAAGCCAAGCAGCTTGTTTCTTTGGGGAATTCAGCTCTTTCCTATAGCCTTGTCCTGTCTTTTTTTAATAGCTGAGCATTGGTGTGGGGTTTTACATGTGGAATCTGGTACCATGCTCTCTTTTGAAAAGAGTATTATAGAATTTATTCCAAGTGGAATTAATATTTCATTCAGGCCAAGCATTAAGACTCTGAATGGCATGTTTTTATTCTTTTTTTCACAACAGCCTACTTACAGAAACAACAGTATGCAACAAAACCTGATTTAGATAACCTTTTTAAACAAAACTTCATAATCTGAGGTAGTTTCTGGCCATAAGGCCATACAGTTTTGCAGCATCAGCCTTGTGAAGTTGCTTTTGCCTGCAGTTTTATTCTTCTTGAAAATGGGGGGAAATTGGTCATCTTAGGGGGAAAAAAACCCTGTAGCTTAAAAATTGAAAGCAATATTCTAACTTAACATTATGTTCAAATTCTAGCTGCGTCATATAGAGAACAAGTTGGAAATAGCTCCCACCAGCACAGCTGTATTTGATTCTGTCATGGACGCCAAGAAGCCCTCTGCTAGCAGTAGCAGGAAAATAAGCAGAAAGGGTAATGTATTGTTGCGGACATGGCGTGTAAGGCAGGGGGAAGCCACTGTATTCTGGGGAAACTTGATTTCTCATCCCTGCCCGTAAATTGTCTCCTGCTAATGATCTTTTTTTGTGAAACACTAATTGCCCAGGAGAAAATAATGTTTTCTTCCCTTAGCTTAGGAAGGACGGTGTGCTATCATAGCCACTTGGTTAGAGGCAGTGAGAGAACTCTCCCCCACTGTGAGTGAGCAGTGCTTATCCCATTCCATTACCATGTTTTTGTGGCGGTTTTGGGTAACGGTTGTAGATGCCTATGTTTACACTGGGCTAGCTGTTTATTTTTTTTAATGTTTGACAACTGTTGTGCCCTAATAGAATGCTAAATCTGATGCTTCCTTGATTTCATTTAAGGAGAGCATTTGCTTGTAAGAAATAAGCCCTTATTTTAAATACTATGTAGAGCATTCTGGTAGCGTGCCACTGGAGAACAGACAGATCGACCTCTAGTGGCAACACAGTCAACTTTCACAAATGTAATTACTTAAAATTAATGTTTAAGCATTATTATTTCTCTTTAAATATGCCCATTGTTTCAAGCACTTACCACTTTGCTCCTAGTTGTTGAAATCAGGTTGTTGAAAAAGAGAAGGAGTACTTAAAATGCTATTTTGGAGTCCTGCTCAAATCTAAGAAAAACTGTGTTCTTAATTGTTAAGCCCCAAGAGCTTTCTCTTTCTGGAGAGATGGGTACATAGAGGATTCTTTGATTTCTGCTTCAGCTTCCCGGTCCTCCAGCCAAAATAAATCAAGCAAGGAGAAGTCCTCACGGAGCCCTCTTCGAGTGACCACTCTTGAAAGCAATGTGAAAAAAAGCAATCGTGTGGAATTTCGTGAACCGTTGGCTTCATACAGGTTAGTGCTGGGGCAGCTGACAAAGAAAAAATATGCTAAGATCAGAGTTAAGCGAATAGTGATGATTTTGACAACTCATCAAAAATTGATTTGATTCCTCCCCTCTGCCAGCCACATGAGCAGCATGTGATGTTGGACAGAAGTGTCTTCCTTTTTAAAAAATGTTACAAATTTATTTTTTGTTTAGTGAATATGAGTTTACTAAGTCCAGAGTGTTGAAATGGAGCCAGATCATCAAGATGATGTGGCTGTGGCCTCAGAGATTATCAAGATGATGTGGCTGTGGCTTCAGTGGCCTGATAGGTTTGATAGGTATTTAGTTTCAGTAATAAGGACCAAAAAGAGTGCTTCCTCATGCTTTTCCAGCATTGTTTCATTAGTTCTTCAGCACATGTTCCCAAATGTATTACCATAAGACACTGTAGAGCAAAACCATCTAGTACTAAGGATGCAGTTGGCTTTTGTGTGTGTGAGAAACTCAAATATGAACAGCTGTATTAAGGGGAAAGAGTGGTACAGAATATTGCAGGCCATAGAATGTGGTGTGGCGTGTGAGCAATGAAGGAACGTGTGGAAAGCCTGTTTTTCCTAGCCTGCATTAAGTACTGTAGTGGATATAAGGGGCCTCAAAAGCTTTCAAAAAGAAAGAGAACCTGCAGCAGAAATAAACTAGTTATAACTTGCTGTAATATCAGAGCCTAGAAGACTTGTACCATAACTTCCTCAATTCCTTGTGTTCTATATGTAGCGTGTGTTCTTCACACAGGCATCCCTGATGAGTAGCTTGGTTGGGTTAGTAATAGGTTTTTATTGGATTCTAATGCATACTTTGCATTTTTTTCTGAATGTTGCCCCAGTGAAGTCAAATTGCTGTTGACCTGATTAGAGTGGAGTTGGAAGAGTGTGGTTTTGTTTTTGTTTTGGTTTTGGTTTTTTTTAATTCCACTACATATCTATTAATGATTGTTATCCTAACCTCTTAAGTTTTGGGCTGGGTAATCTTGGGTCAGTTTTGTTAACTGAACAGCTGTGTTGTCTACCTGATCTGGAATAACTTGCATACATCAGTTATTTGACTTAAAAACATGTAGTAAATCTTACAGGCTTCAGGAGAAGAAGAAAATGAGAGCAGCTAGACTTGTGTCATTATATCCAGTCAAAAAGAATAGCCTTCTTACAGGAAGAAGTGTGTGTGGTATTGGGGGAGATAAATTTGGGGATTAACATCAGAGCTGCTATGTTAACACGTTATTCATTCTCTGAGAACAGCCTGTAGTCGATGCTTAAAGTGTGCATAGGAAAACAAAAGCAGATAATGGGTAGAACAATCTGTGTGTGTATTTATATACATTTTTGGTGAAATTCTGTGCAAATAAACCACTCAACTTTTATGTTGATTTGTAATGATTACTACACTATATAACAGGAGTGTGCTACTAGAGAAAGAGAGGTAGACGGTTTTGCAAGTAAAATGCTATGACCTGGCTTAAATGAGTTCTTTAAACATACTTGCTGAAGAAGCAAGCCAAGTAGCTTAGCTGCCGGATTTTCACATCTTCAGCACTTCTTTGGTAAAAATGTTAAATACATTTTTGCCCTAACAACATATGTACCATGAGTCTGTTCAAATATAGAGACTTTTTCTGTGAAAAAATGCTAAGAGAGCCTTAGTTTGTTGAATTATAAGCTTTCAGTAAGCTTTACATTTGTTGCAATACAGACAGTTCACTCTGAAATTCTTGTCAGGGGCTTGCCTTTTTAATGCTAAATACAGGGCAGGGTTTTTTGGTGCAGTTTATTTGTTTTCTCAGCTAGTTAATGTGCTGTCAAGGAGCTCTGCATGTGTGCATTGGTTTGTTTTAGAGGACATATTAATTATGCTTAAGTTTTACACTTGGGTTTTATTTAAATCTTCTTTAAACTGAAGGGTGACATTGCTGCTTGCTGATTTTCTACATGCCCTAATTTCAGCTCTTCAACTTTATATATAGTCCTGTTCAGACAGAGACTGCAAAGAACAAAATTTTGAACAGAAACCTCTTTCAGTTTTGTCAGACTTGCATTGTTAAATGTGCGGTGATCAAAATTTAAAAGAACTTGCCTTTAAAGTGGAGGCAAAGTGTAGGAAGTAATTCTTTTGGTTAACAAACATGTTGAGTTGAAAGGTACCACAGTTTTGTTTCTGGTGGTGACTGTTTCTTTTTCCTTCCGTTACATCAGGGATACATACAGTTCTCTACCTTACCACGGTTCTAGTCAACTTGAGGCCAAGCAGCTGCTCTCTACTTTGGACTTCAGTGAAGCAGAAGGGAAGACTGAAACAACAGGCCATATGATATATGACCGAGATGAGCGGGATCTACACAGCAGAGATTTTGAAAGCCCATGTTCTGCTGCAGATGAGACTGTTGTTAGATATTTGAATGACAGACCAGCAGTTGATGCCTTGCAGAATAATGAGGCATTTCTTAAGGTTGCAACACCTCCACGATTGGAAGATGAAAAAAGTAGTGGCTCCAGAGGAGATGAGAGTAGCACTAAAACTCCTCAGAGTAACACATCCCAGGACTGTGAACTAAAAGCATCTTCCCCTTCTGCCACGAGTACTTCTAGTGCTCATAGGCTGGAAATCTTGAAACGGCGTCAGCATGATGCTAAGTTGGAGAAACTGAAGGAGCGGATTCGAAAGCAGTGGGAGCATTCTGAAGAGCTAGTTGGCAGAGGACAGCACTCGGGGTATGCTGAGCAACCTGTTGTGATCACAAACATGGAGAGTGCAGTGACTCCCAAAGTCAGGAAAGTGGCAGTTGCACCTGCCGCTCCATCATACAGAGGTACGGAGGTGCAGGACCCCTCCCTGTTGGTTATATGTGGTGAAGGAGCAGAGTTCAATTCATTGAGCAACATGTCAGAGTATGGATGTGACTCATAGCTGTGTTTGGGCAGTACAGGAGTGGATAGCATGGTTTGATTACAGGACAAGAAGGAAAATAAATTCTTGCCAGTTTACAGAAGTGTGGATTCTTTCGAAACTCTTCCTGTCTCTTCTTACAACTTACTGTAGAAAAGAAGCTTGCTGTATTCGTGTTTGTGTTTATTTCAATATGTTTTTTTATGATATCAGAGCTTAATAACATTGTATTGGCTGAGAAAGCCTTTCACGTTTTGAATAACCTGTTCTTCACCCAGTCCACTGTTTTCCAACTGTGAGCAGGTGGCAGACTGGTATATTGCTTTCTTACCATTAGAAATTCAAGTAATTCCTTTCTTACTTGGCAGTTTCCCACCCCTTCCACCCTGAAAAACTTTATTTACATTTTACACAGTTATGTTAAACTCTTAAATTGTTTACTTTCAGGTTTCAATCCTGCCGAAACAAAGATTCGCGCTCCAGATGGAAAGATCTGGCATGAGGAAGAATTTCACATTAGTCGGGAGCTGTACAGAGATATAGCACTCCAGTTAAAGGGTGAGACTCAAACTGAGTTAAGTCACACAACCTTCTCTTAAGAGGCAGAGAAATATATTTCGTCAAAGTCTGCAAAGTCATGGAAACAAAAAAATTGAAGCAATGAGTGTTAAATTATTGTACTTCTCTCCACAGAAGTAACTTGAACACTAAAACAAAAAGATCCTTCTGCCCATTCTCTCATTAAAATGCTTTTAATAGAAAATCAATACTGAAAAGAAGCAAATTATGGCTTTTCTTTGAAACAGAAAAAGAAAAAAAAGTCTTCATTAGAACAATCTTTGTTTAATTTTGTAACATCTCTATACATGTTTGCATGAATGAATGCAATTTCCTTTTTAGAAAGACAAAACCACATTGGATTTTGATGAAACCTGTATTATCTCATGGGAACAACTTAGATTTTTGAGGGGTTTGCCATTTTTTAACACCATGAAAGTGGTATGTGCACCATATACAGTATAATGAAGCCTGAATTCTACTTCCTTCAATATGGTGTTAACAAATTGTCAGTCCTGAAGCTTCTGTGGGAATTGTTAGTGGTTTAGTTGGAATGTATGGGAATCTAAAGGGGAGATGGGGGGGCATGTGCTGTGGAAAGTGGAGTACGTAGCCTGCAGTAAAGGGGTATGCCTTCAGCTATGTGTGATGGTGAGATTATATGTCATTAGGTTGGTTTAATATCTCTGAACTTGTAGAACTTTTATTGCTTTATGTCAAAATTATCCAAATCTTGAAGTTCTTGGAGAAATTTGTGTCCCAGATATTTGTACACATGGACGTTTTTAGACATCTTACCTCGATTCCCTGAGGAGGGGGAGAACAGGTAGACCAGAAGATTTAAGAACCCTTTTAAATAATTTAGATTTTATTTCCTCTACAGCTCTTTTACCTTCAGTATTACAAGGCTTGGGTAGGATATGGGAGGGGTGACTGTAACTTGCAGGGGTAAATTAACAGAACGTTGCTTTTGGGGTTTATTCCACATGAAGGTGTAGGAGAGAATGTTGAATGTTAAAAGCTTAGAAAACTGTTACTTATTCCTCTTTGCTTAACGGTCTTTTGAAAAAACATTAAATACCATTGTTGCAAAATGGCAACACAGGAAGAAAGATCTTTTTTTAGGTGATGAGCTCATTTAGCAACACAGTATTCTGATGCTTAAAACTATGAGCAAAGACAATTAAAAAATACTGTGTTTGCTTGACTGATGTGCTGCTAGAAGACCAAAACAGTAATATATGCTTTATGTTTTCCAATGTACTGCTCCAAAACCCAGCCTTTATTAATTTTTCATCTAGAAAACTGTAATACCATTGGTAGCTCTTTTCTCTGGGTGATCTAGGGTGGCATGCCCAAGTGTGCTTTTTGATTTGTTATGCTGGTTACAGCAGAGGGCTGTAAGATTGAATTGCTTTTGACTGACTGGGTTGGGGGAGGGGGAGGAGATCAGGTGAATAAAAAAAGAAGAGAATGGAAAATAAAATCCCCAGAGCACCGCTAGCTTTGCAGCTTAAGTGTTTGCATATTAAAAATAACTTTTCTCATTGGTTGAAATGTCTAAGACCAGAGGAAAATGCGATGAGATTGTAAATCTGTAGGTGTCTTTGTATGTTGATAGTATAGTGGCTGGTATGGAAATTATTAGATTCCAGTTTTCTTTTGCTTGTACAGCTTGACAAGGTACTGAGGAATTTTTCTGGAATCACTCATTAAAAAAGTTTAGAAAGAAGAGCTGCTGCTTTTCAGTAAAATTGTTTGGCAAATACGCCATTCAGCATCAGTCCATGAAAGTAATGCCAGATTTCTAAGACTTTCAATGCACACTAGCATTTTAATTATTTTTTTTAAGTTTTGACAAGCATAATATAAATGACTCATGAGCTCTTTATAGAAATCCAGATTTTTGAAAAGTTTCGTTGAAGAGGTCCAGTTAAAAAGGTACTTGGATCATGTGTTCAGTGGACTTTTGTCTGCAAAAGGAAGGAGCTGCGTGTATATGTTCACCTGGACTCCTGTCCATAGAACAGCTGTTGTGGAACATGTCTCCTTTCTGACCTGAAAAGGTTATATTGAATAGCTGATTCCAAGTGATCAAATGCTGGTGCTGCATGTAACACGTACTGTAAATGTATTTTTAGATTGTCAGACACTATCTATCCATGTGTTAATTCTATATTAAAGTTACAGTGTGTGGAGTTTCAGGTGTGTATGGTCAGCTGTATCAAAATTGTTCTGTGCTCTCTAGTGCTAAAATAAGCTATAAGATAATTTAGTAATCTACAGAAGCTTTGTTTTTTACTGCAACAAGATTTTACGTGTAAGCGTAGACCATACAGAATGTCTATCTTTATTTAGTAATTAGGCTGAAGGATATTGTGTGGACCCTGAACTTCCAGTAATTCTGTCTTAAAGATGTTTGGGATTTGCCATACTAGAACAAATTGCTGTAATACCAACAGAGTGAGCGGGAAGCAGCCTGCGGTTTCCTGGAACTAGGAAGGAGATGTTTGTCACTGAAGGAGGTGAGGAGGCAGGGCAGATTTCTGAAAATGCAGTCGCCGAGGCCTCTAGTACTTGATGCGTTGGTTGTCTTCCCTGTGCTTGTTGTCAGCCTCAAAGATGACTGGAAAATTTGTAAGGAAAGGATATTAAGGGGGAGAAAGTCTCTTAAAATGCTGTTCCCACATCCTGTAATATGGCCTGTTGTTCTGTCTCTGATACTTGCTATGGGCATCCATCAGAGAGTGGATTCAGCTGAAATTAGGGGCTGTAAAAGTTAGTATTGGCAGATACTTACCTAAATAAAGCTTCACATCTATCTGTGGAGAGGGTTGCCTCCTGGTTGTTTTAGGTTCTTTGACCACATTCTTTATGGAAGAGGAGCAAGAAAAGAGTGGTGGTAGTGGCCGTGAAGTTCCTTATCTACAGTTTGCTTTTGGGATTAAGAAAAGAGCATCTTCAAGCCATGTAAACTAAAATGCTAGAATAAGTCTTTGAGATGTCCAGTGTAGAGTGCTGAGACTGATTATACAGCTTGTCTATGCTTTGTGCCTTAGACAGCTAGGAAGCCCACTCAGTGGGATGGTGATTGAGCCACATCTCAGGTTTTGGTTTGCCCTAACTTGAAAACATGGGAAAATATTACTTTATCTTTGGTAAGTGTTCCTGGCCTCTCTAAAGTGTAAAACCCAGTTGTGTTGTGAATGAGGGCTTAAGTGATACAGAATAGTTCTGCATCACTGGGTGAATTCTGCGACGAGTTTTGCAGAAAGTAGAGCACGTGGGTGTCCTGTCTTTCATGCTTTAGCATGGAGGCAACGAGTGAATGTGCTGTCATGCGTTAATGCGGAAGCAGCAGCTCGTGTGTTTCAGGAGTGAAGGAACTATGTGTTCTTGTGGAACATTAATGCAGTAAAATGTAGTATCTATAGTAGAAGAGAACCAACAATTGTTCCTGTCAAACTGTCAACATATCTTTTAAAATTGAAAATGAACTTTGTAAAGTTACATTATGGTGGTGCTGTGACTTCACTGTGTTCCAGTGTGTAGGTAAACAGCACTTGATTCAAAATTTTCGTGCTATGAGGATTTTGAAATGCTGGACCAGGAGTAATTAATCTCAAAATAAAATTCACCAAGTCTCCCAGATTATATAGTGTTTCTCTGAGTTCTGTTTTTTCAAGGTAAATGTTGAAGCAAACTTGTTATTCTATGTGCTTTCCTGTGGAATATCACTTACCAGCTTTTGTTTGTTTTTAGAGCATTCAACAGTGAAAGGAATACCTAGTGAGAGAAACAAAGAGAAAAAAGCAACCAGACCAGTACGGAAAGTGCAAAAACTGACACAGTTGTCAATTTCAGAGTCCAAGCAAGGTGACTATCTCTGCTTAGAGGGAAGGCTGTCTCATGCCCTTCAGAGATTAGTTTTGTCTCAAGAAATTAAAAATTTTAAAGCCTATTGCTTGCAAAGTCTTCTCAGATGTGCAACAGTGCTGTTGTAGTGTGCTTATAGACTGTATGCACCACTGGGGATATGTATGGTGTTACTGATTGGTTGGCTGTGCGTGCTTTTTTTGGTTTAGTTATCTGCTTTTCCACTTGCTGTGTGCACCTTACGGAAGCTGCTGAAGTATGTTGTTTCTCGGTGGGGGGGACACGACAGGTATCCTTAGGTACCTCTCAGCCCAACACAGACAAAAAGCAGTGATAGCTCTGTTCATTCTGGATCCTCCTCCTGTTTTGGTTATGTTGAAGCTGGTTAATGCTTGCTCTACCACTCAGGGAGTAATGCTGAGAGGAGGAGTGGAGATGATGTTAAAAAACTGTGCCAGTGGGACTTGCTGAGTTGCTGTCCTCTGCGAGGAGGGGTACAGTGAAGGCTGTTCTCTTGTACAATTTCTCAACGGAGAAGCAGAGAACAGGACGTCCTTCTGGCTCTTCTCTGGCTATTGTTGTTCTACACGCTGTGTCAAGTTGGTGCTGTT
This sequence comes from Falco cherrug, assembly GCF_023634085.1. Classification (NCBI taxonomy): domain Eukaryota; kingdom Metazoa; phylum Chordata; class Aves; order Falconiformes; family Falconidae; genus Falco; species Falco cherrug. The sequence continues at coordinate 6,892,059 of NC_073708.1, forward strand.
CCACACCTTCAGTTCTGGCTTGACCCCTTCCTAACATTTTCACTTAGTGAAAGAGTGTAAAAACATGTTCCCCAGCAAGTCTTACAAATCTTGATATTATAAAGAAATATTGATTTATTTTGCCAGTTAAGAATTTTTTACTTTCACTGTTGTCTGACATTTGTGCTGTCTATTAAATAAAAGTATTTAGAGATGACGATGTGAACAGGTTGCTGTAGAGCAGTGCCTTGTAGGAGAAAATGAAATGAACTGCTTGTGCAATTCTGTCAGTACTTCTTAGTTTTCCAGTAATGCTAATTTCTGATACTGTGTGTAGCAAAAGAATTAGGGATACTTCCACATCTGCTTTATATTTGGTTTTAATTTTCATACAAAGTAAGGAGTTATGACTGCAGTTGCACTACAGAGCTTATTTTTTTTCTTTAAACACATGCAAGGTTAGGCATCTCTCGTACCTTTTAAGGTTTTCTATCTCTCCTTACACACAGTGACCCATAATTGGCAAACACTTTTTGAAGAAAAAATACTGCTTTAAAAAATTGTTACAGACAATTTTTTTAGAGCGTGAATATGCGTTTCTGCATGTTGTAAATCATTAGGCTGCATGTGAGTATTTTGCGGTAGTGATTAAAAGTAAGTGATAAATATGGATTTGTTCCTTCCCGTGCTGATCAATTCACACTTAAGGAACTACACTAAACTAACTTACATACTTGTGAGAGTTCCAAGTGAGAAAGGAGCACAGATTGCTTCAAGTTTAAATGGCAATGGTTATTCTCCATAATGGATTAAATGTGAGGAGAATGATGGCCTGAAATCCCTAGAAGATAAAAAACAGATCGAAGTGGCATATCCGTGATGGTCCATCCTCCTCCAGTCACAGCAGTAAGAAACTGCTTAACATAGCCAAGGCTATAAATAGCCACAGCTCATGTTCTGCTCTGTTAGCGTGTTTTAGTTCAAACAGCTGTCTTGAAATGGAAGATGAGACTTTACACCACCTTTTTAAATGCACACAGAAGTAATTGAGAACAGTGACTTGGGCAAGAGAACCCCTTTGGCTGATAAGTCTCTTTCAAAGAGGCTTGTAGTGACATGTTTCAAGTGACAGATTTATAAAATACTTGGATAATTTACAATGCAAGCAAAGAGTACTGTTAGTAAATGGATGAATAGTGGGCTGCAGACTTCTGACTGAACAGATTTCCTCCTCCTGCTTTAAAATAACAAACAGAAAAGGGACTGGGGGGACTGAGTACTGGGATTGTCAAACCACTGTCTGTCTGCTGTCCTGAATTTCACCTGAAGTTGCTTTGTTACCATGTCTTCAATGTCCTGTTGGGCCCAGAGCGCAATCCCTGTTTGTGTGGCTGTAGTATTTTCATGCTGCAGTGTCTGGGTTTGTTCAGGCAGTGCTGTCAGAGGTAGAACCTGAAACTGAGTAATTAGAAATCGACTGCAAATTGTGTATTCAACTTAGGTACTTTCCTAGCAATAAAATATTGCTGAATGGTCTGACGGGTTATTAATAATTTTCTTTTTTTATATGATGCTTTTCTCCAAAGCTCTTTAAGGTCATTATTTCAAAGAAAAAAAAAATAATATTAGAAGTTAGTGAAATGCAAGGTGAGTTGAATAAACCTAGTGTTTAATCTGACCAATATTAGGTAAAGATGCCACTGTACTCAGTTTTTATAATTTAAGTATGTGCAGGATGATAAAAATAATACTAATAACATTTTAATTGGGTTTCTGTCACCTGCAAGGTAGTCTGCTCTTGCTTTAAGTATCACCTAATAGGGTTTATCTTAACTATTTTCAGTCATGGTACAGAAATCCCAGCTAGAGGACAGTGAGCTAGCATTGGCGTAGAACAACTGCTGCTTGGCATATTTTAATGTCCTCACAAGACACCTATCTCAGCAATTAATTACCCATAAACATCTCTAAAGTATAGGGGCTTTTCCTAGAATACCAGCTAAATATTCTTTTAATATGAAGGTGAATTGTTATTTATCTTCCACCTTTATTTTTTCTTATTATTACAACATTTTAGATCCTTTTATCTTTTTTTCTTATTCCCCCTCCTTGAGTGGAGATGAACAACTTCTCAGTTACTGTACAAATATTTCGCTTCTCCCCACTAACATTTGCTTATATGTTTCAGACTTGCGTAACCCTTTTTCCTTTTTTAAGTCAATCTTTGTAGGGCTTTAATGTGCTACAGTATGTGTTGGATTTTTATGTTGTGGTGCATAGGCATGAAACACTGGTAGTTGTGCGAGTCAGCTGTTGAGTGTCTTCATGGTACATCACCATTATGACTGTTTGGTGCGACTGCAGCCATACCATTTACACAGAACTAAATGGCACAGAAATGATTAATGCTTGCAATAAATACTTTTTTGATATGTTGCAACATCCATCTAGAGCTTGACTTTTATTTAATGCTTATTGTGCAGGTGGAAACTATGTAATAAATGCATCCTCCTGGCGGGAGGGACAAAAGCTAGTAAAAAAGATACTGGGTGCAGCTCCCAGAATAGAACAGGACAGAAGAGCTGTATCTAGTGACAGAACAGGACGAGAGAGCGCTGCCAAGTCTGGTAAGTTGCACTTTTTATCACTGGACTTTTTTAATTATACTTTATTATATAACGCTACATGTCTGCAGAATAAAGTAGACTTGTGAGATAGAATGTAAGTGGTCTCTTATTAAAATAACTCCTATTTTTAACCTGGAGTTTGAGGGGGGAAATGGGGGGAGATTTTTTCACATCCATGGTTGGGATGCTTAACCTCTTCCTGGGTGGATTATCAGCTTTTCTTGGTGTCATGGGAAGCCTGCCCTGCACATGTCACTTGAGGGGCAGTACGTGCTGCAAAGGTGCTCAGGAGCTCTGGAAAAGCTGGGGAATAGGTTGCAACCAAAAAAATGGATCACCTGCAATCTGTCTTTGCCTCTTGAAGCTAGTGGGGAAAAGAGTGGCTAGCAGTGGTCCACAAGTCAGATGAATTTTCCAGATGTGCTGCATATAATGCAGAAGCTATGGTTGGGGATCGCTGCTGTACAGGAATTGTGTTTCTTCCAGCTATATCACATCATTCATGTGCATCATAAATCTTCACTGATTTTTCCACCAGCCCTTTTCAGAATTTATCCAGAATCTCAGACAGGGCAAGTAAGGGGCAGTGGTAGCTGCTGTACTTCTTATCACTGTGAGGTGGTGCAGCTGGCAAGAGTATAAAGGGTGTGAGCTCAGTCTAAGCAAAGGCTGCTGTAATCGGACTGTGACACTGAGTGAAAGCACATTTAGAGTGACATCTGCACTTCTCCCTCATCCTCACTTTTTCAGCTGTTTCGGTGATGGCATTTAATTTTCCAAATTTGATTTTTACTTGAAACATTTGACAAGTCTTATTCTTTAGCAGGCTGTATTGGAAGGACAGGTTCAGATTCCAGGCTGGATATTACCCATAAAACCTCTTCAAGAAGTTCTCAAAGGTCGAGAAGTAAAGTACGGTCTGAGAATAATCTGAAGAAACTGGAGGCTGCTCTTCCAGATGATAACCAAGAACATCATGCCTCTGTAAATAAGGACTTCCTACCCATGGAGATACGTGGAATTCTCGATGACTTGCAGTTGGATTCCATGAGTATAAAGCAAGAGAAAGATGTGGAAAAGCAGAATCAGAAATCTGGTTTGCCTTCTCAAAATGCCAGGAGCCACAGTCCAACCAAAAGGAAACCGGACAAGGTAGCTGCCAGTGAGGAGCCTCAGGTGATCTCTAAGAAACGTCACTATGATACAGATGAGGTTCGTCAGTACATCATCAGGCAGCAAGAGGAGAGGAAGAAGAAGCAGAATGAAGAGAAGAAAGCACAAAAAGAGGCAACAGAACAGAAGAACAAAAGGCTCCAAGAGCTCTACAGAAAGCAGAAAGAGGCTTTCACTAAAGTGAAGAATGTGCCACCTCCTGAGCCTTCAGCAGCCAAACGGTTACAGGAAACCTATTCTAAACTATTGCTGGAACATACGCTTTTAGAAGAGCCACCTCAGCTGCCTACGGTGCAGGAAACACAGGTACAGCTGATTCACTAACTTAATGTGTTGCAGTTGATGGCAGGAGTAGGAGGTCACATGTTTAGGAAGGTCATGAGTTGTCCTGGTCTGGTTATCATTTAAGAAGGATACAAAGAAAACTAGCTTTTCCTGAAACATAGTGGTTTTGATCTGGACCCTCCTTGCCAGTGGCCACTTTTCAGCAGAGCAAGGCCTCCTGCAAAGGTGATTGAGATAATCTTTGTGTTATGAATAGTAGCAGAATTCTGGATATTAGCTAACAGCAGCTATAAAGGTTGGCTCTTAAGAAAACTTTAAACATGAGTCAAACTGTGATTTGAAGAGCTTTCTCTGAAGTTGCTTTCAGTGGATGAACTTCAGCAGCAGTGGGTTAAATAATTTTGCTAATCGTGAACTGAAAGAAGATTAATATATGGTAAAAGACTAATAGCAAGTTGATGTGTTCAGCTGAACTAGTTCAGTATGGGAGCAAAGCTTTTTCCCCAGTATATTCTGCTGAGGCAAAACCATAAATGTCTTGTGTTTTAAGTCTTTGCCTTGTCAGAGGGATGTGGTACTACGCTGAGAAATGTAAGCCTTTTCAATTTTAATGAGACAAGAGCTTCTAAACTCCTACAGGCTTTAGCAAATGCATTTTTCTGGTTGTCTTCATTTCTAGCCCAGACCTGGTTATCAACCATCTGGGGAATCCGACAAGGAAAACAAGGCTCAGGAGCGTCCTCCTAGTGCGTCTTCAAGTAGTGACATGTCGCTTTCAGAACCGCAGCAGCCGCTACTGAGGTGAGCTGTTGTGGGCCTTTTGAGAGAGAGGAAAATACTCCAGTCTTCATCTCTGATAGTTGATAATAGACTACGTTCTTCAGTTCATGTTCTAGTGAGAATAACTGTCTTTATGGCAACTGTGACGTTTCCTCACAGTTACGAGGAAGCTGATGCAGAAAAGCAGATGAAAATTTTGGATATGGGTATTTAGTGAGTCTGTAACTAAGTGAGTGGTGGTTGCTGTTAATCTTTTGCTGGCATCAAGGGGATGTGCATTTCATACTGGGAGACTTTTCCTCTGCCATTGCCATCGGGCAAGAGAAGCTGATCATACGAATACATCTGTTGTTGATTTTTATTATTTGCTTTGTTCAATATTTCTATTTATTCTATTGTCTTGGATTCAGGCCTTTAGTTACTGTCTCCAAAGTACCAAAACCCTCTGCTTCTGCTTGGAAACTAGCCTTTCCCGATTTTCTTCCATGCTGCTTTTCCCCATTTTTAGTTGTTCAGTGTATTGTCAAAGTTTCTCTTACTGTAAGACAAGGTGTCTAACCAAACACTTAAATATAAGGAACTAAAAATGACAGTTTCTTGCACATCCTTAGTATTCAATGTGCAAGTGTGTCTTCGTTTTTAGTTACATACTGAATGTCTGCTTCTTAAATACATACTTGCTTCATTATCTGTACCTTAACTTGGTCAAATCCATGCAGACTTTGTAAATTCAATGAGACCTGTTTCCTTTCTGGAAAAAGTTCAAGGAAGCACTAGGGATGCTATGTAGTACTGTGCTTAGAATAGGCTGCTAAACCGTATGGCAGTAAATATTGTTAGTGTAACATGGTAAGGAAAAAACATGTAGGTGCTAATAGTAGGGAAGAGATGAGACTTAAAGGGCTGCATAAGTTATTTGAAGAACCTCATAGTAAGCAACAGGTTTTTTGTGAGGGACTTTACAGGTTTCCTAGTATTCAGAATATGTGCAAGTGATGTTAGTGAAGGAACATCTCTGCAGAACTCCTGTCATGCAAGAGTGAGCTCTCTGAAAATAAGAAAAGATGTCTTGAAGAACTTCAAACATCCTTGTATTTCCAGTCCTCTTTTTGTTTGTTTCTCTTGACTATCCTAAGTGACAGCTCCAGTGAAACATGGGCTGGGTTAAACTGGAGGGGGAAGGCTGGAGCTAAGAAATTCCAAAGAAAAAAAAAAGTTTCCTCCCTTTGGAAGTCAGGAAACTTTTGGAAAAGTCTTACTGCTGCTGCTGAAAACACTCAGCTTGTTACCACCCTAAAACACACAGTACACCATAAACGGCAAATCACATTTGGAATGTGCTGGACGTTTTTTAAATAACATTCTGTAACTGTTTGCAGTCCCATTCCCTGCCCCTCTGATTCCACAAAAAAGTATTTCTTCCTGTAAAATACAGTAGGGGCAATGATACTTTCGTCTAAAACTTGTATAAATCATCAACTTAAGTGCTGACTTTTCATTTCAGGAGTGATTTGATGGAGCCTCCATGGGTACAGCCAGACAGGTTGAGCCCGAGAGTCCAGCTCTCTCACCCGCAAGCTCTTATGGGCTCAGCTGGAGGCCCTTGCTCCCAGCACTGGAGTATGGAGCAGATAGACCTTTTGTCAAAGGAGTGTGATGCGATGTTGGCAGGCAGGAGGACTCATGCTGCACCTGCGGGATCGCTGACCCTGATGCCTCAGCCATACCTGAATTCATCTGCTGCACAGCAGAATCTCTTAGTAAAACCTACTGCTAACCAATATAAGAGCAAATTAGATCGGATTGAAGCTTTGAGAGCTACAGCTGCTTCCCTTTCTAGCAGAATTGAAAGTGAAGCCAAAAAGTTGGCTGGGGCTGGTATCAATTATGGTACCATGTGGAACTCGGGCCATGAATTTATGCAAGAAAACCAGGATGATGGGCGGTGGGCAAAGGTTGTGAGTCCTCCTGTGAGAGAGGAAAATGAAGATGCTTTTGCAGCCAGAATTCAAAAAATGTTGGGTACCTGTGTGTCTCATACAGCCTTTGATGACAGCCTTCCTGGGGTAGGCAACCTTAGTGAATTTAAAAAACTCCCTGAGACGATCAGGCCTCATACTGATGCAGTCAGCCTTGTAATGAGGTCCCCCACTGCTAACAGGCGTGAAGAGGTACTAGGGCACTTATCTAAAAGGCAGAGTGACTCCCCAGGGCGTGAAAACCAGGCTTACACTCTGAATAAAGCTGCAATTCCTCATGAGTCCAGCATCGAATCCATCAGTGAAGGGCCTCTCCTGAGTGACGGAGGCCTCTCTGAAGAGGAGGGAGGCCAGCACAAACAGTTGCCACTGAAGATGCTGGAGACGTTGCAAGAGAAGGATTTCTGCATTCGGGAGAGAAATGCTTTTGAGCCCATAAAGGAGTTTCAGAAAGCAGCTGAGAAGTATTTGCCACTTTTCGCTCAGACAAGTGGCACACACAGCAAGGGACCATGGGAGGAACTGGCGAAGGGAAGCCCCCACAGTGTCATCAACATCTTTGCGAAAAGTTACCAGCTTCATGGAAAAGGTAAAAATGGAAAAATTTCTCAAAGCTCTTGTAAATTGCTGCTCTCCAGTGTTACTACTCCTTACACTTTATACTTCGCAGGTTAGGAATGTGCTTTTGGATGTCTCAAACATGAATCTGTGTAAGGTTTTCTCACTTTACTTTGGGATGATAAGTTATTTCCTCCTGCCTTCTTGTCTAAGGTAAAAAAGAGAAGGAAAAAACCCCGTACTTTTCAACTGGAAGAAGGTTATTTTTGTATTAGATTGCTCTGTATTTCTAGATCAATAACCAGTTCATATACTGGGCTACATGTATTAAGGACAGCCGTAGTTATGGAATTGTGAATGTAAAGTTTACATTTATTTTATCAAAAATTGCATACTAAATCTGAATTTCCCAGAACGCGTTTGGAAATGGTTCTGTCCTCCATGGAGGACAGATCCTCTGGATTGGAATGCGCATCCTTCCACTTTTATATGCACTCCAGATCATCTGTTATAACACATCATTCCTCTTTCAGTTAAGGCAGGAAGATGTATGCTTTATGCAGCACTTGTGTTACGGCTTAAACGAGTGCTTGCATGTATCCTGGTTTCTCCCTACACAAGAATAATACGGCTTTACTGTATTGTTAGAAACGTAACTTCAGTGGCTGAACCATGTGGACTTTCCTTTTGCATCTTTGCTCATATGAGTTACTTGATACTGTCTCAAAGTAGTGCAATAATTAGAGCTCCAGTAACAATATTGGATTTTGAAAAGGTAAGGTTTTGGTGTATCAGTAGGGAAAGTCTCTTGCTTAAATGAGCCTGTTTCAGGTGTTGGTGTCTTAGGGCATGCTTGACAAGTGCCTCATGCAGGACACTTCATTTGATTTTTGTATTTTGTACAATTTTATTCTTCATTTTATGAGTACTGTTCCTGTTGCCTTGAGTTCCTCATTTGGAGGAGGAATATTTTCGGAGAAGTTGATTTTTATCTTGTGCTTTTTCTTGATTCTTTTTTCCTTTATTTCCCTTAAAGATGATTGCATTTAAATTTTCTGCAGATGGCTCTACTCACAAGCACTGCGCTCTTCAAGAACGTTTTAGCTGGAGTGTGTTAATGGAGTATTCAATAATTTACAAGAAGAGGAAGACTGCATGTTGTGTTGCTAAAACTGCCATGGGATGGCTGTACTGTTGTTCTCCTGATGTTTGTGTGTTTGAAAGGAAGTCTATGTAACTCATGGTTGGGAGCATTTTAATTCCTGCAGCTTTATTACCTGCTTGATGCACATTTGCATTTGTCTTTTTTTTTTTTTTTTTTTGTCTTTTCACTTCTTTATCCACACTTCAGTGTTCGATGAAAGGTCGAATGGAGGGGCTGCCCTTCTGCGCCCTTTACTGCCTGCCATGAGCCCTCCAGAGAGTGTGGTTTCTTACGAAGATGATTTTGCCTCATCGCAAGGAAGTGGCACTTTAACAGAAAAAAAGATGGCACGTGACTTCAGGTAACTGTGTGTTAGGCTTCTTGTAAAAAATCAAAATGTAGAATTTGACAGAACATAATTAATACAAAATTTCACAATATGCTGGGTATCTTATGCTATGCTGTATTGTAATACTAGCCAAAGTGATGAGGTATTTCCTTGGGACCTTGCAGTTAATATAATAACCAGCATGACTGAAGTATTCCTGTTCTCTCTCTAATTTTTGTTGTTCTTCAGTCTGGCTGGGTAACTTTAGGTGAGGTTCTTACCCTTTGTAGTCAGGTGAAAATGAGTTCTCCAACTTGTGTGGCTGCTATAATGCTCAGCTAGTCAGTCATTGTAATTTAGAAAAGGGAAAAGATACCTGAAGGTGTTAAAAAATCTTCGGTACTTCAGAATTTTATAAAAAGCCTATGATTGCTTTCAGTAAGGGTTCAGTAATGCTTAGTAATAGATACATAAATTGTCTGTAAGAACTTCTAAAACCTTTTGTTCAGACAAAAATTTGAAGACTGGAAATCCTAGACTCTTCATATGACTGCTGAATTCATGTGGCTTCCTGAATTTTCTAACACCTCTTTTTTGGTAGTGAGATATACCTACGTCTTTTGGGCATCCTGGGGGAGGTCACAAGTACTGTGTTTATACTGGTGATACTTCACCTCAGAAGAAAGGAAGGTAAAAGGCACTTTCCACACTGAAACCATGTTGGTTGCAAGAAATGGTTTCTTTCAGATTAAACTTCTTGATAGGTCTTCTGTTGGTATTTAGTATATGATGCATTACCCTCTTTTTTGCAAATTCTTTGTAATCCTTTATGGAAAATCACTCATGTATGTGTCAATTGATGATATCTACGTGCCCAGAGATGATCTATAATTCAGTCATACTTGGAGTCCTTCTTATGTTGTTCAAGCCTGTAGCTAAATTGCTCGTAAGAGTTAGTGTTGGGGAGGATGGTTGTTACCCATCTTTTACTGTTTCATGTTACTGGAAGCATGTTTCATTATGTTCAATATCATGCTAAACTTCCTCGTGTTTTAGCTATCACAGTTTTTAATCTCAAAATCGATGCTTTTCAAGATGGGCTAATTAGTTTTATCTGTCTGTCTCTAAAGTGTGGTGGATTTCTTGTGCACAATGTAATGTGGGAGTTGGAAGTCCTTCACCACTGTCCATGTGCTCCTTTTTAGTGTTGCTGGCAGCAGCAGTTCAAGCATGCAGGAGGAAGTTCTGAGCAGGAAGTCTCCCCACGAACCTCGATCTGTAGAACTTGCTTCTCAGCATTCATCTGGACCACGGTCTGCAGCCTCTTCTCGCTCATCTGCTTCCTCTAAAAAGAGAGGGAAAAAGGAACGTAAGTGCTGTACTTGACTGTAGGGTTTTGGGTTTGTGGCAGGTTTTTTGTTGAAGGAGGTTTTAGGGTTTTCTTGTCATGAAAATTGCAGTCCTACTTATCTGGAAACTGTTATCTAATAGCGATAGTATGATTTATTTATTCCTCCAGTAATTCCTTCCTAAATTCTTTTTGACTCTGATTATTCTCTGACCTTAAAATAAAATAATCTAAAATTAAATAAGCAAGAGGTTGTTAACAGCATTGAAAAGTTTTCTTTTCCTAAACCAGCCTTCTAACAAATTAGTTAGTTTTAATATCATGTGAGAACTATCCTCAGATTCTGTACTGAGGAAATTCCAGTAGGCTGCTGAGAAATCAGAGTTCGGGCCACATTTATGAAAGCAACAACAAGTTTGCCTGTATGCTTCATCTTTGGATCAAAGGCAGTTTTTATAAGCGCACAAATTAATAAATACACTTATTCCTATGGTAACTTGTATATTACAAAACCATGGAGAAACTTGAGATTTGGTATACTCTCACTAGATCAGCAGTGGATAACAAGAAAAAGTTAGGTTTAAAGCCAATAAAAGGATGAGAAAAATAGGATTGGCAATTCCAAATAATCTCTTTTCCTCTTTTTTCAAAACTCTCTAGCTTACCCAAAGAAAGCTAGGCTTTATTCTGGTTATCAGTATCGAGAAGTCAAATGTGTATTTTCTTTAGATTAACAGATAGTGTGCTGAAATGAAAGCTGAATGACAGTTTTGTTGGCACTGGACACAATATGCAGAAGAGAACTTGATCTCCTGCTGGAAGCTGCCAAATTTATGTTTCTTGCTTGTTGGATTTGTAGACTTCTCACTCAAAGGCATCTTTAATTGAGGAAAAAAATTCTCAATTATTTGTTTTGGGGCTCTTGATGGTCAGGTAGTCATAAATAGAATACCAAATGTAAACCTTAGGCAATGTTGTTATTTCTTAGGGTTGGACTCTTTCAATGGAAGTTCTCACCACTTTTCTGCGGAAGAAGATAAAAGGCTTTCTGAATTAGACTGGGGAACCCAACAAGCAAAAAAATCCTTATCAAATAGCAGAATTTCTAGTAAAGATCATGAGCAGAGCCCAGATACAGACAGCACACTGGAAAACTTGTCTGGACACTCCCTGATGAGGTAACATGAACATTATAAGACTGTATGCAAATATAAGCTTGGTAGCCTTATGGCATGTTATCAAAAATGGCACTGTATTTGGATGTGCAAAGGGAGAGTAACAGAAATGATCAAATGTTAGTAAGATGGCAATGCAGAAAATGTTTTTTTTAATGACATTCAAATTTTTTTCTCTTTTTTTCTTCATTTTTAAGTGAAATTAAATTTTTCATATTTTAAATACAAAAGCCTAAAGTAGGTGGCTGTACTAAGAGAAAATACAAAACAGTGATTCCTTTCCAAATGACTCCTCTGTTTTTGTAAGGATAACTGGCTGATACAGGTGTCTTGTCAGGTTCAGTACCTTAAGCATTGAAATACAGTTTTCATTTTCCACTTCTCAAGCGGTATGTAAGAAGGGAGGAGCAGAGTGGGGGAGGAGGGAGGAATAGCTGGTCAACCTATTAAGTTATCTTGCCCTTTTCAGTGGGATCCACAGACATTTTTGGCTACGCTTGTGTTCAGCTAATATTCATAAGCCTATGCAGCTCTGTGAGTTGATGCTTTTTGAGAGGTGAACTAATCCTCAGAAAAGAGTGTAGACTTATGTGGGTGACTTTCACTGATAATCCAGTATTGGATTTGAAAGGTCCTGTGACCTCCCAAGATGTGCCAAGTAAAGCAAAACATCTTCCTAAGGGATTTAAGAAGCCGCTGTTAATCTTCTTTGGCTTAATAAAATTGGAATATTAGATTTAAGAAGTGTCTGCATTATTTTCTGTGTGTTTAAAAGAAGAGATGTCTTTAATTTTCTCTTGAGCAGTGTTGCTGTAGTATTTTACTAACTGTTTAAGTGAAGTTTTGGCCTTCAAGCATTTCATTGCATTTTAAGTGAAAGAGATCGAGACTCAGGGCAATGGCTTATCTCATTCAGATGCATCCACATGCTGATAGTAACCTGTTTACTGTTTAAAAATACTGTTCATTGTATTCTGGTACCAAGTTATTGCCCTAATATCCTGTGAGTAGAAGCTCTTCACTCAGCCTCTCAAAACAGATGTGTGAATGCACATGCAGATGAGCGCATCCTGACTTTCTCATGCCAGGTTCCTAACAGGAGGCATTGAAACTGTTTGTCTGGCCCTGAAGAACATGTAGATATGATGTTAATATTTTTTCTGTGTGTGTATGTGTGTGTCCCTGTGCTAACTAGGTTTAATACTTGGCGGGGGGGGGGGGGGGGGGGGGGGGGCGGGGGAATAGGGTGCTCTAGAAACTTAACCTGAAACTGGGATATAGGTACAAAACCCATCTCATGAGCCCATTTCCTAAAGGCAGACTGGGCCTGTGCAAACAATAGAAGACTGTATCTTTTGCATGGATCTGTTTGGTGTGTATTAGTGGAAGAACTAGGTTATTGCTTTATTGTCTTATCAAATGGCTGGACTTAGGTGAATATTGACTCCTTCTCTTGTTTTGCTGCCAGTTTCTCAGATAAGGGAAGATCCCAGAAGACACCGACTTCTTCCCCATCTCCTGGTTCCCAAAAAATGTTGCAGTTTGATTCTATAGGCAATACAGCTGAAAGAGTCAAGTCACCTGCTGGCTTTTCTGGAAGTACAGCGTCAGGGCTGAAGCCTAATGTAGCCTTCCCCGACTTGAGTCTGGGGACTAGCAGGTCTGCAGCAGGAGCAGCCTCAGCGAGTGGTGAGTTGTTTTGGTAAAACCATACCACTCCCAGAGCAGGGGAGGGGTGGGTTTCCCCCTTTATTTTTTGATGTGGGGCACTAAAGTCTGTGGAAGTTGACTGTTAAGTTTTATCCTGCAGGATGTATGCGCTTCTCCCCTGCTGGTCTTCAGCATCGTTTGTCAGCAGAATTGAACTACCTCAGTGCTATTGAGGAGTCTGTACGACAGCTTACTGATGCAGAACGAGTACGAGGCATATCACTTGCCCAGCAGGAGAGTGTTTCTTTGGCTCAAATTCTGAAGGTAATGGAAAAATACTTCCTTGTCTTAACCTTCCTTTAACCTTCCTTTTTTTATTTTGCAAGAAAATCAATCAAATTAGGGCAAGTTACGCTTTCCTTAGCAATGCAGAGAAATCATGATGGGTGCGACGGGGCATCTTTGATGTCCAATTTGTAGGATTAATGCCTATTATCTTTCTTATTTTAAGTTGACACCAAGAAACTGGTGACTCTAGATTGTGTCACTAATGTACCATTAGTGGGAATTGCTGCTTTGGTTGTGTACTTCAGTAAAATGAAAATTTTATTTTGGGTCCCAGTGCCATGCAGTGTAGTTGTTCAGGCAGGATCATTTGTCTTACTCCATTAAAAGGATATTTTTGGTTGAAATTTCTTTACGTTGACAAGATTGCTTGTTCTAGTTTGTTGAGTTAATTGGTCTTTAAGTCCTCTTTCTTTCTACACTGTGGTGGAAGAGTATGAGGAATATGCATTATTTACCGTCTGCGTAAGAAGGGAGTGTCAGTTGGTAGGCTGAAAATTTTACTTTAGCAGAAGAGGCACCACCAGTAGAGTAGGTCTAGATCTTTCAGAGGTGGATGCAGCAAGTGGCTAAGGCAAAAAAGGTCTTTTCGTGTAACCTGCATGATTAAAACTTGTTTTTCTGATCCGTAGGCACAGCAGCAGCGCCATGAACGGGACTTAGCTCTTTTGAAAATCAAGGCTGAACAAGAAGCTCTAGAAAGTCAGAGACAACTGGACGAGGCAAGGCAGAAGGCAGCTCAGGTAATGCTGCCCTTCAAAAAATGTGGAGTGTATAACAGGCAAAATGCTGTAAGTAAATTCATGCCTACAAGTATTCTTAATTTGAAGCTGTAAACATCATGAAAGTGCTGAAGGGGTTTAACATAGCTGAAAAGAGCTCTTAGGGGCCAATTTCAAACTTTTCTTCATGTAGGTTTTGAGACATAAAGCTGTAGTTATTATAACTAGAGAATTCTGAGGAGCTGAACTGGCTGTGTTTTCTGCATAGGTCCATGCAGAGTCACTGCAGCAACTGGTCCAGTCACGGCAGGAGGCTGTACAAGAGACCCCCTGCAAGGCTGCAACCAAGCAGGCAGGAACTGTACTTGGCACTGCAGATGCTCCTCACCAGATTCGTGAGGTAAGGTCCTGAGTGAAAGAAAAAAGCTGTTATAGTTTCAGTATTATTTTGGATACTTTTATGCCTCTATGTTATGTTCAGTGTCAGTGCAACTTAACGTGACAAATGATAGGACTTTAAAGGAGCTTTTCTGACATCATTACTTAGAAGTCCGTCAGCAGCCTTAAATCCATGTTCACTATTCTTATGATCTTCCAGTTAATGAACTGTTAAGAAGCTTGTTCTTCCAGGGTAGATTGATGGAAGTGAACACATCAGCTTGAATTTGTAAGAGTTGCGCTCCACCGGGGGTTGATCCTGTATCTATTTCATATGCAAATCAAATTGGAAAAGCAGGGAAATAACAATTTTGCTTACTTCTGAAGGTAGGGGACCAAAAAATAAAAACAAAATAAGGAAGGGGGAGATCCTCAGCAGAGCTCTTAACTTGATACAGAGTTTCAAGGCTTTTTGAGTGTCTGTTCTTGTGGTATACAGAATATTTATTAGTTGTCTGTTTTGTACATTGGTTTATCAGTTTGCATATTTGTTGTTCCCTGTTCGTAGCAGCTGCTTCACTTATAGGTAAAAAACACAGTTTTAAAAAAAACCAACTAATTCAAACCCACAGAAGAAATGCTTTTGCTTCTTCCTAGTTTAGCAGTCATTAGGATTAGGGTTAGGGATGGAGTGGAGAAGGCTGATGAGTGGGAACGTAACTGTTCACAGTTTACACACATGATGGTGCTTAGCAAGGCTGGTTTTATGATGGGTAATGGGACTGTAGAATAATACTGATGTACTTGTTCTAGGCTTTGAAACGTGAAGTTTAAATAATTTTTGAATGGACAAGAATGGGTTAGGTTAAAGAAGCAGAAAAGCTCGGCCATCTCAGATACATGTAGTAGTTGTTGGTAGTAGGTAGTGAGGTCTTGGATAAAGACAAATATTTGTAGTTTATAGAGCTGAAGTGGGTAGAAACCAATTAAGAAACAAAGTAGAAGAAACGGAGACAGCTTTTATTTGGTATAGAGTTTTAATTGCTTGGCTTGCTTTATGTTTGAAGTCCAAGAGTAAGTGGAGCAGTTGATGAGGACCTGGTGATGGGCTAGCAGAGTAGCTTTTCCATCCATGTTCAGAAATGACTTCTGATATTCAGTTGAAAAAACATTTATTTGAACTGGAATGCAGCAATGGAAATGCCAGTTACCAATGTGCTAGGAATATTTTTGGATGTACTCTGTAATTGTTTATGTGTAAAGGAATGGAGTTTTATCTTCTGCAAAAGAGATAATGTAGCATGCTACTATACAAGTTTGTTTGCTTAAGAGTTGACTGTCGTAGTAATGAAGGAGAAAACAGTGGGTGATGTATACAGACAATCCAATTTAAAAAAATACTACTTGTTTCTATAAAATTTGTATATGTTAATTGAAGAGTTAACAAAGAAACTCACTATGTGTATTGGAAGTTATTGAAATACAGGTTATTCCTACCTTTAATACCAACCAGAGTTCCCTGCTCTGCAAGACACAAACCCTTGAACAAGAAGAAAAATACTAAATTCTAAAGCTTCTGAAAACCAGTGTTATCTGCTGTGGTTTCTGAAGTTTTTGGCAGTCACTGTGTACCTGACTAGAAACATACATTAAAAAGGATAATTTATGGCTATCCATTTATTTTAATGCTGCCAGTTTTAGACCTGACAGTTTGCATGGTATTGGAACTTAAACTTGTTGCTTCCTTTGGAGTGGAAAGAATACTTCTTGCTCTTTGGGCAAGATACACTTCAAATGAAGAAGAAAACATTGTTTCTGCCATTTGTGTGTTTTGGGTTTATTTTAAATTAATTCTAATGGTAAGTCGGAATGTTTTATTATGTAGGAGTCATTCTACTTATCAGAGTTTGGTTAAGTTGATTACAATGATATAAGTAGTATCTTGCATGTTTCATGTCAATAACTGCACTCTTCATAAGTTAAAGAATATGTATTTAAAGAGCAATAAGCACCTCCTACAACCAAAATTGACATGTATGTTATTACAAATCATCTTAAAACCATGTCTTACACGTTCCATAAATGCCTGTAAATTTGTTCAGTAAATTGCCTGTGAGAGTGAATATTCTCTCTTTCAAAAACATTTTGATGCTGATAAGCTCATTGTATTTCTTTGATTTTTATTGTGCTCAGATGACAGAGTTAGCACGAACCCAGATCTCAGATCCTGTGAGTGCTCCAGCTGCTCCAGTCACCACCTTGTTTGACCACCAGCGACAGCATCATTCAGAGTTCATGAAACAACTGAGAGCTCTTACTGATACGAACAGGTTTTGCCTAATGTTTCACATCTTGGGAAGGGGGAAGTAAAAATTGTTAGGTTTTGCTTCACCTATTCTTGAAGAAAATTTTAAGATGTTCTGAGTGAGAATTTAAGAAGAGTTTAGATTCCGTCTTTATGGCCTTAATGGTGTATGCCAGAGGTGACATTAACTGATTCTGTGAAGCTCTATATAGAAGAGCAGAAAAAGATGTTCTAAATGTTTTGTGGAATAATGTAACTAGTCTAAGCTGTGATCTTTTCAGGAATTTATAGTAAACTGATGAAAGCTTGTGAAAACTCTATTATTCTTTGGTTTAAGACAATGCAGATTTGCCCAAAATGCTTTTCTTTCTCAGGAAATGTGAGTCTGGTGCCATATCACAAGGTAAAGAGGAGACGGGTGACTCAAAACAGACATACTCACCAATGTTTGATAGTTATTCAGAATCCTCAAGGTCAAAGGTTCATGATCAGAGGTAAGAAGACTTTAGATTACACAGGGGTTTTTTTGCTATAAATAAGACTAAAGTACAAAGGACTATCAAAATTCCTTCCAATATTTTTTTTAAAAAGAGGGAAAGTCAATATTAAACCTTTCCAACAAGTAAAGTTGCCTTATATTCCAGAGCTTGAAGGTTTACATGCCTACCAGAATATGCTTTGTCTTTTTAATTAGAAGTCCTACCACACTGTGGTCAGCAGTGTAATGGTATATTGCGTGTTAGTATCTTCAGTTTTGTATTTGTTCCAGTTGGACACTTTTCTCTTTCGTAACGTAGGAATAGTTGAGTTCCACATGTACTTTCTCATTCAGCTGAATTAGCAAGAGTCTAGCAAGCCAGTGAAGGGAAAAGGTTTTTCTGTATATCTGGAATACAGTGTCCAGTTTTGAGCTCCTTGGTAAAGAGCAGACATTGACATGCTGGCACAAGTCTGGTGGGGAACCACCAAGATGGTTAGGAGGCTGGAGTCTGTGATGTAAAAGAGAGGCTGAAGGAACTGAGCTAACTTAACCTAGAAAAGAGAAGGCTTGAGGGTGCATTGATCTAGTTGCAGTATCTTAAAGGTGGGTCGTTAGGTAAAACAAGGCTAGACTCTTCTTGGAGGTGCACAGTGAGATGACAAAAGGCAATGGTGACGGACTGCAGAAAGGGGAAAATCATTGGGGAAAAAAAAAGTGCTCCCTGTGAGAGTGGTCAAACACCAATGGGGGTGTAGGGAGGTTATGGGATCCTCTGTCCTTGCAGGTGTTCAGAACTTGGGATGTGGCCTTGGCTTTGATTGGATGTAATACCCTCAGAAATTGTTGGGCTGAGACGATTCTGATTTCTGTGCTGTGGCCTACTTACATACTTATATTGTGTCACCTTTGTAACCTAAAAGTCACTTTAAGTCTCTGTTTATCTGAGTCTTTTTCCCTGTCCCAAATACGCGCATTTTGTGCCCTTCACATTTTTTTCGGTATCTTTTTGAAATGGGCTAGAATGAAAATGCGGTGCAGGCACCTGTAGAGCTGCCTACTCTAACGTGCATTACTTTCTGTTCTGTTCTTTGTGTATCTGGCCATTTTGTTAGGGGTTTGTTTTTTCTTCACTGCTGCTTTGCACTGGCTTGAGATTTTACATGAAAGGCCTGGAGTATTGCTTGTCTGAGGTTTAGATTTGACTCATTTCTGCTGTTGCTTTCCAGTATCTTGCCTGTGTTTAATACTGAATTTTAGCTTTTTGTTTCCTTTTCGCTTACGTGATCTAGTTAGGTCCTGTGAAGTTTCTCACAGCCCTTCTCTGATCTTGACCAGCTGGAATGATTTTATCCTCTGTAGTTCTTCTGATTTAAAACAATATCACTGTCTCACTCTTACTTTAAAAAAATGTAAGGAGAGATGTTTGCAATGTTTTATCATCAGTACTCATTGCCAGGTAGAGGGTGTGCCTACCTACAAACCACTTGCATCCTGAGGTAGAATAAAAATAACAAGTTCCATTGTCAATCAGCAGCTTGATGAGGCTTGGAATTTTGAAGTAGCTAAGCTGCGCTTTAAAAACAAAGCCAAACCCTCTGCATGCCAATTATTGCTGGGATGTTAATCATGGTATTTACAGTAGTAATGTAATATAAATATTTTGAAACGTGCAAAGCAATGTTTAAAAAACCATATCTCTTGATAACACAGTAGTACCAGCAGCCGCCAAGAGAGTCCTTCAGTTCCTTCTTCGAAGGAGAATGAGAAAAAACTTTCCCGTCGTGAAAAGATAACTAGCAGTATTGAAGAGCAGGCTCATACTGGTGTGGACGATTCCTTGCCAAGTGATAGTATTTTATCACTGCCAGATGAAAAAGGTTAGCTGTATTGTTTGTGTGTGATGAATGTGAAGGTATTGAGAGGGGGAGGGAGATGCTGTTTCAGAATTAGTTTGTGAAATAAATGAGGGAATATGGGTGGAGAAAGTAGAGCCCCAGGGGAATCGGTAGCCTCTTAAGAGGTAACAGAGGATGGCACAGTGAGATGGGAACCTTTGAAATCCTACACATCTGAGTGGTGGAGTCTGTGGGTTATTCTGCTTTCTGCTGTGCTAGTTATAGCCAGATGTTCGCTTGCTGAATACACAGGCTGAATGCCAGCTGTTTCAGCAGTCCCAGAAATGTGTTTACACCTGTGTCCAGAAGTCTGTTAGGCCTTTTGAAGCTAGATAACAGTGTTTCATGATGTCTTCGAACTCATGGTCACTCTTTTCTAAAAACACCAATTTTTCTGCATTAGTTATCTTCCTGTCTTTCTTGCCCCCGTAACCTCACTGAGATGAGAGAGTTAAAACTGCATTCATGATACATACCTGAGCATAAAACCACTTCTCTGATTTCTCCCTTAGATTCTGCTTCTGTTGCAACAGAGTATTCCCTGAAATTTGATGAGTCCATGACAGAGGATGAGATTGAGGAAAAGTCATTTCGGTCTTTGCTGCCCTCTGAGAGTCATCGCAGAAATAACTTGGAGAAGAAACGGGGTAATCGTGATGATTCTGATGAGGAAGTCTCCCCAGAGAAAACAGCTCTGTCATCTATCAAGGTGGGTTAAGCAACCATAGTTAAGGTAAATTAACTGAACTGAAATAGTTAAGCTGATGAGCTTCAAGTGAGCCATTTGTGGTTGTCTTTACAAACTTTAGGACTCTTTTCTCCTTGTGGTTCTCTGAGCATCTCAAAGCTTAGAGTTGTGTGAATCATGCTGTATGTCACTGTTCTACACATGTGATGACTTGACTTACGAAACAGTCCATCCAGGCCTCTACCTGTTCACTTGCGGCTTTGGAGGAGTGACTTTTTGAGGCAGGTTATAAAAGCCCAGTGGATTAAGTCTTCCTACTATGCTTACACGCAGCTAGGAAGTACAAGAAGATGCTCTCTGGCCCAAGAAGGGATATCCCAAAACTGTCATGCAGCCCAGGGCAGAAAAAGCTGGTCTGCACAAAGCTCAGGTGTAAGAGGGGAAGCTGGTTTTCCTCTGTTTTTGTGTGTGTGTGTGTACATGCACACTTCGTAATTGAAAAAAGCCTTGGAATTTCTGTGTTACCAAAACATGCCAAATTTGTCTTGCCTTCTAGGACCTAAGCATGCCATTCTCAGGGGGGCAAGATAGTTTCTCTAAATTTACTATGGAGATGGTAAGACAGTATATGAAAGAGGAGGAAATGAGAGCAGCTCATCAGTCCTCACTGCTTCGGCTCCGGGAGAAGGCTCTGAAAGAGAAGACCAAGGCTGAATTAGCTTGGCTGGAACACCAGAAGAAGTAAGGCAGCTCTGATGCTGACTGACCCTTTTCTTACACTTTTACTTGAATTTTTTTTGTAAGATTTTGCTTCCAGCTCACCTCTCCCTTATAAAGTATCAATAGTTGAACTAATCTGACATCAGTAATCTATACAAATGTTATTGTCACTTGGAAAGAACAGAACCCAGTTTGTAAGTGTGCTTTGATGTTTACATTGAATATGGTCTGATAAAAGAGAATTTTCTTGAAACAGCAGAAGGTCAGATATTTGTCAGTCAGAGAAGGTAGTCCCAGCCATTAATCTGCAAGTCTTAACTCAAGAAGCTGTGACACCGTCAAAGAGACCTCCATTAGCTTGTTGTCTGTCTGAGGTTGTTTTGGTTGACTCAGGCCAAATTTTGTGAATCTGGATGTGTGTTGTACTTCATGATTTGTTTCCAGCCTAACATATACTTTGTCCTGAAATGCTACTTGCAGTACTGAGTGATACTACTGAACAGTGGTGGCCAGATTTAACCAATAATACTTTTCCGTGGTCACTCTGCATTGTTCACCAGACGTTTTCTTCTAATTTCTTGTCATTATGGCTTTGACAAAGGATTGTGAGGTAGTGACTACCCAAGTGACCTTCCTTGGGACAGGACTTGCTCAAATGGTGAGCATGCTGCCTCTCCAGAGTTTCTACCCATTTATGTGACATCTCATTTCACCTGACCTTTTAACTGTGCATGTCTAACTACACAGTACAAAATATTCCACTATAGAATATGCTAACAATTAAATACAGGCATATACTCTTCTGCAAGTTAGGAAGAGTCAACTTTTTTTTTTTTACTTTAAAGAGTAAAATGCTCGTGGTTGTGCACTTTTTCCTTATTTAATCCTTTCCTCCAAACTATTTGCAGGCATTTGCGAGACAAGGGAGAGGATGATAAGATGCCTCCTATTCGAAAGAGGCAGCGTGGTCTGCTGCTCAGATTACAGCAGGAAAAGGTAACTGATGCCCTCTAGGAAAATCCTGTTGAAACCCCCGTATAGCCATTAAACATTTCAGACACTGTAAAAGCTAAGAATTGAGAGCTCCATACCAGGCTTTTGGATAGGAAGCTAGCAGTATTTCTTACCAGTAAGTTTTATTCACGTTTCTGTAGTACTTAACACTTCGTTTTAAAGGGTCCTTCTGTATCAATAATCTCACTGGTTGAGACTTTAAAGTATGCATAGATCTGTTCTTTGCTGCTGAAGTCCAGGCTAGTTACTTCATCATGTAATTGCAGTAATTTTAAACCCATAGCGGACACTGTGGCAGCTTTAGAGTGTGTTCTTGAAAGCTGTCTGTCACAATTCTTATGCTTAATCTTTCATACCTAAAAGGCAGAAATTAAGCGTCTTCAAGAGGCTAACAAGGCTGCTCGGAAAGAGAGACAGCTGATCCTTAAACAGCAGGCAGAAATAGAACGAATCCGTCAGACTACAATGAAACTGCAGGAAAAACTAAAGTCTGCAGGAGAAAACAAGCTGGTAAGTGTTCAGTACAGAAGCTGGAGTCCTGCCTCTCTGATCGTGGTGTTTGACTTCAGTGTTTAGAGGAATGGAAAGTTAAGAGATTAGAGCTATCACTTGGAAGTTTTGTCTGCCTCAAACGATCTCATCCTCTTTATCTCAGCAATTTTGTGTTTAATTTCTTTGAAGTATTGTTTAAGGAAATGTATTTGGAGTAGTTATAAAATGTTTTGCTTTAACTGTGCAGTAGATGGTGTTTGTTAATTCTCAAGCTTAACTAATGACTTCGAGAACATCAGTATTTTGATGCTTAGATCTCTTAGGCTCTGATTTTGTTTGATTATTTATCAGACCCCAAAGAACTAAATGTTAGCACTAAACCCAAAATTGCTGCTTTGTGTGTATGTTAGTGTCACTACACTAAGTTTCTTGCATCTCCATTACGAGATGGCAAGATGGGATTTTGTAACTGTCTGCCTTCTTACAGAATTTTGAGGAGACACAAGTTGAACAGTAGTAGTAGTATAGAAAGGATTGGTTTCCTGTTTAGGTAACTAAATTCTGCTGGACTTTTTTGTTCTAGATACAGTTAAGGGAGAACTTAAATTACAGGGGGAAAGGGTGTACTAAAATACTTTATGTCAAATTAAAAGGAAGTGGGAAAATGAAGTTAAATCTGCAGGTGGACAAACTTACCTGAAGTAGTATTTGATGTAATTTGGGGAGAAGGTGAATTAACACAATTTTTAAGATGATTGTAAAATAACTATTCTTACTTTTAGTGTTGCTTTTTTTTTTTATTAACAATTGCAGGAACTTCACAGCGAGGATGACACCAAGCAGAGCAATGGTTCCAGCCCACTTCCAACTGATGCAGAAACACGGAGCCCTTCCCCAATCTCCATCTCCAGCAGTGAGACTAGTAGCATTATGCAGAAACTTAAAAAAATGCGCAGCAGAATGGATGAAAAGTAACTTTTTTTTTCTTATGCAAAAGTTTACTGTTTTTAATAGAACGAGTTTGGCCAGTATCTGCACTAAAATGACCGTCAGAAAAATTAGAGGTGTTGATGACCACATGCATTTTGATCTGAGTTGCCTGAAAAATAGTTGATTGGAAGCATTAATAGAACAATATTAATCTTTGAATATAATACTTTAAAGGCTATGATTCTTGCATGAATACTGAGATTCGAATGTTGTTAGCTGGCAAACTGTATAGTCAAGGGTTTGCTGTAGAAGATTGGAGGAAATAATTAAGTTTATGTGCAGTTTCAGTGTTTGAAAACTAAGACTGGATCTCTTGATTTGACCTGTTAAATTGTTTTGAATCAAAAATTGTTTCTGCATTTTTTCAGAGTAGGAATTACTTTGTCTGCACTAAACATCCCAAGTGCCTTATGAGGATGTGCTCATTAGTTTGAAGCCTTAAATTCTTATTTGAGACTAATCCATTAAAAATCTGGCCTCTGCCAGTTTCCACAAGAAATAGTCTTCACTTAAACAATTTTTTTGAACTTATAACCAAAGTAGGTGACTATGTTGTAGTCCTTATGGGTGTTCTTTGTAATGTTTTTTTTTTCTTGAGACTCCTAACGCAGCTGGATAAAACATCAAAAAGCAAGCACTTCCACTTGTAAAGGCAAGCTGTCTGTGACTCCTTAGCACCCTATTTGGTTGAAATCATTAGAGAAACACATTTCCAACACTTGCATGTATTTGTATATGATGCAGATAAAAACCAGTAGTAGTAAGGGAGGATTTGGTGTAAATAGGAAAAAACCAAAAACACGTTTTAGTTACATGGTCCTCATGTTCTAGCCTGAATTGATTGCTGTTTTATTCAAACTCTTCTGGTAAGGTCCGGTAAACTGAACAGCCAAAATCACAAATTATTTCAAGTTTCTGAAGTGTCGTATTTCCAAAATGAAATTCTTAGCATTTCAAGTCACATGAAAACCACCACATCGTTATGGCAGCGTACTTTTTCTCAAAGTATGTTTTGAGGTTGGGAAATGGCTTAAGATGAGGGCTTCAAAGGGATGTACTCTGTAGGCCATGTTGACTTCTTGCAACAAAATTTTTCTTCTGATCCTATATTTTTTGTTTAAAAGAGGGTCTTTGTCTTATATTTTCCACCCAAGCTTCAACATAGAAAATTTCAAGTGGTGATACAAAACCAAGCTACAGCTTATGACTTTTGAAATATAGTAATACTATAAGGGATGACAGATGCACAGGAAGTCTTGAATATAAAAGTGTCACTTTTTTCCAGGTAGTGGTTTTGTCAGTATTGTTTTTGAAATCTTATTTTTTCAAAGTACCTTCATTTCTGAGCAACACTTATGATTGCAGAAAGATTTACATATTAATAAATAAATGTTCTTAGTATTACAAGGGATAGTAGTAGGTACGAAGTATGTTCTACCCTTAAAGATATTTTAATTGTCAGTTTAAAATACTGCTCACTTTTCAAAAGGTGGATAGCAGGAGTTGAGCTGAAACAATTGCTTTTAGGCAGAACGAGTGGGAATTGTGTGTGATGTAACATATGTGGCCATGTATTTTTATTTTCACAGTTTTGTCTTGGATTGCTGCATATGTTCAAAGGAAGTACCATTTTCTGTAAACATAAATGATTTTCTAGAACTTGATCTTCCTAATTCTATAGCTTTTGCACACCTTTTGCAGGTATTGTGATAGCAATAGCAGTACTTATGGATTGAAAACCAGTGCCAACTTTGTATTTTTTTTTCATGTCCTTTTTGTAAAACCCGTAAGAATAATATTAACATAATAGTGAGACATTTTGGTTTGGATGTAATGATGGGAAGCTGCCATTTGAAGGGAATCAGGCTGTGAGATACGGCAAAAGGAGAGAAGCTGAATAACGAGTGAAGTACGAAGGAACTAGAGGAAGGAATTGGGAAAGCCTGCTATGCTGGATTTGCTGTACTCCGTAGCAAGGCAGAAATCCTTTGGCTTCCTTACTTATGAGGCAGCTTTAATATTTCTCTTCTGCTGAAAGGGGAATGGAAGAATAGTTCTGTTTTAATTTAATTGATGAGTCTGTGTAGACTGCATGGAACAGGAGCATGCTCTGTCAAAGAGAATTAACCACTTTCCCCTTGATTTTGTTGTATATGCAACTTTAATGATAATCCATGCAACAGAAGAACTGATGAAATGCTCATTTTCTTTTGCTTTTCTTTAATATGCTGCTTAGCTTGCATTGTAGTTGATAGAGCTATATGGAGCATGGTGTTTTTCTGTAACTGATAATTCATTAGGAATTAGCTTAAAATAGTATTTTTTCAGGAAATACCATTTTAAGCACAGCTGTAAGTTTATATAGATTTTTTGAAAACGATAGGCATTATCTTTCTGCAGTTAGTACTAAAAATGAAAGAGGCAATATGTGAGTGTTCTGAGACCAAATCTGCACTTGGTTGCAAAAAATTAAATAGCAGCTAGGAGTTGAATTATGGGTGTATGTACACAGGCTTTTCTTGGAATTGCTCATGTTTTAAAAATACAATACAAAAAAATATATCTCACTTTTTTTTTTTTTTTTGTCCCTTTCACTGGTGCTTACCTTTGGAGAAGTATTTTTATTGAGGTTTCACCAGGTGAACGAAAATGTGTTTAAAGTTTCAGGCTAGCAATGTTGTTCATATCGCAAAACCAGCATGCTGTTTAATGCTAATATTATCAGCAGTTAGAATAGCAGGAGTTGCAAAAAGATCATGTTGAGATATTTTAACCAGTGCATGTGGAATTCTGCATCCAAGTAATAAAACTCCTTCCAAAATTTAAATAAAAATACAGCATTGTGAAAGTGGCTTGCCTTAATTAACAGAAAATGAAGTGTTGTAAGTGTGTGTATTCTATTACCTTACGCATAACAGTGTATAGTTTTTCTGCTTCAGATGTTGGGTAATAACTATACAATGTTAAATGCAATTAATTTTAAAGTTCTTTGCTAGATGCTATCCTTTTCTCGTTCTTTCTGCCTTTTTTGCTATCTTAGTTTTAAACTCTTCCTCCTTATTTTGTAGACACTGCTCTCCTGTTCACTACTTCTTCTCTGTCTTTACGTCTCACCACTGGGCCTCTCTCAGTGTCTGTTTTCCCAACCTCCACCCCAAATTCCAGCTGTATATCTACAACCAATTGGTCAGGTAACTGTATCTTTCTCAAGTGATAGACTCTTTGATAGAGCATGCTCTGTTCAGTCCCAGAAAGTCAAGAAGTTCTTCCCCAGTGAACATTTTTGACCCTTTCCTCACTGTTCCCAAATCTTTGTTAATGACATAGACAGTGGGATTGGGTGCCCCCTCAGCAGGTTTGCAGGCAACCCCAAGCTGGGTGGTGTAGTTGGCTCACTAGAGGGAAGGGGTGCCCTCCAGAGAGTCCTTGGAAAGCTTGAGGCATGGACCAGTGTGAACCTTATGAAGGTCAGTCAACAAGGCCAAGTGCAAGGTCCTGCAACTCGATCCGGGCAATCTCCAGTGTCAGTATAGACCGAGGGATGAGTGGATTGAGAGCAGCTCTGCCGAGAAGGACTTAGGGATGCTGGTGGACAAAAAATGGGATGTGAGCTGGGAATGTGCACTTGCAGTCATATCCTGGGCAGGAAGTGCAGTGAGCAGGTAGAGGGAGGTGATGTTCCCCCTCTACTCTGCTCTCGTGAGACCCCATCTGGAGTACTGCGTTCAGCTCTGGGGTCCCCAGTGTAAGAAAGGCATGGGCCTGTTGGAGTGTGTCCAGAGGAGGCCATGAAAATTGTCAGAGGGATGGAACTCCTCATCTGTAAAGACAGGCTGAGAGAATTGGGGGTGTTCAGTCTGGGAAACAGAAGGTTCTGGGGAAACCTTATTGTGGCTTTTCAGTATATAAAGTGAGCTTGCAGGAGAAACAGAGACACCTCTTACCAGTGCCTGTAGCAACAGGAGAAGGGATAGCAATTTTAGACTGAGAGAGGGTAGATCTAGGTTAAATATAAGGAAGAAACTTTTTATGAAGAGAGTGGTGAGACAGTGAACCATGTTTCCCAGAGAAGTTGTGGATGCCCCGTCCCTGGAAGTGTTCAAGGTCAGACTGGACAGGGCTTTGAACAACCCGATCTAGTAAAAGATGTCCCACTTGGTAGTAGTGGGGATGGACTAGATGATCTTTAAGGTCCCTTCTAACCCAAGGTATTCTGTGATTCTCATCTCTTATTCCCACTGTGTTCTGAGTGGCAGGTGGACAGTTTGCTTTGCTCCCACTGTCTGGTCACTACCTCAGAATAGCTGTTGAAACTGTCTGGTTTGGGTTTTAAGTCTGTATACCTTGGATATACATGTAAAAGTACATGTTAGAACAACAGGTTAATGCTTCCAGGTTAATATTTGGAATGCATGTATAAAATGTGTGACGTTAGCACCAGAGAAATAGACTTTGAAATCATGCTGGTGTAGTCTGAGTGCTGCTGCTTCCTCTTTACTCCCCCAGATATAAAGCTTCATAGATGCCAGATGTAGTTTTGCACTTTTTTTTTCTGTAAAGGTGCTCCTGGTTTTGAGGATGAATGGGTACCCTTGGCGTTGCAACTGGAACCCTCTAGACTGTAGTAAATATTAGGGCAGTGCATATACTACCTTGTGGCTCCAACCTTTCAAACCCCAGGGTTACAAAAGGGTCTGCATCTTTAGCCGTGCTGTTTCAATCCTCCTCTTCCTATAGGCTGAATATTGGAACCCACTTTCTCTCCCATCACTTCTGTTGACTTATCTTTCTTACTAAGTAGTATTTGTGTGGTGATTCGTTTAATGGTCATTTAGTTAATTCTCCTCTTTGTGGTCTTCCGGGTTAATTCATTTGACATCTGCTTTTGAGGAGTCCTGCTCTTTTGAATCTCTTTATTTCAGTCTTTCTCTTGCGTTTTACTTCAACTGGACTTGCCTCCCTCAAGATCCAGTAAACTGTGAAGATCCAGACATTCTGATGAAATCAAGCTGTAGGTGAAGGAAGAAGAAAAAGTTGCCTTCTGCACTGAAATCATTGTGATAATGACCTCCATAATGACTTCCAAACCCATGATCTGCCAGACTAATTGGAATTGATGTGTATCTGAAAGTAAGAGTTGATAAATCTGGTAGTGCTGGTGAAAGACACAACATAAGCATGACTGTCCCTGTCATGTTTGTAATGCAGTTAGTGTTTGTAGTCTGGTTTCTTAATGTTATTAATCTGTTGGTTTTGCCTAAGAATAGACAGTGTTTGGTGTTTGTCTATAGAAAGTGATAAAGTAATGCACAAAGTAACAGAATCTGTCAGCTTGAAGGTGGCAGGTGTCCCAGAGACTCTTGACGTGCTTCTACTTTTCACTTGGTCTTTTTTTGACCATAGGAAAGAAGATTGTAGGCATGTTTTACTGGCTTCTGAAACCTTGATCTTCACATCATAAATTGTACACCTTATCTGAATCTTAGAGAAGGACTTATCTGAATCTTAATCTTTCTGATCAAGTGCCAGCTCACTTTTCCAGGGAACAGAATGAAAACTAAGTGAGCAAACAAGAAATGTCCCTTAGCAGGCAAGACTTGCAGAGCAGCCAGTTGGTTATTCCAGCCTCTGTAAATAAAAGGGTTTTTTTAAACACGAGAGATTAAAAGGCACAAATGAAATTATTATCTGCTTTGCCGCTTAAAAATCTTGATGCTAAGTGTTTAGGATGACTTGAAAATTACAGATTATAAGAGCATTTGCAAAGCAAAACATCACAAGTCTTAGAAGACTGCCTTTTTAGGCACCACACCTTCTGTAGCAATGACAATGTTTGCCACTCTAGCTGGCAAACCATTTATTTTCTACAGAGTGATTCTATCGTATCTTAAAAATGGCAGCACAGGAGATGAATGGATTGATATACACTCTTCTCTAGACTTGGCATGTTAGAGGTAGTATGTACAATTGATGTTGAACTTGCTTATCTTTTTCTGCTATTTGCATTTACTGTCCTAAAGGTTAAATGCTATGATCTTGGTTACTTCCATGTTTATAAATGAGATACAGTTGTTCAGGAGCTGGCAAACAGAACGAATATATGCACATAAACTTACACCTACCAATTTCTATAAGAATTCCCTCATGTCTGTGGTTTCATGGATAACCTAAGAAATCTTTGTCAGAAAGAAAATATCTGCTAATTTTCAGCATGAGCTTTACTTTTTATTTATTCTTAAACTAGTAGCCAGGCATGTTAGTAGCTGGGAAAAAACAGTCCTGCATCCTTATTCTCTTGATGCTTTCAGCTCACAATTAGCATTCCCAGTTATCCATAGAGATGATGCTTAAAGGAACAAGGATAAAAGCTCCAGTAATTCAGGAGAACTATTAATACTGAATCACCTTCTCTTATAATTATGTATTTGGAAAGAACTGTGGGGCAACTGGGCAACTTAAATTTTTCTGTTACTGGGATTAGCAAAAAGAAAGGTTCATTTTTCAAACAGTCGCTGCTTTCTTGAGGGTTCCAGTTTAATACCACAGGTACTTTTGATGTCCTGAAATTGGGAATTTACCCCTGTCCATTTCAGTGAATAGTTAGTAACACTTTTAATGATTTTGAAGATCTTTAAAACGTAAGCAGTATGTTTACATTATGTTGTAGACTTTACTTTCTGCAAAGACAAAAACTCTTGTCTACTTGCATGGATTTTTTTTCAGCAGCCCATCAGAAGTCTAGGGGATAGTAGTTAGTATGGATATTGTGCTAGAAAACAATTTGAATAGCTATAATTCTGCGAGTTGTGGCAATAGAGCATTTGAGTATCAGGACCTTTGAGTGTGGTTGGCTGTTTTCCCATTGTCTTCTGCTCTGCCTGTCAGGTTCCTAACTAAGCGAGAACAGAAGCTGATGCAGCGTCGGCAACATGCTGAAGAATTGTTGGAGTGGAAACGCCGCCTGGATGCAGAGGAAGCAGAAATACGACGGATAGAAAAGCAGGCTCTAGCTGCCTGGGACAAAGAGCTGCTCAAAACCAAAATCACCAAGAAAGAGCTGGGGGATCAGAGAACTGAGCCCAAAGGTAATAGGAAGTGGGGGGAAGTGATGCAAATGACAAGAGTAAAGTATAATTTGACACAACGATTTCTTAGGTTTGCACTTTCTTCCTTTTTTGATGTTTTGGTGGTGGTTCTTCTCTGGACACTTAGAATTTTGATTTCTGCACTCTTTACTGCCTCCTGTTGCCTTGTTCTTTTATTTTACACCTTAGTTAAATATGTATTCCTCCTTTGCTGTATATCTTCTCAAGTAAGCAGTGCAGCATAGGCCCATCAGATGTTTCGGCATACAGTTGAAACTATTCCTGTCTTTCCAAACAAAAATATTGCGTGATATTTTGCTGATCATTTTTTGAACTTTATTAAAACCATTTTCCCCTGTAGTGCTCGAAGTGTCTATCCTCTTAGCCTTATGTTGGTGAGGATGGTTCTTACCAGCAGCCGCTTTCCCCTTGTCTATGTTTTAAAAAAATTGAAAGCATTTTTTTCTTTCCTCTGTTGTTAATGCAACATAACTGTTTGAAATGTGCAACTGAGCTAAAGTGTGCTGGAATGTGATTAGTGTAAATGATGCTGTTGTGAGGGAAAATAAGTTCCCAGATGTTGGGAGCTACATCTTCACTGTTTGGTCTTAAGTGGACCATACTTTCAGCATGAAGCACAGAGAACTGGATTGTGGTGGGAGAAAATAATGAAACTTCAGGAATTGTTCTAGAAACAATCAATTTTCCTTTTTTCCCCACTTTGCTGAAAGCAGGCAGCATGTCCTTTGAATGTGCAAAGGGAATTCAGAATTACGCCCTATTACACTTGTTACGGAAAACAGTCACATGGATTTTAGGCATTGTAAGACATTTTAGAGGTGATGTCTGTATGAGTCAGTGAGTTCCAATGAACAAAAATTCAGCATGAATGCTGAGTTCTCATCAACAGATGAGAAAATAGCACTTGCTTTCTATTATTTGTATCTACCAGTAAGCATTGGAGCACAGCCCTGCTTCAGAATTTCCTCTCCCCAGCCCTTGCTCAAATATTGCATAGTTCTCCATGGCTGCCTCAGTAATGCTGTGACTCCTGCGGAATTCAGTAAACAGGAGTATTGAAAACCCAACTTATTATTTTACTTGTTGCCATTTGAGAGAGTCATGATGAAATCATAACATTAAAATGTTTTCTGTAACTACTGTAAAGGAAGCAATCAATTCTAAATTCAAGATCTGGCTTGCAGATTATATGCTCCTCCATGACTTCTTAAGACTAATAGTGACTCTTGCTGGTGTATGGTCAACTGGAAGGACAGGTTTCCCTAACAATCTTTTTGGAGTGTGTTGTCTGGAAAATCCTAGAATATCTCAAAAAACTCTTTATTTTAGACATTCAGTGATCACTAAGAATGTTTGGCAGTCTTAAATCATAGTTCTCTGGTAAACGTGCTTGTTCTTGCTAAATATTCCACCCTCGGTGTCTAGGTGAGTGAAGTAACTCTTGCCAATTCGACATGTGCTGGTAGTAGTTGCTGCTTTCTATGCAGGCAGCAGTATCTCTGAAGGCGTGTAAGTCAGTGCAAGTTCTTACACACTTTGGTTTTTCTCTCATTGAATCTAAGAAACAGCTAGCGAAGAAGAGTCTCCAGTGCCTTCTTGCTCTCATCTGAACAGTGAAAGCTCTATCCCAGAAGATCTTGGCAGTCTAGCTGCTGAGTCTGTCCCATCAGAGACTATGTGCCACAGACAGCCAGAAAGCCCAGATCAAAGTACAAATAATGAGGAAATGGTTTATTCTGAAGAGTTCAAGTCCTCTGTCTCACCTGGCAAACTTGTGAGTGAGCTTTTTGTGCTGTATATATTCTTACACTTGTAAAATCCCAGTTATCAGAGATTATTAGCTGTGTTTGCAGTGCCATTTTACATTACTGTGAATGAACATTGTGATCAGATATGTTCTTTGAAGTCTTAAGGAAAAACTGCTTCAGCATAGGGTTTAGATATTTTTAAACTTGTGGGTAGTCTTGCAAAATGTTTTGTGTATGTCACGTAGGTATGCAGTATTAAGTGGTAGAACACTGACCCAGTTTACCAGTGTGAATTACCTGTAGGCTAGCTTGTTACCATTGTATAAATTCTTTGAGGCCATGGAAACTATGCTCTGTTTTTCCGCTTTGCTTTATTTGGAAGTAATGTATCCCAGGGCATATAGGAAGAGGCAGAGCTGCAACCTCATGCACAATCCTTTGGGTTTCAGATTATGTCTGCTTGCTAGCTAATGCTGCCTTATTATTGTATACCAACTGTTATTTGTACTTGGTTGTTAATTTCGACAAGTTTCTCATCCCGGTAACTTTGCCCAGTGAGACAGAAAATGCACTGTCTGTGGGGTTAAAGAGCTGCTCATCTAGACTTATTACAAGTATTTTCTTGGAAAGTTTGCTGAGAAGGTAGTGAGGTAAAAGATGTAATATGTTCCAGAGGTTGTGTTCAAGGTGTGTGGTATAATGTTGAAGCAGTAAGCAGCATTTTGGAAGAATATTTGCTCTTAGATTTTTTTGCCTGGCCTCAGAGAAATAGTGCTCTGTTGTTTTAGTGATTTAGGTTGTCATCTTGCATCCCGTGCATTAAATGGTCCTTTTGCTTTCACCAATACGTTGTACTAGGAGTTCCTATTGCGGTAGCTGTTACCAAATAAGATTACATGAACTGTATCGAACACCTGTGAGTCAGAAGCATGTCAGTTCACTCAGGTGGTAATAAGCAATCTAAGCAGGTTTACTGAAGTCTAGGTTCTAAGAAAGGAGTCAGCTATTGCTGCTCTTGGTATTTTTGTTTCATATAGCAAACTAAGGTTAAATTATTCTTAAGATAGTTGGATAGGTACCACTGGTTATGAGATGTTCTCTAGTCATGCTGTTCTTTCCTTGTAACTAGCTTCTGATGACGATGATCTGCTTTCAGACAGAGCTTTACAAGCAGTTACTTACTTGTCCTTTTTTTTTCCCATAGTCTCCTCCCAAAAGCAGCATATCTGTATCAAAGCAAGATTCCAGCAAAAGCAGCCATAGAACTGCAGGACAGCTACGTTCACCTGTAAAGTCTCAACAGATATCTCACAACTGGTCTGATGAATCTCTATCTATGACACAGTCAGGTAAGTGTAATACCCGCTTGGGTTTAAGTTGCTTTTTCAAAGCTTTTGCTTTTAACAAGTGAACTTGAAATGCAGACATAGATGTGGGGAGGCAGACAGAAATTCCTGGAAATTGCCAAGGTTTGGGATTTTGTGGGAGTATTTTCCCGTGATGTAATTTAATCTCTTCAGCTTAAGAAGGTCTTAATGTGTAAGAAGGTCTATATATTATCTCTTCTTTTAGAAGTCTTTGATTTCAAATGCTGAAGAAAAGGTATACGAGGTGGGAAGCTGATCAGGATGGTGCTGGTTTCACAATAAATCATTCCATTATAAAGAGATGAATCTTCCAAGCTGCTGAGTAGTTATGTTGTCATTGCTATGTCAGTCCAATTAATGCGTAGACAAGATCGTCAAAGATGAAAGCATGTGCAGATCTTTCCCTTATGAGTTGATCAAGAAAAGCTATAATTACATAATGGTCACTTACTATTTGGGAGGAGTTTGTAATTACAGTGGCATCATAAAGTACTCCTGATTAGCTAGTGAGATTCCATTCTTTTTGTTCTCCTTATTTGGGTTTTTGTGTTCGGTGTTTTGTTGGGTTTTTTTTTTTAAGTTCTGTAAATGGTTAACAACAGTTGTTAATGGAAAAAGAATACGGTAGTTTGATTGTATTTACTGGCTGTTGTTGATGATTAAATCCTTCATTATGGTGGTTTGTTGTCTTGAGAAATTAGATTGATTAGCAAAATGTCCAGCTGTTCCTGCTGGCTGACCAAGTGAGACTGGTGACTTTCTAGCGTGTTCAGTCCGGCAATTGGCGTTTGTAAGCATCCAAGCCTTTTGGTCCAGAAAACATTATAGGTAATATTGAGCGTTAGAAAAGCAAACCAGCGAAAATCCTTCTCTTAGGAGCTCTGCAGCGCTGCTATAGAAGAGGAAGGGAGACATCAGCTGCAGGGAGGAGCGCCAGTAAGACTATGTCAGATAAATATTTTTAAGAGTTTTTGGTACTTAATTGTGGTAGCACCGATGTGGAACAAGGATCTTGTTTCACACTATGTTGATATACATTTAAAACAAGGAACAAGTAGACATAATCAGGTGGGCGGAAAAGAACAAGTAATGAGATGCTGAGTCAGCTTCTCTATAAACTTGTTACAGCAGAAGTAATGAAAGTAGTAGAGTTACGGTAGAATGGGGTTGTCATGCCGGGAACGGATCTGAGTATCGGGGGACAATGTATCAAGGGAAAAGAGGTAAAACATCATCAATAGTACTGGAAGACCAGGTTGCATGAAGTTCTGAGGATGGAGAGGAATGGAGAAGATCTTATAGATGTTAATAAGGATAACGATTAAGAAAAAAATTGTTGGGGTGGAAGGTAGCTACAGTCAGTAATGGCATCATAGGAGGATCTGTAAAATTGAAGTTGGAGCAAAGATATGTCAAGAAGTTTTGTATAAGCTATTATTGAGTAGTCCCCCACATGTCTAAGCTCAACTCTACTCCCATTCACCCTAAATAAGTTGTCATCCTGAGGCCTGACAACAGTGAAAATCTCTGTGTTGTTCAAATTGACTTTTTTCCAACTGTTGACCAGTCAGCTCTCCATTTCATAGATTTATTTAGGTGGCAGAAAATCTAAAAGGGCCAGAAACCTATATTTGTTTTGGAGCCCACTCTTCTAAGTGATATTCTCATCAGTGAAGCATACCCTGTAGCTCAAAACCGTATATTGTGATTGTAAACAAGTATTTCAGATCTATTTGTGTTATGCATCTTTAAGTTGTCATATTCTTAAATATGTCAGAAAAAAATTTCTGCAGCAGCTGACTTGATAAGCAGTTAATGAGGTAGTAGCATAAACATGGGCAGTTGATACCAACAAGTTTGGCAACAAGTTTCTTCTAGGTAACAAGCCTTTCTCTTCTAAATTAAATAGGATGCAGCACTTTTTCATATCCCACTTTAAGAACCTGTCTATGTTAAAATGAACACGTTGACATTGAAATCATTGATATTTTGTATTTACTAAACAACTATTTATTGCTTTGCATGGAGCTGTTTTGTAAGGTGCAAGTTTACAAAGACTAAAACTAAACTTTTTCAGAAACCACATCTGATCAAAGTGACATTGAAGGACGAATCAGGGCCCTGAAAGATGAACTACGGAAAAGGAAGTCTGTGGTTTACCAGCTGAAAAAGGAACAGAAAAAGAGACAAAAGGAGAGACTGAAGGCCCAGGAAGCCAGTTTGATCAAACAACTGGAGGTTAGAAACAGTAGGAAGAAGGGCAAAGTAAAAGACTGTTAGCCTTGGATAGATCATTATAGTATGGATGGTATTGGCAGAATATTGTATCAACAGCTGTGACAGACACATTACTGTGATATAAGTGTGACTGTGTTCTGGCTATTTAATTGTTTTCAATAATGAACCAGAGCCTTGAGGCATAAATGCCATTCCCCTTTAAAATGTATATCTTTAATGGGCTACTAGTAGCATTCAGGGGTCTTATCTATGTTTATAGGCATCAGTATCCTAGCTTGGATGAAAGAATGATGCTTATGTAATTTGTTTTTGAAAGTAAATTATTAAAATTTCTAGGATTCACAACTGTAGAGCTTTAGGAAGTTAAATAGATGGCTTTACAGAGAAACCAAGTGTATCCTTTATTCATTTAATGGTTTGGATTGCTGGATTGTAGTTGTGGTTTAGCAGACTAACAGCCGTAATTGTTTTACATGTGCAGTCGTATGATGAGTTTATCAAGAAGACTGAAGCAGAGCTGAGCCAAGATCTGGAGGCATCACCAACAGCCAAACCTCAGATTAAAACTCCATCCTCAGCTGCTGCTGAAAAACCAAAGATCAAGGCACCACCGCTCCATAGGTAACTGGGATGTCTTCTTCTTTTTTACATTATTCTGAAACTGTGATGAATGCTGTTTTAGCGGGGACCATGAGTGCAAGGAAAGTTGGTAAGTGCTCTTCCTTCAAGCACTGGACAGTGGCAGTATCCTGTTGACCTATTCGCTGGTCTCGCCAGACCCAAAACAGGTACAGTGTACTGTCCTTGTAGGCATACGCATCTCACTTTTGTCCTGCCCAGCCTTTCAGGTCCCGTTTTCAAGTTCTTTCTGAACAATCGTTTTCAGTTGTGCAAGAATTGTGCCAAATGGTTGTATGGATTGCAGACGTAAATGAATTTTTTTCCCCATTTTGGTCACTCATGCGTGCCACAGTGTGAGGCAAACCATTCAGCTTTGCAACTTAAATCTGGTTTAGATCTCAGGTTTTAAAAGGTGGAGAATTTCTACACTCCAGTGTATTTTGAAGTGTTTCCTTTTCTCCAGCAGATGGTGCGATTTTAGTGCATTCAAGTAAAAAAAAAAAAGGTTTCTTCTTATTCTTTTTTTCTTTTTTTCTTTTTTTTTTTGGTTTCAAAAAAGGCTAAAGTTTGATTAGTCTTTTAAAAAATTAGTTTCCTGGACTTGCCAAAGCCTCCCCTCTGTCCCCATTCCTATTTTCTAAGGTCACGGTATGTTGACCAACTGCTTATGTTATCATTCATGTGGTATTATAATTATAGAGGCTTGTATTTCTATTTTTATTTACTAAAAAAAAAAAAAAAACAACAAAGAAAACCCCAATATACTCTGGTTTAACCATGATTCATGCAATTTGATTTTTCAAATTTAGGCCTGAGACAGCTAAAAACTGGAAATCACTGGCTGAATCAGAGCGATCCAGAGCATCTTTGGAATCCATTTCAGAACATGCAGGTATGTAACTGGAAGATTCTGTACTACAGGTTAAAATCATGAAGTCTGACTGTTTTAAAATTCTTTAATTTTTACCTTCTTGATTCAAGAAGAGGTTTTAAGAGATGGTGCAGACTTTTATCTGTAATGATCAAGCTATTTTTTTTGCTATTTTTATTTAGTAGGCTTCTTCTTTTGCTGTTTCTTGTATATTCAGTGTTTAGTTTTACCCTTGCTGAGGTTTGTGTGAAACCCAAGTTAAGTGACAGCTTTTTTTCTCCCTTCTATTTTTTATTCTTTTTTCACTTGAAGAAAGTAAGAAAACCAGAAATCATGAAGAATTTAGGAACCAGGGGTGGTTTTCTTTAGATACTTTTCAATATTACGCTGTTGATCATTGTCTATTCATTATCTGCACTTCTATTCTTGGTTACATTTGCGGCTTGCAAACAAATAACTTGCCTTGGGCTTAGTATTTTATGGTGTTATGAAATACTGGTACAAGGAACAGAATTGGAAGGAAAGTGTTAGCACCCTGGAACTGTGTGAATGTTGCTTGTGTTCGTAGGACAGCTAGATATACATGTTTCCAAGGCACCAGTTTGTATCTTCTTTTAGCATAGAAACCTTGAGGTTAGTTTTGTTGCCTGTGGTTGCAGTTTTCAATAAAACAACGCAGGCTGTACGATCTGCTATAATTCACTGTTTATTTTCCTTCAAGATGCTGTATCATCAAGGACTGAGGAATCTGTGCCTGTGCACACCAAGAAGGTGGCTGTGACAGATATTCATGCTTCTGGAACATCTTCCTCGGTTTTGATGTCACCGAGAAGTTCCAGAGCAGAATCTGGTGATTCCTTAGATAATGTACCTTCATCATCTCTTTTCAAAGATGTGAAAGACATCAGCAGAATATCCCATGGGTCAATGAACAATGTGGCAAATGCATCCAGTGATGAGGCTGCCTTCAGTCATAAATCTGAGATACAGGAAGACTTGGAATACATAAAGTCAGAGGAATATGAGATTGAAGGTTCTCATGTTAAACCTTTGGAGAGTTCTGATGTCTTGTTGACATTAGATAAAGAGCAGGAGAGCTCACAGGACATCCTTCCAAAGAAAGTCCTCTGTTCGGAAGACAAGCACTCTCAGAAGGAACTGTTTGGTTTGGCTGTGGAAAGTCTTGATGGTACAGAAGAAATCTTAGAACACAGACTGGTAGATAAAGAAGCCGTAAGTGGCCCAAGTGTAGAAGAGTCTTCTCGCAAGCTCAGCAGATCTGCAGAGGAGAAAGGTTACCTGCTTTCAGAACAACCCTTTAGTCAGAAAGAGCCATCATACCTTGAAGACTTTGAAGGATCCTCCTCCAGAAAACGGGCATCAATTGAAGAAACGTTTCCTGGGGAGCATTACAAAGATGACTTCGAAGCATCTCTTCTCTCCCCTAATGGGGAGTCACTGAGAGAGTGGTCGCAGCACACACAGACCAGCAGAAGCAGATCCACCAGCCTCGGCAGTGATGGCGAAATCAGTGAATGCCTCAGCGACAGGTCTCTCTCTCTCTCTGGCAGCATGCATTCAGAGAGGTTATTAGAACTTAAGTCCCCAACAGAACTTATAAAAAACACTGAACGCAGAGATGTGGAGCAAGAACAGTCCCCTGCTGGATCACCACTGTGGGCCTCTGTTTTGGTCATGGAAGAAACAGATAGTTTGTTGAATTTCAACATTGGTGATAGAGTACTTGTGAGTAAAGTCCAACCTGGAACATTGCGATTCAAGGGTCTGACTAAATTTGCCAAAGGATTTTGGGCTGGCGTGGAGTTGGATAAACCTGAAGGGAACAATAATGGAACTTATGATGGTATTAAATATTTTGATTGCAAAGAAAAGCATGGTATTTTTGCTCCTCCTCAAAAAATCTCTCACATTACAGGAAGTATTGATAGCCATTTAGACACAAACAAGGATGAAGACTCATTGTTCGATGATAGACTGGAGAAGCAACACAAAGCAGAGCAGAAAGACAGAGGGAGTTCCAAACCTGGCAAAGAGGATGAAAGCCAGGGCAGAGATGCAGCAGAGAACTATCCCCAGGATAAAGCTCCTGCAGACACAGCTGTTTCAGAAGCCTCAGCTGAAGAGAGGGTTGATGAGGAGTTGTCTTCTAAAGCAAACAGCATAAAGGAGACTTGTGTAGCTACTGAATCATTTGCCCAAGAACAGTCAGTGGTGGATTATCTGAAGCATGCTGTAAAAGAGGAGACCAGCCTTGCTTCTCGCACTCCTAGTGTTGTGGATGAGATTTCCACTGTTCAGTTGGATGACGTCCCAGATTTCCTTTCTGAAAAACTGGAGAAGCAGAAGACACTGGGAGAAGAGTGTGCTGAAAAATTAGATGATCTCTCTCCTGGAGTTGTGGAGAAGCCTGCAACACCACTTCTGGATTTGCTGACAAAAGAAAAGAACCAGTTAGAAGCACAGCTTAGACTACCGCTTAGAGAGGAAGAAAAGTCAAAAGACCAACTGGAAAAAGTCAGTTTGCTGACAGACAGTCTACTTAGAGATTTTGTGAAAGACACAGTTAATCAGTTACAGCATATAAAGAAGGTCAGGAATGAGAAAATCCAGCTCAGCAACCAGGAGCTCTGTGATGTGAAGGAGGATTCCAGTCCCCCATGCCAGCACGTAGAAAAGCAGATTCCTGACGGACTGAATAACTTTTTTCTGAGTTGCAATTTGGAAGATGAAAGAGAAGAACTCTCCTCTCCAGACATGTGTCCCAGACCAGTAAGTAGCAAACCGATGTTAAGAGTTGATTGTTCCTTTGACTGATGATGATTGAATCTGAGGAATGCTGTGTGGCACCAGTTTGTTTTTTCCCAAGTTCTGTTGAGTGATGTGGAGATTG
The DNA here is from genome assembly GCF_023634085.1 of Falco cherrug. Classification (NCBI taxonomy): domain Eukaryota; kingdom Metazoa; phylum Chordata; class Aves; order Falconiformes; family Falconidae; genus Falco; species Falco cherrug. The sequence continues at coordinate 6,931,977 of NC_073708.1, forward strand.
CCTGTACGTATGTCTTACATGTTTGTTCTTGTGTATCCCAGGTCATGGATCGTTTTGATAGCCCTACAGGCTGAAAGTTGCGTTTTGGCACATGAAAGTGAAAAATACTTCTTTTAGGTTGCATTCTGCTTACATGTTCAATTTGTATTTAAGCCTTACCTTCATTTTTTATTTTAAAAACGGCAAAATCCGGTAGGCTGTAAACTTACCTCTGTCTATTCTTGATACGAAATAATCGTCCTCAAACATAATTAGTTGCTATGGATGTCATTAAGTTGTCAGGGTGTTCTATCCACTGAACTAATATATCGTGAGTAGTAGAAGTTCAAGCTTCCTCAGAACAGCCATTAATGATACAGGTACAGGACATGGCCTTTCTGCTGAAGATCCCAGTAAACCTGTCTGCTTTGCCATTGATCTCAGTATATTATCATCACAGAAAACTTCAGCCCATTTCACCAGTAATAGCACCACTCAGTCACTAAAACAGCCATCGCCTGCTAAAAGCTTTTAAGCACTTGATTTAGATCTGAGACTGCTGGTAAGTGAAGTGAAAAGCTGTATGTCATATTATCAGTTTTTAAACCACTCAGCCTTTCATAAACAGTTAAACAGTAGACAGGCAGTAGGCAGGAGGCAGAGTCTTTTAAGCTCTGTAGGAACACTCTGAAAGCATTCATCGGGAGTGATAGAAACCTCAAGTATTTGAATCAAAACGTTTCTAATTTCACTGTGGGCTCTTTACAATTTTTCTGAGTGTTTGTGCATGTATTGCCAATTACATCAGTAGAGCATTCTAAAATCTGAGTTGGACAATGGTGTGATGCCACTTTTGTATTTACTCTGTGGCTCTTAATTCACAGGAGAGTCCAGTGTTTGGTGCCAGTGGTCAGGAAGAGCTTGCCAAGAGACTGGCAGAGCTGGAGCTCAATCAGGAGTTCCTGAGTGTGCTGGGAGATGACCAGGACTGGTTTGATGAGGACTATGGTCTGAGTTCCCGTAAGGTCCAGCAGAAGCAAGCTGAGGAGCCAGCAGTGCTGCCCAAGGTGGAACCGCAGAAAGTGCCAACAAAGCCATGTGAGGAGCCTTTGGCGGTCCCTCATACTGCGGTGGAGGTGGAAGGTATGGTGCATGCAGCAGCTGAGGAACTCTGGAAACTGAAAGAACTGGGTCGTGATCTGCAAAGTTTCAACCTTCATACAGATCTTAGCAGTACTCTTAAAGAGCAGGACACAGACACGATAAACAAGCAGGTTTATAAAAAGGTACAGTCTTCAGGCATTTTGTTCTTGCACTTTGAATGTTTACCATGAACAACAGAAGCCTTAAGTTTTACTTCTTTCTTTGTTAAGGTGGTATTTGATTTGACAAGAGAGATCTTCGGGGAGATCTTTGCTGAGGATCCTAATCTAAATCAGCCTATTTGGATGAAACCGTGTAGGATCGCATCTGCTTACTTTCGCCGAGTAAAAGATCCAAATGATATGGATGAAATCAAGGTAGGAAGATACCTTTGTTGTGCAGGAGAAGTGAGATGAAAAATATTGTACTGGCACTTGCCTGGGTGTTAAATGATCAGAACAGGTGTATCCAGCAAGAGATGAGTTGGGAAGAGAAATGAGATTACTAACCTGAAAGGGAGTTTGTCAAAATGGTCTTTTTTACTCAACAGGTTGCCCTCCCTGTCCTTTTGGCTGGTACTGGTTGCTTTTAAACCTTAGTCCTCTATGCAGAACTGCCAGGATGACCTTGATCTTATAAAATTGGTATGCTGACAGACTGCTGCTTTAGCAGATTTCAGTGGAACTCGGTACGAGTATATTGGCATAGATCCATAGGTTCCATGGTAGGGTTGGGCCAAATGGGATGAGCTGGATTTTGTACTCAGACACACTTGTGCCAGCCTCACTGAGGACAGAGTTGCCCAGAGGGACCCACAATTTGACAGGTGAGGGCATTATATTTGGCAAGCCAGAGGACGTCTCTGTTACTGGTGCTAGTGCTGAAGAAAGGACAAAATGCCAAAAGTTAGAGCCTGACTGGACCTAGGTGAAACTTGCAGTGCTGGACATTTGGAAGGAAACTGTCTGCCTGAAAGCGTTCAACAAAGAACCTCCCATACAGCTCATCAGGAAACAGATGAAGATTCCCACCTGTACTGTTTCTTCTGAAACTGGTGGGAGGGTTGACTGTATTTTTTATTAACCCACTGAAGATACAGCATGTTAACTGTTGAGAAAAGACGGAAATAGTGTCTAGATCACTGTGTTGACAAGATTTTCAGCAGCGTGTGGCAGGGGAGAGCAGGGACGCAGGACAAGGACACCAAACTCCAACCCCGCTTTTCTTTAATAGGGTCCCATAAAATGAATTCTTCTGTTTGCTGTACTGTTTTGATTGAAAGTTTCTGTTCTCAAGATTGTTACAGCAGTGGGTATCTTTCCCCACCCCACTTCTGGATTCAGTAATTGTTTTGCCTGTGTAATGCTGCCTCAAAGACTTTCACTGTAGCTTTCATGCATACACCAAATGTCTCTTGGCTAAACAGAAGGCTGTTATGCATTCTATAATGTGATGTTTTAGGGTAGGTACTTTGTGCATACATTTTATTTCTTAGCTCAAATGTGATAAATCTCACCTTTACTGTTCTGTAGAGCTTCATTGCAGCTGAAGTACTGAAGTTGTTCAGCCTGAGAAAGGAGCCTAATCACAAAACAGATTGGCAGAAGATGATGAAATTTGGGCGGAAGAAACGAGACAGAGTGGATCATATACTGGTCAGTGGATGAAAATAAACAATCATGTCAGATCCTGTCCATCAGACTGAACTGTGATATATGATTCTATTTTTCAGTATTCGATCATGCTGTTTAATGAGTAAAAGTGCACATGAGAGCTTGATAGAAGGTGTTTAATTTTAGAGAGCACCCTGTTGACAAAAAGAGAAGTTGAGTGCCAGTGAAGTGAGGCAATTTGAGCGAATTCACTGTTCATGCCTACTGATTTGACTGGACTATAAATTTGCCCACTCCCAAAAGTTTAAAGCATGAATTTACAGAAGGAAACACTGAAATATTTGGCTGAAAGAGGAAATGTTTTCTTTGGGAAGGGAATAGGTTTTTCCTCTTACTTTAATTTGAAATGTTTTTATTTTGAAGTAGTATTGTTTAATTGGAGACAGTAATATTCAGAACTTAATAGCCCAGATTGCTAACCAGATTCAACCAAAAGGTTGCAGAAGTCATTGGGTTAGAACAGCAAAGACTCTGAAAAGACAGTATGGGACAGGATAGTCACTAGTACAAGGTAACTGGTCTGGCAGACGGTACCCACAGCCGAGCTTTTCCTCTAGTGCTTTACGTGAACTAGTGAATGCAGCTGCGACTGGGGCAAAGGCAGTTCAGTATTAAAACTGCAAAATAGAGCATGTCTGGCTGTGTACTAGTTTTTGAAAGTTACTTGTTGGCTTGTATTGCAGGATGATTAACATCTTTATTGGCTATAATGATAGTGAAGGTTCTTCTTGGGAATATGAGTTGTCATTAACACCGTGCTTCACTTAATTATACCTGAAATTGATTCCACACACGCGCACATATAAGTAACTTCGAGTCATGGGTCGTGTGGTCTTTTAATTGCCCATCAGTGGAAGGTTTCCAATGCAGGCTTTTTCCCAGGGGTTTAATTGTGTGTAAATAGAATATCTATGCATAGGACCTCCTGTATGTCTGGGATATGGAGGCTGTTAAAGCATGAACAAAAAAGTCTTATGTTTAGATCCCTGAGAGAATAGCACAACTATTATGTCTGTGTACCAATATCCTAATTTCTTTGAACCATGCTTGGAAAGAAAGATCCCTGACTGGAAAAAAATTGTTCTAGTTGAAGGCATCCAAAGTGCTTTAGGTGGAACATATTTGAAGTTCAGACGATCTGATCTGCAATTTACATGCAGACCCAGACATCAAAGATTAATGGAGCTCTGACAAGTTTGGCTTAATAAATAATGTGTTTAATTTTATTTTGTTCTCACAAGAATATGGTAATAAAATTTTAGCCAAAGGCTGGGAATAACTCTGTGAAGGTTGCAGCATGCCATGCTTTAGGAATAAGGCAGTCTCAGTGGCATTGCTAACAAATTTATACTGTAATGTGAGACACTATCAGAGAAACTTCTAACTAAAAACCTAAGGGAGATAGCATTCAATTTCTTTAACCTTTGCTTTATTAAAATCTCTATAAAACATGAAGTATCTGGATAGCTTTCTCTGTCTCCTAGTCAGCCTCCAACTTCTGTTAAGGTTGTGAGTTCTGTGGTAATGCAAATCCAAGGTCCTAAGTGGATATACAGGTCTGTGCAAGATCTGCCATCTAACCTAGTAACTCACGGTGTAGCCCTAAACTGAGAGGTCAGGTTTGGAATTTTCCAAATTTTGGTAAAAGTATATTCAAGTTGTACAACACAGCAATTTCCTGAAAGAGAAATGAAGACTTTTTTTGGTAGGTTTAGGTGCTGTAGATGCTTCTTTAGAAATCACAATCAAAAATGCTTTGTTCGAGTTTTTGTGAAGATTCAGCCAACACACACCTCTTGCAGTGTGCAGGGGGTGTCATGTGGGTACGTGCGTGAGCTGATTGATTCTCTGCATTCTTTTGCTGCTTACAAAGACTGTTAAAGTAAAACATGATCTTTTTAAAATGAGTAAACATTCTTAGGCTTCTGTTATTTGGATGTAAACCTTGAACACAGATCCTTCCCATTTTCTTCATTTCCCCTTCAGTTAAAACTAACCTTTTGAAGGCAAACATCCTTTAATAGTTTTCTGTTGAGACAACTTTGTATTTTTAGTGGCTTCAGTGAGAGTACTGACACATCTGACTGTCCAATACTCTGACCCAGGAGCTAAGCATGACTTTATTTCTTCTGAAGGCACAGAAGCAAATGCCAGGCTATTCTACCCAGCTTACTCTCTCCTTGATTATTTCTGGATGCATCCTTCTGGGATTATCATACTAAACCCAATTCCCAGTGATTCTTGTCTCCACCAAAGGTTCAGCCTTGTAGGGAAGGAGCCACGGCAGTAGGAGCAGCCTGCGCTGCATGGGTGCTCTCTGTCATGCTGGGTCCTGTGGGTAACTGCAATCAGCTGTCTCACCTGCTGGGATTTAAGGAGAGAACGGGAATGGGTTAGTCCTTTGCCTCCTTGGTCTGCATTGATCTTTGTTGATTCACCCAGTCACTGCATCTAGTTGCATTTCCACTTTTGTCTGTGCTTCCCAGCATTGACACTAATATAGTTAGCCATGGTTTTCTGCCAGTGGGGAAACCCCATCTTCTTCTCCTCCTTTTTTGCAGCACTGTTAACTTTGAGCAGGCATCTCTGTCCTCAGAAAGCATTTGTATTGGGATTTCTTAAGAGATTTCTGATCTGCTGGATAGTTGCCCCAGTTATTAACATTCACAGCAAATCTTGGCTTTCAGTAACCAAGTACGGGAGATTCACATTTATAAAAAGCTGCTTTGTTTAAAGACAGGGTAAAGGAATATTTAGGTGTTTTCTTTCTTCTTATGTCCCTTGGTGTTGCCACCTTTATCACATGTATACAGTCTGTCCTTTGTGGGAAAATCTCCAATGTACAGGTAGGCTGAGGTGCTGCATTTCAGTACATCAGGGCTGCCTGCACCTTTCAAACCTTTCAAAACCTCTTTTTAAGCTACAGCCAGAACCCTCCTATCTCCTTATTTAAGTTCGGGTGCTAACAATAGACTGTTTCCACTACTTTTTTTTTTTTTTTCCCTTTTTTCCCACTTGGGCCTCCAGCCAGAACTCCCTGTGCTCATCTGTGTGCATGAGGCTAGAACAAACTCTGCCATTGCTTTCCTTGCCACCCCCTCTTCTCTTTTATCTAGAACTTGAGTAAAGCAAAGCTCCCGTGATACTGCCAGACCTATGTGTTTAGTTTTCACACCTGAGAAGCCTGCCAACAGAGTGCTGAAAAGTACTTGATCTTCTGACCTGTTGACTTAACAGCTAGAATGTTTCTCTCCGTGCAGAAACTCTGCAACAAAGAAAAACTGTTCCTATCAAGCTGGCTTCATCAGAAAGCCCACTTCAATGGCACCAGAGATCTGAACCCAAGGGGAGCATAACAGTAACAAGAGAATCAAAGCCTGTTTGTGTGTGGAGTCGTGCGTCTTAAGATTTCCAGGCACTCAGAGCGAAGGGCTGTGACAGTGCACCTGCCTGCATATCTCTTACCGATGTTTTTCCAAGGCGCTAGTTTCTATCTGGATTTTTATTCTTTTCAGTCTCCCAGATGATCTGGTGACTCCTTAAATGTAGTTTATTTTGCAGATATTCATGGATTTGGATGGGAACCTCCAGAAAACAAAACTTACTCTCTAAAGTTTCCTTCAGATTGTAATTTTTTTAATTGTTGTTTTTGGGTATCATGACATTTATTGGATGGCCAGCAGGTTCACACTACCTTGTTATATCCTGATTTTTCTTTTGTGTGCATGCCCCCTTCTTTCTTCCTGTGTTTAAAAAAAAAAATATGCATACAGAAAAAAGCACACAGAAAAAAATCATACCTCACAGCCTTCTGCATTGTGTCACTATTTATCTTTTCCTGTAGCATGAAATTCAGTTTCATTAAAACAGTTCTTGTCCTGATTTTGCCCAAATGCAGTTTCCCTCTGGTACAGAGAACTTACTTCCTGATATCAAATATGTGTGTGAAATTTTACTTTTGCCATGAGAATGGGCAAGAACTTAAATTCTGTGTGTGTCCTGAGGACAGTGTAAAGCCCACTTCCATGAAAGCCACGATAGTTGCTGAACATAAGCAAACTGTCTCCGTTGCTTACAAGCAGTTTGTGGTAATACAACAAATGGATCAAACCTTTCCCAGACAAAGGAGTGCAACTGCCTTCCTTTCCCAGACAAAGGAGTGCAACTGCCTTGGCTCGGATATCTGCAGCAAGGGCTGCAAAGCAGTACGGCAGTTTCCACGTGTGTTCTGAATATATTATAAACAACACTTGCCTGCAGCTGCAGCTTGCACATTTTCTGAGTTTTACAAAAGTATGCTCAAGGAAGTCCTCCTAATGCCAACGGAAATTGTGCACTGTGCCTCTGAGAAAGAGGGGAATGATAGAGGCAAGAGAAAATTAATAACTGATACTGGTTTTCTTTCTTCATCTTTCTGCTGCTATTTAACATCCAGCCTGGATCAAGTTACCTTCTCCTCTCCTGTTTACTTGCACTTCTTTATACCACGTACCTCTTTTTCCTCCTGGAACACAGTAAAGGAACTGGCCCATCACGTTGTTCCAGGTGAGACAGAATAAACAGCAGCTTATTAGTGTGGATCTGGATATTGGGGGTTGTTTAAGGGCCAGTTTGATCAGAGCTTTTAATCTGCTTGATTATTTTACTCTCTTGCTTCCCCCCAACCCCAATGTTAGGTTCACTAGGTGTCGACTTGGCTTCCCAGCAGCAAGGTCGCTGCTGGCCTGGGAGGGTCACGCAGAAAATGGCATCAGCTGGTATTGTGCAGCTGCTCCTGGTTACTAGTCTTGGACATCATTGATCAAGGTCCCTGGGCATCCCTCACCCAGTGTTTTGTCTTCACCCACCTCCTTCCTTTCCAGATTATTCCCTCCAACCAGGATCTTAACCTTCTCCCTCTAGGCCCCATGTTTACTTTCCCAGACCACTTCTGCTTTTTGGGAGCCCTGTTTTATTGGCACCACCTCTTCTTTTCATACCCTTGTCTCTTGCTTTTCCTCACCTAAATAGTCTGTGATGCAGACACACAACACATGATGGGCCTCGAAATCAGTGCTTTTATCTTATGCCTCTTTATTGATGGGTTTATCAAAATTTACAACCAGGTTGCAGGCAGCACACTTCTGCTTGAGAGTTCAGAAGTCTGTTTCAGACGTTCACCCCACACACAGACTTACACCCAGTTACCAGCTGCTTGCTAGCATTCAATTTAAATTATTTTTCACCTACAAAACTGGTTCAAAGTTTGATTGCCAATATTGCGGCTTCTTCCTTATTAGTAAGAAGCATAATGAAACCATTAACGCCTCATCTTTGACAGCTGTATGGGAAAAGAGGGCTGTGCCAAAGAGGACTGCTTGGTGTGGTAGCACAGGGCTTTGTAAGCATGGAATGTGACCTTTCCAAAGCTGTTTGCAGGATGAGATCCCTGCCCCTCTCCCCAAGCTCTCTTAAGGGAGGGAGAAAGGAGCTGTCAGACTGAAACCCTACGTATAACTGAGGCCTTATGAATGGCTACAAACCCCGAAGCCGTGCCGGTTCCCTGGGGTTCCCGCAGCAGCCTGTTCTTGGGCTTCACACTGTGTTTGAGTTATTGAATTATCATTATGCCACAGAAGCTGTCATCTTCAAGAGAGACAAGTTTCTGGGCAGTTCAGCTTCAGGCGAAAGGGAGGAAGAGAGGGGACTGGGGCTATAGCTCTTCTACTCTCTTTAGATAACAACACTATTACATATTGATACTGCATTGGTGGATTTTCAGTGTGGTTTAACCTTGTTTTAGCAGTGTCTAGCTGTCTGGCCCACTTGTCTAAGTGGACACTGTAGATGTGTATTGAGTTCAGTGTAGGATTTATGGTCAGAACTTTCTGTTGAAGCTGAGCAGAGAAAGAGTTTTCAACAGGTTTTCTTTGTTATTTTAAATATGAGCGATGCTTGCACCCACTCCTCCTTTTCTCAAAAGCTTGAGCTTTGTTAGGATGTGTCTGTAATACTGAAATGGTCACTAAAACAAATTCTAATAAGCTTAATCGGAGATGTTCGTTTTGGAGAGACTGTTGGTAAGACTTGATTTGCTGAATGAAATTATATATTTCTGTCTGTTACTAAAACACCTATTTGCCAGCGACAAGCAAAACACGATTTTGCTTGTCAACAGTTTAGGAATAGAGGGAAATAAATACTCTTGAGTTATGCTTGTGGATGTAATGGTACAAAATTCCATTTGTAGTAATGCAGTCAAATCCAATGAAGCATGGAGTATTCTCTGCGAATGAGTGTAATACTATCATTCAACACTTGCCGGTGTTTTGTCTTCCTATACTGAACTGGAGAAGTTAGTTATTTCCTTTAGATTTTCTAATTCTTATTCAAATAAACGGAACAGCAGTATAGTCTTTTCTTTTTCTCCTTCCCCTGTTCAAGGCTTTTGCATGATTTCTGCCCAGTTTAAGCTGCATGGAATCAGCTTCTTGCAAATACATAATTTGGGACTTTTTAAATGGAGCTTCTGCTCTTGGCCAAGGGTATCCCATTAGCTGAGTTCTTTCATGTGTAACACTTGTGCAGTAATATGAAATCCTTTAAAATGGATACTACGGTGAAAGGTGGAAAACACTCAAACAGTGAACATTTAGCCTGGTTCAAATAGATTGGTGTTCATTTTGCTATTCCAAGCGTTTCCTGTAATCTCTTACAAAGACAGATAGGTTGTTGGCAGATGCACGCTGTTCTGGACTCTTTCTGGAACTTTGCAGAGGATGTTATCCTAGAGCAACAGAATTGTAATGCTTGTATTGTCTTTTCCTTTTCACCCTCCAAGGTGCAGGAACTTCATGAGGAAGAAGCGCAGTGGGTGAACTACGATGAGGATGAACTGTCTGTAAAGATGCAGTTGGCAGATGGGATCTTCGAGGCCTTAATCAGAGACACTGTTGATGTACTGAACCAGATAAATGAGAAACAGCGGCGATTACTGCTTGTCTGACAGTGCTGAAAAAAATTACAGCTGTGTAACCACTGAGTCACGGGCCTTTGTGACTCCCGATGTACTCTCCACCCTGCGAGCGCTGCTGCTGGACTTGCACACATTGGGTTTAAAGGCAGTTCAGATGTGATTAAAGGAACCTGGATCTGTGTCCGCTGCCACTAGAGACCTCGCACCGGATTTATTGTTTGGAACAAGCTGATCCCTCACTCGAGGCTGTATTGCAGAATGCTCAAGACTGTTCGTGTGCCAATGCAGTTATGCCACATAACTGTCAGCAGCTGTCTGGGGCCCTGGCCTGGGGCTTTGCCATGTTCAGCTTGTCTCTGAGAGGGCTGGGTTAAGTTGGGCTGTTGGCTGTTTTGCTGGAATGGCTGTTAGCCATCAGTACTTGACTTGTCTTTAGAAATGTGAGTAATTCGGAGAAGAAACAGTTTGGTCAGGTTTTAGTCATAAATGGAGACTTACTGTACTGAACAGTGTTACAATCTTAACACCTCTTCTCCTGCAGCCCTAACAATGTGCATCAGTTTCTTCTGCTCCAGAGCCCGTTTAATTCCCTTCTTTGTGAAGTTGGTTTTCAGCTTTCTTCTGTGGTGTGGTATCAAGTATGGTGCCAGCCAGTCCGGGGAAATCGGATGATGTTGCTTTCTGCATTCAAGTAAAGAATTCTTGCTGCTTTTCATATGTAACTTGCTTCAGTCCCGAGGTGGAGCAAGATAAAGGCCGCCTAATGTCAAGTGTGAAAGATGAGCCCATGCACAACTTTCCTCCTACTGTGTAGCACTTCTCTTCCTGGAGCACCAGCTGCTCCCAGATAATGGATACTCAGGATTTTCTCAGGCATGGAGACATGAGACATGCAGGAATGGAAAACGTTTCCTCACAAAAATTTGGCCTTCAATCCCTCAGCTTCCGCCATTACTGTCACCTAATACATTGGGAGAAGCTGTTACTTGAACAATTTAGAGAACAGAGTGTATTCACCAAAGAAAGCGGTGTCCAGTGCTTGACTGTCTGCATGTTTTCTGCTTGTGGGGTTTTTATTTATTTTCAGATAATTTATTAAGTGGGCTATAGGAGAGCGTCCTGTGCCGCTGGCTGACCTGTCTTATGTTTTGAGACAGCCGAACTTGAGAAAGCATCTGTTCTGGAAAATTCCAGAGCCCTGTATTCTTTGCACAAAACTTGCAGCTTCTTGAGGCAGGTATGGGGCAGGGAAAGTAAGAAAGAACCAAACCTCAGTGACCAGGGGTGGGATGCAAATGCAGGACTAGGAGTGGAGCTTCACCACGCTTAGTTCAGAGACAATGGAGAGTTGAGAGGGCTGTGCTGAAAAATGATGTGAAACTTCCCTGCTCCATCTGTTTCCTTCCTTTGCCAGAAATTCTAGGCCATGGGCAGCTGTTACGTGGTTGATTTGGTGCTGGGTTCAACTGCGGTGTCCTTCTGCTGAGTGCTCATTCTTAACCTGTCCATCCCATTCCTGTGTTTTTGTTGGAGGAATGCAGACAATCTGGGGTTGAACGTTGATGCCTTAATAGTGGATGTCCCTGCTTGTTAACCTGGGACAAGACCCGGAGGAGAGTCAGATTCTTCAGACACACCAGAGTGCAGAAAGACGCTTTGAAGCCCTCACAGGTGCCCCAAAGATTCTGCGGCCCACAACAGGCGTGGCGGGGAGATCTTTACCATTTCGTTATCTGCTTGGTTCTTGGGCTTCCTGCTATGCATACCTCTGCTACTGCTCCATTTTGTTTTCTCTTTTCCACCTTTTTTTTTTTTTTTTAAAGGTATCGTTGGAATATTTGCATTTTGCACAACGACACACAGCTGGTAATTCTTCAGGGAGAGCACTGGGAAATGTTGGATTTGTCAGAGGTCCATGCAGATTCTCAGATGTAGTATTGCCAGCACCTCACTTGTGAGTTAATGGTGAGCCATATTCATGGGAGCTTAATGAGTAGAAGGACAAGGAGGAGGTAATGGTGTATAGGAACACCTCCAGCAGGCACATGCGCATTTGTCCTGCAGTCGTGGCCCTTCTGGCTGGCTGGAAGTCAAATGGTCTCGGTGAAGCATTGTTCAGCTTTTTTTCCTCAGTGATTCACTTGTCCACGTAAAATGTTACGATGCTGAACCAGGAAACTGTTGAATGCTTAAGAAAGAAGCAAATTAAAGCTGCTGCATTTAACCAGCATGGTGTCACTGATTGGGTCACCACCTCAGACTCCCTTTCCTGGGTGTATCTTTTTCAATAGCAAGGATTGCTATTTTTATAGGTAGCAATTACAGAAAGAAGGCAGAAACCTGCAGCGTAGGTTTGTAGCTGGAGTATCTGAGAAACAAAGTTAGTTTCTGTTCTGTAGGTTCTGTGGCTGATGTTAAGAAGGTTGCCCTGCGCCCCCGAGGCTTTTTGGCTGTTTTGCAGGGCTGGCATGGCTTTTCTGGTCTGTCCACCAGCAAGGAGAAGGTTGTATGGTTGGCCTGCCAAGGTACCAGGGACCATCGGACGTCATACGCCTGTTGTCTTGCTGGTTTGGATAGCACTAGTTTAGTACCCTCAACAGAAGTAGTAACTATTTTTACAGCTGTTTGGGCACAAGGAAGCTGAGCCAAAGTAATGGCTTCGTTCCTTTGCAAACGTCCCCATTTATTTTTGGAGGCAATCCTTGCTAGGAGCAACCCTAAAAAGACTTGAACATACGTGAATATCTTCTCAGTACCTCAGAGTGTGTTGAGTTGTGTTGCTTTGAGTTGAGTGCATACTCAAAACCTGGAGTGTCTCGAGTACTTGTGGACTGATGATTACAGCAATGAAGCAATGGTCTGTCTGGGTTTCAGCTTGTAACGAGGAGGTATGGGGAAGCCTGGAGCCTCACAAACAGAGGCTGAATTCTCAGTTTCCTCTCCCCAGCCTTCTCACTGTAAGAACAAGATTATATTCCTGGGTCCTGGTAATCTTGGTGCAACCACGTTAGAAGATTCAAGGCTGAGACGTTTTTTCTGAGGCCCGTAAGCTGTTTAGGGCTGTGGCTGTCATCACTGGGGAGGGATCTCGGTGCCAGGTGGGAAAGCCCAGGCTTGTGAGGACAAGGAGCGCAAGTACCTCTCTCTCAGCAGGATGCTCCCTGAGCCGAGCTGTGGAATATCAGTATTTCTGCCTTTCAGAAAAGGCTTGTTGCTCACAAGGTGGAATGAGGGATTGAAAAATCCCATCTTGTTCACTTTCCTTTCTTGAAAAAGTGGCCTTAGCTTTTTGCAATACTTGAATTAGTGTGTACCTGCAGAAGATCTTCAGTAGCACAGTGATAGAGACCTTTTAAGTGACTATTCTGCGAGGAACTGCGTGCAGTTCTGATTTTCATATCCCTTAGCTACCTTAATAATATTAGGAAAATAAAGTACTTTTCAGCAGAGAAACAGTTGAATCTTATAAGGTATTTAGTGCATCTGAAGTGTTTACAAATCAACTAAAATGGAGAAAAGCAAACTATTGAACTTATTTGTAATTTAAACATTAAATGCAAAATTATATACAGATGAAAGAAATACTGTAATTAACTTGCATTTACTAGTTTTTTCCTTGACTTTGCAGAGCCTTTTGATATACACTTGCAAAGCCGCCTTTTGGGAGGCTCCATCTCCCTGTGTACTGTGTTGTGGAGATGCTGAAAAGAAACCCGTTTACTGTGTATGTGTAAATAACCTGGTAACTTGGTTTTTGGGCCAGTTTCAGCTAACGTTCACATCCAGAGCAGCTTTGCACAGTAGACAGACCCAAGGGTGCGGAAGGGTTTGGGGGTTTTTTTGTAATTAAGAACTGTAAAATAACCAGGGTAGTCCCTGTGTACACCAGTGTAAATATCTTTGGTAACTGAAATGTACTTTAAGAGAACAAAATCTGTAAATAAACTGATTTATAAATTAATCTTGTTTCCTAGTTCTTTATAAAATGGAGTTTTATAATTACCCAAATGGTTGCAAAAATTCTGACAGTGTCCTGGAGATTTGTCCCTTGTACATTCCCCTTTCTGTCTGATGCTGTACTTGGGATGCCAATCACAGTCCACAAAATCCCATTAGAGTTGCCTTAATTATAACCATGACATTATTAGAATTTCCTTACTGTTAAAGGTGAATGTTGACAAAAGCAAAACATAAAATAGCATTGCGTAATCATTGCAGGAGCACGCTGCATCGTCTGCAGGAGAAAAATTACTCCTTGCGCAAGTTTGGTTAAAATAGGTTTTAAAAACTCACTGTTTATACCGTTTGGGGGTGGAACTATCTTTATGCTAAGCAACAGTTTTGGAATTAAATTCTTCAGAGCCTCGGTCTTGTTTTGGATTCCTCCATTAGGCTTGTAAATTGTTACAGCTCTGTAGAGCTGCTGTTACCGGCACCGATCACTTCTTCACTGAGGGGGCAGGCGTTGCTGCCTGGAAACTGTATGTATTGGTGGAACATTCCTAAATCTTTGCTGTTTCCTTTCCAGGAGAAGAAAACAAACCAACCACCCAACCTCACTTTAACATGTGAAAGGTCCCGGAGCTGTGTAAGAGGACAGCTGAACACTTGCAGTGCCAAACCACAGGTGTGCGGGCACATGGCAAATGCATGGCAGCATGAAATGTGTAAGGCCAGAAGCACGTGTGTTTATGGGGCCTCCTCAATGCCTACAGCAGCTGCTGCTCCTGCACCTCTGCTCTGTTTTGGTGCCATTTATTAAGGTACAGCCCAGCAGAATAGGCTTTGCTTTCCATTTACTACAGATGTCTACAAAACCCAGTGCTGGTCTTTCCAGCTTGGAGGATCCTCACCACTCTTCTCTGCCTGGGAGAGGCGTATGCGTTAAATGGGAGGGAACCTGTGTGAACAAAACCATTGCAAAGGTGTTGCTCTGTGCTGAGCAGTTTGTTTGTTCTTTGCTTTTCCTTAACAGAGGTACCTCATCATGGAGAAGGACTTGCTGCGCTTGGACTTATATTATGGAAGCAGCTTTGCTGCAGTCCGGTGGTGCCAGTGTGCAGTGGTAGTCCTCAGTGGAGAGTGCCGGGAACGCTATCCACAGCCCTTGTACAGATGGAGAAGCGCGTCACAGCCCTCTGAGCTCGGGGCTGAACTGGCCAAAGCGCGGCGGTGGGCCGTTTGATGTCCAAAGAGCCGAGACAGAGTGGTGCTGCAGCCTCTGCGCTCTCATTACCAAGCAGCAGGACAGCATCCGTGTCATTGCTTTCCTCACCCTGCAGCGATTTTACTCCCAGAGTCCTGTATTTTTGGACAGCAATCTACTTGCATCCATCCCTGGAAGTGGCTTAGAGTACATTGCGCGTTGAAAATAGAGCAATTCATCTGTGCTACCCTGGCTAAAGAACTGGCTTTGCTTTAAAACGGCTGGAGCAGTGGGAACGTTGCCACAGTGCCCTGGTGAGTGACACAGCAAACTGCTGCATTGCTACTGCTGTCCTTGCCCGGGATGGCCACTAATCAGCTTGGTGAAGGCTCTAATTTCCTCATTTGCAAATCTATGTTGCTTCACTTTGGCACTGACTTTCTACGGTGGTGTTTGTGCAACTCTTCCCAGAACCCTCGGAGCGCAGTTGCCTTCAACAGCCATTTCACCCGTGGACCTGGTGAAACTCCCGGGTTGGGCAACATCAGGCAGCCGCCTTTCTGCTGGCACGGTGCATCGAGTGGGGCTGTGTTGGTGCCTCCCTGCCTGGGTGCCACCTGCTCCCAGGTGCCTCACCGCTCCTAAAATGCCTGGCAGAGCTCTGGAGCACTTGAAATGTTGACTCTGCTCCAGACATCGCTGCTCCCTGTCTAGCACAAGGGCTTCTGCAATGTCCAGGCTCTCGTTAAGCCAGCCCTCAGAAGAAAAGGAGCCTGTGGGGAGCTGCTGAACACCAGCGGCTCTCATCAGCGTACAGGAAGGAGAGGAGGGGGGCTGCCCAGCCGCTGGCACCCAGCCCAGAGCACGGGCCGTTGGTGGGCCGGAATGCAGATGAGATGTAATAGAGTTTGAAAGCACAGGGCGCTCTCCAGGATGCGGGTCCTGTCGGGAGGGGGGGGGGGGGGGGGAGGGAGAGGCACCCTGCAAGGTCTGCAGACTGGAGCAAACAAAACCCATAGCCTCAGCCCTGCTCCTTCCTGCCTCCTCCTGAATAAGATTCTGCAGAAATTTGGGGAAATGGAGGAGGATAGAACTGTCGGGGCAGCAGCTCAATTCAGGAGGGTGAGGGTTGGGTAGGAGCAGGGCATAGGGAGGGCACTTGGGGCGAAAATGCCTTCTTTTGCCAGCCAAGTGTGCTGTGTGAGGATGGCCTGGAGCAGATCTGGTTGGTTCCTGCTCTGAATGTTTCTCTTGGCCCTGGTTTTCTAGCCCTTTGCTCCAGCGGTGCAAGACCTGCTGTGTCCCTTGGGCTCCGATGTTGGTTTCAGGTGGCTTTGTCTTGCAGACTCCCTCGTCTGTCACTGCCCCATGAAATCTAGGGCTTTGTCTGTGAGTTTGCTGGAGGTGGAATTAATGCCAGCCCTGGGGGGCTGTCCCAGGGATTTTATTTGCTTTTATTCCAGAAAAATAAAGGTGGCTGCAGGGGATCCTATCCTTCATGTTGCTTGGCTTGAGGGGCTCACCAAGGAGCCTGGTACAGTGTCCATGTCCCGCTGCACTACTCTGCAGAGGTGATGGAGCCAGTGCTGCTCAGTGAACCTGCGGCTGGGCACACCAGTCCTTGGTAGGTGAGCCCTTGCTTATGTTGCGGGACTACTGTCACAGCAAGAGAGGAGTGCTCCGTTGTCATCCGTGTGGCATTCTCAGTTTCATGCGCTGCAATTAAACCAGCTGCCAAATAGTGATGTGGCAAATCTGGGCGGTGTGGCCTCCTCTGATCTGCTCCTGGAAGCTGGGCAGATGAGCTGGAGTGGAAAACATCTGCTCTGTGTATCCTGGGTCACGATGATGATTTATGACTTTAAGTAGATCTTAAATTTGCGGGTAAAACGTTTCCTACCCAGACATACCAAAGACAGCAGCAGTTCCTCCCAGTCCCCCCAGGTACCCCCGAACAGAGCAAGGACAGCGTCACTGCTGTGACTGCCTGCTCTCCCGAGCAGGGATGAATCAGCAGAGGGTGAGTAGCAGAAAGGGGCTGGTACTGCTGTAGTCTCTGTCTGCAGACACAAACTACGTGAACACATTCATCACATCCTGAGAATGCACCCCAGATTTTCTTTCATGCCTGTTGTCATTACAGGCTAGTTGGGCTTGAAAGGTAGAAACCAACTGTATCCAGCTAAGCCTGTCTCGTGTAGTCAGCAATTCCCAGCTCCCAGGGGGGCTACAAGGGGCTTTCCTGGTCTTCATAGGTGTCAGCCCGAAGAGCTGATGCAGGGTGTGGGAAGCAGCTGGGGTTCACATCCATTCCGCGTGTTACTCCCTGTCTCGGCAGAGCCACGGAAGCTGGCAGGTTTATCGTGCAGGTGCTGCCGAAGGTCTTGTCTGAAACTGTGTCTCAAAGGAGGTGTGACTAGTGCCACCAGTGGAAAAGTGCCACCTGGACTGGAGCGTTCCAGCTGACTTGAGCTGGCTGGGAGGTGGCAGGGGACACAATTCTCACTCACCCTCTGAGGCTGTTTGAAGATGCTGATCGGGGAAATGAGTTTTTTTCTTTTATTTGGAGGAAGACCACACTTTAAGCGGTGCTGTGCTCCAGATTGAGGAGGGCTTCACTGAGTCCATCAGTCCCATCTTGTGACTGGAAGGAGAGGGAAATGGTCAAGCCTCCTCTGCAACTGGTATTTCTGAAACGCTCATGGGGGAGTTGCATGTAAACTTCTCTGAACAGCCTCTGAAATGCCAGGGCCGGGTGACGGGGTTGCCATGATTGTATCATGAGTCTTGCATTGGTTGCGTGTTTTTCTTGGAGTCAGTTCCTGGAATCACACAATTAGGTAGGAACGTGTTCTTTAATTTTCAAGGAAGAAAGTCCATTTCAGGATCTCCCTGTCCTGGAACCTTCACAACTAAAGGGAAGTGAGAAGGTCTGGGATCAGCTTACCTGACCATTTTGAGCTCGGTGTTTTGCAGTCAGATTCATGCTTTTAAAAAAAGGACAGTAAAAGCTTTTCTTCATTTTCTGAAGTGCATTCCTTTCCAGCACTTCAAGGGCTGAATACATAAAACCCCAACCGCTCTTTCCTCGCCTTGTCTCTAACCCAGCACAGAGTAGTCAGGGTAACCCTTTGTGTCTGTGAAAATGATCCATTTTGGGTGCACAAAACAAGTTCTGCAGGGCTTAAATAATTTTGGGAAGATCTTGGCGGCCTTTGAGGCTCTCAGCCTGCTGGTGTTGCCCACACCTCATTGACTTCAAGGAGATTCCTTTTGGCTGCTGGTCTGGGAAAGGAGATTTGAGAGCTGATGAGCTTAATGAGCTAAAGCCACCGCTCAGCTGCTGCTTGGGGACCTTGTCTGGCATGGGAACGCCTGCAGTGGTCCTTAGCCTGTGGCCTTGCTACGTAGGCATGAAGCACAACTCTTCCCAAAGTTAAGGATCCCAAGGTGGGTGCTGAAGGCGTTGCTGTGCGGCGCAACTGAAAACCACGGAGGTTCCTAAAGGTGCCACAAGTGCCTAAAAGATGGGCTCTGGGGCGGGCTGGGGGCTCAGCAGCCAGGCATTAGGGACATCCAGCCCCCAGCCCCTGTACTTTGCTGCCCGCAGGTTCTGCTAGCAGCGAGGGGGTGCAAAGCAAGAGTGGACGATAGGGCAGGCAGCACTGGGAGGGCATTTCTAAAACCTCCCTAGACTTACACAGCTTCTTGCCTTTTTTTTTTTTTTCCCCCTAATTCATCTTAGTTATTCTCAAATCCATCTTAAAATGGGTTGCTTGAAAATGTCTGCTTCATCTTCGGCTTTCCGTGCCCGTGCTCTGTCTCGGGGCATTCTGCAGTAAAAATCTGGCTCTTCCCAGTTTGAGATGGAAGAAAAGCCCCATCTCTTGCTTCGCAGCAATGTTATAAGGAAAAAAGGTTTTCTGGGCAAGCCCGTGCCTGGAAAGCCCCACACCCTGCCGCTGCAGAAGGCTGTTCCCTGGGGAGGTGTGGGGACTGGGAATGCCAGCATGGCAGCAGGGCCATTGGTGGCACCCGCAGCCCTGGCTGTCCCGGAGCAGCCGGAAGCAGGAGCATCCTCACCCCAGGGCTTTGGCGGATGAGCAATGGCATGGCTCACCTCGGAAGGAGCCCGAGCCCCAGGGAGCGGGCTCTGGTTGGTCTCCCTTTGGGTTAAGATGGCGCTTTTGCAAGGATTCAAGGAATTTGGGCACCCTGGGAGGGAGGGGTGAGCTGGATGGGGAGGATGCTGGCAATTATGCCGGTGCTGAGCGCCTCCCCTTTGCTGTGATAAACTAATCAAGCTGACGAGCCCTTAAAATAAGGACTTTAGCCCAGGGTAAAATAACGGTGATGAACATCCTTAAACACAGGGATTTTTTGTCTTTTAATCACCAGCTGGATGAAGACACGTTGTGGCAGGGTCAGGGGCGGTGGGGACGGCAGGGACCACCTTCAGAGCAGCGCTGGCGGCCGGGCTGTGCCTCTTCCCGCCCGGTTGGACAGCAAGGTGTGATAATCCCTTAAGCATTTAATTACAGCGGGCAGGGCTGGGGCAGCCATCCTCTGCCCCATTTGCACCAGCTGGGACGCGCGGATGATGCGTGGCAGCGATCCCACAAATGTTGTGTCCGACGGGCTCTGTCCCCCCAGGCTGAGCTGTCGGGGAGCCCTGCAGCACCCCGGAGCTGTGCCCTGCGGGGGGGTCCTGCCTCCCCCCTTCCCGCCACCTCAAGGCTTGGCAGTGGCAGGCTTGTTTTTCTAGCATGGCAAGTCTGCATCAAATACCTAGGTGGGGCGCAGGGTGGCTAATGGCCTGCCCGGGGACCGAGCCAGCAGCCAGCCCACAGCAGCCATGGGCACCCCAGTGCCGGGGACCTGGCCCCGGGGGTGGGGGTGGGGTGGGGGCTGGTTTCAGGGCCCTGCCCCCCCCCGCCGTGGGTGCCCGGGCTCCTGGGCAGCGGGCACCTTCTGTGTCTGGCAACCGGTGACATAGGAACATGAGCGGTGGCAGGGCCGGGATGTGGGGCTGCCCGGGCAGAGCACTGAGGTTTTGGGGTGGAAGAGCTGGATTTTGGGGGCCTCACTGGGTACCTTTGTGGCGTATCGCTGGCAGGGTTGGGGTGAGGCCTCTGGGGTCCCCGTGGCCTGCGGGGTATCCCGGCAGGCGCTGCCCGGTGACACCGGCTGACATCGGGGCGTCCCACCCTGCTGCCCCCCGGGCTGGCGGCTCTCTCGGGGGGGGGCGTAATGGTGGCTCTGGGGCCTCAGCCAGCCGCCGCCGCCCTTCAGCGCTTTATGGGCGGTCGGTGGCTTGACGCCCCCCGCGCTCCCGTGGACGGGTGGCGCTGCGGCCGCCCCCCGCATCACGCCGCGGGGGAAGCCCGGGGCGTCCCCACTGTTACGCGGGGGCGCTGCGGGGGAGCGGCGCTGTGCGCCCGACAGGGGGCGCCGCTCTGCGGGCGGCCTCGGCCCCGCCCCCTGCCCGCCCCTCGGTGGGCGGGGCGTGCGGGCGGCCCTAAAGGCGGCGGGCGGCGGCGGGCGGCCTGGCGGGCGATGTGGCGGCGGCGGCGGGCGCGGGGGGGCGGCGGGGGGGGCGGCTGGTGGCCGGCGGTGCTGGCGCTGGTGCTGGCGCTGGCGCTGCCGGGGGCGCGGTCCCGCCAGCTGTACTCGCCCGCTGACCCGCTGGAGCTGCTGGGGCCGGGGGCGGAGGGGCGGCTACTGGGCTCCCCCAGCGCCTGGGCCGTCGAGTTCTTCGCCTCCTGGTGCGGGCACTGCGTCCACTTCGCGCCCACATGGCGGGCCCTGGCCCACGACCTCCGCGGTGAGTTCGGCCCTGTGCCCCGCTGCCCCTTCCCCGCGTCTCTGCCTGCCCTGCCGGCACCCCGAAACCCTCCCTGTGTCCTTCATCTGCTGCGCGTGGGCCCCCCCGTACCCCCGTTTCTGGCTTCTCCTATCAGCACCCCCATTTAATCCTTCATGTCTCTGCCCCCGTGTCCTCACCAGCACCCTTAAATCCCCCCTGCATCCCTGTCTGCTCTCCTGTCAGCACCCCTAAATCTTCCCTGTGCCCCTGCAGTGCTCTGAAATCCCTCCTGCATCGCTGTCCTTTTGTTGTGTCGTCGTCATCCCCGTCAGTGCTCTTCAGTCCTCCCTGCATCCCTGGTCCCGCATCCCTGGTCCTGTCGGCACCTGCGCATCCCCAATGCACCCTCCCCACCCGCATCATTCAGCTCTCTGTGCCCTCCCTTCCACCAGCCCCCCTGAAGCCCCCTGTGCCCCAGCCCCCCCTGAAGTTTCAGCCTGCTAGGAAGGCCCAGGCGCCCCCCCCCCCACCATGACCAGGCATGGCTTAGCAGCATCCTTGGAGCCCCCTTTGCTTGGGAGAAGCTCAACCTGAGCCTGCCTCAGGCACTGGGGGTCCTGCTGCCACCCCCAGACCCTCCCTTAGCCCCACTCCTCCGTGGTGCTGGCAGGGCGCTGCGGCCAGGCTGATCCCAGCTGGTTTGTTCCTGGCTTTGACCTTGGTGCCTGGCCTGGCTGGTGCTCAGCCCCGCCTGGGGACCTGCATGCCCTGCTGCCAAGCTCCTTGCCCCGCCGGGGCTCATCCTGCCTCCCTCAGCACCCTGGGGTGCCCACGGCTTCTCCCTGTTACTGCGTTAATTGATAGAGCGCGGTCGCTGCCAGGTGAGTCAGGGCACTGGCCGGGGCAGACATCCCGTCCCTCCCAGGGGATTCCGTCCCTCCCAGGGGATGCCGTCAGTGCTCCCCCATGGGGCAGGATGTGAGGAATGGGGTGCGTGCCCAGGCCCTGCGGGGGAATGCCGGCTCTCCTGGCCCCTCTCCAAACCGGGGTTCCGCCAGGGCTCCCCGCTCTGCAGGCTGGACTGCGGGTGGGATGCCCGTGGAGGCTGGGCAGGGAAGCCACCCCCCACGCCACTCGGCATCTTCACCGCTGTTCCCACGCGTGGGTTTTCACAGGAATGGGCTGGATGGGGAGTATGCTGGGGTGACCTGTGGGTGCCACGTGCTGATGAGTCTAGGAGTGTTCCTGGCTCCCTGCAGCAGGGCTTGGCAGCCAGCCCTCCCAGTACTACTGGTGCCAGGGCAGTGGGAAGCAGGTCACCTGCAACACAGGACAGTCCCAGTGGGTCCCCACCTCCAGCAGGCTCCTACCGAGGGTGGCATGGGCTTCATCCGTGTGCTGGTACCATGTCCTTCCCCATCCCGCTCAAAGGAGAGGCTGGACGCTCTCCAGCTTTTGTCCCTTACTCTAAAAAGAAGCCATTTCAGAGCTTTTATCTCCATTTTGCTACAGGCTTTCAGATCCCGCTGCTTGAAATGCCTGCATGCCCCATTTTCTTGGTTTCTACTTTACTCCAGGGACCTGCTGTTCCTCCCCGGGGAGGTGGTGGTGGGAGCTGCAGAGGGGGAGCGGATGCTCGGCACCTGGGCAGGCTCTGCCGCGGTGCCCCGGATACTGGTTTTGGGTTGTTCCCTCTCAGTTATCGATTGTGCTCTTGGTCTGGGGTGAGACGAGCTGGAGCCCGTGTTCCTTGCTCGCCCCCAGCCGCGGTTAGCTGTCCCTCCTCTTCTGGCAGCTTTGTCCCGCTGGGGCAGAGGCTGGGCAGGCAGAACCGGACAGGCAGGCAGCCGCGGGCAGAGCTGCCTGCACTCCAGCCCCGGCGAGGGCAGGGTGTGCGAAGCCTGGTCCCGCCTCACACGGCTTTCCCTGTGCTCCTGCCACCCCAGAAGTAGGGCACCAAACGCCAGCGCGGACCGTAGCTTTGGGTGTTGTGGGGCTTGGAAACCATCGGTTGGCCTCCTGCGAGGTGAGAGCGGTGATTTGGGGGCTGCAGAGGGGCTGAGCTAAGCTGACCGCATCCTGTCTCTGCAGAGTGGAGGCCTGCGGTGATGCTGGCAGCCATCGACTGTGCTGATGAGGCCAACCAGAAAGTGTGCGCCGATTTTGGGATAACAGGCTTCCCCACGCTGAAGGTAAGGGCTGTGTGTACCGGGTACTTGCCTGGTTTCCCTGGGCTTTGCCTGTTGGCCTGTCGCTCTCTTGCTCAATCAGACGAACGGTGCTATTGCATCAAAACATTCCCTTTGGGGCTTTACAGGCTGGAGCTGTTCTGTCCTTCCCCAAAACATAGCTGCGGCTGGGCTGCAGGCTGCCCAACTGCTGGGTGATGTAGGAACAAGGAAGGGGAAAGACAAAACGCTGCTTCGTGGTGAAACGTAGAAGCCAGATCCCTCCCAGGAGAGGGGAGAGTCTGAAACCTGGATGGGAAATGCCTGGGAAAGTCTGCTGAAGGGCAGAGAGCAGCTGCAGGTGCAGGTTTTGGAGGAGGGCACAGGGATGCTGCGGGAGGCAGCACAGGGCTCTCCTGGGAGCCTCCTGCGGCAGCTGGAAAGGTGCAGTCCCTCCTCTTGGGCCCATGCCTGGCCTCTTAGTTGTGTCAATATGCTCTTTCACAGTATTTCCCACTGCAAACAGAGCATTTCTCCAACACAAACAATAAAGCCAAAGCACCCCAGGTGCAGGCAGCAAAAGCCAGGATCGGCTTGAGATAGAACAAGGGGGATAAGCGTTGCATCAGATAACGTCCTCAGTTACAATTTACAGGCTCAGCCCAAGGTGGGGTCAGATCTTATAGAGTTTACTGTGTAGACTGGCTTGTGCCCTGGAGTCTCACCAAGCACCCACTGCCTGTGGGACATGGACTGAAACATCTCCCAGGGCAAGGAGCCGTGCTGATGTGGTGGTGCCAAGAAGTCACTTGCTTCGCATCCCCTGTCCCTGCCAAACACCTTTTGCAAACAGCCCGCACGCCTGGCCCAGCCTGCAAAGCAAACAGTTGTCTGATGCAACCTGGTTTCGCTGCTGGGGCTGTATCATGGGCACTAGGGCTACTGTGGGAAGCCAGGAGTGGGAAAAAAACCCTCCTCTTGCTTTGTGGGAGCTCTGGAGTAAGGAGACGGTGGGTTGCAGGACTGGGAAGGTCCTGGCTGCCTCCCTGGGACCCCTGGAGGCACCTGCCCTGCTGCCTGCCAGCGCTCAGCCCTAGGCTGGACATGGCTCCCAGCCCCTGCCTACATCCCTCCCCTCCAAGGATGCCCCACAAGATGGGGCTTGGCCAGGAGCTCCCTTTGCTGTGGCTGGTGTCAGTTAACAAGTTGTAACATCACAGGGAAACTGAGGCAGAGCTGGCCCAGGAGGAGCCTCTGCTTCTGCCCGCTGAGCTGCACTGCTTCCCTGTCCTAGTCCAAACACATTCCAATGTCCCTTCGTGTTGGGTTTTTTTCCCTTTCAGTTCTTCAGAGCTTTTAGCAAGAAAGCAGAGGATGGGATAAGGATTACCAGTGAGTATTCAGAGCCACAGGGTTTATTTACCCCAGGTGGTGCGAGTGGCCCTGCTGCCCGCACCCGCTATGCATTGGGAGCTCGGGGAGTCCAGGGGAGCGGCTCAGGGCAGCTCCCCTCAGCTCAGGCCATGGGAGCAGCTTCCCCAGAGCTAACTCCTCGGCATCCTGCCACCCTGCAGATCCCAGTGCCACCGTCGAGGACCTGCGCCATGCCATCATCGCCAACCTTGAGCAGAGCCAGGACGCCTGGCCGCCCGCCTGTCCTCCGCTGGAGCCAGCAAGGTAGGGGTGGGGTGATGGGGGGGTGGCTGTGGCGGCCTGTGTCCCATGGAGAGCAGGTTTCTGGGGAAATCCTGAGCCAAAAGTGACCATGGAGCAGCCCCTGCATCACCCAGGTCGGTGCGGATGACTTGGCCAGGCCAGAGCCATTTATATGGCCCAGGTGAGACAGGCCATGTTGTTGCATCTCCCTAACAAACCTGCTCGTCAGCCTTAATTAGAGCAAGCGGTGCCTGGGCTGGGGACATGGCAGCGCCGTGCCATGCGAGTGAGGCTGTTACTGTTAACAGCTTTGTCCTGCCCAGAGAAAGGGTTTTCTTGGTTCAGTACAAATTTATTGGGATCTGGGTTGTCTTTGCCAGGCACAGGCAGTTGCTCCGCTGTCCCAGGGGAGCGTTTGGCTTTCCCAAAGCGATGGTTGAGCACGTGCTTCAGGTCTCCAGTGCCTTCATGTCCTAGCCAAAAAACCAACAGCCTCAGTTCAAGTTCATTGCTGCCTTTTTCCCGGGGTGACTGTGCAGCTCCCTCCTGCCCTGCCCTGCCCGTGCTTGGTTTTCTGCCTCCTTAGCTAATCCTTGCAGGATTTCTCAAAGCTTGTGAACCGGAGCAGAAAATTGGGTTGGAATCTTCAGCGGGGAGGAATTGCCTGCTGGGTAGGGCTGAACGTGCAGTGGCATCCCCTGCCAAATCCCAGCAGACAAGGGCTGAACTTTCAGGCAGGAGGGCAGAGCATCGGGCTGGTACTGAGGCACCCGCTGCCATCTTCTTCTCTCTTGTAGTGCGGAGGAGGTTCGCACCTTCTTCCAGAGGAACAAGGAGCAGTACCTGGCTCTGATCTTTGAGAAGAGCAATTCCTTCGTGGGCAGAGAGGTGAGTACAGCTGCGTTTATCCCCCATTTCTCTTGAATCCTGTATCCCCAGTGCCCAATAACTCCTGGGTGCCTTTGGCAGTGGAGTCCTCTCCCAGCAGCCCCCCTGGTGAGCGTGCATGCTGCTTTGCAGGTGCAAAGTGTTACACAGCGTGCTAAATAGCCCTGCTGCATCCCCGGTGGGGCTGGCAGTCCCCCTGCCCTCCCTTCTGACCCTGGGGCTACTGGGCTTGCAGGTGGTGCTGGACATGCTGCAGTACGAGAACGTGGCAGTGAGGAGGGTGCTGAGCAGCGAGGAGGAGCTCGTGGAGAAGTTCGGTGTCACCACCTTCCCCTCCGGCTACCTGCTCCTCCGCAATGGCTCCTTCTCCCGCCTGCCAGTGTGAGTGGGGGAGATGGCAGGGTGGCTCTGGGGACCCCGGCAGGGTGCCAGCTTTGTGCCCCATCTTTGCGCTTTCCTTTGTAATTGTGAGAGACAGTGACTGGGTTGGTCAGGCTGGCAGGGGGCAAGGGGCTGCTGGTGGGCACGGAACAGGGCTGCCAGCCCTACCTGGAGCTGGGAAAATGGCTTGTGACCAAGCCATCCCTTGGCCACATCGGCCTGGAGGTGGCACGGCACAGCTGCCTGGGGCTCAGCTCTGCTCTGGGCTGCGTACCAGGACACCCACTGCCAGGGCAGGGGGAGAGTACGGACCACCCTGCGTTCATTCCCCAGGTCCAAGTTGCCGGTCCAGC
The DNA here is from genome assembly GCF_023634085.1 of Falco cherrug. Taxonomy (NCBI): domain Eukaryota; kingdom Metazoa; phylum Chordata; class Aves; order Falconiformes; family Falconidae; genus Falco; species Falco cherrug. The sequence goes on from NC_073708.1 coordinate 6,958,125, forward strand.
TAAGCCTTTGGTCTCCTTTGCTTCCTACTTGGGGCCAGGGGCTGTTTGGGAGGGAAGAGGGTCTAGTTCATGGCTTCTCCTTCCTTGCAGGCACACGGAGGCACGCTCCTTCTACACCTATTACCTGCGCGCGCTCTCGGGCGTCACCCGTGGCTCCTACAAGCTGAACACAACCGTCAGCGCTTCCAACGAGACCACCCCATCCCAGCCAAAGCATGCTGACCGGTCAGCCCCTCCCCACCTTCATCATTTTGGGGCTGTGGGAGGAGGCTGAGGCTTGTGAGAGGAGGAGGTGGCCTGGCCATGGGTGGGCAACGGGCTAGGATGGTGTCTTTCCCCTGGGAAAACCCCCAAATTGTGGCTGGGTGCCTGCGGGTGTGGATTACCGGGCTGATGGACTATGGTGTTGTGCTGCCCTCCCCAGCTCCAAGTTGTACATGGCTGACTTGGAGTCCACACTGCACTACTCGCTGCGGGTGGAGGCTGCCCGCCCTGCCACGCTGTCAGGAGCCCAGCTGGCTGCCTTCAAGTGCTACGTGGCCACACTGGTGAAGGTGAGGAGCTTTTGGTGTCAGGAGAGGAACTGCCTGTGCCTCCACGTAGCTATTTATAAGGTGAAATGCAAAGGCAGGGTGCGGGCCACCACATCCCAGCAATCCCAGGTAGTGAAGCGTGGCGGTCTTGGACATGAACCCCATGTCCTGGTGCTCAGCGTGTCCCACGGCTTCTGTGGGGCTGTCCCCATCCCCTTGGATCTCCAAAGTCAGCCCAGAGTCGCAATGGGAGCCATGAGCAGGTGCTGGAGAGTTTCAGGCAAGATGTGGAGTGCAGGTATTGGTGGGCAGAGCAGGATCGGTGCTTGCAGGTGTTGAGGTAGTAGGTCTTTTCAGAAGAGATGCTGTCACCCGCTGTCAGAGATGATGATCTGCCTGACTTGCATGCTCAGCTCGGGGAGCTGATCACCGTGGGCTCCTTTGATAGTCCAGGAAAAGGACTCCCACTCTGAGTCAGGCTCTGGAAGAGCCTAACTTAAGGTCTCCTTTTGCCTTCTCTGTTGGGCTTGGTGAAACTGAGGTGTGTAGGAGCTTTAAGCCAGCAGGAGCAGGGCAGTTTAATTTTGTGGTGTGCTGGAGTGCTGTGTTTGGCTGAGGTTTCCACCACTGGAGTTGCAGGAGCCCTGTCCCCATCCCTGTTGCAGCCCAGGCTCCTTGGCAGACCTTTGCCTGGCCATGCCTGCCGCCTTTGCTCCCTCCTTTGCTACCCAGGGTCTCACACTCAGTTTGGACAAGCCCTCGCTGATATGTGAGACACCCCCTGCACCCACCCCTGCCTGCTCTCCCCTTCAGAGTGCTCCAAAGGTGAGCCTCTGGTGCAACGAATCTGAAGTCCTCAGCTCAAGAGCTTCATGTGGCTCTTCCTCCCCTTGTCCCCAGCAGCAGTGGTTTTAGTTGATCAGCTTTTAATTCTTCCTGCAAACCTTCCCCTCGCTGGCCGAGAGCGATCCGTGGCACCGGAGCCAGCAAGGAGGCAAAGCTGCATCCCTACCGTGGGCAGGAGGCCCCAGAGCCGTGGGTGGTGGGTGCTGGGTGGGTGCCGGTGCATCCCTGAGGGTGCCGGTGCATCCCTGAGGATGCCGAGCTGGCGTTGCCGTTGCCGCACTCATCCACGGGACGGAGCAGCATCCCCAGGATTGCTGCCAGCCCAGCAGGGCTCAGGCTGGGGGAGCTCAGCCAGCGGGTCCCAGCCTTAACTGTTCCATTCCCAAGAGGTATTTAAGGCAAGGAGGGAGGAAAAATCCTAAGGCGGAAAGAACTGGTGCCTGGAAAGCAGGGAATCGCAGGGCAAAGCCTCCTGCTGAAGGAGCCCCGGGGGGACTGTGTTTTCCAGCAGAAATACCGAGTCACAGGTGAATTTCCCTGTGAAACGGGGACTTTCGGTGTGATTCCCCACGGGCCTGGGGAGACTCAGCTCAGACTTGGCAAAACGCTCCTTTGTTTGCTTGTCCCTCTGTCCATCCGTGGGTCAGTGACACGCACTGGCAGGCTGCCCCCTCTCCCCGGGGTGTCTGCGGTTTTAAAGTGCGGCTGCTAATCGGCTTTGAGCTGACTTATGGTCAGAGTGGCTTTTTGCCTCCCTCAGATGGGGCCGAGGTTCAGAGCCTGAACACGGACACGGGGGTCTCGCTGCTGGAGGGGGGGGACATGCCGCAGCCCCCAGCCCCTCGGGGGGAGGGCACCAAAACCTTGCCAGGACTGCGCTGCCCTCCAGCACACGCTGCCATAGAGGATGCTCGTGCTGCCCAGCGCCTGTCCCAGTGAGGGTGAGCTGGGGGTGCTGGTGGGCTGCTCCCATCGCAAGGTCTGGGTTTTCTCACCCCTCTCCTCCCCTGCAGTACTTCCCCGGGCGCCCCTGCGTGCAGACCTACCTGCAGTCCCTGGATGGATGGCTGAGGAACTGGACGGAGCCCGAGCTGCCCCGCAGCGCCTTGAAGGAGGCCATGAAGAATAACAGAGATGTAAGATGCCCACGGGGACCCTGGCCCCCACTTTCCTCACCCCTGCCCTTGCCCCCCAACCTGCATTATCTGCCAGCTCCATCACGCTGTGTCCATCTGTCCACCAGGCCTCCCACCCCGCTGTGCTCCCCACTAACGTGACCTGGGTGGGCTGCCAGGGCAGCGAACCCCACTTCCGTGGCTACCCCTGTGGGCTCTGGACCATCTTCCACCTGCTGACCATCCAGGCTGCCCAGAGCGGCCCTGACAAAGGTATTGGCATCCCTGAGGGGATGAGGGGCTCGGGGAGGGGGTGTCCAGGTGGCTGTGGCACGGGCAGGGATGCTGCGTGCGGGCAAAGGTTTGTTTCCCCTCTTCTTCCTTGTGCCACCAGGCAGGTTTGCAGGGGGGACACGAGCCGTGGAGTTGGGGTACAGGGTTGCCACCTCAGCCATGGGACCGTGGTGGTGGCACTGCGGGGTCCTGACTTGCTCTCCCGTGTCCCCCGTCCCCCCCACCCCACCCCGTCCTCTGCCTCTCCCCAGAGCTACCACTGGAGGTGCTGGGCACCTTGCGCTGCTACGTCCAGCACTTCTTCGGCTGCCAGGAGTGTGCCCAGCACTTTGAGGCCATGGCGGCCGAGTCCATGGACCAGGTGGCTGGCCGGGAGGAGGCTGCCCTCTGGCTCTGGTCCCACCACAACAAGGTCAACGCTCGCCTGGCGGGTAAGGGGGGCCACAAGGAGGGGAGCCACAAGGAGGGGAGCCGGGGTGGCTTCCCAAGGGAAAAGGGGAGGGGAGGTAGAGGAGCATCCCTCCTTCTGGATGGAGGTGGCAAATAGCTGCATTAGGGTGCAGCACTGAGGACATCCTGTTGTCATCGTGCCCCATCACAGGGGACAGCAGCTAGTCATGCAGCTTCAGACTGCCCTGGAGATGTGGTTGGGTCTTACACGTTCCCCAGGAGGAGCTTCCCAAAGCCGCCACGTGCCCTCGGAGGATCCCTCCTCCCGAGACTGCTTCTCCAAATGTCCCCATCACCCTCCCCAGCTGCTGGATGCTCTGGGGTGTTTATAGCGGTACAGGGGGAGGGCTGCATTGCCTGTCCCCTCTAACCCAGTCACCGGCTCGGGTCCCTGCAGGAGGTGATACAGAGGACCCCAAGTTCCCCAAGCTGCAGTGGCCTCCACCGGACATGTGTCCCCAGTGCCACAAGGAGGAGCGGGGGGTGCACGCCTGGGATGAGCCAGCCGTGCTCACCTTCCTCAAGGCGCACTTCTCCCCTGCCAACATCTACCTGGACTATACTGAGGCCGACCCCATCCCCGTGGCTGGGGAGAGGATCAGCACCAGGCTGAGCACCGAGGGCCCTCGAGAGGAGAGGGAGGAGGAGGAGGAAAAGGAGACGGAAGGTGAGACGAGAGCTCCGGGGCGACTGGGCTCCCCTGAGCCGCGGCGCCCCAGCATTGTGCGGCTGAACCCCAAGCTGCGGGAGGTGGGAGAGGACATCGTGGACCTGGACTCCTTCAGCGAGCAGCACTTCAAGAGCCAGGCGCTGCGAGCGGCGGCCGGCCGACGCCGGCGGCTCAGCAAGCGGGACACCATCGCCCTGCCCCAGGATGCCGGGGCGGGTCGGGAGCACCGGCGGGCTACTGGTGTCCTGGTCCGGGAGGAGGAGGAGGCTGGGGAGGGTGTGCGGAGGAGCCCCTGGCTGCGGGTGCTCGGCTTGGGCTTTTCCCGCCTGGACATCAGCCTCTGTGTCGCTCTCTACTTCCTCTCCTCCATGTGCCTGCTGGGCATGTACACCTTCTTCCGACTCCGCACCCGCTCCCGCAAAGGCCGCCCCGGCTTCCCCATGGCCTGAGAGCGGTTGTAGGGGGCCAGGGGCTGCCCCCAGGGTGGGTGGGCTGCTGAGCCAGAGACACCCCCAGGACAGCATCGTGTCCCCCGGCGGGAAGCGGTTTGGTGCGTCCCCCTGGGAGCTGCCCCACTCACAGCAGTCACCTCACCCAGGGTGGGGGGCTCTTCTGGGGGGGAGAAGGAGGTGTCAGAGCTCCCCCCCCCTCAGGGCATGGTGCCGTGGTTTCGGGTGTGCGGGAGCTGGGACGTCGACAGCAGTTTGGGTCTCAGCACCCAGCTGCCTTCAGGAGCTCCCCAGTGCTGGGCTGGTTTCAAAGAGGGAAGCCCAGTCCCGTGCTGGGAGCAGCCCTTTGGGGTCAAACCACTAGTGAGGCCAGGAGGATGGGGGTGTAGCTCCCCAAAAAGCGGGTGCGCCCTGGCAGGCATGGGTTCAGCTGCATTTTATGTGTATGCCGCCTGTTTTGAGATGTGGACCGGGCCCCCCCCCCCCCCCATGCTTCCTCACCCCTCCCCATGCTGTTGCTCACTCTCTGCTTGTCTTAGTGGAATAAATTATTTTTGCCAACGCCAGCCCCGCTGTGTTGGCTGGTCTCTGCTGTGCCGGCACACCAGGGCAGCACCTCCTCTCCCTGCTGTCCCCCCACCCCTGGCTGATCCCACTTGGGCCTCCCCCATCACCCCAGGAAGAGCACTGGCTTAATTTAAATCCTTGAAATAATTTCAGTAGTTGTTATTGTACATTTTATCCTGCTTTTTGCTCCTGGATGCATCTGCCCCCCTAGACAGCCGGCATGTCCTCACGGTTGAGGTGGCCCATGGTTTGTCCTGGGGCACAGGGTGATGGGGAGGGAGACTGGGGGGCCCAGGAAGCAGCTGGAAAATAGTTGACACGAGCCACGGAGCTGCAGTTCGGTGCTGGTCCAGAGCAGGGATTCACACGCGAGCATCCCCGCATCCCCCTGGGGACGGAGACCTCTGCGGGTGTGGGCCCCCTGTGCCTGTCCCCGATTCTCTCTGCCCTTTTATCCTTGTTAGGAATCATTAAGGAAAATGGTTGTTTTCCAGAGCCGGGGCCGGGGCCATCTGCTCTCCCGGCGCTGCCTAAATCCCCCTGTAACAAATTCATCGGGATTATGCTGCCCTCCCCTAATCCCGGCCCTTCCCCCAGCGTGGGGGATTTAAAAGGATTAGAGCCCGGCCGATAATAAACTTTATTAAGGGGGAGGGGGGGTGTCAATCCGATTTGGAGCCTTTTTCTTGATATCTTCACTTTGCCCAGGTGGGAGGCGAGGGCTGGCGGGATGGGGCAGGAGGGCGGCCGGCCCCCCTGCAGCCCCAGCACCAGGAGCTCTGGTTCCTCCAGCCCTTCCTCCCTTGCCTGCCTTGGAAATAAATTTTCTTGCTCCGTCATTCCTCCTCCTGCGGTGTCTGTGCGTGGTCACGCCTCCACAGGACGAAGGGCTGGTACCCCTGCCCTGCCACCTCTGGCCCACTTGGCCTTGGACATGTCACTTAACCGGGTCCTTGGTGGCCTCATCCCAGCGTGGTGGGGGGCTGCCTCCCCCCAGCTGCGTGCCGCTCCTGCCCGCCGCTGGGTGATGGATGGGGAAGGTCTCACTGCTGCAGCCCTGCTGCCTCCTCCTTGATTTCCCTGGGGGGTTTATCCCCAACATCAATAACCCCCCTTGCACCCCCTCCCCACCAGCTGCTCCCCTGCGTGGCACCCAGGGCTGGCGATGGGGGGCTGCCCGCGGTTACCCCTGGCCCCAGAACATCTCGGTGGGGCTGTTGAAGCCCAGGTTGGGGGGTGTATTAGTGGGGTGCATTGCGGGGGATGCAGCAGGAGGGGGGGATTAGTGCTGGGGGGTGGGAGCTGCCGGAAGGGGGTTAGCAGGCAGCAGCGGGCAGGGCTGCCCAGATTAGCATCCCCGACGGGCCCGCAGTCTAAAGCTGCAGTGCACGCAGGAAAAAAGAGAGTACAGTAAATAGACTTTCCGTAATCCTGTTTGGTGCCGTCCCAATCCCCCCAGCCCTGGCTCTCCTGGGCTGTGGCACTGGGGTATCCCCCCCGCCGGCACCTGGGGAACCCCAATGCGGGGCACAAGTGACCACGGCAGGCAGCAGTGCGGGCAGGGGGCTGCTGCAGGGCTCGGTGCTGCCCGGGGGGGTGTCCCCCACACCGCCCCCCCCTGGGATGGTGACTTGGGGGCAGGCCCCCCACCCAAGCCCTGCCACAGGGAGGGCATCCACGGCCACGCTCATGGGTGGGACAGGCTCTTCTGGGTGGGGGAGAGCCCACTCCAAGCCCCCCGAGGTGCCGTTCCCAATGGGGGTTACCCCTTCCCAGGGTGTCCCCGGGGCTAATTACCCAAATGGCCACAGGCTGGCGCGAGCTGGCCGCTATTCCCTAATACAATTTATCCTCAAGTGCAATTTAATTTTCCGCAAGGCCGGCGGCCGGCCCCCGCACACCCAGCCACCTTCCCACCCCTCCCGCCGTGCCCCTCTTCCCTTTCCCACCTCAGCGCAGGCGAGAGCCTTTCGCCACGGCATCCCCCCTCCACCAGCGCTCGGGCCATAAAATCACGGGGGTCTGCTTAACGTCGATTAATTTTCCATTACAATTAGCAATGCCCTGTTTGACAGTGCCTGCGAGGGGAGAGGATTTCTCTGGCCGCTGGTGAGTACCCGGGTCTTGCTGGCTTCTCGCTCCAGGCCATAGGGGTGTATGTGGATAGGCTCATGACTAATTATTGGGGTAATTAAGAAGTGGGGGGCGGGGGGGGGGGGGGTGTGCTACTGGCATGCTGTGCACACAGGGGCTCAGCATGCTGCAGCTGGTGCTGCCCAGAGGTGAAGTGGCCCCCACTGAAGGGTGGTTGTGGCAGCTTTGGCCCCATAGGGATGTCCCCACCTGGGGCTGGGGGAGCTGGTTTTGTCACACGAGGGGACTCTGGGAGCTGGGCTGAGACCTGGCAAACTCACTGCACAGGTGGCACAGAGCCTTGCTGTCGGCTGAGCTCCCCCAGCACCTCCAAGCCCACTCGGGCTTTACTGATGGGGGACACGGCTGTGCTCACATGCCCCCAAGCATGGGCCAGACATGGGGTCTCCCTACAGCCCCCCTACCCCAATTCTGCCTTGGAACACCCCTTTGTCACCTGAGAACAAGGCACTGATGGCTCCTTCGGTGACACGCTGCCCAAACCAGCCCCAAACCCTGCGTGTCTGGGGATGGGGCACACAAGGGGGGCTGGGTCTGCAGCTCAGCAGAGGCTCTGGGGTTTGCCTGCTTTTTAATTGTTTAATTAATACCGGCAAGGAAGGTGTGGGAACACCATTCCTGCTCACCTGCGGGTTTTGTGACACGCTGCTCGTGTTCATCCAGCTGCAGGGCTGGAGGGGGTTCAGGCAATGCCAAGGAGGGAGCAGGGGCATCTGTGTGGGGCCGGAGCCCCCCTCAAACTGCCCCAGAAATACAACCTGATGAAAATCATGACATTCACCCTTCTGCAGGCTGGTCACCACAGACTCTCAGCTCTGTTTTAGCTTTGGGAGGAGGAGAAAGCCTGGAGGATGGCAATTCCCACCCATCACATATAGCTCCCCCCCCACCCCCCCCCCCCCTCAGGCACCAGCAGGACCCGACAGCACCTTGGGTGGCACAAAGGGGGTTTGCTGGCCAGCAGCTCATGCCCACCTCCACCACGCTCTCGCCCTGACATGCCAGGATAATGGGAGGAAAGCAAATCCAAAAGAGACAAAAAAACCCCAAAAAGTAACCTAAAAACCCCAAAGAGACCAAAAAAACACCAACACGAGGAACAGATGGACGCTAGGAAGGGGGGGGGGGGGCGACAAAGCAATACTACAAGGGGAGAAAAGGATGAAAGCTCTACTGGGAAGATGTGGTGAGCTGAGAGCGAGCAGGGAGGAAGGTGTCGGTGGATTGGGTTTTTTCATGGACACTGGTGGTGGCAGCCCCCGGCCGCATGATGCTCCCCCGAGGTGAAGGCTCGGTGCTGCGCGGCTCCCTTTGCCCGCTCACGGCTGCCACGAGAAGGAGCAGGGCAGAGGGGGCTGGATCAATCTGGCAAAGCAGAAAAATGAATGAAAATTGAATTCCCTGAGGAGAAGGGGGTGGGGGGAGCTGTTATCCCGGCTGAGAGATAAATCAGAGCGAGCCGGAGAGTGGGGGACGGAGACGACTTCCAGCAGCGGTGGAATAATTAGGGAAATAGGTTGGGAAAAACAAAGCGGTGGGACAGGGAGGCCACGGGGCAGCGTCCGTCTGTCTGCCTGTCCACATGTCCGGCTAAACTTCTCCCGTAAATCTGCCTTAGGGACCTGCCTTGCTGTGTGCTGGGAGCCACGCTCCTGCAGTGCCGGCTGGCTGGGGACAGTGCGGGGGGGGGGGGGGACAGCAGCCTCTGCCCCAGGGGGCTGCAGAGCGCAGGTGGCCAGGGGCGGTGGGGCCCAGGAGGTGCTTAATGCACTTAAGAGCCAGCACTTAATTTAGGGGAGAAGGGGAAGGGATGGGATGGGGTGGGATGGGTGGAAGGGGATGGTATTCACCTCCTCCATGGTGGGAAGCTGATTTAGGGGCTCCGTGGACTGTGGGGATGGTGGGCGGGGGCTCACTCCTGCAATGAGCGCACCCTGGTCTCTGCCCAGTGGTGTGAGACAAGCTGGCCAGGGTTTTGCTCGTAAAATGAAGCTTTGGGGTTAAAAACCAGCATCTCGTTGAAAAACTATTTTTTTTCCTAAGGAACCATCGGGCTTAATACATTTCTTAAGTTTTATTTTATTTTTAAACAACACTTTTTTTCCAATTGCTGGCATGTTCATCCCCCCCCCCCCCCCCCATTTCCTGAGGTGCCAGTTCATTTTTTTTCGGGTGGAAAAGCCTCTCCCTAGTTTGCATTTCAGCTTAGAAACAAAGGTACTGAAAGGGCACACGTGAGCAGAAGGTGGCTGGGCAAGCATCCTCCCCTCCCCGCGCTGCCATGTGCACCCCCTCGGAGGTGTCACCCTGCTGGGGCAGGCTCAGTGCTCTAAGCACCCCTTAGCCAGGCGGAGTGGGATGTCACAGTGCATCGGGGCCTTTCGGCACTGTTGTCCCCAGGCCGGTGATGCGGCAAGCGTCAGGAAGGGCGACGCTCAAGGCACCTGCTCTGGCTGACCTCAGCTGCATTTCAGCGAGCTTCTCTGCTTGGCCCTTTGCTGCTGGGCACTGCCAGGTACTGCCACCTCTCGACACATCGGTCTCACCCTGGTGCCACAAGCTGGGCTGCTCCAGGGTTTTCCCTCGGCAAAGCCCGACAGGGATCCTTCTGGAAGCCGTAGTCACACCAAGCTCTTTGCCCCGGGACTTTGGCATTGCCGCCCTCGTGCCACAGCAGCAAGCAGGGCTGTGGGGCTCAGTGTGCTGTGGCACTGCGGAGCTGGGTCAGCTCCCTCTGTGCCCAGAGGTGTCCCGGGGGACCTGCTGTTGGGATGGGCCCTGGGGCATGGGTGCGTGACAGTACCCTGTCGAAGCACAGCTTGTTGCTGTTGTGCCTGGCACCGGGGCTGCCCACGGGGGTTTACCAGCTGCCGGGAAATAAGTCACGTTGGCGTGGCGGTGAGGGGATGGTGACGCCGATGTCCGCCGGGGAGGGTGCCTGCCGGGCTGAGCCCCATCCCCGCGGCAGGTGGGACAGGGCTGGGGCGGTGTGCAGGAGCGGGAGAAGGTCCCTGAGTCCCGCTAGCGGGGACGGGGGCTTTGGCTCTTGGTTCTCTACCACCAATGGTACCGTCGAACAGAGCTTCCTGGCATCGGACAGCGCTCCCGGTCACGACAGCACTCTGTCGCGACAGCGCCAACCGCTCGAAGCCGAGCTCGGCCGCGGTGCGCTGGCGGCCGCAGGGCGCCCCTAACTCCCACCCCTTCCCGCAGGCCCCGCCCCCGCCCCACAGTCCCCGCCCCTTCGTCGGAAGACCCCGCCCCCTCCAGCCTGGGGCGGGCGGCGATTGGCCTCGAGTGGCCCGGCCCGCCCCCGCCCCCCTGCGGGCGGTGACGTCAGGCGCGCTCCCCGCAGGGTGAATGAATGGGAGGCGGGCGGCGCTGGCGGGCACAGCTGCGGCGCCGCGCCCGGGCCGGCACCGGCACCGGCACCGGCACCGCCCGCGGGACACGGCGCTGCCTCCCGCCGCGGGGCTCCGCCGGCCCGGGCCGCATCTCTCCCTCCCCTCTTCTCTCCCGTCCGCCGCCCCCGGGCCAATAAAATGATGCAAAGCTCCGCGCTCGCTGCCGAAGGGGCTGTCAAGGGGCTTCCCGAGATCCTCGGTGTGCCGGTGCAACGTAAGGACGCTTTTCTCTTCTCCCTCCTTCGCTCCCTGCCGCAAAGGCGGCCCCAGGCCGGCGGGGCAAGGCGGGCAGGAGCCGGCGGGGCAGCGCCCTGCGGGCTGGGCAGGTGCTTCCCGCTCCCGCCCCGGGGTGTTTTTTTCCTCCCCTTTGCTCCCCGCCCCCCCCCCCCGCCGTGTAGCAGTGTTAATTGATTAATTGTTAATAGACGTAAAAATTCGGAGCGTGCGGAAGGCAGAGCGGTGCCCCGTGGGCGGGCGGGCAGCGGCCGGAGCCGTGCGGAGCCGTGCGGGCCCGGCTCCGACGGGGAGGGCGGCCGCCGGCTGCGTGTGTGCAAATGCATGTGCAAGTGTACATGCGTGTGTGTGTGCCGGTGTGGGGCCCCGGCACCCGCCCGCCCCCGCGCACCCCCGGCCCGCAGCGCACGACTCCCCGCTTATATCGTTTATCGCGACAGGCAGCGCCTCACGAGCGGTGGAAAGGGACCCGCGGGTGTGCGGGCGCCTTAGTGGGACGGCGAGCCCGGCCCGGCTCGGCTCCGCGCGGCCCGTGGAGCGATGCCGCCGTGTCTGCGTCTAGCCAAAACCCACCTATATAATCTATACGTGCGCATATATGCCCTGTAGCTACAGGTAGCGTGTTCGTGTGAAGGCACATGCTCGCGGGCGCTGCGGGGGGGTGTATAAGCGTGTCTGGGAGGTGTATGTACCCACTTACGCGGGGGGTGTGTGTGTATGGATCCCACGGGTGTATGGACCCTCGCGTGTTTCTGCGGGACGCACGCGCCGGCAGCCGGCTGTCAGCCATAGGGGCCGGTGGCTTCCTCCTTTCTATAGGGCCGAGCCCTGGGCGGGGGGAGCCCGTGGGCACCCCCACCCCTATAGACGCGTGGAGCCGGTGCGGGGGCGGCCGGGCCCCGGGGCGCTCCCGGCCCGGCCCTGGGGCTGCTCGGGTGGGCGGCGGCGGCGCGGGATGCGCGGGTGTTGTTGTTATTATTTATTATTATTATTTATTTTTATTATTTATTGTTATTATTCTTTCTCCCCGTTTGCAAACGGCTCCCGAGAACCGGGGTGTCCCCGAGGGGCCGGAGCGGGGGCAGCCAGGGGATGCTCTGCCCCCCCCCCGCCCCAGGCACCGGCAAAGTTGAGGAGAAGGGGTCCCGGCGGCACGGGGGGGCCAGCCGGGCCCGAGCCAATTGGGGGCGGACAGCTGTGCCGGGGGGTCCGGCCGCATTTCGGGGGACACACAGGGGTCGGGCAGGGGCGTGCGCGTCCCGACCACCTGCCCGCTGCGGTCCGGGCTGCGCCCCGCCGCTTGCCGCTGCCCCCCAGAGCCTCCCCCGCCGTTTCGTGCCCCGCACCGGCCCCCGCCCCCCCCCCCGGCGGCTGTAATTCGTTTTCCGTGGGTATTTCCACGGGGGGTGAAGCCGGTGCCCCGGCCCGCTGCTGCCCGGGGGAGCGGCCGGTCCTGCCTCGCCGCGGGGGGGTCGCCCCCGTTATCCCCCGTTGCCAGGCCGCGGGGGGGGGTGGTGCGGGCAGCCACGTTTAACCGGATTTCACCGCAGCAGAGGGGAAGAGACCTCCCCGTCAGGAGCACGGAGCCGGTGCGGGGACAGCCCGGGTCTGTCCCACGGCCGGGTCCCCACCGTCCCCCTGCCACCGGATAACGGCCCCGATTCCCAGCCGCAGGGTGCCCCGCAGCCCCACTGATTTAAGGAGAAAACAGGTGCCTCGACCACCCTGGAGCAGCAATCGCCCCAGCAAAGCCCCCTGCTTTGGCCCCCGCGGGTGCCACCAAGCCCCCCTGCCCGTGACATTGCCGTTTCTGCACCCCATATCCGTAATTACCAGGAAACAATCCAACCAGATCCGATTCTTATTATTTATTTAAGCTTCAAAATTAATGGCAGGACCAAAACATGTCGGGGAGGGGGCTGCTGGAAAAGTTTCCAGGGCTCCGCAGCCGCCGGGCAGCTCCAGCGCCCGCGGCCGGCTCCCGGCTCCGCGTTACGCGCCTGAGGCCTCATCCTGCACCCTTACACGTGTGTTCGGCCCCTGGCCCGGGCAGGGAACACCTTCCCCAGGGAATGCAGCCCCGCTGCCTGCGCCGGGGTTACCCCCCCACCCCCACCCCCAGCAGCACCTCGGTATTTCATCGTGTGCGCCATGAAAATACGTGACATTTTCATATCTAATCGCTATTAAATCGCTGGTTTTCCTCGCTATTTAACCACTGCCCAGCTTCATTATTTTGTTTATTTATTAGCAGCGACTGTTTCTTACAGCATCCTCCTCAGCAAGGTTTTGGGGAGCCGAGCCTCCCCCTCCCCCCCCCCGCCTCCCAGGGCAAACCTCGCTACTGCTCAGCCTTGCAGGCGGAATTGTTAAAAATATAATTCCCAGTATTATTTATGAATATTGTTTTGCAAATCTCACCGAAGCAAAAACTTCTGCCAAAGCCTGTGGGAATCGTGCCCGGGTGCCGCCAGCCTCTGGCCAACGGGCTGGGGGGGGAGTTGATTAATCGCCGCTGGGAAAGTCGTTTGCGCGCTGCAGAGAAATGAATCGGAGGGTTTTTTTGCATGTAAAGGAATGAGGTTTCCTCCCCCCAAGAAAGTCTTTTTGGGGAGTCCCCGACCTGGTGCTTTCCGTGGATGTTTGGTGCAGGCTCCGGGACCGCCGGACCGGGACCGCCTTTGTGCTCCGGTTTCCCACCGGCATTTGCCGCGGTACCGATTCTGCAGCACCTTCGTTTCCGCGGGTGACGATCCCTTCCCCTTAAAAGAAAAGGAAAAATAAAACACACTCCAACGCACCCCAAACCCCAGAGAAGGGGCAGCTCGCCAGCCGGTGCCCGGGGTGGTGCGGAGCCGGCGCTGCGCATCCTCCCCGGCCGCTGCCCCGGCACCGCCTCCCCCCTCGGCTTCCGAGGTTTTTGGGATTTCAGAGGGATTTCTGAGGCCACCCGCCAGTTTGTTTCGTTTCCATCGTTATTTCTTTCTTTTTTCGTCGGGGAGGGATAGGGATGGAAGGCTGGACCCGTCGCTAATATATCATGGCACCGGCGGCCGCGCTGCAGGCGGGGGTCGGATCCCGGCGCACCGTGTCGGGCCATCGCTCGGCTGCCCCGGAGCGTGGGGGGCTGCTTGAAGCTGTAGGGGGATTGCAGATCTGGCAACGGCTTTGAATGGGATACGGCCAAATCCTGCCCGGGCAGCCGCCGGCGGGATGCAGGGATGCACACTGGCTGCGCGTCCTCCTCCCCGGCACATCGCCCTGGGGGGGACACGACACCCCCAGCCTCACCCGCCCGCCGCCCCGGCAGCGGTTTGCACTAGGGCTGGCTGCTGCATCCCTGGGGTGGTCCCCATGTCCCCGGGGTGGAGAGGAGGGGGCCGTGGGGCTGTCCCCTATGTAGGTCTGCCTGTCGGAGCATCTATCAAAGCGCCCTGCACGCAGAGCCAGCCCTGAGCTGCTGTTGGGCAAAGGCACCAACGCAACATATAACGCCATTAACATTATTCCTATTATAGCAAATAATTTAGTTAAAACAAGTAAAATAAATGGAAGGCTTTCGGCAGGCAGGGAGGCAGCGCTGCGCTGGCCCCGGCGCAGCCGCCTCCGTTGCAAAGCACAAAGCAGAGCGCAGGGGCTGTATTTTAGATATTTTTTTTCTACATGCACTGAGCAAACCAGTGGGTTGGCTGGGACACCTCCTGGTACCCCAGCAGCTCCCCCTATTATTATTATTATTATTATTATTATTATTATTATTGTTATTATTATTGTCAATGCACAGGGGAAAGCAGCCAAACGGGTGCGAGTTCTGCCCATCGCTGCGTGCACACACAAACCTGTGTGCATTTGGTTGGTGCCGTACATCTAGGGACAGATCGAATGCAAAAAATATGTCTCGTTAAAAAAACCCCACACACATTTTTCTCTGGAAACGTGGGGGAAAATATTGTATTATCTGCTGCAGTTGTTTGCTTGCCGAAATTAAGCTTTTGGGAAGGAAAAAGCTGTTTGTTAGCTTGTGGGTGTGTGTATATACGCACATATACACGCGAGTATGTGTATGTAGATGTATATGCATCCACACGTTTCTATAAATAACCATTTATATATAAAACATGTTTCACAAGCGTGCATACGTGTTTATGAAATAAATAAGAAATATTTACTCTGCAATGCCACCGAATGTACCTTCTCCCGGGGCTGATGCTCTGCTGCGTGCCATCCTCTGTGCCAGCGGCTTCCACATCGCTCCGAAACAGGTTTAACAAATGAAATACGGAAAATGTGGCTGCTGCCCACCTGCAGCCCTGGTGCCGCTCCTAGCAGCATGCTGGGGGCGAAGCAGCCAGGTATTTTCAGAGCAAGAAGGAGAAGAGGGACCTATGGAAGCTGTAGATAATTTTTTTTAATTTTTTATTTTTAAATTTATTCTACTGTTGTTAATGCGACACAGGCTTAAATGCCAGCAATAAATATGGGCTGAAGGGCACTGGGATTGTAACTATCTAACCTTGTGAATGATAAAATAAGCTGCCTTCACTGGAGATACGTGTCAGTACCCCAAAGTATTTATAAATAATGTTATTCGAGGCTGTAACAATTTTCTCCCGTGCTGTTTCCCTCCTTTCCCCCCCTCTTTCTTTCCTCTTTCCCCCCCTTGTCTTTCTTCTTCCCCTCCTTTCTTCTCTCCCTCCTTTCTTTCCTTTTTCCCCACCTTTCTTGCCTCTTTTTTTCCCTTCTTTCTTGCCTCTCCCCCCCTTTTCTTGCCTCTTTTTCTCCTCCTTTCTTTCCTCTTTTCCCTCCTTTCTTGCCTCTCTTTTACCCTCCTTTCTTTTCTCTTTTCCTCCCCTTCTTTCCTCTTCTCCTTTTTTCCTATTTTTCCCTCCTTTCTTGCCTCTTTTTTCCCTTCTTTCTTGCCTCTTCCCCCTCTCTTTTCTTGCCTCTTTTTTCCCTTCCTTTCTTTCCTCTTTTCCCTCCTTTCTTGCCTCTCTTTTCCCCTTCTTTCTTTTCTCTTTTCCTCCCCTTCTTTCCTCTTCTTCCCCTTCTTTCCTCTTCCTCTTTCCTATTTTTTCCCCTGCTTGCCTCTTTCCCCCCTTCTTCCCTTTTCCCCCCTTTCTTGCTTCTTTCCCCCCTCCTTTCATTCCCCTTTTTTCTCCTGCTTTCTTTCCTCTTTTCCCTTTCTTTCCTCTTCCTGCTCTTTCCTCCCCCTTCTTTCCTCTCCCCTTTTTTCTTTCCCCTTCTCCCTTCTTTCCTCTCCCCCCCACCCCTTCTTTCCTTTTTTTCCCTTTCCCCTTCTCCTCCCTTGATTAATTTCCTTCCTTTTCCCTCTCCCCCCGCTTTCCCCCTTTCCCAGTCTCCTTCCCTGTGCCCCGGGTGCAGTGCCCCGCTGCCGAGCCCCCTGCCCACGCCGTGCCCGGCCAGGGGGCTATCCCCCCCCGTCCCCTCCCCTGGCCGCCGGCGCTGGGAGCCCCTGGGCGCGGGGATCAGCTTCCCGCGGGTCAGTAAGGAGCCACCCTGCTCGGCCACTTCGGCTGGGGACAGCAGAGTCCCCCGAGCCTCCCCAGCACTTGTAGCAGCCATAAAAAAAAATATCCCGCCTCCCCCTCGCCACCCCCCCCACCCCCCCCCACCCCCCGGTATTTACTGTCAGCCGCTCTCTGGCAGGAGGGAGGCAGCCCTTATACATAAACATCTCTCCTGCTCTTAGGCTCTAGCTCCGGGCACGGTGGGGGGGTTCCCCCCCAAAATCAATCTGCTTTCATGCATGCGTGTCAGCATTCTGTGCCTGGCTTTTACCGGGCAATCTTCTCCTGCAGACTTTTACAGCACCTCCTGTTTATTCTCAACTACGGGCAGGTAGAGAGGGAGATAAATATCCAGCTCTCCAGATCTATAGAAGCTGTCCATCTATAGGCAGAGCCTGGGTGGCTGGGTATATACACCTTGCCTTAGGAAAAGCCTTCCTCCTCCAAGCATCCTCCCACAGTGTGGGTGCTGTAGGGAGCTGGATGGGGCTGGACCTGCTGTCCCCGGTTACTGGTGCTGTGGTCCAGCATGGCCTTGCTTCAGCCCATGTTTTCCAGCCTTTTCCAGCGGCAGGGGTCTGTAACACCCTGGCTGGATGGGAGAAAGCAGGCAGAAACCCTCTACCCCTGTCACAGGAAAACTGGGATCCAAAGGCATGTTGGACCGTGGGGATGCAAAGTCCCCCGGTGCCCTGGCACTGCAGGGCGAGGGGCACTGCAGGCTGCTGGGGGGGGGAGCAGCGTGGCCGGCACGGGTGGCTCGTGGTCCTTGGGGTGCAGTGGGAGCGGAGGGGAAGAGACGTTGGCCTTGCCTCTGCGGGTGGGGTGGAGGTGGCTGGTGGCCTGCACCCCTGGGTCATGGCAGAGACCCCCTGGTTGAACCCCTGGGTCACCACGGCAGCCTGGCCTCGGGGGAAAGGGGTGGCTGCGGGGAGCAACAAGCCGTGTCCCTGGTGGGGGGCTGGGCTGGGGGATGCCAGCCCAGAGGGAGTGAGAGGCAGGCAGGGAAATGGGTGGCAGGGGAGCAAGACAGAGCCTGAAAAATGGGGTGCAGAAGGAAAAAGCACCATGTGTGTGTGTCTCTGCCTGGTGGGGCCGTGGGCTTTGCTATCCCAGAGGATTTTGGCAAAGGTTTGCAAAGGAAGGTGTGCCGGGACACCGGCGAGGTGAGGGGTGGCAGCTCATCACCCTGCAAAGCACCGGCATGTGCCAGCGCAGGGCTTTGCTAGCCATGCCGGCTGGCTGGGAGCACCGAGGGGGCTGACGCTGCTCTTCTCTCCCCCTGCCCAGAGATCCCCCAGTGCGCCGGCTGCAACCAGCACATCCTGGACAAGTTCATCCTCAAGGTCCTGGACAGGCACTGGCACAGCTCCTGCCTCAAGTGTGCCGACTGCCAGATGCAGCTGGCCGACCGCTGCTTCTCCCGGGCCGGCAGCGTCTACTGCAAGGAGGACTTCTTCAAGTGAGTACCACTTGGGGGCACAGCCCCCCGAAAGCAGCATCTCCCACCCACGCAGCAGACAGACACAACCTATTTTGAAGTAGAATTTCCCCAAAATCTAAATTTATAAATTTTTTTGAGGTTTTTCTTGTCGTTCTTATGGAAATAACTGGAATGTTGGTGCTTTATAGCTGCCGCAGGCTGGATGCTGTTTGTTGGGCTTTAACCTTCTGAGAGCCCCACATCTCCCTGATGCCCCTGTCCCTCCCCTGTGCGGGTTTCCAGCCCCGTGGGGTGGCAAGCTGCGGTGGCTCGGCAGTGGCCCCGGCTCTGCTCGGAGCTAGAGGGCAGGAGAAACCCGCACAAGGCAGCGGCAGCGCTGCCTGCTCCTGCCCGCGCCGGGGTTTGCTGATGCTGCTTCTCTCCCTTCATCTTTTTACCTTTTTTTTTTTCTTCTCTTTTCTTTTCTTTTCTTTTCCTTTTTTTTTAATCCTTTTTTTGCTCCCAGTAGCGTGAAAACCTCATTTGATTTCTTTGGCAGCTGCCTCCGAGCTGTGCGATTGCCCAGCCTCGGCATTTCCCTGCTCCCGTGGGACAGGACAACCTGTTTCCCATTAAAAACGGCCTTTTCAGCAGGGATGCCCTGGTCCCTGGCTGCTGGCAAAACCTGGGAGTTTTCCCAGGGGATGGCAGGGGGTGTTGCAGCAGGGCTGGGCACAGCTCTGCCGGTGGTGAAACGCTGTCTTCGCGCCCGCTGCGGGGAGGGGGCCCGATCCTGGCCAGCAGGTGCCTTTTGCTGCCCGGGTGCAGGTGCCAGGGCCCTGGTGAACAGCAGCTGCAGCACCTCAGGGACAGGGGCCACCTCCCCGCACCATCATCTGCTTTTTCCCAGCTGTGCTGGCTCTCCACATCATTCCCCGCTGCCGGCCAGCTGGCTTAACCAACTGATGGCCATTACACCCGGTGCAAAACCCTGGGCAAGGCTTTCCCTGCCTGCCCATCCCTGGGCTGTCAGGCCTCCTACGTGCCACTCTCCCCACCCCCACCCCCAGCCATCAGGGCCAAGGATGCAGCTTGAATTCCTCCTCCCCAGCTGGGGAGCGTGCGGCCATCAAAGCAGCCGCTTACAGCCTGAGTAATAACACTTCAGTTCTGATATTTTCCAGCCTATTAATCTCCAAGTCATTTAAATAGTCGCCCAAAAGGTGCGGGTAATCAATGTTAATTAGAGTTGAAAGATCAGCGACTTTCTTAGATGAGGTCCTGCCTGGATTATTTGGTGCCAATCAATAGCATCTCAGCGCTCGCTCAGGCGCTCACCTCACCTTTCTTTCAACCGCTCATTGATTTTGGGGTAGGCAACCTGTGGGAGACATGAGGATTTAAGACCAACTTCAGAGGCAGGTTTGCAATGCAGGAGCTGCTTCTGAAAAGACCAGGTTTTTTTATTTTTTATCTTTATTTTCCTCCCCCAAATCGTAGTTCCTGGTCCTCAGCTGCAGGCAGCTCTGTCCTGGTTCTGGCTATTCCCAGCTGGTGTGGAAATATTCCGGGATGCTGGGGGATGTGTGTTAACATGGCTTTAGGAGTGCTGGGTGAGGTGGGGGTGGATGGGCAGAGGGAGAATGGGGGTATCAGAGTGCACTGTCTCAGCCTTGGGCACAGAAAGGTGTTTTCTGTCTGTCCTATCCTTCCTTCTGTACATACCTTCACCCCTTCTTCCCTCCCTCTGTCCCCTCAATCCCTTCATCCCTCCCTCAATCCCTTCATCCCTCCCTCTCTCCCTCTCCCATCCCTCCCTCCCAGCTGACTCCAGGAGAGCTGAGGTCTCCCCAGCAGATGTCCAGGGACTCTCCCTTTAGGATAGAAGCCCAGAAAACAAGAAAAAAAAAAAGGATTTCCCTCCTTGCCTTCTGCTTCCAACACCACTTTGGACAGCTGCTGAAATCACGCTGGTGCCACGCATTCCGGGGTGCCTGCCACCCGTCCCTGAGTGACACCTGAGTGACGTGGGGACCCAGCTTTGGTGGCTGTGCCCTGGCATTCTGGACGGCATGAGGGCACGGGCAGCTGTGGGGCTCGGGGGGGTGATTTTACATGATGGGGGATGTTTAACACTCAAGGGGGGCAGCGAGAGGTGCCCAGGGTGGCTGTACCCCCTGGGCACCCCCAAATGCCACTGCCTGCCCCTTTTGGGGCAGGGAACCAAAGGGCTTGGGTTTTGCTGGGCCACCTCCTTTGAAGCAGATGGGTCTGTTCAAGGTGTAGGGGACAAATTTATCCTGATAGCTTTGCTGCCTGAGCTGCTGCTGCAACACCTGGGTGGCTCCGTGGGGTCCCAGTGCCCCACTGATGAGGTGTTTGAGGGAGCTGGGGGGAGCAGGGGAGACCCAGGAGAGCCCTTGTGGTGCCAGCGGGAGGTGGGGGGGATCTTTCCCCTGCCAGCCCCAAAGCCCACAGCATCTGCTGCTGGAACCACCAGTGGGATGTCCACTCGTTTTTGACTTTCTCTCGTGCTGCCACCCCCTCGTGGCACGTGTCACCCACGTGCTGTTAGTTCAGTTTACACCAGGTGTCACCTGGGTGTCAGCCTTCATGGCTACAGGGGCAACCGCCCCCCACCAGGGCACGGCTGCACCCACGCAGGCACCCAGCTTGGGGTGCACCCACAGCGGCAGGCACCCCAGGCTCTCTGCAGCAGAGTGCCTGCCATCCGCGGGGGCTGCTGGGCGAGATGCATGCTCCTTGCATGCTCCTTGCACGCTTCTTCCACTCCTCTTGCACACTCCTTGCACACTTCCCGCACCATTCTTATGTGGTCCTTGCATGCTTCTCCCACGCTTCTTGCACCATACTTACATGCTCCTTGCAAGCTTCTTGCACCATTCTTGCTTGCTCCTTCCACGTTCTTATCCCATTCTTGCATGGCTGCTTGTGTGCTGCTTCCACACTCCTTGCACACTTCTTGCACGCTCCTTGCAACCGTGTTGGCGGACTTGCTTGGCCCCACGCCTACCCCAAGCCAGCACACCCAATGCACCCATCGGGCTGTCATTATGGTGTAAGAGCCCCATCATTCTGCATTAATCTGGGATTCATCATGCTAGCGGGGCGGCGTAATTAATTTATTTGGTATTAATGTGGATGAAATATGTACTGTCCTTGCAGGGGAAAATCAGGCAGCCTATAAGCATTAGTTAAAAGAACCATTAAAATCAAACCTTCCTCAGCTCCATTAGGCTGGTCTTTCACACTGAAGAAGATAAACCCCTGCCGTGTGAAGTGTCATGCATAATTAGGTTGATTGCTGGTTTAAACTCTGCCCTGTCTCCTGGTCCCCATCCCATCTCTGGCGAAGCCCACCTTGCCGAGCGACTTAGGGTCACCCACTTCTCCTTGCAGACGTTTCGGGACCAAATGCACGGCGTGCCAGCAGGGCATCCCCCCCACCCAGGTGGTCCGCAAAGCCCAGGACTTCGTCTACCACCTCCACTGCTTCGCCTGCATCATCTGCAGCCGGCAGCTGGCCACTGGCGACGAGTTCTACCTGATGGAGGACGGGCGGCTGGTCTGCAAGGAGGACTACGAGACTGCCAAGCAGAACGGTAGGCACCCTGAAAGGGCTACGAGGTGGGACATCACACCGAGGGGTGGCCATGGTTCGTGTCACTGCTGGAAGGTGTTGTTGCGGGCTCTGAGGCAGCCAGTTCTGGGGAGCTTTTCCCCAGCAGTGTGGGCTGGAGGTGTGGGGCTGCTCATGCTGCTGCAGTCAGGGCTGGTACCAGCTTCTTGGCTTGCAGATGACTCCGAGGCAGGTGCTAAGCGGCCCCGGACCACCATCACGGCCAAGCAGCTGGAGACACTGAAGAACGCCTACAAGAACTCCCCCAAGCCCGCCCGGCATGTGCGGGAGCAGCTCTCCTCCGAGACTGGGCTTGACATGAGGGTGGTGCAGGTGAGGCCGTGGGGGTGCCCCTCTCCACCTTGCCCCTAGCGAAGGGGGACGCAGGGGTCCCGCTGGGGTGTCTGAGTGCTGGGTTGCAGGGGGTGCCAGTCTTCAGGGGATGCAGAGGTGCTGGGGTGTTGGGGTGGCATGGGTGTCGGGGAGCTGGGTTGCAGGGCTGCTGGGCTGCTGGCTTGCAGGGGTGTGTGGGAGCTGGCATGCAGAGTTGCAGGGATTCAGGCATGCTGGGATGCTGGGCTGCCAGGGTGCTGGCCTGCTGGGGTGTAGGGGTGCTGGGTTGCCGGGGTGCTGGGCTGCATGCGTGTGTAGGAGTTGGGTTGCACAGGTGTTGGCATGAGGCACTGCAGGGGTGCTGGCGTGCCAGGATGCAGGGGTGCTGGCGTGCTGGGTTGCATGGGTGTGTGGGAGCTGGGTTGCAGAGGTGTTGGCATGCCGGGTTGCAGAGGTGCTGGGTTGCATGGGTGCTGGCATGCTGGGTTGGAGGGATGCCAGGGTGCTGGCACGCTGGCATACTGGGAGGCATGGGTGCTGGTATGCGAGGTTGCAGGGGTGCTGGCATGCAGAGGAGCCAGGGTGCCATCCATGTCCCCATTCCCCGCCTCAGGTGTGGTTCCAGAACCGGCGGGCCAAGGAGAAGCGGCTGAAGAAGGACGCGGGGCGGCATCGCTGGGGGCAGTTCTACAAGAGCGTCAAGCGGAGCCGCGGGGGCGGCAAGCTGGAGAAGGAGAGCTCGGCCGAGGACTGCGGCGTCAGTGACAGCGAGCTCAGCTTCCGCGGTGAGCAGGGTGCTGGTGGGGGGCGGGGGGGCTGCAGGGCTCCCCCCTGCGCTGACCCCCCTCCTCTGCTCTCCCTCCTCTCCCCGGCAGAAGACCAGATCCTCTCCGAGCTGGGCCACACCAACAGGGTTTATGGCACCGTGGGGGACGTGGCGGGCGGACAGTTGCTGAACGGCGGCTTCTCCATGGAGGGGACGGGACAGTCGTACCAGGACTTGCGGGACGGCAGTCCCTACGGCCTCCCCCAGTCGCCGTCCTCCATCTCCTCCCTGCCGTCCCACCCGCCCTTGCTCAACGGGCTGGACTACGCCATGGACGGCAGCCTGGGGCTGGTGGCCCACGGGGCGCAGGGGGTGAGTCAGACGCTGCGGGCCATGGCCGGGGGGGGCCCCACCTCCGACATCTCCACGGGGAGCAGCGTCGGGTACCCAGACTTTCCCACCAGCCCGGCCTCCTGGCTGGACGACATGGATCACCCCCCTTTCTAAGCGCCGCTCGCCCCCTGCCCCGGCCCCCCTCGCTCCCTCCCCAGCCTGCAAGCTCAGCACTGAGGGTACCCGCCGCTGGTTGACCTTTCCAGGATTTCCCATGGGAATGGGCCCTGGAGGGCTGGAGGGAGGGGGGGCGGCATCGGCGATGGCCGGGGGTGGCTGTGCTTGGGGCGGGGGGCACAGATGCCTTTGGGTGTAAGCACAAGAGAGGTGTTGGCGCACGGGATGCACGGCGAGGACCCCGGCGCAGGGCTGGGGCACGGTGCAGCGCTGGTAACGGTGTGGGCTGGCGAGAGGGAAGGACAATCAAGGATGGCAGCGTCCATCCCGGTGCCCGTGCCAGCCCCGCACCCCTCCTGCTGAGCACCGCTGCTATTTTCAAGAGTTATTTTTCGATATGGAGTTGAAATGACTCGGCGCTGCCTGGAGCCTCAGCAGAAAGAAAAAGTCTATATTGTAGAAGCATTTATTTTGGCGAGGCTGGGGACCTGTCCGGGCAGGGCCACTGCCCCGCTGCCCGGGGGCGATGCCGCCCGCTCCTGGCCTGGTGGGAGCAGAGCCGTCGTGCGGTGGCTGTGGGGCCGCGATTTATCACTGGGTGCACGGGCGCGCTTACGATGCATCACTGTGGGTTTTACCTTGGTCATGTGTCGGGGAGGAATTAAAGAAGAAAAAAAGCCTCGATCCAGCCCAGGGTGCCCAATGGCTGGGCTGGGCTGGGATGCTCGGGGCTGGCACGTGGATGGCAGCCGCTGCAGGTGCTGGGGAAGGGGGGGCAGGAGAGGTGGGGAATGTTTGATCTGAGGGTATTGCAAAAAATTCCCCCCAAAAGAGGGAAAAAGAGCGTTTCATCAGCTGCAGGAGTACCCACGCGGTGGGGAGCGGACGGTGTCGGGGTGTAAGACCCCCATGGAATAGGCTACCCACCTCCTTCAGGGCTGTGGGGCTGACAGGACCAAAGGTGGGTGCAGGCAGCTGGGGAGGACCCAGGTGGTTTTGGCACCAGCCTCCAGCCCCTTCCTCAAAACCTACATCCCTGGGCTTGTGACACCCACCTGCCCAGCTCCCCCACACCCCCAGCCTTGCCAGGCTGAAGCATTCAGCCCAATGGATAAAACCCAGCTCCATGCTTGCTGCCCGGTGTGCCGGGCTCTGCCCCAGGCCCACAGGGATGCCCTGGCCATGGGGTCCCTGCCATTCCCCCCAGCTCTGGGGTGATGCTGATGATCCCGCCTGCCCTTCAGGAAGGGCTGCGGGCAGATCCAGTTAGCCAGCTGCTGCCAGAGGCCGGGGGGGCTCTGAAAGCAAAGGGAAAAAAAGAAGAAAAATGAAAAAAAATTATGCCACACAAGAAAGCACATCACTGGTATGTCCCTGTCCCTCCCCGCCCCCCCCCAGCTGGGTGTGTTGGTGCTGCAGGAGTCGCCCCAGCTGCACCCATGTGCCTCCCCCCACCCCCACCCCTGCAACCTTGGGTGCTGCTTTGTGCCAAGCCCCCGGCCTCGCCGGGCAGCGTGGACGGCTGGTGGGGAGGGGGACGGGGGCAGCCATGCCCACTGCTCTCCACCCCCCTTTGACAAGGCCAAACGCCCCCTCCCCTTGCTGTGTAAATTTTGTACAGTACCAGAAAGTGAAAGTCTTGTTTCCTGGGGGGAAAAAAAAAACAAAACCCAACAAAAATAATAATAATAATAATAATAATAAAAAATTTCAAAGAATGAAACCTTATTTATTGCCCTGTCTTTGGGGAGAAAGGACGCCCCAAACTCCCCCAAATTCGCACCCAGGGCGTTGCTTTTGTACCCTGCCTCCGGTGTGTTGGCATGAGATGTGTACGGTCACCCCCTCTGCCTCGAGGGAAAGCAATGTCAAATAAACTCGGGATGCTCTTTAGCAGCTGCTGTCTTTGGGATTTTCTTCCTCTATGGGAGGGCAGCAGCCACCAGCAGCATCACCTGCCCCGGCACCATCGGCTCTTTGGTGTTGGATCCCTGGGTCTTGTCTGGATGGAGGAGCTGGCATCCCTGGAATGAGACAAGCGACATGGCCAGCGACATGGCCATCGTTCCCTGGCTTTATGTGGGCATGGAGAGGTGGGTGGGTTTGGGGTGGGCAGCTCCAGCCCTGCCACGTGGTACCCCACGATGCCCGCAGCGTGCCCACCGCTGTCGCCCGGCTGTACCACCACAGCACTCGGCGGGCACAGGTGAGATGGCAGAGCCATGCCGGGGCGGGGGTCTGAGCCCCTCCACAGGCACCGGTGTGTTGGCTTTCTGTATTTTAATCATTTTAACATTTAATGCTTCTCAATTAAAGTGATTTCCTGGAGTAGATGCCAAGCTTAGGGCGAATGCACATTAACCACTTTCTGTATCGGTAGTTAAAGGCACTAAGGGATTTAAACAGCAATCCGCAAGGCTGCTGGGGAAAGGTTTGGCTGAATAAAGCAGATTATAAACAATAATATATGTCTTTCTCTCCTCCCCCCCCCCCCCCCCGCTATATATTTTTTTTTTTTTTTGGAAAGGCTCCAACCTCACAAACGGACCTAAAGTGCTATAAACATCTCCAGGGCTGAGCGCTCAGCCCCCAACGTGCTCTCTGAAAGCATGGGCAGCGCTTTCCATCCCTGTTTTAAGAGAGATTTTTTTTATTACCCAGCCTGTCCATCAAGCCAGGCGGTGGCTGTGCATTATGGCACTGCACAAGGGTGGCCTCGCTTGTCCCTAACCTCGATGCCACCACATCTCCATCCCACAGGCAGGGGGGTAGCTCCAGGCGGAGCCCCCCAGCTTTGGGGTTGGTGTCTTTGCTTCATCCGCATCTGGATGCAAAAGCGACCGGCGTTGCTGTGGGCACCCGTTGCATTCTGACCGCACGTGCTGTGACTGCGGTGGGACCAGGCACCACCAGCCCCTTGACAGGGTGAAGGAGAGCAGGAGCCACTGCCTTCCCCCAGGGTCAGAGGGCTGTCGCATCACCGCCATCGGGTAAGCATTGCCCCGTAGGGACCCAAAATATTGCAATCTGACGTTTAGTGGAGAGCATTAATCATTGGCAGCTTGCTTCATGCTACCGAGGTGATGCTTCTCCGCATCCCAGCTCCCTGCCAGCTTGTTTCACCAGCCCCTTGTCACCACTGGGCAGCAAATCGTCCTCCAACACAGAGGGGCTGGTGTGTGCGTGGTGGCTGCGAACAGAAGCACAAGGGGTATTTTATTTTTGGCCATCCAAGCTCCAGCTAGGAAGGCAGTTTCTCTGGGATGTTTGTAAGGAGCAGGCTTAGACCTCAAGTTTCCTACTGACGTCAGAAAAAGCCCTAAAGGTTGGTTTGTGGGTTTTTTTTTTCTTTTTCTGCAAAAGCACCAGAGACTGCCACCACGGCTCCCCAGTCCATCAGACCCCTCCAATATTAAATTAATGGGAAATAAGTTGATGTGATCAATACAATGGCCCATACAGCCCGTTAACTTACCTAAGCCATTTTGTCCTCACCACCATGTCTGGCCCGCGCCTCGTGTGTGTGAGCCGTGCCGTGGTGGTGCTTTGGCTGCTGGTGGCACTGAAGCCAGTGCAGCCGTTCCTCTGTGTCAGCAAAAGCTGGCAGGAGCCCGGCCGCTGCCGTGAGGGGCCAAAACCCACGTGTGCCTCCTGCCCAGCCAGTCCTTAGTGGAGGGAACATTCCCATTTATTTTTCTGGAGGCTGGAAGTGCTGCAGAAAGGCAAGCAGCTTCCCATCACAGTGATGGAGATCTCCTACACTCCCCCCAGGCTGTAAATCTCCTTGTCCAGGGAAAAGCAAGCGGCACAGCAATGCCCCACGGGGAAGGCACAGCCTCTTCTTGCCACGTCCACCCACCCGACACCGCAGCCTCCCTCCCTGCCAAGCCCAAAGTACAACCCCATCCCCGGCAGCTCCCCTGGACCCACCGGCACAGCCCAGTAGATCCCGATGAGGAAGCAGTAAGCCCCACGAGCATCCCACCTCACTCCAGCACCCCAGGCTTCGCACATCTTTCTCACTTTCTGGGTATTTGGCCAGCTGGGAGGAATATGAAATGACCAAGACAGGCCCACAGGGTGACAGGGCAAGTGCAAGTTTCTGTCTGTGCCCAGCTGTTACAAAACCCCAGCCCTGAATGAGCCACCCTGGGGACTGGCACGTGACGGGGGGGACCCGGAGCTGCTGATGGAGGTGGAGTTTTAACGCTGTTTAATTCAGCAAAGTGGTTGTGTGATGTGGTACAAGTCCTGTCAGCTTGGAGAGGCTGGTTATCCATAAAGCACTCATCTTACACGCGTTAGGTGTGAACCAGAGGGACGGACAGACAGCTGTGTGTCCCTGCTGCCTTTCGTAGTCCCCTCTTCCCAGGATGAGGGCTTGAGCAGAGCTTTCCAAGGGCTGTGACAGCGCTGAGCTGCCTCCCACCCTTATATTGCTTCTGGGGAATCAAGCCACTCCCTGCATGAAAAACACACAGAGGCTGTGACCCAACACTGTGCTTTTATTTATAATATTTTGTTTGGACCCACGGGAAAAGAAAATAAGCCAAAACCCAACCAAATGGTAGAGATGAGCATCTCACCTGGCCCAGCAGCCCTCCCTACAGAGGAGCCGACCAGTCAGCACAGGCTGACAGGTGAGACATCTGATCCAGTACTTGTGTTTAATATGTTAAACCAGTAACTGGGGCCTTCTCGAGGCCCTCTCCCCCTCCCCTGCTGCCCCCCACCCCCCCCCCACCCCCCCAAATACTGATAAATGTCAGAACATGCAAAACCCTGCTCCCATCCTGCTCAGGATATGCGCTCAGCCAGCCAGCTCTGGTGCTGGCGAGCCCACCCAGACCCTGTGCTCTAAAAGCTCCCCTTCGGATCCTGAGGTGTTCCGGAGGGCAGCGGGGGAAGAGAAGGGGCGTTATTGCGGAGCATCTCTGTCCTGGGCACCGCGTTGGCCGCGGGTTAGGTCTGGCCAGCGGTGTGCTGCTGCAGAGCTGACCTGATGGCTTTACAGTCTGTCACCTCCTCCGGCAGGCAGCCCTCCTGGTCCCGGAGCGTAGGGTCGGCCCCTGACTTCAGCAACAACTCCACGATGTCCAAAAACTCACAGGCGGCAGCTGGAGGGAGAAAGGGAAGGATTAGTCTGGGAAGCCTGACCCGAGGCGGCAGTGATGGGTGTTTCTGGAGCGGTGCTGTAGCTGTCAACATCCCATGCGTGTGCCAGAGGCAAAAAATGCCATCTCAGCACCTGGCCAGGCGGAGCAGATCATTTTTCGGGGCAGTGTTCGGTACTCAATGTATTACTTGCCTTTGGATTTAACAGTGCAAAGGAAAGAGACAAGACAGAGTGGAAGAAATGACAAGCCAGGAGTCCCGAGGGGGTGTGACCAGTGCAGCCATCACCCAGAGCCCGCAGCTCAGCCACGGAGCCACCGGGAGCCAGGTGGTTTGCCGGGCATCACCTGGGATGACGCACGGGGTGCCTGGGCACAGTCTGGCTAATGCTCCTTCGCCCCCAGGACTGCAGACACATCTTGGGAAGGGCCCCAGAGTGCAACTGCAGCATGGCACAGAGCCCCAGAGTGCCACCTGGGAAAGCACTGCCTGCTTGCTTTGGTACCCAGAATTTATAACACACTTCTCATTTATAACGTATCGGTAAGCCCCTACTCCTCAGTTGCCTCCTGAACCTCCAGGGCTCCACAGGGAGCAGGTCCCAGGCAGGACATCATCAGTACTGCCTCACACCCGGCTTTCACCCATCATTTCTCCTTGTAGAAAATTCAGATGGTTTTTAGCTGCTGGCTGGCCCTGCCCTAAGCTCCAGGGAATGTGCCTGTGCCCACGGGCAACCAGTAGCACCACTGTTATTCCTAACTCACACCTCCACCAGCAACTATTTTTTTCAACCACGATTTACTCTGTCAAGATAGAATCAAGTTTGACTTGAGCTCTTCCCTGTCCCGAGGATGTAACAGCCTGGCAGCTTTCAGCTCCCCCTCCAACCCGGCTGAAGGATGTTAAAACCAAAAAAAAACAAAAATAAAAGAACTAGGAAGACCAGGAAAACTCTTAACATTGAAGAGCTGGGCTTGGCTGACGTCAGCAGAAGTCCCAGTCCCTGGATTTTCCCTTAAGCCCGTGCAATGCAGACCCTAGCAAAGCCACAAGCTGCCTTACGAGACTGCACAGCCGGCAGCTTCTTCTTGCATTGGTGGCAACTGGTTTTCACTGTATTTCAGGCGCTTTTACAACATAACCGACCAACTCTTTTTTGCTGTTAAATGTAGTCATTAAAAGCGTCTTCTGCATTACTCCGCAGTTTTCTACCAACCCAAAGGGACAAGCAGCAATGTTTAATTAAAATAAATTTGACGTGTGATTGGAGCTTATACTGAAGGAGATTAAAAAAAAGGGGAACAAAAGGGGCAAGGGGCTGGTGAGGAAGCAGGTGGGGGTGTGGATGAAGCTGAGCTAAAGGGCCAGGGGACGTGTCCCGGGGCGAGGGCACAGCACTCTTGCAGAAAGCAGACTGCCAGGGGTGCCAAGGACGCTGGTGCTGGCAGCTCCTGGGGATGGGGAGCTGGTGCCCGCACGGGGAGAGGCAGCATCCTCGTCTGGTGCCGCTGCCATGGGTGCTGACAGCCCGTGTCCTCGAGTGGGCTGCGGACGTTCCCCAGGGATGAGCACAGCTGCTGGATTTATCGCGCCCCAAGACCCTCGATTTGTCAAGGGCCGGAGCGGCAGCCCTGACACTGGCACGGGTGAAGATGAATTTCCATTCAGCGCAGTTTGCCTTCCGACTCCATTAATCCTCAGGGTTCAGATGATGAATTTCTTTTCTTTTTTTTCTTTCTTTCTTTTTTTTTTTTTATTATTTATTTTCCCTCCAGCGTCCCCTCCCACTGCCCTGCCACAGCACAGAAAGAGCCGAACAGATGGTGCTTTGCAGGGAAGCCGGAGCGCCCATGAGGATACAGAGCCTGCCCACTCTGTGGCCACGTGCTCGGAGAAGCCTTGATTTCCTCTGGGAGAGGCAGCGGCAATGATTTTAGTATTCCCAGCGGGTGGGTGGATGGATGGATGGAGAGGAGACGAAGACTAACGGGCCGTTTAGCCGAGAAACCATGCTCGTACCCATCATCACAGCAGCGACCGCTGCCTCTGGTCCAGGGGAGAGGGGGTCCAGCGGTGGGTCCCGCTGGTGAGCCGGTGCCTTCGGACCGTGCTGCCAGCTGGCCTCCGCTTAACCTCCGATTAAACCCGGGGTCGGCGCCGATCGGAAGGAGGCAGGATTTATAACCCGCAGCAGGATGCAGTTTGACACCGGCTCTAATCAGGAGAGCTGTCACCACAAGGACAGCTGTCAGGCCACGCTGGCTCATAAAAAGGGATGGAGACACCCTAAAAGCAGTGGCTGCCTCGCTGGCCTTGCTCATGGGATTTAACCCTTCCCCAAACAGCCTCTAACAAAAGGGAAGGCCTTGTAAAAGCACTGCTCTGCTCAGCACCGCCACAGACAGTTTTCACAGGAGCTCTCATGCCTCTCTGCTGCAATTAATGGCTCGGTTACGAAGTGCTTACTGAGATGGTATCAGGAGATTTTCAGTGAGTTCCAGTTTCAGGCCAATAGCCACTTGAATCCAACCCATGCACGCATTTAACAAGCTCTTTTCAAGATCAGGGTGATTTATGACCAGATCAGCTAAGTAAGGGAGCGAGGACAGCCTGGGCGCAGCGATGGTCAGCCAGGGACAGCAGGGCACTTGTGGGCACACCCGACCCAGAGAGGCTTCCCCAAAGATGATGTACAGGGAGGGGAGCTGGGATAATACTCAAGAAGAAGAAAAAATTCTACCACTTAAAACATTTGGGGGAAAAAACCCCTGCTAAACCGTCGTTACTGAAACAGCCGAGCTGGCAGGGCGGATCAGAGAAACCATTTTTGAAATAATGTTATTTAAATCAGTTGTGTTTGTGTTAAACAATCTGCTTCAGTCACCAGCCAGAGGGATCCACCTGCACGTCATTTACATGGAGGTGATGCATCCACCTTTTACTTTCACATGTTGGACCCGCTTGAAGCAGGTGCTCTTGGATAACTTACACACTACGCTTTTGCACGACCTACTATAACCCACTGTGCACCCCTCAGCAGGCAGGTGTCAGTGCTGGAGTTGGGAGCAGGGGAGAGAATCTTCCCAGGAGAGCAAGAGCCCAAACTGTGGCATGAGCTGGGCAGAGGAAGAGGCAATGTGGCATCAGAAGCTGTCACTCTGCTGACACTGCTGCACTAAGCAACAGATTTGCTACTCCAGTCGGAATGATAAAATATTGAAAAACAAGAGTATCCTACAGGAAAGATCACATGGGGAGAAATCATACATCATGGTGATTACAGCGATCGGTTCAGGGGCCCTGGAATCTGGTAGTTTAGATCCAGATCCAAATGCCGTGCCTTGCACTGATGTTCTGCAAAGCAATTTGCCATCCTGCTAATGTCCTTGTGGAGAGATCAGAAAGAGAGAAAAAGACACAAACACTTGAGAATTACAAGTATGCTCTTAATTACACACTGACAGGCATCGAGAGAGAGTATAAAATAATAACTGGGTATGTCTTAATTTTGGGGGAAAAAAAGTGATACAGATTAAATTGATACTTTTCTCCTATTCCCCGCGCATCAGAACCGCATGTGTCACTTTAGTCTCTACTCTTCTCATTTGGAACTAGAACAATCTTTCAATTAAAGATCACTATAAAATCGCGCATCTAATTAGCACGTTAATTGTTAAGAGGGGCAGGAACTGTAACTTCGCTCTGCTGATTTTGCTAGTGGAGAACCTGCTGCTCTCAGCTGCGATCACACAGGTTTGTCACCAGGACACGATGAGGGGAAGGACACTCAGCCCCTTCCCCTCAGCTGCGGAACCTGGGGAAGCTGGTACCCAGCCTCCTCTCACCCTGCGATGGCTGAGGGATTTAGCATCCCCTAACCAGCGCCACTCCTGGCTCTGGAGGTAGCACAACCACGTCCTGGAGGCACAGAGGGAAAACTCTGCGGAAAGTGAATCATCAACTGGGGGAAAAGGAAGGCTGAGGGTGACATTTGCAAAGGGGAATGAAGGGAGGCCAGCCGTCTTCCTCGCTGCTTCTCCCAGCGCTCTTATTCATACTGTGCTGGGATTTGCCAGTGGAGGTAGCTGCTGGTTAACCAAATCCAGATTCCCTGCTCATATTTCTGCTGAAATTTGCTTTCTGTACATAGACCATTTACTCCAGCTGCAAATCCATCCTGTGAAGAGGGAGCAACCAAGCTGAAAGGCAGCTTACCGTAATGGAGTGCAGTCTGGCCTTCCCCGTCCTGAAAGAGAGACAGAGACTGGTTATTAGAGGTACAGGTAACGTTGTGCGGATACAAGTAAATCCCAGTTTCCAATAAATAAGCTGAATCACAGTGATATTTTAATTGACTAGACAAACAGCCCGGGACACTCAGCTACCTGGCAGTTAGGCTTTGAGTCACCATTCCACCATCAATCCATATTGACGGATAATCAGTATCTATCCACCCATCAGAGTGTGTGGATCACGTCATGACGTAAGTATAATTCAGTTCATAGCGTTATCACTTCCAGCCCATAAAAATGAAGGATTTCAGTCCTACAGCCTTGCTTTGGGACCCTCACTAAACCTGGTGCTTTAGTGCAAGATGGTTCTGTGCAAGCCCAGCTTTGGGCAGCTGCTCAAGAGAAGGGTAAAGCACCGGGAGACTGGCACAGCTCAGTGTGCTGCACTCTTCAGCACCAAGGAGCACACAGGGGGAAAAAAAATAATCCCACTTTTCTTCCATCTGAATAAATCTTAGGTCCCTGCTCTTCTGAATTCAGGTCTGGCCAAAGGTGGACCCGAAGCCCAAGTCATTTCTGTTGGGCTGCTGGCATCCCTGCAGGATGACAGCAGGGAAAGGGCTACGCAGAGCGCTCGGGAATGAAAGCCGGTGGCTGAACTCATCCTTGTGAAACACCTGCAGCGCAAGGGCAAAGCAAACCGCATGATTTGAAGACATTGGCACGCAGCTCCCTTTTCGAGCTAACACGTACGCCACTGCATCAGCTGCAATGGTCTGGGAAGCGTGTCCCCTTTCCCAGACTTGGCAAGCACGGGTAGGGCTTTGCCGGTGAGCGGTTGGTGCTCACGTGGCACGTCCAGCAGCGCAAACTCAGGCACCTCGCTGTGCCACAGCCTCATCCTGCCACAAGAACAGGTGAAATAACAGAAGGAAAGAATTACCGGCCCCTTTGCTTTCACTACCCCACCAGGATTAGCCTCTAATTCAGTTCTTTGCCTCCTTAATTTATTTGCATCTGTTTATGGAGACTTAAGTTTTTAATTACCATCATCTTCGGGATTAAGGTGCAAATTCTGCACTCTGCTGTGGATTCTGGAGTAGGCGAAAGGGAAAAGTAGAACAGGAGAACAGGTAGAACTCCCACCCGTAGCTGTTTGGAGACTTCTGGTTTCCCAGCCTGTTATTCTGTTTGATATTAACCCTTCAGCTGAGGAACTGGGAATGACTTGTGTGTCAGGCTGGGAGGTGCCACGCTTTGCTCTGGGACTCCACACCAACACGACAACCACAGGAGCAACAGGGACAAAAGAGAAAAGCCAGATCTAACAGGCATTTGCTGCCTGAACATCCATTTCACGTTTTTTCTGAGCAAAGGGGGGGGGGGGGGGGGGGCTCAGATTTTCCCTCCCACGTGCCACTATGCCCCATCCATGGCACTCATACCAGCGTTTGGAGGTGCCTTGTTTCAAGGACCCTATTTCTGCCCAAATTGTAGGGAGCGTAATGCAAATGTGTGTCATTAGAAGATACCGCAAAGCAAACAATTGAAGAAATCAAGGGCAGCATCCATTGATTATTCCACACTAATAAGGTAACCGATCTGAGCCGGAGCCCCGGTGCGGTCCTTAAGCACATGCCTGCTCGGAGGAGTGACAGGGCTGGCACTGACTTCAGCAAAATACGGAGCAGGGCTGGGGAAGAAGAGGCAGGAGCGCTACAAATGAGTTATGGGAAAGGCAGGCTTTCAAATATGCGGGTTTTGTGTGTGCTGGGGGATGGGAAGCCAGCTCCCCTCCGCATCCCCGCCTTCAAAATTACAGCTGACCAAACCTGCAGGTGAACGGGCTTGGAGACGCGCAGCAGAAATGCCTTTCCATGGGAACGCTTTGCTGCAAAACTCCTTATAAAATACGTAGGACCGTTCCAGGAACACTACAGCCATTTGTTCCTCTTCCAAAGGCCTGCGTAAAGCACTGCTGCTTCAGCAGCAGCCTGCGGGCTAGCAGGGCTTTTTGTTTCTCTTAGGTGGACTTTCTGGCATTTATGGGGCTAAGAAGGGAGCGCAAGTCCCAGCATACAAAATGCGTCTCTTTAATCCCAGTGTGGTTTTTAAAAAGAACTATTAATCCCATGTTATGCAAACATTGTTTACACTTTATTTAAACTGTGGATTTCTCCCCCCCCCGCTTTGAGCCTGACGGCTGGCCAAATGCTATTTGTTATACTTCTCAGATGCTACGCTATTTGCTTGTGTTTCCTCTGTGACAAATTTTAATCCAGGTAAATGGAAAAAGCTCTAGCGTGGTCACTCACTAAGGACCTTGAAATGCCCTTGGGAAGCTGCTGATCCCGATCCCTCTTTGATTTGGCTTTTTGGAGCACCATGGCTAATCTGAGGCCAACGTGCCTGGCCTCTCTGCGCACAGCGCTTGGCTCCATGTATAGCAACACTGAGCCTTCGGTGCAAAATGGTCACACCTGGAAACTAATCACAGACAGGCTGTGAAAGTGAGGATTACAGCTCCCATTGTGGAAATTACGTGAGATGAGTATCGTCTACCAGGCGCTGGAAATGTTTTGCAACAAAACAAGACGTGTAGAAGTGGTCTTAAGATGAATTCTAGCTGGTTGTGATGCAAGGGATACCTCCCAAAGTGCAACAGAAAGCAGTGGTTTCTGGAGCATCCTATGCAAGGTGTGGTGTGTCCTTCTGCCAGGACATGCCTCTCTTAGGACAAATGACCCCCAACGGTGAGTGGACAGGGACAACCTGCTGCACCCTGCCCAGGACACTGGTAACTGTCACTGCCTGGCCCGGGGGCGCTGGCACTGGTCAGGAGCAGGATGTCCCGATCGCATCCTCCACAGCTGGGAGGAGTGCAGAGATGCTGGCAGTGATCCGATGGACCATTTTGCTCATCTGTCTTACAAGCAGGGGCAGATAATTTTTCTCCATTGAAAGCCACCAGGATTTTTGTTGACTTATTTTATACAAAACACCGAGTTGGAGGGGGATGTTTGTTGTGACTGTTCACTTCTTCTCTCTCCCATTTAGCTTTCTGATTACAGCAATGTAAATCATACAGAGCTGCAAGTACACCAAGACCT
The DNA here is from genome assembly GCF_023634085.1 of Falco cherrug. Taxonomy (NCBI): domain Eukaryota; kingdom Metazoa; phylum Chordata; class Aves; order Falconiformes; family Falconidae; genus Falco; species Falco cherrug. Next base: position 6,993,501 of record NC_073708.1, read on the forward strand.
AGATTCCACTGATATACACTGAAACCAATCATTTCATAAATCTGTAACGTAAAAACCTGAATATTGTAACTAGTTATTTCCAAACTGTGCCTATGGAAAGTTAGGTAATCATGGTATATTATCATTTCTGTGCTAAGGCATGTTAAAAAAATTTAGACTTCCCCCCCGCAATATGAGCTTCTGTAGTGTGACAGGAGCACAAAGAGAAGGTGTTGAGTAGGGGAGCTGATGTCAGGGAGTGCAGAATAAGTGATGGGCAGCTCTGGGGCCAACACCAAGCTCTGCTCTATGCCAGGATGCCTCTGAGAAACGCCCTTTCATCCATGTGTTAGCTGGAACAACATCAATGCGACAGGTTAAAAAGGAGGAAATCAGTGCTCTGATTCAGTGAACTTCAACACAAAAGGGGGAAAAGGCCAGGCTCAAAGCAGTATTACGTGTTTCTGTAAAGCTTTGCTTTCGGCTTGCCAGGCACTGGCAGGTTCCTGCCCCTGAGCCCTTTTAGCAATATCCTGTCTACACAAAGGAGGAGCTTGTGGAAATGGCAGAACCCATCCAGGCAGAGAGAAGGTGACCAGAAATGAAGGAAAGACCATTACACACTCAAATGCAGGACACTCAGTCCCATACTTGCAAGTCACTGACCAACAACAGATCAATTCCAAGCTCTCCTCTTTCCTCTCAATGCTGCGTGCCATCCCTGGTGACTTTTACAGCCTGCTGGCACAACTGGCCACATCAGGATGACAGTCAAGCTGCACGGCCTTCAAGGGACATGAGAGCGTTTCCAAATACTTCAAAACTAAAACCGAATGTCCACATTTACCAACCCCCTCAAAACAAAAGATGCTACAAAATCACCAGTACCTCCCACATCCATGGTCTGCGACAGATGTCACTCAATGAAAATCCAACTACCAGTGGGTAACTTATTGGATAACAGGATTTTGTTCTGCTCCTGAGAAATTTAAGCAAGAGAAATGAGAGAAGATGGACCGAGCGCAGATGGACCAACTGTCTTATCCGTTAAGTGGTACTATGGCTACTGCACGTCAATTTTGTCTTATAAGTGATAGGATTATATCGGTGTTGCCATCCCATGTTCATTCCTTGGGAATTTCTGTACCCTGCTTAACCTAACACAAGGTTTCTGGACTGAGGGGCAGAGACATGGAAATGGCATGGCTGAGCCCTGCTGAGCTGCTGCACGCGCTATAAAACCTGACTGCTGCTGCTCTGCCACGGTAAGCAGACCCTGACGAGCCGGTGTTCCACTGTGCTGGTTTCAGGGGACAGTTTTTAAAACAGTGTTATCTAAACATCGATCTTCCAGACCTGCCTCATGTGCTCTCCCAGGTGTGTGCAGAGACCTCAGCGAGTGGGATGGCAGCCCTAAGGGAGATGCTGTCGCTTCCTCCATCTACTCTGTTTTATTTAGCGCAAAAGAGGAAAACCAAAACCACGCTGGTGACCTGGGTGAGCTTTGGTCCAGCCAGACCCCATATCGGTGATGAAGCTGGGGCTGGACAGCCCTCCACACCAGCTGCAGGGGTCTGTACGGGACCCCATACCTCCTCGGGTGCTGGCCCACACTGAGCCCTCAGCTCTGTGCCTTCAATCACATCTCCAAGCATAGACACGATGAGCAGGAAAAGCGCAGTAGGAAACACAGACATTGCTCTTTTGAGGGGATAGCACAAGCACCCTTTATTTTAAGGTATTCTTTCCCCGCATCACCTCTTCTTTCTGTTCATTTGTGGCACTTTTGAAGGTGCACACTTGTTCCCATCGGCGCACTCCCAATGTTGGCAGGGATCACAGGAGATAAGACCGATGAGGTGATAAGAGTGTTTAACAGCACTGGGTTCTGGGCAGCACGGATGGGCCGGAGGGAAGATAAATATTTACACTACATCTTTAGAAGGTGAGTGAATAGAAAAGGCTAGAATAATACAGCCTCCGAACAAGCACTGGTGCTTAGGAGCTGTAAATCTAAATCTCTGCAGCCTCACGACACACACTCACTCAAGCCAGGGAGATGAAAAATAGCAAGAAAATACTTCCCTCCACTTTTAAAAAGGGTTTTATTTCTCATTTATTTCCACTTTACACTTCAACATCCCAACAATTTACTTTAACCTCATCACCTTCTTTTTCTTTCCCTGAAATTTTATCCCCAAGACAACTGAGGGCGTGACTACAGCTAAAAGCATACCAGAATTTACATGCTAATACCCACCAATATGTAAAACCAGGCAATGCAGGCTAATATAACTGGTTCAGACTCCACCAGACAATTCAGTAGATGGCCCCAGCACAGCTTTTATTTTCATTTACACGCTGCTTTTGCACACAGCAGCCTAGGTTTGGACACGTATATCAACACATGTAAAATGAATGCTTGTCCAACTGAAGGAGCTAGATGAGTGGATCGCTGTGTGTGCAAATGTTGGCACAGAAAAGCAATGGAATTTAGTTTGGAATTTGATCCTGTTCTTTTAAAATCCCTACCTTAAACCAGTAGGCCCCCACATGCAAATAGACTTTTGCTTCTAGTTGTTTCCTGAGCCATAAAGCGATGCCAGCGACAGTGCAATCTGAGAAACAAGACCATCTAACAGCTTTGTGCCAAAGCATCTAGAGTCCCAAATAGCTCGGACCCTAGAAAAATAAAGCAGATCTTTATGTTTTCTCCCCGTTTTTCAGCTTTTGATTTTGCTAAGCCAAAATATACTTGTGCCCGCTTACTTTCACCTGCTGTTTTAGACTGGCTGGCCCACACAAGGATAATTAGTTAGCTGGTGCTTGTGAAATGCTTGTAAGGTTGCAGTTGTTGATGTTAAGTATAGGCTGTTGTGAGACATCACCATGTGCATCCTTGGTGCCAGCTCGAAGGTGGCTCAGGCACTCCCCGAGGACCAACACTGTGGGACAAAGGATAGAGAGCAACCTCTGACAGAAGCAAAACCAAAATCCACGCGCTGGTCATGAACGGCTGCTATTTGGGGACTGCAAATAGCTCAGGCTGACAAGTGCAGGGCTCAGGTATCCTGTAAGTTTGGCTCCTCAATGAACTTTTCCACCCACCTCCCTTGCATGTGGGCAGGCTTGGCGGGGACCCCTCTCCTAGTGAGCTGTCCACTTCCCCGAGCTCATTCCTCTGTCCCCTTCCCCTCCATTCAGACCTCTTCCTGCACTGTGCCGGGCAGACAGCCGTAGGGATGGAAGGTGCTAGACAGATCTTTATCATCACCTCTTGGGCCCTTCTCCAGCGCCTACCTGCCAGGCTATCATTTGGCCTATCTTCTAAGTGCCTCACAGATAAATTAGATCTGCATAGAGAAGCAATTATTACATTTCTAATGGCATGAACCCTTACAGCACAATCTGCTAGTGAAAGGCAAAGAAAATTGCATTAGCTTTTGTTTGATTCAAAATTATGATCAAGGGAAGAGGGATGCTGAAGCCCTTTAAAGCCAAGCCTCCGAGCTGGGGATCTTTCTGTCTGGGGACCTCCCTATTCATATTCGCTGCTTGAGCTCATTCATTTAGGTGCACTAATTTGGAGGAGCCCTCCACTTTGCAAGGCTGCTGTCAAAACCAGATCTAAGAAAGCTCAGAGAGAATACGAGGCTCAGGAGCTGCCACCCCCTCCCTCCCGGAGCCTGCGTCTGCTAATGCACCCAAACGCCACCGGCCCGAGGAGTTCAGTGTGCCAGGGTTACGCTAATCCCTCATCGCCCTAGTTTCTAACTGGTGGTGTACCTAAATTTCCAAGTGCAATTTCAGTGGGATTTATCACATCTACTATCATCAGCGTGTAGTGCTGCTGGCACAGATACAGACTCTCAATATCCCGCCGCAGACGTGGCTGTCTTTAATTGCAGAACAAACCCATTTCTGAATCTATACAGCGGCTCGCGCAGCGACACCGAAACTCTCCGGGCTGTTTTCTTGTTTAGCATTTTCATCCCTATTTGCAGCCGTCACTCCATGCACAGCGGTGTATTTGTACGTACATGTTTACAGGTTGCTCCAAAGAATATTTGCTGCTGCCTGTTCCCTCCAGCACCAGGCATCTTGCTGCTCATCAAAACCCAAGTGCGCTGGTGCAATAGAAAAGCTGCCAGGAAGCTGCGGGCTTCCTCAGCCCAGGGATCAAGAGCCAGTGCCTAGAGCTGTAACAAGTGTCACAGCGCTGCAGCTGAGCCAGCAGCCTCCAACAAAACTATGCAAACGCCATCGCAGGCGGCAAACAGGACAATATTCCTAAAGGCAAGATGCTAAAATCGCATTTCTCAGGGTGTTTCCCTGCCCCCTCCCCATGTAAAAGTTAGCAGCTCTTGTACTGCTTTATCACTTTAGTGTGGCTGAAGCAGATACCTGGTTATTTAAGGGGCAGGATAAATGGGCTGAGACAGCTTTCCCATCCCCAATTCACTAGGGAACGCTTGGAAATTCCACCTGACACTGGGACCGCGCTGTGCTCTTAAACAATCTCCCGTCTGATCCGATTGTTCCCCAGTGGGGAGGCAGGCTGCAGCTAGCTCAAGAGTCATTGATTGGATTAACAGCCTAATTCCCAACAGATGAATAGAATACTGATGTCTTGTCAGCCCACATCATAGAAGGAAAACACAATCTGCTTCTACAGCCCCGAAATTTAACCCTTTGCTTCCCTGTTCCCCCTCCCCAGGGCACACAGCTGAAGGCACAGGTCCGGCACTTTCAGCTCAAGATCACAGCCATTTGAATGAGAAAAGATGTATTAACCTTTGGGACGCTTTGCCTAATCATCTACATGCCATGGGATCACATGTTATTTTCCGTAAGGCTGGTTTTGTAAGAAGCCCTCTTTTCATCCTTTCTAGACAGGAGAGATTTATACCAGGCACCTTAATTTATTATTTTTTTTTTATTATTACTCTCTATTTTACCACCTGCCATTAAAGGAAATACTGTATGCTTCACAGTAAGTGGTGGAAAATTCATTAGCTTAACGATATTTATTCTGAAATATACAGCTATTGAGCGTTTTCCGAGTCTATCATTTGATTAGGAGGAGAGATCCACCTGGAGAGGAGCATCCAGCCGCGTTGCCGGAGAGGCATCGCTGCAAGGCTCTCTCCCTCCAGCAGCTCTTGGCAAGCTGTGGGGCAGGGCACAGAAGCAAGGCACATCATTTGCTCTCGGAGAGCTCCCGTTCTCCACCTCCTAATGGAGACACTAATGTTTTCTTACCTCATAGAAAGACTGTGATAAGAAATTAATTGCTACTGGTCAAATGTTCACTACTACAGAAGCAGGACCGTGTGCATATTAAAGAGATTCTCCAAGAACAAAATTTATTTATGGACTCCTTGGCACTGCCTGCATTTGTTTCCTTGCTCAGGAGACAAGAATAAATAAAAATCACCTGATTTTAAGAAATGTATCCAAAATGACCTATTTTTGCCTCAGGTCACTGGGGTCCATAATGCTGTGGGTTTTGTTTCCTTCCAACAGCCACCTTTTATGCCTGCATTTACAAAACAGGCAGATATACATTTAAATACTGTCATTTTTTTCAGCAGCAACCCTAGAATATACAGGAACAGAGCTACAGCACTCATGCCAGGACTGTACCCCATATTGAGAGGTGGCCTCTGGCGCATCTCTGATGTGACAGTCTCAGTGGCAACAATAGCTTACCAACTCTTTAACCGGCTTTCCCACCTCTGCAAGGTGTGTATCATCTCAGGTCAGCCAGGTTGTTCTGTGAAGCAGAAATAAGGTATTTCCAGTTTCATTTGGATTTTACAGCTCACATGCAGAGCGGAAACATTACCTCCATCACTCCTTGACTCTAAAAAACTAATTAGCCCAGCACTAACGTGACAAATAGGAGAGAAAGCATGAAAGGATGCGGGTGCACACCCCCCCCCTTTTTTTCCCCCTCCTTTTAACAGTACCTGCTAGCCACGACAGTTTTCCAGACTTCGTGATTTCACGACATCAATATGCATATAAAAAACTTGCTAGGACACTGAACGAAAGGAAGAGGCCTTCCCTCTCCTGGCTGCCAATACATCAACCCTATAGAGCCCTGTCTGCAGAGATGCAGGGTGCTCCGTGTTCACCACACGGGCCGTGGGGAGGCAACACTATGCATTAATGACAGAGCTGCCTTGACCAAAACAATTAGCGAGAGATGCCACATTGACTCAAACAATTCAATTAATGCAGTATTAGTGCTAGTATTTTAAAGTCATTCGAATTATTAGCTCCTTTTACAAACTGAAACCATAATGTTTCATTTTCATCCCAGATGTGAATTGCTCCAGAACGGCAATAAATAAATAAGTCAAATGACCCCTGTCCAGCCCAGCCCCTGTCCTGTAATGTGGCTGCATTGTATATTCACGAATCCAGGTTAAGGATAGTGACTGGGGCAGTTGTGCCCTGGAACTAGCAGACTGCAGGTTTTATAAATACATACAGAAATAATTAAAATCTAAGGGGTTTAGAAGGGTTAATCTCCTTTAAATAATCTCTGCCACAAAGCCTGTAAAGTCACTGCTGGCATCGTGCCCGCATGGGACCGGCTGTCGGATATCAGGGCAGCACGTGTGGATGGGAGCAGAGAGATTAAGTGGAAGTGCTGCCGCGGTGGCCTATCAGACATGCTGCTCCCCTGCATATGGCTCCCCCGGCCACTACCGAGGGGCTGGAAATGCTGCGAGCAGGATAGGATCCAGCGCCAACCAGCAAGTCAACATGCCACTTGCTCCACCTGATTAAAGAGAGAGAGGAGGAAGCTTGATTAGGCTGCTAAATTTAGCAGGTTGGACAGGAGACAGCAGGAGCCGGCAGAATTGCTGCCATTGCTCAGTTCACCTGAGTCCTTCCCGACTTCAAAGCAAATGATGGCTTATATTTATTTAAAGGGATTCAGGACTTTGGAAATTACCCTACAGGCTTGAACCCACAGCCCTGGGTGGCCAAGGAGATGTTGCACTTTTAATTGTCAACTACAATGGACCAAGAGCTGCCACTCTGCATTTCAGGTGGTCCTCTTCGGATAAACTCACATTTTAAAGCCGACAGCCGAGTGACCACTAGAGACAAAGCAATCCAAAAGCAAGCAGAGAAACCACTCCTGGGTAGGCTGAAGCAGCGCCCTGTCTGAACCCAGGAGTTTCATTTCCACGGAACTGGGCAAAGGCAGGCTCAGCTGAAATGCCCAGAACCCTGCAGGAGCGGCTGGAGCGCTGGCAGGGAGGCTGCAGTATCATGACTGACGACCGCAGGCACAGTTGCAGCAAAAGCACAGCCAAGTTGCACGTGTCCATGTGCCGCAGGAGTGGCAGAGGTGCTGCTAATGGCCCAGGGATCTTTTTTAAGTCAGTGAGGCTGAAGGCTCTGGAGACTCTATTTTGGTCTCATAAACCTTCCTTGGTTTGGCGTGCAAAATCAAAACTTTAGGTGTTGAGATGATCTGAAGCATCCCCTGACCTCATTAAATGGGATCTGGATTTTATTAAGCCAAGCTTGGGGAAGCCTGGGCTAGCAAGGGAGCTGACTTACAGCGGCCCTTGGCCCACAGCTTCAAAGACACTTCTTTCTTCTGCTTCGTTAGAAAAACCCAACACCAGGGACCTCGCTCGGACATCTCAAAGCACCTCAGGACAGTGCTGTGCCCTGCAGCCTCCAGACAGCCCTTCCTTCCCGAGCATGCCTGTTTCTTAAGGATGATGACTCCTCTTTGTGGCTAATCTGGAATTAGAGAGGACGTTCGCACACTCACAGCTGTCTGCCAGAGGGGGAAGGCATCAGAGCCTGGATCCTGCCCCAAAGTGGACCACTGCCAGGGAGAAGCTGACTGCATGTGTTGATTTAAGAAGCTCCCATCTCATCACCTCAAAGGGTTGCTGGTTTTGTGACATCCAACAGCCTTTTAGCAGCCTCTGTGAATTTTATTAGTAGCTGATTTACCATTTTTTATTTTATAAGGCATGAAGCTGCTCTTTCATTTGATCATCCACCACCAAGTACAACTAGATGTCAGACTCTGAAAACTCTCGTCTCAGTCTATGATCGTTGGGACTTGTTCCTGATGGAAGAAAGGAGAAATAAATAGAGAGGGAAAACATTTATTGGTGCTGCTTATTCACAGACAGTCAGGTTTCCGAACCGCTATTAATAAAGTGCCAATGCTAAAGAAAAAAGGAAAAATGTCTGGAGAAAACTGCCTCAGGGCATCACACTAAATCAGTAACTGGGATTTCTCGATGGAGCCACGTTGCTATTAAAATAAAGCTGAACTAAGTATTTGCAGTCTGGTCTGTCATTACTTGTTTAGTGAGATGCAAAACTATCCTCACTTTAAAGGGCTCTTTCAAAGTCTAGAGGCAGCACTTGCTTCCTCCTTGTGCTGTATAATAGAGGTGTTCCTAATGAAATTCAGCAGGAGCTGGAGATAACCAGGGAAAACCATGGCCAACTTTGTAACGGACAGATTTATGTTCAGGGACGTCCTGCTTTTTGAATGAGTTACTCTGCACAGGGCAGGAATCACAGTTTTGCCATTCATGGGTCGTACAAGCGTGGCAGAAGGTCAAGTTCCCTGGGTGGTGCTCAGCCCGAGCCAAAGGCTGGGGCTGCAGTCACATCTGGGGCTGAGCTGAGCGGGTCCGTCCCATTTCCTACTAAAGCAGCACAGGGAGCCTGCTGGGACCCGGACATCTGTCCTCAGCACCCAGAACTGGGACCAGCCCATTTCATACTGGGTGGATGGCTGGGGAGGAGCAGATGGCATGTACTGGTGGTGGCGACCGACGTGGGGCAGAGCTGAACCAGTGACCTCGAGGTGAAAGGCTTCCTATCTCCCATTATCAATCCCCAGAGCCCCCTCCGAAGTAAGTGTTGATACATTAATCTTCCTGACTGATGGAAACAAACTGCAAATATAATGTGCCGTGGGGGAATCTTTATGTATTTCGAGCCAAAACTACGCTTAAAAACAAAGTTAAGGGCATGCTTAGGTTTCGGCCTTTCCTCAGAAACATTACTAGTTAATGCCATCTTCTTTCTCTTCCAAGTACGAAATTTAAAGAGCACGTCATCACACATTAGCCTCTGAGCACAGCCCCAGCATGGATTGCCTCAGTAAATAATAAACCGGTGTTTGTGTTTCCTTGTGTGCATGCTGTCCTCCTAAATAGTTTACTAACAAAGGAGTATATTTAGGAGCACTGCTGGAGTGCCTCGATGAAGCATGTTGTGTAGGATAAATACCTCCACATCAGGACACTTTTCAAAGCCATCAGGCAGAGGGGTCAGTCTGTTGTGGGTTTTTTTAAAACTGCACAAGCTAATGCTTTAAGAGTGTCTTGATGGAATCAGGGAAATTGGATTGTCCCCCCATTTGCTGGCCTAAAACAAGCCTTTTTTTATTTATCCCATTAGAGGAACACAAGAGAAACCTTTTAAATGTCACTAAAATTTTCCCTGCATTGCAAAACCCAGTCAAAAGGGTTTTAATTTTCCCGGAGACCTCTTAAGTAATGCAGTATGTCAAGGTTTAATACATTGCGTGCAGGGGATTGTCTATATTCTGTGCTGTTTCACCAGGGTGACTCTGTAGGGTCAGTCCTGTTTGCTGGATTTGGTCCCTGCCAGCACCCAGGCCACTTTAGATCAGCTCTGGTGAAACAAACGGGCAAGTGACAACGAGATGAGAAGCAGCTTCTCCTGGATCAGTCTGGGATTCCCAAAAACTCAGCAGTGACGGTCACTCTCCAGTAATCCGGTTCTGTGAGTTGGGGCTCTCTGGTTTTGAGAGAGTCTGTAATTTATAGGCTTTATTCACGTATTTATAGGAGGACTAGAGAGACTTGGGAAGAGGCACTTACGTACGCAAGGCTCCAGATACCCCTGGAGTATTTAATATGACAAACATAAGCTGCAGACCGGAGGCAGAACCAGAACTGCAAACCGGCAGCACAGAAAGCGCTAACACACACCGGCTAGAGACAGCAACAGGGTCACAAACCCTTCAAAGGCTGGGCTGGTGCCCACTCAACCCATGCCATGGCTGTATCCAGTGTATCCAGACCCGTGGTAATTTAATATACATAGTAAACGGACTATGTATATATAAAAAAAAAAAAGACTGGACTGATAGCAGTAAATTGGCCATCACCTAGAATTTAACCCTAGCTGCAACCAACCTCTCACCTCGGTGACAGAGTTGGAAGGCAGGGAGCGAGGGGCTATTTCCTGCTAAATTATTCCATTCCCCTTTAACGCAACACCATCCCAACGGCTGTGGGCATTAATGCCAAACCAGCTTCTCCTGGCCCCTCCAAGCCCATTCCGCTTGTCGGCCAGCCCGTAAACTGGAAGCTACGGGTGGTCTGTTCTGCCAGAGTAATCCCAACTAGTAACTAAACGCTACTAAAATACAACATTATTTTGCTCCTGCAGGATAAGGGAGTTCTCTATCCACGCTGTCCCTGTTTCTTTTTGTAAAAAGTGAATGCGTCGTCATACCACCGCAACAGAGGACCTGGGGTGCTAAGTCATTTTGGGCTGACCGTGTAATTCTCCCCAGCCCTGGTTCTAAAGGGAGAAGATGAACCGTAGGGCAACGATTATCCAGGCTGGTGTATGTCAGCCCTCATCCTCTTGTCCCTGAACTCACATGTGCACACCGAGAGCTGGGAAAGGTGCAGAGCCAGGGAAAGTGAGGAAGAGGAGGCAAATCCCAGCCTCCTAACTAGTCAAAATAAAACACAGCCCTGAGACTGACACTGCCTCTTGATCTTCCCTGTAAAGCTGCCTAATCTATTTTACAAAATGTCAAAATTCAGCACGAAAATCGGAAAAAGGGGGGGGGCGGGGGGGAAATATCAGACTGGCTGGTTATTGGACCAAGGGCTGTGTTAAAAGGATCAGGAGGTGGTGGGCCAAGTGGTGGGGGAGGGAATGGGATAAAGTAGTGGTCTAATCAAATCAGTTTAAAAAGCTGCAGCCTCTCAGAGTTAACCTTGCCAATCAGAGAGCGAGCGGGAGCATGTCTGCGCACATTAAAGCGGGAGCGTGTCCTTGAACCCACAGCACACTCCATCCTCCCCCCCGCAGCCCACGCAGGCTGTGTACCCAACACCCTCGGCAGCCAGGAGAAAAGCCCAGGATTAGGCACCCTCCTTAGCCTCGCTCAAGTGGAAGTCAACATGGCAAAGGCAGCTTGGACGCTTCCCCGTGATTAGAGGTGAGCTCATGGGATTAAGCCAGCAAGAGTTGGAGAAATGTTAAAAAACAAACAAAACAAAAAAAGGAAACAAAAGGAGTAACCCTCCCATTGACAAATGCTGTTGTATTGAGTCTGGCAGCTGTAAGATGCATTACTAACCTTTGCTAATGACTAAGGGCACCAAAGTCACTTTAAAATAAATATTCACTAGGAATTACACGGGTAATCTAAAGGGATTATCTTGCTGCCTTAACAGGTCCATAAACTAAACGTTAAATGGCCTACACAAGTGTTTGCATTATTTTTGACCCAAATCAACCTTTCTGCTAAAAGCTGTGGAAAGCCAGATTCAATTTTGGAAACAACGTGTCCGCTTTGAGTTAGTGTTCTTCTAAATTCCCCCAGATCCTCTGTTTTTTGAAGGAAAAATGGGACTGAGCTCTTGGAATCCAGGAGCCTGCCAGCAGCCAGGGAAAGGCTTTAGCAGAAACACACGTTCAGAACATGAAGCAGCAGGCACAAATCCAGTCTGCCACATAATCCAGTCCCTGTGGCAAAAGTATCCCTGTTCAGAGTCTTAACTGCAGCCCTTCTTCCCTACAGAGATGGGGAAGGCACAGTGTGGGAAGAAGGAGCACTGATGATAAATGGTGGCTAAACCCCAACTATTCTGTGCCTCAGTTTCCCCACCTGTCAAATGGGGAATATGTCATGGGCCTTCCAGCTGGGGCACTTGTCCCTGTGCCTCAAGCTATCCAAGGGGAATGAAGCCGAAGCAGAGCCATGTGCCTGAGGCTCGGCAGCTGTACTCAGGCAGGTCAGGAGAGCAGGAGTTACGGCATATGCTTCAGCAACAGGGACTGAATGACGGGATGAGAACAGCTCCCGTGCACCAGTCTGCAGAGCCCGACAACAACTTCATTGCATTGTCTATAGATGAAAAAGTACAGTCTAAAAAGGCACAGATGCCTTAAGGCCACCATACACAATGCCCGAATTGCATCTAATTCCAAAGATCACATCAGACACAAATGGGGAGTAAGTCCTACAGAGGAATAAACAAAAGTACATCGACGCTTCCTTCCAGCAGGTATTTCAGACCCAGCCTTAGAAAAAGGACTCGGGTTTTTTTCCCCACTTCCCAACCTGCGATGCAGGCCAGGGAACACAGCAGCATGCTCAGGACCCTAGTCCAGCAGGAAAGGTCCATCTCCAGCCTGTGCTGACACACCGGACACATGCCCACCTTGCAAACCTATGTGATCATTTTTCACCTGGACCCCTTAGCCTGTATACCTGCGTCAGTCAGTGTGCACACTTCTGAAGACAGCTATTTCTCCAAGGCATGCTGAATTAACTTTTAAGAATGCAACAGGACTAAGGGACTTGAAGAGACATAAACTCCTCTTAAATCCCACTGCTCCTGCACAATCACTAGCAATAAGCCAGGGCCCTCTTGCAGCAAATCAGGAAATTGAGGGAGATGATCAAGCTGCTTGAAGCACAGAAAAATGCTACACCAATGGATCTGAAGAAATCACATCGCTAGAGCCCTTTGATGTCTGATGTACAACTCAGGGAAAGAAGAATAAAACACAATGGGAAGCTGGCAGAGAAAACATACTCCAGGAAAAGATCAATAGTTAAAAAGCTCACTTCTACTGACACAGGGAAGAAAAACGTTTGCAACCGTTATGTTTTTTAAAGACTTCTTCATGATGTCGAGAAGTTCCTGCTTTTTTTTTTTTTTTTTGAGATTAGAAAAAGCTAAGAAGGTCTAACCTAGTAAAACCTAATTTCACAAGAGGTCTTGTTTGCCAGCCTTGGCAACAGGGGTGGACGTGCTGTCCATCGCCCACTGAAGGCACTGCAGGAGGAGTGCCCTAACAAGAGCACTTTAAACTCAAATGCCAGGCAAACTTTAACAGCAAGTAAAGGCACTATTTTACAGGTTCTCACAAGAAAAGTCATTCCATCACATGAGATTTCTCTCTCTGAAATACATAGTTTTAGCTAGAATAAAATGAATAGATAAAAACTAGGACTTCCGTCTTTAAAGATGCATTCTCCTCCTTCCTTCTAAAACAAACCGTTTCAAAATTTTCTTCACACACTGTAAAAGAATGATAAAGGGGAAAAGATTAACATCCTCCTCACTGATTTCCATCTGATAACAGTGACCTAAAAGCAATCTCTTGCAGTTGAAGGAGCCCTGAACAAACCTGAGAACATCTCTTCAGTCTTCACTAAGCCAGCTCCAAGACAAAATACTAATTGCCGTAAAAAAAGACACAGTTCCTATTCTCACCTCCTATCCCAGCTGGCAAGGGCTGGAATAAGAGAGCTTTTAAAAAGGAGCCTTGGGGTCTGGTAGGGCAAACCCCTGTCCACAGGAGTGTCCCTACAGGGGCAGGAGAACTCTCCCATGGACACCAGCCCCATGGGGTGGGCTGGCAACATCAGCACTTTCTCAGTTGGTAGATAATCGCACCAGCAAATATATTTGCACTTACCAATCAGGACTGAAGCGTTAAACAGGGATTCAGAACACCAGGTTCACTACTGGATTTAAATTGGTAGAAATCACATTCATGCTACAGCTACCAAGGACGTGTGAGTGGAAAATGAGACCTCTCAGCAGAGCCAGCCACTTCTGCTGCAGCTTTCTGCAAAGCAACATGAAGCCTGCTAGCCACATTAAATGTGGATATTCAAATATCAGCTGCTTGTTTCCAGAAAACTCCTCCAGAAAAGCATCAATTCATTCAGGAGAACTCACCCTATGGCACACCCTGATCATGCCCCAAAGCCTCCCAGCAACTAAAGCAGAACCCAAATGACTCAAGAACTTCAATTTGCACTGAAAACAGCAGCCCTGCGCATCTAAACATTATCGACCAAGAGCATGCAAAGTTTATGGAAGTAAAGTCCTTCTGTGGACTGCATCAATGTCTGATGCCTAATGAAGACTGCATTTGGATATGCAAATGCACTGATTACTGTTATTTGTCTGGGCTGACACAGGCAGCAAGGTAAGGAAAAGCTGTGCAGTATCTGGGGACAAAGTGGTTTTTTGGTTTGGTTTGGGTTTTTTTTCCAGAATACTCAGTTATAGGAGATGCTCCCTAAGGTGAATGTGGACTTTGACCATCCTTCTCCCTCAGGAAACCCTTCCTGCTGTAAGGAGGACTTCTAGTTCAAGCACTCTTTTAGCTATTCTATGGCTTGTTCTGCAAAACTTACCCCACATCGCCATGACCCTGCGAAGGGAGAAGCCCCCAGGTCCCTATGATTTTATGCAGTTGTAGCTGTCATCAGAGCAACTGTGCAACAGCATAAAATTCAAAGATAGATAGCTTCACTTGGTGGCTTTTCACACCTTGAGTGCTCAGGAGACAATACCCTTCTCCGAGAAGGGGCACAGTACTATAGAGCGATGGTACATATTAATTTCTAAAAGAGGATTTTAATCATGCAACGTCCTCTGCAGTCGCACAGAATTTAATCTCATTGCTGACAGTGGGTGATGGGGGAGCATGTTAAGTGGAAAAGTTGTATTCAAGACCTTCTTGCAGATATGTGCTACAGGCAGTCCCTTGGGAGGAAGAAAACAACCCCAACTGGTGTCTCGCTGCTGACCACCCCGGCCCAGGGTCCCGACGTACTCCAGCCACTTGCATGCAGAAACGCAGACACATTTCCAAAGTTCTGTGCAAGGTTCAAGTACACGTATTAATACAGTTAGCATTTATCAAGGCTTACTTTACAAATATTGATTTATTAATCTAGGCAAGACCCAGGGATATATGTACATAGTATTCCCATGTTCGTTACAGAAACCGAGACACACAAAAAAACCCACTGTCTGACTTCCTCAAGGTCAAATGTGGAACACAGCCCACAGCTGGGATTAGTTTCAGGATGCTGAGCTCCCAGCACTACGCTGGGACTATCAGGACATGCTGTCCTTTCCCACACAAGGTCTTCCCTCTTCTTTTAAGATCTGTCTTCACCTAAGCCTACATTTAGTGAGAATCTTGCCTTCATTGAGTAATATGGGAGGAAAAAAAAATAACGAAGAGCCAAAAATTGGAAACCGTAAGCTGTGAACTGAGACCTTCCCAGCTGCTAAGGAGACCCACCACAACTGGGTTGGCACGCTGGCACATGCCTTCTGGATGGTTATCTTCAGTCTTCTTCCATTTTTATTGAGGACTGCTTGCAGGCAGCTTTAGAAGTCTTGGTTAATTGAAAACTAGATGTTAAAAAAAAATATCCAAAAGGAACTAATATACTGTGTTCAACCAACTTCAATGGGACCTTAAAGCTTATATGAAAAGTTGGACTTGGAATTGTTAAACGATTCTTTTCTAGAAGCTCCTATGAAACCGCAGTAACGTTAGTTACAATTGCTGCCTAGGAGGGATGAAATTCCATGCTTTTTCCCCCTGCTAAAATAAAAAATACTCCCTTAACATTTCTGAAGTTAGGGCAACCTAAGCAATGGCTCAACAGAATACAATTCCATAAAATCACTACAATTAAATGAAAAATTATGCATCTTTTCAAGCAGCACAGGTCTGATGCCTACTTTCTAAAGAAAGTTGAACTACAAAGCAGTAAAGTCACTCTGTAAACTCCTGTAACTATTCTTTTAAGGTAATGGACCAGCTTCAGATACTAACGGATGAAAATTAACTACAAGACAACAGAACCACTAGTTTTAAAATCCTGAGGAACTGGAAAGAATGACTATATGCTTTTGTATATGACAGCAGTCTCAGCAACACTGCAAAAAGTTAGAAGTATCTGAGTGGTAGTGCACACTATGTCTGAAAGAATAGCTTTTAGAAGACATGAAATTCAGAGAATACTGCAGAACCCTGCACGAAAATCACGGCATTATGCACACTTCTCTGTAATTTATGTCACTGGATGCACAGTATTTTCTTTCCACATTCAGTTTGCCTGGACTATGGGAAGTGTGCGTCTTGGGCAGCCAAAGTCTCAGGGTAGACAACAGACAACATGAGAAAAGAGGATAAAACTTCATCAAACACTGAATGCTTAATGACAGAATTAAAACCCATCTTTGGCCTTTGTTTTTCTCCAGTTGCTCCTTCAATCTTCCATTTTGTTAACAAAACTTGCCCAGGGAAGTTGACTCCCTGAATGTGTCAGACATCACCTCCGTTAAGTAGTGTGTTATTAATTCCCTTCCAAAACTAAACACATCATATTTATGATGAGATTTTAATCTGTTTTTAAAAAGTGTTTGAAAATCTTCCTTGTAAGGATTTTTAAAAATTAAATTCTAGCTTCCCTTCAGATGTACTCAGGCATAAGAGAAAACAAAACAACTAATAGTCTAACAGAGAAGAAATGCTGCATTTGCTGTTTTCTAGCCTGATTCAAATGTAAAAATTAAGAATGTGAATAAAGTAGGTTTAACTACATAATTAAGTAAACATGGACAGACATTGTGTACCTGATTAGCAAAAAGAACAACTAAATTTACTAGAAAGGCTATATTTAGCTGCAAATGAACATATTTTAATGGCTACTAACCAATGAAAATCAACCTTTCCTTAGAAAAATAACCAAGAACTAAATTTAAATTGATTATTAAATCAATTAAATCAATCCAACCTGTCAGAATCTCTCTCATTAGAGTCGCTGTTAGATGCAAAGCTGCTGCCTATAAGGTCTGCACACACAGGCAAAACACAAAATGATGCAGTGCCAAAGGTATAGTGACAGCACAGCACCTTCCCAGCACATCCACCCAAAATTACGCCAGACGCTGCCGAGTCCTAATGCGTGCACAGACCTCTCCCAAACTGAGTGCATCCATTAATACATGGAGCCCGTTAATGTGTCCTATTTTCCTGTATTAACCAACCAAACATAAAAATAAGCGTCTCCCTGTAACAGTCTGACCCATTTTGAGAGTCCAGTGAAGCCAAACTGACTTTTATTTCTTAGAAAAAAAATAAAAATTGTGTTTAAATATAAAGCAACCAGTTGCAGCATTGCGGGATTAGTTGGATGAATCCTTCAGCAGATATAATCAGCTTAATGGCAACAAAGATCACAGCGCAGTTAGTGCAGCTGTGACACTCAGACGCATTTCACCGAAAGGGAAGGTTTGCACGAGGCTGGAACGGTCTTTTTTATTTCCAGCCTTTTTTCCTCTCTCTCTCTGTGCAGTCAACATCCCCATCAGCTCCATTAGCATGAAAGAATTAAGGAGGGAAATGGGTAGGGTGGAGCAATTTACGTCTGTGGGTCAGCATACTTACACAGTGTCATATAATTCAATTAAATGGACAAATAAAGTGGTGCTAGTTGTTTTCCAAACTCTAGTTAATTTTAACTTAATTCCCACGCTGCTGTGGGCTAAAGGGCTGCTTGATACACAGCTAAATGACCAGCTATCTATTACAGAGAGGAACGCTGTAGGAGTCCTCCCGCTCTTCTCTTAGATACTCTTAGGAGTATTCTTACTCTGAGGATATTCTTAGTATCTTTATATACCCACAAAAAAGAAAACTGAAAGTAAAGACTTGATTCCCCTAATTATAGCTTTATTTATGCTGGCAAATCCATTGCTTTATATTATACCTTTCCTCACTGTTGAATTGCAAAAAAAAAAATTTTAAAAAAATACACTAGAACATAATGTCAGGAGATTTCAGCCTGCCCCGTAAAAATTTAAGAAACACTGCTTTCCAGGCTTCTTAAATTAAGACTTTCATCATTAAATCCAGTGATCTGCCTCTCACATACAGTATTAAACACACTCAAAAATAAGCAGGTAAATGCTAATCTATTTACCACTAACTATTCTGTTTCTGGGTTTTGCTTCCTCCAGGAAAAATCCCCCGAGATACAGGTGAATGCACTAAGGACTGAAAACAGCTGAGAAGTACAGAAGACCCACAAATCTGTAATCTGCAGGGAACTGATGGATGGAAACGGCAAAAGTATGAACACCTTGGAAACAAGCCATTTGCTGTAGAGCTTGCTAAGGTCTTCTGCTCTCTGACCTGGTAAAACTCAAGCCTGTGCAGTTGCACTTCGGAACAAGAGCTCTCCAGGAGAATTAACTTCTGTTTGCAAAATAAAGACCTTTGTCAGTACCAAACAGTCAGCAATGTTTTGAAGGCTTTAAAATAAATCTGTGCTTGAAGATCGATGGCACTTCCCATAAAGAATACAAGTGTGCCTCCTTTTCCTCAGCCAAAACTTCCTTTGCTTTCTCCAAAACATCAGTCCAACACACCGGTTATTCTCCCACCAGAAATACTTGCATTTCAGCAGTTCTGCATGGATATAATTTGTAAAGTGCTAGGCAAATAAGCACACTCTGAAATGGGAAACGTTATTGACAGACTACCTGGCACTAAGCTTTCAAACCCACCAGGAACGTCAGGAGGCCAGATCTGCACATGTCAAGTCCATCACCTTAGGAGGCTTTCAAAGTTTTGCTTTTTGTGACTCTACAAAACGCATCTCTGGAGCCATTATATGAATTAGTTGGAAAGGGGTGGGGGGGGGGAAGGAGGAGCGGTTAAGAACAGCAGTACACCCCTATGAGGACATTTAGAAGCATCTGGCTCCGAGATATTAAGAAAGGAAAGAAAAATTAATCATGCCGGCTGGGAAAAAAAACCTGGCATCAGCACAGCCACCCTGTCATAAGGCAGATATTAATAACGTGAACCTCCAGGGAACACTCAGACATCTGAAAGATCCACTTGTTGGCTATCACAGAGCAGGCAGCTTGAACTGATGCCTCTTTGAAACCTTCTGAATCTTACACTAAAACACTGCTGAGGATTTTTTTTTGCAGCAAAACGAAACTCTCAGTGCTAAAGATCAGACATTTACCGCATTTCTCCCTTTTTCCCTAGATAGTATCACAGGGAGAGCACTTGGAATCACATGCTACCGGCTACAGCAGAATGGAGCAACGCCCAGTAACTGGGTGCAAAAATACCAGATGCTGAAGCCGTGGGCATGAGACAATTCAGATGTTAGGGAAAGGAAAACAAAAGGATTCGCCCCTGGGGATACCTAGGCACCCCACTCCAACAGACCTCGATAGCAGGAGGCCTGAGCAGGCGTTAGCCACTTAACGTGTTGTAGACCTGTAGCTTAGCTACACACGAGACACACAAGAGAAATGCAGGTGAAAACTGGTCGAGTATTTTAAAATGAGAATAAGCAAATAGTATCTGGACAGAACGGAAGACAACAGGAAAAACCATGCATGGCCAAGACATCACGGCAATGGTGGTACATCCTGATGTGGCATCTCAAATATAACTCCTCAGGCTCAGAGTAGGATGTAAAGTTGGTGGCAGCAACAATAACTAGAACTCACATTTTCAGGAGAATTTATTTAGCCAACAAAACATGGCAAAACCCTTCTCTTTTTCTACTTCTCCAGAGATGCAGTGAACTTTCCTGCCTACCGCACTGAAAGCAAACCTGATAAAGGAACCACTAATCTGCTTGTGTTTGGGAAATAAGTGCTGCTAAAAGCACACCAGACACCCCCAACATCATCTTATATCTATTTTCTGATCTCTTGGACCATCTGTGACTAGTTACAACTCCAGATTCGCAGGACACACAGCTGACTCACTGAAGGGTAGCACCAGCTACAAACTAAGCATCTCAAAGACAAAATGATGATTGAAAAGCACTGAGCTGGATGTTTATATGCTATTTGATGATGCAGGAGATGCTACCATAGGAGCTAACATTTTAAACCACCCTATCCCATGAGGAAACATTTTCTGCGTTGGCTACAGCTGTGATACATTCCTATGCAAATGAAGCAATTTTCTTTTTTTCTCTATGAAAAGTCTCCCATTTCTTCCCCATCGCTGAATTTATCTCCCAATGGACTTGGTAAAACACAGCACTTGCGGGGCTTTTTTTTAACCGATCAGAAAGGGACACATTCAGCCCTGAGATACATGCCAAGAGAAGTCCCATTGACTTAAGCTGGGAATTCACGTGTTTATCCTTCATCAGGAGTCCTCGGTAATGACACCTTACCATCCTTCATCTACAATAAGACTACTTCTGCCATGACCCTCTGTGTCACTGCTGTCTGGCATTGCTTGGGGAAGCACTGAGCCAAGAGTACCATTTTTCTGCTGATCCCTGTTTTGTTCTTTTCCTTCCATTCACTCAACCTTTCTATTTGCGCTACCTGTTGCACTGCATCTCATGCCAAGATGATCTCTTTGGGATAGGGATGGTCTTTGCTCTTGCTTGATGCCGTGACTGACATTTCTGCTGGCTACTACGGACAACATAAGGTAGAAGAGCTGAGTGCAAAATTAAACCTGCCTTTATCGATGGGGTAGTTTACAGGTCTGCCTTGGCCGGTGCATGGAAAGGCACTGCAGCCACATCCACCACTCACATGCATCTGAGGACAGAACTGGGCAGAGCTATGAAAACTTGCATTTTTAGTAAATGTTTTAAAAACTTGAAAAGATTTTCTTTTCTACTCAAGTTGGGCTTTCCACCAGGCAAAACAAAATGTACCACTTTCTCTATGATTTTGTAGCTATTCTTTGGTAAATTCAAAGAGCTGTTTCGTATTACAATTTACATCTGCACAAGAGGAATGCTTGAGCTGACAGCCAAAAAAGAAACAAACCTGGAGATTTAGAACAGGTCTACCTGAATAGTTTATATCATCTTCGATTTTAGACTCAATACACATTTATAATCTGTCTTTACCTTGTGATTTATCCCAAGCAACTGGGCTCCCCTGGCTTAGAAAGTTGTTTCTTACCAGCTAATGAGTGCAAACTGACCACATCCATGCATAACTTTTCCATCTGAGAAATAAAATTAATGATTTGAAGTCACCGTAGCTCTGACTTTTTCTGCTGCTGTGAAACATCCAGATCGAAACTGCCTTCATGCTTTAAATTAACCTCTTTAACTCTGCAATTAGGACTGGAGGTAAGGGTGTATATGATCACTTCCCGTCATTCAAAAAACAAGCACTTGGTTATTAAGCTATGAAAAATTGATCATTTGCAATTGCTAAGCCATAACTTTACAAATATCTTCTGAGTTTGACCACTGGAATTTAAAGTGCAATGCTCAATTTCATACCACTTCAAAAGCCAAATCACCATGTAATCTGTGAGCACCGCTTGAAAATATCCTGACAATAGCAGCAGGAATAGGGCATCACCGAGAAGATAACCAGGCAGCTTTTGCAGACCTGGCTTCTGACTCACATTTCATCTGCGCGGTCTGAACGTGATTAAAACTTGAGTTTAAAAAAAAAAGATAAATAGAAAAAAAGAGTAAATTGAAATTTCCGTACACAGGTAACTAGGTCCCTGGCCAAGTCCAAACATGTCTCCAGGTTTCTCTGTAGCATATTCCAGCCTATAGCTTTCTGAAATACATCTCTTGTCTTCCTTCTGTGTTCGAGAAAATCAACCAGTCAAAACTCCTACCTTACTCTTTTCTTCATTAATCACTACCTTGCTTTGAGGGCCATGCTGAAAGGGAGACGTTGCTCATCCGATCACCAGGTCAGGGAAGGAAAATGCCTATAGACAGAGCTAGTGTTTTCCTCCTCTCTCGCAACACTTCTCACACACACAAAGCTCATCACCAACTGTGTTCAGCCTCACTGGCAGCAGCAGGGACGTGTGTGGTTTTCTCCAGCGTGCGGCCGAGAAGCTGCCTGGAGGTACAGCCACCTCCAGCCGCTCAGCTCCATCTCTGGGCCACCCCTCTCCATGGCTCCGCTGCACAGCCATGTGCACGTGCATCCCATGAACCAGACCTCCGAGATAGTCCTGGATAAGAATAACCTTTAAAGCTATTCCCATTCCTTTCCCCTACCTCACAAAAATACTGCTGGATGTACAGTAAAGGAAGGAAATATGGCAGGGGAAAACAAAAATCAATTAAAAGAAATTTGAAAGCCATTGTGTTAGAGCACCTCATTTAGAGCAGTCACTTTTTATCTGCAGGGCAAATAATTGCAGTACTATCGCAGCCGTAACATCACGCATCAGAGAAGGTGACAGCATTTTTAGGGGTATTTATTGTAAGCACACTAAAGTCAAGACTGTACCCCACAAATTAATTTTCCAGGGTGACAGAAGTCAGCTGGCTAGAGCCGTTATTGCTAATAGCTAGAAAAGACCCACTTAATCACTTTGCATTTTTATTTGTAGAAGATAAAGAAACATTTCTTTCACTAATAGTTTCATGCTTGTTTCATCTCATTTTATCTGGACTGCAAGATCTGTTTAATTTCATTTGATCAGTTTTCTAAGGATCTTAGAACTACCATATTTTTATAATCTTGTTATATCCATGAGAAAAAAAATGATTGTTTGCCCCACCATTTCGCAAATGGGAAACCAAGACAAAAAGAAATTAAGTGACTTGTTCAAGGTCACGCCAGTATTCTGTAGCAAAACTGGAGAATTAGAAACCTGAACTCGATTCTGAAAATAGCCATAAAGGGAACTTCCTCACCGAATCAACACGGATTCTACAGATCTGGGTATCTACCACTGTGTTTTTTCATAACATACGTAACTGCGGATAACTCGGCTCTGAATAGACGGTTCCTGTTACTTCTCTTAGCTGAAAAAAATGCCAAATTCCTTCACTAATGAATAAAACTAGCCTACCACCACTACCAGATGGGGGGAGCCTGAAGTTTAGCAAAAGCACCTGAAAGCACATCGATTGCTGGTTCTGAAAATTTCAAATAGCAGGTCAGCATCACAGGTGCGTCTCTATGAAGAGGAAAACAATGGTAATACTCGTTATTTTAAATTTTTTCTCTTAAACTTTAGCAGAGCCATAATGTAAGCTAAAGGGAAATATCCATCTCAAAGTTCTGTGCATTCAGGACATGCATTGCTCGTAACATTTTACTGTTAAATGGTTCAGCACTATGGTACATCTGGATTTTTCTCTTAGTTTTTATACACACGTGACATAAATTACCCACCCTGCCTCTCCCCCTGATAACACAAGAAAACGACAGTTGCCAGTGTGGGGTTTTTTTGCAACTGTAATGTCTAACAGCCTCAGGAACTCTGTTTTGCTCCCGTCCAGGCTGGGCAGGAATGAAGCAGGAATGCAGCAGGAATGCACAAACAACAACAGAAACCTGGAGAGTGAAGCCACCAATTCAAAAGGAAGAGGCTGAGGTTGTGCCATGAGTGGGACCCGAAGGAGAGCAGCAGTATATAGTAACAGTATATAGTATATATATAGTGTATATATAGTATATAGTAACAGTAATTCAAGTATATGCATCTACTGAACAGCTGCCTTGTTCACAACATTCTGTCCCTATGCAGTGGAAAACCAGAGGTGTCTTCCAGACACAGTTTCAAAAGGGTGTGAGGGTACAGCAACTGTTCACACACAGAGAAATATCAACAGTTGCTCATTATGTCAAAACCTGAAAGCTGACCAGACAAGGTGTTTGACCTAGACCTCGAAGCCTGAACAGTGGAGCCCAAGAGATCTTCTGAATGTTTCTGGCAGGTTGGACGTTAACAGATGCTTTAGTCTTATGCAGTGTTAATGGGAGGAGCAGGTATGTCAAACTAAGTCACTGCCTGTGTCCAAGCTGCGGTTTCCATCTCTCTTCCAAGATGTGTTGAAGTACATTGGCAGAACAACATCCATCAGGGGTGTATCGAATGCTGACCACAGCAGTATCTGTCCTCTGCAAAGAGGATACATGCAGAACAGTCAAATCTGCATAAACATCGCATTAATAACCGACTGGGTGAAGACTGCATTTTAATATTGAACTCCAGTTGAAGTACCTACTTACTTAAAAGTTCAGAGAAGCTTCTTCAGCTGCCAGTATTCACGACTATTTCAGTACCCGCTCCTAGGGAAGGCTGTGCGTATGATGCAATGCCACAGGTCTCGGGCTAGGACCTCCTGCTTCCTCCCTGGCTTAGGAGTTAGGGGATCAGTGGTGTGGTCAACACCCAAAGTCGTGCCATGCTTGGGTAAGGGCTTGGGAAACCAGCCATCACTAACACATACAAATCCCTACAAAACACAACATTTTGGAGGTCAGAGCAGAGACACTGACTGCTTTTCTGAAGAACAGGAGAGACCACATCTGCCTCTGCTGGTTTCTCTCACACCACAAATCTACCTTAATGATTATTTACGCTTCGCTCTTCCAACCTTCCTCTCTCCTCTTATGTAAACATACTATAAATACAGACTTGGCATAAAGCCCATCAATCTACTGCTCAGCTTCCCCTGATCCTAAAGGTCTTTCTCTGGACAAGCTGTGATTTAGCTCCAAGTTCCTGTAAGCCTGAGCAACTTCTTCCAACCTCCATCAGCACTAATGTGACACATGCCCTTGTGCTACCGATGAGACACCCGCACCTTGAGAAACCAAATCCAAATTTCAGCATGACTCACATGGGGTCCTTTACGGGCATCCTTCTTCTGTGGCTCCCATGAGCCCTTTATGGGTTCTTCGGGGTTTTGGAGGGAACACTGACTAAAGTCACCCTACACTGTATATGCCATAGGACTCTGCCCCGAACAAGACCAAGACTTCTGGCCAGTGTCAGATAATCCGTCACTATAAGCTACTTGTATCCAAGCCAGATATTTATTGCTATTGATCTGCCTGGTCCCAGCGAAAGACTTTTGTTCTCCCAACCCGGGACTTTGACCTCAATTAAGTTATGAATTTCAATCCGATAGACTGCTCCACTTACCCTGCTGCTCTCCCTGACTGGATTAATTAGAATTAGCTAGGCTGGGAGTCACCCCGAGCGCCTCATGGATCATGTTATTTTAATAATAAATAAAGAGACGGCAGCAGCATACAAGGAAGGATTTTGAAAGATTGTTCATCCAAGAGCATCATTCAGAACCTGCCAATACTAATTTCTCTGAGTTTGATTACCTCATTTACTTCTTTTTATTTCTATTCATTAATTGAGTTTTATCCCCCATTACTTCAGCTCCCCAAATGTGCCCTTCCTATAAAGGAAACAGACACACACTTTACTGTTACAAAGTTTTATTACTGCAGCTCATCAAAAGTATAGTTAGCAGGAATGGAATAGTCATTAAGCATTTAATAATCTAATAGCGATGAGAAAAAATAGATATAATAGGGGAGGGGAAAAGGAAAGGAGAGGGACAAGGCAACCCTGTCTATTGCCATAAAGCATGCACCGAGGGCTCTTTATAGGGATAGTTAATTGGCTGGTAGACAAAAGCCAGTGTCTTCAAGAAGGTAACATCTAACACTGGAGAAAATGCATATATCCATCAGGATATTTTTTGACATCACAATAATGCCTTTGGAATGAGCCTACAATGGGTTGCATACCAAAGAAATTTGATTGGCAAGGGGAAGTTTCGGAACTAGTGAGTTGGGGCCCAATAGCTACATTATCCTTATTACTTCTCTTTCCCTATAAAAGCAATTACATACTTGAAGATGTCGGGTTGCCCAGGACCATACTGAAATGGATTGTCTCGGCCAGCCATGTCACAGACATACTATGCAGTTATTGACCCATAAATGAACACTTATTTGTCACGCTCATTTTAATGTTTAATTGGCTGGAACAGCAGAAACAGATTTAGATGATGGAAGTTCACCAATTCTTCCAGCGCTGGTACCCAGCTTGCAGCCAGCCAACTCTGAACCCGAGAACAAATGTGGCAGACAACTTACCTTCTACCTTCACTTTAAGTTCAGGCCTTCATTTTATAAGAGACCCTTCCCAGGACAGTGTGATTTATTCCAGCCACACTGAGCCTTGTTGTAAGAGGACAGAAGACTCATTTCAACATGGGATGTCTAAGCTGGGTCAGCCAACTGGTCTGTTAGACAAACTAGAAGGTTACTCCAGGATAGGATTGACTTGTTTTGTTGCAAAAGGGAGTAACTGAGCAGTCTCTCTGCAGAAGGCTGAGGGAGACGGCATCAGCCTCTGTCTCCCTATACAGGAAAGCACTGGTGAGACCTCCTATCGCTCCCACCAGCAGGGATGCCTGCTCACATGGATTTCCAAAAGCCTTCTGATACATCCTCTCATCAAAGGTTATTAAATGATACTGTCATAGAGCAAGAGGGAAGGTCTTTGCATTGCTTGATAACTGATTACAAAAGTAAAGATTGAACCACCAGCTTGCACAACTGCTGGTGATTGCTGGAGTCTCTGAGGGATCTATGCAAGGGCTTGGGTTGTTCAACCCACACAAACGAACAGGGGAACCAGGGTGAGAGTGAAGCATCCAAGCCGGTTAAACCAAAAGCTGACTATAAAATGCTACAAAAGGATCTCAGAGTGACAGGGTAAAAAACCTGCAGATGAAATTCAGTGCTAATACACACCAGGTAATGCACATTTGGAAAAACAATCTTTAGTCTAAATCCACAGTGATGGCCTCTGAACTAACTATTACCTCTGTGGAAACAGATCATGAGTTATTATAGACAGCTCTATTATACACTGGCTCAGTATTCAACAGTAGTTAGTAAAAGGCAAGCAACATGAAAACATAAAAAAAAAAAAAAGGAAGAGGAAATAAGAAAACGTCATTATATTGCTTCATTAAACCTCTTACTGCACTTACAGCTTGGGCACTGAAAGAAGGGCTACTCCCTTCATCTGAAAGGAAATAAGGAAGAACTAGAAATGATTCAAAGAATGACAAGGAGCAAAGTTACTGAGCAGCTTCCAAATGGGGTACGATTAAATAGATTAAACTCCTTAGTCTGAAAAAGGAGTGATCAAGGGGAATCAAGGAGGCCAATAAAGTCAAAAGCAGGATAGAGGAGGTAACTGGGGGAACAATTACTGTTTCTCATTACACAAGAACGATGGGCTCTCGTATGAAATTATTGTGGCAAGTGCAAAGCAAATGCACAGTTAAACTACAGAACTCCCACTGGCATAAAAGGCTGGGAATCCAAAGAGGGATGAGAGAAATTTATCAAAGAAAAATCCAGGAGCGCAAAGATAATACCAATGGCTCAGGAAGCCTCCAAGCCACAGACTCTGGGAAAATATATGAAATTATCACTGCATGCTTACCCTACTCTGTCCCCTAAGCATTCACTCTTCCCTGCCACTGGAGACACAATACTACACCAGAAAGACTCCTGCACTGACAGCTGTTCTCATGAATGCAGAAGTAAGATGTGCAAAACGAGAGACAGGAACCTCCTAAATTAGCTTTGCCAGTTTGAGTGCTGTTTTGCCACTTACAATCCACGGAGCCAAGAAATACCTATGGTCATCAAAAATCTTATTTAAAATCTAAACAAAATAAGCATAAAGAGTTATTCCCCCGACATCTGAAGTGTTAGAACAGTCTTATTTAGGAAAACTAACAAAAGTACTTTGCACCAAAGCTTGCAAATTCCAGATGTCCCAATGATGCTAGTAAGAACTGGTTTTTTTGTGGTGTTTTGTTGTGTGTGGGTTTGTTTAGTTTTTCAGAGCAAACTGGGAGAGACACCTGCTGACAACAAATGAATGCAAAATTCTATTTGGAAAGTAAAACCAGACTTTCTCATATTGGAAAGTCCTCAGGGATAAAGTGAGTGGCAGAATTTAACTCTTTCAAAACAGGGAAAGCTCTTCCAAGAGGCTGAATGCAAAAAAAGATGTTCTACGAACCATCTCTCCCGAACAAAGAGTAGCTGATTGCTTGGCAAAGGTGGTTCCCCTGGCAGGGAGAGGCGACGCCAAGGCTATAGGAAATGAAGCAAGGCTAGAGACCATTCCTATGGTGATTAGAGACCATTCCTATGGTGATGCGTTCACCTGAAAAACCAGCTTGGCTACCAGTGGTATCCTGTTTGCGCAGTTAACCAAATACCTTAATGAGGGGCTAAAGCATTTCCAACAATGACTTCACAAATTACAGGTGTTTTAACACATGCTTATTTCAAAGATGACCCCCAGACCAAGAGACAAAGGGGCATGGGACCATCCCAGGTCCTCCTCCCAGGGAGGCATTCAAGGTAAACCTCTTTTCTTGCCTCTACAAAGACAGTAGAGAATAAGATAGCTGTTTCTCCTCTGCAGCAGAACACACAACACGCCACAGTGCCACCTGCACCGACCTCAAAGCTCAGTGCTCCTGGCCTCTGTCTACTGTGAGCATCGCCAGAGATTGCAGCCACCATGCCACAAAATAGCTGTGCTGGTCGGGTATGGAAACAAGCACTAGGCTCCCTGATGCAGAGGGTGGTCACGCTCCCTGAGCTAAAATGATGTGCTACTGCCAGACCGCATTCCTCCTGCACCAGCACTGGCCACGAAAGTGCCTTGCTCTGCACAAGACAACCCTCAATACAAGGCGAAGCCCGCAAGCCACACAATCTCACAGCAATACACTAAAATGTGCTGCTGTCCTCGGTCCCGGCTTTAAACCCTGCATTTTGATTACCTTGAAAGCAGCTTTAGATTTTGAGGTTAAAGCAACAGAAACCACTGCTATTTTTTTCAGGACCAGCTTTTGGATTTCACTTTTCAAACGGTGGTTTTGCATGCAGTCGTTGAAAGGACCGTGCGGACCCTGAAATCATGGCTGGAACGCCACAGAAGCCTGCAGTTGCTTCCTCAGCTGGTGAGCCTGCTTTGCAGGCAATGCTGCACGCGTACTGCCTGAGCAAGGGTGCCAACCGCTTTGCTGCACCAGCAATGAAGCAATGATTCATATGTCTACAGGGAGCAGGAGAAACAAAGACTGTACATGTCAAGCTGGAAGATGGGAAGAAACAATGCAAAAATGCCCAGCCTGCACAAGCAGAAGGAAACATCTCATCATCTGTACAACCTACAGTTTGTGTTGATGAGGCTTGAGGTGTCTTTGGATGCTGAAGAGCAAACCTGGGATAAATCTCTGCATCTCCCAGCATATATTTACAGCTGCAAATATTTTGCAAATGTTTCTGCTGAAAGGGACTTTTCTCCCAGTAGGTGAAATCAGCATCTGCTGAGTGGTGACCATTTAACATTCAACCTGCTGCCAATCTACATTCTACAGAGAGACCCGCAGGAGAGACATGGAGCTGTGCCACTTCTAATAACTGCGTGACTGGCACCATGTCAATGCTTTAATGTAGAAAGCTACCCTCTGTCACTAAGCAGATCTCTCCTTTCTTTTGGCTAATGGCTTTCACACCCATTGGCAACAATGTCAAGACTGAAGGGGTACGAGCCTGCAGAGTCTTCTGAGATCTGCCTGGCAAAGCTGAGTTCAGAAATATTGAGACAGGGATTGGCCAGGGTGTGCGTGCGTATGTAAGGAAAAAGTGAAACTATTGTAGTTAATAATTCTGCTCTCATTGCTTTGATTTTCATCTTTGTTCTGTGTCTTCATCCGTTTGCCACTGTGCCTTTCTACCGCAGCAATGGTCAATTCAGCAGTACCTGCTTTGCTTGCTGTGAGCGTAACTACGCCAAACCCTCTGCAGCAATCATCAGATCCAGGACAGGGTCCCTCCTGGCTTTATGAGCCAGGCTTTTAGTATATTTAGGGGGAAATTTATATTAGGGACATTAACTACAAGGGCACAAGGCTCAGACATTTTCCTTTTTAATCTTAGCCAGGTTTAGAGAATGGCCGTAACAGCAGAGTACTTTGGCAGCTGGCATACTACTTACAAGGGTGTTTGCACCCATCAGTTTGCAGTAAAGGTGGTGGGCTGCATGGACGGACACACACACATACACATTCACTGGGGAGGGGCAAAGTTCTGTGGTTACAGCCTGTGGCCTTTGGTGCTCAGTCAGAATGGTCAAGATGCCCACACTGATTTCCTCAGTATCTCCTTACAGATACAGAAAAATGAGGGCATGACCTATATTTGATGCAGGAGGCATGCTTGCAGAGATCAGCTTCATTTTTAAATGTCTATGCAACGCCTGCAACACGAGGTCCATACAGAGACTGAAGCAGTTTGTATTCTTGCTGTGAACTCCAAATGAACAACACTGAAAAGAAAAAAAAACCAGTCAGGCAAGCAGGCCTGACTTTTCCTTAGTTCTTTTTATCCTGTACAGACACAATCCTTTTAGAGTCAGACAGAAAAACAGAAAAGAACATACAAATAAAACAAAACCAACAGACCATCAATCTTAGCAATCTTCGACATATCCATAATTTCTACTTCATTTTTAGCTAATGGTGGAAATTAGTCTTTGGATAGTTGATAAAAATCAACCTGTCTCTGCTGGGTTAGTACCATGATCTGTGGCCCAGCAACTACTTCTAGTACAATTGATTTTCCTTTTTGGCAACCAATAGGCCAGTCAATAATAATGTTGTTTGAGAAGGATTGAGTCATGAGGGAGATGAACCCTCCCTGCCATTTATTATGTTTGTATTGTCTTCATTTGAAAAGATTTTTTTCTTTTTTTTTTTTTTTTGTCTCCAATGAGGATGTGAGTGAAGGTATTACAAGGGGATGGCTACTCCACATCCCGGTTTCCAGAAGCCCTCTGACTCACAAATGGGTTAGCATGCAAATACAGAGCAGGGAAGCGGCTGTCTGCTACAAGTGCGTGGCAGGGGACTGGGAAAAAAGACAAGCTGGAGAGACAACCACACTCCTCCTGATGCTCTAGATGTCTTATTAAAAAAAAAAAATAAATAAAAATCCAGCTAACTCAAAATCACAAGCTAACAAGCACGACTTCAGACAGCGGTGCAGCCTTGTGTGAACTGGCACAAGACACAGATAAAACGTTGGCATCAAAGAGCAACAAACTCTCTGCAGACAGCACAGACACTAGATGCTTTTCGCTGAAATTACTGGTGTATATGAATGAATAAAATAAAATCCACACATACTAGCAACAGATTTCCTAACCCGATGATTTTCAGCTTTGGTTCTCAAGTTTCCTTCTCAAACCCCTGAGGGTCCATGAGTGACCACCAAGAACTTGCTGCCAAGCGGTTTAAAGTCTCAGTATGGTGATCTGCACCTTTACTAGGAAAGTGGAAGGTCAGCAAATAAAAACTGAAGATCAGTTATAGCTTTTTTTTCATCTCTGTAGTCATAATTATAGTACAATTTTAGCACACAGCAATTATTACCATTACACTGATAAGTTGATTAACAGAACTGCACAATGATGTAGTTTGAAAATCATAAAATAATATTTAGATACAATTTTAACTCAGCTGCTCTACCATGTAGATATGTACACAGCCCTTGATTATCCTGTGTGTCAAGTGATACAGTTCCACTTACAACTAACAATATTTATTTTAAGACTTGTTGACATGGCCAGATAGGCTTGAAAAGCTTTTTCAAAGTAAAGTGATCTGCAGCAACGACTCCAGGAGAGCTCCCCAGGCATTCCCAAGGGCACACCCTGAACACAATACAGATTATTATTTTGGAGTAAAGAATGCCTACAAATGGAACAAAGTGCAGCCACAGCAGGTCCAGGAGGACAGTCTACGGTCTACTGTTTTGGTGTTACAAATGAGAGATGGTATTTGTCCATCTCTCATTGGACAATTACTACACCACGATGCCCTTCATCTTTCTTAAAACAGCACTAGTAATTTGTACACCTGCAATGCTCCCTGCATAGGGTGAGCAATCACATGGGGCCTTTGCACCAGAGCACAGAATCCTCCTTTTCAAGCCACCTTG
Source organism: Falco cherrug (assembly GCF_023634085.1). Classification (NCBI taxonomy): domain Eukaryota; kingdom Metazoa; phylum Chordata; class Aves; order Falconiformes; family Falconidae; genus Falco; species Falco cherrug. The sequence continues at coordinate 7,025,450 of NC_073708.1, forward strand.
CTCTCGCAGGAGGAGGCGACCAGACCTAGACCCTGTCCCAAGAGCACTCTTCCACCAAACAGCACTGAAGCAATGCACAGCCGATCTTCCCCCTAAATACACTGAAGGAGATCCTCTGAAAGCTGGTTGAGCAGTGTCACACATCCAGGAGTGAAGCCGAGTTCTGCCGCCTCCTCCACACTGGCACTGCACCACCAGATACAACTGAGGACAAAGAAAAGTCTCTGACCAGGCCAGCTTGCTGCTTCTGGCACAGGGAACACCAAGGATGCCACAGCACAGCCGGGGTGTAATTCTGCACGGCTTGCACACAGTGCCTTCCCTGGCCCCAGAAAACCTCCTGGTCAAGAGAAAATACTGCAAGGAAAAACTCTCCCTGTACGGGAAAAAGGTTTTCCTCTTGCTCATCCTCTGCAAGGAAATCTCATTCGTGTCTTCATATATTTTTGAGCTAGAAACGCATACTACAATCACATTGCCAAGCTCCTTCATAACTCTTAAGTTATGAATATACTCCCCTTCCTTTCACTTCAACGCTGAATTAGAAGTCTACATTTTAGGCAAACAGTTCTAGTGGAAGGAGGCTGTTCTCAGACTGAACGCCAAGCTCTGGGTATTTTCAGCAGAGCTCCAAAATACCATACCACCACCCACTTTGAAATGGCCTCTGGCTCTGAAGATTTAGGTAATTCAATTACCCAAACGCCCCTTTGCAACAAAGCAGAGGAGCCTGTTGCCTTTCTGTATCCTCTTGCCCATGGCAATCGCTTACCACCTTTAAACGTGCTATTAGAGCCAATTACGAACAATCAGAGAACTCCGTGGCTGCAGCTTTTCAGTGACGCTAGCGAACCACCCTTTTGAAACTGCAGTGCCACTGTTAAAACAAAAAGCACAGGCGCTGGACAGCTGCGGTGCAGGAGGGCTGGTTATTCCCAGAATTAAAGCGTTTTCGAGCATGCTACAGGAACGAGCAGAGCCAGGCAACTTCTCCAGCTTCCAAGCTGTTAATCAGCGAAGAGCAGTAAGTTGACTCCTGCAGGACCCTCTTGATCTAGAGACCGCAAGTACTTTGACAATAGGTACTACAAAGATAACTAAAATAAGGCAGCAAAAAGTGACTAAGACACATCTCTAGGCACAGTGAACTGGTATGACTTGCTTCAGGTCACCCAGCAAAGCACCACTGTCACCATCTGCTTAGGGCAGCTAAATCCTTTTGCGTACTCCAAGAGAGCCAAGAGGGAAGAGCATTTATTAAAAAGGTAATGGAAGAGAGCATAAATGTGTCGTGCTGTTTGACTAACTTTTTAGAAGCATACTAAACCACAGGCAATTAAAAAAAAAAAACCACACTGGTCTGTATTTCTCTCCTTCCCTACCTGCTCATAACCCTTGTAATCCCTAATTTATTCTTTATCTCTTATGCTGCCTGCATGTACGTACTGCTGCAAAATTGAACAAGACAGAAAACCACCCGAAGACCTGAGCACTGTGGGGTTTGTGGCCTGTTAGGAAGCCAGAGTTTCTTCCTCTCCCATTTTCTTCTACTTGCTCTTAAAATTCTTCCTGCTCTTGCTTTGGATATGAATTCTTACAGGGTAAAGGTCAAAATAAAAAAAAAGAGAAATAAACATTAGGTCACAAAGTCTTGAAATGTTATTGCAATTTATATATGGCTGAGAATAAAAATGTGTCTGCTTTCTCTGGGCATACACCTACGTGCGAACAGAGACCTTTATAAAAAAATTCTCCTTTATTACCTTGGTGGGGGGAAAAAAAAAATATCAAAGATTGATCTTCTTTTTATGGCTATTATTAACCTTTTGTTACCAGCCAAAAATAATCTGGTTAGAGAATGTGCAATACATCAAAAAGAAAAAGAGAGAAGAATTTAACAGAAAATTAATGCTCAGGGAAAAAATAAGATGACTCTCCCTTCAGCCTTTTCTTCCAAGAGTCAGACTTTACCTCTGAAGAAATGAGACGAGCATCAAAGGGAAGTGATTTTTCAGACTGCTGCGGTGGTACAGCATCCCAGACAGAACCGTCTCCCAGGCTGCCAGGCTGAAGGGGATGGGCGCGTGCCTGATCCAACTCCTGCCCGATTTCAATGCAAAGCTGTTCCCCTACATACCCAACACATTTGCCCACTAGCTCTGACTGAAAGGCGATGCTCTAGTTTGACAGTGGGGCATGCAAAGCCTCCCATTTGTACTGGCTCCACTGCTCCTCTTCCAAGTAAGAAAAAAAATCCTATAAAATCCATTACAACTGAAATTCCCGAGATCTAAGCACGAGGATACATCTCTCACCAGCTACTGCAGAGCCCTGCTTCCTAATACTCATCCCACTAGCAATTCTGCCCAGACAAGGGCAAGAAAGACTTTTTAATGACAATTTCATGTGTGTGTAAATACCAACTCCGCTATTTGTAGCCTGTGAACACCACCGGTCTGCTGATCAGCCATCAGATTGCAACCGTGCTTAAGGGCCACCTCTTACAAATTCCTGAAGCATTTATCACAACGCTGCTTAAGATCTCACTGGTAAGAGTTAGCAAATTTGTCAGCAGAGGTGTATCTATGGCCAGACTGGGCAGAAGAGCAAAGCCAGTAAATGCCACACTGCTAAAAAGCAGTCAATCATAATTTGACAGAAATATGTTGAACAATTATTTCTGAACACGATCACATTTACACAGGTCAGCCCTTAATTACAACAAGCTGACAAAACTAGGAGCATTGACTCACAGGCGCAGGCAGACTCAAGCTGGCTGGCTGGAATGAACCACTTGCAAAGCGTTTGCTGAAGCAGCACAGTTCACAGCCTGGTCTACTACGGTACCCTAAAACTGCTGCTAATTAAGCTCAGACACACGGGCTACAAACTGCAGTGGCTCAAAAGCTGCTGCTTTATGTTAAGTCGAATTGTGCTAGAAATGGTGACCCCCAAGGGGGTGAGGTAGGTATGTGGGGATGGAAATGGTGTCAGCTGTTTGACTTTGCCGTCAGTCAGCACCGAGACCCAACTACAGCTGTCACATGGTCACCACGCTGTGACCTGAAACATCACCTACCCCTGCGGTGTGCTCTGCTGAAAAGAGGCATTTATCAGATGCTGTTCTGCTAGGCAAAGTGGGATTCTCTTTCCATTAGTCCACAGAGTTCTGCTGAGACTGTAGTGCTACAACAATTACACTGGAGAATGCACTTTCTATAGGAAGCTACCAAACACCTTGTACGCAGGGAATTCCTCTTGCCGTCAGTGCCACGAGTCACACTGGAAGCCACAGCCAGCTGATCAAAAAACTTTACTGCAGGAAGAAGTTTCAGCAAGAATTGGAAAACATCCCTTAAGACTACGTATTTCACGCAACCAAATTCTGCTATTTTTCCCAGGTTACCTTTTTGGATGTTCTTCTCTGTGCTAAGAGCCCCGAGAGAACTCACTATGGAGTTTTAGAGGAATTCAGTTTCACACGAAACATTCGGGCAGGAGGCTCCGTAACACATCAATCAAATTCAGGCTTTTATTCCTTTCTTACCTGGCTGTTAACATCAGCAGCATGCTGTAACAGTACTGAAACCAGCTCCTTGTGTCCTCTGTCACACGCCCAGTGGAGCAGAGCCCGGCCCTGCAACATCCAGGAGAAAATTAACACAGCCAGCAAAAACCCCAAAGCACAGAGAATCACAGCCCTGCTGTTAAGTATTGAGTATCAATAACAAAATTAACACAAACTTTAAAAAAACCCCCTACAATAATGTTTGTAACATACTATTGCTCCTGATTTGGACTTAAAATAATGCTAGAAATGTTAAAACTGACACACAGTTCGATTTTTCATAAATTTAGCATCAAACCCACAAGCCAGCAAAAAATTTAGAGGGCAAAAACAGCAAAGCATGACAAGCAGGAGCCATGGCATGATTTGTTCTCCTATATAGATTTAGGATTTTGACACTTCTGACTTTTCTGGGAGCAACACCTTCCAAGCAAGGCAGCATTGAAAAATCTTACCCGAAGTCACTGGGATGCCAAGTCCCTGAAAGCTCATTCCTCTGGCAGGTCCAAAATGCTCAACCCACAGGCCCTGCCTCCACTGTGATTTAAGATTAAAACTGGGTGCCTGGGCAGGCATCGCCCACGACCAGCCCCCCTCTCAGCTCTACAACACAGGCTGCTGCAGCCATGCCTCCAGTCCCTCCCAAATTTCTGCAGTTTTCTTCCCATCCCCTTTCTCTAAGTCTCTGCACACCTGAAGTCTCACTGCACTTCCCTGCCGCCATGGGAAGGGATGCAGTGGAAGTTCAGCTCTTCCTGCTGTGAAGGACATGGGAAGTAGCAAAGGACCCCTCTGAGGGCTGACATGCACATCTGAAACCCCAGCTGGCCTCGGAAGTAGTGGAGCCAAGCTTTTGGGGTTGGGTTCATGGGTGCCGGCTGCCCTGGTTCTGGGCTGAAACAGCCAAGCCTGTGAAAGGTAATGCTTGTTTTTGCAACAGGACATCACAGCAGAGCTGGGGTACGGTTTCATAGACTGGTACAGCCCTGTGCTGAGGCTGGAGTGCTAATCCTCTTCTAATGCAAACACGCATTCAAAGCACTAACAGTTTGAACACGCAGTTCTAACGCATTTGCTACAAACTGCAGATTTTATGTATTGGCAGCTCCAAAGAGAAAAGCTGCTCAAAGCAGTTTGAGATAGAAGGTTTTCTCCTTTACCATGTACCTTAGTAAATTAGACTGTTACTATCAGTCTCTCCTGATTTAGGATGGCATGTAGATGTTTGCAGGGGATTCCTTGGAAATCACCCTGCAGACAACCAGGAAACCACCCCCCAGCTGGGACACTGTCAGGCTGACCTGCGTTTTCCAGTATGCTACAGAAAACAACCACAGACCTTCACAGATAAAATCAGTTAAACTAGCCCCCGCCTGGTTATAAATCTCTCAACAGAGCAGTGGGGAACGAGGTGAGCAACTCATTTATCTGCTAATGGGAACTGTGAGCCAAATTTCCTGACCCCGGTGCCAAAGCAGCAGGAGGGGCAGAAGATACCTGCAACGGAAGCTCACGCTGCTTCTGGGGGATGTTCTTGGGCAGGGCAGCAGAGGCAGAACATGATTTTCAGTCAGAAAATGCAATGTCAGACACAAGGCATTAAGCTTTTTAACACACTTTTTGACCCAGCAAGTAATTAATTTTTGTAACACATAATTTTAATGTTTCACTAATTAACCTTGAATTAGAATGAATTTTCTGAAAATTACTTTACATGGAAGCACTGATGACATCCATGGGGCACTTAATTAATTAATTAAATGTTCTTGCACTCAACACCACTATCAAAGTCTAAAAGGAGGAAAGAGGTACAATTTAAAACAATTGGTAAACGTGGAAAGATCTTTAATTCATCTTTAGCATCCTTAACTCATCTCTGGACTGGTAATTACTTAAGACAGGATTCTGGTTGGATAAATACCAACTTTTTTTGCGCCACACAGGTTTATTTCAAAAGAAAGAAGCGCTATTTGCAATATGCACAACAGAAATAAATGCTTCAATAGATGATTTCAGTTTCCTTTATATATGTGTAGAGGAATAACACTGTCATTACACAATTGTAATTATTGCGCAATTACACAACCATATAAAGGTACTTCTATCCTTTATATCAAAATGCACATTACAGCTTAGTAGCTAAAATATGTTGGTTTGCGTTTGTCTCTGGACAAGCAGAATCTCGTCTTGTTGGTGCTGAACTTGGCTGAGACCAACGATGGAAAACCAACAGTTTGGGAGAGATGGTGCTGCCAGTTTTGTCAGCTCAGGGGGTACTGCACCACGGTGCAGTCGGTCTTGTCCCCTGACACTGGAAGGCTGGTTCTGCTGCAAAAGTTGCCTTTTGAACAAGACAAGAAAGTGAAGCGTGATCATCTATAGTCATTAAAAATCTCCTCGTGCTATTTGCAGGAGTATGGATTTCAACTCTTGGGCCAATTCCACTTTGGGTAATTACACTCTGCTTACCTATATATTTTCTCTGCAATTCTAAATGGATACAATATTTTCTAAATAGTGTCTTAAATGGCTCTGTATTGTAATTGTTCACTATTAAAAAGCTGACACATTCCATGCAAGAAATGTCTGCATCCTTGCAGCGTGCTACACCCTAAACACAGGGTGTAAGGGACTTCGGAGATCTTCTGCGCAAGAGCACACAATTTCATGTGGAAGCAAAAATATCTGCAGAAGAATTTCAGCCTACTTACTACGTAACAAAAAGCATTCCTAAGGAACTTGTATTTAAACCAAGATAATATTCACTACTGTTTGCATAGTATCAGCCAAATTAAATCACTCGGGAGTTCTACCTAAGGTACTTAAGCAGCTATACAACTACAAAGTCCACTTGTGTCCCATGTCTTCCTTAAAACAAACCTCAACAATAAGACAAACTTACACTGAAGGTACAACCCAACTCTTTGTATAGCATGGGTATCACCTATGTGTGTTGAAAAACTCTTTACTCTGCACAGTTGCTGTTTTATATCAGCATACGTAACATGTGTTTATGTGGTTAAATAATAACATAGCAGAAATCTAAGAGCCACAGACTGAGCTTTCCCAAAACACTTCCCATATGACTATTTCATTAAGCAGTAAGAGAGTCGAAGCAACACGAATAATTGCACATAGGAAAGCACTGCAGTAGTGAGGTATGACTAAATGCAACCAAACATCAAGGTAATCCCTCCGTGCAATTCAAACACAACTGCAGTCACAGAAGTTACTTGAGAGGATGCATTTTCCCCCACCTTTGAAGTATTTAATAAAAAAAAGCATAAAAATAGCCCCAGTGCACTAACCCTGCCTCTTAAATCTTCTGTGCTTTGCTTGGATAACCACTGCCAGCTTGGCCAGCTTCTGCAGCGGTTTCTCAAGCCAACAGCACATCAATTTTGCTCAGCTCCAAGTCACAGGGTGTTCACAAACAAAGCACAGGACAGGGATTTGTCTCAGATATGCCGAGTCTCAGCAGACAAACGGATGGGAATGATTTTCACATCAATTAGCCAGTGCAGAGAAAGAGGAGAACAAAGCCAAACTGAATGGATGTGCTACAATATTAAGCTATACTTCTAGGCATGATGCTTGCAGCTGTAATGGCTGTATAGTAATGAAAGCCACTCTAACTTGTGGCAAGTGTTTTATTACCAGTAATTAAGAAGAGAGATATATAGACTGGTTGCTTCCCCCTGTGATAGCAAAAACAGTGAATGGAAGGGCCATTGTTGCAATTATACAGGTAAACTTCAGATTTGATTTGGAAGCCAATCGCTTTCAGAGCTCTGAAACATTTGGGGAAGTTCTTCTAGTGGGAGTAAGCCTGTAAATCAGGAGAACATGATACTTCTTCAATCCCATTCCGCGCCCCCCCCCCCCCCCCCCCCCCCCGGCCTTTTCTTGGCAAGCTGGCACCAATTTGGCACTTCCTGTCTCAAAAGCACAAGGATCGGGGGCTAAGCGAGCATTATTTCAGATGCCTTTCATTAAAGTTTTGGCAAGGGCTTAACTACTGCACACAGGTAACATGTTTGTTTACTGGGATTTCTCCAGCAATTAAAAAAAATATTATCTATCTACAACCTCCACAGCCCCTGGCACAAATTACCAAAGCAACTCATCTATGCCTTTCAGCAGCTTCTAGTTTGTTAAAAGTTGAAGACACACCATTCTCAAAAAGGCAGCAAGCAACCCACACTACGAGGACATGCCTGTGGTGACTTCACAGCCACAGTCCATTTTTTATTTCATTAGTCCTGCTGTCATATGTAAGAGAAACGGGTTGTTTTAGTCTGGGCTACTTCTTCTAAGTGAATGCAAGCTATTCTGTTGAACTCTGGGCAATTTAGACACAGTAAATGGAAACTTGTACATGATTACTGCCATTAGATTCTTTGTTTAATTCTAAATTGAAGTTTATTATATCCAAACTGTTAGCAGGTAAGCTGGCTTGAATGCTGTACACAACAATCTTTATTTCTTGCAGGGAAAAGACACTTAGGCTATGAAAGCTGCCTAGTGCACCTATCTCAACCCCTGAGACTTTACTGCCTTTTCTGAAATCCTTTTGCTTTGAGGAAGTTGGCTTGTCCCCATTTTACATTTTCATTTTCCTTTTCTCCTTTTGCTAACGTATTTCAGGTTTGCACAAAATGCAGGGATACAGTTGCAGTACTAATGTATCACAGAGAAATAAAATCTAAGCACCTTACAACCTTAGTCAAGTCTTTACTGTACAAGGAAAGCCTGAGCCTAGTCTTTGCAGTTTAGCATGAGACTATTTGGTGCTTCAGTAGATTTTGTTTCATAACAAGTTAACTCTTCGTACACATCACTGCTGCCATTTTAAATTTATATGCATTTAAATCAAAGGATTGACAGCGTGAGTTATGTCCAGAGGGCTAGCAGAGGCATCTTCTGGAGTTGGCAGGATGTATTTATATGGTAACACTAGAACAGTTAATAAAAAATACAAGATTATGCTTGCATACACTTCATTCTGCCAAAGGCTCGGTCTGGGTTATGTCTAGTCTAAAATGGGTTCTGAAATATCAACCAACCTGCATGATACTGGAAAATAAGCTACCCTCCAGACTGTGAAGCACACATTTGGATACCAAACAACATTGGTAATGGTTTCAGCTCCTTAATGTAACATGAAATAAGTGTTTCTTTCAGATTTTTCTTTTTGGTATGCTTTTTAGAAAAAGGTTCTTACTTCCCTGTTTGAGCAGTTGCTGGGGCAAGCCAGAATCACCGAGGCTGTCAGACTTTCATCTATGGTGGAATTTTGCACCAGTGGGAATCTTCCCATGAACGCTTCACAGGTAGGCAGGGTTTTCAAAACGCTCCTATGTGTGCTGAAGCAATTCCATGCCCAGCCAACAGTCAAGTGCTAATATCCGTTAGTTCAGAAACAAGTCTCCTCCTACACCAGAGACTCACAGATAACTCCCAAAGAGAATGTCGCCTGGCAGTTTTCAGATCCAACTCTAAGTATTTAAGTTGTTAGAGTACAAGAATATTTCAGCCATCTTTCACCAAATATTTTGGTTTGGTTTTTGTTGTGTTTTTTTTTAAAAAAAACCAACCAAAATTTCTTTGGCTAAAACCAAGCACATTTGTTGCCTGAACACAAAGGAAGGTATGAGCTGAACACTGCTACCAAAGAGCATCTTGCCAGTGGAAATGAAGCAGTGCTAACGTGATGCTATTATACACTTATTGCAAGTGTGTGATCTCCAAAATGAGCTTTTATTAATGAAAGGACTCCAGCTGTATTCTGTGGGACTGCCCTGGACATTTACTTCCGTAACCTGTGATCGGCAGAAGGAGGGATGGAGCTCAGTAATGGCACTGGCACATGACAGTTTCAGTTCATTGAATTTATGATGTGAAATTCCAACTCTGATCATGAACACCCTCCCTCCTCTCTTATGAAAATTAATTCACATGAATTCCTGATTAATAATAAAAGGCCCTGCCATCAGCATTCAGAGCCCCAGCCGGGGCTGTCATGGCTCAGAGGGCAGAAATCTGCTTAGAGCTACAGGAGAACCCAACTGAATTTGTAGCGTCTCAGTCTATGAATGTGTAAGCACTTCATCTGTTCACCAAAACACAATGTGCTGAAAAGCAGCGGGCAAAAGTAGCTGTAGATATGATGGACCATGAGCAGGGCTAGGTGGCAGCATGCAAGCATCGAAACCAAGGCAATAAAGCTGGTATTGCTGGATTTCCTGAAGGATCAACAGGAAACTGCCCACACCAGCCGTTTACTTTTACCAAGAAAAGGATCAAGCCAATTCACAATACTAGACACTTACATTTTTCTTGATGTTTCTAGCAATGGCTGCATTATCTCCCTATGGTGTTTTGAGTTTGATGAGCAGAGAACGACTGGATAACGTCACTGTTTTTGTGAAGCTGGAAAGGCAGTGTTCACTCATTTTCCCTCCACCTGGGAATGACGACAAGCTGATGGAATGACAGAAGTCCTACTTCACCCATGAACAGAGTTCCTGGGTCAAAAAAGCCATTTCCTTCACTTTATACTTCTGTTTGACCACATTTAGTGTACAAGGTGGGCAAAGGGAAGTATTTGCATCTTATTCTGCATGTGGCTGTTGATATTGCTGAAAATAACATAGAAAGTAAGTTTATGATATGCTACAGCACAACTATTAGTACATCCACGCTACTAGAAATCCAGGGGAAAGCTGTTTTCAAACAGATTGTCTCAACGACCAAGTGTTTGTTCAACTGTTGTGGTTCCTTGTTATAACAATCCTAACCAGGCAACTTTGAAAAGGAGTGGTGCTGAATTAATACACAAAACAGTTAGCAGATTGATGGTCTTTATCTTTTTGTCCATACCTCCTCATCTGTGACGTTCACATCCACTTTTTTTGATTGAATGGCTTTGGTTACATAGTCAATGTTGTTTTCTCTGCAGTAATCAAAAATGTTCTTGTCCTCTTCCCTATTCAGGAAACAAAAGCAAAAGCAGCGCTGTGTTACTGAACAATACAAAGGCCACATGCACATCATATGCTCTAACTTTGCTACGGACATTCCAATACTACCATTGGACTGAAACACTTAGTATTGCACACACAGAATAGTATTTCCCCCCCCCCCCCCCAAGTTAAAGAGACAAAAGATCCTGGTTCCTAGAAAACAAAGGTTATTTTTCACAGTATTAGGCCAGCACAAAAGTCAGCTTATTCCTGTGAATTGGCACAAGAAGTCCTTAAAACTAGCCAGCAAATCCCATATTCAAGTCCTGGTATAAATCACTGCAATCCTACAGAAGATAAAAGGCTAAAGCTGCTCTTCTCCCTACTATACAGACTTGTAACAGCCACCCTGGGTCAGACCAAAGACCCTTCTGATGCCATCCATCTCAGACAGTGGCCACTAACAGTAGCTTGGAGAAAAAAAGCAGAAGAAACAGGGACACATGCAAAGCAAATCTGTCCCCAGCTGGATCCTCCCAGTGTCAGAAATTCTGTGGTTTAAGGATTTCTGGAGCTAGAACCTGCATCCAGATAAGCATATTTATTAGCCTCTTCTAGGTCTTTTTTCCACTCTGTTCTGCTCTTTAACCCAGTCATACTCTTGGCCTCTCTAAAGGACAAGCTCTACAACTTCATATTCTGTGTCTGAAGGGGTGAGAAGTGGGCAAATACTTTCTTTTGGTGGCTTTAAAACAGGTGCCTGCTATTATCGGGTACTCTTCGGTAACTAATTGTCCAGGGATTTATGACATCTTTGGTGTTTGCCTGACCACAGGGCTTGGTTTTTATTCACCAGCCTGCAAGTGACCCAACTGCACTCCTCCTCTTTGCGTTGACAGTGTTAAGACAAAGCTTGACCATGATTGCCGCCGAGAGCAGCAGGCTGGTGTAAGCAGGGGGACCAGCACGTGCCAGGACACCGGTGTGCGCTCGCTTAGGTCTGCTTGGGGGCAGAAAGATCAGGTTGTGGTATCACAGGTGCTTGAGTTACACCCATAGCTTCTTCTAGAGCTAAAAGCTCTACAGTGAAACTTCTGTTCTCAGCAGCCAACCAAACAGAATCTCTAACGAAGTTAAGACCTTTCACAGATTCTTAAAACATTACAAAAGAGCTTTGTATGAGTGACTGGAGCTACAGTGCTTTGTGGCAGTTAAAAAAGCAGGTGGTAGGAATCTTTAGCAAACGGACAGAGCAGAACCAAGACATATTTATCTTGCTGTATAAATCTGCACTCACCTATCTAATGGTGGGAAGTTACTGACACCTGTACTGCTGAGAAAGTACAACTCTCCTACCATCCGTGCTGGTATGCCAGTGGAAAGTTTCTTACACAGCCAATTTTTCTATGGAAAAGCGGCTATGCCATACTAGCATGAGGCAGTTTTACAATAATAACTTTAGGTATAGATACACTGATAGAACTGTGTTGCTAGGAAGAAGTAGAGAGGTCATTAGTTTTCTGGAAGTAAACCCACATACTACCCTCTCTAGTTTCCAGATGAAAATGGTGGTTCAAATGAATCCATCAGCATTATTATGGGACTTGGCAGCTTCGCAGGAGTTAAACACAAAGTAGCTGGCTCTCACAACATCCTCAGTTTTCAATCACCTTAGCTTAAGACAGTCTGGAAGTTCAGCAGGACTCAGACCTGACAGCCTCAAAGGAAATTCCTCATCAAAATGGGAAGTTGCTGGAGCAGGTCAGACCCAGTAGGGAGGTCGCTCTGCTGTGAGTCTTTTGGGCAGGACAGAACAGCTTCTGCAATGCAATGGGGCACTGAGAACCCATCCCCTGGTGCTAAAAGGCAGCAGTACTCCCCTCCTATTCATTTGCACCACTCCTGAACCTCACAAGCTGAAAAGCATCAGACCAAGCAAAAGTAAAGTCTAAACATTATTTGCATTTCTGAGCAACAGGTTGCAAAGAGAAAGTTAGGCTGTTTGACCTGCAGTCCCCCAAAAAAGAAAATACCTATGTCACCAAGATGACATCCCCCGCTCCCATCAGGACAGGCAGAGCTCCATGACACAGCTTTGACTTCATCTTTCATTGTTCTGCATCTAGCTTACAGTTACACTCTAATTCCTCAGACCTCAAGCATCTGTTTCCTTCCTCAGTGCCAGCAAAAGATGGGAAAAAGTGCTGATACTCAGCTCAAGTCAAGAGTCAGTCCAGCTGAGTGGAATGCTGCTTTCTCCAAAGAAGTCACCTCCTCTGATCTCTCTCACCTTGCTCCATTAGTAGCACCATTGTCCTGCATATCACCCCTATTCTTGGTATGCAAACAGTCCTTTCAGACAAGAGTTGCACCTTTCTAGTGAAGAGCTGGCTGCTGCACAAGATTTCACACTCCATGTTTAGGCCTAGGCACATTACAGGGGTCTTCCAGTTTCTTAACCAGTTCTCATGAACTTATTTGTTGGAGGTCTTGTCCACTCACTACACACAAGCTCCTGGGAAACAGATCACCGCATGCTTTAGATGCAATTACTTTGAATTCTGGAGAAAAAAAGAATCTCATGGTAGGATTAGAAAAGGCAAAAGCTTATATTGCTCGAGATGGAGCTTGACAGATTCATGATGGAGGTCATGAGACGTGCCTGCCCCTACTAACAAGGGCTGATTTGATATGCTGGGAAGTCCCTCCAGTCCTACCTTGTTAGTCCAACCTCTCAAACACACCCTGGGCTGCTGAAAGCAGTCCTTTGGGTGAAGCTGCTTTTCAGACAACACTGTACAGTAACTTGGTTCCAGCAGCTTTTTTCCCATTGCACAGTCACGCACTTCATTTATTACAGATCACTCTCCTGTTAACATCAGAGCAGAGCCTAGCCTCTCCCCGCTAGAGGAGCCCACAACCATCCTCAGTTACTCTCGGCTGCTTTGCCATGTCACAACCAGGAGCTCTGGCTGTGCCCTCCATCCCCAGCAGTGATGCCACCCGGTCAGCTTGGGCACTGGCACTTCCACGTGCTGCAGAGCCTGGGTGGCTCAGCCCTGCCAACCTCGCTCGGCAGCACTGGAGGTGTCAGAAGGTACACGGCAGCGATAAAGCAACTGACTGTGCCCCACGGGGAGCATGCTGCAGGGCCTGAACCGGCGGAGAGATGACATGTTAACGCTGACGTACCAAACCCAGGCCATCTTCCCACTGCAGCTTCCAGACAAGACCTTTACCGTCTTTTCCCAAGGAAATTATAGTCTGTAAAGGGGAAACGACCTGACACAGCTATTTGGATATGATTTAGCTTTTCTGGAATAGCCACCTCTGCAAATACTCTATATATCCCCCTTCCAAAAAGCCACTTTCCTTCCAGAAGTCTCCACAATGGAATTAATCCAGAATAGCAATTTCCCCACCTTAAGAGAAGGTTTTGGGAAATTTCATCTTTCAGCTCTGCATTTATTTCTCAAGCTTTAAACCATTCCTCTACTCCCAATGCCCCTTTAAAAAAATATTTAGCCTGTATTATCTCCAACTGTTCTATAAATATTAACAAAGAGAAATAAGCCCTTTTCTGAATAATTTGAGGAAAGCCCATGCAGTTGTAATGAAGACATTCCACCTGCAAACAAAATAGCCATGCAGAGCCGCACTCCAGACATTTAAAACAATTTGATCTAGTTGCGTGCCAAAAACCAAGAAGGGAAACTGAGAAAAGAACTCAAAGGAGTTAAAACCAGATTTTTGGAGGGACCAATATTGGGGAAAAAGCTCCACTTGAATGGTGTGAATGGAATCAAGACAAGTTATTCTTATTTGCTGACTCTGCATTCAAACCCACACAGGACAAATACAAAACACAGCCTGAAAGCCTTGGAGCTCAGTTGGTTTTTATTTCCCCTTTATTTCACATGTGTTTGTGTACATATTGAATAATCCCTCCACTGCAGTAGCTACAAGAAAACAAAAAGGATGCAGTGTTTATATCAAACTGGTTCCTAGCAGGAATTTGCACTCCGCATAAAACTAGTAAGAGTCCACAGCAAGGCCCAGAAACCAGTAGAAACAATCTAAACCCAGACAGAAGCACATCAGAAATGCAAAAGTAAGTAAGACTGCAAAGACACTGCTCAGGTAATGTTGGGTGGTGGTGGCGGTACATGACCCAAAGCATTTCTATCAGTTTTCAGAAAAATCTCAGTTTACGTAAAAATACAGCACTTAAGGCATCTTCAGATGTGAAAGACCATGAAACGCAGTCTCATGGAGATACGCACAATTATTTAAAACCTGTTGCTACAAGGAAGACTCAGATGCAGTTTTGTTTTCATGTCAGATTGTGTGACATAGAAGCACTGGCTCTTTTTGTCGAGCTAAAAAAGAGTCTTCAAGCCAGCAACCACCTGACTGTCAGTAAAGGCAGTGAACGTGTTTACATCTATTTTCTGAGGATGGCCAGAAGGGTTTCTCTTCTCCCTTGCTGACACATGTTCAGCCCCCAAAGGTATTTTCATCTGCTCTCCCCCATTCCCAGCAAGAGATGCTAATTCTGATTTAACGTTGAGCTGAAGCGTATCTGTTGCCTGCAGGTAACACATGGGCAGCTTTCTCCATCCTTGAATAAAAGGATGTGGAAGAACTTAAATGAAGCCACCTCTCCCCAAGCTTGGAAGGCTTCACAAGCCTTCTTCATATGCTGTCCAACACACGTGTTGAGCCAACAGTTTTTAAACAGCTGATGGAAAAGATCTGCTGCCAGTTAATCAGGCTTCACTTCCTTCTTACCTGGAGTGCTGTAAGGCTCCTTGCTTTCTAAGCAGACACTGAGAACTGCCATGACAAAGGGCACAAAAAAAGACTTGAAATTCAGACATTCTACCCTCGCGCAGAGAGCATCCTCCAGGTTTGCCCTGTCCCCTTCCTCCCCCCTCGCAGGTTACCTCCAGCACAGAGCTCTGGGAAGAGGGCTGCGATCGGGTGCTACTTTGGGCATCCTCTCCCCTTTTCCCGGGGCTGGTCCAAGCCATGTCCCAGTGGCCCCGCAGCAGAGCGGCCCTGGGTGCCGCTAACAGGTGGCTTCGCCCGTCTGCTTGGCACGGCGCTGCTAAGCGAGCAGGAGCGCGGCGGAGCGGAGCAGGCAGCGTGCGGGGAGCTGAGAGACACTCGCAACACTTACTGTTTATGTCAAGGCCCTCGGCCCCCAAGGGACCCATTTTCACATAATCTATAATTATCTCTTCGCTTTAATCGCCTCGTCACTTCTGAGGCTCTCCTGGGCACAGGAAGAGGAAAAGCTCATTAACTGAACCTTTTCTCCTCTCTCCAGCCACCCATAGCTTTTAATTGCTTGGTGTTGTTATTATCTATCAGTGCAACTGGGATCATTTTCATAAGAAAGGGTGGTGGGAGGGAGGGAGGCAGGAGCGGGTCCCTAAGGTATGCACCACAGACAAATCTTTGCTTTCTCAATTATTTATGCCAGCTGAGGTTTTACAAGCTGAATAAATCCATAACTCAAGTTTATTTTGAACCGGCAGGCCATCCCAGGGGAAGTGTTGCCCACTTGCTGCCACACTCGCATGCTGTCCTCCGAGAGCTGCCGGGACATAGCGAGACATGTGTCATCCAATTCCCCACCCGTCACCGCGCCGCCGCACGCACTTTGGTAGATTAGCGGCAGCGCTGGAGAGGAGGCGGCCCTGAAAACCCCCAAATAGGAACCGTCACCGAAGGATGCGCTCTCCCAAAGGTAAAGTGGGCCTTGGCAAAGATGGCCCTTTGCACAACAAAGCAAAGCCCCAAGGGTCACCACTCCGGGGACAATAAAAAGCGGGGGAAGCAATAAACTTGGCAATCATCTTGGAAGTCAGAGACTTGCCGGCTAAACAGCACCAAAAGAGCATCCATTTCTAAACAACACTGACCTGAAAAAAAAACCCAAACCCCAGCTGCCTGGACTCACAGGTGTTTTGTTTGAGACACGCCATGGCTGAGCACGCTGCGGGCTGCTCAGGCTCCGCACCACTGGGAAAGCTCTTCCGCAGGGACTGCACAGCCCAGCATCCACACGAGTGACAGACATCTGCGGCGCGGCCACCCAAATGCACGCATGATACCGGCACGGGCCCGTAATTCCCAACATGGCAAGGATGCCAGCTCCCACATCTCTGCAGCTTTGCACTCATTTCCAGTGCTGGAGTTCCCAAAAGCAGGACTGGAGGGAGAGAACAAAACCACAACTGTGCTCGGGAGCGCTGGGCTCGTCTCAAAAGCCATCAGCGCTCTGAAGCGGTATCCTTGCAATGGATGCTGGAAGCAGCTCTTTAAAATTCAGCAGCCTTTGTGCCTGACCACACGCAGCGACCTCTGGTATTTTCTGCCAAAACAGTTCATTTGTCTCGCACAACAACTAATCAATTCCCGAGGCCATCCATCACGGGGGCTCGCGCAAGCCGGCCCAGCAGCAGGTCCAGATGGCGGCTGCGTTAGTGGGATTAATACAATTCTGATAGATTACATGGCATCAGGCAGGCTCCTGAATACAAGGGATGCCTTCTCTGCACCCCGATCCAAAACAGAGCCCCACTGGTGACTGGGGTTGCTCCCAAGCATTATGGGAAAGGGTGGAAGTTTCTCCCAGAAAAGGGCTTCTTCAGCAATCCCTTGGGATGGCAGAAGCCTCCGTGCTGACTCGTGGATGTCATTCCCATGCCAACATGCCGAGGCTGTGTGGAAGCAGGAGGGCTCCTCCAGTGGAAGTGGAAAGGGACACGGATGTTTGGCAACGTTATTTCGCATTCTCCACCTGCCAAGTCAATGCTTTCGTTTGCTGGAAACGCTTAGAAACTGCCTCCCCCGCACCCCCACGTGAAAAAAAACTGCCTGAAAAATAACTTCAAAGTTGATTTTCCAATGCTATGGTATTTTTGGCATCTCTCTCAGTTTGTGTCTCAGAGTAGATTTATATTGGTGACACATCAGTCAACCTCATCTCACTGCTCATTTCCCAGGTTTGTGAAACTGTAATTATAGCTATTTGATCATGAAAGAGCTCAACTACTACTGCTTTTGTTCTTGTAATAAGACCAGAAAAGAGACATAAAGCTTTATGTAGCAGTAAAAAACCCCACCACTATACCCAGCCTGAAATCACAGACAATTTCTAAATCCTTCCATCCCAGGGAACCTCCAAGTCCCATCCTCAATCATCAGCATGCGTTATTTTTATGTAATGCCCGAAGTGAGATAAGTGATTTGCAGAGAAACACAGAGGCAGAGCACTACGCTAATACATTCTGCAACTGCTCCCCATTAGTCACTGGGGGCACTTGAGCTCTTTATTGCCAGGGTTTATTAATGACTCCTAATTGATGACCAGTGCCCAGCACCCCAAAGTAAATAACTGCTACACCTCATTAGCTCAAGAGACCTTCTCCTGATTTGAGGATTGATCTATGAACACACAAATTGCACTGATTTAACTGAATCTCTTTCTAAATTGATTTAATTAGATCAGCATAACCTGTTTCTGTGGATGCTCTTGAATTTATTTGGAATCAGTGCAACATACTTCTGTGAGTCAGACTGACCATTTTTCTGTCTTGTTCTCAAAGCAGAAACATTTGAGATAATTAGCGATAAGGCAAAATCAGCCCTTGCACCACCCCAGTTCCTCCTACTTCTGATCCAGCTGACTTTAGGGGAGGGTATGGACAAAGTACAGTTACCAATATTTACAGATTTGTACCCTAAAACCCAAGCATTTTATTCCACAAAAGCAATGTAAGCATTATTCATGCATAATTTTAAGACACCCAGTTTGAAAGCAATGGCATTGCTGCTTTGCTTGGTAGTTTACTGCTGATGGTAAACTAGTGGTGTGCACTATTTAAAACAAGAGCTCTCATCTTCCTATTACATGGCAGCAGCCTGGAGAATGTTAACCGTTTGATAAACTGTTCAAAAGCTGCTGGTAAGAATAAAATAAGCGAACCTGCTTAGGTGAACCTTCAAAAATCCGCACTTGCATTCTCGTCTATCTCCTGGTGCAAGGCGAGGTCGTGACGATGGCGAGCTCCAGATAAATTAGACAGCCTTTTCCTGCCTTTGCATCAGCGGAATCCTAAAGGGCATGCAGTAGGCTGTATTTGGCAGAGTAATGCCTGCTGAGAAATTGCTTTCAGCAGTCTGTCAGAATCCAGGACTCCAGCTTTAGTTTTTAGTACACAAAATAAGGGGTTTTTTTGCTTATTCTGAGTGCCTTAATATGATCCTGTAACTAGAAAATATTTATCCTATCAACAGCCCTGGGAAACAGAGACTAAAGTGGTTTCATTTATATTCCAATCGTTGCAAGCTTACTGTAAAGCTTCAGTAGGCCCACCATAAACAACGGAGTCAATAAAATAGTCTGCATCAAAGTTTCTTTTTTCAGATCTTAGGTTTTGAGGTAGCATACACGTAAGACACTGAACTTACAGCACGGGACTTACCTGTAACTATCAATGTATTTAAATTTATGCTGGCTCAAGCTATTTTCTTTCCCCTTAAACATTTTCTTCCCCTACAGAAAATGCATTATTTTTTTAAGACTACATTCTATTTACAAGTGCACTGAAGTGTTACTGAATGCTAACCTTATGTTCTTGTAAGTAACCACTCTCAGCCTCAGAAGTGTCACCCTTCTCAGGCGAGTGGTATCTACCAAACCATTTCACTCCGCGCTCTAGATAAACTCGGATGCCAACGTGAATGTCCAGAGCCACCCTCCTTTGGCTCATCTGCTTGCAAATTTGGTACCAGTGCAATTTTGCTGATGAGGACTATGTTTTTATTATTATCACCATTAGGGATGTGCCTAAACTTGCAAACATTTATTCCCTGTTCCAGTAAGAGAATGAAAGTAGACAAAAGCCAGAATACATGGGCAACTGCACCAAGAAAGTTGAAGCTGTACAACCTGCATGTGAGTGAGATTATGACACTCACTTCCTACCCTGCAGCTGAAGGCACCGATGCCTGCAAGTCAACCTGTGCTAACGTGAGTTTCCATTCTGCCAGCTGAGTCAGGAGACTTCATTTAACTCACTTTCAGCAGAATCACCCTATTCTAGCTGTGTCAGAGACTACATCTGCTTACACTCTCATTCATAAAGACTACAATGGTATCATACTAAACATGCAACACGTATGTTTCTCATGGTATGTTGGGGGGAAAAAACTATTTGAAACTGTACTTATCTTCAAGTCCTGCACAAGTCATGTTCTCATGGAAATAAAACAAAAATATGACAAGAAGATTTAGACTAGTCAAGACAACAAGAACAAACTCTCTTTTCCTTTATGTTGTGCTGTATTTTGTGTCCAGGAAGGGTCACAGGCTTGGGATAGCCGAGACTCTATAAGCACTGTAAGACTAAACATAGCTCATACTTAACAACCAACACTGGGCAGCACTCATATGTTCCACTCCTAAAACAAAAGCTCAAACAGGATTTAACCACAAGGTCAAAATGAGATCAAGGATGTTGGCCGAGACCTACACTGACAGAGCAGGGAAGAAAAAGGAGCTTGTGGCTAGCAGAAGTGCTATTTATAATTCCCCAAACAGTGTGTTAAACCAAGGTCATACCTGACCAACTCTGGTCAAGATCCAGGGGCAAGTTAAAGACGTGTTGGCTCTCCACATAAGGCAGAGAAGGCAACTCCTCGCCAGCTGTTCCATCTCGCTATGAAGCAGACTGCAACACTGAGGGAAGTGTCCGCATTACTGCCATGCAGAAAACTGCCACCCTATTTGCTTAGGCAGAACAGCCATATCAATTTCTACCTGAGCTCCTTGCAAAGGGTTTGGAGCCACCTGCTCAAGATTTATTTTTCATTAGTTTGTGACAAAAAGCCAAAGAAATGCTGTTAGAGTTTTAACACTTTGGGAAAGTTCTCAGCAAGCCTGGGAAGCTATACGTAGAGAAATCAGTGTTTATCTTTTAATTTCCTGGGGCTAAAATGATGTAAGACATTCAAAAAAACAAATGGGATCACACACACATAAATGAGTGACTGTAACATGACAGCAAACACTGCTCAAAAATTTAGTCTTCCCTGACTGTTCATTTTAACTAAAAATATGATGCTGTATGCTGAAAGATCCTCCGGGCAATCATTTAGGTATTGGAGTTAATATTATACCCATGATTAGTAGTCTAGAACAGTAAAAAGCCAAGCAAACAAAAAAACCCAGCTGTCCTTATTCAGTAGCTAATGTCACTTACTACTAGCACCTTGACAGTTTTTAAATAGCAGCCATTCTAGTTCAGTAAATGCGATTCTGCTATGTCTACTGCAGAAGCTAGAAAGAAATTAATTTGATATAAGGTACAAACTCTCCCTGAAGGCAAACATTGTCCAACATTAAAACCTTCACTGAACAATCCTTAATGAATGTATTGGTAAAGAAATAACTATTTGAAAAAGGTACTGTCTGAATAGCTTTCTATTAAAAATATCCAATATTACCTTTTTGTAGCCATATAACTGAAAAATGGGAAGCCTTGCCCTTCCTCCACATCTTGCGCTAGGGAAAGGTTACTACCTGGCAATGATACAGGCAGTTATTGATTTAAATGATTATGAACCTGAAAAGTTCTTTCCTGTCATTTATTACCCTGTTGTAGTTGCCACCACATTTGTGCAATATTAAAAAAAAAAAATCTTAACAAAATGACACTAGAAAAACACTGGTTTTAACTGAAGTCCAGCACAGATAATCACCTGATTGTTTCTTCTTGATATAATGAGCTGACAACTGGGCCTCCGAATGCAGTTTTGCTTTCCTTTCCCCTCTTCTCTGTTGTCTGAAAGAAAAAGAAAGATTGGTCCAGCATCCTGTTTCCCATTCCATTCCAGCCTGTGCCACCCCTCTGCCACCTCCCACCCCTTCCCCTGCCCCAGAGATGGGATCAGCCCTCTGAAAGCCTCATCTTCACGGCAGATGGTACCCCACGACCCTGCTCCATCCCGAGCAGCTGGATAGATCTCTCAGCAAACCGGGTCAATGCTCCTCTGAAGGTGGCCCAGAAGGTCACCTGAAAGGTAGGCTTGGCAGTCCTGCTGTCCCGCTCACGACCAGCCAAAGCACGGCCTCTGCAGCACTCCCAGCCGTGGCCCCTTAGGACCCAAAAGCTGAGCCTCTGTGAGGTAGCATAGTGTTATGTTACTAGATTGCAAAGCTTGCCTTTATAAATCTATTTAATATAGATTTAAAATTAAATTTTATAATGGGCAGCATTTCCAAATGATTTACTCCCAGGAACTCTAGGATTCCGAATGATTCCCACCATAATAGAAATGAACAATTAGAATAATGATTGATCGATACGGAGCCTCAGGCCTACCTTTTCAAAAAAACATCCTGCAGTTTGGTATGTCCAACTGGCTGACTTTACATGGATGCCAGACTTTCAGAAAGGGTTAAGTGCATGCTGTCTGAAAGCCTGACCCTATTAGGGGGTGCAGGGCACCGGCAGCCCTAACTCTTCTAGGGCATCTAGTTTCTTGGTCTTCAGGTAAACAGTCAAAACTGGTTTGCAATTCCCTGCAGGAATTCTTTATAAAACCAGCCCATTAATTGCAACGTGCTGTTGTCAGTGGACAGTTCTGCAGCCTTCCGTGATGAGAGATTATCACACTCAGGGTGAACAAAATCAGAAGCAAAGGGAAAGCCGTCCCAACCTTTAGTAGTCTCTCAGTAGCTGAAATACATTGCTGATTACACCAAAAAGCATTGCTGCCTCATCAGAATTCTACCTACAAAGATACTAGATTATTTTTTTAATAAAACTTGTTTCCGTTTGTCTGTCTTCCTGATCTCTAGACTGCTTTTGTTTTAAATCAATTTACTGTTTCTCCATAATACATTTATTTTTTACATTCTGCCCAGTTTGAGCCAACCAGTTCCACCTTTCAGCTCTCCTGTACCTGCTCAAAGCTGTAATGTTTGGGTTTGCAGATATCACAGACATATTTCTTTATGAGAAAAAATGGAAAGGAAATTGGCTTTGAAACCTATTTTATGGCAAGTAGGCTTTCTCTAATTTAGAGGAAAAGGTGACACAAAGTTCTCCCTTCCTGAAGGAAAAGGGCTTCAGAGTCTTTACAGTGCAATGCCCCTCTTAAAACATTATTTAGCAGAGAACCTTACTGTCCATCAATTATTTCCACACCACTTATAAAGAAAATTAATTTCAGATCATCTCCTACTACATGCAGGAGTTACTTCTATGAAAGGAAGCTATATTCACAACTAGTCTATCTCCTTCGATATTGAGGGACAGTGGTCATTCAACCAGTATCAGAAACTACAAAGCATTTTTAATCTATGTTCTTTCATCTCTTCCCACTACAGTTTTTGGTTGTTGCTTTTCTTCAAAGTCAGAAACAACACTTGAGAAAATACATTTTGTCTTTCTAGAGGCAGAAACTGTAAAAAAGGTTTCTTGGATTAAATTCACCTTCTTTGCACAACCAATGAATTTCTACCAAAGATTAATCACGTTGATTGAGTACGCATAAGGTCATCGGGAAACTTAGCGATAAAGGCTTCCCAAAAATGCTCAGGCAAAAAACTTCTCTGGCTTTTAATCCATACACAGGTTACTTCGTCCAAGTAGCTTTTATCTCATCTCTTTCACAAAGAAATAGGTAACTCAATATTCAATTTATGAATGCTGAACCAAGCTTATTCCATCACAGTCTTCGATACGTAGAACAAGTTTATGAAAAATGTACAGGAAAGTGTCAGCTATCCTCTCGGAATTTAATGTGTGCCCCGACTCTGCAGAGCCATGAAAGACAGCATCATGGCTCCACCATTCATCACCACTGGACTTCCCAAGGGGAATCTGTCCAGCTACAAGGAATGCTTCTTCCCCAAAACGTTAACTCTGCCTTGACGTAGATACAGACTAGTTTCTTTCCAGCCGCCCCTGACAACTTGCCTATACACCATGAGCTCATCTGCCCACTTCCAATATCTGTACTACCCAGCCTGCCAGGGATTTGCACACAGTATCTGAGCACGATGTACCAAACTGGGTAATGAAAGAAGTGGAACAGAAGCAGTTACTCCTTCCAAACCGCGTCGCAGCTATTGCACTAACAGGAACCACTGTTTTTATTCGTTGCCCATACTGGCTGAAGGGATCGGTAGGGTGCAGATGCACTTTCCTTCTCAAATCTCTTGACATTTCTACAACAGAAAAAGGCTGGAAAGCAAATGCTACATATACACAGATAACAACCAGTGAGTTTAAAGCCACACTACCCTGCAAACCACAATGAAATTAAAAACTGACACTGCAAATTTTCTCTCTCCTCTGTTAAAAGAGGCACTAATAATTAACTATGTGGCTCTCAATTAAGCCAGCTCAATTTCTTTCACTGCTGGCAGCGCTGTCCAAAAGCACTGCAGATACACATGTAACTAATGATAGTTAAGAAATAGCATGATCCCAAGCTCCCATAATTTGCAATCTGAATCCAACAGAGATGACAGCAGTATTATCCGCAGTGAGGACCATGCAAGAGAGATGCTATAGAAAAGACAAAAATTACTGTGGGTTCCATGAGTGTGAGGGGGTTGCCTTCAAACTGCCAGTTAAAAACTGTGTGAATAAATGGGAATTTGTGACAGCACAGGAAGAAACCGTGGAGGATTGCGCTCAAGTGCCAAAGCACAGGCAGCAGCACGTAAGAGACCTGGAAAGAGATGGTAAAGAAGTATTAAGAGGCCTTAAGAGGCACTGGAATTTCTCATTTACCCCTAATTCTTGCCCATTGATTCTTGGTTGCTCGTGTACAGTTAAAGCTGATACCAAAGTCAGTACTATTCTTGACAGTTAACTTTAGTATGTGGATGTGGTTGACCAAAGCTAGCATAAATCATGGGCAAATACGTGCTTCAGTATGCAGCATACGTACTCATTAAGAGACATTTTCAACTCCCCTGACTCCTGATGCACTCACAGACTGGTGCAGAGAACTCCACTAAGCCCATAACTATCCTTCTCAAATGTCACCAGGAATGCCAGGAGAAAAGCCGCATTCCTCCTGGAACAGACAGCAGAGCATCCTCATCCCTGCCTCGAGTGCACTGTATTTGTCAATAAAAGACCAGCTCGATTCAAGGTACAATCGCATCTCGACTGGCTGTCACTGACAATGCTGCTCCAGACGGCCTCAAAGCCTGACAACCACTTTCTGAGCAAAATGGAAATACAGGGACTAATATTTGCTAACATCATTAATTCTTTTTTTTCTCCACTCCCCCTTCTTCCTTTATCCATGATGTCAAGATGTATACTTTTAAATTGTTGTCAGCCATAAAACAGACGTCGTGTCCCAGTTCAGAGGTTAACATATAATGACAGACACATTAAAAAACCCTGTCCAATGCCTCACTGAAAATTTCAGCTCCATCTTCTCTTCAACAAGACAGTAGCTCAAACTCACTTATAAGCTTTAACAACATTAAAGTCTAATCATGATCGAAAAATAAAGGCAAGAGAGAAGATAGCTTTATCATACTAAGCATTATGGAAACAATAAACCATTAGAGACAAACGTTTTCTTTGTGAGAGTTTTCAGTTCACCTTCTGTTTTGGTCTTAAGTCTCCCATGCTCACCGCATGATCCATTTCTCCTCTTGAATTTTTGCAGCACTTGTTATAGAGATGCAAGTGAACATCATGCAAAATCATCAGTGATTAGCTGGGACCGAACGGCACACAGCTATTTTATATGTAGGGCAAGGCACTCATGAATCTGACAGAAGGAAAGGTACAGAGAAGTCCTACAAAGACACTACAAAAAAGCAGGAACAGCACAAGTTTCAGTGAAGCTTTAAAAAACACCAAAACACTACACACACCAAACCCAGATCTTGGAGTTAAAAGAACAGCTAGACCCTAGGCATTGGTTAAATGTAGGGCACCCCAGCTTGATCCAGAGCAAAACAAGAACTCTGCCTGGCTAATTTCACACCCAACACACAGAGCAGCAAGAGCTGTTTGGCACGGCACGTGGCTGTGCTGCCCAGCACAACTATCAACTCCCCCAGTTCCCTCATATCTCACTCTGGCTTTTCTCCACACCGAAAACCTTTAAGTACCTTCACATAAATACATATTTAAGAAAAAGAGAAAGCCATTAGCAAAAAGGTTCATCTAATCAAAATACTTATCTTTGAAGTTACATTGGCTAACGGCTTAAAACGGTCAAGATCCAATTTCTTCATCATCACACATCTTGGAAACAGAAACGTGGGACAACTTAAATGAGCTATGCATCAGGATCTGACACCTGAGCCACTGCAGCGCATGGAAGAAGTTACTTTAGATTAGAAGGAGGATCAGGGGGGACCTTATCGCTCTCTACAACCACCTGAAAGGAGCTTGCAGCAAGGTGGGGGTCTGTCTCCTCCCCCAAGTAACAAGTGATAGGACACAAGTCAAAGGCCTCGAGCTGTGCCAGGGGAGGCTTAGACTGGGTGTTGGGAAAAATGTCTTCACCAAAAGGGTGGTCAAGCACTGGAACAAGGCTGCCCAGGGAGGTGGCTGAGATACTGGATGACCCCTGGACATACTTAAAAAGGTATGTAATGTAGCACTTGGGGACATGGGTTAGCGGTGGGCTTGGCAGTCCTGGGTTAACGGTTGGACTCCATGATCTTAAAGGTCTTTTCCAGCCTAAATGATTCTAAGATTCAATGTTCAGAGGCTACTTACTGTACTGTTTTTCTCCTCCTCTGAATCTGACACAACTTGAGGCAGAGCAGCAGCTGTATCCAGCTTTATGGTATGGAGACAAGAAACACACCCAACAAAATTACTACAATCAAAACTTCTCAAGTGTTTCCACAGCAGCAAATACATAGTACAGATTTCAGTCTACATGTGTTTTGCATAATTCACCTTCTTGGAGCAATGGCTGAGCTGTAGAGGAGGGTTTCTCCATAGCATGCTCCCTGGCTTCCCCGCATGGCCCTGCGCAGAACTCAGCGCCAGGGCCACACATTACCTTGCTCTGTACCACTTTGCAGGAAGGTGCAGACACACAACAGCAGACCAGTGAAACACCCTGCTCAACAGGAACGTGGCAGCCTTCAGCAGCCACCAAAGAACCAACCAAAATCTGCCTTGGCCTCGCAGGGTGCCTGCAAGGGCTCTGGGGTGCAACTGAGGCTCCTGAACTGGACAGTCTGGAGGAGCTGCAAGTGCTGGATGTCCACAGAGGTCTGCTTGGGCAGGAGAAACCCTAGCCCAGGTCCCAGCGCCCCAAAATACACCTGAGAGGTGATCAGCAACTCCAGTCTCAGCTGCCATGACAGGACAAGCAACATCCTGCAACCCCATCAGGCTCACATCAGGTACCAGTAAATCCCTGAAGTGTGCTGATTGAATTGTAATTAAGCTGGTACAGTCTCAGGTGACAAATTTTATAGAAGACACTTCACAGTTAACCCAACAGTAGACCTCGAGGCCTGCTTTGCTGGCCACCATGTCCCCTTAATGCTTTGGATTAACATTTCTGGACACAAATTGAGAGGAGTGAGGATTATTAGGAAGCTAACAAGAAAATGTAAACTCTCCTAAAGTTTCAGATACTCACCCTCCTCCTCTCCCTCTGTGCCACAGCCTGGCCATCCCCCTGGGAAGGGAACTTGGGCAGACACTAATTGTATTTGACAGCAGCAATTACACACAAGGCTGGAGATTAGAAGCTCGTTAATTGTGTGTGCCATAATTGCTGCCGTCTTTTCCTTTACTAGTTAAGGCCAGTGCCAGGAAAGCCAAGGGGAGGAGGGTGCTCTCCACCCCAAATGCAGGTGGTCCGAAGATGAGAGCCCTTGGACAGGGAGGAGATGTCCCTTCTCCCCCAGCACTGCAGGAGGCTCCTGACCCCAGAACAATGCAGGAGTGTCCTCTGGCAGATCGGCTAATGAAGCATGAAATGAGGACAAACAATGTTCTCTTCCAAAGGTATTTTCCACCTGTATCCTTCTGATTTTACAGCTCAGCTGAACTTCACACTACCTGCAGCAGGAGGGCAGGATAGTATTAACCCTTCAGAGGTGATGCTACTAGAAGAATTATTTTTTTACCATCTATAAAATTAGGCACTACGTTAAACGCTCAAGCAGGATGCAAAATCCTCCTTTCCCAGCTAAAATGCGTGAGCTCAGCATTTCTCACCACTCTTCACAGACTGGCAGAGGCCAGTGACATCCGAACAAGATAAAAACACACCCTGGCTGAGGGCAGCCTCTGCTACAAAGCCACCTTTCATGCAAGGCTGCTGTACGCTCCGCACCAGGCGTATTAATGGCCGTCATAAACAGACTATTTTAATATTCCTCTCTCAACAATCCCTCTTGGCTCCCAGTAGCAGCTCAGGGAGAGCGTGCACATGACTCAGCACCTGGAGCGTTTTCAAGAGACCACTGAGGATCTGTACCATTTGAGCAACCTGTCCTGTAAAAAATGGCAGTACACTCCGCAGGATAATGTGGGGCTTGGTTGTTGGTTTGTTTTGTTTTAAATATTGCAGGGGCGGTTTAGTTAATATTCCATTAATGGCTACATTTGAAAAAAAAAAAGTTTTCTGGTCCTTTTAAACCTCATCACATGATTTCCTCTTAAAAAACACAACATAAGACATGGAAAATATTTTCCGGATTACATTAAAAAAATAAAAACAAACACACTATAATTAATGTCATAATTAAACAGCACTGTGATCTAAAACAAGGCCTTGCAGATTACTCATTTAACCTATAACGAGTTAGTTAATAACTGAACCATAATCACAGTTGGAAATGAGTAGTAAAGACAGTCAGGGGAGTGGAAATAAATGTAAAATGCTTAACATAATTTTGAGTAAGTTTTATACTTGCCAGTAGCTGTGATTTCATGACTCACTGTGTACATTTTAACATATGCATGGAATGAAATAATATGCTCAATCAAAAAAACCCTAATACAGTGGCTTCCAACAGGTTTTGATTTGTGGAGCTTTTTTTTTTTAATGGAAAACCAGACACAGAGGTGGCAAACACAAGACCACCAGCAGACTTTCCTTTCCTCATCCCCTTTTTGGGGACCCTGCAGTAACTTGCAGACTCCCAAAGCCTGCAGACCAAAGGGTGAAGAGAGTGGCCTGTTTGCACCCTCCCGGCGTGAGGCAGCTTGCAGAAATCTGAGCTTTCACGAGGGGAACACAGAGCATTGCATCGTCAGCCCTGGAAGCAATCAATCACTTCTGTCACATCACCCATATGAAAATCCACAAATGCCCAGGCAGAGGGGACCAAGCTATAGATACAAGCAGAGCCTGTACTGTAATTGCTGGTTTTGGTCAAGTTAATGCAAGATATTCATTTATATAGATTTACACAGACATTTGTATGAGCCAGAAGTATATTCCGAGACAAACTAGAAATACTGAAAGGCTACATAGCTCGAGATGAAACACGTGCTCTGAAGCTTGAAAGCCAAAGGCAACTCTCACTTTTGAGAAACAAAGGAAGGACATCAGCCCCCACCCCCAGCCTGCCTGTTGACATAGTCATCCTGTACTTTCTGGAGTGACACTGGGCCAGACAGCAGTACAGCAGTGGCAGAGGCCAATTTCCCCATTCGCAAAAGGAACGGCTCCAAGGCTGTTTGACCAGCACCACTGAAATGTGTTTCCTCCAACAGATCTGGATTGTGAAGGCAGAGGGTGGATTTATGCACTCTGCAGACAGAGAAATATAAAATGAAGAGATCTTCACTGGTCCCTGTCCCCACAGGCTCAGGCAAGGGAAGGATCTGAGCATCCCAGCAGGAACAAAGGTTTCTGACGTTATGGTGTAACCCTTTGCAGGCTCAGCCAGAAGGATGCAGCAGGATCTGGAGGCAGCTGCCCAGCGCCCTGCACTGACGTTGTGTCTGAGCCTTTTAGTGCCTTTGTGTTGGTTAGTTCAGCTCAACACACTCACAGGATGCTCTAGAGACATTGAAGGAGTGCCATCTTTTCTTACAATAGCAGTAAAGGGGTACAATAGTGCCCAAGTATCTAAGTACTAGACAATACCTGCTCTTTTAAAGGATAACTCTTTTTCCACTCTAAGAGACAAATAGCATTTACAAGACATTAACCAATGTGTTAGCTAATTTCCAAACAACATCTTAATCTCCAGTAATTACACTCAATACCTCCTTGATACTTCGTGTAAAGAGCAAGCTAAACATAACCACTTAACCTTGTTCTAACATGAAAAGCTGTATTTTCACTAAAGAAACAGCCTAATTATGCTATAGCTTATGTTACGCACAAAACAATTACAACTATTGAAAAGCATATGCTATTTTTAATTAACACATGCTCTCTTTTAAACCAGCCTTTACACAACCGAATGGAAGCACCAGGGTACACGGACCCTCCCTGTGTCTGAATACCATCAAATAAATGTCTACAACTCCATACCTAAAAAAATCAAGGCATTACATACTGCACAGTAAGATAAACTTGTAATTTCTACCCAAGTTCCTGAATTTTGTAACAGCATCTGACACAGCACGTTGAAATTTCTGTAACAGTTTCAATTACTTTGAAAAATTGGATTTTTAATTAGAGGTTGCACCCTACCCCTTTTAAAACCGTCAAGTTGCTAGCACAGCCTGGCGGGTTGCTGGCCAAAACAGGAGCAAGACTTGGATGAGAGGCTACCACGATCTCCTGAGCAAGCTGTAGAGCAACTGAACGTCCGCCTCCTGAATGCCCACCTTCTTCTGAGCACCCCAGGAAAATACTGGGGTCCAAAGATGTCAGGGAGACTCTCTGCTGCCTGGGAAGTGGCCGGGCCAGCAGGAAGCTAAAATTGAGCAGGGAAAGCACCTCTTACCCTGCTGTTCCTCCCCACCTCTCCTTGCAACTTCTTATCTGCTTTTTGTCCCTTTCTAGACCTCCTGTTACATCAGCCTTACGTTCAGCCTGCTCTCTCAGCCTCTGCTCCAAGCCCCTAACTCATCTCACTGCCTGCTTGCCTGCCCTGTCCCTACAGCCCTGACACCATCCTGCTTGGTTCAACACCTTCCCTCTGTCAGCCCACGATGCAACCTCCCCAGATCCCAATTTTGTAATGCTGCTTAGCAGTACTGAAAGCTTCATTTTCCCATTTGTTTTAGCCCATGGAATGTCAGTACAGAAATTAACCTAACAGGAAAGTTTTGATTGCTGGTGGAGGCACTTCTCATGCAACAACACTGCTCTTTCTGCTTCCAGCCTTACACAGCTGTTTCATAAAAACAAGCTTTCCCATACTTTTGTTATCCACGTTTTTGTTGCTGGGGAGAAGCAGCATTGGCTGCTAAAATCCGCAGCAAATGAAGACTGCGTATGACATTCTGCATGTGACATTTAAAACCATTCCTTGCTTTGCCAGAAACTGCCACCTCAAGGAAAAAAAACAGCAGAGGGCAACACCTGGTTGCACCTCAGCCACTTCAGCTTGTGGTTTGACATCTTAAATTCAACCTTGCCATCTCAGATTAAGCCATGATCTTGGGCTCTTCCTGGAAGCATCAGCACCTATCCATTTTTTGTCAACTCAGCCACAGCAGCAACAATCCACAGCAGAGAATCAGCAGCAACTTAAACCTGATCTGGTGGCCCTTCTCTGATATTGAGATGCTTTCTCAGCTAGGAGAGCACTTGCTCAAGTCAAGTTTTAAGATCCCAGAGCTCAGCTGTATCCCATGGTTCCAGCCCCACAGCTGCGGGAATACAGAATAACCAGGTGCTGTGGGACTGCTACCTGTGCACTACGGCCATACAGCAAAACCTGTTACTTCTGGACATCTATTACAGGGGAAAGAAAAAAGCAACCAAAGTCCCGGCTCCACAGAAAGTTACACATTAAAGCAAGTACCTTGCCTCATTCGGTTACATCTTGTCATCACTGAATGCCAGTAGTTTGATATATATACTTAAATTGATTTGATGGGATTTTTCCTCCGTTTGCCTCTGGTATATCTGGCTAGCATGCAGTGTCTTAATCCACCAGTAAGCCAGGAATCATGACGCTGGGGTGCCACGCACATCACTATGCTGCAGCAGCACACTCAGCATCAGCAAGGCAGAGCTACATTTCTAATTATTCTTTTTTCTGAATACATTCCAGATAGTACAAGGTATTTTTTTGAATTAGTGCAAGATGATGAAAGTTAATTCACTGACAAATTCAAAAGGAAAAAAATATTTCATCTTTGCTTGAATTTTTAACCAAAATCACTGCATTGGGAGCCAAAAACAAGAAGCCCCTCAATTTCTTGTTTACAACCCCAGAAAACAGCTACTGTTACATCTGAGTAGTTGCGAGAGAATATATGATGCTGCCCACAGTACGCTAACAATACTGTGCATCAGCACTGCTGGATCTGAGCTGGAAACACAGGGGCTAACATCGTTACAAGCAAAAGTTAGCCCTTGCAGGGCTAGTAAGATTGCATACTTAACATACAGTATGTTTGTAGGAAGGAGGAACAAAGAAAAGGTATAAATCTTTGTCATGGTAATGCTTTACTGTGAGGAATTTCAGGATCATAAAAACATGGGCAACCTCTGTACAGGATTCCAGCGCAGCTTTCAATACACTACTGTTTGCATTGCTGGTTTGCTTTCTAAACTTCAACCTTTCTAAAATACAGGCTTGCAGCTTGACACTGTTGTATTTCAATCAATCGCTTGAACGAGGATTGCAATGTCATAAATAAAAGCAGCCGAGACCATAAATTTCTGCAGAGATGTAAAATCAAAGAGAACAATCCAACAGAGTCCCAGGGGGTGGGAGGCTGACACATATTCCAGCTGTTTATATTTCTATATGAGATGCTCGTTCATTTTAACTTTTTCACTTCTGCACAGCTTGCCAGAACCACAATTCCAAAAACCCGAAAATCTCACTCTGGATCTGGCACTTTGTTTTGTGCTCTGCAACACAATGCAGCTGCGGAAGAGAATAAGCCCTATAATTTATCAAGCTTGTCCACAGGCAAACTCCCAGACCACCATGGCTGACAGCCCCACCAGCACAGCACCCCAACGCCTGGCACGTGAGTTACTTGCTAGAACAAAGCATCCTCAGGACATCTCTGACAACTCCATCCCCAGGCCACGGGTTCATGGCAAACAACTGCCAGCTCCCATCCACGCTGTCATCGTTATGAACAGAAGTTACACATACTATTTTATTAATCCACTCTCTCACTTAAACAACAGCCAAGGGATGGCAGCATTCTCTTCCCAGTACTGAGTGAGGACTTGTACTGCCCATGAGCCTGCGCTGCTTTCAATAACAGCAAGGATAAACAGGAAACTGAATTTGATGTGCTGCCGAGAGCGTAACAGTCTATACAACAAAGCAGGCAGGCAACACGCTACCTCCTATCTGGTGGGCCAGAGTTGAGCTATCTTGCATGGAATAAAATTGATAAACAGTTACACATGCAAAGACAGGGACAGAAAGGTAGCAAATAACATATGGACAGCTATGTTTATGAATAGGACCTATATCGAGTACATAAAGCATCAGCACGCTTTTCTCATGAGAAGGTACAGAGAAGCAAAGGATGCAACACTCTCCACCTTTATTGCAGAAGAATGAAGAAATCTAGTTCATGTTTGTTCTGTGATATTTTACTGTCTTACACAACAGGAACAAGAAAACATCCCCTTGCTAGTAAGAAAAATCAGTTCCAAAAGCATGCTCCTGAAGCAAAACACTCAAGGACTAACTTATACAGCTAATAAACTGCCATTTTTCCCAAGTGGATAAAATAAGGTGGGTGACTCTGCCTGTAGTCTTCCACATATGAGTAAGGTGTACACAAACTGTGAGCTTTTGTTAGCCATGCACAGCATAGACTACTCCCTCCCACAGGAAGGCTGCATCCACCACGAACCCCGCTTGCACAGCTGGCAAGAGGCAGCAGGGCAGAAGAATCCCTCTGTGTATTAAGATCTAACCCGCCTCAGGACATACACCAAACTAACACATACTGCAAAACCATTCCCCCAAAACCCCCAACTCTGCGGTTTGCCTAAACCCAGAGAACACTGCAGTCTTACATGCTCCAAGGCCAGAGGCCTGGGGTGGCTCAGTTTCTTGGTTTTGTTCTTAATTTCTAGTCCTTCCTTTTCCGTTAAAAGAGTAATAGTAAAAAAATATAGGCTTGTTGCTTTGTTTTGTTGTGGGTTTTTTGTTTGGGGTTTTTTTGTTTTTTGTTTTGGGGTTTGTTTGTTTTAAGGGGAAGAGCCTGATTAGTTTGTGAATTATCTCAGTAATTTGCTTCTTCCAATCTGGTCATCCATCAAAATAAGAGATTTCAAATTATATGTAGTTCATAGCGCAGTTTGTTTTCTGCATTTTGGTACAATTTTTAGTTCTTAACATTTGGGAGAAAACCAGAAAGTCACACATGAAATTCACTCAGTGTGAACTGACACACAAGGATGTATACACACCCAGAAAGAAACAGGAGCAGCGAGGAGCAAAGACCCCGGGCAGCACTGCTGCGGAGCTCACAGGAGCGCAGCAGGCTGCTCTCCCCAGCGTGCTGCATTAGCGCAGCACAGGAAGGCAAGCTTTAAGGAGCACAGCCATAACTCGATTAGTCCCCACTTTACACGATGCAATTAAATTGCTTTTATACTACAAAAGAAATAAAGTCACTAGTTTCAAAGTTTTTGACCTCGCAGTATAGCAAGCCATAAATTGAGACGTTTACCCAAACTAACTGCATAGCAGGTATGTAAATACGGTGCTGCTGGTGACAGGCAGAGACCCAAACAGGTCTTTTCCTCTCCTGCTCTTCCCATCCCCCTTGTAATCCTGCCCACACCACTCTGCTGCTCTTTCCCAACCCCAAACGGTGGCTGCTTGGACAGATTATCAAGGGAGACATCTGTTTGACTGATAGACAAAACAGGAAAACATGATGGGAGCACTCATTTTATTTAGACACTGCAGTTTCTCTAATGCATTTCTTAATTTCCATCGGCCTGCAGTACTAACCAAGAAATCCACAGATTTCAGCCTGAAACTACTTTTGATTTACCATTCACTACTGTAATTCTAAGAAGTTGACCGAACATAAAACCCGTAAACTGCAAAAGAGCAAAGCTGCTTGCTTCAGACATGAGGCCAGATTCGAGCAATGAGTTCAAATTTAAGAAAAATTAAGGTTTGGATTTCCAAATGCCTGTTTTAACATCATGGGATACACAGTTTGTATTTCAGTCACTACAGAAATTTTAAGTTGCCTTGGAGATCCCACTGAAATACAAGCAGCTCATCAATTTGAATCAATTGTTAAAATATTTCAGTAACACCTAGTGCAACCTACAAAAAGCATACACACAAACCCCACTCCTCTGCAGATCTGGAAATTGTTTCTCCTGCTTTTCACTGTACCCTTGAATTGCAAATTCTCTTTTCCACATTTTAGTTTTAACTTGCTTGTTGCATTTAAATGTGATCGAGAAAGGTTATTTCAACAGAAACAAGTGGGGGGTGTGGGGGTGTGTGAAGCCCACCCCTTTGCGTGGGGGAGCTGGCTACCCACCTTATCAAATATTGCCCCCTGCAGTACCTCCTGCAAAAACACCCACTGGCCACTGGACAAATCCATTTGCTTTATTCCTGCAGGTTTTCCAGCTTACTGGACTGCTCTGAGCCTGCAGCAATAGTGCATTTGCTATTTTATTCACTCTGAAGTTTTCTCTTCCATGAGACTGACTGTCTGTTCCCCAGGGGTCCTCTCCCAGCTGCCCCGAACACGACTGGGTGCTCCCACGCCAGCAGAGCAATAGGTACATTTACCCCTGTTGACTACTTGGTCCAGAGTAGAGAGAAATAAATCCTCCTCTGCTCCAACAAGGCACAGAACAGTACTGGAAAAAACCCAGGCAGCTTTCTCTCCTGCAGCCATCAGCACTGGAATTTCAGACCTTTAACAGCCGAAAGAGATGTTTAGTGAATGTCTACTTTCCTTGAAATCGAGTTGTCTTCCTGATTTGCCTTAGACACATGGCTCTTCAGATTTTCAACTCTCATTACACAGCACAAATCTTACTAAGTGCATTATTGGTGAAGCCCAGTCAAGTCAAAATGCCAATTTTGCTTCTTTTTAATACAGAAATAGAAAAATCATTAAGTCCTCCTGAAAATTTCAGCAGTCAAAACAAATAGAAAGAAGGCCTCTCAGTGTTTGGGGAAGGATGCCACTGAAGTTAGTAGCATGACAAGCTGTTGAGATTGGAACTGGTAAATGTGCAATATAAGAAATAGGAAAAGGAAATATTTAGAATCAAGAGATGCCAAAACTGCAATCAGCAAATGGAAGGCTAAAACTGATGAGCAAGTCTGGATGCTTTTTTTATTATTTATTTTTATTGTTTAAGCTGTGCCATATAACCGTCTTGTTACAAGAAACAATCAATAACAGCTCCTAACCGCCTCACTGCAGCGTTGTGTACACACCTCCACCCACATCCCTTGCGACATGAACTCAGTTGCAGAGATGTGTATAATGCTGCTGAGCAGAAGAGGTGCTGTCCCGGTCCTGCCCCCGGATGGTCACTGCCTGTGGACAAACTCCCATACCAATCCGAGATTTGAAAAATCTGGGTGCTTAAAAGCCAGTGGGGATTTGTGGTATCAAATACAGGACAGATCAGAATTTTAGAGTGCATGGCGGAATGGAAATACAGCCATGGAGACTGTCTCAAAAACTGCAAGTACTAGAAGCACCCAATTATACAGTAGAGACAGCGATGTACACAGGAACAAAGTTATTGCATAAAAATGCAAGACAACCAGCTCGTGAAGGTGAACCTCCCTAAATCACCAAACCCACTGCTGAGACCTCTGGAGAGCACCACAACAGCGGGTACCCCAGAGCCACCACACGAGAGGGGCCAGGGGATGAGCACATGTAGGCAATAAGCTGCAGGTGGCTGGCAGGGAGAGCAGATGAGCATCATTGCCAAACTCACACACACGTCAGCAAAAGCCTCTGAAAGCAACATGTCATTTGCTGCCAGTAAAGCAGGAAGAAGACAGGTGAACGTACAAGCAGCAAAGCAGCTGGGACACTACCCCTCTAAAGGGACCCAAAGCAGTGGGAGGTGTTGACGGCATGAAAGGTTTCTGTTTAAGGATAGAGAATGCAAAAGAACTGCTTCATAAATTATTCCCTGTTCTGGAGGAAGAGTGAATAGACTTGAAGGACAGGTGATGTCTCTGAAATATGCAAATAGAGCTGAGCCAGTCCAAGCAATTACCTTCCCACTGCCTGGAACTTCAGACTGAAATGAATGACTCACAAGAAAGAACAAGAAACAAAAGATGCGCTAAAAGGTAGAAGATGACGAAGGAAGACTGCATCAAGAGGAGAATGGAGACAAGCACGGAAAAGTATAGCCCTGACCTCCTACTAACAGCTCTTCTTGGGAAAAGGAACAAAACAACCTACGACACAAAACACAGTATGACCATGCCAACCCAGGAGGACGTAACTGCAAAGCATCCAGAAAGGCAATTGTGATTATTGGCTCTACACTTCTGGATTCAAGATAAATACAGCAAGGAGATTCCTGCAGCTTTGTGAATGTAAAGACAATGGATCCCACCTCAGTACCCCTTAGGCCATCTGCTACTTTAAAGATTTCCTAACAAGGAAATTGCTAATAATAAATGCAGTATAATTTCTATCCAGGTTTTAGACAAGGCTCTGAAATCAGGTATGACTACCAGACAACCTGCTGTTAGCAAGGGTGAAGAAGAAACTAAACGACATTGGAAATAGCCATGGAGATGAGCCAGCAGATGTGCCTCTCCTGTCAAAAGTGGCATACCAGCTTCGCAGAGCAGAGAACAGCTGTGCGACTGCTTCTCCATGTTCAGTTGTGTCCTAACTACTGTCCTAGCTACTCTGAACTCCATGCAGGAAGCAGCAGGTCAGATCTTGGCTCCTACTGGTGTTCTCATTGCTTCTGAACACAAATTCAGGGTGCTCCTACTGCATCAGAATGTTTTTACTTCTGGGTTTTTTTCCTCCAAAACAAGCAAGGATTACTAAATGATAGCAGTTACAGTCTGATGCTGAAAATGTACTAATACAAGAACTGCAAGGTCAATTTGAAAGAATGAATCAATGAAGAATCAAGAAAAAGAAATTAAAAAGTGGATCTATTTGGACTGCAAAAGAAACACTGCACTTAGTTCCATCCTATTTATTAAGAAAAATACTGACAGCTTGAAAGCTGCAGCAGCAAATCTGCTGCAAAGAAAATCAACCTATGAAAAAGATAAGGTGTTCCTAAGTTTTAAATTTTGCACATTTAGTACTAAAGGATCAAGACTTCTTAAAACCCTTTGCAAAAATATGAAATAGGAGACTGAGGAATATTTAAGATAACACACAAGAACAACTTCAAGGGATGAGATGAACTGCTGAAGATAAAGTATGTAGGTAGTATTGAGAAAGCTTTACAATAGCAAAAGTCATGAAGCTTCACAGTAAGAAATTCAACACCCTTGTACTATAATTACTATTAAAGATTCATAATGATCTGAAAGCCGAACTTTTCAAATTTGTACCAAGCACTTTATACCACTTTTAACCAAATACTAGGAGTATTTCATTCATGATCTACTGAACGTAAGAAAAATTCAAAGGAACCCAGCAGATGAGCATGCAAAGGAGACACAATGACAGTGATGAAGCACCTTGTAATGTACCCACAGATCTTTTCTATAAATCCAATTTGAAATTTGAAGACTAAAATAGCTATTTTATCTCCATCCCCTGCCACATACATCTCCATCATTTTAAGGAACAGAGCTCCCTCTCGTGGCTCCAGAAGGTGGATTTGGTAGGGGGGAAAAAAATTGTAATAACAAAAAATTAACGAGTACAGAGCAACACGAGACAGATCAGAGTGAGAGGACTCCTGATAGTATTTTGGCTGTATAAAAACTGGAATTAAAAGGACGATGTAGTAGGAAGGACAGGTGACTTCTTTTAAAGAAGTGTCACCTGTACTGTAATGCTAACTTTTAAACTACATTCTCAGCTCACGTAACTTCCTCTGCTAGGCCTTTCTGCACCTCAGCATCTTCCTTCCATGTAAAGCACTCAGATCTCTTAAC
This sequence comes from Falco cherrug, assembly GCF_023634085.1. Classification (NCBI taxonomy): domain Eukaryota; kingdom Metazoa; phylum Chordata; class Aves; order Falconiformes; family Falconidae; genus Falco; species Falco cherrug. Next base: position 7,064,241 of record NC_073708.1, read on the forward strand.
AGGTTTCTCGCTCAGCCATAGGCAAGGCCCAGGAAAAGCAAAGAAGGCAGATCAAGAAACGTGGCACCTGCGCAGCAGCGTAGGGACAGTAACACCCTACAGGCTTTCCTGAGCATTATATTATATTATAGTTCCGTGCGCTGTGACCACAGAGAGGAAAAAAATCATTGGCTTCAAAAAAGCCAAGAAATATATGCATTTTATATGTATATGCATATTGCAATAGTGAGAGAAGCACAGCTATTGAAACACTGCAACATAAACATCTCAACAAAGAAAACCCACATTTCTTTAAACCACTCTAACCTACCTTCCCAGAAACTTTTGTTCAACCTCCAGCACTGCCCTCTTCCTGCAAGCCCACACTTCTTGCACCAACTATTCAAAAAGGGAGGACGAAGCAATACCTAAATGAGCAAACATGCTGGTGCAACAGCATTACCCAGCACGGTCTAGTTTCTGCTGAGTCCTGGGACAGGCTTATGCAAGGACAGCAATGGGAAGAAACATGCTCACACACATTCATTCCTCACCTTAGGGGAAGAGAGGAAGAGCAGTGCTGCAAACCATTCTTTGTTTGCTATATGGCTTCTTTGTTTATTTATTAAAAAAACCTAACAGATTATTCCTCTTCCCTAGCCAACAGCTTTGTAACCCGAAGGTCACGCCTGTGACAATAAGTATTTCTCTGAAGCAAGAAAGTGAAGAGAGTACCCAAAGCTAAAACTTGTCACCATGCACGTCAAATCTTTTTATAAACTGAAGCTCTACCCGTAAAACTTCAGGAAAGCATTAGGTGTTTTGGTTTTTCAGAGGGTTATTTCACTGTTTAATGAATATTTGTGTGTTCCACTTTACACTGCTAGACACTTCCTTCAGTCAGGACTGTACATGGATTCTTTTAAAATTATTTTATTCCTGTATGAGAATTTTAGATTGGACAAGAATTTACACAGCATGCAGCTAGATTTTGCTAACTGTACTGCACAGCACATTGTTAACTGCACCACACAGCATTACAACTATTTTCCCCAAGGGCATTAAAAAGGCTTTCCTCTAAATGACAGTATTTCTTTGCCACAAAAACAGGATCAACGCCATGAAACATGAACTAGTGAAGAAAAAAGAATTACCCTTAAGTCTTCAGAACAGCATCAGAAGACAACTGAGAATCAAATCCTTGATTCGTAGGCTTGTGCTCACACAAGATTTTGCTTCCAAAGCACAGGACCAAAAAAGAATCAGTTTCCTACCGTGTAAAGAAATTATTATGCCTTCAGCATTTTGCTATTAGAGAAATATCTCCACTCCATCTCCAATCAAAGGCAATACTTTTTCTGAAGAGCAATCCTCTTTAAAAAAAATGTACAAAAATCAGTCTATAACCAGGGAGATATCCTCAAAATATTCAATCAAGTAATAAACCTGGTACATGAAAGAGATTAATTAAAATGACAGTACAGTCTCCCTGTAACACACACATACAGGACTTACAAATACACTTGTTATGTTGGAGTACCTAATCATAATCAGATTTGGTAATTTACTGCATCGAAACAAAAAGGAAACATTTTTAGAATTGATCATTCAGTTCATGTCACTTTCATGGAGATTGCTTTCTATTGATCAACATTTAAATAGCAGTTGAAAAGAGAAAGATGAGAAAAGGATAAAAAGTATCTTTACATGCTAAATACAGCATGAACCAATAAAAGCAAAATAAATTAGATCACTATAGCCAAACCAACCCCGTGCATGTGCTCAATGTAATGAAGATAATTACGAAAGAGACGGTTCTTCACGTTTCAGTCATAACAAAAGGGGAGTTTAAAAAATTAATTTAAGACTTTAATCTGCTCAAAATGAAGTTTGCCAAGCAGCAATTAAAATCTGTGTGAAGCTGAACCGTTGTCAGCTTTACAAAGACAAATGCTGGTTTGTTTTCTGAACAATATTTTCATGTTTCCTACCTGTGGATTCCAACTGGGGTCCAGTTTTTTCACTGTAGCAACATACTCCTGCATAGCTTGATGAGGGCTGGTATCTCCCAGGGCTTTCCAAGCCTCCCTAGGAGAGAGAGCAAAACATCAGTGAGCCGCCCGGAGACAGCACAATGCGGTTTTATACTGCCATCAGTGGAACAGATTCATCTAAATACTTTCAGGGGGTGCGAAGCCATTTTTCATTCAGTCTGAAACAGTCAACTTTTCTCTGAAGCCATGAATGGCCCCTGTCAGTGCAGCACTCTGCTGTGAAAGGATATTTCAGGGACCCTGATCCAGCCTGGAACATAGTTTGCACTCACAAAGCAAAGCTGTTCATAAAGCTGTAGCTATTTTCACAAATTTTTTCTTGTATGCAGGCTAATTCTGGATGAACAAGGTAAATACAAGAGTCTGCTATTTCATGTCTGCCTCATGCATAGCAGTAAACATTTCCCTATTAAACAAAGGATTTTAAAGCCAGTTCAGTGGCAGACAGTTAACAGATGAGACAAGGTGCAACAAAAAGTAGACCCAGAAAGCGCTAGGAATTACAAGGATCTCCTCTTACCATTTCTGCTTTCCCTCAAAATCAAAGAAGCTTGGCTTGGGAGTGTTACAGGTGCCAAATTTCACCTAAAAAAAAAAAAGTTTCCTTCTGTTAGAACAAGACAAAGGGAAGGGGACTGGCATAAGGAAATACTGGGTTCTGATGGTTTCAGGGTATTTTGTTCTTGTGCCAGAGGGAAGGTTTTTGAGGGAAAGAACTGTCACAACTGAACCCCATCTTGCCCTCATTTTAGCGCTCTCACAGTTATTAGCGCCTCTGCATCCCTGTGTTTTCTTTGCATGATGCAAGGGAAGCAATTTTGTTAGGCAGCTCATTTCTTTTGCATGCATTAGCCAACAGGGATAACCAGCAAGTGATTTCTCACTTAATGTTATGTTTATTACCCAGCCAAATGCCTCATCCTCCACCAGTATCAAGAAAAATTCTGTTGATTAGGGTTTCTACAGAGATGATTATTCATTAAGGCTGAAATTCACCTGCTTCCACTCAAAGTTCAGTAAACAGAATTTACTTAATTATTTTCAAGGTCCTCTGGAAGGCAAGTGGACAAACCCCGAGCGAAGGAATCCCAAGCAGCTTCTGAATTTGCTCCAAGACATCTGGCTGCATAGAAAGCACCGTGAGCGACAAGTCAAGGCCTGAGTGGCGGAGATGATCCAGCCCATCAGAAGCAAGCCAAAAATTAAAATGTTGGGGGTAGAAATAAGAAACACAAGGAAGCAAGGGAATAAGCCAGAACAGTGGATGGAGATATGGAAAAAAAATTAAAATATCTTACAGCCAGTGTAAAACAGACAGGGTGCCAGTGGGATTCAGGCAGTTTTCCATGGGGTGGTGTACTGATGGGACAAATACAAAGCCCTTTTCTCCCACTGCAGGGAAGTCTAGCAGCCGTATCTCCTCCATAAGCTCACCCCAAAGGGGAGTACAGAGGACTGACAGGCTACGCCTGCCCAGGGCTCCAACTGCACAATCACATTCCTGCAATGAGGCCAGCGCTGACAACTGCCTCAAGAACAGAGCAATTAGCAGGCTGAGATTTAGGTAACATATTTTCTTGAAGTCAGCTCAGCAGAACGTATAAATTAATGTGTCTCTGTCCCTGCCTGGAAGAGCCAGGGAATATGGGTCAGGACCCATCAGATCTGGCTGTTATCAGTGCCCCTTCCTCGTAGAAAATCAAGCCTCTTGCACACAGGTGTCACTGGTAAAATCAATCTAACTGAAACAAAAATATCATTGTGACAGGGAATGAATTTACACAAAACATGGGGGTTGGTTTGTTTGGAGGGGGCAAGGGGAGGTTTTGCCTTTTTTGTTACTTATTTTTAATGAAAGTGCTATATATCCCACAGGGATGATGGATGAAAGACTGCAGAAGCCAGAGCAGAACCACAGCTCCAAATGCAACAGCCCCTGGGAAGCAGTTAGCACAGCACATCCCTGCAACACCAAGCACAGCCGAGAGCAGAGAAAGGCCAGGACAGATGGGGTATTTAAACAGACCCCGCAGGGGGAACACAGGTATGTTCTGGAGGTGGGCAAAGGCTGCCAGCTGAACATTTTGTTAGCCAAGCAAAACTAAACCGCATTCATCAAATGTTTTATGAAATACGCTCAAGTGTTCAGGCAGGTGAAGTGCTTAAATCAACTAACAATTCTTCACCTTAACAGGGTGGGGATTTTATGCTGAGGATGGAATCATTAATCAGGCTTTAAAGAGAGCATGCCCATAGTGAGATATATTTATTAGTTACACTATGTTTTCATTTAAAGTGTTAGAGGATATGAGTGACTGCAACTGAAATTAATTTTCTGTACATCTGTCTCCCAGTGAGCAATTCATTCAAATTAGAAATCTTAGCTGGCCTTTAAAACAACATATCGCATTTCATGAAGAAATAGGAGAAAGGGCTAGCAACAGTTAAGTCCTACAAATCAATCACAATTCATGTAGTGTAAATGTACTCAGAGGTGGATGGGACTACTTGTTTTAAAAAGCAAAACAAACATGGAAATAAAATGTAAATTCATTATCTGTATGGAAAACGCCTGCTTGGCAATTCTTTAGTTCAACATCTAACCTGAAAAAATTGGCCAAGAGGGCTAAAAAAAAAAATCTGTTTTAAGATTAATTTTCCACTGCCATCATCAAAACACGACAGCAGTTTCCTCTCTTTAGATTTGGCATTCAAAGGCTGTTCTAGCGTCGGGAAAGACTGTTAGTAACATCAATAGTAATACAAATCAAGGAACAGTAGTTAAATTTCATCCATCAAGAGGGGAAAAAAGCGCACTTGTGCCCTGTTTGCTTTTTTACAATATATTAAAAAGACGCAGTGGTTTGCTGGAAAGAAGAAGATAAAGGTTTTGGCTTCCCTCTTTTTGCTGCAAGACTCCATAATGCATCAGAAACCAGCCAGGAATCTAAACATGAGAGGGGACCCAAGCCTGACAGCTGAGGAAGGGGAGTTTTAGCTAAACATGCCAGTGCTGGGCAGGGAGGGTGGAACTTTGTGAAGGACTCTTGTCTTCCTGCTGCTTCCCTGGAGGGCCTCAAAAGCTGTTTTTCCTCCCTAACCAGCAGAAAGACAAGAGCCCATGCTAGTATTTCAAGTCAAGAGTTTCTCATTCTGTGTCTGCAAAATAATTACTGATGGTCTTTAGGGGGCTGACTGGTCACTTGATGCTTAGCTCTCCTCACTTACAGCTCACCAACTGCATTAAAAAAAGAAGACTGCCAGAATGCATTAAATACCCTCCTAGTATTGCTTCTGCATGCAGAGTCGCCTGCAGGCATTACACTCATGAATCGTATGTACAGGCAGCTCCAAATGGGAAGTGTCTGTAGGCATCTGCATTTGTGGCGAAAATGGATGAAGCCTTCACCTAGGAGCTGCAGGTCACACCATTCAGAAGAGCACTCACATAAAGAGGTGCTCGGAGATGTGTTAGCACTGCATACCATCCCCACACAACTTCAGCTGCTGGTCCAGACTGCGAGAAGCCCTGAGATTCCCCTTACACATTACTCCACAACTGATCCCTACCCCAGTGGTGGTAGGAAAACTGCTCTTTGCTAATTTTTCAACTAACACATTTATACAGCAGGGAGTTCCAGCCAAATATTCTTATCCGATCATAAATCTTATAAGGTGAATCATATTTGCAGCTTCTCTGTGGAGTACTAACAAGAACAGAACTCACTGCCACGGACAGCAGGACTAAGCTCTAACTGTACACACACCAAGTAAGCTGAATTTCTTTGGCAAGACAGGAATTCCTGCCTGTTCCTGCCCAAAGTTCTGCCCTGTTAACCTGCCCCAACCCATGGGAAAGCCTTGTACTTAACCAACTGAAAGTGGGGCGTAAGGAAGAACAAGCAAACATCAACCACAGAAGGCAAGGGGTCCTGGCCCTGATGACTGAGGGGCTGTATATCCCAGAGGGACAGAGAGTGACGCTGGAAACAACCAAGTCAGCACCATCATGCTATTCCGTGCAACAGGATGTTCTAAAATATTTGAAAGACATCACGCAAAAACGGGATTATATTTTTGAGCCTACACTCAAAGACAGCATAAACTCCATTTTGCCAGCGGCACTGGGTTCCCAGCTTGCCTGCACCTCTCAGCATTTACATAGGCACTGGCACATCCTCCTCTTGGCTTGGCAGTTTTCTCAGTCCTATCACTTTTCTCAGTCCAATCATTTCCAGCAAGTTCTGGCTTCCCTCCCCTCCCTAAATGACAACCACTACATTGGTCTCTGTTACTACTGAACCTCGGATTTTCACATCCTGAACACAACAGGCAAGCACTACCTTCATTTCACTACAACAGACTCAAGACACAGAGGAGTGATTTGCCCAAAGCCACACAAAAAGTAGAGGGAGAAAAAGAAAATCAGTCCCAGTTCAGAGCCCTACCAACTAGTCTGTTCTGGGGCAGAGTCATAAACTCAGCAACATCTTCGAAAAACCTCACTGGAGTTGACAACTAAGCAATTCCCTTATTTTCAAGTCTCTGACACATAAACAAAATCAGAGAGAAAAGTAATAAAATCCTGAAATGGCCTCCAATAAAAGGTAATAAAATTCCAGGAAAATGCCTATATACCCAAACAGTTTGAAATAAATAATATACAGTATTTTAACAGAGAGCTCAGCTGTTACTGTCACCTCTTTTATGATGGTGCTGTATCTTAAATCAAAGCCCTTAGTGACATAAAATACTAAACTGAGGAAAGACAAGGATGCCAAATCAAGGACAGCGGACAGATCTGAGTCAGCACCTTTTGTGCGCTAGCAATACTACTGTCCACCGGAGTAATATATTAGCAGCCCATTATGCATACTGATACAGCTGCTATAATTAAATAGAGAAAACTTGCATTAAGCACCCTCGTTTTGATTTAAAGCACAAAATGCTGCAAAACTCAAAGTTAGTGGAGCGTAATCCTGCAGTAGCTGTGTTAGCAAACTTCTCCCATCTCCACTGCCAGTGCTACCTTCCCAGGCACTCTGTAACAGGGATGGCACCTTTCTGGAAGGCACTGGGCAGCCAAAAGCACAGAAACACAGAGCCAAGCACAGCCTGAAGCCAAGGAGCACAAAGGCACTTGCTGTTGCATCCTGCTTGGCCAGGGACAAGAGGGACAGACGATATGAGGACAGAAGCACCCTGTTCCCCTCAGCTGAAGGCAACTGGAAATCTGTGCGGACACAGTGTTAATTATCAGCTTTTTCTGACTTGTATCAAAACTGTTGCAAAATAGCTTCTCATTTAAATAATTTTCAACATTAAACACCTTGTTGGTCTTACAGAACTACCACCAGGAAACCCTCTGGAGTCTGTGGACAATCATGAGCCGATATTCAAGTAACGCCTTCCTGTTTCCACCTAGGACAGCCACAAAGCATTTGCAACAGAGCAAAAAATAAGAGGTTATTTGCAACAAGTTTCCTGAGAATACAGAGGAAAAAAATACAGAAGAGGAAAAAAACCAACCCCTTCTTTTCATCTCATCCCAGGCATGGCCTTGTTATTTTTCAAAGTTCTCCTAATGTTTTTTTCTACCCTCCTTTTTCTTAAAAGGGGAAGAGAAACTTGGAGACCTGTTTAAGAACTAGAAAAACCTCACATGACCAGTTTGCTTTTAATAAGACTAATGGTCCACAAACCACAGCCTAGGAGCCACCAGCTTAGAGGATAATTAAATATTGCATTAAAAAATTAAAGCCTTTGTAAGTAGCAGGACAAGGGCATTCTATATGGGAGGAAAGTCATGGGGAAGATGTGCACACCCAACTTCAACTATTAATCCAAGCAGGTGGGATTCAGTTTTCAAGTCAAGGCAGCACCTCTTGCCACACACCTGAGTCTTCCAGGTGTAACAATACTCAATTTTTTTTTGTTTCTCCAGGCTAGGCGATTATTACAGTCCTTTGTATCTTAACTGGTGCTTTTTTTTTTTTTTTTTTTTTTTTATGAAACTTCTCCCACAGGCAAAAGCCACACGGTGTATTCCCATAAGATACATCCTACAGCTTGCTCACTCCACAGGGACTGAATGGGAAAAGGAGTCATGTTCAACGTTATAACTAGAACCAACCAGTTTAGTTTCCTAGTGCACTGTAAAGCCCTCCACAGATCTGCACAGGCACGTCCTTCACGTGGTCGCGTGAAAATCCCCAAGACTTGATGCCTGCACCTGGGTCACTGCTGCAGATGCCCGATGCTTGGGGAGGCCAGCGCTGCCATGTGCTACCCACCGCCCCACTGCCACCCTTAACTGGTCCCAGCCACCCATCGCCGAGAGCCCGGGCGAGGCGGCAGTACCCACCAGCCCTGTCATCCCACGAAGAGCCAGCGGCGGTGCCACCAGCACAGCAGCAGCCTGCCACGGCCCACGACCACGGCCCGACCCCCCACACCAACCTGCACCCTACGGCGCAGCCCGCGGGAGCCAGGGCCGAGGGGAGCGGGGCAGCGCGGGGGCTGCCCGCAGCGGGCAGGGGGGAGGCGGCGGGGGCGAGGAGTCCCGCCAGGCCCGGCCGGCCCTCGCCCCCCCCCCCCCCCCCAGCCCCTCACAGAACTTTCCCCGCCCGGCACCTCCCGTTTCGCACAGCCGCCGCGCAGGCCCCGGGCCGCCGGCCCCGGCACAGCCCCGGGCGCGGCCACTCGGGCAGCGGGCCTGCCCCCTCCCCGCCCGCCGCCGGGCCCGCGGGGCGCCCGGGCTCAGACCGCAGTTCGGGCCGGGCCGCCCCGGTGCCGCCTCACCTGCTTGTAGCGGGCGTACAGGTAGAGCAGCTGCTCCTTGCTGGCGGCGGGCAGCAGCGCCGGCAGCCGCTCGGCCGCCTGCTCGAACAGCGCGGCCAGGTCGCGGCCCGCCGCCGCCGGCCCCGTCTCCTCAGACCCCGAGCTCGCCTCGCCGCCGCTCTCGGCCGCCACCGCCGCCGCCGCCAGCGGGGGCGACGCCATGGCGGCCCGCCGCCCGCCCAGGTCCGCCCGCCACGCCGCTCCCCCTCACGCCTCGGTACGCGCGGCCGGGGCTGCCCGCGGGAAACGCGCCCGTGCCCGACAGTTCCGGGCGGCGGCGGGCCCGGGTCAGCGGGCCGGCGGGGGGCGCGTCCCCTCGGCCCGGCCCCGTATCCCCCTCGCCCGCGGCTCCGCTGATGAAACGGAACGGCCTGACAGGGGCTGCCCGCACCCTCATGCTCCGTGGAAGCGCTGGCCGCCGCGACACCGCCCCCCGTCCCCCCGGCGACCCCAAACGCCGCTCCGTGCTCGGCAGGGCCCCGTGACCCCCCGAGGCCCGGCCCGGCGGCCCCGCTCCCGCGGCGGCCAGGAGGGGGTGCCCGGCGCGTCCCCGCCGCCGCTGGAGGGCACTCGCAGGCCGCCCGCGGCTCGGGCCGGCGAGGCGGGGGGAGCCCCCGGCCCCCGGTGGTGGCGGGGGCCGGGTGGCCGCCTGCATCCTCCCGGGATGCGGGTGCCGGGGGCGGCCCGGCTCAGCCCTGCCGGCCGCCCCGGGGGTCCCAGCCAAGTGCCAGCCCAAAGGCGGTTTATATTTAACCCGGTATCTACTTCGGGTGGAAAGTTTCCCCCCCCTCGCCTGGCACAGCTGTCGAGTCCATCTCCCTCCTCCACCTCCAGCCTCAGCAAATGGCGGCCCGGAGGCCCCCGTGGGAGCCCCCGGCCGGGCGCGGTGCCACGCGTGGGGGCTGCCGCGGCGTGAGCCCCTATCACGGGTGGGCACGCTGTGGGAAAGAGCAGCAGGCTGCAAGCCAGACTTTGGACCGGAGTCTTAGGAATCCCCTCACTCACGACAAAGCATGGATGTGCTCCCCCTCTCCCGGTGTGGGGATGAGGATGAAGGTGTGCCATCCTTCGGCCTGGCTGCTCTCGGTCACTTGTCCCAGGTGCTGCGGCCTGCCCTGCGCCATCTCTGGGCAACGCACCCCCGCACCTGCGGGGGGAAACACAGGAGATTCGGCAAAAAGACCTGGGAAGCTGCCTGAATGAAAAGGGGCTGGGGGTGCTGGGCGACCACCGGCCGAACGTGAGCCAGCAGTGTGCCCAGGTGGCCAAGAAGGCCAACAGCATCCTGGCTTGTACCAGAAACAGCGTGGCCAGCAGGAGCGGGGCTGTGACCGGCCCCCCGCACCCGGCACTGGGGAGGCGGCACCTCGAACCCTGGGGTCAGTGTCGGGCCCCTCACGACAAGAGGGACATTGAGGGGCTGGAGCATGTCCAGAGCCGGGCTGGGGAAGGGGCCGGGGCGGGAGGGGGCGGCTGGGGGAGCTGGGGGGGGTTCAGCCTGGAGAGGAGGGGGCTCAGGGGGGACCTGATCGCTCCCTACAGCTGCCTGACAGGAGGGTGTAGCCAGGTGGGGGTCGGTCTCTTCTCCCATTTAACGAGTACCAGGACAACAGAAAACAGCCTCAAGCTGTGCCAGAGCAGGTTTAGATGGGGTATTAGGAAAAATGTCTGCACTGAAAGGGTGGTCAGGCACTGGAACAGGCTGCCCAGGGACGTGGCAGAGTCACCACCCCTGGAGGTATTTGAAAATGTGGTGGTTGGAGACATGGTTTTGTGGTTGACTTGTCAGTCCTGGGTTGACAGTTGGACTTGATGATCTTCAAGGTCTTTTCCAACCAAAAGGACTCTATGACTGTGATTCTAAATAAGCTGGCTTTTATTCTTTTACTCCCTTTACAGCCTCACTGGGTGTGGAAGGTTTTGCGTAGGAGTAAAAAAGCCCCAACACAGCCAGGGCAGCAAGCTGGAGCATCGCTGGAGCACCTGGACACAGCCCTGCAGGGCCATCAAGTACACCATAGCCCTGCACGGAGCAGGAGGGGACCCCTGCATCCCAGCGTCTATGAGAGGGGCAGTGGGGTCTCAGACTCTGCTCAGTACCAGAGCAGAGATGGGCTCAGCTGTGCCAGAGGCAGGAGTGTGCCTGCAAGTGCCCATTCTGCCCAGGGCTGCCTGCTGAGGGGACAGAGTGTGCCCTGTGAGCGGGTCTGTGGCCCCCACAGCCTCCTTGCCTGTGCAGGGGTGATGAAGCCCCAGTTTCAACTGGGAAATGGAGGAAAGGCGGAAACAGCTTGGCTCTGCCACTTGCAAATAAAAAAATAATAGCTTCTCTCCAGTATGTGATTAACACCCAGCCTCATAAACAGACCGCAATATTTACAGCAAACTCATCCTCCCCGCCGCTCTCCACCAAAGCCATTTGGCTCCATCCAGCTGGCTGTGTCACCCTGACCAGCCCCACTCGCCCCGGGAGAGCACCGCCTGGTCCGAGCAGGCTGGCGTTCAGCAAGGGACAGGCAGCCAGGCGGGCTGGCAGGATGAAACCCCCTTTGAATAGCTTGGGAAAAGTACTTGCAGCAAATTAACTGAAGCGCACAGCCTCCACACGCTCTCCAGCTTGTCTCCATGGTGAGAGAGGCCTAACTACCTTGCTGGGTTTCTTTGCTAGAGCACTTACAGCTCCTACTAGATCACTCTCACTTTTTCCTTGCCTTTTCAGAACGACTGCACACAAGGCCTGATCCTTTCTTCCACCCCTTTGCTTTGGCAGGCGTGGGAGCAGGCTTGATGCAAGGCACCATGGAGGTTCTAGGAGCCTGGTGTGGAAACACTGAGGATGGGGGTGCTAGGCTCAGACATGCTGTGCCTGCTCTGCAGGGTGATGCTTATTTAGTTGCTGGTCCCCAGCAGCCTGGGAGAGGGCAGGACCAGGGCTCAGTGGACGCCACTGCTGATGCCCTCGTGCCAGATGCACTAACCACCCCCTGCAAACTTGAAGTGGCACAGGGCTGCGAGTGCCCCAGTCATCCCAGTATGAGCCAGGCCAAATTCAGCCCATTCTCCCAGTCCCTGGCTGCAGAGTGCACAAACCCGGAAGCATTACGGGCACCAAGGGGTAAAGAAAATCATGCAGGGCCCTTGCACGAGCTGCATGTGTGGGTCAGCCCCAGGTCCCGTGCTGGGATTGCAGAGACACAATAACAGGCTGTGACCAGCAGTGCTGAGCGGGGAAAAAATATCCTTGTATAATTATCATATCCATCTTGCCCATCACCCTGGAGACCTGTCATTGTCCCTCTGCAGAGGGCAGAGGCCATGGCACACACCAAACACTGGCCAGCCCAAAAGGAACATTCAAAGGGATCCCTGCAAGCCAAGCTATGATTACATATTTTTTTTCCATAACAAAAGGAGAAAGAGGCAATTAAGGGCTGGTTTGGTTGTAGCCGTGCATTTTACTGCAGGGAACACCTGTCTACAGAGGAGGAGCAGGCTGCAGGCTGGGGATGCCTGTACCCTCCCGAGGGCGAGGGGCATGAGGAGCCCCCGACGTGCTCCTTCCCATGGCACAGCCCCCCGCATGCCTCAACCCACCATGTGTCACCTCCACTGCGGGCAGACCTGTGCCTCCGCATTGTAAATGTCCCCCCTATCTCCTGAGCTCCTCCAGGCTACCCGTTCGTGTGACATCCCACCGCTCTCATATCCTGTGTCTCCCTCATCAATCTTTCTTGGGGGATTGCCCCCTGTGCCTGCGCCTGGGGTGGGGGTGGGGGGAGAAGCCTTCTCTGCATCATGCCTCCCACCATCCCCATGCAGGAGCTCCTATGCTCAGGGCACAGGAGGGACCAAGGGGGAACTTGGTCCTGACTGAGCCTTTGCCAAACATCCCTGTGGGGCACTGCCAAGCATCCCCAAAGCCAGGGACCACCCAGGCTGGGCCAGGCTTTGCCTGCTGGGATTGCTTGGAGCTGCACAGGTGGCCACAGCCTGCCAAAGCCTCCTCTTGGCAGGACACAGTTGATGGCCAAGAGCTTTTCACCTGGCCCCCAAGGTCACAGTGTCCTTAACTTTGAAAAAAAACAAGCTGTGCTGCAAGTTTCTGGCAGGTGTCACACCGGTGCAGTGCTTCGGGCTCCATGCTTTATCCCACCTTCTCTTCTATGGTGCCACCACCTCTTGTATCTATTCTGGGTCCTGCACCGAGAAGGTCCTTTCACTGCTCTGGTGGCTTTCCAAACAACATGTTCCCCATGCAGAAAGCAGACCCTGGAGCACCACTGCCTCCCTGCACTGGGCAGAGCCATCAGCCCTCCCTGGCTGGACCCACAGGAGAAGGGCTGGCATGGGGCTAGGGCTGGAGCAGTGCCCAGCTGGTCAGGCAGAGATGGGGCAGCATATGCCTGTCTTAAGCTGTGATTTCCATCCCAAATACTTTTTTTACATGTATTACTGCACATGTCACAACACCCAGCTTGCACCCCTGCAGTGGGAGAATGAGGAGGGGAGATGACCACCAGCTGCTGCCCCTCTACTCTGCACACTCACTGCTTTAACAGAGATAAAAAAAACCTGCTCATTTTTCACCCTGTGCATATATCCCCCATTAGCAAGGCAGAGCAAACACCCTCCCCCCGGCTCAATATTTTTGGGAGCTGATAGATGCTATAGCAGCCAGGAGCCCGCAGTGTGGCTGCAAGAGCCATGCCCCCAGCCCTGACAAGGGAGGTGTTTCCCATGAAATGGAAATGGAGTCAAAGGCAACGGGAAACTAAAATTCAATACTGGGCAGGGAAGAAGCTAAACAAAGGGCCAAGATCTCTGCCCTGGTGTAAGCAAGGTTCCCCCTTGCATGCTTCACCTCCACCGGGTTGGGCTCCGTTGCACATTTAACCTGCATTCATTATAGCACCAGGGCCATTTGTTTGTGTACAATAAAGGGGGTCTGGGAGAAAAGCATGTAATTAGCACATCCATCATATAGGTTTTTTAGGTATTGATATAAAACATCGATTCCCTCCTTCCATAAATTCCTGTGCTGTGGTGAATACAAATCAGTAGCTGCAACGGAAAAGGAATGCATAACCCCCCTCAGAAGCGCATAAATCTCCCCTTTCCCCAGCATATCATGAAACCTCTTCAACACTGATGGAAAAACTCCTCTGCCAGGTGCCAAGTGCTACTCCCCAAGCGTGCCTGAAGCCTTGCTGGCCTGATAGCAGCAACAGCATGGTTGCAACACGATGGCTGGCCAGCGGCTCAAAGGTTGCAGCTGGAGCTCTGCAAATAGTGGATCTTTCTGTGAAGAGAGATATCTCACCACTAAGTCATTTTGGTTTGGGGCAGTTGGATGAAGTTTTGTATGGCATTTTGTTTTCTAAATTCAAACGAAAAACAGAAGGGGAAGTGTCAGCTTGGTTGACCAAGTCTGTTTTGCTTTGTGTGAAACACTGAAAACTTCGATTTTGTTTCACTTTACCCAGCTTCCTGCTTCATCCATTCTCTTATCTTTTTTTGTGCATGTACAAAAATCGCAGCAGAGCTCTTAGTTTTGAAAGAAAACCCTAGGTGTTCTTCATTGAAAACAGCAAAATAAAAAGTTACTTACGGATGGTTTTTTCCCCACCTAAGGTAACCATGAAATTTAGCTCACTTTCAGATGTTTCAGTTCCCCTAAAACCATGTTGAGAAGACAAAGCCAAGGCATTCAGCACGAAAGCCCAGCTGAGGTTTGGCTGCTGCAGGGCCACCACCTCTACACTCCCCTGCCCGCTCCCCTCCATCTCACATCTCCATGCAGCAGCAGACAGCTAGTAGTGGTCTGTTTGTCACTGCAAGGCCACAGATGTCCCTCATTTTGCTCTCCATCTCCCCCAGGCAAGGTTCCTGGCATCCCTCTTGGTACTCAGATCCCAAATCACCCAGCAGCTCCCCAGCCACTGCAGCTGATGGCACCCTGGTATGTACCTGGCTAGCATGTACTGTACATCCCACAGGTAGGGGAGTAAGACCATGGTGTTGGGAAGAAGTGCCCAGCAGCCACCCACACGGGATGCTGCCCTCACCTGCAGCCCACCTTGGGGTTATCTGGGGCTACCAGCACCATTTCTCCCCAGCAAGCCCAAGTGCTTGCCGTCTGTCCCTGCACAACCCCAGGACAATCTCCATCCTGTCCAAGGAGATGGGTACCAGCTGATGTCACACCCACAGAGGCAAGCATCTGTTGCAGCACTATCAAAACTATCAAGCTGCAACAAAGCTTTTACCATCACATACCAGCTTAACTCCAATAAGTAATCAGCACACCTTGCCCTGGCACAGCCACCAACCTCCCCACAAGGTTTCAACAGCTCCTCTACTGTTCACACTATTTACCCATCCACTTCAGGCCAGTCCGCCCTGCTTCTTGCCTCTGCTGCATCCTCCTCCTTGTCTCCTGGGCACACTGTCTCCCTCTCTCCTCCCTCTGCTTCTTCCAGATCCCTTTTAATTGGCCACTCATCTTTCATACCCCTTAGAGCTATTTAACTACTTAGCAGGAACCAGCCACAGCTGCACCTTACCCACATCAGCCAACCCACTGCCCTTGAAGCAAGCCCACAGCTGTATTTTATCAATGATAATTAACCTGCCTTCATTCCTCTATAATTCCTCTACAAGCATCAGTTGATGTCATGCCCATGGAGGTGGACACCAGCTGATGAGTTCAATGAACTCCCCTTACTGGGGAGCATCCTGCATCCCTCCACAAACCCTCCTTACTGGGGGTTACTCTCCATCCTACGTTTCTCTCTGAAACTGAGCACTGCCCATGAGTGACAAGGTCCACCAGAGAGGGGACACAGCTCTGGAAAAGCTGCTACCTACCCCATCCCCATCTGGAGCTGGCTCCGCTCTCCCCAAGAGAGGAGCGATAGAAGGGAGTGCCTGTAATTGCAGCTGTCAGCAGCAACAATCACGGTGCTGCTGTTATAAATGGCTCCAGCCTGACTTTTACTTACAGATTTCCCTCACGTGATGCTACAATTCGTGTAAGGAAAAACCTGCACCACAGAAAAGCAATTGCACCTTCCAGCTCTACAGAAGGAGATTTATGGCTTGTTTTGGCCATAAAATAGAGCAGGCAGGGCTTGGGCTGCAGGTTGACGTGTCCTGACCACATGGGCTGGGGTGGTTCGGACGAAGGGGACACCCAGCTGAGGATGAGCCCCCGTTCCTGTCCCTTCCGTGGTCCCTGTTGGCAGGGGAGGGGGGTTAGCCTAATTCCTGCCAGAGACATAAAATTGTGGTATCTGGAGCCAGAAAGGAACTGGGGGGGATGGGGGTCTCAGGCTGTAGGGGTGACCCTAGCCAGAACTGCTGGCATTGATCAGAGGCACTGAGAAATGCTGAGGGGGTTCTGCATACGTGCGGTTTGTAGCACCAGGACTGAGTCCTACAGCAAGGACAAAGCCAGGCTGTGTCCACCCTGCTGCTGCTGTTGGAGACCAGAGCCGCTGTTTTCCCAGCAGCTGGCTGGGAGCAGATGTGGAGTCCCCAGCACGGACGCAGCCCAGTCCTTCCCCAGCCCACAGCCGGGCTGGGAACCCAGCTGCCGTGCTGCCTCTCGCTCTCTGCCCCGGTGGCACAAGGACCTTTGGGACACGTCCCCACTTGTTTTAAATGATTCTGTCCAATCTGACATCTGTCCTGAGGCTGCAGGACCTAGAGCCGTGTGTCACGGCACCGATGGACGGTTCATGCTCAGCCCTGATGTATAAAGGAATGAACTGGAGACACAATTCCTTCCTGGCCAAGCAAGAGCTTCCATGGAGAAACAGTCTAACCTAGTGCTGGAGGACTTGGTGAGTAAGTCCTCACCAAATGGACTTGCTGTGAACAGGGTCTGTCCCCTACAGTGTGCTGGGGACACCCGCAGGAGCTGACTGCCCTGAGGATGCTCACGATGCAAGGCTCGAGCCAGGCAGGGTCAAGCCAGGTTTGGCAGGAGCTGCTGTTGTTTTCTGAATGCAGCCCTTGCAAATAGGAAACCTGTGACCTTTTGTGCACTGTGATAAGGTCCAGAGGTTGTTGAAAAAACCCCACAAAGCTATGGCAGGATTTCCAAAAATTCCCAGAAAGTCTGGCCAGCTTTGGAGATTTCTGCCGTAGCTATTACCACACACCTCAACCTCACTTGCACTCAGCTTGTTGTTGTCGTTGTAGGTATGTGGGTTAAAGCGACGCAGGTTTAGTGCAGAGAATCACAGCGGCACATCCAACAGTGTGCAGTGACGCCGGTGCACAGTGTCACATACAGCTGTGGTCTGCTTTTCCGAGTGGGGACCGCTCGCCAGACATAAAGCATCTTTCTACCAGAACCAAGGCACAACCTCAGCAACTGCCCATCGACCGTGAGGGTAGCACTGAAAAGAGTGGTCCCCCCAGCCCTACCCTGCACCCCCAGGTCCAGCCGGCTCCAGAGCGGAGGGAGGGAGAGAGCAGCTCGGCATGGGCTCCTTTCCAGGCAGTGGGAGGGAGGGAGCCATCGCCCATGCGAAGAGCATGGTGCCTGCCGGTGCCACCCCACCACTTTCTTGTGCTTGTGGCAGCTTGGTGCCAGCAGCATGGATACACCGAGATGCACCCATAGCTCATGTCTCCTCCACGACCTGCCGTGACTCCGGCGTGATGGTGGCGTTGGCTGCCTAAGCCAGCAGCAGCAGCTCTGGGGACGCTGTTTCTTATCCCGGATCACCTCCCTTCCCACTGTTTGGCAGGGTGCCCACTGCCCCCTCTTCCCTCCCCCTCCCCCTCGTGCGTTATATCCCCCTGGGAAGGGCCCAGCAGCCAGGATGGCAAGAGGGAGGTGAGAGTGTGTTTAAGGGGGCAAATGAGGTTGGGGTAAAGGGGATAGGGATGGTTCCAAGGCCACCTGGCACTTTACCAGCCTCTGTCCCCTGGAAAACATCCCAAAGGGATAAGGGTCTGTCCTGCCCCAGGGCACAGCAGGGCAATGCCACAGGTGTGGAGAGGTGCTGGGGGGATGGTGCTGTGCTCCCCCCATGCTGTGGCTGGTGAGGAGGGGGATTTAGCACTGGGGCAGTCCCAGGGCTGGAGCAGAGCAGTCAGAGGCTCTTCCCGAGGCTCTCCTGGAAGCAGCCCAGGCAGCTCCGGGGCTCGGAGGAAGCAGCTCTTGTTTCTTCTCTAATTTTAGATCTTTTCGGGGTGTCCAGTTTTCTTAACCACTGGTCAGCTGCTGTCTTCTTGCACAAGGCAGGTGTGCATAAATTAAACCAGACACGTATATATGTATTGGAAACGATCCAGGAGCAATCACTTACACACCAGCGAAGGGCGTGAAACCCCCCATCTGCTCCTGGTTGTAAGACAGCACAGTGAGTCCCCAGCCCAGCCGCCAACAGCACAGCTCCCTGGGGCTTGTCCCTTGACGCTGCTGGGGGACACTGCACCCCTGACAGCACAGGACCGGGGTTGGAAGCAACCTGGCAGGGGCACCTTGACCTAAACCGTCTGGGCAGATGGTTTTTTCTTACTCCC
This sequence comes from Falco cherrug, assembly GCF_023634085.1. NCBI lineage: Eukaryota > Metazoa > Chordata > Aves > Falconiformes > Falconidae > Falco > Falco cherrug. Next base: position 7,082,654 of record NC_073708.1, read on the forward strand.
CAGCTGGGTTTCCAGGCAGGATACGTACCCCCGCGATCTCCAGCAAAGCAGAGGGGACGTGTGATGCATACGTCGGTCGTGAGTCAGCCCGGGAAAGGTCAGCCTGCTCGGGGCACCTGGCAGCAAGCAGAGCAGCCCCGCTCCCTCCATGGGGCAGGCTCCCGGCAAAGGGGAGCTGCTGCCGCTTTGGATTTTGCTCCATGTCTCTGCATCCCTATGTGTTTTGATAGCAATTGTGCCTCTACGCATGGGCTTACAGCCAGGGGTATGTTGTTGTCCGACCTTGGGATTTTTAACATCAAGCGTGTTGACACTAGCTGAGCAATGTATGGGCCAAATCCTGCCCTGCAGAGTGCAGGGGAGGCAATACATAAGCCCAGCAGGGCATGGTTACTGCCCACAGACCCACATGCCCATGAGCTGGCAGCTGGGGACAGGGCTGCCCCATCCCCGGGGCTGACTGTTGGGGATCCTGAGTTCTGAATCCACCTCCGTGATGGGCTCAAGTCCCAACGGATCAAATTCAGCCGGTGGGTAAAGTGACCCACCTGCAGCCAAGGCGGTGGGAGGCACATGCCCTCCTGGCAGGTCTCATCCGGGCTCCAGCTGAAACAGAGATGAAATCATCATCTTACTGGGCTTGGCAGAGCTGTGGGAGGTTATGGCTGCTGGGACAGTGCTTGGAAGAGGCCAGATCAGTACCAGTATCCTTGCTGCCAGAATTAGGCCCGTCCAGTGCATTATTATTGCCTGGAAACCACTGCTGCTCCTGACTTAAAAAACCTGCTGCAGGCGGCTTGCCTGGGTGCATAAATACCCTGACAATTCCCAGTGTATTGGGCTGTGCTGCTCCTGCTCTGACCCTGTATGCTGCCTCTGCCCAGGGGACCGAGACCCCCCTGGCTTCTGATGCTCATCATCACACCCTCGTCCTCCACCAGTGCTGGGTGGGAAGGGAGAATATGTGAAAAATCAATAGCTCCAGCTCAGTCTGCCAGAGGATTTGTGCATTTTGCACCGCTGTCTCTGGGAAATACCAATATATCTATTGCATTTCTCAAGACTGGTATTGATGAAGCAGATAATGGGAGGTTTGGGGGCTGGCCGGCGGATGCCGAGGGTGTCTGAAGCCCAGGGCTGCTGCTCGATCAATCCTGGCAGGCAGGGCAGCATCCCTTGGTGTGATGTACCATATCCCCTTGTCCTTCCACATCAAGCTCAACCCTGACCTGCTTTTACTTCTGTACTTATTTATTCCCCACCTTCCTTTCCAAGCAATGGCTGTGAAGCCCCTGGTCCTCCCTGGGGAGCAGAACTCACCACCCGGGCAGGGCAGGGGAGGGGAGGGGAGGATGCGGGGGGCAGATGCAGGGGCGAATGCAGGGGAAGATGGAGGGGAGGATGCGGGGGAGGATGCAGGGAGCAGCCATTTCCCTGCACGATGCCCCTGCAAAGCAGCTCTGGCAGGTGGCAGAGAGCAGCTTCGCCATGCCCAGGTCAGGGGCACGCTGCTGCTCTCGGCCCTCTGAGCTCAGGCGTTATTTCTTCTGGTCTCGATGGAGATGAATTTATCTCCCCAGCTCTCCCTGAGGCTGACCCACCTGGTAGTCCAGGCTCAACACGTCCTGCTTTGGTTGTGGGGCCCAGGAGGGTCATGCTGTGACAGCATCCCCTCCTGTGCCAAACCCAGCCCCTAAATCCCCAGGCATCTTAAACGTCAGCTGCCTGGGGAGGAGGTATGAAGCAAGGTGTGGGAATGGTTGTCTGTGGGTGTCCTGCATTGTCTCCTGCTACGGAAAACTCTCATCTTCGTGATTTTATGAATGCCATTAAAGAAAATTTTCCCTCTGCAAGACTCTTTTTCTAAAGCCTCTTTTGAAAAGTCCTTCTCCCCAGCAATGAAGGATCTTTAAATGTATAATTATATTAAAAAAAACCACCCGGCATGCTATTTATAAATTATTCTATATGCTTTCAACAAAGCAAGTGCCAGACTGCACTGGCGGAAAGCCCACTCCCGACTTCTCCTTGCTCGGTTTAAAAACACAAATAATGTTGCTTCTTTTATTTTTTCCTAGTTACAACAGCATGGGGGAAAAGCACAATGCCAACTCTTTCCTGGAAAAGAGTGAGAGATGAGGAGAACATAGCAGCCTGATGCAAGGGAGGTATGGGGACCGCAATCCAGACCTGAGGCACAGGGACCAGGATCCGGACCTCAGATGGGGATCGGTTGGGATCAGCATCCCTTCTTGGCTGGGATGAGATGCCTGCATTCCCCCTGCCTGCCCACCAGGCCAGCCATGGGCAGAGGGTGGTGGAGGCAGGTGGTGGTGGCCCTTTCTCCTTCATTTTAGTCTTCTCCTGCCCTCTCCTCCTTCCCACCTCCCTCCCCCAGCCCCTGGATATGCAGAGCTGAGTTTTGAAACGTTTCAAGGAGTTGGAAAGCCCCAGGTTCCAGCAGAGCAGCGAAACATGATGCTAAGCGTGGTCCCAGGGCGCGTCTGATAACAGGAGGCAGGGTTTTGCCAATCAGATATTTAAACGGAGCTGTTGCTAGAGAACAATGCAACGGTGAGTAAAGAGTCCAGCCTTTGCCCTGCCTCCCCTGCTGTCTTCTGTCTTTAATACCAATAAACAGCATTAATTGGTAATTATTGGTATTAATTCAATAAGTAGTATTTATTGGTATTAAATAAATAAATAGCATCTACTGGTATTAATTAAATAAATAGCATTTATGTCGGGGAAAAAACCTCTCTGAGGCACAAGTGGAAGGGGGCTTCACTACTTATTTTCATCGCTGATTTTTGAAGCTGTTGTATCAGAAGATATTCACTTATTACGCATCACAGTACCTATTTCACGCAATGCACCCAGCAAGTAATAAAAATAATATTTATTTCTTAATCTGTTCTCCTCCTCCATGCTGCACGTTATCTCTGGAAGCCTGACAGCATTCAAAAGGTCGAAGCTGCAAAGCCCCCCCTCCCGCCTGCTCCTGCTGAAGGCAGTGCCACTGATGGTGGTGGGAGCAGGCTGAGAGCCAGAGTGATTTTATCTGGTACAAGCCTGCAAAGATAACGCATTAAAAAGCTGGTGACCTGCTAAACGTAAGTCAAGCTGTGACATAGCGGTTGGCTCACGCTGAGGTCAGCAACGGGCAGGTTGCTGAGTGTGAAGTTTCAGATGAAGGGCACTAAAGCTCTATTCATTTACTAGTTTTCTGCAAACACAATTAAGAGATAGCATCGGTGAGCATCGCTGCTGCGTGTGCCGCTGTCACTGCCGGGTAAATCTCAGCACGGGTAAGAGCCTTCACAAATCAGAGGTCCTCGGGCCTGTGACAGGACCCCCATAAATCAGTGAAGCGAAGGAGCCCTGCTCCTGCCCACGGCAGCAGGAGCGATGCTCTGGGCAGCTGCCTGTGGCGGCGGGGAGGAACGTCGCTGTGCCCAGGGGCTGGCATCTGGGATAGGGTCGGCCCTGGTGCGGCTACGGGAAAATGGGGAAAACTATCATCTGAGGTCATGCCAGAGGTTGGGAGGCTTCAGGGAAAACCCAAATGAATCGCAACCGCAGCAAATTCCCAGAATATGGGAATTGGGGAGGGGCAAGATTAGGGCCACTGGGATGCCTGGGGGTAACGGAGGGCTGCAAAGTCCCCGCTCCCAATGGCTCCACTTTGGTCTCTCCCACAGGAGCGTGATGGGTACAGGGCCCTGCACCCACCAGGGGTGCCTGCACCTGGGGGCACGTGCCCCGCACGGGCGGGCAGCTCTGGGTGCTGCCCGGGGCCTCCCTGCTCCTCCTCGCCCAGCCATGGGGCGCGCGGCAGCCAGCCGGTGAGCATGGCACGCAGTGCAAGGGCAAAGGCTTTTGTGATCATGCAGCTTTTGGAGAATTTACCTTTTTTTTTCCCCCTTTCTCTTCCCCTCCTCATTTTCCTTTGCACTGTCTTCTCTTTCGTTCCCTTTCCCCCAGGTTTCTGTGGCCTGGCAGCCAGTTTCCCTCCTCCCTAAGTTCTTACTCATCTTTCTTGTGATTTCTCCTACTCTTCCCCTCCATTGACACCCTTGACCACACTCCCTCCCCCGGGGTGATACCTCCCCATCCCCTTACCTCTCAATCCCATGCACACTGCTCCCCCTGCTGCACTTCTCCCCATCCCATCCCATCCCATCCCATCCCATCCCATCCCATCCCATCCCATCCCATCCCATATCCCATCCCATCTCCTTCCCATCCCAGCTGTATTGCCATGCCCATCCCATTCTCTTCCCTTCCTATCCCCATCCCATTCCCTTCCCTTTCTATCCCCATCCCATTCCTGTTCCCATCCCATCCCGTTCCCATCCCCATCCCATTCCCTTCCCTTCCTATCCCCATCCCCATCCCATCTCCATCTCATTTCTGTTTCTACACCACCTCATTGCAATTCCCATCCTATCCCCATTCCCATCCTATTCCTGTTCCATCCCACCGTGATCTCATCCCCATCCCCATCTCATCCCCATCCCACTCCTGTTCCCATCCCAATCCCCATCCCCATCCCATTTGTGTTCCTACACCATCCCATTGCAATTCCAATCCTATCCCCATTCCCCTCCTATTTCCGTTCCCATCCCACCGTGATCCTATCCCCATCCCATCCCCACCCCTGTTCCCATCCCAATCCCCATCCTCATCCTATTCCTGTTGCCATCCCACCGTGATCTCATCCCCATCCCATCCCCACTCCTGTTCCCATCCCAATCCCCATCCCCATCCTCATCCTATACCCGTTCCCATCCCACTGTGATCTCATCCCCATCCCCATCCCATCCCCACTCCCGTTCCCATCCCAATCCCCATCCCCATCCTCATCCCCGTTCCCCATTCCATTCCCGTTCCCATTCCATCCCCACCTCATCCCCATCCCATTCCTGTTCCCATTCCATTTCTGTTGCCATCCGATTCCCATACCGTTGTCCTTCCCGTTCCCACCCCCTTCGCACCCCGCTCCCGCCCAGCCCCAGCCAGCCCCGGGGAGCTCAGGGCGCAGCTGGGGCTGCCACAGCGCTGCCATGGCCCCTGGGGGGCCCGGGCCAGTCATCCCGAGGGCCGGGGGCGCCCCGGGGGGCCCCGAACCGGCCCCGCGGCCGGGCAGGTCGGGCACAACGCGCCGGGGCCGCCCCCCCGCCGCTGCCCCCCGCCCGGGCCGGCCACAGGGGGCGGAGCCGCCCGCCCCGCGCCCCGCCCCCCGCCGGGCCCCGCCCCCCCCCCGCCGGGCCCCGCCCGCCCCGCGCGGCGGTGGGCGGCGGCGGCGGTTGCCGTGGCGATGCCGCCTTGCCGGCGGCCGGTTGGCTGCGGGGCCGGCTGACGGTTGGGAGGCGGCGGCGGGGCGGCGGGACGGGGAAGATGGCGGCGGCGGCGGAGGAGGCGGCGGCGGTGGCGGCGGGGCGGCGCTGAAGGAGGCCCGAGGCGGGCTGAGGAGTGGCGGGGCGGGCGGGCGGGGGCCCATGTGCGGCGGCGGCCCCCCCCCCGCCCCCCACTACCGGCGGCGGCCCCGCGGCAGCCAGGCGCCGCTGAGGCGGCTCGGCGGGCGCAGAGCGAGCGCGGCCCCGGCCCGGCGGCGGCAGGATGAAGTTCGCCGAGCACCTCGCGGCGCACATCACGCCCGAGTGGCGGAAGCAGTACATCCAGTATGAGGTAGGGCCGCGCCGCCCGCGGGCACCGCTCGCCGCCGGGCCGGGGTGTGCGGGACCGGCCCCGCTGCGCCCCCGGGGCGGGCGGTCGGTGGCCGGGGGGGCCCTCCAGGGCGCACCCGCGCCGCGGCGCCGCGGGCGGCTGTCCTGCCCGATGGTTGGCGGCTGGCAGCTCCCCGCCGCTTCCCTCGGCGGGCGGCGGGCGCCAGCAGCGTGCTCCCCCGCGGCTACCGGCCCTCCGCGACCCGCTCCGCGGGGGACGAGCGCTGCGCCGCCGGTCGTTGCCCGTCAGCCTCCGGTGCGGGCGGAGGCCGTGCGGCCGGCGGGGCCGCGCAGCGCCCGGCTCCCGGGCGTCCCCGGCCGAGCCCGGCTGCACGGCGGCCGTTCAGCACCACCGCCAGTTCTCCGGGCGGGCGGGGGGGCGGCAGGGGCGGGCGGCTCAGCTCCGGCGAGGAGCCCGGCAGCACCGCCCGCCCGCCGGGCCGAGCCTCCCCCGCCCGCCGGCTTCGCCCTGCGGGGGGCCGCGGTCCTCGCTGGCTCCCTGGGCGGCTCCAAACGCGGCGGCAAACCTGGCACCGGCGCCTTTTTTGTTGGTGTTTTTTTTTTTTTTTTTTTCTTTTTTAATTTTTAAATTTTTTTTTATAAGGCCAGCGAGGCTCTGCGTCTCTCGGCTTCACACTCGGTTTCAGGCAAACCGCTGGCATCGGGACATCTGTCAGTGCCGGTTACACAAAGTCCCGCTGCATTAATTGTGAATTATTTGCAGAACACAGCTTTTGGGGTTTTAGCACGCCGCTTTGCTAAAGGTCGCGCCGATGGCTTGGCTGCAGGTTCGTCGCGCTGGTGCTTGACCTGCCTTTAACTAGGTGAAGCTGAAGGTGGATTTTTTGTAGTGGAACCGTTTCCTATTTCAGCATTAGCAGAAGAAGTGGCTGATGCTGCTGGGGTTGGTCTTTTTCCACAAGTAATAATTAAACTAGGCAACGGAAAGCTGATTATGGGAGAGCCACCATCAGCAAACTTCCTGACTGATGGAATCAGTCAAAACCGTCCCAACATTTGTTACCATTCAAAGGCCTGTGTTTTCTCTGTAGGATTATAAGAGCCATTTCTTTCTAGTATCCCTATTAATCTGTCTGCATCTGCAAGGAAGATCATGTTTACCTTAGCTTGCTTTGTTATAACGTTGCAATTGAAAAGTTTATATTTGCCCTTTTGACTGTTCCTTTGCTTTCCTTTACCTGACTGCAGAGGAAGGGATGTTTAAATAAAATCTGTGGTCAGATTTGACTTTAGAACAAAACTGTGATCTGCTTGAATTAGGTGGAGAGCTAGGTGACCAACGAATGCATTGGTCTTTGAGAAGGAGGAAAACCATTTTCTCAATAAAATAAAGTACCGGCTTAGTTGTGCATCGTGTCTCTGGTGGGCTGCCCATGCAAGGGTTGTTATCCGTTCCTGGAAACGGAAAACTTGTGTGTCTTGCTAAGAGAAGGTTTGGAGGTGGGTCAAAGAGGTTAGTCAGGGAGGAAGTAGAAGGGCAGAAGATTTGGCTGCCGGCTGACCGGATAGAGCTGCGGTGGGGAGAGTAAAGGAGAGACCCAGTGAACTATGACACCTTGATTAATGTGTGAAGAACTCTTGCTGCTTATCGGCCACTGTTTTCATTATAGGAGGTTAATTTTCAGGTGTTTTAACTAGGGCAGTATTATTATGTCATTCTCCCTTCCCCCATCCCAATTTAAAATAAAGGTGGCATCCAGTAAAAACTTCCTTCGAGTTGTTACTCCTTCTAGACTTCAAGTAATCTTCTCCTTGGCTAGATAGCTTAACGTAGAGTGAATTGAAGTCAACCCCCCACCCTCCTTTTTAGTAATAACTTTCAAAACTCTTTGTTTCCCTTGTTGCAGCTGGCTGAATGTGAGTCAGCCTCCCGCTCATGCATATTACAGTAGTGGAAGAGCCTGGCATTTATTATTCAATAACTGGTGGTCGTGTGGGTGTGGTGCATAGAAGGTCAGTGCTACCTCGGCTTCTTGTTGGCTGTACTTGTGGCAAAGAGCATACAGCTCCCCTTTGTCAAGAAAAAAGAAAATAATCTGAGTTGTTGATTAGCAGACCTAAGGCCAAACATTGCTTGTGTTACTTGTGTGCAGTAGCGCTTACAGCATGCATCATAGTAAAATTTTGAAGAATTATTTGTATATGTAATAGCATTAGAATGTTTCTTCATCTGACAGTTCCTATCTTTTCCTTCTTAATTAAAATAGTAATCAAGTGAGTGAGAGGTCTTGTTGTAGGGTTTTAACTCTGAAAAGATTATTCCTGTTTCCAGGGCCTTCCCGTGTCAAGTTCGAGATGCTGGTGAAAGGACTAGAAGACAGTATAGAAATTGCTTTAAGTCGTTCTGTACCATAAAGCTTACATGTAGTCATCTTATTTTTCTACTCTGATATTTGTAGTTAGTTCCGTTGGTGTGCAGGTGACTCATGCAGTTGGATGGCCCCAAAGTGTGGTAAGACCCAGGTAACTTGTGAGATCCTCACCAGGTGATGTGTCTCTGGTTCGATGATCCCATTATTGCCTTGCATCAACTGCCAGTCAAACTGGGAGGAGGGTGTAGACTGTTGCTGATAATGTCAGGAGAAAGAATGAGACTGTTGTGTTTTGAAATATCTAAAAATGTAGTTTCACTTTCAGGTGGTCTTTTAACAATTTACGGTCCTCAAAGTTTTTACCATTAATGTGATCTTTCCATCCAACAATAATCTGTTTAAGTGTTGTAATACTTTTAGGAAGTATGAAAGTTCCCTGGGCTTAGGGCAGATAATCAGTCGGTGGAAGAGCTTTAGAGAGAGAAAAACCCATTATTTTTCCTTAAAACAGACAAAAAGAAGATATACTTCGATAGCTGTGGCTTAGGTTCTTATTTTCTTTCAGCAGAAGCTCTGCAGTGGCCATTACTGTGCGTCTGCTTTTTGAGAAAGAGCACTTGGCTTGTAGAAAAGAGGAAAAATGATGACATGCGCTATTCTGTTTCATTCAGCTTTTCACAAAAACCTTTGCCACGAGTTGGCGTTAACACGGAACTTTACACAAACCTTGATTGGCTTGATTTGACTTTCCATTCTCAAGACTGCATGAAAGCATGCAAATTTTACATCGCATTTACTACACAAGCTCCATTCCCAGCTGATGGTTCGTGAAACCAAAGTCAGTGCCAGGTGATCAGCAGGTCTTTATGTGGGGACCAGTGGCAATAACACAATATGGAATCCCAATGTAAAGGGGCATTTTTATTGTTGAAGTACAGAGTGTCATTATCAGGCTACTCCCTGGATGTGATTTGGTTTAAAACATTGTATTGACAAATGCTTCCTTTGTGGAAATGCTTGTTAATTGTGTTAAATGCTAAATATGCCAAAGTTTTGAACAACTTTGGTCCTGATTTCAATGGCTGTCATCCAAAAACTTCCTGTTTTGTTAAAAGTAATGCTTCAAGTATCTGTACCTGCTGCCTTCTCTGTGCGAAGATGGCAGCGGAGGGGAGCAGCGGTTTTAGGGGTGTGCGCACGTACCTGGGCACTCAGATCCTGCAGCTGCAGCATCTGCAGTGCGCAGCAAGCGGGCTCCTGCTGGGCAGTGACCCAGGGATGTGCCCCGACCCTGGCAGCAGCAATGAAAAGGTTTGCTCACCGTGTTTCAGGGGATCTGGCAGGTATCTTCGGTTAAGTTGAGTAGCCCTTTTCTGAGCCTGTTAAATTACTGCTGCGGCATGTGCTGCTTTTGTGCACTTCTTGTCTTAAAACCTTAAGTTTTGAACTGTTTGTTTACTCTTCAGTTCCTTTGGCATAAAGATAAAATGCAAAACCCAACAAAATCCCATCTTTTTGTGTCAGACAACAGAATTCTCTTTTTCATGTGGTCAGTACTGAACAAATTCAAATAACTCTTAGATGAATTTCAGCTGATGCCTTTTTGCTAATAGTGTGCTTCACTCAGTTTAATTCACTTAATACACAGTGAAATTGTTGGGTCGCTAGCCCACTGTTTATCCGCAAACCATGCTGCAGATTTCCTTCGCTCTTGTGTCCGTCTCTGGAGTGCTTTTAGGAGAAAGAGGAGACTGTTGCTCCAGTGAAGTTTTGCAGTTGCCAGATGGCAGTTTTGTTTCGGTTAATGTGGCCTGCATTTGTTTATCTGGATGCAGAATTCTGGTGGTATTTTTTTAAAGAAAAAGTGCTTAATACCTTTGAAATTGCAGCATGTGAGGGAGAAGGAGAATTAGAACAGTTATAGGTGCAAAGTTCATGAGAGAGATGGGCAAAAGGTATGAGCGGGTGACTTCCCTTTTAAGAAGCCTCCAGGTTTGAAGTACTTCTGCCTCCGGAGAGAAGAGAAACAGGTTGCTAAGTATTAAAATAATTTCTCCGAGGCACAACCTCCAGCAGGAAGTAGGTGGAGAAAATGAAACTGATAGCTAAGGTAGCCTGCTTGCCTTCAGAGCCTCCCTTCCAGAAACAGGCTTTCCGTTTTTGGGAGGTGGCCAACTCTGCTCATCAAACCCCGCTTCATGATCGGCAGTTCGCACCCAGGCTTGCCACCTCCTGACACAAATCTGTTGTGTTATTTCACTGTTTGTCCTTCTGGGTGTTAGCGGACGGGCTTGGAAGAGCGTAAGCAGTTTGAAAGCTGCTCCTTTAAAACAATGGTTTTGTTCAAGCGGTTTGAGGTTTTTTTGTCCTTGAATTTATTCTCTGTTAAGGTTTGACAGTTGTGTTTAAGTCAGTTTCCTTTCTGCCTTTTTTGTTCATTATTATATCTATTAATATAAACATTTATACAAGTTTGCTGCTGGCGTGAAGTGTATCACCAGTGCAATTTAAAGCAAAGAAATAACCCTTTTTGTCTAGTTTGAGGGTAGAAAGTGTAATTCTTAAACGGTTGAAGTTGACAGTGTGATGAATAACTTGGAAACAATTGTTTCTAAAATTCTGTAATCCAGGAGCACTGAGCCTTTCACTTTCAGGTTATTGTGTTATGTATATAGGTCAGGTAAGCAGTAACAAAATCTGCTGCCCTGCAGCTGCCAGATTGTGATATGTCAGTCTGCATGGGGAGAGGTCTGTGGGATGACTGACACCTTCAGCTTTCAAGATTGCTCAGTGCAGGGCCATCAACAGTGTTGTCCTTTTTAATTACTTTTTTTTTTTTTTTTTAATGACTGGTAAAACCAGAGGTAGGAAGTACGCTGGGAGTTTACCTCTGGGTGGGTTTAAGGGATGGAGTTCTTAATACAGTGACCTTCAGTTTGCTGTCTCTTCACACTCGTTCATCCTGTGCCATGTGGTTGTGGTTCATGGAAAAAGTTACAGGTAGGGAAGGATGATGAGTGGGTTGAAGAAGTGGAAAGCTTTTCGAGCACTTGATGTACGGAGACAGATCACGTGCTGCTGACCCAGTGAGTCATGGAGCAAAAGGACTGAAGTGGCCAGTGTTGGGGAAGAATTTTAAAAAACCACTGAGGGTAGAGGAGAGCAGTGCCACTGGAACAAGAGTCGAGAGTTGGGATCGTTCAGCAGTGGCTCTGTTGGGAAAACAATTATGCAAGTGACCTTTGCTGAGACCTCCGTGGGCTCAGGAGTCGGGTCGGAGCTGCCGGTGTAGCCTGCCACCTAGGATATCTTGTGATAAACAGACATGTCCTTTAGACCTTGTATTTGCTTAACAGGATCATAACCACTATGTTACAACAGTGCTGAGTTTCCAGCTGCTGAGCTCGTGGTTTTCGCCTTGAGGGTATCAGGGTATTTATTTGTTAATTAGGCTGTGATGTTTTGACCTGGGGGAAGAGGACACGCAAGATGGTAAATGCAGAGGTGTGGGGCTATAGACCTACAGGATGTGTTGGGCAACAGGCAGGGCAGAAGAGCCAGGAACTAGAAAGACCTGTATGACTTTAGTGTGTTAGATTTCTGTGGGCTTAAAAGTGAAGGGAATAAAATCTAGTTTTCGCAGCAGCTGCATGTGAAGCACACTCACGTTCAGTATGAGCATTAAGATGCCTATCTTTATCAAGTAGTGTGTGTGTGTGTGTGTAAACAACTCACTTTGCAGTAGGAATGGGCCCTTCCTAGTGGCTTCTAGTTCCAAAATTATAGTCCAGGTTATTCCTTCAACTGTTGATCTGAATTCAGTTTGTTTGATTCTTGCTTGCACTTGCGATGTGAGAGAGGGCGAGTCTTTATGACTGGAACGATACCAGCATCTTCATAACTATCTGAAAAGAGGTCTTCCGAAAAGGAATTGCAAGTGATGAGGTTTCTGATGTGGTGCCTGCCTCCTGGCTCTGATAATGGTTACTGCCGGGGTGCTCAGTACTTAGCTGCAGGGCCTGCCTTGCCTCCTGCTCCTGCTGCCTGCACTGCTCATCTCTTGCACTGGCAACCTGAGCGTGGGTGAGTGGCTTGTTCTGTGGTCTGGACCTGAACACCTGGTGAATAATTCTGGCTGGTGTTAATGTTGTCCTTCAGCTTCCACCTCAAGAGAAGGCTGTCAGCCCTGGTTCCCTAATCTCCTTCGTCATGTTGTCTTCAGCTTTTAGAATGTATGTGTTTTTCTGTACTCCTATATAACAGTGATAAGAAATCCCCGAGGCTGCTTTTCCTCCATTTGCCTTGACAATCTTCTTTGTGTCACGCAACATTTTTTGTTTTGCCTTTATTTTTTTTATACGAAAAACCTTTGACATCCTACCAACTAGGAAATATTTTTCCAAAGGAAGATATTGAAAGATTCAGTTGGAATAAATTTTACAGATTCATAAGGCAACAGGCTTTGGACAAAGCAGTCAGTAAACATGAACTTGTATTTCTTTTGTTAACAGAAATATGTGTCATAGTGTTGACATCACGTATCATAGCTTTCTGTGTCACTCTAGAGGATAAAAAAGCTTTAATTGCTTTGGTTTTCAAATAGGCATAGCAAAATAATGTATTTTCTGGTTTTTTAGTACTAACTGTATTCCTTGTTGTCTTCCTCTCCTTTGCAGGCTTTGAAAGAGATGCTATATGCAGCTGTGGACCAGGCCCCTTCTATAGAAGGTAAGCAAATTGTGATAGAGAATCATGTTTTTCTTGGCATTGAGCGCTGGACACGTAGTTCTGCTACTTTTCTGTCCTCAGTCCTCCTAAATTGGTAAACTCAGTATACTGATGGGCAAATGCTTGGCCTTTCACAGCCTGCGTGCTAATTTTGATGTTAGAACTCTTTGTCCTCTGTCATTAGGACAATAAATGTCTTTGTATAGTTTGGGACTGTAACAGCTGGATTCTTCTTGCTTATAAGGGCATTCACTGGTGGAAGTACTTTCTTCATCGCTTGAGAATAGACCTTTGTTTTCCTGTGACAGCTAGCCACTTCGGAAGATAATTGTGCTAGAGAGATACTGGTTACTGGTTTGTTACTGGTGATTTGAACTGGAAGAGTCTCATCCTTTCATTCTGCGTCCTCCCTGAATGCTTTGCTACCTCTCGTATGTGGACATGAGTATATTTTCTTGTTTGCATGCATTTATTACCACTGATATTTCAGTGCAGCATTTGGGTTTGAGCTCACTGCATTTTGAGTGGTTTGTTTAATTAAGTGATCTGTGCAAAATTTGTCAATAGAGCCCTTTCTTTATCTATCTTCTTCCTTTCATTTTCTTTGTAGTACTGACTAGTTTTTGCCTTTATGTTGCTTCACTCCCTACTTCTTGCCCTTCATGTGGATTTCAAAGTGGTTTTTAAACCTCCTTACCTTTATTATTTTCACCTTGACTGCAGTGTAATGTTAATTTCACTAACCTCTTCGAATGCGGTTCTGGGCTTCTTGCATATTTATAGAGCAGAAAAACAACGGCTGCTTCTAGTGTAGTCAGTTGGCTAACATAAGTAGTGCTAGTCACTATTAATGTTAGTTTACTAACTACTTTGTGTTGATTAGAATTGGGAAATGAGATATGACATAGTTAAAATAATGTGGGGTTTTGATTTTTTTTCATGTAACTCTACCTGTTCTTGGATCAGGATTTAAAAACAAATAGTTAATAGCCAAAGTGTGTGTGTGTGACAGGGCAATCTTTCCTCATACTCTTCAGAGGTGCAGTCCAGGCTGAAAACTTCCTTGAAGCAATGCTCAGACAAGTATAATCTTTAGGTTTAACGTGACAGTTGCTCACTTGGCTCAGCCTCTTAATTTTGTTAAATCAGTCGCCCTTTTCTCTAAAGTGCAGGTCCTAGAACTGGATTGCTAAAGGTTATGGTCCTAGCATCATCTAAAATATATGGGTTATCTTTGGAAAACTTGCCAGCAATAGGCTGGCAAAAGAGGGAAATCTTGCTTTATTTTTTTGAGTGGCAAAATTGCTTAAAACCCACCCACAAACCTTTTCTCCCCAACAGCATTAGACCAGTTTTCTAGCTTAGAGGAGCTAAAGTGTTTTGTGTAGACCAAAGTGATTGTCTTTATTAACTTTTAAAGACAACTTTCTAATTTTATTGACAATCCAGCATTAGTTTTATGGAAGACTGGAGCATTTACAAGATTCCTTTTCTTTCTTGTATGTGTTAGTTTATTATTGACAGTGGGAACAAATGGTGTCTGTGCTAATAAAATTTTGTAGTCTTTTTGATCGTGTTTGGATGTGACTCACTGGGTTTTGCTGGTAACACTGAGAATTTCAGGGTGGGCTTTGAGCTGCTAGCTGTAAAACTCTGGAAGTGTTATAATTCAGCATTTTGGTTTCTTTTTTTATAATGCTTGTGGTATACTGATGTTCTGTAATGTGCTGTGATGTTTGTGTATAAACATATTTGGCAAAGCAGGAGGTGAAGAATAAAATGGCATAATATTGTATTTATGCTGTTTTAAATGTTAAAAGAATTTTGACGTGCTTCTGCCTTAACGCTTTCAAAACCTCAACAAAAGGAAAGTAATGACTTGAGACACTTTTCAGAAGTAGAACAGCGTTCTGTTCATTTTTGGGGGGATCGGGTCACTTCCTCTGTACTGTAGAGAGCACAGTAATCCAAACTGTGTTGAGCCACTCACATTTACCTCTGTCTTGCCTGACCTGCCTTTAAGTAGAGAGCATCTGTACTAACTCCTTCACCTTTTGTTCATTAAGGGAATGTGAGTATATGCGTGGCAGTTGGATTTTTAAAAGTTTGTTCTTTCCCTCCCTTAGAATCTGTTTTGTTCTTTAAGTGTCTGGGTTCCTCTCTGCAAACTGGGTGTTGCTCGGGATGGGGCCAGGCTGCCTGCGCTGGAGTGACTGGGCTGTCTGAGCAGGCAGGTCCAAGCCAGCGGGTTCTTCTGCCATTGCCCGTGGGAGCACAGAGGTGATGGAGGGAAGGCAGATGTCTTTTCCACGAGCTGTGGCTTTAGGAAAGGCTTGTACTGGGAATGGGGCAAGACCGGGTATCTCTCCATCCCTGTTTCTCACTTCCTTCTCCTTTAAGCCCTTCTGCTTTTGTTCATAGAAGCCTTAGGCCAGGGTTAGTACGTGACTGCATACAAACTGCACCCAAAACGCTGCTCTAGTCCCTCTCAGAGGAGATGGAGCAAGTTCCATGGACTTTGGTGGGAGAATGTAGCAGCTGCTGTCAGGGGCTGGCTGTTGATTTGCACGTTTTCAGTTTAATATGGATTTTGCAACGAATACTTCGGTGTTATTTTGAGTTTAGCACAGAAACTGCAGGAGCATGGTACTGAAACCCAGCTTCCCTGTGTGAGCCTAATGCAATCTCATTTTAGATTGGTCTAACTAAAATCCATTTTCTAATTGATCTAGTTGATCACAGACACACTGTAGACTTGCACAGTTGGTTTTGACTTACCTTGCATGTACTGTAAAGTTAATCTTCAGTTAATACATTGGACAGTGAAGAAGAGTGAGTTTTGTAAACCAAAGCTGAGGCTGTTCCTAGTTCTTATTCCCCTCAGCTGGATGTTTAATTCAGGACTTGTGAATAAGTTTCTTAGATTTCTGCTGCAGGCTGCTTACTATGTCAGCTGGTAAATTTGTGTATGTACAGAAATGCTTTGTATTGCTTAGTAGCATGCTGGAAGCATTTTGGAAACCCTTTAAAACAAGCGAAAAAAAGGGGGGGCTACCCCAGCCAAGGCATGTTGTAAGTAATAGGCAAGGCAGGTAATAGGTGAACCATCCATCATTAATAGATTTCAGTGGGTTTGTATTTCGGAATCTCCTGTTTGTGGTTGGGACGTGGGTAAACAAAAGTAACTTCGGAATGATTCTTGAGCTCTGCAGCTGGTGGTCCTAGTGCTACTTTAGCGAACAAAGCGTTGCCAGGAGGAGAATCTTGGCTCTAAATTGTGCAACTTTTACTCTGCTCCTTATCTAGTTACCTGGTGACCCTTCTTGTGCTACGTTGAATCATTCCTATGCCTACCTGCTTTTTCCTTTTTTCAGGTAATAAACACAGACTGCGATGCTAGCAAAACCCGCTTTAGATGTGAATAAGCAAAACCTGTCAAGGCTGTAGGATAGGAGGAGATTGTTTATAGCTGTCCCCTGACACTACTGCAAGGTGCTGTGGCTCCCTGTGTTTCACGAGAGTTGTAACAGACTGTATGCATGTCTTTTTTGGCATTTGTTAGCTGTACACAGAGATTTCTTTAATCAGTTCAAAGGTACATTTTTCCCCCCCGTCTCTACTTTGTAACATGTTTTTTATATGCCAGTGTTAGTCCTCCAGATGCTTATCATCTCTTTACAAGGCTTTCCCCTGGTGAAACCTGCACCATCCTTCTACCTGAGCAACATCTGTACAAAATCAGTGTTCAGTCTGTTAATTCAATCTTGTATACATCACTGGAGAAAGTATCAAATAATGCTTGATTCCCAGCTGTGTGATGGGACTTGTTTGAATTTCTGGAGAATTTTTTCATGCACGTTAGCTTTGTTAGCTGTTTGTTATATGTGCTGCTTACTTGGTTGCCGGAACAATCTGGATTAATTGATGCTGCCATGATGTTATTCTCAGCTTATGAGTCCTCATGGCATGGCAGGAAGGCTGCATGCAAACATGCCAGGTCAGTGTGAGCAAGCACTCTTCCTTAACCCTGAGCTACCTTTAGGAAGAATCTGACAATTTAGAGGTAAAACCCTAGTGTACCACTTGTTTTCTCCAAGGCAGAATGTGCAATATTGCAAAAGCATGAAAAAATGACCTCACCATGAGCATGCTGATTTTTTTTTTATTTTTTTTTTGCATTCTTTCTTCCTCCCACTGCTTCCTGTCCCATTTGTCAACTAAGTAAAATGGGTTACTGGACCACTGTTGCTTGGAGTCCTCCTGATTATTCCACTTGGTAAGCAGATGTGTCTGTATCTCCCCAAGCTCCTTATGATGCGGCTTTTCTCAGCTGAGCATAGATGAAAGTGGGGCTGTAAATTATTCATTCTGATTATCTGCTCGAATGGACAGGGTCCACTCTAAGTATTTCCTAGAATATTTGTCTTTCAGATATTGAAATTTAACCTCCCTTTAATACTTGTGTAAACAAACATTGTCTTCATATTATCAGTACAAGAGCGTTCTGTTGTATCCTCTTGTTATGGAGATTACTTATTCCACTTAACCCCAATCCTGAATTCCAGTGGCACCTTTCGAACGAGGATCACTGCTGGGTGAAGGGCTGTGTGGTGCTGGAATGGTGTAACAGCATACCAGTGGAGAGTACGGGTGCTTTAAGGTAGAACTCAAACCCAGAATTAATAGATGATGTTGAAATAACATTTGGTTGGGAGGAGGAAACTTTAGTGGTCGTGGAGTTCCTCTGCTGGTACTTGTAACCTGTATGGTGGCCCGTTTACTTGCACTGGATTAGAAAAGCAAGAGGTGCAAGTTGGGGACATCCTGAGAGTGCCAGCACTTCTGGCATGTCCTGTGTAGTTACACCCTTGTTTCTGCTTTTGTTTGTAATACACTTACCGTGTTAACTGATAGCTACAAGTCTTTATTTTGGATTTATCTCTGTAACTAAATAAAACAATTTTCTTAGGGTGATAAGCAATCTTAGTAAATAAGCAGTGTGTGGGAAATCACGTTCTTATTTTCCAGAGGAAATTGAGGCTGACAGTTTTTGTTTGCTATATGCAGATGTGCTTTGTAAGGTTGATCAAAGGCTTATGGTTTGTCTGTGTATATACAAATGTCTTCTTTCTATTTCAAAATAAAACATCTATTTCCAATTGCATAAGCATACTAAGTAGCGGACTGAGGTTTTGTTTACATGGGAATGCTTAAGGGAATCTTCAACAGAATTGCTTCACATCACCTATGATGAAGCAGCCACTAGCAGATTAATGCTTTATCTTTATTTCACTGTGTTGTTACATACCCGTAAAGGACACAGGGATTGGTGTCCTTCTGAAGGACGCATGTGACCGCAGGTTGGTGTCCTACACCCTAGGTGCTGGTCTTCGATTCTGTGCAGATTGTAATTCAGTCTGGAGGCCTCCGTATTTATAACCAGTGTGTAAACTCAAAAAAATAATCCCATGACTGCCCTCTTCTCAGCTGGAGACCCGATGCCAGGTATGGGACTAGCTATAGAAAAATAGGTTATTGGGTTTGCTGAGAATGTTGGCTTCCAGAGCATGCAGACGGTGGACAAGAGGAGAACTTGGCTGCTTACCAGTGTTTAGGAAAGGAGGTGATGTCTGATTTCTCTTACCCTAGGGGCAGTAAAATTTGAAAGGTAAACAGTGCATATGGTTGTGGTAGGGTGCAGAGTAGCGTGGGAGAACAGCTGGTTGATCACCAAAGTATTTGGAGCACAGATGCCTGTATGAAAATGTAGCGTACCATGGTTCTCAGGTAAAAATTGTTTTGCTGTTGAAAGTAGCACAGTGTTTGCAGCGAGTCAGTGCTGAGCCTGACCGCGCTGCGTGCTTCATACCAACGCATGCCACTTTCTGTTCATTCAGAGTAATGCACAGCCACCTACGCTGTTGATATAGTGACTGCCTCGGAGGTATTGAGTACTGAGTGACTGAGTTCTGCTTAACCATTAATTAGTGTAATGTGGGTGTGGAATAAAGGTCGGGTTAGATACGGAGCTGGAATGGTTGAGAGTAACTTGTTGGTAGTGCGGACAACCGGCCAAATGGAAGTTTGGATTTTACTACTGTTGCATAGACCACAGGTTCTCCAGCTGTGGCATCAGCGTCCACCCAGAGCTGTCCTGGTGGCAGGGAGCAGCCCCTTCTGCTGCCCCTAGGGACTGGTGTGCTCGGGCTCCTGCCCTCCGTGCAGCTCCTGGTTCCTGTGGGCTGCAAGTTGGTGTTTTTGCACCTTTCAGTTCCCAGAAACCGCTTGCTCCAGAAGGCCTGTGGGAGAGTACCCCGGGTGCAGATGGGAGCTTCCCTGGGAAGCTGGTGTGGGACCGTGCCCGGTAACGAAGAAGGTTGTGGTGGGAAGTAGTTTAGTAGGTTGGCAGTGTAGATCGCTGCTTCTTTCTGAAGGAAGCTTGTGATTGCGATGGGTGGAAACAGCGGACTTGATGCTTTCCATCTGCCCTGTGACCGGTCCTGGGCTGGTACGCCACTTCATCTGTGTGCATGAGCCGAGGAGCTCGCCTTGTTGCTGAGCAAGCTGCCTTTCCTTTTCCTCTGCCTTCCGACCTGTCCTGGGTTACTTCCTCAGACGCTCGGAGAGCTTTGGGGCATTCACACTGGGTGAAGAGCTTGAGTCTTAAGTGTACCAAAAAGTGTAGGCTCAAGGCTTAGGGATGGGCAGTTAATAGCCCTGTAATTTTGTTCCGTACCCTGTTTTCCTTTACTTAAGCATCTTTTGGTATTGAGTACTAAGAGCTATTAAAGCCAGCATCATTGAAGAGCTGTATGTGGCTCAGGAGGTAGCGGTGAAAGCTGGACCTGCTAGTCAAGGCTAGCCTAGGGGAAGGTTTCTTTTGCAAGTCTGCAAACTGCTTATCAGTCCAGCTGCAGAAGGGCTGTAGATGATCCCTTAACAATGTATGTAGGGTAAAGCTCAACTGTGCCTTTCTTTTTCCTCTTTTTTTTCCTTCCTGTGTTTGCTTTCCAGTAATGTAAAATGCTGGTCTGTTACCTTTTTAGTGGTTAGAGGAATTAACAGTGCTCTTAATTTAACTGGTGTGTGCCAGGTTTCATGTTGGTGGTCAAAACTGGAGGGTTGTAAACTAGAAAAAGATTTGCAAAACTAGAAGATTGACAGACAGCCATGCCTTCAACGAAGCACTCCTGAGACAGCAGTGAAACATCAAACAGCATTTTGGCTGTAGAAATGAAGCAGCATTACACATGTATGTACAAGAGGCCAGTATTTATTGCTTTGTTTCAAAAAAAGACTGCGCTAGACAGCTTAACAGCAAGATTTAGTGCATGTGTAGGAGGCAGCCTCTGGGTTTCTAGTCATTCCTTTGGAGCTGTATTTGAAATAGGTGATTTGAATTATTAGACAATTAAGATTTTGGATGAGACTATAGCTACTTGGTGAATAATGCAATATGAATTAAATTTGATTGGTTTCTTTCTGTCTTTAAAAATGCATGCTGTGGGCGAGGGAACGAGCAGAATATCCCTGGAAGGAAATCTCATTCTTCTACGTCGTAGCTGCTTATAAGATACCTTAGAAAAATGGCCAACTTGCCCATACCCCCTGGAGTCTTGATGGTGTGTGATGTGGTGGCAGAGCAAAGGCTGTCCCTGGGCACCTCCCTGCCGGAGCGGTCCTGTCACTTGTGTATACCTTCATCTGCTGTGGGGCCACGCAGCAGCTATCACAGTAACGGTCTCTGAACGTGAGGAGGTCTGTCTCTTTGATTAAGTAATTCTAAAATTAGCAAGGGTGTGGTGAAAAGTCAACCCACTCCTGGTCATATTTCTTTTTCCCTGATACCTGAAGTAAAAATGAAGGCTAGTTTCGCATTTCACCTGTTACTGTGTTTTCGGTTTTGTGTTTTGTTTTTTTTTTACAGTGTATCTGTAGCCTTGCAGCTTGACCCCTTCTTAGTAAAAATAGATCATGAATTAATTTTAATATGTAATTCTGCTTTTTGTAAATACACAATCTTTAACTTTTAGTTACAGCATAAAACTGCAAAATTACAGCATCTTAATTTTACAATGCCACAGTTCAAAAACCTTGAGATTAAAGCAAAAAAATATTGTATTCCATTTATGATACAGCTGTTGAGTTAATATTTTTTAGATTCATTTATGCTACTTCTGTCAAGTGTGGTGACCCTTTTCCCCTGTATTAGCACAGCCTAAATCTAAAAGTCTGATCCTACGGTTCTGTTCCCTTGTGAAGGGTGTAGCTTCAAGAGAAGTGTAAAGGATATTTTACTAACGCGTGGTACCTAAAGCTCCTTAGTTGTAAGGCAGCAGCACTGTGAGTCAGAGTTGTGTCTGTTCAGCTAAAAATCACAAAGAAAACTGCATGAAAATACACCAATCGACTTTTTAAAGTCGTTACTGTCCAGGAAGGTGACTGGCGCTGTGGTGGGCACAGAGAGGCACTGGGATGGTGCAGAGCCCGCGGGTGACATCCCCCTCCCCCCAGCCCCTGCCCGCCGGTTTGTGGGCACTGGCTCTTATGCACTCAGCAGCTCAACTTCCCCTCTGCAGAGGGGGAGGCCTTGTTTATCTCCTAGGAGATGGAAAACCAATTTCTGCTTTCTGATGAGAAGCTGACAGGCTATTTGACTTAACAAGAGAGGCAGGCAGTGTGATTGGGAAGAGGGGAATTGCATGCCATAACATTCCAATATAAATGCAATTTATTTTGCATGTCCTTTATAGCTCCAGGCACACATTTTAGGGTGGGTGTGTGTTTTTTGTATGCTGAAATGTGAGCTCTAAATAGCCAAAAGAGGCAAATTTGACATCCAGACTGTGTTTATAATCTGGGTTTTATTTTTACTGTAATTGCTTAGCGTGCTTTTATAAATGCTCCTAATGTATTTGTGGGACAAAGTGCAGAGAAGCTGAAGAGATCAGCGCAAGTGAGCTGCTAACTCGGGATCTATCTTGTCCCACAGTTGCAGGCTTGTTCTGACATGTGGCCAGGGCTGCTATTCTGGTACCGCCTTTGCTGGTGTCCTGTCCCTGCACAGCTCTCCAGAACAGCCCTGCTGAGCTCCTCGCTTCTGCCGAGACGGAGCCGTTCTGTACCACCTAGCCTGTCCAGCAGTCAGTTCCATAATGTGTCACCTATAGGGAAAAATGGGCATCGTTGGTCTAAACCCCCATTCTTTGTTCTTATAATTGCCTGTTGTAGCTAATTGGTCATTTATAGGAGTTTTTTGTGAATATCTCTGTATTTTTAATGCTGTGTGCCGGGGCATCGGCAGCATTCGCGGTGGGGTTGCTAATCTGTGAAGCCAGGTATGCTTTTTAAAGGCACCTCCCTTATGAGCACAGCTGTAGGAGTGAGTCACAGGCAATGCAGTAAAATGGGATAATAATGCACAGGATTGGCTGATGTACCTATAAGATAAAGTCTATAAATAGGTTAATGGAATTTGGTTTGTACTTCACTGTTTTGATATGACTTTGTATTCCCTAATCAGAAGTAGCAATTAGAAAGCAAGGAAATAAATAATCTGGCAGCCTGATACGGCATTCCACGTTACTTCATAGTCTTTTGTATGTGCCAAATGGTCCTTGAGCTCTGCAGCAGCCCAAGGCAAAGGTTCAGTTTTTCCCCTGCCCAGCCACAGGAGAACACGCTTCTCCGTTAGAAGCCTGAGTCAAGGCTTGGTCCTGCTCAGACCTTGGTGAACATGGGTGCAGGAGGAAATTTCATGTCCTTGTGAAGCCTTTATGAGATTACAGTCACTGTAATCTAGAGACAAGGTGGCTTCCCAGAGAAGGCAAGGAGCAAAAATACCTTCTGTTCATCTGTGATCAAACTGGATTAACCTCAGTGCTCACGAGTGATAATTGTGTATATAGAGGATGCGTTTGCAGGGTTCAGATGCTGTAGGTGATGCTCTTAACACACGACATTCATTTATCGTGTAGATTTAATTAGTAGGATGTCGATAAGACTTGTTCATTAAAACTACGTGTTTCACAGGGTAAGATGGTAAAATACGGATTGAGAATGACATTTTGAGCAGTTGGAGGCAGAGAGGTTAGAGACAGGAGGCTGAGCTGGTAGGGTCTGCCACACCTGACCAGCCCCATCTGCTGCAGTGATCCTGGCTGGACGGTGACTGCTCGTTCTGGTGAACACTTCAGATCCTGCAAAAATGCACCGTGTCAGCTGTGAGTTTTACCAATACATCAGCAACGGGGAGCCTGCCGCAGCTTCAATACTGTTCTCTTCAGCAGATGTCTTCATGCTGAAGCCTCAGAAGGCGAAGGAGCGAGAAGGATAGCGAAGGGGAGATGTGAAGCAGGTTCATCTGTGCGCAGCCAGCCTGCCAGAAGCTGGGTCAGGGCTCAGCCCCCGGCTCTTGGAGGGGCTGCAGTGCGGAGTGGAGCTTGCCAGGCTGCTTTTGGTTCCTGGCTCACGTTTCTGTGTGCATGTGGACACTCTACTTCCCCAGCTGGTGTCTTTGGCTCTGGTGTGAGCTGCACCCATGTCTTCTTACAGTGGAAGGTTAGTTTGCTGCTGCCAGTGTTAAATAGGACTTAGAGCTCGAGTCTCAAAGGCACCGACAAAAGAGCTTTCAAATCTGCCTCTCCAGTTTTAGAAATCCAAATGCAGCTCTGCTAGAATTGATCTGTACCAATTTCCCTTTCAGTTTCTTCTGCTTTCAGCCAGCTCCTACAGATTCAATCCCGGCTTTTGTTCTCAGCTGATTGAGCTGGGTTGATGTGGCCGCATGCTAATGCGATGTTCTAGATGGAGCAGATGTGCACCCGCTCACTTTCCGGCTGAGGAGGAATTCAGCGTTGGAAGGTGCATGATCTGGGCTTGGACTTGCCTAAGCACAAATCCGAATAATGAATTAGTCATCAGACACGGAATTCATTTCCCTGGGGACACGGAGAGGGAGGCTGGTACAGCCCAGCTGTCAGTCAGGAATTGCTGATGCAGGAACTCTCACCAGCTGAAGAAGGGTCCCCCCACCCCTGCTAATAAAGTCAGGCTAGGTTGCCAAATCCTTTAGTTCGGTATTTCCGTAGTTACACAGAGTGCTTTATAGCCTGTGCTTAAAGGCTTTGGCCTCTCTACCTAACTTACATAAAGATGTTCAGTGGCCATTTTGAAACCAAAGGCAGCAAACCTTAATTGTAGCAATTCTGCAGCCTTCTACTGCAATTTTACACACCCCTTTTTATGTGGCAAGCAGGGTATGCTGGAGGGGTTTGCCATCCTCCATTTGTTTCAGGAGTGATTTCATGGATATTGAGGTATGAGTGATAATGGAGTGAGTTTGGGAAGAGGTGTTTCTGCTCCATCACCACCTTCTGACCTTGGCTGCAATTCTCATTTTGTTTGGGTATTTTACTCTCGTTAGTGTTCAACTGTGCCTCTGTGGTGCATGGTATCACGCATGATAACTTTTCTGAGATATTTTGAAGCTTTACCTATCAAATAAGGAAGAGAAATTACGGCGCTGTGTGTTCTTTTGTACATAACTAGACCAATGTCTGTTTGAGATTTTCATTTACGTGCACCATTTTACTCTTTAGAGCGGGTAAAAAGCTAGTGTCGGTATTCTTTTCCTGCCTTATGAATTTCTCCATCGTAACTTCCACCTATGCTGAGGAGAGTTGCCATTATGGCTCCTGGCCAGCCTATAATTTTTTCTGTTACCTTTGCTGGACAAACGCCATGTGCAGCAGCAGATAAATGAGTGATCCTCTGCTGTGGCAAGGGGAAGTGGCACAAGAATCTCAAGATTATGGTTGATGCTGTGGGCTTTTGAATTTTATTATTTAAAAAAAAATAATACTGAATAACCATGCCAAAGCCTTCCAAATACTAGCTTCCAGTTTGTCTTAACTTTCTGGTATCTGAAGGGGCTTGATTTTTATTAAGTCCTATACTGACTTGTGCTGGAGTGCAAAATTAGAATATTGCAGGGGGATTTATTCTGAATACTGCAAGAAGCTGCGATTTACATGAAACCACTTTATACTTGTGCTCTTTTCTCTCATTATTTTGCAGTTTCTTCAGCAAGATCCTGTTGGAGTTTGAAAACGGTCTTTTTGTCTAAGTGTTGTCTGGAGAATGGAAGTGTTCGGTTTCTGGTGCTGTAATGTTACTGTCTAATCACTTTATACCAGTTACAGGAGATCCCACTTGAAATATTCCAAATTTAAAAAAAAAAAAAAAAGTAGAGAGGAAGAAGCTTAGACATAGTGTTAAATACCACAACTTCCTTGAGTTCTGTTGCAAATATCCGTCAGACCTTACAGTCTTTGCACAGTTCTGCTGTTGTGAGATTTTTAAACAGAGGAAGTAAACCCCAAACCTCTCAGAGTATTAACTGATGTCAGTACAGCTTTCATCTTTTAGGAGTGGGTTGTAACTGTAAACCAAAGAGGTGGTGTTATTTCAATTATATTTTTTTTCTGGATGACAATATTTGTCTCTAATGGAATGGAGAAAACTGCCACCATGAGTTCTCTTCCCATTCTTAGGTTTACTTTTTCCAGCCCTTTGGCGAGGATGTTTTGGACTGCTTGAGAACTGGCATTTTGTCATTCTCTGTTTTTCGATTTAAAGTTTATTTACAGAAATTAGCAAAAATGAGGAAGTGCCTGAAGTACTACGCTTAGTTGCTCGAGTGTCGTGTTGTGTATGGTGAGAGTTGGCAACTTCTGTATTTAAAGTGTTTGAGTCTTATTTGTGGATTCGGATTTGGTTTGAGTCATAGTTCTGTTTTCAGTCTTTCAAGACTTACATTGAGATTTTTTTAATACTAAGTCCTGCTTCTGATTTTTAAGTTAGAATTCACTTCTGCTGTGTCGGAAGTGAGTGCAGCTGCTTTGCACTTGCAGCTTCTGGATTAGGCAGCACTCTTTCTATTTTGCATAATGTTGCACTGATCTTCGTTGGAAAGTTAATTTATCTAGATCTTCAGTTTTGGAGGATGACAAGAGGTTATTTGAAATGAAAACAAGGGCTTGAAAGGCTATTTGAAACCTAAACAAAGCAGGGAGTTTGCCATCTGAGAATGAGTTTGCTGGTTTTTATCCAGCGCCCTTCTTCTACGCCGTGCTTGGTGCAATCATTTGTTGATGGAAAGGGAAATTCATAGTTTGGTTTCAAAGACCGTGGCTGTTTCTGAGAAGAGTTGTAAGGGAGGAGGCAGCATCTACTCCCTGGTTGTATAGGTCCGTGGTGTACCGTGTCTGCCTGCCGACCTTGAGTTAATCTTTTGTGCTTTTCTTCAGTGTGTGGGAGAAAAATAATCTGTTCAGATCCTAATAGAAAGTGGCCTATTTAGTAAGTGTTCTGTACGTATATTTATTTACAAATATTCTTGATCTTGAATTAAGGAACCCAGCTCTATTAGCTGCTGCTGGGTGCTCGCTTTCTGGCTGGGGAAGCTGCAAGAAGATGACTGACTGTGGAATGTGACGGCTCCGCGCATCCGTCTGTTTAGAACAAGCAGTTTTGCAGCTGATCAAAGCGGGAGGATTATGCTGCTGCCTAAACTAAAGTGGAACTAAACTGGCAAGGGGCGGGGGGGGGGGGGGGGGGGAGAAATGGCAGCTCTGAAGAGGCCTACCTGAACTGACGGGCTCTTTGTTGTCAACAAGATAATGTGAATAATTCGTTGGTTTTGATGTTTTGTGGTTGGTGGGTTTTTTATTTATTTATTTTACTTAGGTGTTGTTCTTTCTGTTGGTACGTTTACTCTTGCATTTCAAAGCCTAAGGAACTGGGTTACTTTTAACGGAAAGATATATTGCATATAGTTCCATAGGCAGTGCAAAGTTTATCTTCACATAGCTGTAAGAAATATATAGTGCATCCTCTGTGGGTGTGGGTTTCGGGACAATTTTCGTGAAAACAGAGATTTTGTTTTGCATACATGTATCAATAGTCTGAATTAGACTATTAGAATAGTAGAACCTGCACGGAGACTGTATGTCTGTCTTATTAAGCAGTATATTTATCCCAGAAGTGGAGAAGTATATGAAACTAGCAACGAGTTATGGATTACAGTTGTTTTTTGCGCTGTAGGTAAGCAATCAGGTTGTGTCTTTTCTCGCCATACGTTTCTGGTTTTACAATTTACCAGATATTCTCACCTAAGCAGCATTTATTTAGGTAGCTGTGTTCAACAGCAGTCTTTTTGCTTTGTCTCTGATACTGCGTTTTATTAATCTAAAGTGCACCTGTACGCATGGTGTTTGTTATCAGCCAATATAATCTTAATGTAAAAAGAAATGGCTTTTAGAGCAATTAAATATTCACATATTTTGCACTTAAGCATTTTCATTTGTGGCTTTTTTCCAATGAACCTGTGAATATAAATTATTTGCAAAACCCCAATTTTCCTAGATTGAATTGAGACTCGTGCAAGTCTTGAAGTTTCTGGGACCTGTCAATAATAAAATAAATGAATAGCACAAGCTTTGATCTAGTGGTTTAGGAATTCAGTCTGCAGAAATGCTGTCTGTCATGGGGCAGGGAGAGCCAGCTGAAGAACTGAACCACCTGCCGTTAGCTGTGGCCTCTTCTCTGTGGATGGGGAGGCTCTCGTCTCTTCACTTTCATTGTTATTTTATTTCAAGTTAGAAAACCAGTAGAAAGTTGAACGACTTCCCTGTTAAATCAAGAGTAGAAATACGTCAATGTGTCAACTACAATCTGTTTCCAGTTACTGCTCCTGTCAAATTGGTTACATTCACAAAGTACAAGTAGCATTTGTGATATCGGATCATTTTTAAAGGCAGATTTTGTTTAATAGCCTTCTCTTGTCATTTTATTTTTATTGTAGCTTCCTCCTTACTGCATAGCGAGGAATTTTATGACTGAAATAGGAGTTGGTGCCTGGTTCTTTGACAAGCTGATTTTGAGTTTGGCTGTATCTTGCTTTTATAGACCACAATATTTCTTTTATATTTTTTTGGGTAGCTAATTTAGAGTGTGGTGAGTGAAGACACTTGTATATTCTGTAAAACTTCAGTGCAAGCGTTACAACTTGGATTATGTGCAACTGCTGAGGAGGAAGAGGAAGAAGCAGAAAATTATGGTTTGGTTTCTGGGCCAGGAGCGAGTTCCTGCAGAAGGCATGGTGCTGGCAAGGGGAAAACCCAGCACTGATGGTGCTGAGCTGTTTCACTCCGTGTCTTCATTAAGTCTTGTAAAACTGTTGGAATCATGACACTGTTTCAGAGGAACGTAAGATAACGTGAGTAAGCTCAGAACCTTTACTGCTTTCCAGTACATTGTTTATGTATGACATTGTTTTCCTTAGAATTTTTAAAATTATTAATTTTAAGATTAAAGTTAAAATTTTACTTAAATTATTTTAGTAATTAAAAAATTAAATTATTAAAGTTAAGATTACGTTAAAGGTAGTCAACTTGCGTGTCTCCTAAGCAAAAGTCTTCGATCTGTGAACAAGGTCTGTCATGCCTGGCCTCTGAGGTTAAGTTAGCTACTTTGCTGGATGGGCTGTTTCTTATATCTTTTTTTTTTTTTTTCAGAAGTTTATTGAATTGTTGGAAGTCTGTGTATGGCTCTGTAGTATTGAAATGTAGGCTTTGACATGTGCCTAATGAGGCAGGCGTCTTCTTGGCCCATTGCCTGTAAGTGAAAGCTATCGAACGAGTACATGTATGGTGGTGTATATTCTCCTAGAAACCATGAAATGTAGAAAATGGATTGTGAATTCTGTCATGATTGAGAAGCATGAAGAGATTTTCTGGTGGGTTCTGAGTGACTTGGAAGTTGTCCTGTTTAATTTTTTCTGCTTTGTGATTGCCTTCTGTGGCACTTGATCAGTGAAGCCACTGTTGTTTTCTGTTTCTCGTGAGCTGCTCTCTTGCAAGCTTTCATTACTTTTTTTTTTCTCTCCCCCCAAAACTACCTTTTCAGCGTAGCAGTTGGGCTAATTTTGTTTTGTGAACATCTTAACACTGGTCATCAGAATGACTGTTCCAGTTGCAAAGAAGGACCTCTTAAATAGTAGCCAGGTTGTACCTCATTCCATGATCTGCTGCTGTAGCTGGTTTTGGTGTCAAAATTTACTCATAATGAACTTCCTTTTAAGCTTCCCTAGCAGTTGGTGCTGGCAGAGAGCTAGATATCATAGTCTGCTTATTAAAGATAGCAAGAGGGAGCTTTGTCCTCCAGCTGCTTTGTGCTCTGCCTTGTCCGTTGCCGATGGTGCAGAGCCTCAGGGTTTTGCATGTCCTGCTCTGCCGTGGGTCCATTGGAGTTTCAGATGTTTCACTGTGTAGTAGGATTTTTATTTTTTATATTTAACCTGTTTAAGTGTTCCACTTCCCATATTTAAAGCATTTCCTTTGGGGGGAGGAGTGGTGTTTGTTTGATTTGCACTCAGTGATTATCTTTATCAGAAGTGTGGCATTAAGAACTTCATTTGAGTACAAGCTTGAGGATTTTTTAAAAAAACTAAATTCCTTCTGCCTGCCTTTGTTCTTACTGTTTGTGTATGAAAGTATTGGAGCTTTCCCTGGTGATGCCGGTATTTAATTTGAATATCTTGGAACTGATTTTGCATAATAAGTAAATTTATCCTGTGGAAGAAACATTAACCAACAAAAATTTTACTATTTCATACCTGCCTTATAGTGTGTGTTAACTAAATTCATGGAAATTCATGAAACCTGGTAGAGGTTCCAAGACACTTAAGGACTTGAAATATTAAAACGATTCATTAACTGTTCTAATTATCTGACTTCTAGGGCAGGCCTTTGTGCTTTGGGGCAAATAAGTGTAATGACAAATACGTGATACCTGGCCTGAATGAGGCTTCTCCTCAAATGCATCTGGGCAGCTGGTGTGACTTAAAAATTTTAAGGGGGGGAAAAATGCACGATGATTGTTCAGATGGTGATACATGGCCACTGTACACAGGTGTTTTTATTTGGCAGCTATTTAGTTGAAGGGCTGCAAAACTTGCCACAGGACTTTCTCCCAAGGGTTAATAGGTGATTTGGTTTGTTGGTGTTCTGAGTGCTCCTTGCTCTTGTTAAAATCAATAGAGACGGTTTTTAAGAAACTTTTTTTTTTTTTTCAGCTATAAAGGCAAAAATCTTTTCTCTGTGAAGCAAACGGATCTATATTTTCCTGTGATTGATGTAGGCTGATAGGGGTAGCTTTTGAAATTCAAACTGCAGGCAGCTTCTGACATCTGTATCGCGTGTAGCTTCTCCGAGGTGGACTGTTAGATAAGGTGTTGTGTAGGCCTCTTGCAACCTTTAATGTCAGAAATCTGAGCTAAGATATGTTAATTTTATTAACGTAAGTTGAAGCAATGATATAAGGAGGTGGTAATTTGTAAAAGTGTATTTTAAAGAGCAGTAGACCTGAGCCTTTCCATTTTAACTTTGGTTTCTGTTCAGGAGGGGGTAAAATATCATTAGCTGAAACCAAGAATAAAAGAAAGTTGTATTTCCTCACAGTAGAAGAGAAGCTCTTAATCTAACAGAAGGCGTAATGTCAGGAGCAGAGAAATCGGCTTCTTGGCAGTAGTATCTGATGGTTTGTCTTGACGGTAATCATGCAAGAGTTAGGCGGCTCCTTACTATTTCCAAATGGCAGTGGAGTAAAGTTCTGTTAGTCTTGGGTGGTAAATGGCTTTTACCAGTGCTTTGTCACTGAGTGCTGAAGGGAAGGTGTGCTAGCACTTTAGAATTTGCTTAGATTTGCCAAAATCAAGTTTTAGTGTGTGTTACTAATTTATTGTAATTATTGTCAAGTGTGTCTTTTGAAAATGCTTGTTGGAAGGCTTGAGTCTGAGTGAGAAGGGAGAAAATAACTTGTTGATACATCTGTAAACTGAAAGTAAACCTAAAATTGAAGTGATCATTTGGAGTCTTGAATGGTACCTACAGGGAGTAACACAACTGGTCCCATTGGAATTAGTGTGACATTAGAGCTTTGCATGCAAATAAGATCGGAGGACTAAACACTAAGCACCCCCACCCACCATGCTAGTGGGATTTTTTCGTTGTTGCTTTTTTTCCTCTTGTCACCCTGGGATGGAGAATTCCCTGGCAACATTGCTCACCAATGCAGGGTGCTCTGAAGAAGAACGCTGCTGCCGGAGGCGGTAGGCTTCTGGAGTGAGCCACGTGTTGTTGCAGTTTAGTAACCCCAGGATACTTGAACAATACAGAGAGGTATGTGGCAGACAGCACACATTCCCCACTTGTGAGCAAGAACTGGTTTTCTTGCCTTTCCTTTAGAGAAACAATCAGGCTCGTTAAGATGATTAATTAATGCATTTTCTGCCATTAATCTTTCTGAATACCAATATATGTAGCATGCAGTAAAATCCATTAACATGCTGTGACCCTGTGCTAATTGTTAAACTCTGCTTTTCTTTGACCAGCTGAAGTGCTGAGGTAGGCGCACTTAGATTACAGTGGGGTAAGAATGGCTCCCTCACAAATGAAAATATTTAATTTGGTAAAACAGATAATGATGCTACTAGCTGTCTTGCTCGTCAGTTGTTGGATGACTTGAGTATGTCATTAATACTACTAAAAGTTTTTAAATAGGACTGAGGAAGACATGATATGGAAAGGAAGGAAATCAGGGCATCATCAAGTGCATGTAGAATCTTGGCCCTGTGTCATGTTGGTCCATAAGAGAACTCATAAAAAACTTGTTTATTTTATCATACAGTTCACTGGCTCTGGGAAATGAAGATGTGGGGAAAATGAGCACAGCCAAGGTTTCAGATAAACCATGGGTTTCATGTGACTGTGATTTCAGTGACTCCAGCATGATGGAAAGAAGTGCCCAACTAGACTTGCTAACTTAAGGCACTCTTTCAAAACCTAGTCAAAATGCTAGTAGGAGCTACGTAGAAAGAAATTTTACAGAAACTTTTGTTTTTACTGTTTTACAGTAGTAATGTGAATACTGACTTGGAATAAATTTATGGTGTGCCTAAAAAGATAGATAGTACCTGAACTTCAGGAAGAATAAGATGGGAGGTTAAGATGTCTACAGTGGCTAAAACATTGATGGAAGGCAATGCTTGTCTCCAGAAGGATGGATAAAATCCCACGCAGATATGTTTAGAGAAGTATGTAATTATCTTCATATTCCCAATTGTATCGAAAGTGATTATTTATATCTTGTAAATTGCTGTTTCTTGTTCAAATCTGCAGGGTATTCTTGATGCTGTTCTTCAGTTGATTGTAGAAACTAATTGAGGGAGAAAGATTTATGGCTGGCTACATTTACTCATAATCTCAATATGTTTTCATTTGAGTCAGTCAAGAGAAAGAGTTTGACCTCCTCTTATAAGAAATGTACGTGAACTCGTAATTCGGGTTAAAAACCCCACCAAAACAACAAACCCCCAAACCTCACCAAACCTCACTGTTTAACATGTCTGTTTAAGACTAAAGGATATGAATTGTAGATTAACTTGTAAAAATCCGTTACTAAGGGAAGATGTTCTGTTTTTAAGCAGATGCTGTTCAGAGTGTGCGGTAGTGGTGAAATCTTGTTAGGCAAAGCTCTGAGTGCCTTCAAGACTCAATAAATCTCTCCTTGTAGTACTGCTGGTGCCATACGTACTGTAACTACTTGGGTCAGGTTGCTGTCCTGACCGATACCTGGAGAACTGCTCCTGCCATGGCAGGAAGCCTGACACTGTGCTACAATACTCGGAACCTGTCTGATGTCCCTTTGGATGCTTTTGGTCTCTCTAACTTTTGGGAAACTTTTTTAAAAACTTCTTCAGACAACTCCAGCTTCAATAGATACTGAATATTACTTGTCCAGTGCAAGCCATCTGTTATCTGTTTTGGCAGTCTTCAGTTCATAGCATTCAAAGGAAAAAAAAAAAAACAACTTCCCTCAGTGCTGCGTGTTTTTGCTTTACTGTCTTCAAACAAGTTAATTTTGTGATGTTCATCCATTTGCCTGTTTCTTATCTCCACAATCCAGGCTTGAGGATTCACTTGCAGACCTAGTATTTGGGGATTTGGAAGGAGAGGTTTGGGGGTAGGAAGCAGTATTATCTCAGTTATTGGCTACTTTTGCATTTCTTCCACTGATCTTTGTTTATACTATAAAACTGCTTAAAACTACATTCATTTCAACTGGCTGAATTGTGGAAATTCATTTTGTGCTGTAACAAATGATGGCATTCTTAAGCCACTTGGATCTGGTTGGAAGAGCCGGTGCTTGTGATGGTGACACAGGCTATAAGCAGGTCTAATGGTTCTGTTCTTTGGACCTCTGCAAATGTAACTAGGCTTATTTGGTCACAGTTTCATGCTGTGCTGGTATTTCTCAACTCCTAGTATGCATACACGCAGTAAAGAATACTCTTAGGAGAATAGCTTCCTGGTGGGAATCCCAGAACATGCTACGCAGTTGTAGGGGGGTACTGCATGTTCCTCACATCTGCTGCCATGGTATTTTTGTTTAGGGTTTTTTGCCAGAATTTAGCCACTTGTGACTGTGACAATGGCATGAAAGTCTCATACTGCTATTAAAGCAGGAGTAATTTATTTTTTTTTTTTACTACTTGTAAATAGGTGCTGTCCGTGGTGGAGGATGGTGTTGCTTACACCAGGTCTCGGCTGCATTAAACTGCTTTGATCTTGTACACGGACTTAACCTTCACTAGCTCCATCACAGGTGTTTGCTCAGAATTAGCCATACTTCCAGGATTAAACAATCTAAAAGTTCTGAGCAAGTCACTGGTTTCTATAACCCTTGGCTTTTAGCCAAGCTGATTAAAAATGGGATCTGGTGGAGAGCAAGCTGATCTCCCCAGTGTTCCACCTGCTCAATATTCGTGAGCGTGGGCCAGCAAACGATGAGTATTTTGTCTTATGACCACATTGCAGCCAAAGTGAGTTATTTGAAACTAGTAAGAAATATTACCACTGGGAAGAGGGTGTCAGGTCTTTTAACTTAAGGTATTTTCAGATCGGCATGAAACATTTGAGGTTTCTGTTAGTGTTGTGGGCAGTTCTTGGCAAAAACCTTCCAAAGTAATTGGGTGGTGTTAAGCTTCCCTTGTACATTTGCAAACAACGTGAACTGCTTACTTCTCTTGTAACTTCAGAGGAAGGAGAAAAGTTGAGTAGATGGCAGCTTGAGAAGTTGTGTGAAATTAAAAAAAAGTCATCTGGCTTCTGTAAAAGTGTTACTTGCGGAATGCATAGATTCCTTCCCAGTCTAGAAAAATGTGGGATTTTTCTACACTGTGCAATTACAGCTGAAAGGACTTTGTTCATATTCTGAAAACGTAGCTTGTATTAGCAACGGAGCATAGGAATCTCTGTAACTTTCTGAAAGCTTGGATCATGTGAGAATTTTCTGTAATAAAACAGTAAAACTAGCAATTGGACCATTTTTCACTGAAAGATGAGTTTTAAAAAAAAACAAACCTGAAATGAACAACACTTCCAATGTGTGGCCTGAAATGTTAGTAACCTGCTCTTACAGCTGGGTGGGGGGTTTTTTTTTGGTTTTTTTATAGATTGCAGGGGGAAAAGAAATCAAGAATAAATTGAAGAGCACTCTACACTTTTTTGGTGTCTTAATTCCACCATTTCAAATTAGAATTGAGGTTGAAGTAAGAACTCGGTCTGTTTTTACATGTGGACCAAATGTGCTACTGTCCCTACAAAATGAAGTAAGCTAAATAGCTACAAATGCAATAGTGCACTGTTTGTGGTAAGGGTTTATTGCCTGGTTTGATGGTGTGAGGTGCTTGACTGTATTCTCTCTTCCTCAGTTTTCTAGCATAATGATCTGTTTCCATAAGAGGGTGGAAGGTCCTACCCCTTTTCTGCAGAAAGAGGCGGCTGAAGGTCTGGGGTTGGTTCTTCGATGCCCATAGCACGATAGTGCCGATTGCACGAGGAAGCAGAGCAGGAATAACTGGTGGTAGTTCTGGGAGATGTTTGGTTTATTGCATTGTGGTGCTGGAGGGAGATAACGGATATTCATCAGGAACCTGCTTTCATTATTACTTTTTTTTTTCCCTGTCTATATAACAGCTTATTTACTACTGAATAATTACACAAATATATGGAGGTAAGATAGGGTCTAAAAACGCCACCAGAGTTGCAGTTCTCTGTGATTTTCTTGGTGGTTATTCACATAACCGGTGGTTTCTGAGCATCAGCAGGCTAATCCTACTGGAGATTAATTACCTCTGTGAAGTGCTGTATAGTCAGAGAATTAATTTGTTTCTGAGATTTGGGGGCTGGCCAGAGTTGCCAACCATATGCTTGAAGAGAAATATTTGGTCATAGCTCTGGTGGGGGCCGATCCACAGGCTGTTTGTAGCCTGAGCGTTTGGGACTGGTTATTTAGTATAGTTTCAAACACAAGGAACTTAAATCTAAGTTTTATTCCTACATAGAAATTAGAAGTCTCTAGAAGTTGGAATGCATTCTTCTGACAACTTTCATCTTCTTTTAAAAGGTGAACATCTCATGAGGGCCCTCCTCTTTCTGTTTTGAAGCTTATACTGCCACAACATCATAATTAAATGGGATGCATTTTCTAACTTTAACATGTATTGTTTGGTGGGTATTTTTGAGACGTCAGAAACTTAGGGATAGCTTAACATAGAATAGGAAGAGAAAAACAGCTTGCTATTTATTGAAAAACAGAAGGAATTGAGCCAATGTTTATTCCATTTTTATAGCTGGTAATTTGTTTCAGGTCCATGTCTGTGAGTGATCAGCTCTATCTATCTGTCTTCAAGTTAGGAAAGTTGCTGACATGATCTCCAGTTAATCACTGTAATAATTTCAGACTTGATAGCTGCTAAAATAATGAGGACATAGCCTCTGTTATAACATCTGTAGTGATGGGGTTTTAGCATATATCGAATATTGCACAAGATACTAAAATCTCATAACTCTTTTAAGGAAACCTCTCTACTTCATTGATCACTTGGATTGGATGGATAATGCAAGATAATTTGAAATTTATCTGGTTTTCAATCCAAAAGGATTATTTGAAAATTGATCTTTTCTAGCCTATAGTGTCTTAACAGTTCTGATGCTTGAGCTATCTTCTTTGGTGGTCAAAAGTGCACCTTCTTCAGTAATTTCTAGAAACCCAAGAAACATTTGTGCCAAATACTCTAAAGTACAAGAGGTGTCTTCGCAGTAGCTATTCTGTTGGGAGAGAAGTTGCTACTCTAGGTGGGATATACTGATGTTAACTGAGGAGCGAAAGGAAGGGGAAGAGGGGAAAATCTGAGCTATGGTCTGAAAATCTACCAGGTCTCACCTCTTTTCCCTTTTTTGAGATTCTTTGACAGTAGTTAGACCTGTGTACCTGAAAAGGAGGAGACAAGAATTTTTCTAAACTCTTGGCTCTGATTTTGAAGTAAGCTTTGGATTTTTTTTATTATTTTTTTTTTGCTGGAGGTTCAGCATTTCACATTTATCAGGTGCCTAAGAGGTAAGGAGCCAAAAGCTGTTTTGGAGCCTCGGTGTCTTATTTTAGTGTACTGGCTTGGTCACCACCCCTGCTATGTGATAGCCTTAATCCATCATGGAAACCTACCTGCCTCTTGGCTTTCAGCTATGCTGTCTTGTCACGAACGATTAGTGCTACTCGCCTGTGCCTTTGAATGTGGTGGCTTACAGTTCTCTTCCTGAACTCTAGCCGCCCTGAGTATTTTATTAGCTAAAACTACTACCTGGTTTGGCTGCTGGCACTGAATTGTGTGATAAACTCCTTCGGTTGTTGCTATCTCAGCAGGATATGGATGGCCTCTTGTGCAATGTCTGTCAGAAAATGGATCGTGTGTATTTGAATCTGACTATATAGCCATCATTTTTGGCTATTGATATTGATACCTTATTTCACAACTCGTAAAAGACACCTGTTTCAGGAGCCAGATGTTTCCTGAGCTCTGGAACTGAGATTCCCACCACCACCACCACCCCTCCCCACCCTGTTTCTTTAGTTGCATTTTGTTGTCTGAGCCCAGTACAAGTTCAGACCAGAAGTTTTTCTTTAGAAGTGACTTCACGTCAGAAACTCATCTAAACAGGGTTCCAGGGAGTTTCGTTCTCTCCACTCCACCTACTGCTTTGTCTTACCTGGGGAAGCTGCTGATGGGTTCGGAGACTTCAGGGTAAGGGGTGAGAGAGGTAGCATGGGAAGTCAAACGTGCAGAAACTGGGCTCAGATGGCCTTGCTTCCTGGGGAAAAAAACCCATCTCATTTAGATTCTTAGTTATTAATTCAGTACCTGCATGCTAGCTTCAGATCCGCCTGTCTGCATGTTACGGTACACCTAACTTATGAACTGCTGCACTAATTGATTTCTAATAACTAAGATCACTGAGGCAGCTTGATGAGCAAGGAAATGGCTTGTTGAATTTGAGACGTGCTGGAGTGCTAGCGTTGATATGTCGTCTCCTATAGATGCCTGCATTTCTCTGAGGAGATACCACCGGTGATATGAGGTGCATGTGTTAGTGGCAATCACCCAGTGAGGTTTGGCTTTGTCGAAAGGACACCTCATTTGGAGAAATCTGCACAATTAGGATTTTTTTCAGAAATATCCTATGTATTTGTTTTACATAATAGATGATTCTATAACATTTTTGCAAGCATTTCTTTTTCAGGTCTAACACAAATAACATTTTTAACAGTTTTAAACTTTATGAAGTTGAGTTTGGACTTTTCTGCAAAGCGAACTGTAGACTTTCCTGTAGCAGTTAAGAAGAGGTCTCTGAACTAGAGAATAAAGGCATTTTATGGGAGGCCTGTTGGTGTCATCTGAAGTTTATCTTTTCCATTTATTTCCTCTTCAGGGTTTTCCTTTATTCTTGATTTTTCTTGTTCCAACCTTACAAATGCAGTCACAGAATAAAAAGTACCCATGTTTTACAAGGGGAATTCTTTCTTTAAAGAGCTGACACAGATGAGTGAGCATCACCCAGATTTGTCTCCAGCTTTCATGTACTTTCCTGATGGGTCACTGGAGCCTGACCTCACTTATGCTGGCCATTCGTGCTTTAAAAAAAACTAAACGGAGGAATCTGAGGCAGTAGCACATTCTCCGGGGAACTGGTATGACTTGGAGGACAAAATAAGATTTGGGTACGAGGCTGTGGCTTTCTTTAAACACCACATCTAGGCATAAAATAGTTCTAGCAGTCAGAATTCAATAACAATTAACTTAAAAGTTTTTTTGGTTTTTACTTTTAGAGGCTATGTTTAAGCAGATTAGTCAAACATTTTGCAGACACTTCTGGCATATCTCCTTTGCGTAGTAACCCCCCCAAGCCAGACCTGTATTCCAGGCTAGTTGTGAATCTGCTGCAGATTATGGTGAGGAAACATTCCTGCTTAGACTTGCATATCCCAGGTCGTGGTCTTGACCATTGTTTGATATGCCAGGCAGTGCAACAGGGCATAAAGCAGCATAATGTGAGGTTCACTATGATGGAAACCAGTGATGAAAACTCAGAATTTTTTTTTATTAAATTATGGCTTTGTGCATAGTACAGCACAAAGTAAAATGATTCGTGTGACAGTGCAGCATATTAATTAAAATTTATAGCTTTTTCCGCCTCATCTTGCAGAGGTTTCTGCAGGACCTGGACGTAGCATTTCTGAACTGATGCTGTGAGAAAGTTCCTGATGTGGAGCAGCCTCTCCTGACCTAGTGAAGTGTTTGTTCTTACTGCCTGAGGATGTCTTTTTGATGCTGATAAACTCTTAAGAGTTTTATAATTGTTACCCCTTAGAAGGTGGTGACCTTCTGTACTCCAGTGAAGATACACATGCACTGCTGGGTTTTGTTACGAGCCTCTAGGGAGTGGGTTTATCATGAATAATAATAAATGTAATATTCCAACCAAGAAATGCTTGTTGGTCGGCATTTAACTCTCTCTTCTTGATGTTCTCCTTATAATATTACTTTAGGGGATTTTCTTAAGTACTTGTGAAATAGAAGTGGGAAAAGGGGAGGTAATTTTCCTTTAACTTACAATGATGTTGTGCAAACTGAGCTACTTCAGAAAATCTGCATGGTTATTTCTGAGAAACAGCTGGTAAAATTCCAGGCTGAGCAAGTGAATAGAGAGCACACATCCCTGCCAGTGGATTTATTGTGAAGTTGTTTCTCTGGACTGGTGTGCTCTTTTAACTTCTGAACTTCTCTGGTCCTTTAATGTTGTTGTCTTGTCTCTGGTGCCAGCTTCAAAACTGTAACTGCCCAGTTTGTCCACCTAACTCTCCCACCTAGTAATTTTGCTTCACTTAATTGGTAGAACAGAGTAAAAGTGCTCTATATTTGACTCTTATTTACTTTAATTATAGTAAATTTTGTCAGAAATAAAATACCACTGTGCTTCATATGTTATGAAGCTAATCACAGTAAGCTTCGTGTTCTTCTGTGGATATGGGGATAAGTTCTCCAGCTCAGCTGTGAAGCTGAATGAAGTCTTCTATGGCCTCTGCACCTGTGTTGGTGCTGGAATGAGGAACCGAGACGTTGCCTTGAGAATTGGCAATGCAACGTGGTTTTCATCTGCAAGGTGTGGCTGTTTACAGCATCTGTCAATGCTGTCAGTGAGATTTGGTTATGAACCATGATCTTTCTGAGCCCAGATCTATTTAACCAAGCAGTGCTGCTCTTGAAGTTTACCTTGTCTGTGTTTATCTTCTTTGTGTCTTAAGCCCTTGGTGTTTATGACACTGGAATTTCTCTGGCTCTTTAGGGAGTCCGTAACCGTTAAGTCAGCAGTGTTGTTGAGACACTGTGGAGACGTGGGCTTGACAGCCTTTGTTAAAGAACAGGGGTTGTTGTCTTAATTTCAGTTCCTTAAGGTTTCTCTGCTCACAGCCAAGATCAGTTTATTGCTCTACCTGTGCATGCCGTGTACTTTTAACGGTTGATTCAGTAACGAATGCTGCTTGCATCACTGTCTGGGGTATTTTTGTATCCTCTCTGTGCTTTTGGTCCGTGTACCAGGTTGCCTTCAGAAGTGCTAACATAGCAGGCCAGGTAGGCACTGTTCCTCCAGAATACCATTACCCTGAGTTACTCTTTCATGTAGTAACTGGAGGGATAATATTCCCAAGTTCCACCTGCAAAATACAAGTGTGTAGCAGGTATAGGCATGCCTCTTCTGATCCACTAAATGTGAAGAGCTCCAAGCAGGCTGTTTGTCTTGTAGCCCTCCACTTTGACACAGCTATTACTGCTACTGGTTTTGGCTAGTTGTATGATTTTGTAATGCTGTTGTGGCTGGCTGGCTTACCTCCATAACCAAAATGAAGGTAAATTATAGCATTCAGCACAGAAATGGATCAGAAGTTAACAATGCTTGTGTTGATAATGCAGTTTGAAATTTATTTGAGATGTCATGGCGATAGCATGTCTTATTGTTCTAGCTTGTTTGCCCTTATCCTGTGATCTCGGGGTTCGGTAACACCAAGGTTTGATATTGTATTAGAAGAAAAGAGAGGCAGGAGGCTTTTAAAATGGAAAATATTTAATCATTAACTATTGGAGTGGAGGTGGATTGTGGCTCTAGCGGGAACTTTGTTGGTTCTTTTGCACATCATTACAGTGGTCATGGGTACAGCTTCTTGGGAAGATAGCTTTTTTTTTTTTTTCCTCTCCATAGTAAGCTAGGAATAGCTGTGTCCTTGAAGCACATTTTCATGTGCTCTGTATGTATGTCGGTGGAAAAGATTTCCCTCAAGCTTTTAGATCTTTGGTTCAGCAACAAGAAAATACAGCTGCAGAAAAGGAACCCCTTAAATTTGAGTTTGTTAAATCTGGAAGAGTGGAGCAGTGGAGAGGCAGACCAAACAAACGCGCAAGAGATTTGGCTGCGAGAGAGGCCCTGGCAGCAGTGAACAGCTTTCTTGCTGTCCTTCAGCTGTCCTTTGTGGACAGATGAGAGGGGCACAGCTTTTAGGTAGGGATGGAAAAGCAGTGTCCCACTTCTTGTTTTAAACTATTTCCCCATGACTCTTGAATCAAGTGCTGTTTAGCCTTGAGTCACGGAGCCTTATTCACTGTGGAATTTACCGAGGCAAACAGCTACGACATGCTGCTGTTATTTATAATGTTATCTCATTGTCTGTGAGTTACATGAAGCTGTGCGGTATGAGGATTTGAAGGACTTGGGTGCAGGGAGACCCTTTAGAGTGTGCAGTGTTTCAAAACTTTGTGTTTATTGCTCCAGTATAATAGCAGGTGCAGTTCTCCTTGCAGATTGCTGCCTGATTCCAGGGCTGATGGGTAGGCAATGAAGAGGTGACTCTGAGGATTTCTCAAGGCTGAGATACTAATTAATATATTGAGATAAAAATACTATTGAGTTTTTTATTTATATATTTATATTTATTATTAATATAATGTTATTGTCTGTAAACCTCACAACTGGGGAAGAAGGGTAAGGGGATATCCAGAAATGATGACAAACTGATCTTTGGAAGTACACCCTTACCAGGCATTTCTTCCTAAATATTTTTCAGTGAATTGTAAGAGGAAGTGGCTCAGATACTCATCCAGCTCGTGGTACCAAGCTCCTGAGGGCATGGAAGAAAGACTTCAAAATTTGCTAGTCTTTTTTTTTTTTTTTTTTTTTCTCTGAAACCACCTTTGGGAGTATTAGTGTAGACTTCCATCATCCAACTATGTTCCCAGAAACTCAAGGTGGGTTCTTAATGCAAGCAAGTATCTGACTTTTCCTGAGAAAAAGTATTGGAGTTTTCCCACTTGCTTTAAGGCTTTTTCTTTAATTTAAATAAAAGCTGCTTTCTAGCTTCTCCTAAGTCTGTTCTGGCTGACATAAGGCAGAAAAACATATCCACACTTGTGTCCAGAACTTCAGGCTTTGCTCTGTTCAGGATGCATCAGATTTGCTGCGTATCATCTGAGCATGTGGGCAGTAAAAAAAAAAAGGGGGGGGGGGGGAGTTTTTTTGGGAAGCATCTTACATGTTGGCTGCAACTTCTTTGAAACTGCTGGAGATCCTGGACAAATGCATCTTTGTTTTCCTTGGATAGGTTTTCTAGAGTAGGGGGGAGAATGCTCTGAGAAA
The DNA here is from genome assembly GCF_023634085.1 of Falco cherrug. Taxonomy (NCBI): domain Eukaryota; kingdom Metazoa; phylum Chordata; class Aves; order Falconiformes; family Falconidae; genus Falco; species Falco cherrug. Next base: position 7,124,588 of record NC_073708.1, read on the forward strand.
CATGGCATGTATCTGTGATGCTGTTGAAGTGTCAAAATAGTCTTGGGGACTTCCTTCCTGAAACATCCTACCAGTGATCTTCTTGGGAACTGCTTCTTTTCAGGGTGTTTGAACTTTACACAAGGATACATTATACTGGCACATCAGTTCACCTTTTGACCTGGAAAAGTAAAGTTCTCAAAAAAAAAAAAAAAAATTATGTGTAATTGTAAATACATCCATGGCCAGGATATCCCATTGCTGTTGATACAGCTGTCACTGAAACCTTCTGTAAAAGCAGATGTGAAATTGGTACCTACAAGGTGCCTTCAACTCGGATGCAAACAAAGCTTATTTCTGGTTCTCAGTCTCCTGAATTGGCTCCAGGGTGATGGAAGGGGTTGGGAATGGGGAATTCCCAACTTGGTGAGTAAGTTTCACTGGAAAAAGAAACAGAAGAAACACCTTAAACCAGTCTGCCATATGCTAGCAAGCGTGACAATTATTTCAGTGTGATCAAGTTTTCTAAATATTGGCAAACAAAGCAACAAAAAAAGTTAGAGTGTGAGAGACCTTATGGAAGCCAGCTTCAGGAACAGGGAAATGCCTTTCAAAGAACCCTTCTATTGGAAAGCAATGGAAGAGTGTATGTTTTGTTCGGCTGCGTTCCTAGAAAATGCAGGCTTTGTTAGTGAAGACATCGCAGGGATGACCTTAGCAGTGGTTTAAAACATGCTATGAAGATTTAACCCATTGAATTCTTTGGAAGAAAGTGTGTGTGTGCATACATGTATGTACTGATGCACACGTATGTGCACACGCAACGATGTGTATAAGCTCTCTGATACTGTCAGAGGGCAGAAGCATGGTTTGAGGATAAACCTGAAGAATATGAAAACTTACATTTGTCAGAAAACTGTTCTCTTTCTTTCAATAAGGCTGCAAATGCAAGATAACCTGGCATGAGAATTCCAGGGGCAGGAGAAGCCATAGAGTTTCATTCCTTCATGCATTGTGCATATGCTCACTGGTAACCGGCTGAAATTTGCAGAGCAGCTGGCATAAGTTGTGTTTAAAAGAAATAAAATTGATCTAATCACGGCTTTTTTTCTGTCTCTTCATAATTTAAATGTTTTTCAGTTTAGAAGATATGAACTCTAAATCCCATTTCTTGAGTCTTTCATCCAGGGAGGTGGTAGGGAGCTAGATCGCATTTGATGACTCCTCAGGGCTACAACGCTTCCTTTTTCTTCTGTTACTGGTTGTAGAAGAGGGTGACTATATCTAAGTGTTCCAACAACCAGAAAAAAAATCAATGCTGTAAACTGAAGAGACTTTAACTGACTTCAGATGTCATAAAATTTTGCAGCTAATAATCTAGGAGAGGGCAAGAGGGAAATAACTTGTGTTTTGTTACACACTGGCGTGTGAACCCTATGTAAGGGGTGCAGGCAGGGAAAGGACTTCTAATAGAAATGCAGAGAACTGCTCATGATACCGGAGATAATTTTGTGAAGGGGGTTGGGCAGAAGTACGAATAGCTAATTGCATTGTCCTTTGCAGCCACAAATGACAAATGCCTTTCAGAGAGGCTGTCTTTGCACCTGGGTGCTTTCAGGGAAGTGATCTGTTGGGACAGCAATCTTGTTGGAGCAAAAGTCTTTTTGCCCTTAAAAAGTGCGCAAAGTGTTTGGCTGTCCTCTTTTGCAGTAAATAGTCAAGTTAATGCCTTGGCTTTCTGTCTTTACTTTTGCAAGGGAAATGTGAAAGCATTCACTGTTACTCTGCTTGTTCGCAGTCCTTTAGGAAGAGGAGGTGGGAAATGTTTAAATGGCAGCTGGATGCCAGGCGCAGGTAGATTGTGAGGATGACATTTGTGTGGGTTGAAGTTGCACTTTATTTTTCTTTTTTTGATGTGTCTTTTGTTACGGATCTGTTTTCATCTCCCTGGAAACTGGGGAATTAGAACAGCAGTCACAGAAGGAAGAGAGGAGCAGGTTTTAGGAAAAGGAAAGGCTTATAAGGGGTTGGGAGAGTTGCCTGACCATATAGCTAGTATATGCCTGAAAAGGAATATACGTTATTTACACTAACCATGTGTTAAATATGGCACTTAGAGCATTTTTTAATCTCTGAAATGATCATGGTACTATTCTTTACCTTGAGCTTTACAGCTAGCTGATTGCAGAGTTCTGCGCTGCCTCCCACCCGTGCGAGAGCCTGTCTCTGCCATGTCCTTGAATTCTCCTTGCTGTCTGAATACACTAGCAACACTTTACTGAAAGATCCAGGCTTATTGCACTTGAGATGTGAAAATGTGTGTTTGGTGGAGATGTTTAATGTTGTGCTGGATTGGTTATTTGAATACATATTTTCCTAATAATCCTGAATGTTGTTCTTTTCATAAGCCAGATGAAGCTGTTTCAGAAAAGACAAGAACTCCACTTGGAAGTATAATGGTAGACTTGGGAGGATGCTACAGCTTTGTAATGCATAAGTGCTTTGTATTGATGTGCTGAATGTTCAAGGTGTGTGTGTGTGTACGGGGAGTCCATGAATAAGTAACAAAATATGTGTGTTTCATTTTGTTTTGATTGACTAAACATGAGGATTCAAAGTGGGTTCAGCATTCTGCTTGCTTTATGTTGATTTATTGCTTTGATTATTAATCTTACTAAGCTGAATTTTATGCAAGTTGTCTCTCGCATCCCCATGCAAGAACAAAATGTTGCTGTAATAGCTATCCAACTGTGGAAATTAGGATCAAGGAACGATATCAACTTTCTTGCATATTATTTTCACAGTTTTGGCTGATGTTTTATCAAGGACAGCACACTCAAATGATTGAACAAGACCCCTAGAAGCTGACAGTACATGAGGAAGATGGATACCAAATAAGTCCCTCCTGTTTATCTACAGCTGGTCTTTTATTTTGGCTGACAGTATTTTGTATTGAATTGCTGTGGCGTTGTGTTGCATGCAGGGCTGTAGTGAAGTATGGAAGTGCACAGCTGTGGGTGTACCTGAGCTCTGATTAGGAGCTGGCCTTGATGCACCGTAGTCTGTACCTGAAGCAGGCACAGCTGGTGGAAGGGTTGGAAAAGTGGAATCACATGAAAGAAAGGCTGCTAGGAAAAGGTAGGATTTTCTTATCAGATCATTTGTGTGCGGTTCTGGTGTTGGTCTTCCTCCCTGCCTGGCATTCTGCTTCAAAAGGCTTATAGCAAAGCTGGCAGAGGTGCAAAATAGGGTGGTAAAGATGAATGAAGGTGTAGAATGGCTTCGGTGTGATTGTGTTCATTAGCACTATTCAGCCTGGAATAAGAGATCTGATAGAGTTCTATGTGATTAAAAAGATGAAAGGTTTACTCTTTATTCCGAAACAAGAACGAGGGGACATCAAATGGAAGTAGCAGATGCCAGATGCAAAGCGAAAGGAAGAGTAATTAACTTCTTGTTATAGGTGTAGAGGATGCTAGGAGTGTGTGAGCTCAAAAAGGGGCTCAAGAAATTCCTTAGGAGACAAATATATTTAAGCTTTGAACACAAAGTTGGGAAGCCCCTTAACCACAAATAGCTACTTCTGGAGAGGTTATTTGGAAGCTTCATTTACACATTGTTTTGTCCTTGCATTCTGCCCTGGACAACCACTTTTGCATGGTGCTGGGAATGAGCTACGGGGCTAACGCACCTTTTTGTCTAACTCTGTGTGGCAGTTCTTGTAATAAAGCTATAATATGGTATATGTATATTATATATAAAAATATATAATATAAATATGTAATACTGTAATACACTAATAATATGGCAAAATGACCATAAGCTTTAAGAGCAAAAGTGCTTCGTTAAAGTTCTTCTTTTCTTAAGACGTTATAATAGATCTTTAAAAATACCCATTCTGGATTTTTTCAGTTACATTGTTGAACAGAACTGCCTTGTTGCAGTGGAAGAGCAGGATTTGATTATCCTTTGAGTTTCTCTTTGAAGCTTGCATTTTCCTGGCTTTCTCAAGCCAAAACATGATAGTTGTAAGAAATCTTTGTTAATTACTGTAAAATGACTTGTAGCAATCTTTGAGCACTTAGTTGATGTTTTGGTTACTTTATTAGTGCACCTCTCGCTGTATGAGAGCATGTATGAACTGTAAAATTTGCTTGCTGTTACAGTGTCCTGGCAATGCAAACCTCTGAAGGTGTCCCTTTTTGCACATTTTAATTTATATGCAGTCTTCCCTTCACACCTCAAAGGGGCTTAACCGCATCTGTTCAAAACAGACAAAGTAAGTGTGTAGTCAGAAGTCTTTTAGAATTACTGGAAGTTAGTAATGAAAAGGGTGGGACCGTCACACCCCCTCTGCTGGCTTTAATTTAAAGGGGAGTATGGTGGGGCAGATGTCAGTCCCTGCTTCTGTGAATGGTGCATTAATTTTACCCTGCCTCTTGGCAAAGCAGCCAAGTAGCATAAAGGCATAGGATTTGTCTGCAGACACAGTGAGGTTTACTCTGGGATGGTTTGTGGTCTGTGTTTAGTGTGCCTTCTGCAAAGAGAAACAAGAAATCACATCTTTAAAAAGGTATGTTAAATCCTGTAGAAACTCTGTGATAAAGGTCACTTGACATGGCAAGCTTTCCTACCTTATGGACACATGAAATTGGATGGTCCTTGTGAGGTGGTGTGGTTTTTTTGTTGTCTTCTAGCCTGAGCTGAAATAGCTTTGATAAAATGTTATTTTTCCAAGTAATCTTTGTACTGGCAAGTGCCACAGGCGAACAGGATGCTCCTGTGTTGACAATCAGTTTGTGTTTCACCTCTGAAGGTGTATTTCAAAATCCAGTTGCGAGTTAGCAGGTGAAAGTGACTGCAGGGCTGGACTGTGCTGGAAGCGTGATACTGGGACAAGGACGGTGGTCAGCTGTGAGAAGTGGTAGTGAACAGTGCGTGTGTAGCACCTTACTGCCTTGCTCTTGGATTGACCCAGATTGTGTGCGAAGAAAAGAACAAGGGCGCTGTGATGAACCCTTATCCATGCTTTGAGACTTCTATTAAGAGGATTACGTCTTTGTCATCTATACTGAAAAGAATATGTCCCAGTGTTTTGTTGTTTCCTAATCTTTGTAAATACTCTTCAGAAATCAAATGTACCTGTTTCCTCAAATAAACCCCAGTATTTTAGGAGTTGTTTAATAAGTGTTACCAGAAGTTCTTTGCTTCTGGAGAACAGTTAATTATTTTATTACAACATCTGGTAAGTGAAACATTGTCCATCACTTGAAGTAGCACAGTTGTCCCAACTGGCTCTCCAGCTCCTTTCCATCCCCAAAGCAGGGCTCGCTAGCCAGCCGTTCTGCGTGTCGACTTCGTGAGATGTTAAACAGTGAAGGGCTGCTGATGGTCTTTGTCTGGTCTGATGACGTACATCTAATAATACAAAAGCTCTCTCTTAATGCCTTGGTCAAAACACAGGTGAGATTGCATGCCTGCCTTTAAATATTCAAAATATGCCCAAGTTTGCCCCTAACAGCTGTTATGGCTCTTTGTTTTAATGATGTAAGCCTGGGTGCTTCTGGCTTGTCTAATCAGCCACTTGTTAAAAAGCTGACTGCAATCAGGGGAGCAGTGGCTGGCTTCAGGGAGCATCTTTCTTGATGCTGACTTAGATGAATTGGGTAGTTAGAATTCAGTGGTGCTTGCACAAAGAGATTAATGCGTGCTCATGTATCCTGCCCTCCCTTCGCAGCTGCTTGTCAGGTGGGAAGCTGCGCTTGGTGAGGATGGTCTCTGGGGCTGCAGTGCACCTGCGTGTCAATTGGGATGTTGTCTTAACTGTTTAAAAGCTCATTAAAGTTGCATCTCCTCTTCTTAGTTCTTTCCTTACCTGCCTCTGGCTAGCTGTCCAGGCTTTTGTGAACAAACCAGAATTGATCATACCAATTAGCTAAGCCCAGGGGAGATTTTGAAATGTTAATGTATATATTTTTTTCTTTGCTATTAGATAGCTTTTTTGCTACTGCTAATGATTTGTGCTTCCTTGCTTTGATGCATTTGTTCTTATTCCCTTTAATAGTTCTCAGTAGACTGTTATTTAGGTAACATAGTAGACCTCAATGTTTGTTTAGCTTTAAATTTCTAACTCAATATTAAACTGGTGATATTTCCAGCAGCTGTTAAAGATCTACTTGCCTTTTTCCTCCTGAATTGTATGCATCTACACAAAAATGAATTAAAAGTCACTTGATAATGCTTCTTAAAGTTGAATGGTCCAAATAAAGACTTTGTATACTCGGAAATAAGTCAAACTTCAAGCTGTTGCAGGCTTTTAAAGGAGTCAGATTGTTTGAGCTGTTTCTTGGTTATAACTTCCGTGCCTTGAAACAGATCCAATAAAAAACATAAAAAGTTGGTTAAGAGGCAGTGGGAAACTACAGCCTGAACCTTTAAAGCTGTGACTTATCTATGTCTTACCAAATGCAATGCATGCTACAGCACGTAGCTTACCTCTTCTTGGAAAATATTTGTCTTTTTCCTACAGAAGAAGCATTTGGTGGTGTTTCCTGACTGATTTCCTTCTTCTTGACCAAGGTTCAGCAATAACCTCGGTTCTGAAGAAATCGAAGCCTCCACAGAAAGTTTGACTTGACAATTGGGAATCTCAACTGATGCAGCGTTTTTGTAGTATTGACTCAATATGGCAGTTCTAATCTAAATAAACACATCTCACCCTGTGAACTGGATGCTTACGATGGGAAAGAGGATAGAAGAAATCAAAGCTTTAGTATTTAGTGTTTAGGATGCAGTTGTACAGCACTTAAACAGTGATGTGTATTCAGTTTCTTCTCTTGAGTATCACAATTAAGCACATCTTCTCTTAGGCTAATCTGATTTTTTTCCCTTTAAGATTATTAAATATTAAAGCTCTGAACCATTTCTGGTGTTGGTGAACATCTCCACATGCTGCATATTTAAGCATGTACAGCCATCTCACACCAATACCCTTCTGAGAATATTTTTCTTTATTTTAGAAACCAAACCTACCAGTTTGGTATATTCCCCATTCACACCTATACCGTCATGGTGCTCTGTTAGCTAGCTTGCAGAACTGTTATATGTGTTTGTATTGTGAGTTTGTGGATATACAGGGTTTAATCCTTTCTGTCTTGATAACTAGACCCCATCTTACAGTGTATATATATTTACAGCACAATGAAGTAAGATGTTTCTGTTCTCTCGCAATATAGAACTAGTTCAGGAATAATCTCTGTACCTAGTCATTTGATGCTTACTTTTTTTTTTTTTTTTTTTCCCCGGGGTGTGTGTGTTGCATCTTTTCTGTGTGAGAGCCAATGCTTTAACTGGTGAACTCTTCTTTTTATCTCTTAAGTCATGGCATAGGTAGGTGGCTTGTGTAGCTTAAATTTCCAAGGTGCTCCCAGTCTCGTACTCTTGTCTTTATCCAAACACACAAGTACTGCACATGGTGCAGCTGATAGGTTGGCCAGGAAAAGACCCTGCGTGTGTTGCCCCATGATTCATTACCGAGTGATGCTGGATTCTGGAGGAAAGGTCTTTCCATGCATGCACACTCATGTCTCCTGCTCCCTTCTCGGTACTATGCAGACTCCTTGTGTGCCAACCCTAATTTGGAGATTGAGAGCAGCAGTGCTTAGTAAAACTATCATAGGTTTGAGTCAATGTGTTAAAGGCCAAACCAATGGCAGGGAAGGAGGAGGTGGTGGCCTTTACATTCCTAGGAGGACCTAGCCCCTTACCTTGCTCCTTCATAGAATCATTTAGGTTGGAAAAGACCATTAAAATCATGGAGTCCAGCCTACCCAAAACTGCCAAGTCCACCATGAAACCATGTCCCCGAGCACCACATTTTTAAACACTTCCAGGGATGGTGATTCTACCACCTCCCTGGGCAGCCTGTTCCAGTGCCTGACCACCCTTTCAGTGAAGACATTTTTCCTAATATCCCATCTAAACCTCCCCCGGTGTAATGTGGGCCATTTCCTCTTACCCTATGGCTTGTTACCTGGGAGAAGAGACCGACCCCCACCTGGCTACACCCTCCTGTCAGGCAGCTGTAGGGAGCGATCAGGTCCCCCCTGAGCCCCCTCCTCTCCAGGCTGAACCCCCCCCAGCTCCCCCAGCCGCCCCCTCCTGCCCCGGCCCCTTCCCCAGCCCCTGCCCGGCTCTGGACACGCTCCAGCCCCTCAATGTCCCTCTTGTCGTGAGGGGCCCGACACTGACCCCAGGGTTCGAGGTGCCGCCTCCCCAGTGCCGAGTGCGGGGGGCCGGTCACAGCCCCGCTCCTGCTGGCCACGCTGTTTCTGGTACAAGCCAGGATGCTGTTGGCCTTCTTGGCCACCTGGGCACACTGCTGGCTCACGTTCAGCTGGTGGTCGCCCAGCACCCCCAGCCCCTTTCCCCCCAGGCGGTTTCCCAGCCCCTCTGCCCCCAGCCCGTAGCGCTGCGTGAGGCTGGTGTGACCCACCTGCAGGACCCGGCACTGAGCCCTGTTGAACCTCATCCAGCTGGCCTGGGCCCATCGATTCAGCCTCTCCGGGTCCCTCTGCAGAGCCTCCTGCCCTCAAGCAGGTCAACACTTCTGCCCAGCTTGGCGTTGTCTGCGAAGTGGTGGAGGATGCGCTCCATCCCCTCATGCAGATCATCAATAAAGACATTAAACAGAACTGGCCGCAAGGCTGAGCCCTGGAGAACACCATGGTTGACCGGCCACCAGCTGGGTGTACCTCCATTCAGCACCACGCTTTGGGCATGGCCATCCAGCCAGGGTTTTTTTTCCAGCGAAGAGCACACCCTTGTATCTAAGTGAATGTCTTTTTATTCTTTCGCACTCCCCCCCCGCCCCTGCTTCTTCACTCCAGGTGTATTCTAATTCTTTCTTCTATTTTGACTCCTAATCTGGGTCATCCTACCATTCAGCGACATACACATACTGAAGTTGGGGGTTGTGTATGGAGTGCAGTCTTCAATATCACGTCCTGTGTTGCCGCAGCATTAGGACTATAAAAAGCACTCTGGAAGCATCAGAAGCATCCTGCATAATATATCTAATAAAACCCACAGTTTCCAGTATGCCTCAAACATGTATATTGTTCAAACTCGTGACACTGTGATAATAAGATGACAGCTTTAAAACGCAGTGCTTTGGCTAAGCCTTCTCCTTCCCATTTTCCTTTTTTGTTTTAGGGGCTCTTGACGTTACAGCCTTCATATGGCACATGAATTCTTGGCAGAGTTTCCTCTGCTTGCAGTCCAGACCTTTACTGCTGCTTCTCTCACACATTAAAATGTTGGGGGGTTTATATTCAGTTTCTGTAGCCTTGTTGTCCCTTGTTAACCACAAGGGATAAATAGTTCTTTTTCTACAAATTTGCAAGACTCTAACATAATTCCTGCATTAATACTTCTTACTCACATATCTTTTCTCCTTCAGTGGTCTCTCGAGATGTCTTCCTCACAGTGAGTGAAAGTCTCAACTCGATTCCACTTCTTTCTCCCCTTCTACTTCACTTTCATGCAAATGGGATGCCAGAAAGTAGAGACCTCCTTGTAGGTTGAAGAAGCAAAAATGAACTCTGGAAGAACCTCAGTTTTGCTAGGAGTAAACGTGTTTTCTCTGCTGTAGGGTGCAGATGGAGGTCACAAAGTGGCCATGATGTGAACGTGCCTGTTTTCTGTGTCAAATTAATTGGCAGTCTGTTCTTGGGTTGTGATACCACAGGTGCCGGATGAGTTGGGTGGACCTTCTACTGCCCCTAAGGTCTCCAGCCCTCAGGGCTGGTGCCGTGTGCCTTGCTGGCCCCGCACGGGACCTGTGTGCAGGCTGGAAGTGCCTCCAGCCCAATGCTTTGTCGTGGCAGGGTAACAAATGCGTTAAAAAAATTACCCAACATAAAGATTACCTTGAGATTGGCACCTGCCAAGCAACTGGCAGAAGACTAACCAGGTTTGGGACCAATAAGCGTGGAACTGATTATAATTTTTTTTTTTTTTAAGCTCTGAGGTTTTACCTCCTTCCCATAGTCCACGGGTTTGTCATCAAATATGTTGTTACTCAAACTAGCCTTCTGCAAAAATGAAGGCAAGATCAGAGCCTGTATTTCCTCCCTTTGCTGGCTTCCACCAATGACTTTGTAGCTTGTAAAGGTCTTTATTGCCCTCTTGAGTGTCCCCTGATGCAGAGTCGGCGGTGACTTGCCCATGAAATAAGCCTGTGCCACTCATACTTGCTGAAACGCTATTGACGCTCTACTTCAAAGCGCAGCTTTGTAACCCTGCCGAGGAGGCAGCTTTGGTGGCTTCTAAAATACGGGTTGACCTGCTGCTCTCAATTTTAGATGGAAGTTGTGGGATTTTTTTTGAGATGCCCCTCGCAGCTGGGTAGCACCAGGCTAAGGGAGAGACACACTCCCCGTTCCTCTCAGTTTTCAATTAATAAAACAGATTACTTCTAATAAAACCAGTTTTGTAGCAAATAATTTGAAAAAGGAGGTTTCAGATGGAGATGGGTGTGATGTGCTGAGCCTGCATCACAGCTTTTCTCTGCAGCAGTGGGTTTGTTGGCATCCAGAGATCCGCTCTCAGCTGTGCAGTGCAGCCCTGGGCAGAGACAGGGCTGTAATTTTAGGCTCTGAGAGATGGACCTAGCCAGGATTGCTATAGGTACTGTTTTAAGACTGCTATAAAAGCAGGCTTAAGGATAATGATGTATTTCATGATCATGCATCTAGATAATTAAAATATATGGGGAGTTTATTTCTGTAAATTAAAGAAATTAAATCGTGACTTGCTGCACAGCCTTGCAAATAGGCTGGTAAAGCCTGTCCAATTCCAGGCACGCTTAATCTCAAGAGCACGTGTGTTATCTCAGTGCCGCGGCAAAGCTTTTGTGTCCTGGAGATCTGGGGGCAGTGAGAGTTCAGCCATGGCAGGAGCACGGTGGAATACTCTGCCCTCGGCTCTGGCTGATGCTGCCCACAGATGAAGCACCTGAGCACTTGCCCTTACAACAAACTGCACTTCCATGCGAGATGGTTTTATTTGTTTCAGGTGTTGTACTGGCTTTTTTCTTTACGACATAGATAAACATTCTTAATCATTAGATTATGACTTAAAACCTTCAGCTTAGATTTCTGAGCTACAAGTTTTCATCCTAAATGAACCCATTTTTCTTCCCCTGTGGTATTCCCGTATTTGGATAAAGCACTTTGAAGTCAAGCAAATGCAATTTAATTTTGAAAACAGCAATGATATGCTGTTCGTGACTTCAGTGGTGCTCCAAGTCCTGTTTTGGTAAGCAGAATGACATTTTGGTTTGCTGCTTTTCTTTCTCTGCTGGTACTACTGTATGTAGAGAAGCTACCATGAAGGGGAAATTGAGAAGTGTATATATATAGTTTTCCTTTCTGCTTTAAATATCTTTGAGACCTCTCAAATACCTTTTTCCCTTTTCTTCTGTTCCACTACATTGAGAGAATTCATAGACCATAAGGTGTATCCCTTTTGTTTTTTAAATCTTAACATAATGACAGTTTCAGCAGAATAAAACTAGAGTATCAAGCCTATATCCACAGACCATCACATCTATTATGTTTCTTTGACATAACTAAAAAGCCAACAAGTAATCTATCCAACCTCCAGAAACGTTTGTTGGGTTTGTGTATGTGTTTTTTTCGTGGGTGTTTCGTTTTCTTGTTTCATTTTGAGATTTTGCATGTGATACTTCCCATCATGAAAGATGCTCCTTGTGGCTTCAGGGAATAATGTATGTGAAGAGCCCCCTGGAGGTCTTTGGTCCAAGGCTGTGCTCAAAGCAGGTCCAACTAGATCCGGTAGGCAAGGACCTCATCTCGTTTCCAAAGGTGGAGATGCCACCACCTCTCTGGACTCACTCTCAGTGCTTGACTGTTGTGGTGAAAAAGTTTTCTCTACTTTTGGGTTTTCCCACGTTGTAACTGCCCATTACCTCTTGTCCTTCTACTGTGCACCTCCGAGAAGAGTCTGGCTCCGTCTTCTGTGTACCCTCTGACTACACAGCTGCAGACAGCAGTGAAACATTGCCATTCATCATCTTAATACTGAATAAACCCAATCTTACTTTCTTTTAGCTTGGCTGTCTGGGACATTTTTAAAAGAGATGCAGATGATCTAGAGGGCTTCTGACCTTTCAGCTGCTTTCTTGCTTTTTGAGGTGAAAGGAAATATTCACTGGAATAGTACCAATTGGTGAAAGTCTGCTAGGCCTTTCTGCTTGTTCCAGATTACAAGTCTCAACAGCTTTCCTTTGCAGACACTGTATAACTTGTGTCAGAATTGCTGCATTTGTAAACAAGTCCATCTAAAGAAGAACTTGCTGACCTTCCAGACAGGTGGCTTGTATCCAGAATGGCTGAGTATTGCCACTGGATTCAGTCTGTACAGTTGGAAATAGGGCTCTGCACTAAGAGGGTGTTCATTCTAAGTTCAGACAGATTTTTAAAGACACTTTTTTTTTTTTATAGACTTGTATGGTTTTGCCTGTATATTCATGTGTCTTTCTGAAGTAAAAGGGGGATGATGAACATCCAAGCATCTTCCTTCATTATCTTCTCCTGACAGATAAAGCATGCTTATTTATTTGTTAGGGAACTGGACCACTGCTGAAGTGACTCCCGTTGCCAGTGGATGCATCACTATTCGTGTGAGCTTAAGAAGACCCAAGTAATTAGAGGTGCATTGTCCTGGGAGCCCATTTTCATTGTAAGCACTGGAAGCTGGAGTCACAGTTTCACAGTACAAAGCAGCAGCAATGCCGACTTCAGGAAAACTTTTCTCCTCTGCTCTGCCTGAGCCCGGTTATTCCCTCTCCTGCGTTTTGGCACAGCAGTCCCTGCAGCTGTGCTCAGCACCAAAGCAAAGGATTGGTTCTGGCTTAAAACCTTTAAAACAAACAAAAAAAAGTCAGTAGTTCTAGTTTTGAGGTTTTCTCTGCAGGAGCTGGGGAAGGAGGGGAGTGCAAGGGTGGTATCTGCTTGCTGGCTTGAAGTTGGGTCAGTTCCCTGATTCAGAGCTCAGCCCCGCGGATGGCTGGGCTGGAATAACAAGGGCAGATGCTGGACTGTAAGGGGAGTGGGCTGGGGCAAAGACCTGAGGTATAGAGGGCGGGAAGGTCAAGCTGGTGGTTTTACCAGCTTCTTTGTAATTATTGCATTTTTAGAAATAACCAGTTCAGGCATCTGCCTACTTAGAGCTTCTTGCCCATTTTGTTGTTAATTATATTTGCTTGAAGTTTCAAATACAAGTTTGTTTGCAAACAAGCTGTGGGAGTTCTCGTATTTGCTCATGGTATGTTTTTCAGCTCAGAGCACTGTGCTTTTTTTTTTTTTTTTTATCCTACATCTTTTTTTGAGCACCTGACCTTAAATAATACTGTTTTAAGAAAACAAAAACAAAACCCCAAGGCCAATCTTGTTAAATTTTGTAATTGAATCTATTGCGGGCCAGTTCTTCATAATTCTTACATTGAGGTACAACACTGCTGTGGAAAAGGCCTGCTGTAGCATAAATTCTTTCCTAAATAAGCATTTCTGTCCCTATGTCCATTGTCCTCCATTGCTTAACATTCAAGAAACTGGTGTTGCTTCCTAGGGGGTCCTGGGTGTGCTTCAGACTGGCTTGCAGCGTGCTTTGTTCTTGTTGCAAAAGCATAGTAATTGGCTAATCTTACCATGGTACTCCTATATTCTAACGTCCTGGCTTTTTTACTGTTTAATGTGCTTAGTAATGTCAACTTAACTTTGAACCTATTACATTTTTTTTAACCTTTTTTCATCTCACTGTGGTGTTAGTATATGCTCAGTATCCATGATACTTTCTCATAGTCCTGGTATCTCTCATCTGTTCCCTGCCTTTGAGGATTGGTCTTAACTGTTCTCAGAGTTTTTAATTTAAAAGAAAACAAAAAAGTGTTATACGTCTGGCTATGTATCTGTCAATTCTTAGGAATTTATTCTGAGTGGTCTTTTACTCGTACATTTTCTTGCTTGGGATGCTGAAAGGATATTCAGGTATTGAAAAGATTATTTGGCTTATTTCAAAATAAAACCTATTTAACTGAAGAAATAGCTGTTTCCTATAGGACCCTCACTCTTGCATCTATAATTTAAGAGTACAGGTATCAAAGATAGAGATGACTGGCTTAAGTGCTTATCTTGAAACATGGATAACAAGACTGTTGTAGGTTTTTTTTCCCTCAGTTGTCTGACAGAAAAACATCTGCACATAGTTCTGTAGATAAACTAGGCTTTTTAGTCCTATCTGTAGATTTGGTTAGTCAATTTGGATGGCTGAACTAAATTGCAGTATCATCGGTCTCTTTCCTTCCCAGGTTTGAGAATGCATCGGATAAATGTTCCTGATAGCAGAGACGGCTGTCGCTTCCATTTCTGAGGTGGTCTGGTATCCTGTGATATGTAGCAAAACATGATTAGGATGTCACAGGGGATTTTCACCTTTCCAGCCCTTTCCCGACCCCCATTTGCCTTTTCTCCTCCATCGATGCTGTTTCCAGCTCACGGTGAAAGTGAGCAGCTGCCCTTTCAGCTTTCTGCAGGTGGCTTTAAACATGAAATTCAAAATTGAGTGAGGTCTATAGAATTACTCCTGAATGTTGTTTCTTTTCTTATCCCTGTAGGTTTAAATTTCTGCCATTATGTATTTTAGAGAATAAACAGTACTGGCCTCATCTGACGTCTTTGGTTTTGTAAAGCTTTGTAGGAATGACTCTTTGAAGAAAGAACAATTCTGCAATTAGTAGGATTTTGCTCGGTGTTAGAGGTTGAAAATCTTGCTGGCAAGGAAACTGGGTCTGTGCCAGAACACGCTTTTTAAATATCTGTATTCTGATCCTGTTTCCAAAGGCAATACTAAGAAAGCCCAACCCCTTTACTTGGCTGCTGGGAAGAAAAAACGCGTGCTGGAAGGGATCCATCTTATCAGCTTGTGCCATTTTCCTTTGAAGAGGAGCTCTTTGTCCTTTGCCTTTCTGAGAGCCTTCTGCCTCCCTCCTACGAGTGATATTTCTTGCCTATTGTGTCCCTCTTTGAGCTGCCTTGTTAGTGCAGGGCTGAGGCGGCCTTTACGCAGGGGTGAAGCTGCCATCGACAGCCCCCTCCTCCCTCTGGTGCATCAGCGGGCTTCCTGCTCCTGCTGCTCCCCGGCCCCCCTTGTTCAGCTTTCAGAGCCTCTGCAGGGCCTGATCATCCACAGAAACGGGTCATCTTTGCCTAATTGTGCATTAGCCATTATCACAGCCATAGGAACCATGTCCCTGGTTCTCCTTAGTCAACCGTGATTCTCACCAGTGATCTTACGTGTGATCACCAGATAGAGCCGTGTGGATTCGTGGCTTCCCCGTGTTTACGTTTGCGGCACATATAAGCACGGCCAGCCACTAATAGCTTCTCAGAAACAGTCGGACATAAAATGGCATCATGGGACTGGAATTTTATTAGTTATCATTGTTCTTGCAGTGCTTTGGAAAATGCATTTAATTTGAGATAACAAACGAGAGGGTGGTACGGGAGCCTTTCCAGTGCCGGCTCTGCTGCTGACTCCTGGCTGTGCCTCTGCCGTGTGCTGGGCACGTTGGGCTTTATAGATCCGTTAACGTGAACTCCTCTTGGATGGACCAAGCTGCTGGCTGCCACTCTGCTCTGCCTACTGCTGTCACTTTCTGATTTTGAGGAGCATGAACCCGTGAGCCGTTATGTCAGGAATAATCATAACCCTCATTTTTCCAATGCTTTTTCCTGGTGAGCAGCCACTTTTTCTGCAGTTTTGGAGAACAGAAACAAGACGGAGGGATTGGCTAGGTGGCTTGCACTTGCAGGAGGTGTTTTTTCCTGCTCTGTAGGACAAATGCAGAATGTGTCGTCTGTACATGCTTATTTTCAGCCATACAGTAGCGATCCTTGCCATGTTTTAAAAACTTGAGTCTTGAGTTGCTATATATTACAGTATTGATGTCTTTCAAAGAAAGCTGCCAAAGAAAGCTGATCAAAGTAGAGCAAAGGGAAAACACAAGCTTGGAGCATTTGAGTTTACTGACCTGATTACCTTGTCTCCAGCACTTAAAGTGAAGCTATTCACATGACAAACTTCCATCTCGCTGAGACTGAGGACCGTTTTTGATATCATGCTAAATTTGTAGTGTCTGCTACTTTCAGCCCTTACTGCGTAAATCATGACATCATCTTTACCTAGGCCTTAATTAAACCTCCAGGTAAGTTGGGGTTTATTGCTATTTACACATTCTGACCAGAATAACCTCACTTTTGTTTCAGTGTCACTGTTTCCCACGGATTTCTGATGAGGGAATAAATGGATCAGCTCATGTCCTTTCGTGTCTCTTATTTGCCATACAATTTTTTTCATTGTTTCCAAGGCAACCCTTCTACCCACCCCCCCCAACAGGCAAGGTCTCAATACAATGTAAGTTATTGTCTGCAGCAATTATTAGGCTATTATTAAAGCACCATTGAAATATGTCGGTATCCCGTAGGAATTTTAAACAAGTGGGAGCAGAGACAATAGCGAAGCATCAGAGGATTGTGAATGCATCGTGCAGCTGGTAGCTTGGGGAGGATGCCTGTAGCCCTCCTAACAATGTCTCATTAAAACTATGAGCAGTCTTCCCAAACTGACAGAAGTCAGGACATGCCAGTGTGGAATAACACTGAAAGGTAGAAGAGGGGAAATTGCTGTATCAGTGCTCTTCAGCTGCGTGCTGCTCCTCATGTGGCTGCCGTGCATGCAGAGCATCTTTGCATGAGTTAAGTACAGCCCATGGGGACATGTTGTAGCGTTGAGAATATTGTTTTGATGGAAAGGGTAGTAAAATATCCCATCCCACGTGGATGGGAGAATGTCTTTTGTTAGAAAGTCTTCCGCACTTGCAATCCCTCTTTGCATGTCCTGAGTTTAAAAGAGTATTATCCATTGTCAGTGGCAGGATGTGCGAGAGCTGTGCAGCGAGCAGGTAAAATAAGAGAGGAAAGTGACCCTTGAAATGATATATTTATTTATAGATTACGACGTAGTGCCTCTTTTCAAAAAGAAAGCTCTTTTTCCCATTTCCAAACTGTGGGTATTCTGGAGATCTAGGAGCATGGCTTGCCTTGCAGTCTCATCTGCACAGGTTTCCTGCGGGTACCACTGGGGTTGTATTCCTGAAGCTGCCACTGCTCCTGCAGCCCTAGCAGTCCAGCCTTTTCCATACTATGCCATATCCTGGGACTGGATTTTCTGTCGCTCTTGTCCTGTTGAGGCAGTCCTTCTGTTGAACAGTAGCAAAAATGACAGGGGTTTATAGCACTGTATTCATTTCATCCAGGCATTTGCTCCCAGGAACTTGCAGTGTTGTCATGGGTCAAAGATGTCACCAGACTGATTTGGCATTTAATTTCTGAAAGTTGCCAGAAGAGGACTGCAGCTTACTGAGAACATCTTTGTTTTGGGCTGCACAAATGTTAAGAGCAATTGTGAGTGCAGATGGAGAATCCAGTAATGATTCTGCATATGAAAAAAAAAAAAAAAAAAATGGCAGGAGAGTTTGAAAGAACCTTATTTCTTGCTGTTGGAAAGTAAGACTGTTTCTGGTTCTTTAGAAGCTAAATTTGCTGGAAAGATTACTTTAAACTCATGTAAAGGTCCACCTCCATGATTTCCCCTTCCCACCTCTTGGTGGGTGGACCTCCATCCTAGACTTCCTGCAGAAGTAAAGAGGTTTGCCTCATTCCTCAGCACTGTAATGTGTCACGATAAATATTTGGGGATGTGGTTGTGCGTCAGTTATTTGGTGTTTCTCTTAGACTAGAGCACAGTATCACGAGGCCCTAATGCTTAGCCCGATTTATAACATGTTTCATTGTTCTCATCTCTGAGCAGTGAGGGACTCCCAGCTAGCGGAGCCCAGAGTGCATCTGAATCTCTCTGCTGCCAGCACCTGGCAACTGGCTCGGGTACAGCCTGAGGGGGGACTGGGTCAGATCTACAGTTCCTGAGTTGTTTCAGTGCTTTCCTCTGCTCCGCTTGCTGTTTTCCTGACCTCTGGTGAAGTAAGTGATGTGAATTTTGTGAGCTCTGTGGTTACCAGCAAAGAAAACAGATGCAAATCCTTCCACTACGGCTGCTCGGAGCTTTTCTGTACGTCGGTGGAGCTGGAGGCAGCTCACTGCTGTCTCCTTAATGAACACTGCGGCAGTGGAGAAGTTTCATTGAGACTTTGTTAAAGACTTGTTAAAGCAAGTCAGACTTCATAGTTGATGGCACTGGATTATCTATCAGCGTATTAAGAGCAGCCCTAAGGAGAAAGGCTCGGGGGTGTTGTCGACAAGAAGCTCAACGTGACCTGGCCCTGAGCGCTCGCAGCCCTGAGAGCCACCCGTGCCCTGGGCTGTGTCCCCTGCAGCGTGGCCGGCAGGGCGAGGGGGGGGATTCTCCCCCTCTGCTCCGCTCCGGTGAGACCCCCCTGCAGCGCTGCCTTCAGCTCTGGGGCCACCAACGCGAGAAGGGCACAGACCTGTCGGAGCGCGTCTGGGGGAGGCCACGAAGATGCTCGGGGGGCTGGAGCCCCCCTGCTATGGAGACAGGCTGGGAGAGCTGGGGTTGCTCGGCCCGGGGAAGGGAAGGCTCCGGGGAGACCTTCCGGCAGCACCAGTGCCTGGTGGGGCCGGCGGGGCAGCTGGGGACGGGCTTTTACACGGGCACGGAGTGATGGGACACGGGGCAGGGTTTCAAACTGAAAGAGGGGAGATGAAGATTAGATACTAGTAAGAAATTCTTTACTGGGAGGGTGACCAGACAATGGAAAGGGTTGCCCAAAGAAGCTGTGGGTGCCCCATCCCTGGCAGTGCTCAAGGCCAGGCTGGACGGGGCTTGGATCAGCCTGGTCTGGTGGGAGGTGTCCCTGCCCAGGGCAGGGGGGTGGAACTAGGGGATCGGGGAGCTCCCTTCCAACCCAAACCCTTCTGTGATATGTCTTTTGACAGTGTTACAATTTCAGGCTCTGAAAATGATGTAACTATTTTACTGTAATTAAATAATTATGATTTTCAAAGAGGAATCTAGGGCAGTAGGCTATGGTTCGTAAGGAACACTTGTTTTGGCAAACATTTTGCCACTCAAAATAAAAAGCAATTATTTAAAATTATAAAATCTCTTTTTTGTAGCGTTACAAACCTTTTTTCAGTACTGGCAGCATTCCTAAATGTGTATAGCTTGTTTGAATGCACCATCACCTCTATGGAACTTCATTTAATTCTTGTCAGATTTGCCTACTTGAAACCTTATGTTGTGAATATTTTAAATACATGCACATGGGCTGTTGCTGTTAAGTCTTAGCTGCTAGTTGTTGTAGAGGTGGCATGTATTTATACTACATCTGCAGGGAAGGAGTTTATTTTCCATCTTTCAGTGCTAATGGAGCTGCTCATGAGGAGAGATACGTAGTTTGCGGGTATCCAAAGAACAATTCAGAGATAATTTCTTAAGTACTATGAAACAACACGCTATAATAATGCATGCTAGGTCATGCGCGAGTGAGTCTTTGGGTTTGCTTTTGCATTTTTAAATTAAAATGATAAAATTCTTTACAGTTAGCTGCAAAGATACTTTCTCGTAAAATGTCACTTGCTATAAATTTTTTAGATTTGCTCTTCTACAGCAAACACAAAAGCAAATACATCCATTAGTTCAGCAGCAGCCACTCAGATTGGTCTTTTCAAGCTTGTTCTTAAAAAGCAAGATTGATTTAATGATCACTGACTTTTTGTATAAAGGCAGCCTGTGTGTAGTTGTATTTTGTGCCTTGTGGGTGTTCTCCTGTCCCTCAAAACAATCCAGTGTAATTGATACTGTCAGCGGAGCTGCGTGCTCCGTGGCTGCAGCGCCAGGGCTGCTCAAGCGCTGCCAACAGAGTCGGCTTCTGGTTAGGCGCAGCTCTTCCCAAAGTAAGGGAAGGTGCCCATGCAGCCCCTGAAAAGGGAAGGCTTTTTTTTTTAAAAAAAAAAAAAATAATTATTAATGTTCTGTTTAAGTGTGTCTGCATTTTATTGTGTACCTGTTGTCTTTGCTGCCTTGGACACCTTGTGTTCGTGTGTTCTCTTGTAGTCATGCGATACAAAGCCTATAGCTTTGGTTTATGACTGTTGAATATATGAGCACCACGTGGACCTTTCAGATGATGGGGTTATTGTAGCAAATGCTCAGCTTGGTCCTGGCTACCAATTCAAAATGTTATTTAAACCCCTTGTCTGTATGAACATTTGTGTTGTGGTTCATCCGAGAGAGTTTTTTCAGACTTGCTTCTGCAGTGTCCAGTGTTAAGCGTGTGTGACACCCTGTAAGCGTGTGAGTGTCAGGTAAGCTCCAAAGTTGGACTCTTTCTCCAGAATGAGCTGTGTGCGCTGAGTCTATCCATCACAGAAGATTTGCTATCACTGCCTCTGGCGCAGGCGATTTCCTTTGTGTCAGCAGTTCGCCTTGTAATAGTCTCAAAATTTGTGGTGGCTTCTTTCTGCATCACAGAGGTTAAGGCAGATGCATCAACAGGTATTCGGGTAAATTTGCATCCAAGACCCAGCACACTCGTTTGGTCTTAATTGCAGTTCTCCTTTATTCAACTGAATCCAAGATTACAACAATTGTGAAAGTTACCACCCCTGGAGAGCAAATATGACAAAGCTTTTGTTGCAGCAGCTACAAAATCATATATAGTTTTCGATGTAGAGTTGTTGGCAACCTTCTGGCAACCCCATCTTGTATTTCTGCAGAATTCTGACTGTTTTGTCATCTGCATGCTACCTGCCATGTGGCACATTTCATGTACTTGTTTGGCAAAAGAAGGAAAATACATCCATGCTCTGCTTTAAAAATAGTGTCGCCGTCTGTAAGACCACTTGTGTCATGTTGTGGGATTGCCGTGATAAGGCTGTCTCTTCAGGCAGATTGATAGCTACAGAATTGCAGTTTCAGGGTGTGTGTGCAAATCAAGTGATAAAACAGCAGAGAAACCTGAAAATTAATGCATATGTTATATGTGAGTTTGCAAGGGGCTTTAATCTTTTGGATTACTTTTTGGTTAAAAGTTACCATTATTTCAGGGGTATGGCGAGAAGCTTCATGAAAAGCTGACTCCAAGGGGTCAAAAGAGGTGGCTGAGACCCGGCAGTCCTTGGGCACGTGTAGCAGGAGGAGACCATCTAATTCAGGGTGATGGAGACCAAACCAGAAGCAAATAGCTCTTGTCAGTGGTAGGAACAAGTGCAGCATGCATCAGCAGCTTCCCTTTGTATTGCCACAGAGTGCAGGCATACAAGTGGTATTACCATCATGTGTACGTTTTTCCATATATTTATAACCATGGGCTTTTAGCTTTGGCAAATTTTAAGGCTTTTCAGACTAAGAAATTTCTTTGAGGTTTGTTGTGTTATCTCCAGGAAGCTCTACGTGCATGGATATGGACATTTTGCTTGTCTCTGGCTTAAATTTTCACTTCATTCATTCCATGCTGTCCCTTCTAACCCATCCCTCTTTTCTTTCATGACTGTAATGAATTAATGATTTTATGTAAATCTGGTGTTTGATGGACTTAGGTGGTGTGCCTTGGGACTTGTTTAAGCTATCACATAGGAAATGCATCATCTGCTTCATGTTTTCTGCAATTGCAGTCAGTTTTATTTTTCCTTTATTCCTTCTCCCTATTTTCTAATTTTTTTTTAATCAGATCTTTAAGCATGTTTAAACCATTTTCCTGGGTTTAAGTGTTTAATTTTTTTTTCAGCCTATATTTGTGCCCCACTGCCCTTATTTTCCACCTTAAATGGGAAGGAAACAAGTAACCATCCCTGCATTACATACCTGATTGCTATTCAGTTCCCAAGGGAGAGGCACTGAGAGCTAAATGCAGGGGTTGGAGATGTAGGCTCTCTGGTTAGATTCACTGAATGTCACTAATTAGAGCAGAGTAGCCACTTACATATTTATTCATGTTTCAGAACAGTAGGTGAATCAATTGAGTGAATGAACTGGGGCAGCTTCAATGCTTCTTGTGTGTGAATATGTTTAAAAGAAACCCCAAACCTACTGAAGCTGGTTCTTTGTGGCTTGCTGGTATAGACCACCATGGCTGTAGCAAAACTTCATTTCCATGTGACTTTAGGGTGATGCTTTTCCCACTCCTTCTGTTTTCTGCTGTTGAAGAGGAGCTGATTCCAGCCTCCAAAATATTTGTTAGGAAAAAAAATAAGTCTGGTGAGAGGAAAATAATGTTACGTTTAGGGCCGTCCTCAAGCTATTTGTAGTTAATGGATTAGTTTGCCTAAAGCTTAAATGAAAATCCTTGCAGGAAATAAAACCAGGACAACAACTTGTCCTGATGCATTGCTGACAGATACAACAGCACAGAATAATCTTGCAATACACGATGGATTTTTTTTTATTATTTTTTTAATGGAGCAGATTGATTTCCCCATAAACACCTTGAAGTGTTGCCTTTCACCAAAATTCTGTCTGAATTTAGCTCCTAATTGATAATAGCTCATTTACGTTTTCAGAGCAGGATGGTGACAGCCTCCTGGTCTCCCCTTGCTGGGAGATTTGCATTCCATCTGCTCTGGCTGTTGATTAGCAGCATGCCAGCTACATGAGCAGTGTTTCTGGACGCTATGGTCATCTGTTGCGTTAATTTTTTCCTGTGAGGACACAACCACAAAGCTAAAAGCATGGTTAGGGGTGCAAGAATAACAATTCAGGTTTTGATGTTAGAAAGGGAGTGCTTCATGGGCAGTTTGGCTTGAACGTGCATCGTACCTGGAGCACAGCAAAAGCTTTCAAACACCTGGTGGACAAAGCTCTGTCTTCCTCCCTGCTTGCTGCTGCTGCTGGTTTGAGTGCTTGCCTTTCTGTTCTAGTTGCATCACCTGTACTTTAAATAAGGAGCAGTCTTTAATTTAACAGGTTTTGCATAGCAAGGTTTCAAGTCAACCATAGCTTCGAAGTGGGCAGTATCTTGTTAACTGCTGCTTGGCAAAGTTGCTGTCTACAGCAGGGGCAGAAAAGGGACTGGCAGGGGCTTTTTGCAGCAAAATATGCTTAATTTTATTTACCTTTAAAAGACAGAAAGTGCCAGTGTGTAACGTGATGTAAGCATGTTTAGAAGTCTGCAAATGTAAAATGTAAAGGTAGGATGGCGAAGGAAATGGGTCCCTGGTACCCAAAATGTGTAACTCCCCCTTCTCCCCAGCATCTTTAAACGCGAGTCCAGCTTTTAATCTAGAATAGCAACACACTAAAATTTCAGATTTAATTGTTTTTTGTTGTGTGGGATACTACAGGATAAAGCTGAGGTTGGTCATCCTCATCTTGAGCTTCTGTGCTGTAACTTGGCTACTTGAGCTGGGTTGTAACCTCTGCTGCAGATGGTGGCAGTGGACGGTGTGCCATTTTGTAGGTAAATTAGGTTTCTTTGGGAAGATGTCCATAGATGATTTATTCAGGTTTATTGAGAATATTGTCCATTTGCACAGCTGATACTGCAACTGGGACTTAGAATTCAGGCTTTTTGCCACTGTCACAAATAGGGGTAAAGGTAGAATTAATTGTGGTGGCTTCTGTAACTCACTCATTCTTTGAAATGTAAATAAGAGGTGACTTAGGAAGTTGGGCCAATCGGTGTTTTACCCTCTGCATGCTTAGAATTTGTGTTTGGATGCAAAACCTTTCTGTTGGCAGTTACTTCTGCAGTTTGTGTATTCCCTTCCCACCAGGTTTTGTTCTGTAAGCAATAGAAATGACTGAATGGTTCCTTTTGCCTTTTTATTTACCAAGTGCCAGCATCGCTGCACATTGAGCCTGGGGGAAATGTCGGGGGCGGGGGGTGGAAATCACATGCTTCTAAATCTTTCTTCTCATTTGGGGTGTAAAAATCCTTTTCAAAAGGATTCCAGTCCCAGTCTGGCAGGGATGCTCCAAGAGGAGATACCCAGTCCTTGCAGTTTCTGGCTAGGGACTTGCGCCGTGCAAAAAGAAAGAGATTAGCTTGGAAGACAAACAAACAAGTGCAGTCCTGGTCTCCGTTGCATTTGTATCTTAAACTAAAATTACCCCTCGAACACAGTAGCTCTGTCGGAGAGTTCAAGGGGGCATAGCTTTTCAAATCAATCCCTTAGAAAGACCATCTTCTCTCCCCTTGAAGGAAGGACATTTGAACTATAGCTTATTCCTTCCATGTCCTTACATCATAGCAAAGCTGCATCTGAGGAATGCTACTTTTACTTGAATTGGATTTAAACAAGCCCTTTAAGCGCAGGATGGAGAAGAAGGGAAGGGAAGGGATGCTGCTTGAAAGTGTGTTTTAAAGAAAACAACTCCAAACTTGTGGAGACCTGCACTGGAGAACTTCTGCTTATCTTGAATTTACCGCAGTGTCTCCAGGCGTGCTTCAATACATACTTTTTAATGAGTAGTAGGGTGGGGCTCAGCTGGGTGGCTGTGCTCATGTGCGAGTGAGGAGGGATATAACCTTGGCTAGGCTTTGTAATGTTGCGAGCATCTTACAACATCTGTCGCTGTAATAATGTAAGAATTAAAGCAGAAGAATTACTGCCTTGAGTAGATAAGCAGCTACCTTAATGTTCATTTACTGGTGTTTGAACTAGACTTGTATCATTTAGAAAATAAAACGGTGTTTTAAATTAGCAAAACATTTAGGAAGACACTGATGTAAACACTGATGAGAGTTAAAAAGCTGTTCTGTTTCCTGAACATGGCCTGACTGTAAACGTCCCCTGGTAAATGGTAAAATCTTGCACAGAGCCACTCTCGAGCCCGATGTCATTTCTCTCAGATACCTTGGAAACATGTTTTCCTTCATCTGGTAATTGCTTGCTTATTATCTTCTCGCTAATTATTTGCTTTTACTAGCTGGTAAAATAAAAAAGGAGAAATGAATTTGAGAAGTGTTGATTCCCTGGGGGGAAATTAAGCCATCGATAGCACGTTTAAAGTAGGCTTGTCTTTGTGCTGTGCGTTCGCTGTCCTCCTATGGGGAACCTGTAGTTGGTTCTGCATCATTTGTTTTGTCTTTCTGGTTGCTCTTAATATTAATTGAAGTATTTCCCAAGACACGCTTCTGTTAATCTTCCTTTTGTCACTTCTCTCCTCCCCCAGCCCCTGATATCCCCAACAAAAATTCTCTCCTGTGTTTGAAAAGAGGTTGCAAAGTAGCATTGTTTGTTTGGGTTTGGGTTTTTTAAATCTTGATGGTCTATTATTCACCTGTTTTTTTACCACTAATATCAGTGTTTCTATTTCTCTGCCTAACTTCTGAATTTTGTACGTGCTGTAATTGTTATAAGGATGCAAATAGTTTCCTGGAGTGATGGGTATGGGTCTCTTATCAGCTCCAATTATGCAAAATATTTTCAGTTAGCTCTAATTCCCTGTTCTGCCTCCCCCCAGCCAAACACAACCAAGCAGGGTCTCTCCTGGGACAGCGGTGTGCTGTGCAGGGGCGGCTTTCCCCTTCTCCATCGTGCCCTCTCCCAGCAGCGCCGGGATCAGAAAGCACGCTCTGCTACTTCCTTGTATTTTTAAAAAGTTGTAACGCTCTTAAATTACACCATTTCCCTAAAGATTTGCAGCACCGCTGCTGGCAACTTAAAGGAGGCCATATTAGCTCCATCTTGAGATTCTCACAGTTTTGTCAGCAGCGATGGAAACCAGCGACTCACCTGGCCTGCAGAGCCTTTTGCTGAGCTTCGTCCCTTCCTGTGCAAAGCCGTAGCAGGTAGCAAAGCGCGTTGTCCACCGCTGGTGGCAAAGCGGGATGCTTCGTTGGGTGGCTGAATGTGGAGTGGCCTTGTCTGTGGTGCTGCGTGAGGCAGAGAACGGTTGCTGGTAACAGAGCAACACGTTCCTGTGGCCTTTGAGGTGGTTCTGGCTCTGAGGTTACCACCTCGGTGTGCAGCGGCGGAGGGGTTTGCTGACCAGGAGTAGTTGTGTTACGGTGGCTTTACTGACAGCACTCGAAGCCACGTGGATGCTGTTTGCTTAGGTAACGCAGAGCAGGAGGTATGTGCCTCCTGCCTGCTATGGAGAAGATTCCCCCGTTCCAGACAGCGCTGGCTGTGGTTTCCCAGTGTGCGTACCTGCAGCAGGATGAAATACCTCTGGGTTTAAATAGCTTGGTTCCTCAAAAGAAATATTTTGAGACCCGCTACACACTACCTCTGTAGTTGGAGCTTGCTTTTCTCCCTGTTCTGCCTTACACTGACCTCGCTGCTTCTTTTAGGCCTTATCTTGGCCCCTCATTCATAGTCGGGCTGTTGTTTCCACAGCAGAGTCCAGCAGGGAACCGGGAAGGGCTGGGAATACGCTTCTGCAGCACATGGCTGTTTGGTTGCCCAGTTGTACCAGAGCAGCAGAGATTGCTGGGGACAAGGACTGGCTCTCAAAGAAGCGCTTGAGTCCCAAGTGAGGTTTTGTAGGAACAAATTGATGCCTCTACTTGTTACTTAGGATGTGTTACCTATCAGTCCAGAAGAATTGATGTGGGTCCAGTTTCTGGAGCTCTCTCTAATCGCTCCCATCAGCGGGGAGCGGGCTGTCGGGCTGCTGGGCTTGCTGTCACAGCGTGCACACAGGAGCCTGAGCAGGGCATGGGTTTAATGCTGAAAGGGGGTAATTTCCTAAAGCTCCTCGAGCATGTACCCTGCGGGTGACCACCCGTGAGTCCTGCTGAGGAGCAGGGCTGCTTAGGTGGTGCGAGACTCAGTTTGGGTGAGCGTGGTAAGGGTGCACCGGCTGATGGTGCAGCGCAGGTGATCAGCTTGTCAGGCTGCATTTGCAGTGATGGCTTTATCACTGTGAACATGTCAATAGTTTCTGGGCCTCTTATTTCAGCATAAATTAGCACTTTTCTCGTAGGACTTGCTGATGCACAACCTGATTGTTGCCAGCAAGTTAAAAAGAAAAATAATATACACACACACACACACACACACACTGTAGAAACTGATATTTGGTAGAGGTGGGAGAAAGAAAGTGGGGGAGAAAGCACTGAAAGAACAAGACTTAAATTACATTTCAAGATGATTCTGCCCTGCATTTATCTTGTTCTTCAGCTGAGCGGGTGACAGGTTAAGACTGTCGTGGCATGCATGTATGAACCTTATTCAACCTTTTCGGTTCTTTTCTGGGAAGAAGGTTTTCTTTCTACTTTGTATGTCACTGTCATATTGAATGTTGCCAGCACCGTGGGGGCTGTGGGCAGAGGAAAATGTCTGCAAGGGAACGTATGGACCTGGTGTGTAGCCAGCCACGTGCAGAGCACCTTTGGTACACGTACGACCTGTGAGGATGTATGGAACCAGCCAGTTTGCATTCAAGGTAGGGAAGGCTTTTCCCCACGAATGCATCATTCCAGAGTTTGGGAAGAAGGGAAGCCTAGAGGCACGCGTGCTGCTGGAGCATTGGCAGGAGGCTAGGCGCTGCGCAGAAAAAGACCAAAGCTTGGACGCGTTCAATCTGTTTAACTAATAATCGAGACATTTACTGTGTTCATTTCAAGGGTATGGGCATGTGATTTCAACTCAAGTGAGTTGTGTTGGCTTTACCGACGTCTCCTTGTCAGCTGAGCTGCGGGGTAATGCTTTTAGTCATCTCTTATCACAAGATATATGTGAGTTGCAGGGGGGCGATTTGATATTCCAGTTAAATCGGTCTAACAGGTAGCTGCTGCCAGAGGGGTAATCTCCTCCTCGCTGCCTCCTTCCTACCTGCAAGGAGCTGTTGCAGAGGACTAAACCACAAGCAACTAGTTTATTGATCAATTAGGGTTTTAATGCTTTTTAGTTGTAACATTGAGTAGTTCTCTAAATACCGGATTAACTTCCTGGACTGGTTCGCTGTGGGCTTGAATGGGCAGTGGTACCAGAGCAAGGGAAGGGGCATCGGCTGTGTGTCTCAGCAAGGACATAAAGGGCAGCCAGAACTGCAGCTGGATGTCCCCATCACTCCATCTTCATGTGATTTTCGTGGGGAGGAAAAAACTTGATCTAATAATACAGGATTTTCAAAGTGTACTTTATCACTTTTCCTTTAACTGGCTGTAATTGCTCAGTTTTGTTTTAATTCCTGTCTTGTGTTTTTGGTTATGTCAGATGTTCTGAAGGGGTTTGTGCAGTTTTAATGAGAAGGTAGTTGTTATTGCTTAGTATTATGTTTAGTAAAAATTTCTCATTCTGGAAGTAAAACTATTAAAACTGGAAGCTAAATAAAAGGAGCATAAACAGTCATTTTATTATGAAGCTTTGTCTCCTGACAGAAGTCTTTTTTTCTTGATTAAAATATTCACAAGATCGAATTTATGTCTGTCTTGATAAATATGAATGCACTTAAAAAAAATTGGAAAGTTTCCTGTTATTTCTCTTTCTGTGCTGTGAAGTACAACCTTCATTCAGGAGGTGAGGCAGGGAGAGAGTATTTGTAGGGTTTAGGGTGAAGGATCTCTTCTGTATTTGATGCTGGAGTGTTTAATTTTCCTTTCATTGCCTCTTGCTGCTGTTTCAGTCCCCATGGTAACTTTTTCCATCACTGCTTGGGGGGCTGGCCCAAAGACCCAATCTGTATAACCGGAATGATCTTCCCCTCCCTTTCCTGGAGCCTACATATATATTTGTTTAAATGTCCCTTGGCTAAAAGGTTGGGAGCTCTAGCACTTGTACTGATAATCAGCCGAGGATTTGCTGAATGCATTGAGTTTAGCCGGGCTGAAGGGAATGTGGGGTAGGTGAATATATGGTAGAACTTCCATTTGAACTCCGAGCACCTGGCTTTAAATCAACAGTTCTGGTCTTGGTTTTCCATGCCGTTGTGTGCTTTTGTGACTCTTTCTTTTTGCATTTGCCTCCTTGGGTTAAGGACCAAGTTGGGCATCTTTGGGAAGTATCCTTATTTCCATCCATCTGAATTAGCAGAAGAAAGTTTTTCGGATTGTTTTGTACCTGCATACAACACAGCTGTGATTATCTACGTGAGATCCATTCAATAGATCTTAAAAGCATGAACAGATACTGCTAACTTTTTTATTTGGTGGCCCCGTCATTGAGGTAGGAGGGGGAAACCATCATCTCTGATGCAGCGTTGCTAATGAAGGCCTCCCTTGGCAGAAGGAATGGATGGCAATGCTGAACTCTGTCTCATGTAGCATCTGTCTGAGGCGTACGGGCTAGTTCAGACTGCTTCGTCTGTAAGGGGCTGGAGTATCTCTGTTTTACTTAACCTCAGATGTGTAAACTGTGATACAGGGTTTTTTGTGCAACCATAATTGCTGCTGTCTTTCTTGTTGAAAGCCAGGACCCAAGGCAGTAGATCAGCATCTTGAGGAACATGCAGGTGCATTGTGTAATCAGGGGTTGTCCCAGTATGATCCTGGTAACTCCACAAAGCTGCAGCATCTCCGTTTACATCGCTGGTTACTTGTCTAAACTGAGCATACATGACCATTATGTCTGGACAGGTTCTAGTATGCACTGGCTGAGTAACTCAACCCTGGTATTCTCCATTCTTTGTCTTGCAGCCTGGTAATGGTCAAGGTGACATTTCATCTGGAGTCTTAGCTCTTGTTGACCATATTTTCTTCACCCTTAAGTGGGTGGTGGCATTTCTGGTCTAGTTTATTGGGAAACTTTTGCAAAAAAACATATAGTGGATCTTTACTTTCCTTCATAAATAAGAATTTAAAGGTTGTTCTTGACCAGGGAAGGCAGGTATTGAGGGTGCTGTCACTGTATGATGTCTCCTGGCATCCAGGTCTGTCATGCTGTATTAACAATATTTTTATGGTAGGCTTTGAAATATTATTAGGCATTTTTTCTGCCTTTTTTTTTTTTTTTCTTCTGTCACAAGTGTCTGCCTAGCTGTCCTTCGAACCTGAGGTATCGCATATCCTAGGTTTTGTGATTCTGCTGGGAATATTGATTTTGCTAATGGTACAGAAACGAAGCATCACAAAAGCGTTGAAGCACGGTGGTCATGTATAAGGACAGAGGACAAAATGGAGGTATAAGCCCAAAGCTGAGACAGCACTGGCAGTTTAAAAATTCAGACAACAATGGTCAATTGTAACAGAACTGGGGGCAGCTGGCATGTCAGCTTACAGAGCCGTGGGGTCGTGTATGCTCCAAAGCTGTGCAACCTAGCTGGGGGTTTTTGTACCCCTCTTGCATCCCCTCACCCCAGCTACTTGGAAAATAGTTGCTGAGGTCCTTTTCCAGGTGTTCAGGGTTCGAACCACGCTTATACATATCTGCTGAAGGGTTAGGATCGTTTTCCTCTGAAAGAAGATAATTTGAAAAAGGTCGGCTCAGGAGCATCATTGCACAGATGGCTTTGCAGAGCCATTGTCACAGTGATGTGCACATAGCCTCACTCATACCAGGAGAATCTAGTGACAGCACCGCCACGCTCTCACCCTGGTGACTTCCCTGTAATAGCTGACAAAGATTAGTACCACCTTCTTGCTTTGCAAAATGACTTCTTATGGGTGCTAGATACTTGTTTAAAGAAGGGAACCTGTCGAACAGCTGTGCAGCTGCCCTGTAGGCTACAAAACCTGACACTTTGAGCTACAAAGCTCATAGCCAGCCAGCTGGGTAACAGCTGTCTTCTCACATCTGGCTACTGCATTGCCTGTTTGTTCTGCACTTGAAGTTCATACCAGGACACTGTCGTTGCTTTAGCATCTATGTTTACAGAGTCACAAATATAAATAATTTATAGTAGGTACTTGGTTGGATATCTAGCTTGTAAGCAGATTGTGGATGCTGCTTTTTCTTTCCAGTTAAATAAACCATCCACAAAAATCTGGCTGGTTTCCTTTTAAGATTTCAGTGATACAATTTAAAAATAAGGAAGCCAAATTTTTACCAATCTGAAAATTGTAATTTCGAAAAGGATTTTGAAATAGAGTCCATTGATTCTGGGTTAATTGGTAAAAACAACAAAATGGTGAACCAAAACCTGAGAGAACTTGTGTTGGTGACCTGCAGCACTTCTTGCCGCCTCCTTCCCCTACCCACACATAAACACTGCATGTGCAGGCAATACCAACCTCATTTGCTACCTGAGTGGTCATTTTTTATTACTAGATTTATGGAAATAATTTAATAACCAAATCTAATTTGGGCTAAAGCATTCATTAAGTGGAGAGCTGACTAGCTAGCTCATCTGTGATGGTTTAGAAAAGTAAGTATGGCCAGCTATGAGTTTCCTTAGTGTTTTTTGTTTTAATATTAACTAGTGCATGAAGCTTCTTTCTTGCTGATTTCGTAGTATTTTAATTCGAGGACCACTTTTTGGTTGGTGGAATAAGTTCCAAGAGAGATGCACACCATGACGTGTGTACGTACAATTTGCAGCCCAGAAGTTAAGGTGGAGTAACATGAATGCAAATGTTCCTTATCTGCAAGCAGAGCTGGCTTCCTTCCTCTTCCTATAGCAGGAGTATGTCCTAGGAAGAAATTACTTTAAGCATTTAGAAGTTTTCTCACACAGAATTTTATTTGCAACAAGATTGGACATGAAAATGCATGGTGAATAATTGATTTATTGGAAGCTTTCAGTGAGTGATCCCATTTGCAGCTGACCCAAGCGTAGCTTTCTGCTGTGAAGAAAGGAGATAGGTGGCGGAATAACCATTCCTTTGGAAAAATACTCCAGTAAATGTGAGGATGGTGCATTAGAGGTGTAAAGGTAACCTTCATCCTTGAATTTATGAATTACACAGTTTGATTATTATTTTTTTTTAGCTGTAGATTTTTTTCACTGCAAAAGTTTGAGAAACTAAAATCTTGGTGCTGTAGAACTGTCGAGGGTATTAGAAGATTGTGATGGTGGAATAGACCCACAGAGCTGATGGGGGGGGGGAGGGGGTTGGCGAAGGTGCGTGTTTTCATTATAGTGACCCACTTTTTTAGAATTTTGAGAGTGGTAATTAAAGTGGCCTTTTTTCTTGTTTTCCCTAATGTGCCACTGAGCCTAGAAGTATAAGCAGTTAGTGTCTTCATAGACCTGGAAACAAGAAAACTGTCTTTTAAATCTTTTTAATTTTTGAGAGCACAGTTCTGTTGTAGACCTATTTGAGCCCTGTGTACAGGGCTTTTAGTTAGCAAGAGGCCAAGGGCCGGGTGTGGAAAATGTTAAACATTTAGTGTATTCCACAAATGGTGCTGATATTAAACTTGTGATCACCTGTTCATATGATTTGATATGTTTAATGCCAGTGTTGTTTGACCTTTTTTTTCCCCACGGAATAGAGGGCAGACTCCTTCTAAAAAAAGAAATTGCCTCTCTAGATGAAGCGTTGAAATAACCTTACTCAGATAAAACTGTTTTGTGGCAAACAGAAGGTGATTCAGAGAACTGCATCTGTGCTGATCTCATAACAAAGCTGATTAATATTTAATCAAATGCCCCTTAAAATTCAGCATGATAAAGACTAAAGGATTATTTATTTATTTATTAATGATTACTTTTAAAGGGCACTGCTCTAACAAAGAAAACTTCTACTGTGTATTTTCTTGCATGGAAGTAAGCAGAGCTGCCTGGGATGCTGATCACTTGTTTGTATCCTCCAGCTGCAGAAAATGAGAAATTAAGTTAACAGTTGACAGATGCACTGAGAAATGAGTGCTTGGGACAGTGCAGGAATGTAACTCGCATGTTAATTTTCCAACTTCGGGTTCTGTTTTAGGTTGTGCCGGTGTCTGAGCTCTCTGCAAACTGGACAGTGTGGCAACAGGGCTACTGGTTTACCTGGTGGCTTTGCAAGGAGAAGCAAGAGCCTTTCAGGCTTACTGTGTTTTTTATTGAGAGCAGGCAACAGCGTAGGAAGATGAGGCCGGGAAGCTGTGGTATTGATCAGACTGTCTTCTTGGCAACCTTGTTTGGGGCAGCTTCCTGGCGTTTGGGGTGAATGGAGTATTAGGGCTATAGAAAAAGGACAAAAGGAAGGTTACTGCTGGCCCTTTTTGGCAGCAATAGCTGGATGCCTTTTCAAAACAGCTCCTGTTGTCATGGAGCTTCTGAATCCAAAGCCGGGTTCTGGCACCCTCTTTTTTTCTCATGGCAAAAAAACATTGTCCTGTCCTAGCCTTGGGCGGGGGGGGCGGGGATAAATAAGTAAAGGCAGTAGCCTTGGCAGCACTTGTCTATTATTGCAGCTAAATGACTGAGCTGCGGTGGGAATGGGACCAACGGGAAACCTTTTCTTTACAGAGAATCCTGATTTGCAAAGCTGGCGTCCACTGTGGTCAGCAAAATACCTTTTCTAAGAAGGTGTTTGACATTTGGAGAAGGATTTTGAATAGTTTATGTAGAACTTGCTTTCCTCTGAGTCAGCAGTGTTTGGAGGTTGAAATAGAGACCTGAATTCCTAATTTCAAGGTTTTTGAAAGGTCCTCCAGTAGCTGGTTGGTTGGTGTTTTAAAACCTGTTCTCCTCTTCTAACCTTCAGATACCGTCAAACTGTTTAACACACTTATTTATCATTTCCTGAAATGGTCAGTAGTATACAAACCAAGATATTTATTAATTTATTCGACATTATGTTAGCTTAACATTACATGGCTTTGCTGAGCTTTTTGCTATCTTAAAAGGCGATATTTTGATTGCACAGAAATATTCAGGCTTGACTTTATAGACAAAATATGTACTCCACTTCCTGATGAGATTTTTTTTTAAAATTCTTGTATAGTTCCAGTGACTGATGTTTAAAAACTTTCTCCGTTTTAATTATGTTTTGTGAACTTACTGAAACCTGGAAACAAGTGATGGCAGAAGTGGTTCAGTCTTTCCGAAGCAGGAGAGCAGTGAGCCTGTGTGCCTGTATTTCTACATGACTTTTTTTAAAGGGAGGAAAGGATGATTACCTCATGTCATCTATAGAAAATGTCTATAGGTAAGCTTTTCTGTTAGAGATGTGTAAGTTCTTTGGGCTGAAGCATTTGACCTTCAGGTTCATCTTTAGGAGTCAGCTCTGTTTTGATCCTGCCTGCTTACTGTTATTTGAAAAGTTTCAGGCAAGTAGTGAATAAAATCTCTGCATATTAATATCATAGCACAGTAATTCCTGTTGCTTCACCCCCCTGTTTGTGTTTTGTCTGCCCGCATTGTTTTTGGGGGCTGTTGGGTCAAGGATTAGAGCTCTCTGAGGCAAGTTCGGATTGGCTTTACTGGTAGGGCCCCAGGGTGGGATGTTGCAACTGCTGTGACTGATGTTAGAGGTTACCAGCCCCCAAGCAGGGTTATTTTCTGTCCTCCTGGTGCTTTAGGCTGCCTGCAAAGAGGGATCTGTGTGGAGGCACAAAGGCGAGCAGGAGCGCTTGCGGCACGCAAGTGTGCGGTTCTGCAAAGTCCACGTCGGGCCGGTGATGCCGGGCAAGGGTGTAATGACACCACAGGGCTGCTGCGGCTTTGCTTCAGCAAAGAGATGGAGCCCTGTCATTTCAGGGTTTGTGTGCACAAGGGAGGGAGCCCGCATCCTTGGGAGTAGCCGTGGATCTGCAAGTATAATCATCAGATAATAAAGGGACCCTGGGAGCCAAACCTTGGGAGTTTGGAACAGCCTGTGGAGCCCTTGTGAATTCGTTTCTACAAGCCCTTGGATGGTGGAGTTGTAAACAGCAGTCATCTGGGCAGGGCTGGGTTTGGGTTGGGTTTTTTTTCTGTTTTACTCTTTAAAGCATTGTCAAACTGCAAAAGGAGACAGGCTTCTTCCAACTGTACCCTGCGGTCTGCATTCTGTTATCTGCTCTTTCTGTACAAACTTTTAAAAACCTTACTGAAGTGTGTGTGGGGGTTATGATGTTTAGTGCCACAAACATAAAAATCAGAAAATTCTAAATATTACAAGTTAATAATTAAATATTCTCTTGATTAAAACTACTATGAAGTTGTTTTAACCTAGAAGTTAGTGCTGAAAGAAAAAGATTTCTTGGTTATGACAGTGTAGTGTTTTATGCGCTAGTGAGTGAAACTCTTGTGTAGTTGCTCGTCTTTTCAATTGAATAACATGTATTTCAAAGTCTATTTCTTGACATTATCAAGACCATAATAAAATCTTATTTTTTCCTCTTTGTAATAATGCTAACCTTCCTCAGTCTGTAAGACTGCGTAGTCTGCTTCATTTCAGCATTAGGAACATGTGCGACAGGTTTTTGACAGTGCTAAAATTTGTAATTATAGCATGTCTTCCTTAATTTTTTGCTCATTACATTAATTTCTTAATTATTAGAAAATTAATTCTGTCTTTGAAATTCTGCAGTTATGGAGATGCTGCACTGTATTTTTTTATAAAAACAAAGTGACCGCATTGCTGCTTTCATTTCAAATTTTGGCTGTAATTACAGAATTGTAGATAGCTCTTCCAAAAGAGTTAAAACAGTCCCAGAGCAGCAGGAGGGAAGAAGTGTGGATCTGATCACCATCACCATAATTCAGGCCTCTTCCATTAATCTTTCCTTAGGAGAGAAAGCTTTTATTTTCCAGAAGGGAAGAGGGTAGCTTCCAGGCAGTTTCCAGTATCCTCATCAGGCAGATTTTGGTTTGCTGTGATATTAGATTTGTATTTAAAGGATTGTAGTGATGAGAAGGTGGGAATGGTGGCTGAAGCCAGTGAGTCCTCCTGGAAGGTCAGATAAAGCCTTAATTTAAAAACTCGGCACTTTCCTTCTAAATACAATTGTTTGCTAAGCTGGGATGAATACTTTTCATGGCCACCTTTGTTCTTCAAGAGCAAGCCCAGTGCCTGTGGTAGGCTCACACCGGTACAGGGGTCCCAGCACTCTGCAGTGGTGGGAGCACTGGAGAAGCTCTGGGAGAAGTGACTGACCAGTGGAAAGGGCAGGGCATGAACACGCGGCACTGATGGCACTTGGCTTTCTGCTATGGCAAAGCCAGGGAAGTAGAAACAAACCCCCACCACAAACCCCAGTCTTGGTGAAAGAGGTTTGCTCTCACTCCAGTTTGTATTGGAGAACTTGCCAGTGCCCAAGACTGCAGAGCAGAACAACATCTGGGTGGATAAGCTTAAGAATTTAGCCCTAACGTTGAGTGACAGTAGCACGTTGAGGGGTGGTTATGCTGCTACTTGATCTGCTTTTGTTTTGGTTGGAAGATCTCTCCCTGCTCGGGCTGACTGCGTGGTTGCAGAAGCAATGCAGGAGGGAGGAGGAGGAGGAGGAGGGACCACCCTGTGCTGGGTTGATGTGGCAGCAGAGAGGTGGCTTCAGGGTGCTGGAGGCAGCAGAGCAGGCAGGTGGGGATGACACATGGTCTTCACTTTCCACTGGTGTCTGACTTTAGGGTAGGTGGCCCTGTGGTGGTAGGTGAGATGCTGTTTAAAATAAAGTTCCTAAGATCTTGTAGGTATAAAGAACAGTCTTGATCCAGAGTGGCCCTACAGGTGCAGTCACGCAAACTGGGTTAGGTAGCAGAAATGAAGCGTGGAAGACCTGCAGCAGCGCTTGAAGGATCAAAAAAGATGATGGAAACTTTGGTCAAGGTGCTGTTAACTGCCAATACGAGTTTTTCCCTCTTTCTCTTGGTGCAGTTCCTTTTACAGGCAAATATATGTTCCCTCAGAGCCCTTTGGACATGATTGTGCTTCTTTCCCTGGGTGACAGAGGAGGTGGATTTGCTCTGAAGAAATAGTTCCATGACAGCCACTTAGAAAATTGTTCCTACATTCTTGTGTCACAACTTCTTTTTTTTTTTTCTTAATAGACACAGATGAGGACACAGTAAAAAGATGCTTTGCCACGTTTGAAGAGAAGTTCTTCCAAACCTGTGAGAAAGAACTTGCCAAAATCAACATTTTCTATTCAGGTAAGGTGCTTATTTGTGTATAGTTGTGGAAAATACAGCAACATGAAACGAGTCTGAAGCTC
Organism: Falco cherrug; assembly: GCF_023634085.1. Classification (NCBI taxonomy): domain Eukaryota; kingdom Metazoa; phylum Chordata; class Aves; order Falconiformes; family Falconidae; genus Falco; species Falco cherrug. The sequence goes on from NC_073708.1 coordinate 7,161,580, forward strand.
CCAACCTTTCAGAATAACCACAGTGGTCACGCAGGTCTACCATCAGGTAATTATAGGGCAGGTTTATATGGGAAACTGCTCTGGTTTAATGACAGATGTGGAGCTAAACCGTGGTATTTGAATGGAGAGAGAATGAAGGGCAGGTGATTTCATTGCTTTGCAATAGCATCCTGCTGAACTTTATGAAGATGCTCTTAAACTGAGCTGGTAGCTTACATACAGGGCTCAGTTCCTCAGTTTCTGCATGGTGACAGACTCCTGTGCGTGTTTTAGGCATGCTGAGCTTGCTAGCTGATGTCCCCTGAGACTGTGCCAGGTTAGTGATTGTGGACTTGCCTATGTATGGTAACTTGACCATCTTGATGTATCCAGCAAGTTTGTAAACACTTAACTCTTCCTTATATCCTTGCAACTTTCTGGAGTAGATCAACCAGTAGGAATTTGTCATTGGCTCTGTATAAAGTCCTGGTTAGTAAATTGAGTAAAAATGTAATGGTGGTAAGAGTAGGGATTCCTAGGGGTCATATGTCAAAGTGCTATTTGTTGTTCTTTTCCCTGAGAAAGTTTGCTTTCCCATCCTTGTGTTTTGAAAATAAACTTTAGAATGGGATAATTGGAAATTCACCCTGTAATATTGCTACAAAAAGCTTAGCAATAGCGTGCTGCAGTTCCACCCACCATTACACTTTGGCTGGTTTTCAGCCTCTTTTGGTAAGGTTTAAAGTGGAGTTTCAACTAGAAAAGTGTTTAAATATGGATACGATGATGCATTGCCTTCTGCTCTACTCTCTCTTAGCGCGGTGATTTATTATTACCTTGGTGCTATAAACAGGTTTTTGGAGCACAATGCAGTAGCCTTTTCTATTTCTGATTTTAATCTGGTAGTAAAGACAAAGTTGAGTTGTGCAAAATATTTTAATAGCCATCAGGTGATGACTTTATTGCTAGCTATTTTATGACTAGCAGAATCTGGGTTGCGAACATGAGAATAGCTGAAAGTATAATAGATGCAGTAACTGTGCTGCCTTGCCTCTGTTCAGCTTCCATCTCGGGGAATAAATCTCTTTGGGGCCAGCTGTGCCTGCTCGCCGGCTCCCTGGGCAGTGGCTTTGCTGTAGCCAGAGTGGATGTCAGACAAGGGCAAGGGGCAGTTTGTAGGTAGAAGCGGTATGTTTTATTAGGGTTTACAGTTTATAAGCATTTTTCTACGTGCAGTTCATATGTACCTAACTCAGAACAATTGTTCTGGTTCCCGGTGAGATCTATTTCTGTCCCGGGTCTGAGGCAAGGCTTTTATGCTCAGCAACTTGCCTTACTTTCTAGTTATACCAGATCCTACAGACTATGAGCTAGACTCTGTGGAGGAAGCTCTGACAATTTAGATGCACTGTACTGATTATAATTTTCCCTAATGAGGACCTGCTAGCACACGTGCACCCACATATACGCACCCATTCCAGCATTGTTTAAAATGGCATTAATAATATAGGGTAGGGTTTTTTCCAACTGGCTGTCATTTTGAAAAGTTATAGGAGAGAATACATGTAATTTGAAAATCTCTTGTGATAAGATTAAAATAAGTCTTTTATTTGCAGAAGAGTGACGTGACTTTAATAGTATGGAAACACTTTATTAGAGTTGTTAACGTTAAGCTGCATCAAGACATGTTCCATCAGTGGTTCCTCTTGATCATGTCAGAAATTTGTCATGTTGGACCCTATTGTAACTCCAGGCATGGGTTGCCTTGGATTATGACCTGGTATGTCCTATTTATTATAGGCTTATTATATAGCTTATTACATGCTTGTCTTTACGACAATAAATACTATACCTTTTCACGAAAGCTACACTTTCTGTTCTCTCTGCTTCATTTCCTTGTTGTCTTGCCCTGCGCTGAGGGGTCCTTGGTGAGCATTGCCAGAGATTACCACAGCATGGACAACCCTATCCTCTTGGGATGGACTTCTCCCAGGGCCCAGCTCCTCTCCAGCTCCCCGGAGCACTTGGGATTGCAGTGCCTGCTGCAAAATCCCTTTGCCTTTCGCTGTGTGCTCAGGTTGCTGGCTGTCGTCAAACATAGCCTTAATTCCCCGGACTATTATCCCAGCTCAGTAGGAAGGAAAACTGCCATTAACTAAAACTGATTTGATAAACAGTTTGTGATTATTTGGACTACACTCAAGAAAATCTGTGCTCAACTGAAGGAGGGGAAAAAAAAAAAAAAGCAGTAAAATTTTCAGATGGTTCCAGTAGAGGAATGCCTGTTCAAGTGTTAAAGTTTTATTTGTGGCCAGTTTTGGTTTGTGTTTGGGATTTTCTAGAGGGGAGGTTTGTTATATTTTAAATTAGCATCATCAGGATCTGCTGGGCTACTGTTCAGCTAGTAACATTTTTGTGGTTAATTCAGGAGCTGGTTTTATTATTTGTAGGAAGCCGCAGCTTTAACTTGGTAAGCAAAATACTGAACATAATATGTACAAGTAGGAAAAGGAAAGAGTGCTAAAAGAGCCCCGAGCCGGGTAGCTGGTCCATTACCTCCTGTACTGGAGGTAATTTCAACCACCTGTATGGTGTAACAGGTTTTGATCACAACCATGGCCATGTAAACTGGAACCTTGGGGGGAAATCTTACTAGCTTCTTGGTGTGATAGTTTGGGGTTTTTTTTCCCTAATGATCCTTATGTGTGAACTTTTCTTTAAACTTGAAAAAGGGAGTCAAAACCAACTTGGAATTGCACAGTTGAGGTGATGACTTTTTAGACAGTGGGTTTTAGTCAGGATCTAGAAACATTTTTTGGGCAAAGCTCCTACTTTATTGCAAACACTTTTGTTGAAGTCTGCCTCTGTTGGTCTTGGATTTCTCCTTGGTCTTTGCCGTAAGATTACACTTGAGCTGAGGACTCGGTGGGCATCAAGTTGTGCAAAATGCTGCAATACAACAAGAGGGGTTCCAGTTTCTAAGTGTACGCTGCTTTTTTCTAACTCTGAGTGGCATATTTTTTAAAAGTCACTCTTTTGAGTGCTAAATTGGTGGTGAAAGCCTTTTCAATTATTTTGGAGTATGCTGCAAACTGAGAAACTGACTTCTACTCTGCTTTGCCGTTTCCCTAGGCAATTCCCTAGGAGGTTTTAAGAATAGCAGCACATGCTTTGTCTTGGTTTGCTTCTGCAATGAATTTTGGTGATAAAATCGTACCTTAACAAGATGAAATGATTTGTGGACCAGATAACTAGACTCAGTGCAAGAGAGAGGGTAGGAGGGGAAAGGTGCAGGACTGCTGTTTCTGGGGAGTGGCAGGTCATTACAGGGCTGGATCAGTTGCCTTTAAAGCTTCATCCTCAGAGGACTGTGGTCTTCCCCTATGGATGGAGAGGGCTGTATAGAAGACAGCACATGACCCTTCTCAGTGGTGCATTATTTAGAAGAATGTTTGTATTTCGAGATGATGCATTTTTGTGGATGTTGCTTTGCAGACATATAGGAAAATTGCAGCAGTAGTTTTGTAACTGTTTCAAAGTGTCTTTATTGTGTTATTAGTCTGATGGATTTTAAGGTTTTTCTGGATATAGGGACAATGGAATCATGTTTTCAACTGAAAAATGTAAATTTAAACTCTTCCATGTTTACTAATTTGATGCAAAAGTAATCCCAGTGTGTCACAGGCGGTTTAATATGATGTTTTGAATGTAGAGAATGAACTTGTGAATTTTATTTATGTGAAGGCTTTTGATTCTAACAGCTGCGCTAATAGATATCTGTTACTTCCTCGTGGGAGAGCTCTCAAAGTGGGGAGAGGTTATTGTTTTCGCAGCCTGTCCTTGTGTGTCTTAGATATTATGTGGTTGTAGGCTGCGGGCAGACAGTTCTCACTGTGGGCCGCATTGCCTCTGTTCGGTGAAGTCCTTGCCAGCTGTAGAAGCTGTCAGAGACTAATTGTCCTTTTCTGTCTTTTTAAAACCTCATACTTTATTGAAGTTTATAATTGAGAAAATTATAGAGAGTTCTCTTCCATACTTGATTTTTCTATATTGATCCCCATTTTCAGTTCAGAAAGGCATTCTCCTTCTGGAACATATCTTACGCAAGAACACTGTAAAATTATTTACAGAGCAGTTTTGCTCTTAAAATTAACCAGAATTGAATAAGACTGAGGGGAGAGGTCAGAATTTCTCCCATAGGAGTAAATCCTACTTCTTGGGGGGGGTGGGCAATTGAGAAATTTACCATTAAGTTATCTAAGATACTGACGAAGAGAATTAAATTGACAGCCAGGAGACCGTCGGGCAGAGCTTGGAGTGTCAGGGGGAGCTTGGGGCTCCATGGCTGTGGGTGCTGCTGGGGGGGTGCTGCTGGGTGGCGGTGGCTGCAGCTCCCGGCCAGCTCCGACGCTGCCCACCTGCTCACCATCTTCCTGGCCAGCAGCTTATCCACAGAGATGCCAAAGCTGTGACTGAAGCCATAGTGTGTGTGGGGGGGAAGCCAGGAAGGAACTAGTTGTACAGAACAAAGAGAAAGATAATAGTGTCAGTTATGCTGGTTTTAGCATTAAAAGATTGTTATTTAGCCAAAAAGATTATTTTCTGAAAGTACATAAAGCAGCATGTTTAATGGAACACCTTTTCCATACTGGAGATGTGAGGAAGAGAGACTGACTTGATCTGAAAACACATCAAAATGATATTTAAATGCAAGTTGACTGTCCCTTTAATCAGTAAATAATGAGGCAATGCTTCTAACCTGTGTGAGCCTAAACTGAGAAAAAGAGGAATAAATTATTACAGTGGATCATGTACAGCAGCTAGTAGTGTTGTAACTCCTGATCAAAGCAGAAGCTGTGTTTGTCTGTCACCGGGAGCTTGGCAGAGGGGTTGCGTTGCTCTCTGAGCAGCAAAACTCAGTGTCACATTTGAAGTGTGTTGGTTTGGTTTGGGTATTTTTTTTTCCCTTTGATTTCCTTACTGTCATATAAAAAAAGATAGTAAACGTTGTCAGTAGTGGGTGCACAGATATGAAAAGTGCTCTGCTTACTAACTGTCGAGTTTTATAATCTTGTCTAGCAGTTTGGGGCGTTTTTCCTCGTGCTTTTTGTACGTTTGCTTTATTTGAGAAAGGCAAGCAGCTTTCCTTTGCACGCAGAGGAGACGTGTGGTCACTGCTCTGGTATTTGGATGGGACCCCATCTGCCTGGCCACCTCCAGCTGGGGCTCTGCCAGCCTGGGGAGGCCTGACTGTGCGTCCCTGGGGTGCTTTATAGCCCCTGGGTACAGGTGGCAGCTCTGCAGGTTGGGCTTCTTCCACCCAGCTATCCATATGGTCCTGAAACAAGCATCCTCTAGAAATCACAGCTGGGCTGGCTGGTTGAGACATCTGAATTCATGTCTAGTGCTGATGCTGAGGGGACAGCCCCTTGATTTTGACTTAATTAAGACTTGTCTGACATGATGGCTTTTTTTTTTTTTTTTTTTGAGAACATGTATGCCTTACATAATGCATTAAAACCTTTAACGAGAAGGAGCTTCCTAAAAGAGAAATACGCAGTTGAATTTAATGCTTAGTGGGGGAAGGCCAGGCAGTGGGTTATTACCTACAGACATGTTATTTGAGGAAAAGGTATAGTGCTTTTGATGGGCTCGGTAGGCAAGTTGCTGTCCTCTCATCTAACTTTTCCCCTTTCCTTGCGAACAGAAAAGCTTGCAGAAGCTCAGCGCAGGTTTACGACTCTTCGGACTGAGTTACAGTCAACTTTGGATGCACAGAAAGAAGCCAGTGGGGTGTCCACACTGCAGCGGCGCAGAAAGCCGGTCTTCCACCTGTCCCACGAAGAGCGTGTCCAACATAGGAATATCAAAGATCTGAAATTGGCCTTCAGCGAGCTCTACCTCAGCCTCATCTTACTGCAGAACTATCAGGTACTTGCAAAAAGAGGTGGTTTTACAAAGCCCTGCATGTAAACATCTCTGTGCTTTGTGTATCTTTGAGTTGCCTCATTCAAGACATCTTTTTAAAATTTCTTTTTTTTTTTTTTGGTCCCTAAACAATTTTAAAGAAAAGGCAGATGCCTGGCAGCTAGCAGCATACGCCTTGTTGCTTTTTGTTGAGCTAGAAATGCTGAGCTGACCTGCAGAAGGACCTTCCTTCTTCCTTTTCTGGGCTGGCTGACCCCAGCACCCTTGGCCCGGGCATGGCCAGAACACGAAGTCACATTGGGACCTCCTTCTTCTGTAATATGTTGCTCTGTGCAGGGCTGGAGCTGGCAAGTTAGTGAAGAAGCTCTTTTATCTAGTATTTGTAATGAAACTTGAAATGCTAATGTACTGTTTCCTCTTGGCGTTACCATGGCAGTGGCTGTGACCTTGCTATATCAGAATTTCTTGTTAAAACATCCATTTTAAAAAAAAGTGTTTTTAATTCTGTAGGATACAGGCTCGTTTGCCTTGAAGTATGAAAAAACAAATCTTTAGTTGTACTTGGATTTCTGGCATGAAAGGGCATGGTAAATATTGCAGATGCTGATCTTGTTCCAAAAAATCTTGAAACAAGGATCTGAAACTGTTAAGATCCTTTTTGCTGGGCTAACTCTTTTGGTGTTAAAAACTCTGAAATGCTTTTAAATGTCTTACTGTGAGGGTTTTTAGCTTGTTAAGTAAGAGTGTTTTGAAGTTAAATTCACTACATCTGTGTTTAGATCTTTACCAGCATTGTCCTGGAGAATTTTACTAAACAAAATTCACTGTAAGAATTAATCTAGTATCGCTCTGTAGTATGGACGAAACATATTCTTCCAAAATTCTGAGTGTCTGTACCTCTCCTAAAGTGATGTTACGTCTTTGAGCACTTGTCCAGAAATTATTTATGAGTTTTTCAATAAAGCCCTTTAAATTTTAGGGATAGTTTCTACTTCAAAATCCTGGGAAAGATGGAGTATCTGTAGCTTTTCAGGAGTAAATCAGTATTACATGCTGCGATTTCTTCCCTTTAAAAAAAAAAAAAAAATAATAAAAAAAAAAAAAACAAACAAAGAAAAGAAAGATCATAGGTCATTCCCCTGGAAAATATTTTCCTATTATTCATCAGTGAAGAAAGGCATCTTTCACACTTATGTTTTTGCTTTTTGCTAAAACATCCATTGTATGTATACCAAATATTGATGTAAAACCCATCTGGATTTGATAGCTTTCACAGTTTCCAAAAGGAGAAGAGCTTCTTTCTATAACATAACTTCAAAGAGAGAACCAGAAAAATTAATTCAAATTGGTCATGAAGTTGAGGACAAAGAATACAAGTACTAGAACAGACACAAAACTAAATCCCACAATATGACTCTTCAACGCTTTTGGGCTTAGAATATAAGAACAAGGAATACTCAAGCTTTTGCAGTTTTAGAGAGGAAAATCAACAACCTGGTGGGAAGATGATGTATCTGAGGCCTTCATGTAGGAGGTAAAGTGAAGTCGACAGGTGGCATTATAAATATCAGACTATGGGTTTCATGTAATGCCAAAGTCTTGAGTTGGGTTACTGAGAAGGGAAGATCCATGTGAAGCGAATTCCTCAGTCTGTTAGGACTGAACAAGAGTTGGATGCGTTCATTCCTAAGGTACACAAACCAAACACCAAGTGAAACTGTAACTTGTCTCCGGGGCAGCTGTTACTTGTTTAACTTAATCTTCTGATAAAATTAATATATTGTTAACAGTAATGTATCATTCCAGAGTGTGTGCATAGATAGATAAATCTATTTGAAATAGTGTGTTTTAAAGAAAAATCTTGAGAAATTAAGCATATAATATTTACTTATGTATATTGTATATAATGTAGTCTGTTCATCAGGCAATAATGGAGGCTGAATCAGTCTTATTTAATTGCTGTGCATCTGCCTTGCTGGTGCGTTTCCTAATACACTGGTATGTCAGCAAAGATTTTTGAGTCCACTGTTTGCTTCTACTTGATCTTGCATGATATTATTGCCGAAGTTGCACTGTTTGGTTTTTTTCACCTTTAATGACAAAACAGATCATTAGTTGATTCACTTCAATGGATTAGATCAGTTTTCAGCAGAAATGGAAGTCAGACTTGGAGAAAGCCCCTTGCCTAATAAAAGCATCACGAATAGCAAGCATAGCAGAACGTCTGACCGCATAAATGATGTTTGACTGTTCTGTTTCACAGTTCCATTGCTGCATGTTCCTTGTCACAAGTACTGCTGTAACCAACAGTGGTTTTATCATGCACTTTGGGGTTGCAGAATTTTTGCAGCTAGAGGATGAAACACTGCTGGAGAGCTTCTAGGGTGCCCAGCATAAGCATGCCCCGACCGGCCAAGGCACACCGCACTTAGGCTGCGATAGCCCACGTGGCACAAAAAGTGATGTTAGTTCAGGCTACAGAAAAATCTCTGACCAAAATCATCGTTTTGTTGCCTTTTTCATTTCAAGTTTCTTAAATAGTGATCTGCTCCTCCGGGGGTGGAATGCTGGCTTTTCCAATAGAAAGTAATTAAAGTCTCTTGTCTGCAATAATGCAGATCGTTAATGCATTGGCTTCCTGCCTCTGCCTCCCTAGCCTCATTTCCCCACCTATATACTAGGGGTCTGGTATTAAATCACTCAGAGCATAATTAGATTCAAAATAATTTCAGTGAGTAGTTGGCGCCTCTCCCCAGGGCATTGGATTTTGCTGTTTTTCTCCATTTCTATTTCCAAGCTACTTTCTAAGCTTTGTTAGAAGTAAATCTTGCCATGGTCTGTCTGCGTTCCTCCTGTTGCTTGCATGAAACGTTGAGTCTTTTGAGTGGTGTTTTATGAAATGCAGGAGTTCAGATGCATCGTGTCACGGCGGTTGCTGGCAGTGTGGTGAGCTTTGCCTCTCTTAGTTACTGGGCATTACAAGAGTGTTGGGGCAGGGCTCATATACAACTTGGAAATCAACCGTTAATTCTTGGTTTAATGCAGCATCATGTGCTTATCTCTGCAGATATCTCTAGAGTTACATCTCCCACATCTGCAAGCCTCAACTAGTTTTGCAGTTATTGTGCAATGTACTAGGTGGAAAAGGATGCTGCTATGGGGGTGCGCTTGTTTGGATTTAAGCTGCAGCATTCAAAACTTTCATACAAAGATTTCCCATCTGTAGTGCACTTATCTGGAGAACTTGATTTGAAAATCAATGTAAAGTTTAAAGAAACTAGAAGTCAGTAGCCTGGCCTTTTCAGAAGGGGAAAACCGCTTGAAGGACTGACTGGGGGAGCTGAGACAAAACGTAGCCTTCCTGCAGCTCTGTATGTTTGTTAAGAGCTCATTACAGCTCCTGCTCATCCAGAGTTGCCATACCTGGAACGTATGCAGTCAGGTGTGCCCAGACAGAGGGAGCGTGTCTGGAAGTAACTTCAAACATACAAGTGTCGAATACGTCCAAAGGTTTTTTGTCTTCAGTGTGGTTTCATCAGGAATGTCATTGCTTCCTGCATTAAGGAGGAAAGTGGCAGTGATTTGGCTTTTTCAGGGAATATGAGGTTTAGGTAGTTCCTGACAAATAAGTGACCTGTTTTTATGCCCTTGAGTCCCGTGTTTTTTCTGTTATTTGCCGGGCATATGTAGGGATATGTATTACTTCTAATAAAGTAGTAGCTCGTACTTCCTCACAATAGACGCAATTATTCTGATTCTTCTTATTAACTTTTTTTTTTTTTTTTTTTTGCTAGCACTGGAAATAGAACCATTTAGCTTTCTTGGCAGGTGACTGAGGTTAAAAGTAACTCTTCTCCCTTGTCTGCAGAACCTGAACTTCACCGGCTTCCGCAAGATCTTAAAGAAGCATGACAAGAACCTGGAGACAGCGCGGGGGGCAGAGTGGCGTGTGGCCGAGGTGGAGGTGGCACCCTTCTACACCTGCAAGAAGATCAACCAGCTTATATCCGAAACGGAGGTAAAGATGCTAGTCTGGGCATTGCTCCTCTTTTATGTAGAAAACAGTATTTTCTTGTTCGCTACTGATTCCTGTAACGTTTTGCCCTCTCTATAGCTTGTATTCACCACCAAGACAACTGTTAATTGATTTTGAAATGCCACTGATTTCTGGCACTGCTTACGTAGATTTGGGTATGTTCTCTTCAGCTGGTAACTTTTCACTCGGAAGAGCTAGTGCAGTGTTTGCTTGTATTGTGTAGTCACTTGATGCGGTGTGGTGGGCTTTTCATATCTTTGTTACCATTTATGAGGGGAGTATTGGGCCAGGGCTCAAATGTAACATGGAAACCAACCGTTATTTTTTATTTGAATGCAGCACCACGTGCTTATCATTAGAATGAACTTCTGTGATGTGTATCTTTCATCTCCTTAGGAAGTGGTGACCAATGAGTTAGAAGATGGAGACAGACAGAAGGCTATGAAGCGTTTGCGTGTTCCACCCTTAGGAGCAGCTCAGGTGAGAGACTGAGTTATGCAGCAAAGCTGCTTCTCCAACTTGTTGAGGTGCCCAATTAGATTCAATATCTGAACAAATTAGTGAAAATAACTGATGTGAGCATGCTCTGCAAATTGAGGGGGGCACGATCACGTAATCCATTTTGGTTCTGGAAAATCTGGAAGTAGCCTACTTACTGTTCCTAATGCACTCAGACAAGGTAATGAAGGGATGAGATAAATAGTTAAAGGAAATTCGTGCTAATAATAACACATGCTTAGTGTTTGTGCGGTCCAGAATATTTTTCAAAGGGTGCCGAGATGCCCAAGCTCTGTTTCAACACAGCAACAACATAGGCAAGAATGTTATGCAGCATTTTCAGTTTTAAAAACCTCACTTCAAGAGCAAGAGTGCCGTCAGCGTCAGAACATTAATTCCTGATTTTAAGTTTACTCCGCAGATTAATGACTTTGCTGATAACCTTTTGACCCCACCTTAATTCCACCGTTGCTTTGTTTGCAGCCTGTACCAGCCTGGACTACATTCAGGGTTGGATTGTTCTGTGGGTTGTTCATTGCACTGAACGTCACTGTCATACTTTCAGGTGGGTATCGTTGGCTGGACCGGCTGCTGCCGTGCCTTGGTTTGGATATGTCGGGATGTTTGGGATTAAATGAGGCTGAGTCACATCACGCTGTTATGAACTGTTAGTTCTGCTCCAGTAATAGGTTGTGGGGTTTCTCATGTTATGTATGTAGATTTTGGATTTGGACTTTGAACATATTATGGTTTGTTCTCTTGGTTTCCTCCTTATTCTTGGAGGGATAATCTGGAGGTGCAACATCCATGTGTAAAGACAGATTTCTGTTACTGTTCTGTGAACATGCAGCCCTCACCCACCTTGAGAGAGATGCTCGTAGAACTTAATTTTTGCACAGTACTGACTCCCTACAGAGAATGGGACCAGACATGGAGCCATGTGAGCACCATGCCAGTTGGGACATTTTCATGTAGAAATTTCTAGGATTTCAATGCCTGGTGCCTGTTAAGGGCATTAATTGAATTATTCTTGTTGGCAGATTTTGGTGAGGTTGTTTATTGCATATCTGAGGCCTTGGTTTTATTCTGTTTTGTGCCTTCTGAGTTTGGACTCTGATTAGAGTAAAAGCCATGTTAGTACTGTAAATCCAGATCCAGTGCTTAATCACAAGCAACTTTGCTAATTGCGTGTGTGATTTCAGTAGTCTTGTAACTTGCTTAAGGAGTACAAAGGAAAAGCCTTAACAAATCAACGTACGAGCTCTTGCATTAGGGAAAGCCCATGTCTGTGTTTTTGACTTAAAAGAATTTTTAATCAGATGTTTCTGTAATTGGATCCTGTCATCTCTTGGGATAAAATGTCTCTGTTTGAGAAGCTGTTTGCAGTGCTCCCGGTTTGGTCTTCCTGTGGTAGCAGCAGAAAGTTGACCTGTCTGTGTAAAGGGTCTGTTTAATGTGTAGTAGCTGTCCTTTATTCATTGTATCTTTTTTTTTTTTTTTCCCCCTGTTACTTAGACATTTGATCTCTTCGTGAGATGCAAATATGATTAAGCCAGTTGTTTGCTTTATGGTTCAGTATTAAGAATAAAAAAGTTACACAGTTGTGAGAAGGAATTCATAAAAATGATTGTATCTCTAGGGCAGATGTAACTAACCTAGTGTGAATAATAGGTATGTTTGTATCTGCAGACGTGATCTGATATCTGTACGTTACTTCAGATATTGGGAAAAACCTGTATTGTAACTGTAAAGTGTTTTTAATTGGATGTTACTTTGCTAACCTCTCTGCTACTTTTGCCAGATTATTTTCATGATTTGATTGACTAAGATAGGATTTTAGTATGCAATGTGTAGGGTCTGTGAAACAGCATTAGAACACGGCTTGCAATAGTAAATCACTTCCTTATTGCCTGATTTTAAAACAAGAACAGCAACATTTTGCAGAGATGAGTTCATAATAACTTGGGGTCTGTTAAAGACTGCACATGCTACAGGTGGCTCCCAGGAGGGTGTCACCCTAGAGAGTACCAATTTTGAGGCCTCACCGTTTCTGTGTCAGCTTTCCTAGGTGCCACAGTGTGTAACTGAGGCTGAAAGTTCGTGGAAATGGGCATAACCAGAAACCTGTAAGATTTCATGCAAAATCTCAAGGCTCTTGTTGCAGCAGTGCCCTGTCTCTTGTTTGAGAATTACGCTGCGATGCCGCTGGGCTTGTCACCAGGGACATCTTTGTCTCTGAGCACCTTGTTCAGAGCCCACGCTTGCTGGAGGGATGCGTTGAGCGAGTGTCACCTGCCTGCTGACCCTACGGGGTGACTTCGCTTGTATTGGATTTGGGTGGAAACACTACGAATGGAAAAGCTCTTTGCCTCGGGGCTGTAGTACTGAGCCCTGCACTGGGTCATGCCAGTTTGGAACCTCATACACCTTTGCAGGGCACTTCCCTGCAAGCGGGGTCCTTTGAGGGTCTTCAGTCCAACTGCTCGGCTGTAGTGAAGAACATGGTTCAGTTAAGAAACATGAAAAGGGAATCAAATCTAGCCTTTGCACTGTGGAGGTTAAACTACACAGGGTCTTAGTATCAGAGGAGGGAAAACCAGAAATACTCGCTTCCACATTTTAGTATCTCAGCTGCTCGTGCTGTTCAGCATCTGGTTTTTCTCCAGAACGAGCCGCTGTTTCACACTGCCGTTATGGCCCTCTACCACCCTGAGCATCCAGAAATCAGGTTAGTGTGCGTTAGCTGTGGAAGTTATATGCTAAGCTGTCATATTGAACTACGTTTGCTTCGGGAAAAACCACAGCACACAGCACATCTGTCCTGTTCAGTCTAGACATTTCTTGGGGCTACTCTGTCCACTTTGGAAGCACCTCCCTTGGTTTACAGATTAAATTTTAAATGCTGCTTCTGCAAGTCCCTGTTTAAGACTTATTTCTTTCAGCTTCCTCAGGGTGTCTGTCTTTTCTGTCCAAAATTTGACTCCATTCTGCCTGAATCCAGTAGTCCCTTTAAGTCTTAAATTTAAAGCAGCAGTTCTTGAGTCATTGTTCCTTGCACAATTTTCCTCCATAATCTTATATAGTATAAAGTACAGATGCTGAACACATGAAACTTCTTATGGGTATGCTTTCTCTGAAGAAAAGTTTGAAAAATTTGAGGCTTTAATTTAGACAGGAAGGTTTGTGGGCATAAATTCTTAGCATCAATTCTGTAAACCTGCATGTTCCTTTTCTCCCCTCCTAAAAAACATGTGGGTGAGAAACACTTAATGAAGCTGGAATTGAGGATTGAAACAATTGTATTTTATTTGTATATTTATTTTCTCATAAAACCTGTATCGGCCAGCGGGGGGTCGGTATTTTGCAGAGGCTTGTGCTAGAGAAGCTGCTGCTGTATAAGGCTACTTGTTATTTGAAATTAAGCAAATTTGTTTCCAAAACCCTGAAGAGTGAACAAAGGAAGCAACAGGCTTTCCAGTAGTGCTGCCTTGCATTGGGTTCTCTCTTTGGGTGCGGTTGGATATTAGATTACTAGTTATGAATATGTATTACATTACAGTTGTATTGAGTTCAGTGATTAGGCATAGTTTAGCATTGTTTTAAATACTCTAAGTGGCTCTTGGTTTTGTTGGGGAGCTGAAGTATTTCATCTCCACTCAACCAGAAGTTTTAAGTGCACGTAGTCACCATTTACACTAGTGCTGTCCCTCGTGCCTGTAGTGCAAGACAGGGGAGCTGAGAGGCTGCTAATGCCCCAGCTACAACAACTGGCGAGCAGATTTTCCCCAGAGCGCTCCTGAGTCCTCAGACAGGCCAGGCAAAATGTTCTCCGCTTGCTGGAAGGTGCAGGCGCGTGCGAGCGTACCCCGTTTTCACGGGGTACAGCCAAGCATCTGAGAACCAGCATAAAGCAGTGGAGCGCAGCTTTGCTTTGTGGCATGACCTGTGCTGTCACTAAAGTAATTTCATTTTTGTCTTTGCCAGGTGTGGCTTTTATAGATGGACCAAATGTGTGGCCACTGGTGAGAATCTATCGAGGTGGCTTTCTCCTGATAGAATTCCTCTTTCTCCTGGGTATCAACACATATGGCTGGAGACAGGCTGGAGTGAATCACGTCCTCATCTTCGAACTCAATCCCCGCAGCAACTTGTCCCATCAACATCTCTTTGAGGTAAACAGGATAGATTATAGGAGGGGTTGAGCTGTGCGGCGTATCAGGAGGATAAATCCTGCACCATTTCCTGGCAAGGAGTTCTAATACAATTAGAAGAGGAAGTTGCTGAAGGCTGATTAGATTACAGGATTGAGCACTGTTCTCCCTTTTCTTATAATGAGAATTCATTGTAGGTTTCAGAGCTATATTTTCATAAGGTATCTACGTGTTTTTTCTATCTTTCTATAGATTGCTGGTTTCCTGGGTGTTTTGTGGTGCCTGAGCCTGCTGGCATGTATATATGGTAAATTCACCTACATCCCTATGCAGGTGAATCCACTCATCTTGTACGGCTTCATGTTGCTTTTTCTCATCAACCCTACCAAAACCTTATATTACAAGTCCCGTTTTTGGCTGCTCAAACTATTGGTAAGTCTCAAACCTGACTGAAATAAATAAATTTCTAAAAAATGCTGTAGCTGAGCAGTAGAGGTTAAGTATATAGAAGTGTCGCTAATCTTCAGGAAAGAGGGATGCTTATATAGCACTGTGTGTTCATAGAGCAGACCTGAGAAGGTATTGACTGCAAATGGTTGTTGAGCATGGGTTTACAGAAACAACTTCTGCTTGTCTGTACCAGTCTGCCATTATCTTTGTGTTACAGGTAGCTACTTGTTAATCTCCCCATAGACAGCCGTATACATACTTTGCACGTATAGAAACATTCACGTATCTTTGCTTGTTTGTTCCTTAATGTAGTGAAACAGTTTGACTGGGGTGACGATGCTCTAAGGCAGGGCTGCATGGACGCTCCTCACCCCAAACTAGGGCAGTGCCAACACAGAGAGGGTTCACCAATGGAGAGGGAACCTTTGCAAAGGTTACTGCTTACAAAATTAAGTTCATGGGTAGGATTTTTTTTCAGCAAATCTGTTTGCGGTCTTACACAAGCTATTTATTTTAGACCCAGCTCCTATTTTCCAGGTAAATTAATCTGGTAAATTACATGTAAATACGTGTGCTACTTCAGTGTTCCAGTTATAGGTGGGAGCTCCAAAAGAAGAGTTTTCAAACTTGTTGGATGGCTCATCAGTCTCTTCCCAGGTGGCTGTTTCACACATTCATCCCCACCCTGTATGCGCTTTTAAATTGACTTTAATCAGTTTGGTTCCCTTGATACCTTATTCTTGCTGGAACTGCTCAGAGAGCATGGGGCGGAAGAGGCTTTGGCTGGTAGATGTTACTCGTAGAATCATTTTAATGCCAATTAAAACAATTAACTTTATCTGGAACACGACAAAGATGAAACGTAGACTCGTGCTTCGAGCATGTGCGTGCAGGTATACGCACAGCTAGTTAATCTCCGTGTGCTTACCCCCGTTGTTGGGTTTGCTAGCTTACTACTATTCCAGTTTCTTCCTTTTTTGCCTCCCAGCATTCAGCCGTCTCTCACAGATGTACCTTTAGTCTCAAGCCTCATCAGTCTTCCTGCTGTGCCTTGGTGCTAGGGGAAGCGCTGGAGCCCTGTGAGCAGTACCTGTGCTAATTTACCTTAATACCTAACAGGGTAAGGTTCTCAGTCTTCACAGAGCTCTTAGGCAGTTCCCAGTACCTGCTCCTACCCCAGCTGTCTCCCGACCACACTGCAGTCTGCGACAGAGGTGTCCCTTTGGGTGTGCAGAGGCCAATTCGTCCCGAAGGCTCCTTGGGGAAAAAAGCTTCATCAAAATGCAAGATCACCGTAATGGTGGAAAATGACACAGTACTTCTGACTGCGTGTTATGCGGAAGAGGGAAAAAGAGGCCAGACAAACCACATAAAGAGTAGCTGTTAGGCTTTTCTAATTTTTATTGTGTGTAATTGGCTGGGTGGGTGTATTTAATTTCTTTGCACAGTCGCCAGCAGCTATCTGAGTGAAAGGAGGTTCAAATCGCGCAGTTCTTGGAACTGTGCTGTTCACATAAATTTTGGGGTGGTGAGCGTTTTTCTTCACATGCTTGATACGTTTCATTTCCAGCCAAAGTGAAGTCTGACATATATCGGGTGTAGCGGAGCGTTACTGGCACCTCCAGTTTTTCTAGAACCAAACCAGGAGCATACTTGAGTGTGGTGTAGCATTTCCTAACGGATCTAGGAGGCTTACTGCATCCACCTGTGATCATCCACACCTGCTGGTACTCATGCGTGGGGAATCTCCTTTGATAATCCCTGAGGGACTGCAAGTTACAGCTGAATTGATCTTCCTCCCGGTGAAAATAGTTATTTAGCCTGTAGTAAGTTTAATTCCCATGCCAGGCTCTTCTTTCATGCCTGCCTGCTTAGGTGAGCGTTCTTTGCCCCTTTGCTGCCAGATGAGAAGCCCAGGAGTGCGTTCCTGTAGGCTGAGAAGAGCAGCTCACCGGGAGGAATCGGATCTGAGCGTGGGGGATGGCACCGTGTCTGCGTGCCCACGCTCTCTGCGGGGCGCCGAGATGGCGAAACAACTGCAGGGAGCCCATCTGGGAGAGGTGACAATCGAGGAAGTGTTCAGCTCAAATATCTACCATCGCAGCACTTACTGAAGCTGCAGCAATCAGCACCGGGAGGTCTGCGCTCAGACTGTGGAACTGTTGATATATAATCGCAACCGATGGCTTGAAAGGGAGAGGGGCAACTCCAGCTGTTGGTGTTTTCTGACTTTATTCTGGCGGCCCATCTTCTCTGGAGGATGTTGCAGATGCTTCTCGGCTGGGAAGGGAGGAGCTGCCGCGGTGCCCCTCTGCTAGCTGGGCTGCAGCTCCATGATCAGCAATGACAGTACATGCTAGCTGGGCGTGCAGTACACGGTCAGCTTGTACAGCTCCAGCTGTGCCCGGGCAGCGTGCGGCAGCAGCCAGGAGCCGCAGTGCGAGTGCGTGGGGTTAGGAGGGTTCCCGTGGCGGCTCGGGTCCCCGAGGACAGCTGGCAGTGCCTTAGCTCCGCCGTGGATGTGCCTGCTGACTCCTTGTCTCTGCTGTAACGCTTAGGTGGGAAGCTTCTGCTCTGCTCTCTTAGAAGTTTTATGCTGTCGTCTGGCAGTGCCTAAGTGTCTCTCCCTAAATCAAGCAGCGACATGGGTTTTTATGAATTTATTCTTTTTTTTTTTCCCAGGGAGATCTAGCTGTAAAGCTGTTTTCACTTTTCTTTTGGTTAAGTCTTTGTACACGGGGGGGGGGGGGGGGGGGGCGCAAAAAAAAAAGTATGATGAAACAGGTAAAGATAGTATCAGGGTGCAGGTAAAACGGAGGAAGGACCTTTTGGAAAGGGAGGTTGGTGTGGCTTCTGGGACCTCTGCAGAAGCTGTTCTGCAGCCGGATGGCTTTGAGGACAGACCTCCCTGAGGGCTGGCCCTGTTTGAGCCTTTGTCATAGGTGCCGTCCTACACGAGCACAGTGCTTTCTGGGTCAAGATCCATGTCTGCTGTATGCCACTAAGTCTTAATCCCTTATTTGGCTTTGAAATTTAGGACCAGAGCCTTTAATTGGCATTAGAAGCTGATGGGAATGTGTCAGTCCTATCCCAGGTTTCTGTAACTGCGTACCCTTTAGGTTGAGAAGGAAAGCAATACAAAAGATTGGTGTTAGCCTGTGCTTTCATTAATTTAAAGGTTCGTAAATCTCTGAACTACCGGATGGTGCTGGTGCCGTCTCTTTGAGAAATTGGCCATTAGTAACTATAACTAACCGGGTAGAGAGAGTTGTAATCAAAGGTAATGGACCATGAAAACTGTCTGGTTTGAAAGTAACAAAACTGCTGTTAAGGCTTAGAGGGAAAGTGGACAGGATTGAGGGGGAGGCTAATTGACAGTCAATAGGATTTCTTCTGCCCTTTCTTTAACTCTTCCCCTGCTAGGGGCTTTGGCAGATCCAGCAGTAACAATCACCGCTTTTACAACGTCTAACACCAAAGAACAACTAATGTGTTAAATAAACCGAGCGGTGGTCGGACTAATGGCCATGCTGAGGGGCTGTAATCTCACTGCCGTTAAGTCTGAGGGAGAAGGTAAGTGTGCAAGGTGTTTGTAGAGTGACAAATGCCTGAAAGAAAGCGCTGATCAAAATGAGGAGCAACGAGAGAAACAGAGCTGTAGAGGGCTCCTACATAGAAACTGGGAGTTTCTGGGAAAGAGCTTGGTTGGAGGAGAGTGGGCTCTGTTGCCAGTAAAAAAACAAAAAGGTGTGTGTGGGACATGAATAGTTTCATACAGGAGGAGAAAAGAAGGAATGGCATTTGTACTACAAGTGAGGAGACATCTGTTTTTGTCAGCGGGAGTGAAAGGTCAGCAATAAATCTTCAAGCGTTTCTGTTATTTCCATATTTGTTCAATGCTATGATGTCCCACCACTGCATTCAGATGTCTTTGAGGCTGCCATGAATGATTCCGCTTTTTTTTCCTGACAGTTTCGAGTGTTCACCGCTCCCTTCCACAAGGTAGGCTTCGCAGATTTCTGGCTGGCTGATCAGCTCAACAGCCTGGTCGTGATACTCATGGATCTGGAGTACATGATCTGCTTCTACAGCTTTGAGGTTCAGTGGGAGGACAATGCTGGACTTCTGGCAAATACAGGTAGAGCAATGCTGATGACCCACACAAACAGTCAAAATGACCTGAAAAACACTGAGCAAGGCAACTTCATAATTATCTGTTTTGAAGAGGGCTACCGATGACATAGGAAACTAAAATAATTGGCATTTCTTGTAAAAGCAGCATTAGAGAGATTCTCCCCTTTCTTCCTTCCATCCAGGGAAATGGAATCTCACATCAGCATTCATTTCCTAATCCAGTCATTCAGCCTGACATGTATATTCATTGAAGAATTTAGACGCAGCGCTTCTTGACCGGGAAAAGAAAACCATTTTCCCGGCATTGTTGTTTTATTTCATAGTCGTTTAACCACGTATTTGCTTTTAGCCTGTGTCTGTTGCTCAGCATGAAAATGAGTTGCATGAGCTTGTTAACAGCAATTTTCTGTGCTGTAGCCTGCTTCTTACAGGCTCCATGGCAGTATCCTAAAGCAAGAGAGGATGGAGAAACTTCCCTGGTAGTGCCACCCCTGACTCAATTAGAGCTGATGCTGCGGCGCCAGCGTTGTGCTTGCTCTCCCTCTTCTTTCTAGCCAAAGAGCAACAGAGTTGGCGTTTGAATTTTGAGTTTGGCCTTCTTAGTGGTAAAATAGTACCTGTCTCCTCCTGGGTCGGGCTGTTGGCTTCCCACTTGAAGCAGTGACTGCTGGCAAATTGTGTTGTCTGTTGGGTTTGACACTTGCTGAAAGAATTTGCAGTGTGCTTCAATAAGCATCAGTGTTCACTTTTTTCTTCCAGCCTGTCTGATCTTTCTCTTCCCTTTAAGACAACGTTGCAAGTAAATAAATATTTATTTATTAAAAATAAAAATAAAACAAATAAAGCAATGGAGTGGATAACAACTTGTCCTCTCCTAAATCAAACAGCAGAATGATAGCACAATACTTGGGGATAAATATCAGCTAATAATTTGTCTCCGTTAGTCTGAACAAGAAACAAATGTTTGTTAGTCAGTGCGGCGTTTGATTTGGATGGGCTGAGCGAGATGACATAAGAACAGGGCGTGCTTGGGGGTTCCAGGCAAAGCTGGGGTTTTCCTGGTCATTTAATTTCCTCAATAAAAAGAAGGCTTTCAAACATCAGGGGTGTGACACTATGCCGTGTTGGTGTAGTTACCTCTCACCCTGGCTGTTGAAGCCAGAGCGTAGCATGGGCTTTGCTGCTTTTTTTTTAAAAAAAAAAAAAAAAGCCAAACCCCCAACACATACTGAAATATGTTTTTTCCTATTACAATATCCAAGAAAAATGGGTCAAGGACGTGTTAGGCTAAGTAGCCTTTTTGAACCGTCCTGCAGAGTTTGGAAATGCTCTCCCATTTATGCACAAAAATTCAGTGTCGAAGGCCGTTTGTAATTCCATCCTTAATTTGATTATTCACAGGACTGCCAACAGCACAAAATAAATTTAAAAATAGATTATTTCTAATCTTCTTGCATGTTAATTATACTGGCAGCAGTGAAAGAGTTGGATGATGATCTGTCTGGATGTGTTATTGATGTCAAGTCATGTGAATACCTCCGAGATGGAGTAAAGGGCTTCAGGATACTTTCTGGTGATGAGCTGGTTGCTGTTCTGGATGTGTGTGCGCGTACATGTGTGTGCCCCAGTATGAGATACTGATGGGGAATTGCTCTCGTGTCAAGTGATACTACTCTTACAGAAAGGAAGATGATAGGAGTTCTTAAACTTACTGACTCTTTCTTCCTGAAACTTTTTTCTTGCAGATAATCAGATTTGTTACAGCTACTCCTACGGAGTGAGAGCAGTCGTCCAGTGCATCCCTGCTTGGTTGCGATTCATCCAGTGCCTGCGCCGATACCGTGATAACAAACGGGCCTTTCATCTGGTTAACGCTGGAAAATATTCCACCACCTTCTTTGTGGTGACATTTGCAGCCCTCTACAGCACTCACAAAGGTATTGGTGATTTTGGAAAATAATTTGCCAGTCATGGGGTTTGCTTTTTATGTGGGAGAAGCTCAGAAACTGGCATCCCCTCGAAGCGTGAGCTTTTGTCTTTTGCCACCTGTGAAACATCTCAGTGGAAAGGCAAAGGCATACCTAGCTTGCAAAATGTATTTGAAGGCCTTTTAGGTATTTTTCACATACCTGGTCTGATTAGAACTGCACTTTGGGAGTGTCAAGAGGGAATTTTCAGGTTTCTCTCTCAAAAGGAGAAAACTGAAATACATGCCAGTTTTTGCTGTGAAGGGAGTTTGAATGGGAGAATAATAAGGAAAGGGATAACATAGGAAATATTTCTGCCTCAGCATTCTTGAACAGATAACCTGGATCATCTAAATAAAGTCGGTCCATCGTTCCTGAATGTGGGGAGATGTGCACAGTGCTGAAAAATGCCCTCTCTGGATTTTCCTGTGTGTTTTTATCCATGTTTTTTCTGTAGCTGGTAAGGAGTTGTTTCCAATCCATTTAACTGCAGATTGAGCTCTGATCCCTGAAGTTCCTCATCTCCCTGGAAACGACAATTACTCGATTCTGCTCTTGTTCTGAAGGAAAAAGCTTTTAGTTTCTGCACTTCAGGCAGTCGCCCTGCCTTTCATTGTTCTGAAGTCCTAAAAGCTGTGTTCTGTTATTTGAAAAATATATGCTTTCTCGGTCTCTAGAAATTAGCAACCGCACACGCTCCTGAGCAATTACTTATCCTGAAATATGATTGTGGTGGGGCCAGAAGTGTCCAAGGCATGCTTCTAGTTACCATGGTGGTTTTTTGGAGGGGTGGCAGGGTTATTTGAAACCTTCCTGTGGCCAAGAAATGGCTGTTTTGATATAGCTGGGCCTGCAGCCACACCGATCGTGTTTGTCAGGCTGCACATTTTAACGGCAGAGAAATGCTTTGGTGCAAACTGGCTGAAGGATGTAAGTCGGGCGCTCTGTAATCTGGAGGTGCACACCAACCTGGTGTGGGAGCATCGGTGGTGGGTGCAGCGCCCGGCCCCCCTGTGCATCTCCCCCACCCGCTGCTGTGTCCCTGGAGCTTGTTCCCATTTTAACTTGCTTGCTCAGTGACATTCTGCAGCTCTGTTCCAGCCCTGCAGTCCAGTTAGTCACCGCCACCCCGAGATGAGACAAATACAGATTGCCTGGCTATAGTCAGTGCTTATATGCTTTTACATCCAGTGCCTGCTTTGGGGAGGCTGACTAATGCTTCTCCTTCCCGGGGGGGACGTGCTGGCAGAGCCTTCTGTGGGAAGGTTGGGGTAGGTTTAGAACCAAGAAGAAAACCAGCATCTGTCAAAATGTCCTGTTGAAGTATTTGACCTCTTTCTACTCCCCTTGAAACTTGCACGCGTGCCAGCGCCGCTGGCCCTTGTTCTCCTTGCTGCCATACATAACTGTTGCCTGCTCTTCACGTCTGGCGGGGAGTGGGTTGTAATGAGGTGTTTACGAGCCAGGCACAGGGCTGGTTCCAATTGCTGAGAGATGTTCGTGACTCCCAGCTTTTGTCTGTCCAGTTTTGTTAGTGGCAGTCAATAGCGTGTAGTTGTTGGTGTCGTGCAAAAAAAAATAAAAATTTGGAAGCTTGGTGGCCTTTGGAAATTACATGTTAGCACAGATTTTATAAATGTCCCCATGCTGGGCTTGTAGTTATTCTTCAGAGGGCTGCCTGAAGACCTTGCTGTGCCCTCTCAGCCCTGTAGGCCTATTCCCATCCTGCCATAAATGCACTTTCTAATATGCTGTACCTGTTAAGAATCCAATTTTATCTCTGTGCTTTACATAGATTCCCAGTTCTTTCTGAACTTGGAATCAGATGGTCGATCACCAAGTTGTGATGATGTTACTGTTGAAAATAGACGCACTGCTCGCCCACACCTTCTCTGTGGCTGCCTAAGGACAGCAGAGACAGGCACCCATCTCTTACCTACAAAACATCTGTTGAGGGTTAGCTGCTTGCTGTTAAGAAAGCAAGCGCTGCCCAAAACAAGCGTCAAGTTGGTAAAGATCCTTGCTTCTTACACGTGCTCTAAACTGGAGTAAGTAACAAACCTGTTAATTGCAGGGGTAACAAGAGTTTTATTTAAACAGTCTTTCATGCCTGTGTGTGCAAGCCTATGACTTATACCTCTGGCATGACAGCTCTTGGCTTCTGGGACAAGAGGGTAATGGGTGGCCTTTTCTCGGGAGGTCAGGTAATGTACACCAGTGCCTGTTCTCCACTTGGGAGCCCTGGGGATGTCGCAGCCCTCGGAAAAGGCTTGTCTTCCTCCCCCGATTTGAGCATTGAATCATCTGTAGCTCGTGTGGAGGTTTTTAGCTTGTGTCGCTTGGACTGTGCAGCCGGGAGGGTTTGTTGGCGTTGAAAGCCAATGAAGTCATACCGGGTGCACTCGTGGCATTCTTGTGCTGTGTTTTCATACGCTTGCTGGAAAACAACTCAAACAAATGCCACCTTACTATGTTTGAGATGTGTGCTGCTTCTAGTCATATCAGGTACTCCCTCCTCCAAACCTCCTGTAGCGAAGGATCCCCCCAGTAACACAGTGTCATCTGGGCTCTTGATGAGTATCTCAGTTTCCCCAAAATATCACTGTTTAGTAATTCCTATTGCTCAGGCAGTGCATAATTCTGGTTCTTCCTTCCCTCAGAGAAGACATTCCTTTACTTTTCTTCCTTTTAGATGCAGAATGCAATTTCCCCTGCTAATTGCAGCTGGGCTGTTAGATGGGTAGAGATAGAAAAGTAAATTCTGTTAGATTTTCTCTCCCAGGCTTGCAATCCTGTTGTCCTGGGACCAGACTGATTTTACAGAGTTAACTCCCAGATACCATATCAATATTCAGCTGTCATCTGGATCAGTGGAGCTGAAGCAGCTACCCCATCAGATAAGATGGGAGCAGGCAGCGGCTGTGTGGACGAGCGCCGACCCACGCCGCCTGCGCCACCACAACCGCGTTTCAGAGACGACAGCAGCAACCCAAGGGCAACTGTTGCTGAGCTCCCAAAGGAAGAATTCTCAGTATTTTTATATCGCTCAAAGGAATGGGAAGCAAAGGCCGCGTTCTGTAAATATAGTCCTGCAGGGTATGTTTGCACAGGCAAATGAGGCATATCTGTAACTCTAAGCTACCTAGCAACTGGAGTGCGTGCCGCCGGTCCCTGCCTGCGCTGCGGTCCCTGCCTGCGCTGCACGGCCAGGCAGCAGCCCCTTCTCCCCGTGCTTCGCTCCCCTTGCTCCACACGAAGGAGTTCGGTGCTGGCATTGACTTCCCTGGCAGTGCCAAGTAGCCTTGCCCAGAGCTAGCCAACTGCATATTGTATTGCCTTATTTAATCCCTACGGAAACCGACGTGGCGCTGGGGAAACAAATGATGAAGCTGTGCCTGCAGCAGAATATTTACCCCAAGGGCAGTGTTAGTTTGACACAATGCTGCTTTTTGCAGCGTTTTCACTCTGCCAAAGGCAGGTGTGCTTTCCTCAACAAATGCACCAGTATAGCTGCTTCCACTTCAGTCCAGCATATCACAGCATTCCACAGGCATCCCCTCTTGTATAAAGTGCACTTGCATGTAAGAAGGTACGCTGACATACCTCGAATAGCCAGCCTTGGTTTCGTTCCTCTCTCAGACCCGGTTCAGACTTTGTAAGGATAGGTTTGTTATATTTAGGTGTTCAGCTCTTGCGAGAAACTGTGCAACAGGGGTTGCGTTGTGCTACTTTAAGAGTGCCAGTCACTTCTTAATCTTTGCACGTGATTTATGCTCCGACTTTATTCTCTGTAAAACAAGACGCATCTTGGTTTTGCTAACGTCCGTCAGTTTTCTCTTACCTTGATGCCCTTCGCTCACACGGTGTCATCAGAAGTATCTGGCTCCCATAGAATATGTATTTGGCGCCTGCGCTTGAAGAACTGAGCTTCCTGAGTGCTTTGTACTCTTCCATCATTTTCTTGTTTCATGGGATTTGCTGTTTCAGCGTGTGCTCATTCCTCATTTTCTTTCAGGAGCACATTACTAAGCTTAAGCACAAGTACTGGGTTAAAACGGGCTATATGGGATTTTATTCTTTAACTGAAAGGAAAGATGGTTTATGCAAGTTTTCATTGTCAGTTTGATCTACACACCTTATTCAGTGAATCCTTGTGGTCTGGGTAGTATCCAGCTATTTATTAACCTCTGAATTATTCCAAAGTTAATCCCTGTGGTCTGGAAACTTGAGTAAGTGTCTCTGCCTCCATACTGCTCCCACACCCTTTCCAGGTACTCCAAACAAGACTGCTGAACACTAGCTGACATCAGCTTGGAAGTGCCACGGAGAGCCTTAGGTCGGTCTAAGATAATGTGACTGCCACGCACTTTCTCATTAAACAGTCCAGGAAACTGACAGTAATTAAAAATACAGAAGTTAACTAAATAGGGCTGTCTCTAAAGAGTAGTGCTTCTCTCTGTGTTCTCATCATTGCTTCAGAAACAGGCTTCTCTCATGAACTGATGTGTAATTTCTTGGCGTGGTTTTTTTTTAAGCCAGAATAAGAAAAAATTGTGAAACTGTTTGCTTTGCCAAGGAATTGAGATGTGAACTGTCGAGGCAGGAGACACCCTTCGATTAATGGGCTATTGCAAGAAGGTGTTGGACCATCCCATACTAACAGAGAGGTTTGACCAGGTCTGCCCAGATGAAGATGAATGGGAAATGTGCTGCTGCTTGAAAATACAGTGGGAGATCCCCAGGTCTCTTAACTGCTGCCCACTCCTCATTAATCACAGTGGCTTCACCTGCTCCCGGTGGTGATACCGGCTGGCGTAGCCAACTCCACGCTGGAACAGAGCACTGGTTCCCCCACGGTCTGTCCCACTGCAGCTCCCATGGGGGAGGGGTATGGCTTCCAGGTGAAGGCTGGGGAGAGAAGGAGGGGGGAAGAGGGTGTTGCTGTTGCGCTGGGAGCTGCAGGAGCACACCTGACTGTGCCTTAGCTCTGCTGGCTCAAGTACTGGGTGGTGGGTAGTGTCACTTAGCCCTGGCTGCTGCTGTGTTAGAAACCGCAGGGTGCAGCCCCTGCGGAGTGAATTTGCTGGTCGGTGGAACAGTAATTCACTCTGATCCTAAATGGTTACAGCAGGAGAGGAGAGCAAGGTGATGTGAGAACCGGCACTAAAATGACTTTTACAGAAATCAGATGTCGGCGCAACTGCTTATAAGTACCTCAGCTGAGAAACGTCATTTCATTTCTAGGGAGTGGAGCAAGGTGAAATAAATGGACAGACAGTATTCAAGTACAAATCTTTTTTTTTTAAAAAAAATGTACCAAACTTGAAAACAAAAAAATTCACGAAAGAAAGAAGCAAGTAGCATTTTTGAGATCCTGTTCCCTAGCTTATCCCTGGTATGTCAGCACAAGATCTCTTACCTCTCCTCTTCTTTCTCAGCTCTGGAAGAGCTGTCAGCACTGTGGCAAGCCAGATGATTTGATTTGGGTGTCACAAGAGCTTTATAGAGTGCTTGGGTTGACCTCTTGAAGTAAACCAAACTTTGTAATGGATTAACTGCCGCCTTTCTTAATACTTGCAGTTTTCGTGCGGCTTGCCCTAGCACAGCATACAGGCAACTCCATCAGGATGATTATTTGGAGCTAAAACATGCAACGTCTGTCACATTGCTGTGAGCTAGGATGAATTTTTGTCTGAAACGCTGTCATCCCATGCCCAGGAGGCCTTCAGTAATGAGTTGTGTTCATTAGCCAGTCTTTCTGATCCTTTCCATCAGAGCAGCAGCAGTGTCATTAGCGAAGAATCGGAGGCATTGCCACGGGCAAACATTTCCATCCTGGCCTCTGACCTTCTCCCAGCTTTGACGTGGGTCTCTCCAGCGTCCTGAGCAAGCCCGGTTTCTCCACGCTGACTCGTTAGCTCCTCTAATAGCTCAGACACCCGTCTGGGTGATGGAGCCAGGAAGGGTGAGGAGCACCAGGGCAGGGCTGCAGCAGGACCACCCTGGCCGGGCGGAGGTGCCGGCAGGAGCTCCCTGGCCAGCAGCCTGCGGTAAGTGAGCAGGGAAGGTGGGATGAGACGGGAGCCTGGGAGAGAGGGGGTTAGAGGCATTTCGGGAACTGCCACCTCACCCTGAACGTCAGCACAAATGAGGCGTAAAATCCCACAGGGAAAATCTTCCCCTGCTTTGTAGGTCTACAAATGTCAAGCAGGACATTCCTGGTGCCGGCAGCCGTGCCGTGGGGGGAGAGGCAACCTCGCACCCTGCTGCTGCATGATTCATGCGTTTGCTTCTCAAGATTGCAGCTGAGAGAGGGAGATACGGATTTTAATAGCTGGGATTTGGAAAGTGGACTAATAGTACCATGTGTATCACTTAATACCCTTTTTGTGTTAAAGGTGGCTGGAGAAGCGGGAACACCAATGAATAAGGTGTAAGTAAAAAGGGTGGCCTGCTGATACCTCATTTCATGGGCGTTTAAGAGGGAGAAGCCTGACCTTTTTTTAATGGAACACTTTAAGAAAAGCAACTGACTACATCACAAGTGATTTTCCTTTCAAATGTATGCAGGTCTGGAGTTCTCTGGTGCTGCAGAAATCTAGGAGATGCAATCGTGCAACAATTTCTTTTTTTTTTTTGGTTGCTATTATATTTTGAAGGAATCTGCTTTTGGATCTCAAAGCAGAGGCAGAGGTAGCAGTTGACATTGTGTCCCAGTCCCTAAATTGACTAATGAAGGTTCTGATTACCATGCCATTTATTTCTGACTGTGAGTCCAGGCGTTCTTATTAGTGAGACTGCTGGCAAATGCTTAGATTGGAAACCCCATCCCTGTCAAGGTAGCAGTAAAGCATCCCCCAAGAAAACTTCTCAAATGCTGGAAAAGCCACCAGAAGAAGAATCAGATCAAATCTCAGTCATGACTGATATGGTTCCTCCCGTTTGCAATTAAATCACATTCTTCTGTTTGTGAGATGCAATCAATGACGTTGCATTGAAATTAAACACAGCCATATTGTCCTACAAACCCAATGCAAACCTGCAGAGTATTTTTAGTCAAAACACTATTTGGGGATTCCCTGCTCTACAAATGTGGTATCTAACTAGAAGAAGAAACGCGATGTTGTCTCCTGACAGTTCTTTACTGCGCTGTTATCTTGCTGCTTTCCTTTAAATTGTGCCCGGAGGCTATAGCAGAGGTTTGCAGAATCTAACAGGAAGGTTGTTCATACGAAGTGGTTGGTATTTGACAAAGCCCATCAGTGCACAATGGCAAGTCCTCTGTGTGCTCCTCCGGGTTTTTTGCCTTTTTACTGCATTAAGTCCACTGTCATGTTACAGCTCTGCCATTGATTGGTATTAAATAGCAGGACGTGCTGGCTGGGCAGAAAGGCAACGCTGCTGCTAGTCCCTCATTAAGATGGATAATTACTGAGGGAGGGGTAATACCGCGCTTCAAGCATTAAGGCGTTAGACAAATGCTTTGGGATGTCATTCTGATGGCAGTTCGTCTATAGATAAGTCACTTCTGGCTGTCACCCCCCCTCCCGTGATGTGCTGGGATGGAGTTAATGGGCAGGTGTCATCCAGGTGGCAGAAGATGTATGCTCAGGACTTGTGCCTGTGCTTGGCTGGCACACTGTGACTGTATTTTTGTTTTGATTCTGCTTAAATTGGTGACTTCCAGGCTGGTCATCAAAAGGAGACTGAATTTGGCACACCTTGACCGAGTGGTTCTTAATCAGGGCTGGAGGCAGAGCTCCCCTGGCGGGGTCCGTTCGGTCTGATGCTGCAGGGTTTACCTGACTCTTTCCTGATAACCTCGTGCTTCTTCCAGCTTTTATCACAGTTTTCCCCATCAGCAGAAACCACAGCCGGCTGACACACCAGGAGTGCTTATCGAGGGCCATTGTGCTCTTATCCACATCTTCAATAATACATGGCATTGATTTTTTTTTGCTGTGTTGAATACTATATGGTGTTTACATTCCCCAGAATAATTCAGCAGGGTAAACAGATAGTATTCTTTGGAAGTAAAGTCAATATTAACAGCGTTCAGGATAGTATTTGCTGTCTATCTTTGATAGAAAGGAGCCTTTCTCTTGCCTGTGTTTGGAAGGGGCTGTAATTTCTGCAGAGTGGTATTCTCTCTGAATGCCAGTCAGATACTGTGTCCCCTGGAGCTGGTTTGGGCATCCAACATACCGTCGTCTATCAGCAGTTTTTGCAGACAGTAAATTCTGCTGCCGCAAGTGCCTTTGGCTGTTTTCTCGGACCATGGCCGTTCACAGCTTGTTCGAAGGTGGAAGCCTTCCCTTATTTCTCTCACTGACCTAGAGCAATTTCTAGGTGTATTTGTGCAGTGTATCTATTGGAATTGCCTTTTATAGGGCATGCCAATGGAGATTCTGTGGTGAAGGTTGTGAACGGCTCCTGTGGTACGCCGCTTCCCGTGGACTTTGTGGCAGGTGGAGATAGCAGGGCGTTGCGAGCTCGAATGGCTTCTGACATAGCTGAACACCTCCAGGTTGTGGACATGGTAATGTGAACGCACGTTGAAATTTGCCCATCGGCAGGGAGGGTGAAGCTGCACCTGCAACTTTACATGCAGAGGGAGGTTTGGTGCTGGCGGGGGTTGGTCCTGCACGTGCTGTTTTGAATAACCGTAGCTTAGGAAGTTGCTACATGGTGCTGCCCTTTGGAGCACCGAGTAGAAAGGTCTTTCATGCACCCCTTGCTGGGTGGACTGGCAGTTGCACTGTCAAAGGGTTGCCGCAGCCCATGGGATGTTAAAAGACTTGGCCTTTTTTCCCTTCTTAGAGAGGCTGAGATCTACCAGGAGTCCGGAGTGCTTCTGTCATCCTGAGACTCTCCCTCTCTAATGGTTTGTCGTGGTTTCTGGCACATCATTAAACAAAGAAAAAACAGAGGATTGAAACGGTTCCTGCTTAAATAGACCCTGACATCATCATACATATGCACAGCTATGTCTTGCTTCTGAAAAACTGGCAGGCTAGGAGTAGATGGAGCCTCTGGGCAGAATATGAATGCCTTGATTTTCTACCCCCCTGAGCAGCAGTGAAGAGGGCCACTAGGACCAGCCAGTGGAGGCTGAGATATAATTGCTTGCCTAGAGCAGTAACATATTTCCGTACACCAGCTGAATACCAATGAGGATAGAAGGAAGGAAGGTATGAAACGATTGCAGGCGGGAGAAAAAGGGAGGATAAATGATTAAAGGAAGGGACTCAAAGGCCAAGGCTGAAGACAATAGGCTAGTTCTGATCAGAGCATTTTACTGGGGAGTGATTTGGGTTTTTTAATGAATTTTTTCAGGAGCCAAATGCATTGCAGAGCTGGTCGGTGAGAAAGTGAGCAGGAGCAAGGGGCAAAGCAGCATGACCCCAGGTGCCACTGAAAAGACTGCTGCAAAGACAGGGGCAGGGAAAGGGGGCTGAGACCAGGATGACCTACCTAGAATCAGGCACATCCTTTGGAGGTTGATGAGGTTAATGCCACAAGATTTCTTACCTGAGCCTTTTTTCCTGGTGGTACTCCTTTCCATAATTGCACAGAATAACCATTAAGGCAGTTTAGGTTTTAGCAGTGTGAACGTTTGAAATCACCTTCCTGTGTAATCAACAACTTAGGATACAGATTTGTTAGCCCCTGACGTAGTTTGAGGTGGTAGTCAGGGGCCACGCTGGCCCCCCTGTGACTGGAGAACTCCAAAGGAGCTCCCAGCAATGCTGCTGTGGCTCGTGCCAGGTCTGTGACCAAAAGCACGGCAGCGGATGGTGCTGTCTACGCTGCCTTCTGCCCGTCTGCTCCATGAAGACGTGGAGTAAGACTCAGCCTATATGAATTCCATCCTTAAGGGGGGAAAAAAAAAAAAAAAAAAAAAAAAAAAAAGCATGACCTAACCTTCAAGCCTAAGCTACCCATAGAAAGCTTGCAGCCCACACAGCCTCACAGGTTAGTTTGGAGCATTTTAGATGTTTTAAAGGCACTTAACCCATTAACTGCCTCTGAATTATCACTTATGATCTGGTAGTGGGAGACTGGAGATCTGGTGAGCTAAAAATAGTGTTGGAAAGGACAGGCTTAGTGTCTCTGAGTCACTGAACATCAGTATCTGCCTTTTCTTCCTGAAATAACGTAGTGGAGGGTTTGGGGAGGAACTGATAAGGGAAAATACAAGCTTGGAGTAGAGCCCTAATTGCTAAGGTCCAAGAACCTCACCTGCATCCTCTTTTGTGGGCATCTGCATTTGAAAAATGGATGGGAGAGGTGGTTTCAAAGCAGCAGCATTAATGTACCTGGGCACCAGAGCCCGTATTCTGCAGGACCTGTGTGCCTGCTCCGGCTGGCATGACGGCTCGCTGCAGCGGCAGTGGCGGCTGCCACGATGCTAGACCAGTCCCGGGCTAAAGCCCAGCATCGGGAGGATGTGGGGTATTGTTCAAAGGCTTCCAGCCTCGTACAAAAGCAGTGAAGCTAGTCAACCCTGAGAGCTGCCGCAGATCCCATGTCCTTTCCCTCCGCTGATGTGCGGCTTCAGTGCAGGCAGGCTCTGCTGCAGAAGTGGCTTTCATAGGTTTGCTTTAGGGGGTGTGTTTTGAAAGGAGAATGAGTGTGTGTGTTTGACCTATATCCTGCACATCACGTCCAGGAAGCCTGAAAGGCACAATGGGAGGAATGTACTCTTACACGATGCCTCTCATTTTCACCTCCATTAATTTTATTGGATTCCTGCATTACATTTGTGTTGTAATTGTTAGAAACAAAAAGGGAGGGAGAGACCAAATGGCACTGTTGCTCCCTCTATGATCAGCTTCAGGGATTCTGTTGTTTTAAAGCCATGTATATGGAAAACAGTGCTGTCACTTAGTGTGGGAGCAGGTTTGGACTGAAAACATTACGGGTTTTTTGTATTAGAAGTGTTCCTGGCTTTGTTAGAAAGAATCAGTGAACGAGCAATTGTGGTGGCTGCACAGAAAGGAGGAAAGGCTCGTGGTAGCAGCGAGATGCAAAGTGTCACAGTCTCGCAAAGCATTAGAACATGCTTTATTTTAGGAACTTTATGACCCCGATTTGCTAATTGAAAGCAAACAGAATTATGAGATCTGTTTGATTTTTACCCAGCCAACTGATGCAGGGAAATTTAGCTGAATTGAGAGCAGCGTAACCTTTCCAGGGGGGAACGGGAAACAGCTTTGTTGCAAAAATATATCCGTAGGTGAGCAGACGTTGGGCCTGCAGCCCTGTGTTTCACAAAGTGGAGCTCTATATGGGTATTTAGAACTCCATACAGAGCCTTCCTCAGGATTTATACATACACGTTAATGTATTGCCGCTGCTTTGCTTGTTTTCCCCTGCTGCCGCAACCTCCGAAATGGCTGGTGGAAATTCCTGTACTCCCCATCCCCTTTCAGGCTTTTAGGACACTAATTCACAGTTGTTTGTATTTATACAAACTAAAATATTTTCTTACAAAATGCTCCTAACTAAGCACCGCCTCATTATTTTTTCCTTTGTACGAGCCTGGGTCCTTTGTGAAATCTGGCCCTCAGCTTCCACCTGCTGTTCAGAGCCAGAACGGCAGGTCTGCCACGAGTCTCGAGAAAATAAAAATATCCGTGCAAATTTCAATCCCACGTGCAAAACGTTGAACGATATGAAAGTGGAATTGAAATGACAAGATCAAGCTGGTCCTGGCGAGGCTTTGGGTTTGGTTCGGATTAGCTAGCCTGATGACTTTCCCAGAACCTGAATGAAAGGGGTGTTGTTTCCTCTGATCAAATCAGCCGATTTGTAGCTGGTTTAAGAAGCAACCTGTACAGAAGTATGCTGTTCTTTTCTTTTCCAGCTAAAAACCACAGTGACACCCAAGTGTTCTTCTACCTGTGGATTATCTTCTATTTCATCAGCTCTTGCTATACCCTAATTTGGGACCTGAAGATGGACTGGGGTCTCTTTGACAAAAATGCTGGTGAAAATACCTTTCTTCGAGAAGGAATTGTCTACCCACAGAAAGTGCGTATACCTCTTATTAGGAAAGGCTTTGAATATTTTAACAAAACTTGCCGAGTTTAGAGCATGTTGCCGTTGGCCACTGGTGCTTCTGAATGCTGTGGGCTCAGATTTCTCTAGCAGTAGAATTCATTTGATTCAAAGAGATAATTTCATACTGTTCACTTTTCCTAGCGGATGAGCAGAAAATTCTGTGCCTTCCTGAAGGCCTGAAGAGGTCTGCCTTCTGTGCAGAACACGTAGGATGAGCTGTCCTGTTTGTCTGTCTTGTCCTTCAGGCATACTACTATTGTGCCATTGTAGAAGACGTGATCCTGCGTTTTGCGTGGACCATCCAGATCTCCCTCACTTCCATGCAAATCTTTCCGTATGCTGGGGACATCATTTCTACTGTATTTGCCCCACTTGAGGTATTCCGGTAAGGCTGCTTGACTGAACAGTTTGTTTCTCTATTTACGTTTTTGTTACTTGTATAACATCAGCACGGTGGGAAGTGCCTTGCTGGGACACGGAGGGTACTGGTCCTTGAGATGGAAGACTAGGTCTGACAGGAACATCTAATCCAAGCAGGGTGCTGAGTGAAGAAGGCTGTAGAGGGCTCTGGGCTTGGGTCCTTCATACTATGTCTGGTTTCTTCCAAACCTATACCTGATCTTGAGGGGTTTGGTTTTGCTAAATTTCTCCTTAAAAATTACCTTGTTGAAATTTCTAGCTGAAGTTCCACTTGATTCTCAAGTTGACAATTTTCAAATCTCAGCTTCTTTTCCAAATGCTAATTGGGATCCTGCACCATCGGTTGGGATCCTGCAAGGTTCTGGGGCTCTTTACACACTTGTACTCTAGGCGGAAACCCACCGCCGTGGCTTCCTGAGATGATTAAAAGATCTTCAAGCTGAACCTCACTCATGTAGATGGTGAAGGCTGCCTTTAGCTTGGAACGCCTGGTGCCTCCACGCTGTCCAGACCAGGGCTGTCATCATTGGGACAGTGAATGAGCCTGGCACGTCTGTTATTCTCAGGGAGTTGGGAAGATGTTGCAGCAGGTGCTGCTTTTAGCCATTGGCCATTTCTCCGTGCTCCCAGCATGTTCCCAGAGGCTCTTGGATCAGTGAGAAGACTCAGTGGTATCCAGGTGCACGTACCAGTGCTTTGCCAACCACAGGCAATGCCTGTAAACGTGGAACTGAAATGGTAATTTTCATTTTTTCCTCATCCAGGCGGTTTGTGTGGAACTTCTTCCGTCTGGAGAACGAGCACCTGAACAACTGTGGTGAGTTCCGTGCCGTGAGGGACATCTCCGTGGCACCGCTGAACGCCGATGACCTGACGCTCTTGGATCAGATGATGGACCAGGAAGATGGTGTACGAAACCGCCGCAAGAACAAACAGTGGAAGCGCAGCCAGAGCGTGTCCTTGCGCAGACCTCGTCTTGCTTCACAGTACGTTTTGCCCCTCCTCTGTGTTGTTTGGCACAACAAACCAAGTCACCTGTGGGAGCTGCTGCTAGTGCACGGTGGCTGCTTGTGGGCTGGGTAGTCAGGCGAAGATCTCAGCCAAAATAATTATTCAAAGGGAAGACAGGTCCAATTAGTAAACAGATGTGCCTCTGCTGGGGGGTTGAGCCGTCCTTTACGTCATCTTGGGGTTCTGGTAAACCACTGGAAATGGGAGTTCCCTTTAGAAGACTCCCCTCCTGCAAAAATAGCCTGTAGCAATTGCCAGTGCAAACTTGGAAGAGGGGTTCTCTTCAACTGGACATTTCCAGGCTTCGGACCACCCCAGGGTTTCAGTTCTCGTTTGGTTAAGGTTTCGTATGTGAGATCTCGGACTCCATCCTCTCACAGATCTAAACCCATCCATATTTTTTTTCCTTTCCACCCATCATTCTTGCTCCCAAGCCCCTGAACCTGTTGACTGGGTATCTTCATGGCAGTGCCCATGCTCCAAGCATCACAGGGTGCTCCAGTGTCCAGGCATCACTTCTGCCCCAGCAGCACAGCCGCAGAGCCCTGCCCTTTGGCCAGAGAACAAGCCTGTGCTCTCGGGGGATGCTGAAGTGCTTCGTGTCGGGGTGTTGTGCAATCCTTGCAGCACATCCCCCTGTTGCATCACTGCGTGGGAGGGTGGATGGGAGGGAAAGGAGCCGTGGCTGTCACGCAAAGGGTGTGCTCTGGCCTGAGCTGCAGCCCTTGGGCCATGCTTGTCTCATATCCGTGTTGGCTCAGGGTCGCGACCAACACCAACGGGCTTCATGTGGCTGCTGGAGACTGAGTAACTTGATGCAGAGGGGATGTGGGCCACAGCCTGGGTGAATTCCCTACAACCGTGCCGGTTTTTTCCCTCCGTCATGCAGCGAACCGAGACGTGTCAAGCATGTTCGGGCAGAAGGATTTCTTCTCCCCAGTGAGTGTTTTCTGTTTGTTTTTTTCCAGGTCCAAGGCTTGTGACACTAAGGTATTGATAGAGGACCTAGCGAATGAAGCGAACACATGAGATGGCCACGGTCTCTTATTCCGCATCCTTTGTTTTCTCGTTCTGTTCCCCTCTTCCCCAAGTAACCCGACCTCTGGTACAGTTCCAGCTGAAAACAGGAGAAAACACTCAACATGTTTTCTGAGCTCTTCCAGACCAGATCCTATGGACTCCAACAAGCTCACTGTGTTTCGTTTCTTTTCTTCTGGGTTAATTTTAATGTTCTATTTTAAAAAAAAAAAAATAAAATATTTTACTTTGTTTTGCCAATAAAGAGGACAGTTCAGGAAAGAAGGATTGTTTACAGTCTCAACAAGGACATACAAACCTGTCTGGATAACGAAGCATCATAGGGACTCCCTCATGGGACAGTGCCGAGACCACACTCGGTTTCTGCTTGGCCCGGTTTTGACTGGTTGAAACCGGACTTAAGTTTTTAAATCTGATTATTTTGTTCTGTTTTGTTTTGTTTTTTCTTCATATCCAGCGCTGAGGCACTGGCTGCACTTGCAGGGAAAGTGCACTTAGAGCAGTATCTTCATTCATGAAGCTACTTTTTAATTTGATGTAACTTTTCTTATAATTTTTTGGAAATATGATGTATCTGTTGCATATAGTTTTCACATTATTTATGAAACGTAACAACCATATGAGAGTGATTTTGAGTCCTGTGCAATGAAGGTTGTAACAGTAAAACAAAGCCGGGAATGTTGATCTAGATCTCCAGGGTTTTGGGGTTATGCCCTGCAAATACCCCTCTCGTGAGACAAGTTGCACCTGTGTTTACCTTTTCTCTCTCTCTCTTTCTTTTCAATTTTATTTTATTTTAAACCAAAGTTTCTCTTTCTGATTTTTTTAGTTGCTGCTACTGCTTCTGGGCATGTTTCTTGTGCCGGTTCAACGCCAACTTTCCATGCAGCTGGGTGAAAGTAGTGCAGATGATCCTAAGGTCCTTTGGAAAGGAGAGTTGGGTCCTACCAACGGTGCAAAAAGCTAGGCAAACAAACGCTTCAGAACTTCATTCTCCAGATCAAAAAGTATTTTTTCAGAGCCTTAAGAAGCCTTAGATGGCATGAAGGCATCCCTTACTGAGCAGGGAGCTTTTCTGGTGCTCACCTGCAGCCCAGCGCAGCAGAAGTGGGACAAGGCGAGGAGCTGATGGCCGTGGGCTGGAGGGGGGGGGGGTATGTTAGCGAGCTGTCGGGGAGCGTGGAAAAGTCTGTGTTGAGCCCACCCGATAGGGAAGGTGAAACTGAAAACAGGTCTCCTGGTGGCTTCTGGTTTAGCACAAAGCCTCTCCATCCTGCTGCGTCGCCCTGTGGCTCAGCTCCTCGCCTCCTCTCGCCAGCCCGGGTTGGGAAGCGCGGTGCTATCAAGCAGACTTGGGCAAAGGGCAGCCGTGTTGCCAGCAAATCGTGTCGGAAGAGCAATGCCAACTCGATGGTCTCGTTAGCCTCTCCTCCTGTAGGGAAGGGAAGATGAGTGCCTGCCGAGTCCCACCGTCCTTCCCCTGGCACGACGGGTGCCCTCAGCTCTCGCAGCAGTACCGGTGGGCACGGGGAGCTGGAGCTGAACCCCACCACCGCGTCGGGTCGGCGTGGCCGAGGCCCCGGGAATGCCGCCTGCCCCTCTGCTCAGCTCACGGTGCACAGCTGAGACTGCAAGGGAAGGGTGAAACTCTTGGAGTAGGATCCTCACACTGATGTCTGTCCGGTGGCTTGCCTATCGTTTGGGCAATGGAATTGCAGGAATCTGCTCGGTTGCTCTTTGGTGGCTTTTTTTTTTTTTTATAGTTAGCTAATAGCATGGTTTTTCACATGACTGGTACGTTGCGTTTTCTGTTTGCCTGCTGTGCCTCTTGCCCAGAGGAACTGAAGAAGGAAACTTAGTTCTCTTCATTTAATTGGAGGTAGATTCAAATTCAGTGGTGGTGAAGCCGTGCCCCGTGCCAGGCTAAGGGCAGCGCTGCAGCCCTGTCCCTGCCTGCGCTGCCGTGACATGCTCTCAGCTTGCAAAGAAACTCCGAGGGACCTGCCGGGAGATGCCTCTGCTCTGTCAGCAGTGTGCATGGTGGCGTAGCTGGTGTGTCTGTTGTGGTGCTCCTCCTCGCATCTCCTGCCCTGTCGGTCCGCTCTGGCGGGAGGGCAGCTGGACTAGGTTGTGCTCTTCATCCTTTCTGTGCCCAGGAGCCTGTTTTCCCATATTTAACTCCCTTAGATCTGTTGTTCATACTTAAACGGAGGGTTCCTGTTCCTGTGGAGGTGGAGTCTGAGATATAAAGCCCTTGAAAATATTTCCATTGCCTATCTTGCATTGCAGCGGTTGTTGCTGTGTCCAAACCTTGTGTAGGTGTTTCCAGCGAGATCGGTGGGAGTGAAGCCATAGCTGCCGGGGGGGCCAGAGGAGGGCAGCTACACTGAGGAGGGGCAATGCAAAATCAACCAGCGGTGTAACTTACGCAAAGTGGTTCTTTGTAGACAGAAACAAGAGCTTTACTGGCAATTCTTCCTTTTGGAGGGAAGGAAAAGAGACACGTTGAAGTGATGTCCATCCCCTGGGAGCGCTCTGCCTTCCTCAGCTGGGCTGGGGAGAGCGAGGATGGCCAGGTGGTGTGCGTCCCTCCTGCCTGCCTGCTGCTGTACCGCCCAGCCCTTCGCTTCCCAACCCGGTGGGCAGCATCAGGTTGCAAGTAATTAAATCTTTATTCTGTAGTTTACCTAAATCATTATGGAAACAAGAATTCAGCCTGTCTGTCTGCTCTGCTCTCTGCTCTTCCCTTTTTCTCTGTCTTTGCTGGCAGGAGAAATAAGAAAAAAAGGGGAGGTGGCATTGTATAGCTAGCAAACATTATCTCCTAAAATAAAACATTGTCCCTTTTGGCAGTGAAGGTGGCCTCTTAGGGGAATGTAGCCCGAATTCCCAGAGGCCTGGCTTTCAAAGGCTCCCAGCCCCCTGGCGCCACATCTGCCTGTTCCCCCCCTCCCAGACATTTCTGAGAAATCGGGTGTGCAGATTCCTCCTGAGAGCCAGCGCTAAAGCTGGGGTGGCTCCGTAGCTGCGAGAACATCTGGCCAATAAAGGGGGACCTAACGGAGCGGAGCAGATGGTAAGGGAACAGCCCCGCCACCCCTGCGAGCAGCCTGCGCCGGGGATGGGCATGGGGTGGCTTCATGTCACACGCGGGCTTTGCTCGTGGGTGCTCGGGCACCTTCCTGGAGGGAGAACAGCAGGGTGATGGTCCAGAAGTGTGTGGAGCAGAGTTAGAAGGAGCCGGGGTATTTTTATCCGGCACTTTAGTTGTTGGGATGTAGCTGGAGGGAAGGTGGAAGCTGAGACGGGTCCATGCTCTGGCTGCTGGGAAGCAGTGCTGGATGTTGGGTGTTGAGCTCGCCCTCTCCTCACGATTCGGCACGGAGGTTGCGGTTGTGTGCGGCTCCCTCCCAGGATGGCGTGGGAGCTCCTTCTGTCTGCCCTGAGCCCTTGCAGATGGTCCCATGTCAGGGGAGGTGGTGCCGCAGTGTGGCCGGTGACTTTTGGAGATACCCTTTGACCTTGCTTCTCCGCGCCGATTCCCTGCTGCTTTCCATCCTTCCTGCTCTCCCAGGGATTTTCGGGTTGCAGGGGATTAGGGTTTGCAGCATCCAGAGAGTCTTACTTGCTAGCTGGAGTTCCCTGCGTGGCTTTGGGACCATGTCACTGGAAAGGCCAGGTGCCCCTGCGTGGGGAGGGCCGTGCCGGGCAGCGGCTGCGCGCCCCTGACGGGTTTTGGCTCCACGGTCTCGGCGAGTGGGAGCGGGAGCTGCTCCATCAAGGGGAACCGATGCTGTCCAGCCGCGCGTTAAAAGAAACACATTTGCAGCACCCATGGCTGCAGCCGGGGTGTATCAAATAAACTGCTACCTCGCCAACCCAGACACGTTCCCAAAGTCGGCTGCTGCTCATCCTGCGCCTTTCCCTGCCCCGCTCCCGGCCCTCCTTGTTCCGTCACTGTCCTTGCTGTTTGTCCGAAGCCAACGGTACCCTTGGCGCGGGGGGGGTGTGCCTGGCAGCAGCCTTCTGTGGGAAAATCCTGGCGGGGGGGGGAAAGCCTCTTGTGGAGCCAAGCTGGATCCTGCTGCTCTTACTTCCCTAAAAATACTTCTTGTGCTGCTCATCCTGCCTCCTTGTCAGGGCTCAGCTGCTGCAGCCGCGTGGGAGGCGGGGAAGGACAGCACTGTCTCGGTCCAGAAGATAACAATCCCTGGGGAATTTTACTATGGATCTTCCAAAGAGCGAGGGAGACGGTGCAAAGCCTGTGAGCGTGGCCTGCGTTTTGAACAGCTGAGCGAAATTGGCCTTATCCTGCAAGGATGCTGCTGCATGCTGCTCACCGGGACTCGGTGTGCGCCCCCGGCTTTTGGGGGGGTTGTGGCCCTGACATCGGGGTCATGCTGGGACGTGCCCTGGCACTGGGGCATGGCTTGGCTCCCGTTGGGAATGCCAAAGCCGCTTCACCCATGCACCGCATCCCAGCCCCATGTCCTCCCTCCTCTCCACCATTCTGCTTTGCACTCGCAGGGGGAAGGTGATCTTCTGCCTTAAGCATAGGATTTTTTTTTTATTTTAAAGTCTTATTCCAGAAGGCGATCGGCTTGTTTTGTCTCCTTGGAAAAGAGGGGCTGGGGTTCCTAAGGGAAGAGTGGAAGATCCCTATGGTAACTCTGCTGCAGTCACGGTTGGGCTCGGTGGCTGTCACCTCATCAAACCTTGCCTCCTTTACATGATGCCATCCCAAATCCCACCCCTCAGCACCAGCTGTCAGCCCCCCCCCCAGCACCATGGGGCTAAATCGGTGTGTCAGCATCCCTGGGGGGGCTTCAGCCCCAGCTGCAGCATCCCAGCTGCAAGAGAAACGCAGGTTTGGCTGGGGGAGGAGAGGAAGGCGATGGTGCTGCGGGGTGTCCCCAGGTGCTGCTGCCCCAGCCCTGTTCCCGGTGGGAGTCGGAGGCTTCTCTAGCCCCGGCAGAGCCGTGCCACAGTGGGCGAGAGGCACCGACCCTGCCTGGGAAGATGCCCCATGGCCTGGCAGTCCCTCAAGCTATTAGAAACCAAATTGCAAACTCTTTGCTCCAGAGGAGAAATTGGGCAGCCTGGTAGAACTTGTGATGACCTCTCCGTCCCGTAGGTCCTCCTGGCGAAGGATTGGCCTTTGGAAGGGGCCCGGGGTGGAAATGCCAAAGTTCCCCCCGGGTCCCGCTGCCGCCTTCCTCTCCCCCTCCCCACTGTGTTGGTCTAAATGATCTTTCTATGAAGCCCTGTAGATGTCAAAAGTAATTATGGAGTGTGATTAGTCCTCTGTGGGTGCTTTCTTTCTTTCCTCCTCCTTTCTCTTTTGCTATCCCCTTCTCCACTCTTCTTTTTTGGCTAAGTGGAAAAGGTGAGGACAAAGAATTGCCGCTTGCTTGGACTCATGATGTATCTGTGACTGCGCTATTAGCTGTCTCCTCTTTCCTCCCCAAATGGATATAATTTTTGAAGTGTGGAATACCCTTCTTGATAAGTAGGTTTAAAAAAAAAAAATGCACAATGTGATACTGTTTCATAGTTTCTAGGTGGTTGTATAAAGCAAAGTTACTGTGATTGTGTTTTTCAAAGGAAAAAGTGATTGGTTACGAAATCTGTCCTTTTTTCATTATTACAAGCTCTTTGTTTTCCAATGATCTGATGGCTCTTTTGTCCCCGGTCTGTGTGTCTTTCTTCCCACGTCCCACCCCTGGTGCCACATCCCCGCGCGAAGCCATTGCTTCCACGCTCTGCGAAGATGCTGCTCGCGCGCCCTTGGGAGCGGTGGGCTATCACTGGTGGCCGGAGGTGGGGGACATCTGTGTCCTGGGAGGAGGTGGAGGTGCTTGAAGGAGGGGGGCAGGAGGGGTTCAGAGGAAGGTGCCCAGGTCTCAAACCCAACATGCCAGGGGTGATGCTGCAGGAGACCTGCCTGGAACATGCTGTACCAGCTAAAGGCTCTTGGTCCTTCTGGGAGCCTTCGGTTGCCTCTCTCCAGCTTGTCCCTGGTCCAAAGTGTCGTCCTGCCTGCACAGTAGATGGCCAGGAGGCTGAGTAGCCTGGCTCTGGGTTGTCTGGGATCTGTGCTTTTATTTTGCTCTCTTAAATCTCTTCATCCTCTCTTGCAATCAATCTTCCTCCAGAAGAGAGCCCAGTGCCTTGAAATCGCTCTGAGCCTGTTGCTGCTCACACCAGCCGCTTCCCAGAGATTTAATCCCGGTTGCAGCTCCCTGCCTGGCTGGCGGCAGGAGCCCGGCTGCCCTTGCTTTGGCACCTCACCGGTCGAGTTGTCCCCAGCTCAATGGGGACAACATCTCCGCGGTGCGTTTCACGCCTCCAGCCCAGGCAGAGGAGCTGGGGTCCCTCTCCGGGACAGCACGGAGGTAAGGATGGGTCCCAGCATTGCAGGGGAGGTTAGACCCCAGGGCTGGGGTACGGGGTGTGGGGGGGTGTCTCTCTGCTCTGGGCTCTTCCACCCAAACCTGCCAGCACTCCCCTCCTGCCGGGGAGCAGCGGGGGGAAGGTGCTGGGTCCATTCCCCATGGAGCAAGGAGTCATCCCTGATGCCCGCTGCGAGCCCGGCCAGCCCCGCCGGGAAGGAAGCCCCTGGGCTCAGTTTTGGCTGCGATGGGGACCACTGGGGTGCCGGGGGGTGTTTTAAGGAGATCGGTGTGGTTTCTTGCTGCTCGTGCTGGAAGGCGCCAGTGTGGCTGGAGCCGGGAGGATTAAAACAATTTCATAATCCTGGTGATTTCCTTTTGATCGGGATTATGAAACCAATCACGAATATCAAAAGCTGCAGCTTAAAGCGGCAGCTGGAGCGGGACCGGGACACCCATGGCCCCCGCAGCACCCCTGCTGCCCCCCGGGGACGGCACCCCCAGCACCCCCAGGTAAGCGGTGCCCACCGGGACCCTCACCCCATGTGATGA
Source organism: Falco cherrug (assembly GCF_023634085.1). Classification (NCBI taxonomy): domain Eukaryota; kingdom Metazoa; phylum Chordata; class Aves; order Falconiformes; family Falconidae; genus Falco; species Falco cherrug. Next base: position 7,204,202 of record NC_073708.1, read on the forward strand.
GTTCTGAGGGGTCTCGGGGAGGGGGAGGGGGGGGGAGGGCAGGGGGTTGGTGCGTGGGGAGCCGGGGGGGGGGTGCAGGGTGCGCACTGGGCCGAGGGGGGGTGGTGGGTGGGTGCACCAAGCCTGGCTCCCACCGCCCTCCTGCCTGGAGATGCTCAGCTGGCCCTGGCTGTGAGCTCCGGCCAGGGTTTGGCCTGCGGGAAAGTTTAGCGCAGCTGCCAAGGCGTGATGCTGGTGGGGGTGCCCGCAGCCAGCAGGCTGGGCTGCCGGGCTGGGGAGGGTTGGAGCCCCCCCCCCAGCCGGGACCACCCTCCCCATCCTTCTGGGCCTCCTGAAGCCCCAGCTGCCGGTGCGGGGCAGAGCCCCCGAGGGTGCCCCCCTCGGCAGGCCCGGGGAGGGGGCTGGCCGTGCTGACCCCCCTCCGTCCCGAACGCGCAGCCCAGGCAAAGGACATTCCCGGGGGGCGGCCGGCCCCCCCGCCCCGCAGCCGGGACCCCCACGCCGCGGGGGGGGCGGGATTGGGCCGGCGCTTCGGGGGAGGGGGGGGGGGGCGGGGAGGAGGCGGCGGCGGCGGCGGAGGCGGCGGGGGGCCGGGCGGGAGGCAGGGCTGGCCGTGGCCCCGCAGCCCAGCCAAGCGGCTGAGCTCTGGCTCGGCTGAAGGGGCTGGGATTTGCTGGTTTGTCCTTTTTTTTTTTTTTTTTTTTTTAATTTTTTTTTTTTCCCCTCTTCTGCTTCCTTCCCTTCTTCCGCCTTCTTCTCCCTCTTCCCAGCCCCCTCCCGATGCCGCTCCGGGGGTAAGGACTGCCCTCGCCTCCCACCCGCAGCCCCATCCCGCTGCCGCTCTGCCCCGGGGCGGCGAGGGGCTGCCCTGAGCCGTAGGGGGGGGGATCCTGGGGGGGGGGGGGGCTCCCGGGGGCGCTTCTGCAACCCCGGCCACGGGGGAGGCTCCTGCGGGGGTCCGGTGGGGCGAGATGCTCCCGGCGGGGGGCAGGGGGGCAGCGGCACGTGGGTGTCACCGGGCCCAGGAGGCTGGTGCAGGACAAGTGACACGTGTGACCCCGGGGGGAGCAGGGGGGCGATATCTGCCGGGTGGGACCTTCGGCGAGGTGCAGCCGCGAGGGATTTCGGTTCTGGGGGGTTCGGGGGGCCTGACCTGGTTCCCTCGGGGGCATCTTGCTGGGTGCCCCAAAAAGCATGGGCAAGGCCACCCGCTTTGGGGACCCACCCGCTCCGGAGCAATGCTGGTGTCAGTGCTTTGGGTGGCCTCGTGCTGGGCCATGTCCCTGTCCCCTTCCCCACCCGGCCGTGCACGGCAGTGGCATCGCAGACACCCTGGGCACATCACGGTGCCCGCTGCCGGCAGAGCCTCGGGTGGCCAGGAGAGATGTGTTTTTTAGGAAGCACCAGGGTGGGTGCCGGGGGGGCGAGCCCACCCTCCCCTGGGTTTTCTCCCCGCAGGACACATGGAGGGGGGCTCTCCTGCTGAGACACGGCGGGTGCCGCGGCCCCCCAGGCAGCACGGCCAGAGCGGCAGCCGGAGCCCTGCCCTGCCGGAGCCCCCTGATCGCCCCCGTGGCCCCCACGCCGTCCTGGAGAGCAAGGTGAAGGCACTGAAGGAGAAGCGGGGGAGCAGTCGGTCAGGGACCCCCGCAGCCCCCCCTGAGCGCCCCTCACCCAAGAAGTCCCGGCCGCGGCGGGGGAAGCCGGGGGCAGACGCAGCGGCGGTGGAGCCACGGGCTCAGCTCCGCACCTACCTGACGGATGGGCTGCTGGATGGCGGGGAGCCCGTGGCCGGTGGCCCCCCAGCCCCGGCACCCCGCACTGGTACCCCGGGGCTCTGGCGGGTGCCGTCACCCAGGGGAGATGTGCCAGGAGGCACTGAGCTCCCCCGGGACAAGGGCAGCGGGTCCCGGGGCTCTGCCTCCCCCCATGACAGACCTCCCCTGGAAGAAGAGGCACGAACCCTGCCAAGGGACCAGGAGGGTCCCTCCGTGTCCCCCACCGTGGCAGAGGGCTGGGAGAGCCTCTCGCTGGCCGAACGGGTGGAGAGGAACCGGCGGCTGCTGCAGGAGGTGCTGGGCCTCGCCGCTCCCGGTGCGTGATTTGGGCAGGTGACAGCTGTTTCGGTAGAGCCGCTGGGTGCGGGAAGGAAAAGCTTTGGGACACATGGGGGTCCTCGGTGCTGTCCTCCAGCCTCCCATGCGGCTGGTTCGCACCCCGGGGCTGCCCTGGCCCCCACGGGTGCTGCATCCCCTTTGCGAGCAGCTGTAGGAGGTGCCCGCAGGCAAAGCGGGGTGCTGCATCGCTGGGGTGCTCTGGGTGCTGCCGGGTCCCTCCGGCGTCCTGGCAAGGAATGTCACTGCGAAAAGCAAAAGCAAGAAATTCACTTTCTGGGGCAGTCAAGGTCTGCGGGCATCACCTTCCCTTCGCCAGCTGCCACCGGGAAAGGGATTTAATTCCTCCTTTGAAAGCATCTGCCCTAATGACCCCGCAGCGCCCATCCCTGCGGGCGCACGCGCCAGGTGCTGCTGCCCATGTCCCCATGTCCCCTTCCTCTGGGGTCTCTCCAGAGCCGAGCGGGTGGGATTGCCCTGAGAAGGGTGTTTGTTGGGATGGGCTGAGGAGTGGGGCTGGGGGTCCGTGGGTGCTATTGAGGTAGATCAGGGTAGGGGCTGCGGTCCAGCCAGGCTTTTGATACTTTTCCCTGTCCTGCGTTTCAGAGGTGCCAGCCAGTGACGGGGACTGGGACTCGGGGGTCTCGCTGCAGGACACCGAGGGCTGCAGGTAGGTTGGTCCCAGTGTGGCAGAGACAGACGTTTGCTTCTTTCCCCCTCCCCAGAATTGTATTTTAAATGCACCCCTCAAAGCAGGGCTGGGGCTCGGTGGGGCTCTGGGGCAGGGCTGGGGGGCAGGCCCCCAGCATGGCAGGGTTCCAGTGATGCTTCTGTGCGAGCAGGGCAGGGGTCCCCACCAGGACCCCAGGGTGAGAAGGGAGCTGGGGAAGAGAATGGGACAGAAATTTGTTCCAGGTGCTTAAGAGGATCGAGGCAGCAGGCGTGTGTAATCTTGTTGGACTAATGATAAACCTTAGAGGTACGGACTAAAAATACAGAGGTGGGACAAGCAGGTGAGCAGGGTGGGCTGGGGAGCCAGGCTGGGAGCTTGGGAGCCGTGTGGGGGAAGCAAGTGTGTGGGGAAGACCCCCCTGTGTGGTGGTTACTGGCTCTGCTCCGCGCCGGTGGCTGCGGGGTTGGGGACAGCGGGGTGCAGGGCAGAGCCGGGAATGTTGCGTTCCCCATGAGCAGGGGCAGCCAAAAGCTGGGGGGGAGCCTGGACCCCCCCCGGTGCTGCACAGCGGGCTTGCCTGGGGGCTGGCGTGCGCCCACCCTCCTGCCATGACAAGGTTAAGGCCAGGCTCCCCAAAGCAACTGCCTGAGCTGATTATTTTAATCAGAGGGATTAGGGCCATGGCCAACTGGGAAGGCAGCGCTGGAGCAGGGCTGTGCCCTCCTGTAGCTGATGGATCCCCCACCCTGCAGCTGGGGAAGTGTTGGGGGGGGGGTGGGGGGGTGTGGAGGGGAGACCCCCTGCAAGCAAGGGAAGGCAGCCGGGACAGGGGGGTTATCCCAGACCTACCTGTGTTCACATCGCTGTGGGATTTACACCGGCGGGGATCGGAGGCAATGCCTGCCTCGGTTTCCTCACCCACTCTGGGGTGCTCGTGGTGCAAAGCGCTGCTTTGGCCGAGTCGGTGCCCGAGCTGTGTGGGTGCTGAGCCCCCTCAAAGCATCACCGGTGTGGGGTGTGACCCACCTCCTCCCGCCTGGCACCGGGAGTTACGGGGGCTCCTGCTTGGCTGTCCCTGTGCATGGAGGCTGGGCCCTGTTTTCTCTGGGCAGAGCAGCCTCATCGTCACCGTTAAACCATGTCTAATCCCTGTTATTTTTTCCTAATCCCCCTCCCTGCTGCGGGGCTGCAGGGCCTTTGTCCCCGGGCAGGAGCTCGAGCTGAGCCCGCGGCATGAGCAGGCCAAGCAGCTGCTGCAACGCGCCCGCATGAAGGCTCGGACGAACCCCCTGCGCGCCAGCCACGACATCCTCCTCCTCCCCGCAGCCACCGCCATCCCGCACCCCAGGTCAGTGCCAGCGCCACGGGCCTCATCCTGCCTCTCCCCCCCCCCCGCCCCCAACCCCGCTGCCACAGCGCTCTCAGGGGGGGGAATCTGGATTTGGTGCATGTGCAGGGTGTGCATGTATGTGCAGAGCATGCACACGCGTGCCGGCACATGTGCAGAGCGTGCAGCCGTGTGTGCAGAGCCAGGGTCCGCAGCCCCATCCCGGTGCGTGAGCAGCTTTGCTCGCAGGAGCATCCTTCTGCCGGGGCACGCGTGAAACCTTTCCAGCGTAATATTTGCGGGGTGTTTAATTGTGTTTGATGATGATGTGGAGGCATTAACCGTGTGCTCCCGGCTGCCTGGGGGACTGCGTCTCCCAGCTGATGGGGAGCACCTCCCTAGGGAGGCTCGGGGCTGGGGGGCTGTACCAAAGCCGCGGTTTGCCCTGTGTGTGGGTCCTGTGCCATTCGGTGTCTGGGACCGAGCCACCGCGCGCTTCGATGCAGGGGAAGGGTGATGGCGGTTGTGCCGTGGCAGCCGGGCATCGCCGTAGCCTCTCACCATTTCAGCTCCGGGCAGGGGGCTGGAGGGCAGCGGGGTGGAGCATCAGGTGGACTTTTCCTCCTGCTCCAGCTTCTGCAGGGTTTCCCCCTCCTGCCTCGCTTTCCCAAGGAAGCTGGGCAGCCCTTGCAACTGGCCTGTCCCCCATCGGTCTGTCCCCACGCCAGGGAGCCAGGCGGGAGGCCGAGCATCGCCCCGCGGGACGGCGGGAGCCTGAGCGACTCGTCGAGTGGGGACTCGAGCTGCGGGCAGCCGCGGCGGCCGCGGGGACCATCCCCGTCCCGCGTCCGCTTCGAGGATGAGTCGGCCCGTGACGCCGAGGTGCGGTACCTGGAGCGGCTGCAGCTGCGGCACCGGCGGGCGCTGGGCTCGGCGCTGGGCTCGCTGGAGCCGGCCAGGGGCAGGCAGCCAGGGGACGGGGCTGGACAGCCCAAAGCCCAGAGCGGCGACCTCGTGGCAGGCGGCAAGTGCAGCGCCTGCGGCTCCTTCCTGGGTGCTGCTGGCGGCCAGGGCACAGACACACCGGTGGCCACCACTGTGGCCGAAAGCAGCCCTGCGGCACAAGGAAGCGTCCCAGGGGACAGCGGGGGGCCGAGTGCTGCCCGGCTGGAACCCAAAACCAGGGCTCTGGGCCCCCGGGGGTCCCCACTGTGGATCCTCCCCTCCCGGCAGCACATCCACACCGAGAAGATCAAGGAGACGTACATCGGGGACGTCACTTACATCGACGAGGTGGACTCAGCCCTGGAGAGCACCGACACCTCCGACGGCTGCCGGACAGACAGCGAGGAGGGAGGACCCCACAGCCCCCACCTGCGGGGGCACCGGGACCCCCGGCTTCACGGGCACAGGGCCCCCTGTGCCCCCCCGCAGCTGGAGGCGAGGGCCGGGAAAGGGGCAAGTGCAGCCAGCGGTGACCCCCGTGCGGGGGATGGGGGCTCTGGTGGTGCCACGAGCCGGACGGGGGCTGTTTGCCCCCCACTGCCAGGGAGAGCCGGTAGCCAGGAGGACGGGGATCCCCCCCAGCATCCCACGGGAAGCAAGGGGGTGGGAAACGCCACTCGTACCCCACAGCAGCCCAGTGAGCCCCTGGACCCCTCCTCGCAGCTGGGGGCCGGCACCCCCACGTCGGGCATCCACCTCCCCGCTCCCCCTCCCACCAAAAAGGCCTGCTCCCAGGTGCCTTGCAGGAAAGCCCTCTTCTCCAGTGGCAGCCGCCGGGCGTCGAGCCAAGGAAGCCGGGGCCCAGAGCGGGATGCTGGGAGCGCTGCGCCCTGCCAGCCCGGGGGCACGGTGGGGCCGGGGGAGCGGCGGGGTCCCTGCAGCCCCAGGTGGCTCCCAGGGAGCCCCCTCCGTGCCTTGTCCACCAACAACTGCAACAACACCCACGGGCCAGACCCCCCAGGCACAGGCAGAGGTAAGAGACCCACATGAGCACAGGGGCACCCGGCGTGGGTGGGGGTCCCCAGCAAAGTGGGGATGTGAATGTCTCACTGCGATTGCAGGGGCACCGTCACAGTCCATCACCAGCCCCATCGCCCTTACGCCCCAGGAGGCTGCTCGTCCCCCGGGGGGAGCTGCCAGGACGCCCGGAGTGCAGCAGCAGCAGCCGCAGCCAGCCGGGAGTGCAGCACGCGGGTGAGTGAGAGCGAGGGGCTGCCAGCATCCTGCACCGCGTGGTGGGTGCTGCATCCCTGAGCATCCCTTCTCAGTGCAGCAGGATGTGGCCAGGCTGAGCCCCCCCACGGTGTTTCCCAGTGGGACTCTGCCTTTCGGCACCAAAAAACCTCCCAGAAACCATAATGTGGGGGTGATAATTTTGCATGTGTGTTCAGGCGGGTTTGGGGGAATTGCATTTCACCCCACATCTGGTTCCACTGGGGGGGTGTTGCAGCAGACGTGATGGTGGGTGACCTTGGAGGTGTTTAGCTCAGTGCCAGGTTCTTCCCTTTTGGGGGAAAAATCAGCTGCTAAATGCTGTCAGCCCCAGGGCTGCCTTGGGGATCACCAAACACAATCCTGCTGGATCTGGGCCCAGGCGCAGCATGTCTCAGCCTGGCAGGAGGGTTTGGAGGCAGCGCTGGGTCGTTCGAGCTCCTTGCCAGGATGCAATCCCTTCAGGCAGAGAGCAGGGGAGGTCTGAGAGGTGTTAAACCCCCCATATTACGGGGAAAATGGGTAGGGAGCCCTTCAGGTCTCTTTGGCTCTTGAAGCCATCCCTAGTGCATGCGAGGTTACTGCCACAGGGCGGCTGCACCCCAATCTCACCGTGCACCCTGATCTCACCGTGCTGCTGCTCTCGAGGCTGCGAAGGTGGGTGCAAGACGCCCCCCAAGCCCCGAGGCAGCTGCCGGTCCTGTTCCCCCTGCAGGCACGTGGTAGATGGCCGTCATCCCTCTCCATCCAGGGAGCCGGGGCGGCCAGCGAGCCGCAAGGGCAGCAGTGCTTCGGCGTCGGGGCTGAAGAAGCTCCTGTGCAGCCTGAGCCAAAGCACCAAGCAGCGCCTGGGCCGCTTCCGCTGCTACAGCATGGAGCAGCTCCCGGCCCCCAGCAGCGTCCCCCAGGATGGCCCCGGCGTGAAGAAGTCACCCTCCCTGCAGTCCCTGCAGCTGGTGAGCCTGAAATGTCACCCCATGCAGGGGGGGTCCCGGGGGTCCCACAGGAGGGGGGCGCTGGGCTGGGGGGTGAAGCATTCCTGAGCATCACTTTATGATCCCGCGGAGGGGGGGGGGCAAGCGCCACCCCTAAGCTGCCCAAGGGGTTTGAAAAACCTGGAGCCAAATGGGGAGTGGGAAGGAAGGAGCAAGCTGCAAGCCAGGGGTGGGTGGGCTGGTGGAAAAGCAGATTTGGGGAGCAGAGCGGGGGGTAATTTGGTGTGGGGTCCCGGCCTGTGTGTCCCAGCTGAGTAGTGAGGTGCCTCCCCAAAAACCCTGCTCCTTGGGTGGGTGTCCTGGGCTGGGGCAGGGGACACCAGCTTCCCCCTCTTCAGTGGTAGTTTAGGGGGGGGCTCTGGTGGGGGGGGCAGGGGTGTGGGATGCCCCCATGGCCCCCCGCTCCCTCAGCGCATCAGTGGGCACAGGGTTGCACGGTGTTTGCGGTTGTCCCCATCTCAACTGGGTGCTTTTTCCCCAGGTGTCACCCTTCTGCCAGCCCCAAAAAGCTGCCTCTGTCCAGAGCCTGCACCCCCTCCTGGGCAAGGCACCCCGCGCCAGCGCCTACCTCCTGCCCCAGCCTGCGGCCGACAGGTAGGACGGGGCCTGGAAAGGCTGTTTTGGGGTGCTCAGCCACACACAGTGGCTGGGAGCCCCATCATCTGGTCCCCAGCATCTTCCCAGGGTCCCCGCTCACCCCATCTCCCCTCTTCCCACAGGAAGGGGGGCTCGGGGCCGCGGCGCTCGCTGAGTGTGGAGGACATCGGGGCGCCTGGGCGGCTGCACGCGGTGGGGCGTGTGGTCGAGGTCTTCCCCGACGGCACCAGCCAGCTGGAGCTGCAGCGACCCCCCCATGGCGCCTTCGGGTTTTGTGTCACCTCCGGGCACGGCCGGCCTGACACAGGTGCGGTGGGGTCATCCCAAAGCTTCACCCGAGCCCCAGGGGAGGCACGGCACGGCACAGCCCCTCCATGGTGGCTCTCGTCCCCCCCCAGGACTGAGCTCAGGGATGGGTGGAGGGGGCTGCTCCATCCTACCTGAGCCCTCTGGGGTGACACTGGATGGGGGGTCGCTGCCACACTTGGCTTTGGCCACGCACGGTCCCGTGTACCCACCAGCCCTTGGCTTGGGACACACAGCCCATCCCAAAGGCTGTTGCTACTGAATTTGTTCCCATGCACGGGCACAGTGCGCGGCCCCTGGGCACCCCCGGGGGTACAGCCCCAGCCGGGGGGTGCAGGCTGGGGAGCTCACCCGCCCCGTCCCTCTCCGCAGGTGTCTACGTGCAGGAGATGGCGGACGCCGGCACGGCCAAGCTGTACGCGGGGCTGCTGGGCGTGGGGGACGAGATCCTGCAGGTCAACGGGGCGGCCGTCTCGGGGCTGGGGCTGGCCCGCATCCGTGAGCTGCTGCTCCAGGCGGACACCCTGTCCCTCCGCGTGCTCAGGCACCGGCCGGCACGCCGGTAGCCCCTGCACGGCTCCCGGGAAGCCTGGCGGGAGGAGGATGACATCCCACCGACATGCCCCGATGCTGCAGGACAGCACGGCGTGGAGCAAGCTGCCCCGCGGTGCCACGATCTGCGCGGCTCCGGTGCAACACTCGGCTCCCCGTTGCGGGGTGGGGGGCAGGCGGGTTTCCTGGCCCCCCCAGGAGACAGAGTGGGATCAAGGACCCCCAAGACCGTGTCCAGTGTCTCCAGGAGCTGCCCCAAGTGTGAGAACAGCCCCAGCCCTGCCATGGAGCCAGGGTGGGTCTGTCCTGCTGGGCACTGAGGTGGGAATGTCCCATCCCTGTGACCCCAGGAGATGTAGGGCTCCCTTGCCTGCAGGGGTGGTGGGCTTCTTTTAAATTATTTCAAACAGGATTAAAAAAAAAAAAAAAAAAAGTAATGCCGAAACAGGGTGCCTTTGGTTTGTGGGTGGCACGGAGGGGCTGGGGTGATGCTTGCTGGCATGGGCTGGCCAAGGGAACAGGACATGCCCCAGCCCCGGGGTCACGGGGCTGCCGGTGGGTGCAGGAGCTGCAGCCAGGTCTGGGAGCTGGGAAGCGTGTGGGTGCCTTCGCATGGGGCTGAGCCAGCCCCCCACCCCCCCGAAGTTTAACCCCAGTGGGCAGCTTGTAGGCGCCCTGGCTGTGGGGCGCCATGGTGTGCAGCCTGTGGACACTGTCACCTGAGGGCAGGAGGTCTTTGGGGCCCAAGGACCTGTTCGGTCTGCGGAGCAGGCGGGCCCCCTGGGGGCCACGCTCCCCAGAGAGCTGTGCTGGCAGGGGCTCTCCCCACTGCGCCCCCAGGCAGCCTGTGTTCTGGGGGGAGGGCTCTGGATGGGCTCAGGCTCTTTGCTGCCCACTTTCCCATGGCCCACCCGCTCCAACAGCTGCCTCCCGACAGTGCTGCGATGCTGGGGGTGCCCTGGACAGGCAGAGGTGGGGGGCTCAGCCAGCTGCAGTGTCCCTCAGAGAGCAGAACCCCCCTTCCCTGCTCCACCGAGCAGCGTGGGGGGTGGGGGGAAGCTCTCCTCTTCCTGCGAGCACTGCCGGGGCAGCGGTGAGGATGCGCCTGCAAGTATCCATCACTAATTAGAGGGGTCTGCGCTCCTGCTGCTGGTTTGGGGGTTTTCTTCCTTCCAGCCACAGAAGGGGAAACTTGTGCCGCGGCGCCGGGGTGGCTGCGCGGGGACAAGCCTTTTCAGCAGGCGCCGAGGCCGGCACACAGAGGAGCACGGCAGCAATGGCTGCCCTCTGCACGCTGGCGCCCACGCGTCTGGGCTGCAGCTGCCTGCAGCATCCCCCACATCTGGGCAGCAGCTGCTCAAGGCGCAGAGGAGACCCCAGAAACTGCAGCTACCGCTTATGCCTTAAAAGCCAGGAGGGTGATGCCTGGCAGATGCCGGTGGGAGCTTCTCCTGCTACCTCGTGCCAGACCACCCGCGTGTCCCGAGCCAGGTCACTGCGCGAACGACCCGTGATCTCTGCCGCTGCCCAGCGTGACACAGCAGCAATGCGTTTATTCACTGTTAAAGGGAGGGGCACCACCACCAACAGAAAAAGCAAATGTACACAAGAAAAGTGACTGAAGACAGTCTGGTGGCTTGCGGTGATGCCAGCAGCTGGGCCGCCCTCTAACAAAGGAGCGGTCCCGCACGGAGCGCCAGCAGTCACTCCCGGAGCAGGCACAACCACGCCGAAAGTAGGACGGGGATCAGAGGTGTGCAAACACCGGCCAACAGCGAGCCCTGCTCCCTGCTCCCTGCTCGGACTCACGCTCCCGGGAACCTGCTCTCGGAGAGGTATGAAACCCAAGGAGCTACACAGACACCGCGATAGCCAGCCTTGGAAAGGAGACACCGCGTATTTCTTGCAGCGTAACCAAAAGAAGCGAGGTGCTCTGCAAGGATAAAGAGAATTAGCACGGGTTGGTGCTAAGGGCACGCGGGTGTTAACGATGAGAGCACCCGCGCAGGCTGTGGCAGGGCAGCTCGGTCTCACAGACACCCCCAAACCCCATCCGGCACACGGTGCCGCCGGCTGTCGGGGGGGCAGGGGGGGTGTCACACAGCTGCTTGAAGGGAGCCACAAACCCGGTGGGGAGGAGTGTTCAGTCTGGGCTAAGCATCCCGGAGGTAAAGCTGTCTGGTGGTGAGCTTCCCGCTTGGGGAGGATGATTTGCTTGGGGAGGATGATTTTCGGGGGCGATTTGCAATTTCAGAAGTCTTAGCATCAGCACCAATTAACCACCTCCCCCAGCCCCATCTGAGACCCAGATGGGAGGCATAAGCCAGCCTGTCCCAAGTCTTTTGGCGTTTGCAACTTAAATATGGGAGCAGACGCCAGGAAGAAATCGGTTTTGTTTTCCTGAAGAGCCACCCCATACCCTGCAATCGGCGTTTACAGCACGAAACCCCCGTCTGCGTTACTCCCCAGTGATGCTGCCAGGGTGAGCTTTCTTCATCGTATTTTGGTATTGAACTCCTGGCTAACTCTTAATTCACTGTACGAGGGAGACAACTAGGCTATCCGACACTGCTGAGACAACTCAAGCGACAAACAACTCAAAGGTAACAAAAAGACTGGGAAGTAATACAGAAACGTGACCTAGCTGTGAATCTCCTGCCTTTTGGTTGCTTATGACGGAGGTGTCCAAAAAACAGAGGTTGGGAAAAATTAAGACATCCTATTTACAAGTTCATATGCACTTAAAATACATAATTGAGCCCCATTCCTCTGATAATGCACGTCGTGCACCCACAGAGAGAACGTAGCTTGAATGGTCATAAAAAAAAATCTTCAAAGTTTTTTTTTTTCTTAAAAAAAATAAGTTATTTTAGACCTGACAAATCACTTGCCAAAGGGAAGCAGCTGTTAAACAGAAGCAGTTACTCAGTTATACAAGGGCAAAGAAAGCATCAATCAATGAGCTTTAGAAGCTTGTATAACGAAGGAGGCAATTTCAAAAGCTTTTAAGAAACTCACTCTCCAGCTAACGGTTGTTCGCCAGCTTTCAGTGTGCATCAGCCCAGGTTTAAAGCTCTGGGGTTTGTAACCGTGCCGGGCTGGCCGACGGCAGGGTGCTACACCCTGCGCGTAAGCTTCTGCCGAGGGGTGGTGGATGTGAACGTGCTGCTGCAGACTCGCCGTGGCACCTCGGCGGTAAGTCGGCGGCACGGAGCCAGCCCATGGGGGGAAGGCAGCGTGGGGCAGGGGGAGTTCAGCCGGGACTCCCCTCCCTCGCCATGGCCGCGTGGGGTTTCACACCACCGCTCCTCCCGGTAATGTTTCTGGCTGGCGAGCACCCGCGGGCTGGCGATGTGGTTTGTAATGCTCAGTGAATTCATTCCTCTCCCCTGTCCCGTCCTCCCCAGGGCTCGTTGCTCTGTGTCCGCATCCAACCACAGGCGGCTTGGGACCGCTGCAACCAGCTCCTACCTGCACGGGGTGGAAGCGCAGGGGTCAAGTCCCCCTCCAGCTGCCAAGGTCCAAACCTGGAGCCCAGGTCCAGATCGCACTGCACCGGGGGAGGAGGCAGCTCCAGTCCCCCGCCCCCTCTCCCCGGGTCCAGGTGAGATGCTGGCTGAGCCACGGTCCTCGGAGGAGAATGGTAAGAGCTGGGTGCGGGTTTTCTTGCTGGGGATCTCTGTGGGCGGACGGAAATGGTGAGAGTTTCATTTCCCCATGCTACAGGGGCGAGGGGGCGGGGAGGGGGTGTCCGAGGAAGTTCAGTCCATCACAGGACAAAAAACAGGATAAGCACCACCAGCAAGATGATGAAGAGGACGATAATTGCACACCACTGCCGTCGATCTGGAAGGAAAAGGAAGCATCAGTCTTCCTGCTTTAATAGAGAAGAAAAATCGGGGGAGAGGTTTTCTTCACTGTACTGCTAGGAGCTCAATTTAAGCTTAAAGAAGCTACAAAAAGCCAAAGCAGCAGCTCCTCTGGCAGCGTGCCCCACTGCAGTCCATGGGGCAACAGCATTCCTCCTCCAGGACACACGCATTTTTGGGGACAGCTGTGGGAATTTTGAGGCTTCTCCCCAATTTCAAACAAACTTGATTGGCTGGGTCAAAAGCAATCAGGAGGAAGAAGCAGAGAGCTGCTAGGTGTTGCTGTTCAGTCAGGGAGTAACCTGTTTGCTGAAGGAACAAGAAGGGGTCCAGTGAAAGCTGCCCAAAAGAGCTCTGCCAGGAAGAGCTTGTGACAGCTCCACTTAGGAGAGTGCCAGGAATGAGGTCTCCCCTGGATGTCTTTACACCTTGCTGTCCCCATGCATGTTTTGCAGAAGCTCATCACTGCATCACCTCTGAGAGCTGCTATCTGTCTGTAGCAGTGTCTGTGACGGTGAGATAACGCCCCTGTGAGATGAGATCACGGTGCAGCAGCAGGGACAGGGCTGCTGGCACCCCGTCCCAAATTCTGGGTACGGTAGCTACCCCAGGAAGAGCCCTGCTGGTCAGCCCCACCACATGCGACGCCAGGGGCAGCAGAAATGCTTTCACAGCTCTCAGAAGCACTCTGCAACGATCAAAGCATTTTTCTCAGAGGAAAAGGGAGATACAAACAGTTTGCCAGCGATTGTGCTGCCACTGGGCTACTGGTGACCCCAAGTGCACCATCAGCACTCCAAATGCTCTCTCTAGGGCCATATTTCCACCACCTCATTAATCCTCCAGCCAGCCTAATCCTGAAGAATACTTCTCCTCCCGACTCGATGCTGCCTCCATAACCTACCCAAGCACCTACGGGAGAGGGGTAACGGAGGAGGCAACTGCTGGGCGCACCGCCAGCGCTCGGAGAGGCGAGGAGGCGGCGGGGGACTTCCCGGCAGGCACGCTGGGTTTCCTGTTTGCTCTGCCCACGGCACCCTGCCAGCCCACCGGCTTCAGGCACAGCCTTATAAGGACTTTTCTTGTGGGTTCAGCCTCCCCCCCCGGTGCAGAAATCACCTCTTTCCTCTGCCAGCTGAGAGATGTATCTGACTGATACAGGCCTGCAGGCAGGCAGGCACCAGCAGCCTGAGGGCAGGTGGGATTTGGGAAGGGGCTTGCTGCAGGCAAGCATTTGGTGTGGGAGAAGCCACGCGAGGTGGCAAGTGTTTTATGGCACCTTGAAAGCTTTTGTTCAGCAGACAGCCCAGGAAACTGCAGCAGAGCACGAGGCTGCAGAGCTTCCCCTCCTAGCATCTAGAGGGGGATTTTCCCACCGCAGCAGTAGCAGCATAAATAGAAAGGCATCTGTAAATAAAACAAAGGCAAAGGACAGGCTGCAGAGCAGTGTCTGGGCAGGAGCAGCTGCAGGGCTTGGAAGTCTTCCCTCTCTTTCAGGCACCAAGAACTGCTCCCTCCTCTCTGCTTGGGTCTGGGATGGCTGTCGGTGGGTGGGAGCACATAGTGTCCCAGCCCAAAGATCCAAAGGCTTGTCTCTCCCTTTCCAGGACTGGATCCCACTTTCCAGGACCTACCACTTGTCATGTGAGACACTTTGGCGAGCTTCTTCATGACATTATCAAGCCGTGACTGAGTGCTGTCTAACTCATGGGAGAAGTCATCCAGCATCCTGGGGACAGAGAAGCACGGCACTTGTCAGCAAGTGGCACATCCCTTCAGCATTTCTCGGCACGCTCACACACATTGATCAAAACATGAATGTTATCAATGTATCACACCTTGGCAGAGAAAACAACACAGCCTGGTCTCCTGAAAGCAACCAAGGGGGGAAAGAAATCCTGCTGAAGTAGCAGCTCTGCTTTGGTGGAAAGTGGGAAGTCATTTGGGACTCCTGTTGGACTGGTCCCCTGCATGTTCACGGCTGAGCTCTACGCACCCCTGCGAGGTGAGGAGCAGGGAATTTCCTCCTTTTAAGAGGAAAGTCTCACTTACAGTCTCTGATTAGCAGAGACTACTTAGATCTAGGTGCCAGGTTGGACTTTAAATCTCTTTCCTTGTTCAGGACTTGCAGCTGAAGCTAAAATCTTGTTCCGGTCAGGTATCAAGCATGAATGAGATTTGCAATTGCTTTTAAGGTGCTTTTTGAACTCTGCATGGAAGCTACCACCTCTGCCTCTTCCACACAGCGACTGCAGTGAATCTGAATTCTGTAACGAATCTGAACACGGTTCATGTTTCATGAAGCATGGCTTCATGAAGCCATGTTTTGTCAATGACAAGAGCCCATTTGAAGAGAAACAAGCACATCTGGAATCAAGGTACCAATCAGATTGTCTCCAGCCAGCGGGACTTTAATGCTTAACATATTTCAAAGGACCAACTTCCTTCATCTGGGGTTCTAGAGTGCTTGTTAAACCCTCATTCAGTGGGCAAAAAGTTGTAAAAAAACGCATTGCAGTAGTTACCTACTTGCTACTAGTCTAGCAAGCACTGATGGCTTATGTGATGACTTGGAAGCGGACACACCACAGTAACATGTTTCTACGACAGCAGAACACTCTCATGCTGCAAAAGTTCATACAGGAGGTAGGTGTAAAGTTCCTCCTCTCCATCAAAGTAGATGTCACTTCACAAGGGACATAGCCCTCCAGTCTCTATCAGCCAAGGAGGGCTCTTAGGCATTGAACCCTTCAAGCCTCTGGAAGTGGTAGCTGTTAGCCTGCATAACTGGAAACTATATGCAGTTGTTTGCAAAGGACATGCACTGGGAAAAAAATCTAATTTATATGTAAATGGATGGATGCAAATTATTTTGTGAGCTACCCTTTAACCCTTTGCGTGGGTGAGGGATATTTTTAGCTTTAACTATGAATAGTAGCTCTGTGCTGCGTTTCAGAGCAGCAAGGCAGAGCCAAGAGCCCCCAGGTCAAGCAGTTATCTGTGGGCAGCACAAAACCCCATGGAGTGAGAAAGTGCCCAGTATCCCCATTACACAACACCTCCCTTCCTCATCTGTTCAGTACTGCTGGATGCCTGAAGCAGAGGAGCCAACTGTGTGCCTTAGGGAAGGTCCATAAAAAGGAGAGAGAAGGAAGGGTAAACTGGCAGCCAAGCCTGCCCTAGGTGCAGGCTTTCAATGAGACTGCAGCTGGATCCTTGCAGGCTGCAGTAAGAAACGCTTTCTGCTGCCTAAAATCAAAGGTTGGCTAGGAGAGGCTGCCTGAGAGACTAGTAAATTCAAGGCCCTAACAGGGGTAGATACGCGTGCATGGACTACCAGCTGTGTGGCAGCCAACCCCACACCCCACTGGATTTTTGGTGCTGTGTCTCACACTTACACTGCTTGCTCCTCCAGCTCCCCACCGATGCGCTGGGACATGTTCTTCAGCACTCCAATGCTGCCAGAGACCAGCTCCAACTGCTCATCTTGCTGCTCCACAATCAACTGGGACCAAAGAGAAGGGAAACGGGCAGTTACAGGTCTGCTGCCTCCTGCAGCTGGGTTGGCACCAGCCAATCCAGTGGACAGACACTCACTGCTTGGCCAGCGTCAGCTGCCAAGGCCTGAGCACAGCCCTAAGCCACCAGGAACGAGGACCGCATTCCTAAGAAATGTCGACGTGAGAGCCACAGGTAAGCCTCCCCAGCATGGCATCCCTGTGGCACAGCAGGCTGCAGTCGACATCGCTGCAAATCCAGCCTCAGCTCAGCCATGCCCCCTCCCCTCCCGGCTACACCCACCACTAAAGTGACTCTTGAAAGCCACAGGGGCTGGTCACCAAAACCTCCACAAGCCCCGCCGTCCACTGCAGGTATGGCAGCGGGGCACCAGGGAGCCACACAGATGCTGCGCCTGGGAAACATAACCTGGAACCTGCTGCAGCTAACAAGAGGTTAATGTGAGTAAAGGCTGTTGCAGCTTCTACAGCTAAAAATAGCAAGCCTGGCTCTGACTGTGCCAAAGGAATAGGTCTGCTGATGTTTTTAAGTCACTTTCAGGGCACAGTCCCACTAAGGATTAGACTTACCCTAGTTACCTATTTCTGAATCTATTTATCTTCCTAGAGTCACTAGGTAAAACTCATCTGAGCCGGGGCATCATCTACTAGCTTTAGTAGAGTCTGGCATCTCCAAGGAGCTGCCTGTTTAAAGGCCCATGTTGAGTGGGGTGCTGCACGTGGGTCTGCACCTCCGGGCGAACTGCCCCTGCAGCGGGGAAGCACCTCGCCAGGGGCTCTTGCAAAACCCATGCACAGGCTTTCTCACGAATGTCCTGTTGACAAAGGCAGGAAAAGGAAGCAGGCATGTGCTCCTGCTTCTAGCCTGTTCTGATGAAGATGCACACCAACAACAGCAAACATCAGCTCATTTTTTCAGCTTAGGGGAAGCCGCATAAGAGAAACAGGCTCTTTTCTGTTTGCAACATTTCTGCTTTTCCAAAGATTTCAGCAATCCCCGTCGTATTAAAGCTTAGTGTGCTACATCCTTCAGTTCACATCGTTTGCCTTCTGCACAGAGCAGAAGACTCAGGCCTCAAGGGTTAAAAACTCTGCACCAGGATGCATCCAAGGCTGTGGTGTACAGGAAACACACGCACAGGTATATACTGCAAGCAAAGAGGAGGGCTCTTGGGTCCCTGGATCCAGACCAGCCAAAGACTGAATGTTTTTTTTCCTTCTTACAGCCTGTACCTCATCCCCAGCACTCATTTGGCAAGCAAAGGTATTTAGTCCGCATGGTGCCAGCTGCCTTACCTGTTGTTGAGCTTGCTGCTCCTCGATGAAGTGTGAATTTGCTAATTGCAGCTCCCGGTCCAGACGGCTGTATTTGTCAGGTCCAGAGCTCCAACTCTGACTCCCGCTTTCTCCCAGGAGTGCCTAAACAGATGCAGAGAGCCCTTAGCAACACCCTTGTATCTGCTTACAGCCCATCTATACAGGTGTAGGGGGAAGGCAGACAAGGCAACACTCCCGTACACACGCATACAACATCCTTTTCCTCCTGCTCTAGTGCTACTCAGTCAGAGTGGTGTTAGGAACTAAAACGACACGATGCCAAAATGCCAGCCTGGGAAGTCTCTGCAGCATGATATTGCAGATGTGCCTCTCCAGCAGCAGGAGAGCTGGAGTACGACTGACAGACGGTACGCACAGGAGGTCTGCACAGCACAAAGGACTGGCAAAGGTCTGCTCGAGAGGCAGCACTGCATGCTAGGACACATGAGCTGGGATGTATCCCGATACATTGTGCTAACAGATGTATAGCTCGAACTGAGCACGGTACTGCTAATGACAGGGGCTTAAGAGGGTCTGGATAAAGTACTTAACCAGTTAAGCTGACCATAAAATAGTGTGGTATTTCGCAGTGCTGTGTGCTCATGTTCTTTGATTCAGGTTACCTGTTCCTCCGGCGTACTGCTCAGTTGCCAGCATACAAGATCACACTTGCTTACAAGCTCTACAACCTGAATGGAGAAGGTTGTGCAGAGCCAGCAGGGACATGGCTTTCCAGCCAAGTTAAATCTCATCCCTGGAAGGAGTATAACATGAGTGACAGACACTGGAGAACGAACACGGCCCACAGGTGAGGAGCTGCACCCTGCAGCACTATGAATGGGTTAGGGAACTCTGCCCACCAGCGTGGTGGCAAGGTCGACTTGTAATGAGACCATCTTGCAGCTTCTGGTCACGGGCAGGAGGGGATGGCTGAGTATTTATGAAGAACAGCAAGACAATGACCAGGCTGCTGTGGCAAGCAAAACCCAAAACAGTCTCTGCAGTTCATCTGCCTTGCAAGGTTCAAGGCGGAGTGACAAAAGCCAACGGGCTGACTGTGCAGGAAGCCAGCAGGACATCTAGCTTTGTCTGCCCCTGAGACACTAAGCAAGCTCCTGGTTCTCTCCAGTTTGTGGCAACTGCAGCTACTGCTTATTTAGCGTGGTGTGCTTGTTTTGCTGCAGCTTCAGCAGGAAGGCCTGTTTGCCAGCCTTAGCCTGTGAGGGTCAGGTTGCCACCAGCCAGCCTCTCGGACACAAAGGCACGCTGGAAAAGCTTCACGGTCTGGAGGAAGGAGAGGAACTGGGGAAGGGAGAGGAAGACAGCAAAGGGAAGTCGGTTTTCCTGACCAGATGTCACTGCACGAGCTGGGCCATATGGTCTCCCGCAGCTAGCAGGAACTTCACGCAAAGGAAAACAGCAAAACACAGACACAGCTACAGACTTGTTTGAGCAAGGGTGTAAGGGACTTCGCTTCTTCAAGTGTTTGCCAATCATGTCAATTATCCCTGTAGCAAGCTCAGGAATCAGCTCTGTGCTTCTCAGTAGCTTGTTGCAATTTGTCATTTTTGCCACAAGTGGCAAGACTGATGCCACCAGTTAAGTTAAATCATACGAAGGATGAACCGACTTTTACTGAGGCAGCTCTGCGATCTCCTTACAGCCTCCTCATCAGCTGGGAAGAAACACAACCTGCATCTATTCCTATTCCTTAGATTACAAATACAGACAACTTGAGACTCCTTGAGCTTCTTCCATCTTCTTACATGGCTACCTATTACGCAAGGCAGCTGTGTGAAAGGATATTGCAGCATTTTGGCTCCTAAATACAGCAGAGCGCAGGATTACATTCACTGACATGGATTCTGAGTCCGTTCCCCCTGAGGAGGAGGGAGATTCCCCTTACTGCCAGATGATGCAACACTGACAGTTGTACACAACCAGATCTGAAGACAGACAGATGGCAAGTGCTGATTTACTGCTTTGAGAGGGTGGCAGCAATGTGCCTGTGAGAACCAGCTCTCTCAGGTCAGCAGAACAGACACGGTTCACACACAGCTTTGCTGCAGCATGCAAGCCCCTTCCCAGAACAAAGGCTTTTAACGGGATGAGTTACAGACAGGATGTATATTGTAATAACAGCTTTTACAGTTTTGATCAACGCTATACACTACCTTACGCCATGGGGCCTTGGAGTAAGTGAAAATGTAAGTTTCACCTAACATGTACCTTAAGACAACAGCTGGTAGAGCAAATAAATCCTCCTCACTCCTTCAAGTACCAAACAGCCGCTGCATGCACTCAACTTGCCTGTTTCTGGTTCTCACCTGCCTGTTTTTTCTTTCAGCCAGTGCTTGCATGGAGGAGTTTGACATCTGATCCTTCATTTCCTGTTTATTCAACAAAAGAAGTGGTATGTAAGCATTGGATTTGAGGTGACAAGCAGTTTCAGGGTGCTACAGGGCTGTCTATATCTAGCAAGGCTTCTTTAGGGGGGGTGAGGGAAGGGAGGTTTTCTTTGAAAATGTACAGTTTTAAAGAGTCTAGAAAGGTATTGTAGAAAGCTTCATCACAGTTCATTGTTTTACTAATACTAGAATCAACAGCAATGGGATATTTTGAAAATATTCCTTATTTACTGCACATTTTGTTCCACTACAGCCAGAAACAATTTGCATAACATTTAATATTCCCATTGATAGACTGTAAGAAAGAGTTATGTTCCTCAAGGTCTTAGAAGCCTGTAAGCCTCTGTACTTTATTCCCAGTTGCATCTGGTTTTATATTGCACAGTATGAGGCAGACTTCCTGTCCTGTGGCCGTCCTCTCTGACTATGCCTACATCTTCTCTTTCACCACTTAAGTTTTGCTGTTGAGTTCCTGGAGATCACTAGCCACAGAAGGCTCCCCATCACAACATAAAGTTGTCTAGTTTTCACAGGGTAGGCTAGCAAATAGTCAATATGATCTAGCAGAGGTTAATCCACCAGCACAGTTCTGATGTCACCAGAACATTTAGGTATATTTTACTGTCCAGAGATGTGTAATAAATCACCCATGAGCATCAGATCCCACTCGATTACTTCTCACCAGCTAATACGCATGCTGCTGTGCGTCAGGAATTTCCCCATGGAAACTGGAAGTGGGCTGCAAAATGCCACTAATGAATTTCATTTAACAGTAAGAAACATTGCTCCAAAACCCATTAGCCAGCACTTTTCAGCCAGGAAAAGAGGACCATAGAGCAGGCTTGCCTGATCCTGTGGGTTTGGGAGTGGACCACGTCGAGGGCAAGGCAGTGAGCACTTGCCTGCTACCCGGAGCCAGCGCGGTTTCAGGATCCCTTCCCACGCAGCAAGCCTTAGGAACTGCATCCAGACCACAGGACTGCAGGTAGGGTGCATGCTTGCTGCCAGCCACAGCAATGCGTTTTGTGAAGCAGGAACATCGGAGTCATGAGGAACAGCAGAAACTAAGCTAAACTCAGTGTAGCTATTAACAGGGAGAAAACTTCCTAACTATCAGCTTGTTACCAGGCAGCGAAGGTTTTGAGAAGATGCTTCGTCTCTATTTATTACCACCAAGTTGTTAAAATTCTCTTTTTGCTTCTAAGTGTGAGCTTAAACACCCAAAAAAAATCTCCCTGAAGTTAAAAATAAATCTAGTGGTTGTTTGGTAGAGGTAGGAAGCTGCAGTCACCATGTCAATAACACCAGGCTTTAACCACCTGTCAGTGTTCAAAGTGGACTCCCTGTTTTTGAAAACTAGTGCTACAATAGCACAGGACAGTTGCGATTTCCTTCAACTCTGAAGGGAAGCTCTAGCCTCCCCTGCATCACAGTGGGATCTTTACTCTTCCTCTCCAGTTACTATAGGTTCCCAGGCTTGCTGTTGTGAGACAGGTGTGAGGACTTAAAGGGCCGCAGCAGGAAAAGGAGAGTATGCCACGGGGGGCACCTGCACCCCTGCAGCCCCAAACCTCTCTGGGCAGCCCCAGGAGGGAGCACACAGGGAAGAGGAGGAAGCCTAAGAGAGAGCAGGTAGCAGGTTTATTCTCTGCTCTCCAGTTCAGCACAGAAACAGCCACAAGCTTTCCTTTTTTAAACCGCCTAATCACTCCCCCGCCTTCCCTACACTCCCACCCCAAACCCACATTCCTTACCCTGACCACCTGCCGTGTGCTCGTGATGAAGGCTTTCCTGATACCCAGCTCCGTCGCATCGAGGTTGAATTTCCGTGGGTTTGCCTCAACAATGCGTAGGCAGTGAGTCAAGGAATCCCCATTAGTGGTGGTGGGTACGCACACAGATCGACAAACCCCAAGCGTGCTTCAGCGGGGACCTACCAAATGGCCATTGCGATGTGCTTCTTCCCAAAATTTGATTAGCAACATATGAAACACTGGAGGAAAAAACAGGCATAGCAGGAACGCACTGTGCAGCACATGCACCAGTGTGAGGTTTCTCTCTTGCTTTTTATTTTTTTTTTTTTGTTCTCTGATGCTGCACAGCGCTTTCAGGAGTGTTCAGATGAACACAAGGAAAAAGGAGTATTTCTGGAAACCAGCCTGGAGTATGACTGACTACACAGAAATCCAAATTCATACAGCACACAATAGGCTTTCTGAAACAAAGCATCTTGGAACATACCTTGTCAAAAGGAAAACAAAACAAAAAGGCAAAAGGAAAATCCTTTTGCTGAACACACTTGCCTTAATTTCCCATCTGCACTCTGAGGAAAGCTGATGTAAATGCAAAATTTGACCCCAAATAGTCCTGATTTCTGCAAAAAGCAACTACTGGCAAGCACTGGTACTCAGCCGTTTAGTACAACTTGGGAAATGCACACCCCTACCTCCAAAGGACCACAGAAAGGATATTAATTGTTTCATCCAAGTCTTCCAGGTCCCACTCGATGCTCCGCAGATTGTTCCTGAGCTCATTAGTGGTCCAGTCGATTTCTTCTCTTGTGGCGATGGAGGGATCTTGCAAGAGCTCTGTCCACCTCTGGAAGAGCCCCTGGGCGGTGTTCACAGCTTTCTGCACCTCCCTGCAGCCAGGGTGATTAAAGAGAAGCAAAGGGATTAACATCAGTTGCCCTACAGCAGTCACACCAGGACAGTGCTGTGCCCAGCTGAGCAGCCTTCTCCCAAACATCTTTCCTTCAAACAAGTTTTAGTATACTTTGTAAAATAAGGATTTGCCCTACCTGCTGGACAATCCTGTCTGCACCACAAAGCAATGAGCAGCAACTTACAGGTCAGCTTGAAGGGACCTATTTCTTTAGGGCAGTTTCTGTTAAGTGTCACACAGGCAAGCCAGGGCAGAGTGTCTGGACAAGGCACATCTTTGGCAATTAATGTTTTGCATTCCTCTCAACAGCTTTCCTCCAAAGCCTCTTGACTACCTATGTCAGATACCCTAAGGGCACACAGAATTACAGGAACTGTCCCCACAATACAGCCAGGCAGGCTGTTGAGTGGAGCACTGTTTATTTTAATTCAGCATTTAAAAAATACACAGCTCTACTATGCTGGCTTAGGGAACAGAAGTCTTTTCTGCTGCTCTAAGCTTTTTGGAGATGAATGCATTCACAGCACGGGAAGGTAGGCTTTGCTGACAGCACTGAACACTGCTTTGCTGGTTTGGGGCAAGTGGGTCTGTAAGTTTGGGTCATGGTCCATCACCGTGGCCATCTGTATTTACAAACTCTGTGGTCCTGAGCTGTGAAGCCCTCCCCCAGGTTCATGGGGAGCCAGAACGAGGGATGCAGACGAGATCAGACTTTCTGGCATGAAAGGTGGCCACCACGCAAGCCCAAGAGGTTGCACACAGCATCCACGTTAAGATGCAAGTGTTTATCCCCAGTGAAGGAAAGCAGGTTATCAGTGAGGGAAGCTCAGGACAGATCAACTGAGCGCACAACCTACAGGGGTGCCAGGCCATCAGCTTTCTTTATGTTACACTGTGGCCTGAAGTACCCAACTTTGCTGTCTAAGCTGCAGTCTCTCAACACCCTAACACATGCCCTTCTCTTCTCACACGCCTACGGCTCCGAGTCTGCCACAGCTAGTGCCCTGAAGTCAGCAGCCCGCACTGAGGATCTGGCAAGCTTCATTCCCTCCACTACTTGCTAGCAAAGTTTTGGGTTTGGTTGTTGGGGTTTTTTTTCCTTCATCTGAGCAGGAATTTAAAGCAGACCTGGATATCCTGTGACGGGAGGAGTTACAAACACCAGGAAAGCAAACCAAATGCAACACCGGTGGCTCCACCACCACCAGCCCCTTCGAACCACTGGGTAATAATTAACACTGGGAGCGGCAGCACATCCCTTCTCCCCTCCCAGCCCTTCCTCGCACGGCGCAAGAACTTCTCCGGGAAGTTTGACGGGACGTTTACTCCCCACCCATGGTGACTCCTGTTTTTTCCCCTCAGCACCAGTTCAACCTGGCAGCGATTCACTTTCCCCGGCAGCACCAGCATCCCTTCCCACACCTCTCGCCCTCACAGGGCTTTCCCCACCGCTCCCCTCGGAGCCTCCGCTGCTCCCGAGAGCTGTTCTACTGTGACATGTGGTAGGAGACTGGCCTGCAGCAGGAGCTGATGGTGGCCCTGGGGTAGATCTTGGAGACCAAGGTGCTTTCACCTTATTAGTTACGATTTTTCTTTCCTCCTGCCTTGACCACCTTTGGTTTGTGTTTGCCCGGGCTCGGGGCCCTTCTCTGCTTGCTCCCACTCCCGCCCGCAGTCCAGGCTGCGGTTTCTGCCGCCATTCGGTGCCTGCCCCTCTCCATCCCTCCGGCCGGCACCCCCGGCCTCTTGGTGACACCCCCCCCAAGGGCGACATTTCCCAGCCGCTGCTACCTGGCTCTGACGGCAGCTCTGACTGCGGGGACAGGCAGCCAGGCTGTCCCCAAGCCGGGCCACCGTGCCAGCACCCGCACCTGCGGCCAGGGCCCCCCCCCCGCCTCCCCCGGCCCAGGCCCCGGCCCCGGGGGGCGCCTACCCGGCGCGGCGGGGAGCGCTTCGTGCGGGGAGGCCCGAGCGCGGCCCGGCACCTGCCCGGCACACAGCGCCTCGCCCCGGGGCCTCCCGCGCCCGGCCCTCGACGCCGGGCACCCAGCGGGGCCCACAGACAAGGCGGGGGGGACGGGGACGCCATTTTCCCCCACCCGATCGCCTCCAGAGACCCCCGACCGCCGCTCACCCCGCCCCTCCTCAGGCCTGCCGTGCTGCGGGAGGCCGCTCCCAGCCCGGGGGAGCCCCCCCCGGCCCTCTCCCCGGCCCCCAGGGCGCGGGGTGCCCGCCGGCGGGCAGCGCTCACCCCTTCACCACGAAGAAGGGGTCCTCCATCGACATGGCGCTGCCGCCGCCCCCGCCGCCGCCGCGCGCCCCCCGCCCCGCCCCCGCCGCCGCGCCCCGCCCCCCGCGCCCCGCCCTCGCCGTCACGCGCCGCACGCCTGCGCACACCGCCGCGGCGGGGGGGTGGGGCGGGCCGGGGTGACGTCACAGCGGCCGCCTGAGGCGGGCGGCGCCACGGCGGCTGCGTGAGGTGGCGGCGGGTGCCGGGGGGCGGTCGGTGCCTCCAGGCCGGTGCCGGGCGGGGGTCGGCCCCGCCATGGGGTGTGGGACCGTCCTGGCTCTTCCTGAGGGTTTTTCCCAGGGGCGAGGAGCCGGTGGCCCGCTGGGCCCCGCAGCCCTGCGGTGGCAGGGTGTCCCCTCAGCCCTTGCCGCCCTGTCCCCGACGTGCCGGCTTCTCGGCGCTGAGGAGGCGCGGCCCGGCCCGGCCCGGCCCGGCTCGGCCCGGCTGCTGGACCGGCGTCCCGCCCGGGGCGGGGGAGCAAGAAGGGGAGAGCGACAGGCGGGCTGCCCTGCCCCGCTGCCCTTCCTGCCCGGGGGACCCGCGGGCGCCGCTTCCTTCCCCCTCCCTCGGCGGGGCCGGAGCAGCCCTTTGCCTCCTGGCTTTTGTCCATTCCAGGGCGAGGACCCCCGGTTCCCTCGCTCCTTGCTCTCTTACATCTCTGGGCTCCTTAGTAGCCTCTCCCAGCTGCGAGCACAGACAGCCCTGGGCTTGGGAAACCTGGCAGGAAAGGGCTGGTGCCTGTGCGGCATTTGGCACGTTCCCACTTGGCACGGCCGAGCTGCCGGTGCAGCGCTCTGCGGGATCCCTGCGTTACTCCCACGGGACAGGCAGTGCCTGTTGGTTTTGCGGAGGCTTGGCCAGGAGTAATCCCCCAGATCTTTGCTCCCTTGACCGAAGTGCATGTCCCTGCCTGTGCTTCCCGAATGTGGCTGTGGTCCAGCATCCCTAGCAAAGGCAGTGCCGGCTCGCTGAGGGAACAGGCTCAAAACCCATTTGCAGAGATGCTTCTTCAGCATGTGAACTGGATACCTCGGTTTTGCGATCGCAGCAGCTTTACTCGCTGAGTGTGGGGTGGGAAGGCTGTGGCACATGTAAAACCGGTTTCTGCAGTTTGCGGGGTGAGAAAGCCGCCTCCTGCTCCGGCCAGCTCCACGCCTGGGAACCCGTAGCTTGCCAGCTGTGGTGCAACAGGCAGCAGCTTTAGGGCTTGTGTTTGCTGGCCCTTCCTTGCTGCACCTTGGATGGCTTGTTTCCCACACCAGGTTTTGGGGGGCATCCCTGCCAAATGCGCTGTGCTGAGCACGGTGGGTTCCCTCTAAGAAAAAACAGAATGCCAAAGAGCCACTCAGCCAGTTTGTCTGCCCCTGTTCCCCAAAGTCCTTGTACTGTCCAGAAACTCATGATCCTCTCATGATTTTCACCTGTGCTTCATACCCTTCGGAGTTCCCACCTTCCCCATTACTGCTGTTTCCCACTCTCTGCTGCAGTCCTTGTCTCCTGCTCTGACAGCTTTGGATTTCTTGCTGGGATAGAGAAACCAGCGTGTTTCCATGCAGGGGAAGGAGAGCTTAGGTTGGGCTGGAGCTGCTCAGTGGTTCTGTTTCCTCGTGCCAACAACATCCCAGCAAAGGCCTGGTATTTACTGGGTACCCATGCTGGCTTTCCTTTGGATGCTGCTGTGCTCTGCAGGGACAGCGTTTCCCAATGTGCTGTGCCTTAACGATTCATGTATCGCAGATGGACTTGGAGGTGGTGGGTTGTTCTGCAAAGTGCAGGACACTGTAACTCACCTGTCCAAACGTGCACCCTCAGCGGGGACACCCCTCTGAATGTCATAGCTTTGTTGCTCTGTGTTTGAAGCCTCTGAGGGATTTAGTTGTAGTCGTTGGGGTGCTTAAAGATGTGGTGTATTCTGAGCAGTGTGCTGAAGGGTATCGGGGTTAGATTTGTTCAAACATTTGTGAAAGTCTGTTGTGACAATATGCAGTGCTCTCCTTTCGGTGCACTGAGGCTGCACGGTTCAGCTCGCTCTTGCCAAACATCCCCTGAAACCTTCACTGTGCTGGGAATGAAAAAGGGAAAAGCTCCCATAGCCTCTTAGAGTTACTAGCTAGGAATTTCAGAAAACCTTTAAGAAATTATGTGAACACTTTATTCACTTAATTGAAACTGTTTTGGTTTTTTAATGCATTTGCAAAAAAGTGTAAAGCTTCGTAGAGCTGTTGAGGGCTGAAAGTAAGGAGGTGCTACCAAAATGTAGGGAAGCTGCAGACTTTCCAGGAATAAAACAGCCTTTTCTTTGATGCTGGAAATTAATTTACACGATGTAGTAAATCATTTAGATTTTCATATGAAAGCTGCTCCAGCCGTGCTGCTCTGTATTTTTTAGAAAGGGAGCATTTTTGCAGTTTCTTGTGGAAAGCTCTGATTTTTGGTTTGGAAGCAGTGATGAGTGTTTCGGTAGCTTTTCAGCATGCTCGGCTAACCGATTCCTCCCTGGAAGAGGAGTGCTCGGTGCATGGCACACAGCTGCAGAACTGGTCAGGAAAGATCTGATTAAACACTTCAGCGCCGAAAAGCGCCAACTCATCAAAATCCCAACTGTCTGCAGGGAAGAACTGGGCTCACTGAAACTTTTATCAGGAAAATTTTTGTGGCATGTGTGTACACGCACAGGGGTGTGCATGTGATCCCATACTAGCCTGGTGTTAAGAATATGCATTTGGTGTGGAAGATATGACTTTTCCTCTCGGGAAAAAGCTGGATTGGTTTGAATTTGGATTTGTAGAAGTATAGGGGATTTTTTTTTTTCCCCAGAAAAAGTTTTACAGTTAAAGAAGTGATAAAGCAAATGGGTTTCAGATGCTTTGGTGTTTTTCCTCCTTGTTTGCATTTTTGGTGGAAGTTGTTGAAGGTTTTCAGTGGTGGCTGTAAGAGGAGGATTAAAGCAGTGATAACTTCTAGCAAAACATTAGCCTGTAGCTAAATCTTCAGTGCTGTGGTGGGCAGCGAGGTTTTACACCAAACCCTGAGGGTTTCCATCAAATCCTGCCCACTCATGGCCCCTCTGCGCTTGTAACTGGCTTCCTGAGCCTTGTTTTTACAAATCTGTGGGGACTTCACTGTGAAGCACAGAGGGGGCAGAGGACAGGAGGCCTCAGCCTTGCGATAGCATGGTGACCTGATGGCAGCAGCTGTGAGGTGTTAAAAGAAAAAGATTCCGAGAGGTGACTGCTCCTTGCTAAGAAGGCAGCTTGGATGCTGGATGCTCCTGGTCCCACGTGCCGGAGCCAATGGAATGGGTTTCCTTGGGCTTGCAGTTGTCTGGGAAGGAGCAAAGCCTGAATGAAGCTTCTCCTGTGGTTGTGGCTTTCCTCCTGTTGCTGTCTCTTGTGGGCTTTCGTTGTCTAACGAGGTCTGGGTTCATGCCATAGCTGTACCCTTGGGTGGGTTTGTAACAGTGCAAGGCCTGTGTGCAGCAGAAACTGCAAACCCTGACTGGGCAGCTGGACAAAAATGGTAAAAATGCAATCAAGTATGGAATAAATAAGCAAATGCAAGGTGATAATTCATGGTAGGATGCAGGATGACTATTCAGAATACAGGATGTTCTGGAGAGAATTAATTTTCCTCTTTGTGGTGCCTGAGCAATCAGTTATTTAATGGAGATGAAAACAAGAAATTAAATTGAGCAAAAGTGGCATTACTCTCTGCAGGGTGTACCATCTGGGACTGCCTGCTACGGGATGCCAAGGATGCTGAGCGCTTACCCAGACCCAGAAAGAGGTTAAATGACATGAGCAGCGAGGTGCTGAACTGCCAGAGTCCTTGTTACTTTCTTAAGTGGGTGAAATTAGAAGGAACTTTTCTCCAGCAGCCTTTCCCCGTAACCTTCCTCATTATCCCCGTGTCCAGGGATGACCTCGCCAGGGCTCTGGGCCCCGTCACATAGTCAGCCCCACAAACCAGGTGAAGGACGAGGTGGCCAAAGGAAGATCCCTACATGAGGGGAGGAGCGCAGATCTGAAGGAGCAGGGGGAGGTGAGGCCTGCTGGCATGCACAGATGTTTTATTTTGCAGTTTCCCTTGATGGTGGGAGGAGGGATTTGACACAGAGAGGATTTGATCTGCCCTTGCTGCTCTCGTGGGTGGTTGCTACTCGGAGGACTCAAGGTTGCCTCCTGGCATGCCTTTGGACTTTTAGTAAACACTGCGTGTGGTGTGATTTGCTGGCAAGTCCCAAGGACCCCGGTCCCCCCTTTTGTCAGCCAGGAGCGGAGCAGGCAGCCTCTCCTAGGATAATGGCTCCATGGCTCCGGAGCATCATTGTGCAGCTTCCCCATCACGCCTAAGCAGGAAGCACTTGCACAGAGGACACATCTGTGCTCTGGGATGTGCAGAGGGCTGCAGTTGTCATTTGCCCACCGGCTAAAAGGAAGGTGACATTGAGATACAGGGAGAGAAAAAAATAATAATAATTAGGCTGAGACTCCTTTGGGCAGGCAATCTGCCTCAAGGTTTGCTGAACTGTGACTTCAGTTGGCTCCTTGCGGAGTTTGCACGATTAATTTGAGATGCTGAACCCTGTGCTGGGCTGCAGGTGAACACCACCGAGGCTGCCGCCTTCATTAGCAGTTTGCTGGGGAGCAAATTGCTCCAGCGAAAAGCATGAGCTTTGCTGGGCAGCCAGAGGGTTGTCTGCTGGCTGCATCCCAGGGCTGTCCTGCTTCTTTCCCCCCTGGACACAAGGCAGCCTCTGTCTTTGGTGGCACAAGTGGCACAAGACCCATTGCAGGCATATCAGAAAGGGAAAAAAAAATATACAGGAAGGTGAACTACAATAGAAGGGTTGTCTGATAGGAAACCTCTGACAAATACATGCAGTTTTTTCCCCAGGAAGCCAAAACCAGTTCCATAAAACACTGAAAGATGTGGGGCCACATTTTTCCAAGGGAAATGGCTGCCTGAAGAGGCTGATAGCTGGCAGTAGGATTTTTCTACCGCCCCTTCTGTGTGTTTGGAGAGGCTGCTGGAGGAGTAGCAAGATTTGTGATGGGCAGGATTTCTGATGGGTTCAGGTCACGGGTCTCCAAGGCAGGGGAGGGAAATCCCAAGCCAGTGGCTCAGAGTAAGGGAAGGGAAATTTTAAATCATTTGTGCAGTGGGAAAAGGGGGCATCCCAGGTCACCGATGGAAAAAAAAAAAAAAAAAAAAAAAAAAAAAGACATGTAGGAGGGAGCCCTGCCTGCCTGGGTTATCTACACTATCATCTTTGTCGATGGGAAGGGGGTTTTTAACCCTGGAAAAACCCTTTGCTTTCTAGTACGAGGCTGTGCTGCTGGCTCACACCCCGCTGTGGTTTCAGGGGTGGGTGTCTCAGCACTCTCAGAAGCCGAGGGAGCTGCTTCCTCTTCTTTGGGTTTAGGCTTGTATTGATTTGTTTGTATTTGTTTTGCTTGCGTGTTGTGTTTGGTTTTCATTCGGCAGCGATTAGTGGTTAGCGTTCTTGGCTGTGTTTTGGGATATTTCCCAGTTCTTCTGACATTATCTCCAAGCATGGATAAACCAGAGCAGTTGGGAACCCCACAGGATTCGTTACCAGTGTCTGATTGTGGCAGGTCCATACTGCATCCATGTGAATCAACGTTTTTTCTGAAGAAAAAAAGCACCCAACCACCCCAAACAAGCCTTGTCCTCCTCCTCCTCCTGAGCCCT
The DNA here is from genome assembly GCF_023634085.1 of Falco cherrug. Taxonomy (NCBI): domain Eukaryota; kingdom Metazoa; phylum Chordata; class Aves; order Falconiformes; family Falconidae; genus Falco; species Falco cherrug. The sequence goes on from NC_073708.1 coordinate 7,234,764, forward strand.
GTGTAGGTCCCTCACAATTCAGATGTTTGTTACTCCCATCTAGAAATGAACTCGGGCTGAGGATGAATCCACATGTGGAAATGTTCCTCCCTGTCCTGTTTGATGTCTGTCAGCAACCTCTGGGGATGCGCCTGCATCTCCTGGGGCTTTGGCTGTCCTGAAGCTCTGTTTTTGCTGCAGGCAGCTGTTGGTGCAAAAGCTTTTGCCCCAACCCCGCTGGTGGGGGTGGGAGGTCTGGCTGTTTCATTCTCATCTTCTTCCCAGGAAGGGTCTAACTCATGAATCCGGGTGCAAATACAAGAGAGAGGGGACGATGCACTGCAGTGGTTCCAGGACAGCCAAAAGAAGTGATGGATGAACTCAGCCTGTGCTTTGAGTAGACCCTGATTTCACCATCCTACCCAGCGGGTTCACACCTCTTTGCTGCAGCTGGCTTCCCCTCTGTGGCCTGCACATTTGGTGACAGCGAGGGACTGGTGGGGAGGTGGGGACCCGGACAGGCACTGCTGTTGAAACAGGATCTTGCTAACCACATCCTCAGCCCCACCGCCGCAGGTCGGGGCGGCTGCGCTGTGTGCCAGATGGCAGTGCCGGTACGGCCCCCAGCCACGCCGCCACAGCGTGGGCTGCAGCTGGAGGGGATGGGAGGACCCTGCCCCGGCTTTTGCCGCTGTGGCTAGGGATGCAGGCAGCCGGCACACAGCCCCAGCAGCCCACGCTGCCCCGGGCCAAGATGCAGCCGCACGAATCCCTGATGAGCTTCCTGGCGCCGATGTCCTTTGCCAGCCGTCGAAGGCGAATTTCAGTGCCGCCAAAAAACCCGGTGGTGTGCGCAGCCCTCTGCAATTATTATTTGTACCACAAGCTGCTTCCTGCCCCAAGCTGCTTTTATCTCGCATTGTCTTCCTTTCCAGGTGGGGCTGCGGGCTCCCCGCTGCTCGGCCTCTGGGGCTGCCTTCGCCGCCGGCTTGCCGGCCGTGCCGCTGGCTGCAGCTCGCTGGCTGAGAGGCCACCTTTGTCTGCCAGCCCGTCCGCCCTCCTCCTCCTGCCAGAGCTATTTCGGGAAACAGCAGTTGAGCTGGAGGATTGTTAATTGTTCCTCAACCCCCTTCCAGCCTGGTTAGATCACATGCAGAGATTAGAGTGCCCCCGTCACACCCTCTTCTTCCACCTCCTTCTCCTGTATCCCCCCTGACCTGCAGGGATGGGGGGCAATGTCCTTTGTGGGGGCAGATGGACGGACATGAGGATGTCCCACTGTCTGGGATGTCAGCCCCACCGAAGCGATGGCTCCCACGCCGTGCCAGCTGTGGGTATCACCAAGACGCTCTGCTCAGAGGGCAACCCCGGCAGGTCGCCCACCGCCGGCTCAGCTCTGGGCGCAGGCAGGAGCCCAGGGCAGGCAGGAGCCCAGGGCAGGCAGGCAGGCAGACAACAAAGCCACCCCAGGCGCTGACCTCAGAAGCTGCCATGTGACTGCCTCAAACTTACTAAAGCATGACATCAGCCTGGGAGGGAAAGGCAGGGCTGCCACCAAAATACTGCCTGGCTTAAACGGGCTGCCGGGACAGCCTCTGCCTGCACTGCTGCCCTTCCTCTCCCTCCTGCCTTCCTCTTGCATGCCTCCCCCCCCCAAGCAGACCACTACCCCATCTCTTTTCAAAGAGCATGAAGTGCAGGCAGGGGCTGGACAGATGTGATAGCAGGGCTTTGGTGCCCTGGGAACAACACGTGCCGGTGGTTGTTTCTGACACCAGGCATGGTGTTGGTGGGCGAAACCAGTGGTACCAAGTCCTCTGGTGGTGTGCACCTCTGCTCTTCCCTGCTGGCTCTGAGCACTAGTAGGGATGACGGACCGCTTGGTACCCATCCCCATCCTGCTTGTCCCTGGCCAGGGCAGGGGAGATGCTGCTGGCCCACTAGCTCCTAGGCAGGGTAGGTAGCCAAAATGCGGTGACCGGGGAGAAATGGTGCCTCATGCCATTGGGGTGAGGTGGTGAGCGGCAGAACAGGTTGGTCCACTAGGATCCAGGCATCTTTACTCAGCAGAGCTGTATGTTCTCCACCCACATTCAACATTTTGCAGCTGGTGGAGTGGCTTTGCACCACTGCTCTTCACCTGCATCAGAGCTGGGAATATACCCAGCTGAGATGTATCAAACCTTTGTCCTTCTAACTAGGGTCACCTCTGCTGGGGATGCAGGTGCCTGGATCCCGCTGTAAGAGTCGGTCCACTGAGTGGATGGTGACACCTGCAAACAGCAGTCCCAGAGCAATACGCCTGGTGATGCACAAGCCATTTTGCAGGGGCACAACTGAATGCAGTGCCACGGAGAGGGCACCGGTGGTGGGCAGACATGCCGGCTGCGGGCGAGGAGGCATGACTGCAGTCCCAAACATCTGAGCTGAGCCCAGACCTGCCCTGGCTGGTTAGACTGACCCGAGGGCTTAGGCCAGGGTGTTGCCAGCCCTCCAAGGTGCGGGGAGCAGGTTCGGCAGGTCTGGAAACCCTCGGTTCCCACCACCGGGGCTCGCGTCCCTCCAGCCTCCCACGCCGGGTGTGGAGGGGACAGCCTCGCTCTCTGCAGCTGGGAGAGGCTCGCCCCGGCATGGGCAGGGGGAATGCTGGGACCGGCAGTTTTGGCCGGTGTTTTGGCCTTGTGGTTGAGCATGCTCTGGTCTAGTCATTTGAGATGGAGTGTGGCAGGTTTGTGCAACAGGAGGTGGGCATTTTGAGATGTCAGCCCCCAGGTGGACCTGCCATTGTGTTCAACATCAGGGGAGTGGCATTTGAGGTTTTCCAGCTGCATTCGAGCAGGAGGGAAATATGCATTTGGTCTGAGTGTAGAGGTTCTTTGCGGGGAAAGGCTCTTCCTCTGTCAGCTATGCCTTGATGTGGCTGATTCTTCACCTGGCTTTTGTTACTGCTGTGACCAGCTACCCCCTTGTCCTTCCAGCAAGCCAGGACATGGTGGCAGACCCTGTCAATAAAGCGTCACGACAGGCTGTGGCTCTCCCTTTGGGGGGTCTGCAGACTGGTCCCTTGAGAAAAAAACGGATGGAAGCGAGTTGCTGTGTATCAGCCGAGAATGATACTCCAGGGCAGCACATTGAACTTCCTTAATTTTGGTCCCTTTCACTTCTTCCTTCCTTGCAGATGGTGGTTGCTCCTCGGTGGGAGGAGGAGTGTCCCCACTCCAAGCCCTGAAACGCCCCTCGAGCTTTCTCGGAGGCTTCCCTGGTGCCTGGATCTGTGTCTGGGGGTGATGGGTTGTCCCCTGCAGCCCCAGCCACCAGGCTGGCCCTGCAGCTGGCTTTCACAGCTATGGCAGAGCCAGGTAGCAGTTCCCAAACAAAGTGCTCCAGGCTGCTACGGTCTCCATCAGTCCTGGAGATGCTGGTGGCCTGTTGTCCTCCTCCATCCTCCCTTGTAGCCCTTCCTTCCCCCGTTGTGGACATTCCTCTTCTATCCAGAGCTTTCTGAAGGCTTCACTGCCAGACCCCTGGAGCAGATCTCCACCTGGCAGCTGCGCAGGGATGGCTTCCTGCTCCACGCCAGGCCAGATTTTCCTTGAAGTACTCAAAGGTACGCTTCCTCCTCCAGCCAACACCACCAGTTCCTTCTGTGACACAACACGATGTCAGAGACCGGTGCTGAAATTGGGGGAAACATTTCTAACCTGCACAAAACTGGGGTTGCTCTCGGTTTTTGGTGGTTTTAATTTTTGTTTTCCTCCCAGAAATGCTTTAACTGCTTTGGCCAAAATTCCCACTGTTTCCTTCCGGCCTGATCGAGCCAATGTGGGGTGCAGTGAAGCTGGGGTGCTGCAAAATCTTGGGTGCTGTTGCAGCCCTGCCTGCTGTCCTCTGCTCTCTGCCGGGAGGTGGGGCCCACGCGCAGCCTTTGCCGGCGTCGCCGCTTTAAGAGCCACCGCCGCGGGGCGAGCTTTCGAACCCGCTCCCCTGCCTCGCCATTGGCCGGCGCGGGCGCGCGGGGGCCAGGCGGCGGTTGGAGCGGCCGGCGGGGCGCCCTGATTGGTCGGGGCGGGGGCGGTATAAAAAGTGGCCGGGCGCGTGGGCTCGCCTCAGTCGGCGGCGCGAAGAAGCGGCGTGCGGAGGCGGGAGGTGCGGCACGGCTCGGCACGGCTCGGCTTCCCCCGCGGCCCGGCGCCCCCATGGAGTTCAAGCTGGAGGCGCACCGCATCGTCAGCATCTCGCTGGGCAAGATCTACAGCGCTCGGGGCCAGCGCGGCGGCCTCAAGCTGCACAAGAACCTCCTGGTGTCGCTGGTGCTGCGCAGCGCCCGACAGGTCTACCTGAGCGAGCCGGGCTGCCCGCCCGAGCCGCCCCCCGCCGCCTGCGGGCCCCCAGAGGAGGAGTCGCCGCTGCCCCGTGCCGCCGCCTGGCCGGCCGGCGAGCCGTCGCCCCCGCAGGACGAGGCGGCTAGGGGCGGCCCGCGGCTGCCCGGCGCGGACTGCGAGGGCCCCCGGCCGCGGCGCTGTTGCTGCGGCTGCTGCTGCGAGGCGAACCGCGCGGTCTGCGCTGCCGCGCCGCCCCCGCCGCCCCACTGCCCCCGGAAGCGCAGCGCCGGCGAGCGGGGCCAGCCGGGCTCCCCGGTGAAGAAACCCCGCCGCGAGGCGGAGGAGCCGCCGCCCCCGCCGCCGGGCGAGCAGGAGGACATGGAGACGGGCAACGTGGCCAGCCTCATCAGCATCTTCGGCTCCAGCTTTTCGGGACTGCTCAGCAAGGAGCCCAAGGGCCGGCGGCGGGCGCCCCTGGACGGCGGCGAGGCGGCGACGAGCACGACGCCCGCCGAGGCGGCGGCGGAGCCGGGACAGATCTGCTGCGACGAGCCGGTGCTGCGGACCCTCAACCCCTGGAGCACGGCCATCGTGGCCTTCTGACGCGCCGGCCGCGGGCGCAGAGACTCGCCCCCCACCCCCGCCGCGGGGAGGGGGCCCCGGCGGACAGCCGGACCGAGAGGTGATTCCCCCCCCCTTTCCTCCCGCCCCCCGGCCCGTCGGAGGAGGGCGCCCGCCGCAGCGGAGCGGGTGGGCAGCGCCGCGGGGCTCCGGCGCCCAGCCCCGCCGCACCGGCCGGGCGGGACCGCGGGGCAGCAGCAGCAGCACTTCCCCCTTCCCCGCCCGCACCCCGGGGCCCGCCCGCCGGCTCTCCGGTGCCCGGGGGAGGCTCCGCGGCTGCAGCCGGCAACCGGAGGCGCTCCCAGCGGGTCATGTTTTAAGCTTGGAAAGTATTAAGTTTATTAAATAAAGTTTCTATTTTGGAAAGGTTTAGGTCAGAACTATTACATGGTGCTTTTTAAAAGTGTTTATTGAGAGAGACGAAGTTTACAGACGCTCTGACGGAAGGTCCTTCAGCCTGTTTGTTAGGCTTGGTAACTCCCGGTCTTTGTTGTATAAAGGCTTGGGGCTCCCGTAGGGATTTTTGTACAGTGTTCTCCTTCAGTGATGTATCATGTTTTGTATAAAATGTAATTCTACGTGTACGACACGTATTAAATATTTTCAACTGTATAAGCCTAGTCCCTGTTTGCGCCCCCCCCGCCCTTGGCTCGGGGGGAGGAGGGCTGCGGGGAGCTGGGCAGGCAGCAGCCAGGGTGTGGTTGCTGCATGTCTGTGGCTGGATCCACCCTGCCTCGCCAGAGGCTCGGGGTGGGTTGGAGTCCAGCTCTTCTGGGAGCCGGGGAAGAAAGGGAACTTCTGTCAGGGCGACTGGAGGCTTTCCCGGGTGCTCTCATTGCAGCTGCAGCCTCTTCCCAGGGCTGGAGCTGATGCGGCGTTTGAGGTCTTGCTCAGAAAGTACCTAATGTACAGTCACTCGGTGGGTGGAAAGCAGTTGCTAAATCCCCGAAGAGCAGCTGTGTGCAGGCCGGCCCGTGCTGCGGAGGCCTGTGGCATGGCAGAGCCGAGGGCTGGCCTCCAGCTTTGCTCGGAGGGTTGGGGGCCTGTGCGCGGATCCCTCCCAGGCACAGGCTCTGCCTGCAGCCAGCTACTGCTCTGCCAGAAATTAAGTGCCTCCTGTTTGCTGTTACTTGCAGAATAGTTAAAATGATGAATATCAGGGCGCTTTTTTTTTTTGGCACTTTTTTTTGGTTTTCAATTATCAGTAAAACTATAAGTGGGTTAAAGTTCCTACTCTTAGGGGTGTGGAGAAAAGTTTGGCCTCCGCTTCACAGTGACTGTGGAGTGCCTCAAGGCATTGTAATTAGACTGAATTGTGGGGGAATTTTTTTTTTCCTGCTTCTTGCTGGGAGATGCACTAGAGGCTTCTCTGCTCCTAATTAATGAACTTTTCAACTGAGGATTGCATCTCTTGGGAGTAAAGAAAGATGTTTGTGTGCTGTGAAACACAGCCTGGGGTATCTGGCTGAACCTAGGGGGGGTGGCTCGAGTGGGAGAGCTGAGGAGTGGTGTGGGAGATGAGGGGTGACCAATGTGAAGCTTTCTGCTCTGTGCTTTCTCTGGCACAGCTGAAATCGGCATGTTGACTGTCCCTTACAGAGGGCGCTGGGCTTGCAGGCTGGGGTTTTTCACACCCGTGTTTGTGTGAGAACTGGAGGCGTTGGGCTCAGTCCTCCCGAAGTGCTGGGAAAGCAACAAGGGGAGGGCTTGTGATAGAAGAGATGCTGCCAGGTCTAGGGCAGCTTAGAGGGAGCTCTACTAGTCTGTGTACAAGTTGGTAGCTCCCTGTTATGTAAAAGCGAAAGTCCTACCATCTTAATTTTCTTGATGATTGCACTCAATGGTGACGACACACAATTTTAGCCTGATAGGCAACACCAAGGAAGTTGTGTGTGATGAGACATTTCTTTCCACTTGATAACCTTTGAGAGGTGATGAGAAGGGCCTGTCCCTGCTTCATTTATACACAAATGCTCTCCAGGAGAGCTCTGCAGTCCAATAGCATGGCTGTTGGGTGGGAGATGAAGTCACCTGGGGACCTCCCCAGTAAGAAGAGATCAGTGGGAGGAGGAGGGTGGCTGTGGAGGACTTTCCTCAGCTTTCCTGCTGCGTTGCGGAACGCCCTGCTCTGAGGGCACAGGTTGCTCTTGCGGGTCAGAAGCTGGGCTGGGGGATGGAAACGGCCTCCTGCTCCTGTTCCAGCCCTGCTTCCTTCCCGAGGCCACGGAGAGCAGGTTGTCTGCCAACAGCATCTCCATGGATGAAGTGGATGGTTTTGCTCTGGGCTTGCTGTCAACATCCCAGTGCTGAAATGGGATGGGGGCACTCCTGCTCTGGGCTGTCAGGGAGTGTCTCGGCACCGAAGTTTTCTAGGCACCCAACTGGTGGAAGAGCATCTGGTCTGGTTGGTTTGTGTGGTGTCCCCGTGCAGACAAGACCCAGCCTCCCTTTGGCAGAGATCACCAGCACCGCTCGTATCTGTTCTACCTTCCAGAGAGGAGTTGTGCAACAGCTTAATTGCCGTTGGCCTTTGAAAATACAGCAAAGACTACCCGTAGGTGCCAACGCAGCTCCCTCCGGCTGGTGTGACCTCTCCGCAGAGCTGTCTGACATGAGCAATTTCTCACTTAGCGGCTGGTGACCACGATGCCGTGTCCCTGAAAGACTTGGATCAGCTCCGTCAGCTGCCAGAGCCTTCTCTGCTGTGACAATGCATGCTTCGCTTGTTCCCATGGCTGTGTTTTGGTAACGTGTGGGGTTTGCTCTCTGGGATGTGTGTGTTCCTGGGGAACTTGCGGGCTGCTCCTGCTGAGGGGGCTGGAGAAGCTGAGGCAGTGTAGCTGCCAGTGAGCTTTGGCTCGTTACAGAGGGGTCTGCACTGCCACTGAATAACGAGTCTGAATCAAAGATGACCCATAATGACAACGCCGTGTTACTTTTGGAATCAACTTTCCTGCTCTTTATTTTGTTTTTTCCTCCCCCAGTGCCTTTTTCTATTCCTATAGTCACTTTTATCTAAACGGCGTCTGTTTTCCTTAATTCATCTGTTCTGTCGTGCTGCCTTGATCCCTGGACTTTCCCTTCTGCTCATGGCACGGCCCCTTGACTGCTGCAGATGTGGGGATGATGGGATGGGACAGCTGAGCAAGGAAGGGGGATGAGCTTGAGAGAAGGCTCATGACCCAAAGCCGGTGCCTGAGCCAAAGCTGATGGAGGGAAGAAAAGTGCATAAATAAGCTAGATAAAAATAAAAACTTCCATCACTTGGAAGAGAGGGTGACTCCTATGGAAACTACCTCATGGGGTCAAGGAGGATATGACTTAATGGTAAGATCCTCACCTTCCTATAATAGCAACGAGCTGCTGGAAGCGCTTGCTCAGGCTGCTGTCCTCCCCCCGGCTCAGACGAGATTCCCTGGGAGAGGTGGTGGGAGAATCCCTTAGCGCAGCCGGAGGGTGGGGTAGATGCTGGCGGAGGGGCAGAGGGAGCCAGGAGCGTGGCAGCAGGGATGCTGGGGAGGAGGGCAAGCAGCTGGCTTTCACTTTGCTCCTGCTGTAGTTGGCAAGGAGCAATCGCCAGTTGCAACTCTGGGCAGACGATCTGCGGCTCTCATCAGGGATACCTTTTGGAGAAAGGGAATGATTTCAAACCGGGCCTTGCCAATAAGGGAGTGTTCATGGCCTGAATCATCTCAGCCTTTAAAGGTAGGGATGGACATCTGGCTTGGGACAGGCACCAGCTGAGGCCGGCGGAGGCCCGTGGGGCTGGGGGGCAATGGGTAGCCAGGGGCTGGGGCTCGCAGGAGGCTCCGGATTTCACTCTGGATGCTCCTGCTCCCTCCTGGCCTGATGCGACCCGGCATTACCGGCCCATCCCTCCTCTCCTGGGGCAGGGGAGGAAGGCACTGCACACTCATTGCTGCAGCATCCTGTGTCAGCGCTCAGGAATCTGGCGAGCTGCTGGGAGGGAGGAGGGAGGCAGCCCAGCGCCATGGGGCTGTGCCTGCTGGGGCCTCTGCCCGCCCGGGGGGCTGGGGGGCACCGCACAGCCCTGGGGGGATGCTTTGCCAAGGCTAAACCCCAGGGCAGGGGTTTTGGGGGAAGGAGGGGTGCAGAAGCGCTATGGCACAGTACTTCTTGCTTAAATGATGGCTCAAAAAGGCTGATTAAGAGGCATGTCTGGATCCCCCCCGCCAGCCCTCGCCGCTGCAGGGCTTGCATCTGTCTCCAATGTACTGTGCTTGCCAGCGAGGCTCTGCCAGTATATATTTAGGGTGGGCAGCGGGAGCCCCTTCCCGGGTCCCCAGCAGGCTAGGGAATGCTTGCAGGGAAGCGGGGGCTCATCCTCGCTGACTCTCCCCGGGCTGGGCTGGGCTCGGTGTTTGCCTGGGCAGGGGGCTTCCAGCCCAGGGGGAGAAGGAAGGCTGCGATGCTTGCTGGCAGGGCTGAGCCCGCTGGCGAGGGTTGCAGAAAACCCTGGGGCTTCTTCCAAGGAGCATCCAAGCGCCTTTGTGAGGCTGGGGCAGGGCTGGGAGAGGGGTTGGCACTGAAAGGGGATGGCTGGCAGGGGGGAGAAGCTGACTGGACGGTGCCCTGGAGCTGCCTTGGCATAGGGGAAGCCCAACCGAGGAGAGCTATTCCGGGCCAGCACAGGTCCCAGAGGCAGGGTCAGGGCCAGGCAAGCACCGGAACGTGATGACAAACACAAACAACTGCATTCTCCTGGTCTTCTGGTTGTGATTTCTGCTGCCGACATGCAAACCCTGCAGGGCCCCCCCTCCCCTCCTCCTCCCCAGCTGGTCGAGGGCTGGCCTGGCCGCAGTAATGAAATGCAGAGCTGCTTGGGAGAGCAGGGGGGAAAAAGGTTCTGTTTGAGGTTTTGTGCCTCTGGTTTCCTCTGGCCCTCTCTCCCAGCGGGGTGATTTATTGGTGATGGAGCTTGGGGAGAGGGGGAGGGAAGGGCTTAGAGCTGCAGGCGAACAGTCATCATGTATTTCCCAAGCACTCACGCGAGGCAGAGGGGAAAACAGGATGGGAGGAAGGTAAACTGCCTGGGCAGGGGCTGTAGAGCATCATTTAGTGGAGCTGAGCTCTCCTGAGCTTGTCCTGGTTGCTCTGAGGTGCCATTGAACACTTTGCATGCCAAAGTCCTGGCTTTGTGGTGGGTGTGCTCTCCTTCCATCCTGATTTCCCCACCATCCCTCCATCCCGGCTTCCCTGCCTGATGGACAGCGGGGTGCCGAGACCTTTTGGCCCGGTCCAGCCTGCAGGGCTTGCTTCTCCGGTGCAGCCAAGGGAGACGGTTCATCTTTTTTCCCTTTCCTGCAGCTGCAGCCGAGGAAGCCAGCCAGGCCTTTCCCAGGCTTGTGGAGAAGTGGAGGTACCAGGTGCCACTGACATGTTTTTGGGCACCTGCGTGGCTGGAGGCACTGCCAGGCTGTGACCTGCCTGGCTGTGGATGCATTTGCTGCCTGCAGCTACCCTGGCTCAGCCCAGCCTTTCCCTTAAGCCAGGCTTTAGGTTCTGCCGTGTTCCTCTGGCACTGCCAGCAGCATGTGCTCCCTCCCGTGCAGGATGCTCTGGTGTGCTGTGCTCCCTCCCGTGTGGGATGCTCCGGTGTGCCATGTTCCCTCCTGTGCGGGATGCTCCAATGTGCCGCCGTGGTGCAGGGTGACCTCCTGCCCGGGAGGAACAGGCAGGGCTGCCTGTTTTTCACGCTTGCTGCTCTGGTTGGGAACATGTGTGGTTTCCTAGGGGGAAGGTCGTCTCCTCCTCCTCCTCCTCCTCCTCCTCCTCCTCGCCTCCACTGACAGCATCTGACCTCAGCTGTTGTCCCTGGTGGTGCAGGGGATTAATCTGAGCCTCGGGACAGGTTGAGGCATGTCCAAGGCGGAGGAGAGCTTCATGCGTACAGACACAGAGGAAGGAACAAAAACAATTCCCAGGGAAATATTTTCCTGCTGCTTTTCCTGGCAGCCAGCAGGGCGGGAGGAAAAGACCTCACTATAAATTGCTTGCAGGAGGCTTGAGCCCCGGATCTGCCTTCCCTTGGCTTCCAGCACCCCATGAAGCTCAGGCCCACATGGTGAAACCCACGAAGGGTGCTCGCCCCCCCCGCATGCTGCTCAGCCTCCCCGGGCTCTGCTCAGCCAAGGCATCGCCTCGACACCCGCCGCCTGCCGAGCTCCAGGGTCTGCCGGTGGACTCTGCCCTTTGCCTGCTCCGGCTTCAACCACCCTCCTCCTCCTCCTGCCACTGTTTGCTTTGGCAAGCCCCGGGGTTCAATCCGCCAGCAAAACCCTGTGGCCCCGGGTCAGGCGGAGCAGGAGGGGAAGCTGGAGGCGTGAGGCAGGGAGGGCATCTGTGGGGAAAGGGGAACAGGGAGGGAAATGGGGAAGTAGGTGGCTGGTGGGGCGGATGGGACACGCTGGCCCTGCTGTGAAGGGCAGGAACGACACGGTTCACTCGGAAATCTGGAGGGTGGGCTGGGAAAGGCAGGAAAGGGGAGCAAGGGCAGGAAGGAGGGAGCATGTCCAGAGTGGGGTGCGGGGGGGGGAGTACCAATACCGCACTGGGTTTGGTCTGTGGGGGTCCCCTCGCCCCTGGGCTGGGGGTTTGGCATGCCGTGGTGCCCTGCTCCCCTCTGGGACCAAACAGAAGGACGCGGGCAGCAGTGACTCTCCCTGTGCCATCCCTCACAGAGCTGGGGTCCCAGCCAGAGCATGGCTGGAGCATCACTAGAAAAGAAGAGGAAGAAGCGGCTGTTTCCACAGCAGGAGCCAAAGAAATCCCTGCTGGCCGCATCCCGTTCAGTTCCCCGCGTTTAATCTCACAAATCCAGGCACCAAGCAGCACAGGTAGGTGGTTGCCAGCACGTGCCATCCTTCATCCCAGGTCCCTCCATGCTGTGGTGTGCCGGGGCTGGTGGGCCCATGGTGCAATGGAAGTGGCAAGCCAGGAGCCAGGGCAGGAGGCAGGTGTTATGTCTCCATGGCAATGGGCTGCTACTTTTCAAGATGGGAGGAATTATGTGGGTTTTTTTCACATGGCATTGGCCCAGAGCAGCATTTTACGGTAGCTGGCGTGCAGTATCAGCAAGCAGCCACAGTCCTGTGGTGATGGGGGACATGTGAGGGGCAATGGGCCACCCTCAGCTTTCTGGGGTGAGAGTAAAACCCCCAGACCCCAATCTCACCCCCGATCCGGGGCTGAGTGCATCAGCAGCCCCTGGGGAGGGCAGAGCTGGCTCGGGCAGCTGGCTGTGGCCAGGGAACATCTGAGCCCCTGGGCCCTTGGCATGGCGGAGGGGCTGGGGGGGGTCGCATCTGCATCCGGAGGAAGGCACAGCTCCCGTGGAAAGGCAGGAGGGACGGAAGGATGGACAGGGGAGGGAACCTGTGGCTTTTCTTCCCTCCTCGGTGGTGCTGTGGAGCCAGCCGGGGAGAGTTGCAAAATGCTGGCTGGTGTTTTCAAGCTGGGGTTTGCCCTGTGCAGGGCTGGCGGGGCTGTGCTCCCAGTCCCAGTGCTGGCACTGGTGAGGGCTGGTGGCAGCACCCATCAAACAGCCCGTGCCATTTGCTTAATTGCTGTGGCTCTGCCCTGTGGCATCTGTATTAATGGAAAGCAAATGTCAGAGGGATGTAAACACCGGCAGAAGGGAGTTGCGTAAAAGCCTCACTGGATCTTCATGGAATCGTTCTGCCATCCTTTCTTGGAGCATGGCTCTGTTTTTAAAGGGTAGCACTGGTGAGCCTGTTGCAGCATGTATCTCTCCCTGCCTTATCCTTGCTGAGGTTTTCCAGGGAGAATTGATGCATTTTGTGTTAGAGCCAATTTGCAAGGAGGTGGCCAGGACCACGCACTCCTCCCACTCGACCTTGTCCCCCTTTGGCCCGGGCAGTGCCTTGCATGCTGGGCTCACCAAAATTCCCTCCCTGGAAAGGGCAACTGAGTGAGTGTTTGCCTTCAGCTCAGGAGAGTGTGACGTGATGTCCCTGGTCAGTGGCCAGGCGGGGAGGGACTGGCCGTGGTGGCATGGGGCTGACGGGTGTTTGGAGAGCACCAGGACACACTTTCCTGGGGGGGTCATATCTGAGCAGGAGGGAGGGCTGTTAAAAATAAACAGGCTGACAAGTGGCAGGAGGAAGGAGCCACTTCTTGTGTCCCCACAGCCCTCCTGGTGAGCTGAGCACGGAGCTGGGCTTTGATCCCAACCCTGCTGTGGTGGCGAGGTCAGCTCTGTCCCAGGTCACCCCAGTGCCTCACACCCCCAGTCACAGCCCGCTCCTTCCCTCCTGGCTCGCAGTCGGCAGTCCCAGCAGTGGAGGATGTGTGCTGGAGAAATGTCACCTTCACAGGCTGGCAGAAAAAAAAAGGGGGGAAAACTTACTGTTCTCAAGGTACCTCCTGGCTTTTCCTGGCACAGACTTGGAGAGCACTGGAGATTCCATGGCACAACCCAGTGCTGTCCCAGTGCCTGGGACCCTCCAGCCACACTGGCTGGGTGGGGACACTGTGCTTTCCCACACCCCGTTGGGACACAGCGGTCCCCTTCTGGATGGCATTGGCGAGGGGCACCGTGTGGGCTGCCAGCAGAGGACCAGCAAATATCAGCGCAGTCCATCCTGCAGAACAGGCACATGCTGCCGGTGGTGACGAGGTGTCAGGTGACGGAGAGGTTTGGGTCCCCCCATGCCACCACCACCAGCTGGGAAGCTAGTGGCAGGGCAGCTTGACTCCCTGGGGGACCTGAGCTGGGAGCTGGCACCGTTTTGTGCCCATAGCAGCATGATACCCCTGTCTCTGGAGCTGCGGAGGTCCTGGTGCCACAGCCAGGCAGAGCTGGCCGTGTCCTGTCCTTGCAGAGCTTTCTGGGTGGGGAGAAGGTCCGGAGTGCCGGGAGGAGGTGGGGAGGTGGCTGTGTGCTCGGCCGTGGCTCGCTCCGGTGCTCTTTTCGGAGCGCAGCCCGGGGGGGAAGCAGCCAGCGCACAAAAGCAGCCGCCGTGTCCTCCCTGCAGCAACCTGCCTGCCCGGCTGTGCGTCGCTTCTTGTTAGATCAGCAGCATAGGAAGCTGGAAGTGACCTTGAGAGATAGCGTGCCACTCCGGCTCTCCGGCAAGCCTGGAGATTGCCTGGTGAGGGACGCATCAGGCTTGCCCTCGCAGGACTCAAACCCCATGAGATTAAGGGGCTGCTCTACCCCAAACCCCACTGTTTTGGGGACCTGCTCCTGGGAGGTCTCCAGTTAAGGTGGTGCTACCCAAAACCAGCCGCATCAATGCTTCTGTTCGGATAAAGGGTTTTTTGTGTCTGTGAGGGCTGGTGAGAGGACTCACGCAGGGTGGGCAGGTGAGGTGCAGCGAGCTGCTGTCGTTTACTGGAGCTGGTGGCCTGCAACCTATACTATGATTCATGTCTCCTGCTTAAGACCAGCGCAAGCGCGCATGGAAATCAGGGTGAAGTCGTTTTGGTTGTGCCAGAGCAGAAGATTCATCCTCCTCTCTCCTGCTCCTCCTCTGCCCTGTGAGTTCCCACGGTGGCAGCCCAACAGGCACTTATCTCCAGGGATGCCCATGTGGGAACCACAGCACTGCCCGTCCATCATCAGATTGTGCTTCAAAGCCCTCGGCTCTGGTGGGAGGGATTGTGGGTGACAGCCCTGTGCCTCCTGAAACACGGTGACCAGCAGCTTGTCTCACAGGTGTGTTAGTGCCAAAGGCTGCATCTGTGCTTTGGGGCCAGGTTTGGTGCCAGAGTCCCCCAGGAAAGCTGCGCTCAGCCCCTACCCCAGCCATGGCCAGCACCCTGGGGTGCAGCTCAGGATAGAGAGGCTTTAGGAAGATATTTCCAATGCTGTCACTAACATAGGAATATTACCTTGGAGTATAACCCTTGGTGACTGTGTCCGGCTGCTGCCTTGCTAAGCCCTTGGTGAGAAGATTGGGGAAAACACCAGACGGAACTGGAAGCAGGTTGTAAATGGAGCTCTTCGTTTCCTTGTACAGCAAAGCCCTCTCGTGGAGGTCGGCAGTAGCTTGCCAGAGAAAAGCCGGCTGCTGCCGTGTGCTGCTTCTTCCCAGGGAGACGCAACCCTCTCTCCGGGACACCGTCCCCTGGGGTCCCACCAGCAGTGGTTAGCAGGGCTGTCCCATGGCCCCAGCCTGAGAGAGCCTGGGACAGACCTGGATGTACCACTGCACCCCTGAAGCGCCTGTCTGCACGTCAGCTTTGCATGTCTGTGTTTCAGTTCTCAGGTTTTTCAAGGGAGCTGCTGAACCTGCTCTCCTGGCTCTGTTTGGCGATGCTCGGCAGCCGGCGGGGTGGCCCTGTCCTTCAATGTGTGCCTGAGACCATGGGAATGGTGGTGACGTTGGCTTTCCATATGGGCCACTGCTTTTAAGGACGCCGCAAGACATCTTCAGTCTGTAGCATCTGTTACTGGGCTCTGTGACCCTGGGGTGCTGTGGTGGGACAGTGTGTGCTCGCTCCGGGGCTGGCGCTGCCTGGGTCTGCTCCAAACCCCACGAACGTTGCCACAGTCTTAGCACGGGTAGTTTCCTGGGACCGACAGCGGATGGTGTCAACCTCTGCAGGCTGGCTTTTAGCAGGTGCTTTGGTCACAGCTCCCCTTTTGAGAGGGGACAGGACAGCAGTAGAGACTGCCTGGTCGTGGGGTGGCCTGATGTAACAGAGGCTCAGAGACGAACCCAAGCAAAGGTACTGCATAAACCCAAGCAAAACTCTAACCTTGCTGGGGCAGACATGCTTGCTGGAAGAGGGGAAGACAGCAGGATGAGTCCCTGCCTTGCAGCAACCTCCTCTGCCTTCCTACAGGCAGGAACGCCGTCGGCAACTACATTCCTTCTGGAGGTGCAGGGCTCCTTAAGAGGGTGGCCACAGTGCAGGGACAGGGGTGGTGAGTGACTCTGTGGTACCCTGCATGCCCTGGCAGGGCCCCTGCCCTGTCCCCTGAGCCGTCCCTATCCCAAGGTGACACCTCACTTACTGCAGTGTACCTCAGTTCACCTGGAAGCTTCACAATTACTAGTGGCATTTGTCCCCTGGGCTGCCCACGCCAGGTGTGAGCAATGCCATACCCCTCAGCGCCTTGGCTCCTTCCCCCAGCCTGGGTCACCTGCTGTAAGGAAGCTCTTTTCCCCCACGCATATAACCTGTTTGGCTCTTCAAATCCAGCAGAGACAAACCAGTGCTTCACCTGCAAAGCTGGCTGGCTGATGGCAGGGTCCTAAATGGTTTCACCTGGGCTTTCCACCCACCCCCTATACTATATTCAAGCTCAGCCTAGGGGGCTTGGCTCCTTGCTGGGTTGTCTGGGGGGATGCTGGGCTGTCCTGCTCATCTGAGGGTCCCCCTTGGCCCTGCCTGGTGCTGGGAGGCAGGGAACGTGGTCAGACTGAAACAGCATCTACTGCCCTGCTTACAGCTGAGGATGAGGCATTGAGGTAAGGTTTGATCCTGCAGAGTTTAGGGGTATGGGTTGGTGGGTTCTGTGCTGAGCCCTGGGGGTCTTTCCCATGTGCTGTGGTCCTGCAGTTGCTGTGTAGCGTGTGTGTGGCACTGATGGTAGAGCAGCATCCTTTGCCTGGCTATATATAGCATTTCAGTGCCTGGAACAGCAAACAAGTACCTCTAAGGGATTATTTGCATTTTATTTTGAGGCACCATTTAATGGTCACCTTGCACATACCACTCCTTTGTGAGTCCCCAAGTCCTGGTTTAATTCTAGTCCCAGTAATTGCATTCTCCTGCCATCAAAAGCCTCCCTCTGCCACAGCAGCCCCTGCCCCAAGTGAGGGGGGTATTTGTCACCCAGGAACCCCTCTGGTGCTGCTGGCAGCAGCTGGGTGCCCTCCCACCCCAGTCCTGGCTCTATTATGGTGGCAGGTGAGGGGGTGCTCTTTGGGGGCATCGATACCTCGTGGTTACTAAATCCCATTGAATGCTCAGGAGCTGGGCTTTTTCTTTGTACTGCCCAAACGCTCGAGTCCCTTTGTCCTGGCTGAGTTTAATTCCCCATGTTGGGTATGTTTAAGTAATTTTCTTGTACTTCTAGTTACACAAAAAATTGTTATGCTGGTTGCATTTAAATTGCATAGTTGCTACCTCTGTGCCTGGGGGCTGATGGCAGGCTGTGTAAATATTTAGTGTTTCTGTTCAGCTGACACCGGTTTCTTGGTTTCTCCAGCCTACCTTCTCTGCTGGTGCTTCACTGTGCCTTGGCCTTGAGCAGGGCATCAGCAGGGGCTTGTCCTTGGTCTCTGGGGGCTGACTTGTACCCGGTTGGCGGTGATGGGTAAAAAATCACTGGTGCATCTGGGTGAAGATTGGATGCATTTGTGTGCAGAGCAAAGCAATCCACAGTTTTGCTGCAGCGGTGATCAAAAGCAGGCAAATTTTGTGGGTGGGTAAGACGTCGGTGGCCTGGTGAGGCTGGATTCTGGTGGGCTCTGGAGGGGAGCAGGGCCCGTCTATGGGCTCATCCCCTGTGGAGCTCCCCTGTACCCAGCGCAGGCATTTTTGCTCAGAGCCGGGGTCCCGCAGCAGTGCTGGCCCCTGGGTGCTGTGTGCCTGGCGATGTTCCCTCACCCTGCGGAGCTGGCTTGTGTATCCTCCATGGCCAAGCCGGCAGATGGGGCTCCTGCCCATGGCGAGCTGCTCCAGAGGAGCCTGGAGAGCTGGGCATCCCTGGGCAGGCGGTGCTGGCCGTCACCCAGGGACGCTTACTGGCCCCAGTCCCTCTTAAAGGATTTTTGGTCTGTTGCACAAGCTTTTTTGGCGTCCTAATTATTTCTTAACAGCTGAACTCATTTCCTCGAGGCTTTCCTTGCAGTGCTGAGCCTGGTCACCCACATGGCCACTTGGGGTGAAAGAGTCCTTGACTTCTGCTCAACTTCACCTCCCACAGCTTGGCCTAAGCCCCCCCTCTGAGCTGCCCCTAGCCATGTAGCAGGGCCTGGGGGGAGGGGGCATCTGTGGGACTCTTTCCGCTCGGGGGGGAGGTTCTCGGGGTGGACTTGCACTGTGTAGGATTTATGCGGTGAGTTGTTGGGTCTCAGTGCTGTTGGGTGGGTGTCTCTACCCTTGGTCGTGTCGTTGGCCCTTTCTGCTGAGCTCCAGGGAGGACCAGGTGCACTCCTCCGTTAGCTTCCATGCAGGCTCGGCTCTGCCAGCACTGGTGCATGTGTTTGCTGTTTGGCATCTTCTCCTCAGCCATTTTTTTAAACTAAGAATGGTCTGTAGCCAGGCACTTGTGATGGACCAGTGCAAGGCTGCTCCATGAGGACCTCAGGTCAGGACCCTATGGCTGATTGATCATGCCTGATGTCCCTTCTCCTCCTGCTGTGCCTGAGCACCCTTGTGCTGCTTTCCTGCCTGCGGCCATATGGGATGTCCCACCAGCAGCAGCTACTTGGCTTCTTGCCTGCAATAAACGTACCCAGCATCACCTTCTGGCACTGTGCTCTCAGACCTGGCTCTTTGCAATCCAGGAGTCTGGTTGCTTCAGGGTGTCCTTGCTCCTTTCCCCTGCCAGACCCCAGCACTCTCCTTCCCCTCCCCAGCTTCCCCCTCTGTGAGTGCCCAGATGCAGCATTCATTTTAATTGTTTAGTGAGATCTCCTTTGATCGATGCCATCTCCAAAGTAATACAATAAAAACCTCATGGGTGTAGAATGAGTTGACTGAAATTAATGATTTTTCTTGTTGTCTTGCTTGAGCTGTAAAACAGCCTCTTCCAGCTGCTGTCACTCCTGGCTCCTCGCTGCTCTTGTTCTGCTTTGCAGCTCCCTGGGGACAGCTTTGCTCTAGGGGACTCGGTGTCTCAAGGAACAGCCTGAGGCATCTAGGTCAGGGATCTGGGGCCACCAGGCAGCTGGGAGATGGTTGTTAGCATTGCTAGCTGCCCTGCCATCTGGAAAAAGCTGCTGAGCTCAGTTACCCTCTTGGAGGAGGGTCAGGAGTGCTGTATGCCCCACCTTGTTGGCAGGCAGAGGAGGCTAGGGACATGTCTTCTCCTCCCTGGGCCATGCTGCTGAAAATTCCTGCTGTTACCAGCTTACCTGCTGGGTACCTTCTGGAGTGGAAGAAGAGGATATCTGGGGCATTGGGGGTATGAATGAGGTTGCTTTGCTATAAAATCACCAGTGACCCAGAGAGGGTGTGTGGGAATTACTTAGTTTTGGACTCTGATGTGATATCCAAGGGGCTTCAGCTTGGAGTGGTAGGGTCCAGACACACAAGCTGTGTGGGGTGGTGGTAAGCAGGGGGACTCCTTGCTGCAGGGATGCTATGAATGCTCAAAAAAAAAAAATAAAAAAAAATCTGAGCTCAAGATGTGGTGAAAAAGTCTGGAAAGAAAAGACCACGGAGGGCTATTAAATAAAAATGACCCTCTGCTGAACCTGGGAGAGCATTTTTGGGAAGCATCGGTGTGTGCTTGCCCTGTTCTTGCCCACTTCTCTAAGCATGCTGGCTGTGGTGGGTTAATTTGGTCTGCACAGCCCAGCTGTCCTGAGGATGCCAGGCCTCCTGCTCTCTCCCCACATTGCTGGCACTGATTTTGGGGCTTGACGGGAGCTTGTCTTCGTGCTCTGCCACAGTGTTTGCAGGCTCTGAGAGCTGGGGGCTGGTGGGGGGCTGGTGAGCATCAGAGGCGATGGCATCAGGCTGAGGCGGCTGGGGACTAGCTTGCTGATTCTGCAAGTAAGAAGCAACTCATTTTCATTAGCTAGATGCAGGTTAAAAGCTCCTGCTGACGACATAGCATGTGATTAGGCATATTAGAGGAGGCTTATGCCTTTCTGAAGCACAGGGGATGGGATGCAGAGAGCGATGGGCTCTGGGAGGCAGTGGGTCACTAGCCCACCTGGTTTTCCTCCTGAGCAATTCTTGTGGCTGGCAGCAGCTGCAGTGGGTTTGAGCAGTCATTTTTCCCGGCTGCTGGGGATGATGCGCTGCCTTGCATGGTGAACTTGGGGCGTCCCTCAAAAAAATACCTGTGAAGGTCTGCTTTCCTCCTCCCTGGCAGTGCTCGGGGTCTGAGCTGGGACAGGCTGCTCGTGGAGCTCCTGGAACGCTGAGTAGTGGCAGGTTTGGGGTTTGCCTGATGATCTCCCTGCAAAAAAGGGGTGGCTGAGAGATGCTGAGCAGATCCATTGACTCTGAAATGTGGGTTTGAGGGAAGAGGACACGGCAATAAATCTCTGCTCTCAAGCTCCTGCTGTTTGTCCTCTGAGATGCCCGTGTGGCTGGGTATGTTTGCCAACAGCAGCAGGTTTTAGCCAGGAAAGGCAACCCCCTCTCCTTACCCAAGCCCTGCGAAAAAAGGCTGCATTTAGCAATTTTCCTCCCTCCCTCTGTGCTCCCAAGCTGTAAGTGAGCAGAAGGCTGCTGGAGCAGGAACAAGATTGGTCCTTGAGAGCAGTTTTAGGTACTTTTTTTCTGATGTCGCTTTTTTGACACATGGATATTCAGGCATCCTGCCCCAAGCACATGCCAGGGTGGCATCCCAGCCCACCCACCCACAGGAGAGCAGCCCTGTGCTAGGCATGGTCTCTGGCAGCGAGGGAAGTTGCCTATGTCCACACTGGGAACGCTGGTGTCAGACTGGAAACACTGTGCACTGAGAGCTGGCTGCTTACCTGGGAAGCACTGGGCTCCTTCAGGGTGCAGAGCTCCTGCTTGCAGGTATGATAGGGTCTATTTGCACTGCAGAATGGTGGGAACAGCCTCAAAATGAGTGTAAATATAAAGAAAGGTGGAAATAAAGAGCAGGGTTTGGGCTTTCCTTGTCCCAGA
The DNA here is from genome assembly GCF_023634085.1 of Falco cherrug. Classification (NCBI taxonomy): domain Eukaryota; kingdom Metazoa; phylum Chordata; class Aves; order Falconiformes; family Falconidae; genus Falco; species Falco cherrug. The sequence goes on from NC_073708.1 coordinate 7,255,502, forward strand.
GTGGTCCATGTGCTGTAAGTGGACATTGTGACCTTCCCTGGCTGGGAAGGACCCTGCTCCAAGGCTTGTCGTTGTGTGCACCTGGGCCATGCCTGCTCACAGCCCTGTTCTCGGGGTGGCTCGTGACACCAGCTGCAGCTGTTGGAGCACAGAAGGGTTGCCCCGTCTCCTTGGTTTCCCTCTGTTCTGACAAAACGGCAGCCAGTCCATGCCCTTGGTGAGGATGCCCAAGTCCCTGGACAGCAGCTGCCTGGTGGACATCCCTGTGGAAAGCCACAAGGGATGACCACCTTGGGGGATGGTTTTTTTATGCCGCGCCCCCCTCCCTCCAGCCAGCATGGATGCTCTTCACTGCACATGTCAATGCTGCTTTGTTTGCAGCTCCCTTGAGTCCTTTTGTTCAATTAGCTGTGTGGCGATGAATCCCACAGGTTAATTACATATTGTATGTAAAAAAGCAAAAGAGAAGATCTGTCTATTGTTCTAAACTCATTGTGCTCTGGTATGAGTTCAGGACTGTTGTTTTCATTGGCTTTTGTCGCAGTGGAGACAGCGGAACCACTCTGAGCTCCCTACCTCTCATCCCAGTTTTGCTCATGCCTGAGTCCCTCCTCTTTTCAGTCTCACCGTGGCGGGGAGCTCTGCAGTCACCTGCTGGCCTGATGCCCTGGTCTGCTCTTCCCTGTCCCCCACGGAGCCGGGCTGAGTGGTGTGACAGTGCTACCTAAAGCCGAGTCTTCTGCAAGCACCAGCTGAGTCCTGCTGGAGCTGATCCCACCACGGCAGCTCCCAGCCAGCGGTTTGCAGGGCCCGGTGCTGTGTTTTTGCTGCGATGCTGCCCTGGGGACCTCTGCGATGCTTCCGGTGATGATGCTGAGGCCTCCTCCATCCTTTCCAAGCAGCTGCAATACATGTAGTGCCCAGCAATGTGTGTGTGTGGATCTGTTACTGCCTCGGCCAAAGGATTTTGGCGCTCTGTCAACAAGTCACCTGCCCTTATGCTGCTCGCGTACCTGGTGTGAGCTCTGTGGTGCCAGCCACAGCTGTCCCTCTGGTCCCTGTACAACAGTAGCTCTGGGCTTTTAACGCCACCAGGTGCTTGGGCTGGGCCCTAGTGCTGAATTTTGGGTGTGCTGGTTGTCACTTACTCTGATTTTGTACTGGGTGTCTTCATTGGTTTCTGCTGGATGAATTCAGTTTATGGCTTGGGAGGCTGCTGATTTTCTTAACCTCTTGTTAAGGGAGTTCTGGGCTGAAGCATTTGACAAATTCAGATAAATTGCAATGTCCTGTCTCTTGCTTGGAATGCTTGCTGTAAATTACCTGCAGCTTGGGGAAACGCTTCCAGTGCAGGAGGCCTTCTGGTATATGTCTTGAGGGTTCTCCTAAGGACTTGTAAAATCCTATTTATATATATATATATATTTTCAGATTAAATCTGGTTTTGTCGCTGTAATAAAACTGTCTGTTCTGTGGTTACTTGGACCCTTCTTAAAGATAGAGGTGATGCCTGCTATGACATGACCTTCTGGTGCTGTGGTGTGAACCCCCTTTGTAACTGAGAAGTTGGTGGGGTTTTTTTATGTTTGTTTTTTTTTTTGGTGTAGCTGTCTATGGATCAGGGAAGAAACGATCTCGTTTAGCACCTGAGGCATGGGAAGCACTGGGGGAGCACATATTTAGGGGAGGTGGATGAAAATTCAGGTTGTGTCAGTTTAGTCTTCCTTGAACTGGCCAAAGAGTTTTTTCCCATTAGAAAATAGCAGCACTCCAACGTTCAGCTGTCTCAGATGGCAAATAAAAGGTGATTATTCGGTATGGAAATTCTGAGTTGCGTTTTGGAGTGCTCCCAGATGCATTGAAGTGACCTGAAATGCTGGACCTGAGCAAGCACAGCCCAGAGCTGGACCTCCCCTGGCAGCACAGTCTGTGTGAGGGGGGGTTTGTCTGGTGGCTTGTCCCTGCTCGCTGCTTGAGTGATGCTGTGGCAGAGAAATGCAGCTTCATTTGCCATCACAGACCTTTAATGTCTTCCTGGGTTTGCATTAAAGACCCCCAGGCACGCAACAAATGTGGCCCTGGGGGTACCTAAGGCAATAGCTGCTATTAAGATGAGGAGGGGTCTGTCTCTCCTGGGTTCCTGCACCCTTGGAGTGGTTTTAGTCCCTAATAACCCAAAATGGCTTTGCAATCTTGATGCTTCACATTGCCACCAGAGCCTGGCTGAGGACTTCTGCAAACTCTGCCTTGCTCTGCGCCTTTTCCCTTGGCACAAGAGCAAGGAGGGACAGCCCAGGAGCCCCAAAGCAGGAGGAAAAGCTGGTGCCAAAGCCTTTCCCCCCTGTGCTACATCCCTGGTCTGTGGGCAAAGGATTTTAATAGGATTTTGGGTGTTGATGGCTGCATCCATCTGCCTTTCAGCTGTAGCAAGATGTCCTTTCACTGTCTGTCTGCCAGGCTTTCTGCTGCTTTGGGGTGTCCCACTTGGCTTGTTTCTCTGGCAGCATCTCCTTGCAGGGATTATTTAGCTCTATGCTGGAGCAGTCAATATTGCAGCAGAGGTAAATGTAGGGGAGCGAGGAAGGGGAATGTGATGCTGCCACGTGCCATCAGGTTGGGAGGATGAGACACACACACACCCACACCCATCCCAGGGGCTAGCTGAGCTAATCCTCTCTGCTGGTCATAATTACAGTCTGGTCTGGCAGGAGACCCTGCAGGCAGGATTGCTCCAAGGGTGGAGGAGATGGCAGGAGAGCCACAGCTCTCTCTGCAAACAAGCTGCCCTTTGCCATGCTGGTGATGCCCTGATGCCAGGCTGGGGGTGAGCTGGTGGGGGGAAATGGCCTTTTTGGGCTTGAAAAACATTTTTCCCAAAGCAATGGGCTACTTTGTGCCCTTGGAGGCTTGTGGCAGCTGGAGTGGCTGTGCCCAGCCTCATCCAGGGAGGGCTGTGATGTGCTTGGGATGTCCATGCACCCTCCCACCCCAGGAAGATGGGGCTGGAAGGCGGCATATAGCATGTGGCATACATAAGAGGGATGTAGAGAGCTGCAGCAGGAGAGGGAGGGTGAGGGCTGGGTTGGGGCTGGGGAGCTGGAGGGGCTCAGGCTCTTGCTAAAGCCACCTGAGGGATTTGCTTTGCTGTGTGATGGTGAAATGATCTCAGGAGCATCATCACAGCTCTGGCTGCCAGTTGAAAATGAGAAGAGAAAAAGTACCCCCCTCCGTGTTCATTGCGGAGTGGAGAGGAAAAGGAAATGAATGTTCTCCTTGGGCTTTTTCTAAGGGGGATAAGAACAACAACAGGAGCAGGAAAAGCCAGGAGAGGAAGTGATTCATATGTTTAATTCACCCTCCAGTTCCTATTATCTCTTTTTATTTGTGCTACACGGCAGCGTTCAGAGGCCCCAGCTGAGATCAGTACCCCACATGTGCAGCTGGTGCTTAGCCGGGAGTGGGAGGCACAGCAAGGAGAGTGATGAGCGTCCCTCATCTGCAGGGAAACCAAGTCATGGGGTGGGGAAACAGCTCTGCTGGCCGAGTAGGGGCTTTCCTCAGTTCTTTCAAGAGACAGGCAGTGAGGATGGGAGGTGGTTCCCCAGGGGACATCATACAAATTGCGCTGGTATAAAATTGTTCTCCGTCCCTGGACGTTTCTGCTACATTTGGGGCCATCCTCGGCTCTTTCCATCACATATGTTGGGCCCGTGACAAACACCTGGGTTGTCTGCTGCCCTAAACCTCAAAGGTTTGTGGTTTGGAGCTCTAGCAGTTGTAGCTGAGATGCCCTCAGGCTGGCTAGCTGGGAGCTTGCTGGGCAGCAGGAGGGCAGCTGCACCCCAGCTATGCACTGGCAGGCTTCAGAGCAAGAGAAATGAGTGATGTGCTCTTTGTGACCCCAGTATCAGGCACTGGGGGAAAGGGATGGAGCTCCGAAAAACCCCCTCGAGGCGATGCCTTGTTGGGCAAAGGTTCATTTAATTGTCTGCTGAAGTAGTTTCTCACTGAGCAGAGCTGGCAAGAACTGAAAGGCATTTGCCTCCTGCAGGCAGCCGGTGATGTCCCTCTGCGGCAGCAGGCTGGAGATGGGTTGTGCTGGAGCAGAACCCCCCTGCAGTGGGGCTGAAGCCCTGGGGGTGTCCTTACATGGAGTGAGGCTTTGGAGCTGGTGGGGCTCAGCGGGCAGTTTTACAGTAAGGGTGTGCGTGCATATAATGAAATAGAAGTTTTGAAATCAATCTTGTGCAAAACATGTACAGCATAGTGTATTCATCAAGAAAGTGCAAGGAGAGGTTTTTTGTTATGGTTTTTTTTTATATATATTTATAGGAAGCAGTATTTTCTTTTAAAGGAGCTTGTAACTGCCTCCTAGATATTCCTTTTGTGCTTAGCCTGGGTTCCTGTATGTCCCTCTACAAGGCTGGGGCAAAATCCCTGAGGGCTGCCGCGCAGCCAGGTAATGCATTGTCACTCAGAAGAGCAGAACTTGCTCCAGGCTCTAACACGTTCCCAGGAGCAGGTGGAAGAAATGTGGGCACTTGCAAGGTAACAGTTTTGTCTCTGGGCTGTAGAATGACGAAGAATGATGTTACTGGTGGCAATGAGCCCTGCTGTGCCCAAGGATAGGAATCTAGTTCTGAGCAGCGCGTTCCACTCTGGAGAACAGCCAGAGAAGAAGGTGGTCCAGGCTTCCTGCAGCCCAAGGGGGAGCAAATGCAACCCAGCACTGGATGTTTTGAGTGGCTGCTTCTGCGTGGGCACAGAATAAACTTTAATGAGATCCAGTGGACCATGATATCAAATCTTGCTTGCTTGGTGGATGCGCTGTTCTGATTAGCATCAGCATTGCATAGTCCATCCTAAATAAGGATCTAATTTGGAAATATCTGGGCTGGGATTAAGTGGAATATCAGTCTGACTAGAGGGACTGATGGGATCACCAAGAGGCTTTGCTCACGCCGGCCTGAGCTGCTTGGGTGCTGTCAGCCCTGACTTTGTAGGTGTGTGTCTAGCCAGGGCTGTGGAACAGTTTCCCAGCAACAGTTTCCTCAGCTCCTTGCTGAAACTGCCCAAACGCGAGCTGCAAGGGAAGGTGTGGGGAGAAACAGGGGAAGCCAAGCAAACTGGCTGAAATCCCGGGCTTGAAAGCTGAAGCTTCTCACTGCCTTCCTCGGAGCAAAGCCATCGGCTCTTCTGGTTTGTGGTGTTTTTTTATTTTTTTGTGTGTGACAGCTCTCTGAATCTGATGGATGTTTTCTGCTGTTTCTTTGGCTACCAGCTTCTCCCTCCATGTGCCCTTGTCACTCATGGGAATGCTGTTCCCATGTGAGGTGGTGCAGGCAGCCCTGGGCATCTCTAAGGTGAGACCCAAGGGAAACAGAGAAGCTTTCTGAAGTCCTGCCCAGGTGAGGTGGGTTGGGGTGAGCCCAGCAGGTCTTGCCACCGAGGTGGCTGATGAAAGCAGAAAGGGAGGTGAGAACACAGTCACCCAGCTGGGCTCAGCTCTCCAGACCAATTTTTTTTCCCCTTGTTCCATGGCTCAATCCAGGTCTGAATTTCGAGACATTAAAAACAGTGCAGCGACTCCTGCTCTCCAGCAGCTGGTACAGGCTGTGCTCAAAGCTGATACCTGTAGGCACCCATCACTTCTGTATTTCCCCTGCCCTCTTCAAATCTTAGTTCTTTGTGTAGTCTTGGTGCCACAGATGCCTCCTAGGCACAGACAGCTTGAAATCTGGACTTCATCACTCCAGACGTGTTCTAGAGTAGCATGTATGTGTTGGCCCTGCTGGGGGGAGTTTGGTGCCCATGCACGAGACTGGCCGTTGCCCTACCCTCCCTGCCTGTCCATAGCTGGGAGTGGTGTGCTCTTGCACTTTTCCATGTTACTTAATTAATGATCCTTGTTATGTGCTTTCATCTTGTGCCCTGCTGATACACAACCCGGGGCAGCCTGGGGCTGGAGCAGCAGGCTTTCCTCCCTGCCTAGGAAATCACAGCTGCCCCTGGACTGCCCTGATGGCACATCCCAGCATCCTGCTGGTCACCGGGAAATGCTTGGGACCTGGCCTGGCACGCTAGCTGGGGAAAGCTGTGGTGCCCTTCTGTGGGCTGTTACAGCTGCAGGCTGATGCTTTTTCTCAGGGGTTACCTGCTTTCCCTGGATTTAGCTGAATGGTTTGGAGATGCAAGTTCCTTAAAGCCCCCTTGAAATCTCATTTCTGCTGACAGACACGTGGGGAGAGCTGTATTAAACCTGATAAGAGCTGGCTCGGAGATCCCAGCTTTCATAAATACAGTAGCTGGCAGCCGCTTCCGTAATGCTTTAGCACCCACTGTAAATAGTTCCTGCAAGCAGAAGGATAAGAGCAACGTACAATTGCTGTGGTTTAGGCTGTGTGCTGGTTTTGGTGAGTGCTTGGGAATTAGATGGATGCACTGGGAACAATGCTTGTGGCTCTGCAGGCAGCTCTGGGAGTGCTGCCGGCTTCGGTTGCTGCGGATCCTCACCCATCGCTCCCTCCCTCGTCCCTGTCTTCTGGGTGCCCAAACCCCCCTGCTGCTCCAGCACCCTGCTCCCCGCCTGTGGGGAAAAAAATATTAAATTGATTACTGCTTAGGAAAAAGCCTTTGTCTTTAGTTAGGGGTCGTTTCACTTGGGCAGTGGGCTCAGGGAGCTCGCGGACAGCTTTAATGGGTGGGTGGTTGTCCTGAGCCCCTGAACAAGCAAGATATGGGCAGGAACATCCAGAAAATAAATATTGTGTGCAGCTGTGTCATGACAGTAACTCCACTGGGCACTGGCATCTGGCCAGTGTCCCTGGCGTGTTTGAACCTTATGGATCACGAGGGAGCGCACGCTGCCACTTAGCCTAAACTTAAAAGTTTACATACACCAGGTGTGTAAGCTATTTTTGCTTTTCACAGAGTATAAAGGCAGGCAAGCTCCGGGACTGGGCCAGAAGCTTCACCTATGGGTGGATGCACCATGTGGAAATTTTCCCAGTTACAGAGAGGCTCCTGGCACTGGCTGCAACGGGGCTCCCAGCTGAAGGGCGGGCCTGGGTGATGTGAAGGTAGTAAATGGTGATGTCTCCTTTTCTTTGTCTCTGTAGCACTTTGCAGCAATTATCTGATGCTTTGCTCCTGTTTCTCTTTTATCATAGTGTGCATAATAACTAGTACTGTTTCCTTCTATCATATTGCATGCTGTTTTTCCTTTATTATAGTGTAATATAACAAACTGCATTTAACCTTATATTTGATTTGGAATTCATTTTTGCTTGGTATCCAGTGAATCAGCAAAACACCACGCAGTGCCACATGCCTAGGGCAGAGGCAGTGTGCAGGACTTGTCTGTTTGTGGAGCCTGTGTCTTAAGTTTGCTTAAAGTTGGGGTCCTTGGGGCTAAAATATGAATTTCCCTTGGGGCAGGGGTGGGGATATAGAGGAGACTTTGCAAGATGCCTCTTTAAGAGGTAGTATGTGAATGTGCATCCACTAAAGTCCTGGCTGTCCCACCAGGAGTGCAATGGAGGGAGAAAAGGTCCATTTGGTGTAGAGGAGAGACTGCTTGGTGGCTGGGATTGAGATGAGCAGCATCAGGAAGAGAGAGAGACGACAAAAAAAGCTATTCCGTACTATAAGCTATTTCCCTGTTGCTCAAATGTGTCTCTGGATGCCTCCTGCAGCGAGAAGCCCTCCCTGCCTGCTGGCAGGAGGATCCTATTTGGATCTGTTTAGGCAATTTTTCACTAATATTGTTTATCATGTGTTGGAACGGTGCCTCAAAGCCTGAGCAGCCCTGGGGTGTGCCAGCTGCCCAGTGCGGTGCATGCCTCCATGCTCCCTGGGCAGGATCGGCCCTGGGGAGAGCCATCACCTGCCCTGGGCTTTGCTCAGAGGGTCTTCAGCTTTCTTGGTGCCTTCATATACAGGCTGGCAGTGTGGGGGCCATCTCAGGACTTGGTGTGATGGGTGTAGTCACCCCCACCGCAGTGTTAAGGTCACTTTGCAGCCACGTGGCTTCAAATGCATGGCAGTGATGGGGGCCAGAGCTGCTGGGTGAGCTGGTTGTCTCTTGGGTAAATCCCCTGGTTAAAAGCTTGGAAAATAAAATCCGGTGTGTTCCTGGACATCAAAACAGGTGGAAAGGATGCTGCATGCTACATCTCTCCTGATCAAAGCAGGTGAATTGGGCTCGAGCTGCCAAGCTCCAGGACAACCCAACTGAGTGGATCAGGCACAGCCTGTGAAAACTTCTGGGGTGGCTGGTCTTCGGGTGTTTGAGTGGATGTATTTGGGACAAGAGATATTATGGCTTTTGAGCTTCATGTGGTTCCTGGGTCTGGAAGTTGGGGGTGAGGATCAGACTGTGCATAACTGCCCCTTCTGCTCAGGCCAAGGCTACAGAAAATGGGGAGGATGAAGGCAGACTGGCCAACCTGCAGCATCTGCTGCCCTGCTCTTGCTATGGGTGGGTGCTGCCACCAGCCCCCAAAAGCCCTGTTCATCCTCTGCTACCCTACAAACGTGGTTCAGAGAAGGCAGAACTGTTAAATGTTGACTTTCTAAAGATAAAACCAGATTACAATCATAACAGATTACAACAAACTTGCTGCGTACTGCAGCTGAAGAAGATACTGAACCCCTCTTCATCTGCTGAAGGTAAATGTTTTATGAGCGAGGGTGGGAACATACAATGTTGAGTCAAGAATAGCAGCAGGGTTGGCTGAGGGCTTCTGTGAGTGCTGGTTGACGCTATATGAATTTTGGGGACAGTGAGGATTGTGATGCTTGCCTTATGCACTCGGTGACTGGAGCACGTCAGCCTCTCAACATCGGAACTTGGTTGAGGAAACACAGAATGGCTGAGCCTAGCCTTGCCCATGGACTGGAGGAAGGTGTAACTTGTTTCAGTCAACAGGTAGCCATAGAAAATGGGCCATGATGAGCTAACATTGTTATGTTGCCCATAACATCACAAAGATAATACTTAAAAGCAATGATTTAGGAGCCCTTCTAATATCATTCCTATTCAAGTCAAGCATAACTTGAAGTGGGTAAAAGGTTTTCTGGTCTGCTTCAGTGTTACTGTAAGTGAAGAGCACTAGAAGGTGTTTCAGGAGAAGTCTCAGACACAGCCCTAAGCTGTGCTCGTTAATAATATTTGTAGTAATGGGAAAGACAACAAAGCTGTTGGTGGAGGTCTGCAGCTGACGGAGCAGCAGTACATGATGAAAAGGACAGGAGACCAAAATGATGATGGGTGATGACTGATGGTGAGTGCTTGCTAAGCTGGACCCCCTTCTGTGCAGTACTTGGGGTGGGGAAGCAGTGGCCTGGAAAGGAGTAGGGATTGCTTTGGAAAATCTACCAAGCTCTGGCTGAAACCCACCTGGGTGAGCCCTGGGGTTGGGGTGGAGCAGCCAGTGGGTGCTGAGGGACTTTGCTACTGGTTTTATTCATTCTCTTGAAATAACACATCCTGTTCTGGTCTGCAGTCAGGGGGATGCTGACAAGTTAGCTTGGAGTGGATTCAAAAGCATCATTAAAGGTTTGTTGGAAAAAGTGCCACACAGCCAGGGAGCTTGTACATTTGGCCTGCTGTGGGGAGGTGACTTGATTTCTGGCTCTTCAATGCTTGTAGCAACCCTAGGGTGAGGGCTTGCCCATCCTGCCCGAGCGTGAGGAGGAGGAAAGACGTCATCCAGATGATGGACCTGCTAGGCTGCCCACCCAGAGACTCTGGCTCTGTTGTGCTTCTCTCCAAATTGTCCTGAGCAGCTGCAGCTTTTGGATACGGAGCAGGGGTGGATCTGGGGAGGTACCTTGGCTGGGGTGTTGGTGTAGGCATGAGCTGTGGGAGCAGGCGAGGAGGTAACTGGGCGTTGCAGCAGGAGCATCCTTGGTCTGGTTCAGCAATGACACCCCAGGGTACTCATTGGGGTTGGCTTTCCTCCGTGTGTGGACATCAAAGAGCTTTGCAAACACAGGCTATTGCAAGGAGCTAGTTGACTTTCTGTGGTGTCCTCCAGTCTTTTTGCGATTGAAATGACTAAAACGCAGCCCCAGGCTTCCCAGTAAACAATGAGCAGTTGGTTTCACATGGCTCCCTGTCAAAAATCCCAAACTGGAGAGGCAGGAAAACAAACAATCAGATCAGAAAGAAATGGGCTTTTGGCACCGGTTCCCTCCGTGTTGACTGGGCTGTGAGACAGACCCTGAGAAACGGCTCGGATTTTAGTCAAACGGCTCAGACACGAATAAGGGGGGGCGGGGGTGGGGAAATGGATAAAAATGTGTGCTGAAATCCAGACGCCTGCAGTCGGATCGGAGCAGAGCAAAGGTATGGGTGTCTCTGTGCTTTCCAGATGGCAGATGCATTTTAAACACAAGAGGTGTAGTTATACCCTGGGTACTGAAGCAGAACAAGTGCCAGGAAAAATATGCTTCAGCTAAAAGATGGGAGTTTGGGAATGGAGAGCCGCACTTGTTTTGTAACTGGAATATAAAATACAGGTCTGAGGTGGAGCAGCAGGCGCAGGGCAAAGGCATCTCTGCAGGCTCAGCTTTCCCAGTGACTTGGGACTGTTGCCTCTCTGGTCATTAACCTAATTGACCAAAGCATCTGGGGGGGAATTTGCTGATATTGCTTTTTGCAGTCTGTAATAGCTCATGGATGAGTGAGATGATTATTATTATAAACAGAAGATCAGTTTAGTGTTTCTTGATCATCCCATTCAGGGTGCAGCTTCCTTGTGATTCAGCTGGCCAGAAGTGTGGTCCATGCTTTTGTCTGCCTCCCACTGCACTGTTATTTTTCTTTTGCAGCAGTTGCAGAACTTTCTGTTACTGAAGTTTTTGGGTTTTTTTGTTTTTTTGTTTTGTTGTTTTTTTTTTCCCCAGGGAGGATAGTCTGGTTTTGGGAAAGTTTAGTCTCACTTCATGTAAACATCCTCAGACTTAGATCATTCTTCCCCCACCCCCACCCCCCCCCCCACCCCCCTTTTTGTCCTTCTTCAGATTATTATGCTAGAGTAAATATCATTAAAGATGTTTCAACTTTCACCGGCTTTCCTGTTGTTAAACAGAAGTAGGTGTTCTGGCGTGTGCAAGCCCTTGGGAGCAAACCTCAATGGGGACATCGGTGCAGCATGTGGCATTTACTGGAAAGTGCCTTTTTTTTTTTTTTTTTTTCCCCCACCCCAAGGCATTTTCACAGGTTTCTGAGTGTTTACCAGCTGTGGAAGTTGCACAGTAACCCTTACCCTATTTCTCTTCCCTATGGCAATTGCAGACTTGTCTCCTGGGGAGAGCAGCGTTTGCTCCCCCCGTTGGTCCATGGCGTTGTGGTGAGTCTCTCCAGCTCTCACCACTCCAGCAGACAATTTGGCAGATCCCTGACAGGCACTTCCAGTAGCTGTCATCTGCTGGGTTGGAGGCTTTGTTGAATACACATTGCTCCTTTGTTTTTAAAGGTGCTTTCAGGTGGCCTTTGCTTCATGTCCTCTTTTTAGCTCGGTTTAAAATACACACTTGCCTATTGAGTAGGAAAACCCACAGATCAACTCCACCAGTGTGAAACTCAAGAAAGGAGGCATGTGTCTAACAAAACAAGGGGCTGCACTTTCTGCCCCAGACTAGTCAACGTGACAGATACTGATGACCCAGATGGAGTGCAGGGTTGTACCCTCCTGGGAAGTGGAGGGTGGGCAATATCCTCCTGCTGCAGCTATCCTGGGAGGGGAGGTGGTACCTGCACGGTGCTCCCTGATGTGCTGTGGGTCCTAAGCATGGGATGGACAGATAGATGTGGGACAGAGGCTGGGCGCTCTCTTGCCCCAGCACAGCCCTGAGCCTGTGCCAGGGAGGGCAGGCTGAGATGCTGTGTTACCTGCAACACTGTGGGCATTGCAGGTGGAGGCAGAATTACCTGGGTGGGGGGCATAAGGTGGTCTGCATTGCCCCCAGGAAAGCTGCTGGTCCCCTCATGCTTGGCAGATACCAGTGCAAAGCTAGCCTGAACCAGCCGCTGGGTGCTAAAAGCCCAGGGCAGGAGCATACCTTGCAAGGGCTCCCTTCCCCTGTCTCAGAATGGGAGCCACTTTATCCAGACCACCTCATCAGCGTTAGACCTGCTCTCAAACCCCAGAAGCTCCCCAGCTGCCTATCCTGAAGCTTAAATAATCTTTGCTACTGAGGTTTCTTTTCCTATTGTTCAATCTACAATTTACAGTCCGTTACTTCTTGTCCAGTTCCCTGTGAGGATGCAGCACAATTTATTCCCACACCCTCTGCAGCAACCTCTTACATAATTGAAGACTGCTATCCTGTCTCTCCTGCCTCCTGATTTCCAGACTAGACAAATCCAGTTCCTTCGGGATGTTTTGTTGTGTGTTTTTTTTTTTTTTTTTTTTTCCCCCCAACAGGTTGTGTTTTGCTGCCTTTTGCACGCTCTCTTTACTGCCCTCTGAACTGTCTCCAATTAGTCCACATCCAAAGTGCTCGTGGCTGTGCGGGTGGGAAGGAAGAGAAGAGAAGCTAGTTAGGCTTTTGCGCTGCATGGAAGGAAAGCGGTGTTAGGAAGCTAGAGGTCCTTGGGATTACTCGATGACACAGTGCTGCTATATGGGAATAAGAGGTTAGCAAGCGAGCAGTGAATGTAGATCAGGTCAGGGAGTGTCTGTAAATGAAGTGGTGCTGGGTTTGGGCAACGCACTGGATGTCTCTGGGTGCTTCCATGAAGCTCAGGGCCAAGCAAATTTGGATGCTCCTGGGTGTAAAAAAAAAAAAATAAAAATATGGTAGTTTCTATCAAGCTGGGCTTTGCAGTTCTCATTTAATTTATTTTTTTTTTTGGTGCTCTTTCCAGCTGGCACCTCGGGCTGCTAACCTGCAACCTGGGCGCTTGCCTTGCCTTCGCACGCTTGCGGGGAGAGCTGTCAGCCCGTGGGTGCTGCTGCCTCTGCTGCTCGCTCCCCCGAGACGCCAGCGGCTCGGCACTGGGATGTCGGCGCTGCTCCTGATGCCGTCTCGCCATATTTCACTCCTGTCTAGCTGGGTGGTGGGAGGAGATGCTCAGCTTTGTCTCCGTGCCGATCAGGATTGTCTTTTCTTTCGGGATGGGGAAGCTGATCTGCATTCGTGTCTAATCATCTGCCGAGCTGACAAAATTATTCACGTAATGAGTTCTCAGGGAGAACCTTGCTTCTCCTCCCCCTCCCGCTGCGCTAGCAGGGAGCTGGGAGCGGCCTTGGCTCGGTGCTTGTCTGGGAAGGCAGAACTCTGCGGAGCCATTGGGGATGGGGAGAGGGAGATGGGAGATGAATGGTGAACCCCCAGAGTTCAATTACCCCCAGCTCTCACCACGAGCAGGTAACCATGGAGACATCTGAATCCAAGGCATCACCAGTCCCCAAGTATCAACATATACATATATATTTATTTAAATAAAGACCCTGGGCTTGTCACTGAGGAAGCTGTCTCAATGCATTCAGGCTGGCTGCCACGTTGAGACTGTCAGAGGGGCAGGGCAGGATTTGGGGGCGGCGTGCATGCAGGACTGTGTGTGAGAGGGTGTCAAAGCCATTTCCCTGGGGGGCTGGAGGGATGTGCTCATACAGGGTGCATTTGCATCCCTACCAGTGCCAGCTTGTAGCAACGCTGGAGAAATGGTGAGGAATGGGGTTTCTGTTGTGAGCGGACCCTCTGGCAGCATGTTTTTTCCCATCTGCACGTGTCAGGATGGCCTTGCTTGGGCTGGACTTGGGATTTTGGTGTGCAGTGTCCTGGTAGTTGGTTGGGGGATTTCTATGCATCCCAAAGAGGATGGGTATTTGCAGGTTTTCCCTGTGCCTCCTCCCTGAGGTGCGGGCAGCAGCGTGCTGGGGCAGGAGCATGCTCACGGAGTGCGTGAATGAACAGGAGCGCTGGAGAAGACATTTAAATGAAACACTTGTCTGCGGGATTTTCTTCCCTTAGCTTCATTCAGATTTAGGGATGAAGGTTTTAAAGAGACAGCACCCAGGCTGCGTGGCACAAGTGGGCGTCCCTGTGAGGGGGTGGCTGGGTGCTGAGCTCTGCTGCTTCCCCAGCCCCAGAGGTGCTGGTGAGGCATGGTAGAGCCCTGCAATGGTCAAGCAACAGTGACATAAGCTGTCCTCAGACAGCCTGGTACCCTGGCTCTCTGTGGTGATGCGCACCTGTGATGCTGCCTGTGGCCGTCCCATGCAGGTGAGGTATACGCTGGGGCAGGGGTTGTGTGCTGTGCAGCAGCATGTGCTGGGGCTCAGCATGAGGACAGGGGCAGCTTCGGGACAATGTTAGCAACACTGACAGTGGCTGGCCCTGGAAGCACCTCGAGCCCTGGATGCTCCTGGGTGCTATGAAGCAGCACAGGTTTGCTTGGGGTGCTTTGCAGTGTGGTGGAAGGAAAGGGAGGAGCTGGAGGGGCGTGGGGGCATCCTGCCCACCCAAACAACCCCTGGCCGAGGCTGCAGTGGGCTGTTTCCCAGAGAAGCCAGCAATGACAAGCTTTAGGGGGGACTCCTGTGCAAACCAGCTGAGCTGGGGTGGAGGGAGCTGTGCCATGCTAGGACTTCTCCCTGCATGTGCTAAGGGGGAATATAAATATTCTGCCTTAGTGCAGCAGCCCCTTAGTATTATCCCTGGGCAGCTGTGACAGCGCTGTGGGTCTCCTCGATGGGAATGCAGAGACCCTGTGTCACCTCCAGCTCCTCCAGCCTGCACCTTCAGGTCCAGTTGTCCATGGGTGCTGCCCAGGAAAGCAAAATGGAGCCCAGGCAGAAGCGGTGGGGATGCACCCTTGCAAACATGATTAAAGAGGAGGCCTTGTATACAACTCCTTCCCACTGGCAGTCCTTAGATGCTGTGGGGTAAACCTCTGGCTGATCTGGAAGGCCATGTACCTCCATGTCCCCACAGTTGCCCTTGCTTTGGCTGCTGGTTAAGGGGAGGCCTGGTATCGCAGAAGAGCAGGGAGTGCAGCGTCATGTTTTGCGTGGATATGTGGTGGCTGGAAAACTCATGCTTGCTTTGGATGGGAAGAGCCGTGGAGGTCCCCATGCCCCAGGAACAAGGTGTGTGCAGAAAAGCAGAGACCTGGGTTGCGAAAGAGGGGTTGGGGAGCACCAGCACTGTCTGGCAGGGTAGCGTGGGGGGGTCCTTTGCCAGCAGTCCCCAGTGCTGGGGGTGCAGGTGACTGGGAGCTGCGGCTGGGTGGGTGGCTGAGCCTGGGGTGGCCAAGCTGGCCTGGGTGGGCAGAGAAGTGGCTGGCTGCTCGGCTGGGCACCCGGTCCTTACCCTTGGTGTGTGTGCAAGGGGGGTGTGCCCGGACAGTTCCTGCTCTGTTTTGGTGGAGGTCGGCTCCTTCCCTCCTTTGTTATCCCCCGTCTGCGCCCTCCCCGGTATATGTGCGAGTTTCCTTTCTCCGATTGTCAGAAATTTCTTCTCCACTGTGTGGGCAGGAGACAGATTTTAACTGTCTCTATTTTCTCCTTTTTTTTTTTTTTTTTTTTTTTTTAGATATATATTTCGTTTTATCCCCCCTCCCCCTCTCCTTCCTTCCTTGCTCCTCTTGTCTCCCCCTCCCTCCTTCCCCTCCCCTCCCTCCTTTTCTCCCTCCCTCCGGCTCTTTTCCTCCCTTTCTATTACAAATAATGTCTCTGGAATAATATCCCGACCTCGCCCAGCTCTCCCGCAGAAGCCATGCCTCCGTTCCCAGGTAAGCGGGGATGGTGGCCCCGGGGAGCCCCCGCTCCCTCTCCCGAAGTAGACAAACGCTGTCGCCGTGGGGACATCGTGTCCCCCCGCTCGCTGCTACCTGTTGGGGACGGCCGGGAGACGGCGGTCCCCGCCAGCGGAGGCTCTCTCCATCCTCCTCCTCTTTTTGAGCGATTCGGTCTCGGTGGACATCTCTTCCCCTTCCTTCTCTGGCGGCTTTTGTCTCATCCCGGCTCCGGGGGTAGGAGCCGGCGGCAGCCAGCGGGGAGAGGTGGGCTGGGGGTCTGGGGGCGCTTTCCCCCGCACGGCGGGGCGGAGCTGCCCTTTGGGGGGGGACGGGACCCCAAATCTGAAGCTCGAATCCCGGTGTTGCCCCCTCCCGAGGGTTTCTGGTGGCCGGGGCTGGCCGTGCCGGGAGAGCTCTGACAAAGTTTGTATTAAGGCAGCCTGGGGGCGGCGGGACCACAGCGTGCGCTTAAGGTGGCTCTCCGGCCGGGGGGGGGGGGACGGCCGGCCAGCCGTGCTGCGGCTCCGGGGCGGTGGGGCCGGGGGTCCCGCTGCCCTCGGGAAGGAGCGGGATGGATGTGTGTGTGTCTGTGCCGGCGGGCTGCCCTGCCTCTTGCCCCGGGTGGGGGGCTTGCAGCCCCCTCTCTCCCCTGCTTGTAGCACCTGGGTGCTCAGAGCTCTCTGGAGAGCCCCTGCTTGGGTGCAGGGGCAGTGGTGGTGGGGGGTGGTGGGCTCCTTCAGCATCAGCCCTCCTCTGCCAGCCCAAGGCCTCCCAAATGTGCAGGATCTCCTGGTTTCCCTGGGAGCATGCAGGGTCCATGGGTGCCCCCAGCCGCCCCCCCCGCCCCCCCCAGCCTGCCCTGGGCACCCAGCATTTTGTGTTGTCTCTCTGCACCCAGTCGCCACTTTCTGTGGGTCTGGGTGCTGCTCCGAAGTCTGGTCCCTGCCCAGGTGTTGCTGATGGCAGTGATGAATGAGTGGTCCCCAAAATCAGGGTTTGTTTGCCCTGTTCCTGCAGCTCTCCCAGCTGCTGTTGCATTGCAGAGCGTGTGTGTTTTGGTGCTTGCTCTGCTGGCTCTCTGCATGGCTGGAGGGGGGAGCAGGGATAACTCTCCCCCACAGTCCTGAACATGAGTGCTACTGGTACCCTGGACCACCCTGCCTTCCCTTATGGGCCACATCCCCCCCCGGCTGGGTGATCTAATCCTGCTCTTGGTGCTGATGAGGGTCCAGGCTTGGCCTGTGTGCAGATGGGGAGGTCTGAGCTCAGGATGCCGTGGGATGTGGTGACACTCTTGCCTGGTCCGGATCCATGGCTGGGGCTGTTTGGCAGATGAGGCACAGCGTTACGGAAGGCGCTGTCAGCGAGATGAGACACACGTTAGCAGCCTCACTGGCATCTTTGGCAAGATTGGGGCATAGCTACCACCCGTTGAGCAATTGGAGACCAAGTGCCATCCAATCCAAACAGGAGTGTCTTTTGGAGGAGTTCCCTTCAGCTCCCTCTCACCAAAGTACACAGCCTTGCTGGCACACGGCATGGTAGCAGTGGGGTGCCAGGGAATTGAGATCTGGGGTCTCCCCGGTCAGCTTTTACGGGGGTCTCCCTGCAATGCAGCTGTCTAGCAGTGTGGCGCCAGGCAGGCAGGGTGGGTTTCAGCACTGGTGGGCTGTGCTGCCCTGGATTCATGTCTACAGGTCTGGGAGGTGGAGGAGATGGTGGTGGCAGCAAGCTGTCCCCTGGCACGGAGCTTCCCTTTGGTCTTGGCTTCTGCCTGGCTGAGTTTCCTCCCTCCTTGGTGGTCCTGGAATACCTGGGAAGTTTTCTCACTGTAGTTTGGGCTGCATTTGCATCCCTTGAGCACCTGGGGGTTTCTTCCTCCTCTGCCATCACACAGAGCAGCTTAAACCTTGCCCCAGTGGAAGGCCGAGTGAGAGCATGGCCCATCCCTGTTGCACCTTGGCACCTATTGTGGACAGGCAACAGGTTGATGCTGAGGTGTAGAGTCTTCCTTAAGTTCACCCATGCTGCTGAGGGCACTGATGATCTGAGCATGTGTGTGGGATCTCTGGGCTGGTGCTGCCTTTGACCCGGCTGCAAACAGGACTGTCCCTGTGTGAGGCTGCAGCCCCCTGCGCCCCATCCATGATGTGGTTGAGTCAATGTACCCTCCCACCGCATCCAGTGCGTGAGTCAGGCTTTTCATACACTGTTGTGAATCACTCACAGCCACACTGATGACTTTAGTGACAGCTGAAAAGAGAAAACAATCTCCCCACTGCTCCCCCATCACCACTACTGCTGCCAACAGGGCTCCTGGCTCACAGTGACCCAAGCAAACTTCTGGGACTAGCACCCTGATGATGGCATCTGGAGTTCCTGCTAACTTTCTGCATTCCATGGTTGTGTTGATCCATGGATGCCACAGAGGATGCTCGTGACTGAAATGGATGTGTGGACATCAGGGTGACACAGCCTGAAGGATGGCTCTTCTACCCTGGTGCTAAGGGGGCTCTGCTGGCTAGATTGGGGTGAGTTGGGTGATGTGCTGAGCCATCCCTTGGCTCTTCCCTCAGGGCAGGGTGTGTTTTGTGCCAGTTTTCCCAAGGTTGGGAAAACTTTCCGTGTCTGTCTCTCTGGGGACAACACGTGGAGATCTGGGGCCTGATCCAGGCGGCCTGCTTCTCCTTCCCCGCCAGCCCACCGGGGTGCAGCAGGACTGTCTGAGCCCCAGCATGAACAGCTGGTGATGAGCAAGAGCTGTCAGGAAAAAAGCCAGATCCCCCCCATGACTGTGGCTGCTCCTCTCCCCGGTGCTGCCGGCTGGCAGATGGTCGCGGCCAGTAGCTCGGCTGGTGGCTGGGATGCTCTTTGCTCCCCTGCCAGAGGCTGGGGTTGTGCCTCCGCTGCCCCCCCTGAGGCCGGAGGTGACTGTCTTAATACAGGGAAGATGCTGGTTAATTAACCTCCCCAGGGTTCCCTGTCTGTCGCCTTCCTGGCTCTGCTGGAGAGAGCCCAAAGCAGGAGGATGAGGGCACTGCCTTCTGCCTGCCTGGGCAGGGGACCGGGGCAATCCCGCATCCCTCGCCAGCAGCTACGGGCTCACTAGGAGCTAGTGGAGCATCCCTTTGTCCCCACTCAAGCCGTGCGATTGTGTGTGTTGGGGATATTGGATAAATCCAGTACCCTGCACCTTTGCAGAGCTCCAGGGAAGGCACAGGTGAGGGGCAGATCAGACAGGCTTTCCGGGTGCCTTCCAGGTCCCAGCCTGCCCCTTGGCCATCTCATGCATCATTTTTCCATGCTGCTTTGCTTTATCGCTGCCTGTTGCTTTTGCAAAAGCTCTTCCTGCCCCTCCCTCCGGGTGCTGGCTCCCCACCAGCATGTCCCCTCCTTCCTTCCTGCTCCCTGCGGCTGAAATGAAGTGCTGGAGTATTTCAGGGATGTCAAAACATACCATTAGTCACAGCCGTGAGGCCGCGTGCCTGGGGAGAGGCTGCTGAGCTCTGTCAGGCTGAGAAATGAGCAGGGCGGGAGCGGGGGATCGGGGGGTGAAGGCTCAGCAGCAGCCCAAGGCTTCAGCATTTCTCCCTTTCCAGTATCTCTGGCATCGACCTGACTTCGCTCTGAGCAGTGGGTTGGACCAGAGGTTCCCTGACATCAATTGTTCCAAAATTCCCTTCTGATGTTGACATATGGCATCTGCAAAATGAGGGGCTAGGTGCCCGCTCCCCTGCTTTGCTGGGTTTATTCGCCCAAAGTACTGTACCAAGGCACAACTGTGCCCAGCTCCTGTGCTAGTTATTGGCTGAGAAGGGATGTTTTCCTTCTCTTCGGCACAGAGGTGTTAACTTCAGTGCTTTCCATGCTGGGTTATGTGCTCCCTGCCTCAGAGGC
Organism: Falco cherrug; assembly: GCF_023634085.1. Taxonomy (NCBI): domain Eukaryota; kingdom Metazoa; phylum Chordata; class Aves; order Falconiformes; family Falconidae; genus Falco; species Falco cherrug. Next base: position 7,275,153 of record NC_073708.1, read on the forward strand.
CACCTCTTGTGGATTTAAATCAAATATTGGGTTTCCCAGGCAGTTGTCTAAACAAGGCATCATGGGCATGGAAACACCTGCTCCCCGCAGAGGTGCAGAGCCCTGCTCACCATCTGCAAGCATCCCTGCTTCCCAACCTGGCTCAGGCTTGTGGTTCTTCCATTTCTTTGGTACCAAAATACTCTATTTACTTTAATTGAACAAGCAGGGAATGGGGGATCCTATTTAAAACACGCCGAGCTCCTGATGTAAAGCACCTGTCTGATGGCAGGGACAAGGTGCCAGAGATGTCGGAGCCTGATTTCTGCTCCCTCCGGCGCTGCTCCTCGCTTAGCCAGGCAGCAGAAAGCTCAGACTTGTCAAGCTCCCTGTGGAAGGGGTTGAGCTTCATCTCCTCCCGCGATTCTCTGAGGACTGTTGCCTATAAATAAGCACTAAACCAGCCGGAAAGGTACCTTAAAGCACAGAGGTGTAGGCAGGCTTGGGCGATGATGAGCCTTACCCCTGTGAGCAGATCTCTGGAGAGGGCCAGTTAAGCTGTGGCTAATATTTTTATGGATCTTTCTGGTTCAGCAAAGCATTTACATTTCCCTGCCTTGTTTTTCCAAGCTGCAGGCAAAAGGTGGGCTTTAACCCCTTGTTACCCTGGGTGCGGCAGGGGATCCATCTGCTTCGTGCCTTCTGACTGGGACCAGCGTGATTGCTTTTAGGGAACTGGTCTGTGCTGGGGTAGTTTGCTTGATGTTGACCCATCCTTGAGGCATCGTGTGTGACTTCTAGGGGTGGGTGCTGGAGGGTGAAGGGCTCTGTGCAAGCTGGCACTGTTAGCAAAGAGCCCTGGGGAGCATGCCCCTTCCTGCGGGTGGAGTGAGCCCGCTCCCCAAAGCAGGGCAGGGTGCCTGTGCCGCCTTGCCTGCCGCAGGGTGCAAGTCTCACCAGGAGTAGGGGTTTGTGCGGTGGTGGAAGCACATGGGCACGGCTCCAGAGAGAGAAACCCCGGCTCTGGTCTGCGCTTGGGGCATGGATCCAATCCTGTGGTGGGTGGGAAAAAATGCAAGCCTCTCCCCTCCAGCTCGACGGCATCTGCTCTGCAAAGCTGGTGTGAGCTTGCTGAGGCTTCCCGTGCAGGGCTGGGAAATAAGACCCAGTTTAAAATGGATATAAGCTGGGTCCTTCAGGGGAAGGAGCACCTCTTCTGCGCGTTTCTGTGACCTGGATGAGCCTCAGGGTGGCTGCTTCCCAGTTGGCTGCCTGGTGAGTTGTAATTGAAACCTTGCACGCTCACTGTGCCTGAGAAAATTAGGCTGTAACTAATGGGAGTCACTCAAGATGGTGGCTAATTACCATGATTAACTGAGCAACAGTTTGGGTGACTCTTCTTCCTGCTCTGTGCTCTGCCAATTGTCCCAGCCCCTGGGGAGCGGCTGCAGCAGCTGGGGCGGGATCGCACCCTGCTCACCGGGAAATTGGGAACGAGGGGGGAGATGGTGCACAGTCCCCTGGCAGTGGGGTGGTCTATTGGGCTGTTGCTGCTCCTCGGCTTTCTGTATAAATAGGGGTTTTGCTCTCTGGAGGCAGCTGGTGAGGGGGGCATTGGTGCTGTGGGCATGGCTGGAGCTGGGACCCTTCCTGGGGGTCCATACGGTGTGAGAAACTCCATCTTAAAAGTGTGAGTTGAGGCAGGAGGGACGTGCTGGGAAATGGGGATCCCGTCCCTTGAGTTTTCCCCACTCTGTCGTCCTCTGTGGGATTTTTCCCTTTCCTTGGGTCCCCCCTTCATTTCTGCCACATCAGACAACGGCTTTGGCTGTTTGATCAGCAGCTTACTAAGCAACCTTAAAAAAAAAAACAAAACTGTTTACAAAACACATCTCCACCGATGCTAAGTGAGTCTGGTTCTGTGGGCTGCCGCTCGCCGGCTCCACTCAAGATGTGTCAGTTGCACCGGTGGTTATTTTTAGAGCCGAGGTTTGCAAAATGCAAAGGCTGGGCAGGTTTTTCCAGGGAGCCAGATTCCTGGGAGGAGGAAGCGGGGACCAGGGTGATCTCTCATTCTGTACCAGTGTGTGGCAGCTGCTGTGTTCACCAGTGTCCTCTGGTGAGATGATGCTTGTGTGGCTTTTATAAATCCCCACACAGATAGGAAATCCTTTATGTCTTTTTCCTTTTTCCCGGTGGTCCTTGCTTTTGTGTTCAGTGGTATGCCTCCCTACTCCATCTTTGGTGGCTGGTGCTTCTCTGGAGGCTGCTCCAGGTTACCAGTCTCTCCACTGGGGCTGGCTGCTGTGCAGCCCTGTTGGCCTCTCTCCTTGCCTGCACCTCCTGTGTTTCTGCCCCAGGAGCTGAGGACCCTGCCTGCTCTGCCGGTGGTGCGTGCCCGGGCTGTGCCAGGGTGAAGGTTTGGGTGCGGACAGCCAGGGAGGCAGTGGGAAGGGGCTGGATGGGTGCAGTGATCCTGTGCTTATGGGGCTCAGCAGCTGTGGGAAGCTGGTCCTGGCAGGAGAGCATTGCTGTGCATCTACTCTACCCTCTTCCAACCTGCTTCTGACCCAAGTTGGAAAGTCCTCGGTCTTGCACCCTATACCCTGACCCCAGCCTAGTGCCTGGTCTCTCGTAAACCTTCTGCTGGCTTTCTGGGCTCATGGCAGCTGGGTGCCGAGCTCTGGGGGCTGCTTCTCCTTCCAGCCTGGCCTGTCACCCCTGGCAATGTCCCAGGGCCGTCCTCTCCAGAGCTCCTGGGGTAGGAGCCTGTGTGGGGAGTGGGGCTGTGCTGCGCAGCACCTCCAAACTCCAGCATCAAAAGCGCTGCTGGATCTTGGAGCTCTTTGTGACTCAAGGGCAGTGTCTCAGGGGATGAGGGATGCTCTCAAATGCCTTCTCATGTGTTGGGGTGATGCTGAGCAAGGAAAGGAGGAAAACAGCTCCTCACAGTGTAGCTTGGTGGCCCAGGGAGTCCGTGGGCATTCTGCATGTTGGACCATCTGGTGGCCATGCACAGGGGCTTCCCCAGCCTTGGAGACTGCAGTTTGGTTGAAGTTGAAATGCTTCTGTGGAGCAAAGCCGGTTTGCACCAGGCAACTTGAAGAGAGCAAGTAAGAAGGGTAAGGACAGGGTAGAAACTTTGAAACACCCGAATCTGATGTTGCATGTTGGAATAGGAAGTTGAAGGTTTGAAGACTTTAGGCTTGAAAGCCATTTTTTAAATCTGGTGTTTTGCTTCTGGTGGGTGGGATGTAAAAAGCAAAATTTTTGTGTGCCTGCTGGGTTGGAGTAAGCAGTTTCCACCAGCTACAAATGACTTCCCCTTCATCCCTCCAAACCTTTGGCACTTTTTTTCTTCCAGCAACTTGTGGAGCTGACACTGCTCAGCAGGTCTCTCCTGCCCCCTGCACCCCTGGGCTAACAGCACTTGAACTGTGTGATTAAAGGTCCGGGAGAGAGAATTTCTCACTTGGCTGCAGGATTTTACTTTTCTCCCAGTGACTTATGGCAATGCACAAATATTAGCCTTAGTCCTTGCTCTTGTGCAGGACCTTCGGAGAGGTCCTGTTTTTTTTCTCCCAGCACCATGTGGCCAGGTTACAGCTGGGTATGGAGGTGGGCAGCAGGGCTGCTGCAGCTTGCTCTGCCTGCTTGCTTTTCCAGCGCCTGTTTCTAGCCAACTGCCAAAACTTACTCAGTCATTCTCATGTCTCACTTGACTTACTTGTGACTGTCGTGACTTTGTTTTAGTCACTTTATCTGTTTTGTTCATGCAGAAAGCTGTTAGTGTTGCTGAGAGGGTTTATTAGCTTCGAAGCTGTCACCTGTTTCCTACTTGTTATTCCAGTTAGTTAATTTTCTTTCTGTTCCTTGAGAGCTGGAGCTTGTTTTCCTCATGGTTCCCTCCTTTCCAGCCTCTGCCCTGGAGGGGGCTGCAGGGCTGGTGGAGGGGGCTTTGGTGTGCCTGGGGAGGGGGCTGCAGCTCAGAGCTGCTACTATCCCTATTGGGAGTTTTGGGTGACTTGAGCTCGCTTGGAGCAAAAGCTGAGATCTGAATTAATGTTTTGATTATCTTTGCCTCTTCCCCAAAGGCTGTTCTCTTTGTTTTTAATTTTGGAAAGATCTGGTATGCGGTCTCGCTCCTCTGCTGCTCCCGTCATCTGTAGCGTGCGGCTCACCGCAGGAAAGCAGCCGAAGGCACGGATGCTTTCCCTGGCACGAAATGCCAAGTGCTGCCGCGGGGGCTGCGGAGCAGCGTGGGCAGGCGGGTGGCTCAGGTACCTAATCCCACCGGGGCTCCTGCCACGGCCTCTGCGCACCAAAGCATGCCAGGTGCTTGGCCCAAGCTTTCACCGGAGGTGTTGGATAACGAGATGGGGAGCTCCTGCCTTGTGGATCCTCCTAGAGCAGTGACTCCCGGGGGTGTGCAGGTGATGGAGGGGAAGCGTGGTGCTTTGACCTTCAGCATCTCGAAGGTGTCACCAGCTGCTTTTGCAAAGGTGAACACTGGTACGCACTGGGTCTGTAATGGCGAGGGGTGGGTGTGCTGCTGGGGTGCTCTGTGCCCCAGGGAATGGCATGCAGGGTGCAGGGGATGGTGGCAATTCCTGGGGCGGTCACTTCTGTATTGAAGTGGGGAGGGAGGTCAGTTCTCAGCAGCACTGTGCTGCTCCTGCTGGGGGGACACACATGGACAGGGGAGGGGGCTCTGGGGCGCTGCTGCTTGTTTCTCCAGGCCTGAGAGAGGGGAAGAAGGGAAAGTATGTGTGCGCACGCACGTGTGACACTCCAGCCCTGTCATCTTCAGATGAATATCCTACTTGCAGTGCCAGCACAGGAGAGCTCGGGTGAGGCGATGAGAAGGAAGGCTGAAGCTGCTCTGCTGGATCAAATATGTATTTTATTAATAAAAGGCTTGTGCTGTGACTGAAGCGCCCTGCAGCTGGAGCAGTGTCATGTCAAAGTGAGGATTTAAATGCTTTAAAAAAAAAAAATCAAGTTGGACAGATAAGAGAGAACAACTTACGGTGTTTTTATCTTCCTCTGTTGTTCACCAGTTCCCTTAATAATTCAGGTTTTTTTTTACATTAGAGGCGGCCAGACTTGGCAAATAAGTGAAATGTGGCTCCTGGAGCTACAGAGTAAGTACTGAGGCTTAACAGTTCTCCCTTACGGGTGATACTGGATTCTTGCCATTAGAAAACATGAGTACACCTGCACCAGCAACCGATCCCCCCATCTCGTGCTTTTGTAGCATGTCAATATTAACGATGCTTTATGGGATTGCACTGAGAAATGCTTCCGTCTGCCCAGGTGAAGCCGCTTTGCTGTGGTGGTCTGACTGGCACTGGCACGGTGGGGCAGGAAGGACCCTTGGTTCAGAGGTGCAAATGGGGGTCTCGTCAGTATTGTGATGTTTGGGAGTGTAAAATGAGGGTTGAGGGAGATCTTTGAGTGTCGATCCTCCCATCCCCTGCCTCCATGTGAGGCTCCTGTAACTGAGGCTGGACCGGGTGGATGTAGGCAACAGAAACAGGTGCTGCCCGCGTGATGCTGGTGCCTTGGTGCCTGTCCGACACCGCCGCCGTTAAATCACTCAGGCTGCTGGCAGCTATGGCTGTGCATCACTGGGAGCAGAAGACAAATAACCTCCCTCGGGCTGCGTGTGGTTCCCAGCACAATATATAAAAGCTGTCTTGGAGTGTTTAATGTGTTTCCTAAGGGCTGGCGGGTGTAGGGGTGGCTTGAAAAATGTCTCCATGCGTGCTGGTTACATTAGATATCTTTGCTGGCATTGTAGCCCCTCTTTTCCCCCCTGTTTTTTGGTTTTGGGTTGGTTTTTTTTTTCATCTTTAGTTTTGTAGCTTTGAGGGCTGAATGCTACAGGTTCTGGGCTGCTGTCTCCTGCTGCCTGCTTCAGCTAAGGAGCTGCACACATTGCACTGGGATATAGAAACGTGTAAAAATTTTGATTGGTGATCTAAAAAAGTGAGCTGAAAAACATTAGTACTTCTTGCATTCATGTTTTCAGGTCTGTCTCTGTTTTCTGAAATGTTGAGGCCAAAGAGGGAGAGGAGGGAGGACTGCAAGGAGCTTCTGGTCTGATCTTGTTTTGGCTGGGGAGCAGTTTATTCTGGTGGCCTCTCAGCAACGCTTGGTGTAGTTGAGGATGCTGTTGCCTCCATTTCATCTTCTCGATGCCAAACGATGGTACTTCTCCCCATCTTTTCCCTAAACTCAAAAATCTCTGGTTTTCCAGATCGTGCTTGTTTCTGGACTTTTTTCAGTAAATCAGCATCTTCCTTGGTGTGGATTTTTTTTTCCCCTGAGGCCTCCGTGGCTGGTGTTACTTTGGGGACTGTCAGACGCTGCTGCTCATCTGGTACTGAGCCAGGATTGCATCTCTGTAGCAGGGTGTGTGGGGCTGAGCCAGTCCTTCCTCTTGAGTGAGCCGAATTTTCGCTGATTTCCTGCCTCCAGGTTTTCAGAAATAACCCAAACATTAGATTTTGCAGGATCCCTCAGGCACAGTGGTGGGTTGGGATGGCAGCCCGTCCCTGGCTCCATGGGGGGACCTGGGGGCTGAGCTTCAGTCAGAGCATCCCCGGAGTGGGGTGGTGAGCGGCACCACCACAACCTTCTCCCAGCCTGAGCTGGTGCACGCCGGCAGGGTGGGTGAGGTGCTCGGAGAAACCCTGCGAGGAAGAGCGGGGAGAGCTCGCTCCAGCCAAAACGCTGCGGCTCAGCCGCCCACTCGTGCCTGCCTGTGCTGCTGGGGACCGTCTCCCTCCCCAGTGCGGGACGGGGTGTTAGTCACACGCTGCTGGTGTTAGTCACGTTGGGAAGCGCGCCGGGGCCAAGGTGATGACGCCCGTGTGAGCTTGGGAGAGTCATAGGTAGAGCCTATTTTTAACGAGGATTGCTTTGGATCCAGAGGGGATTAATCTGCTCTGGTGTGGTAGCCAGCACCTGGGTCCGAGGACACCACGATGGTTGGGTGAGCCGTGGCAAGAGCTGCAGGAGACGTGGGTGGTGCAGCCTGAGGTGAGCACCCGCGGGTTTCCCCTCCTGCACCCCCTGAGCGTGGCGGGGCTGTGCCGCTGCTGTGAGGCCGACTGGAGCGAGATGCTCACTGCCCAAGGCTTTCCTGCGTGGAAGACCTATGGCCAGGTTGGAGCTGGCCCTGGGCATGCTGAGGAGCATCAGTAGCTCGATGCATGTTCGGCTGGTGGGTTGAAGCCCTTGGTCACTGCCACGTGCCACTGTGACCAGGTGCTTAGCACGGGAGCGGGTCTGAGCCCTGTGCATCACTGCACGTCATCCCGGGGGGTGCCATGGTCCCCGGGGCGAAGCACAGCAGCAAGGGTGGATGAAATCAGGCCAGGTCCTCTTGGGTTTAGGGTGAGCCCTTGTCCCTCCTGCCACCCCTGGTTAAGTGCCTTTAGGTGACAGCCTGGTGGCTGCCCTCTTTGCCACTGTCCCCAAGGAGAATGGGGCCAGCCCGTGTTCCTGTGCCTTGCTTCAGACCTGAGGGCAAAGGTGTGGATTTTACTTCTTAAGTAACACGCTGTTGAAGTGGTTGCTGGATATGAAAGCAGCAGCCGGAGACTGTGGTTAGTGTTGTCCTTTTGAAAGGAAACACAATAGCAATCTGTTATAGAAGGTGTGTTGTTTTTTGTGGTTTTTTTTTACCCTTCTTCCTTTTAACTTAATAATTTGGCATTCGCAGCGCGGGGAGTTTCTGGGAGATGGCATGAGGCTTCTTCCACTATGGTTTTTTTTTTTTTCCTTGCTACAGCAGCTTTAGAAATTTATCATTGCTGCTCTGGTTTTGGGCTTTTTTTTTTTTTTTTTCCCCTCCTCTGGCATATGGAAGTTGCAAGCTTGGAATAAATGCGATCCGTTAGCCGTTTCAAGCAGGCTGTATGTAGATAGTGCTCCATGTCTCATAGCAGACTGGGATTTTTAGAAATGCTCTGTATTGGCCTCATGTTACAGCTCCTGTGGGCTGCGGAGAGCACCTGAGCCTCTGTAGAGGATGCATGGCTTGGTATGTAGCATCCTTGGTCAAAACCTACCCTGGGGGGTTAGGCTGTGCAGCGGGGTGCATGCCCATAGCACTGCTTCCATGGCTCTAGCTGTGCTGGGCCACATCTGGACCAAGCAGTGCACCACAGCCATGCGCTTAGTGCTGTGGTCCTCATCTGAATTGCTGGCTTTGATTTTCAGATGGGCTGGGAAAGCCTGTAGGTGAAAGGAGCTTGACCCAGAGATGTTGGCTGGGATCCTGGCCATTTGCCGGGGTGGTCTGGGAGATCCCCAGCTCTTGGCAGCAGGATGAATCCCTGGGGCTCGCTCTTGGACCTTCACCAAGCTATGGGTGATTCCGTGCTTTGGCTGGAGATCCAAGGTGCCTGGAAAGAACCTAAACCCACTGTGGGCTATACTTACCTCTGAGAAATTTCCCCAGAGGGTGCTGAGGCTGCATTGGGTCTTTTGTCTAGCTGCTCGGTGGGTGCCTGCGATCTGCAGCCAGCCTTGTCTCCCCAACGCCCTGGGGATGCTGACTGCTTGGGAAGTTCTTTGCAGACAGCTTGACAATTTCTTTGTGCGCTTGCCAGTGTTAACAAGCTTTGCTGCTGAATTTCTGAGGCCAGGTTTTCTGTGCAAACTGCGGACGAGTGTGGTGGAAATGAGCCACAAGCATGAGCCGGGGGTAGGTAGCTCGGGGCAGGGTGTGGGTGGGTGCTCCGGCAGCCTGACCTGTGCTGGGTGACACAGCGTGTCTCAAGAGGAACAAAAGGGCGAGTACTGGGATGGGATGGCTGCCAGTGCGTATCCCCAGTGAGCAGCTCATCTGGCACAGCGTGAGGTGTGGTCTGTGCGTGCGAGGCTGGTGATGGATGGGGAGGGTGTCCCGAGGGTGTGCGGGATGCACTTTGGAGGCAGCTTATATGTGGGGTGTCTGCTCTGCTCTGTATTTGGCTTGCGAAGGGGGTAGCCCACCTGTAGGAGTAGGTTTGGCTTAGCGCTTTGGCTCAAGGGTCTTTTTGGAGGAGAGACAAGGCAGGTTTACGTCTTGGAGTCCAGCTGCTGCTTTCTCAATGAGGGATTGTGTCCGAGGACAGGAAGGACAGGGGAGGAGGGAACAGCAAAGGGCTGGACACAAAGCCTTCTTCATTCCTTTGGGATGCCAGAGTTGTTCCACTCAAAGGCTTTAGGCAAGAAAAGGACCAAGACAGACCAGTTGTCTTCATCTCTTTTCCTGGACACCAGTGCAGGTTATGAGCTGAGCATCACTTGCAGAAGGTGACGTTGCTGAGTAGCTGTGGGGCAGAGCCTGTGAGCAGCTCTTAGAGCTGGGGGAGGCCAGAATTTTGGTTCTGGAAGCCTCAGTTTTGCTTGAGAGCCCCAGTCCTGGCTGCAGCGCTGACCCTCATGGAGCCTGAGATGGGGGATCTCATCTGAGTGCTTTCAGGCTTTAAGCATCTTCTGTTTACAGCTGGGGGCTGTAACAAATTGCTGGCTGTGTTTGCAGGGGCTGTCTGGCCTGTTGCAGTCAGAGGGAAGGATGTAAAATCCAAGCAAGCACAAATGTTGCATTCCTGGATGGCGCTTCTGTGCTGGCATGTAGCGTGGTGGGGTTTTAATACCGCCCTAGACAGATCAGCAGGCACTGGAGTAGGGCTGGAGCCCTCACAAGCAGGCCTGTTGGCAGCTAACACGAGAGCAAGGTTTAAACCAAGAAAATGACCTGGTTTAAACCCAAAATGTTTTATGGGAGTTGTGTGTCAGCTGCAGCCTGAGAAGGGTGGATGTGTCAGCGTGGTACCCTCCTGGGAGGGATGGAGGCGCGGGGCTGGGGACCGTGACAGGTGATTTCTTGGATCACCCCAGCTTGCTCGAATGTCTCGCCAGTGCTCTGAAGCCTGCCAGCAGACGGTGGATGGCTGGCATGGGAAAATCAATGGTGTTAAACTATTTAGGAAGGAGCGAGTGGGCAAGAGGAGAGAGGGGGAGTGACGCTGCCAGAAATAGCATTGCCCGTTTCCGAGTTGCCGAGGCTCTAAAAGCAAATGGTCTCCACTGGTGTCCAGCATGAGCATGCATGGGGGGTGGTGGTGAGAGGCAGGCAGTGCCAAATTACATGGCAGTGCTGGACAGCCGTGCCAGAGGAGAAACCCCCAGGCGGCTGCAAGCTGAGTGACATACGCCGGCAGTCTCGCACTGCCGGTCCTCAGCCATCCTCGAGATGCCTAAAAATTACAGATGGCAGTTTCCTAGTGTAAAAAGAGCTGTGTGCCACCCGCGGAAGAGCCTCGTCTGCCTTCCTGGAGACAGAGAGGGATGGGGGGTGGGTGGGGGGGCACTGATTAGCAGTTGTTCGTGTGCCGTTGCAACGTGATTGCTGATGTTTGCAAATACGGTAAAGTCCAGGCTCCAAGCACACATGCTGTTGTAAAAGGGCCAATTTCGTGATAGAGTTATGAGCTAATTCAGCCCTTGGGCATCGTTTCGGTAGAGAGATGGGGTTGACAAGTGAAGCAGTCAGCTTGGGTCAGAGCAAAGCTCCTTCTAGCTCCATGCCTGGTCTGGCTGCTCAGCCAGGACTGTGGAGGATGCTGGGCTGGTGCACATCTTAATAAATATAAGGAATAGGATGTACGTTGCTCTTTCCCTGCTGAATCTTCCCAGGCTCTGGCTATCGGCAGCACACAGCTTGGAAATTGCAGCTAGGCTGTTATTCCTGGATGTGCCTGCCCTCCTCCCCTCTGTGAATTAGTCTCATGCTTGTTTTGAGCTTATTTACACCGCGCTTGTGTCCCACAAAGCAGCTATCTGGCAGGAAGGTTGCTTTGGTATAAATTATTCTGAGTAACGTGCTTCAGAGGGATGAAACAGCAGTGATGAAATAGTGTCACATATAAAGAGGAGAAGGAGGAGAGGCAATCGTGGTATTAACAGCTTGATGTCAGCAATTGTAGTAAAGTGATAAAAGAAGGGAAAACAGAGCTGGATGAGCTCTTGTTGAAAGAAGAAACATGTCGAGCTGGAGAGGGGTCCCGATAAAGTGGTGGCCTTGGTCACAAAGGGAGGTGCTGGAACCGCCGGCACTGAGGGAGCAAGGCAGGCAGCGTGTGATAAGCTCTGTTGCTACCGGGCTTTGGAGGGGGAGCTGGCACCAGCTGGGAGCGAAGCCGCATCGCTGGAAGGAGAGGAGGCCACTGATAGTGGCTGGAGTCCAGCTGGGTGTCTCTGAAAGAGCAGCACCTCAAAATGCCACGCTCTGCGCCTGTCCTCTCGCCCAGATGGTTTCCAGAAGCTCCTGCCTTCGCTTGGCGCCTCAGCGAAGCGCCTGGGCTGGCTTAACCCCTGGCTCTCCGCAGGGTCTGGTACCGGGGCTGATTTAGGAGCCAGAAGGAAGCACCCAGGCTTTCCTGAGGGATTTGGTGGCCTCCCCTGGGACATCCCGGGTGTGTGTGCTTTGGGTGGGAGGTGAGGACCGGGTGCTTGCTGGGCCAGGTTATTAGTCCTGGTGGAAAAAGCAGGGTTGCTGACATGTTCTTTGTAGCTCTCTGTAAGCATTTACTTGTTTTCCTTCATCTCCCACACTGCAGGAGGCTGGGGAGAGACTGGGCGCAGGGGATGGGCTCTGGGGGTGTGTGGCAGCTTGGAGTGGCTGAGGGTGGCAGGGACAAGTGAGGATGAGGAAGGACAGGGGCTGGGCCAGGCTTTTGCCCCTGAGCAGCCGCTGCGGGTCCTGGGACATGCTCGCCCACCCAGCTGGGAAGCTGGTTGCTGGCTAAAGGGTCCTCGAGGCCCGATTTGTCCATCTGTTACGTTGAGAGGCAAGAAATAAGTTTTTATTGTCAGTTTATCCCAACCCAGCTCAAGGCAGGGTAAGGTCGAATGCAAACCCCCTCTGTTCTCTACAGTGTGTGAGGTGAAAAGGGAGAGGTTATGAGAGACCTGGGTGAAGGAGCAAAAGGAAAAGCTGCCTTTCCTCCTTTGAGGTTGGATCAGGAATGTCTGGCTCTGTTTATCCAGTGATTTGGGGCTCTGCCCTGTCTTCATGCCTGCAGCTGGAGCTGCTGGTGAGGACCTGGCAGTGGAGGATGCATAGCACATTCCCCCCAAGGCTTCAGCATGGCAGGACAGATTTATTCTCCATCCCCTTCCATTCCTCACCGTGCAATTTGTGCAAGAGAGTGCCTTCCCCCACCAAATGATAAGACCTTTTCAGGAGTCTTTGTACATAATGAGAGCAAAAGTCAAAGAAGAATAAAGCCTGCCGTCGCTCACCTTTAAAGCATCCCTTTGTTTTAACCTCTCAGGGGTGCTGTGACTCCTTGTGCCAGGAATCTGATGTTTGCATGATCGTATAATTGCCTTTGCGGGTCTATTAAGTAATGACACACATTGTGGTTTGTGAGTCACCTCGGCAAAGGCACCGTTGGAAAGAAGAAGTTTTTCTCCCTGGCTTTGCCAGCTGAAACAAGAATGTTGTTATTTTTGGAAAGTTTCCTGGCTGGAGGGAAGAAGGGCAGTCTGAAAGGGCTGTCACCAGGCCTGGTGGGGGTGAAATTCAAGGAGGGAACCCAGGAGACTGGCCATGGGATGCTCTCATAGAATCGTTCAGGTTGGAAATGACCTTTTAAGATCATCGAGTCCAACTGTTAACTCGGGACTGCCAAGCTCACCTTTACACCATGTTCCTGAGCACCACATCTACGTGTTTTTTAAGTGCTTCCAGGGGTGGTGCTTCCACCACCTCCCTGAGCAGCCTGTTCCAGTGCCTGACCACCCTTTCAGTGAAGAATTTTTTCCTAATATCCCATCTAAAGCTCCCCTGGCATAACTTGAGGCTGTTTCTTCTTGTCCTGTTGCTTCTCGCCTGGGAGAAGAGACCGACCCCCACCGCGCTACAAGCTCCTTTCAGGCAGCTGTGGAGAGCGATCGGGTCCCTCCTGCAAGGCTGCAGTCGGAGCATTGTCCTTCCTGTGCCATCCCAGCAGCAGTTCCCGGCTAAGCAGACACTTTTGGAGAAGCGGTAAGCTGTAGCGAAGCCAGAATGAGGGCATGTGCTGGCAGTGCCGGGGGGGCATCGGGTGCCATTCAGACCCACGACCACCCTCTGGGGAGCCCAGACCAAGCAGGTCCCGGGTCTCACGGTCTGTTTTGGGACTATGCATGTTCCGCCTGCCTCGGCACGGGGGAACAAACTTTTCCCAGGGCAGAGCTCAGGAAGCCTGGATCCTTCATGACCCCCATCCTTCTCTATTTACATCACATCCTCGTTGCGTCCATGGTTTCAAGCTGACCTGGGTTTCTGATCTCCTATATCAAAAGCAATGCCCTGTTCTCGACCCTTGCCTGTGTGCTGCCTCATTTCAGGTGCTCTGGAGCAAGGAGCAAGGGCTGGGCTGTCTTCTGCCAGCAGTGTTTCCCAGAACAGAAAAAAAAATATTAATTTTTTTAAAGCATTTTCTTTCTCTGTTGTGCAGCAACTTCTAACACACCCTGGCTCATGCTGGCAGCTCCTCTCTCTACCTTGGCAATTCTTGCAGCTGCTTTTGGGCTGAGAGCGATGGGGACTTATGCTGAACCCTTGTCACTTGTCCTCTTTCAAATGAGCTAGCTCAGGCTGAGTTACCAGGCTTGGCAGCGCTGCTTCCCACATCCCTGGGTGCAGGAGCAGCGGAGGTGTGACATACAGAGCCAGTTCTGCTGCTGCATGCTAATTAAAGCATAAATCCAGGCTGTCCTCAGGGATGATGGGGCTCTGCCCATGACTACCTGCATGCACTGGCTCTTGGCTTGCCAAATATCCAAGGAATGGGGGGCTGGGACGTGGAGGCACTGCTCTCCCCGTGCCCGCAGCTGGGCGAAGGGGGACTGTACCATACGTGCACTTTACGCTGGCGTTGGCTGTCCGCTCTGTGTTGCGGGAGTGACAGGCAGCCCAGGATGATTGTGGCATTCTAGTTAGTTATATTCCTGGAGGGTGGCCCGGTGATTACAGCTGGAAATTATCTTAAGAAGTCCTCTCTCTGCCCTTCTTTGGAAAGCAAACTCTTTGAGGCGTGCTCTCCGGCTGCGTGTATGTATAGCTCCAAGCACTGCTGGTTTCTAGATGCTGCTGTTGCACAGCTCACGGCTTGCTTTCCCATCCCTGATTTTTTTTCTATTGCCAGGCGTGGTGCCGTGCTGTTTGCAGAGCAGTGGTTGTGTGCTAGGTGAGCCCAAGTCCAGCACTTGCCTGCTGGAGCGATACTTCGTCTTTGGCCCTGCTGGGGAGAAGAGCTTGTACAAGGAAGGGAAACGCTGAGCTGTGCTGGGTATCGTCTTGTGCTCCCCATCCCTGCCCGTGGCCGATGGCGTGCATGCTCTCAGGTCTGCCCGTGCGCATTTTCTCTGCTCTCCTGGGGGAGCTGGGGTGCCGGTGGGGGCTGGCACTGGTGTGGGGCTGGTACTGGGGGTGGCAGGTTGCAGGTGCGATGGGTGTGTGATGAGGGTACCTTGCGTTGAGATGCAGACGCATCTGCCTGTCTGGCACCGAGGGGTGCAGGAAGAGGTGAAGAGATGAGACTGTCTCAAAGGTGGTGCTGGGAGAAATTTGAGCATCTGGTTGTTTGTCAGGATGGGCATTCCTGAGCACTGGGACACCTTTCTGTCCATGCCTGATGCTACCCTGTCACTGAACCCCCCTGTTCAGGGTCAGGCCAGCCAGAGCCCTGTCTCTCACTGCTGCCCCAGCAGCATCATGCCTGCCCCTGGCCGTGCCCTGAGAGCATCCTCAGGGTTGGGGCTCACTGCCTGCAGCCAGCCTGGGGCTGGGGGTCCCAGTCCCCTTGCAGTCTTTGGCTCTCCCGCCTCTCTGTGCCAGAGATGGAGGGCTGATTTCCTTGACGTACATTTATATAAATAATAGTGGGGTTGTTTAACAGTTGCTCTTAAAGGAGAGATGAGATAATTTCATGTTTTGATATTCTTAAAGCTGATTCCCCTGGGAGCGGTGCTCTGTGGGAGGGCTCCCATACCTGGGGCTGTGCAACCCCGCTGCTGGCACAGGCAGAGCCCGCGCACCCCCCATGGGCTCCCGGGCCTTTGAGATCCCTCCAGGCTGGGACAGAGTCTGAGCGGCAGCCTGGCCCCATCCAGGCACAGCACGGCTGTTCCTGGGAAGCAGAAGTGGTGCTCAGCCCCAGGGAGTGGACTCTGCTGCTTGTGCATCATGCCAGCTGTGAAAACCCTGGCATGGCAGAACAAAAACAGTTTCCCAGACAGAAGTTTGTCTGGTGCCAGAGCATCTCCCATCCTGAAGCAGCCCCTGGGTGTTTGGAGCTCTGCTTTTTCCTCCGTCTGATCTCTGCAGTTATTCCAGGGGTCTTTGTGGTATCTTGGCACTGTGAAGGCCCCCAGAATAATTTATTATATGTGAATGGGTGATGAGAAATGAATGCTTCTTGGGAAATGAGCCAAGTGGCCCTTCTTTGATTGCACCACCTCCCTCTGCTCCAAACACACTGGTGTGTGCGATGCTGCCTTCCCCTGGCTCTCCTGTACTGGGATGTTTGACCTGACTCTTTCACTTCCACTTTTTGCTGAGCATAGGAATAGGTCTGTGTGAGCAGTGGGTGCCTGTAAATGTCTCCTTTCTTCTTTTCTTTTTCCCACCTTGCTTAAGTCTCTCTGTTACCGGTGTCATACAAAGCTCCCAGCATGGGATGCAGCACTGGCTCTTGCTGGGTACCAGGTGCCTACTGGGGATGCTGGGAGCAGCTCTTCCCAGCAGATCTGCTGCAAACCTGCTGGCGGCAAGGACTACAGGAGGGGTGTTTAATCCAACAAACTTTTCCCCGGTAACAAATGACTCGACTAAGAATAGCTCACCCTTGCCAGCTGGCTCCCACAGCCACTGTGCCACGCAGACCCAGCTGCCACATTCAGTGCAAGATGGGGGAGCCAGAGGACCGGGGAGGTCTGGAACCATCCCGAGCGGGGCTCGCCCACCATGGCATCCGTGCCGCTGCGAGGGGAAGTGTATGTGGTGGGAGAGGAGAAGGCCATGAGGATGAATCAGTCGCTCTTGCAGCCCATCTGTCTCTGTTTGGAGGGGCCCCACGCTGAATTTCTTCCTAGCGCTCTGAGGTTTAGTACTTTGCTTAGCTGCACTGCATAAGCTCTCCTTTTCCCCTCAAGGAGGGACTAATAATTAGCAGCTGGGGGGTAAGCGTGGCTCACCAGAGAGAGTGGGATGGCATTTGATAGTCCCAAAACCTGAGTGACCTCCGTGGCCTGAGAGAGGCAGGTTAGGGAGCCAGACAGAAGGGGCAGCAGGGGGATGGATTTGGAGCATCCCTATGCCCCAGGAAGGATGGAGCAAGGTGTGTTCCCAGGGAGGCCAGCCAAGCTCAGGGAAGAGACATCCTCTGCGGGCTGGTGAAGCTGAGAAACCCTGCCTGGCTCAGGGTGTCCCCAAGATGCTTGGGGCAGCATCCAAAGGGGGTTTGCTCTTGTTCTTGTCGTGCTTTCCCCTTGCTCATGCGGGAGAGGGGAGGGATGCTTGCTCACAAGGGGAAGCAGCAGCATCGGAGCAGCTTCTTGCTCTGATGCTTCTGTCAAAATCGCCCCCCAAATCCCCGGGGAAGGTTGCTGGGGTGCTGGACCATGGTTGGAAGACTCTGGTGGCTTTGGTGCTTGTTGCATACAACACAGGCAGGTTCTGTCCGTCCTGGGCTGAGGCCTTGTGTCCTCTCCAGCAAGGGGTCTGTGCCCCCCTCCTCACCCAGGGCAGTGCTGGAGCTCAGTGCTGTGGTGCTGGACCCTTGTGCTGCCTGGGGAAGGTCAGCCCCACAGGCCAGTGCAGCATTAAACCTTTCTGCTTTAACTCTGGGAGGGCTGGTAGAAGGTTATTGAGGTAACAGAAGCAAAGGCCTCACCCAGTGCCTTAAGTGCTGAGTGTAGCTATTATGGTAATACATAGTTACTTGGCTAAAGATTGCTGCCATCGTCACACAAACACATACAGGAGAAACCCCCTAAAAGGAGTCTCCTCTTCGGAGGTCAGCGGTGCTGCTGGGAACCTGCTGCTTGCTGCAGCTCTTTATCAGGTAATCGGCTGCTAGAAGGAAAAAACGAAGTATGGTGTGAGCCCAGGGTTGCAGCGGCTGTGGCATGTGGTTTGGGTTGAGGTAAGGAGGCTGAGTTGTTTGGCAGTGGGAGGCCGTCTCTTGAGGACGCTGCAAAGGACCCATGCACGTCCCTCTTTCCATCACTTGTTCTGTGGCGCAGAGGTCTTGCAAAGGCTCTTCTCGGTGGGGTGTGGGGTGGGGTGCTGCCCTGGGGTGTGTCCTGTTTCAGCCCACATTGATGGACAGGCCAAGGGGCAAGAGATGCTCACTGTGCTGTCCCTGTTTGGCCTCGGCAATCCCGATGCGGGAGGCGATGAATGGCTGCTGGGTGCGATCTCTCTAATGAGATCCCTGTTAGACGAGGTGAGCTCCAGCTGCGCATCGGCACAGCTGGGTGGTTTGTGTCCTCAGATGTGCCCTGGGCTGTGCTGGGAGCATCGCGCTGCTCCCAGCCACTGTGCAGGCGAGAGCACAAGTGCCAGTGCTTTTGCAGCTGAATATCCACTCTGTAGTTCAGTTTGGCTGCTCTCAGCACCCTGTCGCCATGGTTTTATCTAGATGACTTCTCTGCTGCAGGAGCAAACAGTAAATTTCCTGACTCTACTACTTTTAGACCAAAATTTGGGAGGTAAAAACCTCTAGAAACTTTGTTTTCTGGTATTGAAAGCCTGCCATTTGCCACAACGGCAGCTGTTCCTTGGTTCTCCTGTATCAAATACAGACAAGCGTAGTGTTGCTGTGCAGTAATGTCCCCAGCTCCTGCAGTGGTCGGGTGAGCAGGGGGCAGTGGGGGCTGCCGGAGCCCTCTGCGGGTCTGCGCTATGCTCTTACCGCATCCTGGTCACGCAACCACGGATACCGAGAACAAGCATCAGCTGGAGTCACCTGTGGGAAACCACGTGCAGTACCATGGGAAGGGGGTTGGACAGGGGCGTATGCTGTTTTCTTTCGTTTTTTTAAATTATTCGTTTTCACTGATGGAGCTGTAAAGCCATTTCTTCCCAGCTGTTAACCAGGAGCTGTGCAGCAACCTAGGTTTGTTGCCGCGCAAAGGCTGATTTGCAGCTGGAAAGGTTCAGGGCTCCAATACTCACCCAAGTTATATGTTATTAAGCAAACGTGGTGGGGAGGTAGGGCTGTTAGCTGGGTCTATGGTCCTGGCTCCGGCCACAGCCCATTCCCAGCACATACCAAGCTGTGGGTTTCCACCGATGGGATCAGAAAATAACTCTGTGTTTTCCAAACCAGCCACGTGTTGGCTTGCCACAAGTTTCCCTTTTGTGGGAGGCAGGGCTGGCGTTTAAACAGCAGAAGCTGAATTACGTGAACAAATGTCGTTTTTCACATCTAGCTTCACAATTAGTGGGAGTTTTTCCCACTAATTCAGATTTTGTCTAAAAATAAAGTGGGTTTGTTTTCGGTGTAAAGGGGAGACCAAAGGCTAGAAGACAGGCAGATACCTTGATGTCAGATGTTTCATACGTGGCGTGTGGCATCCCGCAAGCACCCTCGTTAACGCATAGCCTCATCAGCTTGCCTTAACAAAATGTTCTGGCATCTTCCCTTCTCTCCTTGTCACTTCTCCGGAGGGAACGTGGCTTGTTCTGCTGGCAGCGTGAGCCTTGTTTGCTTAGGCGGAGGCAGAGCTAATTATTTCTATTTATTTCGTCAAACTTTCTTGATGTTTCATTTGAAGGCTCTGCTTGAGCTTTTTCATTTGCCTCCAAGCCTCTGGGAGTCACTGGTGTCCCTGGAGCAAGCCTGGTGGGAGATGCATTGGTAGGCATCAGGAGAGCCGGTGTCCGTGCGGATTCTGGACCTACCTTTGGGATGTGTCCTCATTTTCTCTTAGCTAATTGTTCTTGGTGCTCTGCACAGCCACGCCATGGCTGAAACCTGGAGTGCTTGTCCTTGGTGTGCAAGAAAGCCTCCTGTCCTTCCCAAGGAAATGCTTTGGGAAGAAACAGAGCTCCAGAATGGTTGTTTGAAAACAAAAAAACCCCACCACCCACAAAAAAGACAAAATACAAAACAAAAATAAAGCCCCCAAACCCCAAAGGAAACCTGGTGCTGCTGAACGAGGAGTTAAACTTTAGCAGGGGAGGGTTGAAGATGAGCAAAACAATATGAAAAGGAAAGGCAGAGGTTGGAAAATGAGATATTATAAAGGTACCCAGAACTGATTTGTAAAAACGAGTAATTAATGCCCTTAAAAGTTGCATGGGTAAGCAAAGTAGTGAAGTGAGGAATCTGTTTATAGCTTTCAGTGGGAGCAGCCAAACTCTTCTTATCGATGTGCTAATTAATTTATTGAGGCTCTTACTGGCAGTTGCCTCTTTCTTTCTGGAGAGCTTGCCAAGGGGTGAGCATCCCTTGGGCTGGGCAAGTTTAGCTCTGGGGGTAACTGCAGACACTTATGTGCAGTGCAGCACCACAGACCCAAAGGGGATGGGATGCTTCCCCGGCTGTGCCGTGCACCCTGGGGACATCAGGCTTATTTCGGCTGGCATGGGGCCGTGCTCTGTTTTGTCCCCTCAGTTACTCTGGATTTTTTTTTAATATTTAATGTATTTTTGTTCCTGGTGTGGTGATTTCCCTGCCTTTCTCCTAACCGCTGTTCTTGACCCCCTCTTTGCTTTGGAGGAGGAGTTCAGGTGTCTCCAAACAATGCTCTGGGAAGGGGTTAAGATGACTGATGGTATTTTTGCTGCCTTATTGCCCTGTGTTGGGTTGTTTCCCCTCTGTGTCAGGGATGTAGTTGGGAAGGGAGTGACATCCCTGGTGTGAAGCGTGTGCTGCCTTGCACTTTCCTCTCATCCCTTCTTTCACCTCTATCCATGGGCAAGTGCTGGGAGGGGGATTTCGGGGACTGCTGGGGCAAAGCTCTTCCTGCAGCGATAATGTGCTGAATAGAGCATGCAAATAAAGCGTTTCACTCTGACAAGGCTTTGGATGTACTCTCAGACACAAGCATCTCCTGTCTGTAGAGCATCATCTATTAGCCAAGGAGCGATGCTCGGTGCGGTGTTTCTGGCAGCGCTCCTGCACCTTTCACTCTGATGTGCAGCTCCCGAGTCTAATATTGCTGATATTCCCGCATCCAGCCTCTTAAGCTGCTACCTGTCTTTGCCAGGCTGCCTGGCCATCCTCCTGCCAGCCGGAGGGGGGGACATGGATGCTCCAGCGCTGTGCCCACCTGGGAGGCAGCCTGTGAAGGTGCTGCACCATCTGCCGGCACGCATGCTGCTTGCATGGCCCTGCCTGTGCGGGCCGCTGAGTGCGGGCACCGGCTGGCTTTTTGGTTTTTTGGTGAATGCACCGGCTGGCTTTTTGGTTTTTTGGTGAATGCACGGCTGCCTGCTGGGCTGGGTGGGGGAGAGCTGTGCTGAGGGTTGGAGGTTGTGTTTCCAGCTGAGCTGTGCTATGCCAGCCCATCTTATTCCTCCCAACCCTCTGTAAAAGCAAAAAACCAAACCTCAACAAAAAAGTGGAAAAAACCCAAACAATAGAGGAAACCCAAACAAAAGCAGCGTGGGGGTGGTTTCCCCCAGGTCTCCTCTTCTCCTGTCCGTGAGACAGTGGGGGGGCTCATCGTGCTGTGGTCTGGCTGTGGCGAGCTGTGCTGCTCCGGGGACCTGGGGCAGGGCTGGGTGCAGGGCTGGGAGCTGCAATTCAAGAGGTGCAGGGGTGCCCAGATTGGGAAGGAGAAGGGAAGCACTAAGGCAGGAGGTGCTGCCCCTTGCCCTAGCCGTGGGGGTCTAGTGCTGCATGCCCTGTGCCTGGTTTGGGAGGGTCTAGCCTGGCAAACCTTCCAGTTTGCATGGGAGGGAGGGAGGGAACTGGAGGGTGAACAGAGCAAAGCCCTGAACCTCTCTCTCTGTCTTGTGCCCCTCCAGAGTGATGAGCTACGACAGCACCAAAGATGCTGGGATTCGGCGCGTACTCTGTCAGCGCCCCAGCGCCGGGCAGGGCGGCTGAGCTGGACGCTGCCTCCCCCCGTTACGTCCTGGCCCTGCCAGAGGAGGAGACCTGGCGCAAGCACCGGCTGGGGCTGATGCAGACCACCCAGTCCTGCAACCTGCTGGAGCCCGAGAGCCTGGCCGAGGCCCTGGTCTCGCGCGCTGCCAGCTTCGATGCCCTCTACGAGTCCCGGTCTCGGGATGCCGATGCCGGCACGGAGACCAGCAGCACCTTGGACCTGGGGCTCGGCCAGTATGTCCCTGTGAGCCCGGACGTTATCAAGCGCCGGCGGGGCGGGCTGATCGAGCAGAGGGACATTATCAAGGCACATGAGGCGCACAAGATGCAGAGCACGCCGCAGGCGCGGAGGAAGGAGTGGGAGTAAGTACCGGAGAGCCCCCAGCCCAGGTGGGCAGCCGGGGGGAGTGGGAGTGTTCATCGTCCTCCGCGGGGCTGGGGAGGGTCATGTCGGCATCACCCCTGTGGAGCAGCCAGCACCACCTGTGTTTGAGCTGGGTTGCTTTTCCCTATTGCCTTTGTTTTCCAGGGCAGACTTTGAAAGGCAGAGAACAACCTGAAACACAGGGAACAAATTTATTTTTTCTCCCTTCCCGTCCTGCCAAACCTCTTCCTGGGTCCTTTCTTCTCCCTGTGCTCTTGAAACTGATGGGATGAGTGGTCCTGCCTCTAGCAGTTGGGACCTTGTGCACAGCTCATCCTGCCCCAGGGCTCAGCACATCCCGCAGGGCTTGGGCTGCTCTGAGCCGGCTGGACCATGGTATTTTTCTGGTGGGGTGGATTTGTGGGGTGCGTGGGAGAGATGGAGAGAGAGAGTGGCGTGCTGGGTATGGGAGGCAAATATTTGTCAGGTGAAGTGGTTGGCGAAGCCTCTCTGGGCTCCGAGCTGGAGGGTGGCATCTGATGGGAGTGGTGCAAAGGGGCCTCTGTGGATGAAGGAGCTCCCCAAATTGTGGGGTGGTTAGTGGGACATTGAGAAAACTTGGGAGTTCTCCATCTTGGTAGTCCTCAGGGCAGTTTCCCTAGGTTGTGGTGGGGCTTTTGGATGCATTTGGGCTTATTGCCTTCTGCTTTTACTGTGGCTTGAGCCCTGCTGCGAGGGGTTTTGTATTTAACCCTAAGAAGTGGCCAAGCCCCCCTGAATTAGAGCAATCTAATGAACTTGGGAAAACAGAAACGAAGTGCTTAGTAGAGCTAGAATCCCACTCCTTTTGTTTACTATTTTCCTTTAATTAACTTCTTACTGTGGCTTGCCTCAGTTCTGTGAGAAAACCCCAGCTCCAAGTCCTGGATTGTTTCCCCTCACTGCGCAACCACGGCTGCAGCCACGCTGCAATACTGCATTTAAATTACAGGGTTCCCCCCTTGCGTCTACTTGGCAACATTGCCTGGGATGAGCTTCTGCAGCGTGTCCTGCTCCAGCATCCCCAGTCGGGAGCAGCTCCCTGCCTTGGGCACTTTATTTAGGGAATAATCAATCCATTATAATATACCTGAAGGAGGTGGGAGCCTCTGTGTTAATTAGATGTGGCATGTCGCTTTGGTGAGATCCAGGCCAGTGCTCCTTTTGTTTGAAGCGGGTAGGATTTCTTGGGGATGCTTTGCATGGTAAAACTGCTTGTTGGTAAGGCTGAGGCTGCTCCTGCCTTTTTTTGGAAGACAGCCCATCAGCCAGGTGGGCTCTCCACGGCCCTTTCGGCTCCGTGCTCCTTCCTTTGTGCCCAGGGAACCTCCTGGCCGGTGACTCAGAAAGCCCCGTGCAAGGGAAATAAATTGACATATGGGCTTGAGCAAGCCTTCGGTGCCTTGTTATCTTTCGCGACCCACCAGGGATGCCAGATGAATAAATCATGGCCGGGCAGGAAGCAGAGGGATGGCCTCGTTAATTGTCAGCTGGCGGAGTGAGCTCCTAGAACGGCTGCTCGCTAATTAACTGCCTGGAGGACTACAGCTCTATTTTGTGGCAGGGAGATGAAGCTGGAGCCCTTTCTGCAGGTACTGCGTGGGATGTGCCCCTTTTGCCGCCCTCAGCTGCTCCATCTAGCAGTAACTCCAACACAAAACCTAATGTTTCTGTCTTTAATGCAGCAGGAGCACACAGATGGCTGTGCCGGCTGCTGCTGTCCCAGCCTGCTTCATCGGGTGTTTCCCTAGGCCTGGTAGGGTCTCATCTTTGCATTTCCCAGCTCCTGGGTGCTTGTGTTGGCATTTCAGCTCATTTTGCAACAGTTTTGTGGGTGTGCGTGGGAAGTCACATCGAAGGCTGGCGTCCCTGAGATTTGGGACGGGCTGCCCTACCTGCGGGGCTCTGCACTGCAGGAGATGGAGATGCTGGTGCTTTGCAGAAGCCCCTGGTGCTGGGGGGATGCGAGGCTCTGGCACTATATGGCTGCCTTGGGCTTCACAGACTTTGTGTCCCACTGAGGACCAGGGAGCCCCACTGCCCATCTCTGGCAGGTCCTGGTCGGCACGGCAGGCTGAGCCCCACCGGGCTGGGTCCGTGCCTCCCCCAGGGCCAGGTGCCCTGACACCCTCCAGCCTGCAAAAACCGTGTGCCAGAGGCTCCCGCTTTAACATCAGACTCTCAAACCAGGGATGTTTCCCCAAAAACTTTGCCAAAATCCAGGCTGGTGTGCAGAGCTGGTATCCCCGGTACTGTGGATGTTCTCTGGGACTAGATGGATAGCACGTGGAAGGGAGGGAAGCAAATTAATATCCTTATCTATAATTTTATTAGTAATAATGCGATCTCCTTGTGGTTTAATTTTTGGGTTGGCTCATCTCACATGCTTTGAATCGCTCTAGGGGCTTTCACCTGGGAGGTCTGGTTCTCTCTCCTGGTGAGCAGCCGGGGTGGTATTTTCCCATGGCCCTGGCATGGCAGTGGGAAGCAAATGAAACACGGGGAACCTGAGAGATGGCTTTTCTGCACACCCCAGGGGGGATGGCCGGCTTGCCTGTGGAGCCAGGGCAGCCCCAGAAGAACTCATTTATTATTATTTTATTTCTCTAATTTTTTTCCCCTTCCACGTTGCCAAAACTGGATGAGTTAAATCGGGGTGGCTCAGAGAGGTCTGCACCTCCGTCGTAAGGATTCTGGGGAGTTTTTGCTTAAATGTGGTGCTCTGAGCACTGTCTGTCTTGTGCAAGTGAACTCTGAGATGTGTTTCTGGTGTGATGCTACTGGGCATCCTCTGCCTTGGTCAGGGCTCCGGGAGTGACTGGGTAGCTGCTGGTGGTCCCCTCGGTCTCCTGTTTGCCTGGGTGGCACACAGTGGGGTGGGCACGGGGGGTGAGTGCTGTGTGTGCCTCTCTTCTGCTGCATGAGAGACCTCTGCTCCCCAGGAGCAGCCTCGTCTTTGCAGATGCCGCATTCCTGGT
Source organism: Falco cherrug (assembly GCF_023634085.1). NCBI lineage: Eukaryota > Metazoa > Chordata > Aves > Falconiformes > Falconidae > Falco > Falco cherrug. The sequence continues at coordinate 7,299,629 of NC_073708.1, forward strand.
GTGTGGCCAGATGTTTGCGTGCAGCTGCTCTTGTGCTGCGTTGCAGTGAGAGAAGGGAAGCAAAGGGTTTTTCTTACCAGTGTCAGCACCAGTAGGTCTGACCCTTGCCAAGCCTCTGCTGGATTTTGCCAGTGAAAAAAACCCACAAGTGAAACGTGCTTTCCCCTTAATAAGAAGGAATAAGAGTAGGAGGGGGGGAATGCTCTTTTTGCTGTTTGTTTTCTTTTTTTTTCTCTCTCTTTTTTAATGAGGAAACTGAGGCAGAGAGCAAACATTATCTGCTAAGCATGTGTGGGACAGTGGCTCTATGGGAGGCTTAACTTTACGGTGAAGGGTACATGTCCCAGCCCTCCTTGTTCTGGACAAAGGAACTTAAGCCCAAGGCAGATGTTAAACCCCATTTTCCAGAGTCCCATCCTGACGCCCTGCCCTTTCATCCCGCTGTTCACGTGTTGGGGTCAGGGATGGAGGTATACAGAGATACCTGCTGCGCTTCACGGCTTGGTGTGCTGGTGCTGCGTGGAGCGGTGGTGGTTGAATCACCAGTGTCTTTGCTCTGTGTGTGGCAGCATCGTTTGGATTACATCTGGCTGAGAGCTCAAAAGACAGGTTCCTTGTCAAAATAGGCAAACAGGGATCCTCCTGCAGCTTCTCCAGGCTAAGCAGCTGCTTCCTTAGCTGATAGTAAGGACAGGCAGAGCCACCTAGGGAATGTCCCAGAAAAGCCTCAAGCTGTTTGCAGCAGACAGGACCCACACCTGCCTTGCATGGCTTAAAAAAATCACACGTACATGGATATTCCTTGAGCTTAGCTTGTGCAATGTGGGGAATGCAAGCTGTGCCCATGTTTTGGAATGTCTACAGCAAGGATGTATGGAAAAGCCTGATTCCCAGATGTTGGGCAGGGAGCGTGGAAGCAGAGGAGACCAGAGGGAAAGTAACTGGGTCTTGGTACTGTTTGGAGGGGATAGTGTGGAGGGTGGGGTGCTGTAATTCAGCATTGGAGTACCTGGGTGTGGGTGGCAGGTTGCAGTGTGCTGCGGGAAGCGATGCGCTCTGCCCACAGTGCAGGACCGTGCTCCTGAAGGATAATAGGGTCATTAAAAATGATCTCTTGTCTTGCAGCATCTTGGAGTTAATGGCTTTGTTAGGAGTTTGCTAGGTCTCCCTTGCATGTATGATCTGCAGTGAGGTCCCTGTAGCCCATCTGGGAGCCTGTGGTCCATGGAGGGGCAGAACAGGAGAGCTTTCTGCTGCCTGCTCAGACCCATACCTGCAACGCAGACTGCGGGAGCCTTTTGGGCTGGACCGTAATGTTACTGCAGCTCTGCCTTCCCGTGGCTTTGTTGGAAGAAGCAAGAGAACGGAAGAAACTGAAAATGCACGGGTGTTGTTAACAGATCTCAGCGGCTCTTTATGACTTGGCAGTCTCTATCTGGTTCCTAGACTACTCTGCATCCCAGATTACAAATTAAGCTGATTTTTTTTTTTTTTTTTTTTTCTCTTTTCCTTGGTGCTGAATGAGACAAAGGGCCCCCTTGGAGTGTGCTGGGCTGCTAACCCCACTGCTGCTCCCCAGCATGTATTTCCCAGCATGTTGCACCATCTGGGATTAATTGGCTGCAGTGATGGGGAGAGGGCAGGAATATGTATGGGGTGGCACTGCCTCTTGCTGGTGAGGCTGCCTGGGGAATGCTCTCAGGCTGGGGTTGCTTTGGCAGCAGCGTGGCCCTGGCTGGACCAGAGCCCACCACCCTGGTCCTCCTCAGATCTGCAGGGAAGGGACAAGCCCCAGGGTGGCTCTGAGCTGCTGTTGCTGATGTTGGTATCTCCACAGCATGGTTTTGGAAAGAGGTGTTGGATGTGATGGGTGTTGCTGCTGTGCTGTAAGCAGCAGCCCTGCTCTGTGCAGCTCCTGCCCACCCGAGTGGGCTCTGTGGGGGGCTGCTCAGTGCTGTCCTGCTGCAGCGTGGGGTTGGGGGCAAGGGGCTGGAGGAGGGCGCTGGTTCTTCGCTGCAGTGTTGGTGTTGAGAGGGACCTGTGAAACGGCAGCCCTTGTTCCACCGAGGGAGCTCCTGGGGAAGGGAGAAGGTGCCCTGGCATCTCCTCCTGGTCTCAACTCTTGCACCAGTGTCCAGTGGTCATCCCCCCTCCTCATGCCTCCCTCCCTGCCCCTGGCCTGGGCAATAGATGACTTTCCTCCTCCAGCACCTGTGCCATGTCGGTTGCTGTCAGAGGCAGTGTAGCCATGTCCTTCTCCACCGTGGGCTCTTGTTCAGACTCCCAGCTTGGGGGAGCAGGAGTGTCAGGGCAGTGCAGTTGGCAGGAGCTGCAACTCTGTGGGCGAAAGCCCTGAGGTGTCTGCGACCAGCGAAGCCAGGATTCCATACCTTGGAGCATCCTTTATGGACATACACCCACATCCCCTCTGCAACCCCCGGCAAAGTAATTAACCTCTCTGAGAGCCTAAAAAGTGCCTCTCAGTTAAGACTACTCTCCCTGCTTATGCTTTATCCCACAAGAGTAGTGATGCAGGCGGTAGAAAGGGTGGTGGATGCACTGAAGTACAGCTTTTTATGATAACTTGTCCTTGAGCAGAAAGGAAGCATCTCTCTGAGGTATCTGCCCTGGACCTCCCTGTGCTCTGCCCCCTTCCCTTCAGTGCAGACCAAGGTTTAGATTTGTGGGGAGGAGATAGTTTTCTGACCTGGGATGAACTTGTGTTCCACTGAATATCCTGGCAACAGCATAGAAATTGCAGTATCTTTCCCTGAATTTCCTCAGGGTCTGGGTTTCTGGCACACCCTGAAGGGATCCCCTTGCTGAATTAATTTAGGTGACTTTGCAAAACCTCCCACAGGCTGCCGGGAGGGTGGGCAGTTACGGTCAGTCCCAGCCTTCCCACGTGGCTGAGGCCACTCTTCCAGGGACCTGGGCTTGTTAGGAGCTGGTTGTTGAACACGGAGGACAAGGTGGTTCCCAGCAGATGTCTCTGCTCTGGGGGTGCTGCCTTGCGTTTTGTCACCGCATCCTGGCATGCCTCGTTCCTGCTCCCCACGCTGGAGTCTCAGCTGCGGGTGTCGGGATGTTGTTAGCACGTCTCAGGGCTGCGTCAGAGCCATGCATCGTGCTGGGGCTGGTTGTGCTTCCAGGAACCAGCTTCCCAGCTCACCAGAGTGAGCTCCCCTCTTGGCCTGGCCATGGCTCGGAAACACTGGGTTGCTGGGAGGCAGCGAGGTGGGAAAGAACCTCAAGCAGGGTCACTTAGACCAGGTTGCCTGGCACTGTGGCCAGGTGGCTTTGGAGTATCTCCAAGGATGGAGACTCCACAACCTCTCCGGGCAGCCTGTCCCAGATCCTCAGTTCCCCTCACAAGCAAGTTTATTCTTATGTATGGGGTTTTTTATTGCAGTTTGTGCCCATTGCTTCTTGTTCCAGTTGCTGGATGCCACAGAGCCTGGCTCTGCCTTTGCTCCCCACTGTCAGGCATTCATACGCATCGATAAGATCTGCTGTGAGCCTTTTCCAATCAGGCTGAGCCAGCCCCAGCTCTCCCTGCCTCTCTTTGTAGGGCAGCTGCTTTACGCTTTTAGTCACCTTTGCTGGAATTGCTCCAGTTAGTCCGTGTCTCTCCTGTCCTGAGGGGCACAGCACCCTGGATGTGGCTCACCGGGGCTGGGCAGAGGGGAAGGGTCACATCCTTGAGCTGCTGGTGGTGCTTTGCCTGATGCAGCCCAGGAGGCTGTTGGCTTCTTTGCTGCTAGAACGTGCTGCTGGTTTGTGGTCACCTTGGTGTCCACCAGGTCTCTCAGGGCTTTCTCGGCTGAGCTGCTTCCCAGCCGGCATGTCCCAGGTTGCTCTTCTCTGAGTGCTGGGGAAGGGGCTGGAGCACCAGGCTGGTGGGGGGTGGCTGGGGGGGTCAGCCTGGAGAAAAGGCGGCTCAGGGGGGACCTTATCGGTCCCTACAACTGCCTGACAGGAGGGTGTAGCCAGGTGGGGGTCGGTCTCTTCTCCCAAATGACAAGTGATAGGACAAGAGAAAACAGCCTCAAGCTGTGCTGGGAAGGTTTAAATTGGATATTAGGAAGAAATTCTTCACTGAAAGGACTGTCAAACACTGCAACAGGCTGCCCAGGGAGGCGGTGGGATCGCCATCCCTGGAAGTGCTTAAAAAATGCGTAGATGTGGTGCCTAGGGACATGGTTTCATGGTGGACTTGTCAGTCCTGAGTTAATAGTCGGACTTGATGATGTTAAAATGTCTTTTCCAACCTAAATGATTCTGTGATTCATACTGTTTTGCTGCCTGTTTCTCCAGGCTGCTGAAGTCCCTCTGGATGGCAGCACAACCCTCCGCTTCATCACTCCCAGTTTTGTATCAGCTCCCCGCACCGTGAGCAGCGTTCGGCGCAGGGTGCGTGTGGTGAAACTTCTGCTATTCATTACTTGTTTGCACCCTCATCCTTTCCCTCTCCTGGAGGAATCCAGCCTGTTCCTCTCTCCCAGACAGCTCCCTGCTGTCTTTATGTGATTCTGATGGGGGGGGGAGCTCTTTGGCCAGGAGGTATTTGTTGGAGAGGTGCTTTCCAGCCCCTCAAGTGTATATGGTTCACATTATTTTCCATTCATTGTTTCTAAGGTGTAGTATAACCCACCCCTTCATACTACTTGTATTTAAGAGATGACAAGGTAGTAAGATAACTCAGGATGGAAGGAACCTCAGGAGGTATCTAGTCCAACCAGACTATAACTTATTTTTCATTTAATTCGATGTTTTACATTGTAAAACATCTATGTCTCATTGCACGCTCCCAAAATGGCATTTTCTTCATTTGAGACTACAGAGTCTTCAAACCAGGGAAAGATTTTTGAAAGTTTGGTGAAAACTCAGCTGTAAATATGAGTGTACAGCCTGTCCCCAGAGGGACTTGCTCCTTGCAGATGTATCCGTACACGGAAACGGCACCTCCACCAACTACACAAATGTCAGCAAGAGTGAAATTTCTGCTCTCTCTGTGTGTGTGTGTGGGACAGGATCTCAGTTGAGCTGCCTCCAAAGAGTTATGGGCTGTTCTGCACTTGTCAGTTGGTCCTGCCTTGTTCAAAAGATGTTTGACTGCATTTGTGCATGACAAACATAAATCCCTGGCTTGGACTGCTTGCACTATGTGAAAGCAGAAAAAAAAAATCCATGTGAAAAGCTAGGAAGGTCCCTGAATTTGTACTAAAGCAGCTTTCAAATGTGGGTCTTGATATCCCAAGGTGACCTTTAAAACATCAAGAGCCCTTTCTTACAAGAGTAGAGAGGAGAGATGTGTTTCTTGTCTTCACTTATCTTTTGCACACTCGATGGGAAAGTTTGCTCCAATCCTTCAGCGCCGGGTTAGGAGTGCGTGGGTGACCCAAAACACGTCACTGTCTGTTGCCTGGCTGGCTTTGGGCTGGTGACACCAGCAAGGCTCTCTGGCTTTAACTGGGAAAGACATGCTGGTGCTTATCCCCAGCCATGGGAGACCATGGAGCCAAAGGAGTTCAGTGTGGCAGCGACCTTGCTAAAACACACCTGAAAGAGCTGGTGGTGTCTCTCATCTTTCGTAACTGCCACTAACCAGCCGTGTGAAGGTTGCTTGGTGGAAAGGAGGTCCCCTGCAAGCTTGGGGCATGCCGCTGTGGTGGATGATGCTGTAATGAAACAGGCGTCATCTTTGTCAGCTCTGATACAAACCATGAGTCTTTTATTTTATTTTTTTTTTTTTTTTTTTGTCATCAGAGGAGCTTCACGGGGGTAATTTTTTCCCCTGCTACAGTTCATGAGACGGTAAGACAGTAGCTAACGTGTTGTAACTGTCTTCTCTGTGCATTTGCTTGAGTGGAAATAAGCCTAAAAATTCTTCAATGAACTTTTTCTCATTGAGGAATCGCACAAAACACGCTCAGCCGTGCTTTCCTGGGGATGGGCGAGGGTGTTTGCCTTCACAGAGGATGCTGAGCTGGTGACTGCTTGTCACCGCAGCAAGGGGGACAGTTTTTTCACACCTCCCAGCACCGAGTAGCTTTCGGAGAGAGGTTTTGCTCTTTGGCCTTTCCTCTTTCACAGGTTTGGAAGATGGAAGCAGCATCTCCTCCCTGGCTGTGTGCCAGGGATGGGGCTTCTCTGGCTGTCTTGAGCATCAGCTGCTCAGCACGACTTCAGACTTGGTGGAAAATTTTTTCAACAGCTTCATCTTCTCCTGGCTCTTGTCCTGACAATGTGATTTTATTGAAGCCACCCTGTTTGCTAGCAGGTTGCTTCTGAGAAAGCTGAGCCTGTGAATTTGCCTTCATTAGATTGGGGATGGAGTTGGTGGGTTTCTGGTCCAGCTTTCTTTTTGTTGCCGGGGGTATTTGCAGCCCAAAGGCAGGAGGCTTCTCTATCATCCTGCTTGCCAGTACTGTGGTGCTGCATTTCTCTGACTTGAGCCTTGCAGGGCAGGCAGAGGATCAGAGAAAGCACTGGATGGTCCTCGGGCACGGACCTGCCTTTTGTGGGGGCGAAAAGGAGATCTAAGGGAGAAAATCTCCCACTGGCTTTGGCAGGAGCCAACGCTGCTGCGCCAGAGGGGTCATGAGCATGCTGATGGAGAAAATGAGGGATTTCTGCTTTGGGTAGTGCAGGAGTTGAAAAAAGGCTTTAAAAAAATCCCTTTCCCATTCTTTGGCAGGCTAGAAATAGGCTTTCTCCTGCTGACTGTCTGCGGCTGGCCCTGGGGATGTCTTTTCTGAGCTCAGCCTCCTTGTTCCCATGCACAAACGTGTGTAAAGCTGGGCAGCTTGGTGTCTGGCTGGGGCAGGATCGGCCTCCCTCGAGCCCTGCGCTTCCAGGGCTTTGCTGGTGAGAATGGGAATATCCCCCTGTGCTCCTTCCCCTCCGTCATCTTCTTAGTTTCCTCTTTTCCATGCTGCCCAGCCCCCATATCATTCTCAAATATGATTTATTCCCATTGGATCCTCTTGGGTCAGCCTCTCTGGAAGTGCAATGCCCCAGATTGGACCCATCTGAGGATGGAGAGGTGGTATCTCACCTGCTGCCAGCTTGGTTAGTGCAGGGCTGGGATGCTCTGCAGCTTAGCTGAGGGTAGAGGTTGTGCAGAGGGATTTGGGGGTTGGAAGCGAGGATGGAAATTCGCTTTAATCTGATGGAAAAGCAGGGGCAGGCGGATAGCTGTTCTCTGGGAGGTGGGATTGCTGCGCGCCTGCCCGGAGCAGCTGGGATGCGGCTGCGAATGCTAATCAGAGCCCGACTTGCAAGGCTAAATAAAGCAGCAGGGCACTCCAGGCAATTTATTAATGGGTGATTATTTCAGGCCTCTTAGCTGAGCTGCGAAGCCTCCCAGCCTAAGGCAGAGTTAGCTCAAGGAGCACTGCAGTTGTCAGAGATGCTCGTGGTGGGACATTTTGGTAGGAAATCTGAGAGTGGGCAGCGGCAGGCCAGGGAATGCTTTCCTCCTGCATGGCATCGCTGTGGCTGGCGCTGGGGCAAAGCGATGCTGTCCCTAGTCTGCAGTGGTTTAGGGGGGATGAGGTCTTGCCTACCTTTACCTGAGCTGTCAGCAAACCCCTTGTGCTTGTTCGGGGGGTGTGTGCAGCTGTGAAGGTGGCTGTTGGTTTTGGTTTGGGCTTTTTTGGAAAGCATTGAGCAGCCTGTGGGGAGGTGGGTAAGTGCGGGCAAAGAACTTCACTGTGGCCAAGAGCAAGCACCAGCACAGACTCCTGTGCGTTTTGCAGGACTGGATGCACAGCCCTGCTGTGTCCCCATAAATGCACAAGACTGGAGGTTTCTTGACTGTCCTTTAAACCTCTCCCAGCTCTTTCATCCTGCGATCATTTGGTTGCTGAATCCCCCTTTGGTTCAAGACGCAGCATCCTTCTATTTTATCGGTGGCTCTGATGTATGAGCCACTCCAGTCCCACAGCAACGTGGTGTGGGGGAACATCCATCTTCAAGGCTCTGTGGTGGACTTGAGCACTTTTGGTGGCTTTGAGAAGTATGTGAGTTTATCTTGGGGTGCTTGTGATCCCAGGGTGCCGTGGGTGGTGGTGAGCATCAGGTCTTGGGCCACCTGAGCAGGACCTGGTGCTGGGCTGTGGCACCAGCATCTCTGTGAGCTTGGCCTGTGCCGGAGAGCATGAGAGAGCAGATTATACACAGCACCTGAGCCCTGTTCTGACAAGCCACCTGACTTATGGAGACACCTTTAGCGTGCCTCTCCTTTGCTCACACAGATGGATGTCACAACAGATCAGGTGCTGGAAAGCATCTGCAAGTGTGCAACGAGGGGAGGAGGAAAAGGGATGGAGGCTTACGGGTTTTCCTACATGGAAAATCATGGGTAATGCACACAATCATCTCTGGCATCTCACCCCTAGAGAAGCTGGGGACTGGGGTGGGACCCTGCTGGGGTGTGGGGACGTTGTGGGTTTGGGAACCTTGACTGGGACCTGCTGGGAACCACAGTCATGTTTGTTGGCGTTTTGCTTCAGGTTTGTGTTGCATTTTGCTTGGCAGCTGAGAACTGGAAGTTGTCTTGTGAAACGGGGCCAAAGATGCTCTGGGCTGGATTCTTGTAGGCAAATGCTTACCGAGAGGTTAGGAAAAGGGTCTCTGGGGTGGGAATGCAAGGTGTGCTGCACCTTGTGTCTTGGGAAGGGGCTGCAGGGGGGAAGGCTGGCTGAGAGCTGCTGTGGCACTGCTGCTTCTGCATGAGAGCTCATTGAAGGGGAGATATAGCGACCAAAATCCCCATTTCCAGAAGGTTGTTCCTCCATCCCAGGAAAGAGAGCTTTACAAGATCATTATCCCATTGATTCTAAAGATGCCAAGACTGGATGTTGGACTCATGGGTCTTGGTAATTAAAACCAGCAGTGTTTGTGAATATAAGTATGTTTTACGGCAATGTGCAGCAAATTACACTTTCAGCTTAAAGCAGTTTCAAGTTTTTCTGCTGCTGTGTGACACCTGGTGTGGTTGCTTCAGCCAAATGACCGGGAGGAAGCTGGTGGAGTAGTGGTGGCTGCTTAAATCTGGATGCATAGTTTATAGCTTGGGGTGAAATTTGCTGGCTTTTGCTAGTCTTCCAACCATCTAATTTCTCTGTGAATAAATTATGGTGCTGACCCCGAGAAGTCAGCCCTTTGGGTCTGTGTTGGGAATGGGTCCAGGCAGTTTTGAAAGATGCTGCTGCTAATCCCCTGGTAGTGCTGGGGAAGGCAGGTCCCGGTGAGGTGGGCAGCTTGTGGGGAGCGTTGCGAGTCAGGCAAGGGTGTTATCAAAAAGAATGAGCAGAGAGGAAACACTTGCCCTGGCTTGGGTGGGGGCTGCTGTGCTGCAAGGCAGTGCGGAGTCTCTGCAGCGTAGCCTAGGCTGTCATGCCTGTCCTGGGGCTTTGCTGGCAGGAGAGATGCCAACAGGGCTGTGGTGGCCTATGCCACAGCTGCTAACATCTGTGCAGATGAACATCAGGCAGAGTGTGATGGTCTCCTCCGGAGATGCTGTCCTGGAGCTGCTTGGCCCTTTTCCACTTGCATCCTGGTTGTCCATGGGTGATCTGCACTAGCCCGGGGAATCTGCCTCCCTGCTGCGGAGGTGCTTGGCTTGGCAGGGCTTCCCCTTTGCAAATGGGGAAAATATTTCTTCCTAATCCAGCAGGTAATGAATTTGTTCCTGGAAAAAAACCACTTCCATTCCTGCATGGTTATAAACATGTTTCTGAGTCACAGCTACCCAGTCCCAATTTGAAATTTGGCCAGAGCACCCTAGAAGGATTCTCATTTGATCTTTTTTTTTTTTTATTCCTGTCAGCATAGCTAAAGCCTTATTTAAAAAAATAAAATCGACTCAAGATGCCAAAAGCCACTTTCTAAGATGTGTGCGGCCCATCGAAGCTCCTGGGAATATCAGTCACAGAAGGAGAGGCTGTCCCCCCCCTGCCCCGTTCAGGCCCTGCCTGGGCTGCATTAAGGGTCTGTGCCCTGCCTGATGCTGTCCCTGGGATGAAGAGCAGCCTCTGGCTTTCTGAGCAACCCAGGGCTCGGCAGAGGATGCTTTTAACGATATCGCAGGTTTTTGGGGTGCCTGGACCCAGCAGCGCATCGATGGGAAACCTGGGCTGCCTGGGCGGCTGCTCCGGTGGCATAGAGCTGTGCGGAGGGATGCGGTAACTGCCGGGGGGGGCTTTGCATCCCCTTCAGCAGGCAAAGTGGGGGGTGGGAGGGCTTGGCTGTCCTCGGCTGCAGGCGGGGGAAGCGAAGCCGAGCGGGGGGGGGGGGGCTGGGGGCTGCAGGGAGGGGGCAGCGGCCGCTAGATGGCAATGCCGGAGCGGCGGCAGCGCGGCCACCGGCCGGCGGCGGGGGGAGCCCGGTGCCCCCGGTGCTGCCCCGCCGTGCGCGGGTAGGGGCTGGGGGCGGGGGGGACGGGACAAGAGGAGGCGGGGAGGAGGCTTGAATAACAGTATGGGCATGAGAAGAGGGTTAGCCTGGCTCTGTAAAACCCAGCGTGTCCCAAGCATCTTCCTGTCCTGGCACCCACTGGTGTCCTGTGTTCTTGGATTTCCTTCATTCACACACAAAAAAAGCCCAACAAAAACCAAACACAACCCAAAAAAGGAACCAACCAAGAAACAAACAGCCCTACATAGCTGGCTCTGAATCTCTGTGCCGTGTTGAATCATGCGGGCATCAGCCACGCTTCTCCCTGACTCACCGATCCCAGCGTGCTGGGGTCAGGGTCAAGATGAGAATGGCAATAAACATCCTGGGAAACCGAGCCTGCATCTCTTGGCATAGCCCGGACTTATTTATTTTTTTTTCTTCCCTTTCAATCTTCTCTTAAGGAGCTGCTTTCTCATAAATATCCCATCCTTTACCGTCTGAGCGGGAGAGAGGCTCCCAGCGGGGTCATCTTGTGCTCTGCTCTGCAGCAGCGAATATAGAGCAGAGCTGGGAGCGAGCCCCTGGGTGCAGGGGACAGCCTGCTGCCCCAGCAGAGGTGTCCAGGTAAGGTGTGCATCCCTGCTTTGGGGGGGCAGGAGGAACACTGCCTGCCCCTTCGAACAGTGAGGCAGGTGTGATGCCTCTGAGCTGGGCAGGGGGGCAAGGGGGAGCGCTGGCTCCAGCCTTCTTCATCCCTCTCAGCCTCCGGGTACCAGCCAGAGCCTCAGCATTTAGGCTGGGTGGGTGCTCGCCTGCGGGCTCAGGAGGATGGGAGAGGGCTGGGGGGGGCCGGGGGGGAGCTGAGGCAGGAGTCTCTGCAAGGCTGAGGAGCTCCTGGCAATTGGCCCAGCCTTGGGCTTAATTAACAGTGGCTTAAAGGTTGAAAGGTGGGAAGAGTGGCATGGCTTCTGATACCGCACTGGTGGTGGGGAGGAGGCAAAGGGGATGAGCCACAAATCATAATTGATTCGTTTAGAGCAGCGTCTTGCCTAGAATGAATCGAAGGGACTGTAATTAGTTGGTAGCTGGCGTGGCCTCCTTGCTGCCTGTTGTTAGTGGAATGAAAACCCAGGGTCATTCTGTCTTGCACTGGGGCTGGCTGGTGGCCTGGGAAGCATTTTGGGATCTCCTCACCTGTGCTGCAGTGTGGTGGTGACATAGCTGGGGGGCTTGCTGAAACCCCCCAATTACACTTACCTTTGTTAGAAAGCTAATTAGAGGAGCAAAGTCAAGTAGGGATGCAGCAGATGGGTATCGTCCTGGTGAGCTCTCCGTCTGGCTGAGGCTGGGGGAATGATCCCACAACCTTTTTTGTAAACACTCCTCTGTTATCTTGCTGAGGAGGGCCTGATCCTTCCTCTTCCTTGCCCAGCCAGCCCAAGGGGTCCTGGCAATGCACCTGTGAGAGCCTGGACCAAAAAGCGAGCCCCGTGGCTGTTCGGTCACAGTAGTGCCTGCAGGGTGGGGAAGTCTGTGGTGTGGTGCTGCCAGGCTGCACCTCTTGCAGCTTGAGCAGCTCTTGCCCAAATGAGTTAATAATTTATGTGATTAAGGTCTTCATTTATTTTAAATGTCTTTTTTTATTATTTTTTATTTTAGTTCCTCTAAGCACTCCTGGCTGCTCCACAGCGGATGTGGGGGACGGGGCAGTAGCTGCTGTGTTTGCAGAGCAGGTTTGCTGGTGGTGTGGTGGGATGGGATGGGAGAAGAGTGTCATGGGGATGCAGGGTGTCTTATGATGCTGGCTGGAGCTGAGGGTGCCCTTCCTGCGGGAAGGGCAGCTAGCAAGTGCCAAAGGCCCTGGGAAACCCTTTGGACACAGGGTTGGAGGGAAGCAGTGGGGGGATCCTGCATGTGAACAGCTTGTAGGGTGTGCAGGTGTGCTGAGCAGCAAGGCTGGTGCCCTGCCTGTTAGGTAGGGAGGACGTTGGGTACATCCTTGGGGAGCCACGAGTCCCCTGCATGTGCCAGAGGGGCCGGGGGGGTTCCCCAAAGGTGGGTAGGCAGGCAGCCCCTGCACCAGGGCACAGCCCAGCCCAGGGGACCCTGAGCATCCCTGGGTGACCTTGGCCCTCACACGGCTGCAGAGATGAGGGTATGGCTCCAGCCATGTCCCTAGTCCTCTGCTCATGTGGGGCAGTTGGATGGCTGGGGGGAGCAGGGTTGGAGCCTGGACCGGCCCTGGGGCCAGCCCCCCTACCCTGTGGTAGCTGCTGCAGGGACACATCCAGACAGAGTTGTTTACACCTCTCTGATGAGCTGCTGCTTCTTCTGGCCAACATCAAGTGTCAAAAAGAAAATACCGAGGGGGGGGGGGGGGGGGGGGCGCTTAGGAGGCTAATCTGTATGCGAGTGAGCAGGAGGGCTCTCCTCAAGCAGCCGCTGGCATCGGGGTGTCTCCAACGGGGAGCTGGGACCCTCAAAGTTTCCCAGGGGTGGGGGGACAGTGCATGTGGTCAAAGAGATGTTCAGTCCAGGCTGAGGTGGGGTGAGCCTCTTGCCTCCCCTGCAGGCAGGGGGGAGGCAGAGCCCCCCTTTGCCCCCCTCTGCCCCCCATTTTAGCCACTCACCTAGGAGCACCCATGTGCTGGAGAGCCCTCTGCAGCCGGGGTGGGGGGGCTTCTTGCAGGGTGGGGGCTCCCACATTGCCTTTGTTCCCTTCAGACCCTCCCCTCGCCTCTGATTTTCCTTTGCGGCAGCTCCCGTGCTTGCCAAAAGAATGCACTGGATGGAGCGAGGGAGCGAGGCGTGCGTGTGTGCGCGCTTGTGCGCGCGTGTGTTGCCACTGACTTCATTAAAGCAAGCTGTCCCCGAGCTGCAGAGGCGCGGCAGCCTTTAATTTCGTGGCCCGGCTCCTGCAGGAAGCCAGCATCGCCTTGCGCGCTCCTGCCCTGGCAGCCGAGGGCTGAGCATCCATCCCTGCCACCGCGGGGGCTCTGCCCGCTATCCCTGCCCGCTGCCCTGGGGAGCCCACGGATGGGTGGCCGGGCTCCCGCAGGCTGCTGAAGATGGAGTCGGGAGGAGGGAGTTGGACACTTGGCTCCAACTAGGCTGGACCACGCTGCAACCTGTTCCCCCGGCCTCCGCTGCGCTGGGTGCTGTACCAAATTGCGTCTTCCTTTGCGACGGGGCGGATGGAAGGACTTGGATCCCAGCCCTTTCCCTACCTGATCCCTGCCGGCGGGCAGTCCCCAGGCTCTGCCTGGCTGGTGGGGGGGTTGGAAGAGGCTGGTTTAGGCTTGCGGGCAGAGCGGTGGGAAGGATCGGGCTGGGTTTAACCCCTTGCTTCATGGTGGAAGGGTTTTAGGGACTGAGCTGCTGCGGCCTCTGCCGAGCCCCAAGGACGGCTCCCTGCCCTCCCTGCTGCCCGTGTGGCTGTTGGGGGGTCCCCGGAGGCAGCCAGCTGCCCCCCATGCCGTGCTGGAGCCGTGCATTACTGCCTCTCCTTCTCCACGCGTGTCCCTGCTCACCCGGAGGGATGGAGGAGAGACAGAGCTGAGCATCGCCCGGAGAGGAGGAGGGGGCTGTGGTTGGGACTGCGCCCCGCAACCCCCCCTCCCTCTCCTCTCCCTCCCCTCCCCCCCCGCTGCCTCGGTGGTGCTGCTTTGGCTCACCTGTGTGTTTTCTTCCAGGATGGCTCGTTTTGGGGAGGCGGTGGCCGGCAGGCTGGGCTCCGGAGACGGGGGCTCCGACCAGAACCGGAGCCGGCAAGGACCCCCTGCCCCTGCAGGAGGGACCCCGGGAGCCTTCAAGCAAACCAAAGCGCAGAGAGCCCGGACTATGGCTCTGTACAACCCCATACCTGTCCGGCAGAACTGCTTCACCGTCAACAGATCACTCTTCCTCTTTGGGGAAGAGAACATAGTCAGGAAATATGCTAAGAAGCTCATCGACTGGCCATATCCTTTCTGCGCCCCCCCGTGAGCCCCCCCCTCCCTTGCTCCCTGGATTTGCCTCGGTGGCCGCCCAGGACACGTGCGTGTGGCACTAGCCAGCAGGTAAGCGCCTGCCTTCCGCTCTCGCTCTCCTTCGGCATGCGGAGAGGGGTGCCCTGTCCCCTGGGGATGCTCTCCATGCCCTGTTGCTGCTTCCCCTCCTTGCCTGGTGGGGAGCTGAGCCCCTTCTTCCCACAGGGAATCCCCTGGCTCCTTCTTGGGCTCGGATCTGGAAGCCCCTCATGCCGGCAAGGAGGGGGTACTCTCATCCCGGTGTAACCCTGCATGCTTTAGGATGCTCTCTGTGTGCGTGGCGGTGGGGAGGGGTCGAGGCCTTTCCTCTGTGCCTCGATGTCTTGCTGGAGTTTTGTCAACCCACCCCACCTGGAGCCACCCATCCCGTTGGGGAAGGGACCCCCTGGGAGCACCACGAATCTCCAGTCCCTGTTGGGTGGCGGCTTTGTCCCCTCCTCCGCCCGCCTGCATGTGCCCTCTTTGCTGCCGATCACACCTGGCAGGGTTTACCCATCCTTGCCCTGCAGCCCCTGGCCCCCACGGCAGCTCTGGGAACTGGCTGCCCTCTCCCTCCCTCCCTCCCTGTGGCAGAGGGGAATATGCTGAAAACCTCTGGCTGTGCCCCACAGCCCCTTTGGGGGCTGGCACGGGGAGGACTGTGGTTTATCCCAGGGATCCTCCTCCTAGGGCTGGGTGGAGGGTGCAGATGCCCCCACTCCTTCCCTTGCTTCTCCATCCTTTCATACACCCCCACGCGCTTCTCTGTCCTCTCATCCTCCCTGCGGTGCCCCTGGGTACCCTGGCCAGTGCCCAGTGCTGCAGCACCCATCTCCCCATCAGCCTGGGCTCAGCACGCTGCTGCTCCCAGTGTCCTCCCTGGGCTTTGCCCCCATGGAAGAGCCGAGCTTGAAAACTTCAGCGTGGCCACGCTTTGGCTTTAGGACCCTCCCCGTGCCGTTTTCTGCAGTGGTGATTACATGCGGCTCTTGCTGCTGCTGCTGCTTTCTCTCCCTGCAACTTGTTGGTTAACTTGCTGGCTCCGCCGGCGGGCGCGGGAGAGCTTGCCCTGGTGCCAAGCAGCAATGCCCTGGTCTGGTGCAACAGGTACCTCGGGGAAACCCTCTGGTGAGGCATAGGGATGCAGGACAGGTCACCCACCCTGCTGAGCATCACCGGGGAGTAGTCCCTTTGCAGCTTCGTTGCATTGGGTTGAGCCTCTGCCAGGCAGGAGGTGGTCCTGGCTGAGGAGCTGCAAAGCCCCCAGGCTTGAGGGGGTGACCTGGGGGTGAAGGGGCTGTTTCCTAGGGGGGCTGAATTCCCCGTGGCATCCCTAAATCTGTCCCTGCCGGCAGCACCCACTGAGTGGGCGGCTGCAGGAGCATTGGTGCGGTAGCGAGGATGGGGACGCGGCAGCTCAGCTCAGAGCCCTGTAGGGCAGCGGCCAGGCTGGCCTGCCTGCTTTTCCAGAATATGCCAAATTATTCCTGTGCTTTTTCAGCAGGGTGTGGGAGGCCCTCGCCCCTTTGGCTTTCATTTAAAGCAAGAAGGAGCTGGGGTACTGCCACTGGCCCAGCGCTCCCCGCGTGGGCCGGGGTCCCGTGCCGGTGTGATGTCTCATCTCTAGGCAGCTGCTGTCTCCTAGAGACTAGAGCTTCACCACCGCGTGGTAAAAACTCCCCAGCAGCATTCTTTCCTGGAATTTGCAATGCATGAGGGAGATGGGCTCATTTGATATTTTTTTTCTAGAAGTAAGTGACATATCCCTGTATGAGTGCTAGGAACGGGTGTGCTCCAGGCGCGGGAGCTGAGCATCCCTGCCTGGCTCCCACCTGGCTGCCATCTCTTTCTAAGAAACTCATCCACCCCAGAGCTCCTCTGCACTACTGGAGCTCTCGAGGGCTTGGGGATGGACAAGGTGTTTTGGTGATGAATTTGGTGAGGCTGGCCAGGCAAGTTGTTACCATCTTGCTAGCTGTAGCCTGGCGCACACACAGCTGGTGCCTTTTGGTAAGGCTGGGGAAAACGTGTGAGCATCTCAGCTGCCTGGCCTGAAGCCCGTGGCATTGCTTCTGGGCGAGGGTGGTTTGGGGAGGTGAGCGTTGGAGCTTGGCCACAGTCAATGAGAGCTGCTGGCCTTGGGATGGAGATGGGCTGGTCCTGGCACTGTGGGTTGGAGTGGGCATGACGTTGAGGAAAGCCAAAGGGGCTGGGGTGGAGCGCGGGGAGGAGTGGAGGCTCTTCTTCATCCAGCTTCAGTTGACTAGGTAATAGGGCTAAAAATAACCGGTGATTCAGGCCTGTATATCTGCTGGGTAACTGTATAATTATAACCAGCAGCCTCTGCAGTTTGGCTTCCCAGTATAAATAGGGATGATGCATGGAGGGGAAGGAGGAGAACTAGGAACAACTGGGAATGGGATGCAGTTCCATGGGGAGATGAGTCTTTGCGAGTTCCTTGCTAGAAAGCTCAGTGTGTTACCTCCACTGGAGCTGCTCTTTTTGCCAGTCCTGCCCAAAATGCAAGGCAGCTGCTGTTCTGGCTGTAGGAACATCTACTCATCTTCTCCTTCAGAAACATGCTGCCTGTTCTTCTCCTGCTGATGGCCAGGCCTTTAGCCCTGATTTCATTTGTTTGGCTGCCTGGAAAGCTGCAATTCAGTTAGCACATGAGATGGGCTGCAGCTCATCTATATCTGCTCCGTTCTTTGTCTGCTTAATCACATTTGACCTGGATAAGATCCCTCTCTCTCTCTCCAGAAAGGCCAGATGACACTGTGTGGCTCTGGCTACATCCCCAAGGACAGCCTCTGGCTGCAGGTGCACACTGGCCACTGTACCTGTCCCCCAGGTTTGGCGGGGGAGAGGAATGTCCATCAATTTTCTGGGGACCTTGCTGTTCCTTGCAGTGAGGGATGGCTCCTATCTCAGTCCCTCTGAGGGCCAAATTTGGTGTTGGGCTGGCCAAGAGCAGCCGGGGTGTCTGCAAAGCCCCGGAGTGCATCCCCAGTGCGACACACACGGGGATTTTGCTCTGTGGGATGTACACCCGCGTGTGCCTAAACAGTCTTGTTCATGCTTTGACCTGGGCATCTCTGATGCTGCGTGGGCACTACCCATCGGGGACCCTGGCGGTGTTATGCCCCATCTGGGGCAAGTGTCTTCTACACCTTTGCTTTTGCCCAGAGAAGATTTAAGCAGGTCCTGTCTCCCTGCAGGAAGAGCTGCGCCATGTCGTGACATCCTTGGGCAGCTCCCTCCTTCTTGCACCACCCAAGAACGTGTCTCCCTCCACCCCCCCAGGCTGTTTTCTGTGCCCTTCATTCATCAGATTTGAAATTGTTGGGCTTTTTTTTTTTTTTTTTTTTTTTTTTTTTCTGGGAGGGGCGAGTAGGTGTAATGGCAGGTCCATCTTTTTGACAGCCGGGGAGAGCGAGGCTGCCTGTCAGATGGTGAATTTAAACAGAGGCAGCTGTTGTCATGGTGACGCCAAGTTGCATCCTGTTGCTGTGGCAACCAAAGTTAAAAAACTGATGTTAAGGCAGGAAAATCACATGATGTAGTTTTTTTTTTAAAAAAAAAAAAAAAAAAAGAGGAGGAGAGATATTTGATTTCCAGTTTTTAAGCGCAGGGTGAGGTGGGGGAGAAGGTGACGCTTCTCCACGGAGCTGTTTGCACGTGGCAGGCAGGCACCCCGCATCCCTACGGCAGTGCCAGCAGCGCAGGCAGCTCTGCCCAGACTGGCTCCTGCCTGACACTGCCTTCCATTGAGCCCCTGATGGAGACCAGACTGTCACGTTTTGGAGTTATAAGCAGCAAAAGCTATATCTGCAGATAGCAAGCGGAGTCTTCCCAGTTGAGGCATGTCCGTGCAGTGAGCTTTAGGAGGGCTGAGCGCCTTGCCTGGGTGCTCCCTGTGAGCTGTGCAGAGACACAAGCACAACCCCAAGCTCATACTCGCTCTCCTGAGCCTGTTTCATTGTGTGTAATGGGCACGCGGGAGCTGGCTGGTGTTCAAAATGTGGCGGGAGGATCTGGGGTCTGTCAGCACCTTGTCCATCTGGCCATCGCTTTCTGTCAGCCCCAGCAAAGCATGGCTGGGTTGGGAGCACTGGGTGGCAGGGCACAGGGGTGGGGACAGACATGAGGGGCCACGGCTCTACAGATGCTTGAGGGCACTGGATAGCCTTATCTGCTGGGGGAACTTCCCCTGTGACCTCGGGGACAAGCCAGGGGGGTGCTTCAGGGCTGGGGGACCCCAGAGGTGAATTAAGAGCACTCACGGTCTTTGCTCTGTTTGGCATTTTGGGTTTCTTTTGGAAAACGGCTTTGGAGAGGAGGTGCTCGCTTTCCTGCTGGGGTATGGAGCTGAGAGGAGGGGGACTGGGGTGTGCTGGGGATGGGGATGCTGAAGAGGTGGGTATGTCTTCCTAGCATGCCTTATCTGTGTAGGGCAGGCAGCAGTGGTGGGGTTGGGACCAGCAAGATGAAGTCCACAGATGTAGGAACTGAAGCTCCCTCTTTTTGACACCTGAGCAGGGAAAGCCCCTCAGTGCAGCAAGTCCTGGGGGAAGCCTGAGGAGCGGTGGGAAACAGACTTAAAGCTTCCAGGAGATGTTGGAGCTGGGCTGGGTGATGCAGGCAGGGCAAAGGGTTAAATTGTTCCTGCCCTTCTTGCTGGTGCTCTAAGGTGGGCTTCCCCAAGAGGCCTTTTGGAGATGCCCACGTGGCCACACTCCTCTGGCTCTTTTGGTCTTTCCCCACCTGCCCTACCAGGAGTGGGGAGAAGGCATGGTCACCAAAGGAGAGAGGTGGAGGTGGGCTCTCTGCAGCTGCTGGGCCTTGCCTACATCTGGGGAGGGATTTCTTTCACACCCAGCCTCTTGAGGGGGTTCCATCAATGTGCCATCAGCACTGTCAATCCATCTTCAGGACTTGGAGCTGGGCGCGTTCCCTGCGTTAGCAATATAGATGTTCTGGGTGGGTTGGTTCTAGCTCCCACTAGGGGAGGGAGGTGAAGAAGGTGCTCACAGCTGGAAGCAAGGATCCACCGGTGGCTGGACATCTCCCTGGTGCTACCTGCTGGGTCCCACCAGACCCACCAAGGAACTCCAGCTCCAGGCATGGGGTTGGCCTGCAGTGCCTGCTCCAGGTGGGCTGGGGCATGGGTTGGGGGGGTGTCCATGTGTCCTGGGGGCATCTTTCCCACCTCAAATGCACTGGGAAGGAAGCATGGAGCTGCAGGTGTGGTGTGCACTGGGATCAGCCAAGTTGCTAAGGAAACAAGTCAATGGTACAGGGGAGAGCGCGTTGGGTAAAGGAGATAAATCAATAAGAAAACCTATTTTTATCGGCTCCCTAATGATCCTCCAGGAGAAGCCAGACGAAGGAGGAGGAGAAGGCTGGAGGGAGACGGGCTTTCATTACTGGGCTTGGAGGGAGGCGAGTGCTACTCTGCATTTTGGATGGTTGGAAGGTTGTGTAATTAGACATTTAATGAGAGAGAAAACAAAGGAGTGATAGAGCGTTGTCCGGTGGGCTCCAGCTCTGAGCTGGGAGGATGCTTGCTTGGCAGGAGTGAAGTGTGCTGGTAAAATTCTCCTGGTTCAGCCAGATGTTCCAGCTGTTTCTTGGGGAGGGTTTTCTTACCCTCAGCCTCTCAAAACCTGGCATGGCTGGAGCTACAGGGGCTTGTTTCCATGGGGTTGCTGCCTTGCAGCTTTCACCCAGCTCTTGATGCAATAACTCAGGCTCGGGTCCTTGGAAAACTGGGCTAGTGAGGTTTGGAAGAGTCATTTTTGGCAGCGACGTGCTTAGGTCACTGCTTAGGGCAGCGATTGCCCTGTTTCCCTTAGACTTGATATCTGTTGACCCACATGCTTGTGCACTTGTCTGAGGTGGAGTGGGGATGCGCTCCTGTGCTGGGGCCGTGACAGATGTGCACGGTCTCTACACTGTCGAGCCAGATGTTGGAGCCAGCAAGGAAACACAGAGGCAAGCTGAGCCGTTAGAGGTGGTCCTGAGTCCCCCAGGCACTGCTGGGCAGGGCTCCTGTGCTGCTGGCTTTGGAGAAGTTAGATTTTTCCCACCTGGGTGTTTTCCCTGTGGGATTAGCAGATGCAGGAGGGAGGTGGCAGTGGTAGATGCCTGGCGCAGTGGGGAGAGGCACGGGATGCTCAGCTCGGTGGGATGCTCGGCAGGGTTAGCCATGCCGGGGCAGCCAGACGGACTCGCCACGCTGTTCCCTCACTTCTCATCTAGGCAAATGTGCCTGGCCCCTGGGGAGCTGGCTGCACCGCCCCACTAACACGCTGTTTTCTTTTAAGCTTGTGCTAATTGCTCGCAGACTTTCAAGAAAATGAAACAAAAAGGACCCCAAATAGGCCGGTGGCTCCAGGCCAAGCGCCACAGTCTGTGTATTAGCTGAAGCGTGTGGCCAGAGGTGGGAAGCAGGGAAAGCGCGTGGCTTTTGCAGGAGCCGTGCAATGAAATCTTCGTTTGTATTAAGCCTAGGAGGAAAACTTCTGGCATCTGGCCTCTCCCTGAGCACAGGGAGCTGCTCACGAGTTGTGCCTGGTGGCACCGAGGTCTGAGTGGTGAGCTCTGTAGTGGTCCCTTTTTTGGTTTGCCTCTAACTTAGCAACCATGAATTGCACTGAGTGGCCTTTTAAGTGCCTTGGTTGCATTTTTCCTGGCTTTTCCTCTTACTGGGCTAAACAGCTTCCAGCTGGTGCAGGCTCCCCTTGGCTGCCCGTCTTGGCCAGCTCTCCTGGGACCTGCTAGATGCCCGGCCCCACTCCCACCTTGCCCACACGCTGCAGCATGTGCGGGGTCACTGCAGCCAGGGCTGCTGCTGCTGGGGTCACTTCACAGTTTCCAGTTTCCCATGCTGGTGGCCAGCACTGGATGTCTTCTCTTGCCCATGCCATGGGCTCAAGGCCACATGTTTAAAGCATCTCACTGCGGTCAGTAGCTTTGGTGGCCAAAAAGACAAGGTTGCAAAAGAGAAAATCATCTCTTTTCCTGGGGGTGATGGCATGGGTGTTTGGCACCTCCTGGCCTGAGTGGTGAAGCTGCGTGGTCTGGAGAAGCCTGGTGTGGTGGGGAAGGGCTCAACCAGGGTGCTGCTCCCCACACCGGCTTGCGGTGGTGGGAGCGTGGGTGACTTCTTTATGGTCAAAAGTATCCCAGGTGGAATCACATCCCCTTTCCCCAGTCACAAGCCTTGGGAAGGTGGCAGTCCCCTCCTGGGGTGGCCACTGGTGCCAGCGGTGACGGTACCATAGCTGCAGGTTTTTTGGCTTCCACAGAGGTAGGGTGTGCTGCCTGCTGATGAATCTCACCTCATCTTGTTATTGAGGACAACAGGGGTTTTATTGCAAAGATGTGGTAAAGATGGGTGGGAAATTGGAAAGATGTGGCTGTTCTGTCACTTGGAAGTGCTTTGTTTTCAGGGTCTGGCAGTGGGCCAGGCAGGAGGAGGGAGCTCTGTGCCCCCACCTTGCTCCCAGCAGCCCCTGTGAATCAAAAGGCAGGTGGGAGCTGAGTTTGGGGTGCTCTGCTGGGTGTCAGCCTGCCCTTTCCTCCGCCTCCCCACTCACTCAGGTCCTCAGGTGCCAGAATCTGCTGCCACTTGTCCTGGTGTGTGGTTGCTTCTGGAGAAGGGTGTGCAAGTCCTTAGGATGCTCATAAGCATCCACCCAGATCCTGTTGGTAAGGTACTGCTACCCTTGGGGTCTCGCTGAAGCACGGCTGAGCTGGGATGTCTCTGCAGGGGGTTGCCACCCTGCCTGGAATGAGGCTCAGATACAGGTGCCATCAGTGTCTTGAGTTGCAGATGCTCAGCCTGGTGCTCTGCAGCTCCCAGCGCTGCCTGGGCTCACCCTGCCACCCACAGGGTGCTTGGCAAGGGATCCTCAGTTCCCAAGGCACGTCCCCCACTCCAGCGCTGGGCACAGGGGGGCTGATCCAGGCTGAATCCCCAGAACCTGCTAGGGATGCCCTGTCCTCCTCGGGCTGTGCAGATGGTCCCTCCCATGAGGGTGCTTTATGACCAGGGCTGCTGATCGCCCATGATGCCCCTTTTCCAAGCCCCCTCTCCTGTTACTTCATGACGGAAGAGAGAAGGCAAGCAGCAGGGCCATGGCACGAAGGGATGTTCCAGCCCCAGCCCTCAGCATGCCAAGATAGGGATTGTGCCAAACCCTCTTCTAGACAAAGCCTAATCTGCTCAGAGCCTGGCTGTCCACCTTCATACTTGTGTCCATCTTCTGGGCTCCCACCACAAGCGGCATCTCTCCCCCAAGAGAGTTCAAAGCCCAGCAAAGGCCGTTGGTTAACGTCCCATGAACTCGGAAAGGAGGTGATGAGGCTCAGCAGGTCTCCAGTGAGGAAGATCTTGGGGACTCTCAGTTCTCTTGTCACCCCTCTCCTTTCCAAACAGTACCAAGGTGGGCTTCACCCTCCTGCTCAGAAGCAGCGGGGAGGTGAAACCTGGGCTGTGTGTGTGCGTGTTCCTGTGGGGAAAGTGGTGGTGGTGGCAGCTAACGAGCAGGTGAAATGCAGGGCTGGCAGGGCGGGGCAGGTGGGTTGGGGTCGTCATCCATCTCTTCTCTGCTCCTTAACTCCCCTTCACTCCCTTCGAATACATGATCTTGGCGACCATCATTGCCAACTGCATTGTGCTGGCGCTCGAGCAGCACCTCCCTGAGGATGACAAGACGCCCATGTCACGGAGATTAGTAAGTACCTCGTGTCCGTCCCTCTCTGCCCTGCATCGGGGGGTGGGGGCGGGGTGTGTCTGGGGAGTGAGCAGGGGCATCAGCCAAGGGGAGCCACCCTATCCTACAAGCTGATTTCTTCTGGTTTCAGGGTGGTAGGGCAGGAGGTTTCCTCTTGGACCAGCTCCTCCAGCCTTCCTGGGGCTGTTGTCACCTACTCCTCCTCCATGGAAAGGGTTCGGGAAGGTTTAAGCCCCTGAAAACGTGGGGTAGGGAAGGGGGACTGGGCAACTTGAGTGGGTCATAGCCATCCTCTTTTTATTTCCAAGGCTGGTGCTGGCTGAGGAGGGGTTGGGAAAGCTCCCAAAGGAGAGGACAGGGCTGGGGAAGGTGGGGTGGGACGTGAGTTGAGTCAATGTGAAATGGCTGGTGCTGTGTTTGCCCAGTATCCTCCTCTCACCATGTCACCTGTTCCCCTCTGGCAGGAGAAGACGGAGCCCTACTTCATCGGGATTTTCTGCTTCGAGGCTGGGATTAAGATTGTGGCTCTGGGGTTTGTTTTCCACAAGGGCTCATACCTGCGCAATGGCTGGAACGTCATGGACTTCATCGTGGTCCTCAGTGGGTGAGTCAGGCGGCGTGGGACTGTTGGTGGGCTTGGTCAGCAAGGCATGGGGGCTCATTCCAGTGGGGACACGAGCTCCAGGATCTGGGCAAGGCTGTGATTTGCTGTTGCTGTTGGTGTTTCTTCATCCCAGTGAGGGAGGGGAAGGTGGTTCCCTGCGCTGAAGGCTCCTGTGTTGGCTTTGCTTGGGCAGCTGGTGGTGGGATGAGGTTCCTCACTGGGTGAGGAGGGCTGGCTCTGAGGGCATCATGTCTAGCTTTCCTCAGCTGGTGGCCTGGCATCTGTCACCCATCTGGGTGTGGGACAAGGTGAGGATGAGGTAGGAGCATGGCCTGATAAGCAGCTGAATGTGGTCTGGGAGAAGTTTTAGTCAAACCCTACATGGGGAAGGAAAAAATCTCTTCTCCTCTTGCCCTCCCAAGTACTTTCCAGTTTTGCTCCGGTGCTGGGGGTTTAGGAATGAGGTCTGGGTGGAGCCATGTTCCCAGGTAATGCTTGCTCAGGGTCCCAGCACGCAGCAATGATGCTGGGGGTGGTAGCACACAGAGCGTCACAGGTGCTGATCGTGTCACTGGTGGCGTCACTGGCCAGGGATGTGGCCCAGATTTGAGTCCTGCTTGCTGTACATGGGCTCTGCTGGTGACATAGAAATGAGCAGGGGCATTTAGGCTTGTGTTAGCCAACGCTGGCAATTGGCTTGAGTCCCCCAGGGTGACCTCCTGGGCCCCTCACTGTGTAGAGGGCAGACGGGTGCCTGCAGCCACTGAGAACCTGGGGAAAGGGTGCCTGGATTGTGGCTGTTCCTTTTTGCATGCTGATGGAAACACCGTGTTCAGAGGAGCTGGTTTGATGCCTACAAACAGATGGTGCCTGTGGATCCCTGAGTACTCCATGAGCTCTCCTGGGTGCAGAGCAGCTGCAGGGCTGGCTGGGAAACTGAGGCATGGGAGCCAGGCGAGATACCTGGGGGTCTCTCCTGAGTTGCTTGCTGCACAGACCTATCTCTTGGCTTGCAGGGTAGTGGCACCACATGGGATGTGACACCCAGTTGGGTGTTTGGAGGAGGAAGGGGGATGCTGACCCTGGTGCTGCCAGGGATGTGGTGATGGGTGCTGCTTGTCTATTGCAGAGAGGTGTGGTTAGAGCTATGCTTGAGGAAAGGCTTGAGGAGAACATGGCTAGGAACATTTTGATTCCCTTGGTCCAGTGTGGACCTGGATGGCCTCGCTGGGGCGTGGGACTGTGTCTGCCTGTGAAGACAAGGGGTCTCAGTGTGCTGGTGGTGGGGTGATGCTCCTCGGTGGACAGCAGACAGGCTGCCTGTGGGCAGTGCAGCCATCACACAGGATGCTGCTGGCTCTTCTGCATCTGCAAAGTGACCCTCAGGGGAGGGTTCCGTGGCCTGGCGGGCTCGCTGCTGTGGGGACAGTGGCTGGGCACAGCTCTTGGGCTGGACAAAGGTGCGCACCCCGGTAGCAGCAAGAGGGGGTGTCTCAGCCTCACTGTGTAGCTGTGGTGCTGAGCCAGGTGTGCAGAAAGCATCCAGGTGCCTGGGAAATGCCCATCGGCTGTCTTCTGGCCCGGGCATCCTTTGGGGCTTGGGCCAAGGGGAAGCACTGGGCTGGGAGGGGGGGGGGGTCACCACAGACCTCTCCCCGCGGCTCCAGGCAAGCTGACTGTAACCGAGCTGGTGCTGAGTCAGCGCTCAGCAATTACTCACTCGTGAAAGCCTCGCCAGCTCCTTTCGGTGCCGTGCCGGGCCCCATGCCAGGGAATCAATTGTCCATGAAGGACTGCTAGCGCCGATGCCGGCTGCCCTGCCGGGAGGTGCCCAGTTGCCCCTGACACCACTGGTTACATGCGGGCACAACCCTCCGGGGTCTGCTTCGCCACCATCGCCCCCTCACATCCTGGTGTTTGCTCCAGCAGGATGAAACTCTCCCCCAGAAATGCCTCGTTACCTGCTGGCTTTGCTCCAGCAGTGCCAGTGCCCCCCTGGCATGTGCTCACCAGCCTTTTGGTGTGGATTCTGGTGTGTGATGGGTGGAGGAGGCAACCCACAGGTTTTCATCCTGGACAGGTTTTGGGGAGGATTGGGTCACTGAGGGATCAGCTGGACCAGGTCATGGGTGCCTCTGTGCTGTTCAGCTCTTGCTTTTGCCATGAGGTGCTGAAAAGGTTCTGTTCTTGGGCGCCATAGTTGCACCTCCCTCGCAAGAACCTCTTGCCTGTTTTGATCTGCTGAATTATTGGCAAATTTCTTCAGCAAATAATCCTTGGCTGGCAAATGACTTGCAAACAGCTTGTGGGAGAGGGTTTGCACTTGGCGGTTCATGCTGTGTCGGTTGTGTAAGGCGGGTGGTGAAGTCTGCACGGGGGACGTGTGCAGGCGCCTGGCGGGTTCAGGATTGTCTTTGTGGACTAAAGCTTAACGCTTGATTAATATGTGTGTCTGGACAGAGACTATTGAGCTTGGGAGAATTAATGGTCGTTAGGGTCTTGTAGCAACTTAGCAAGAGACAGTGGCCGTGGTGGAGGGGATGTTGTGAGCATCGGAAGTGTAGGATAGCACTTGCCTTGGGATGTGCTGACAGGTTTGGGATGCTGATGCATCCCATGGTGATGGATCAGAGAGGATATCCACATGAGCAGGACCCGCCCCCAGATCTAATGCTGGATCCCTCTAGTCCATCCAGGATCATGCTTGCTGGCCCTTGTCCTTCCAAGGGTGACACAGGGTACTACTCTTCCTTTCTGGACTTATTTTTTGTCACATATCTGAAGGGAGAGGTGCTCGATGCAGGTGGCATCATGGCCCCAGACATCCCATTGGGGTTTCCATGAGCAGTGGGATAGCCCGGGCATGGTCTCCCTGGTGTAAATTAGCCTCATGGGGGGCTACTGCTGTGACAGGTCTCCTGGGACCCTGTGCAGGAATGGGTGGCTTTGACTTGGGTTCAGCTGGTGTTTGCTTCTTGTATCAATAAATCCAGATTTTTTTCATCTCAGTGGAAATCAACGCCCACCTAAAACTCCCTGATGCTAAAGCTTCCACTGGGGAACTAATAGTCACATTTGTAAACCTGCTCTGTTTATAACCTGTGGTTTCCAAATCATCATTGCTGTCTGAAAAAAACCCAGCCTGTTCTCCCCCAGCTAAAAATATTTTTAACCAAAAACGTGCATAAAATACCTTCACTCCTCAGGCAGAGCCGGGGAGGGGAAGGTCTGTGTTTCCCCTGGGGCTTGGGGATGCTTGCCTTGCTCATGCATGAACCAGAGCTGGCTGGGCACTGAAGCTGGACTTGTGACCTGCTCAGTGCAGTGTGTCCTGGACCAAAAAGGGGAAAACTTCTCAGAAATGAGCAGAAAGGGCAGCGGGAGCTTTGTGACCTCTTAATCAGTGGTCCTGAGAGGGTGAGGTTGAAGGAGCTTCAGCCATCAGCAACTGGAGCATCAGCTCCCTGCTCCCCAGGTCCCATTGGCGTAATGAGTAGAAAACGAGGTCCCAACGGCAGCCTTCCCTGTCCTGTGCCATATTTGAAGGTGCTTATGGAAAAAGAATGGTTAAACTCCCTCTGCAAATATCCAGGTGGGTGTGTGCTTCACACACTCCAATGCCTGAGCATCACAGCATCGCGCTGCCTTTTTTATAGCAGTTGCAGCAGTAATACAATAACACCTTACGTGAGAGGTGAAGGGGTGGGGGAACGCTTCTAACAACAGGGGGGAAAAAAATCAAAATGGAATTCAAAAGGCCCTTGTGAAGTTGTGCTGCTCGGGAGCTTGGGGAAGCAGCCGCTGTAAAGCAGGATAAATACACCGGGCTGGCTAAAAGGAAGAGCTGGCGTCAGGGGTTTTCGGAGGGTTTAATAACAGCTGCTACACCTGGATGCCTTTTGTGAAGCCCTTGGGCACTGTGGTTTTCATTAAGGGATTTTGTGGGGTGGAGCGTGGCCAAGGAAAGGCAGGAATGAATGATTGCCAGCGGTGCCAGCCATGCCCTTAGCAAGCCTGGAGCCAACCGGCCGGGCACCAGCCTGTGACAGCAGAGGAAAGCCTGACTCTCCCAGTCCATGTGCTGGCCTAAAAACCAAAGTCCTCTCCCTGCAAGGGCAAGCTGCAGTTGTGAGCCTGGCCTTTCCCTCTGACCTCCTGGTGAAATCCCTCGTGTGCCGCAGGGTTGCAATGTGAGCATGGGGATGAGGAGGGCAGGGTGGCTTGTTGCTGGTTGTGGTGCTGCCTGGATGTTTGGGCGCCCTTTTCACAATTCCCTTGAGCTCCCCCATGGCAGAGAAAAAGGATGCTTTGCCCTCTGGTATTTAGTGCGCCTTGAGCAACCCAGGTTCTGTGTGTCTGAGGTGGTCTTTTTGATCTTTGAGGTCCAGAGAGGTCCTTGAATGGCGCTAGCAGCAGCTCTGTGTGGGAATATTCATATACCGCATCCCTTCATGGTTTGGGGTGCCAGCCCTCAGCAGCGTGCCTGGCACGCCATGCATGTGTGAGAGCACCCATGTGCACACACAGGCTAGGAAAAGGCTCTTTCCCTGGCGGAGCACAGCCCACCGCCATGCAAGGAAGCTTGGGGGGAGTGGGTATGAGGCTTGGAGAGCAAGCGTTAAATTGGAGCATAAGTGCAGCATCCCAACACAATTATTTGGCAGGAACCTGTACCACTGCAAGGAGTGTTGTCCTATAAGATGAACCAGTAAAGAGACAACCCCAAATCCAAAAGTGGAACAATGCTTTGATCACACCAGATAATACTTTTTTTTTTATTCCCTCTTCCCTTCATTTTCTTGCGTGAATAGTGCCGGTCTCCAACCCTATGTCTGCCCTATCTCCCACCCCCTTCCCAGCTCTTTCCTTCCAGGACAATTAGTAAAGTGTTTGGTCTTTCGTTTGGATGAATAATTAATTCCCCAGCTTTGTGAATGATTCATGTGCCATATACCACGGCAAGGGGCTGTGCCTGACATCGGCACCTCGTACAACATTTCCCTGGCCCCGTGAGGGGGTGGGGTGGCTGACGAGGGAAGAAGCCACTGGGGATGGGTGGTGGTGGGGGCATGGGAGAGGCGCTGGGCAGGCAGACTCATGACAGCCCACCTTTCCCTGGTACAGGATCGGGCCCACATGCCACTCAAGTGCTTCACCCTGTCCTTCCCGGCTCCTCTTCCCTGGCGGTTGGTTTCCCGCAGCTGCTGCGCTGTGGAGTGAGTCAGTCCCTCCCACGCGACTGCTGGTCCCTGGGGGCATTGCCCCCCCTCCAGGCACCCCTCCGCCCCCGGCAGTCCCCAGGGGCTCCTTCCCCAGCCCTGACATCCTTGCAGAGCTCCTGGGCTGGGGTGAAGCCCTCGTCCTCCTGGAGGTAAAGCCTTGGGCCAAGCTGCCAAGTCCCTGTGCACCATTTCTTTGCACTGCCGTGGACCTCATGCCGGGAGAGGAGCTGTAGGGGAAAAACCCAGCTTGAGGGAAGGGTTTGTTTTCCACCATATCCTTATGTGAGAAGGTAGTATCACCCAGGCTTGGGTGGATATCCCTGGGGTCTAGGACCCCTCTCCTTTGGCATGAGTTCAGACAGATGCTGCTGCAGTACAGGGTTGCCTGTGCTATATTTCTTTTGCCGGAGTCAGCTCTCTGGCCTCCTGGCAATGACTACTGTAGGTTTCTACCAGGTCCTGTATGTGCAAATGTAGTTTCACCAGCATTTCTCCTCCTGCCACATCCTGCATCTGCTGAGAGATGTTGCAGGGGCTGGAGGTGGGAGGGAGATGCAGGCTTCGGCCAGCACCAGGGTGCAGAGCAGGGTGCAGAGGAGGGATGCTCCCTCCTGCACCAGATCCTGGGGGCTTCTCCAGGCAGAGGTGGCCTTGGGGGATCATTTTTTTCCCCCACACTGAAGGCTGGTGAAGGCAGATTCTGTCATTCACCCACATCCCACTTTGCAGGGAGTTGGTGCCTCTAGTTCAGGGCTCTCGAAGCTGCCAGGAAAGATGGGATCAGCAGCTTTGCAGCAGCGCAATCCACTTGTGTCACGGCCCCAAAACCTAGAAAGAGCAAGTGAACATGATGGAGGCTCTGAGGTTGCTCTGAACAGGGACTTGGACCTGGTGTCCCTGTCCCTCAGCATCCCCAAAGCGGGACCACTGTGCTCTGCTGGGGCATCCTCAGGGTGGGTGACCCGATCCCGCTGGCCCTTCCTTGAGTGGGATTTGGACCCAAGAGCCTAGAGTGCATCCTGCTACTTGTGGTGCTGTCTGCAGAGAGGGGAGGGGTAGATTCACCAGCAGAAAAGGGCAAGAATAGGGTAAATTCATCAGGTAACTTACTTTCCATGAGCCATTTGACCAGTGTATTAATTATGAAGTAGTCTCCCTCATAGAGTCAGGTGGCAGTGCAAGCCTTCAGGGGCCTTTCCACTTAATTATAAATATTAATTTGCATGTCAGCCAGCCAGCCAGCACCCTCCCTGCCCCAGATTTTGAGCTGAGATTAGTCTGTCTCAGCCGATCCCTCCTTGTACTTGGCACACCCTGGAGCTGCCCTTTGCTGGGATGGCTTGTCTGCATGTACCTCTGCAACGATCCCTGATGGAACTGGCTGAGGGATGCTCAGTTTGGGGAGGGGGGATGAATCGAGAGTCAATCTGATCATCTGGGGGTTCAGCTTTTGCTTGGGGTCCCCAGCACAAAGCACTTTGCAGCACGCCCTGAGCTGTGTGTGCTGTCCCCAAGGGCTGAGGCTTCAGGGCTGCTGGTGCTGCTCCTGGTGGGGTGATAGGGACAGGAGCGGGTGCAAGGCACAGCCTCTGGCATGGACAGCAGAGGTGTAGTGGGTGCTGTAGTGTGTGATAGTGCCCGAATTTGGTACAGCCTCTGTGCTAGTAGAAGTGCTTTGTGTGGCCAGGGCCATTTGAGCATCACTCGTGGCTTATTCTTGCTAAGTTCCAAAGAGCAGAGAGTCAGTTAAAATGTGTGTGTTGTGTGATGTTGTTTGTTTTTTTTTTTTTTTTTACTTTTTTTGCACACCCCAAGAAGAAATCCATAGGTGCAGGCCTTCAGCTGGAGGCCGAGGGCATGCGCTTTGCTCAGCTGCTGCGAGCTGGAGTGGTGCCTGAGGGCTGAGCATCGCTCTGCCAGCAGCCAGCCCCAAAGCCTGCAGGTGCGGCGGGCCCAGCAGGAGCTTGCCCTTCGCTCTGGAGTCTGTAAATAAATAAAATAAAACAATCATCCTGGTTGCAAACACAAAGCATTGGATTTTTTTTTTTCTCCCCCCCCCCCCCCCCCCCCCCCCCCCCCCGAAAGCATGTTTTTGTCTGCCGGTGATTGCTCACTATTCAATTATACTTCAGGGGATTAGCATATATTTCCCATCCTGCCTCCTCTCTCCTTTTTCATTTGCATTCTTCCAATAGCTCCTCTCTGCTCTTTTCTCCACCTGAAGTCTCTCTTCCCCCTTTCCTCTGAAGAAGTAAAACTAACCCCTTTGCCTGGGTGACCTATAAAAACGCCTTCACTTCTTTTTTCTTCTTTTTTTCCTCCAGTACATATGATGAAAAGCATGAGATCATTGAGATTTTTATAGCCCAATCTGGCAGCTTTTTCAAATAACTTGGATGGTGAAATGTAATTTTAGTTTGGGTCCTTGCCTAAAAATAAAGAATAATTATTAGCACATCAGACGTGGATATTGTAAGTGATCGAAAAGGGTTTAAATTGTTCTACAGATACCGGAGCTGCCACCCTGTGCCAGCACAAAGGTTTGTCACAGCCCAAGTCCCATCTCCATGCTGTGCATCCCGAGGAGCTGTAAGAAGCCCTAACATGTGCCAATGAATCAGAAGTGGGTGTGCTAGGTGATACGGGTGGCTCTTTGCAAATTAAAAAAGAGGCATGTTTAGAGGGTTAACAAGCAATTAACAGGTGAGATGCTGAAGTTCAGAGCAGGAAGGTGTGTTTTGAGCATTGTGTATATTATTAGCAGTGATGTGGTGGTGGTGTCTGTGTGTACTAGTGAAGCCTGGTTATTGGGGAGAGGCAATCTCCGATACTTAGAATCACTGAAAGGCTTGGGAAAAGCAGGCAGAAGCCAGGCTTGTGTGCCTGGAAGCTTGCTTTGCTTTTTCCAGCCACCTCAATTGGTCTGAAGGTGGTCCAGGTCTGATCAGACCCTGCTCTCGGCGCTCTGGGATGGATGGGTTTGCCAGGAGCAGCTTGAGCAGTGCGTGCTCCCAGTGCATCTGCCCTCACTGGGAGCTGCAGCTCTGCCTGCAAAAGGATGCTCAGGCACCTGTTTTGTAGCGGTTGGTCATCTTTCTGTCATTGGTCAGGAGACATGTCTGCAGTGCAACCACCTCGCTCTGGTGATCTGTTCAAACCCCCTTCTAAAACAGCTTGTGATGTCCCTTGTCCCCCAGTGAGGACAAGGAGCATGTCACCTTGCCACACAGGAGTCCCATTCTTAGCAGCTAATTTAGAGCGCCTGGAAGTAGTGCCCTGAAATCGCCTGAACCTTGCCTGGAGGCTCAGCGCGACGGCTCCTGAGCCCTTCAAGCAAATCTGGGTTAGCAGAGGACTTTGCAGCCAGGGCGCTCTCCTTCCCTCCGCCGTGCCGGACCAGCCTTAGGTGATGGTCCTGCCCCAGGGAGGAGATGTGCGGTGGGGCTGGGACCAGTGATGGCTCCACCTCCACCACTCTGCCCAGCTGTGCTAGGCCACAGCTCCTGCTGCTCTGTGGTGGTAGGAGAAGGCTGTCGATCCTGCTCTGCTGCCAGGAGCCTTCCTGCTGGGCTTGTGTTGGCGAGCCCTCAGGAGAAGCACTGCAGCCTGTGTCCAGCCCAGGAGCATCCCTGGCCTCCTGGAGATGCTCCATCCTAGCTGGAGTCAGCACAGGGGCTGCAAATGCCTTTCCCCCGCCCCTTTGGGAGGCTGGTTGGACACCAGGTGTTGGAACATGAGGAGCAAAGCTGAAGGAGGGTCTTGGGGTCTCCAGCATGCCATTGGACACAGCGTGTCCTCTATGCTGGCGTTTTGGGGAGCACTGGGTTACCCTGCTCTCACAGGCAGGCTGCGTGAAAGAGATGAAAGCGCCTCTGCTCTTCTCTCTCCCACGTGTAGCTGAGTGGCCGTGCTTTATCATACTTATTGATTTTGATCTTACAACCAATTTAACAATGCAGCTCTCCCCAGCCTCTGGGTGCTCCTGACTTAATTAAGTCCCTCTTCTGCTCTCCCGTCAGCCCTGCGGGTAGTGGGGGCTGGTCACAGGCTGGGGAACAGGGACCTTGCCAAAGGAGGACAGGGGAAAGGGGTGGTGCTATCAAGGGTAAATGATGCCCATATACATCGGGGATAAGCAGCCTGGTACACGGGGAAATGTGGGGGATGCTGGGGCCAAGCTTTGCAGCTGACCCTTTGCGCTGGGGCAGGGAGGAAGAGGAGGGTAGGAAAAGGAGTTGAAACAATCGGGTTTGCTGATGTTAGAGCATTTTTGCTGCCAGGGTATCCTAGGAAACCCAACCGCCTTTCTGGAGGGACAGGTTGGTACCTGCCGTACCTCGGGGAGAGGGGGAGAGAAAGAGTGCTAATTGCTCAGCGCGCCAGAGAGCTGCTCTGGCCTGTAATTAGATGAATTAGTGGAACAATGACCCAATTTCCCTGGGTTTTTGGATTGCTGCAAACAACCCCGAGGTTGCTGCCTCTCTCTGTCCCGCTCTCCTCCCCATCCCCTGCTCCTCTGCTGCAGCACTCCCTCCTCCTCCTCCTTGCCCAGCATCTGGGGACTGAGCCCCCGATGGGAGAGGAGCCCACGAGCTCTGGCACTGCTATCTGTGCTCCCGTGTCTCTGCCAGCATCCCTGACCCGCGTCACCCCAGCAGGTACAGGGGCCTCGAGTATTGCCGCTGCTGGACTTGATGTGCACCAGCTCCCTTCTGCCCCAATTTGTTTTCCAGAGATGGGCTTGAAAAAAAAATATCTTTGTGTTTTAAAGGAAAACCTCTGGAGTCCTTCCTGTGCCTGCTGGTTGCCTTCCAAGGTCATCAAACTTTCATTACTATAGATTTTTGAATGCATGTGAGGTTCTTGGCTCCTTGTCGGCAATCCCAGAGGTGGGACTCTAAGGAAGCTCCATATGTGGAAAAAGCCAGAGCAACTGATGGGTGGAGGTGTTGCCAGGGGAGTGTGGGTGACCCTCAGGGAAGTGACTCCCATCTCTGGTCCACGTGCTTGCTACCTGCCTGGAAGGCAGGTTAAACCTATGTAGGCACGATGGATATGGTGTTGGTAGCACCGAGGCCCCAGAGCGCAATTGTACGGCATAGGTGATGGCCAGTGCTGCGGCGTGGGGCTGTCCCTGGCCATCCTGGCATGTGGGAGGCATCGATGGGGGGCTGCCAGGGTGGGGTGGCCCCTAGGTGGCTTTGGCTGACCACAGTGGCCCATGAGCTTTGGTGCTAGCTTCAAACAGGGCTTGCTGGCATGCGGGCTTTGGGAGCTGTTGAATCTCTATACCTACCCAGGGACACGGTCTGCCTCGTGGCTTCCTCCAGCCTGGCATGAGAACATGGCTCTTGGCACCGGGGTGGCTGAGGGCTTTGCCCAGGATAACTCTGCTCTCTCTCCCTGTCTGCCCACAGCATCCTTGCCACCGCTGGGACGCACTTCAACACCCACGTGGACCTGCGGACGCTGCGGGCTGTGCGTGTGCTCAGACCTCTGAAGCTCGTCTCAGGCATTCCCAGTAAGTTGGATGCTCCTGGTCCTCCCTTTGGGGTGTCCACACCCATCCCATTATGTCCTTCAGAGCAAGAGGGGTTCTCGTTCCCATCAAAGACAGAGGGCGAAATCAGGAAAGAGAGGGAAAACCCTGCCACGTGGTGGGAGCTGTAGGATGGCAGCATTTGGTGTTCCCGGGTGGCGGTTCCCCCTGCCCAGCCTGCTCTGTGCTGGTGCAAGGCTGGGCTCGGCAGCTCACCAGGGCTCACCCGTGGCTCCGATTCCCTGGCCAGAAGGCAGTGGGTGGCTCCTTTCAGGACTGAGGTTTATTTGGAGGAGATCTGAGGATTTTTTTGCAAGATTTCATCTGCCAGCGTGGGGATAAATAAAGAAACTAGGCTGCTGCTGGCACTGGTCCTCCCATCCCTCCTGCCCTGGGCACGGGGTGGGTGGTGTGCTGGATCCATGCCCTGGGGGCAGTGAGGGGGACAGAGCTGCACGGGCCATGTCCCACAAAGTCCAGGTGGGATAAGGACAGGCAGGACACCAGAGGGAAGACCAGAACCAGAAACCAGCCCTCCTCAAGCTTTGCTTTGCAGCCTGGCCCTTCCTGCTCCCCCCAGGGTGGTGCTTTCCTCCACAGTCCTTCTCTGCCCTAAGGGATTATCCAGGCTGTGCTGGCCTCTTGCATCTGTCTGATGACTGCCCATCCTCCCTGCTCACTGTCTTCCTCTTGCTAGAGGTGGGATGGATGTGCCCAGGCAGGGGGTTTGCAGCACTGTGCTGAGCTGTGCTCTTTCTTTCCCCTTCCAGGCCTGCAGATTGTGCTGAAATCCATCATGAAGGCCATGGTGCCTCTCCTCCAGATTGGCTTGCTGCTCTTTTTTGCTATCCTCATGTTTGCTATTATCGGCCTGGAGTTCTACAGCGGGAAGCTGCACCGAGCCTGCTATACAAACAATTCAGGTGGGGAGAAGGGCTCTGCGCCCACTTGGCATCCCATGGGTGAAAAACAGCTGGGACGAGCGCATGTTGCTATCATGTGAAGCCCAGGGCTGAGAAGATCCTGCATTTTGCTTTGTGTGCGCCAGGCATCAACCGCTTGCGTTCAGGATGTCCCAGTTTCTTATGGAAGCAGTCTGTGTCATCCCTGGCTAGTCCCAGTGCGGTCTTTTGCTCTGTCCCAAGCCCGCCGGCATTCAGACCCTTCCCTCGCCTGTCCCCTGCCTCTCTCTTACCTCTGTCTCCTTTGGTTCTCTGCTGTGTGCTCGCAGGTGAACTAGAGGAGCTGGACCCCCCCCATCCATGCGGGGTGCAGGGTTGCCCCCCAGGATACGAATGCCGGGAGTGGATCGGTCCCAACGATGGGATCACGCAGTTTGACAACATCCTCTTTGCTGTGTTGACCGTCTTCCAGTGCATCACCATGGAAGGGTGGACCACAGTCCTGTACAATGTGAGTAGCGCTGCTCTGGGGTCTCTTTGGGCAGCTGGGCATGGGAATGTGGAGCTGGGGACAGTATTTCTGTGTGCTGGAAACCTGTAAGATCCTGAGTTTCCTTCATGATGGGGATGGGGTTGGTCCTTCCCATTTGGGCAGGAGATGGGGGACAGAGAGGCGTGTTATGTGTCTCTGGGCAAAGGGAGCTTGAAGGGCTTGGTCCCCATCTCTGGGCTGGTTGTGCAACCCATTGCAGAGAGCAAAACCTCGTGGACGTGGGCTGCAGCAAGCCTTCTGCTTGAGGGCTGTCCCTGAAGGGTATCTTTCCTTTGTTGTTCCTCCTCCTCCTGGGCTCCTCGGGGCAGCTCTGTATACGTGGATGTGGTTTCTGGCTACTGCACGTCCCCTCTCCCTGCAGACCAGGCAGCAGAGGTGCCTGCATCCCCATGGTGGCCTTGGAAAGCCCCGAAGCTGGGCTTGGCCCCCTCCCTGGGGGGCAGGGGCAGCATTTTGGTGTCCAACAGGGAGCTGAGATCATTGGTATTTGTGCTGCAAACATATGTCAGTGCTGATGAAGCTGGGCATGGCTGGGCTGAGTTCCTGTGGTTTGCAACTGCTTGAAGTTGCCGATGTCTGAGCCCTTGGGGTGCCCAGGGAGCAACCTGGGGGCAAAGCTAGAAGCAGGAACGAAGCTATGGGTGATCACAAAGTGCAATATCATTGTGGGTGATTGACTGTATATGTATGTTTTAGTTTTTGGGCTAGAAGTAACTATGCTAGTTCTGTTCCCAGCCTAATTTCAGCATCAATTTGGGCGTCATTGCACCGGGAATGTTTTTATACCCTGGTTCCCATAATGCCTGGAGATTTCAGTGGCATTGCCCTGCGGGAGGCAAATTGAATGGCTTGTGATGGGGAAACATGCTTTGATAGTTACTTCATTGTCAGCAGAAAGGGTGGCTTTTAACCCTAGGTAAAGGCACCACGCTGCCAGCATTGGGGCCCCCCTCCCGCTCCATCCATCCCAGGGTCCTTCTGGAGGTGCAGGATAGTGTGTATGGGTAGATGGACTGTGAAACCTAGACTGGGATGGAAAGGGGAGAGTTCATGGCAAGACTTTACCATGAGGATGGGGGTGTAAGGATCTTGCTGCTTCAGCAGGGGAATTAGGCATGATTGAACCATCTCAGTGTTCAGACTGAGAAAAGACCATTTCTCGACTGTTTCTGGTGTATCAATGGGGTTAGAGACTTAACTACAGCACCTATTGCCCAGGCATAGTTGAGTATAGCAGGAAAGGTGATTTTTCCAGCTTGGCAGCGTGGTTCCCCTGCTGTCAGTGTGGCTGGGCGACTGCTGCCTGCTCATACTGCTGTACAGCATCCCATGCATGCCCAGCACTGCCCACGGCTGGCACCAGCAACCCATCCTGCACCTTGTTTCTTGTGTTAATGATCATTTCTCTGCAAAAGCCGGGCGCTGCTATCATCGGCACTCCCTATTCCCTTCCTCCCTGTCCTTTGGCACCTGCAGCAATTAGCAGCAGTACTTCCCGTGCTAGAGCCTGGGTTGCGGTGTGCAAGGAGTCAGTGAGATACATGGACAGGTGATTTATGGTCTGAGCGACCTTGAGGGTTTGTACTGGTGGTTCCCAAAAAAGTCTGGTCTCCTGCTCTTTGGGATATCCTTACTGGGAAGCCAAGCCAATCCGTTCAGTGTCCAGGATTTGATGGTCCACCATCTGGATCTTACTGGAGGGTAAGGATGGGAGATGCTGCTGGGAGCACTGAAAACCGTGCTCTGCAGGACCTGCCCTGGGTGATCCCTTGTTTACCACCGCTGCTGCTAAACTGAGGGCTCTCCAGGACACCTGGGGGGCCATAAGACCTGTTATCCAAATAATCTTCTCAACATCGGCAGCATTGCTGGGCAGACGTGCTCTGTCATGGTGTCCCTGATGGCTGGGACCGTAAGGTACCTCCCTTTCCCACTCCTCTGCAAAGAACCAGTTATTACTTACCTATAACGGAAAGGATTATGGACATTTCTGGGCTTTTAATCAAGTGAAGACTGGGGCCTTGGTATAGTAAAATCCTGCTGATTCATTCTGGGAGGCGGCGAGGGATGGACACTGTTCCCAGCACTGTCGAGCTGTGCCTCCTGCCCTCCCTGGGGATGCTGGCTGTCTCGTAGGGTGCCTCTAGATTGCAAAGGCTATGGATGCTCAGTCCTTCTGCTGCTTGGAGGCAGCAGAATGAGCTTCTGCCTGTTTTTTAATAGCAAAATGAGGCATACAGGTGGGGGATGTGGTCCCCGGGGGATGCAGGAGGAGGGCTGGGCAGGAGTGGAAAGCCACTGGGATGCTCTGCTGTCACCTTCATCACTTGGAGCAGCAAACCAGAGCAGGGTCCTGCTGCTAACCAGCATGGACCTTGCCTAGCACATGCCCCAGGTTTGGGGGAATCGAGGCGGGACTCTGCTTTCCCACCAGGGTAAAGAGATGGGAGGCTGCATCCTTGCAGGTTCACACTGCAGAGAAGGAGATTGCAGGAAAACCACTTTAGCAACCTCTCAAAGAAATTGCTTACTATAGTATTCCCCTGTGTAACTGTATTGTGATTTTAAGACCCATTTTTCCACAATTTTACCAGGTCTAGAAGCATAGCTCCTGGAATTTGTAGATAGCATCACGAAAAGCTAATTGGCCTGGTGGTACTTTCCACATGTGTTATTTCATGGATGTGTTTGCCTTTTGCCTTGTTTTAATCAGCCTTGCCTGCGTGAAATGCTGTCTTACTAGGTAGAAATCACAGTATCTGTTTAAAAAAGAAAGAAAAAGCCTCAGATTGTGGGGTGTTATGGCTTTTCTAGCTCCCATCCCTGGGAGCCTGAAGGACTTTAATGTCTTTTAGAGGGGAGTTGTGGCTTTGTGGTTCCTGTGGCTGTCTCTGTGGTCCAAAACAGGGGCTAAGGAGTATTTTGCTTTTCTTCTTACACTGGAGCAGGTGCCCCTTCCCTGGGCTGGCTGGAGACCAAACCTGATTTCTGTAGGGACCAGAGGGAAATTTAATGCTGGCAAAGAAGCTCACTGTCCTACTTCTCCGCCTCTGCAGCCGTGTCGGCATGGGGTAGGGGCTGGGTTGCAGATTTTTGACTTTAAACAGTGATGCTGGGGTCTGGGCAGGGAGTGGCAGGGCTGGTGAGGGGCTGCTGGTGTGTGCCACGGGGCTGGCTGGACACGACACAGGCACTCAGTGGTGCTGGTGGCTTTGGGTGCTCAGTCCAGCTCCCCTGGTCCCAGAAAGCAAACAGGAGAGGAGTATGAATTTATAGTTTCCTCCAAAACATGGACTCAAGAGGCTGTATTTGTTTACTGAGACTAGTTATTTGCTTTCCTGTTTGGAAGTGTTCAGCTGCTGTGCTTGCAAGTAGTGAGGAAGAGCCCGGCTGGCTGGGAGATTCTACTTTTCTCTTTCCCCCATGCTGTCAGGAGCTGAGATGGGATGAAAAAGCCCAGTGGCAAGCATATGCTGGGGCTGTGGGCTGGCTTGGTGGGCTCTGCAGGGAGAGGGCTCAGCCCTGCCTGTCCCAGCTGGGTCCCTTGCCCCGAGCACTGCTCTTGGCTCTCCGGAGCCGGCAACGCCAGCCATGCAGCGCAGGAGCCCCAGCCCCCAGCTGGGCATTAACATTAGGTTAGTGTGGGACAAATGACGACACAAGTGCATGGAGAAAGCTGTTTATAGCTGTGAGAGCAACACAAAGATGGACAGATGCAGGCAGGGGAGCCAGGGCTGTCTGCGGCTCCTGCTGGCACTGCTTGCAGGGTCTGAGGCTGCTGCGAGGTACAAGTGGTTGTGGTTGCAAGTGGTTGCTGAGGTTGCATATGGTTGCAAGGGGCCATGAGTACAAGCATGGGCACATGTGTGGCTGTGGCCCTGGGCACCCTCTGCTCGCCCTGGGAGAGAGACTGAGCACTTCAAAGGTACAGCAGGGCCGGTGCACAGAACCAGAGCCTGCTGCATGGGGAAAGTGTTTCTCTGCCTGGATCTGGCTGTCAGGTTGAACTCTGGATCCTCATGTTGTGGCTTCAGTAAATTTCTGAGAGTTGAAGCAACCTGCAGATGGGGAGTGCCTGCACGGCAGTGATAACCAACCTGCAGCTGGGCCATGCAAAGAGCCAAGCTGACTTTGCACAGGGCCATGGCTATTGGCAGCGATGGGTAAAAACATTTGCCTCCTAAGCACATGCATTAAAGCAGCACTGGAAGAGCATTCATGCTACTAATTAAAAATGCATTGCAAGGTGTAACAGGAGCTAGCTGGCTGCAGTTGCTTGCTGTAAACCCAAAAGGCCTTTTGTGGCAGAATCGGGACTATAGGGAAGCAGGAGGGCAAAAAGGTACAGAGAGCATTAGGTGATGCCAGGGCTAGTGCTGGGAGCCTTCTGGGTGCTGGAGGAGTACCTTGGTGCATCAGGAGGAGAGCGTTTGCTGGGGAAAAGAGTATCGAGTCCTCAGCAGCTTCCAAAATACCTACTAAAATGCAGTGGCTGTGGGCAGATCTGTGTGCCACAGCCTCAGGGGAGATGGGATGTGCAGGTCTTGTAGCCCCCTGCAAAACTTAACAGCCGCCTGCAAACAGCCAGGCAGTTGCAAACGTGCTTGCTAGGTGTGAAGCGCAAGCCGTGCAT
This sequence comes from Falco cherrug, assembly GCF_023634085.1. Lineage (NCBI taxonomy): Eukaryota > Metazoa > Chordata > Aves > Falconiformes > Falconidae > Falco > Falco cherrug. The sequence goes on from NC_073708.1 coordinate 7,340,237, forward strand.
GCCGAGCCCGGCAGCAGAGGCTCTGCAAAAGCTGCTGCAAGGAAGGAGCTTCGCAGCAAGTGTGACTCAACCGCCACATGCTGCTAGCACGCCCGAGGTGCTGTGGCCAGGAGGGTGCAAGGGGAGGACGCCCTGCAGGAGCCCAGTGTGGCCCTGGGGTTTGAGATCTCCTCTAAATGTGGGGTGCTAAAGGGCTGAGAAGAATCTCACCATGTGCAGAGATCGGGGTTTCATGCTGCTGGGTGCGGAGCTGGGTTTTCAAAAGTTGGCTTGGGCTGGTTTCAACTGTGAAGCTCCAAACCTGAGATCTTCTGCTGGAGCCTGGTTTTCAAATGTGGTGAAATATCCATCCTTGATGAAATGAGGACTGTTCAGGCAGCCCTGATTCGGGGTGTTGGGAAAGGGAGGTGTGTTAAATCACTGGCTGTGCTGGAGCACGAGGATTGGAGATGGGTGCAAAGCTTGGCTGCCTTGCTCCCTGCCAGGTCCCCAGCTGCACTAGTCAAGCGGCCTTGGAGGGGATCAGAGCAGGGATCTGTTGCAAAACAATTACTCTTCTCTGGGTGTGTGTATAAAATTGCTCATTTCTTGTTGGCATAAGTTCTTCTTGGTGTGTCACAGCCATCCCTTGGGATGCTCAGCACTCAGCTGCTCTCCCTTAAGCACCTATGTGTGAACAGTGTGAGCGGGACCTGAGCATCACGCAGGTCTTGGTGGGTATCTCCTGTTGCCTTTCAGAGAATGAGGGCAGTGCCTGGCTTTATGTGGGGCAGCCAGGGGCCAGTGAAATTGATTCAACCAGAGAGGAGTTTGCTCAGACCTGAGATGAGCTGGGAAGCCTTCCTGAGCTCCAGCGCTTCCCAGAGCTGCTGTAGCTCCTCTGGACATTGGTGCCAGTCCCCTGGGGTCCCCGATTCCAGGGCAAGAGCTGCAGCAGTGCCAGCCATGTGCTGAGGGTTGTAGGGACTCTGCAGTGAGGGCTGGCAGGGCAAAGATCCCCCCATAAAAAGCACTTGCCCTGACACCACAGTGATGGGCAGAGAACACTGGAGGAGCTCAGCACGGTGGTCCCACAGCCAGGGGCTGAGCCTGCCCTGCTACTCCTTTGGCCACTGTGCAGGGTGAAGCTGGGAGTGTGGTGGCTCCCAGCAAGGAGCAGCGCTGGCTAGAGATGATCTCTGGGGAGAGGAGGAAGAGATGAGAGGGATGGTGCAAGAGGGGAACCACTTGGCTTTTTAGCCCTCTGTGCCCTGGGATGATGCCAGGCTCTCAAGCTGGAACACTTGCAAAGGGAAAAGGAGTTCCTCCTTATGTGTTTTAAATTAAAACACAACACACACAAAATATCCTGTCAGGGAGGTATGAAAATTTAATCAGCACCCTGTGCTCTTAGCAGCTCAGTAGCAAGCACAGATCTTAATGCCTCTGCAGCTATTCCTGGCGGCTCCTAGCCGTGAGGGCGAAGCGGGGTGTGCTGTGTGCTGGGCGGGGGGACATGGGGGGCTGCCAGAAAGTCCCTGGCACACGTGGCACCGCAGGACAGAGCCCCTTCCTGCTTCTTCCTCTGAAGCATTAAACACCGAGCGTTTAAAATGCAGTTGAGTTATCAGGGCTTCAGAGAGGAGACTTCAAATTCCAGCCCGAAGGTTTAAAACCTTCCAAACTTCATGGAACGAGCTGTTTTTCCCCAAATGGCTCCTGCTGGTGCCCGAGCTGGCAGCTCGCGTGCTGCCAGCCATGGGTGCTGGAGCTCATCCCCAACAGGCGTGTGAGTGGCAGCCAGCCTGCTTTACCCTCTTCTCCCTTTGGAAGAAACGGCTCTTTCTCTGCACTCAGCAAAGTCAGACCCTCGCTGGCTTGCCAAATGTTCCTGCATATTTTTTTGAATTTTTCCCCCCCTTTTCCCTCTGCCTGTGTGCGCTGAAATGACACAGCAAGAAACAAACTGTCTGCTGGATCCCCAGCTTTGCAGGCATGTTCTGTCAAAAGCTCCCTGCCCACACCCTCCTTCCTGCCCGCACGGGAAAGTCCGTCTGCTGGCAGGAATGGGGGGACCCAGGGGCTGGCAGAGGCACCGATGCTCCGGCAATGCCCAACAACTCCAGACTCAAGGAGAGGAGGTGATGGGAGGGTCTCGGTGCTGCTTGGCCCTGCATTGCTCATCTTCGTTAAGCTCCGGACCTGTAATTTCATTAGAGGGTTTGGTGCTGGAAATGGTGCCAATGAGGCTTTGTAAAGCTGTTTCCATGCATCTATGTTGGTGCATGTGCTGATGTGCATCCAGCTGGGCTTGTCAGGGGTATTGGGGTGAGTTGGGGACCTTGAGCAAGGTTACGTGTAGGTCTGTTGCCCCAGAGCATTGCAGCTGGAGCTGGGGATGTTCCTGCATCTAGGAATCATAGAATGGCTTGGGTTGGAAGGGACCTTAAAGTTCCAACCCCCCTTACCACGGCAGGAAACATATCACGGGCCCTGAGCTGCCTGTCTGGGCTGGCTGCATGCTCAAAACAAAGCAGGGAATCCAGCCTGGCAATCACCGAGCTCCACTGAAAACCAGCCCCAAAGCTGATCCCATGAAAACCGTGCCCCAGTGCAGCGTGCAGGCTCCAGGTCCTGCCGGAGAGGCAGCAGCTGGCACGTGTCTGAGCCTGATGCTGAGGATCTGGACTGGGAACACTGGTGCTGCTTTAGCCGAGCGCCATGTCTAATGAAGGCTGCAGAGCTTTGCAAATATTTCATCAGGAAAAGTTCATCCTGCCTATGGGCACTGAGGGGGGTGCCCTCATCTGAGGCTGGGGAAGGTGCAGGAGGGGTCTGGGCAGGGAGAAGGTGGGGGTTTGGGAGCAGAGGTGGGAGCGGCTGAGGGGTCGCAGGGAGGGATGGCTGGGGGTGAAAGGAGGAGGGGGCACAGGCACGCGTGAAGACAGGGTCTGCAGGTGGATGCTGGGACATCTAGGTGCAATTTCTCAATGAAATACAGGAGAACAGAACAAAAATTGGTCTCAACACCTATTTCAAATGTTTTGAAAACACCTGATTTTTAGCAACGCTTCTAGCAATGCATTTTTCGCATTCCATTTAGAAAACAGAAAATTGAAATATATTGGATTTTTCCCTGTTTTCCCACTTCCCCCCATGCCTGACACAAGCATGCCCGTGTGCTGTGGGCTTTGCAGAGCATCCTGCACCCCTCTGCAGGGACTGCTGCCTGCCCTCAGCACCCCACGGCCAGTGACAGGCAGGGCATGGGGCAGGAGGTGCCCACCCTGCCTGGAGACCCTGATGCACGGCTGTGGCAGGATGTGTCCCACCGCGGGCCAGCCCTGGCCCTGCAAAGGAAATGTACCAATTTCCTTATTAACCTGATTTGGCAAAGCAAAGCATTTTCATTCAGATCTTGTCCAGTGCCGGGGTCGCTGATGGATACCAGGCAGGGCTGGCAGGAGTGAAGCATGGCCCTGCATGCAGCAGATCAAATTACTGCTAATAAAGGAAAGAAAGAGATCTGGTGGTGCGCTGGGGAGAGCAGCAGCGGGTGTCAAGGACTTGAGGGAACTAGTTAGGCCAGGGAATCTGCTGTAAGGTGGGGTTTTGGTTTGTTTGGGGTTTTGGGTTTTTTTTTCTCCTCCTTTTTGCTGGAGATTTTGAGGCTGTTGCTGCTGGCCTGCATGTGTTTATCAGCCCGCTGCAGCTGTGGTTTGCAGGGAGGAGCAGGTCGGGTGCCGCAGGGGTGGTGGTGGTGGGGATACCATCAGCTGTGGCAGGGGCACGGTGGGCGTCATCACCAGGCAAAGTTCATCGGGAATTGCTGAGCCAAGGATTTGGCGGGCAAATCATGGAAGCTGTGGTGGTTTTGCACCTGCTGTCCCAGCAGGTCTGCTCTGTCCCTGTGCTAGGCAGCAAGCCCCTGGGAAGTGCTGGGGAAGGCAGGCATGGTACCCAGGGCAAAGCCTTCTGAGATCCTGGCTTTCCACATCATCCCCAAATCCCCTTGCTAGGACTGCAGCCAGGGGGCACAGACAGACCTCTCCTGCCCAGCTGCGGTGGTTGGGATGGTTTGGTCACCCCATCCCTGCCTGTTAAAGCCTGCCTGCAATGCAAGCGAAGCCACAGGTCCCTGGGAGCTCCCTGCGGGGTGGGAGATCGCTAGAAGAGGACCTCGAGGAGAGTGGGACAGGGCCACCCGTGTACCTGGAGGTCCTATGGATCCTCCCCTCAACCCCGCAGCACAGTGCTGCCGTAGCCCCTGAGCACGTCACGGGCAGTTTGTTACAGTTGTGGGTGTATATTACCCTGATCTAATGATGTGCTGTTCTGGTCCAAATTTAAACAGAAACCACAGAAGCTCTCTCCTAATGCAGACAAATTTTGAGGAGGAACCTGAGTGCCTACGGGGCATCACTGTGTGCTGTTGATGCTGACCAAGCTGGATGTGGAGGTCTCCAGAACATCTCCTGCTGGGAAGGGGCAGAAAGCTCCCTTCCTTTCCAGGGAAAGCCTGAAGTGGGAGCCCAGCCCTATTACTAGACACTGGGGAACCAACAAGGGTGGATCTCTGTGTGTGAAATCCAGCAGCTCCCCATGTCCTGCTGCTCTCCAAATGAGCTGGGTGCCCACAGCATCCGTCCCCAGTCCCGCTGCCCAAGCTGGTGGGCAATGAGTGGCCGTTAAAGGCACCTTGCACAGGCAGAACATGCTCTCTGTTTATTTTTAGCTAGGAGAGACTGTGGGGTTTTTTTGTTTCCCCGCCCCCTTCCCCTATAGCAAAGAAATCCTAAAGTTTCCCATGCGAGCGCAGCCCGAGGGAGGGTACGTGTGGGCTGCGAGCTTGTGCTTTGCATTCGACTTGGGTATATATTTAGGTTTCTTTAGATATCTGGCCCCCTGAGTGAGACCTGCTTTTGCAGCTCCCTGTGCCTTTTCCCGCCCTTTGTAAAAAAAAAAAAAAAACCCGAAACAAAACAATAAAAACCCCAACAAAACAAAACCAAAAAACCCCTAAAAAAACCCTAAAAAAAACCCCAACACAAGAGCTGCCAAAAGAATAACCTTGTGCTGGGGGTTGAGAAGCGGGGAGCTGGCGGGGGCTTCTTCGCTGGCTGGGGACCTGCTGTGCTGGCTTCGTTACCCCATAAGAGTCCTGCTCCCACACCTTGGTGGTGTCATTTATAGACCTGGAGGCTTTGCTGGCAGCAGGATGGGTCATGTCCGAGGTGTGAGTGTGGTGGCTCAGCTCTGGCTGGGAGTCTCCACCAATGCCTTGGCACGGGAAGCACCCTTGGGTGCATAGTCCTTGGGCAAGCTGTGGCTCTTCAGTCTTCACTGACAAGCTCATGTTGGTTGTGTCGGTGTCTGGGCTATGCCTGAAGGCAGTAGCAAATGTGTTTCTTGGTCTGGTGGCTGGGGTAGAGTTTAGGGGGGGGGGTTAGGCTGGGGGGTGAATAATGAGAAGGTGGGTGTCTTAAAAGGAAGGGAAGAAGCAGCAAAGATCAGGCATCAGGCAGCTCCTTCGTTTCCCAAAGGGCTTGGGTGAGTGGCAGGACCTGGTCTGCTGTACCAGGAGCCAGGGGCAGGAGCCAGGAATTTCTTCGTTAAAGGAGTTACAGCATTTGTGCAATTTGGGGATTAAACCCCCTGTGTCTACCCTAACTTCTGCACGTGATGACCTCCTAGTACCTTCAGCAAAGGGGAAAAAACTTATGGGAAGGCACAGTGGATGAAGGTGATGAACCACTGCCTATGGTGGAATATTAGGAACAAATGATGCCCCAAAAGGATGGGAAAAGGGGCTGCTCGGTCAAGACAACTGCATCTCGATGCCAAAGAAGTTGGGAAGTGCTATGGGAGCCACCAAAAGTCATGTTGACACAGGCCTCAGGAAGGATGCTCAAAGGGGCGGTGAGCGGTTCCCCACCTCCAGATGGGAGCAAGGCACAGTGAAGTGACGGCTGGGGAGATTTGGGTATGGATGGATATTTCACCCGGGCTTTTGGTGAACACAAAGGCAGAGGCAACAAAAGCCTGGATAGTGGGAATGAGGACATGGCCACGAGCGCAGCTGATGTGGAAGCCAAGTGTTGAGACCATCACGCCCATCAGCCCAGCGCTCGGGATGGCTTCTCCCTCCCCGTGCTTGGAGGGAGCTGGCACATGAAATGGCAGGTCTGGTAACAAGTATTTTTAACAACTCCATCGAGTTGGGGGAGGCACCATCTGACTGGAGAATAGCGAATGCAATGCCTATATTTAAAAGCGGGGGGAGGAGGGGAAAAAAAGTAAGGCAGGCAGGAATAGGACTGTAAGCCTGACCTCAATTGCATGCCATTTCGGAACAGATTTGGAAGGCAGAAGAGGAAAATGAATCATGGGTTTGCCAAAGGTAGGTCACTCCGGGCTAACCTGGCATCAGAGACCTGGAAAAGTGTAGAGCTACTCTTTGTAGTAAAGCTTTTGCTATGGGAAAGTGTTGATGAAGTGGAGAAGAGGGGAAGGAGAAGAGGAGCTCTGTCAGGCTGGCAGGGAAGCGAGCAGCATCAGGATGGCACGAGGTGCTGTTGAGGGGACATAGTGGCTGGTGGTGACCGGTGGGGCTCCTCAGGGATGAGTCACAGGCTTTCCTGCTTCCAGCATCGCCTGGCTTCCCCGAGCTGGGGGGACAGAGGCTGCCACACTGGGCTGGAGGAGTTTGAGGACTGGAGAGATGTGGGATGCAGGGAGAAATGGAAAGCTGTTGTTTGTTGAGGAACAATGAAGATATCTTCTAGGAGCCCAGGTCTGCTCATTGGGCAGGAGGAGGAGGGGATGCATGGGTGACCGCAGGCCAGTGGTGCCCGGGAGGAGGAGGGGGCTTTGCAGCCAGTGTGGCAAAGTCTTGGTAGCACCATGCAGGGATGGAGTGGGACCCATCAGAATTGCTTGCGTGCGGTTTGGCTAGCAAAGCAGAGGCTGGGGATGTCCATGATTGCTATCTATAAATACATCAGGATGGGAAATAGGAAGAAGAAGAGCTATTTCAGCCAAAGGCCAATGCTGGCAAAAGAATGGAGTGGTATATAAAATAACCACTAATAAATTTAGGCTGAAAATTCGAGCGGCCATTACATCATCTGCTTGAGAGCCTTCCAGTGGGAATAGTGAGGTTTTAAGGTAAAGTTGACAAAATCTGGAGGAGATTGAGTGACGTGAGGGCGTCTGGACTCAGCAACTCCGTGAGACCCTGGCAATCTACATCCTCCCTGCAGACAAACTCCCTAGGCTCCAGCTGGGGAGCACGGTGTGTGTCAGAGCATCAGGGCTGCCAGGACGCGTGGCAGTTCCTTTTGTTTCTGGGCAGACTTACTTCAGCTTTGGGAGTGGCGAGATGGGGTACATCCACTTCTGTGTGTGTGTGTGTGTGCACACGTGCTTTTCTGTGTGCTGATGTCCGGCTGCACTGGATGCTTTGTGGTCATGCTCTCCGCCATGGGCTAGAGAAGCAGTGGAAGATGCAGGGTCTGAAATGCCAAGCCCCTCGTGTTTCCCAAACAAGCCCCCTTGTCCCCCCTGGCTGGGACCTTTGCAGCCTGCATGCTGCAAAGGTATTCGAGCAACTCTTCAGCTCCTTGGGAAATAAAAGGCCAAGTTTTGGCAGTCAGAGTGGCTAAGCAGGTACCAGATAATGAGCTGGAGCCACTGCATCCTGGATAAGCATCACCAGCTCCTGGTTTTGTAGGGAATGTTGGGATGTGCCCTAGGAAATAGGGGTTGGGGGTTCCTAGCAAAGCTGGCACCAGCCAGCAGGACCAGTGTGGCCACTCAGGGCAGTACTGTTCTTGAGGCTGCTGGCATCAGCCTGGGTGGCTGGGACCATCCCTGAGCTTACCATGGCCAGTGGTGTGTCCTTGGGTATGTGGGGTCCATGACCACAGCTCCCCATCCCCTCCGCTACCGCAGCAGTGCCCCTCCTGGAGCTGCTGGCTGCTAGTGGTGCTGGGCATGTAACACCCAGCCCCCCCTAAAATCTCTCTAATCCCCTTTACCTCCACCCCTGTGGGAGCTGGGTACCCAAATGCACATAGAGGTTGGGGTCGCAGACAGCCTGTCCCATCGGGGTCCTGCCAAGCCCCTGCCTCGGGTTTCCAGGCTGCAGGTCCTCAGTGCCACCAGCTCTGCCAGGCTCACAAAATGGAGTGGAAAGAGGTGGTCTGGGTGCTGCTGTGGGTATTGCTGGCTGACATCCCTGGGGAAATTGCCCTCTGCTCCATCATCTCATCCCCATCTCCCGCTGAGCATTGCTGGAGAGAAGGCCAAAGAAGGGATGGCAATGGCCCAGCCCTGAAGAAAGATACCTTGTTCACCTGTAGGAAAGGAGCTCATCTGTTGTGCATCCCCTGTGCCAAGGACCTTGTGGAAAGCCTGTGTTTTTTGGGCAGGAGCCAGTTTTAAAGGCAAGCAATCCTGGCATGGGTGGCAGGTCCCCAATGGCATCTTGGCAGGGAGCTGAAGCCCAGCTGAGTTTGGGCGGAGGAGTGCGTGATGCCTTGAAGACTAATGCCATGGCAAATAGTGCTGTTAGAGCAGAGCATGGTGGCCTGGGTGTCTGTGCAGGGGGGCAATGAGCTCTGGCTGTATGCAATTCCCACGCATCGCTCCCACCTCCCTGGACTCGCTTCTTCTGTGGCCCTGAGGAAAGGGACTTGCGGTGGACCAGGGCTCTCAAAAGTGCAAGACCTTGAGAAGATACGCATGGTTTCCCCAGTGCTAGAGGAAGGCACTAGTGCTAGAGGAGGAGGGCAGTGAGTCTTTCCAGATGTTTTCCTCAAAGCCCTTATTGCTGCTGTGTGCCAGGTGCTCCTTGGCACTGGGGGCTCTGCCCACAGCATTCCCCTCCCGGTGCTGTGGTCTGTCCCTGCAGTGGGATGTACCGGCATCACCCTTCCTGCCTTGGGCTCGGTGTCAGGCTGGTGGGGACACCCAGCTGAGGTTCCTGCTGGTGCCTCGGTCACTGGAGGAAGACTCCAGCACAGTGGCTTTCTCTCCCCCTCAGAGGTGTGCTTCTCCCCTCGCAGAGCCTCATCTCGGCTCCTGCACTGGCTGACCGGGAGATGTGGTGCCAATGACTCAGATGAAGATGAGGGCTTAATTAGCACGGGGAGAAGGGGGAAGAGAGAGAAAAGAGAAAGAGTCTTTCATTGCAACAAGATTGATACCACCTCCCCCAGACAGTCACGTTCTGCTGCATCACCCTCCAGCCCGGCGTCATGTGTGTCGTGCCTGACACCGGAGGACAAATGGGGCCTGGGAAGCAGCTGCAAGGTACAGAGGGGCACTGCTTTATTAAAAGCCTCAGTGAATAAATGTCTGGAGGTATTGAGCAGGGCTTGCCAGCTGCCTTTCTAGCTGTTGGGCTTCGCCCTGCAGTTAGAGCTCCCCTCTGCTCTCAGCTTCTGGGGGTTGGGGTAACGCACCCAGGGCAGGAGGGTGTCTGCAAGGTGTTAGTATGATGCCATCAGCAAAACGCCTACTTGAAGGTGTGGGGCTTGTCTGCACCAGCCCCTTTCCCGCTGTGCATGGAAGGACAAGCATCATCTGCCTCTCCTTTAGCTGCCAGCTTCACTGGCCCTAAGGCACCTTATAAATCTTTCCCTCTTAACCTGAGCTGTGCTCGACAGGCACCGCTGCTGCGGGGCTGCTTTGCCCTGTCTCAGTGGGATGCAAAGGGAAGCACTGAATCAAGTGGCTGGGGGAGGCAGGCTCAGGGTGCCCCTGTGCCCTCAGCACCCCAATTTCAGGCTGCAGGGCCCTCCGTCTCTGACTATACCACTGTCTTACAGCCCCTGCATCCCTGCAGGGATGGTAGGGGGAGGCAGAGAAGAGTGGTCCTGCCTGACATGGGCTGGAGACACTGGAGGAGAGCGTGGCTGGGGCAGGACGCTGAGGGGCACCAGGCTGGCTGGGAGCTCCCATGCAGGCATGCCTGCCCAGGCAGCGCCTGGTGCCCATCAAGGCTTGGCAGGCATGGCCACGCCACCCTGAGGAGCCTGGTGTGGTCAGCCTGGAGGGATGCACCCTCCCTCTGCCCCGGGTGCTGGTGTTGAAGATAGTATCACACACGTTTTTTCTTTCTCCTCCAGACCAATGATGCCTTAGGAGCCACCTGGAACTGGCTGTACTTCATCCCCCTCATCATCATTGGATCCTTCTTTGTCCTCAACCTTGTCCTGGGAGTGCTGTCGGGGTAAGCAAGATGCTGTTCTTCCCTTCCAGGCCATGCCTCTCACATGGCTCTGAGCCCTGAGGTTGGCCCCTGGTACTGCAATGTCCCCCACGACCCCAGTAGCTGGTTCCCCCTGTCCCCTCTGTGCCTGCCTGCCCCACAGCAAGGGATCGCTCCCCAGGTCTGCTTAGCTCCGTTGCTCCCTGGGAAGCCAGGAAAGGAGCTTGAAGATACTTTCTTGTTTCACCTTGCTGAAGAGCTCGTGGGTTTGGTCACTTGCAAGAAATGATCGGTGTCAATCTGGCTACTTGGGACCTGCTGGAGGGGAGAGACTTCGGGGGTGTGTGTGTGCTTATGGAAATTTGTTTAAGTCCAGAATGTGTTTGTAGTGGGGTACACATTTGCTGACAGATGGAGTGTGGTGGGCTTGGGATGTTTTTGGGGCAGTGATGTGGGGTTCCTCCATGCTGTGCTGGCTGTGGCCAGGAGGATGTGCCTGGTGCCAGTGGGGATGCACGCTGGGGAGGGTAGGGGTGCCTGGAGCGCACGTGAGCAAGCCAGGGACGTAGGGACAGTGCATCTGTCCCTTTTCTGCTCTTCCCAGGGGAAAGGAGGTTTTAATCCAAGTCATTAAGCTGGGTTTGGAGAGAAAAATGTTTCTTGTCTCCATGGCAATGAACTGTGGTTGCATCAGCACATCCTCCACCTGGCAGGGGTTGGTGCAGGGGGAGAGCATGCCCCCTCCTGCACTGGGAGGGGGACGTGGGCTCCTCTGCCCTTGCCATAGGTGGCAATGGAGACCCCGTGCCCAGCAGCAGGTCATTTTTTTCCTAATTGCCCATCACTAGTGCCACCGTAGCACTGGTTTGGCCAGCTGGAAAGCCCTTTGATGCAGGGATCTATGTGGAGACTGGCCCTGGTCATCTGTATTGCTGTCCTAAGTGTCTCCATGAGTTCAGATGTGATGGTGGTGGTTTCAGGAGTACTTCTGGAGTGGCAGGCTGGGCTTCAGGGTCTGTTGGTGGGTTGAATTTCCCCAGCTCCCAGTCTGGAGTCTGACTGAGGCCAGGGGCTCTGGGGACAGGCTGTGAGAAGGGGTTCACACTGCCTTGCAGGGAGGGAGCTTCTATGGAGGATGAAGATGTCCAAGCAGTGCTGGATGGCTTTCGCATTTCTAATGACACATGCAGAAAAGTCCAGCTGGGTGTCAGCATCCAGCAGGAGCTTTCCTACAAAAGCCCAGAGAAGGAAAGTTAGGAAGCCTGGGGCTAGGCAGCTGCAGTAGCACCCTTATTGCAGTGTTGAATCGTGCCGATGTAGTGTGTTGTGTGGATACTGAGGCTTTTGGTGCTGGCGTGATGCTGAGAGCAGCCTGGGGACATGGTAGCACTGTTCTGGCCTGCAAGCCAGCCACTGGCAGGAGGACCACAGGGTGGCTGGTGGGATGCCCAGCCCATGCACCAGGACTGCATGAGACAGCTGTTTCCATGCCCACTGAATGGGATGCAGTTTTCTAGGGCTCTTTGCAGGCGCCGGCTGGCATTTCGACTGTTTGTTTATTGCTAATAGGGTTTGTATTGGGGAAGGATGCAAGTAGGTGGGTGGCCTAATTGGCAATGGAGATGCTCTAGTGGCGTGCCAGATATCTAGGGAAAAGCACGACTGCTCAGCTCCCCGGAGGGCTGAGCGAGGTGAGTGGAGGTGGAGAGCTGGGCTCTGCCACCTGATGGCAAGGCCACCACACTTGCCCTCCCGCCTGGCCACAGCCACAGACATCCTCTGTGGCTCGGTCAATGCAGTATCTTGGTGGTGGAGCATCCTCTTGCCAAAGCTGCTGCCAGAGCCACAAAGGGGTGCAACGCGGGGCGGGAGAAGGTACTTCTGCATGCAAACAATGTATGTCCTTGAGTGCAATAAGAAGGGCTTCGTTCCTCACTTTGCTTCATTAGTTTTTGTTGTTTTTAACACTTCTTGCAATCCTCTTGTGCTGGAAGAGAGCACCTGGCTCTGCTGTGGGAGCAAAAGGGTGATCTTTCCATCTCCCATCCTCGAAGCTGGATGAGCAGGCAGGGTCTGGCTGGACCCCCCTGCACGCCCTGCGGCTGGGCTGAGCCGGGAGGAGAAGGTCACTTTGGGGATGAGCTCCATGGAAACAACTCCATGCGACGGAGACCTTTCCCTGGTATTACGGCACTGCTCTGGGGGAAGAAGGCAGCCTGCCCAGCTAGCTGAAATCACCATCGCTTTGTTAACTTGGGGTGCAGCAAGCCCTGGTAGCCCGCTTGCAGAAACCTGGACCCACGTTACTTGCAAACTGCACCATCTGCGCTGGTGGATAATGAGGTCCACTCAGGATTTCCAGCCTTCTCGAAGTCCACGCTCACAAGCTGCTGCAGAGCTGCCTTGCTGCCCTCACTTTGCCTTGGCAGTGGTTTTCTTTGGGGAAACAATCAAACACCCGAGACAGGTCCTGAATGTGAAGAGGCTGCAGGAGGACATTTGTATGTTTAACTTGCCACCATCAGAAGTTTGCTGGAGCCCAGATTTAGCAATCTTCTGGTTGTGATGTGCATCTCTCCCAACAGTCAGTTCCCCAACTGTTAAGCTGAGGCATGACCTCCGTGATGTAAACAGCCTGGATCCATCTGCTCCTAAGCACAAAGTATGTGGGAGAGGAAAAGAAATTATTTCCATCATACCAAGGCTCCTCGATTTTTCTCTCTAAATACTAACACGCACACATGCACTGGAATTGCATGCAACGCTATTAAGAGGAGATGGAGTCACTCCAGACAGGGGCTTGGAGAGCCAGTTCTTCTGGGGCTTTGGCATTTATTACTGTGTCTATTAACTTTCCCCCTCCATGGGTGCAATTATGGATCAATTAATTCTAACTGAAAGCAGGAAAGAAGAAAAAAATTGGCCCCGTTCCTCTTTGAGAGCAGGTATGAAGCCCAAGGAGATGTGACTGCTCAGCTTTTAAAGCTACACAAGCTACCAAAATAATCCTGGCAGAAGAGAGTCAGTGGGAGCGAGCGAGGATGGAGCATCAGCTGAAATACCCTGTTTTCTGCCACGTGGCAGCTGGCGGATTTGGGAGCTCGGGAAGATGCTGAGACTCATATCAAGTGTTGCCTGCAGCCGTCCTGTGGCCTGAGGCTGGTGTCCTCCAGCACCCTGCTGCGGTGGGGCAGGGTGTCCTGCAGCTCTGTGCCCCTTGCCAGGGAGAACCGCTGTAGTGCAGAGAGGGAATCACGTGCTGCAGGAGGGGTGGGGGCGGACGGGACCCCCACCACCTTGCAGCTGACCACCCATTGCAGGCAGTGCCCTGCGGTCGGTCAGCTCTGACGCAGGGGGATACAGAAGGTGCATGTGCCCCATGCTGGAGATTTGCAAAGGTTTGCTCTCTCTTCTTTGTGAAATGTGTTGGGTTTTTTGTTTGTTTGGGTGGTGGTGGTGGTGTTTTTTTTTTTTTTTTTTCTTTTTCAGCTGTTCCTTGTGTAAAACAATTTGGATCTGTGCGTTCGGGCTGCATGTCCAGAGCAGCAGAGATGCAGTGAGAGCTATGCTGCCCCATCCCTGCTGCCTGTGGCACATACGGTGCTGCTGTGGCAGTAATGCCATCCCAGTAATGACCACAGCTCACCACTGGTCCTGTCCTAGCCACTGCAGGGGTCCGGCCCGCTTTGCCCCTCCTGGCAAGAAGATGGCTAATGTCTAGCTTGTTGCTGGGAGCAAGGAGGTGAGAGAGTGAAGATGACAAATAAGCCATGCTTGGAGGTCTAATGCTGAGGACTCATGTGGAGTTTCTCATACCAGACAGGCTGTGTTTTGACTCTTTTCCATCTCCTATTCCCCAGCCCCTGCAGAGGAAATCTGGTTTGCAATCACCCTCCTCCATTCATTGCAGCATCTGTCCTCCTGCTGAGGGCCAGTAGACTCCTTTCCCCCTTCCAGTCTCGTACTTCCAGCCTGTTTCCAGGGCGACAAAGCTGCTATAATCATCGGTGTTCGCGGTCCGCAGCAATAGTTGAGTGGGCACAGCATGGAAGGGGATGCTGCCCGACCTGGGATGGCTGGGTCCTTGGGCCTGCCAAGGAGAAGACCTCTCTGGAAGTTGATGGCGGAGCAAGACATTGAGCATGATGGCAAGAAAAATGAAATCCATCTGCCTTGTACCAAACAAGAGACTAATTTAAATCCTTCTAATTGCTTCCACTCATCCTGGTGATGTTAAGTCTTTTCTCCCTTTAAGTCTTTTCTGCCCCCCACCCCCAGCTCTTGCACTAAGCCTTTGAAAGAAACGACTAATGTTATAATTAAAGGATCAATTTAGCAAGATTTCTTTGTCTTAAGATCTTCTTTCTTTCAGGTTGGGTTAGCGCTGCGTTCCCAGTCTCCGGAGAGTTTTCTTCAGCTCCTTCAGGAGCCTTCTGTACCATCTCTGAAATCTTTTCACTTCACTTAATTTGAATTTTTTTCCCATCCAATTTTGAGGCATAACAAATGATGAATAAAATAAGTTTTATAGCAATTAATAATAAGGGTGTTGAAGGAACGAGTGTACATTTTCTATGGAGGCAGGGGTTTTTTTTGCCAGCTCTACACAAAACCTGTGCACTGTGCATTCAAGCTAGATTAGGTGGTTTGAAGCCAAAGATGCTGGGAAGAGGATTAATGTCTTGGAGGCAGGTGGTTTGTTAGAGGGGGAAAAGGGGAGACATGTTGCCACAACGCAGGAAAGCTTGTGGAGAGATCATGAGTTGATAGCAAGAAGACAACAAACATGCCCACAAAATATTGCAATGGAAGCATGAAAGCTTGGAAGCATCTTTTTTTTGTGTTTTTTTTTTGTTTGTTTGTTTGTTTTGTTTTGTTGGGGGGTTTTTGTTTAATGGTTGTAGCATCTCAGGAAGTGGCTTGGATGAGGTGTAAAATGCCCGTGCCTGTTGTGTGTTTGGAGATTTGCTGGCTGGCACCACTTTTGAATGGAGGTGAGAGTGTAATGAGGAGGGGGGCTGTGGTGCCTCTCACCAGATCCCCCAGCACCATTGTGGGGTGCACGTTGTTTGGGCCGCCTTTGGTGAGAAATGGCCACACTTGTCGCTTTGTTCTGGGGAAGCTCTTGTGTCATTGGTGTGGCATTTGAACATGAGTGAAGCAAAGGAGCTTTTAGGTTCTTCATCTATATTCAGCAGCCAGGTGGGCATCCATATTCAATGAGTGCCTCTCTTCCTTGCTCTGCTGTACCACCTTTCTGCGGAGGGCCTCCAAGCCCTTTGCAAACAAGCTGCTTGACAAAGAGATGTGCGCGTCTGGTGCGCTGTATCTCCCGGTGCTAGAGGGAATAATGACTCCTCTTACTGCCAGCCGGACAGGATTAAAAAAAATACACAACAAAAAGATGACTCGGAGATTTTCCCCTTTGATTTCCCTTTGCAAATTATTTGTTGGCGTGTCTCAGCTGCTTCAGATTTGCTCTTACTTGTGTCTCCTTGCAAATTTGCTCTGTGAACTACCCGTTGTCTGCGGGCTGTGGGTGAAAAGGCTCAGTTTTGATCCTCTCAATAAAGCACTCGGCAGATAGTTCTTGCTTACAGATTGCTTTTGGAATTGTTTGTTCCAGATGGTTGTAATTTCCATCATCCTAGTTAATGACAGCAATCGTGTGGCCGTGGCTGTAGCTCTTTGACTTGGCAGATGGCTTTGGAGATGCCCAGTTCCTTCATGATGGACTCCATCCTTGCAAGGGGGTGCTGGGCACTGCTGTTGGGTGAAGTAGACAGGATGCTCTAAATGAATCACAGTGTTACCAGTTCTTTGTACATTGTAGGTGACTGTTTGTTTGTTTTGCAGTGTCGGAGTGACATATCTAGCAGTTGCATTGTGGGTTTCACACTTGAGGGTTGGTTCTGAATTCATTGTATCTGTGTGCTGAAGGCATCAATTAGAGTGCTTGGAAGTTTCTGGGAAGTTAACGTGATGAAATGTTGAAAATCAGAGATTTTTTTTTTGTTTGTTTGTTTTTTTCCATGCTGTAACTCACCTGCAGTACTGGCCATGCACCTTTCATCTGCAGATCGCTGTCACTTGCAAAAAGGGACTATGAAACTGTTCTCCACTTACAGAGGATAAAAACTGGAGCATAGGAGGGAAGGGGAGGAGTGATATTTTCCCAGCTTTGCATGAGCCAGTGGGAGTGATTGCGAACAAAGCCCGGGGCCCTTGAAGCAGTGAACCTGTGCTGCTCATACCAGCCCTGCCTGATAAGAAAGAAATAAAATCAAGAGCTTCCATTTCTGCTTCTTGCTGCTGGGGATACCAGGCCCTCCACCACCTTTCTGTAGCTTTCTTGCAGCATGGGTTGACCATGCTATTACTGCCTTGGGTGCAACATTGCCAACAGCAGACTTCTCTGAGCAGTGGAGTCAGAGATGCAAACCTCTGCGTTGTTACCCTTGGAAAAATGTTGAAACTGAGACTCTACAACTGGAATGTTAGTGGCTCCCTTCTCCTGGTGGTATTTGTCCACAAAGAAATTTGTGATTTGTTTTTCTCTACTTCAAAACAAGAAGCTTTCCACACTGTTGGCTGCTCTGAGCCCATCCCAAGTGCCATGGAAAACCTGCCTTGTTTTTAAAGGTTACAGCAGGGTTGAGCTGAACACAAAGCGAGCATCCACGTGTGCTTTTCTCACTTTGATTATGGAGTGCTACTTATTCTTGGAGAGTATGCGTGAAGTGTGTGGAGAGGGCCTGATCCCACCCGAAATGCAGAGACTGGACTGGACACCTGCGCCTCTGCAGGGATCCATTGGTGACGGACAGATGCTCAGCTGTGTTGCCAAGCGATGAGTAAACCTGCTCTTGGATGAATGAGAGGCTGTTGAGTGAAGCTAACCATAGACAAGAAGCAGGGATTACTGGAAAGAAGAGGTATTTAAAGTCCTTGCTCTTCAGTGGGCTGTGTGGCCTTTCAGCAGGTGCAAAGTCTGAGTTCTCTTGTGTTTCTCACTGCTTTGAGCCATTTCAGTGTCTCCATTGCTGCTCTGGCTCTCCATCAAATCCCAATTATTTGAATTCTTGAACTTCATCTTCAGAAGTGCTCAAAGCCTGGACCCAAGAGGTCCCATAACACACCTGGCCAACAGTGACCCTGTCCCTGCTGCTTTGGGCCCTCTGTGGGCGTCTTGACTTTGCTTCTGGTGGCTTCTCATGTGGAGCTCCTCTGTCCTCTCCACACTCGTGAGACAGTTGCCCACTTGGGCTGCCTTCTCCCTGTGTCTTCCTGTTGTCATTGCCTATCCCTTCTGCCTCTATTCGTGTTCACTTCTCCTCTTAGCATGGGGTGTCAATGCAAACTAGCATGATGAGGTCTTTCTGAATCATTCATGCTGCTTGGTATCATCCTGTCTAATATGAACCCCTTTTGGATCTGGTAGAAGTGACAGACATCAGTAAGTACCTGTAATAAAATCTGATTTAAATCAATTGTAGTCATAGAATACCAGGTTGGAAGGGACCTCAAGGATCATCTTATCCAACCTTTCCTGGCAAAAGCATGGTCTATACAAGATGGCCCAGCACCCTGTTGAGCTGAATTTTGAACGTGCCCAATGTTGGGGACTCCACCACTTCTCTGGGGAGATTATTCCAATGGCTGATTGTTCTCATTGTGAAAATTTTTCCTCTCATGTCCAGTTGGAATCTCCCCAGGAGTAACTTATACACATTACCCCTTTTCCTTCCATAAAAAGGGAGTTTCCATCTTCTTTGTAGCCACCCTTTAAATACTGGAACTGATAAGGTCTCCCCTAAGCCTTCTTTTCTCAAGGCTGAACAAACACAGTTCTCAGCCTTTCCTCGTATGGCAGGCTTCTCTGATCACCTTTGGGGCTCTTCTCCGGACCCTCTCCAGCCTGTCTACATCTGTTGTATAGCAGGGACCAAAACTGAGCACAATATTCCAGGTGTGGCCTGACAAGCACTGAGAGTGGGATAATGAAGTGGGATAATGAAGTCTTTCCTTCTGCTGGTGATGCCCTCGTTGATGCAGCCCAGCATCCCGCTGGCTTGCTTTGCTGTAGCAGCACACTGTTCACTCACATTGAGCTTGTTGTCCACCAGCACCCCTAGGTCCCTTTCTACAGAGCTGCTCCCCAGCTGGATTATGTTTTCTCATGTGCAAGACCTTACACTTGTCCTTGTTGAGCTTCATAAGATCCTTGTTAGCCCACTCTTCCAGCCTGTCAGGGTCGTCCTGCAAGGTGGCCCTCCCTTCTGAAGTGTCCACTTCCACACTGGGTTTGGTATCATCAGCAAACTTCATCGAGGTACGCTTGATCCCATCGTGCAGACCACTTATGAAGAGATGAAACAGTGTTGTGCCCAATATTGATCTTGGAGGGACCCCAGTTGTGACAGGCTGCCAGTTTGAAGAGGAGCTATGTACCCTCCAGGTGCTGCTGGCCAGCCAGCTCCCCACCCACCACATGGGCCACTTGTCTAGACCAAAATGCATCGGTTTCTCTAGGAAACCATATAAAAAGTCTTGGAGAAATCCAGGTAGACAATGACAAGCTTTCTCCAAGGTAGAAGGTAACCATCAGCATCTTCCCCTTCTTAACGGGGACAGTGATGCAATGGGTAATCTCAGGGCTGGTATCTCCCGTCTCCTTCCTATTTTACCATTTGCTGTCACCAACAGCTTGTCAGCTTCTCGTTCCCCAGCTTGTGTGTCTGCCAGCGCTCTAGAAATGTGCTCTCTTTAGCATTGTCAGCGGTATGCTCTGCTCCTTGCTGCAGCTTTGTCACAACGTGGTGAACACGTAACTTTTGCTGAAGTACATGGGGATGATCAAAAGCGAACAGCCACAGCTAAAAAGGAATACAAGAAATGGGATGTTTCCGTTTTCCTTTTCTTGTAGTCTTTCTTTTCACCAGTTAGTCCTCCAGCCAACAGTTACACTTTCTCAAGACAATCCAGCTTCGTTAAGGAATCATATATGGTTTGGGTTGGAAGTTTCCTCTAAAGGTCATCTTGTCAAACCTCCTGCCTTGGGCAGGGACATCTTCAGCTAGATGACGTTGCTCAGAGCCCCCTCCAGCCTGAATCTTCTCTGACTTCTGGCAATTCAGGTGAACTTAAATCAAGCAATTACCCTTATCCAAAAATCTTCCTGCCTCCTTCAGAGCAGACCTATGGAGCACACCTTCCCTCTGCAGAGTTCTTGTACCTTTTGGACACCCTGCCATAGCCTTTGCTCTCAGCTCAGGGCAATAATCCCAGTCTGCAGTGCCGGTTCTGCTGTGCCTGCTTGCTGCCGTCTGTTTAAATTGAAGCACCAGGTTACAGACTGCACAGTTAGTTCAACACTCTTACTTGAGTTCCTTTACACCTCTTGGGTAAATACCATCTGATCCCTGTGGTTTGCAACTGTCTCATCTGTGTTTTCCAAACCGTCTGTTGTCAGTTCTGTCCCATAACCTTCTTTGACACCCTCCTGGAGTTGAAGGCGGTTTTTCCTCAAATTGTGGTGCTCAAACCTGAAGCGGAGCCGTGAGCTGAGACCTTGCGAGTGCTGAGAAGAGCAGCAGTATTACCTGATGTTTTACAGATGGAATTCCTTACATCCCATTATATATGTTTGGTTTTTTTCACAGGAGCATGATGCTGCTGTGACAAAGCAGTACCAGTGCTTACTTAGTGTGTTTCCTTAGCGTGTAATCCAGTATTTGTCCTTTTCCCACCCCATCCTTTCTGCTGCTTCTGATCGTTTCAAGACCTGTTTAGTAACTGGTTTGTTGGAGGTGCCTTTAACAGTGGCAAAAGGTGATGAATTGATGGGTTTGGAGATGGTTGGCTTGTTGTTTCAAAGTATGGAAGCCACAATATTGATGTGACCAGCACGATATACCCGCTCTGGACTCAAAGAAGCACCAGAAAGAAGAAAAGAGGGTTGCAGTATCTGTGATTTTTTTTTTTTTCTTAACTGGTTTCTGGTTGTTGGTTTCTTGTGGTTGGGGTTTTGGTGTTTTGTTGTGGTTTTTTTCTGTTTGCTCGGTTGGTTTTGGTGGGGTTTTTTCCAAAAAAGGTGGCCTATTTTCAAGCTGGACACTTCCATATGCGGGGTTGTCCCATTAAAACCAGACCTGGGCTCCCCAGTCCTTTGAGTGCAATGATGTAGGAAAAGCATCACTGCCCTGGTGCGAGTGAGGGTGTGGGGGCCTGGGGAGGAAGGCAGCCGAGCGTGGCGGTGTCCCCCAAGGTCTCCCACCAGGAGGAGAGATGCTTTCGTGCCACGTGAGGGGAATGCCAAGGCTGTAAAGGAGAACTCAGAGGCAGAGGAGGAGCCAACCATCTGTGCTCCAATCGTCCCGGCAGGCTGGCCACGGCGCGTGGATGGATGGTGCCCTTGCGTGCAGGAGGACAGATGGCACACCGCTCCCCAGCTCCCACCTCGACCTTCAGCGCTCGCCTCCATCGCTCGCTGTGTGCCATCAGCTTTACGAGGCTGGATGAGGAAGGGCTGTGATGGCACTGGGTAGGCACAAGTGGAGCTTGGCTGTCACGGGTGGAGGTTTTCATGCTGGAGGCATTGGGATTTGGGGCCAGGAGACTCAGATGGACAAGAAGAGGTGTTGCCGGTGGGGACCCGTGCTATCTGCTGGCGTCCTTTGAGCCCCCTCACGGGGACCCTACAAGGCAGAACAGCCCTGGGCTCTTTGCAAGACCGAACTGGGCCATCCCGGCGATGTAACCCATCCATGCTGAGGAGCAGAGCCTTTCAATAGGAGGCAGGTGCCTGGCTCTCTCGGTGATGTGATGCTGCCCTGCCTGCAACTTGGAGCTTTCCCAAGCGGCTGTCAGTCACCATTGCTGGCCCTGTTCTCACTCACATACAGTATTATCTCTACCCGCTGCTGCAAATTGGCTCTGAGCAATCCTTGATCTGTCAGCATCGCCTACCCACTCTCAGATGTCACCAGCCCCCGCTGCTGCCCTGCTCGGTAATGTGTCTCTCTGAAATGTAATAATTCATTAAGTTAGGCTTAACTTTTTTTTTTTCCTTCCCCTCTCTGCCACCCCTTCCTCCTTCTAATGGACAAAAGCAATTAAGCTCCATTAGGGATCAAGCATGTGGGAAGTGTCTCCCTCTGAGACGCTGCTGCAGCTGCACAGACCTTGTCCCTGGATGTGTGTGGCACCAGCTTCTTGCAAATTAGGGCTCCATGAGCAAATGGTTGGGTGGGGAGAAATGCTGCTTGATGAGGGGGGTGCTGGAAAAGATGCTCCGATTCCCTTCTCTGGGAAAAGGTGATTTGAGGCTCAGCAGGTCCTTCTGGCTGGGTTTCATTGTGGATACAGGATGATGGCTTCTCTCTCCATGCAGCAAAAGGAGACTAGCTCAGCAGGGGAGGAGCTGGAAGACAGAGGGATGGGCAAGCAGGAGGCGACAGAGAGGGGCCAGATTCCCATCTGGTGTAAATCAGGGGAAGCTTTCCAGGTGCTCCTGGTCACAGAATATATCTGCAGGGGCTGGCAAAAGTTCTGCTTAGGTGCTGGCTGGCATGGGTTTACGGCCTGTGGGGCAGAAGTTTGGTGTGTGGGAGGACGAGACCGGAGGGAAAGAGGCAACTTGCCCACCAACTCTGGCTGCAAACAGCATCTTCTCATTTCTTGACATCCAAAATTTGCTAATAAAGGGTGGTGAGTGATGATGGCACAGCCAAAATGGTCCTGTCTTTCCTCTAGCTAGGGCAAGGAGGGTTTTTGGTGTGGCATGCCCAAAACTGAGAGTGCATTTTGCTGTTGGCTGTGGGAGGTCCTTCCTTCTCCCCCGTCTCCTCCTGCCTTCCTTCCCTCCACTTAAGCTGCTTTTCTCTTCCTTGCCTTTTGTTCTCTCCCCCTTCCCTGCCCTAGGAAGAAAGTCTCATTTCAGTCTGAAAGCCAGTGATGGAGGGGGAGAGTCATTTGACGCTTAATGCCAGAGCGGCAGGAAACTTCACCTTCCTGGGGTGGAATTAAAAATGCCTGAATTGGCTGGGGATCTTAAACAAGAGATGCAAGGAACATTCAGGGCTTTTCACACAAACATGCGTGCGTGCACACACACACATATGCAAAAGCCCACACAGCATTAAGGGTGTAATAGCTCAGCTGGGGTAATGCACTTGAACTCTCTCTGCAGCAGACAGACCAATTCTTTCAGTCCTTTTGAATTTTTTTTTTTATTTTTTTTTTTTTTTGAGGCTGGAGATTGCTGCTAGTCTCTGGGGAGGGAGACATTCATCTTGCAGAAAGAACGGTGCCATTTGTTCTTTGCAGTCATGCTTCCCTCCGAGTACCCTAGGACAGGGAGGAGTCTGGGGCACCGGCTGAGCTCCTCTGTGCAGCTGGGGGTCTGCAGCCAGGTGCTTGGGGACAGGACAGGGAGCCGCAGCCAGCAAATTGCATCCCCCTGATGTTCTTGCAAAGAGGGAACGGTGTACTTAGGGGATGTTTGGTGTGAGGGATGCTTGCTGAGTGCAAATGTGACCATTGATAGAAGTATAACTTGAGGGTCAAGATGCCCCAGGTACATGGTGTGTGCAAGCGTGGGGTATGGGATCTCCTAGAGGCAGGTCTGGCTGTGTTGTCTTACATATAACCCATGGCGTGGATGAGAGGTTGCCTACATTGCCACCCCTGTGTTTCCTGCAGAATATTGCTGTTTCTCTGTGTGATGGCCTTTGCATATGTACTTAAGGCTTTGGGTGCTTCTTCATATAAGGTGGGTGAAAAACCTTCACAAGTCTCTTGCGTATGGCCGCAGGTGTGTGTAAACCAGAAAGCAGACCATGCTTACTTACCATCATGGTCTTGTGTTTTAACTGCAGGTGAGAAGGTGTATATAGCCCTAGCTGTGTATGGGCGTCTTTGCACAGCTCTGAGCCGTGCTACAGGTGTCTTAAGTACTGAGGATGTATTTATGCATGTGCTTAGGAGTGCAGGTGAGCAGGTGGATGCTAGTACATCTGTGCACCATGCGTGTTAGAGGCTGCACAAGCAGAGGTCACAGCGTTAGCTCTGGCCAGTGTTGATCAGCGTTTGATGTGCCCTTACCTGCACAGAGCCCATGCGGTGCTGCCTGCCCTCCTGCCCATGGCAGAGCTGCACCAAGCTGCTGGCCTGCTCTGGGCTGGTCATTGCACCTGGATAGCTCGTGTGAGGTGCTGAAGTCCAGAGGACGACAGGGATATCTCAAGTTCTGGGAAAATAGCCCAAGAAGAGGCTGGAAAGAAAAAAGGGTTCAGAGGAGGAAGTAAAAGTGGGGGACAGGACCTGCCCTCCTCCATCCCCTTGCTGCCTCCCCACAGAGCCCGGTTTTTATTCCCTACAGGGACACACAGAAGCTGAGCTGGTTCTGGAGTTGGGTGGTGCTGGGAACGTCCTCCCTGAAAGGCAGTGGCTCCCAGCTGGGGCACGCAGGGATGAGTGAGGGAGCTGGGCGTTTGCTCCCATGCATCCATGCCTTTCCTCCTGCAAAGAAGCCTTTCCTTTTTTCTGATTGTTCACCCATCCCCTGACCATGCTTTGGCTGGGGATGATCGTGCATCTCCCCAGCATGCACCAGCAGACCTTGGCGCCTGCTCACCCATGGTTGCTACCTCCCCTCACAGCCCTGAGGTGCCCCAGCCCCCTACCCCCTGCTGCTCCCTGGCCATGCTCTCATCGCCTCCCTCTGCCCTTCCCCAGGGAGTTTGCCAAAGAGCGTGAGCGGGTGGAGAACCGCCGAGCCTTCATGAAGCTGCGGCGCCAGCAGCAGATCGAGCGGGAGCTCAACGGCTACCGAGCCTGGATAGACAAAGCAGGTAAAGGCTGGTGGGCCGGGGGGACCCCGGGGGGATGGCAGGCACTGCAGAGTGGTGAAGATGGGGAGGGATCCCTGAGCGTCATCCGGTGCAACCCCAAAGTTGCACAGGTGCTCACATGGTGGTGTTGGGTGCATGGGTGAGCTCGGTCCCAGATGGTGTGATGGTCCTGCCAGGCTGCAAGCAAGGATGTCGCTAACAGCTGCTGAAACCTCACATTCTGTGGCATAAAACTGTCATGTTTTGAACATGAGGCATATCACATCTCCGGGGAGGGTGTGAGCATCACGGCTGTGAGCTTTGCTCTGTGATGATTTCCTATCTCTTGATATTTGCTGGAGTCTCCTGCAGTGGTGGGCAGTAGGGAAGTAGAGCAGTGAACGGTGACAGTGGTTTTCCAGCTAAACCTGCTCCTGGAGCAGTCTGGAGGGGATGAATTCACCAGTTCTCACCTTGGGGCTCCTGGACCTGGGCCAAGGATGGGGGTGGTGGAGGTTTCCAGGCTCCTGCTGGAACAGTGTGACAGCCTGTGGTTGCTGGTCCCCAAACTGCCACAGCCTGTGCCCTTTCTTGCTCCTCATGGGGATCAGGTCAGTGTGTTCAGCTCTGCGAAGGGAAGATTTCATCTAGCATTCAGACTTGAAAAAGGACAGATATCTTGAAATGAGCCCTGAGCCCCAGACCTCAGCTTTGGCCCTTGGTTGGGATGTTGAGCCCCAATGTCTCCAATGTTCAGCTTCTTTAATTACAATGAAGGAGGAAGGGTTGATTACAAGTAATTTTTCTTTCTGACGTAATTTGTGATAGCTGCCACTTGCCACTCTCCAGAATTTGCTTTTGGACACTTAACCAATACTTGACAAGAGTTTGCAACCTATAGCCACCACCTCCAGGCTGGGGAAAGTGCTTAGGTACAGGGCAGTGAGGTCTGATGTATTTGGCCAATTGGTGTCTTGTGTCCTGATGCTGAACTCTGTGTTTTGCGTAGAGGAAGTCATGCTAGCTGAAGAGAACAAAAATTCTGGGACCTCAGCCTTAGAAGGTAAGACAAGCAATGCCCTACCCAAAAATCTACCTGCCCTTCTTTGTGCTTGCCTGCAGCTGGAGGTTGAAACCCTCCAGCGGTGGTGGAAAGTCTGGGAATATCTCAGTGGGGTCTGCAGCCCAAGAGAGGGGTGTGGGGTGGTTGACTGGCAGCATAACCCCTGAGAGAATGTGGAGGCCAGGAGGTGACTGGTCCCATGCAAGATATGATTCTGGACTGGGGTAACCTGGGTATCTCCATCCTGCTACCAGACCTGAGCTAACTAAGTACCGATCGCCAGGTCCTGGTCCAACAAGCCAGCTGCTGGCAGAGTGGGGCCACCTCATCGCTCCAACACCCATTACTCTTCCCTTCCCAGTGCTCAGGAGAGCCACCATCAAAAGGAACCGGACAGATGCCATGAACCGTGACTCGAGTGATGAGCACTGTGTCGATATCTCCTCCGTGGGCGAGCGGAGGCTGGCGCAGAGAAGACCTCTTCATCCAACCTTGGGTCAGTGCAGTTTGCACCGTGCTTCCTCAAAACCCCTGCTAGCTTATTGAGTTGCCAGGGTTGCATCCATCACGTGGAGACTGTCACAGATCAGCCATCTCTGCTAGTCTGACAGCAAAAGGGGCAAACCACCTGCTGCCCCCTGTGCCACATAAAAACTGTCTGGATAAGTTGTGTCCCATAAGAGCAATGTCTGTGAGCCGTCTGTCCTGTCTCATGTTGCAGGGAAGGCTGGAGCACCCAACTCCTTCTCTCACCTTGACTGGAGCACCCAACTCCTTGTCCCCCCTCTTTTCCCTTAGGTAACCCCTTGAGTCACTCTGGCCTCAAAGGCGCCAGAGTGGACGGTGCCTCCTACTTACGGCACAAGGAGCGACTCCTGCGCATCTCTGTTCGCCACATGGTGAAATCCCAGGTCTTCTACTGGATCGTCTTGAGCCTGGTGGCTCTCAACACTGCCTGTGTGGCCATCGTCCATCATAACCAGCCAGCCTGGCTCACCCACTTTCTCTGTGAGTCCCTGGGCTTTGTGTAGGTGTGAGAGCACTGTGTGGGCACGCAAAACCTCCTACAACCTTCTCCAGAGGCTGGAGGCTGCAGCACACCCTCGCTCCTTGCCCCAGGGCACATGGGGATGGATCCCACCAGTCATGCTGGTATGGAGCTGGGTGGGGAATGACCTAAACTATGTGCACTGTTGATAATGAAGGGCGGTGTACAGCTACTTAATTCAGCTTTGTCCTTGGCCCTGTGGCCCCTTATGGCTGTCTCAGCCTCTGAGCAAACGTGGAGGAGCTGTACTGGCCTCACACCCTTCAGGTCAATGTCTTTGTCAAGAGATAGAAACGGACTGCAGTTGGGTTTATCCTAACATTGTGAACAGTGGTGACGGAAAGCTTGCTGGAGGTCCATCTTTGAATGCCCACACGCCATTGCTAGAAAGGCATGAGTTTGCAGGGATGGGACTGGTCATGGTAGAACCCCCTGGTTAAAGTTTTGGTGCGGAGCATGGCATGGAGATCCCAAGCTTGAAACCAGTTACTTGAGCATCCCCCAGCCCACCGTGGGCCATGGTATGAGGTCAGCTCTTGGAGGCAGTACCCCCATGTCTATTCTAGTGTGGTGCCAACTGCAGAGCAGCATGGTCAGCCCCGTGGTAGGCGTGTGTTACTGCTGAGCTGCTGCAGTAGCGACAGTGCTGCGTTCTCAGCCGTGTTATTCTTACTCACCTTGAAAACCTCCCTATTGAGCGCCGGGCCTGCCCAGATCTGCGTTAGCACGCTCAGGCCTGCCGAGGTCCTGGCGTGCTGCAGTGTGGTATGGCAGCTGGTCATGGGGAGAAGCATCTTTTGGGCAAGGTGAAGAGCCAGAGTCTTGCCTGCTAATGTTCGTGAAATAGCTGGAGAAGCTTTGCACTGGCTTTTGGCTGTTCGGCTCGGTTTCCCTGGCCAAGTTCCAGCCACGCAATGATTTAAATCCAGGTTGCTAATATTCCCCTACAGTGTCGTGTGGTTAATGCCCTTGCAGGCACCTCAACCACTGTCCTGTAATGCTAAGGAGCTGCTCTGCTCCATGCCAACCGCCTCTGGTCTTCTCACATCCCTGGGACGCCGGTGCATCTACCCTGAAAGATTACCTTGTGGGGCTGATGCTCTGTTATATACAGTCTAGCTCCTCACAGACAAGCTTCCCTCATCCCAGACTCTGAGTCCTTGGGGAAGCAGTGTGAGCCGTGACTTGTCCCATCTCTGTGCCGTGCTATATGGGCCACAGGTGGGTGCATGCAGGACGCTCAGTGCAGCTCGGTGCCCCAAGGTTAGCGCATTTGGGTTTTCTCTTTCAGACTATGCAGAGTTCCTGTTTCTTGGGCTCTTCCTCCTGGAGATGTCCTTAAAGATGTACGGGATGGGGCCACGCCTTTACTTCCATTCTTCCTTCAACTGCTTTGACTGTGGGGTAAGTGGCCCCAGAGATGCTGTGGGTGTGGGGGGAGATGTTTGGCAGATGTCTGCAGCACAAGGCACCAAGAGGGAGAAGAACGAGGTGGCCCTCACCGTGGGTGTGGGAGCCCTTTCTGTTTAGACAGCCTGCCCATGCCAGACCAAGGCACCAGGTCCTGGGCAGAATGCTGAGTGCCTCATCTTCAGGCACACGAAGATTTCCTCCAACAGCCAGTCCCGAGCCTGTCTTTGACCTATGGCTGTGCCTGCTTCTCAGGTCACGGTGGGAAGCATCTTTGAAGTGGTTTGGGCTATCTTCAGACCAGGAACGTCTTTTGGGATCAGTGTCCTACGAGCCCTTCGTCTCCTGCGAATATTTAAAATAACCAAGTACGTACCAACCATCTGTGCCTGTCACCCTTCGTCTCAGATTATGGTTGCAGCCCAGATCTAGTCACTCCTGCTCTCCTGTCAGCAGCACCACGAGTGCTCCAGCAATGTCTCTGTTTTCTAGGTACTGGGCATCCCTGAGGAATTTGGTGGTCTCGCTGATGAGCTCCATGAAGTCTATTATCAGCCTGCTCTTCCTCCTCTTCCTCTTCATTGTAGTCTTTGCCCTGCTGGGAATGCAGCTGTTTGGAGGCAGGTAGGTTGTTTCAAGTCTGAGAAAAAGGAACTTTTTGGTGTTAAAGCCAAGTAATGACACCCTTGTAGGTGCCTAGGAAGACTGCAGCCTTGCCCCCCAGTCTGCTGCTAACAGTGGTACTTCTCACATACCAAAGTCCCAGCTGGAGGGGTGTGTGGGTCCTTCTGGCCAGCAAGCTTTTTGGGTTGTGGCACCAAAGGCTCAGGAGACCTTCCTTAGAGTGGGGAAAGGTCCTCCTAAGCACAAGAGAGCTGACAGCACAGCAGTCAGGGGTTTGATGACCTTGGTACTCAAGCCCATTTATGTCATCCTGGTTCCACTTCCAGGTTTAACTTCATCGATGGGACACCATCAGCCAACTTTGACACTTTCCCCGCGGCCATCATGACAGTGTTCCAGGTAGGAGCTGGGCTGCAAGGGGGCACAACCAAAGGGACTTGGGACCACCTGCTCACTCTCCCTGGCTGGAAGGGGCTTGTTAAACCAAATAAATTCCTCTCCATCAGCTGTTAGGATATAACTCGCTTCCTCTCCTCCTGTATAACGAAGTGGATGGCAAGAGATGGAAACTCTTCCACCGCTGTTACAGAAGGTGAAAGAGTTTCCAGACTCTTCTGAGGAGACCTAAACCCTCAGCAGTGTCCAACATCATCTCCTGCAAGTGCTGCAGCTATAGAGCTGGGTTACCTGCTCCACGGGGTCACTGTACTTGGCTCCTGCATGTTGGTGGGATAGATCACGGGGGTCTGTCCAGGTGATGAGGAGGTGCGGGTGACAGAGCTGCTGGCTTGCTTTCCTGCAGATCCTGACGGGTGAGGACTGGAATGAGGTGATGTACAACGGCATCCGCTCCCAGGGAGGCGTTCGCTCGGGCATGTGGTCCTCCATCTATTTCATCGTCCTCACCTTGTTTGGAAACTGTATCCACCCAGTTGCTGTGCTTTTAGTGGAGACAACCCTGTCTCATCACCCTCTCTGCGGGCATCCCCCTCCCTACCCGCTGCTCCTTCCCTCTCTCCCAGTTGAGGGAGACCCATCACACAGGCAGCAGACCTGGATATCCCAAAAGCAGAGATGTCTGGAGATGCAATGAGGGCTTTATATATGGGATGGGTGAGGAGGTTGTCCCTTTGGCTGCTCCTCACTAAGCTGGGGAGGAGCCACCAGAGCCACCCTCCCTTGGTGACTGCAGACATGCATGTCCTTAACACACAGCTTGTGCATCCTTAGCTGCTCGCAGATACTCTGCTGAATGTGTTCTTGGCCATTGCGGTGGACAACCTGGCCAACGCTCAGGAGCTCACCAAGGTATGTATGTTCCTGTTGCTCCTTTTTCTTCTGTGAAGAGAGTGAAGGTGGGGACCAGCGGGAAAGGCACCGGGAGCAGCACCTGTGACTGTTCTCGCTCTAGAGCCAAGGCCACCTAGTCCCTCAGCTCAGCCTGCCTTGAAAAGAGGTCGGATCAAATTGGAAGCGGAGCCTCTTCCTCCGGGAAGGCTCACGGAGTGCTCCCCTGAAACACAAACTCATATTGCTGGGCAAAGCCATTTAGACTTTGATTTAGGAAAGTGCTTAAACCTGCTGGTCTCTCCAGGAACACCCCACTTACCATCAAGTGTGGCTTAACTATTTCTCCATTTAAGCTCCCCAGTTTTGTTTGCCTCTGGTCAGGTTGAGATAATCCTCATCTGTCTGGTGGGGTCTGATGTGAGGATGGTTCTTTGCCCAAGCACTTTGGAGATGTGGAGTGGGAAGCGCTTTCCAGTGGTGTCAGTATTTATTCCCCACCTGCCCACAAAGCAGTGCGTGTGATTTAGAATGCAATTTAGGATGGTGCTTCAGAAGGTTATTAGGCTGAGCTGGAAAATATTTGGGGAGTGCTAAAGTATTGGGGCACCATCTGGATAATGGTGAATAGGCAAGAGCTGCAAGGGTCGTTGCTGCTCTTTGGAGGAAACCAGCAATCTGGTGGTGCTTGGTTTTTTCCGGAGCCCATACCTATTACTCAGTTCCCTGGGGCTTACTGAGAGGGTTCCACGCTGGTGTAAAGCTGACCCGCTAGCAGCAAACGAAATGGGGCATGGTACTCGCTTGCCTGAGGGGTGCACGTGGCAGTCCCTCTCATCCCGTGGTGGGTGCAGGTGGCATTTCCAGGGACTGCCAGCTGCTGGGGTGAGAGGGGTGGGAGAGCCCTGCCGCATACCAGCAGCATCAATTAAGAGAGTGCTGAGTTTTCGAAAAGGCTGAATGCATGCTAATGACTCCTAATGACAATTTTTTGCTCCAGAGACACAACCATACTCATTAAAGCAATATGGTCTCTGCTGGGGTCATTCATGGATGCCTTGCCTCCCACTCTATTGAGGGGATGCCTGTCTCACCCCTGTGGCTGTGCAGAAGGGAGGGCTGAGTCGGTCTACACTGTCTGGGGCTGTTCTAGTGTGCACAGCCCAGCTCTTGCCTGGAGTGGGCTGGGTTCACTTATTTAAGTAGTGCTGACGCCTTCAGTAAGATCTGGCATAGTGGGGAAGTTGTGTCCCCACAGCACAAGGAAAATAAAGGCTGTCTCTGGAAATACAGCTCCGCCTTTCTCCTGCACACCTTTTCATCTAAGGTATCCCTGTGCATCTCTCGCTGCCTCCGATGGCTGCACCTTCCCTTGAAACCACAGCATCCCACTAAGCAACTCCCCTCTTTCCTCTGCAGGATGAGCAGGAGGAAGAGGAGGCCTTTAACCAGAAGCACGCCCTTCAGAAAGCCAAAGAAGTCAGCCCCATGTCTGCCCCAAACATGCCTGCTATCGAGTGAGTGACTGCCCGTGCTGCTACCCCTGTGCCCTCCTGAGCCCAGCCGGGTTCTCAGCAGAGTGGGGAGCTGAAGTGTGGAGCCTGGCGCGGCTGGCTGGGGGGGCTGCTGAAAGAAAAAGGGGTCCCCACACTGGGTGACTCCCTATCCACGTGTCTTCCTGAGGATGGATGGAGATGTAGGAGTGTGTTCCCCATGAGCAGCAGTGTCTCCAAAGAGGTGTCAGAGCAGGGACTGGTCACCCTGTGGCACCTGGAGTTGCCCACCCCTGCCCCAAGCAGCAGCCTCCGTGCTTGGGCATGGCAGAAGCACCCTAAAGGAGGCTTTCTGCCTCCAGTGTACAGCTCAAAACACTCAGGACTGCTGCTAGGGGTGGAGAAGGAGGCTGGGGAGGTGGAAAGGATCTCAAGTTTTTCTTGAGGAGGGGTGATATTTGTTCCTGCAGAGCGTTTTTTCTTGGCAGAGCTGCGGGAGAGCAGCCAGGGTTGGGGGAGAAGGGAGCAGAGGTGTCACAAATCTCCCCCGGGCTCCTTCCCCGGGTAGCAAATGCAGTTATGAGAGATGGAGCAGGTTTGCAAAACCATGTTTGACTGTAAAGAAATTTGATTTGGGCAAGAAAAAAAAGCCCCAAACCACATAAACCCCTGGCATGGTGTTAAGGAGCCTTGTCTCTGCGTTTCAGCAGAAGAAAATTCTGTTTTTTCCTTTCTAGACGCCTTTTTTCTCTTTATTTTGCAGTGTCATATGGTCTAAATCACATAAAACTTTCAAAGTCAACATTGGAACGAGGCGTTTTGATTTGTTTCCCAAAACAGTACATTTCAGTACGGCTGAAAGGATTTTTTTTTTTCTTTTTTTTTATAGAATCCCTTCCCAGGGAATTTTAGGTTTCGTTATTCTTTGAAACCCAGCCAAGCTTGTACATGGCAGAATCTCTTGCAGATTTGCCGAGAGAAACTGCTGTCTTCAGGCGAGCACTGATCTGGGGCGGGGGGGTGTCGGAGGCAGCAACTTGGCAGCAGTGGGATGCGATGGTCCCCCACCCGGCACGCATCACCTGTGGCTTTAGTGGCAGCAGGAACTGGGGGGTACTTGTCAGCCCTGCCTGGTTTTCCAGCCGCTGCAGGTATCACGCTGGTTTGGGGGTGATGGGATGTTCATGATAAATCTGTGCCTGGCCAGGTACTGGGAGGGGGGATATGGGAGAGGTGGTAGAGTGTGTATCGTGACTGTCTCTGGCTACCAGTGGGAACGTGTCAGATAAGGCAAGGGGATGGAGGGATTTAGGCTGCAGAAGGGGCTGGAGAATGGGCAGGCAGGAGAGAGGGAGATGGACTGTATTAGGACATTGAAGGATTTGTCCACGCTGCACATCCCTGCTATAGTTTTCTAGCCATTGTCAGATACGTCTGGTTAGGAAAGCAGATCTCTTTAGCCTTTTGTTGTTGTTCTAGTGACATTGAAATGGGAGGTGTTGATATTTGCAGATCTTTTTTCCAGCTCCTTCCCCCTCATCAGGATGGATGGTGTCAGGGGCAGGGAAGGGGATGTGATGCCATGGGGCTGACCATCTCCAGCATCAGGTCTTGATGTGCTTCTAGTGGTGCTACGCTGACGCCAGCAGCTGGGGAGGGACAGTGGGGACATCACAGCAAGGGATGAGCCAGAGCAGAGCCGGTACTGAAGGGCTGTTGGTAACTCAGAGTGGTGAAGCTGAGCCGGTCTCTGCGTTTGGTTGTGCGCAGACACAGATGGCTTCATTTCTATGTGGGTACCCAGCGCAGGCAGGTTTGGTACACGCGTTCCTGCCTGCAGAGAGGTCCGGTGGCACTTGGGGATGAGTGTTCCCACGTGGCCAGGTTGGCGTGGGCGGCTGTGGTGCCGATCGGAGTATTGTATTTGTACATGGGCGCCATTGGTGCAGATGGCTTGGGGCTGTTTGATGAGTGGGTGGCCAGATGGACGCATGCGGATGCTGTCATGTGTTGGTGCCTAACGTGGTGCGTGGATGCATTTGAAGGCTCGGCCACTTGCTGCGGGGATGGCAGCAGGTGCCTGCAGCTCGCACTCTGCCTTGAGCATGGCACTGGGCTGTTCCCGTGCACATGGCTGTAAGGAGGCAGTCACCAGCATGACACACATGGGGTCCAAGGGTATTGCTGCACTCGCAGGACGGCAGCGAGATGCACCCCATCTGACCTGTGTGAGCTCTGCGTGCACGTGGGCCCTTGGAGTGTATTTCCTTGCATGTCCTGCACACACACATGGCATTTGCAAAAAGGAAACCCTCTAAATCATGGCATGCACATTTATTTGCGTATGCTCAGGGCTGTTCGCTTGGGGCTGTGCGTATCTGAATCTTTTCTGTGCTGATACAAAGGATTAAGCCTTGAATCTCCCCAGCTGCCTAAATTCAGTAGGGGTGAAGGGCACCGACAGCCCTGTTAAGCCTCTCCGTGTCAGCATCTCAGCCCTAGGTTTATGCCTTGCTTTTGCTGGGGAACTTCACGTTCCCCACTGTGGTATCAGGGCAGCACCAACCCACGGCGATGGCTCTGAGCAGCTCGAGGCCAGCCTGATGCATTGCTTCCTCTTTCAAATTGCCACGTGTTGCTTGGGAGAGGTGAATCTGAAGCAGTTTGAAAGAGTTGTTAAATATCCAAGCATGTCCTAGGGCTTCTGAGGGGCTGCAGCCTGTACAGCCTGCCCCGTGCCACTACTGCGCAACTGGCTGGCACAGGGAAGGCTCCGTGGCCCCCACAAAATAGATCACAGTGCGTGGGTGTGAGCGCGGGCAGCCCTGTGGGCAGCAGGTGTGCAAGCACGTACGTGCAGGGGTTCACTAGGATGCTCCAGCATCCCAGCAGCCGGCAGGCAAAGAGATGCGGGCTGCCTGGGGCCAGGGTGGGGGCCACCTTTCTGCGTTGCCCACATGAGTCGAAGAAGGGGTGAAGGGGAGATTGAACCCGTTTGTTTTTCCTCCCCAGAAGAGACAGGCGAAGGAGACACCACATGTCGATGTGGGAGCCACGCAGCAGCCACCTGTATGTGGGCCGCGGGGGCGCGTGTCATCTGTGGCTCCTGTGCTTTCTGTGCGTCCGCGGGG
The DNA here is from genome assembly GCF_023634085.1 of Falco cherrug. Lineage (NCBI taxonomy): Eukaryota > Metazoa > Chordata > Aves > Falconiformes > Falconidae > Falco > Falco cherrug. Next base: position 7,374,320 of record NC_073708.1, read on the forward strand.
CCAGAGCGCACACCGCTCCCCTCCAGCCTCCTCGGCGGGGGGGGGGGGGGGGGGGGGGGGGGGGGGGGGCTCGTGTGTGTATGTGTACGCCTGTATTTTAGTGTGCTCCTCTGCACCCCTGTCTGTGTGCGCGTGCATTTGTGGATTTGTGCGTGGGCTCGCGGTCTGTTGTGCGTGCCTAACCTCCTCGTGCGTGTGCCGTGCAGTACGTGTGTGTTGGTGTGTGCCGCTACCTGTGGATGTGCAGCTGCGCATCTTCTGGGGGTGAGCGGTGTGTGTACACGTGTGTGCTTGTGGGTGCTTCCGTGTGCCCAGGTGTGTTGGGAAGGGCTCGTCTGTCTTTTCTAGGGTGTTTGTGTGCGTATTTACGGCACTGCAAAGGTTTCATGGCATAGCCTACTTGTCCCTAGAGCACACCTGCAGGAACGTAGGGAAGCCCAGTACAGCTCCTAGACACTGAAACCGCTGCTCCCCCAGGCTGTGGGCTCGTTTCCTACTCAGGACGTGCTGGGTGAGAGGCTGTCCTGGCTGAGCATAGCAGCGCAGGGATGGAGAGGGCCTCCTGCACCCGGTGACATTCTCCATTGTGAATGTCTCCAAGGGCCATCTCTCACTGAGAAAGGCAGGTCTTGTACCTGGCTGCTTTTCCTCTCTTACTGTCCCCATCCCATCAGGACTGCCACCCTTGCTGGCAAGCTGGCTCTTGTCTGAGTCCCCTGCACTGTCAGTTGTACCATTATGGCGGTGCTGCTCTGAAAAGGAGCCTGGCTCCAAGGAGCTGGCGATGCAAAGGTGTCCCCAGTGCAAGGAGGGGTCCCCAGTGCAAGCAGGGATCCCCAGCCGCAGTGAGAGGTCACTGCCTGTAGTTAAGAAGATGTCCCCAGGCAATCACACAAGAGGAAGGTGGTCACCACCTGGCTAGGGTAGGGCAGGCTGGAGTGCTGGCTGCTTCCAGCAAGCTGGGCACGCGGCCTGAAAGCTTCAGGGCAGCTGTGAGGCTGCTGGAGCTGGTCCATCACCAGCCTGATGCCTTCTGAAGGGGCAGAAGTACAGTCTTAGTCCCATTTCCAGCCCCTGCCAGCACCAGAGGGATGCTGGAGGGCTGGGGATAAAGCAGGAGCCCAGCCTGTAGCCCTGAGGATGGCATTTCCTTCTCCTTGGGATTCCCAAATTAAATCCAGGGTGGGTGCTTCACCGGGGGGGCAGTTGGGAGGCCGATCCCTCACTGTCCCCCATTGTAGGCGGGAGCGTCGCCGGCGGCACCACATGTCGGTGTGGGAGCAGCGCACCAGCCAGCTGCGCCGGCACATGCAGATGTCCAGCCAGGAGGGCATCAACAAGGATGAGCCGCCCCTCATCAACCCCCATGCCAGCATCTTCCGCAGGAAGAAACCGGGCGATGGCGTTGCCCTGGAGAAATGCACTGAGGAGCAGGGCGGCAAGGGCGAGCGGCCACCGGCTGAGGGACCTGAGCAGCCAGCCCCGGGAGCCAACCCTGGTGGTGGTGAGGACAGGAGGAGCCCATCACCCCGGGCCAAGCGAGACAAGGAGCCATGGCACCAGAAATCGTGCCATGGGAACTGTGAGCCAGGCGAGCAGGATGGGGCAGGAGGCAGCATCGAGGATAGGGCCAGGATGAGGCAAAGCCAGCGGCGCAGCCGGCACCGCAGAGCCCGGATGGAGGGGAAGGAGCCGGCTGGTGCCCTGGGGAGCCGCTCGGCCAGCCAGGAGATGGGTCTGGAGGAGGCCAGCCCCACGGAGGGGATGCAGGATGGGGACCGGCGTGGGGACGTGGCTGCAGCGGAGGCACTGATTCAGGGGGAGCCAGAGGCGAGCGGAGAGTCCATCAGGTTGGTACCTGGGGAGGGCATCTTGCAGTTCCCACAGATCCTTCCTTGTCCTCTCCCCTTATCTCCTTGCACCTTTTTCTCTCCCACATCCATCCCGCAGGACAAACGGAGGTCCCTGCCGGCAATGCAGAGCTCGTTGGGACCGCTGAGGAGGGGAGTGCCCAGCGAGGGGGACCTGAGCCCCCCCAGGGGAAGACAGGCAGCCTGATGGAACAGGACTGTAGCAGCCTGGACACCAGTGAGCAAGCACTGCTAGAGGCCAGCCACACCGTCAGCCGGAGCGAGCCCGACCTCTCTTCCATCACCCCCAACACTGAGAAGGCCACGGAGAGCACCACCATCATGATCGATGTCCACGACTCCACTGTGGTACAGAGTGAGGACCCTCTCTCTTTCCTGAGCCCCTCTCCCAGCCCTCAGGGACCCTGTGGGGATGGAAAGCCACTTGCACTGCTTTTCCTATCTGTATCCATCAACTGGGGGGCTTTTCTTGCTGCTCCTTGCAGCACCTCTCTTTGGCACCTCAGTTGTGCAGGAAGCCTGAAGGCAATGCTGATGTTCCACTATCCCCTGGGGACCTTCTCCCTTTTTCACCTCCTTCCCACCTGCCCCTTTGCCTGATCCCTCCTTCCCCCTTCCTCTCTGCCTGGAGAAAACACTGGCATCCCCTGTTTTTCCTAACACATCCGCAGACTCGGCCCAGCTCGCTGTGCTCAAACCCCTTAACAGCATCCTTGCTGTCAAGGTGAGCCGCATTTAACGGTGTTATTAATTAAACAGCACTGCAAAAGCTGGCCTTGTTAAAACCCCTTTCGTCTGCTTCATCCTGGCAGCTCGTGTCTTTTATTCCCTTCTGATCCCTCTCCCCATAACAGCGTGGGGATGCAAAGCTGAAACTGGAGGGGGGGGGGGGGCTGTTTGCAGATGCTTGGGTGGCAGGGACACCCCAGGGTGCTGTCTGGGTGCAAGGCCAGGCAAAGGCTCTTGCTTTCCTGCAGTTAGCAACAAGACAGATGGCGAAGCCAGCCCCTTAAAGGAGGCTGAGAGCAAAGAGGACGAGGAGGAGATGGAGAAGAAGAAGCGGAAGAAGGAAAAAAGTGAGACGGGCAAAGCGATGGTGCCGCACAGCTCCATGTTCATCTTCAGCACCACAAACCCGTGAGACATTTTTTGGACTGTAGGAGCCTGGGGCTGGGGAGGGCTGCAAGGGGAAGGACACCTAGACATCAATGAAAACAGGGGATCCCCTTGGGAAGGGGGTTGGATATCTCCCAAACAGCCTGGCTAACCAGCCACGGTGTTCCTGAAGCCCCAGCAGCGCTCTCCCTCTGCCAGCCACGCTCATGGCTTTCTCTCCTGACTGCTGGTTGCTGGCTGTTTTATTTTTTATTCAATGCTTGTTACATTTTTCCGCAGTTTTCTGCTCCCCTGTAGCTCTTGCCCAGCTCCAGCAACCTGGAAGAATAAGCACCCCAGTTTCTCAGGGACTGTCCCTGGCTGGCTGTGGGGTGTCTGGGGGGCTGGGACAGCTGAGCAAAGGGGTCAGCAAGCTCAAACCACCCTTGGGCTTCCTCGTTTTGCTCCTTGGACTTGGCTGCCCATCTTTCTGCCGTGGAAGGCGGTGATGTGGGGTGGGTTTTGCATGTGGGCCATGCCTGGGGCATGCCAGGGGCTCACAGATTGGGGTGCGGGCTGTCTCCCTGCAGGGTGCGGAGGGCTTGCCACTACATTGTGAACCTGCGTTACTTCGAGATGTGCATCCTCCTGGTGATCGCCGCCAGCAGCATCGCCCTTGCGGCGGAGGATCCCGTCCTCACCAACTCCGACCGCAATAAAGTGATTGCAAACCTCCCCTGCTCCCCCCATCCCACAGGCAATGCAGGCAGAGGGTCCTGTAGGATTTTAGCTTCCGTGGTGGGGGACACATGTGGGACATGGATCAGGACAGCCAGCGGCAGCACCTGCACCATGGGGCCTGAGTTCTTCCCCATCACCTTCCTTTATAAACCCTGGCAATTGCTCTCAGCCTCCCACATGCAGGGTTTAGAGCCTGGGGAGCGGACCAGGGCACCTTGTCGACAGCCAAGTGGCTTAAACTGGGGAGATGCTGATGTGCACAGGCACTGGTCCAGGGAGGGGTGGGGTGGGGGGGAGGGGCGGGGCACGATTCTGGCTCGCAGCATGATTTCAGAGCCACTTGCACCATGCAGAGGGAATGTTTCCCTCCTGCCTGCACAGGCAGGCTTTATGGCTGTCCTGAACTCTGAGGGAACAGGCTGGGTTTGGGCAAGGAAACCAACCCTCCATCTGCGCCTGAGCCAGGCGAGCCCCAGCGTGGGGTGGTAACTGGGTCTGGGTGGGTACAAGCGAGCCCGTTTGCTTGGCGGCAGCTACAGAGCACCTGTGCCCAATCTCTGCAGGTCCTGAGGTATTTTGACTATGTCTTCACTGGCGTCTTCACCTTTGAGATGGTTATCAAGGTAAGAGACCTTGCAGGCTGGCTGCACTCTGCTGAGTCCTGCAGCATCCTCACAGCGGGTGGGAAACAGCTCAGTTTTTTGGTTCTGGTCCTAAATTTGGATGATGGAGACCTTAAAGCCTGCTTCTTAGCAGTGGGACTTGAGAGTGCTCAGCACCACTTCTATCAGCCTCCAGGCTTCCACAAAACATGGCGGTCCTTGATGCGTACTCAGGGCACAGGGACAGGTCTGCTGCTCCCCAGGGGACAGTGTCCTTGTCCTTCAGCACATCCCGCCTGCGGCTGCCTCCACTTGATGACCGAGGTGCTCATTCCCTGCTTGTTTTTCTCACTGTTTTTTTCCTCTCCAGATGATTGATCAGGGCTTGATCCTGCAGGATGGCTCCTACTTCCGAGACCTCTGGAACATCCTGGATTTTATCGTGGTGGTGGGAGCGCTGGTGGCCTTTGCCTTGGCGTAAGTGGCTGTTGTCCTTGTTAGCTCCTTGCCTTCCTTTGGCCAGGGTGGGAGGAGAATGCAAGTGTGTTATAGCTACTAGACCTTGATTATTTTTTTTTATTATTCCTCTACACCTTTCTGCTCTGTTTCTGGGATGGCTCCTGGCAGCGGTGCGTGGCTGCTCGAGATGTATTTCTTCTTGTTTGTCAAATGCTGGGTGAGCAAGCAGGAGGGAGGCAAGGCAAGCTGGAGATACTAGGAAGAGGTTGGTGGTGAAAGTGGACTTGAAAGAGGGCAGAAGGGGCTGTTAGAGAGGGAAAAACACCTAAGGGTGTCAGATCTGGAGTTATATACCTGCTGTACATCCCGGAGTGCACAAAGAAAGCCAAAGCAGCAGCCTGTCAGGTGGAGCTGCCCTCTAAATATGTTTGTGCTGGAAATGGTACCCCAGCTGGTGACTTTACCTCTGCTCTGAGGGGGAGCATTGCCCTGGAGCTGTGCATGGATGGGGATGTGGCTGGTGGGGTTTACACCGCATACTCTGCAGCATCGTGACGAGGGCAGGGTGCTGCATGCTCGCTCTGCTGCGTGTCCCTGCTGAGCATCTCCTTGAAGCTGGGTTCCAGTACTGAGCTTGTAGCATCTGCGGGTCCTCCTTCGCAGGGTGGCTTGAGGTCTGTGGTGTCCACGCCATGGAGGGCAGGAGCATCCAGGGATGAGTTTCATGCTGCTCTGCCCTCCTCCGTGCTGCCGGTTGGGACAGGTGGTACAGTGCGAGCGCAGGGAGGGACATGCTGGTACCCAGAGAGTGGGTGCTAAGGCGATGCCTGCAGGCAAGGCGCACCCCCTGGTCCCCAGGGCTGTGGTGCCTGAGGAGGGAGAGCAGAAGGGAGGAGAGGCTCATGCTCCTTTGTCACACTGTTGATTTCTCTTTGTGCCTTTGACACTGGTGGTGGTGGTGTTAGTGCTGGTGAGAGGGGAGGGCCTGGCAGCCCCCCAGACTGGAGTCCTGTCCTCGTCCACAGCTCAGGCACCACGTGAGGCTTTTGGAGTGGCTGAGTCTGAGCCCCAAGGTTATTTGATGGATTACAACCCTCCCATCTCGCTCCAGGCCAGCCGGCAGCTCCTTCCCCTTGCTCTCACCCATTTGCACCCTCCCTGGCTTGCCGCTTTTGCCTTCCTCACCCTCCTCACCCACTTCTTACACCCAGTGCTTTCAGCCACTGCTCTCTTCTTGGGAAGGGCACTGGAGAATTCAGCTCACAGTGCAGGGATGACCCAGCCCCTGGGCAAGGCAGGGGGCTGACCGCACACCCCAGCATGGGGAAGGGATGTGGTGTAGGCTTGCTGGCTGAGGACGTTGCTCTGAGCCCCCTGGGAGGCCACCCAGGCCACCGCGAGGATGGATTGAACGTCCCCAGGGTCTGGCTGATCCCTCCTCTGCCAGGGCAACCCCTCAGAGGGTGTCTGGGGGAGCTCAAGGGCATCAGCAGCCTGATGATGTGCTGGGTGGTTTGAGGGGCTTTAGGAGGACAAGGGAGCCCTTTCCTTCCTTCTTTCATCCAGACTTTCTGATGGCTGAAGGAGCATAGCTCAGCCTGTTCCTGCGTGGATAGGTGTCCTCACCACTGCTAACAGTATTGTAATCGGTGTTTACTCCCCTTGCTCCCACCCCACAAAGGTGGCACCCTTCCTGGGGTGGTCCCTGGGGCTGGCAGGGTGTCCACATGCCAGCACTGAGCCTGTGGGGAACCTGCCATGTCCCTTTTAGCCCTGGTTGCCTCCTGCCTCCACCCAGGCTCCTGAGTGAAGGACAGGTCCCTTTGGGCACGGGGCAGTTGAGTTCTCGAGGGAGAGCACTCCCACCAGCTGTGGCACCGAACCCCCTCCCATGGAGAAGGCCTTTGCCTCTCCGCATATGTTTGCAGCAAGCATCTATGTCACCTGCTGGCTCTTGTAGCCATAGCTGGGTAGATATCAAGTTGCTTCTGTTGTGGATGAGGACTCTTTATAATGTAAACCTGCAGGATTGTCCCTCTCCCCCATGTCCAATGGTGGCTCCTGCTGGAGAAGGTGATCTTACGGGCTTTGGGGGAAGGAACTGCAGCGATTTCTGATGGGTTTATACATTGTAAAGCATTTATAAGAACACCTGCCTCTCTCCCTGGCAGCCCACCACCACTATGGCCCCAGGAGCCACAGGATGATTGCCAGCTATACATGTCCCAACCTGCCACCCTCCCTCCCTTCCCTCCCTCCTGGTCTCGAGAGGAAAACTCTGGTGGTGATGTTTGAATCCGTCTCCTTTTCTTCTTCCTCCATGAGCTCCTTGATGTAGGGCTGGGGGAGGGGCGAGTGTCCTCCCTCTCCCTTTCCTTGCCTCCATGGCACTGGGTGGGCAAAGCAATGCCCATGGAGTGGCTGTGGAGATGACATGGCTGAGAGTGGCTGGAGACCAGGTCCAGCGCTTCCCAGTAGAAGTGGTGCTGGGACGTGCCATGCCGTTCAGGTTTTCTGCCCCTTTTGCCTCCCCATAGCAGTTTGGTTTTCCCATGGGGGTCCTGGATAGCTGTGGGCACAGCTGGAGGTCTCTGAGCTGGTCCAGCAGTGCCACCATCTACTGGCTATCGGTGCCACATCGAAATCACCAGTAAGCAAGCGGCCACCCATAAAGCCGTGTCTTCGTGTGCCATTGCAGCTTGTCCGCTGCCGCCTCAGAGCCTGTGCATCCCAAGCGAGAGGCTGTCTCGACTATCTGTAGCTCTCCACGTGGAAAGCTAATACATCAGTCCAAATGCAGCCTAAATAAAAAGCCCAACATAAAACCATAAATCTCCAAAGAATTCAAATTAAATTAGCGGAAATAACCAGAACCATAACTGAAGATGCTGCTCGCTTTTGCCTCCCGTGGCACCCGAGGAGGAGGCATCGTGCAGACGAGCGGTGCTCGCTTGCGGCTTTGTGGAGCTGCCGAGAGGCGGTGATGCCTGCGGGCTTGCAGCAGTGGGAAGGTCTGAGTGGTGGAAAAGTTGGTGGAAAGGTTGAGCATCCAGTGCATAGTGTTCGTCATCTTACCTGGTGAGCAAGGGCAGGTGTTTCTCCACCCAGAGGTACTCGGCAGAGGTGCTTTCTTTGCTGAGCAGCATCTCCTTGTGCCTGTGGGTACCAGTGTCTGGAAGGAAGAGGGACCCCTACATACTGCAAAATAACCTGGTGTGAGGCTGGTCAGGACAGAGGTCTGATATCCCACTGCAGAAGTGCTGCAGGATTAAACTATCACCTTTTCAAGACACCTTCCACCTGTTTCACTAACATGCAGCCAGGGCCTGGGGTGGTTTTTATGGTTTTAAGAAATATTTTACTTCATAGGCTCTGCCCCCAGTGCTGAGCACTCTGTGTGCATGTGGCAGGGACTCAGCTCAAGCAAGGATGGAGGTTTGGTTACAACTAGGGACCTTGTAGACCACCTTGGGTTGTCCAAGCGGGCACCCTGCTGGGGTGCAGGAGATCCCATGCTGTGGCTCAGGCTCTTAATCAGTGGATTTCTTGATGGAGGTGATTTAACAGAGTTAGCCTGTTTGGATGAGAACTAGTATGGCCTTGCAGGTAGGTTCCCTGAGAGGCACCTGCTTTTGGCTGGTTGGGGCCAAGCCTCGAGGTCCCTCCCCAGCTCCTGGCCGAGGAGGACCATGCACCTGCCTGTTCTTGTCCTGCTCTCCATGGGTTCCTCTTGCAGCTGAGGTTTCAGTACGTGCCCCCTCCCAAAACCTCAGGTGGGGAGGGCAGGGGCTCCTGGCTTGCTGGATGAGTCCCTCCCTGGAGATCAGTCCATCCTGGAGGACACAACATGATCTACTCACTGTGCCTTTCAGCCTAGGTGTGGGGTGGTGAAGGGCTGCTGCGGTGTCCCCACACCTGAGAGGTTGTGGTTGTCCCTGTGCAGCTCCCCTGATGCTTTTCTTACCTTTTTCCTCTCTTCTCTCTTTTTCTCTGCGTTGGTGCTGTTTGGTGGCTGCCGGGCTGGATCACCGACAGAAATGCTTTGGGGTAACTATACCGGTCGGGTTGCTGTGGGGTGCCACCCTGGGGAGCACGGGGGGATGGGTGCTGGCGGGTGTCAGTCTGTCTGACACCTGTGCTGACCCTTAGCTGCATTTGCAGAGACTGGAGTATGCTGCTCTGCCTGCACCCCTGGATTGCCCCAGGGATGCTTTGAAGGTGGTGTGCTCCAGGAAAGTGCAGGCGGGATTTTCTTTGCAAAGCAATGCAGTTCCTTGCCTTGGGAGGAGGGTGCTTTCATTGCAGATTTCAGCGTCTGTGCAGACAGTGTGCAGCACACCCGAGGGGAGCAGGGCACGGGGAAAGCAGCGTCCACCACAGAGCCAAAGGCTCTGTCCCTGCAGGGGCTTTGCCTGCGCTGAAGCGCTGCAGGGACTTCAGCCCTGATGTCCGCTGAGGGCATGGGATGTGGCTCATGCCACGCACAGGGGGCTGAGGAGAGCTCAGCCTGGGCCACAGACATGGCGAGACTTTCCTCCAGGCATTACCCAGCCCTATATTCCATATCTGTGTTGGATCCCAGGCAAATCCACAGGAGGTTTCCTGAGGTCTGAAGAGTCCCTCTTCAGCAGCTGTAAACCACTACAGCTGAGTTGTCCTTGGTGGCAGCTTGCACAGCTGAGCACCCTCAAATCCTCACCCCAGCCCTGAGCTGGATGCTCCAGCCAATTACCCAGGCCCTGATACGGAGCAAAACAAGAGACAAGAGATACAAAGTGAGTTGCAGGGCTGTTTGTGTAGTTACTTCCCATGCGTTTGTGGGGCTGTGGTCCTAGGGAGGACTATTAAGTAGTGGGTTTGTTTACATCTCTTAATCATTAAGCCCATTATTGTGCTCCTTGTTGCATTAACCCTCACAAAGGAGTGGTGTAATCTGGAGCATCTGTTGTTGGTAAGGAATTTCCTTGACTTTTTTGAAGTTACCTGGTGGATCCAAACTGTGCCACCTTCACCAGGACCTGTCTGCTCCATCCTGGGATTCAGCCCATAGGCTTTAGATAAAAGACAAGAAAACCCCCCTTGTATTGTGGTTGGGATCAATGTATTGTATTCAAGAAATGAAGGTTGTGAGGGGGCTTTACTAAATAATTCTTTCTGGTAAGCTGTGGCTCCCTTAGCTGACTTGGGATGGAGGCAAGTCAGCCCTGATCTGGAGTGGGAAGGGAGGGCTGAGGAGTTACATGAGAGATAGAGGACCAGGCTGACCATGTTGGGTAGCACTATGGAATAAGGCAGAAAGCTGCAAGAGACAGCATTTGTGTGAACAAACCAAGCACTGAGCAGGTGCTTTGCATTCCCTAGGTGAATGTAAAGACCATGAACCTCAAGACTAAACCAGGATGGAAAACCCTTTGTGAGACACCTACATGTAGACCCCATTGAGTGCATCTGCCTCATTTTATTAGTTTCTTTCAACTGGCAGGAGCAGTACTAAGCACTTGGCAATGGTGGGACTGCCTGCAAGCCCCATCTGCAAATGGCATATGCCTGCAGGAGGGAAACAAACTTCTTGGCCTGTCGAGGGGCTTGTCCTGGGGACATGGGGGTGGGCAACTGCCCTTGCTCAGGGAGAGCATTGCATCACCGGCCCCAGCCCTGGCACCGCGCTGCTTCCCACAGCAAGGGATTTGTTAAGGTTATTGCTCCCCAGCAGAGGGGAAAGGTGCTAATCCCAAGGAGAGGAAGGTGCTAATCCCGAGGAGGATTGCTTTATTTTTCATCTCCGCCAGCTGTCAGCGCATGTGTTGGAGGAGACTCATTTAGGTGGGCTGAGCACTCAGCAGCCACATGTTTGTGGCCTTCTTGTTTCCACCCTCACAACATGCTGGGGGGATTGCCAGCAGTTAAAACCCCCAGAGCACCCCAGGTGAAGCACCTGGAAGCCCTGGGTCTTCAAGGTTATTGTCTCTCCTTTTCATTTTTGGGTGTGTGCGCCTCCCTCTGACGTGGTAGGACCAACAAGGGCCGGGATATCAAGACCATCAAGTCTCTCCGTGTGCTACGGGTCCTGAGGCCCCTGAAAACCATCAAGCGACTGCCCAAGCTGAAGGTAACGATCCCCATCTCCTGCCTTACATCTGTCTTCTCCAGTTGAACTGGTGGGTGCGGGGACCACATGCATCGATTAGCTTGTGAGTGATGAACGAGTAGTTTCCCAAGCATTTGCTGTGTTTTGGGAGCCCGGTTTTCAAACACAGTGTCCTTCAGGCTGCTTCATACCTGGAGGTGCAGTAAGTTATTAAAAGCAAGCCTGGATCTCTGCAAGGTGTCAGTTCCTCCGCCACGGCAAGTGGGGCTGGAGTGGGCACGAGGCAGCAAAGCCCAGATGCTCTCCTGATAAAACAGGCTGTCCTGGCTTTGGGAGAGCTCAAATCTCTTTCCAAAGTTCATAATCTTTCCCACCAGAGCAGCTTGCTCAATTTGGGATTTTGTGTGCTGTGCTGTCACGGTGTTGCACTAGACAGGGATTTCCCACCTCAGCAGAGAGATTATTTATGCAGCATGGGTAGGATTATGGAATTCCCTACCCTTGCTGGCGTATAGAATCAGAAAGGAGTAAGAGACTGAGGAAGCCCTGTTTTTTAATTAGAAGAGGTTATTTGGCTGATGGATGAGATCCAGAGTGGCAACCCAGAGACAGGGGGTTTGACCCCAGCTTTTCTTCCTGGTCAGCTCATGTCAGTTCATTCCTGGACACCTCTGTATCCACCATGATGCAGGCAAGGATAAGGACATTCCTCTCTTTCTTAAAGTGCTGTGAGAGCTGCTGAGAGCACAGCCTGGGGAGGTGCTGCTATTGCAGGCAGAGGCATTTGCTCTGCCTTGTTATTCAGGGTGATGCAAAACAATGAAGCGTTTGCTAATTGGTCTTGAGTGCTGTTAATGGCATCACTGGGGTGGTCGCCTGTCGGTTGCAGAGAACATTGAGGGTATAAATATCCATCTCTGCTGCTGTCTCAGGGGCCGCTCGGTGTCTATGCATGTGCTGGGGATAGTCCGGGTATTAAATTCGTGCATAAAAAAGCTCTTTGCCTGGGAGAAGGCCCAGGTCCTTCCTCCTTTCCCCGCCAGAAGTGGAAAATGTCTTTCCACACGGTAGTCTGGTCCTGGTCCTGCCCTTTGCCAAGACTAGGGGTTCCCCGAGGTGAGCTATGCCCTCTCCTGCAGGCTGTCTTCGACTGTGTCGTGACTTCCCTCAAAAATGTCTTCAACATCCTCATCGTCTACAAGCTCTTCATGTTCATCTTTGCTGTCATCGCCGTCCAGCTCTTCAAGGGGAAGTTTTTCTACTGCACTGACAGCTCTAAGGACACGGAGAAGGACTGCATGTAGGTGCCCTGTTCAGTAGGTCTGATGCTGCTGACACCTCTGGCAAAGGCAGGGTGCTGGGTAAAGTCTTCTGTGATTCATAGTCAAGTCCTTGGTCACGACTCGCTCTTGGCCATAGTCTCTTGGGGTGGATGGCATGGGCTGAGCCCCATCCACATTGCTGTGTCAGCGCTGTGCATCTTTGCATGGGATGCAGAATGCAGAGCCCTGTATTTTGCTCCTGTTCTCTTCCCTCCTTCTCTCTTCCCTTTTGCTTTTCCCTTCTCTACTTCGCCACGGTTGTTATTCAGCCTCTCCCCATTTCTCCCTCCAGCCCCATAGGAGGAGAGGTGCCCCTCCCCCGCCCCCCCCCCCCCCCCCCCCCCCCCGCTGCCCCAAGGCTTTAAAGCCCCCCTCTCGTAGCCGGGCAGCGTAAAAAGCTAGGTCACTGCTCTGTCCCAACCTTGCAGAGGGAACTACGTGGACCATGAGAAGAACAAGATGGAGGTGAAGTGCCGGGAATGGAAACGCCATGAGTTTCACTACGACAATATCATCTGGGCTTTGCTCACCCTGTTCACAGTCTCCACCGGCGAGGGTTGGCCCCAGTGAGTATTCTGTTCTGTCTGCCCCCTTGAATGGGGCTGATGACATCCCCATTGGGGTGGCTGGGTTCATAACTGGCTACACCCAGGCAGGACTGAGAAAGGATCTGCTGGGCAGGGAGCGGGAGAGAAAAGACAAGAAATTATGTCAGGACAAAAGAGCTTTTAGTCCCCATATGAGGCTGGGGCCGTGGCTAGGGTTAGCTTCTTCCTTAGGGAGCGAATGATGAATAATCCCTTCACCTGTGTGGCCCTGAGCTATATTTTAGGTCAATTTTAGAGATGACCATAGGGCTAGACCTCTCTCCATGCTCATGTGAGCTTGGGCAATTTTTTTCTCTATGTGTAGAGCACAGGAAAATCCATTTTCCACCAGGGGCACAGGAAAAGCACCATAAAACAAGTTGTAGCTACTTAGAAGGGTTGTCCTTGTAAAGCGGATTATGGCAGAGCTTTATCCTCATTGTTACAAGCGTGGACAGACAAAGCTGGCTGTACCAAGTGGGTCCCGTGAGAGGTGCTGCATGGTGGCAGTCCTGATGGGCATATCTCTGGTTGCTTTTCTTCACCTGTCTGCCCACAGGGTGCTGCAGCATTCGGTGGACGTAACTGAGGAGGACCGCGGCCCTAGCCGCAGCAACCGCATGGAGATGTCCATTTTTTATGTCGTCTATTTTGTGGTCTTTCCTTTCTTCTTTGTCAACATTTTTGTGGCTCTCATCATCATTACGTTCCAAGAGCAAGGAGACAAAATGATGGAGGAGTGCAGTCTGGAGAAGAACGAGGTACAGTCTGGGGAGGGGGAAAGAGAATGTTTCCATGGGTTTTCTGTGAGTTTGCGAGCTTGGAACTCCTTAGGTGTTGAAAAGGTATAAGAAAGCCATGAGCCACCTGCCTGCCCAGTGCATGAAGGAAAGAAGTGTGGCAACCACTGCTCCCCACGTTACCATCGGCCGGGGTCTGATGCATGTTGTTTTGTTCCAGAGGGCCTGTATCGATTTTGCCATCAGTGCCAAGCCCCTCACGCGGTACATGCCCCAGAACCGGCACACCTTCCAGTACCGGGTCTGGCACTTTGTGGTCTCCCCATCCTTCGAGTACACCATCATGGCCATGATAGCGTTGAACACCGTGGTGCTGATGATGAAGGTGAGCCGGTCAGAGTGAGCCTGTCCTGTTTGGGCCAGTGGGGAGAAGGAGGATCGCTCAGGATGAGACCAGAGAGTATTTTGGTTGTTTCTAGGAGATGCTTTGAGGCAGTCTGAGCATGTATTCCCTTGGCACACTCACTTGAAATACCCTGTGCCCCAAACTAGAGGCAAGGTCTTCTGTAAATGAGGTGACCTAAATGGTCTGGACCTCTTAACTACTGCAGAAAGATCTGGGTTTACTCTGCGCTTCCTTCTTACAAGGAGCGGCAGCTGTCCTGGGAGAGGGTGGAGAGAGGGAGCAGGAGATGATCTTGAGACACCCAGGGCAAGGAACATGGACCACTGCAGGTCTTCCCTGGGACAGTCATCAGCCAAAAGGCTGGCAGGCCCCCTTCTGGCTAGCAATGTTTCTCTTTTTCCATCAGTACTACTCTGCTCCATACACCTACGAGCTGGCCCTGAAGTACCTGAACATCGCGTTCACCATGGTGTTCTCCTTGGAGTGCGTCCTCAAGATCATCGCTTTCGGCTTCCTGGTGAGTGGCTGCTCCTGTTATTGACGAGGGTGTTAATTTGGACTTTGGCAGCACACAGATCACAGAGGGAAGGTGTTAATAATGTGAGGCTGTTGCTATTTATTTTGGGTTCCAGCCTGAGAGCTGCTTTTAGGTTGGAATTACTTCTTCAGTTCTCATTAAACTTCCCGCTTCTGGATGCTGGTGGGGGAAGCCACACCAGTGCTTTTCTTTTTGCCTTGTTCCTGTGGTACTTTGGTGCCTGGACCATGTATGTACTGTGCAGCAGCTCTGCTAAGGCCAACTGCTGCTGCAGTCCCTTGTCCCTTGGAGCCACGAGATGCTGGTGCATTGCTGTCCTTGGGTTGCACCAGTTGGACCATACCCAACCAGCAGTGAGCTCCTTGCCTAATTCACAGCAAGTCCCCAGCTGCTCATTTAAGATTTGAAGTCACAGACTGCCTTTTCTTCAGCTGCTCTTTGCTGCTTATGAGCAGCTGTTGGATTTGCTCTTTTATAGTTTCTTTCCTGTTTCTAACCCATACTGGGAGACGAGGTCCACCAGCAGGAGGGTTTCTAGCCATCCTCCCTGCTCCCAGCAGTAGTCAAGTCTGGTCTTGCACCAGCTGCTGTGCAGTCAGCAGGGGCTAAGGTGGGTCTGGGTGCCCATGAA
The DNA here is from genome assembly GCF_023634085.1 of Falco cherrug. NCBI lineage: Eukaryota > Metazoa > Chordata > Aves > Falconiformes > Falconidae > Falco > Falco cherrug. The sequence continues at coordinate 7,389,400 of NC_073708.1, forward strand.
GAGGAAGGCAAAGCAGCCTCGTGGCTGTGAGGGTCGGCGTGATTTGCTGTTGAAGCCTGACCAGGGCTGTCTGTGGCTGCTTTTCCTGTTCCTGTTCACCAGGGTGGCCTGTGGGATGTGTGAGTCATCTCCCAGGAGAAGCTGCTTGCTGCAGACATGCTCCGGTCTGCCACCATCTCAGACGCAGGACGATGCTCCTGACCGTGGCTGCATACAAATGGGTGGCAAGGTCTCTGCTGCCGCTGCCGTTGTCCATGAGCAGCCTTGGCCTGTGGCCCAGCGCCCTTCAGACCTGCCATCCCTGAGCTCAAATCGATGCTGCCTCTCTCCTTCTTTTGGCAGAACTACTTCCGGGACACCTGGAACATCTTTGACTTCATCACCGTCATTGGCAGCATTACGGAGATCATCCTGACGGACACCAAGGTGAAGCAGGGGCTGGGAGCATCAGGGTGTACCGCTGTAGGGTCGGGGGCTCCCACCTCTCTCTGACCCTCTCATCTCCTCCCAGCTGGTGAACACCAGCAGCTTCAACATGAGCTTCCTGAAGCTCTTCCGGGCTGCTCGACTCATCAAATTGCTGCGCCAGGGTTACACCATCCGTATCCTGCTCTGGACCTTCGTGCAGTCCTTCAAGGTAAGTCCCACGTGCCCTGCTCTGCTCCCAGGCCACAGTGCTGGGGTGCTGCTCCCAAACGCAGGCTGTTCCCGAGGGTTTGCTGACTTGTTGGCTTGTAGGAGAGATGGATCGGCACAGCTCACCTGCTCGTCGTGCTTTCCGTACTCCCCTGGAGCTGGACTTGTGCTAAATGAAATGACTCATCTGCTTCTCTTGCAGGCCCTCCCCTATGTCTGCCTCTTGATCGCCATGCTCTTCTTCATCTACGCGATCATTGGGATGCAGGTGAGCACAGGCATCTCGGTGTGCAATCTCTCCGGTGCGGACAGGCTGGACCAGCATGTCCCCAGCATTATGCACAGCAGCCAGCCTTGTGCCTGCCTGTCACTGCTTCACTCGGTCACGGTGTCAGGGAAGGTCCCGAGGGTGGAACAGCTTGTTTGGGAGCTGCAGTGCCACATGCCCTGGGGGCAGCTGCCACGGGCTTGTTCAGGCAAGCTCCGCAGCTGCCTTCCCAACTTGAACTCTTGGAGATGTGTGGCCCTGGGGACGCAGCTGGGCATCCTGTGCTGCGACTGCTTTCAAATCGCCACCCCTTCATTTAGAAATTGCATCCTATCTTCAACTCCTTAGCAGCCCCCAGAGGTTGAATTCATGCCTGAGGGACCTGGTGAGGAGCCTTTTAGTTTTCCCATCCGGTTGGCTGGATCATGGTGGTGATCCCTGCCGCCTGCCATCCACCTTGTCCCTCTGCGGAGGGTTTATGTCGGAGCCGTGCCACTGATGGTCTGCTTGGGCTCTCATGCTTAGGGTCCTGTGGTGACCTACCAGATGGTGGGAGGTCTGCAGAGCATGGGAAGATGTCAGCTTTCCAGGCTCCAGCTGGTAAATTAGAAACATGTGAGCTAAAACCCTCAACTCCACACGTGCCGCAGGGCTGGCTCGGTTCTGCGATGACTAAATCCCACGCTGAAGATCTGACAAAGCATCTTTGACGACGAATGCTCAGGATCTGGAGCTGCCTGATGAGCAAGCTGCTGCAGTACCCAGTGCTGTTGCCTGATGTGCACCCCCAGGACAGGCAGATTTTGGGGAGGCAGCAGGCAGCACAGTGGCCCCCTGCTTGGGGCAGTTGCTGGTGTTTAGTCTTTTACACCCCCTCTCTCCCACCCCGAGTCCCGTGGCTGGTTTTGGCCACTCTGTCCTACACATCCCAGCACCGGCTCCAGGTGTTCTCCGTGCTAAACAACCGCCATCTGACTCAGCCTCCCTCCCTGCCGTGTGGTAGTATTTGATTTATTTTATTTTTTTTTTTAACACCATTGTGAACAAATCCCCAAGCAGTAAAGTCTGTGGGCGTTATTTGAGCAAAATAGCTGGAGGCAGAAAATATTCTACAATTACACATTCCAAAAAACCTGTACAGGGAAAAAATACTCTGCAGTTAGTGTATTTTTAGGTTCATGGAAAGTGGAATAAATATTTAACAGTAATAACAGCACATTTTTCCTATTTGAGGCACTTTACGAACATTCGTTATGTCTTGCCATGGCCTTGGCTGTGGGTCATTATTAGGATATTGTCCACATTTGGGGCCCTGGGGCAGTAGTCCCAGGTGTCTGGCTGTCTGTGGTGGGTGAGTGGTCGGTCTGTCCCTCCCTCACTGAGCCCTTCCCCACCTGTTTGTGGTGCTGTGCCTGGCCCCAGCATTACTGACTGTTTCCCCACCAAGGGAAAAGCTCCTGGGAGTTTCCAGGACTGTGACCCAGCACCCACCCAGGGTGGTGTGACTCATCCCTGTGCCTCCAGTGCACTCAGGACCACCGGGTGCCATGCCATCCCCAGGTGCTGTCCATAGCACAGCAGAGGGATGAATGTGGAGCGGTTGGACTCGGTTGATCCCAGGTCCTCTGTGCTTCTGTTTCCATGGCAGCTCGACCTCTCGCAGCCTTTGCTGCCCACCGCAAACCCCTGTTGAGGAGAAGAGAGTCTCTGTCCCCAATGGCTGCTTGGTGCCAGCTCCTTGGGTGTGCTGGCTGTGCACCAACATGCATTTGCTGGGGTGCTTTTCTGTGAGGGATGGTGCAGGGAGGGTGGATGCCAACTGCTTTGTGGGCTGGCTGCACCCAGGGTGATAGACCTTGGGCAGGATGGGTCCCTGCAGCACAGGGATGCGTGCCTGAGTGAAGGTGAACGTGCAGCTTCTTCACTGGCCAACAAGCTCTTGCCTGAAGAACTGAGCCCTTTTTCTTTCTCCTGTAGGTTTTTGGCAATATCAGACTAGATGAGGAAAGCCACATTAACCGGCACAACAACTTCCGCAGCTTTTTGGGCTCCCTCATGCTTCTCTTCAGGTAAGCAACCACAGAAAACTCCTTTGGTGGTATTTTTAGGTGCAGGTGTACCAGGAGCCAGGCTGGGCAGGTTCTTGCCGTGCGCCGTTTGGTGGAGGTCATTTTGGTGCTAAAGACCAGCTGGACAAGCACATGACTGCAGGAGCTCAGGAACCTCACACACACACACACACACACACCCCCCCGCTGTGTCCCCAAAAGGATGTCTGTCTCCCAGTATTTTGGACCAACTGGTGGCCGCAGGGAGTTGGCCCTGTGTGCCAGGAGCTACACCCCAGCATGGCTGCACTCATGTGGGTCTCGCTTCTCTGCACACTGGAGATGTGTTTAATTTGGGCAGGGGGTTGCACAGCTTCTTGTGAGGTTTTCCCTGGGGGTGTCCTGCCCCAGCTCCACCCTGTGCCACCACCAGCTGCTGAGCAAGGCTGTGTTGGGCGCAGGAGTGCCACAGGAGAGGCATGGCAGGAGATCATGCTGTCCTGCCTGGAGGGCAAAGGCTGTGAGCCCGACACGACGGCGACGTCTGGGCAGAACGAGAATGAGCGCTGTGGCACTGACCTGGCCTACGTTTACTTCGTCTCCTTCATCTTCTTCTGCTCTTTCCTGGTGAGTTTCTTCTCCCTGAGAGCCCTGGGGGTCCCTTTCATCAGGCCCCCAACCTGCACTCCAGCCATAGGGTCATCTTCCATCATCTTCCATCATCTCCCCACAATCACTTTTCCTTCCCTCTCCCTTCCCTTCTCGGCTGCCGCTCCCCCTGACCTTCCTTTCTCTCTGCCTTTTTCCCTTTCACCTAGATGCTCAACCTGTTTGTGGCAGTCATCATGGACAATTTTGAATACCTGACTCGGGATTCCTCCATCCTGGGACCTCACCATCTAGATGAGTTTGTTCGGATCTGGGCAGAGTATGACAGAGCAGCGTGGTATGTAGCCAGCTCCTTCTCTTCTGAGCAACCTCTCAGAGCTGGTTTTAAATGGCCATCTCTGTGTTCTGCTGTGGGAAACCAGCTGCGATGCCTGGGATGGTCAGGGACGGGCTGCTCTTGCTCACAGTTATTACAAGGGGAGCAGCCCAGTTCCTGCAGTGCCTGGTGGCACAGGTGTCTTGGGTGATGTTCAAGTTTGCCGTGGTATTTATCCTGAGCGCTGAAGGTTCCTGCTCTTCCTCTCCTCCCTGGCCAGTGGGCAGGTCCTTCTCAGCCTCCTTCCCTGTCCCTGTGTGTCAGCGGGGTGCCTCTGCCCTGAGACCGGCTCCACCGCCTGGTCCCCAGCACCCACAGCTCCCTGTCAGAGCAGGGATGAGTGTGGCTTGTTCCCAGCCATGGGGACATGGTGGGGATCTGCTGGCCTCCTGCCAAGTCACCTACTGAGGACCTCATTTGGAGTGCATTTGGGTATGGGGAATTGTGTTCCTATGTTGGCCAGCCTGCTCACCCCTGTGGAGATGGGAGGACTTTGTTCCCTGCACTCACACCTTTGCTGATGAGGACCCCAGTGACCAGGGCTCCCGTTCGCAGGCAGCAGCCCGTTCCTGGCAGTGGGACGGGTTCACAGCGGCTGTACGTACCCTGGGTGGCTGAGCTTTGGCTCTGTTCCCACTGCTGCTGCAGAGGACTTGCTCTCTGCCGCTCCTCCCAGGATGGTCTGGAGCATCCCTAGGGCAGTGTGGAGCCTTTGGCAGCTCTGGGAGCCTGTTTGCCCTCTACTCAGCCCCAGTACTACAAGGGTGCCTTGTGTGGCCCCTTCCTCTCTCCTGCAGCCCAGGGACAGCCTCTTTGGAACCCTGACCCACTACTGCTATGCTGGGGACCGTGGGCGATCTTAGCTTGAGAGCCCTTGGCAGCCACACACGCTCCCTTTGGAGACTCTTCACCTCTATTGCTAACGTCCTGTCCCTCGAGAGACCAGCTCCAGCCAAGATGTTTTTTTATGCCCAATATCATCAGCTCTTGGCACATTTTCCTTCACCATTTCTGTCCAACCTTGTGCAGCTCAGTGCTGGCCAGGTTCCTCCCTGCATGGCCTCCTCCAGCACTTACTGCTGTGCTGGGGTTTGCCTGTTAGTGGGTGAATATGCCTTGTGCAAGGGGGAGAGGTCAGCATGGGTGAGTAGATGTCCTGATGGACAGCTAGAGAAGGAAGAGGTGAGAGCAGTGAAACACCCAGCTGCTCAGTGTGGAGTGTCTCATTCATGGATGCTGGGAAGGATTTCTTCACACCAGGCATTTCACATGTGCTCACTCTCCGTGTTGATGGCCTGGGTCTCAAGGACAGTCACTGTAAAGGCATGTCTGAGCTGTCCTACCAATGCCCTGCACCCCTCTCATTTCTAAGCAAGTCATGCTCTTTCGTCATGATATGTAGCCAGTGGTTAGGGGACATGCACAGGAGTCAATGATGCTGGGCCCATGGGGGCAGCCCTGGCCCCTGTTGCTGGGTGAGGAACGGGTGAGTACATCCAAATGGGTCCCACCACCTGAGTGGGGCAGCACTTCTGCATCCTGACACCATCATGTGAAGGTCTCATGGGGAGACTGCCCAACACCTGGGGGGCTCAGGGATGTGTTTTGCCCGGATGGTTGGGTTAGCTCTGGCCAGCATTGGAAAGGGAATGGGAGAAGAGCAAGGAGAAACCAGAGGCAAAGGTGCTGGGTAGGACGGTAACGCTGTTCTTTGCCTCCTTGTTGGTTTCCCTCCAAGCTTGTCTAAGGATGCCCAGGAGGCTGCAGCACGCTGCACCTCAGCACTTCCACCCCATGCGGTCCCGTTTCCCACAGGACTTGGTCTGGGGTGGGGAGCTCAGCACCCAACAGCCCCTGCGCCCTCTCCTGCCAGCTCTCCGCTTCAACTGCTTCGTTATTTCAGCTGGTGCAGGAGTGATACGGGCCGTATCTTGTGATGACTGCACCTGGGTCTGGGGAGATGTGCTTCTGTGGGCAAGAAGGGGCGTGTGTATGGGAGGGTTTGCTTCTAATAATGTGTACCCTTGGCAGAGTGTGGTCTGGTGGTCGGAGCACAGGACTGGACCGCGAGAGACTTAGGTGCTAGTGCCACAGCCACCGGTCACCAGCTGGTCACATTACCTCTCCCTGTCTCAGGTTCCCCAGATATTGGAGATACAAGTGACTCAGCTGCCAACCTCCCTGGGACCTTGTGAGGACCAGAGGATTGGCTATGCAAGGGCAGGCTCTCTGGTGGTGTGATGGGACACAACTCCATCGAAAGGGCTCGTGGTGGCTAGAACCCAACCATGATTGGATTCACGCCATCTAAAATCCCAGCTTTCTCCCACCAGGTGTAGGTGGCCAGGGGCATGGTGAGAAAGGGTGATGGGGTGGTGTTCACCACCAAAACTGTCCTTCTCCAGGGTCAAAATGGGTCAGCGTGAGGAGGTGTGAGCTGACTCGTGGTGAAGAAGGCAGTAGCTGATGCTCACGGCTTTCTGCTCTCTGGGTCTGATAGAGCCAGAAGGAGAAGGCCCATGCACCCCTGGGGGTCTTGCCCCACAGATGGCCCCAGCATTCCCCAGTTAAGCCCTCCATCCTCCCCTCCACCCTCTTAGTGTCCTATTAACCCACCTGTGCTTCCTTTGCAGCGGCAGGATCTCGTATAAGGATATGTACAAATTAGTACGGGTGATCTCGCCTCCTCTGGGCCTAGGAGAGAACTGCCCCTACAGGGTGGCGTGCAAGGTTTGCCTCCCAGTCCTCTGCCACAACCTGGCCACGGGACGCACCATCCACCCCTCCTTCCCCCCCGCTCCACTGCCACCGCGCCTCCCGAGGGAACCCTGACGTTGCTTTCCTTCGAGTTTAAAGAGGTCCGCGACCTCCCAGAGCCAGCAGCTGTCCCCTGCGAGGGGAGGCATGAGTGGGGCCAGGGGGGCTCAGAGCCTCCCAGGGTGGGTTTCAACAAATTGTGTCCCCCAGCCAGCCCCCTGCCCCAGCTCCGTCGGCACAGAGAGCCCCCGAAGGGTGCTGGGCCAGGTGCCATCATCCCGGCTTGGCTTCCCTTCCCAAAGTGCCATCAAGTGGGGAGCAGGAGTTTTTTGGAGGCTTAGTCGTGGTTTGCTCCTGGGGAGAGAAGAGAGGAGCAAAAGCAGGAGGATGTCGAAGACTTTGCTATTGTTTTGGAGAGTGAGGACTGGGGGGAGGACGGGGAGGCCAGGGTGACCCCTCTCCCTGGGGGATGTTGTGCTGTACCCAAGAGACTCTGCCTTAAGTGTGGTGCTTGGAGGACACATGACTGTGTCTCTGGGGAGCAGGACTCCTGCTAGTCTTGCCCTTAGCTTGCCGGACCTGCTTGGGAGGTGGTGGCACCTGGGCACGTCTCCGGAGCTCAGCAGCTTCTCTCCTTCTGCTTGAACCAAGCTCCCAGCTGCTGGCCATGTGTCCATGGCAGCAGTTTGGCCTCCTTGTGTCTCTCTGACTTGCACTTTAAATTTTATTTTGTGGTGACAGTTGAGCAAAATCCTGCGCCTGTCACCTTCTCCAGTGCCACAATGCCTATGTCTGTGTCCATGGCATGAAAGGATTGACCACAGAGCTTGCTCTTCCCTCTGAGTTCCTCACAGCATCTGAGGAGATGTACGAGGGGAGCTCAGATGCCCCTGGCCCTTAATCTTGACTCTGCAGAGGAGGAGGGTTCCTTGCTGTGGCATGGTGTAGCCACCACATCCTCTTGCCACATCAGAAATGCTTCTTCCAGCCAGCATCCCTGGAACAGGTCTGTCACCCTCCACAGCTGATCGTGGGGATAATGCACACATTTGAAATCTTGAAGTAGACCGCCAGAAGTAAAGCAGAGCAAGCAAGACAAGGCCTGGATGCTCAGTATCTCATTTACGAAGAGATACTTGGGGATAGGAGATTTCTTGCGAGAATCTCAGCTGGCTCATCTCTTCAAGGAGGAGCTCCTTGCAGTCTTTCCACTCTTCTCTGTTGCATCCCTGGAAAAGGATGGTGGCTTTGCTGAGGACACTTCCCCAGGTCCCTGCAGACAGAAGACACCTTCAGAAGGAATTGCTAGTCTTTCTCCACTGACAACAGGGCTTTGCTGGCAAACACTGCTCTCCTAAGCTGGATCACCTGGTGCTCAGAAGGGTACCTGTAGTGCTTCCTGGGAAGAGGCAGCTCTGCAGCAGTCTGGCCTTTCTGCTGACTGTGGGATGGACAGAGCAGTGAAGGTGGATAAACTCGGGGAAGGTAAAGGCAAAGAGAGTGAGACCAGCTTCTGCTGTCATGTGAGGGAGACCATGCCCATCTCATCCTTGCTTTACCTCTGTCTCCTCCTCCCTGTGCATGAGATATTTCAAGGACACGAGTGATTTTTAGGGCTTCCTACTGCCTTGGAACAATTTTCAAAAGGCAATCAATGAAGAAACAAAACCCACACGGTCATTGCATCTTGCCACCATGGTCCATATCCCAAAATGCCAGCCCAACTTGCTCACCTTTCAGTTTGGTGAACCTGCCTTGCACATCACAATGCACAGGTTCACCTTGCTGGAGCCCACACCCCTATCCTTCCAGGCAATGTGACAACTATGACTTGTAGAAACAACCACCAGTGTGTTCATGGAGCAGTGGAGAGCTTGCTCTGGAAGAGGTGGTTCTTGGGCAAGTTCAGGATGCAGCACAGTGGTGCAGCATGGTACAGAAGCACACCTGCTAAGCCATCCGCAGGTGGGCTAACGAAGAGACATTGATGCAGAAAGGCTTCCTGTGAAAGTTCAGCAAGATCCATCCTTGTGCTGGGGAGAACAGGTCTTGTAACCACACCTTTCTGGGTCTTTATCCTGGCAGCCTGCTTCACTCATTGAGGCTCTCTCTGCCTTTCTTCACTCCCTCTGCTTCTAGCAGTCATGCAAAAGTGAGCCAAGGCATCACTTTTGCCCCCTTAAAGTAGCCCTTGAGATGGTCATGGGTCAGGTGAATGCTCCATAGACACTGGAGTCCCTGTGGACATGACCTATTCCTGAATCTACTCTCACATCACTTGCTGTCCTGGTGCTCTGTTCCAAACAGCCTTGTATGGCACAGTACTTATTTCCTAACCACAGGAGGACAGATGTCCCCCAGGTGAACCCATCACTCACAGGGTTCTCTCAGAGTACCAGGACTGAGCCATTAAGTGCCCGGTGGTTTTACAAGCCACCCTATGCCATAGCTGCAGGTCGCATCTCTGTCCAGGCACAGGACAGCTCTCCCATCAAGGATGTACCCATGCTTGGACCAGCTCTTGGGAGCCATCCTGTTCAGATGGATGTCTTTCCACGTGCCTGCCCGTGCTTCACTCTCTGGAGATGTGGTTTGCTGTGCTGTTCAAAATGCTTTAGGATATCTACTCTGAGAAGCAGCAAAGTGCGCAGCCTGTCTGTGAGAACAGCAGAGTTCTTGTGAGGTCCTTCTTTTGCAGATTCTTCCTTTTGCGGAAATCCATTCCTCCTTTGTTGTGTGGAGAACCTCAGTACAAAAGACAGTGTACTGAGAGGAAGGGTGGGTGGAAGATCACTGTCTCACTTCCTTTTTGCACTAAGTTCCTGCATGAAAATTCTTCTCCCCTTCAGATGCCTTGAGTTGGTGCACATCCAGCTCTGCAAGGCACTGCTTATGGACTCCTGGACCTGGATATTTCCTCTTGATCATCGCATTTAATATTCTCCAGTGTTGTTATCAATCCTCTTACCACCCTGTTTAGGTGTGTCAAAGGAGATGGCTTGCCCAGCCTGGTCTGTGCCTGCACCCCAAACAGCTCCCCTTGCAGGTTGTCACCATTAGTTCATACCCAAAATGTCATGTCTTGGCAGATGCCTCTTTGGCCAGGGGTTGCTTCCAAACCAGCGGTAACCCATGAGAAGAGGAGATACCTTCTACCCTTTCCACACTGCTCTGAGCACCTGGGTAGGGAAGAGGCCAAGATCCCACAGGGAGTGCTTAATTTTTTGGCAATGTCCTCTCTCCCAGGCCACCCCAGCCGAGATGAGTTCCTCTCCAGCAGCATCCTCCCAGCCCAGCTGTAAAGGTCAATGCCTTTGCTGTTGTGAGTTTGCCCTTGCCTGTTAACCATCCCACGTGTTGCAGTGCAGGACAGAAGCCTGGCACGAGGGGAAGAAGAGTTGGCCAAGCCCAGGATCCCTGGGAGATGTACTTGAGCAGCCTCCTGGATGTGCAGAGCGAGGGAGACAGCCCAAATATCTCAGCCTGGCAGAGGGCTTGAGGCATCATCGGGTGGCCTGGTAGCGTTCCTCACTGCAGCGGTCCTAGGCAGGTTCTTACAGAGCAGAGGAGCGCGAGGTGGGGTCCCTCCGAGCTGCCTCCCTTGGGAAACCCAGACAAACCCTGATGTTGGAAGGCCCAAACAGCTGCCTCTGCTGAGACTCTTTAAACTCCAACCTGGTGGAACTTGCAGCCGCATGTGGGAGAGAGCCAGGGCGGGAGCATGGCATGTACAACTTTTCCTCCCGGTTTTGTTTTTTCAGCCAATTCAGCATGCCTTTTGCACTGGTGCATGGTGGGAAAGTGGTCCATCCGCAGAGCCAGACGGAAGCAACTGGGCATCTTCCTTTGACAAGTGACCCTGGCCCACTGCCTTCTATGCAAGATGCTGCCTCCCAATTGCATAGACCTGACGAGCTGGGGATACACAGCCTTCCGGCTATGGGTTAGGTGGCGATGCAAAGCAATACCCCGGCCCCCCGCCCTGGGAGGGAAGATGCTACGGAGGCCACAGAGCACTGTGGTGCAAACCACCGTTATCTCAAATAACCCATGGCTCGAGTGCCGTGTATCTGATTTATACCACTCGCACACAGCCCTGGAACCTGTGGGACAAGGTGGGGGCTGCTGGAGGGCTTTAGGAAAGGGGTTGAGAGCAGAGGAGGACTCCCAGACTGCTAGCGAGACAGGCGCTTGAGGCCAGCAGCAGAGAGGCGAGGGGTGAGTTGCCTTCTGCCAGCATTCCTGGGTCTGTGTGAGCAGTGCTATAAATCCACATCAGGACAGTCTCTCATGTATGATTTGCCTTGATTAACGGGTTTCCTGTTCTTTTCCTGTTTGTCCGTTTGTTTTTTCTCTCCTGTTTTCCTGTACTATTTTTGTTTGTACGTTTTTTTTCTGCTCTCTGGGAATGCCTCCTCTCTCTCTGCATCTCCCTCCCTCCCCTTCCCCCTTCATGAGCAGTGGCCGAATCCATTACACTGAGATGTATGAAATGCTGACTCTTATGTCACCACCGCTAGGCCTCGGCAAGAGATGTCCTTCCAAAGTGGCCTATAAGGTAGATCAACCCTTCCTTCTACGGGGGCTAGAGTTGAGCAGGAGCCGGGGCTCGAGGGAGCTGCGGGAGGTGGGCTGCGGGGAGCCGGGGAGGCGTTGGGGGTATCCAGCATGTGTTTAGCTCACTCCTGGGGAGCCTGGTGTGCTCAGAGGAGCCCTGGCCACGCTGGCTGGTCTCCACTGCCCACGTATGTGATGCTGCTGTGGTCTCTCACAAGCCCTGGGAGCTCTGGGGTGGAGGACCCCAGTGGCAGAGGAGGGGCAGGGTCAGCAATAGTGTGGAAGTGGGAGGGTTGGAGAAGATGAGGTGAGGAGCAACCCTGTAGCACAGGTAGGGGAGCGAGGTGTCCTTAGGAGCTTGCTGACCATGGGCTTGGAACCACCCTTGTCCTTGCCAGCGCAGAAACAGGGCTAAAGAGATGGGAAGCAGGTGGGCAGCAAGGACATAGCCTGTAGGAGCAGCTCTGCAGTGCGTGAGCAGCCAGGCACGTTGGCACGAGCTATCCCAAAGGATGGCTTGTGCAAGGCAAAGCCAGGTGCCTTCAAAAGGTGTCTCTTGAGTTTTACCCCCTTGTTCCACCTGGGGTGGTGGCTGCAGCTGGCGCATGGCACAGGCACAGCGTGCTCCCAGCTGCATAGGCATGGAGCAGGAGCATAGGAGACCCTAAAGGACGTGGGATGGAAGTTGCTAGGACAAGACCTGAAGCTATAGAACCTGTTGCCCAGGTCTGGAGCAAATTAAAGCTTTTCTTGGCCACGGGCTGCTGCCCAGCAGCCCTTTCAGCAGCATTCAGGGCTAGCAAAGGGGGGACTTCAGCACACTTGCAAATGTGCTGCCACCCTCTCCAGCTCTCGTGTGTTCGCTCACGCACGTGTACATCCACCATCACATTTTTCCAGGAATAAAACTGAGGCTTGAAGGCAGGGAAAGGACATGAGAAGCCAGGTGAAAAGGAATGGGCAGGGAAGGGATGATCCAAGGTATTCACAAAGCAAAATATACTCTCTGGAAAGTGGATCTGGTCACTTCGGTTTGCACCCCGCCTGCCCAGGGTGGGGAAGGAGCATGGCGTGTCTAACCTGCCTTGATTGCCCTTCTCTCTTTCCTTCTGCACTTTCTTTACCCCTCCTTTCCTTCCCCACCCTTGGATAATTTGGTCCCTGTGCATGTGCTGGCAAACTTCATCTCTGAAAGACGCAAAAAGGGAGCGCCAGGATGTAGCATGCTAGAGGAATCCAGCTGATCTGAAGTCCCTGAAGGTTAGGGACCCTCCTCTCCCCTGCCCCAGGTGGGAAGGGTTGAGAGTTGGAAAGTCAAACTACCTGGGAATGGAAACCTGAGCCCCTTCTCCCCTCCCTGAGCACTCCCCATGCCCGCACCCCTGATGGATCAGGTGTGTCTTCCCAAAAGTGCCGGGAGGTGCCGTGGCAGCCCCGGTGCCATGGGGAGGGGGGCTCAGGGGCTGTTCCTGGGGTGCAGGAGGAGCCCTGGAAGGCAGTGAGCCGGTGTCCTGGGGTGGAAGGAGCCGGGGGGTGGGGGGGGTGGGGTGATCCTTGCCCTTCTTTTTTGGCTGTGCTGTTTTGACACTCTTTGTTGCTTTTTATTTTTTAATTTTTATTTTTTTCCCTTTTGTTTAATGTTTAATTTCTTTTCCTCCAGCCTGGTCGATGTGTTTTTCGATATTGTTTTCCGTCCGCTGTTTTCTTCTCTCTCTTGCGCAGAGACTGGTGCTGATGAACATGCCCGTGGCCGAGGACATGACGGTCCATTTTACCTCCACCTTGATGGCGCTGATACGCACAGCCTTGGACATCAAAATTGCCAAAGGTAAGGTCAGTGGGGGAGAGAGGGGACAGAGCCAGGAAGGTTTCAGTGTGACCAGCACTCATCCTTTGGGCAGGCTGAGGACATCACAGCCAAATTGGTGTTGGCTTCCCAGAGCCTGGCACGTGGATGGAAGTGGTTACCTTGAACAGGCAAATTTCTGCCGCTTTCTATAAAAAACCCTGTTTCTTTAGGGAAGAGGTGGCTAGTTTTCCACTAGAAGCTGCTTCTAGAGAGCAGAAACAGCTTGATGTCCACTGTGTAATGGAGGAGAGGGAGAATTCCCCTCCTCATGTACAAAACCAAACCAAGGAGGGGAATGATCACATGTGCTTGGCTTCCTAAGGCTGTGAGGAACAGCAGTCTCTCTCTTGGGGAAGACAAAATGTTCAGAGCAGGAAAACCTGCTTTGTTGTTATTGCTGAAAACGCTCTGATTCATCAGATCAAAAACTTTCTGAAGAAACCTGCCATTTTCAATAAAACATCCCCTAGGAACAGCTCAGCTGTTGGAAGAAAACCCAACCAGGGCAAGATACCAGCAAAAGCCCAGTGCTCAAACAGCTCCTTGCATCTTGAAACAAGGCGTTCAAGCCCCTCTAGATAAAGCAGAGATTTGAACCTGGGTCTCCTGCAGCCCAGTCTGAGTTGCCCTGGGCTGGGATGTCTCCAATTGGCACATGGTGACAGATCCCTCTGAGCCTGGGTCTTCCTAAGCTCAGCAAACCCCTTCACTGCTGGCCAGAGTGCTCTGCTCTCCTTGCAGAGAGCATTGCCAAGTATTTAAGAATTTCTACCAAGTGGAGCTGCTCTTTCACCAGCACATGATCTGCTCACCAGAAAAGAGAAAGTGGGGCAGCAGCAGGTGTGTGTGGGCTGGAGTAGGATTGGAACCGTAGAGACGGACCCAAGGCGAGCTTGAGGATGGCAGCTTTGAGTGGGAGGGCAGGGGATGGGGAGATGGAGGCACATATGGAGGGGATGGTAGGAAAGTTTCCCTGTGAGAGCAGGAGACCAGGCTCACTGATGCAAGATGGCCCTCCCAGCCCGGAGAGCTTGTTGCTGCTCATGGACCTCACTTCAGGATGGGAAAGGGGTGGTTTTAGTTGTACCCTGGTGCCAGATCTTGATGTACATGGGCCATTTTTCACCCTGCTGTTCAAGGTGGTGCAGATTGGCAGCAGTTAGACTCTGAACTTCAAAAGGAGATCCTGACCATTTGGCCTCACCTGTCCCAGAAGATGCTTGACCTGTTGGTACCCATGCCAAAAAGTGAGTCTCTCTGCGGGCTGTCATCACTGCCAAGTTGCCATCAAACCTGCAACAACTTCTTCCCAAAGGGAGGTGGGGGACCAATCAGACCTGTCCCCAGCTTGGGGAGAAGTGGGAAAAGAGTCGGTGTTCGTACAGGCTGGCTTCTGCCTTGCTCTGCCTGGCTGCCTGGGAACCCTCTTGAAAATAGCCCAGTTTGCAGGGATCTACTGCCAGACCCTGAGTCTCCTGCAAATCATCTCTGGAGCATACTGGGGCAGGAGGCTGAGCATTTCTTGCTCTGTTACATCTGATGATGTGATGAGGCTGTGTGTCTTGGTGGCTGATGAGGATGCTTTTGAGCCATCTCCATCCATTTTATCTCCACATGGAGTGTCTGGGTGTTCATCTCTCTTTTGGAGTGGCGAGCAGAGTTTGAGGGTGACCAGAGTATCCCTCAGCAGGGCTCTTCCCAAGATCTGTGCTAGTGTCCAGACCTGCTGTTTCTGTTAAGACACAAGTGTCCCCACTTTGTTCCCTCTTATGCTCTCAGCCTCTGACCTGACTGTTGGCAAAATATATGCAGCCATGATGATCATGGATTACTACAAGCAGAGCAAAGCGAAGAAGCAGCGGCAGCAGCTGGAGGAGCAGGTGAGGCTCAGCCAGGGCATGTCGTGGGCAGGATGGGGCTGTTCAGAGCACCCTCGCTGCTTCCCACAATGTCGCAACCAAATGTACAGCCAGCTGCATGGGATGCAGCTGAGGGATGAAGATGGTGGAACAGATTGGGGTTTGGTGACTACAAGGCATGCGTACTTGCAACCTCATTGCCCAGCAGCAAATAGGAGCACGCTGTCATCTTCCCAAGCAGCAGGGGCTTGGTTGGTGAAGCACTGGATGTTCATCTGCATTTCCTACAGGCTCAGTTTCTACCTTTCTTCAATACAGAAAAATGCCCCCATGTTCCAGCGCATGGAGCCATCCTCCTTGCCGCAGGAAATCATCTCGAACGCGAAGGCTCTGCCTTACCTCCAGCAAGACACCCTCTCGGGCCTGTGAGTATTGTTCTGAGGAGGAGGGAGGTCGTCCGGTCTCTTTTCTGTTCCTGCAGCCCTCGTTTTGTTCTCTGGAGCTGGCACTGGGATGCACAGAGGGTTAAGGAGCTGCTGAGAACAGGGGAAACCCAGTCCAGGCCCCTGGCACAAAGCTTTTGCAGGATTCCAGGTAGCTGGTGGGTGTCAGCATCGCCAACAGCAGCGGAGGTGGCCAAGGGGGATGGCCAGGTGTCTGCGTGGTCCCTCTTCTCACAGGGCAATCCCAGCACGACATGCAAGCTGTCTTACCTAGGAGGGACTGGGATGGCCCTGAGCCACGAGAGCAGCTGAGCAGTGGGTTCCTGGGTGGTGCAGGGTCGGTGCGGGATCCCAGCACCCTGGCTGGTGGGAACGAGATGGTGGGAGTTGCTGGCACTGCACTTGAGATGTCCCCACTGCTGCCATGGGACCTGGGGCACTGGTGTCCTCTCCTGCCTGGGCACCACTTCAGCTCTCCAAGGAACATGATGTTTGTCCTAGGGGTCTTGACAGGCTCAGGGGCAAGCATGGGGGCTCCCCAGCTCTAAGCCGCTGGAGAGGCAATGCCCAGTGATGGCAGCACCCACCTTGTGGCCTCCCTGAAGCTGGACTGTCTTTGCAGGAGCAGCCGAAGTGGGTTCCCCTCCCTGAGCCCACTCTCACCACAGGAGATCTTCCAGCTGGCGTGCATGGATCCGGCCCACGGGCAGTTCCAGGAGCACCAGTCTTTGGTAAAGTCACACACTGCCTGGCAGGCGCTCGCGTGTGATCTCGGTGGGGATGCTGGTGGGCACGGGGAAGTGTGGGGCTGCTGGCATGGTGGCAAAATGCTGCTCCCTGCCCCTGTGGCAGCGAGTACAGTGGAGGGATGGCAGCTGCTGAGTCACATACAGATCCAAAGCAGGGGACAAATGTCCCTGGATGTCCCTCAGCTCGGGTTCTGGCCCCTCGCCTCTGCCCAGGCGCTGGAGATGCAGCCATCCCTGGACCAGGCCTGGCTGGTGGTGGCAGGCAAGTTCTTTTGGGGCAAGAGCTGTGACCAAGGTCCGATGTCCTGCAGTAAAATATCCTTCTCTTCACAGGCTGCTCTTTTTTCCACTGAGTGCTCATTTCAGTGGGTTACTCCATGCTGAGTGATGGTATCTGATGTTTTTTGGATTCATGTTCATTTTGTTGTCAGTGCTGGTGTCCCCAGTCCCAAACCAAGCTGTCAAACCGTCTCCAACAGGAGCACACCCCTCTGGCCTCACACACATGCCGGCCAGCAGCAGCAGCGTCTGTCTGTGTGTGTGTAAATATATATAGACATATCTGTATATATCTCTCCATGTCTGTGTGTGTGCGTTCACGCACCACCCCGACGTTTGTTGGATGCAGTGTTGTACCACTGTGCATCTCCAGCCCGGTCCATGTCCCTGGGGTCTGTAATACTCTGTGTGAGCTGTGTATTGCGCGGGCAGGTGTCCCCTGCCTCGGCCACCCTGCCCACGCCACTGTCTTGCCAGCGGGGAGGTGGCAGGTGAGACTGCCCCCTCCCCATAAGGTCACCTTCTAGCAGATCTCCAGGGTCACTCCCTGCCCATCTCCTTGACACCACGTCCTGTACAAGAGAGTCCCCTAAACTGGGATGTGTGCTTTCTTTTAATGGGGATGTGGTCAGAAAGTCTTTAAAGCAGGGTCAGAGAGAAAATCCTGTAAGTTTGTCCCCTTCTGGCAAAAGGAGAAGGTGTTAAAGCCCAGGCAGTCAAGGCATCACCAGATCCAGGCAGGGTTTCCACTGCCACTGAAGAGGTGCAGGATGAATTGGCCATCAGGCAAGCCTGAAGCACCACGTCTGGGCTCACCTGCAGCAGATTGTGGATCAGAGAGTATTTTTCAGTGGTGACATGTCGGATGATATGTCTTAGACTCTCTTTTTGGCCCACTTAAATTCTGCCCCCAGGTGAGAGCAAGCAGGGCTGTGCCCTACAGACGGGGCAGAAGCAGCACGCTGCCCTGCCCCAACCCCATCCCAAGAGCTTGGCTGTGTGTTTATTTCTAGGAGCCAGAGGTTAGGGAGTTTCAAAGAGTGCAGCCCTCTAACCGTGGCAGCTACCTTCCCGTGGACACTCAGGACCATGCTGTCTCTGGGAGGGCCTCCTCCATGCCTCGTCTCACTGTGGATCCCCAGGTAAAACCAAGCAAAGCCCCCACGGGTGCCGGGTCCAAGCAAAGCCTACCAGGTAACACTGGGGCTTCTCTCTGCACTGAGCAAGTCCTGTGAGCCACATGGCTTCCCCAGCAGCCCAATATCGGAGCATCTCCCCATCTTTGGGGTGCTGCATAAGTAGAAGAGCTGCTGTTCCTCTACATGGGGGACACCAGCAGCAGCCTGCAGCCAGGGAACCAATCTCCTTGCTCATGTGGAAGGTCCACGGTGGAGCAGGGCCATGCTGGGAGGTTGCAGGGTCCCCCCACAGTGGGACACCCCTCCTTTCCTTCAGCCCTGGGCACTGGCTGAGATTCGAGGAGTCCCAGCCCAACTGTCAGATGATCTCCCAGGTGACAAAACACCTTTTCCTTCCTTTCCTGTTGTCCCAATGCACACGCTTCTCCGTCTGTCCAGGGGAACCAAGCCACATCTCACCTCCTTGTTTGTCTGCCCAGTTCTCTGTTGTTCTGTCTTGTACTCAGCCTCCACCAAGACACAGACACTTTTGTGGGGTTTGGTTTTGCTGTGAAGTCTCTGGGTCTGCTTCCTCACAGAGGTGGTGGTGCAAGCACCAGGTCCTGCTGTTGGTGCTGATGTGATATGTCATGGCACTTTGGGGGGTGTGAAAAGGAAGGGAGGCTTTACTTCATGGGTTTTATTGACCATTTGGCAGTGGGGGAGATGATCAGAAGGAGGGGATAGGAGCAAGAAAGGGTATGGCGGGAGGAGAGGAGACAGGGAGAATGGCCTGCAGCTGCAGGGGCAAAAATCTGCTAGAATAAAGCAAACGAAAATCTAGGAGGTAGTGATGTTTTCCACAAAACATGTGAGAACACAAGCTAGAAGGAAAGGAGAAGGTAGAAAGGACAAGCATGGGAGAAAGAAAGAAAAGAAGAGGAAAGTTAAAACAACAGCGTGAGCAGGGAGAGAGGGAATGAGTGCAGGGGAAGGGGATGGGGTTGTGGGAATAAAGGACAACTGGGGAGGGGTTTGGAAAAGTGGCAGCAGCTGGGAAAATAAACATGGAGTGAAGGGCACTGAAGGATCCCCTCTGTCAGTGGTTTCTTCTTTGATGTCTCTGTTCGCTGCCCTTGACCCTGTTGGCAAGGTGGGGAGGGATGCCAGGGTGGCAACCGTCTGGTACTCTCCATGTCCCCGTACCTGGGGTGGGATGCTGCTGCTCTTCCCCCAACACTCAGCACCTTGGCTTCAATCGCTGTCTCTGGCTTTGCTTGTGGAGCATGGTTCCTGGCCGGCTGGGGAAGGGGAGCCCACGAGCACAAAGTCTAAACCCCACTTTCCTCCCACCCCTCGTTTGTGCAGAGATAATATGGGAGTGCTGGGCTCAGGCTGGCTGCCTGCCCCCCCCCCCCCCCCCCCCAAATCTCCCCATCCCAGAAGCTGGTGTGCCAGTGATGGCAGGTGAACTGGTAATTGCTCGGCCGCCATCCCCCCAGCCCTGCCTGGTGCTAACCCCCTCCCCGGCTGGCCGGGGTTGCTTGCAGGTGGTGACAGACACCAGCTCGATGCGACGATCGTTTTCCACCATCCGGGACAAGCGCACCAACAGCTCCTGGCTGGACGAGTTCTCCATGGAGCGCAGCAGCGACAACACCTACAAGTCCCGCCGGCGCAGCTACCACTCCTCACTCCAGCTCTCCGCCCGGCGCCTCAACACTGACTCGGGTAAGCAAGGACGGGTGCCATCCCATACCAATGCCAAACCCCCCCAGCTGAACATCTGCTCCTGGGGAGGGGGCAGTGGGGATTGACGGGGATGTCCTGCAGGCCACCGGTCCGACGGGCATCGCTCAGGCGGCAGGGAGCGGGGCCGATCCAAAGAGCGCAAGCACTTGCTGTCCCCCGATATCTCCCGCTGCAACTCTGAAGAGAGGAGTCCCCAGGCACACGACGAGTCGCCAGAGCGGCGGCGCGAGTCCCGGTCACCCAGCGAAGGCAGGTCCCAGACACCCAACAGGCAGGTGGGTGTGACAAAACCCCCTTCCTAAGCACAAACAGAGGTGTAGAAAAGGCTCCTTGCCAAAATCCGGAAGATAAGCCCCAACTCCAGGAGCTCTGCACTGTCTCTCCTCCCTACAGAGGCATTTCTTTGTCCCCTGTGAACTGAACAGCTTGGGGCTGCTTGAGCACCCTGTAGAGCATTTGGGAAGAGGGGTGGATCTCCACACTGATCCTCTCACCACTGTGGCATCTGCTCCCTGCCAAGGCTGAGGCGTCCCAGCTCCACAAGCCTGGAAATGCCAGTGCTTGAGTGTGCTTGAAGCCCACGGAGATACTGCCCGTAGAAACTGGCAGCTGGCGAGCCATTAGCTCCTCCCGTCCTGGGTTTGTGGGTGCTTTTTACTTTTGACCACCAAGAGCAGACACCATCCTCATCCATGGAGCACACCCTGAGGCCGGGATGGGGCAGGCAAGGGTGCGGCGGGGCCTCATCCAAGAGGGAGGATGCTCCAGAGACCCCAGGCTTGGGGTTGGGGGGAGTGGGTGCATGGCTTTGCCTGTCGCCCCTGTATTCCCCATTGCGTCTTGGTGCATTGCAGGGAATGGGCTCCCTGAGTGAAAGCTCCATCCCCTCCATCTCGGACACCAGCACCCCCCGGCGAGGCCGCCGCCAGCTCCCGCCGGTGCCCCCCAAGCCACGGCCCCTCCTTTCCTACGCCTCCATGCTGCGGCACGCCGGAGATGCCTCGCCGCCCGCCGATGAGAGCGAGGGGGGGTCTCCGCTTCTCTCCTCCACCCTGGAGCCCAACGCCGCCGGCCTGACCGAGTCTTCCAGCTCCCCGGCAGGGAAGCAGAGCCGACAGTCCACCCCGCAACGCTACATCTCGGAGCCCTACCTGGCCCTGCACGACGACTCGCATGCCTCAGACTGCGGTGAGGAGGAGACGCTCACTTTTGAGGCTGCCGTCGCCACCAGCCTCGGCCGCTCCAACACCATCGGCTCAGCCCCGCCGCTGCGGCACAGCTGGCAGATGCCCAACGGGCACTACCGGCGGCGGAGGCGAGGGGCAGGGCAGGGCGTGATGTGCGGGGCCAGCATCGATGTGCTCAGCGACACCGAGGAAGATGACAAGTGCTAGAAGCTGCCCGCCCAGCCCCATCTCAGCTCCCCGCCGCCCTGCCGCTGCCCTGCCCCTCTCCAATGCATGCTCTTCGCCACGCCTGGGAATGAAACAAAACCAAAACCAAGTGCAGGGGAAAAGGAGAAAACCAAACCGACCGGAACGGAGGGGAAGAAAAAAAAAAAAAAAAAAAAGAAAAAAAGTCTTTGTGCAAAAAAAAAATTAAAATCTGTCGACTTTCATTTATTACTATCACTTTTTTTTTCTGCACAGAGAAGCATTTGATGGGCAGCGGAGCAGCCTGGCTGGGTGTGTGTGCTGGGGGACAAGTGAGAACCCCCCCAAGCCGCGGCCCCGCTCCCTGTCCTGAGCGGGACCCCCGGGAAGGCTCGTCCTGATGGTTTTCCGCTCCCCGAGGCCAGACAGTCCCAGCGAGAGGGTACCAGGGCCCCCCTTTGCTCTGTCGCTCGGGCTCGTGCTGCTGTGGCTTTCGATTTCCCTCCCCGAGGTTCTCATCCAGCCCAGAAAAGGGGCGAGGTGTGATGTCGGGGTGCGGGGGCTGAGGGGTTGGGGTGCACTGGGCAGACCAGAGCGGCTCTGCCTGTTGGGGGTGGCAAAACCAAAACCAACTGGTTTGTACTGGGGCAGGTGGGAGCAGGGTGGGGGGTGCTCAGTGCTGCCAAATGTATCCTGTCTCCCACCATCATATATTTATTTATATACAGAGAACTCTAGGTGTGCCTGTGTGTGTATATACGGTATGTGTGTGTATATATATTTATATGCTGTATATATAAAGATATACACATACATGGATTTGTTTTAATCATCTGACAATGCTGGGGAGCCCCTTGGGGTTGTCACTGCCCGCACCCCCTTTGGCGGGGCAGGATCAAGCCTCCCTGGGAAGCTGCTGCGCACCCGTCGCTGTAGCAGAGCTTTGGGAATATCACCCTGCTCCCCTCGCCCTGCCCTGGCCGTTTCCAGCGCTGGGAATGGTATTTTCTCCGTCAGAGGTGGCTGTGGCGAGGGGCTCTTTGGGCAGCCCTGTGCTGTGCTGGGGCGGGATGCCCAAGGGACGAGGACGGGGGTGTCCCTGGGCGTACGGCTCGCCTGGTGCCAATGGTGCTGAGGGGTTGACGCCAAACCTCTCAGAGGCCTCTGTGTTGTGTTTTGCCAGGAAAAGAAAATTCCCATGTCTGCAGGGGAGAGAAGATGTACATGCATGCCTGACGGTACCCTAGTGTGTCCTCCTGGCAGAGGAACCTGGCTTTGGCACCTCCTCTGCCTCAGTTTCCCCTGCAGCCCTGGCCCCTGCCCGCTCCCAGGGGGGCTGCCGTGGGGGTGGGCTGGGTTTGCAAACCCCATGGGCCTGGTGCAGGGGTAGGTGCATCTCTGGGAGCCGGCGGGGCTCTGGGAGAGGAGCATGGTCCAGGGGGTGAGCGGGGTGGCTCAGGCCTCCTGCAGGTACTGAAAATGCAGTACAGGGTCACCTTCCAATGCCAGTCATTAATTAATCTGGTAGTTATGTGCTGTCAGCTCTGATGATCCGCACACACCCTTGACTGTGGGTGCGATGCTTTGCCAGCCTGGGCAGATTCTGGTGGCCTTGTGGTGGTGGGTGGCTCACCCTGGCGATCACCGGTGTGTTTCTGCTGTGAGGTTTGTCTGTTGTCAGCCTGAGCATGGTCCTGGGGAGCTGGAGGGTGCTGTGCCCTTGGAGCCTCAGGGAAGGGCTTGCTCTGGGGGCTGGGGGGCTGGTCGGTGTGGCTGGGCCAGGTGTGGCCACGTATGTGGAGACAGGACGTGGCCTTCAGCCTGCTGGGCTGGGCAGGGGCAGGCAGTGCCTTCGTCCCATGGCTTTGCTCTGCTGCGAATTGTGGTGGTCTGGGTCCTTAGGGCTGTTCTCCAGCCCCTTTGGCTAGCTGAACAGCAGCTCCGGCCAGGCTTTGCTTTGGTCATGAATAACCCATGTCTTCTCCTAACCAGAAGATGCTATGGGCACAAACTGGCCTGCTCCTGCATGTGCAGATCAGCCTCTGCCCCGATCACTTTGTGAGCTCTCCCAGATGAGCTCTGCTTTGCAAGAAGCAAATCCCATGAGCTCCAAAGGCTGCCCACACCTGGGCTCCATCGTGGACCAAACCCTCTCTTTCTTATGGTCAAGCTGCCCTTGTGGAGCCAAAACCTCCTACTGCCTCGGTGGGTCCCTGCTGGCCCCGTGCTTCCTGAACGGACACTTCCAGCTGCCAAAGGATTCCAGACTTCCCCAGGAGGCCCTCTCCATCCCTCTGGCTAAGCTCCTGCATCCTCCACCTAGGTGCCTGGGGGCAAACCATGCCCCATGCAGCTGTGGGGAAGGTCCCTGGTGCTGGCTGATGGCATGGGCATCTCCTGTCCCCCTCTGGTCATCGTCTGTCCCCTTCCAGCCACCTGCGAGCAGTTTGTGGCTTCCACCCGAAGCTGCTGGAGCATTGCTGCCTGTGCCGGAGTTTGGAGGAGGCAGGCCTGATGGGCAGCATGGGATCGTGCGTGGGGGCCAGGCCCAGGGATGTGGGGGGGCTGGGGCCAGGGGAGACAATGCCATACGTGCTCTAAATATAGGTGCTGGCATCGTCTACTTCTAAATGCAGAAAGGTGTCTGACAATACGCCGGGTTCTGAGTAACAGCCCATGAGGAGGGAAGAGGGTGGCTTTTTGTGTCTGTGCCTATTGGGTGGGAGGGAGGGAGGGATGCTCCCAAAGTGGGGTGTACATTTCATGCGGATTTCAAGCTTTGGGTGTTTTTCTTTCTTGGGCCCCAGAATGGGGTCAGCAAGCAGTGTGCTGCGATGCTCTGCACTGGTGGTCCAGGCTGGGGCAGAGCTCCTCGGGGCGCATCCGCACGTGGCAGTGGGCTGCGGCGTCCAGACCCAAGCTATTTTGATAAGTAAGCCCTGTGTTTTGCTAACGTACAGAACTGTATGAAGTGAAACAGAGCCCCTTTTTTCCCCAAGGGGGCCCAAAACCAGCCTGCTCCTGTCTCTCCTGCAATAGCTGGTGGTCCCGCTCCTATGGCAGGAGAGCAAGCAGGGACCCATAGGGACAAGGTGGCACCTCCAAAGCACGCCTCTGAAACCAAAAACAACCCCCAGGAGAACCACAGAAAAGACTATGCCAAGGGGGAAAGAAAACCAGCCCCGAGGTGCCATTGCAGCCTGCGTCTTGCTTTTCAAGGTGCTGGACTCACTTTGCTGCTGTACGATCTCTCGTCCGTGGTTTATTGGACATCTTCACCTTCCAGACACCGGGGATCTGCCGCTGCGCTCGCCATCAGTGGCTGCTGGCTGTGCTTGACCGTGGGAGGATGAGAAAGCGGGGGATGTGTTTCAACCTCTGCCCGCACAGGACAAGCCCCTGCTTAGGCAGGAGTTCACCAGTAGCATGCATCTAGTTCCCAGTTTGGTGCTGGGACTGGGCTTGAAGCTCTGTCCTGTGGGGACTGCAGAGGGTGTGTGGGGAGTTGAGGCAGCCCTGGAGAATGGAGCTCTGCCATCCCCTCCGGGCTGGCTGTCCCAGCACCCTCCTCCTGTCCCCCCGTGAGGCCTCGGAGGGCAGAGCCCCCCAGCGTGGGGCTGGCAGCTCCTGGGGCCAAGGGAAGGTGGGTGGGTGGGAAATGCTCTGCCTTCACCCCCCAGGCACTGGGGCAGGATGTAACGTAACACGCTCATTTGGACCCAAACGGGGAACCAAACTGACTGACGGCAATGTTCAACTTCAATGTTGGGGTTTTTTTTTGTCAAAAAGAAAGAAAAATAAAACCTTGTTGTAAAGAACTGCCACAGACCCTATATTGTTGGCACCCCCCAACGCTGGTGGGGCTGCGGGCACCCTGGGTGAGATGCTGGACCCCTGAAATAGGTCCCCATGGGAGGGAGGGGTGGCACACAGCCTGTGCTGGGCAGCCCCATCACATAGGATGGGTGTTCCCCAGCATGGGCACAGTGCTGCCCTGGCATCCCTGTGGTCCCCAGACAGGGTGGGGGCTGTGAAGGAGAGAGGCAGGGAGCACATTTGGGAAGGGTCATCATCCCAGGGGAGCTGCGGCTTATGCCTGGCTGCCTCCAGACACACCAGCTGGGGGGTACCGGGGGTCTGGGGGCTATGAGGGGGCTGGGACCAGGAGAGCCTGAGGCTGTTAACAGCAACACCGCAGCAAAATGGCTGGGGAAAGCTGAGAGCACCGCAATGACATCGTAGTGCTGGGGAAATGCAAGGAAGGGTTTGGCTTGGAAAACCTGTCGGGATCTGGGACTTTGGGAGGTTCAGCGAGCTTGGTCACCCCTCCACGCCTGTGCCCGGCAGATGTCAAGTGGATTCAGATGCTGTTGCCTGGTCCAAAGCTCATGGGTGAGTTGTCAAGCAAAGATGCTGAAGTCAGGTCTTGTATTTCTTTTTCGCAGAGCTGTTTAAAGCACAGAGAGTTCTCCAGCAGTCAGAGGCGAGTCAGCAGCCTGTGGCAGTCTGCAGGCTGAGCATGGGTGACAGGGATATTTTATGGCTTTGTCAGCAGGACTCTTCTTTTTCTTTCCCGGTGACGGGAGGGTGCTGTGCCAAGAAGAGCTCAGGGAAGGATGAAGGCAATTGCTGTGCTCTGCGTCTGGACTGCTTTGAGCCCAGCTTACCCTGTGTGTCTCCCACACGCTGTTACCCAGCTCTGCATGGTGCCACTGAGGACCAAGCCCAGACACCATGACCTGTAAGAACTGGCTTTCTGTTGCCCTTTACTTTGTGCATTTACCCTCTTATTTCTCAAAGGCTGTCAGGTTTTGTTTTCAATTCTTTGGCTCGTGAAGTGCTAAAAAGCCTGTTTTCAGCGGGAAGTGTACAGTTCCATAGGGACATTGCCCAAGAGATGGCCCAGCTTTGAGGGCACCTGCACAGGTGATGGATGCAATGACAGCCAGGAGCTAGAAAGCAAGCCCAGCATTTTTTCAGGCTGGGAAGCACATTCTGATTTTATAGCCAAAAGAGTGATCTACATCGCTGGCTGTGGGGAAAGCTCTGAATGGTGCTGATGCCTTCTTCATCACTGAGGGCTTTGCAGCAGCACTGGAAGCAGTTTAATGAGAAGACCTCCTCCTGTGCGGGCCAGTAGCCCTGAATTAACATTTTTTGAAGTGAGTGTCTTAAGTCTGAATGGCTGCTTTTGAAAGCAGGACTGAGTGTGCAGGTCTCTGATGGGCATCTCACGGAGCCCTGCCTGGGAGGCCGGTGCCAGGATGAGTGATGGATGTAGCTAGCTGAGTGCTTAACCTCCTCTGCTGCCTTTCTCCAAAGCCCCTAACATATCTGGGGCCGTGAAAAATATCTGGAGCTATGCAGGGAAGGCAGAGCTTCACCCTACCAAGGGAAACTGGTGCTGCAAAGCGGGGAGCCTTTGCTATCGGAGAGCCAGCTCTCTGCCTGGCAGGCACAGAGGCTAAAAAAAGCCCCTTGACAAATGGAACAGAAAGGTTAAAATTATCTGTACATCATCTGAATAACAATGGCAATGCAGATTGTACCTGCTTATAATAGCTCCAGGAGACAGGGGATAAATTGGGAACAAAAGTACCCCAGAAACAGATGCTGCTGGCGTGCGGCTGGCAGAAGTGCTGGGGCTGCTTCTCCTCACCAGGACTTGGGGAGCCACAGGGGACAGGGCCACCAGAAGCACCAAAACCTGGCCTTTGTGTGCTCCCCTCACCTTGCCCATGGATGCTCCAGGGCCCTTCCATCCCCAGGTCCTGGTGGAGCCACCCAGGCAGCTTGCGGGTGCCCAGGAGGAGGGAGCAGTCCCTGCCCAGAGTACCGGCACCGCAGCGAGTGCTGTGCACAGCTTGTCTTGAATCCAGGCACCTGGGGGACATGAACAGTCCTTTCTCTGGGACTGCTGGAAATCATCACCCCACAACCTGGCTCTTCTCCTGCGAAAAGAACCTTCCTGGGAAGAGGCCTCATCTTACTAGATTCTTTCTCTCTGCCTTTGCCTTACTTTCCTCCTACTTGCCCCTGCAAAGCTAAATGAAGGCACATGGCACTGGATGCATCTGTAACTGCGGGTGCTGGCTGTTCCCTAAAGACCCCCCAGGTTGTTTTTAAGGCAGGATGCCAGCAATTGTGCAACTCTGGGGGTTGCACAGGAAGCCTGGGTCTGGTCTTCGGGCACCCAAACACCCCCTCAGTCAAACGCCTGGTGATGACCATGCACATGCCTCCAGCAAAACAAGAGAAACTTGGATGTGAGGATGCTGCAGTCAAGCCCCGGGGCACGGAAGGGACAAGAGAAGGGGACTGTGAAACGAAAGAACGAAAATGTTTTGTCTTCCTTTTTCCAATCCCAGCTAGGTGTTTAAAATCCGTATGTACAAGGCTGAGGGGGCAGGGGTTCACTCCCTCTGGGGACACAGCTGATGGCTTCAGAGGGGAGATGCTGGGGGTGGTTCTCATCCCCCCCTTCCCTTTCCTTCCTCCGGTGGTACTTACAAGCGCGCTTTCCCCGGTGCCAAGGATGTGTGTGGGCTCTGAAGTGGGGCTGGTGCTTACTCATGCCGGCAGCCACGTGGCACTGCTGGCTCACGGGCTGACAGTGCTGACAGTTCCCTGGGCAAGCATCCCCCACCCCCCCACAGGTGAGCATGCCCCCCACGAGCAAGCACACGCAGCCGTTGCTCCTTTCCAGCATCACCGTGGCTCCCCAGGGAAGTGGGATGCACTCCCCAGGGTTGTCCTCCCCAAAGGGCTTGAACAGCCCAATCTGGTTCAACAACTTTATTTTTTATTCTTCTCATTTATTTATGTCTCTTGATGATGATATTCATTGCTTGGTGATGTCGTGCTGCACGTTGGCGCTGGCTGTGTTTGCCAGACCCCATGCAAGCAGGTGGCATCCCGTGGACTGCCCTGGAAACTGGCCCCTACCAGCACACGGAAGAGTGAGCTGGCAAATATTTCCTCCCAGGAGATTTTGGGGAGCTGCTTTGTGTCACCTTTGGTTTTACAGGCAGCAGGGAGCAAGGGGCTGGGCTGGTCTCACCCCTGCCCCATCTGTGGGCTTACCTTGCCTCAGCACCCACCGCCCCATCTCTTGGTTGAACACCGCAGAGCAGGAAAGAGCCCACTGTTCATTTGCCTTCACTATTTTTTGTAGATAATAAAAAAACCTCAAAACCAACAAACCCAAATCAACACAATTCTGCCTTTTAAATGAATGCAAAAACCATTAACTGCTCTCCTTCCCCAGCTGGTATTTTCTTCTCACCAAAACAGGACTCTCCACGTGCCAGGTGCCCCTGGCAATGGGCAGTTGGGTGCTGGGAGGACTGGGCAAGTGGGTGGAAACCCAGCAGCAGCGATCTGCACCCAAAAGCACCCGGTGGACTTGGCTCAAAGCTGTTGCAGGGCTGAGAGCTGGATGTCTCCACAGCAGTCCAGCACAAGAGCAAGCTGCCGTAGGGACCAGGGCATGGATGCGATGCAGAAGTCTGCTCTAGCAGACCTCAGCAGAGGTACTGGTGCCACTTGGTGTGCAAGGGCGAGGGAGTAGGGGTAAATGTTAAGGATGTGCAGTTATTTGCTGAAGCCAGGCCTAAGCTAGACGCTCTCTCCCTCCCACGTGTGCTCCCTTGGGACCTAGTCCATCAATTTATGGAGCAATCTGCCATAGACAATGCGATTTTCAGATTGATTTTCACAGCTCTGCATCATGGCCATCATGAATGATGTGGGTTTTTTTCCTTTCCAAAAGAGGAGGAGCAGAGAAAAGAAATAAATCCAAGGGTTGTACTTCACAGTGGAGTGTAATCCTGTGATGTCTGGGAAAACATGCAGGGTTCGGGCCACAGTGTCATATGTCTGGGTCTTCTGGGCCAAGCATGGAGCATGCAGGACCATCAGCCAGAGCCACAACTCCATGCCACCCCCTTCCCTTGGCCTCCAAAGTGCTGACAGAGGCTTGCAGGTGGCCTTATTTCATTGCTAATTTACTTGGGGGGCAGGGTTGAGGGAGAAACGTGCAATCAAGATATTTTTTTAGATTTTTCTCGCTGATCAAAGAGTGGGCTTCATTTACACAGCCATAATTTTTTAAGGACCTGTCCCAACTTGAGCTCCTCTTCCTCCAGCATGTGATATTGCGCTGTATCAGCAAGTCTCACCTCCTTTAGCATCTAGGAGTGCATTAGGAAACCAGTGTGAGCTGTGCAAAGGAGCTGTGAATTAGCAAAGCCTCCCCTGCCCCTTGGCAAAGCCTTGTCTTACACCTCCTAGCAGGAATAGCTACAGCTGCTTTCTGCAGCAGAAGCGAGAGCAGAGGGGGTGCGAGGGGGCGGGCAACGGGACAGGCTGTGAATCTTTGCAACCTCTCAAGGACATAGGCTCAGGTCACAGCCAGTCTGCCACCCACAGCCCAGGCTATCCACACCAGTCCTGGCAATGGGGGCTTTGCTGCAGTCCCCACATCCCCAAATGCCTGGTGTCTCCAGCCGTGCATGTCCCGTGGTGGATGGAGCAAGGACAAACATCCATGTTCCCAGGTCCCAGTGATCACTTAGGGGTAGAAGGTGCCCCAGCGGTCAGGTAGCAGAGAAGGAGAGCAACGGAGGGTGCAAGCCAGGCACAGAAAGCCACCCGTGCCCACCCACTCACTCCTCTTTGCTGCTTGGGGACATTTCTGAGTGTTGTCAAATCCCTGCTTCTCCTGTGCTGGTTTGGGAAGAGGGATACCAGGGTACCATCCCTCCCTGTGCCAAGCAGGCCAGCGCTGCAGACAGCCAGCTTGCTCTTGGGTGCCTGCAACATCTCAGCAGAGCCAGCAGGGATGAAGACCTAAGGCTGACAGAGAAACAGGCAGATGGGATTATCAGTCACATGTGCCGCCGCTCTCTTCTTGTCTTAGGCTCTTTTTTCCCTGCGTTATCTCCTCGAGCGGGTTTTCAGCCTGTGCTAGCGACAGTGCTTTGATGCTTAACACAATCGGCTTCTTCCCGCTGTCTGCAAGAGGCTGGTGGGTGTTTAAACATGCCCGACAGGACGTTTCTGAGCGAGGCTGCCCTTCCTCCGCATTGTGCCCCAGGAGCATCCCAGTAGGAAAGCCTCCCTGGGCACTGGAGAGCCCAGCAGCTCGCAAGGGAAAGGCCTCTGCAGCTTGTTTGCCTGCTCCCACCCAGGTTTATGCTGCCCCAGATGCAGCCCACCACGATCTGCACGACAAGAGGAGGCTGACCTGCCCCATGTCCTTTGCTAGCATTCCCCTCTCCTGCATCACTCTCATATTCTGTGGTCCCTGCCCTAGGAGGAACTTGGGATATAGGCTCTGGTCACAGCAGCTAATGGCTGGGAAGTCATCTCAGCTGCAGCAGGCAGCTTTCATTAGACCTCCTTCTCCTTTGTGCATGCTCACTGCACACACCTGCCTGAGGAAAAGGGGTGACAGGGATGGCTGCCTCAAAGTTGGGGTTAGCCACTGACTCTGGGTGCTGCACATCAATCAATATCAGCACAGACTCGTTCTGTGATTACTTATCACCTCTGGCTGTAGAACTGTTGCTGCCCTCTGAACCTCTGCCTCCACCACACCCTCGTGCTAGAGGGGTCCCTTCGAAATACTTGACCAAAACAAACGAACTGTAGGAAACTGTAGGAGATTTTACAGATAAAATCTGCAGCCCCTGCTGGGATTAGCTGTTCCTAAACCCTATTGTTTGCACTTGAGGCATGCACACACCTGCCAATGCCTACCGCAAGGCTCCTGTGGTTAGGAGACAGAGCTGCTGGCACCCAGTGTGCCCCTGGGTTTCCCGTAAGTTGCTCTGCAGAGGGCTTGGTACTGGCTCCAAGCTTGGATGCTCATTCCCAGCTGTGCAGGGTGGAGGTGCTGCAGCCCCCAGGTGTGGCCTATGAGCCACTTCTTAAATAGCGGTGCTGAGGCTGAGGGGTTCTCCCTGCTCCTCTCCTGGGGGAATTGCA
Source organism: Falco cherrug (assembly GCF_023634085.1). NCBI lineage: Eukaryota > Metazoa > Chordata > Aves > Falconiformes > Falconidae > Falco > Falco cherrug. The sequence goes on from NC_073708.1 coordinate 7,420,063, forward strand.
GCCAGACACATCACTGCCCAGGTGTGTCTATCCTTTAGCCAGGACAAGCTTTCACCACCCCGAGTCCAGTCCTGCTTATAGGTGGGGAAACTGAGGCACAAGGTAGAGCATAGCGGTTTGTAGTGGGTCAGGTATTGCTCCTCTGATCTTGGTAGGAGCTAGTGCTCCTTGCCTGAATGCTTTAATCGTGTTTTTTTTTAAGTTTCCCCCTGTAGAAGCCCCTTTCTTGCTCTGCCTGCAAGGGTTATCTGGTGGGGGATCAGGAAACTTTCAGCTGGGGCTGAGCTGCTGCCCCCGTTGCCAGCGGGGCTCCTGCCTACCTCTCAGACCAGCCTCTGCATCAAGGGAAAAAGCCTAAACCATGTTTTTGGACACAAATTACTACAGCTCCAGTGAATTAACTTGGAGATGTTATTACAGGCCATGAGAACAGGTCAGGTTTCAGTCTGGAACGGAAGCGGATAAATGATGTTCTGTAACTGTCTCCTTGCTGGATTCAGGCCAGAAAATAAGGGGTTTTTCCATATTCTTCCCCTTCTCTTGGCTCATGGTGCAGGGGGACAGCCCCACCACCCCTGCACGGTGCTGCAGGCAAAGGGGAAGCTGGGAGGATGCTGTCCCACAAACCGGCTGCGCTGGGAGGGAGCCTGGCTCTTCTCCCAGCAACAAAAACTTATTTTAGCTGGGAGATTGGAGGTCAGGAGGGCTAGGCAGACCTCCCAGGCTGAATTTCACAGTCATGAGTAGAACAAGTTGTTGATTTTGCTAGTGCTGCCATAAGGAGACATTGCAGATGGAGAACGTTGTATACTCTGTTCTTGACAAATGCCTGTCATGATAGTTTGAATATAAAGCAGGGGCTTAGGCAGAAGGAGCTTATTTAGTGTTTGTATTTTTCCATGATTTCATGTTTCTCTGTAGATCGTAAGAACCTCCAGAAGCCCAAAACAAAGCCAGGGCTCCTGTGTGTGCAGCAGAAATGCAGGAGCAAGCCCCAGTGCCACAGGCTGGGTCCTGCAGGAGAGGAAGCCAAGCCATGGCATGTTGGCATCCTCATCAAGTGGAGGCAGGCAGGCACAGAGGGTGGCAGTGACATTCCTATGAGGTACCTGGACGGGATGGGCCTGGTGTTGCCTGGTGCTACAGCACAGAGCCTTGGCTTGATGCCATGAAGCTGAGAGGTCATGTAGTAATGCTGGTGGTCAAGCCACCAACCTCCCCACCCTGGTGTCGATGCCATTGGCCCCTGCCAGGATGTGCTGTGGGGAGGAGAGAGGGCACCTTTTTGCCAGGGTCCCCAAGGGGGACCCTCCTTGTCATCCTCCTCCTGCTCAGCTCCCTTGTTCCTTACTGTTTTCTCCAGCAGCCCCTCTGCACCCCCAGAGAAAGGATTTACTCTGAACAGGGTCGTTCCCTGGCAGCATCCACCACCACACCTCGGTCCTGGCAGTCAAAGAGGTGAGACAGATGATGGCAGGACCAAGGGGACAGTTGAGAGGCAAGTGGTAAATCTGCAGAAAGATTTATTTCCAGATGCAGCTGGAATTTTATCTCCTGCCTATCCCTGTGCTCTGTGCCTGGCGCTGCAGCATGTGGGGACAGATGCGAAATGCAGCTCCATTTAGAGCCTGGGAGTAGCAAAATCTCCTGTGAACAGCCATGTTTCAATTTGCATTTCTAGGGCTGTGGCAGCAACCTGGGTCCTGTGGTGTACTCAGCAGTGGATGCACTAAATGGCCATGAGTTTCTATATTGCTGACCTGCTGGGGCAATCTGGCAGACCCTATAGCTCTCCTGGTGTTAATGCAGCAGTGACGGTTGCAAGCAGTGGCTTGGGAACTGGGGGGTGGACCAGCTGGTGGTATTTTTGTAGTGGGTTTTGGTCTATTAATCCAAACCTCAGCTTGGCTTGACTTCTTTGGTGCTGCTGGCTGAATAGACTGCGACGCAGGATTAAAAGTCACTGTGCAATTGAATTAGTGACAGGTGTAGGAAGGAAGGGAGGGCAAAAGCAAAACAGAGAGGAGAGAGCAGCAGGACTGGAGGTGACCCACGCAGACCCTATCCTAAGAAACACAGTCCCCAGGAGCATGCTCCTAGAGAAAATAAAATGAGGGAGCTGCAACCTAACAGCTGCTCTTTCACACTCCTTCATAGAGCTATGTTGTTCCTGCGTAAGGCTTGTGTGGTCACGGTGGCAGATGCCTGGAAGGTGCTGTCACATTTGCACTAAAACTTCTCTTGGTGCTCTTCCGATGCTGTCAAGAAGCTCCAGGCTCACTGCTGCCGTGTGCTGCAGTAACAGCCTGCCTCTCAGCAGAGAGGGGGCTCCTGGGGGTGGTGCCATCTGGGCACACAGGAGGAGACAGCCTTTGCTCCCTGAAACATGTCAGCTCAGGGTGGGAGAAGCAAATCCTATTTTATGGAGGCACAAATAGCTTCATCGATAGAAGAATGAGACTTTGCTAGAGGTGGTTATCAAGTCTTGAGCATCCTGGCTTTGGCTCCAAGCGTGATGATGCAAGGTCTCGGTGGTGGAGAGAGTAGAGTGTGCCTTTGGTGGAGTAGATGCTCCTGGGCAGCTTGCTCGCCATACAGGCAGCGGTTGCCTGCCCGTTGCAGACTGAGCTCGCCTGGCACAGGGCTGGCTCCCTGCTGGCTGGTTGGTTGCATGCCTGGTTGGCTGCCTCTGCCTCGTGTTGGATGGTGTGATGCTCCCTGGGGCAAGGATGGCTGCAGATATTTTAGCGAAATCTAAAAATCCTTCCATGTAAACAGAAGTGCACCCAGCAATCGGTCCATGCTCTGTGATTTGGCCACATCTGGGATGTCACAGGGATCTGCATCTCAGGAGATGCATGCGGCATGTTCCAGTCAGAAAAGCCCAGTGTGGCTTTTCTGTCACATGGAATTTGTGCAGCTTCCTCAGTCAACAAAAAAGGCTGCATGGCAATGGCTTTGCAGTTGCAGCTGGAAAAGATGACTCAAGGTACTCCACGAGGCTCCAGCGGCTGCGTGAGCTCACCCAGCGGGGGCTTCACAGAGCAGCAGGGCAAGGATCCCCCGTAAAAGGGGATTCTGGCATTTTCTAAGCTCTCTAGCAGCAGCCACAGCCACGAGTGTCTCAGAACAGCCTCTCCCACCGGGACCCCGGTGGCTCTTCAGCAGTGATCTTTCAGTGCTGAGTCAGGACGAGGGCTGAATCACCACAGCGATCGCAACGCGTGCCTGACAATCTGCTCACCCAGCTGTGGGTCCGGCCAGGCTTTGGTCACTTCAGCCAAATCATTCACATGAACACAATGTCCGTGGTTTTTAAATGAAACCTGTTCCCTCTTCCCTTCAGTCTACTGCACTCCCAGCTGTCCCCATGTAGCAGCTGAGCGCTAGGACTGTTGTGGGGAGATGATCCAGGCTCACGGCTCTCATCCCCCAGGAGTACCAGCTGCTGTCTGGAGGACCAAGTGGCCCAAGTTTCTCATCTGCTCCCTGTGATGCCACCGGTGTTTTGTGTGGGCATCAGAAGCCTGCAGGGACATGCAGAGTGGCTTGTCTTCACCCTCTCTGCGGTGATGCTCTGTCACTCTGCAGGTATCTGTTGCTGCTTGTCTACTCGGGCGCTGATCTTACAGACCCAGCCAAGGGTGTGTGAATTTCTTTCTTTTTAAACAGAGGCTATGCAGAGGCAGCTTTGAGGCCCTGCCAGCAGAGAGCATCTCTTGTTTTGCAGGAATGGAAAAGCCAGATGATTTCTCAATGTGCCCAGCTAAGATAACACCAAATAATCTTGTTTGCATTTTAATTTCCCAGCCCTGTTGGGAAAAGCTGATACACCACTGTTCTCCCCCTCTGTGGGCGGCGTGTGCCTGCAAACAGACTTGTCGGAGGGTAGCACTAGCAGCACTTGCGCTTACCCTGGCTGCCACTCTGTCTGCCAAGAGTGCCAGGATCAAAGTGCCATCAAAGGCTCCAGGGTGGCCGGGAGAGTGTTGGTGTTGTGACAGCGAAGGCTGACCCACCAGCTGGAAAGCGCAGCAGGACACTTGGCTTCTCTTCTTCGTGTGCCTCGCAGAGGCTAGATACGAGCGGCAGCCACCTCCTGCACCCTTCCCGGCGAGGCTTTCCTGTGCTGAGAAAATGCCTGGCTCCATCTGGTTGTTTTTCCCGGCTGGTGGAGCTGAGTCATTGCTGTTCTTCAAGGAGAAGGTTCGTTTGCCCCCAAATGGTCTCTCCCCCTGTGCAGAAAGCCTGCGTCCCTCTCGAGACTGCTGTAATTTTCTTCTCGTGAATCCGTGGGTTTCTTTAACTGAGGCGTTGGTTTGCCATTCATGGATCCCTGTTCTATAAAAATGGTCACTTCTCTCCAGGGATGTACTGTTGGGAGCCAGTTACACCTTCGCTTGTGGATCAGCCCAGTACATGTGTGAGAGTCTGTGCAGCTGAGTGTGGCAGTAAACCCCATCTTTGGTCTCCCATCAGAGAAAGAGGCGCTCCTCGTGGCCTGGAGTCATCCCATGGGCTCCCCAAAGTTCAGGCTCTGGGCAGGGGAAGGATGCCTGAGGAGCAGGCGTGCAGATGAAGGCGGTGTAGGTTGTGATGCCATCCTGGTACAAGCGCATCTCTCCCTTGGCGCAAGCATGTGCCTTGGCTACCCGCCCTCACTAGCCGGGTGCCACTGTCCTCAAGCCCGACCCCACTGCCCTGGCAATGCTCATGGGGTTTGTTTGCCTTTCCTCAAGACCACATATCACAGTCTAAGAAGGTCTCATCTATGTAATTCCTTGCATACGTCCCTTTATGTATTTTACCAAACCTGTGGGAACAGTGCATCTCCAACCCTCTACCGGTGAGGGAACAGCTACTTCCAGCTTGAGCCAATATCACCTAGTGGTGGTGGGTGCTGATGTAGGGTCCTGCAAACCTGTCCCTACCCACTTTTTCTTTCTTTCTCTGCCCTGCCTGCCTGTCTTACAACTCTTTCGTTTCTCTGGAAAGCTGTGGAAATAAGGTTTTGCAAAAATTTTCTACAGAGCCAATTTCCTCAGAGAGATTATTAAAGGCGAATAGCAGAGAATCTGATTGCATCCGTGCTTTCGTCTCCTCCTGAGGCATCATGATTTGCCAGAACAAGAAAATCTGGTTTCTGTGGGGTCAAGGAAACTTCTCTAATCTTCAAACAGAAGCAGCAGCTCTCGCTGTGTTGATAATGCCGTTGGTGTCAGCAGAGTTGGACCAGGGGTGAATTTGGCCTGGCTTGTGTCAAGCACGTGACAAGAGATGGGCAAGGCTCCCATTGGCAGACACCCTGCAAAGGGAGAGCTGGGCAGAGGCAGCCACCGACACCAGGGCTGCGCAGTCCTGACCCCCGCAGAACAGCACGCACAGCCGGTGAATCACAGGCTGAGCATCACTCGGCATCGGTGAGGGTGCAGGAAGGTTTCTCCCAGCAGCGGCTGTGCTGCAGGGTGATGCTGCAGTGATGGGGCGGGATGTTGTGTCTGCCAGACGGGCAGGCCTTGTGCTGCCTGCACCCCTCACAGGCAGCGGCGGGGGCGTTGCCAGCTTTCTTCTTCGTACTTTTATCCTCTCCCTTAAGGTGTCATTTCTGCCTTCCACCCTCTTGTGGCTTTACAGCCAGGGTCCTCTCATTTACCCCTGAGGTCTGGAGGGGGTTGGCTGGGGACATCCCCATATAGGGTGCCAGGAACTGCCAGAAAATTTGCTGTGGCACAGGATACCAGCTCCTGTGTCTGATGGGGATGGGCTGGAGGTCTTGTCATGCACCTGCATTCAGCCCTGTTCAGGAGAGTGGAGGCTGCTGAACGCCGCAGGCAGGTGAGACATCTCCTGTGATGCACAAGGACAAGCCCTTGTGTTTTCCTTTTTAACCTCCATCTTTGCCTCGTGCATTTTTCTAAGCAAATCTCTATGGAAACAGGTACTGTTTGTAATAAAGCCTCTGTTTTTCACTTTGCTTCGTTGCTCTCGAGGAAGGAGGGGGGGCAGAGACCTATAAAGGGCAGATGAAGTTTAGGCAGGAAGAGATGTTTCAGCTGCCTAGACATCCCTTGGCACAGATGGGAGCAGCCTTGGCATCCCTTGGCCCTGCCCTCACTGATGGGAGGCAGAGGCTGAGATCACCCAGACCCCTTTTCAGCTCCCTCGGGTTTGGTGTGGACTTGATGCCTGGCTTACACAGCCCTCCTTCCTATCCCAGTTGGATGGAGGGGAGCACTGTGGTGTCAAATGGGGGGTAAATCAGTCTTGCCCAGAGTTAATAATACAACTTTCATGTCTCCCTCGTGAGCTACCAGCCCTACGGCACCCTGGCTCTCTTGAAGGTCAACCAGAGCCAGTCCTGCCTTGGTGTCCTGACAGCACCCACCGTGACTTCACTACGGGGTCCGTGTGTGCCACCTCCGTGCCAGCCGCAGTGCGGGGGGAGCAGAAGCTGCGGGATGTGATGCGAAGGGGCTGGAAACCACCCTGAGACAGAAGGATGCACGAAAGGATGCATGAGCCCCCGCCTTCGTGGGACGCTGAAGCTCCGTCATCTCGCAGAGCTTCCTGCCTGTTCCCAGGCTCGTGAGCTTTCTAAGTTGTTTGTTTATTTTGGGGAGGGTGGGGGACGTTTTAGGAGCTGAGAGAGGAATATTTTAAAGGAGGAATTCGGTGCCAGATTGGCATCCTCTGCATCAGACGGAGCAGCACACCAAAGCGTGCTCAGAGCTGCAGGAGGGAGCCGTGTTTGTCAGCTCCTTCTGCTGCAAGTCGCCCTTGATATTCAGCAGCCCTGGGTCTTTCCAGGGGCTGTGCTGGCTGCGGGGGCTACTAAACCCAAAGCAACATGCAGCAGACTAATAGTCACATCCTGGGTTTTTTTAGGACACTCTAAGCTGTTTCTGTTTTCCACCCAAAGTGAACCTGGGCCCTCAATCAGAGGTAACTGCCCCTTGACACAAAGGTGAGTCCATGGTAGCACCTGGCGGTCTGGAAGGAGGGTCTTCTACCCTGACCAGGAGCTGGTAGTCCTCTCCCCGCTAAGAGCTGGTCCTGCTGTCCAGCACACTGGCCAGGGGCTCCTCGGCTCATGGAGGATAGAGGGATGTGCTTTAAGAGGTCTCTCTCCCAGCTTTAAGTAATTCTTGGTGTTCAGCCCAAACCAACCATGCAGCTAGGGCTTGCTCCCGATGGAAACCCACCTCAGCCGTTCCCCTGCCCATCTGCCAAGAGGCACAGCCCGCGGGCTGCTTTGCCAGAGCTGTTGTTTGGAAGTGGTCAGCTCCAGGGTGCTCCAAGGGGACCAAGTGTGGAAACTGCTCCCTTCCCACTGCCGCTTCTGGGAGAATCATATTTGCTTTAAGAACAGGCATTCAGCCTATAACAGTAACGGTGCTTCCTTCCAAAGGAGTCAATATTACAGAGTCTTTGCTGTTCTGCTAGAATTACAATACACGAGCACTGGGGTTGAAACACTGGCTAATTACCTAGTCATTTGTTGTAATGCTCCCAATTAACTTGTGAAAGCATAGCAAATGCATTACTTCACACCTTTTTTTAATGGCTTATACAAGGTTATTCATAGATAGTAGAAGATAAACAGTGTTGCATATCACATTATGGTGGTATAGCACTTCCTTGCTTCCTTGGGCGTCCTTTCTTAGCCTGGGGAAGGCAGGAATTCATATGTGAGATGAGGTGATCACCTTGATGTGATTCATTTCACATCCAAGCTGATCACATCACTTTGGATGTGATTCAGTCGAGTGTGGCTATCAGGGTAGATGTGGGAGCCTGTCAAACCCCATAGCAATGCCAGCAAGGCAGGATGGATCAGTCTTCTGGGGAAACCAGTCCAAAGGAGGTCCCACAGCATTGCCCACCTTTCCCAGGCTTGTTGAGCTCAGTTATCCCAGCCTCTCGGTGTTGGGGAGTAGAGGAAGGGGTTTTGTGCCCAGGGAGAGGGCCAGCCTTCACCCAGCCCCACTTCTCCTCGCCACCTCTGTGCACCGTCTGATTTCATGCCCACCAGAACACGCACGGCAAGGCAATGTTTGCCCATACAAGTGCCTGTTTGCCCACACAACACATTTGTACATCTGGCTTGGCAGATTGGTGCACACGCAAAAATGGGCATGAAAACACTGAGGCCTGGATGGTAAACTGGGTCTGTTTTTTCTTTCATTTTTTTGTGAGGGTGCTGCTCACAGTTACGTGGTTACAACTGCGTTGAATGTGCCCATCAGGAGAGCTTTGGCTCCCAGATATTGTTCCAACAGTCTAAATGTTGTCTGCATGACTGGTGCAGTAGGCCACCTAAAATATTTGCTGGCTTTTTAACCGTAAAGCTTTCTTATGACCTTTTCCCAAACTTTGTGTCTGAAGATATGTCCCTCCAGCAAGGCCTTTAGTCCCTTCCCTGTGCCACCCCAAAGCAAGCACAAGATGTGCAGTCTGAGGAAGGACACCAGCTCAGGTCCTAGACCCAAAGCCAGCATTTTCATGCAAAGATGCCCCAAGGGATAGTGATTGAAAGCAAGCTGACCTGCCCATACAGATGCCAGGAGGTAGCTTTAAGCTGCCCAGTAACTTGGTTATGTGTCTGGACCCAAGGACATCTATAAGAAAGACAGGCGACAAGGAACCAGAGCATCTTCTTCAGCCTCACTGAGTGCCAATGGCTGTGGTGGTGTTCAGCTGCAGAGACCTGGCAGGGCCAGCACTGGCTGCAAGGTGACTGCTCCTGGACGTGGCTTTCTTGAGTTATTTATCTCCTATTTCACCTTCTTGTAAACAGAGGTCTGTGGGCGACTATCTGCAATGGCTGGGACAATACATGGATATCTAGATGCAGCTCCCCATCCAATTTCCCTACTCAGCAAAGACATGCTTGAGAGATAATCCCAGCGCAAGCGATGGGTTTAAACCACAATGGCCATGAAAGTCTCCATTATTTATCTCCAAGCTGCTTAGTGATAAAGTGGGTGGAGAAGGAAGCCACATTTCCTGCTCAAAGAGTGTGTGGGAATACCTTTTCAAATGTTAATTTCTCATGTTTTTCAAAAAGCTACCCAAAGGAACTGGTCTGAGCGAATGCTAAGAAGCCTGTGCATATTCAAACCAGCTAAGTTTTAAAAAGTCTGCAAAGATATTTGGAATGAGGGGAGGGAATAAGAAGGAGCTCCAGGAAAAAACCCGCCATCATTTCCCCCACTTCAAAGTTAAAACTAAATGTACACGTTTCCCTCTCCTCTGATGTACCTCCCTCCAGGGAAACAGGTGATGAATGCAAAAGCCCGGAGGGAGCAGGATCAGCCAAGGGGTTCCCCCCCAGCAATGCTAATGAACATCCTTCTCCCAAATCCTTCACCCCACGGGCACCCATCATCAAAAACCACCAGGCAGGGCTGGTGTGGGCTGGCTTTGGACAAGCACCGAAGAGATACAAAAAGCCGCACATCCTCACTTCTGTTTTGCATCCAAGGCAATCTGGCTCCCCGATATTAAATCGTCCCACTGTACAATTCCACGGCTACCATGACCCTATTATTGATAAAAACGTGTTCTACAAGAGCCACCCTGCCAATATGTGGCTAATTGGCCGTTGTTAATATACATCCTAGGGGTTTCTGTTGTAGCTTTTGCTTTAAAAACATTTAAAAAAAAAAAAGAGTCATGTGTGATTTTAATGCAGATTTGAAAGAAAAGAAAAAAAATATTCTCTTGGGTCTGTACCCAACACAAGTTTTAAAGTGCAGAATCTGTGTCTGTTATTGAATAAGAAATGCATGCTGAGTGCCAAATTTCAGCTTGAAAGCAGCCAGAAGCTATCTGGAGGGAAAAAAAAATGTTTTGCAAATACCTTTTGTAATTGTAAAAATAAAAAAATTTAAAAAGAAAACCCAGAATGAATTCACCAGTTACTAACCCTTGAAAAAATAGGGGATCTTGTATAACTCGGGGCCCGTAAGTGACATCTAAGCTGAACAAACTCTTGAAAACATGAATTTATAGTTTGCACCTTATTCCTCATAGCCAAGCAGTTTTATAACCAATGTCTCTTCATCCCAAATATTCAAGCAAGAACAGAAAATGCCTTGGGCCTGGCTGTAAATGCAGCGAGGGGATATGGATCCTGCTGTCCCTAAATATGAGTTCCCTCATTTGTAAGGGCTTGGTTAACTCTCATTTGGGCCAGCCCTGGAACAATAATGTCCTTTCTTGGTCTGGAATTTGTCACCATTGGACATACCACTCCCAAGAGAATCATCTTGATGGTCTTTGCTTCCCTCTTGCTTTTCCTTTGGCCAAGCAGTCCTGGGAAGAGATGGGGATGTTCAGTGAAACCCTTCCCTGCTTGCTTCTCCACAGTGATGAAACACAAGAGGTTTTTTCCACTGAAGAACAAGAAATCTGCAGCAATGGGAAAGAGGATGGAGGTATCTCAGCTGAACGGTGACCCTGAGCTGCGCTCCAGCTGTGCTTACAGCCAGGTGAGCATCCCTTTGAACATACACGAGCGGGCATTTGCATTGGGCAATGTGGTTCAGGGATCACACAGCCTGAACAGGGATCACACATGGTCAAACGACAGCGGGCTTGTCTGTGACAGCTCCTGAATTCAGAGTCAATAAAGGGAAGGGGGTTGAGGTTCAACAGGTACGCCTCCCCCCCATCACAGCACCCTGAGTATGGGGCCACGCAGCTGATGCTGATATGCTTCCTTTTATCCTCAATCCCCTTGAGAGCCCCTCCTGACTGAAGTCTGGATTTGCGATCCCCACCCTGCTATCAAGCCACTTAGTATACAGAAGTATAAGTCTTCGTGATGCACAAAGCAAAGGAAATCATGGGGAAAAGCTCTTCAAAACACTCATTTTTTTACAGATCAAGAATTTCACGACCTAGTGGAAAGCACAAACAATACAGGACCAGGCATTCGTAATATTTGGTGCCTGGTTTGTATAGCTGCTGCAGCTAATATCCCCAAATAAATACTTCCGTGACTAATCTCTTGGAAAGAAAAACACAAAGAAAGAGGCTGTCACATGAAACAAGATGATTTTGATGGGTTTTTTAATGTATTTTATGTATTTATAAGCACAAATTCTTCCTTTTGGGCTGCATAATATGCTTTGTCTAAAACTGTTTGTCTTTTGCTAGGTAAATGTGTTTGCTTTCTGTCCTCATCCCATCCCTCTGTCCTTCCCCAAAAGCCAACAAAGAGGTTCTCATACTCCTTCTCTGGACTCAGGCAAACCTCTGAATATCTTGCTGGGGATCTAGAGGTACGAAGCCTTAAATTCTAGAAATAATCGCAATTTCATTCAATGTGATTAAACTATGGAAATTTTCTCCTTGGGATTTTTTTTTTTGCATAACGGCAACAATAAAACCCCATAAAGAAAAAAAACCCAAAACCTGTTGGCGTCATCAGAACCTAAAAATAACAGGAAGATGACTGCTGGTGCCAGAATGATACCAAACAAAATCTATTATTGAATTAGTTTCTTTCCAATTGTTGTTCTTAGGAATATATTTCCCTTTCCCCCTCAGGGTTTGTTTGGAGCCAAGGTATTCTGCCTGCCAGTGCCATTCCAGCACTCAAATTAACAAGAAGTGATGTCTTTTACAGTAAAAACCAATATCTATTAAAATATTGATGAAGGCAAATAAGCTAAGGAGTTGGTGGTGTCTGGTTTCTAGCTGGCAGTCAGGGGATAGCTTCGAAGGGAGGGGAGAGCTGCACAGCCTCACCCCACGCCGGGACAAGCCTCCTGTTCCCAGCGGGTAGACCTGATGTCCCAGGAGCAAGCAGCAGGAGAAGCCTGACTCCAGGTACTGACGTAGCTCATGGCATGTCTGGAGCACCTGGAACACTTTCCTCCCAGCTTGTCTTCCACTGCCAGATCAATAGTGTCTGTTTTCTCTCTGGTGTGAGTTTAGAGGCCCTGCTTGCTGGGGTTTGCTGTCCATTCACTTCAAGGGTTTAATCTTTTATGTATTTTCACCATCTTTCATTCTAATTAAGTGCCTATCAATCTTGTTTCATTGTAGCTGAACACCTTGGCAACTGTGGGACTTTCTGCTATGATGGAGAAGGGACTTGATCCAACAGGTCAGCTGTTATAGCTTAATCTGCACCTCTTTCCTGCTCTAGTATCTTAGCATTATTTTAAGGGTCTCCTGAAATCATCTGTCACCATTTCTCAGACTATTTCTTGCTCGCTGCTATTGCTGCCCCACCATTACCGTTATCTTGACCAGAACAAATGAGTCGATTGCTGACACTGCAGTGAGGCTCTCTTGAAATGCAGGCTGTGCTTTCATTGACTTAGTGATATGCACTTCATCTGCAGTACCACCCTGAATTTATCTAACCATGTCATCTTCATCTGTAAGGATTCCCTGACTGCTATATTAATGCTGCTGGCATCCTTCTCCTCTCTGCTGTGGCTGCTGATTTTCTTACGGCACAACGTTTCAAGCCCTCCATCAGACCAAAGCTCACCCTTTGCATCTCCACTCTCGCGAGTGAGCTTGGTCCTGTAGATGTAGTGATGCTAACAGACCCATTGTGAGGGCTGGACGAGTCCTGGCTTTGACACAGGATGAGAAAAAACCATCCATATTACACAGCATCCTCTCCTGAGCTTTCCTGTGCTGACAGGAGGTCCATGAGATGGCCAAAAGCTGGTGCAGTCCAGCAGCACAGCCAGGGTGATCCCACTGGCAGTGCTACCACCACTGACCTGCTTTACCCCAGCAGTTTTCTCGATAGCAAGTGAGCGCATCGGCTGCGATGCCTTCAGCTCCGCCACCCAGACAAGCGCTAAATGACACGATCCAGGCTGGAAGGAGCCATGTGTTTTCTGCTGCATGCAGCTACTGCTGTGCTTCCAAACACATCTCTCCTCTTGCCTTTTTTTGTACAGTAACTTTGCACACACAAACGTCAAACAGCAGCTGTTTGGCCAGCATTTTGAAAAGCAACTAGTGATTTTAGCTGCCTTAATTTTGAAGCTAGGCTTTCGGCTCTACACAATAAAAAGGCTTCTTTTTCTTCTCCAGTAGCTGTGGATATTTTTACCTATTTCCTTTGTAAATGTGAACCGTGGAAACAGTCAGACCTTATCAGGCATGAGTGTCTTTGAGGTTTCCCCTTGTAGAAACAAAATGTCACGGTGCCTGTCAGAACCAAGTTACCCAGGGCTTCTCCTACTTCAATTAAGCATGAGCAAACCTATAATGTGTCAGAGCCAGCACTAGGCAAACAACGTGCTAGATAATTCTGGAGGTCACTTTAATGCTGGGTTTGAAAACTTGAGCAGGAAGCAGTGCTGCAAAGGGTTTCTTGAAATGTCTTTCACTCCTGTCTGAGCCATTCCACCCCAGAGCCTTTTCTGGTGTTTTGGCCCCTCTGGAGCCTGGATTAAAATGGACATGTGCGGTTTTTGGAAAAAAGGACTCAAGACACAGGTCAGATCAAGGCTTTGAATCCTCCAAAGCAATCCAAAGGAAGCCTGAAAGGTGCAGATGAAGAAATTGATTTTTAGGGTACAGATTTCTTTTGTTGTAGCTGAAAGGTCACTTGTTAATACTTTGGTTATTTGTCGTGGGCCCAGGACAGACCTCTAGGCTTGCAGTGCAGGACTGGACTGACAATGGATTGACAGTTAAGACTGGAAGAGAATCCAATTCAACAGGTGTTCCCTCAGGATTGACCCAGGAGCACTTGGTAAATGAAATGCTATTCACTGGGGAAAAAGCTACAGGACAGTGATTTTTTTTTGGTGTCCTTATCTGATGACGCAAGAGTAAAAAAAATAGTTACTTTACCTGTGTTGGAAAGCGTTAAACAGAAGTTCTAAGTGCAGAGGTGGAATTGCTGCACAAAGTTAGCTGTGGACAGCCACGCTGGTCTGCTCCCACAAAGAAGGTGCGGAAGAACGGGCAAGCCTGTGTACTTCCCAAGGTCAGGATAAAGCCGAGTATCCCATCCCAGAGCACCTTCAGAGGTTTTTGCTGATATCCCAAAGCACAAAGGAGAGCACGGCAGTGTCATTCACCTGTTGAATAGAATCATCACCAGCACAAAGTGCCCCAGAGATCAGCTCTGTATTTGTCACCCTCCCATGGATGGAGGCAGGGCAGTGCCTGTGCAGCGTGCAGCTTTGCCTGCAAATCCCATTCATCACACACCAAGTCTTCTTCGGTCTAATCCTCTCTTCTTCCATGCATGGCTAAATGATTTCATTGCAGCAAGGCAGTTGTCCCCGAGAACATGATAGGAGGCGATCGCCTGACTGGCTTATGTCAAACCTCCGAAAAAATAGTTTTAAAGAAGTGTCACTATTAATTTATCCACTTCTCAAAAAATTCATCTTGCTAATCCTTGCTTCTCAAAAGCCTTTTTTTTTTTTTTTTTTAGTGGGGTTGACTTCAGCCCAAACCTAGGCTGCTCAGAGGGTGCATTGCCTGCCCGCTGCCACTTCCCTGCAGGGACCAACCCAGGTCAGCAGTCAAGGGAGGGAGTAAGTGGGGACATCTGATAACAGACTGCATGTTTGGAAAAATCATGCTCACCACACATGGGCTGGGTGGGAGAAGAAGTGGTAGGCTTAAACAATAACAAAGCAGATGCAATCTGAACATGACAGAGGAGGGGAAGAAAACACGGTCATGATAGGTATGGGGTAAATGCTAGACCAGGTTGTGGGAGAGATTACAGAGGCTGCATCTGAAAAGTTTGTGTGTGGAGCCTGTTAAAAGTCTCCCTTTGGAGTGGATTTCAGTGTAGATGACCATGCCCTTGTGTGAGAGAAGTGAACTGCTGGACCTCTGCAGCTTACTTCAGCCCTTTTTTTTAATGATTTTTGTAGTATTGCTGTTGGAGATCAAGAAGAATAAAAGGGAAAATCTATCTTCTCTTATAAAACTAGAAGTAAATGCGTAACGCAGCTTAATTGAAATTACTGACTTCCCCAGATAAGCTGGATATAACTAGATCAACAGTGATCTGGTTAGCATAGAAAAATGGCTTGCGATAGCCAGTGCTCACAGATTAGAGCACCGAGGATGGAGCAGTAAGACACTGACAGCAAATTTCATGGGGAAAGAAGGCCATGTAGGTTTGCTGGTGACACAATAAGGATAACGTGAGCAAAAGCAAAATCCAGTAGTTCAACCCTAGAGCAGGAAAAGGAGGGGATGAGGAGCTGGCTTTAATGGCACCACCCCTGGGGTTTTGGTTCTTTGTTGAGTTTCTTGAGCAGTTCCCTGCTGATCTGGACCTCAGCTGAAGCTGTAGGCTCAGTATGATCTCTAAAGTTGTAGAAAAGATGAAGTCATTGAAGATCATAATTTGAAAACACAACAAATCCACTAAGCTGAGTGCTTTGTCCTTGAGTTCAGCTTGAAACCTGTAACATTTGAGGGACACGTTAGAGGGAAAGAGGAGTGTTTCAGAAGCATCTGGAGAGATGGGCTTCAGATGCCCTTTTCCCTATTTATGCTTATTAGAGACAAAATTGAAGTGCAGCATGATTAAATTATGCATATAAAGAAGAGCTTCCACAAACAAGAAAACATAAGCAATGTGGGAAGGAACAGAACTGCAAAGAGAACGAGAGGAGTGAAACCAAACAGGATGCCAAACTGCAAAAGACATTTCAACAGCACCTAATTAAAACTGTTCACATTTGCAACAGACAGAAGGTAAAGATATTCACTAGGAAACAGAAGAAAGGGGAAAAAACATTAAAAGGAATTATTTAGTCAATCACAGGAGATTCTGGGAAAATAGCAAGCTTGAGCAAAGGCCAGTTGCAGAATGTGAAATGCATTTAGAGTTTGGGGGGTTATTTCCATTTGTTTTGCAGCAGAACTGACTCCAGCTGGTAATAATGAAAAATATAATGTGCAGCAGCCCCTTCCCACAGTGCCTGCAGCCTATGGGGAGCTGGCACTACCAACATTTTGAGTTTATCTCCAAGCAGTGATTTGAATAAGATCACATAGCAACCGGTCCAGGACTGAGAAATCAACCCAGTTCTCCCAGGTCCCACTCCAATAACTTAATCACAGGATTATCGCTCAGCTTCTTTTGTTAATGAATCTTCATCGTTTGGCTTCAGAAACCACAGACACAGCAGTAACAGTGAGGCTGAAAATCCAGCATGATGCCTTTGTTAGCGGGATGAACTAGCAACACGTTTTCTCCTGTGACACCTTTCAAAACCTGACATGTTCACCACTGGGTTCATCTGATTTCAGATGTGTAGCAGAGCAGCACTAGCTTAAAAGTGGAATAATGATGACAAATGGGTCCTTAGCCATGTTTCAGAGACCAAATTGAATCTGCACTTGGGTGACAAAACCATGGAAGATGAAAAAACAAGAAGAAGCTACACTATACTTTGCTTGTATCTGTCTAAGCAAAATCATTTTAATAATTGGTGAACATGGAATGAGAAGTAGTGAATAACATTTGAAAGGGAAAAGGCTGCCGTGTAGCATGCCTGAGAATGAAAAGAGGAAGGGTTTTTTTCCTTCTTGTGGCAGAGCCTTCACTTTCAGAAAGAGCTGGCTCGGTGAAAACCGAGCTTTCTTGCTAGAGAGGCTGATTTATGTGTACACACAAAATCTCACTGTTCAGAGATAAGACACCTAAGTGCTTTGTTAATGATGAGTGATGAAGCGGCATTCAGAGCTGTAGGAAGGAGCTCTTCATTAACTAAAATGGGAGCTGTCAGAGGCCTTTGGTAACCTACCAGTCTAGATGCTGCCTGAGATCCAGCCATCCTCTCCTCATCCACCCATGATGCTACACGGAGATGCCATAAATCACTGGTGAGCTCCATGAAGAATTGCCATCAGACCAAAGGTGAATGTTCAACACTCCCATGCTGGGATGTTTGTGCTTCCCTTCTGCCTGGGTAGGTCTCAAATAATGAGCCCTATGCCGGTGGATGGCAGCCAGAAGGAATGCCTTAGCTTTTCCAAACCCCTGAGCAGGAGGGTGCCCAAGAGGCTGGAAGTCCTGCTCAGGCCACTCCTGGTGCCTCTCTTGCCTTTGGTGTGCTTGTGATTTGGCTGTGAAGGCCAAGGCCAGGCAGCAGTGTTGTTCCCAGCCCTGACACAGAGAAATAAGCAGTGTCACAGGCATGTGGCTTCAGTCGTTGTCCCCTCAATAATGTCATTTTTGCAGGGGCAATAGGAGAGGGAAGAGCAGAATCCCCTCCGGACCACCTCCTTCTCAGGGAAGTGACTGATGAGCCTGGCAGCCTCTGAACAAATATTTCTGATGCAGAGAACTCACTTGTCAACTTGAAGGAGCCCCAAGAGGAAATTTCCAAAGCAGATCTGTCGGAGATAATGACACCGCACAAGGAAGCCCTCCTTAGGAGGAATGTCTTCAGAAGATGTGGAGAGTTTGAAAATACGATGCTTCTGTGCATCCCTGTTGATGAGTTAAAATTCAAGCAACCGTGGCCCAATTTTTTAATCTGTGAGCTCTAACAGGTGAAGCACAAGGAGCCAGTGATTCATTTTTTTCACCTTCCCTGATTGCTTCCTTGGTCAGTCAGACCTTGGTTTTTTCCAGATCAGAAACCTCTCTTTAGGCCTGAGATAACTTGCTGTGTTCTGCCTTGTCCAGATTACAAACCAGGGAATTTTTGTACATCTGGATGTTTGTGTAATTGCCTAACACTGTGAAGCCCCATCTCAGCTGAAACCTCTTAGCTCCACTGTTAGATAAAAAGCAATTAACAGTAACCATAACCAGAAACACTTTTAGTGTGAGGATAGGCAGCAAATGGCAAATAGATACATCAGAAATGTGTTTTTGCCTTGTACTTTGCTGTTTGCAGTCAATGGGTCATTAATTTTTATATGGGTATCATGTACTTATAAGTGGTTTGGGAATCTTGAAGTTATTACCTATGACAGTAGCTTTGATTATGTTGGCTGCTCTGCGATGCCCCTGATCCTTGGGTTTAAAAGTCACCCAAAAGGATACAGCAGCCAGAATGGCACCCCAAGGCGGTGCTGGGTACCCAAAGGCACCCTGGCTGTGCCCTGATTACTCCTCACACTTGTTGAATCTCTCAAACATATTTCCTCAAAACAGGGCTGGGTTTGTAAAGCTGTTTCCCCTCTGAAAGCTCATCAGCATGCACGCTTCGTAGGTGTTGTTCAGCTACCCCTGCTAAGTAACGGTATTTTATCCTGTCAAATATGAAATTGGCTCAGGTCAGAAATTTTGTGCTGAGCCAGCCAATCTTTGTGGTTTTCACTAATTACATCTAGGACAGATAACCGATAGATTCTTCAGATGAACAAGAATAACTGTTTTAACCTCTTCTTCCAGGTGTTTTCTGATCATTTTACATTTTCCAGTTCATTAGCTCGAGTTTCAGTTCTCTGGGAAAAAAAAAAAAAAGTAGGACAACTTATATTTTACTTGGCAAGTCGATCGTTTTATATAAAATAACGTTTACTTTCTGTGTGAAATCACAGAGGCACTTGTAGAGTATCTGTGTGCAAAATGATGTGAATAACACTAGCTGGATTCATGCAAGTGATGCTTTTTAATCTAAAGAACTGCTGAGTTTCAAAAAAAAGCAAATACAGAGGTGTCAAGAACAAGATTGCCTGTTACCACACTCCGCACTGGAGCTGTGCTTTGGTTATCAGTTATTTTTAAGCTCTCTCTCCTGGTTTGCTTGGCATTAATTAGCCTGTGCCTCCAGATAATCTATCAGCAATTACCTGTTTAGTTTTATTACATTCTGTTCCTTTATGCACTCATTCAGGACTTCATCTGCTCCCAACTTGCAGACGGTTTTAAATGTTAAGCTTGTTTTCCTAGCAGATGGAGAATAGATGCCTCTATTTCAGGTAAGCATTTTGTGGTATTTCCCCGGTGTAAGAAGATAATACTGCGTTTGTTATGCTTCAGGTCGAGGAGGATTTGCTAAATGTAAATCAAACCAGACCTTTTGTGCCTCGTAGGTTAAAGGGGTTTTGCTGAGATATTTCTGTGTTTAATATAAGTTGGGTGTCTGTCTTGTGCAGTCAGTAGCTGTGGGCAGTGGAAAAATATTTTGCTGGAGAAGCTCAGCCTGGGAAGCTATGGTGCTGGCATAAACCTTGCCAGTACTGCCACGGCCACCTTGTACACGTGGCACGGTACAGATTCAGCTCCCTGTCGCAGAAAGGCTCTTACGGAGTGTTTTCAGGGCTGAAGGCAAAGCTTCTCTGCTGCCACACAACCATTTTCACTCCAAGTTTCTCTTTCCTGGGAGGCAACAGCCTGCAGCAGCTAAAAAAGAAAGAGAAAACTAAAAGGAGCCAAATGAAAAGGCATTTATACAAATGTGCAAAGACTGGCACCTTGGTCATCCCAGAGGTGACCAAAAGATTCAGGGTAGAGCATTTCTCTCCCTTGAATGCTGTGACCTTTGTGAACGTGTTTCGCAGCACAGTCCTGCAGCTGGAAGTGGGTGCCCAGATCCCAGCAGAGCTGTGAGAGGGAGCTGTTCTGGTGGCAAGGGACTGTCTCCACTGATCAAGCTGCGGTCCAGTAATTCATCTAGTGACAGTCCGCACACATAGGAGAGAAAGGAAAGTGGGTGTATCTACACTTTCTCTTGTTTTTTCCCTTTGCTTCTCTTACAAAGGGTAAGTCTCTGCTGCACAAGTTTCCCGACAGCTGAATGCAAGCAGATTGCCTGCCTTATCTCCATTTGCCCCCTTCTGTGCAAACGTTTCACTTCCCTGCAAATTTTTCAACTACTGACGTGCTCCCGTCTCCACTCTGCTATTATGAACCGATGTGCTGATGTTTTAAGTAAAATGTTTTGTTTTAAAATGTGCAACATCCAAATTTACAAAAAAAACCCTAAACAAACAACCCAAATCCCAGAAAGAGACGGCTCCCTCCCCGAATTTTCTCTGATGCTAATTATAGAAATCTAATTTTTCTGGCAGAAGCACCAGTCAGTGGAGGGTTTGGCTCTTTTCAGAGGCTGAAGCTTTGGGAAAATATACTGAAGATGTTGCATACAGCTGGGAGATGTGGCAGGTACATGCTGGAGGTGAGCACTGAGAGTTTGGAAATGCACACAGACGCCGGGGGTTTGCCAGTCCTCTCCCTCCCCCAACGCCTAGAATATTGAATTGTTGGTTGGTCTTCATTTTTAAATCCTCTAGTGCTATGCTGTCAAGACACATGCGTTGTTTTCATAGAGTTGGCACCAGAAGTTTGGTGGGTTTTGTTGTGGGTTTTTTTCTGGGCTCAATTTAGAGAAGGGTAACAAATATTTTGGGTTTGCTCTGAAATCGTTACGGGAGGAGTTTCTGGATTATACATCACGGTTGCTCCTGCAATGGAAGTGCAGCTCTTCTGTCAGGGTTTCAGCCTGGTGATGTTTCTGGCTGTTAGGGTGAAACCCCAGACTGTCCCCATGGCAGGAGACAGAATGCACTTGCAAATTCATGCCAGCACAGATTTTTATTAGGGAATCTTATTTACATACTGCATTCTCTTCTTGCACAAGAAAGCTGGAGGCATTCTTCTAACGTATTTTAGAGGTGATTTGACATTTTCTAATGGCTTTCAGGTATAATTGAGCCTGTTCCATGTCTGCAATTTCCAAACTAAAACTGGAAGATTCTTTGGTTCCTGCTTTTTTTGGACAATCATTACTCTCACTTTTTCCAGGTTGACCTATAAATGTCCATATGCTGCTGGATAATTGCAGTAGGTGTAGGTTCCTTTGGAGACGGTCTTGTGTGGGAGACAATATGACAGCTCATCTGCATAGCACAGGCATCATACCCCTGACTTGATTTAGCAAAGAGTCCTGGATCTGGAGGCTTCTCCCGTTTAGCCTGTATATTTAGGGGATTGCTCATATACACTGTGCACTCGCACTCTCTCGTAGAGTCATTTCTCTGTTATCTGTGGGCAGCTCGGCGGGTTTGAGAGTAAGTCGCAGCCTGCAACAGGCGCAGCAGACCCTGGCTTGGGGGCACAGCTGCTGCTGTTGGATCCTCAGGCTGTATCCAGGCATCCTGTGTTGTTAAAAAATGTGTGTTAACGTACAGCCGGAAGATTTTATGTGAAAAACTTTGGGTTGACCATGTGTGACAGCAGCGATGAAGGCTGCACTGATAACCAATGGAACCGATGTCCCAGGAGAGTGTTCGGTCATCCAAACCCAGTGCCTTTTGGTTAGGAACCACACACAAGTCATCCCTAGACTTGTTGAGCTTTCGTGAGACTCCTGGGGGCAGAAAAACATCTTGGGAAGCTGGGATGCAGGTTGTCAGCCTGAAATTGGGATGAGGTACAGGAAAAGGAGCTTCATCACACCATTCCACAGCATCCCTAACCCTGTTACAGTCAGATGTCAATGATTCTCACCTGGCAGTTAAGGAATTTGTGGGCATTTAAGTGTTTATTTTGAAGACCTCCAGCAGGCAGATACCCTTCCTGTCTGACAGGCGTGTTTTGGAGAGGGATTGAGCAGATGGGCTTGAACACATAATGGAGACTGGGCGCTTTGTTTTGGAGTCCTATGTGCTCTGAGGAGGTGTTTTCCGTGGCTAAGGACCCTACAGAACAGTGTGCTCCTCCTGTGAGCGTGGCAGGGCTGTCTCCTGTTGTGTATCTTCATGTCTATTGAGACCCCTGTGAGCAGAGGCTTCCTCAGCCCCATGGAGGGACGTGGCCTGGGCTCACCGGCTGTGCGAGGAGCAGAGACATCAGAGCCATGAGGGGCTCTGATAGGCAACTGATCCCTGTCAGGCATACTGGGGGAGCTGGTTGTCATGCTGGTACTATTGGCCATCACGTTTTCTGTGCCTGTGTCCTGGGTGCTGATGGGGTGGTGGTCCTGGGTGTCGGTCAGACTACAGCTGTGGAAAGATGCTCTGGTTTCCAGGTGTCAGTCACTCTGAGGGGCTGTAGCAGGAGCTGGAGTCTGGCTGTGTCAGGCCTACTGGAGAGGTGGCAAGGGTTGGTGGCTGGGTGACAGTCTCACTGGGAGTGGGTCTGTCAGCCTCGTGGGAGTGGGCTGCATCAGGAGCCAGGAGTGGCCTCAACGTGTCAGTCGCTTTAGAGGTTGAAGCAGGGGCTGGTTGCTGGCTGTGTCAGCCACACAGGGGTGTGTGTGACAGCGGGGCAGCCTCAGAGTCTCAGTCACACTGGGAGAGTGACAAGGCTGGTCCCTGCCTGTGTCAGTCACTCTGGGGGTGTGATGGGGCGGTTCCTGCCTGTGTCAGTCACCCTGGGGGTGTGACAGGGGCAGTCCCTGTCTGTGTCAGTCACACTGGCAATGTCAGTAGTACTGGGGGTGTGATGGGATGGTCCCTGCCTCTGTCAATCACACTGGGGGTGTTATAGGGGAGGTCCCTGCTGGTGTCAGTCACATTGGGGGTGTGATGGGGCGGTCCCTGCCTGTGTCAGTCACACTGGGGATGTTACAGGGGCTGTCCCTGCTGGTGTCAGTCACACTGGGGGTGTGATGGGGCAGGCCCTGCCTGTGTCAGTCATACTGGGGATGTTATAGGGGAGGTCCCCGCCTGTGTCAGTCACACTAGGGGTGTGATGGGGGCTAGTGTTTGGCTGTATCAGTCAGCCTGGAGGATAATAGGGATTGGTGTCTGGGTGTCAGTCACACTGGGGGAGTGACAGGGGCTGGCCTGTGACTGCGTCATTCCCACTGGGGGGTGAGGAGGGCCAGCCTCTGGCAGTGTCAGTCACACCGGGGGCGTGACGGGTGCGTGTGTGTGTGTCCCCCTGCCTGTGTCAGTCACATTGGGGGTGTTACAGGGGAGGTCCCTGCATGTGTCAGTCACACTGGGGGTGTTACAGGGGGGTGTCCCTGGCGGTGTCAGTCACATTGGGCGTAGGACAGGACTATGTAACTCACACAAAGGGTTGTGAGAGGACCTGGCCTCCAGCTGTGCCAGTCACACTGTGAGGCGTGACAGGGGCCGGTCTCCAGCTGTGAGAGTCCCGCCGGGGGCGTAACGGGGGCCGGTTTCTGGGTATCAGTCCCATGAGGGCCGACCTCTGGCTGTGCCGGCCACCGCGGCTGAGGGGCCGGCGGCCCGGGCGCGTGTCGCCACCGGGAGTGAGGGGCCGGCGGCCCGGGTGCGTGTCGCCACGGGGGACTGCGGGGCCGGCGGCCCGGGTGCGTGTCGCCACGGGGGACTGCGGGGCCGGCGGCCCGGGTGCGTGTCGCCACGGGGGACTGCGGGGCCGGCGGCCCGGGTGCGTGTCGCCAGGGGGGACTGCGGGGCCGGCCTCAGGGCCGCGTTTCCCTGGGGGCGTCAGACGTCCGGGGGCGCGCGCCACGGTTCCTAACGCGGGCTCCGCCCCACGGCCGTGCAGCGCCCGCCGATTGGTGGAGGGGACCTGTCCGTCAGGCCGGGGCGGGGCCACGGCTGCGTCACCAGCGGGGGCGGCCTGTTTCCCTCTGCCCGTCCCTGAGGCGGGTCCGGACATAACATGGCGGCAGCCGGCCGGGCTGGGCGGTGAGCGCGGTTGCCCTCGCCCGGCGCGGGGGGAACGCGGCGGCTGCGCACGGCCCGGCCCGGCCGCGCACGGTGAGGGGGTACAGGCGGCGGGGGCTGCTGCGGGGAGGGCCGGGCCGGGCTGCGGGCAGCAGCAGCGTGAGCCTCCTGCCCGCCCTTTTACTCTGGGAGGAGCGAGGGGCGAGGCGAGACAGGCCCTGAGGGGCAGGGCTGGGCAGCTCCCCTCGGCCCCCTTCTGGGGGGCTCCAGCGGCAGTTCAGAGGTGCTCGGTCCGTTTTTCTTTAAATCAAAAAAGAGCTCGCAGAGAGTTTGCGTTGTCCTAAGGCACCACTAAGTAAAGTCCCCGTGTCTGCTTCGTCAGGTACTCCAGTAAAAAGCCTTTATGCTGAATGGTTATTTGAAAAGATTATCAAATGCTGTTGTGAGTCAATTTAGTAATCCAAGAGGTCACAATACAAACCAAATGAGTACAGCTCAAAGGTGTTGAGAGATGTGTTCAGCAGGGAGAGATTCCTGCCTTTAACTTTTTAACAAGCTTGTGTATGCATTTTGTGGGCTTTCAAAACTAAGCATGTATGAGGTACACATGCAGATAACATACATGTCTAAAACCACAGCCAGTCATTGCAAGAAGCCACAGAGCATGTCTGTTCTTGTGTGTGCACCTTCTGGCCTGCACCAGAAGGGTTAGGTTATTGCTCTGCAGGCTCCTTTACAGCCTTGCGTGTCCAGCGCTTGAACTGAGCTGTCAGAGTTGGGTGGGGGTTGTTTTGAAAGTCAGGCAATAGCGTTGCATAGAAAATTGCTGCCTGTTTAGATCAGCGTGTGCAGAGGAAAATGCAAGTTTAAGAAACTAAAGCATGCCAGCAAGTTGTTACTTGATCCTTGCTTAGTTTCTTCCTGTTTGTTGTTCCATGTTCTTTACAGCTTGACTAGATTTTGTAACTGTATCTGATTTTCACTGTAGTTAGGACTTCCATTCTCAGTGTGTTCGTTTCTTCCAGATTCCTTGTTTATGAGATGCCTGTTGACTGGGTCCCAAAGACGTAGAAGATCCTGGCAATGTTCACGGAAAAAACCCATGTTGTAACAGGCTGGAGCTGGCTAGACATAGTGAAACAATACCTTGGTCCAGGTGATTTGAAAGAGGATTCTGCACCTTCTTTCAGCCGTGCTCTCAGCAGGGTACTGCTGGGGTTTTTGGCTGCTCACTCTTTGTGGCTGTAGCATGTTGCGTGTGGTGTAAACAGCTTTGGTGGGAGAGCGCATGCTGGTGAGTGCTGTGATGGTTTTCTTGCAGAATTCAGTCTCTCTTAACAGTAAGCAGCTATTGCTAGTCTTTCACCAGAGTTCAGTGTGTTAAAGAGAGCCCATCTTTCCCCTGGAGAGTTAAAAGTTCAAGCTTCAGTCAAGTATCATTTCAGTCTCTCTGAATTCAGCTCCTACTTAGAAGAAAACTTGGTTGTTAGGCTTTTTTGTTTTATGTAGAAGAGTCTGAAGCTCTCAGACGTTTAAAGTGTTTATGACAGTCCTAAAACAAAGTAGCCAGATGTCAGGGGAGAAACCTATATGGCCAATAAAAATTCAAATTTGATGGGATGTGATCATAAACCCTTCATAAAATATATTAAGCTCCCATTGTGACAGCAAGCAATTTTGCACTTTTTAGCAAATTTAACAGAAACATGGGAGCATAGAGTCTAATCCTTCAAAAAAAAATTTTTTTAAATGACTCAAATCTGACAAATAGGTTACGGATACTCATCTGTCCTGACAGACTCTTCACATTTAAAAAATATAAAGTGAGGCAGCATAAATAAAAAGAAGGATTTGGCATCTATATATGTGTGTTGGGAATATAAATGTAGGATGGGTAAAAAGCACCAATAATGTAATTTTAATAGGAATCGTATATTATAAAGAGATAGGCGTTTCACTTATTTTTCTGCTGCCTTTTCTTGGAGGATTATAGCTTATTTTTTGTGTGTGCTGGAATAACTCATCAAGGCTGATGGGATAGGCTTAGAATGCAGAATTTAACGAAATTGTGTGCTTATAAATGTGAACTATGAAATAGAAGGCAGGGTACGTTTTAAGTACCTCAGTATTAGGAGGAAAAATTATAGTATCTGGAACTTGGTAGAGCTAAGTATACTCAGCTGAAGACCAATATATACATGAGATAAGACCTCCAAATTTTGGTTCTTATTTTAGGTTAGAAGGGAAACATTAGTGGAGTGGTTTGTTCTTCATTACTGAAAGCAGGAGGCTCATGGGGACTGTGCCCATGAATTTTATGAGTATGTGGGCACTTTTGTCAGTCTGGGTGTTGCGGTGCGTACATGCTGGTTTTATTAACCTTGGTATAGAAGCCCTTTTCTGCCTCATCTTGGACTAACAGCAGAAGACATGGTGTGTTGAATAGAGTTGACCATGGACCTTGTTCTGACCCATGAGACACCGTTTGGAGTGTACTGCATTATTTAGTACTACTAATGTGTTTCCAATTAAACTGACATCTTAAATACTACCTTTTCCTGGCAGATAATGAAATCCTTATTTTTTTCCCAAGGAAGCTGACATGAAAGAAGCCAGCCATGAGAGGTTGCAGGAATTTGTACTGACTGTGTGATTACTAACAAGCAAGCACTATATGATACCATAGGCTGGAGCCGGGTGTCGTTTCTGTTAATGACCGTTGCCAGACAAGTGAGGAACATTCAGGTGATTCCAGGCAAGCCTCAGAAAGGGTGGGCTGCAAAACTAGCTTGTAGCTGGAAGTGGATGAAGATTACTCACCACCTTCTAGTCCCAGGTGCATCCTCCTAGGCCTTCAGTCTGACAAGAAATCCGTATAGTACAGTACAAAGAAGAGGAGATACCTGAAATTTACTCCCAGAAGTGTAATTCAACAAACCCAACAACCTTGACCTGTAGTGTGAAGATGAATGTTTAGGATGCTTTTCCTCTGAACGCTCTGAGGAACCTCAAGGAAGGATAAGAAAGAATGAAAACATTCTTATTGATGCTTTTGAGGAGGAGGAGGAGGAGGAGGACCTGGAGCACCTAAGACGCTTTGGTCACTTCCTCCATGATCCCTATGAGGAAGACCATTGCTTGCTTGCATTACACCGTTCCTTGGCAGCTGCAAGAGGAAATGCTGCCATTGTATCATGTTGAAGTCAAGAGGGATGTGCAGTTGTTGGATATGATCAGGACCAGCTGGACTCACCTGGGCACCTATGCTTGTAAGACTGATGTGTTAAATTAGAGCTGTTGTGCACATGTGCTAAGTGTTGCTGTCTAGACTATCACCACCCCCTGGGGCTGGTTTGCAAAAGCATCACTGTTAGGATGCACAGCCCACTTGGCCAGAACGACTCATTCACCTCCTCCCTCCATACATCCTCTCATGTTTTAACGTATTAGTCATAATAAACCATTATTTGGATTTTTTAAAAATGGCCATTCGTTGTCTGCATCCCACACAGGTATGCTGGGCTGGGGAGGTATTGGTGCTGTATATGCTTATATATTACTGGAGTTTTCCTTACGAGGACTGATGAATGAGGGTCTTCCGTAAGGGATGTGGAAGGGGTGCATGGTTCTGTGCGTCTTGGGTCTAGGTGGAAGAAAGCCTTTGCCCTGCCCAGCTACTGTGTTGCAGTAAGAAACATCTAAAAATTTTAAATTCAGAAAAATTATAATAAAAATAACGAAAATCCTCTGAGGTTTTCCCCCTAGTTGGTGAGAGTTGGAATGGTTCTTTCTCTGCAAGGTTTGCCATACTGAGTAGCATGTGAGTTTCTTGTGGATTCAAAGGCTGACATTAAAGGAATGTTGCTAACTTATTTTTTAACTGCCTGATCTAAAGAAACTGAACTGCCCCTCTGCTCTCAAAAGTAGCTGGCTTTTCTGTGTGAAAGGACTAGGTACGTTTCCTCACCATCAACTCCCAGCAGAGTAGTTTCTGGTTTTGTGTTTATTTTTAGAAAGATATGTAAGAGCAGAAAAATGTAGAAATGGGAGCATTCTTATATACCATTATTTGCATGCCAACAATATACATTCTTGTTAATTTTTCATTTCAGTACCGTATTTGCTTTCAATTGTAGAAGCCCATTTCCAAAACCTGTAGGAGTTTTGTTGAGAAAAGGCAGCAAGATCACTGTCCGTTGTGCAACATAACTGCTGTTAAAGTTCTCTGCGAGGTGACACGGTGATGTTGGAGAGTCGTTTCAACTACAGGAAGCACAGAACTGGTCAACATGATAACGGAGAGGTACAGAGCACTGAGGGTCAGGGACCACTGGCTGCAGCTGGAGCTTCCCAACAGCGATCCTAGGGATTGGACCTTGAAGGGTTCCATTAATGGTGGGAATGTAAAACTGGACATGTGGGAATGAAATGTCCTGACAGGGAGTATGAACAGGAGGGAGGGCTGCAGAGCCATGGACGAACAAGGTCTTCTAGAAATGGTGGTAGAGAAATGGTGACAATTTCTGCTCCAGAGCTGTAAGGGATGGAGGAAAGGAGCTCGAGAAGGCCTACGGACTGTGCTCGAACTGTGGCTTTGGAAAAGGCAGACAGGATCCTAGGATGTGTTGGGCAAAGGACTTCCCACAAGGAAATAGTGCTGCTGTGAAAGGCCCTGGTGAGGCTCTGCTGACGATGGTACTCAGGGTGAAGAAATCCGGGGCGAAGAAATCCTGGCTGAGGCTGGAAGCGGGGCGCAGAGGCCCTTCCATCCCGCGAAGCAAAGCCTGAAAGTGAATCCAATCGCTGCCAAACTTCTGCGGGAGGATGCGCGGTGCTGCCGTTTCGGGGGGCAGGGGGAGCACCCCGCGCCTTGCTGCGGGTTGGAGCTGGAGGAAGGCTCCGGTCCCCGCAGCACCGGGTGTCCGAGCGGGTGCGGGTGGGAAGGGCGCCCGTTCGCTTTGGAACAGCGACCGGCTCCCCCGCACCCCCCGGCCGCTGCCGCAGCAGTTTGAAACAGGGCGCCGAGAGCGGGGCGGGGGGTCCAGGTCCCCGTCCCCCTCCCCCGGGCGGCGTTACCGGAGCCGGGCTGCCCCGGTCCCGCCCCGCCGCTGGCAGCCGCGGCCGCTGCGGGCCGGGCCGGGCCGCGCTGCGATTGCGCCGCCGCCGCCGGGGGCCTCCGCGCCGGCGCGAGGGGCTGCGCGGTGGCGGTGGGGGTGGCACCGGCCTCTGCCGAGCGAGCCGCACCGGCCCCCCGCTGCGGGGGGAGGCGGGGGCTTCGTTCTGGCTGCAGCAGCAGCAGCAACAACGAAAAAAAAATCCCATTTTTCCTAATTTATTTCATTTTTTAAAATTATTCTTTTCAAGCTGGCATCGTGATGTAAATATCCCCCCCAGCCCCCGTGGAAACCGGCCGGGCCTGTCTCAGGGAGTTTGCTTAAGCCAAGCCGTGCCAGCATCCCTGGAAAAGTTCTTCTGCAACAAAGGACCTCCCAGATGAGTTGTGGGGCTGGGAGCCGGCGCTGTGCTGCTCGAGGTGCTCGGCCCGTGCAGGAGGTGAGCAACGGTTCTGTGCTTATGCACTCGTTATTAAATTAATAGGAATGGTTGAAGTTGGGGGATGACCTGAGCCATTCTGTTCCAGGCAGTGAGTAATGAAGAAAACTAATTCAGCTTGTTTTCTGTATCACAGCAGAAGAAAGCGCAGCTTGTGTCTCTGGTGAAGCTGGTCTTTCTGAGATGTGAATAAGACCTTTCACTTAATGCACATTGCTGTAGTGCCTTTGTAACTATTTAAACCTACTGAAACTAAATAGACAAGCTTTATATGTATGTATGCATGGAAATATGTACATTTTAACGTATATTTTTGCATGTATGTATGTGTGTTCGTATTCAGAGAAGTTACCTAGACAGAAGTAGTGAAGTGAAGAAACAGTGGGAGTAAAGGAAATACAAAAAGTGGGTGTGAGGGCAGTTGGAGGAACAGCCAAGGTATCCATCAGGACAGGAAAAATGCAATTTCTGAGCTTAGACTAGCAATTCAGTGTGAATGCAGGTTTAAACCAGGTGAGTGAAAGCTCCCTGTGGAGCTGCTGTCAACAGCAGCTGCTGGGACAAATCTAGAAAACCTGTTGCAAATCCATGCTTTTGTATGGCATAAACAAAAAGATCTTCACAAGAAAGTGTGTGACTCTGGTATTTCTGACCAATTACCATTACTTATCTTTTCTGCTAGCAAGGCTGGTCTGCAAAAGGGGGTTTACCCGGGGAATTTGAAGCTGTTCCAGTGGGCCAGCTCTGCAGGATTGCTAGCTGTGCTTTGAAGCCTGGGAGAGCTCTAAGTAACTCTCTGGACAGCTCTTTCATGCTTTTCCTTACATAGGTCCTCTTTGCACGGTGCTAGCTGGCAGTGGCACAGGGACCCCATATATCCCCAAGGCAGAATATTTCTGGTCAGGGTGGGAGGCCAAAGGTGGTGCTCCTGAGCTCTCCAGACCCCCCCCTTCCACACATTGCTTCTGGTTTTGGCTGTTTGACTGACACAGTTTCAGGGTCTCACTGCATTACCTAACTAGTTTCTGAGGCTTGTGACTGGCACTCCTAGTTCATATTTAGCAAGGTAAAAACAAAGATTAAACATGAATCCTCAGAACAAGGTCTTGTGGTGGGGGCAGCTGTGATGTAGGACTTGGCTGAAAGTGTTTGCACCCCAGAGTTCTGAAGTTTTCTCATCTTTAGGTGAATTCAAAGTGGAAATTATCAATTTATATTTGTAGCGAAGGCTGGATTATGATAGAGGATTTAACTTCATTAAACATTGTCTGTATTTTGTATGCTGAATGTATGTTTTCTACCTGTATAATAGTAGAAGACTGTTTCTTGTACTGCTTAACTAGTAGTCTGTCTCATTCTTTTAATCAGAAAAGAATCTTCACTGTGGTAACTGTCTTCTGTTAATATCAGAAAAATCACTGATGAAATGGGTGTTCTATTTTCTAGGTAGGACTGTAAAGAGAGCTGAGAATGAGATGGACTTACCGTGAAAGACCTGAAGCTCTTGGTATACACATCATTGATGAGCTGCAGATGAACACAGCGTACGCCTTGGAGGATGGATGTGAATGCGGACTGGGACTCTGAGAATAGCATTTGTGACACAGGTGAGAAGCGTTCACGTTATTCCAGAAAGACCACTAAGCAGGTGGGCCACACATCTAGCCTCCAGAAGGAGGTAGACATGAATTACTCGCAGACATGCAGTCCGTGTTGCAACTCTGCTGGACCTTCAGGTAAGCAGGAGCTTCCTGCAGAGCTGCAGTGTGAAGACAAAGAAACCTATGAGACCTACCAGCATCGAGTTGAGAGTACAGCTGGGGTATTCGTCCCCTCCAGTACCAGGTTTGACCTGCAGTGTGAAGATAAAGATTCAGAGCACTGTTCCTCTGAGCAGTCCAAGAAACCACAGAACAGACTACGTGACGATAGCAAAAATACCATTCTTGCTGATGTGTTCGATGAGGACCTGGAGCCTGTCCCCGAGGGAGCTCTGCCGTATCGGTGCAAGAAGTGTGGTGCTGCTTTCCAGGGTATGAGCGAGCTGCGGGAACATAAGCGAACTCACCTTGTGGAAAACTCATACCGATGTCCTGTCTGTGCCAAAGAGTTCTTCCGTGCGGCAAATTTGCGAATGCACAAGCTCATTCATTCTAGTGACAGGCCACACAAATGTCCAGAGTGTGACAAGGGTTTCATTCGCACGGCCGATGTCTGGAGGCACCTACGCAACGTGCACAAGATAGAGCGCTCCATGGTGATCTTGGGAAACGGCATGGCTAGGAACCCGTGGTCGATAGTGCACCGTAACCAGCACACTGTTGAGTACACTGATCAGCCTTGTGCAGAGAACCAGAAGTCTGAGGAAGATGACTATAATAAACCTTATGCCTGTCCAACATGCGGCAAAGGTTTCGATAAGCCTAACCTGCTTTCCAAACACAAGGTGATCCACCGGCAAGAGAAGCCCTATAAGTGTCAGGAATGTGGCATGGCATTCGTCCAGCTGCTCAGGCTGAAAAGACACCAGCAGACTCACTCTGGGGAGCGTCCCTTCTATTGTGAGGAGTGTGGAGGGACGTTCACGCGGCTGGCATCGCTCCAACGCCATCACCGCATTCATACTGGAGAGAAGCCCTACTCTTGCAATTACTGTGGTCATTCATTCACTGAGTCAGGTACCCTACGGAGGCATGAGCGCACACACAAATTGGACAAATCTTAATTCTTTGTTCATTTGTGATTGTCGTCTCCTTGGTTGCTTCTTACTTGAACGAAACCTGCGTGGTTGGGATGGAGAAAGCACTCTGCTGCATGCGCTCTGGCCAGTCCAGACCCACTTCTCGGCAGTGGCTGACAGGGAACCCTAGTTCGTCAGGGGGATCTCTGCAGCTTGTACTGGTAGAGATTGCACTTGCTGGCTTTAAACTGGCTTTGTGTGAAAAAATAACCTAATTACCACCGAGCAATGAAATGTGAGGCCTAAGACAAGTGAAATCACTCATATGTGCTAACACAGCCTTGATTTGCTGAACTGACGATGCATCAACTTGAGCTTTTTGCAAGGATGCACGGGCTATGAGACTTCTCTCTGCAGTCTTGGTCACTAGATAAATTGGCCCTACCCTCACGTGGGATGGCTCTTTGGCACTGGGTTTGAAGATCTGTTGTTGCAGGTCTTTGCTAAGTCAGAACAGTCCAGAGTTGTCACTCTACCCCTTCTCTCCTTGCTTTCTGCTGAATTTTTCTTTCTAGTACTTCTTTTTATTTGGAGGGAAGTATTCTTGTTGGTTATTTTAAAAAAAACAACAACCACCCACAAAACAGTTCTTTAATAAACTCAACAGTTACCAGCCGTGTTTCATAAATGTTTTTGTCTAAGGGAGTACACATGCACTGTTGTGTGATTAGCTGAATGTCTGTTAATAATGGAAAAAGCTTTATTTTCGCTATGATGGTGTATGTTCTTGGGGTGAGGGATTTGAATAGATTTGTGTCTCTGATGGAACAGTGCACTGTAAATCTGTCCAGATGAGTAATACAGTAGCAGATGTTTGAGAACACAAAATTCAAAGAGCAGAAGACCAAATTTAAGCCGCCTTTGCTACTCATTGCATTGGAATCTTCTTCATTTAAACGTTTTCACACATGAGGAAGCTTCTCATAACAAAACCACGTTTTGTGTTCTGTGACATGTCTGAGCACTACCTAAAGCGTCTGCGAGGCTCTTCACTTTGATTTAGGTTCAAACGTCTAGTGAAGAAAAATTTCCTTAGAAACTAGCCCAGCAGTCTCAGGCAGGTGCTGCCAAAATCCCCTGAGGCTGTAACTTCCAAAGAGGTATGTATTGCCTCAGCTATAGCAGTGGGGTTTTAAACTTTGAAACTTAGTAATGACACTTCATCTACGGTTAACCACTGTGGTAGAATCATTCAGTTTGTCCTTAAATTGCAGCCTTAATTTCCTCTCCGTGTCAGAAAGCTTTGCTTCCTTTCCCCTGCCAGCTGCTGTAATTTCACTAATTTCTTTCTAATGCATTCTGCCTTTTCAGCAGGAAGTTGTGCAGCAGAGTGAAAGTAAAGCTTCAGGGTAATGTACCTTTGCATTTACTACCAGGCTATTTAATGTAAAGTACTGATTGTGCCATTTGTTTGCATGTTTCATAGTGTAAAAAATGGTGATGGTTGCTTAGCACCTTCCATCCGTGCAACAGCTGAGCAGGCGTTTTACAGTTGTGGATACTGTTGTGTTTGATGTGAGGTCCTTGGCTCAGATCAAGCACAACAGCCATCCACAGCAGCACTTTAGCTTGATTGTGAATGGGAGACTAATTCTCCCAGCCTCACTTATGGGTCATTTTAATTTCATTCCTCAAAGGAGTCTCCAGATTAGGGAACTGATCTGCATCCCACTTCTTAAGGATGCGTTACGTTGTCTGAAACTATGTACTTTTGTAATGCAGATACCTCTGCCGGGATGGCTGGACCCCGCGTACCATATGCATTCGCTACAGCTGTGAGTGAGACTTCTCCAAACTCCCCTCTGCAGGTAGTTCCAGTACGGTTTTAGGTTTCTGAAGGTCTTTTGACAGGGCCCCTCACCAAAGGGTCAGTCTTACCTGAGAGCTGCTTAGTGTCTCTAAGAGGAAAGATCTTTGCATGAAAAAAATCCTGGCTAAAAGGAGACTGTGGGTAAATGATCTGCAAAGAGACATCTTCAGTGCTGTTCTGTGGGGACTGTGCTGTTCAACACAATCTGAAATGACCTGGAGTGAGGGCAGATAGCAAGGTGACAAAGCCATTCCAGAAGCTATCATGCAATAAGTTTCCACTCTTTATCTTCTAAACCCATTTTGAAGTTGTCAGCTGCAGTCTCCCCTTTTCGGCATTCTGCTTCTCCTTCAGGTGTGCAGTGCTCTTGCTGTAGGGGGTTTTAATATCCAATTAAACTTCAGCACTATGTGCACCTTCATGTTGTGTGACTGTTCTGCTTAGACAGTTGTGGTAATTGGGAACATCTAGTTATTCTGCTTTTTGGTGTTAGCAGTTGGTGGAATTCGTACCTGTAAGAGCATAATGGTGAAAGTGTTTAGAACAAAGGTCTGTTTAATGGGAAGAGTAAATGGTTGGTGAAATGAAAACTACTAGGCTTAACTAAAAGGTTATTAAAAAGATACTTGCCTGGAAGGTTGACTTGCATATAAAGTGCTTGAATGTGTGAAAGGAGTAATTAAAATGTGGCATGGTTTCTGGGAAAAGTGTGTTGAACCCTCCTCAAAGAAACTTCCACTAACTCCTGAGTAAGCTGCAGGAAATCCCTTGGAGCTTAAATCTAACCCAGAGATCATCACTTCAGCATTTCACATTTTTAGTATAAAGGTTTGGAAATGTCTCCCAGGCCCTGATGCTCTCACAGTGTCAGTCTGAGTTGCTGGAAGCCTACAACAGACATAATCAGTCACATTAGCTAGCTGAAGCAGGAAGAGAGTGAGCAAATATACCTGCTGTACAGCATTGCTTCATTAGAGAGGTTTTGAATTGTGTGGTTTCAGTAGAAGTAATTTTTCTTTGATTCAGAGTAGCTCTGTTCATTTGTGTCTGTAAAGGCCATGGAAGAAGCAGTTCCCTTTGATACTGTGCTGTGCAGAGGACTCGCTCACAGGCTGTCATTGCCAGGGCATCACGGGAAGCACTTGGACACAAGCACAGCGCTGGAGCTCTGGGCTAGGCAGGGGATCCTGATTGTGCGAGTACTTTTGGTTGCTGGATGGTGTTTGTGAACGGTGGAATGTAGAAAAAAGCTTTGCTCTTTGCTAGTTTTCCTGTCCCTTCACTACATCACTTCTGCCCAAGTCATTTCCATCACAGGAAAATTGTCTCAAGACTAAGAAGACTAGAATAGCTCCAGCACTGCAGACTCCTGGCCCTCACTGACCTGGAATCACCGGCAGTCCTTGGCAGCTACGGTACTATTTTCTTTGTTAACAAAGGAGTTGCATGGTAAATACACCTGTGCTTGTGGGGTGTACGTACAACACCTTGCACAAAGGAAAAGCTACTACTGTACAGTCTTTCTGCTGCTCTGTATAGTGTCATCCTCCTCTTAACACTATTTGCCTTCTCCCGGTGTGGAGGAGTCTGAAGCAGGAGTCTGATGTAAACAGGGAGAACTAAGCAATCCATCATTTGTCAATTAATCTGAGCAAAGTGCATTGAAATCTCTGGAGTAGGCAGCTTTTATTTAAAGTGAGACTTCATCATGTGATGATCTGCCTCTGATGTTGTGAAGGTTCTGTTGGCATAAGGAGCCTCCACTGCGGTTTCCTTACTTACAGACTGAAAACGAGCAGGGGCTGAGGTCTCACCAACAGAAGGGCAGATGAATATTTCATTAGGATAACATAGTGGAAATAGAAGGGAAAACAGTTTTTTTTTTATTATTTTGGTGGTCCCAGCTGTGTCTGATGCTTTGAGAAAGTTAAAAAGGTGTGGGCCTGTGCAAGGCTAGGGTCATCTAACCTCCAACTTTTAAAACCAACCACTGAATGGGAGCCAGCCTATGAAGCAGGTAACACAGCCTCTGCACCAGAGTGCAGTCTACTTGCAAATTCACCGCAGGGTGGCTGTGCTGCTGAACTGCCTGCTGCTATGTGGCAGTGCTGTTTTCCAGGGAGGGTGTGCTCAACTGAACGTGCTCATGCAGTTCATGTAATGGCTTTCCTCTTGTTTATCTGCTAGAGGAAAACATCAGAGCTATCAACTCCTTATTAAGGATAATTGTTGCTTTCCTGCTTCAAATCTGAAAGCAGGAGCGGTAATTTATTCTGAGCAGGTCTGTTTCTGTACAAGCTACCAGCACACATCTTGTTGGCTACAAGGGACTCTTAAGGAGTAGGTCCCTGGGCTCAGAGCCATGCACACGTAGCAGGAAGGTAGCCTCACCACCAGCTTGCCATTTAACACCTACTCCCAATAGCTACCTGGCATGTCTTAAAAAGAGATGTCTTCCTCGATGCAAGGATGCTCTTTGTTGAGTGTGGTAAATTTTACCCCAAAAGAGTCAGCATGTTTTGCTGACCTGCTTGCCCAGCCTCTGTTCTCCTGCTTGAAAGAGATTGTGCTAATTTTCTTCTTCCTCGATACCCTGACCATTGTTGCTGCTCCTGAAAATACTGCTGGTGGTGTCAGCAGGGATGGTTTAGTGACTTCAGCGGGTTTTTTTTGGCTTGCCTGGTCGATTGACAGTAATTTAGAAAGAGGAGTTACTAAAACTTGAGGTGTCAGCAGTTGTTAAAGGATTTGGCATGAAGACTTTTGATGGGTAAGTGGTGTGAGTGATGGATGACTTGTTTTCATCTTGGGGAAAGGGAATTGGGAGAAGGTACTATACAGCATCCAGTCTCCCAGACCACAAGATTAAAGTGTGATCTAACTGAACTTCCTTGTGGGACCTCTTAGGAAGCTTGCCAGTATGTATGTCTTAGCTCTTGCATTTAAGAAGCTCTTGGACCAGTTGTATAAATATGAAATCCAGCTAACCTTGTTTAAAAAGAAGGTGAACTTGCTTGTGGAAGTTTGTCTGCTGACTGTGTGAAATAGTTTGCCCCAGGAGCCTGAAAAAAAAGGCATTGATTTTTGCACTGAGAAGAGTCTGTGCTCTGTAACGTGGTTCAGTGCAACCCCACGGAAATATTTCTGCTGGCACAGTGTTATATGTGCTGGATGAAAGCTGACCTTGCCAGAAGGCACGGCTGTGTTGGAGCGCTGTGGGAAAATCCGGGCATTTAACACCACACTGCCTTTGCTGCTGGCACTGAACCCAGCGGACTGGGGATGTTTTTCACCTGGTGCAGTAGGCTTTGGGAGTTGCTTCCTTCCCAGAGAGCTGGGGGGTTGGGGGCTGTGTTTCCTGAGTGCAGAGGGATGGTTAGCTGTCCTGTCTTCACCTGCACATCAGCTCCCGGTTACAGCGCAGCAGCGTGCGAGCACGACAGAAGTGCACTACGTGGAGAAGGCTGAGGTCCCTGTTTGTGACCATGGTCCTGCAGATAGAACCTCTGCTGAGACAAGGCTGCCTGCATACTCTCTGTGAAGCCTACCACCAGCCTTTGCTTGTCATGTACCAAACCTCACCCCTCGGGATACCTGCAGGCTTGGGTTGAGGTATAAGAAGACATCTGTGAGTAGTTGCAAGACTTTGTGTCCTGCTTCACTTCTGAACATGTGCAGATGCACAGTCCTTGCATACAGTAATAGACACTGAAATATGCTATGCATCTGTGCAAATACAGCAGCACATGTGAGCTAGAAGTGCAACAGTTTCTCTTTCAAACTGTTCATGGCATACATGAGTAGACAGAGAGTATTTATTTCCAGTGTATTCACTTGAGAAAGGAACAGCAGCTTTAAAATAGCTCCAGGGCAGTGGAGTTCATGTAAACACGAAGAATATCCCCAGTTTTAACTACATTATTTCCTTCTCTGTTTGCATACTGTGACACAGCATCCAGTTTGAAATGATCAGACAGTAATCACTACAAGAGTGAAAAATAAAGCTAGGCTCCCCCTGTCCTTGGCAGCTACAATACTATTACAGTACAAGCCCATTTATTATGAGCACATTTCTGTATCATCATTTACAGGTATATTTACATGTTTTCAATAGCACTGCGTGCCCAGGTGGTCTGGGAGCAAAGCTTGGCTCTTCAAGCAGGTTTTTACCACTTTGAAGGGCAGAATAAGAAATCCAGAAGTAACATCTGAGCAATGTGGGACATCCTCCCAAAGCACAGGGGGTTAGTGCTGGCAGCAGTGTTGTTGTAAAGGTCTGACCCACTAAGGTGGCAAAGCGAAAGACCTTTGCTCCACTCCAAACTGGAAACAAGGATGGCTCTCGTTCTGGATGTGCTTCCTCAAATTGATGCGTTTTCTTGCGATGGAAGACAGCCAGCTCTGAGCGGGGAAAGGCCCAGCTTGATCTGTTTTGTTCATACTGAAGAGGGGGAAGCAAATTTGGGAGGGCTTTCAGAAATTTCCAGTGCAGAGCCTTGTTGAGTGCCTTGTGCATTCACCTGTCTTTTGACCTGACTTCCTTTTTATTTTACAGTTTGCTATAATTGCTTTTTTTCTTCTTTTATCAGGAAACAACCTTGAGGAAGAGGTTTAAGTGACTTTTCTGTCTTGTTTTGTAAAGATTTTGCTGGCTGACTGTGTACAGACCTTTAAGACATGACCACCACCCCTGGCAGTGGAAATGATGGAGTCAGCCTAGCGTGCACCTTCCTGTCATGGTTTAACCCCAGCCAGCAAATAAGTACCATGCAGCCGCTTGCTCTCTCTCCTGCCCTGCAGTGGGATGGGGAGGAGAATTGGAAAAAAGGTAAAACTCATGGGTTGAGATAAGAACAATTTGATAATTAAAATAACAACAACAGGTGTAATGAAAAGGAGAGAGAAAGGGAGAGGAATAAAACTAAAGGGAAATAAAGCCAAGTGATGCACAATACAATTGCTGATGCCCGGCCAGCTCCCCCCGGTTTATATACCGAGCGTGATGTTCTGTGGTATGGAATAGCCCTTTGGCTAGTGCAGGTCAGCTGGGCTGGCTCTGCTCCCTCTTGGCTTCTCGTGCCCTGTGTCTCGCTGGCAGAGCATGGGAAACTTGAACAGTCCTTGATTTACAGTAAGCACTACTTGGCAACAACAAAACATCAGTGTGTTATCAATATTACTTTCATACTAAATCCAAAACAGCATTGTACCAGCTACTGAGAAGAAAATTAACTCTGTCCCAGCCCAGCCAAAACCAGGACACTTCCTTATTCTTCCAGACTGGTCCGCCAACCGTTCCTGGAAAAGCTGGCATGCTGGAGGTCGGACAGGCTGAAGCAGAGTGATATGGACTCTGGAGCAGCACAAACCCACTACGTTTCTGGGCTTCATCTGACACCTGCTTCCCTTGTGGGGGAAGGGGATACTTGTCCTAAGACCACGCAGAGCCCTGTTCTCCCTTCTGGAAGGTCAGTGCTAAACACCAGCTCAGGGTATACTCAGCTTTGCTGTGCATGAGAGAGACTAAAATCTGGGGATACTCTGACTCGGGAAACACCACCAGAAGCTTTCCTGTAGTGTTCTTGTCTCCTTCCAATGAACATGGTGTTGGGCTGGCATAGCAGGAACGATGGAAGGAAGGGCCAGAGGCAGGGGTGCCCTTGGGTGATGGGCTGAAGTGTAAGCCAAGTGGGACTGGTGGAAGTTATGATGAGGTCAAGGATGACTTGGGGTTGTGACAAGAAGCATGAGGTTCATATGAAGAGCATTCTGGGTCTTGGATCCTGACCAGACCTGGTGTTGGTGAGCAGGCATTAATAAATAACACGCTTTTAGCTAATGAGAAAGGTGGAAGGGGCTTTCAGTTTTCTCCCAGATGCCAGGGCCCTTGCTGAATCGAAGAGGTTGGCAAGGTGCATCTGCTGTGTCCCCTGACCATTCCATGTCTTTCAGGCCCACCTCTGGCCCCATGGGACCCTCAGGTAGGTGGGGGGTGAATCTTCCTTCCCAAGCCCTGTGTTCGTGGAGTTGTGAAAAACAGCTGGGAAGTCCCTCTCCCAGAGGTGGCCAGCTGAGTTTTTGGGAGGAACTGGCAGTGTGAGCCCTATCTGCATGAGGATGCTCCAAGGTGGGCTCCCATCCAGAGAACTGCTTCCCCTGCCTGAGAGGCTCGGGTGCAGCTGGTACACCAACGTAACTGGTGGGAAGCAAATAATGCTGGGCAGTAAGACAGCAAGGGATGGGACTGCAGCTTCATCATGGAGCTGCTCCCAGGCAGCTGCTGGAAAGGCCTTTCAGGCAAGTGCTCTAAATCAGACAGTGAAGCTCGGAGCCCTTTATGTGAATAACTTGGGCAGGGAGATCTGGCCGGCAAGATGTTGTTTGTCACCAAGTAAGGCTGAATAAATCAGGTACCGACCTCTAAATATCTCTGTTGTCATTTGGAAAACCCTTGGGTTTTAGCATTTGGGGACACAGCAATAACTAGCGGTTAATTATCAAGTAAGAAAGAGAAAAAAAAGCGCCTAAAATGCTTCTTGCCCTTTTGTTCTTCACAGTAGACAGGTGAAAACAATATGTTCCCAGCAGTAACTTTTAATTATTTCACCACTGCACATCTCCCTTACACTACAAGTTAGAAATGTCAGTTTAATTTTCTTTTAATTGCCTCAGCTACCAGCTACCTGAGAGAAACCATTTTTACCAACTGTCTAGTCCCTGTTTTGGTCTCAGAAAACAGCTTATTGCTGTAGGAACACTCGGTGCACTTCTGCTTTGGAAAGAGGCTCTCCAGAGAGGAGAGCGAGGGTGCAAATATTTTGCCTGTAATTACCATATCCAGCATACTCTGTGTGAAAGGGTTGTGTATTGCGGTGCTCATCTGTTTGGCAGCACAGGAGGGTTGGGCTTTGATTTAGTTTTCCTCACTTAATTCCATGTGGAATTTAAACCCAGTGTGTGTTTGTTTAACCCATAGAGGTGTTGGGATTTTCACCGTCCCGTGGAACGTGTACAGCACCTTTGCACGGCTGGGGCAGGATGCTCAGCCTTGCCAGGGGGGCGGATGCCATGCCAGCCAAGCTGGGATCCTTTTTGTCCTGGAGGGAGAGTAATCAGAGATAAATAATGCACGAGTGACTGAGCTCTGCCTCTTTGCCCAGTGCTAGATCAGCCTGCTTTTTGCTGACCACCTCCTCTTTCCCCGTCAGCCATGGGCTGGGGGCTCCCTGGGGTGCAGAGGCACTTGCAGCCTGGTTTTCCTCTAACTGTGCAGCTCTCCCTCAACCACTTGTCCTTGTGATGGGAAAGTCAGGGTTCCTCTGCGCCGTGCTGGGGGATGTCACCGTCCATGCAGAAGGACTGGTGGTGCACGCACCACCAGGGCTGGCGGGTGCCGCTTGAGCATGGCCATGCAGGTGAAGGCATGGGAGCAGGCAAAAAGTTGCTTGCCAGTGTGTGTGTGGTGGTGGCAAGCGAGGTGGGAGGACTGGGTGAAGGCTGTGCTGCTGTCAGGGCACTGGTAGGGCTGCTTACCCGTGTGCAGGCAGTGGTGCTGTGCGGCGTGCCCTGGTGCGAGTAGGCTTTGCCGCAGAGCTCACAGGCATCGGGCTGTGCATCTCTTGGTGGCTCAGCAAGTTGCTGGGCTACTTGTAGGAATGCTCCTCCAGGGGGAACCTCTGCAGACCCCCTGGCACGATGGCCTCTGTGCTGGTGAGAGCTGATGCTCACCAGGTGACGTGGCTGGAGTGGCTGTCTCTGGGT
This sequence comes from Falco cherrug, assembly GCF_023634085.1. Classification (NCBI taxonomy): domain Eukaryota; kingdom Metazoa; phylum Chordata; class Aves; order Falconiformes; family Falconidae; genus Falco; species Falco cherrug. Next base: position 7,461,456 of record NC_073708.1, read on the forward strand.
GCCACGCCAGAGTTGCTGCCCAGGGTCACTGTAGTGTCCTCAGCACCACAGAGCCTGGTGGCCCTGCCATCCATCCGGGGTGTGTGCTGCTGGCACAAGGGTTCCCCGCAGCTGAGCTCACCACTCAGATGAGCTCACCAGCAGCTTCAGCTTCCTGGCCACGCCATTAGCATTGACAACGGTAAAGGTTTTATAGAAGACTTCACCTTCCTGGCACAATGGGTCCCCTGGCATATCTCCCTTGGGCCATTCCCTGGACCACTCTAGTTGCTCTCCTTGGTTTCCTCCTCATCAGCATTGCCGTATGTCAGATCCCCTTCCTCTCCTCCAGGCTGCCATGGGTGTACTCCTGGTCCAGATGTTCAGGGTGCCTGGGGCTTGCTGTGCTCCTCACCTGTGTCAAGCATGGATGCCTCTGAGGCTTCTCCACCCCCTGAGCCATTGCTGTAGGGGACCTGGATTTTTAGCAGGAGGGGATGATGAGCATGAGGCACAGAAAGCAACCAGGCAGCTGTTTCTTAATGTGGCTGATCTTGTCTTTGGTCACATTGATTTATGCTTAGATCTGATGTCCTTTTTCCTTCTTCTAATGGCTACAATGCTTATTTGAAAGCATGGATTTTTATTTTCTGCACGATTTTCCCACTTTTTTAAATACACAATCACCAGGAAACAAAACACAGATGTTATTAATTACGGAGGCCCTGATACTCTGCCAGATTTCAGATCCGGTGGCTGTTTCTCCTGATGGCTAAGGAGATCACATGTTACAATGCCAAGCGAGCACTAGCCGCTTCCTCTGTTCTGGAGGGGCCCAGCAGAGAAAAGAGCTCCATGTTAATGCAGAATCATGCAGTATAAAAAAGTATCATCTTAGTAAAGGTCATGTGGCCACACAGAGCATTTCCAGAGAAAGAAAAACAGCAAGAGGGTGAGAAACCAAGGACGACATCATGTAGCTGTGATGGTGAAGGTGGGAAAGCTGCCCGACAGCCCACTGGGCTGGCTCGGCAGAGCAGATGTCCTGTGTGCTGCTGGCAGTGGATGTGGGCAAGCCGAGCTGCTTCCTGCCCCTAGGCATGGCAGCAGCAGTGCACCCACATTTCTACTCCCCTCTTTTATGAAGAACATTTAAAGAGAATTAAAATCAGACCCTGACTGCGAGCCAGATGCAGCCAGCAAGCACTGGGTTTGCTGTTTGTGGGATGTGCAGTGCCGAGGAGGGGAGGTTTGGCATGTGACCAGTGCATTTTCACCAGTGCTCTTTGCAGTTTTGCAAACAGGTCAGCGGGCTCTGCTCATGCGCATGGGTAAAATGGCCTGAGGAGCTTATGCTCCGTGTGGAGTCTGAAGAGCAACGTGTGTCTGTTCCCCATGCTGCTGCAGGGCTGGGGTGTGGGGAGGGGGGCATCTGAGCAATCGATTCTCAGGAAGGCAAAACCAGCTGCAAACCCCAGCAGAGAAAGGGAGAAGCTCCATTCCTGTCACTGACAGGAGGTGCAGTGAATTCCTCTTTGGATGCTGATTTACTAGTATCCCCCATCAGCCTTGTTCAGAGGCTGCTGGGTAGTTCGAAGCCAGCTGGCTGAGCCTGAGCGGGCCTGCTGCTGACAGAGACAGCACTTGCGAGCACTGGGAAATGCCAGCGCTACTTTTATCTGTGTCCTTGCTCCCCAAGGGGAAAGCTATGGGGGAGTGTGTACAGGCTGTCCAGCCTGCTGCTGCAGAGAGAAGGGAGAGGACCTGCAGGAAAACCACACACACACCCCGCGAGGGCGAACCTGTTTCTCCGAAGCAGCTTTCCAGAGACCATAATCCACCCTTGGTCTGCAAGGGGCTGCCGGGGGCATTTGGAGGTCTCATTGCAGAGGGGAACAGAGCCCAGCAGCCTCTTGGCTGTGCCCTGTCTGGGGTCCCCCACCCACATTGCTTCTCATCACCCTCAGGCCTGCCTGCCTGCCTCCCCCCTGCCTCCCCCCAGCTCCAGCTGGCAGAGCCTTACCTTGATGGATGAGCATGGACGGGCAGCCAGCGGGGCAGGAGCAGCCCCCTGGGCCCCTCAGTGGGAGACAAGGGGGGCTGGTGCAGGGCATGCTGTGCAAGTATGTCGGTGTCTAGCTCACCCTTCTGTATCCAGTGGCCCAGCTGCGGAGCCTCCAGAGGTGGGGCCCTTTTCCCTCATCCCAGCCTTGCCGCCTGCATCGAAGAAAGCAGCCTAGGAAATGCAGCAGGGCTGCCCTGCCTGCCTGAGCCCTTCCCTGCTCCTCCTCCCCACCGATGATGGAGAGCACTGGCTGCCTGCTCACTTTGTGCCTCCTGCTGCACCTACCAGGAGGCTTTCGCCTGCTCCTGGCTTTTAGATGTTATTGCCACTTCTGCTGGAGAGACCCCCACCATCAGTAGGGCTCACTGGGTGCTTTTCCTGCGTTTTCCTCCCAGGACTTCATGCCGCAACCTTCATCTCCAGTGCATTATGTTAAATCCCTGCTTTTCTTCTGCTTCAAGATGTGCTTGTCACCATCTGGTTGTTCCTTGGCCACCATGCAAGTCCCTCCCCACGAGTCCAGTGTGGGAGCTTTCTTGCTTTTCCTCCCTGCTTCTCTTACTGCCTGTCTTGCACACTCTGCTTAGCCTTCCCTTCCTCACAGCAGGGATTTCTGTCTCCTCTCTGGCATCAGAATCAAACCTTTCCCCTTGTTTTGAGCTGACTCACTTCATAGGCAGTCTCAGCACTGAGGACCCTCTGCCTACAATTTTTATTTGGGATTAGCAGAAATTAAATCCCCGAAAGTCCTGGCAACAGGTAATATTTCAACAAAACCACTACAGAGCAGCCTCCAGTCCTGCACTGCTCATCAGGGTTTTGCATGTGCAAATACAGGAATGTGATCCTGCTGTCAGGAACTGGGGGAGCATGTGGGAAGGGGTAGTTACCCCCAGGCTGCACTCAGAGCATCTTGAAGACAGTCCAGAGCACAATACCGCTCACCAGGTGGGTGTATGACTATGACAAAACCATCTCCATCCCACTGCCTGCTCCCTGGGTGCTCATTTCCTCTGGTTTTCCTCTCTTGGACAACTTGCACGCAGTAAATGAGAGCATGTGTCTTGGAGACAGATCTGGATCCAGTAACTCAAAGGAATTAACGTTGTGGCGCCCACAGGAAACCAGAGACATGCAAACCCATTTCTGAAGTCAGAGCCAACTGGGCCACGAGGTCGCTGCCGAGCGACAGCATAGGTGAGCAGCCGTGAGCAGGCCGCCTCAGCAGGGCACTGCTGCTTTCCTAGGGGCTGAAATCATTCTTGATTGTGGGGATGTGATTTTATATCACTGGCTTTTTTTATACGAACTGCCTCCCCAAACAGTATTTTCCATACGTTAGCATCACTGCTCCTGGTAGTGTGAATCCTCCTCCCAGTAGTTTTTTTTCTCCATCCCTCCTGTTGCACACCACACCATTCCAGCAAAAAGCATTCACCAGGTCTTGGCAGCATCTCTGTGAAGCAGAGGGGATTTTTCTTGGCCTGAGGAATAGTGATAGGACTTGAACCTGTAGGGAAGCTGTCACTGAATGCAAGCTGGGGATGGTTTAAAAACCAGAGGGCAAGAGAAAGTCACGGGAAGAGATCTGCAGAGGTTGGAAGCAGGTTTGGCTCATTATGGTGAGAGGAGCATCATCACTGGGGCCAGCTGAAGCCTGTTCACAAGCTGCAAAGAGAGCAGGGACCAGGGCTGGAGCTCCCTCTCTAACACAGGTTGCCAAAAATAGTGCCAGGCTGGCATGGTGCCATGGTGACCCTGGCATTGCTTGTCCCCCTCCAGCCATGCTGGGTGTTTTGGGGTATCTGGGGGGGGTCCCTCCCCATGCACGGCTCTTTCCCTGCTCGGGGCAGGCATGCTGCTATGGCCAGCCTGAAAGAAAAAGAAATACTGCAGAAGAAAAAGGTAATTTTGTTGTGTATCACTCTCCCCTTCAGACTCTTGAAATAGGGGACAAATGTTGTCAGGGAAAATACAACAAACTGTCCTCCACGCTCGGGTCTGTGAGTAACGTGTTCTGGGCTGGTTTCTCACTGCAGCAGAGCTCTGTGCTGAAGATGCAGCCAAGAAAATACCTTATGAGATGCCATATACTAAGGAAGCACAATGACATACAACTGGGTGAGAAAACAGTGATTTAAGAAGAAAAAGGTGTCACGAAATCTGTAACACGCAGGTAAGTGCGTTTTTCTTTATTTTTCTTTGTGAAGTCCTCCGTTTTTCCTTGCAGTCCCTGGACTGATCTGAGATCTGCCTGGTGTTTTCCCTGGTTACCAGTGTTAGGTTATGGGATAAACACCACGTTGGCTGCCCACAGAGGAATGGTGGGAGGAAGCCCAAATAACACCCTGTCTAAGCTGCTCCCAGGCCCATCACAGGAGCTGTCAGAGGCACAAAGGCAGATGGGAACCCAAATTACAGGCTCAGAGGGAGGGGACACCCTGGCTGGGTTCCCCTGGGGCTGTCTCAGGAGACCCCCAGCCACACGGGCCATCAGGACAAGGCGGCTGGAGCGGCTGTCCTAAGCACTTCTGGCATGGATGTCCCCGCTTTTTGGGGATGTCCGAAGCCAGCTGCTGGGGGTCTCTACCACAGCTGCACTGGGGTTGTGGCACATTCAGATGCCAGCAACTGGGGAGGCTGGGATCTGGGGGAAGCTACTGGGCAGGCTGCATGTCTCAGGCCACGTGGGCAGAAAACATAGGAAATAACACCTCAGCATTTAGCAACTGAACAGCAAATCTTGGTGCCAGACCTTCCCCTCAAAGGTGATTTTGCTCTTGGACAAGCCTGATTTCACTCATTTGCACTGTCCCTCATGGCCACGTGCACACCAGCACCAAGGTGCATGGCAAGGTGGCCTGTCCAGCAGTCAGCGTGTGTCCGGATGGTCTGTTCAGGACACTGGGGACAAGGGACACCGGCTCTCGGCTTCCCTCAAGTCTCCGAGGCTGCAGTTAGGTTGGTGATCCTGAGCTGGTTTTGACTGTGCATTTCCGCACCCTTTAGGACCTGAGAGCAAAGGGAGCTCAGACACCTCGGTTAATCTCAGCATCCTGGAGTGTGAATGTACTAATCTCTTGTGGTAACTCGCTGCAGCCCTAAAGTGGACGTGACAGATGCACTCGATAGATTTGTGCTCACTGTTGTGCTCCTGTTGATAACAGGAGACATAGCCATCCCCATGAGAAAAGCATTTAATCTTGTTTGTAGGTGGAGAAAATGCTTTAAAATTAGATTTTATTTTTTCTTTATGACTGTTTTAGTACTGATACTCCAGCCCTGTTTGATCCTTTCTTTTTTTCCATCTTCTGCCATGGCAGCTGACCTACAAAGCAAGTTCCCTCAGTCCAGAGGCTGCGTCCCACATCTTGGATAACATTTCTTTTTGAGTGTATTGCTTAGCACTTGTCTTGGATCCTACCAGGGAATTTCAAAGCAGAGCCATCAGCCTTCTGGACCTGCTGGGCTTGGCTGGTCCTCCAGCACTCTGTATTTTGGCAGGTCCCACTTCAGTGGATGCAAGTGCTGTTCAAATATAAAGTGGGAATTGATAATGAGGATTGCATCTGTTCACACTAGGGCTCTTCTCAGCCCTCACTGCTTTCCAAGTAAAGGTTTGCAGTCCCTCGCATCAGCCACTTTCTACCTCTTACAACAGCAGTTGCACAAAGCCCGCTGTATACCCCGCTTTTGCCTCAGTGCTGGTAGCTGCTCCCCCCAACTTTCTGCACCAGTTAATGCAAGAAACAATATCGTATGCTGTTTCCTACAGAAGCACTGCCGCATTTGTAAACTCACATAAGAAGTCATCTAGATCCCTGCAGAGGTCAAATGATGTGATGCCTCTTGCTGATTCTCAGCCAGGCTTTGGGGATAGTCCCCACCGTCACGTAAGTAACTGGGAAAGGGAATTCATGTTCCTCCTCTGTTTTTTGCCTGCAGTAACCTCCAGCAATGTGTTCCCATGTCATCTTCCATGGCCCTGTCCCTCTCGAAGGTTAGAGCAACCCTCAGCCTTAGTCTGTGTTGTGACCTATAAACCCAGGCCTGCTTGTGGACACCTCCTGTCTCAGGTGGGTAATCTCAGTTACAAACTCCACAGCCTCTTAGAAAAGATCAGATTAAAAGCATTTAACAAGTATAGCTGAAAACCCAGTTCCTTCTCTAAAGGTTAAACTTCTGAACTGCAGATAATTACTACTCTTCTCCTCCCTTTGATGGCATCTCCTATCTTAAGCTGTAGAAACAATATGTAGGTGCTTCAAAGTTTAAAATAAGTGAACATCTCTTGATGTGGCTGTGAGTTAAAAAATACCATCTTTGTGTTTCCAAATGAAGAACCCAAGGCAGAAGAGCTGGAGGTGTGTTCCCATTCAGCGGGTGAGTCACCAGCAGAGCTGAGGGCAGTGCTCCGTGCCAGGGTCTTACTTCGAAGAGCAGCAAGGCTGGTACTTGCAAAGCCAGCCTGTTGGCAGGGGACATGGGACGCTGCTCTGCTGTCCCTGTGCTGCTGGGCGATTGCATGTTCATTAGCTGCAAAGGGGTGTACCAGCCCTGTACACAGCCCTTGGGTAGGGCGGACATGGTGGTGCTTGGTGGGACTGAAGCGCGGCTGCCTTGTGCTCCTTGCTGCTGGGCTGGAGCTGCCAGCTCTGTGCTGCCCACATGGTTTGGTGTCAGTGGGGCATCTGCCAGCCGTGGCTTTGTGTGGAGATGGTGGCGTGGGTGCTGCCCCAGCGCCTGTGGCACTCCGTGCTGGAGGGGCTCTGCAGGGACAGTCCCCTGCAGGCAGGGATGGAGGAGAACCAGGCCTGGGTGGCAGAGGCAGGCTGGCGTGTCCTGCCGAGCAGCAGGCAGCAGATGGCAATGTCGCCTTGCAAGAGCTGCAGGGAACGATGCAGGCAGGCAGGGATGCAGGTAGATGTTTGCTGTGCTGACAACTTGAAGTGACCCTCTCGGCAGTGGCTGCAGCTTCTTTAGGGACCGGACAAAGTGACCCTCTCGGCAGTGGCTCCAGCTTCTTTAGCAGACGCTGGAGAGTTTCAAGCAGCACTGGATACCTGGTAGAGGTGCTCCTTGGCCCCGGGCTATCTTGGGTCCCTGCTCCCTGTGGCCACCCAGGTGGGAGAGGTGAGCGAGGGGGAAGGCAGGGACACCCTTTTCTGCCTGCTGCCCTCCCGTCCTGCCAGGGAAAGGCTGCTCTGGGGCTGCCCACACTGGACTGGTTGCAGTTGGAGTAGCCTCAAGATATGAAAAAGCCCAGGCTGGCTCTTGCCACACCCTTGCGGGGTATGATTTTGACAGCTGGGGAAACTGAGGCAGGGAGTGTGCTTGTGAATGGGTACTGGAGTCACCACGGAGCTGGTCAGCTGTTGTTTCTAGCAGTGGGGTGAAGCTGCTCCCACCGCTGAGCCTTGGTAAAGGCTTGGCGTGGCCAGGACACAAGCTTTGGCAGGGTGTCATGCCTCCTTTCCCTGACTCACCTCGTTGCCAGTGGGTATTTTTGGGGTGCAGCAGGCTGGGGGGCTCAGGTGGCCGCATCTCTTCATGCTCAGGGAGCGCTCCGTGCCCCACAGAGCCATGGTGGGGTGGAAAGCCAGGCTGTTCGCTGTTGCTGCCTGGCTTGGCCGCATCTCGGGGCCATGGGGCCATCCCAGAGCTGTACCTCAGGGGACTTTGTGCAGCCGTGCGCTCTCTATCTGATGGGAGGAGAGCCAGTGCTGGAAGCTCGCTCTTCCCCTTTTCTCTGAGAGGCTCCATCCCATCCTTTATCAGGTAGGGCTGCTGAGCTCAGGGAAATGGGAGCTGGTTTCCTGCTCGGGGCAGGCTCCTGAGGAGTGGCCATGCCATTTTGCTGACTTCCCCGAGCTAACAACATCCTAGCTACTGCATCAGCAGTACGGAAAACAGGGCTGGCATCAGCCCTGGGTGCAGTTGGGAGCTCCAGGGTGCTGCCAATGTAACATAAGCAGCCAAGGCACCTCATTGCAGGCCTGTGAAGGAGAGGCCAAAAGGTACTGGGAAGTGATTTTGAGTTGTCAAGAGGTGTACTGCGGGTCCCCTTGGCCTCCCCATTGCGTGGCTCCAGCACATGTCACCTTGGGCTGGGACCAAGCTATTCACCAGGGAGTGAGGCACTGAACTGCACTTACTGGGGCCATCCTGTGCTCCCCAAGCAGGAGTGCTTCAAATTGGCACAGGGCCATGCCGGTGCTAGAAAACAAATTAATTTATTCCAGTTGAACACTCCTGATTCAGCACTTTTCCTGCCAGCACTTTACAGCGGGTGTGAGGTAACAAGAAGATACTGTGCACAGAGGGGTGACGGTCATCCTGGCCAGGTATCTTCTGATTAGGTGCAATACAGAGATACTGACTGTGCACTCTCGGCACGCTGGGGCCAGAGGTGGGGTTCGGCAAAAGGTTGTGTGGGTCAGGGAAACAGGGATGGATCCTCATGGTGCCCCTGTCACCCACCCTCAGCTTATCCCTGGCTCTGTGCTAAAGAATGTGAGTGCCTTGGAAGGTGCTGGTTTTGGGATTCTTCTTAAAAAAAATTAAGGCTTTATGCCAGAAGGCATCAGGTCTGTGTGGCCTGAGCCTAATTTCTTCTTCTGAGAGAATTTGTGTGGCTCTGTTTTCTTTTTACATTTACCTAAAGCGTGGCATTTGTGTCATCCGTTAAACAGCAGCCAGGCTCTGCTGCAGCAGCAGCTGTGTTTTGAGGGCAGGAGAAGTGTTCTGGGCTGATACATCCACAAAACATTGCAAACGGTGCTTATGAGAGAGCGATCAGACTGAGTGAGAGGTCCCAAGAGAGGCACTGAGGTTTTTGAGCTGGGCTCTGCATTAATGCTATGTGTGGTTTCATGTATTCCTCGCCTCTGAAATTATGCTTTGGTTTATAGGAGAGACTTGACGTTTCACATTAGCCCTTTGCTGAGACACTTGTCTCAGCTGGAGGAGCACCAATTGACTGAGGCACAATGCGAAGGCGCAGAGGTCTCCTCTGTCCAAGAGGATGGTAAGTGTGATGTGTAACAAGCGGGGACCGATGGCAGAGAGGGAGTGTGGGAACCCAGAGAAGGGGACTGGCAGTGCTAGAAAAGCTGTGGCTAGAAATGAGGAAACCCTCCCTGCCTTGGAATCAAGTACCGTACTGAGCCAGATCCTTCTCCACTTGTTTTGTGTCCTGATCACCTAGAAGTCCTGGAAAAATTAATGGAGAGGGGAAAACAATCAAAACTTGAATGCATTGCATGTTAGTGGTGACCTTCCCCTGTGGTGGAGATAAGGAATATGCAGCCTTTGCAGTTAGGGGAAGGAGCCGATTTCAGTCCAGGACCAGGAGATGACTATCTAGCTGGACATTGCTTGTGCCACGTAAACCTGCTGGGGGTCAGATTGCTGCCAGTGTTATAAACCTCTGTCATTCTCCAGATGCCAATAGGCCTTTATCTCTTAAAGTGAATCTTATTAACTAGGAGTGGACTTTGCTGCCTGTATTGTGGCCTTTAAGCCTCACTTGAGGTTCTTCACCCTCAAATGAATTGGAGAGGGTTTGACAGGGTGGAGGAAAAGAAAAACAAAGTAGTTTCCTCAAGTGTGAGCTTCTCTGAGCTGTGGGTGTCCTGCCAGCCCCATGGCTGGGCACTGCTTCAGGACCAACTCCAGGTTTGCTCCAGTGCAATGGTCAGGATCCAGGGTGGTCTGGGGGCTGTGCCAAGCTCTTGGCTTCCTCTGTGCTGGAGCAGCCCAGGTCCGTCACACATGCAGGGTCTCAGTAGGGCTCTACCAACTCCAACCAAGCCAGCTGGGATGCTCTCTCTGTTTAGAGCAGGAAGCTGCCCTCACTCTGCAGTTCCCCTGGCTGGTGCAGAAGAACTCAGCAGAGACACTCACCCACCTAACACTCCTCACAACCACTAAGTCCACGGGTAGCAGGCTTGCAGCTAACAATGCTAGGCTACAGCTAACCTCACCTACAGTCCTGCAAGCAGGAACGTCACAAAGGACCTCTTAGGGTCTTAGACTAATTAATGTCTATCTTTGTGTTCCCAGGAAGGCTTCTGTAGCAAGAGCAGTAATTCACTGAGGTCCTGGCGTGGGCGATAGCTCCATTTCACACCTGGTTCCTGTTAAGGTTATTCTGCTCCCCAGGACAGTTTGAACCACCACCCTGTCCTCCCAGTGTGGCTGCTTCCCTCCACTATTTCAAGATAAAGCAGCACATTTGTCTTGGGAAAGGGAGCCTCTGGTCAAGGGGAAAGGGAACATTATCTTGTCCCTGGTGCTGGCTCCTTGTCCCTTAACACTTCACCTGTCTTGCCAGGCTGTCCCCTTCCCCATTGCATAGGGAAGGAAAGCATTGCTCAAGCTTGGTGGGTGGGACTGCAGAGGGTAGTGAAGATGTCCTGGTTTCTTTAGGTAGCTATAACCTGCAGGTGTGGAGTTCGCTGTTGGGACCACTTGGGCCTCTTCTACCAACTTGGCTTCTCAAACAGCTGCTCCAAGAGCTGTGATGAATGGCAGTTTGTCAGCAGAGAGAAATGTACTGCCTGCCTTGCTAGCAAAGAGCTAGCAGGGAGGCTGGAGGCTAGGCTGCCTGTCCAGAGGTTTGCAAAGCTGCTGAGCCCTTCATGCTGCTGCTTCCTGCATCTCCCACATCGGCAGAGGGCACTGCATGTCCACACTTGATCCACCTGGGAAGGGAGGGAAGGTCCTCTCCACCCCTCAGGCTCCAGGGTCAGAGGCATGGACCAGCAGCATTTGTGCTCTGACCACCAGGCCTCCCCCCCAGCTCCCTGCTAAAGGGCCCCGAGCTGCAGGGCCACCCCCCTGATGGAAAGATTGGGTCTGATGAGGGAAATCAGGAGGCACTCGGTGAAATGATGAGCAAATTTAGATCAAACGGCAGGAAATCCGCTCTCTGGCAGTGCAGAAAAGCCGCGCTATGGAAAGCTGTGGTCCGGCAGGAGGTCATCCAAGACAAACAGGGAGCTGCCTTCTGGGGTGGACTGGCTGACTGGCAGGATGGGTGAGAGCCGGAGATCTGGGCAGGCAAAGCCATAAAAAAGCAGTTTGGCTTTGTGTTCTGCTGTGGTCACTGCAGGCGGTCGAGGAGGAGCTCCCACCCTGCCCACGGGCTGCAGGATGGGGGTACCCCCAGCCCACGCAGGGAGCAGAAGGAGCCTTTCCCACCATAGCCTGAGGCAGTCTGATGGTTGGGTTTTTTTCATTAGAACAAGGCATTTATCACCCTGAGTGGCATCAGCCTGCTCCTACCTGGGTTTGGTGCAAGTTGTGTCCTCCTTGGTGAGGCAGGCAGGGGGCCAGCATTTGGAGGCAGGCTTTGGGCTCTTCCAGTGGGTATTTGTGTGCAGACATAGGGATAAATGTCCTGAAGGGGATGTTTCCATGGTGCCCATGGTAGTAGCTGCTTGCTGGAGTGAACAGGACAGGTACTACCTCTTGCATTGCTGTAGCACTGCAGGTTTCAATGCAATAGTGACTTCAAGTGGAGTTCCTGGCTGAAGAGGCAGCAGTAAAGTTCAAATGGACTTTCTTGGATGGTATGTCCTGCTGTCTGTCATGGAGCAGGAAGGGAGAGCAATTGGATTGTGGAGTGTTGCCTCTCTGATTTCTTCAGTGGTTGAAATCTGTGTTTGTCTTGAGAGCTCTTGCCCTTGGATAGTGATTTGGCAGCGCTTGGATGACCACCCTGTAAACCCCACCTGCCTGGCTAGTTTCTGCAGGGTAGAAGTTACAGCCGAAGCAGTGGTGAACCTCAACAGGAGAGCAGGCTTGTGTATCTCCAGGCGGCACCTGCAGTTCGAGCAAGCCCAAAGGCTTCACTCAAATGTAAGCTGATGCATTTCTAGCCAGTAGAGGTGATTGCTCCCTAGAAACCTGCCTTGGAGTTCATTTGTTCACCGAAACCTTTATCAAGAGAGTGAAGGTGATTTTCCAGACTTGTTGATGTCCTCGGGAGATAGCTTGCATGCAGACTTTCCAAGACACTGCAATCTCAGCTATTGCCCTTTGACAGCAGCAAAGATAAAGACACATGAACCTCCTGCTCAAGGAAGCTCCCCCCTCCTCTTGCACCACTTCCTTGAGATCAGCAAGCAGCCTGCTGCCTCACAGCCTGAGACTCTGTCCCCAGAAGAAGCAGCTGGGGTTTTACACACAGTCATAATTGCCCATGAAAGTACTCTCTGACTTGTTTCTCCTCACTTACTTGGAACAAAGGTTTCTGTGGAGGTGTCTGAGCTCTGCACAAGTGTGAGAAAGCATCAGGGTGGAGCTGGCTGATCTGCTCTGACTCTGCAAGCAAGAGGGGTGGATGGCACCTTGTTTAGGCTACCTAAACAAGTATCTGTTGCTCAGAAGAGAGGAGAAGGCTGAGCTAAAACCATGTTCCCTGACTCGATAGTGCCTGAAACAACAGTGTGTTTATGTAGGACTATAAAGAAGCCAGGAAACACCGCCAGCCGAGCCACGAATGTCCTGGTGAACCTCCTGGAGCCCGGGCATGGTCTCAGCTTGCTCCCTCTGGCAAGCATCAGACCCAAAAGGGAGAGGTCTGTAAGTGGGACGAACTAGGGAGCTCAAGGCTGCACAGACCTGACACGAGAAGGGCCTGTGGCAGTGCCAGTCAGCAAAGATGGAAGGGGAGGTGAGCTCCAGTGAGCGCTGGACCATGTCCATCCTGCAGGCTCTCCATCCTCATAGAATCGTTTAGGTTGGAAAAGATTTTTAAGATCATAGAATGCAACTGTTAACCTAGCACTGCCAAGTCCACCTCTAAACCTTATCCCTAAATGCCACATCCACACGTCTTTTAAATACCTCCAAGGATGGTGACTCGAGCACTTCCCTGGGCAGCCTGTTCCAGTGCTTGACAACCCTTTCAGTGAAAATATTTTTTCCTAATATTCAATCTAAACCTCCCCCGGTGTAATGTGGGCCATTTCCTCTTACCCTATGGCTTGTTACCTGGGAGAAGAGACCGACCCCCACCTGGCTACACCCTCCTGTCAGGCAGCTGTAGGGAGCGATAAGGTCCCCCCTGAGCCCCCTCCTCTCCAGGCTGAACCCCCCCCCCCCAGCCTGGTGCCCCGGCCCCTTCCCCAGCCCCTGCCCGGCTCTGGACACGCTCCAGCCCCTCAATGTCCCTCTTGTCGTGAGGGGCCCGACACTGACCCCAGGGTTCGAGGTGCCGCCTCCCCAGTGCCGAGTGCGGGGGGCCGGTCACAGCCCCGCTCCTGCTGGCCACGCTGTTTCTGGTACAAGCCAGGATGCTGTTGGCCTTCTTGGCCACCTGGGCACACTGCTGGCTCACGTTCAGCTGGTGGTCGCCCAGCACCCCCAGCCCCTTTCCCCCCAGGCAGTTTCCCAGCCCCTCTGCCCCCAGCCCGTAGCGCTGCGTGGGGCTGGTGTGACCCACCTGCAGGACCCGGCACTGAGCCCTGTTGAACCTCATCCAGCTGGCCTGGGCCCATCGATTCAGCCTCTCCGGGTCCCTCTGCAGAGCCTCCTGCCCTCAAGCAGATCAACACTTCTGCCCAGCTTGGCGTTGTCTGCGAAGTGACGGAGGGTGCACTCGATCCCCTCATCCAGATTGTTGTTAAAGACATTAAACAGAACTGGCCGCAAGGCTGAGCCCTGGGGAACACCAGGTGTGACCGGCTGCCAACTGGATTTAACTCACCACCACGCTTTGGGCCTGCCCATCCACAGGTCACCCCCCACAGTTCATTCTGGGAGAGGGAGCTGGGCTTGCCATCTTGCCATTGAGATGCAGTTTCAGAGGCTTTCCTCAGATGAAGTTCTGTGAAGAGTCCTGGATGTTGGTCTTAGAGTCTTTGGACTGATGAATGCAGATGAGACCTCTGCTCACCGCAAGCAACCTGCTGAAATAGGTGCTTCCAGAAGCCAGTTGTGCTTTGTCTTGGAAACAGGTTGGGTTTACGTTACTTTGTGTCCACTGGTCCCCTAAGGAGACTGCCTTGGGGACCTTCCCTCTCAACTGTCAGGAATCTTCCACAGATTTCCAGCACAAATATATCTGTGGCTGGCTTTTTCCTCATTTGTTCTTGAGCCAGAGGACAGTGCTGGCACAAACAGCTCTTCTCTCTGCCTGTACTCTTCAATGTTGATTTGAAATAGTCTTTCCTTGGCCTTGGGTTTCAGAGGGATGCATTTCAAAACCAGAAATAAATGGGCTTGAAATATTTCCCATAATTTTGCAAGATCTTGACCCTCTGATAGCAAGATTAAAAGAAAGATAACAACAAAATCAGCATTCAGGCTGGAATCACTATTGTTAAATAGACAACACTGTAAAGCCAGTACTTCTTGTTTACAATTGAACTCATGAATTTTTAGATATTAATGTATGAGGGATTGAGTAAACAACCATTGTGCCTCTAAGGAATGAGTCTCAGGCTGTCCTGAGCTGGAATACTTTGTACTTTCCTGATTGCCTTCCAAGAATTTCAAATTACTTTGTAACAGAAAAACAAGCCTGCTTCACGAGATGTTTGCGAGGTTCTCAGAACAGCCTGAATTCTTCTGCACTGTGATGTGGCTGGTTTGGAGGCAGAGCTCTACAGCTGGGTACTATGGGATGCTGAGCACGTAGGTGTTCGTAGAGTGGTGGGGACTACGCATGAAGAATAATTGGGTCAGGAGAGTCAGCCTGGATGTATTAAAACCCTGCTGTAGTGCACAGGTCTGCAACCAGTGTTTAGCCCTGTCAGTCCCTGTTCCCAGGTTGATGGGCATGGAGGCATTGTGGACACTGGCCCAGCAATCCTGTGAGTCCTGTGGTGAAGGAGAGGTGAAGGGACTAGTGGGAAGTCACACAGCAGGTCGGGGTGAGAGCCAGCAAGAAAAGGATTCTGCTTGCCTAACCTATGAGCCTTTCAGGAGCAGCTAGGATGCTCTCGGGCACCAGGCCATGGAAACAGCCCCCAAGGAGTACAAAAGGACATGTGGGCAGGGCTTGTCCCCTTGTGCACTGGAGAGACCATGCCGTGTTCTCCAGGGAAAATGCGGACCATGTTATGTACTCGTGGGCTCTCCAGGCTTACTAGGGTGTTTCTGAGCATGGTGGCCCTGACACCACAGGCTGTGGTGCACTTGCAAATTGTCTCTTATTTCTGGCTGTCCTATGCTAAGCGAGTGCTCTTCAGGACATTGCCTGGATACTTTGCAACCAAAAATAACACTTGGGACTGGACACAAGCCTGCTTAATGTCTGTGCCAGCCCTGGGCTGCCCAAGTGCCATTTGGCTAGTTTCTGAGCCAAGACCCCACAGCCATAAATGGAGACAACTTTCCACTGGTGCTGGTGGCTGGGCATTGCAGACAGGACATGCAACAAAAGCAGCCGATGGCCTGGCAACCTTGAGGTGTCACTCCTGGCCAGCCCGGGCAATCCTGTCCTGGGCATCATGGCCAGCACTTTGGCAAAGCAGGCAGGATGGGTGCCCCGCTACCTGGGTTGTGCTTGGGTTTGGTTTCCAGTCCAGCAGCCTGAAGCTGTGGAAGGGGTCATGAATTCAAGTTACCAAACCATCTGCTGGCTGCATTTTAAAAAACAATTAAAGCAAAATTGTTTCCAGCCTTTCTGTTTGCAAGATGTAGTCTAAAGAGAGATAGCCAAGCCTGGATTTGCCTGATCCTGCTGCAGCCCCACATATGAGTTAATTTGATCTAATCCATCCCCTGTGCATTCTGGAAAGTGTGTAATTCCCCACTGAGGGCTCAGGGAGTGTGCAGGTAAACAGGGCTGCCATGCTATTAGGTTCGAGTGATGGTGAAGCCCATGAAAACGGCATTTTGATACTTTTTTTTGAGTTGCTTTTGATCCAAAATTACTAAAGAGTTTTTAAAAAAAAGGAGGAAGTAAGAATGTTTTTGCATGGTGGAGGACGATAGGGTGTTGCTGAAGACTGATGGATGACAGGTCTAGGTGATGTTGGATGGAGCTGCTGAAGCAGTGGTCTGGGGAGCTCTTCCCAGGATACCCCACAGGGCAGGGGGACTGGTGTGGCTGCATGAGTGAGTGGGGGCATGGGAGCCTTGGGAGCTGCCTCTGCTCCCACACTGGCTCTCAGTGACCTCTCAAAACACAAAACTTTGCTTTCTTCCTTTTCCTGTGGTGAAAGGCATGCAACGATGGCAAAAAAGGGGTAGGGATGAACAGAGAAGGTAGCGTGACAGCGTTCTTCCTTGTCCTCCTTTGGCAGCTGTCACCTTGTTAAATCGGAGAATAACCTTGTGTTGGAGGGGAAGGTGAGGCCATGCCTGATGGTGAGGGGCATATATATACAGAGAGGATTTAATATTCTTTCCTGGGTGTTTTTATGTCCGCAGGGTTTTCGTTCCTATTCTGCTGAGAGGTCATGCCCTGGAGAGAGGTGGAAATGAGTCCTCATAACCCATGGAGGGCATGTGTTTGGGGGCACCCTTACACCTGGGGACTGCTTGAGAGCCAAAGAGGACGGGATCAGGATGCCCTTAAAGAAAGCCAGGGACAGTTTGCCCTGGTGCTTCAGGCTGTGCTTGGTGGAGAGGATGCACACCCACACCACTGGTGCCAAACCTCTTGTGACTGCCCCTGTGATGCTCTGGGTGCAAAGCAGAAGTGAGGTTTGATGTTACAGAGCTCAGATTTGGGCTGAAGCATTGCCTTTTTCCAGCAGGAGAAGGTAACGTGCCCCAGTGCTAAGTCTTGAAGAGGATGAGATGAGATGAGATGAGATGAGATGAGATGAGATGAGATGAGATGAGATGAGATGAGATGAGATGAGATGAGATGGTGGCAGCTGGTGGTGTTGGGTGGAGTTTGGGGACTGTGGGGTGCATTGGGGACAGCCCAGCTTGGCCATCACCCACCACCCATGCCCTGCCATGCCAACGACCACTGAGTGTAGCATGGTTGTATATCGAGGGGCTGCCCATATCTTGTTTGTTGATATGAGACATACCGAGGTCTCATATCTTATCTGTTGGTGGGGGGAATAAACCAACAGGCTGGCGAAGAGGCAGGAGAGGGGTCTTCCCCGACGAGCAGGGAGGGTAGCACAGCTGCAGGGTCCTGGAGAGGCTCTGCTGGGGCAGCTGCTTGATTTGCAACAAGAAAGCCCTGAGCACGGTGCTGGGCCGTGCTGGCGGCTTATGTAAGAGCTGGCAGCAGGGCCGGCGGTGCGGAAACCCAGCGGGCTGCCAGCGGGGCGCGAGCGCCTTTGATTTCGTCCTGTTTGCTCAGCAGCTTTCATGCGGCGGGGGAGCGGGGCGAGGGCGCGAGATTCCTGCACACTGAACTCCTCTGTTTCTCTCAGCAGGATAAACAGGACATAAAACAAAGCCCCGAGCCAGCCCTCGCCTCCGAGGCAGCGGGATGCCAAACCCCCCTTGGGGCAGCCTGTCCCTCCATGTGCTTCTTGGGGAGCAGCCACCCCATCCAGGGTGCCGTGGCCTCGGCCTCGGATGCAGGGAGTTGTGGGAGCCCACCCAGAGGGGTTTCTGGGCGCTGCAGCCATTTTCGCAGCTGGGTGAGGCTTGCCCCATCACATTGGTGAGGAGTGAGGGGGAAGAAGGGGACCAAGCTCCCTGGCAGGGCTCAGGCGGCAAGCCCTATGGCCTCGGAGAGCTGAGGATGGGCGCTCCAGAGTGATGCCAGGCTGGACACCGTGTGGACACCAGCTGGGCTGAGTGTCCCCTGCAGGGGTTTTGCTGTAACCACAGGGTGCAGTCCCAGGCAGAGGTACCAAGCCCCATCTGATGCACCATGGGATGCAGTGGGGGAAGGAGAGGGGTCAGATGCTGGTCCCTTCTGCGGTGGGCTCTGTGTGTGGGGTTTCAGTGCTCCCTTAAAGCTGGGCTGCTTTATTTATAACTTCCCCTGAGGAGTAATTTCCAGGCTCTCTAGCCCCCGTGGTAGATGCCTGTCAGTGACAGAGGGCAATGGGGCTGAGCTCAGCCGTTTCCCAACGCAGTATTTGCTAAGCTGGCTCCCCAGAGATGTGCCAGCCCAAGCACGTGCCAGCTCCCCTGGATTTCCACAGGGCTGTGATTTCACCACTGCCAGCCTGCTGCAGGGCGAGGTGAGAAGGCAGGGAGCAAACGCTCACTGCTGGGATTTGAAACACTTCCAGGAGTTTCAAGTGGGGTTTGCTCTGGAGCAAAGTGGCCTGTAACCAAGGATAGGCCAAGTGCGAGGCTGCAGCAGAACTCCTAGGAAACAGTGTCACTGCTAAAGCAGCACGAAGGGTAGGTGGTTTGGTGCTGCACCTCTGTCCAGGTTGTCTGTCCTGCTGGCCATGGTGGGCGGCAAGGTCCCCTCTCCTCCAGGGCGCTGCTGGTGAGTTATCCTGAGCTGCCCTGCCCCGGCCCCGCCACGTGCCTTGTGCTGCTGCATGCAATGGCATTGCCAGCTTCTGCTCCCAAAAGGAAGAGCTTTGGCAGGGAAGAAGCCACCTGGGCAGAAAGCTGGTTTCCTGGCTGGGGTCTTAGAGGCTTTGAGCCACACACATAAAACCCCATTGGAAGTGCAGAGGTAGGAGAGGCAGGTGCTGCCCGCTGCAGCACTGAGCCTGGAAAACCAGGATGGGGTGGCCTTCAGGGTGCTTGTCTTGTGCCCAGGCAGGAAGAACAAGCTGGTGGCTGGAGCTGTACGAGGGCTGGGGTCAGTGAAGGCTGGGGAGGAGTGTGGGGCTTTCTCCCCATGCAGCCGCACCAGCCTTGGGCAGGGGAAGCTTGAGGAGCAGCATGCCTAGGTGCCTGGTCCAGCTGCTGGTTTGTTGGTGCTGTGCACCCCTGCAAGCCTGAGCAGCCAGCAGAGCCCGAGCTGAGTTCCTCTGAAACCATTAGGATCTTGACAGGGGGGGATGCAAACCCTGGGACCACTTACCCAAACTTCTTGGCCTGGGGTTTTGTGAGAGCCAGCTTTCTCATAGGATTCCCACTCCGGGCTTGATGGGTTGGAAATACTGCAAGAGCAGCCCTTTTTCTGTTTTGTTTTGGGGTTTTTTTTTTTCCCCCTGATGTTTGTGTCTTTCCACTTCTGTCTCTGGCCAAGGCGAGTGGTGCCAAGGCACAAGAGCCCGGCACACCCAGAGGGAGGGGAGGGGGAAGCAAAGCACCCTCAACCCGCAGGAAAATGGGGACAGAAAGCAAACACGGCGGCTGGGAGCAAGGAGGCGGCTTTGCTTGCCAGCTCCAGCCAAGGGACAGATCTCAGGGAGGTCCATGGACTCGAGGCACGGGTATTGTGGCTCCCATTCAGTGCCCTGTCCTCTGCTCTTGCACTGATGCTCGTTTGCCATGGGATAGGTGAGGAGGGTCTGCACTTGGGGTGCACACAAGGCTCGACACCCCCCTGCTTCCCAGCCTGGTGGTCAGGGCTCCCTGGCCCTGCTGTGAGCAGCAATATGGGCTCAAGCTGCACGAGCTGAAAAGGCTCAAGCTCTCAAAGAGCAGTGCAGGATCAAAGCTTTCTAAACACTCAGAGCATTTGGCCCGGGAGGTTTTGTTCCAACTATTTATAGCAGTTGGGGCCAAGCAAGTTCAGAATTGGAGGCAAACTTTTCCAAAGCTGGGGGCCGTTTGGATTAGGGAGGGGGAAAGGGAGTTCAGCCAGGCCCGTTTCCAGCAACCGTTGACTCCTTCCCTTAGGTATGTGTTGCTATCCATGACACACTAACAACAGCTCCGTACAGAAGTGCCTGGCTGGGGCTATAAAGATTGAAATAAAAATGTGAATTGGCTGGAGAGGAGAACATGAAATAGTGAAAGTTTCCAAACAGCAAAGCTGTAGCATTTGAAAGTGAAAACTTTCCTTACCAGCTTGTTTTCATCCTCCAGTCAACATCCTTCAATTACAAACACACTTGTATTGTTTACCAGGGGAAAGCTGGCAATTATTTTATGGCAGAAAGACCAAAATACAGCTTCCTGAAGCATATGCCATACTCAGAAGCAGAGAGGAGTGGTCTTTTTATCTTCAAGGTGAATTGTTTTGTGCTGTCACTAAAGAACACATCATTTTTCTGTGCTACCCCCCTATAGGCAAAGCCAGGCTTGAACTCTGAGCCAGCAAACCAACCACGATGCCCTTGAAACCATGTCACATTTGAAGCCGTGGCCCTTGCAGAGGATGAAGGCAGAAGCTGGGGTCTTCCTGTCTGCCAAGTGAATTGTGCTAATGGTGATGTTTAATCGTGAGGAGCGTGAGCAGCATGCTTTAGATACACACCACAGCTTTGTGCATGCCTAGATCCACTCTTCTGATCTGAGGCACTCAGAATAGGTTATAAAAATATCCCTCTAATTACCAGTAGCTTCCCAGCAACGCTCTGTAGGAGCAGCATCTCTGAGCTTACTTCTGCCTAAGGAAAGGGTGCAATTAGGTAATTATATCAGCCTAATGAGGGGACAGCTTGAGGGAGGTGGGTTTGGCAGCTGGGTGGTGTCCAGCCCAGGTGGGCTGTACGGTGAGCAATGTTAGGCTTTTTCCTGGCAAGGTTGGTGTAGATTTTCTGCACAGTGCTCCATGCTGTAGGAGCTGGGTGCTGCGTCACCAAACACAGCCCAAGCCCATCACATGTGTGCCCAGAGTTGTTTTCAGTGAGAGAAATGCCATAGCTGGACGATTTCCTTCCATCTCTGACATCCCCACCAAAACCTGTGCTCTGATGCAGAGGATGCCCATCCTTGCTGTAGATGGTTGGGCTACACTGGAGAAGCCAAACTGTTCTCCTTCAGGGAAGGCTGCAACATCTCCAGTGGATTTGTATGCAGCTGGAAAATGGGATGAAGGTGGATCCGGGATGACTGCACATCAGGTGGCCATGGCTGGTGTTGCAAGGGGAAGTGTCAGGTAGAAGGGAAGGTTTCTTTGAAGCTACCCAGATGTCAGCCTCGGGGCCTGTCTTATTTCATATTTCTGTGAATGACCAAAAAAAGTAGAAGAGCAACGTTGACTGTGTGAGTGAGGCAGAGCCGCGGGCTCTCAACAGTACAGGGAGCTGTAAGTGTTACAAAAAGAGAATGGGATGGCCTCGAAGACAGGAGCAACAAGAACAATATGAAACTCAGCAGTGTAGAACGCCAAGTCTTTGAGCTTGAGGAACAACAACATGTGGTAAGATAGGATTTCATGTTTTCTGGAGGTGACAGAGAAGGGCTTCTGACTATCCACTGATCTCAGTGCCTGGGAGCCACTGCCTGCATGCTGTCATGCAACAGGCAGGTGCACCCTTGGTGGACTCTCATGACAAGGCCTCTCTGTTGACCTTAAAACCTCGGGGCAAGAGCCACCAAGATCTCTGGAACAGCAGGTACACATCTGATCATCCTTTCTCTAGAAGAAGTTAGAGTGGAGTGAGTGCAAAGCAAATCAGCTGTCCTTGTTGCTCCAAAGGTGAAATACGTGCGAGGGTCAGATGTGGTTGTCCTTCTCCCATCTTGGTTTTTCAGTGTGGCAGAGACAGGCTCTGAGCCCAGTTTCCACTCCTACCCAGCAGAAGGAAACGTTCTCATTTTTACCTCCTAATGATGGCGATGACCATTCACCTCTTGTTTTGTATGTGTCCTTACTATGAAAGACCGTTCTTGTGCTCCATGCTGATGTTCTCAACTCTTGGCTTGGAAAGGGTACACTGGCCAACTGGACAGTCATTCGGTTTGCTGAGAGGCTGTCTGTTCTGCAATTAACAGACAAAATGCCCACCATTGTTGTTGGAAATAAGTTTTAATTAAAATCTCTTGGTATTGGCCTTGGCCAGACTGTGGAGTGTATGGGAAGAGGGCAGAAGGCCCAGGTCAGTGTCTTGGGTCACCCTAGGAGAATGTCCACTGAGCTGAGGCTGAACACAAGGAAGGACCTGGTTTATAATTGCATGGGCTTGCTTTCCCCCTCCACCTCCCTCCTCTAGCGACCTGCCCAATGGATGATCGCGAGCTGATAGGGGCGCAGATACTGCCAACCAAAAGTTGGGATAGGTCCACAGGTCATTTGAGTCCTAATGAGGAACCATGAATAGCAGCTCACATCACACAAGTGAAAAACACCTCAGTCTCGTCTCTAATGAGTGTGGCTCTCCAAATGCTTTTGTCTTGGGCTTTGCTTGTCTTTCAGAAGTGCCCAGGGTTGCATCTCCCAGTCTGGCCTCCAAGATGCTATCACTTACCCCATCTTCTCTCTGATGGCCGCCAGGAAGGTGCCTCACTCTGCCAGGTGGCCAAGGTGGATCTGCAGCGGCCCTGCGTGTTTATGACAGTGGCATGGGTAAGCAAAGTCCTTGGAGGGAGAGGTACCCCCCTGGGGGGCTGTGGTGGGCCCTGGGTGGAGGCTGCCCTCTGTGTGCTTGCCTGTGATGTGCTGGGCTCTGGACAAATGGGCATATTGTTTTGCCTGTGGTATTCCCCGCCGATGCTGTCACTGCAGGTGCTAACTCTAATGAACGAGTGTCTGGTCCTCCTGATGTCAAAGCACATTAATTAATGCAAAGGTCACATAATAAGTGCCAGGAAACTGGAACCAGGATGGGTTCCCCTATTGTCCGCACGGAGCCAGTCCTGCTTGCTTCAGTGGTAGCCAGCCCTATTTATATTCCCTCTGCTCAGGACAGGGTGATGGGCTTTCTGGCTTGAACGTTAAAGAGCAAGCAGAATTAAGAAATTAAGAAAAAAATGGAGTGGGTGCTAGCCCTACAACTTGTTGCTTGAAGTCCAACGTGAGGGTCCTACCAGCCCATGTTACCCCTTGACAAGGCACCAGGGCCCTGCAGCCATGTAGGTGCTCTTCAAAATGTTACTCCAATATGTCTTTTAGTTTTTCTAATGTTGTTAGGATAACTTTTGGGGACCAAAAGCTCCCCCTTGGTTCTATGCACTGAGCCTTGATTTCTGCATCCTTCCTTCAGCACAGCGCAGACTTTGTCCGGAGGTACCCCAGACCCTTGCGCCGGAGGATGGAGCAGGCATCTGGCACAGGGAGCCAGGAAGGGGTTTTACTTTTTCTCTTGGGCTCTGGCCTAGAGAAATCAATTGGCTTTCATACATTCTAAGGAAAAGGAGGGGGAAAAAAATCCTTTCCCGCTGCAATTTAAGGTTTTGTCTCCCGCTTTCAGGTTTAATTTTGTGCTGTCAAGCTGCATGGGAGCACTGAGTAGCTCTGGAGTTTCTCAGCCCATGCTGGCGATGGAGATGTCGTCCAGGTGAACCCAGGCTCTTCAGCTCGGCTACACCTCCACATGGCCAGGGTGGGTGTAGGTGACCAGGGTGCCCCTGCCCAGCACCCATCCTGCGGGCAGGGAGGGAGAGGGAGCAGTTTGGGTGGCTGGGGCTGGGAAATCGGGAGAACCCAGCAGTGAAGCACAGGGGTGGCTCCAGGGACTGGTCCGCAGCGGGCTACAGGGCTGGGTGAAACATCCTGCTGGGGTCAGTTTAGCCCCATGCTGGGCCAGCCACCTGTGCAAACCCAGCTTTTGGGGTGAAATTAGCATTTTGGGGCAGCGGCAGGGGGATCTTTTACTGTTCCCCGAGAAAGAGGCCATTTTTAATGCCCAAGTGTAACAGACAAAGGGGCTGGCTGGCTGTGTTCTTCTCTTTCCTTTCAATCCCCTTTCTGCACGGTGACATTTTCTACTTCCAAGCCCTGTTCTGTTCTTTTTTTTTTTTTTTTTTTTTTCCTTTTCCTTCTTTTTCCTCTCCTATTTCCCGCCCCCCTCCATCCATACACCCCTGGGGGCCGGGCCCCTGCCCCTTTCCGGGGGTCCCCTCTCCTGGCAGGGTGCCGGGGAGGTGCCAAGGCGTGCAGAGGGGCGATGCCAGCGCTTCCTGCTCCCTCCCCGGCAGCACAATGGGGACATTCAGGCGGGCACCGTGTATCCCAGCACCAACCCAGAGCCAGAGACAGCCCCCCCACCCCCCCTCCATCCCCGTCCCCCCCTATCGCTGTCTCCCAAATAGCAGCGTGAGACAGAAAGCAGCTGACGCCGTGTCCCAGCGCGCTGGCGGAGGCGAACTGGAATCCAGCATCACAAAACAAGCCCTGTGCACGCTCCCCTCCCGACGCAGGCGCGTGCGTGTGTGTGTCCCCCTCCCTCCATCCCCCCAAAATCTCCAAGTCTGCCCAGTAACACCAAACTGGGCTCCCTTTCCCACCCACCCTGGCCAATCCGCGCGCTGCCAACAGGCCAGGGCCTCGGTGGCGGAGATGCGAGGGGCAGGAGCTGGTGGAGTTGCAGGGAACGGCATGTTTTCCTTCTCCCCTTCTTCCTCCCGAGCTGCTTGTTTTTTAATTCAGGGCCAGAGGGGAGGCGTGGGTCGGAGCTTGGAAGCAGCCCCCATTCTTTCCCAGTAACGCAGCCTACCCCCAAAAAAATAAGATGAGATTTCATTGCTGCTCAAGGAAGCCTTGTTGTTAATTGCAGGCAGATCAGCAGGTTTTTTAGGGGTGGGACAAAGGAGAAAGGAGCTGGGGGCAGAGCAAGGCAAGCATGGCTTCATCCTCCCTGGGTCCAACCAGATCCTTTCAGGCTTTT
This sequence comes from Falco cherrug, assembly GCF_023634085.1. Classification (NCBI taxonomy): domain Eukaryota; kingdom Metazoa; phylum Chordata; class Aves; order Falconiformes; family Falconidae; genus Falco; species Falco cherrug. The sequence goes on from NC_073708.1 coordinate 7,486,065, forward strand.
CTGCCTGCTCTGAGGTGTGGGGGGGTTTCCCCCCTCCTCTTTGCTTTGCTGTTTTTCCTCATCTCTGGCTGTGCTTGCAGCAGCTGCTGTGTTTGCAGAGCAGGAGGCTGGGCTGCTGTAAATCCAGTGGTCCCAGGGCGCTGGGGGGTTATTGACAGCGGCCGCCGGGTGGGCTCCAGCCCACTGCCCTCCAGGACTCCCCTGGAAGCAGCTGGGGTAGGTGTGGGGATGAAAACACCAATCATGTTGGGTTTCAGGGGATTTAACTGAAGGATGTCAGCTGCCTTGCAGGGGAGCTGCCAGTCCCTGTGCCTCCTCCCTGTGTCAGGGCTTTCCGCAGGTCCCTGGGGCTTAGCAGCCACAGAGCTGATCATTACTGGGTGCAAAATAATAAACACACCTTCGTCTTTTCTGGCATGTCATGAGGCAGCACCTCAGGGTGAGTTTGCTAATGTGTGAGGCATGCTTAGAGCACAGAGGTATCAGGGACATCCAGCGCCCATCCTGGATGTAAGGGATGAGTGTTTGGACCTGTGACCAGCAGGGCAGGCAGTATTTACGTGTCCCATGTTGCCTGCTTTGATGCACGGTTATGCTGAGATACAGCAGTGCCTGGTGAGAGGTGGAGGCCAGCTCACGGCTGCTGTTCCGCAGAGTCAGAGGAGCTCTGTCTGCTGCGTTGATGGCACTGACGCTCTGCTGATTTGCATCCTGCTGAAGCAGATGAGTAGTGGCTTAATGCAACCAAATCCTTGTGGGATCTCAGCATGTGGAGGACTTGAAGTTAGCGACCTTGTTGCAAAGGGTGGAAAGCAGGAGGCCAGGTAACCACGCAGCTTACATCTTGCAGGGAAATTGCTGCCAGCAGTACTACCAGCCAGATGGGATTGTCCTGACATCCAAACATTTTACAGCTGCCTCCAGAGGAGTGTCATGTTCCCTGGTCATTTTGGGTGTCACGACAATGTTGGCTGAAGACAGGATGGGACAAACATTTTCCTGACCCCTGGAGCCCCAGCGGTGGCTGCAAGCTGCTGCCCTAGGTTGCAAACAAAAAGCAGGTGGGCTGGCTCCTGCAGGCACTGTGTTGCAGCCGTTGGGCAAACTGCAGGAACAGAGCTTGTGCAGGACTGCAGACATCCTGGGGAATGGCGGGCTGCACTGTGCCAGTCTCTGGGGGGCAGCTGGGAGAGGCTGGGATGGACACCATGTCCCTGTGTGTGCTGGTGGTGCTCCACCCCAGGGAGAGGCTGTTGCCCAGGGCTTCTTGCACAAACTGCGTAGGGTGAGGAAAGCTGGGGCCTGGGGACATGGAGAATCTTGGGATGTTGTCCCGTGGCAGCTCTCCTGCAACAGCTGCCAGAGCTGGGCAGGGACCACGCTGCAGCTGCCTGCGGGAAACACCACGAATTACAGCTCCCAGGGGGCAAGGGCATTGCCAGGCAAGTGGGACCAGCTCAGCTGTGCAGGATCTTCCCTCCACAGGGATGGGGCAGGCAGCACTGGTGCAGGATGTGTCAATAAATAGGTGTTATTTCTTAAAAAGACTTCATGGTCTTTTTCTCCTGTGCTCTGCTTCCCTCATCTGCTTCTCAGCATCTGCCCTTCTCATTGACTCCAGTGAATCATATCAGGACACAGAATACCTGGCCTGAAAGCGCGCATCTTGCATGGATAACCAGCACCATCATCGCTTTCTGGCTCTGCGCTCCTCCAGCACGAAGCCAGAAGATTCAAAGCCCCAAGCTTTGACCCTTAGAGCCCTTCTGAATTACACCCGTAGATGGGATCCCCGCAAGGTACCAGAAGAGCAGCCGGGCTCTTGCCAGCGAGGATAGGTTGGAAAGTGGAGCTGGGAGGATGGCTAGCAAGGACAGATACAGTCTCCACGTGGACTTGATCAAAGGCAGGACAGGGGTTCATCCAGCAAACTCATTGCTGTCTTCACCCATGGGTGCAGAGCCAGGTAGAGGGGAGGTACTGGTTGCCCCTGGGCTGGTTTATGGTACTCACTGGGCAAACTGGTGCTCCTGGGTACCTGCTCACTCAGACTCAGGCTTGATGCAGTAGAATGCAGGCACATTATCCTATATGATATCATGGTGTAGGATACGGACACAACCTACAGCTGGCTGTAGAGAACATCAGCCAAAGTAAGAGCTTGGGAGCTGGGTTTCATATCCGATGTTGTAAGAGCTGCAGTGGTAAGAAATGTCTGGTGTTGTCCAAGTCAAAAGAAAAGAGAGAGAGGGGTTTTCATTCCCTCCTTGGCTCAGGGTCAGATTAGGAATACGGATGAAATTAGCGATCACATCAGAGTCCCTTCCTACAGGGCAGCCCCATGTCCATGAGGCAACCAGGGTAGGGAAGGCTGGGCTCAAGCTCACCCAAGAGGCTGGGAAAGGGCTGGCAGGGGGTGGGCAACGGGGGAACACCCAGCTTTGCATCAGGGTTATGGGAGGGAAAACGTGTTCAGGAGGGTGTTAGCTGTGGCGTGGCTCTGGGGTTATGGCAGTTCCCCCTGCTGCCGGTGATTTGAGCTGTACCTGCTGCAGGGCAGCAACCTTGCAGCAGGGCATGTTGCACCAGTCCAGAGCATCAAGGGTGGACCTTCTCATTGGTTTTCAAGTCTCAGAAGATATTTCCCTGGTAGAATGCCTCCGTTTTCTTTGGAACAAAGATAATCTTCCTCTCCTCCCCCACTGCTGAATGCTCTGGCATCACACCAAATAGTAAAGTCAACATGAAATACACCCTCATTTCCTGGGCCTCCCCTTCCCAGCCGTCCTTCAGCAAAGAGGAGTGATATAGCATCTGCTTTTCTAGCTGCAGCCCTCTTCCAGGGCCAGGTCTTTGTGGCTCTTCAGAGGTGGTGCCAAGAGCTTTGAAATCCATTCAAGGCACAAAAAAGCAGCAAGGAGTGAGCAGCAGCAGCAGCAATGCCTGTGGGGAGTCCTGCCTGCTGCTGGTAGCACCCTGAAGGTTCTCCGGCTTGCTCAGGCTTTTAAGGGACATTGCTGGGGCCACTGCCATCCTGTAGCATCGCACAACCTCCCCGTTCAGTGCACATGGGCAAATGAGCCGCTCACATCTCTTTCCTTCCAAGGCAGGCATAAAGACAAGTCAGAATAAGGATGTGGGCTGTGCCCCATTGGCCTGGCAACTACTGTCCACAGCTATGACGTTGAGTTAATTTGTGGGCTAAGCAGGATCAGGAGAAGCTGATCGGCAGAGGGGAATCCCATCAGGGTCTGCCAGACCGTTTGCCTCCAGGAACTGGATGCAAGATGGGATCAAAGGTGCATATGGTAGCCACAGTGCCTTCACTGCACCAGCTTCTCATCTCCATCCCAGTCCTCTTGCAAAGCAGCACCAGCAGCTCTTCCCACCTCCATCCTCTTGCCTTGCTGCAGTGACCTTCCTGGGATATTGCTCCCTGCTCCTCCTTGGCTACTGGTGTGACGGACCCAGCAGGATGACCCTGGGGCCAGCTCGCATCCATTTGCTGCAGACTGTGGAGGACACGGGGCGATGGACCCACCTTCGACACAGGAGTGTCTGGTTGGGGGGGGATGCGGAAAGAAGGGGCTTTATTAAGTCCTTTGGAAGAAGGATTTAGAGACTGCAGGCCAGGCCTAGTCAGAAGGAAATCATTTAGTGGTAGGCTGGTGTTTTTTCCAGCTTCAGTATCTCATACTGCCCATTCCTTTGCACTTCATTAAGCTGCATTTCCAGCCACCCTGTTGAACTCAAAGCCAATACGAGCTTTAAACTCCTGCTGTCGGCCCCATGCTTCCCATGCCCTCCTGACTGCCATCTTTTGCCTTGGACACTGTGATAGGAACCAGCCTGGGCAGGGCAGGAGGGACCAGAGAGGGAAATAAGTTTAACGGGAAGGTGAACTCTGGAAATGACATGTTGGACAGGACTCGGGTGGGGCCTCTGGTAGTGGGGCAGGATATATCTCAGAGCTCAGATACCATGTCGAGGTGTCAGAGTTGGAAGAGGTGAGAAGGCTGGTGTGTGGATGTGCTTGCAAACATATCTATTGCCTCTCCAGGACTGCCTTACATTCAGCATTCATGGTACAGCCTCTCTTCCAGCAGCATTTCCAGGATCCAGCACTTGTTTCCAGGATTTCAAAGATGACTGGCAAATGGCATGCAGTTTCTCCCCAGCCCTTGCACGGTTCTGCCTGGGGTGAGCTTTTCCTCTGCTCTGCCCACTGCTCCCTGCTGCTCCCATCCCTCCTGCTTGCTTTCTGCATCCTGCAGAGCCAGCTGGGCAATGTGCTCTACTATTTTCTTCCAAATGAAGTTTCCTACAGTAGTAAAAAAGGAAAACTGTGCTTTGTGTTGCAACTGAGAAATGTCCATGCCCTACAGTTCTACCCTGTGCGCTCCTCTTCCCTAGAAGTGTGTGGTTACTTACACAGGTCAGTCTGGCAAAGACCCCCGAGTCCCCCTGGTCCCCATTCATTCCCAGTTGTGCCCAAACCCCTTGCCAATGGGCAATGCCTGGGGGAGTCTGGGGAGCATCCTGCAACATGGGGCCACACTGACAACCTCCAGGTCAGTCTTCTGCAGACACTGGAGAAGCAGAGGACATTTACCCTCCCTGTGATTCCTCACCAACATCAGTTCCAAACGGATGGTCCTGTGATCCCCACCATAATGAGAACCCAGCTCTGGTCCCAGTCTCCTTCACGGATCTCCACTCTCAGACCCACCAAAGCAAGACTCAAAGCACCCAAATAGTCCATGCAGTTCAGAGCATGGCCGTTCAAGCAGTGGTGCTTAGAACTGGACCTGCCTGTGCTTGCACACTAAGACAGCCTGGATGCTCGATCTCTGTAGGACAGACAGCTTACAGGAGCTGTGCAGTGTAATTCCTCATCAAGTTTGAGTCTCTGATGCAAAAATCATGGCACGGCAATAGTGGCCATGGCCTGTTCCTGTCTGGTGACACTGCCGAGGGTGGGCAGTAAGGTGCAGATAGCTGAGTTACAAAGGAAGGAGGAAGCCATGGGCAGAAGAGGCATCTCCTACACCCTGAATCAGGTTGCTTCATGTTAGTGTTATGGGACTGTGGGGTCTTAGGGTCTGTCATTCTTTCCTAGATGAAGGCTGACCTCGCCTCACAGGCTGTTGAAGCCTTAGCATCAGCTAATCCAGCAGAAAGGGGCAAGCAGGGATACTGAGAGGGAGATAAGTGACAGAGGGACAATTCCAACCTGGAAAAAGCCTTTCCTGGAGGTTTCTCTGCTACTTCACTCTGCCTGTGGCTACAAGCCTCCTGTTCCATGCAGAAAAAGGAGGAGGCTTTGAAACATCCGTTTGCAACCCCTTTGTCCCCCTCCTGGTGTCACCTGATCACTGGCGTAGGAATCTGTGTTTAGGTGGGTAATACAAAGGGAAGAAACAGCTGCCCGGTGTAAAACCCATGGGATGGGTGGATCGTGCCAAGGAGGCAGCAGCAGAGCGTTTTGGGCAGCTCCCAGGCAGCTGACGAGCCTTTGGCTGGTAATGTGGCACGGCATGGTGGCTACAGAGAGAGGTTGGTCTCCAACAACCGCCAGAGACAGACCGTGCTCCTAACAGGTATGGAGCAACCTCTGCACTGCAACCTCGGAGCTGACTCCATGTCCAAAGGATGCATAGCAAATTCCTCCTGAACCTCTCGAGGAACTGGACTGTTGGATGGCCACATGCCATCTTCACCGCTGCAAACCTGTTCATCCTCGGTGTGCTTTCACATCACTGAAGAGCTGGCTGGCATTTCTCCTCGCCCACTGCGTACCCAGCACCGGGCAGAGACTCCTCCTGGGGTCCCTGTGTCTCACTATCTGTGCTCAGATGATCTGCTGCATTATAGTCATTACATTTAACTGGATTAGATGACTGTTACTGCAGTTACTGTTACTGTTTTGCACTGGGTGTATTTATAGGGTGCACTGGTCATATTTATAGGGCTGCAGAATCAAGTTACAACTTTCAGGGCTGCAGCCCTGGGCCCTGTATGCCAAAGTAACCCTGGATAAAGCGGAGCATCACCCGTCAGTACTGGCGCTTCCAGGGGGTCTTGGTGGCTTCTTGCTGCAGGGCAGCATTTGGCACTGCAAATAGAATCCCCACCTCCCTGCACCTCAAATCATGTTTGATCGCAGTATAGTGAAATAGAAAATCTGATTTGGGGGAATGGGGCCAGGGAGAAGATCTTAAATCTTTCTGCCTGAAGAGGGGGCAGTTCACGCAGCCATCAGTTCCTGCAAGCCTAGGAGCTGGAAAAAGAAATCTTTAAACTGCCTTATAACATCTTGATTGTCTTTGGGGGTGGAGGCCTGTGGGTTCAGTGAGTGGGGGATGCCATTTGTCACAGCCTGGTCTGCTGTCCCCGCTAGATACCTGCAACACTGGGCTTCCCACTTACCCAGCAAGGCGGGCGCTCCGCACTTTTGACGATGCTGGGGCACTTTGGTGCACGTATCCCAAGGAAAGCCACATTCAAGAGCTAATACAAACTTTGTCACACGACACAGGCTTGCGCAAGCAAGTGCAAAAGCCCCCCATGCACACCCCAGCCCCACTGCAAGCACAGCTCCCTGCCCCAGCGCCCCAAGGGTACCCTGCCAGCGTCCCCAAAGCCACCTTCCCCACGGCAGGCTCTGCCCATTGAGGTCCCCCAGCAGCTCGGAGGCAGGGGTGATGTGGCTCTGTGGAAAGCTGCCAGCTGTTCAGCTGCCATTATTATGGCAGCAGTAAACACCTTCCCACAGCTGGCCAAAGTCCAGCAGCAGCGGCAGCCCCACGGCTGTGACACAGCCCATGTCCCAGGGCCACCCTGCTGATGCTGGGTGCCAGCGTCCCTGCCCCTGGAGGGAGCGAGGCAACCTCTCTGCTCACCCTGATCCAGCTGCGGAGTGTTTGTGCAGACCTGGAGAATAATCCCTCTGGGATGGCTGATTCAGCCACGGTGAGCAGCACCAGGCATGGACCAGCACCCAGCTAGATGCTGACCTCCGCTTTGCACAGGTCTCGCTTGTCAAGCATCTTCTTTGTGTCCATCTTCTTTGAGTCTGGAGGATGTCTCTGAGGGTGCGCACACGGAGCTCCTTGCTAGTTGGCCTTAAGGATGATGAACATTGAAAAGTAGTAAGAAATTGAGCCGCTTCACCCGGCTGTCTTTAACTGCAGGCAGTCTCGGCTGTGCAACTGTGCTGCACGTTCAGATGAGCTAAAATTAGCTACACTTCCATGCAAAGGCTGTGGCAGAGCTGTTCTTGAAGCAGCGTGGCATTATGAACTGCTGCTGATGATTCTTGGGTGTTAGTACACGGCCAGAGCTGTATCTGTGCTGGGCAGCCCTTGTCCCAAAGATGAACATTTTCAAAAGAAACTCTCCTGGGGACAAGGGGAGGGCAAAGCGAGTCACCTGAAGGCTCAGGCTGTGCAATGGCCAGAGCAAAGACCCTGGTCCCACAAGTATGGGGAGCTTCTCTCCAACCCCTTGGGCTTTTGCCTGCTTACCTCCTTGCAACACTGCTCCTGTGTCCAGCCCCTGCACCATGGCACCAGCCTGACCTGCTGCTTGCTGCTGGAGAGAAGAAAAACTCATGAGCCCATCAGCAGCCATCTCATCCCAATATCCCAATGAATGAACAGGAGGATTGATAAAGCAGAGCTGTGGCAGCTCCCTGAGTGCTGGGGAGAAATGTGGTCTGGCAGAGCCAAAAGCTGACTCTGGGGTGATGCTGGGGACTTTGCTGTGGGCAATGCGAAGGAGAAAAAACAGCTCTTTCATCGGTGTCTGGCTGCTTGTGGATGGCAGTCGGAAGAGCAAAGGCACCTCCATTGCTTGGAGACCCTCCAGCAAGCAGGGTGCATGGCAGGGACCTGCCTGCCCTGCAAGGCCATGACTGACCCTCCAGCATGGGACAGCTCTTTGGAAGTAATGAGGAACTCCAGCACATGCACTAAAAATAAGGAAACAGCAGACAGAAAAATAAATCACTTTGCAGAGGCCCTCGCCTGGGAGGCTGAGCCAGGAGGCTCCCGTGCGCCTGGGCTGACTGAGCCCTGATTTGTGGTCTGACCTCAGCCACACTCATTGAACTCCTCCGGCTCCGGCTTGCCTGGCTGGAAAACCGAGTAGAATAAAAAGCAGGATGTCAAGGCTGAGCTTAGCTTTTCCTTCTGCCGATAAATCACCGGGGGATGAGGAAATTGGCTGTTTGTTTGCAAACAGCTTGCTCTCGGCCTGCCAAGTCTGCCTGAGCAGGTTGCATGGCTGAGGTGGGCGGGCAGGCAAACTCCCTGTGCCTGGTGGGAAGGTGATGGAGAATGAGCCCAACGAGCTGGTCCGCAGCAGCGGGCTGGTACCCGGGGAGAGGGAGCAGGGCATAAACCAGTGATGCGCAAAGGTAAAAGTGGAGGACCCTCTGCCTTCTGCTGATGCAACATTTGCACCACGTCGTTGGCACCTGGGTCGCACAAACACTCTCTGCCACAGCTACCAGGGAAACTACATAAATCACCTAAAAAGAAAAAATACAAGCTTTTTTTCTTCAAACATTTTCCAACCACTGGTACAAGAAGTGTTGGTTTTTTCCTTTCCATGCAAGAAATCCTTTACTTTATGCTCTCGCACGTTGTGCCATCCTAGTCTGTGTTTTGAGGGAATGGGGTTGGTGTCCGACAGCCTTGCCAATGCTCCCAGGCTCTTTGGGGTATAGTGCGCTGTGTAAATGCAAATACAGCTTGCTTTCCCTTCTCCAGCTGATGGGAAGTCGGGAAGGGTGATATGTTTTAGCTGGTGAAGTAAATCAGCCAGAGAAGAGGGCTGCTCTCGTGGATATTCAGATCATAGCAAATGTCAGTAAGTGTTTTCCATGGTAAAGAGTTTATCTAGAGGCACCTTTGCCGTTTGGCACCTGCTGGGCTTGATTTGGGGTATCTCAGTTATTAAATGCTTAACAGAGAAAGCTCGAGGGACAGAGCAGTAACTGCACCCGTGTCATCCCCATTTTTCCTGTAGCTCCCAGCAGCAGGAGTGGAGTTTTACTGTAGCTTCTGTTCCCATCTATTCTGGAACTGAAGCCATAAAAACAAATGGAGGATGATTACACCACACACTTACACTGAGGAATGGTGCGGATGCGTGAAGCAGAAGAAAAACTTGCTCATTTAGTGTTTTTCTGACTGCCTGCCAGAGCTGCATCTGCTTTTCAGCCGACGCAGTGCAAAACTGCTAGCTGGCTATTAGATGAGAAGAATTTGAGTAATTTTTGTCACGTGAAGGAAGAGGGAGCAGAGACCCACCCTGACAGCTTTTCTGAGCTACAAACTGATGCTCATGTCCATTGACTGCTATGTAAAAAATACCAATGCACAAATTTTTGAGGGAAGTGCTTTCTGTAACATTCATCATTCGAGAAGTTAATCAGCAAACCGAGCAAGCAGCAAGGCAGGCAGCTGCTGTCAGGAGGTGACCTCTTGTCCTTGATCTCATGCTTCTTCAGTGAACCTCTGCAAACTGGCCAGTTTGGGTTTTTATGGACAAAACTTCCAAGGACCAAGCAGTCTATTGCCAAGTGTTCAGAAAGGCAGGAAAACACGAAGCTGTATAAAAAACCCCGCACTGTTTAACCCCTGCTCCAAGGCTTTGTATTGTGGTTTCCCAGCGAGTTCTTCACCATTGAAAGTGAAGCTCAAAAGGACTTTGGGGCTGTGCACAAGACACCCTGAAAAGCCTTTTAGAGGCCTTCAATCCTGTACTGAGCAGATCCTAAAAATCCTACTCTTGGTGCCCCGCAGCATCGTTGCCCACAGCGTGAGTATACATCAATCCCCACACTTCTCTCTCACTTATGTATCCTGAGCGCCCTTATCCCCTGCTTTTATACCATCCACGGAGATCTGTGTATGGGTCAAGCGTCCTCCCAAAGTAACTGTTCTGAGGACTGGGCCACATAAAAGGGAAAAATATCCAGAAAAACCAGACCTGGTAAAATCAAATAAAGCCTGAAGTGTACAAGTGGAAAAGCTAAAGCACAGCTGCCATTGCTGGTGCCAGAAAGATGTTTTCAGAAGAGCAGAAAGAGCTGGTGAGAATCCAGTCCCACCTCCTCATCCTCGGCAGACCCTCTTGCCTGCCTGGTGGTCTGGCATAGAGGTGGGAAGGAGGGAAGAGGATGAGCAGATGCAATCCCTTGTAGCATCTTGGAGGCACCTGGGCTTATGGTGAAACTACTCAGACCTTCCAGATGCTGTGCTGGGAGAGCCTTCTGCTGCCCTTTCCCTCTCTTGACTTCCCATCTCTCACCACCACCTCCTCGGAGAGCTGGGACCATATTAGGTCCATTTATTTGAAGCCAGGGAGAGAGGAAGGAGAAATACAATTACCAGTCTGGAGATTTATCTCCTGCAAGGTACCTGGTGCACCGCGTGTCTGCTGAAACAAAAATTGCCATTTGTCTGCCCCTAATAATTTCACAAACAGCTCTGGATCCAGGGATGAAATATGGCCATTCTCAAGGAGGTGCATGTATCTGGACAGATACCGCAGATGGCTGCTCCGTCTGGGATGAGCAGGGATTTGCTCTGCTCTGCCCAGCAGCTCCAGACGTACCCCAAAAGCAGATCTTTTCTTTATACCCCTCCCAAGTGAAGGTGCTGGGGGGTCCAATGTGAGCCCGGTGGCAGCGATCCCCTCAGGCTTGCCTCTTGGTCTCTAATCCCGAGGGACACGCTTGGGGGTGTTTGGAGGCTGGGAGGCAGAAAGACACGAGTCTCTGAGCTGCGCTGTGTCTTTATATCATGTGTTTTAAATTGCGTTAAAAAATGTGATGTAAAAAGAATAATAATAATAATAATTCCATTTAATTAGGAAGAACCCAAGGCCTGCTGTGCTCTGGTTTGGCCTGGGGTAGGGAACAGAGCTGGGTGCTGTAAGAGGGATATAACAAGCAGTAAAACATAATCCTGGGATTACAGGCAGCAATTAGCACCGCGGGTATGTTCATGTCACCCCTTGCTCCCTGCCTGCGGGCTTTGGAACGCAATACAGGGACCGGAGTGTGCCTCCTACCCCAGCTCACCCCACACCGCAGTCCCAGGGTTTGGGCTAAGGCAGGATTAGTCCCATGAGTTTGCACCGTGCTGCAGTGCCTGCAACATGTTGGCATCATAGTTTATTAGGGAAATTAGCACTGGCAGAGCCTGGGGGACTCCAAGGAATGCTGGCCTGGACCTGTGAGCTGGGGAGAGCTGTTGGCAGTAGCAGGAGGTGGGGGCGAGATGCTCCGGGGGGGGGGGGTGTGTGGGCAGGATAGAAATAGGAGCTGCAGCCAGGGCTGCGCTGAGCAGGGATGAGCTCCCCGAGCACCAGCGTGTACCAGGCACCCTGTGCCCACCTGCACGGCTCAGCCCACACTGGGTGGGAGCAGGCAGCACCAGGCACGTCCCGGGCTGTTTTTGAGACCTGTGAATTACAGCTGCAGCAGATACCTCCTCCCCAGAGCAAGTCACTTCCCCCCTGGCTTGCCAGATAACCCCCCTAGCATGCCTGAGAGGCTGGGGGCTGCAGCAGTGGGGCTGCATGTGGCCAGGCTTTGCCACAGCCTCACCCCACTTTGCGCCATCCTTCTCCTCCGAGATGCGGAGCCCAGCTGGAAGTTACAACACATCAGGGTGTGGCTGTTCATACCTGGTGTGGAAAATGGTCCCCATGAAAAAAAATGGAAAATTCAGAGAGCCACTGGTGCTTACTTGCCAAGAAGGCATTGGGATGCACCAAGCGATGTGCCTTTCCTTGTCCCAGCTGTGCTTCCCATTGGTGATCCCAGCCCAAATTTTCATGGCCACCTCAGTCAACACAGCACATGGATTTAAAGCTGACTCAGGCACACTGCTTTATTTATAGGTAACAACAGCAGCCAACAAAAAATAAATGAAATCCGAGGCGAAACCAGCCATAGGGCCAAAGCGTGGTGGGAGAGGTCGCCTTCCCGTGGCTCCCTGCACCGCCGTGCCAGCAGCACTCACTGCTCCTGGGCAGCAGGGGTGGAAAACACCCCAGCTGGTCCTGGGGGCATGAAAACAGGCATTTGAACACAAATGTGTTAGGCCGTCCCTAGATCAATGCCACTGGCACACCAGAAGGGTTACACCGATTCCACCGAGTCCCTCCTGCCCCCGTGGCCATATCCCACAGCTGCTCATCCCCACTGGCTCCCCACTGAGCAACTTGTGGGGCTCCTCCACATACCCCCCCTTCCTCTTAGTGCTTCAGCCCTGGTTTGCAGATGGCATTCCTGCATTTCTTTCTTGCTAATCCAAGGAGCAGAGCTCACATCCTAAACCAGCTCCGAGATGCCCCCAGCCTCCCTGGTGCAACAGGCCTACGTGAGCTGCACCCCTCAAACAGCTAATGCTGCATTTCTCAGGGGGCATTTCAAAATTCAGGAAATTTCCAAAGGGGGCCAGCTGCCAGCGAACCGGCGTCCAGGAGAGGGCACGCACTGCAGCACAGCACTGGCAGTTCAGGTCATGGCAAGCCAGCTGCTGCCATTTATTTCCAGCCCAGAGAGAGCTTTGCTTTTTCCACAGCTCTTCTTTTTTTCTGCCAGTTTAAATCGCACTTACAGCTGTGGTGGTTTGTGCCTTTTCTGGCCCCTTCCAGCCCCAGGCTGTCCCTGCAGAGCCAGGGGCTGGCAGGCACCTTGTTTACGCCGTGTTCCTGGTGCTGAGCCATTGCGGCTGCTCTTTCGAGGGGTGACGTGTGCCCCGGTGGGGTGGAGAATGTGCCTTACGTTAGTCAAGGGATGGGTTGCAAGGAGCGTTGCCCTTCCAGGAAAAACGGGCAGCTCTGGTTGCCCCCAGCCATGGAGCCCCAGGTGCTGCAGAGAGCGGGGTTTGCAATGGGTGCTGCCCCATCGCAGGGATGCTGGAGTGGTACCAAGGGCTCGGGGTGGGGGGCAGCGGGGCCAGCGGTGGAGCTGGCGTCACCCCGAGAGGCTTAGCACACACTCCAGCAGCATCTCCTCGGCCAGGTCAGCCCTAGGCGGTGCGTTAGATACCCTGCCTGTGGAGCTGCTGGGCAGCTCAGCCACTCACTGTTCAATCAGACTGAGAGATGGAGAAAGCAGAAAGGGAGCTGAGGGGGAGGATGGAGGAAGGTTTTCTGTGAGCAGGGATGGAGGAGGAGCAGCTAGATGGGAGAGGGTCGCTGAGCAGCGCAGTGAAGGGCACTTGCTTAGCATTGCTTTCTCCACAAATAACATCCTTGCCTGAGTCACTGCTGAGGCTCATCTGGCCTTGCTGGCCCTAACCTGTTAATGTTTAACCCACCGGACAGGGACAGCACGTCAGAGCCAGCACACGGAGGCAATGCCAGCATGGGGACAGCCACAGGCAGCTGGGCACATGCGAGGTCACCTCCCTGCACCGCCCAGTGTCACCGGCAGCACCCAGCTCCCGCACCAGTCCCATAAGCCCCGGGACCCGGTCGAGGTGAAGCAGCTTTGCTGGGGGTAATGCCACAGCTTGGAAAAGGGCCTGCGGGGCTGCGTGACCCAGGATGTCCCAGGACTGGCTTCTGGGGACCCACCAAAAGGTGAAAGTTGGGGATGCTGGCTCCAGCCTCCCCATGAAGCATAAAGCCTGGCGGGCAGAGCCATGGGGTGATGCACAGCGTGAGCGTGTTATGTTTGCGCACATAAAGCTCCTTTTCCTCTGTGGCCATCCTTCTCAGGAGCCCACACAGGCCCAGGCTTATCGGGGTGGTTAGTGCCATGTTTTAGGGTGAGCTCTGGTTTGGCTCATGAGGGAAAAAAAAAATACGGTTTCCTTGTAAGCAAACAAAGCTTGACTTTATTACCTTTAAAGTGCAACTAGCACAAACAATGGCAAAAGCGCAAACACTGATAATGCTCGGAACATTTTGAGCTGTGCAAACAAGCCGGAGGTGGAGGGGTGTGTTGAAATGAAGGGGTGAGGGGGACCGGGGGTGGGGTGGGGGTGGGGGTGTGGAAAGCCCCCGGCCCCAGCAGCCCCTCCCCAATGCTGAGTCTGGGCTGGAGGGTGGAGAAGACTCTGGGTGAGCAGGGCTGAATAGGAGCCCTGCGGAGCCCAAACCCCCCACCGAGGTGGGATGCAGATGTTATTACAACATTTGTAGCCCCAGCCTGAGGCTTTGCCCTACCCTGGCATCAGGAAGAGCTCTAGAGCCGCACAGCAGAGACACTGGCAAAAGGCAGACCCGTGCATCCCTTGCCTGGTCACTGTCCACACTGAGCATCCCACCAGTGCCTCAGATGCCTGTGGCAGACGGGACGCTGCCCCTGCCTTGCTTTTTCCCATTCTTCCTCTACCCTACCTCTTCTTTCCTAGGCGGGTGGCTGCATCGCATATGACTCATGCTCCTCCTGTGCCTTGTTCAGCATTTTCTGTCCCATCCAGCTCTCCAAAACCTCCTCTGGGTGGTGATTCATAGGTGCCTGCTGTATATCCCAGCCCTGTCCTGCTGGCTCCTTGCCAAAAAACCCAAAACCCCTTTTCCCCACTGCCACACGGCCCTCAGGGCACATTTCACCCCGGACAGGGGAAGGTGATGCATAAGAGGCTCAGTCCTTGCAGACATGAGCCGGCTTACAGGGAGCCAGAGCACCAGCGCTGTAGGTGGGAATTAAGGTCCAGCTCCTCAAGCGATGTTCAGGCGTCTGCATCTCATTAGGTTTACCCAGCAGGTGGGGAAAAGCAGGTCACTGCAAACCAGGTCAAAAGAAGAAAGGGCAAGAACTCAGATGGATCACTGGAGAAGCAGGCAGGGTGCAGAGACCTCAGCCTTTATTTTGGCTCCATCCTTTGGATCCTGATGCACTAGAGGATCTCTGCTGCCAGGCTGGGAGGGGAGGACATGCCCAGAGTTCGGACAGCCCCATCCCTCACGCACCCCCTGGGGTCTCAGCACAGCCCTCCTCATCCCAAGATGAAGGGATTGCCAAGTTTTGGCATCTGGCTAGCAAACTCTTCCCTAAGCCAGACCTGGGGAGGAGAAAGCTTTTCTTATTAAATCTATCGCCCACCCCTGTCCCGCATGGGACATCCTGGATGGCTCCCCTTCCCACCCAGGCTGCTGGACACCTCCCCGGCTGCCCCATGCTCCAGCTGATGGGGTCCCTGCCTGTCAGGAGTTTTCAGGAAACTGGGGAATCCAGCAAGCCTTTCCCTCTCTGCAAGAGATCAGCCCAGCCCCCAGCAGCGGCACCTCTTTTCATACGGCCAGAAAGACCTGAATATTGAGGAGGAACTCATGGTTTTGCCAAACCTACGCAAAATCAGCCAGTTCAGCATGTTACTGAGGGAAGGGACAGGCAAACACAATGATCACTTTGGTAAGGCTTGGGAAAACAGGCTGAAGTAACAGTACGTAACAGAAAATAGGCATGCTGGGGTAAGCTCAGTTGCTTTGGGACAAAGTGATTTATTTTTTTTATTTATACATATATACATATACACATATATAAAGCCAAAGCTTCTAATTCTGCCAAGTCTCTCCTGCGAGCAGTTTTGGGGATTTTCCCAGCTGGACTCTGTTTTCTGGTATGAGAGCCCAGGGCAGAAGCACATGCAGAGCCCAGACTCGGAGCAGAGAGGCGATGCACGTCGGACGTGACACCTGGGGGTAGTTTTGGCCCATGTGGCTTGCTGATGTAACCGAGGCTGGAGGCCAAAGGCAATAAGGGATTAGAGTAAAACAGCTCAGGCGAGCCAGCAAGGGGCTTTTCTCAGCAGAGTCTTTGCTAGGTGATGTGGGTGAAGCTCCCACGAGAGCTGCTGTGCTGGAGTGCACCCGGGTGTGCAGATGTGCAGCATCAGAGCCCGAGACACGCGCCTGTCACAGACACGCTGTCCCGTGGTGGTACCCGTGACATTCAGGGAAGAAGCCAGACAAAATGGGTGCTTCATGCTGTCGGGTTTTTGGAGCACGCTGTTTGTTGTTCTTAAACAGGTTCTTTCTTCTCTGCTGCTCACCACAAACACTCTCCTTCCAAAAATTGTGATGAGCATCACGCGAGCTAGTGAGCCCCATGAGCCCCATTTTCCCCCAGCCCAGTCCCCATGTGGGGCTCCTCTGCCATGAGCAGCTGTAGCTCACCCGCAGGGTGCTGGCCCCAAATTTCACAGCTCCCCGGGGAGCCGGAAAGCTATTTTAGAAGCAAAATTGCAGCAGCCCAAATTATTTCCTGAAGCCTGCATTAAGTTATTCAGGCATCTGGCTGCACAGGTATAAAGCAGCTCGCTCATAAAAATGCTACTCCCTGATAATTTTCCTGAGTTTTCCCACAGTCATGGGTTTTTTCTGTGCTACTGGGATGTGGGGGAAATAACCTTCTTCTAGGGAGCTTGTTCAGGATGGGACAGGAGGATATTTTTGTGTGTATGCACACTCATGGTACATGCTTGGAGACTGGCACCACCTCATCCATGGCTACATTCACCCGACTTCGAGGAGAGAGGCAACCTGAGTCTGTAAGAGGTAAATTTCACCCAGGCATGGCTAGCAGGGCAGATGGGTTTGGGAAGAGCCCTGGAAAGCAAAGTCCCTGGAGCACCCAGGCCACCCCAAGCATGCTTGGGTTTCCTCTGCCGGGCCCCAGGGAGGAGAGCCGGGTCAGTGCCCTCCCCACCAGGAAGCCCCTGTCCCAGCCTCACGCCAGGGTCAGGCGCCCGCATCACGCGCTGAAGCATCGCCACCGACTGGCACTTTACAGCTGCTTTGAGGTGCTGCCAGGGACTGTAGGTCGCAACTGCCAACAAATCAGAGCCATTGTGCTCCATTGCCCCCCCGCTTTCTCCCCATTAATAGCCCCTTTCTGTACCCAGGGAATGTGATTCTGCATCATCCCACCCCTCTGTGAACCCCAGCTCTGCTCCAGGCTGGCTGCCTGCGCCCACCATAGGTGATGTCCCAGCTGGGGCTCACCATGCTGGCCTAGCAGGAGGTTGGGTACACATGCAGCCCCCCTTAACATCCCCCCCAAAAACCCCTACACTTTGATTTTGTATCAGGTTGGAGCATTCAGAAAAAATCTCTGCCACTGCAGTATCCGTAAGTCCTTCTACCACAAAAGGGTCTTACTCCCCAGTCATTGCAAAAGCATCTCCCCCACTCACCCAGTAGCTGATGTTTGGTACCTGGAGCTGTGGTGCACAACAGTGGGTGCCCCAATGCAAGGGTTGAAGTGGGTGGGTTGTTTGGAGACTCTCCAGGAACACGAGCCACCTAGCCAAGCTGCTGTTCTCATTTGTTATTCAGTGTTAAAGAAATCTGCACCATTCTCCCATCAGCCTCCTCATCCCGGAGGATAATTGATGCTAACGTCATTTCATTTTGGTCCAGCTGCTGGGCTCAGGAACAGATGTTTTATTGTTCAAACTGAACACAGAAAACCGAAAAAAAAGAACCCAACCCAAAAAGCAACAAAAACCAACTAATTTGTGTTTGCGGTGAGGTTAGCTGCAGCTTCCTCTGCCCAGCAATGCGAGGAGACACAGCAGCAGCCCCAGGGCAGCCCCAGGCCTCTGGGAAAACCTATACATCCAGCTAAGTGTCAGCCTTTAATATACGAGGCATGTTTGCCCCCCTAAGTCTGCCATGCCCAACAGGCGGGCACTTCCAGCAGAGACATTTCCCCATCACTGGGGGGAATCCACGTCACCTTCACGTGGGATGTGCTGTAACAGCCTTCACGTCCTCCCAGGAGCCAAGATGCACCCTGGTATTTGCAAGGAGGAGTGCAGCACTTTCTTAAGACCGAGGATACCTGTCTCCTCCAAGATGCAGACAAAAATAGGTGCAAAAACGTGACAGTGACATATGCATCTTCAGTGCACAGGCAAGTGAGCTCACGATCTTTTACGGCTCATTGAAAGCAGCCTGCGTGTTTGATGCTTCAGTGCGAGAGCATTGCGGCTTGCTGCCGTAGGGGAGTGCTGGGCACCACACACACATTTCTGCAAGAGAATGGGATGGCAGCAGGAGGTCCATCACCTGCTCTGCACCAGGGGCAGGACAATATCTGGAAGTCACAGGCTGGTTCAGCTCTGGTCCAGCCAAGCACTCCACCGCACCCTTAAGTGTTCCTGTGAAGTTACCACCAGGCAAAAAGTGGAAAATACCTCCCTGGCTGCCAACAAGAGATCTGTTAAAAATATATATATATTGCCAAAAAAAGAACCTGTACAACCACCCAGGGTAAGAGATGTTTAATATTCATTTTCTTTCCAGCACTAATAACCCTATAGATAAGAATGGCACTTCTCCCATGCCAAAGAACTGGGAAACACTGGTATCTTTTATACAAACTGGGGAGGAGCTACCAGAAGGGCAGGTGTAGCTGTTCTTGCCTCACTTGCAGAGGCCCTTTTATTGCAGTTGAAACCCTACCCTAGAAATAAGGGGCTCTGAAATGCCCACAGCAAATTGCTTGGGTAATCCCTACACGGCCAACACAGAAGGCACAGAGCTGCCTGTGGGACTGACATGAGCATTTTTTGACACCTCCTGGTGTGTGCCACACACTTGGCACTCTTTCTGGCAGGATATAGTGTTTTCTCCCTGTTCCACAAGACAGGGGGGGTAGGGATCCAATTCTAAGGGATCCAGTTCTATGCACAGCAGCATGAAATCCCTGGTCCCCCTCAGGACACCACACTGGGCATGGGAATCGGCATGTGGTTTGAAAAGCCCTGGCAGGAGAATGACCGCAGCATCTCCTCTTAGCAAGCCAACAGAAAGCCACCGACTTTTTGGTGGCTGCAAATAAAAGAGACCTCACCCACGAAGAGCCCTGGGCTCTGCAGTACCTGTGCTGTAAATCCAGCTGCCAAGACGCACCAGGGATCAGCGCCAGATGTGATGGTCCCCTTGAGAAAAGTGCTGTTAGGAAAAGGAGCCTGTAAGGGAAAGCTGTGCAGCAAGAGCAGTAAGAGGCTGGAGGTGGACAATACCTGTTGGAACATCCAACACTCAACTGGGTGAGCGGCGAGGATACAGAGTCAGTAAGTGTCCCCCTGCTTTGCCTGGTGACAAGTTGCTCCCACTTCAAAACAACCTCCCTGCATCCCACCTCTGGCCCACGGATGCTTCGCGCCTGCTCTAAGGCTGCTGCCTCCAGCATCCCAGCTGCCTTGGCAGCAGCCCATAACCACAGCCGTGTTATAGCTGCGAGTGGGCGAGGGGGAGTGTTGGAGAAACCGTCACAGCAAGCCAGCAGGCTTCAGTGTCTACGGCGAGCAGCACCGGCCCACGAGCTGCCTCGTTGGCCAGAGGAGTCCCTGGAAGGGGTTCCAGAGAGGTCACTGAAACCTTCAGGCAGGGACGTTGCGTGGGGCCATGTAGGGAATAAGGAGAAGGCAGAACCCAGCCCCGTTCCCGGCACCCGCCGAGCTCGGGCAGGCTGGCTGCAAACCCGGAGCTGGGTCAGCTATAGGTACAGAGCCCGAAAGGAGACGTCGGGAAGGAGATGTCATGGAAAATATTTATCCCGTGAGGTCAGTGCACCCTTGGCTTCTCTTTGGAGGGGACTTTGAACACAGGAGGGCAGACGTTTCCCGCACGCTTCTGCAGGCGAGAGGCTGGGGAAGGCAGGCGCTTCCCTCGGCTGGAAAGACAAAAAGCATAAGTGGAAAGTTTTGTGCACAAGGCAAAGCAACTGAGCCTTCAGCTGCTGGCTGCTGGGTGCTTGCTATTAGAGGAAACAGCCTGCTTTGGAAAAAACAGGGATTATCTTTGAGAACAAGGCCTGGAAAAAAAAAAACAAAACCCACAGGGGGGATGCCCCAGAGCAGAGCTATGGACTGGCAGTAAGACATCTAGGAGGTGCAGGCAGGCACTGGGTTGTGTATTAGAGGGGAAAAATCACCTCAAAACTGTAGTGTGTTGGAGGTGAGGTGTGGGCACAGGGTGGAGGGGAACCCTTGCTCTCAGCATGGACGGGAAGAAAGGACTCAGCATGTCCATGGGGCATCCCCTGCCCACTCTTACTGCCCTGCAAAGCCAGCCATCCTCTCCTCATCACATCATCCCATGCCACCACAGCAAGGAAGGATGGCTCAGAAAAGAGATCCTGGTCCCTAAGTCCAAGATCAAAGCCGCAGCCCTGGCAGCCACACCATGTTTCTAGCAATAACAGCAGTACCTTGCATCCCCTTCTCCTGCGGTTCAGCTCCCTCATGCAGGCATCCTCATCCCTACCTTTGAGGTTCAGGCTGTGATTTAAATGTTGGTTCCTGCTGACTCCCATCAGTGTATGTATCTCTGGGTGAAAACAACTGGCCCCCTCCGTAGGTGATCACCACTGGGTGCTCGGGCTGCCTGAACCGGGTGATGCCAAGCATTTGGGCAGCTCAAGCAGGGAAAACCATCTCCTAGAAGATCATCAGAAAAAGCAGAGGAAAGCATTTCACACCTCTGAAGGAGCAGCTCTCAAACAACATCTTGCTTGTCCTAATTGCTAGATTTCTTGCCTTACAGCAATGATCTGACACTTTCTGCTCTTCCTGGAAGCATCTCTTGCTACATTTTCTGGTTGGATCAGCATCCCAGGGGACAGTTTCTCATTTATTTCAGGTTTAGCTCATAAAGGGATGATTTTCGCCTGCAGCCAGCCCACGGGGGCTATGACCTCACCATCCCTCGCAAGTGGAAGTGGGCAGGGGTTGCTCCCAGCACTGGGGTCATGTCTGGCAGTGCTGCCAGCCATGATTCAAGAGGTGGGACTCCCGCCCGCCTGACTCACTCGCTGTTGAGCCCAAAACCTAGCCAGATGCTTCCCTTGCATCACTTGTTACTGGAGATGAAGAGAATGGAGGTGTGTTCTCAAGGAGATGTGTGGTGCCATTTGAAACCCCCACACATTCCCATTCGTTCGGGTTTTCCCCTCTCCTCAGCTTTTGACTCACCACACTGCCAGCTCATCGCTCCATTGAGCAATCAGGGTATACCCTGGCCTCTTCCTAGACCTATTTGAGGTCCCCAGTTTGTCCCAGTCTCATCTCAGCATGCCCATCCCCTCGGGGCAGGGTGTCCATTGTCCTACCAAACAAATCCCCCGCTGAGATCACTTGCACCAAGAGCCCTCGGACACCCTGTGCCACCCTGGGATGGGGTCTCCAGCATGTCACAGCCAGACCCTCACTCCCAGGGGCTCTCCTAGGAGGGATAACAGCAGGAGGGCTGACCTCTGCCCAGCACCTTGCTGGTCCCCAGCTCTTCCACCCAGAGTCCCGGCACCCACCTACCCAGCTGCCCTGAGCCCCTCGCCTCAGCCAGGCGCTGTCGCGGCTGGGACACTTGAGCCCCAGCTCAGCTGTTGACTCCAGCACAGTCCCAAGGAGAGGGATGGGGACGAGGGAGGTGCTCTAGGCTCCAGGGTGGAATTTCACTCACTTTGGCGACCTTGTGCCTGCAGCACGCTCTAAAAATACAAATAAACCAGCGGGCAGCACGAAACCCACCCCATTTCCCACAGAGGGCTGCTTGGCCAAGCTCTGCCTCCCCTGCCTGCCTCCTCCTTTGTGAAAGAAATCAAGCTGAGAGCTAAAAAAAAAAAATAAAAATAAAGCAAGCTAGATCCTGTTCTTCTCCCATCTTAGCTGAAGAATATGTTTAGAAATCGATTGGGGCCAATTTGCTGAAGACCTGGGCATGGGGTAGGGATGAGGCAGGCTCTGTGTCCCCCTCACGCCCCCTGCTTTGCTAAGCCAGACAAGCCAAGCTCTTCCTACGTCCCCTGGGTTCTCCCATCCCTCTGACCACCCTGTCACCCCTCTCATCCAAAGCTGACTGCTGCAGGAGGCCAGGCTGGGCAAGAGGGCACAGTGGTCCCCTGTGCCGTGGGGAGCCCATCCTGAGCCACCGAGAGCATCTCACCCTCACGGTGTCCTTGCTCCCAGCCATCTCCTCCTCTGCCACTTCAGACAAGGCCTGAAGCAGCAGCTGAAGCTTTTCTTCCCCACCCTCACCTGCACAATTTTATGCTCTGTATTAACTTGTTTCACCCCCGTTCCTACCTCCCCAGGTCTCGGGCTCATCAATACTCAGCCCCTGCATGGAGGTTGTTAACTGGTCTAATCGGCATCACTTGTGATTGTGAAATCCCCATTCCCACCCCCCACTCCTCTTGCATCTGGGGACACAGCGAACTCAGGACCCAGCCACCTTGCCCTGCCTCGGCCCCTGCACAGCGGCGGGTGTCCCCTCGCATGTCCCCAGCTGGCACGCTAGGACACTGCTGCTCCCGGGGACGGGCGGCCGAAGGGGACGGCAGGCAGCGGAGGTCATGGTTTCCCTGCACACAGCAATAAACAAGCTCTGCCGAGCGGCAGGGGAGGGAGGGAGGGAGGGAGGGAGGGGGGCAGAAAGCCCAAGCGAGATGGAGATGTCTTTCTGTGAGCGGGCACATTAGGAGCAGCTCGAGGCGTGCTGGCAGCCGGCACCGAGAGCCGCTGTTATCTGTGAATGGGTGCAGGCTGTGACCCGCCGCCCCCGCTGCTGCCAGCACGGGGAGGTGGGAAGGGGAGGCTGGGGGAGATGTTTGCTCCTCTGCCAAGTGGCTATTTATGACTTTGGGAGCCCGTGGCTGAGGCCGGAGAGGGTTTGCAAGTAGCAGCTGGACCCAGGCTGTACCCAAGGAATATCCATCCGTCCTGGGCTGGAGAAGCTGCCCTGTCCCCAGACCCTTGTGGCAAACTCCCCTCTGCCTTCCCGTCACTCCTGACGCACCACTGGCAATGCCCCGTGCCCTGGAACATGCCATCCCATGCACTGGCACCCCAAGAAGCCGTTAGGCTAGTGAGGTCCCCAGGCAGGGAGCAGCTAACGCAGGAAGCTGATTGAGTTACAGGCCAGCGGTTGTATCATGTTTACCAGCTCCCCACCGTGTATCCTGTGCCGGGAGGATTCCTGGAAGTGGGAGCTGATTTCACACCCCCTCCCTGTGCCGCACAAACACACGAGCTGTGCCTAAAGCAGATCTCCACACGTGACCACCATCGTTATTACCCAACTGGCTGATGGGATCACCCACCCCCTTCCTCACTCTCCCCCCCTGGCCATACACCTCCCATCTCCAGCACAGGGCTGGCCCCATCCCTTTTTTTATTCTTCTTCCCCTCCTCTTAACTCTAACTTTTCCCATCTTTGAATTTAAAGCAGAGGTGGTGGCCCTGTGGGAGATCTCCAAACCTCCCATGGGATGATTAAATCCTGGGTTTCCTCCTCCCTTGTGCCTTTGGGCCACTCAGGGGACACCAAAGCCCCAGCCAGCCACTCTGGGATGAATAAAGTCCCGGAGTCCAGAGTGCCTAAGTGGTACAGGAACCCTTTACCGGTGCAGGGAAACGGTGTGAGTCAGCCACAAACCCTGAGCATCACTCGCAAACCCAGGCGCTAGGAGAGCAGTCTGCAGCCCCAGAGCGCTGGGGTTTGAGGATGCTGCAATGCCTTCCCTCCATCTGGCAGACAGAGTAGAGGAGGGAGATTTTCCTGCCTCCCCTGGGCCATGGATGGACACACTGCAGACCTCTGACACTGCACCCTGCTACCCAGAAACTCAGCCTGGAGATCTTCCCTGCACAGCACCTGAATGCAGCCTCTCAGATCAAGTTCAGGCTGTTCCTGCAGCCCTGCCAACATCTCTTCTCCCTGTCAGCATCAGCAGGTTTTGGGGTGGCAGTTACTGTGTTGGTAGGTCCCATCTCTCTTTTTTTTTTTTTTTTCCCCCCATATCTGGGCCAGCTGACTTGGTGAGATGCTAGAGTGCCCAAGGGCTACCACCTACCTGTTGGCGATAACACTTTGCTGGCGATCGTCTTGCTGGCATGCCACCACAGTGGGATGGGA
This sequence comes from Falco cherrug, assembly GCF_023634085.1. Lineage (NCBI taxonomy): Eukaryota > Metazoa > Chordata > Aves > Falconiformes > Falconidae > Falco > Falco cherrug. The sequence continues at coordinate 7,509,969 of NC_073708.1, forward strand.
CACTGAGCAGAAGGGCTGGAACTGGGCAGATACATCACTGCCGGGGAGCCTGGGAAAAGCAGCCACCTGGGTTTCTCCCAGCCAGCCTCTCCTGCATCCCCATTAACATCCCAGCAACACCCCTGAGAAATGGGAATGCCAGCCCAACTGGGAACCGTGCCTCTGTTTGGAGATCCAGCTCCTTCAGCCTCAATACTCAGGGGCATGCAGAAGGCACGGCTTGCCGCTAGCTTGCTTGCAGTCCTCTTCCCCGAGCCCCTCCATGCCTCTGATATCAGCGGTGCAGGGCAGAGGGAGATGAGCTCTTGCAGATGCCGGTTCTGAGCGCTCCTCAGCCCACGTGCCCTGCTTGCAGATGTGAGCTGTTCTGGATGGGGATCGCATAACCAGCAGCAAGCAATAAGCAGCTCCCTGCCAGGCACAGCACAGCCCTGGCCCTACAGCCCAGTGTAAAACATTTATTCTCCCTCCCTTTTTAAAACAGCATCACCCACAGCTGGTCTTTACCCGCTGACCCACCTGAATTCCCCTCATTCATGTAACACCTTCCAGTGTGAGATTTCAGATGTCCAGCATCTCCATAGGGCTCCTGGTATTGCTCCCTGATTTGTTTTAAATACATCCCTTCTTAAGAAAGATCGTTTACATCTATCCGAGGGTTTTGTGTGTCTGATTCTTTCTGGTTTTTATTTGATTGCTTTCTAAGATAGGCTGGAAACTATTCTGAGTTGCCACCAGAGCGAAGGTTTCCCTCAGCTATATTTACACATTCAGGAAGGCAAACTACAAGACCTAATCTTGCAAAGACTCGTGCATGTGTTTGACCTGAGGCACTTGCACCATTCCTTCGTGGGAAGTGAAACGGCTTCAAGCTGAAAGTTAACCCACACCTACTGGGTTTTTTTCTGGTATGCATTTTTCCCTTGTAAACAAAGAGCCCAACAAAGCATCTTTGCCACCCAGTGGAAAATTGAACTTGGGCAAAAAAAGCTTTGGAAATAAATGGTGGGATTTGCAAAGGGTCAGCATGGCACCCACCCCAGCTGGGTGGGCTCTGGGAACACGAGTGGTGAGTACTGCTGCATAAAATAAGGGGGAAAGAGAAAGGGAAGGGAAGGATGCGAAAAGGAAGAGCAGAGAGCCTCTGCGGGCAGCAGGAAAATGCCATGAGCACCCTCAGATTTAAGGTGACCTCTCCCAGTGCTCAGCACTGTTGCTGCATGGGGCAGCTCTGACACGGTGCAGGGGCTGGATCCCCATCCCACACGTGAGAACACCCTGTCCTCAACCTCCCTGGCACGCCGATGACTTGGGGGGGAACCCACGCTGATGCCATGGATATGAGTAATCTTGATGCTGATTTTTAGTGTAAGCATCCCTTCCTGTGACCTCCTTGGAGAGCCCCAGCTCCTCTGCAAGCTTGGTCTCTCCCATCACATCTGTGTGCTTTGTCCCCTTCCTCCACTAAACCCCCCTCCCTCCTTCCTTTAATTATAAATATCATGTAAGTCCGGGCAAAAACCCAGTTAGCAGCCAGGCTCCTGTCAGCACCTATTATCTCTGTGCGTTAGCCGCGTCCTTAGCGAACTGCTTAAAAATAAAGGCAGAGGGATGTTGCCCATAGGCAGGAATTTTCCACCATGTAAGCACGGCCAAACCAGGTCACGCGATGTGGTGCCCTGGCTTGCATCACCTGCTGGCACCCTGAGAGGCAGCTATGCCCACGGGCAGCCCCTTCCTGAGCTGCCTGAACCCCTCTGCCCAGGACATTACCCAAAAAAGTACCTTCCACAGGTCAGTTCAACCTGAGACACCCCTGACCTCATCCCCAGGGGACAGGCTCCAGTCTCCAAATTCATGCAGAGCTGGTAGCTCCTTGAGACTTGTTCAGCGTGACCTTGGCACAAGGCTTCACACATCAGACTGTTTCATGTAGACCGCTGACCTTGGGACTTGAGGACTGAGCAGAGGGATGAGTCTCTTGGTGATGGGTCTCCCTGTCCTATCAAGTTGCCTGCGGGACTTTTAATAGAGTCCACCATCACTGGTGTTGCTCAGGAGGAGATGATGAGGACCAAGGGCTGTTTGAGGAGGGGAAGATGGGGACCAAGGGCTTTCTGAGGATGAGGACATGTCTAGGAGGGAAGGCATCCTCACCTTTGCTGGAGCACAGAAGGACCCCGCTCAAACTGTTGCAAACCAGCTGAATAGCTGGCAGGGCAGCCCAAACCGCTTCGCCCAGCCACAAGCAGTGAGATCCAGAGGGTTTCCAGGGGAAAACTCCACTGCCCGCTCCCCAGCCCACTTCCCGGCTGGCAACAGGCTGCCTCCGGCTCCCTGCCGATACACATCTGGAAGAGAAACATCAGGAAGAGACACGCTGGGCACTTCCCTCCTGCACATCTGGGAATTGAGAGCACTGCTTCATTGTGCTGGGCAGGGAGGGTTTCGCTGGTGTTATTATTCCAAGCTGGCCCAGAGTCCTAGGAAAACAAAAGGTTCTTCTTTGCCAAAGGAAGGGCTGGCTAGAGACAGCCACTGGAGAAAAGGGCTGGGCTATTCTCTGGGCTTCTAAATGCTACATTTTGGTGTTTAAATTTAGCCCTAGATCAAAATTTTGCAGACGCGAGCCCTTCTGGTGAGCCGGCAGCCTGGCCAGCATCAACGCTAGCTTTTGCCATGCAACGCACCAAGCAAGCGCCCTTCCTTCCCCGTGAGCTCAGCCCCCGAGCCTCCAGCCCCAGCAGCAACGTGCTCCATGGGGCAGACCCCTGGCTGCCCATCAGCAAAGAAACCACCCAGACGTGCTCTGGAGAGCAACGATGGCTGGACAAGGCAGTCCGGTTGGAATAACAAGTGGTTTCGGCCATCCAGTCCGCACTGAGACAAAGGAAGATGCTTGCAGTTTTTCCCTCTCCTCTTTAGGCAGAGAACTTTCCAGAAGCAATGGGGATGTCAGGTGTTGAGAGCTCTGGCCATGCCCTGTTTCACCTGCTTTTTTCCTGGGGCACAGAAAGTCATTACAGCTTTTGGCCTCTTGTATTCCAGCCCTTAAGCTTTAGGATGCTAGTCCTGGCCTGGGAAGGGAGCCAAGCCCCACATTTCTATTTTATCACTGTTATATCACATCCCTTATGTGATATATCACATGTATTATTGCTGTCCATTTTCCTCACCTAACTCCAAAGCATGGCAAATGTCTTCAAGGAAAAAAGCCTTCTTCACAACAGGTCTCCCCTCTGCACTGAGACCCCCAGATGTGATAGACGCTGGGGGTTTTTTTCCCTCTCCCAAACACATAATTTAAAGGCTCCAGCCAGAATTTGTTTCCATAGTGCTTGCTCACGCCACCTGGGAAGCTGGACACCGTCCAATACTTGCCAAAGGCTGTCGCCCCCCCCTGCTGCCAAGCTCTGTGGCCTCTGCTTGAGTTGGCCATTGGAGTTAGAGCAGGCAAATAAGGAATCAGGAGGAATGCTGTTTATTTGCTGCAGTTCTGCAAACAATTAATACGGCCTTGTCCTTTGGATGAACCTGGTGTGATAAGGATCCTATTCATATTCCAGTGATTCCTTAAGAACAGCAAGTTGAATGCAAGCAATCCAGCTCTTGTCTGCTCAGTGCCTGCAAGGGAAACTCGCCTGCAGGCTCATACCCCTGGGAAAAGAGATGCTCCAAGCTTTCAAGGCTTTTCTGCACAAATCCAGTGGTGCACACGAGAGGTACCCTATAAACGAGGTGGAAGGGACTGGGAATGGTGGGGAATCACTCCTACATAACATGACACAAGGTCATTGCATACAGTAGCTCTTCTGCAACCGCTTTCCCCAAAAAAGCTATTCAACCCCAAATCCAGACCTCTGGATTTGTTCGGAGCTGCTGCACGTGGCCACTGGCTGGCTGATAAGCACTGGAGTAGGATGGGGCTGAAGAGACAGCCTTACTTTCAAAGGGCACCTAAGAATAGAAATACCGCAATAGATCTTCTGTAAGATGAATGGACTAAAAATTACAAATTTTTTTATACACAAATTAGAGTACTGGAGTAATGCAAACAGCTAAATACCCAGTTCCGTGGCTTATGAAAATCCAGGGGAAGCTGATCGTCTCTACACAGCTCCCTCGGGATGAACTGTGTTTCATTGCTCTGTGTCAGGCTTCAAATGCTACAAGGATGCACAGAAAGCTTTTGAGCACAGCAAGTCTCCAGAAAACACAAAGGTAGCTTTGTCTGGAGTATGTCGACCTTTTTTCTTAAATACTAATTCTTACTGGAAGATAAATACGAAATATGCAGGGAAATGTGTGCTCTTCTCTAGGAAAGGAACTGTAAACTCACCCTGCCGTGCACAAGCCCGGAAGAGCAGAAACACAGCCAGCTTCGTGGGGAATAACTTTTTCCCCACGACAAAGAGAACCTGGTGCCAGTGTAAGGGGAATCAAGTGGATTCAGTGAGTCACTTAAGCGTATGCTTTGCTAAACTGGTGACTCATCAAGGAAGAAGGATCAAAGGAAGATCGCCTGCTGCAGGAGAGACCGTAACACAGATGTAAGGGAACTCAGCTGCTCTGCTGAAGCTTTGAGTGATCCTGAAGATCTGGGGGACACAGGCCAGCTCTATTTAAATCAATATTTAAATAAAAAAAAAAATCTAATTAAATCAGTATTTAAATCAATTGCTCCTACAGTCCCCAATCTTTTCCTTAGCAAGTGCTTTTGCTTTGAACCACTTTTATTGCTTCTCTTTCCTGACCACTCACTGCCTCTGACAGATTCAGCCCTGTCAGAAGTGCTCACATCTTCAGATTAAAATGCGATTCTGCTCTGAAGAGCGGCTGTGGAAGGGTTGCAGGTGGTTTGATCTCAATGACCTGCAGAAACTGAGCCCACGGCTGCATCAGCTCTGCAGTGCTCCCAAGGGATAAAAGGGCTTTAAACCAAAGCAAGAGGTTGTTGCTCAGAAAACCCACGGGGAGCACATCCAAGTTTCATGGGGTCTCCGACCCATAGAGACTGTGTGATGTTTCTCGAGGATGGGCTGCACTTGGAGATGAACTGGATGGCTGAGCCATACTAATAAATCCAAAAGGAAAATTAGCAAGCTACAAGCGTAATAAGAACATTTTGCAGATTTTACTGCCCAGAGTCACATCTTTGCTTTTGGTTTGCAGGAATCCCTGATATTTTTGCAAAGGCTGATTTGACCTTGGTAAAAGGAAAGTATTGCTGGACTCAAGCTGCCTTGGGCCAGACTCTGCTCTGTAGCTGCAAAGTGCCATCTCCTCTCACTTCTAGATGGCTATATAAATATATACAAAAACTTGGGGTTTTACCACTCTATTAATTTCTAGACAGGTCTTCACGAGAACAACCCTTCCTGGATGCCATCTGATTTCACAAGTGCCAAGAATTTTTTAAGCAACTCCTAGAAACCAGGGAAAACACACTTGAAATGAGCAAAGGCAATCAGCTGAAAAAAAACAAACCCACAACCACATGCCTTGAGTGCATCCCATGGATGAGGGGAAGGGGAGGCAGAAAGCCAACACTGGCCTCGACGCCGGCCGTGTCCCATTGCAACGATACAGGTTGGGAGGGCAGCCCAGCACAGCCCACCGCCTCCAATCCCGCCGGCAGCTCATGTTGCTATGGCCCTTCAGGTCTGAAACTTTGGAAATTAGGTAAAAGGTCTAAACATGAAGCTTTTTTTTTCCCTTTCCCTCCTCCTCCTAAGCAGTGGTGCCCCTTGCCTAGCACAATCCCTCTTCCTGCTGAGCTCTAGGAGGAGAGCAGTTGGGATGAAGAATTAACTCTCGCGGTCCCAGGGGCTTTCTGAAACAGGAGCAGTGATGTGTGACACAAACGGCCTTGCAGGGAAGAGGGGGTGTACAAGCAGATCTTGCTTCCCACCTGCCCTGTGGTGATGAACTGGAGAAAAAAAGCTTGTGCATGAGGATGGATGCATCCTCTCCTGCCCCCAAAAAGGGGATGGATTTTAAATGGGTGGCGGAACAAGCTGCTTGGAGATCCCAGGGGATGGGATTTTGCCATCCCCTGGGTAGAATCTGGCATTTCTAAGGGTACACCCTCGACCTGGAGGGACTCATCTCCTTCCCTTCCAAAGGAAAGGATACAGCCCTGACACTCACACGCATGGGTCCCCGAGCTCTCCCTTCAGCCTAGCGAGGGGGTGGCTTCGCATGGTGGAGGTCGGTTTGGCGCAGGCTGGACCAAGGGCACCTCTGAGCGAGGTCAGGGCATGGCGATTAGAGCCTTAGTGCTCAGATTAGTGCTGAGCTGCGGAGGCACCTGCCTGCCACAGACTCATGCAGTGACGCTCCCCCTGTTCCGGCAGGCAGCCTGCCTGCACCCACTCGCTCTGCACTACACCCGCATGCCTGCACCCTCCAGGGCCACCCCATTGTACAGATGTACCTGGAGAGGCCACCCATCCCACTACAAGCACCAAGGCGGGCTGGGTGGGAAGGTGTTGGCCCCGTCGGCAGTTTCAGGGTTTACCCCATCTAAGCCCCCACTACGCTGCTGCCGGGAGGGAGGCTGCATCTCCAGGTGAGAGAGCAACAACCACCAGTTTTCATCTCTGGGAAGCTCTTGGCTGCTCAGCCAGCCTCCCCCACAACCTCTCATCTGGGTAGCAAGCCAAGTACCTCACCGGCACAGGGCCAGGCAGCTCTACAGGGCAGGGGAACTGTGACAAAGGCCTCTTTGTTCCTCCTGCGTGCTTGCTGCCTCACCCCAGCCCTGGTGTGACACCTACCGAGGTGGATTCACCTTTCGAGAGAAAGCCTCCAGCAGCGTTTCCCAGATGCTGCATCACATCAGCAGGATCGGGTTCATCACCCCCCTTTTCCCAGCCACCAAGGCAGGAGCCAAGCAGGGGAGCCAGGAGCCATCGAGGCAGGATTTGGCCACTACCTGCTTGACCAGGTGTTTGCATTAATCCTTCCTAGAGCAGGCTCCGGTCCCCATCTTCGCCTGTCTCCCCACGAGCCAGGCTCACTGCCTACCCAGTATGCCCCTTCCCCAGCGCCCTGGGGTCTGAAAGCCAGGAAAAGCACCATATGCATTTTATCTTCTCTCTTTCAGCCTTGTTTACACAGGAAAGTTAAGACAGCTGAACTATAGGTGCCAAGTCCTTAAAGTTTGTAGGGAAAGGAATTAGCTTCTAGTGAAACAGCTAGGAAAGCCCCAAGGGGATGCTGCTCCAAATCCATCTTACACCTGAGAAGGTGCAAGAAGTCTTCAAACCAAGGGCAGACCAGGAGCAGAGCTAGCTCACGTACCTAGTTTGAAGCTGGCTGCATCTCTGCTTGTGCATTTCTTGTTTTCTTTCCCTTGTGCCAGCAGGTCACCTGTTTTTCTTCCAGCGAGCCGGTGTGTCTAACAGAAGTATTACCTCTCCTGACAAACACTGTCTTGCCCATTACCTGAAACCAGCCCAGCAGCCACAACAACACTGCTACTGCTTGGAAAGCACGGTCCGTCTTCCTGCAGATGATCTCACTTGAGAAATAAATCTCCGTTTGGCACAACAGCTAGATTTAGCTACAGCAAAATACAATCCCTTCTAGAACATTGTCATGTTTTTTGTTTGTGCTCTCAACTCCCTCTTAGAAAAAGCCCACCTGGGAAAAAAAAAAACGCCCTTGGATATTAAACACCCGCAGCTCCTATAAAACATCATCTGGGGGCACTGAAAGGGAAGGTAGATGCCCATCAGTGGAGGACTTTGCTGCCTGAGCATCACTTGGCTGCTTTCAGCACTGTCGGGTGGTTTGGAAGCTGTGAGCAGGGTTAGGATGGAAGTTCATGCCTCTCCCACCAGAATGAGCTCCTGAGGCAACCCGGTTCCTGGCCATCCCCATGCCCAGGGGAGCAGCAGGAGCCAAGCTGGAACCCAGCGGGGTTACTACCACGTAGCTGTTGGGATCCCAGGCTGCACTGGCACTCTGGGAGGCAGCAATAATCACCAGTTTCCTTGCAAACTGCCTTTGATCTCAAAATATTTGGGATGCTAAAAACATGCGTCCTATGCCTTGCTTTTGCTTTTAAACACAGCGCTGCTTTGCAAAGCAGTGTTCTGCTATACCACCTGAAAAAAGAAAAAACCACAAAAAAAACCCCAAACCAACCCAAACCCAAACCAAAACCCCAAAGGGCATGGCCTTGCTAGGGCACAGTTTACATGGCAGAGACTGATTTCTGGAACCGCAGCTGGAAGCAGGGGGTCTGCCCAGGGCTCAGCCCGCCTCGCACACGGCCGGGGGTGAGGAGGTGAGGGTCGCTGCCGGCTTGGAGATGTGCAGTTAGGAGGAGGTGAAGGAAGGGTTGAATGCTGTGTGCCAGCATGAGTTAACACGACAGTGTACAGCCAGTTACTCACAAGCACTCGCTCCAGCAGTGGGTGAGAGACTTTTCCAGGCAGCTGCTGCCCCAGCCTCCCCACCGAGTTAATCATTTCATCGCTCCTGCTGAGGACAGTCTGCGGCAGTGAGCTCGCCCTTTGCCTGGCCTCGTTACTCAGCGGTTCCTAGTCCTTAGCCTCTGGGAATCTCCCTCGGCCCATCTGCCGCTGCAGGGACCTACAACCCGCAAGCCATGGGGACCAAGGCAGGCAGGAGGTCAAACTGGGAGCCTGGCCAGAAGGATGGTTAGATTGGTCTGGCAGCCCTGCCCTAGCAAAGGCAGAAACAGGAGCCAGGACTCGCTGTGACCAGCACCAGCGACTCCGCTGCTGAGGGCAGTAATCCAGGCAGCAAGATGTGTTCATCTTGCCTGAATCCCACTCCACTTCATCTGGAGCAGCAGCCTTGACACAGGCTAGGCTGCAACTCGGGAAGCACCAACCTGCCTGAAGTGCCATACAGTGACAGCCAAGCACAGCATCCTTTAGCCCCTGACTCCAACAGCCATGCTACGTGGTGGTAGCAGTTAAAGAGCATCTCATTTCCTCCAGGGCGAGCAAAACAATATTCTCCCCTGTCTCTGCAAGAGGAAAGAGATGGAAAAGATGCAGGGTGGAGTAAAAATTAATGAAATGTCTTCCCCCCCTGCAATTCTCTCTTGCCACATAGGATTTAATGGTTGGAAAGCAATCAGCGATCAGCAGATGTCAACAGCACTGGAGAAACGCACCCGTGCAAGTGAGTCACGAGCCCAGCACACCCAGGCAAATGAAGAGGCAGGGCAGAAATGTGCAAGACGACAAACCCTGTGCAGCTTCTAGGAAAGAGAAACCAAGTCAGGCAGAAAAAGCCATCCATGGGTATGATTCATTCAGTGCCTTCCTCTCACCCCCACTGCTCCCGCCACTGCTGTTTCCACTTGCTGCTGTGTTGAGGGCACATCCACGTTGCTCTGAAGGAGCCACCTGGGTCCCTGTGGACATGGCAGGCTGGAGCCAGCCAGCACAAGTACTGGGAACAGCACGGCCAGGACAGGCATTTGTTTATTCAGCAAGGGGCAGAGGGAGGTGCAAAGCAGATGGAAATCTCCGGTAGTAGCAGGATGATGGACACAGTGCCTGTGACAGTTCCTTAGGACTAAGAGCCAAATCTTGGGGCAGAGGGTGGAAAAAAACCTGGGTTTTCTTACAGAATAAGGTTGCGTATTTCCTCATGACCAGAATATAACAAATAACCCAAAAGAAAAAAACAAAACAAATGCAAGCATCTCATCTGAGCACGTTCCCTGCTGCCCAGCTCCCCCAGCCTTCTCCAGTTCCCCACATCCTTCTCATCCCAGTCCCATGCTGAGTTACACATTAGTGGTCAGACTGGTCAGAGGGATGGGAGGGTTGAGCTGAACATCGAGACACTATTTTAATTAATCCATCACACAGAGCAGCTTTGCTGCCTAAAACCTTCTGTTCAAAGGACAGGGGACTGGCTGAGACCATGGGGCGGTGCTGGTACGAGGGGGTCCAGCATGTCCCGGGGGGCCAGCAGCACAGGGGCAGGTTCCTGAAGGCAGCGGTGCCAGAGGAATGATTCCTGCCCATGCTCACAGGCACATCTGCTCCTGCTTTCTCTACTTTCCATGCCAACAACATTCAAAACAAGCTATTCCCAAGCCCAGAGGAAGGGCTGGCGCCTGCCCCACAGTACCTGGCAGTGGGAGGCACAGTGTATCCGGCGGGACAAGCACACGGTGCTGTGGACGCTTCCCAGAAGGGCTGGAGGTTTTGGCAGGGCTGGTGTTTTGGTTTTGCAGTACGCGCAGTGTGTAGCAATACGCACATACACGCTCCAGGTGCCCCGGACACAAAAGAGTTTGGGGTTTTTTTGTTTGGGGGTTTTGGTTTGGGTTTTTTGGTTGGTTTTTTTTGCATGCTTTAGAAGAGGACTATCAAATGGCAAGTGCTCAGAGACATCCCCACACAACCGAAATCCCATCCAGCAGCAGCTCCTGCCTGACTGCACAGCTGAGCTCCTCACCCACCTGCTCCACAGACACCACTCGCAGCATGCATGACTATGTCACCCCTACAGAGAGCACTTTTCCTCCCCCCCAAATCCCCCAAAGCCTCAGTCTGGGAGCACAAATCGAAGGTGATATCAAGCAGCTCAGCACTGAGGTCAATCAGAATTACACCCATTTCCACCAGCCATAGATTTGGCCCAACTTCGCCAAGAACATTTGATCTCCCAGAGCGCTGCCAGCTGGTTGAAATACAGCTGCAGCTTCAATAGCATGTGCAGCAAAAGGCCCGATGTTATTCACAACAAAAAAAAAGTCAAAGATTGCAGCATTTGCTTTACATTTCATGGGAGCATTTTCCACTGGCTGGGGAGGAGCAGGGGGAGACGAGCAGGGTGAGCTGCTGGGTGTCAGAGAGCTGTTTGGGCTACGCTGGCACTAGCTGCTACCTGAGATGTCCCATGACAACGGGGTCACACACTGTGTGGGTACTTTGGGAGTGATCCAGCTCAGCTATGGCGCATTAGTAACCCACTCACCCTGGTCTTGCAGGTGCTCTGCAGAACCCACATGGCATCACCGCCTTACCCCCACCCCAACCTTTGCGCGGAGGTTTCTGTTTTGCTGACACCAGATCTTCCAGCAGAAGGTCCCATCTTACGTGCTCCATACGACCTTCTCCAGCACAAGATCCCCAGCAAGCCCAGGCTGCCTCTTTGCAAGACACAGCGTGCAGAAGGACCGTCTTTTGTTTCAAAAGGAAACAACACATCGACTCGTGCAGAGCCATGTGCAGGCTCAAATTGCATGGCCCACTCCTTCCCACACGCTTTGGGGCCACCATGGGTGGCTCACGGGGTGACTCAGAGCTCTTCGGCTCCTGCCATGCCACAGCCTGACTCCCTGTACACACGGGTGTTGCAGTACCATCGTTCAGGCTGTATTCAACCCCTACTGCTCTCGGTTGCCTGCGTAAGCCAGCGAGACACCACCCGTAGGGTCCTGGATACTGCACAGACAGCCATGCATGAGCTCTACAATTCACATCTTAGGAGTAAGATATCACTGTTGCCAGCTCTCTTTTCCTTCCCCATGAAAGCAGAGACCCAGAGACCCAGATGAAATGCCTCACTCTGACCAGGATGTTCCCTCAGACTGTTAGCATGCCACAAATCTTTTGGATGCTCTTTGGTCCCAAACCACCACCCATGGTTTGTCCCTGGCTCCTCGTACGCGGGTCACACCCCCAGCTCCATGCACAGCCCCAAAATGGTGCGGAGGACAGCCCCACCAGAGACCACCTCCTTCCCCAGCCAGCTTCACAAGCAGCTTTCTTCATTCTTGAGAGATTATAGATAGAAAAACTTCCACACCAAAGCAATCTCTACTCTTAATGAAATGCTTCCTCATAGGTCTACAGCCCACACTGACAGTCACCCGCTTGGTTATTTGCCAGAAGGGAAGGCACCCACATTACAGTGAAAGCATCTTAAAGAGTGGATGGAGGTCTTGCCAGGAGAGCCAGCCACAAGTAGAGGTGGAAAAAAATGGAGCCAGTTAATAATCACCCTGCATGTGTTATCTGTCTGGGTGGAAAATAGTCTGAAAATATCTTGTATTTCAGAGCAAGCGCATAGTTTTCGGTGATTCAACGAGCTGAAGCCCTGGTCTCCAAGTTTCAGAGACAAGCTAAGCCCATCTCTAAGGCCAACTGTTCCTGGGGAAGCTTCCTAAATGGAAAGAGCATCCGAACAACACAGCCCTGGGGCATGTCTATTCCCACCTCTGACTTGGTGGCTTGCTCAGGATCCCCTAAACACAGAGAGGCATTGAGCAGATTGCTATTTGTGGTTGAAGCAAGTGTTGATCCTAGCATTTTACCAGATACCTGCTGGCCAGCATGCTTTCCAGAATCCTGCAGGTTCAGCTCAGTAGGGGAGAAGGATCTTATTCGCTTGCTTTGCCAGTATTTTAGGCATTTTGGCCAAGCTCTGGCTCAGGACAGAAGCAGCTGGGCAATTCAGCCAGCTGCTCAGCATCTCCACGAGCCATACAGATGGGCTTGAGCCACCTGGATTTGTGATGAGAAAAAGCAGCCCAAACCTGGGTTTGATTAATAATTCTCATTTTAGCAGCATGTTTGGCACCGGGGAAAGCTGCCAGCAAAAACTGTGGAGTCTGGTACCTCATCCACCCACAGGACGTGAAAACACACAGCAAGGCATTGCTGCTGTCAGCTTCATCTAGAACCTGAGTGGAGGACCTTTGCTTTTGAACCCATCCAGCCCATGACCAGCCAAGGGGGGTTCTAAAGATCATCAGTCCTGAGGTCAGGGGCTTAAGGCAACGGGCTCAGGCTGCTGGGGACCCAACACCCTGCCAAGCACCCATCGCTGTCCTGTACCCTGCACCCAGCCAGGCTGGTGCCACAGGACCCCTGGGTGCAGGATCTTCAGGGCTCCCCCAGATCCTCAGTGGGACAAGGGTCACATCCTACAGACGAGGCACTCTGGGAGGGCAGTCAGTGGTGGGACAGATGGAGAAGCTGTTGGCACCGACATGGTCTTTCCCAGCCTCTGCAGCCTGCCTACTTTCCACGCAGCAGACCTTTGCCACCATTTTTTGGGCTAGAATTGTAGAAGTATCCGCTTCCATTTTTCTCCCCTACCAGCCTTTCTGAGCAAGTGCCATCTGAGCCACAGGGCATGGAGAGCTCCACAAACAAGAGGAGGAGAGGAAGGTCCCAAGGTGGTGTGCATGCCCAGGCCAACCCTCCTAGCAGCCAAGGAAAGGGCTTGCTAAGAGGACTCATGGGCACAACCTGTTGACAAAGGAAAGCAGGGCTCCTGCAGAAATGAACTGGCTCCACCTGGGGCAAGGGATTAGAAGCCTTGGCGCAGCTCTCCAATTCCTCCCAACTAACCAACTGTGGCTGGAGGCAGGGATTAAACCCAGCGGCAGAGGAATGTGGCTCCTTCCCGCTGCGAAGTCCAAGTTGGCACTGCATCCCCACTCAAGACGTGGCTTACATAATGCAGCTTATGAACGCAAAATAGCCCGGCGGTGCCAGCCTGCGGGCAGGCCAGGATGGAGCGGGGGGAAGGAAAAAAAAGAAATATTTTAGCTGAGGTAAAATCTAGTTGCCCCCCTGCACCACTACCCCAGTACACGCAGCAGTCCTGCACCATCTCACCAGGAAAGGGAGGAAAGGAGCAGTGAGGGAGAAGGCTTAGAAGAGGCAAAGGGCCTGATCCTCCTACAAGACTGTGAAGGAGTGCAGCCCTAGTGCTCATTCCAGAGTCACAAATATGGATTTCCCCCCCAAGTTTCCCCCTCTGGCCCTAGGTTTCTCTCCAGCCAGGCAGGTTCCCATTGAGGCCAACCCATGCATGCTCTGCATGCAAGGCCACTGCAGGTTTGGGGGGGGCTAATCCGCAAGAATTGCCCAGCCCGAGCCCTCATTCCTTCCAAACACAGGCCAGACACTTCCAGGAGCAGCTGGGAGACGCTCTGATCCACATCATCCCCCACTGGGGATGTAGGCCCCGGAGACACTTCAGTGTAGAGGACAGCAGGGTTGGGTCTACCCAGAGCTCTTCTCCGCATGTTCACATCAAAAGGCATCGCACAGGAGAGAGGAACAGTCCCAAAACACACAGCACTGGCTCGGAGAGGAGTCACAAGGAGCAAACTGAGATCACCATTTCTTTATGAACCAGGCAATTAACTAGTGACACCTTTAAGCATCCAGAGAGGTCATTACTGAGTGACTGATATCCCCCATACTCTACATGATCTCAGGAAAAGCTATTCGTCTCTCCATACTACAAATCCTGGAGATGGACTGGTCCCTTTATCGGCAAGCAAAGCGAGGCAGGACTCAGTTTAAAGGCTGCATGGTGAAAACCAGGCACTGCACATAAGTGGTCAGTTCCAGCTGAAGAGCCAGGAGAACCACTCATGGGTGGAAGACCCACTCACAAGCCACCCCAGGTCTGACCCTGCATCCAGCTGGCCAGGGAAGCCAGGCAGACCTAAGGAGATCTTCCCTTTCAAGAGCTCCCACTTGTTTCTAAGTGGCTGTCCTCAGTTTAATCAGTAACTGAACAAGTAGGATGAAATCCTGGCTGGACTGAAGCCAAATTACTGGTATCTGTGATGGCAGGATTCCCCTCCCAGGCTCCACCACCTTTCTCATCTGGGTCACTCAAAAAACCTGCCAACCGGCCACACTTGACATGTCCCCAGCAGGCTGGGCTCCAGCACCTTTCCAGAGCACACCCTGTCCTCCTTCCAGAGGCCATAGGACCTCCAGCCCCTCTTCTATGGCTCTACACCAGCTCACAACACAGCTGGTGAACAGCGAACGCAGATCTCGGCTGGGGCTCCTCCCAACACCACATCGGAGGGGCTGCTGGACCTCCAAGAGGCATTTTGGGGGAGCAAAGCAGGGCTGCTCTGGAAGCATGAGGTTCAAGCACAAGCAGAAGCTGTTGCAGAGCTCTGTAAATCACCCCTCAGCACTGTGCTGGCTCCCTTCCTGGGACCATCCCTTCCCAACCTCCACGGGCAGAAAGAGATGCAGGACAGACGCACGGACCACTATCAACACCCCGGGAAAAGGGAAAAGTGCAGTCACAGAGAAATAAAAACAGTTTTGCCTTGCAACCAGAAAAAGTGCCTCTCTCTCCCCAGGTAACAGCATCCAAAAGGCAGTTCAGCAAAACAACCCACCTGAGACTGGCCGAGCTCTTTTCCAGAAGATGCATTTGGGAAGGGAGAGGTAGGCACAGCCAGAGGCTATGTGAGGATGCGAAGGCTGATCAACCAAAGAGGGTCATTTAGGAAAATCGGGGAAATGGTATGTGGATACTGGAGCAGCATCAGGGCACTCTGAAAGTGCGAAAGAAGAAACCCAGCCAGACTCACCTGATTCATCAGGATTTTCAGAAAAAGTCCTCGTGTCCTCACAGTAACCGGGCTGGCACAGCCCAGTGTTAAAAGGTGCTGCAAGTGTGATCCTGATTAGCTCGTCTGCTGCAGGCTATATTTGAAGGGAGCTGTGGCTAATCTTATTTTGGTTGCCTTAAAATTCAGTTATGAGGAAAAGCCTGGTGTGTGAGCAGATTTATTAATCGTTATGGAGCAGCCTTGTCTCCTAGGCTGGTGTTTGATTAAAAGGGAGCGCAACCAACACGCATCTCAAAAGGCTGGTGCTATTTTTGGCGGCTTCATTCGGAGCAGTTCCTGATGCTCTAATGTGCCCAGCAAACCCTTTGGGACCAGTACTTGCGTTTTCTTGTATCCAGTGAAAATTTCTATATCATTGTTTGCCTTTTAAGGATGTGTGAGTAAACAGAGAAAAGGGATTCACTTCCTCCTGAGAGGCTAAATTTAAAAGTCAAAATGTTTTCTATAAATGCATAAGCAGTAAATTCAGCTTTTGAAGGTTTCAGGCTCAATTTTCAAGAGTTCCACAGCCTGAAAACGAGGCCTCTTGACCCTACACAGCTGGGAAATGCTGTTTAGGTAACTGCAAAGCAGACTCAGCAAGGAGGCTTTAGGCAAAATGTCAGAAAACAATGTCACGAAGAAAGGAGAGATTTTTTTCCTTCTAATTCATTATAATATTTTTTAAAATATATTTTTAATAATCATCTGAAAAGCCATTTTGCACACAACATTGCTTCACCCTTGTTTTCAGCTGGGTAATTGTGATGTGAGTGGATAATGCTTTCTCAGCTGAGAACAAAAGGAACCATTAAGCATCAAGCTCCTATCCTAAATTTATGTTCAGGGCAGCTGGAGAAGTGAAGGACTGACGCCAGCTTCCCGTTGTCACCCTGATGGCCAGCCTGGAGGTGGCATCCATCCTCTGTGGGGACACACAAGTGTTACTCCCCGTCTCTGCATCGATGAGGCTCTGTGGGGTGCAGGGAGGTGCTGTTTAGCTCCAGAATAAAACCTGGTTGCCCATCAGCTGCTGCCTTGGCTGCTGCTGCTGCTTGGTGGCCAAAACTAAGCCATGCTCCCTTTCCACAATTCCTTCATCCCCTGGGGGAACAGGGTATCTGGAGGGACATGGCTCCAGCCTCAAGGATGCACAGTGTTCAGAGGTACAGAAGTCTCAAAAAAAGCGTTACCATGTCTTGTCCATCCTGCTGTGCAGATACCCTTACAGATGTTTAAGCGCAATCCACTTTTTCCTCTGTAACATTTTCTCAGAAGGCAGAAAGAAAAGTAGCTGCCTTCCCCACGCCCAACTCAGCAGAAAACCCCAGTGTTTCTGGGCTTGTAAGTTAGTCCAGAACAGCGGGGGTTTCTCCTGGCTGCAGTAGCCCTGCTCCAGCCCCGACAGAGGCCAAAGCCCTCGTGGTCATGTCATGATCGGAGGAAAGGACACAGGGTCCGCTTTGCTTCTCCTCCGGTGACACTCCATCCTCATGGGCACAGAGGGAGAGGGTGATTTGGGGACTCTGGTGAGGAAGGTGCTGCCTTGAATGTTCCCCAGAAGGGAGATACAAAAGACCCCTTGGTCCACAAAATTGCAGTGGCAGGAACAGCCTCATCAGCCCAGCAGGATGCTTGTCTGTGGTTAATCCAGATTTAAAGATGGGAATAATTAAAGCATCCACCTCTGAAGAACGTACCTCTCTAGGAGCTGGGAAACAGCACCACAAGCTAAATAAAGGACCGTGGGCAACAACATGATACATTTCTACTACCTTGCGTACTTTTCTAAATGTATATACCAAAGGTGGGTGAGCAGCATTTTCTCCATAGGGAGAGTGGGAAAGGGTCCTCTTTCACAAAGACCCTTTTTTCATGAAGTTTGCTGGGATTTTGTTTTCTGTGGCTCTCTACGTCCTGCAGAACTCATGTGAAGGAGGCAGGGAGATGCACAAAGACCTGTACTTACCCCATAACCCTCCCTATGGCCACTCACAAGCCCAGTCCCTTTCCCATACCAAGAAAACGCCATTCCGGTCACAGCTGGACCACCAGAGGATCAACAGCCACCTACAAACCCTCTTTTTCTGGAGAGCACGCATGGACTGCAAGACCCCTACCCCAAAAAACCCACCCCACAAATGAAAAGCCAAAGCCTACCCACCAGCAAGGTCAAATTCCCTTCAAATGGCAAAGGCAACACACAGACCAAAGCAGCTGCCAGGGTGACTCCGAGAAAGGAGGCAGAAGCTAAAATTAAGGTTTCGTTCTTTTTTCTCTTTTTTTTTTATTATTAAAAAAAACTATTCGGAAGAAGTCCAAATGCAACGGAGTATCACTGGCACCATCTAAGATACCCAAGTGTAAAATCCCAGAATGTTTGAGTCACCCCAGTGTGATCTGGGAGGGACCGGTGGCCTCTCCCTTCTCCTAGCCCCCATCACCACTGGATGGCAGGCAGCCCAAGAGCCAGGACACAACAGTGACAAACGGTCTCTGTAAAACCATTCAGTTTTATAAACTAAGAATATTCTGGAAAAAAAATAATCTAAATCACTTTTTTTTTTTTCTTCCTTTATCAAAAGCCCTGCTTTAGTGACATGCTAACCCCGCTGGAAAGGTAACACACCCACAGCTCCGTCCAGAACACGGGTAAGTTGACCGGTCAACTCTTAGCTCAGGACACCTTCCTCCCATGGATCGACACACTCAGGAGCATGTCACAGCTGTTCAAGTTCCAGCAATAAATGCTTCTGCGGGTTTCCCAGGTCTGGGAACTGCCTCCTGCAAAATCCACGCTGCAACAAATCTCATCCCAGGCTCCTCCACTGAGCCCTCCAAGATCACCCTCAGTCCCACCTGGAGGCCCTCTGCCAGCGTCCTCGGGAGCTCTGCCTGCTCTAGCTGGGTGAGTCATTGGAACATCGTATCTCTTCTTTTTAAAAAAACAAACAAACAACCAACCACTTTCATATATAATTTTTTTGTTGTTTTTATATTTAAATAGAAAAATACTACTTCACTCTGTGTTATGAACCAGAGACCAGCTGACCTCCAGTGACAGAACCAGGAGTTCTCAATGCTCCTACGCTGAGCTCAATGCCAGAAAATTCCCAGAAACCTCAGAGTGGCCAGCGGCTGGAGATCTCCCCTTCACACCGTACAGGCACATGGGGCTCCACCATAGCTCCAGTCTTCCCTTCCCCGCAGAAGGCCACCAATCTTAGAGGACCATTAGTCTGCAGAGAGCCAGCAGTGGGGCTAACACCCCAAATTTGACTCTTGGGGAAGTCAGCTATAGTTTCTAAGCTTTCCACTTGCCTACTGGCTTTTTGTGTGTGCAGTCTGTCCCTGGAAGCCACTGGATCCCATCAGATGTACACATGAATTAGACCAAAAAAAAAAAAAAAAAACCAAAAAAACAAAACCAAAAACAGTGGTTAAAAGTTCTCTAACACCCTCTCCTCCTCTTGTCTTCTGAAGGGTCAATGACAAACAGACATGGATAAAACTAGATTTGCCCTCCTCCCCACCTCAAGACAACAAGAGTTACTGAGACACAAAACGTGTTATCTTGTACCCTCGGGATTACATCTAGAAGGGAAGTTTAGGGGGGTGGGAAGCTGGGGGGGGGGGCAGGTGGTGTTTGTGGGCGCAGTCTGCTTAGTTCTTGTACTCAAAAGGCTCATCTCCAGTTTCGTTGAGGAGACACGTGCGAACGAGGGCCTCTGTCACAGCGTAAGGATCACAGTTGGCGGAGGGCCGGCGGTCCTCAAAGTAGCCCTTCTTCTCATGGCCCACGTTCCTGGGGATGCGGATGCTGGCGCCGCGGTTGGCCACACCAGCGGAGAACTCGTGGATGTTGGATGTCTCGTGGAAACCCGTCAGGCGCCTGGCATTGTCCAGCCCCCCTTTGGGGTCATAGGCACGGATGTGGTACTGGTGACGCTTGCTCAGCTTCTCGATGGCCTCTTCAATGTGCCTGCGAAGGGAGCAAGGAAGAGGGGAAGACACAGTGAGCATCTGATGGATGGCATGAACTGAGCCACTCTCGACTGTTGCTTCAAAGTGACAAGAGTTTCATCACTGTCCCCAAGCTACTTTGTGATGAAGCCTTATGTCCTACAACCCACTTTTCTCGATCGCCTCAATACAAGGCTTCTCTCCACTCCTACTGCTGACCCAGGCTGGTTCTCTGTAAAGGATCCCCATGGCCAAATCCCACAGAGTTCCTCAGGAGTGCTGTGTGTGAGACACCACCAGTGCAACCCATGGCCAAACCCCACAGGCGCACTGCTGCTGGGGAACCTGCTCAACACACAAGTTTCTATGCAGGAAGCTCACATGTTCACAGGTTGGCTCGTTATCTCGGGCCATCGCTAAGATTAAGGCAAGAAAACACAGGTGCCAGGAGGAAAACCTTCCTAGGGATCTGCACCCCAGTGCTGTAAGGTCCCTGCCTGCAATCGGCACAGCAGTCCCTTATGGGAACTCAGGTTTTACATTTCCAGAAGAAAACATGGCATTTGCTTCCACACCCTGGCCTAGACAGAAGCAAATGGTCTCTCATCATAGTTTTATTAAAAAAAAAAAAAAAAAAAAAGGATAATCTGTGCTGAGTTTGTTTGCAGCACTAGCAGATCAAGAGCTGAACAGCCTGTTACAAATAGCTGCATCCTGGCTACCCATGCTTCTGTCAGCACTGATGGAGCTGTGCCACCAGCTGAATTTCCCACCCAGGACCAAGACAGGAATGTATCATTATTTAAAAAAAAAAAAAAAGAAAAAGAATCCAGAAGAAAGGCTCAGACAACACCAAGCACCAGAGTGAAATCTCCCAAGCTGTCCAAAGCTGTGCAAAAAGCTTGCTGCTACCAACCAAGCCCAGCCTGCTGCCTAGTAAACAGATGCTACTTGCCCATCTCAAACAACTTACTTGAGACCTCCGTCTTCCCTCATGTTCTTGGTGCTGAAGTTGGTGTGACAGCCAGCACCGTTCCAGTTCCCAGGGATGGGTTTGGGATCGAAGGACACAATGACACCGAAGTCTTCACACACCCGATGGAGGATGAAGCGTGCAATCCAGAGGTGATCCCCCATCTCGATCCCTTCACATGGTCCCACCTGGAACTCCCACTACAAGGAGGAGTCATCACCAGTTTAGTGGTGCAGAAACACTCGCTGTGAAGCACTTCCCACCCCCTTACTCTCTGACTGTTGGTAAAAACTACACGACTCGGAGCAGGCAGCAACAGCTCTGGCTGCCCGAGATTTTTCTGTACTATCTCATTCCACGAGGCACCTAAAACAACTTACCTGGGCTGGCATCACTTCTGCATTGGTTCCTCCGATTTTCACACCAGCATAAAGGCACGCTCGGTAGTGGGCTTCCACAATGTCTCTGCCATAGGCTTTGTCTGCCCCTACACCGCAGTAGTACGGACCTGGAACAGCACATGCAAATAGCAAGGGGAACATGAGTTTCCGGAAGGAAAAAAGCTTAAATTCAGTGAAGGCCAACCACACACAGGAAAGAACTCTCAAAAGGCTTGGGATGTGTGGAAAAGCCATCTAAACTGGTTTTCATGGAAGCACTAGCAAAGCACTGATGGACAGCAAGTCCCTCAGAGTCTGGGCTCGTGCTCCGTCATACCGGGCACGGTTTAAGTCACCGGCAGATTAACAAACCAAGCAGCAAATCTGGATTGGAACAATCTTAATCTCACGGGCTAGTTTTTGCCAATATCCTGCTTGCTGTTGTTCACCCTCCATTCTAGAAACACCTCGAATCTTTCAGCTTGCCTGAAGCACGTAAGCTGCATCACACAGATTACAGTTCAAATGCTCCTGGGCTGGTCAGGTGCAGACTCCTGAAAGGTTACCTTGGGGTCCAGGGAAGCCGTTGGAAGGCCAGCCAAATGGATGTCCATCTGTCCCCAGAAGAGTGTACTCTTGCTCCATCCCAAACCAGGGGTGCTGGTTGGACACCATATCCATAATCCGCCTGCAGGTGTGTCGGAGATTTGTCTCTAGAAGGGAAAAAGCAACAAGAGGCTTATTAGCATCTCCACCTCCATTGCCCATTCCCACTTTATGTACAGTTCGAGTCCCAGCAGTGCTGGTGAAGAATCCCAGGACCAGCCTTTTCTCCATCACCAGCACACTGTTTGCCTTTTACTGTCAGGGCAGGGATTATTTTTGTGTCATGCGTGATGCTAAGGACATGAACAGCACTTGGACAGGTCTCCCCTTCCCCTCCCCAGAACACCACCTCCACCAGGAGGTCTATTCACCTGCAGACTGGCGGTTGTATTTGAAGACCTCACAGAGAACTAGTTTATTGGGATCCTTGCGAAAAGGGTCCCGAAACATGGCAGCAGGTCGCAGGTACATGTCGCTGTTGGAGCCTTCAGCCTGGAAGGTGCTGGAGCCATCAAAATTCCACTCGGGGAGATCTGGAGTGGAGAGAGGAATGAGCCACAGTGACCCAGTGTCCCCAGTCACCAGGAGGATGGGTGCCCTGCCACCCTCCAGCACTACAGAGGTGAAAATGCTTATAGACAACAGCCCTACAATAGGTTTAATCCCAGCTCAGCTGATTTTTGTTCCAAATGGGGGAAGCCAAAAAAACCCCCAAAACAAAGCAAAAAACAGGGGAGTGCAACTCCCCAGCCACCCTGGGAAACACAAGGAGCTGGGCTGCTGGCCAAGCCCAAGTGAAATGAGCAGCACTGAGGATGTTTCCCATGTCGCAACAACCACAGGGACAAGCAGAGCACCCAGTCTCCTTGCAGACTGGGCAAGCTGGGAGAAGGCACAGCACGAGGCATCTTCAAGCTATAGGAATGAGGGGAGCCATAAAAATACTCTTATCCACGTTGCATGGCCTAGAGAAGGTGGGAAAGCAAATCACGTCTAGATGAAGCCTCACATGGAGGAGGAGTACGGCCAGCGTGGCCCCCTCACCCACCCCTCCTGGCTGTGCACTGCCCTCCAGGTCAAAGCGAAACAGCAAACTCAAATGGGGCAATGTTATCTCCTCCATATCCTGGGGAAAACGTGGGGGATGGGAAACACTGAGATTCTAGAGGAGCTGTGCCAACCACTCCCTTCGAGGGAAAAGGGGAAGGGGGGAAAAAACAGGAAAAAAAAAAGATAATTCTGCTCAGTCACACACAGTATTTTCATTTCATAACTGTCTCCAGCCAGCACCATGGCAACCTGGGGAAAATCCTAATGCTATTATTGTGTAAGCTGGGACTGTTTGTTCTGAGGGACACAAGCTCTTAATTACACCGGATAGCTCCATTCTTTCCCCTCCACTTTCTTCTGCCAAACTACTTCCGGCCAAAACTTGAGCCCTTGAGCGTCAATGGGCCACCAAGCCCCTGCCAACAGCCCCCAGCCCCTGCCAACAGCCCCCTCCGCAGCAGGGGCAGTGCCAGGGGCTGGCTCCTCACCCCCAGCATCTCACTGAGACTCCACATCTGGAGAGCTGGGAACCTTCCCCTGGAGTATTTGGGGAAAGAGGTAACTGGGAGGAGGTGAGGAGCAATGTCTTCCCCAGATACCATCCTCCTGCCGTGAAAAGGGAGGAATGACATCCTTTCTCCCGAGCAGCCAAGCACAGCTGCTTTTTCCACCCGGCGAGGGCCTGTGAATCCTGCACCTGCCCTCTCACCTTCAAGGCTCTTGGGCTCGTGGTCCAGCGTGCGGGTTTTGCAGCGGAGGTGCTCCCCTGTCCCATCGATCCAGATGTACATGGCTTGGACCTTCTCCCCCTGTGGCAGCTTCATGTACATGTGCTTGATGGCTTTGCTCAGGTGGGAGCTCGCCGAGGTGGCCATGGCTGCAGATCGGACGAGGGGGTTCCTGCAGGGAGGATATAAAAAACCAGCTCCAACCGTGAACCTTTCCCCACACTCCCAGATTTTTCACCCCCCAGCCATGGAGGAGCACAGGCCAGCCCAGCCATGGGGCTGGCTGCCATCTCCAGCAGTCTCATGCCACCGTGCAGGCAGAAAATGCAGCAGCTCAGGCAGACGCAGCTAGGAAAGCCCGGCTCAAGGAGCGATGCTTTCAAAGCGTCCCATTAATACCCAAACTCCTGCCAATAACTTAGGTGTTTTCCACCAAGCCACAGCTTTCAAAAGTGCTTCTCAGCCCTGCGTGAACTTTTCACCTCCACACTCCCCACTGCTCCGGAGCAAGGCTAATGCACAGGGAAGCTTAGCTGGGGCTTTCTTAATATACTTGCTCCAGCGAGGAGGGCTTGCCAGCCCCAGCTGCCTTCTCAGATCAGCTGCTCTGAAGTTACACAAGCCCTGTGTGGGGCTGGAGGCAGCCCGAAAAACAGCAACAGGCAGCGCAAGCAATCCCTGAGCAACTCAGGCAGCAGCCTGCAGGCACCGGGAGGGGGGGGGGGGGAAGGTTTGAAGGGGCTGCGGGCCCCCGCAGCATCCCCGCAAGCCCCCACAGCCTGGAGCTGGGCTCCCAGCGACAGCCAGCCCACGTGTGTCAAGACCACGGCAGCCGCGACCCACGCGTGGTTGCAGGAGCTTGGAAACGCAAACGATTTAGAAATTTGAAGTGTCTTCGAAAGTCACTCCAACACTCTATAGCCCCCTGCAGGGGCGGGGCGGGCTGGCTGGACCAGCCCCCACCCCCCCCCCCCTATGGCGCCGGAGGGGTCCCTACCGGCCCCACTCCGCTGCGAGAAGCATCACCCACGCGTGCATCTACCTCCTGGCAGGGAGGAAGGCACCGTGTTTTAAGCAAGCAGCTAAAGCGCCTGGCGAAGAAAAAAAACCAACAACAAAAACTCAAAGAAACTGGGAAGAGCATCTGTTTTCAGGAGATAACGCCAGCTGCCTTCCCCCCCGCCCCCCTCCGCCCACAATAAAATGAAAAAATTAAAAAAAAAAAAAAAAAAAAAAAGCGAAGCAGGAATTTCCCCTAGAAGGTGCGGGGAGCCCCGGCCCACGGCTGAGCTGCCCCCCGCCCGAGGGGCTGCAGCGGGCCGGGCCCCCCTACCCTCCCCCCCCCCGGGGCCGTTACCTGCGCTGGGCGGCGGGCCCGGGGCTCCCACGCTCGGCTCCCGGGGCCGCGCCCGCCGCCGCTTTATGGCCCCGCAGCGCCGGCCCCGCCGCACCGATTGGGCAGCGGGGGCAGGACGGGGGGGCAAGGGACCGCCCCGCCTCCTTCCTCCTCCTCCTCCACCTCCTCCAGCCGCTTCCCGTTCAGCAAAGCAGGGAAGCCCCCCGTTTCGCCCCGCACCGAGGGGCGGGGGGCGGGCGGCTGGGGTGTCCTTTTGCAACCTTCCCAGCCCGAAAAAATAACCCCTCATCTCGCCTAGTTCTGGGGAAGTGGCGGCGGGAGCGGGTCCAGGGCTTTCCGCAGCGTTTACGTTAGCGGCTTCCTTTGCATAACTCGCAGGGAGGGAAATCAGCCGCCCTGGGTAAACAGGGCAGCGGGGAGGGGGGGGAGGAACGGGAGCCACCACCCCCACCCCCCCCGGCCCCCGGCTCTGCCTTGGTGCAAACGTTTGTGGGGGGGTTGGGGGCGTGCAGGGAACGGGCAGTGCCTGCTCAGTGCCCCGCTTTGTGCCTCGGAGCAGGTAACAAGCTCCAGCACCTGGATTTGCAGCCGAGACTCTTGCTCCGAGGTACAGGATCGGTCACTGTCACACGACGGAGGGGAAATTCCCCAGCCCCACCGTGGGTGCGGGAGCACCCACTCCAGGGGCACCCAGGTGGCAAGGGGCACCCAGCTAACTGCAAGCACTGCCTGGTATTTTTCCACCCCGGCAGCTCGCTTGCTTGTCACATCCCTGCTCCTGTTCAGCCCTCTGTGGCTGCCACCCATGTGGACATGCCTGCACACACATGCAGGTACCACGCCAAGCACACACCAGTATCAGGCCAAGCACATGCCACCCACATGCCTGCCTCGGGGCAACAGGATCCTGGGCTGCCCCCTGCCAAAACTGCTGTCCTTCCAGAAGCTGGACCCTCTCCACCATCACGGCCACCCTGCTGAAGACACGGCCTCTTTGCAGCCAGAGCCTGGGGGAACAGTGGGCAGGGAGAGCTGGATCCTCAGCCAGGAGGAGGTGAAGTGTTGGCTAAGGCCTCACCTTTATTTATTGCCCATCTCAAGATCTCCGTCCCCACCCTCCCTCTGGGGACAAGCCAGCTCATTCTTTACCATTGCCTTGCAGCGGCTGTAAAATCCCCTGAGGCTGTCCAGAGCAGAGGTGAAATTCAGGTGCCTTTCACCTCCTCACATGGCTTGGGCAAGGCAGAGCCACCAAAGCCTTGTAGCAGAACCTGCCTTCCCCGGTACCCCAGCTCCTGCACCCTACCTGTAGAGCAAAGGTTTCAACGCAGAAACAAATGCTGTGTTTTACCCATAGAAATTAGCTCAGGATTTCATATTCAGACCGAGTTCAGCTGTGGTCACCTGAATCGAACAGCTCAGCTGAAGCAAAGGAGGCAGGAGCTGGTGCAGAGACCCAGTCAGGCCAGGAGAGACCCAAAATAGCTCCCATAAAGGGGAGCTGCCAAGCCACGGGCACCATAAAGCCGTGCCCAGCTAGGTTTGTGAGAGGGTTTGTTTAATCAAGACACTGACAGCTCTGATAGCTCCAAACTCTTGGAAATGTGCTTGCTACCCGTAAATTTCCCAGAAACTTTGGCCACCAGAGCTGGCTGCAGACAAGCCCAGGGTGTTCACAGATGGGAGACCCCGCGGCGTAGGGTGACCCTCAGGCCGACCCAGCCGTGGGGTTGGGCAGCTCATCTTTTCACCTGCTGAGCTCCAAACAACCCCGAAGGGAAGCAGGGAGCAAAGGCAGCTTGCAATGTAAACATCTCCGCATCCAATAAATACGTGCCGGCCAGCAAACCCCTGCCGGGGGAGACCCCCAGCCTGGGCCGGGGGGATGTCGCTCCCTGCACCGGGGCCGGTTTGGCGGCAGTCCCATTGCCTGTGCCCTCACCCTGCACAACATGTTTACGAGCCAGCAGAGAAGCACCGGGTGCTGCAGCCGCACAGCCAGGGAAGCCGGCGGCAGGGGCGGGGGGGGGAGCGTCCCCTCGCAGGGCTCACCACAGCGTGTTTACTGCCTGCCTTCCCCTTCCCCTCCTCCCGTTGCAGGCCGCCGGGGTTTTTTTGGGAAACATGGCTCAGCCTGTGCCTTCGCCCAGCTGCGTGCTCCAGTGACCCGTATTGTCGCCGGCGTTCAGCGAGACAAAAAACTCATCGGGGAGCTGGGGAAGGCACGATGCCAACAGGTGACACGTCCCAGGAGTGGATTTAAATCAGCCTTCAAAGGGCCCCGCTCTAAATGCGCAGCCAGCCCGCTGGAGACAATGCCTCGCTCCAGGGGCGAGATCCCAACTGGCACATGTTTTTCTTTCTTCCTCCTATTAATTCGTGGGAACACCTTTATTCGCCTGCCCCGGCACTTCCCTCCGGCCCGGTTTGTATCCTGCGAGAACTGTCAGAGTTGGAAAGCATCTGGTGAGCTGGGAGGGTCAGTCTGGGCTGGACTTTGCAGCCTTCTGCCTCCGAGGCAGCAATGCCAACCCAGCAGGGACACAGCAAGGTCCCTGGTCTCTCCAGGAGAGGTCTGGGATGGTCAGGCATCCCAGAGTGGGCATGTGTGCCCAGCCTGATACCACCCTGCCATCTCTTTTTCCGGCCCCAGCCAGGAGCCAAGCAGTGAGGGTTCATGGCTTCCCTCTCTGCTGTGCCTTGCTGGGGCTGCTGTCACCTCTCCCTGCCCACCTGTGTCCCCCAGCTGCCCTGGGCAGTTTGCTGTGGGCACAGGGACGTTGCACCCCTGCCTGGCTGCAGGGACTGCCTCTAAGTGCAGCCTTGTAAATTCAGGAATGCCTGGAAATGTGGAAATTCCCCCCATAGGGGAAAAAAGAAAAAGGGAAGGGCAATTAAAGAGTTAAAAAGGCATGATGTGAAACTTCCCCATGGCTCAGGCCCTGAGGCAGGCGGCCGCTGG
Organism: Falco cherrug; assembly: GCF_023634085.1. NCBI lineage: Eukaryota > Metazoa > Chordata > Aves > Falconiformes > Falconidae > Falco > Falco cherrug. Next base: position 7,537,379 of record NC_073708.1, read on the forward strand.
CAGTGCTGAGTGCTGGGACTCTTTCCCAAAACCCTGGGGCCATCTGCATGGGTGGCCCATGACGGCAGACTGGCTGGTCTACAGGCAGACGGGTCACCCCCTGGCTTTCAACCCAACAGACTGCAGATCTGGTCCGCTAAGCCCCGGTACCCATTTGCCTTTCACCAGCACTCAAAAATACATTCTGAAGTAGAAAGTAATTATTTCTTTTTTAAAAACAGATGTTGCACATCCAGGGAGGAGGAACGGTCCATTTTGTTATGACCAGTTAGATCCTGGGAGGAGACCTGATGCACCCAGAATGCCCCAGCCTCTATCAACGACACAGCTGGGAGGGAGGAGGGACGAGCATAGATAGAATTGTAAAGTAATTTGGGTTGGAAGGGACCTTGAACGGTCATCTAGTCCAACCCCTGCCCTGCAATGGGCAGGGACATCTTCAGCATCTCTCCTCTCCCCATGCCCAACAATTAAGACACTTGCAAATTCAGAAATACCATTTTCAGACCCATCCAGGAAAGTGCTTTGGGCTGCGAGGTCCCATGTAAGGAACTGAAATGCACCCAAAGTGTGTTTCACCCAAAGTCCAGACATAGGCTGGATGTCCTGGTGCTGCATCACCTCCATCTCTGCCTACCACCGGCCACAGCGGCCTCGGCTTGGACCCACCACAGCATGTCCACCGCCACTGGGACCTGGGCTCCGGAGTAGCTCATGGGGCTGGAGGAACTGAAGATGCAGCCCCTGTTACCCGTGATTACTGAGGGTTGGAAAAAATAAACCTAATGCCTTAGTAAGACGAGCAAGCGCTTAAATACCAAGCCGCACAGGTAAGAATGGGACAGCAGTAACCGACTGAGGACAGGGAGCTGGCCACGGGGCGGGGAAAACATCTGCACTGGGGGGGACTGACCTTGTGCAAGCAGCAGTGGCAGGCTGGTCTCTCCTGGATGGCTGTGGAAGGCTGATGAAACCCCCCAAGGCAGGGAGGCGGTAGCTGCTCGCCCGATAAGTGAGCAAACATTGCACGCTCCGCAGCAGGCCCATGCTCCCTTTGAAGATGCTGCCAGGGTCAAGGGTAGCCAAGGGCTGGTGACCAGAGGGCTTTCGACGGCACAGCAGATTACCTGGGCTGCACAGAAGGGCAATTTAGGAAAGCAAATTAGTGAACATGCAGAGGCACATGCAAATGGCAAAAAGCTCCCTCCTCATGCAGCTCAGTTACAATGGGCACCCACGTGCATTTGGGGGAAGAGGGGTCTTGGCCCACAGCAGCCAGGAAAGCCTTGTGCAAAAGCCCCACTTGCCTGGACCACCCTCTTCACCCCTTTCTCAGCCACCTTCATGCCAGTCGCCATGCCCCATGCCCACTTTGGTCCCCCAGCAGCCAGCTCCCCCCGGGGAGGGCTCTTGGCAGAAGGGGCATCGCTGGTGCCAGCTGAAGGCAGGTGTGGCAGCGACTCGGGCAGGCAGCACCTACCTGTCACCCGCTCTGCCCTGCGCGTGTGCAGACCTGGCGCAGGGGCTGAGTGTCTTCAGCGAGCACAGGCTGCTGCTGAGAAACATGTGCTTGCCTTCAAAAGCAGCCAGGGGAAGCTGGAAGATGAGAACATCAGGGGCAGACGGGATTTGAGACCTAGAAATTGCTTGGCTCGCTTTGCTCTGTACAAGGGTGGAGAATATCCCAGGGAGCGCTCAGCACATGCCTTTCCCTGCAGTTGGAAATTGGTCACAGTGTGCATTGGCAGGGTTGGTTTTGTTGTTTTTTGGGGTTTTTTTGTCTTTTTTTTTTTTTTATTAGCACTGTTCATGCTGCTAAACGCACTCCCAGCTAGGTCAGGGCCGCGTTCGCTGTGGCTGGCAGATTAATTTCAGCCTAAAACACTTCACAGCTCCGTAAGTGAGAGTGCAGAAATCCTCAAAGCGCTGCCCAAGTGGATTAAATGGTGGGATCCAGGCCCAACATTGGAACTTATAAAAGGTAACTCCAAAGTGCTGTTGTCTCTTATGGCTGAATTAGATCCCCATTCTGCCACAACACGTGCTTAAGCTGGACTGGTGAAGCCAACAGACCCGGACACTTGTACAAGGTTACACAAGTGATTTTGTTTTAGCTGGAGAAGAGGCAAGCAAACAGAGCCTGCTGCAGGGGCTGTCAGGTGTAACAGGTCAGAGCCCAGCCTTCACGGTCAGTCCCAAACAAAGAAACTACAAGACAGATGGCAATAGGCTCAAAAATACTTCTAATTAACATAAGGATATACCAGAAATGTCCTGGCTGAGCAAACAAGTTTTACAAACCCAGGAGATCGAGCATGACACTCAGGTATAAAAAAAATGATCCTAATATGTTCAAGAAAGGAATTAATATTTCAAGCTGAACTGCCATACCTGAGACCTCAGACAACTCCAGTTTTAAGGTGCTGTGGGTCCCAAAGGATCATACCCATGGCTGACAGTCTTTGACGTGTCCTGAACTGTTTATATGAGAACAGGCTGAGGCTGTATCGGACAGAAAAAAACCCCAGATCTTCCCCCAGAAGCTCACTCTGGGTGTGTGACAGTTACGCTAGAGGGAGAGCAGGCTTGTGCAGCAAAGTACCAGCACTGCTCCCTCATGCTCGAGCTTCCCAGCTTGCAGGGGCTGTACACCATCACCTGAGATCAAAAGTAATGCCAGGGTGTTCAGGGTTGTCATGGGTGGGTGGGTACCGACTGCAGGTGGGAGGAGGGGACACCCCCACACCCCACGCCCCCCCCATGGCATGGCAAGGGGCAGGTTGGGCTGCCTGGGGAGGCTGTGAGCGCCCAGCAGCCGCAGGCAGAGGGGCTGACCCCACCGTCGGGCAGCCTTGGACTTCGCCACCACGGCAAGCTGTGCCAGCTTATATTGGGTAAGAAGGCCAGCCCCATCCCCACGGCCACCCCAGGAGCAGGGGCCAGAGGACATGGGTAATTTGGGCTCGAACAGAGGGGGAGGAAAGCCCTTCTGACGTGTTTGGTGTTGCAGCCCTGCCCTTATCTTTGTACAAAGAGTCCAGCCACTCTGTGCTCCTCTCCAAGCCCTCTTCTAAATCTGGGCTGTGCTCACGTTTCCACCTGTTTTTTTAAACCTCTATTTTTTTAAGTTGTGGGTTTTGGTTTGTTTTTTTTTTTTTCCTTAGTAGCCACACAGCTCACATGAACTCCTTTTTCAAGGAGCTGTTGCAGCAAGATGAACAGAGGAGATGAGTCCATGCATGCACCGAGCAAAGCCCGGGGAGCTGCGGCCCCGCTGAGTGGAGCTCCATCCTGCCAGACCTCCTGGGGGTCTCCTGTTGGGGAGAAGCTCCATGGAAATGGCCCTGTGCACTCCCACAGTAACTGTGTCAGCCTGTTCCTGTTCACAACCTTGGCCCTTCCCTGGCAGAAACCGGCAAAGTCCTGCCAAGGTCAGCCCGGAGCCTGACGGGCACCAGCAGGGCTACGGCAACCTCTGAGGCTCTCACCGGGCATCTGCTCAGTTGTCAACTGAAAATTCTTTTTTTTTTATATTTTTTTTGACAATTGCAACCTTTCTCTGAGGACTTTTTGAGTTTTTCATGTGTGAGACAGCCACTATACCAGCTCATCCCTAACCCCTCCTCTCATCTCTTGGGGCTTAGGGGCATAAATCCTGATGAATTTGTGATCGGAGCTACTCCTCCCCAGGGTCTACCATAACTCCTTCCTGCAGCTCTGCCTGGCACCACTACAACAAGCAGATGTTTTGTGGCTCACGGCTGCCCCTTCCCCATGTCAGTTTGGGTTTTTGGCATAGTGACCAGCCAATGTGCCCGGGCTGTGACCGAAGGAAGGGGAGCATGCATTCCCAAGGGGCTGCGCTCAGCCCTGTCCCCGCAGCAGGGCTGCAGCACCGCCAAGCCCTCCGCAGCCAGGCACCAGCCAGTCCTCACCCCCACCTCCCAGAAAGCAAAGCATCACCTGAAGGACTGACAACATCCCTTCGTTGTCACCGTGAGGACTTGCATCCCACGTGCGCCATGAGGACATGTACACCACCCGCTGCTGTTGGACCCAACAGATTCAACAATGGTGGCCCAGTGCCTTGCAGCAGGGTGGGATGTCACCTCCCTAGGGCACACGTGTGTGCACAGGACAGTTCAGGTGTGATCTCTAACATGCTTAACCTAAAGCTCTGTCGTGTCCCTCCCGGCTTGGTACAGCACCAGCTATCCTCCCGCGCCCAGGGCAGCACAGCGATACACAAAGAAACGAACTCACTCGCTCAGGGTGGTGGCATGAGCCGGAGCCAGCCCAGGACTGTCACCCTGGGGTCACCAGCCCCACAATAAATTCGAAATGGTCCCCGTACTAATAGCGGCTGTGGCGTCACCCAGCCGTTGCTGAGCTGCAGCGCCCTGTGGCTGCTGGGGACAGCTTCACATTCCTGGTCTGACAGCGCCACCTCGTGAGGTGGCCCCGCTCCTGGGGACGCGGCGGGGTGCGGGTGTCTGTCCCACCCCAGGTACCCCCCGCCCCGCGCGGGGCTGGCTCCGGGGGTGCTGCACACCGGTAGGTGTTTTTTAACCTGCCCACACCGGTGAGAACAGCAGGGGCTGCAGCCACGGCAGCAGAAGGGGACACGACGCTCGGCAGAACGCGATGGTGTTTCATCAGTGGCCAGAATGAGGAAGCTCAGGGCTTCTTAGCGACAGAAGGTTGGCAGGGTTTAATCCTGCAGCCCCCCCTCCCGCTTAGGCAAGCACAGAAGAGATGTGCAGTGCAGGAGAAGCCACCAAAACCCCTGCCCCACACTCTCCACAGACCATGAAACCTTTCCCACTCCCACCACAGCACAGAGCCCCGGGTAGGCAGACCCGCTGCTCTGCTACAAGGCACGTCGGAGACCCCAGGCACCATGGTGCCCAGAGCCTGGAGGGCAGTAGCAGCCCTGACCACAGACAGGGCAAACAAATACCCACCTGGGGAGCAGGTTCCTCCTCCTGCCAGGGAAACAGGTCACTGCTGCTGCAAGAGAGATGTGGTTCCTTCTTTTTTTCTCCTCTTCCCACTGGGGAGTCTCCAAGGTTGGGTCTCAGCGCCCCAGATCTGATGAAGCAGGACAGCTAAGAAGAAATCTGGGTTATTTGTCTGGGGCAGATGTAGCAGGGTCTCCTCTAAAATTTCTGTCACCACCTAAGCAGACATGCCGACAGCAGCCACACGCAGTGCCCAGGTGCTACCAAAGAACCTGGTACGAAGTTTGCCCAAATGGGGCAAGGGGAAAGGCTTAATTTCAGGACTGCCCAAGTGTGTTTGCAGAGCTGCTGATTTAAAAAAGTGACGTTTCCCTGAAAGACCTCAAAGGGAGAGATGCTGAGAACCCTGCTGTCTCCGAGAGCCCTGCAGCCCCCCTAAAGACTCAATGGGACAAGCACGTCACAAACAGCGTGGCGCTCTGGAACCCATCCCCAGAACATGGCAGCATAATGGTCACTGGTGAATTACTTTTGCTGGGAGCTTCAGCCCCTCTAAGCACACCCCAAAGGGGACAGAGGGGAAAAAGGAGCGTTAAGCTTCCGAAGTGTGGGTCCTCCCTGTGACACAGCTCTGCCTTCACACAAGTGGACATTTCCAAGGGCGTCCACCCATCGGTAGGCTGATGCCAGCCGACCCCATTCTATCCAGACCTTTCAGGATCCCACTTCACAGCATAGCGGGACACTGGCACACTGTCTTGATGTCCTGGGTGGATGGGGTGGGGGTCTGCAGTGATTGTCACTCTACCCAGAACGACAACCTGCCCTCAGCCTGATGGTGCCTGCTAATTTGGGGCAATTTGCTACCAGAACCTGAGCAAGAGGACTCCTAGGGCACCAAGGCAGTGGGGCTGGAGCAGCAGCATTAGAGCACAGCACATGGATCCTTTCCATGATAGCAGGGTCATGCCTGCTGTCTGGGTAAGGTGGAGGAATGCAGCTTGTCCCCTCGAGCCACAGCACCTCCTTTCTCCTGCCCTACAGATGCCATCGCATTTGTGCTCAGCCTCCGTGAACCATGTACTTTTGCTCTTACAAGCAAAAGCTGAGCCTGGTGCTTTCCAAACACCCCGTGCCTCCCACCCAGAGCACGTGGGTGCTCTGGGACCCAAATTTCATGGACTGTCCCACGTCCAAATTCTCCTGCGTGTGCACAGGACAAGCCCACACCACACATTCCCTAAAGCTGTCCCTCTCAAAACTCATCCTTTGGTTCACATTTATATCGCATTTGGTGACACAAAGGCTGGATAATTCTCTCTTCTCCCCCTTACAGCAACCACAGCCTCCATGGACATGGGGCTTCTCCTGAAAGATGATGTTTTTGTCGACTTTTTCAACATGTTTCTCAATCTTCCCATAAGTCTACTCTGTACCATAAAGCCTGGGACCTTTCTGAGCTCTTCTCAGGTGAACTTTCAGCTTCTGTGGTGTTAGAGGCCTCAGGAAAATTTGGAACACACCACACTCAGGCCAGAAAAATCAGGGAAACCTGAGGACCTCAGCTTGGAGGTAGAGGTCTGAAAAGGAAGGGGATGCTCTTCTCTGTAGTGAGGACTAACTAGAACAGCTGGGCTCTGGGCTCCCCTGCCACCCTCCATCTCTTTCAGCTCTCCCCTTTCCTTTTGGTACAGGTTTTTGGCCCGGCACCCATTTACATCAGCAGCACGGGCTGGTGGGACCTCTGGCCAGAGCTGCCAAGCCACCCGGTGAGAAAACACCCCTAGTAAGGAGGGGGAGGAAAGGCACAGGGCAGGAGGGGAAGGAGCCACTTCTTTACCAAGGCCACTCTCTGGCTCTCCGGCTCATGCAGCCAGGAGATTATTTCAAACCCAGGTGTAATTTTGCTGTTAAGCCCTGGGAGGAGCACAAGTCATTTAAAGTCCTGGTGCAGTTTATGGGGTCCATCCAGCCCTCAGTAAACATCGATAGCTGGAGTTAAGGAGAGCATGTGTGGTGGCAGAGAAGGAGGACAGAAATATCAACCCTCTGTGTCCTGTATTCCTCCTGAATTCATCGGGAGTGAAGTCCTGTTGATGCTCAAAGCAGCTCAGCTCTCCCCGTGGATGTCCCCCTTCCCCACAGCCACGAGCACTGCTAGCAGTGCTCAGATCCCGTAGCAAAAGGGAACCTGCTCCTCCATGCTGCTAGAAAGCTGCCGTGCCTTCCTGCCTGGGCTCGGGGAAAGCAGGCAGGCTGTGAGGAGAGGCAGCCTTGCCAGCAGCCACGCAGCGCCGGATCTCCCAGCTTTGCAGGCAGAGCTCATGGGGATGCAGGCAAGGGGCTATAGCTGGAGTATCCCCCTTCTTTCTCAGCATGGGGGTGGCTTGCACTGCTGTCTAGCAACAGGGTGCCTTCCCCTGCCTCCTTCCCCTGTAGCCAGGGCCCGTTACTCACCCTAATCCCCAGGCAAGAGACGGCTCCTTGCTCACAGCCTAATCTTCTCCTTGGGCATGGGGGTTGCAACGCAGGATCCCAGCCCCCCGGCTTTACTGGCTTGGCTGGAAAAGCACCGGCTGCCTCACTTCTGCAAATCCAGCCTGTGCCTCCACTTCATCCTCTGCCAGAAGCTCCTGGGTTTCAGTCGGTCGGGGGAAGCAGGTGAGTCATTGAGGCACAAAAGAAATCAGAGTGGCTTCGCTGCCACAGCAGAGCTTCCTCTCACTGGGGCTGTCACCGCCTGGTGCCTGCCCAGCGGGTTGTGCCTCTGCTCCAGGTTGAAAAGGCATTGCACGTCCAATTTATAGGCATGCAGCAGATCCCAGCGTTTCCACGAGATGAGCAGGATTTACCCCACAGCCAGGGGTACAGGCTCGCTGCCTGCACGCCGTTGAGCTGAAACGGCTGCTTAGCGGGGTTTACCATGCAGTTGATGGGTGGAGCGTGGCTGGAGAGCATCCCAGGGCATGGGAAACAGGGGTCCTGATGTTTGAGGTTTGCTGCTGTGCAGGGTACCCGGGGCTCTCGCACTGTATCGCAATATGCTCCTCATCTGCATCCTACACTGGAAAAACAGGGCTATACCATGGTCTGTCTTGCTGGCAGCAAGTCCGAACTTTACTGCTGTTTACTCCCAAACGGAGCCATCTAAGCCCAGCCAACTGCTTTGTCAGCACGAGGGAAGGCCGCTGGAAAGCTGTGGCAGCAAGTACGCCGTGCTGCTTCTGGGTGCGTTGCTGCTGCTTCTCCAGCCAGCTTGAACCTCATGGTGAAGGGTGTTGAGGGCAAGCCCCAAACTCAAGCAAAAAAGACAGATGTTTGCAAAGGGGAAGAGGCACGATAGCTGGGCAGACTGTCATGGACATGAGCGGGTTGTCCTTGCAAACGCCACACATGCATCTCACAACCTGTCTGAAACTCCCGTTTCAGTGGGATTTGCTGGTCTCCTGGCTTGCAGCACTGCTGCCCTCTGGCAGCCTCTGTCAGGGATGCTGGTGGGGTCTGGAGGGCTTTCTCAGGGGCTGCTCCTGCATGCAGCCCTGATGCCTTGCTCTGTGCTCTCTCCAACAGCAAAACTGCTGAATTGGCGAAGTGCTGACCAGTGGCTGCTGGACAAGTGCGTCAGCAGGAGCCAGGGCATGTGGCACTTTCAGGCCTTCATCCAAGGAACAGCAGGTGGGCATGGGATGCTCGGCAGTCCCTTCTCAGCCAGCCGCAGGTGAGCTGCCTGGTTCGACACTGGCATGGAGCCTGGGGGCATGGGTAAGCACCAGCGGGAACAGGAGACACTGTGATCCCAGATAGAGCCCTGGAAGATGAGCCAGCAGCAGAGCCCCAGCATGGGCACTGGACATTGGGGAGATGCATAACCCTGGCTCTTCTCTACACTGTCCCCTCTGTTCATCCAGGTGATCTTTCCCCCCCTTTTTTTTTTTTTTTTTTTAAAAAAAAAGCTGCTTCGCTCATTAGCAGGGCTTTCAGAGACTCCAACTCCTGTTCCTTGTCTGATCCATAGGGGAAGAACTGACCAACTTCTGGCTTGCCACTGAAAGGCTTCTGGCACTTGACGAGTCAGATGCAAAGCAGAAGAACCTCTACCTAGCCTTGCTGCACAGGCTGAAAGCCACTCACCTGCGTGAAGGCTTCAGCATCATCACTCTCTGCAGGACCACTGTTGGTAAGAAACATGGGAGCTGGGGACAAGCAGTGCCCTTCCAGAGAGGTGGCCTTTCCTGGATGCTCTGAAGGCGATGGGATACCATCACCAGCTTTGTTTGGCTGAGGAATGGTCTGCATGGAGCCGTCACCCCATCGTAATCCCCTGCACCCATTTCAGGATCACTGCTGAAAGCCAAGCATGTTCAGCCCATCAGCACCAGCAGAGAGATGCTGAGCAAGATGCAGTAATGGGCACTTTTTATGATTCAGAGTTAATGGCTCCCTAAATTCCTCATCCACTGCAAGATGGGCACGAAGGAAGAGAAATCATGCCAGGCCCTGCTGCAGGAATATTGGGAGCGTTTATTATGGGCCAGCTCGCAGGAGCCCTCAGGCTTTTCTGAGAACCTCTACCCAACGTGTATTGAAAGGAGTCAGGGTTTGTCAGGGCCCTACTGCAGCAAGAAGCCCAAAGCAGAGATCTGGGCTCTGCTCAAGGTGGGAAGAGACACTCAAGAAATGAAGGTGCCCAATTTTCAGGTGCAACCAGAAAGGCAGCTGCGGCCAGCTGAGAGCACAAAGAAATCATGTCTGGATGCTTTGGGATCGTTTCATCAGCAGTCAGAACAGCCTGCAAACACTGCCTTTGGAGGCAAAGGTGGAGCAACTTCTCCCAAAAGACCTAGACCCAATGCAGAGCAGGTCTTTCACCTGGAAAACCTCTGTGAAGAGAAAGTCCTCTCTAACCTGTGTTTCTCTGCACCCCTTATCCAGCTGCCATGCCTGAAAAAGCCCATCAAGACCTTGAGTTTCCTTCCCTGGGCCCTTAGTGCTGAGACCTTCATGGGACGGCCCTTCAGGGACTTCTTGAAGCACCAGGACTGGTCTGTGGAGACTTGTCTCCTGGACCTGTGGTGTGACCTGGAGGAATTTCTGCCTGTGGTGCTGGAGCCCAGCAGAGAAAACAGTTTCTTCCTGCATCATTTGATTGGGAAGAAGATATGCAAGACTTACCTGGAGGAGAACACCATTCAGCAGCTTCCCTTGGATACTAGGACTCTCAGGAACTTGAGGAACCATCTGATGTCTGCAGAAATCTCCCTCTGGATATTCAGAGCCCAGAAGGAGATTTGCAAGGTACAGAGTGGTGCTGGCAGTGGTCAAGCCAGAAGGTACAGCTGGCATTGGCACCCCTCGGCTGGTGTGAGGGCTGCATTGGCACCCCTCGGCTGGTGTGAGGGCTGTGGGCATGTTTAAGAAGAGGTATTTGGAAAAAGATGACGAGAACTGATTAGGAAAGGCAAAACTTACAGTGACACGCTACCTTGCGCTGGAACCAGTGACAAAGATGTGCCAGGCCAGTGGAGAGGAGCATCCTCACTGGAATGTGGGGCAGTGGAGCAGAGGCGAGCAGTCATTTAGCAGCTGTTAACCTCACTTGTTACATGCACATGCCAAGGGCCAGGGGTGGCAAGGCAGCGGCCATCCCTTTGCATCAGAGTCACTGGTTCCAGCACATGAGTAAAACACATGTAAAACCCAAACCCTTCTGGGCAGCCTCTGAGCAGCTCAGTGGACCAGCCTGGGTGTACAGATCCTAGCAGACCTGCCCAGGGCATCTCAGAGAGGTGTAACCTGCCCACAGTGTCACCACTGCAGCCTCAGGGTATGGTGGGGCTGGGGGTGGCGGTTGCTGCTGGAGCACTGCCTGAGGACAACCCACCTGCGCTCCTCCTCAGGTGCTCTGCTGCTTCTATGAGGAATTTCTGGCTGATGATGACAGGACGTTCCTCCAGTTTATGGTAAAGGGGATGCACAGGGTACGCAGGCACCCTCATGGGGTGTGCAGGCACCAGTGGGAATGTGAAAAGTTGGGAGAGAGGGAGGGAGGAGAAGCCCAGCAGTAGCTGCAGTGGTCCAGCATCCCACAGTGTCCCCCAGCCAATGCTGCCACAGGGCAATAGGGCAGAACCTGCTCTGCTCCAGCTGCCTGGAGCAACGATTCACACACAGCTCTTCCACCACAGCATCCTGCAAATCAGCAGCGCTGCAGGCACACCCTGCAGGAGCTCCCCTGAGATGGGCCATGACCTGGCCCAAAAGCAAGGAGACACTTAAACACAGCCTTTCAGGGTAGGCAGGGGTGAGACCCGGAGCAGGCAGTGCACTGGGTAACTGCCTCAAGTTTGCCCACGTCTGGGTATTAACTCTCCCTCTTTTTTTCCTTGCCCACAGCAAACAGCACCATTAATGTGACTCAAACGCAGACGCACACACATATGTCCCCGTTTCAGCATGAGTGCCTGGCCAACACGCTGGGGAAAGAGGGCATGCAGCCTTTTAGCCTATGATTCAACCTCAAGTTTTCCACATTATTTTTTTCCACTGTGTAAAGGGATGATTTTAAAAAAGCAGTCACACAAGCACTCATCTTCCCAGACTATTGTCCCCTCCTAGTGGGAAATCCCACTAATACCCCCTGGTTATTAACACCCTACATGCTAACCTTACACCCAGAAACCTCCTTGTGGACAGAACCCCCCCCAGCATCCCAGCTGCTTGGGCCCCTGCACAACAAATGCAGGCAATATTGCTCGCTGCAGTGTTCTTCAAACCAACCCTTAGGTCTCTCCACCCCATCCCCCCCCAAAAAAATATTAAAAAAAAAAATCACCAGCTGATCCTGGAAATAGCAAGGAGAGGCTGTCAGGGCTAGTGCCCCCAAGGACCTGGCTTGCAGAGATGCCAGCATCTCAGTCAGCGAGAGGTGAGCATTTTGGAAAAGTCAGCTGGCCACTCCTGACCCCGATTCATGAAATGCTCTTGGCTGCAAGTTAATTAGCCCCCCAGGTTTTTAAGCATCTCTTGTCAAGGAAATTACCCCTCAGAGCAGCGTCCGGGTCTGGGAGTGCAATTAGCACTCCGGCAGGTGTCAAGGCCATGGCTCTCGGCAGGCACCATCCCCCATGCCAGCTTCCTCCCGGGTCTCGCTGCACTGATATCAGGGAACTGCTCGGGGGCTTAGCGGGGATATTTTTGGTGCTTCCTCTCAGCAGCCTGTATCTTGGTCAGGAACCAGCTGCTCTGACTCTGCTGCTTGGCAAGCCGTGCAAACTGCTCGCTGGCGGGGAGGGCCAAAACCCGCAGGAGGGTCTCAGCGGTGGGCGAGGGAGGTATCCCCAGGGCACGGGCCAGCCCCAGCCCCAGGGATAGCAGCCAACCCAAAAGGCACATGAGGTTATCTCTCTGCCTGGGACACCGGGGTTCTTTACAGCCCTCCTGGGTGGATGTTGATTTCTTTAGGAAAGCTGCTGAATTGCTGGCACGCTGTTGTCTGCGCTACCTGGGGGACCTGCTGCATGTCCCCAGGACATCCCAGATGCAGGCAGATGTAAGCCAGCTTTAAGCAGCTGCATGGGTGGGTTTAAGGTCTATGTTGAGCTTTGTAGAGCTCACATAGATTTCATCCAGATGGTTTAAAGCTAAAGCAGAGATCTAACTTGGGTGGGTTTGTACTCTGAGGTACAGTAGAAGGTGCAGCTAGCCCATCAGGCACAGCACAGGAGTGGTCTCTCAGGTGGGGTCTGTGCTCTGTGCGATCACCCTCTGCTCTTCTTACTGCAGTCTCTGCAGAGTGTTGTCCCAATGCCAGAGGTGCAAGCAAGGCCATGATGTTGGGAAAGATGGATGTTCCCTCCTGTCCCAGTGGATAAACCAGTCCTTGAAGTTGAGCCAGGCCTTGCATGGCACGAGGAACTTGGAAGGTCTCTCCTCTGAGCACTGGTGATTAGTTGCCACTCGGGACCTCCATCCGGGCAGAGGTGGAACCTTTCCTGTGCAGCACCGGTAAGGTGATGCTCTGAATTTCTGCCATGGTTCACATTGGCTCAAGCTGATAAAACATATTTTGTGCACCCGTAGTGACGTAGCACTCAGATGTACTGCTGCCAGGTCACGGACATCATGGAGTGGGTTGGGACAGGGTATCTGGGAGCCATCAGCTATAATCAGAGCTTTGACAGTGACAAATGGGCCAAATTCCCTCCTGCCAGTACCAGAGGCACCAAATGCCACATCCCTGCACTGGCCTGGGTCGCCAGATCAGACAGAGGCAGCAGCAAAGTGACTGAAACCCAAAGCCAGCAACACCCGCTGTCACCCCACTTCCACATCTTGACCTCCTCCTGTGGACACTGGGACTGGCCATACTGGTGTAACACCCCAGCTTTGTCTTCTCACGTCACGTTTTGACAATGACATCAAGTTTCTGGGCACCTTCCAGAGCACTGAGAGTGACAGCAGTCACCTGTAGCAACCCTTAAGTAGCTTGTGGGGCCTCCATCATACCTGAGAAACGCAGTGTGACTGGTAGGTCATGGGAACAGGGCACAGAAGGGGAAAGGAAAGGTAAGTAACAATCGCAATACGGCATTCTGAGCTCATCGTGGCCAGAAGGAATGAACATGGCATCTGTCCCCTCTTCTTTATCTGATTAAGACTCCCAGAAGATGGCAACAAATGAGCTGCCTGTTCAGAAACCCTTACTGGCTGTGGATAGCCCAAGCAAGGAAAATAAGCTTGTGTCTCAAAAGCCCATCCCTTGATGGGTCCAGTCTGAGCAGGCTAGAAACAAGGTGGACTCCCAACCATCAAGCCCTTGCAGGTGCTCCTGCATACCCTTAGGGGACTGGACAAGCAGGGGTCTTCCCTGCTTGCATCCCATCATCCAGTAGAACAACTCCAGAAAGAGAAAGAGAGAGAGAGGCCTAGCCACCCCTGAAAGGCATGTTTTGGGGTGTTAATCCAGCCAGAGAGGGTGGAAGTGGGAGGATTTCTCTAAAGCAGATGCCAAAGAGGTCAAACCATGTGGAGGTAAAGAATTCCCACAGCACCCAGTCTCTCCTGAGCCAAGTTCACCGTGCAGACATCAGCATGGTGGCTCTGGGCACCTTTGCCCTACAGACAGCTGTGAGCAGGCTCTGGCTGTCACCAGAGGAAGGGGCCAACCCTGTTCTGTCCCCACAGACATCAAACTGAAGAACAGAAAGACTGTCCCTATGAGAAAAACTAAATCAAGCACGATGGAGTCCACCACCGTTGCAGTAGAGAAGCCATCTAGAAGACCAAGGTCTGGCACCTTGCAGCACAGGACTTTGCTGGTTTTTTGCTGCTTCCACTCCTTTCAGGAAAAAGATTTTTCCCATGCTTTCCTGTAGTGCCACTGCCTCTGCTTCACCACCAGGCCCCCTCAGATGTAGCTGTGGGTGGCCCATGGGTCTGAACTGTAGAGTTACCAGGGAAAGGAGAAAAATGATTTAACAGGTCAGGTGAATGCCGTGACCATGAGAAGCAGTAGAAGAGGGAAGTGGCTTTTCATCCCTCCTGTTTCACTGCTCCACACCTTGTGGTTCCCTTTTTCTGGCCCAGCAAACACAAAGCCAAGCAAGAACTCAACTGTCCAGCCTAGCAGTCAAGAGCGCTTTGTCTTGGAGCAAAACCCCACGTGCCTTTGCAGGTTTTCCAGGCTGGCTGATTCAGTTGAAGCTCTGGCAGCCTGCAACACACAAACAGAAAAGGAAGTTGCTTTTTTCAAAATGAAAGTCATCCTCTTCATCAAACTCTTCCTGAACTCCGGTATTTCCCCTAAGTTGTGGGTAAGATCCTGGGACCCTCCCAGGAAGGCTGAAGGCTGCTGCCTGCTCATTGCTCAAGACCCTTGGATCACAGCTGCGAGTGGTTGTGGGGAAAGGGGAACCAAGAAGAGGTCAGGATCTGCTCTATCAAAGCACACCGTGAAGCTTCAGAGCATAATCTGGAGCTTGGGACCTCCACTTGGGCCCAATGGGATAGGAAGTGATCCACCACCAGACCCATGCTAGCACTTGACCCAAATAGACTGAGAAGTGTGTGGACAAGGAGATGGTGAAATCATCTACCTGCTGGAGAAATACCAGGGCTGAAGCACCAGGATGGGTACTGCATGCCACCAATTCAGTCCTTTCACTCTCCAGAGGTCAATGTCACCCATCATCCCCTCCCCGCTGCACTCAGCTCTTCCCCTTGTAGTAGCCATGACTTTGCCTACCTTCCCTTTGGAAAGCACACCACAGTGCTTTCCACTGAAATCCAGGGGGATCCTGCCCTTCTATTTGGGACTGTCAGCCCAGACATAAATATTTTATCTTCTTCAAGACTGCCAAAATGCAAGGTGGGATCAGGGAGAGAAGCATGCCTAGGGCCCATCAGGAGTGCTACAAGCCACTTTGGTGAAGCAAGGTCTCTTCTGTGGCCAGGTAAACATCTCTGAAGAAGAGAGATACTTAATCTGCAGTTTGTCTTCCAAGGGGCTACTGAACCGTGACTTCTACCATAGGTAGAAGGTCATCATCTTCCCCATCCTGATGCACTTCTGGAGAAGGTACCTATCCCCTCTCTCCAAAGGTGGGGGAGGCTCTGTGGATGCCACCCTTTTTTCTCCAGCCATCCGTCTCTCTGACATGATGAAAATACAGATAAGACACTCCCCAGGAGCTCAGCTGTAGATGCCTGTTTGGAGGTTTGCTGTCTTCAGTATTTCTCATACAGGTTCTGCACCTAGAAGGTGATGAGGAGCTTTTGGGTCTCTGTGAAGGACAGGGTGCCAATCTCCTTGCTTAGGACAAAAACACCTTCCAAATTGTATGGCGTCCACAGTCCAAATAAGCTGAGTGCCTGTCCTCCTCCAGTTTGTCCACAAACTTGTTCTTCCAATGCAGAGATGTTCAGACCTGGGGTTTGGTGTCCCCACAGGGTTCCCCTTAGAAGATCCTAACTCCTTCCTTGCGTGCAGTGGTGCAGGCCTGTTGAAAAATGAAGCATCTCTGAAATCATTCCTTTCCATCAAATTCAGTCAAAATTGCCCAGTGGGTTTTTAGAAGTTTCTTTGGGGAATAGGGAAGTGGGTGCAGGGACTTCATGACTAAAGAAGTGTTGCATAACTCTTGCTTACTTTGATAACCAAGTCAAAAATAGTCTCATGCAGAAGTAAAATAACAGATGTTTTGAGTTGCAAGTCAGATGGGAGCAGGAAAATGAGAACCACCATGCAGCCAAACACCAAGCTCAGTGGCATTACATGGAGGATGCTGAGAAGATCTGGAATGGAGAACAAGCTTAGTCGGGATTTGAGGTGACACTCACCAGGACATCTCAGAGGAAAGGTATTTTTCTTTCCTCATCCACTTGTTTAGTTTAGATATGGTGAATAACTCTAAATAAAAAAAACCCACACAAATAAAGTGGTGCTAAGTGCTGCCAGTTTGCCTGACAACCCAGCTCCTTAACTGAATATTCATTTGGAAATTGTCTAATTGATTTTTTGATTAAAGGGGAAACCAAAATAGGCACATAAAATCTCGCTTTGACGGTCGAGTGGGTGTCAAAAAGCCAGTGTTCCGCTCCCTATCATTTATCACTGTCAAGTTCGGGTTTAAAATCAGCAGAGTTACAGAATTTTGATAGCTGCAGGCAGGTGCTTGAGCTACTGCTCCGCAGCTGAGCTGGGGTAACAGACCCCTGGGCTGGTGTGCTCCAAGACCAGCAAGCCATGTCCATAAGCTCAAACCACCCCACACCTTGGGTATTCCCCTGGCCAACAAGCAGTATTCAGCTTGAGTCTTCACCTTGTTAGAGAGCCTCACTGCACTTCTAAGGCCACCTCAAGAACAGTCGCTTTAATGCAAAAACCTATTGCCACCAGAAAAAACCCCAGACAAAACCTAACCCATCACGTACGTATTGCTAGCTAGTGACAAACCAGAGGCATAGTTACTTAGGAGCTACCTGTTGTGTTATCTGGGACAAAAATAAGTGTTTGCCAAGGTCTTCAGTGGGAAGAGAGACATTTAACCACTGCAAACTGTTGCAAAGGTTAGGACAGTCCCACCACTGCCCAAGTGGTGCAGCCTGTATTAAGTACACAGAGCCTCAGAGAGTGAATACAGCAAGCTACTACTCTGGAGGGACAGCTGGGGATGTATAGAAGAAGCCATGATCTTTCTCACATGGACATGAATCCTGCAGTGACTGTCCCTGGGGCAACTGTCCCCAAGCCACACAGCTCCTTGTAGCACCTCCCAGGGATGAAGAGCCAGGGCCAGACAGATCAAATCCCTCAGCTCCGGTGGTGCGTCTTGGGAAGAAGCATGCGATCTCTCAGCCCTCTCTTGTTTCTCCTGCCCTAGCCTGTGTGGCTGGCACATGCAGCCGGGTTGGAAAGGCAAGTGCCACCACGCCGTGGTGGGGCAGAGCTGTACCCAGGGGTGCAGCACGGGCTGGCTCCTGCTCTGCATCGCCCGCCAGCCCTGGCTGCAGCACCCTGACTCCCAGAGAGCAGCAAACCCAGTCAGCCTGCAGCCCCCAGACAGCTGCTGCTTCTGGCTGCGCTAATGCCTCTGCCGCCTTTTGCTCAGGACGTTTTTCTGTGCCTTATCACACTTTTAATAATGACCTTTAGATAAAGGTCTTGCTTTTCTGACCTTCAGATTAAAAGCTTGCTTTTCAGCTGGGAGAAATTGATTGCCTTTCAAAGGTACTAAAATTCCTAGGGAAAACACCTGCAATTCCAGAGAACACCTCCTATCACGCACACCTTTCTTTTCTCCAATTTTGAGGGTTGCTGCTTTGCACAGATGTGGTGCATGCACAGCTGGGATGGTGGCAGACATTAATCCATCCCCCTTCACCAGGCGTCACTGGCACTGCCTAGGCCTTTGAATGAAGCAGAGGGGCCTGTCCTGCTGAGCCTGGACATGCTGCCTGCACCCCGCTCCATGGGCACGAGCAAGGAGTTCCCCTTGGGAGAAGCTGCCCAAGCAGGCAGAGAGCTGGGAGCACATTTATGCATAGGGCCAGCTGTGCACACCCATCTCCCCAAAGGCCCTTTCCTTGCAAGCCTCCCATCTGCCACCAAGGACCCTTCAACCCTGCAGCAGAGCCAGGGTTGGACATATCACTCCCACCCTGCAACCCCCAAACTACTTCACAGTCAAGGAGATCCGGGTAATTCAAGTCCTTGGTCAACCACCCTTCCTTGACCTCCATACAAGCTCCACGGGATTCAAAGGGGACAGCACATCCTGCTGTCCTCCCTCATTTGCCATCATAACGCTGACTGTACAGTACCACTTCATCTCTTCTCCCTCACCAGGCAATCACACCATCATTGTCTTCACTCTCCTGAAAAGCATCCAGATCCTGCTGCCACAGTCCCAGAAGAAAAAAAAAAAAAAAAAAAAGAGCCATTGGAGGAGCAAAAAGGTGAGCCAGCACTAAAAGGAGTGCTCCTGCTCTCAAGGGTTGCTCTGGCTGCTGGAACATGGGTTAGCAGTGGACCTGGCAGTACTGGGTTAACAGTTGAACTCAACGATCTTAAAGGTCTCTACCAACCTAAACAATTTTATGATGGGAGTTGGGCTTTAGGGCTCCCTGCATCAGTCCCTGATAGGAAGTTTGTGCATGTTGTTTTTCCTCAGATTCAGATAAGAGTCTCGAGAAAAAGCTCTCGTTCATCAAGCCTACCTCCTGGCCTGCAGGGCAGGTAGGTGATCACAGAGGCAATCTACCTCCCCCTAACCATACCAGCACCTGGAGCTGCAGAGCTATGACTCCCCTTAAAAACCCAAAGGCCAGCTGGGTGAGTTTGTGCAGCATGCTGGTCACCCCCACCATCTCCAGTAACATTCACAGAAAATCCCCAGTTGCGCCTCCCCATGCCCTGAACACCCTTCCAGGAGCACGCAGCCACGTTGTTCATCCCCAATCACCCACACCCTGCCCCCAGCAGGGGCAGCCACTGATGCAACATCTTCCCTTCCTCCACAGGCACTGAGGAAAGGACAGACCTCCCAACACACTGCCCACACCAAAGAGGACAAGGGCACGCTCCAAGGAAGCTGAACAGCCCAGACACGCTGCAGTTTGCACTTAACCAGCCACAAGACCTAAAAAATAAAGCAACTCACAGCATCCCCCAGCTTGCTTGGCAACATAGCACAGCAGCTTGCACCTCTGCCACAATGGCAGGGGCATGCCACAGCACATACTTCCACCCAAGGAGATACCCCTGTCCACAGCACAGCCTCCTTCCTCATGCATAGCTGTAAAAGATTGCATTGCCCATAGCTGGGACCCAGTAACAACTTAATTAAACCAAACCAGGTGCACAGCACAACACCACCCTTGAGGTTTTTCTTCCCAAGAAACATGAAAGGTGCCTAAAGGCAGAAAGCAATCACAGTAAGTACCTCACCCAAGGAAGGAGCTCCTCAAAGACCACCCAACCCTAGAAGCTGCTCCAGCCCTACTTTTCTCCACCCAGCATAGCCCACAGCCTAACATCCCAGCTCCTCACCCCTCTATGCTTTTCACACAAATTAAATAACTCCTGTGGGTGGCAAGGCTAAGAGACCCCACCTGGTTTGCTACTCAGCTGTTCCCAGTCGGTGAGATGGTGTCTGTCTTGCCAGAGCCTTTCTGATTTTCCAGTCAAGATCAGCTCATGCCTGACTCAGGGCCTCAGCATGTTTTCTTAAAAGCCAGTATGTTCACAAAGCACTAACCAAATCATATCAAAGGTCTTCCTTTTCCCCAGGTGGAACTGAGTCAGAGCGGCTTTAACAAGTCACCAAGAAGCTGCAGAAATCCCAAGTGTGCTTTAGACCTCACGAAGAAAAGACTGTGGCCTTTATCACACCTCCCTTGCATGCTCTCAGCTTTGTAATTTTGAGCTATTTTAACTAGTTTTTAACCCTCAGATCCTAGATGACTGCATCCTGGGAATAACACAGGTGCATATAGGGCAGATGATGACATGCTTCGTATTTGTCAGTTATGATCATCAACACTTTGCTTCTGGAGGATCAAAAACCCAAATAAACCCAAAGTCTAGGAACATCTCTGTAAATGAAAGACTTAGGAACCTGATGCCACTCCTACCACCTGAACTGTGACCAGCTCGTCAAAACTGCCCTTGTGCTGTAACTGGATTTTGTCCCAATTTTGTGTGCTTTGCACACTTCAGGCTCTGCAGCCTGAGCCCAGTCCTTAGAAGGTTTCACAGATATGCCTGAAGCTCAACCCAGCAAAACTACAGTTAGGAGTGATCTTCACTGCTTCTGCAGGCTTCTTTTTCCGGTGGAGCAGATAAGACACGCTGCCCTGGGGCCATCCCTGTGCACACAAGCATGTGCTCAGCACACAAGTGACAGGATGGGGAGCACCGGATCCCACCACACTGGGTTGAGCCAGCGGGCCCTGGGGTCACCCAGCAGGAGTAAAGCAAAAAGGCAGAAGCACAGCAAATACACAATGTGCAGGTGTCACGGCAGGGGAACCAAGTGTGTAGGGCCAAATCAGCACGCCCTTGGGCACCGTGCACGGTCTGCCAGCCCACCTCTATGAGGCAAAGGCAGGCAGCACCTCCCAGATGGGCGCTGGAGCTGGGAGCCATCAGCGCAGCAAGCAGCGCTAAGTCCGGCAGCTGGCTGTGCCCCCAGCTCCCCAGGATGTCTCTATCCCCAGGCTGTGACATCAGACACTGCCATACCACCCAGCTGCCATGCTGTCCAACTGTCCTTGACACTGGTTTGTCACCCTGCCTGGCCTCTTGCTGAGCACTCACCCATCCTCCTCAGCCCTGTGAGGAGAAGAGACAGCCTGGTGTTTTCCCCAGCATTGGTCCCAGTCCTGCATCCTCCCTCTTCCCAAGGCTTGACGCTCTGTGAGCGATCAGCTTTGCAGACGCTGTGCATGGATCAAGTTTCTCCCCTGACACCAGCCTGCTGGTACCTCTGGCTTTTCAGAAAGCAGGACACAGCCCTGCAGACCACACAAGACTTCCCTGGAAATTCTCCCCAGCAGCCTGATTGCCCCAGAGAGACAAGTCACAGCCTCCACGGGTTTGATCATTGCTCTTGTTTGAGTGCTCTCTGATTTCAGGCAGGCCTTTCCACAGTCTTTTAAGGCCGTCAAGTCACAGCATTTTAGCAAAACAGCAGAGCGATGCAAGAAGACGCAAAGGTCAAAGCAAGTGGAAATGTAGCATTTTACAAGAGGCAGTAGGAGACCGGCCCATGGCCTCACCTCTCCTTGTGCAAGAGCAGAAATGTGCTGCTGCAGCACAGAGCCACCATGCTCCCCATAGCACCCCTGCTTCCCACGCTGTTGAGACTGGACAAGCATCTCTGAGTGTCCTCCTGCTTTCTGGGCATGAGAATGACACAAAGAGCAAGAAAAAATGGGCAGGGAGGCAAGGAAAAATTAAAAATATTGGCACAAGAAGAGTCAACATTCTCCCAGTTGCATTTTTCTCTAATGGCACCTCATCAACAGTTGCATAGTCAAGTTTTCTCATTGTTAGGTTTATGTATTTTAAAAGGTTCCCAAGACCATCAGAAGGACCTTTGCTCTGAGCCGGGACCCCTGACACAGGCTGGCACATGGACCTCAGGAGCCATGAGGACATGCGTGACAGTCTGCAACCCAACCCGTGCACAGCAATGCCTGCTGATCTGCAGGTACATGCATGCTCAGTCCAGGCGGCGGCACCGGACTGGCCTCCACCAGCAGCGATCCCGATCCCGACTCAGGCAGGGTCAGACACAAAAACATGATACACACAAAGATGGTCAGAATGTGTTTTTCACCTCGACATCCCAGCAGGGGTTCCCCAGTAGTTTCCTGAGCGAGGTACACAGCAAGCGGGGAGGTCCCTGGCATTGAGGAGCGACGGTCCACCATGGTGGGGAACGTGCCTATTGCTAATCGGTTTTGTAAAGTGCCTTGTTGAACTGCACTCAATTCTGTATTTAAGGATGCGATAGCCTTAGATGTCCAATTTAATCCTTGTGTGAAGGCACAGGCCACATGTTCCAATTGTTTAGTTATGTGTTACCACCCCCGAGATCCCTACTAAGCTTAACAATTAAGTCCCAGAGCTTCTCCCTAAATCCATAGATTAATGTGTGGATCACAGGTACCATCTAAATTGTGCTGAGAAACCTCTTTTTTGTGATTAAATAAGGGAGGATACTCAAGGTGACTCTACCTACTGTGCAAGGGCCACCTGTGGAATTGGTGGGCACGTAGGTGTAAGTGGTGGTTCCACAGAGCAAAAAACACCCAAGGAGTAGGATGAGATGTGCAGAGACATAGGTTATGTTCACGGTGATGTTACATTTGAGCTGTGTATTTGCCATAAAGACCCCTGGGGAGGTAGCATTAATGAAATTAAAGCACATCTCTGCTGGTGTAACACTGACCACGTGGGATGCATATGCAGAAAGAGGGCAGATTGGCTGATCATTGTGCTAACCATATCCAGGTATTCACATGGGTTGCTGAAAGTTCTGGTAGCTCAAGTGCTGGTATTGGATGCGAGGATAATTAATAACAATCAATTACAGATGCAGCTGAGACAACCTGTGGGTAGGAACATAAAAAAAAAAAAAATTCATGGGCTATTTGAGCTTGTTTTAATTCAGCAGGAGTGGCCATCTGGTCCATGGCATTACTATGTTGTGACTCAAGAGTATCTTGTTTCTGGTATGTGTCCACACGTCTTACAGCAACTGTTCACTGTTGGTCAACGGACCAGATGGCTTCCCATAGTGGTCCGCCCCATAATTCCTGATCATGAATTTTCCATTTTGCATTGGCTCCTGTGAGTAGCCAAGCCCATGAACCTTTATGAATCACTCAACTATCCATATACAGATACTGTGCATCTCCTTTAAAGCAATTTCAGCTGTCCATTGACTGGAATATCCTGTACCTGATGCGAAACAAATTGTCTCCAAACGCTCCTGTCCAAGAATATACAGCACTTCCATCAGAAAATCATGCCTTTTTTCACTTGTCAGCTGGCAAGTTTTCAAACGGAGGGGCAACCAGCACAGGAGAGAGATCAACAGGAGGAGCAGGCAATGGTAGGCCCTCAGGTTCAGATACGGCAGGCACACGTGTACATTGTATTTCACCTAACAGGGTGGCATGTGGAGTACTTGGTTCTTTTTTCCCTCCTTTTAAACGGGCATGAAGGTAATGCTTCCACTTCCCTTGGGTGGCAGCCTGTGCCACCCCGGCATGGGCCAGGACTGTATTGTCATTTACCCATGCCTGTATCAGGGTGGGCGTATGGACCGTGACTGGGTCGTGCCCAGTAATCCATCCTGTGCCCTGGAGAGCCCATACAACCACCAAGATTTCTCCAATGGAGTGTAATGACTTGCTGCCCCCTGCAGAGATGGTGACCAAGACCCTATGGGTTCCCTTCGAGTCTGCTCGCACTGTTGCCACAACCCCTCCGGTGCTGTATCATTTAAGACAGTAATCTCCAACTCAAAAGGTTGTTCTTCATAAGGCACAAAAACGTCAGTGTTAAGATTACAGCTTCCTTGCACAGATCAAAGGCTTGTTGGCGTTCTTTGGTCCAAGGCCACCAATTTAGCGACTGTAAAGACCACATCAGATGTGCTAAATGAGGTTTTTGGAGAACCTTTATACCTAACAGTCCAAGGAATGCTTGTGACTGACAGTAGCAAGCACTGGATATTGTTGAATTGTGTTAACACACCTTTTCAGAGATAGCTTTTGTGTGCCCTCTCCAGACTGTCCCTAGAAATTGAACACCAGCATCAGGCCCCTGAATTTTCTTTGGATTTACAGCCCACCCATTTTCTTGGAAGGCATTTACTAAAACTTCTAACTGTTCAGTTACATCCACTTTTGAGGAGCCCATAAATATAGTATCATCAATGTAACAATGTATAGTGCATTTTTGTTCTGGAGCAGGCGAATCAGCTGCTACTAGCTGATGACAAATAGTGGGACTGTGTTTGTAGCCTTGTGGTAAAACTTGGAATGTATATCACTTACCATTCCATGTGAAAGCAAATTGGTCTTCTGATGCTGCAGAAGTAGTAATTGAAAAGGCGGCATTCACTAAATCAGTTACTGCTTTCCATTCTTGGAAATGCTGGCTCACCCCCTCCAGCAATGTTACCATGTCAGGTACTACAGCCACGAGAGGTGGGGCTGCTTTATCCAATTCCCGGGAATCCACTGTCATTCTCCACGAACCATCTGGTTCCTTCAGTGGCCAAACTGGACTGCTGAAGGCAAGTAAAGCAAGGCGGATTATTTGGTTTTCCAAAAGGGCTTCTATTGTCTTTGGATTTCAGCTTTTCCCCCTGGTATTCTCTATTGTTTTACTTGCACAACTGCAGGCCCAGGTACTTCAACAGAGTCACACTTTGGATATCCTCTAATCAGTGTAATTATTCATGCTTGCAGTAAAGAAGGGTTTCGCCTGAATGAAAACAATCCCTGCATTGTCTGTATGTTTCGACCTAACAATACATCAGTTCCTAAAATACGTTCACTGATCGGTGCTAACAACACAAGGGTAGAAAATGCAGGCTTTTTCCTGATAGCTAAAGTAACTACAGCTCTTATTGCCAGTTACAGACCCCCCAGCCCACAGAGATGAGTTGTAGCTTTATGTGGACATACCACACTACGTAAAACGGTAACCTCTGCCCCAGTATCCACCAAACCTAAACCTGGTATCTCCCCACCCAAGTGCCATCACATTTGTGGGGGTACATGAGGGCGTCAGTCCCCACGCAGCAGGCTGCCATAGACACTCGGATTCGGGGGACCCCCTTCCCTTCATGGCCTCTTCCCAGGTAACTCCCACCGCGTGCTAGGAGCGGGGGGAGCTGAGGGTTTAATGAGATTTTGTTGACTAGAAGGCAGCCTCTGCATTCCAACAGCATTAGAAATCAAAAAAAGGTGTGAGGTTGGTAAGCCATTTATCTCGCCTCTTGACACTCCTGACTGCAACAAATCTGTTCACATTTGTCTCCTGATAACTTTGCTAGCAGTTTTCGGTACTCCACCAGGCTTTTTCACTTTGCTTTTCTCAACTGCTTTCACTCGGTTCTCTGATACTCCAGCTATTGCTAAGTCCCTCCTTTTGGTTACCCAGCCTCCCACGGTTCCTGTAGCAGGCATCACAGTTCCCAGCAAAAGGTGTTTCAGCCCATTTGGGGCCCCTTTAAGAAATTGCATTTTCATTTGTTGGGTTATTTCTACTCCATCAGGACCAACAGCGTCTATTAATCCAATAGCTACCCCTAGTTGCTATAACATGGCTATTCCTTCTCCTATGGTCTGCTGATTTCCTACTGCTGCCGCTGGCTCACCCGCTGTAGGATATACACTTCCAACAGCAGGACAGAGCCACTGACATAATGAGGTAGGCACAGGATTGCCATCAATACGCACTCCAGCTATTCTGCCCTAATAATCATTGCACTTGATCATCCATGGAGAAAGGGCTCATTAGATTTAACTCATCCCTCACCAAAGCCAATGATCCTGCCCCGTTATCCCAGGCTCTAACCATCCAAGCTAACAAGGTTGCTGCTGGAACATAGTTAGAAATTCATGTAATTCCTTCGGAGTGTATGTTCTAAGTTGCTCAATCACATTACCACCTATCTGGCTGATCTTCCCTCATCTGAACTAAGTCTAGCTTGCATGCAAGATAATCCCAATTCAGTATCATATTCAACCTCAGAGTCTGAACCAGAGGAGGTACCATCCCATGCCTCAGGATTCCAAGAATGACTTGATACAACAGCTTTAACCTGTGCAACAGTTGCTAGAGCTGTACCATACTGCCTCCAATGCTTATTCACTGTTCTCAGCACCAGTTGCTCAATTTTATGGGTTAAACCCTGACTCTTCTCAACTTTGGAAGTAATAACTTACTGCACTATGGTTTTTGCATCCCACAAATCCCCATTTTCATGCTCTGGCTCTTTCACCCACTGCTGTAAAGCTAACACATCATCATCCAGTGCCTTTATCCCAGTTAACAAAGCCCAACCGAACTTCCCTGCCAGCATCCGTGAAGCATCCGAAGCACTGTGAAAGGGCAGGCTCCTGAAAGCAGATTCAATGGCCTTTAGGGCTACATCCTCCCCCTTTGCCAATTCTGGCCAGTCTTCTGGAGTGGTCAACTTGCCAAGCAATGCAGCCAAAGACCCACCACCGCTCCACCTGGGGCATCCTGGCACACCACAAGAACAAGCAGCACCACCTGAGCTCTTGTTTTCCCCTTTCATCTTTTTCAGCCACAGCATTGCTGTTCATGTATCCTGCCAACTTGTTCGGTCCAGGCGGCAGCACCAGACTGGCCTCCACCAGCAGCATTGCTGATCCCAACTCAGGCAGGGTCAGATACACAAACGTGATACACACAAAGACGGTCAAAAGGTGTTTATTACCTCGACATCCCAGTGAGGCAGTGAAGGTTCCCCAGTAGTTTCCCAGGCTAGGTAAGCAGCAGGCGGGGAGGTCCCTGGCACAGTGGGGCAACAGTCCATGGTGAGAACAACAGGTGGGAGTTTCTGAAGCTTTTATGTGAGTTTGCGCATGAGCATTGTGTTATAATTACCTAAGCATCCAGGCAAGTGATCACACCAAAAGGAACACAGCTAGCTATGGGAGAGTGCTTGATACATAACCAGTTTGGGAATACTTAACCAAGGACAACATGCATAACAATATATTACAATGTAGAATAATGACCTCTAATGCCTTGAAGTGCTTCATTACAACAAATCCAGGTTATAGCTGTACTGCTCTCCATCGCCTATCTCCTTGCCATTTTTAACATTCCACATTTAACTCTACAGTACATCTACAAGCACACACAGCTAAACAGATCATGGGGCTCAATGGTGTGTTCTGGGCAGCCAGAATTTGTAGAGGAGATGGGTTCAAGCACATCCACTCCCAGAGGTTTATATGCACGCGAACACACACATGCAAGCACTGATGCTCACCTTTGCACCTCAACTCATCCACAAAATCCTCACTCTGGCTCCACAAAAAGAATGCAGACACCCCCACCATTCAGCCCACTATTTCACAAGAGGGAGCTTGCTTCTGAGGACAGGAAGCCTTCAGTACTTCCCAACATCTTTTCCTACCAGATACCCATATGGGCCAGAAGCAATTCACCTGAACAGTGACAAAACCATCCACCACCTTACCTAAACAACCAAGAGGCGCCTCCACAGAGAGGCAAAAAATCCCAGCTTTTTGGGTGTTTTATAGTGCTGCAAGACTATCTTTCTGTGCAGAGGAGATGGGGGAACCTCATTCGCAAATGAGTGTGGAGTCAGTTTTCCAGGCGAGTTTATTCCAAGTTTGGATCTCCTTAGGCTAATCGAAAAAACATAACAGTCCCAGTTTGAAAAAAATTAAACATGTTTTCAACAGCTGAAAAATATTTCCATAAGCAACATACAATCATTGTGCAAATCTGAGCATTAGCAGGGAAACAAGCAAGCCCTTGGACAATCAGATGCACGTTGCATGCCGTAGGATTGCAGGAATGGGTTTGTGCCACCCAACCTCCAACATCAAAGCTCCGAGCTGGCTGCATGCTATGGCTGTATGGGCACAGCTCCATGCAAGGGAGACGAGCCTGGCAGGCGGCCGGTCATACACCACCGGCAGCACCGTTTTGGAGACAAGGAATGCTTGTGCACAGCCCTGCCTTGCAGGTGCAGAGCTAGTCCTCTCCAGGAGGAACCAGTCCCTGCAGCCCCCTTGATGTCAGCGACCTTTTTCAGGTGAGTGAGGGCTGCTCACAGCCACGGAGTGTTGTGGGAGCAGGCTCTTTACATCTATTCCTTGTGGAAACAACTCCGGCATCCCCCAGAAGTCGTCCTTCAGGTCCCAGCAGGCTGGCCTAGGTGAGCCTCTACCAGATCAGAGGGACAACAGGCCAAGGGCAGCTCTACAGCCAGACCATTGCCTAGACATCACATTTCCTGGCTGCTGTGTTTCAGGAAGGCTAAGAAGAGAGAACCCATGTCATCTGAGGGGTAGATGAGCAGCTTATCAGCGCAAGCAGTAGGCAATATTGATGCTAGCAAGGAGCTCCAAGTCCTTTTCCTTTATCAGAGCCTCACATTGTCTGGCAATGCCCAAGCTCTTCTCCTGCCTCCCAGATGCATTGGGTATATGGGAGCTGTCCCACATCTCCCAGCTCTCTGTAAGGATCGGGGCCTTAATCTCCCCTTCACACAGGAAGATAAGCCCAGAGGGCCAGAGGTAGTCAAGGGGGGCCTGGGCTGGCATTCAGCTTAGCTCCACTCCAAAGCTCATGGTTGTTACACCAACACTTCTGCAGCATCTTTCATTTCTTAGCCCAAGTCCTCCATGCTCTGCCCCTGCATGTGCTGTCTCCCATCTCCTTACCCACTTTCTTCAACTCTTTTGCAGATGAAGAAATAGGGAATAAAAGGAGGTAGTGGTGGTGGGATCAGGCATGGGATAGGAGGCAACGACATCCTACGGAGAAGGGTCCTGAATGTCTGCAAAGTGACTGTAATTGGGATTCTGGCGTAACCTGTTGTAGACATAAATGGTAAGTGCTGGAAAAAGCTTCAAGAAATACTCAGCATGGTCTTCTATTTTGGCAGTGATCCTGAAAAAGAACAAAACCAAAATGGATTTTTAAAGCTTTGCCCAAGGAGTCAAGTGTCTATGATGCCCTGGTTCCCCCCTTGCAGAGAAAAAGCCATTCCAGAGGATTTCTGGTAACACAGGAAGTTATTCCTAGAAATCCTTGAGCTGCAACTTTTCTATACATTCCCTAAGCTTTTCAACCCATTTTTTTCCACTATTCTTCCAGCACCACCATCTGCCTAATCCCACCTGCATCTTCACTGAAGACCAGTGCTGGCCACCACCTTCAGTGAAACCATCACTAGGAGCTAACACCACCTCTTAACCTCATGTCGAAGCACCCATGACTATAGAGGGTTGGAGACTCTGGCATCTCTTTAGGAGTCAGGACCTCCTAACAGGACCTGGTGCTTCCTGATCCATATCTCAAAGCACTTCAGCACAGTAAATATCAGCACTTTGGAAATACTAGCAAGGTAGGCAAGCAGGCTTTTCAGAGGTTTAAAGGGTGATACAAATATTTAAGAGTGATCTAAAAAGCTTCCTGGAGTTATGGCAAGGAACATCAGCATGCAGCAAAAAGAACAGCCCAGAAGGACACGTTCACTGTGCCCTCTGCTGTAGAGCCACATCTCCAGCCTGCAGGCTGCTCTGCAAAGGCAAGGGTGCAGAAGGAGCTGTCACCAATTCTCTGGAGCTGCTGGAATGGAAGGCTCTGGATGAGGATAGTCACCTGTGGGAGATGATCTGGGACTCAGATTTTTGCTTCGAAATCTGAGGTCCAATCCTGTGAACTAACTTCCTTTTCCTACCCTCAGGAAGGTGACCGAGGGCTGACTCCAGGCTGCGTGCTGCCGTGACACGCAATCTTTCACACACTATGGTGCTGCCAGAAGAGATAGCCCCTCTAACAAGATGAGCTTTGACGGACTTCCTCCCACATCCCAGTTGTGTTCACCCTTCTAGAAAACCATCTGAAGAAGATTTTGCTCTCAAACTCATTGACACTTGCAGATACCCAGATGCTCCCTGTCATGCAGCTGTGGCAGGGGCAAGGATGTGAACACGTACCTGGTATCTGGGTGTTCATCCAGGTTTCTGATGAGCCTCAGTAGGTCTGTGACATCATTGCTATATTTAAATGGTACTCCTTTCCTAGGATTTTCCATGATATTCAGAACATCTTTGTCAATCTGAAAAAAAAAAACCCACCCATGTAGATGATTTTCTGCTTTTCACACACCACAAAAGCAACACGTCTACCTCCACTCACCACAACCACTGCCTTTCTGCAGGGACATCACTGTGCATGGGCAGATCTTCTGACCCTTAAAAGTGTATTTGCCAACACGAGCAGAACAGTTCACTCTGCAGGGCATGTGCTATACAGACCGCCTGAATCTGCTAAGTGTTCCCTCTCCTGCCTTGCCAAAGCATGCCATTCACATTAGGAATGTCAACATGGCACAGGAGATTTTTCATGGATGCCTGGGTGCAGGAAGGACTCGGGAGTTTTGATCCAACTGTGCCACTGCTGAGAGGATCACACGCGCTGCCATACTGAACCGAGACTGTCCGATCTCCAATGATGCAGCATGTCTTTCCAGGACGGCACCTGCAAAAGCAGGCCTGGTCTCACTGCCTTTGAGCCAACCTAACAAAACACTTTCACCAGAAAATTCCTGGCCACAAGGGCCAGAAGTCCTTGTCATAAGGGGTCACCAACAAATGCCCTTGAAGGTGTGCCAGCTAATTCTACAATGACACACACCCCTACTACCACCCCAGATAACAGAGCTCTCTTTAGCAGAAATCCCTTTGGTTTATTTTGACTACATGGCTCAGACTTAATTGTTTCCCCCAGTTACCTGTATCAGCGTGAAGCTACTTCTTCCAGTCACAGTTTTGAACAGGACCTGTGAAACACTCAGGAAAAGCTTCTGCCTAAATGTCTAGCTCAAACCTTGCATCAACCCAACGGGAAGAGGATTACCTTTTTGGTCCACCGTGGATAAGGAAAACTTTTGGTAGGATTAGGAGCTTGAAAGACAGTTTTTCGGTTCTGGAGATCTTTGATTTTATTCCATATGCTCTTCAGGAACCTGAACCTCCTGTGCAATAAGGAGCTTCGTTAGCTGCAACAGGACATGGCTGTTCCCAGCACCACAGGCAAATCCTGTACTGAAAGCTTTTCCTTTGTATTGCCAGGACTTACGTCTGTTTGCTCCAGAAATAGGGATGTTTGCTCAAACCTTCCAAGCCTCGTTCATCGTGAGAGACCAGACTACTTACAAGGTCCAGAGCCTCATGGTAGTCAGGGGAATCAGCAGCCAGATCCTCAGTACTGACTTGCTGAAGGGGTTTCCTACCCCCCGTCAAAACATACAGCACGAGCCTCCTGAGGGCCTGCAAAGAAATACATCACTGCTTACGTGCCAGATGCATGACGCTTCTTACCAAACAGAAGAGGACTAGTATTTGCAAATGAGACGACTGCGTACACGAGCACCCACATGCAGTTACAGGTGCACAGAAGCATACAAATATACACAAGCTTTGAAGCTATGTGCACAAAGGCAGAGGAGGCAGGCACTATAATCATGCTCACAGTGTATCTGTGGCTATCCCAGCACCAGCCACAGCCTTGCATCCTAATCACTATCATTATTATGCAGCATCTATATGTTGCTTTGTTATATATTATACGGGCTTTCCCAAAAATCAAGGCGTTTCCTAGTTGAGGATGCAGAAAGGCTTCCCCTAGAGCTCACAGCAACAGAAAATATCAGCCAGAGCCTGAAATTTTAAATCATACATTGATTTGCAGAGAAGTTACCTCTAAGTCTGAGTTTACAAGTTCTTTTTTGTCTTCAATCAACTTCCTTTTATTATCAAAGTCTGCCAAGTAAATTTTGCCACCTAAATCTGAGGAAACAAGAGAAATTGTTAACAAATAATAATGGAAAACTTTAATACAGTCTGTCACTGACTTTTGTATGGCCCCTTCTTTAGAAAACTGTTCTCTGAAGTGATCTGCTGTAGGTTGATCTGTCTGCACAGCCCTGGAAAGGAGGGCAGATCTAATGAGACATGTAAAGTTGTTCTGCTCACTCCTCCATGGCTGTCTGCGAACATACAACATGCAAACATCTATACATATTCAAAGAGAAGAGCTAATGCCACAGACATCCCATTCTGTATAGACACACACAAACACCCACCCACCCCTTTTTTTGGTAGTTATGAAGCATCTTCTCTAAACTACAGGCAACAGGAAAACAAAATAAAAACATTGAGAAAGCAAAAGATAACCTATGAAAAAGTTGCTGGGATGCAGATCCTGGTGAGCAAATCCGAGGGAGTGCAGCTCTCTCACTGCCTGGAATATCATCTTCAGAGCATCTTTGTAGTACATTTGGTCTTCTGGTTCCTGCAGATGTTCTTCAAGGTTTTTCTCCCAGAGGGGGAAGCACAAATACATGTAGCCTTTCGCCTTCTCAAACTGGAAAAGCTTCAGTAGGCATTCACAGCTACCACATTGTTCGAAGAATCTTTTCTCTTTGTCACCCTCTGTACTGCGGCTTATCCTTACTGCTACCTCTGTCCCACCGTGGAGCCCCAGGTAGATGCCGCCCTGGGAGGTGTTGTGAATTCTCTGCTTGATGTATTGAAACGTCTTCAGTTTGCCAATCATAGGGCGATATATTGCATAAAGTTTTTTCAGCTGGTCCCTCCAGCGCTTGCTGTTTGGCTCCCAGTCCTTGAGGGTTTCTGGAACAAACCTGGCATTGTGCTGGTGAAGAAGACGTGCCATATTATGAGCGCGGTTCCGATTTGCAACAGCGATAAGGTTCCCAACATCAGTCCGTGCTCCTTTTTCACACAACAGCTTTGCTATGTCGCAATCATTTTTCTCTACAGCCACCATCAGTGCTGTGTTGCCCTCCTCATCTGCATCATCAATATCTATTTCACCCTTCTCCAATAAAGTTTTCACCAAATCTGGGCTCCGCATTTCAACAGCTAGGATGAGGGCAGTTTTCCCACATTCATCTTTGCTTTTCACATCAACACCGCAGTCCAGCAGGAAATGGGCTATGGAGACAGCAGACTCGTATTTTTCCTTGGCACAACCTTTCTTAAGGGCATGGATCAAGGCATTCCTATCTTTGTTGTCACGAATGTTCACATCAGCCCCCATCTCTTGGACAAGAGTTTTGACAACTGAGAAGTAGCCCTCCCGACAAGCATCCATCAGTGCTGTCACACCTCCTTTATGCAGGTTCGCTTTCTCTTCACTAACTGCCCTCCTCAAATTCACATTTGCTCCTTTACTAAACAGGAATTTCAGGGCTTCTTCATTCCCATACCATGCAGCCTCCATGAAAGCTGTGAAGCCGTTATCGTCATGGTCATTAATATTTAACCCACGGTCAAGGAGGAGCTTTAGTATATTCACATTTCCTGCTATCGCTGCCTCGGTAAATGCCGTGCCACCGTTGTCCTTCCTGGTATGTGGACAAGCACCCTTGTCCAGCAGAAGCTGGACCAGGTCCTCATCATTAGCTTGCACAGCACTCTGCAGCGGTGTCCAGCCACTTTCTGCTTTGGAGTTCACATCTGCCCCTTCCTCCAGCAGCCTCAGCACATCTTCTTTATTACTGTCCCTCACAGCAGCATTTAACTTGAAGGCCAGGTCTTCTGCTGTCTCTGTGCTGGAAGGGGTGGATGCCTCCTGCTGGCTGTGAGCTGTGGGCTCCATGACGGTCAGCAAAGGGCTCTGTACCTCTGACCTTCCTAACCTGAGCCCAGGGATCCCACGGGAGGATGGGAGAGGTGCAATGCTCAGTGCCTTTGTTGTGGGGGATGCTCTGGGTTTGGCTGATGAAGCACACCAGGCAGGAAAGCCTGCTATTTTAAGGGCTTTATGGTTTTCACCTAATTGATAAACAGAAAATCTGGATCGATTACATTGTGAAACCTCACTATTTAGATTTGATGTCCTGCAGGTCTATGTGAGGGGCAACCAAGGACAGCAATGGCAGTGCCAGCCGAAAGAGCTAAGGCCTGGCAAGAAGCACAGCTTTAGCAATTACCCAGACACATGTACTCATCCTGTTTGCTTGCCTGGTCTCCACACTAATTGCAACCTAGGCAGGCATCCCTTGGGGTGTCTGGGTGAGGGGACGGGGAAGAACCCAGGGTGTTCTTGCTATAAGTTTTATCTCAGACTTATTCCAGGTTGCCTAACAAGCCTGCCCCCAGCGATGTTTACAGGTGGAGAACGCAGCAGGCAGGCAGAGAGGGTCATTCCCCTCCGGTTCTGGGTGGCAGCCACACACGTGGTCCTGGGAAGTCCTGACCCGACACCTGGAATGAAACAGGCAGCCAACCTGAATCCCTCCTGCTTCCATAGGCAGTCAGGAGATCCTGCCTGACCAGAAGCCTTTCCTAAGCTTTTCATGACATTAAGATGTTAATTAGGCAGGACCTGATCCATCTACGTCTACTTAGAAAACCTGGAACCCCATTACCCATTTTCCTGCCTGCAAAAGCTGGTCCGAGTGACCAGCACTTCCGGGAGTCACTGTCTGACAAGCTGAACAAATTATCTAAGCAAATCAGAAAACGGACAGAGAAGTCTCAAGGAATAAAGCCAAAGTATAAGTTTACATGAATTTACCCTCAGGAAAACCTAGGATCATTTTAGACCTGGCTGTCCCCACCCCCACACACACCCGGAAATGAATAAACTATTTAATTGATTTAGCTGCATCCCATTTCCTTCCAGTAGCTTCTAGGTCTTCTGCCACATATATATTAAAAAAAGAAAAAAAGTTACTTTCCTGGCTCAAAAAGCAGCACAGCATTCCCTGGGCAGCGCGAGGCTCGAGCTCCTCTTCCTGTGGTCGGGAAGGCAGAAGTCGGGGAAGGGGGAAGGCAGGGGCTGCACGACTGCCTCCTCCCCAGCTGAGCACAAGCACAGAGCTGCAAGCAACCTGCCCTAGGAAATGTTTAAACATTTCTATCCCACCCCATGACCTTGGGCCAGGAGCTGCATCACGCCTGCGCCATCATGGCGCCACGCTGGCCTGCCAAGGCGTGAACCCTGCCCGCGGCACCCACCGCCACCATGACGGGATGGCGAGGAGGGGGTCCCTCTGCCCGGCCAGAAACCCAGCCAGGGCTTAAAACCCCTTCAAAGCCAGGGAGCAGCTTTTCCCAGCAGCTGCTCTTCCCTGCTGCTTCCCAGCGAGCACCCCCGGATAGCATTTGCTTCCCAGCAAAGCCCCCACAGACATGCTGTCCCCTCCCAGGAAGGAGGAGCTCCAGGAGCATTTTATCCACTTGCAGGGGGATGCTGAGGGTTTGGGGAGGCGTTTGGCACCTTCAGCACACAGCAGAGAGGTTGTGAGCTCAGTGCTCTCCCCGTACGCGCCGCCCCCTCCCCCAGACTCCGTTTATAACATATGCTTAGCAGTGGTTCAGGAGCGGAAGGCATAGGAATATTAAATGTACCAGTGCTGGGGGTGTGTGGTTGTTTGGAGGGGGTGGGGCAGGGGTTTGATGTCTTTTATTTTAAGCTTTTCTTTACCTTTTGGTAAATGTATCCGCATGAGGAAACTAGCCATGCTGCTGAATTTCCCCAGGAGCTCCAGGTCCGTTCGCGCCACAGGCAGCATGTTGCTGACCATACCCACACCAGCAAGCGGGCAGCTGCCCACTGCCCAGGCGCCAGCCTGCTCCTCTGAAGGTCTGTGTACACCCAGTGCCGCCCAAGGCAGCCCAGTTCTCCAGCCCGTCCCCTCAGCCTGAAAAACATGTGCAGGTAAAATGTGAAGGAGCCCAGGCTGTGACATGCCACCCAGTTTCCCCCCCCATCCCATAATATATGGTGAGCTTACCAGCGTGCAGAGCCCGTGCAACCTCCCCAGCCACCTCCACCAAACTCTGCCAGCTGCAGGATTGAGGTCACGCTGGAAACAGGGCTGGAATTGCATCAGTGAATTCACACCTGGCTTCCCATGGTACGGTGGTACAAACCGGGTGTCCACACGTGTACACAGAGGCATGGCTGGAGGCAAACACCAGGGCATGAATGCAGAAAAGCACACCCTAAAGAGGTGCGTGGATGCAGTCCTGCACGTTTTACGTGCATATCCAAATCCTTATGTATGCCTGCATTGCTTGCTCACATCTGCATGCCAGCTTTCACAAAAGCTCTGCCTGTGCAGGGGTCGCTCCTTTGTACCTAACTGTCGTAGCAAGCATCCTGCTTCCCACAGCTCGCCCGCAGGGTCTGGGAACATCCCACAGTCTCTGGATGGAATTTCACAGAGTTTGTGCTGCCACAGGAGACCTTGACACAGCCCCACAGGGACAAAGACCGTGAAAACTCAGGGAGCAATCTCAAATCACTCTCAAAGCTGTCAAGATCCAGCTTCAATTCACAGAAATCTGCTGAACTCAACACCATCTCTCCCAGTTCAACCAGAGCTGCCAGTGTTTAACTATCCTGGGGAAAAAGAAACAAAAAAAAAAAAAAAAAAAGGAGAAAAATAAAAAAGACATGAACCAGGAGAGCAGGAGCACATCACAGGCTCAGAGCCAACGATAAAGACATAAAAAAAAAAGTTATGTTACAGTATATAGTAATGGCACATCACCCACCCACCCAAGTATAAAAGCCGCCTTCAGCTTGCTAATTTAATTCAATTAATTCATTATCTTATGGCAGGAAGATGAGAGACCGCAGGACCATTGGAACCCAGACCCTAGGACCATCGGAACAAGGTGCCTGCAACCAGCAGGGCCACGGCAGAAGTTTCCTGTACACCAGCAAATAAAGATTTGTTGGTAGTATTTTTCCCTTTCCCTCATCCCTGATCCAAATTGCTTTCCACAGAGTCTTAAGTTTAAAATCTTAGTCCCTGTGGCAGGCAGCTGACGGGGAATAGGAAAGCCTCAAAGTTTTTCTAAAGCATGGGAGTCACAGAGCCCCCCTCCGCAACTGCTGCTGTACCCCCTACACTGCGCAGCTCCTGCTGTATTTGCACTTCTGCAGAGTCCTTATCTGGCCCCATACACACAGGGCTCGGGAGGTGGACTGCTGAGACACAGTCAGCAGGGAAATCAAGGGCACAATTAAGCAAATCTTCCTTCTCCTCCATCCTGATGGACCTACACCCATTTTGCAGCCCTTCCCCTGAGATAACATTCTGAGCACCCATGTCCTGGCTACCATGCGAAAATAAACATGAGGCAAAATGCAGCAACAAAAGCTGCCTGCCAAAGACAAAATAATTTTTAAAGCTGCTATGAATAGTAGGATGGCTTTTTCTTCATGTTCCCCACACTTGCTTCCTTATTATATTTCCAAATGGGAATGTCCCAGAGTTTATATGCTTGACCACGCTGATGTGACTTTCAGTGCTGGAACACAGCACTGGAAAATAATCCACAGAAGGATGTGATTTAAACACTGGCAGGTGATGCTATCCACACAGGACCATCAACCACGTTTCACTTTACTATGGAGCATTTTTAATCTGCATTTGCTAGATTTTTTAGACTGATGCTCAATGCTCATCACCCCAAAAAAAAAAAAACCACCAAAAAACCCACAACCCTAAAACAAAACAAAAAAACCCAAACCAAACCCACAAAAAAACAACAACAAAAACCAAAACAAACATAAACCCACCCCACCCCCAAAAAAACCAACCCAACCAGCACATCTGCCAGCAGGAGTGGGCTGGCAAGAAGAGGTGAGGGTAACAGCAAGGCAGGCAGGGACCTCACCAAGCAGGGCACCATGTCCCAGTCCTTGGGCAAGGAGAGTGGAGCAGGTCCATCAAAAGCATCCCAGATCAGTCAAACAGATGAAATAAGAAGCCAGGCTGAGGAGTTGAGCTTAAATGCATTTCCTGAGCAGCAGAGGCAGTTCCCCACCATTTCTCCCAGCTGCTGCTCATCCCCAGCTTCTCCCTGCAGGCTGAGCCCAGGTTGCAGCTGCACCATGTCAGAGCTGCCCTCCAGCACATGCAGCCCACCCCGGGGGAGGCCGGAGGGCTGCAGAGCCCAGTGCTGCCCTCAGCACCCCAGCAGTGTCAAAAAGCATGAACATTATTACTAATTTTTTCTTGGTTCCCAGGGCACCCCGGAGGTAAGAATCCCTGCATGCAGCTGGACCAAGTTAGCAACCTCGGCATTCAGCTGCGTGTGTATTGAGAGGGAGGGTGACCCCTGTGGAAATACATCACATGTGATTTTTGGCACTTTATTCAGGCTAAAGCCTTGGAGTGAAAGGCGCAGAGCGGGAAGCAGCGTGAAACAGCTGCTGCCTCCCCATCAGCTGGCACAGGGGCTGGCTGAGCACTGCAGAATGCTGCATAAGGTGTTTGGGGTATTTGCAATGGTTCAGCTCACGCCCTTTGCTGGTGACCTTCCTTCAAAACCGTATTTAAACAGCATTTTGTAGCATGTGTTTGCACGCTGTCTTTAAAAAAAAAAATCATGGGTGTACACGCATACACATGCAAACAGGTAAGAATTTGCCTGCATGCGTGTGTTGTTTTGCATGCGTCCCCATCGCGGTGCATGCACACAGAAAGCTCAGCATCGATACACCTATACATGCGCATCCACCTGCTCAAATATGTGTCTTCGTGGGGCCACTCGTGCACGTACGTATGTGCCCTAAGGCCACCCCGAAGGCTGCGTGGTCCTGCTGGAACAGGGACCCTTGGCCGCAGGAGGAGACAGGAGAGCTGAGTGACAATGCCACCCCACCGAGCCACTGCTGGGAACGCGCCGGGTCCCAGGGCAGAGGGAAACGGGTGGGTTTTTTTCCACCAAATAAATCCACCCCCCATCCTGGCTCATGGAAACCTGGCCCTGGAGCAAGTATGTGTCACACCCCAGGGGGGGACAGTGCCAGCCCCCATGTTTGCTCCCCGGAGCTCAAAACTTCTCTGCTGCTTCCAAATTTGCAGCCTCTGCCCTGGGAAACTTCGGTCGTGGTTTATTGGAAGCAACCACAGCCGGCCGTGCCCAAAGGCGGTCGCAGGAAGCTTCAGCTCCTCTTTCTCAACGCAGTTCTGTGGGTTGGGGTTTTTATCCCCCCAAAGGCTTTAAAGGTTTTGTTATATTACCACTGGGTTTTGCCAGCAATCGTGAAGGGTGCGCTGGATGCAAGCATGGGTTCATTGACTGAGTTTTCTCTTTGGGGCAGCATCTCAGACTTGCCAAGATGAAACTGCCCTGCAAATGGGACACTCCAGTGTCAGCTGTGAAGTCGAGTGCTACCACCGAGGCTGAGACTTGGCCTGGGCCATCCATTTCCATGCCTGGTACATCCAGAATGAACAGACCCCCAATTTCCTTCTAAAGAAAGCTCAAAAAGATTTTAATTGTACATTTTTCTTACTTTTTTTGTTCATCAAACATAGTTTTTTAATGGAGAACCAGATTTAAACAAACTTCAAGGTATGCAACAGAAAACATTAATTTTGCTTTAGTTGGAAGCTGCAGTTAAAAAAAGAAGATCATGATTTTTGTTTCTAGTTGCTTCTAGACTCTTTTTCTGCTCTTTCTTGCCAAATATCTAATTTAAATACTTCCTGGACACCTTTCAGCTCATTTGTTCCCTCTGACATGCACTAAGATCAGGTATACACACAGGCTGCTGTGATTCTGGATCTCCTGTCTCGTAAGACATGGCCACGCTTAATGAAATAGTGAATAAAAGATGAAGGGGAAGTTT
Source organism: Falco cherrug (assembly GCF_023634085.1). Lineage (NCBI taxonomy): Eukaryota > Metazoa > Chordata > Aves > Falconiformes > Falconidae > Falco > Falco cherrug. The sequence goes on from NC_073708.1 coordinate 7,576,793, forward strand.
AAACTGGCTTCCTCCAGTTGAGCGGATGGCAGCTGTGGGGAATAGGGATGGAGGAGAGTCGGTGTATTTTACAATGAACGATGCTCCTTGGGCTCTGCGTGGCTGTGTTAGAAGAGACATAAGGCTTGGTTACAGACGCAGTTGCTTGTAAAAGGCTCTAACGGCAGAGACTGGCTTGTGCTAACAGTGATCCCTTGGGACCCAAGTGCTCCTGAGTTAGTCACCTGCCATGCCAGCTCCTCCTCGGCAGTCCACTCACACTCTCCTCCACTGACGCAGGCCAGTTAATTTTGGCTTCCAAAACACGCAATAAATAGAAAGAAGACAACTTAAAAAACATGCTTTGTTTGGTTTTTATTTGGAGCATTAGCATCTCCGAGCTACACTTTGACGCTTCCCTCCCCGCATCGCTCATGCCGCAGGCATCCCTCCAGTGCTCCTGTGGTCCCCACAGGTGCCTACGCCACGTGTCCCCCCTCTGCCCTCCCAAAGCATCCCGCAGGGACGCAGGGGACTGCTCAGACCTCAGAGACAGCGCATGCTGCAACAGAGGTAGGATGTTTTCTAATAACCCCTCTAATACTAGATACCTTCCCCCTTCCAAATGAATTCAATCAGCTGAGTTATTGATAAAAATCAAGTATTATTTATGACAGTGACCCAAAAGCGGGTTTTGCAAACAGCAGCCCTCACTTGAATTCTCCCGTGCTTTTAAGGCAATGATGTCTTACTGGTACTAAATAAGTATTGGGAACTGCAGTGCTGCAAAGTGCTCAGAAAATGGTGACCAATACAAACAGTACTGAACACCCTGGCAATTAATATATTCAAAAGTTAACTTGTGCTTTCATTTTTGCTGTGAACTGTTCAGTTTTCTTCACCTAGCCAAACACCATGAAGCTTTACCCTTCACAAGTCTTTCCCTTCCTTTTCTGTTCCTGACATTGCAACTTGTAAAGCAACTGTAAATGCCCCTTAAGCCATACAGCAGAAGCAGCTTGCTTTAGTACGCTTTACAAGTCATCCAAAATTAGAATGTAAAAATTAATCAAAAGCCCACAACCAAAAAAACACTTGCTGTCATAGTATTTTCCTCTTTACATTTATTTTATAATGACAATATTATGCTAGTAATGAAAACAGACCATTGTGTGTCATTCACTTCAGTAACACAACGAAGGTGGTTCCAGTTGTAAAATAAATAATAAATAAGAAAGCAGTTAAAATCTCCCTGTAAACACAGCCGGGGCCCACCGAGGCTCAGCAGTTAGAACCGGGGTGGGGAAGGTGGAAGAGGACTCAAAGTAACGTCCCCAAACTGGTCCTGGGTCCCTCGCTCTGCTCAAACAGCTGCAAAAAGCCAGAGCGATCCTGTGCTCGGGCTAATGCTTGGGGCGGCGTGGGGTGCTGGGAGGCACAAGATGGTTCCCTTGGCAAGGAGTGAGTATCAGCAGGATGAGGACCTCCAGATTTGATATTTAGGGGTAAATGGAGGCACATGTGGCAGCCCAGGCTGTCTCAGTAGGAAACTATGCTGACGGCATGTTCTCCATGACAGAGCACAGGACACTGGTGGGCTCCCCATCACCCACCCGCATGGCTGCTGGCACTGTTGCTGCCAGATGGCACCCACAGCTTTCCAGGGTGGCTGTGGGACCCAGAAATCCCTGCTCAGAGGGGCTTTCTGAAGAGCTCACCCCACAGTTCTGAGCTGATGACATGTCCTGCCGCACCCCGAGATGCTGAATTCACTGCACGCGTTGCTGTTTTACTTGGCTCCCTGGATTTCTGGTAAAATGCTGTGGCCACTGTGGTTTCACCAGCCAAGGGAACACCAAGCCCAATTTTAAACCAGGGAAAAGCCCTTCTCCCATGTGTAAAAAATAAGTTTTCAATAGGTTCACTCAGCAAAGTGCCTGTTTTACATCACTACTCTCTGTCTAGGACAGGCTGCTAGTCTACGTGCCGAGATGCCACCCGCGTTTTAAGGGGAGAAAGGAAACAAGACGGACTGCAAAGCATCCTTTTACTGCCATCAGTGGTCCTCCAAGCTCCAGGGAAACCTGCCACCTCAGATCCCTCTTGCAGTCCTGCCAGAATGCAGCTCTCGCTGCTGCTGTTCGCGTACCTTGCTCCACGGGCATGTTACAGATCTGGCTGGTCACCTCTCTTGTCATACAGAAAAGGTGGGAGGCATGCTAAGTGCTACAATATCTAAAATAATTTAATTTACAAGCTCCTTGGAGCAAGGTGTATGCTTTCAGCAGTGCTCTTGGAATAAATATATATATAGTAATAATGATAAATTAAATAATAATAATAAAAAATTATGCGTGTGACCTAAGAATATGTGCAATCTAAAGGTCATGTAGCTTAAGCAAGGGATAAAAACATCACTGCTAGGGAAACGCTGTACTGGAGGAAGGTGTAAAGCGTTGATGCAGAGCATGTGTAGGAAATGGCAGAAGAAGGATCTCAGGATCAGGATGTAGGGTCACTCCAGCTGAAAACGCCGTATAGCCTTTGGACTTTCATTCTGGCCATTCCCTCGTAGGAGAAGCCCTGTGGGCAGGTCTGGGGTGGTTGCCCCAGGCACTGCGGGAATTGCAGGCTCCTGTGCTGGCTCTGCAGCTGGCGGCTGATGCTGCAGGTCAGAGGCAGGGTCCTGAGAGCAGGTGGGAGCTCCATAGTTACAGATGCTCGTGGGAATCTGGTCTCTTTTTCCCGGCCTTGCAACACAAGTCCGATTTCTTTGTGTCCCTGTGGTGGTGCAGGTCTCCGGCCATGCTGCAAGGGGAGGCATTGGGCTCCCACCAGCTCTGCTCCTCCAGGGAGGGAGGAGGACCTCTCTTCCCAGCAGCTTGGTGGGAAGCGGGAAACGCTTGAGGTGCTGGGGATCCTGTTAAAAAGCCAGGGCTTCAGCTGAAGCCCCGAAACGTGGACCTCAGCCTTTGAAAACCGTCTTTCAACCTCTGCCTGGTCCCCCAGCTCATGCCCCCACGGCAAATTTGGGCTCGGGTCAGGTATGCGACCGCTTGCTGATGCCGCGGCTGGTGGCCTGCTTGGTCATGTCCTGGTAGGAGGCGGACTTCAGGAACCGGGGGTAGGAGTCCTTCTCCATCAAAGTGCGGGTCTTAGCCTGGGCTTCATTGAAGCAAGCAGAGGTGGCACCCGAGAGGTTCTTGCGAGTGATCTCCCTGGTTTCGTGGTCAATATTCACCTGCAAGGAAGCAGCATCTACAAACATTAACTCGGCATTAACTGCCCTCCCATGGGAGGGCTCTGTCTTCAGATGGGGTGAAGATGCTCGCAAGCCTTAATATCCCTTCATGTTGGTAGACCATGCAATGTTAGAAATGAAAGTTCTCATGAACAAGAGCACATCTTCCTCCCTGAGCTGAAAGCATTTTAACAAAACTCACTGGGGTATTTTATTCTTTTCCCACCCTATTTGATATCACAGAACAGAGGCAGAAAATGTTCTCACCTCCCTGGGTGCCTCACTTTGGACAAATTCCTCAAAGATCCTGTTGGCCTTGGAGGCCAGCTTGGTTTTTGATCGGGTCTTTTTGAAGTCCTCGCATGCCAGCCAGAAGTCGAGGTTCTCCTCACTGAACTCTGTCTTCAAGAAGGTGTGGAAGGCGGTCACCCCACCTGGAGAGAGGAGAGAAGGGTAGTTAACAGGGCAGAAGGGGGGAGGAAGAGGAGGACCACTGCCAGACATGGCCCTGCCTGGCGAGCATTGCCCTGAGAGCTCAGACCATGACATCTGCAGATTTCCTTTCCCTCCAGGCAAATTCCACCCTCTGAGACACTGCTAATTGGCCTCTAGACTCCAATAAAATCCTTTCCCACAGACAAGTAATCCTCTGGTTTTATTTTTCTGACCTTTCTGTAATGAGGCTTCAGTGTATTTTCTTTACAGCTTCGAAAAAGAGCTAATTCTACCTAAGGAGAAATCCACTGACGTATCAGTACGCCTGCAGGAACCAAGCAGTGATGGCTTTATTTTTATTTCTCAGCTGAGATCTAGAGGGAACGTGATGCTGAGGAGTATGGGAAAGTAATTGCAGCAAGGATTTTAGAGCCAGGCTGCAGGGGTGTATTAAGTTACAAAGCCGGAGATGCTTGTTAGCCATCACAGTGTCTGAGGAAGGTGGGGAAAAAAAACCATGCCTAGCCCCAACCTAGCACTATGGAAGGACTTTCTCTTGCTGTAGAGTAGATTTTAAGGTAGACAAGTAATTTCTTAAAATTTGGCACTTCTACCATTTTTGTACCTGCTGTAAAGCCCAGTGTAAGGAGGGGACTATGTGTGGGGCTCCAAAAGAGGTCCTCTCTCTGGGGCTGGAGGTACTGTCCCCATGGGGGAGAGGGAGACGGCACCTTATGGGAACCCTGTGCATCACCATACGTCTAGCAAATACTGGAGGGAAAATGGCTACATGTAACTCGGTAAAGCAGCTGAATTCATTCTCCCTGTGGAAGAGCCATCCCCGGAGGCATGGGACACACAAACAGCTAGAGGGTAGCAACACAATTTTCTGAGCAACAAAAGCCCATGTGGAGGTGGCTGCATTGCTGTGTAAAGGAAGGCACCAAGAGCAGACAAGCTGCCTTCTCCTGAATGTGAAGAAATCGACAGTCCCCCCTGACCCACTGCTGCACATGGGATGCCCACAATGATGCTCCTGTCCGGAGGCAGTGCTTGTGCCCCTCAAAATACACCCAGCCAGAAGAAAACGCTACAGATTCACAAGCTAGGAAATGAGACCTGTGCATCAGCTCTATCAGGGCAGGAAAGGGGACCCTTCCTAAATCCTAAACCATCTCATTTAGGGAGGAGACAAGACCTCCTCCTACGCTTGCTCCAGATGCACCGTCACCCCCTTGCTCACTGGGACTGTATTTGTCCTACCTGCCCTCAACAAGAGAAGAAAACAAGATCCTACTCACTTTTACTCTTCAGGAGCTGGTCGAAGGACTCCCTCCATTCGAGTACCTCTCGTGAGGAGTCTCTGGAAAAGACAAAAGGATGTGAGGCTCATCCTGCCGATGTTTCTCCTGCCCCACAGTGAAGGACGGGAGCACTTCAGTCAAGCGGCCCCATTAATGGGAGACTGCAAGAATGGAGGCAGCGATGCTCAGTAGGAAAGCAAAGCGAGACCCTGGGCTCCATTACCTGTGGGCTCTCTTTCCTTTCTCCCTTTCTTTTACCTTCCCCGACGGCTCACCAGACCTCAGCTCCATAGTGCAGCTTTGGCCAGGTAGCTTCTCTAGAAGATACTCAGAAGAGCCCTCTTCTGCTGGTGCAAGCCCAGCAGAGCCTCCTCTGTAAGAAGACACCCTGCCTTCAGCAACGATATTTAGTATTTAATTTTAATGTTGCCTGCATTCCCCAGGGGTCTCAGCCACTGGTCTCAGACACCAGGAACTGCAGGAGCCCTCTCAGCTTCTTGCCTGTTGCTAAAATCCTGCTCTCTTGTGCCTAATGCCAAAGCATCAGTTCTCCCATCTGATTTTATAACTGGTAGAGCTGGGAAATGATCCGCCTTCCCTGCCTTCTGGGGTGGGATTATGGGGAGGGTGAGCTGTGCTCAGTCCTCTCTGCTGCGCAGATGGGCAGGAGCATCCCCCAGGACAGCCTGGTCCTCAGGGACCTGTCCCAGGCTGAACCTGGGACATGGCACTGCTTGGCTTACCTCTGCAGCTTGCTGGAGGTCCCAATCCTGTGCCCCAGCTCTGGTTTATGAAGCAGGATCCCTAAGCGGGTCTTCAGATCCTTGGCTCTGGAAGAGAGGAAGGGGAGAAGTGGGATCGCTGGACCACTGGACTGCTGCCACAGACCCCCTGCCTCACAGGGGCTGCACTCCACAGACCCGACACAGCTCAGAGGGGCAGCCCTTGCTTCTCAGCTTCAGCTGCCTCTTTGCCTTCTGATTTACAAAATAAATGCTCCCCCAATTGCTTTTTCTGCTCCCTGGCAACCACACTCAGCAGTGCATTAAGCCCAGAGGACCGTTTCCTCCTGCTTGCTTTCCTGGTAGCGCCGTATGCATTTATTAAGCACGGTGAGCTTTTTCCTCTGGGGTAGGTAGCAGAGCAGCGGCTGAGTGCCCAGCTGGAGCCCCCCCCCAGCCCCCCCACCTCCCTGGAGTTAACCTGGCTCCTTTTCCTGTCTCCCTCTCCCGGCAGTGCTACACTGCTCTCAGAGCACTGGAAAAACACAGCAATCACTCTCCGCTTAGCAAAGCGGGAGCATCTCCCTGCTGCGAGGCTGTCGCAGCAGGGCTGCTGCTCCCCTGCTTTTTTTTTTGGGGGGTGCCCCTGAGTCACCAGGAGCCTGTCACCATGTCATGGAGATGGTTGAGCTCCCCAGCGGCACCATCCACCTACCCCATGCCTTTGAGACCCGGCGAGCCTGGTGGCAGCACGATGATGCTCCTGTGCCAGAGCCCCTCTGCGAGAGCCTGAGATGCTACTGCCTGTCACTGCAGCGGTGGCATGGAGGCACCTCCCTACCGGGAGGTCTCTGCGGCAACACGGCAGGAGCTGCTGCTAAATCAGCTCCGCTCCCCAGGGTCCCCCCAAGGCAGCGCGCAGTCCCACTGCTATTTGCGTGCTGCAGCTCATTCAGGCATCCCAAGGCGCTCAATACAAAAATAAGTGTTTAAATGTCAAGCCGGCAGCACGGGGCTTTGTAGCCGTGTTTGGCAGGAGGAGCAACATGTCACTTAACGTTTCGACTGTGTTGACAAAAATAGTCCTGCTGCTGACAACTTGAAGCAAGTTCTGCAGAAACAGAGCCAGAGAAACAACCCTTGTGTGTTTGTACACACAGACACACACAGGGCAGCCCTGTCCAGCCTCCTCTCCCTCGGCATGTTTTACCTCTATGTTCCCCTCCTGGGTAGCAGAACAGATGAAACCAGCAAAAATCACTTGGGCCATCCTTCACTGCAGGTTTTCTTGCGGTCTGTACCCCAATTTCTACAGAAATATCACAGCCTCAGCAGCAGAGGCTGGCCCAGCCGCTCTGAAGTTAGGTGCATCTTTTCCAGCTAACCCTCTGCATCCCAGAACTGCGGCATGGCGAAGCCCCTTACCTCTCCAGGCAAGTGATGGGGAGCGCAGCTAACCCCTGGCACATGCTGAAAGCTGGGCACCCAGGCATCCAGCAACTCATCGGGTCCTTACAGCAGCAGCAGGGGTGTGCAACAGGCAGCTGCGGCACCACCTGCGCCCGCGGTTGTGTGCTGTCGGCTGGAGAAGCGGCTAGGAGCCCTGCTTTATATCGAGTGGGAGGGGGGAGAGCTGGGAGGGGGGCCCAGCATCGCTCCAGCCTCCAGCCAACCAAAAGCTGCTCCAGCAGTGCCCGGTGAAGATAACGGCTTAGGTAGGTTTCTTTTGTGCTGTGAAGGGAGGGGGGAGTGGGAGGCCCAGGCTTGTCCTTGAGCATCACAGTCATAACTGCTTCCTCGATAACAGGAAAAAACAGGCTCGTTTCCACCGACGTGCAGAGGCTGCTGAGTAACCGCCGGCGGGTGGGTGCGCAGAGGGGGAGAGTGAGAGGGACAGGACAGACGCTGTCATGCACGGCAATTCGTCAGCTCTGTCCTGTTGCCCGAGGACTTTCAATCCTCCCAGCGCTGCCAGGGCTGGCATGGCGGCATCGCAGCAGCACGCTTTTCCCCAGGTGCTTGAAGCAGGGGGTGCCAGTCCCCGGCAGAGTCAGGCTGTTCTGCAGCACCCCAGGGGCAGATGCAAAGCCTGGGGGAAGGGTTTGCGCTCCCCAGGGCAATGCAATAACCCCTCACCCTTGTGCTGCAGGTAGAGCAGAAGGGTGTAAAGTTTCCACATCCCCTCAAATTGCACTGCCGGTCTACAGCTAGAATAAATAAGGACTGATGTCTGACCCCATGTGCTGGCAGAAGTTGCACCTCTTCATCACAAATCCTCTGCTGGGTCTATGATGGGAGAAGAAAAGGCGTGGGGAGGCACATTAAAAAAAAAAAAAAAAGTCTTAGCAAAGCGAGGAAACGCATCTGATGAAGGTGGATCCTAATGAGAACTGAACACAAAGAGACTAAAAGCAGGGGGAAGGTTGGAAGCTGGAGGGAAAGGACTGAATCAGCAAAGCATGAAGAGAAAGAGTTAAACCAGTGTCAGACTGTGCAGCAGTGAACCCCAAGGTCTAGTGCAACAAGCAGAGAGGTCCACGACAGCCAACAGGTCCCCCATGCCAAGGTCGAGCTCGCACAGGGTCCCTGAGAGCTGCCCTCCCTGAGATTCCCCACGCGGTGGCTCTGGGAGGGAGCTCACCATGGTGGGGGGAGCGACCCTAACCCCCCCTGCCCACAGCCCTCCCGGGGCAAAGGCAAGAGCTGCCACCTCCGCTCCTCATCCTCTTCCTTCATCCCCACTTGGTCCCTGCTATTACCGGCTCCACATCCATCACAGATATTTTTTCCAGAGCTCAGGTTGTCTCCTTCCCTTGCTGCCTGCATTAATCACACGTGGGACATTGCTGGAGCGTCTTGCTCATGGGAGATGAGTCGTGCCAGGGGAGGCGCAGGCACGTGGCCGTCTTGGCCCCAGGCTGGGGAGAAAGGCTCCTCTCCAGCTGCCCTCGGGGAGCAGAAGCACGAGGATATCAGGACAGGAGACTTTTGGAGGAGCACCAGGCACCCCAGCTCCCTTGAACTGTAATGGGGACTCCTGTATTTTTCCCACCACTTAGAAAAAGCCACTGAATTATCTTGCCCAGGGCTAGCCGTGAAAGATGGATCAGGACTAATGAGCAAACACACGGTTTTAGCTCTTGTCTTGGCATTAATGACAAAAGCAGCCTCTTGCCCGATAGCTCTCGTTTGTTTGCTTGGGGTTTTTTCCACTTGAATAAACAATTTTAAGGCTTCTTGGTTACAAATATTCAGCTACAGATAAATGTCTGGAGCTACAGAAAGCTCTTGTTCATGTCTTCCCTGTGCCTTAAAACCATGATTAGAGCTGTAATCCTTGCTGTGGATTTAAGGAAAGAAGGGGAAGAGTAAGGGTGAGAGGGCTGTAAGTTCACCTTTGCCTGCATAGATGCTAAGGTCTGTGCATGCCCACAGTGTGGGCATCACTTACCTAACACAAGGTTTGGAAGTTCTCAGCCACATCGGCCTGATGTTCCATCCCAGCTCACTGCCGTGCTGGGAGCACTGGTGTTGCAGATGTGGTACGGGCACCTGGCACCCACAGGAGAGGGTCACACCCGGGTATCCTGGCACTGGCCACACACACATACCCCTCACACTCCCCTCCCAGCTGTAGTGGTTGGCCAACAACATGTCATGTCTCTTCTCCTCTGTTACCTGCATCTCCATCTCCTCCCCAGTTTTCTGCACAGACACGGTGCTCAGCAAATCCCTGGTGCTGATTTGTCTCATCATTTTGCAGTGCACCTGGTGTCAAGCAAGACTTCATCTGTGTCTTTTTTTCCCTTTAAAATCATGCTCACGTTCTGCAGCCCGTTCTCCCACGTACAGATTTGCAAAATCACAGGATGGTCTGGTGATGCTGCCTGGTGTTTGAGACATCCCCCGAGCAGGTTACGCCAAGAGGACAGCCTCCAGGAGGCTGGGCACGTGTCATGGACACAAAGGACAGATGAGTTCTGGCAGCAAGTTCGTGGTACCCGAGACAGCCGCTGCGCTGGGAGCCATGTGCTGCTTGAAGCAGCTGGGGCCATTGTAACTGTATGGCAAAAACACAGCCGGAATGGCAACGACAGCCATGGCCAAGGGGAGAGCAACACGGGTGATGAGAGCCAGAGCAGAGAAGCTCTGGACATCTCTGCTGTGGTATTACAGCCTGCTGAAACCTTCACCTCGCTTCAGCCCCTGTCTCCTCGCTGCTTTTTCCCATAGACAAAAAGCATTGGGCAAGTGTGTGCATGGTTTTACCTTGTCCCCTCTGTAGCAGTTTTTGAAGGATTTGGCTCGGGTGAGGCAAAGCTGATGGCAAGGCAAAGCGAGGAAATGCCTGCACTGGGAGCTTGGTCCCTGCAAGCTCCCATGGGAGGGAGAGACCCCTAAAAAACCTCAGTGGGAGGGAAAGAGTCAGTCAAAGGCTGTGTCTTTCTTGGACATCACAATCACCCAGCCAGAAAATGCACAAAGCCATAGGAAATGTCACACTCCTGCCAGAGTCCCATGCTTAGGTGTCTGAACTGGTGCGCAGCTCTGGGATGTAGACACAGCAGTACCATGGGTGGGGATCTTAGCCCAGCCACAGGAATGGGATCAGGTCATTCCAGTGATGTCCTCCCCACCAAGGCCAGGACAGACCCTCCGCCCGCTCTGCCGCAGCCATCAGCTCCCTGCCAACCCTCCGCCTGGCAGCCCTGCTCCCTTGAGGCAGCTTTTCTAACTCTTGCCTTCGATGGGGTGGGAGATGCTGTTCGAGGATAGGCAGCTTGCCAGCCTGGGATGCAGGAGGTGCAATATTTTATAAATGTAGAGCTCTTCAGTGGGGTTATGCAATAGCCTCCAAGCCTGACGACGTATGTGTACTCAAATGTCTTTATGCTGCTCTATATCTAATTTAATTACGTCCTTCCTGTCTCATTTAGCTTAGCAGCCTCCCGCGGCTCCAGCTCAGTTGCCTGTATTATCAGCCCTTGTTTGGGAACACAAAAAACATCTGTGTCGCAATGCCTGGGGCCAGGCTCCCTTCCCGTAAGTGTGCCACAGCCTTGCCGGCACGAAGCCCACCTCCCATCTATGGGGACCAGCCCTCTGGGGGTTACGTTTCCACCAGAGAGGTCCTGGCAAGCCAGGCAGGGTGTGCTGGGGGGACCCTGCATGCTTGGGCTGGGAGATGGCTGGAGCTTGGGGGCATCTGCGGTGGGAGAGCTGCATCCGCAGCCGCCCTTTGGCAGCGCAGTGCCAGCACTGCCAGCGGTACAGCTACCAGTTTCCCCATCAAAAGTAAAACACAAAACCTCTCAGCCCTAGGCATTGCTGCTGGGTTAGTATTTGTGAAGTGCCAGCAACCTTGAAAAATAGGAAAATAAAATTTTCAGCTCCAAAACTACACCAATGAGGCAGGTAACAGGGAAAAAGGTGGGACTGGTGACAGGGTGCAAAGCGCCCTTGTGCATGTGGCCCAGTGCAGAGCCAAGCTCCAAGGAGAGTTTCTGGTACCGAGTATTTTTTGCATTTTTATATAGCTTGAGTGGGATAAGAAGGGGAGGATACAGAAATGGATGGGAAGGGGAAGGAGGAGGAGAAGAAGAGCTGGGCCAAGCCACACTGCTGAGGTCTTTCTGCATCGCAGAAGATGTGGGCCAAGCAGGCTCACTGAGGAGCCTGACACCTGATTTCTCCTAAACTGATGGGGAGCCACAGTGGCGGCAATCAGGAACAGTAAAACCTGAAGACAGCACCGCATGCTCCCTGTGTTGCTTCAGCAGAGGCTACCAGAAGCGTGAGTCCCCTGGAGCCATCTGCGTGAAGTCAGGGAGATGCTGAATGCAAAGGAGTGGAAGGGAGAGACTTCAAGGTGCTGCTTGTGTGGCACAGCCCCTTCCTCCACCAGCAAGCTGTTAAGCTCTGGTTGTGTTGAAGGAGAGATACAGGCACAGGAAAAGGGGAAAGGGGTGCTGGCAGGGTGTCACCCATGATGGGAGGTTGTTGCTGTGCAGGCAGGAGCACGGCATTGCTCGGAAGCTGCCGTTGGTGCCCGGGAGGAGCAGGGAAGCCACTGAGACTGCAACAGCAGTGGAGCATTTACAATGGGTCTCCAGTGAGCCACACCACAGCTGGGTCTTGGCCATGGGCACAGCTTATGAGACAGGGATGGTCAGGGGCTGCTGTGGGATGCCATGTCCGTGTGGTTGCAGGTAAACCATGCTCCATGCATGCCTCCCGGCCCAGGGTAACCCCCACCCCGTTGTGGGACAGGCAGCTGCCTGCACAGGCAGCAGTGCTTGTCCCTCAGTGGCTCCTGTGAGACAACAGGTTCTCACTCTAACCCAAGGAGCATTTAATTCATTCCCGACAAAAGCGCATGCTGCGTTCACATGAAGCACGAGAGGAAATAGCTGCTCTGGAAATTTGTAGCAGTGCGGAAAGAGATTATTAAAATAAAAAAAAATTAGAATCACAAATGAGTTTTTCAAGGGGCAGCTGTTATCCACTCTGCTCACGTGTTCGCTTTGCACAGCACTGGAGCACATCTGCGTAGGGAGAGGTATTTGACAGCAGGTATTTTTAATCTTCTCTTTCTGTTCCCGGCACCTGTTCTTTAAAGCCACTGAACAGAAAAAGAAAAAAAAAAAAAACCAGAAAAAAACCCCCAAAACAACACAACAAAGATGATAGCTAAATATATCCTAACTACGAGGAAAGAGCAGCACTAATGGCTGATCCTTCCTTGGATGCATGCAAATTGTTTTGGCTCAGAGGCAGGCTTAGAGGGAAGAAACAGCAGATGAAAAGGAAAAACAATACAAAAAGGAAGGAAATCAGGGCAAAAAAGGGGGATATAAAAAAGACAGAGGGACTGATAATCTCCACTGCACCAGTTTCCAGAGAAAAACAAGCTCATTTAATTTTTTTTTCAAATGCAACGCTGTGCAGACCATGTAGCAAACACTCACCTTTTGGTAAGGAGGGTGGGCTGTGTACCAGGCGAGGAGTGCCCTCGGTGTGCCCAGGGCTGGATCCAGGTCATTGCTCTCCCTCGCTTGCCAGACTCAGGAGACGTTCTGCTTGGCCTCAGCCCTTCCCTATGGAAGCCCTTTCTCCGGGTGGGCAGCAGCCCCTACGGGGTTCCTGCAGGCCCCCCCTGCAGCAGATCTCCCACCATGCCATCTTCTGCTAACACCCGAAGCACCCCCCAGCTGCCCTCACTCTGAGCTCTGCCCCTGCTAACACCTCCCCTTCCCCCCTGAGTACCCGGGATTGCCCTCAGCAGCTGCCCAAGCCTTCTCCAGCAAGCGCAGGCTCCCCCAGACTCCCTAAACTGGCCCTTGGGACTTGCCCCATCGCTCTGACTTCTCCAGCTCTCACTGCCCATCTCTGGCTCATGCATGCCCTGGTCCCCAGATGTGCCTTCCCTGCCCGGTGAGCCAGCCCTTGCCTTTCCCGTTCCTTACTTGTTCGCCCCCATCCCAATGCCAGACCTCGCCCCAGGCTTTGCTGGTGATTCACCAGCCTGTTCCTGCTCATTTCTCCCGTTTGTCCCCCAAGGATGGATCAAGCTGAGACCTTGATGCGAGATGCCTGCTGGAGCCTGGGACTGCTTTTTATGCTGAAGAAAGTATTTGTTTGCTCTTCCTGGCCTGATCATGCTTGATCCATTCACAGCTCCTGGTACAGGGAGCCAACTCGGCACTTCTTTTCATGCTGGGCAATAAGGCAGCGTGATGGAAACGCTGTCCAAGGGGCAGGTGGGTGCTGTGCCACCTGCAGCACCAGGAGCATGGGAGAGGCTGGTGCCCCAGCTGTGCCACCTTCACCACGGCCACTTCTGGTTGCTTGCCAGTGGGTTTAATGGGCTGATACAGACCGTTTGCTCCGGAGCTATCACTGCTCCCTGCGGGACAGCAGGATGCGTACAGAGGTGGTCAGGCTGGAGAGACCCAACCAGCTGCTTCAGCAGCCCCATGTCCCCCTGCCACACTCCCGGCAGGGAAAGGTCTTGGGTTTCTATTTTCCCAAACAAGCAGTTTACCAGCGCTGCTGCTCTGGCTGCAGCACGGTGAGCACATCCCCTCCAGGAAGGTCCTGCAGATTTACGCGTATTTCTGCCAGGTGTGTTTCCATGAGGTATCCAGTTCAGGGGAGCGAGTAATTTGTCCATGACGGAGCGCTGCTCACACCACCCCTCTGCACTGGCCATCACTGGTCTCCGTGCTGCCTGCCTCCCTGGGCTGAAGCCAGCGTCCCTGCTCAGCTCCTACCACATCTACTCTCCGGGCAGATGCCAGCAGCCCCACACTGGGGGAAAGCGTTGCTGCAGCCTTCTCCAAGAACAGCTGCTCCTGACTCTGCTTGCACTCAGGTCCTTGGGTCTGGGGTTTGGAGTGGGCAATCCATCACAGGCAGCAGTGGGGTGTACCCAGAAAAGGACAACAATGCACTGGTGGAAGGCTCTTCAGATTTCCCTTCCTTGCAGTTTCCTAGATCCTACTGACAATATTTCTGACACACCTCCCCAGACCACACCTCTGGGGAGATTGGTTCTAAATTGCTTCAACAGAGAATACTGACTGCTTCAAGTCAACATGTCCATTCTTTGCTGCCCCATCCAGCACGTCCACACCAGTGAAACCAGCACACGGAGGATGAGGGCAGGGTCCAAGAAGGCACAAGCTTCTCCCATCCTTTTCCTCCTCGACAGTCCTGCCAAAAGACACCCCTCCACCTCCCCAGCTCCCAATTCCCACTTTCCTCTCGCCATAGGAAAACATGCTCAACTCACACCTTTTCAGACACTCAGGCAGAGAGCGAATAGTCTCAGGTTGTTTATTACATCCTCACGGTCTCTATACAGTACAGGTGAGTAACACTTTACAATGTGACACGACTCAGTGGGGATATCATCGCTGGCTGGACACCTGGTACGGCTGAGGAGCTTCTCCAGCCTCACAGGGGAAGGTGAACCTAGCAAAGGAGCAGCTAATGCAGGGAGAAGGTCAGACTGAACCCGAGCCCATGCCTTCCCCAGAACGGGAAGGAATCAGACTGAACAGCCTGCGTGTCCTGTCCAAACAGCTCCTGCTGTTCCCTACCAACATCAGCAGCACCCAGACACTGTGGAGGCAGTTACAGCATCAGGACCTAGTTAAAACAATAACGTGGCATTGGGAAGGTCTTAAAAGAGTGGGTCTTTCTACCCAGGTACCTGGTGGCTCACTTCCGAGTTCACTCCGTATAAGTAATGCCCTCCTAAACCTGTCCTGAGCCACCTGCAAGCACATTGCCCAAGGAGCAAGGCATCTCTATTATTTAAGACAGCCTTATCCAGTGCTTAGGTTTGGACTCAGGTCCTCCAGGCCCCTTCATGCAGGGGGGACCCTGCCACCGCACCGAAGATGGAGCTGTCGGAGAGCTTAATCTGAACTCTGTGTGTCTGATTTGGGTTGCTTGTAGAGGAGCGGGGAAGAAAGGTTACAGGAGGATGAGATACTTCCATTGTGGTTTTTAAGGAAGGGGGAATCTACCCCAGGGAGTACTTGTACCCTGCTCTCTTCATTACCAGTCATTCCGCAGAGGACTGCATGAGTAAACACGGCACAAGAAGCCTCCTTCTTCCTTCCCCTTATTGCTTTTTAGCTGGTGACTGTGGGTACTGATAGAGCAATGTGAAGACGTTTCTCTTAGCGTGACGCTGCCATCTACGCTGTAAATGCAAAGCCAAGTAGCTCCTCATCCATCATGTTTTAGATCCAGCCTGGGGCATGCAGCACAAGATGCAAACTGGGAGTCGTGGGGATACTGGAGACAAGTGATTCACACTGCGGCTGGTCTCTATACCTCCCTGGTACACCACGTCCCTCAGAAGCACGCACTGCCTTTTCTTCTGTGCCTTTTTGCCAGAAACGTCGGGCTATTTCAGTAATAAGCTCATCTCCTTTAGCCGCCTCCCTCCCATGCCCTCAGTTCCCTGAACCCCGGTGGAAATTTCTGCAGTCTGAAATGAGAGGTAACTCCCTCCAGTGAAACCAAGAGGAGGCACAGAGCAGAACGATTGACTTTACTAAGGAAATACAACACACACACCTTTATTTACACTCTGGTTTTTATATCGGAAAGCTAAGAGGAAGCACAGCTGAGACCCTGCCAAAGCAGCCGCTGCCCCTGTGCAGCACGGCTGCCCTCTCAACCAGCCAGCCCCTGCCACAAGCACGGCACGTGGAGCGCCGATGGAAGTAGACGATGCAACAGCGGGGACAAGACAAGCCTCTGCAAAGCCCAGGGTGTGTGGGGTAAAGAAAAGCATCCTGGTCTAGCAACAAAATGTACTTTAATTCCAGTTCTGTGCTATAAAGCTTCAATGCCGGAAAAAAACAAAATACCAAGGAAGAAGACAACCGCAGCAGCCCCAGGAATGAAAGATAATGCAGAAATTATGTGAAGCATTTTCTTCTTATATAATGGGCAAGGAACAGCTATTAGGAGCTTTATAGTGGCAGTAGGAGGCATGTAGGAGAGGGATGGCAAGACCAGAGACAAGCATCTGCAGAAGTAAAAGCTAAAGAAGAGAGGATGGGGATGGAGGGTACACAAACACAAGGGCATGGGAGGAGGTTATGAGACCCAGGCTCAGATATATGGGGACAAAGAGTGCTGGTGGTGAGGAAGGCTGGCAGGGACAGGAGTGCTTCAGGGAGGAAACCATAAGGAGGAGGAGGAGGAAGGAAGACCACAAGGACAGGACTGAAGAAAGGGGGATTGGAGGGAGAAGCAAGAAGCCCCCAGGGAGGGGAGAGCTTGCAGCAACGGGTGAGAGGCACTCCAGGACTGGCATGAGGTATGCTTTGCTATTGCTCTGAATGCTGTAAACATTTTGGTTTTGTGTCTATCAGTGAACATTCAGTTCAGTTTGATACATGTGCTCTTACGGGTAACTGGAAGCTTAGCAGAGTTTTATGTCTCTTATCACTAGTCAAACTTACACACAAGGTGAACACAACACTGGCTAAAAATCTCATTTTATGTCATTATGCCTAATTCTCCTATTTTAACATGCACATCTATGGCTCAGAAAAGCTTCTCTAGTAGAAGACACTAAATAACATACACACAAAGTCGCATGCACTGTCACCCACCCACACCGGCAGACACACACCCCTATTTCCCTCCCCTACTTAGACTAGCGGGACTTTGCCCATCACACCTGCCCAGCGTGGGGGGCAGGTACCCATCGGTACATTAACAAGTCCAATACAAGCGATGGAAATCATCCCAAACTTGGCCGATGGGCCAAAGCAGGAGAAATTCAAAGCAGATTGGAGTTCTGCATCTGCTTCTGGACTTAACACCACCTGAAGCTTATAGAAAAGGGAAAGGCAATTTGTAAACTCCTCTTCCCTTTTGCTGTCAAAGGACTTGGGAGCAGAATAAAAAGAGCTGAGCAAAACAATTTTTTTTTTCTGCTCTTTATATGATGGTGCACACTGACATTACTTGAAACAGGAGGAAAATTTTGGAGGTGTGTGCTTGCGGAGAGGGGAAATCGGGTTTGTAAGTTATGAATATCCCTTTCACATCAGTAAGAGATGAATCAAAGATAGGATGTTTGTCCTTGATGGGGATTAGTCATCACTCAGTGCTTTCCGAAGCTTTGGCTCAGTCATTATTTCCCTAATCAGCCCCTGGTTTAAGGGGAAGAGCTATAAGCTGCCTATTTTAATTCACTTCAGACTGACATTTGTCATAAAAGAAGCAGCTGGTGCCAATTTCTTGTTTTAAAAAGAAAAAAATTACTTTAAATAACTGGTCTGCTTTCCTTCAAGAGAGACAAACTGTAAAAGCAGCAACAAAAATAACCATGACAGACTCATATGCCTCAGACGATACTTTTGCTCCACTCTGTGCTCCAGGATGTTTCCCATGGAGGATATTATCTGGCACCAATTTAACGGGCAAAAAACTTCTCCTACATCAACCGGCATCAATGCAGTTCCTGTCAGCATTGCAGCAATGGCATCTGCGAGTGCACCCACTCAAAGCAATTCCCCAGGTCGATGGAGGAGAGGGGGGAGCTTGGTTTTCACAGCGTGTTGGCTACTTTGAAGTTTTTCCCAAAACTTTTTGTGTTCTGACACAAACTGAAATTCAGGATGACAGCACCAATGCTGGAGGAGCTTGCTGAGAGATGCTACCTCCTGGGCTTCCCAGAGCCACACTCTGAATAGGACCAGCTGTTGTAGCCGTCAGGGAAGCCTGGGAATTGTCCTCACTTCTGAGTCTGCTCCTCATTCCTCAACATAAACATCTTGTTTCTGCTGTTTCCTCATTGCCTGGTTGTCTCTGTGACCCTCACCGCCATGGGTGGCTGCAGGGCACTTGGCTGAAAAGCCTTGTCTGGGATGAATCAGCTGGCACTAGAGGTCAGCATCATCCAAGCCCACCCAGAAGGTGTATCGGTGGGTTTTAACAAGGCAGATAATATGGCGTTCTGGCTTCTTTTTAAAAGCAAGGACGGCATAAGCCTGTTGCTGCTGCCGTCTCTCACATCCAGGGCAGCACTGGGATGCTTTTTGCATGTGCAGTCAAGAGGAGGCTGAAACGGAGGAAGGCAGGGCCAGACAAGGTGGCCTCCCTTCGTCCCTTGCAACACAGTTTGTCTGATGCCCCAGCACTGGGAAGCTGAGCTGCCCCGTTGCAGCGGTTCGATCACCCGTCGCTGTGCCATTTTGCGGTTGCAGCGACACTGGGTACCACTGGCACTGCAGGGCATCTCAAGGGTAACTACTCCAGCCGAAGCAGCCTGTGACCCTGAGAGATGCCAGTTCATCCTGTGTTACGCAGGTGTGGTAGACGTATTTCTCAGAAAGGAGAGTTCTTCCAGCCCCTCAGGGACTTTGCATCCTCACTTGCAGGTCAAGCATTGAGAGTGTTTCACCTCAGTGTGGGGTATTTGCCCTCCTCCTTCCCTTTCACCTATGGCAGGAGGGGGCTGTGCAGGTGGTATGGCTCTGTTCCATTTCCTATATCCCAGATACCCGCAGGGACAGCCGCTGCATGCAGGCTCTGCATCCTTTGCTTCTCTTTGACTTCTTCCAGATCATTGCACAAGTTTGCTCAGACACGTGTCCCACTAGACCTTCTGTGCCAGGTACATTGTTTGCCATAAAGCTATGGGCCCATGAACAGGTGCCCAGTTGAGCTACTGCACAATGTAGACCCCTTGGATGAATTGTGGCAAACTTGGAGTATTTTCCAGACCTTGCTTGTTCCTCCTTCAAATAAGCAGCAAAGAAGTTTGCATGAAGCTGCCACAGCGAGATCTGCAAAGTAACATCCAGACCTGGAGCTTTGTCTCTCTGGACGCGTGACATTATGGACCTGGCATACCTCAACAGTTCCAAAAGATGTGTTGTTGAGCCTGAGCGTGGCAACATCTCTGGCCATGCTCCAGCCCCTGCTTCTCAAGCTGCCTGGCAGGGCTGGAGGACCAGCAGGAACACTGGTTCACGATGCCACAGCATGCTGCTCTTTCTGGCCAGTCAGCTGGAGATGGTATTTGCCCACCAAAGAACTGGAGAATTCTAGAGCTGACCAACAGGTACTGAAAAGCAGGTTTCCCTACCCAGCATAAATTTTGCACTTGTACTGCAAAAGATTTTAGTGTCTTAGACACCTCAGGAATAGACCTCCAGAATAAACCAAACTTGCTTACCATCTCTATCTTGATCCTAAACCTGTTTGTCCTAATGTCCTGCACAGCATCCTTACAAAAAGCCTCAAAACCTATTTCCTACCTGATGCATAGACAGTCAATATCACAGAGTCACAGAGTCATTTAGGTTGGGAAAGACCTTTAAGATCACCAAATCCAACCATTAACCCAAGACTGCCAAGTCCAAGCAAGCTTTTTGTATCTCATTCCAAGCATGTTAAGCTTACCTTTAGAATTCACTCTACCTAGTTTACACCATGCTACACTAAATCTTTACTATCAGTTTTCTGTTGCGTCAAACCTACCCACCGCCCTCAACTAGAGCAGAGGTTCACAGCCTCCGATCTGTGGATGATTGAGAGAGGAAAAGATCTGTGGGGTCACTTTCCAGGCCTTCATAAAACTAAGAAAACAGACCTCTGGTCTGTAGGCTCCACTCCACGGATGGGCTGTCTGCATCTCCACCAGAGAATACTGCAAGGATCTGACAGCCGATGAGCTGGGTCAGCGGTGCCATGGGAATGGAGCCTTCAGATGGTACGTGTCCTTGCACAGCACAGAGGAGGTGCCACACCGAACCTTCTCCTGTGGCTGGCTATCTAGGCTATGGGAACAGGGCCAAAGAGCACTTCACACCTGGACACTGCTCCCCCGGGTCCTGTTTTTAAGCAAGCACCATGCAGCAGGGTCTGTGTCTTTAGTAGTTCTTTGCATGGCATTGAACCCACAGTGGACAATCGGTAGGTAACGACAACAGTCAATAATCAGTAAATAACAAAGATAATGCAATTGTGATTTTGCAGGTTACCTCTCCCTGCCACGCACGGGTCAGGTACTACAGGAAAAATGTTATCTGCCATAGCAGAGAGGTCTTGTGCTCTTCTTACACCTCAGCGTGGGGCAGATGAGACATTCCTTCTCTCGACTCTTTCCCAACAGCTGGCAGGTTGTTCCCAAGAAGCCACCAAGCCTGTTAATGTCTGTGGCGGCCAGGAGCTTCTCTGTGTTAGGTTTTGGTACTGTGCCTAGCACAACGGAGCCTCAGTGACGACTGGGGCCTCCAGGCTGAACTACAGTACAAATAAATAGTATTAATGAAAAACAATCATTCACACTAGAAGACTTGCCCGACAAAGTCTAGCGAGAACTTTTGGGATTACCTTCCTCATGAGAAAAACTCAGCTTCTCGACAGTCTTATGGAAAATAACTCCTCCACCCCTGGAAGATAAGGGGCTGTGACAGGGTAGCAGCTGGTGTCATAAGGTGTGCAACCAAAATCAAAAAGTGAGCTGAGTTCATTGATGGTTTCTGCTCTGTGAAGTGGCATGATTCATGTGCCTTTGCCTTCTCTCTCCCTTCCCTCTTTCCCTCCTCACGGTCTCTGGATCCAGACACCAGCAGCCAGCGTGTGAGACAACGCTTTGGACTGGATTTGATATCACAAGTGTCAGAACCGCCCTTAGGGCCCTTCTAAAAGATGTCTGGAAGGATGGAAAAGATGCAGTGGCATTATTTACGCACAAACCAACGTAGTAATTTTAAAGGAAACCTGCTTTCCCCACAGATGACCCTGTGACTAGAGAGGATT
The DNA here is from genome assembly GCF_023634085.1 of Falco cherrug. NCBI lineage: Eukaryota > Metazoa > Chordata > Aves > Falconiformes > Falconidae > Falco > Falco cherrug. Next base: position 7,597,783 of record NC_073708.1, read on the forward strand.
ATGGGTTTGTGCTAGAGAGAGGCAAGAACTGCAAGATGCTACCATTAACCAGAAGAAAAAAAGAAAAAAAAAATATCACAGAATCTCAGAGTTCTAATACCGCATCTGGATCACACTCTGGAAGCCTCCCCTTCCCCTTCTCCCTCTTTTCCCATTCCCGCTGCTTTTAACACCAAGAGAGTTTCACATTTAGACATCGGTTTTGGCTGTTGTGGGAAGCACATGGTTTCTGAGGGCCCCATTGCTGCTCTAGCTGAGCCTCCTCTGGGTTTGAGACAGCAGGTCTGTGTAAATTTTGGATCTCAGGAACCTGGGGTAAGAGTCTTTCTCCATCAGGCTGTGCACCTTCCCCTGAGCTTGGTCAAAGCAAGAGAGGGAGGGTTCCTGCATATTTCTTCTTGTCAGCTCCCGTGTCTGGAAGTCTATGTTCACCTGGGGAAAGTAGCAGAAGAGAGTTTGGTACCAAGTGACCGGTTTGCCTGCTTCAAATGGCACATTTTGTCTCAGCTGTGGCTGGAGAAGCGGCAGCAGGACCAAGGTCCTACCCTTGGGCCATGCCTAAACAGCCCCTCCCAAACTCTGTGGGGTTCAGCAACCCAGTGTTATGAATCCTGCCCCAAATTTGGAAAAGTAGAGCTAGATTTATAGTGATCTGAGCACCTCTGAAATCAAATTACCTTTATTCATGCTCTTACACACAGGTTTATGTAGCGCATCTTCTAAACATGCTGACTCAGCCTAAACTCTCTCCTGTCGACCAAGGTTTCTCCGCTTCTTTTACTCTTCACTCCATGCCCAATGTAAGGGTGAATGAACTTTCAGCTGGGTTTAAACTACTGGTCCATTCTTATTAAATGTTTCTAAACTCTGTTGTTATAAAATAAATTGTTTGATTTTTCCCATAACAGCTTGGTGTTACAATGTCTCGAGCAGGGACTTTAAAAAACAAACCACCCTCCTGTTATGACTGCCGCTTGTTTGCAAAGCCAACAACCTGAGCTTTCCTGTTTTCTTTCCCTAGCAAAGCAGTCACCCTTGGGTAGGGCTATTGTTTAAAACCTGGCTGAAAAGTCCTTATTCGTTGTTATTATCCCAGCGTCCAAACTTAAAGGAGTCTAGCAAGTAAAGCTGTCTGCCTTAACTGGGATGGCAGCAGTATAGATCAGCTCTCTGTGTCACTCAAGGGTCATTTCACATTCTAGCACGCCAAAACGCTGACAATAGGACCAGATTTTAGGAAAGACCCCAGCCAACCTACGCTCACATTTCTAACCCAGATTCAGCCCTGCGGTCCTGAATCTGAAATCTCACCCAGCTTCACGAATAAGAGCAGGAAGACGCTCGCCGAAGGCGATGGGGGTTGAAGCGTGCCCCAAAAGCACCCACACCCCTCAGTGTAGCTCTGGGTGCTTCTCAGTGGCCTCACATCATCCCTTCTAGTTCAAAGATGGAATAAAGAGAGTCCTTCTGGGGGGATCCCTTGCAGGCAGCTGTATCGTGACAAGAACCCAAGCAATCTAGCAGGAAGGAGGACAGCACCCTCCTGGCTGTGTTACGAATACAATAACACAACTCAACATCACGATGCAGGATCTGATGGTCACATCAGCCTGTCAGTACTTGAAAAAGGACTTAACAATTCCAGGCTTCAGGTTGTGACTGCACTTTTTGTTCAGCTCTGAGCTATTGCTTGTATCTTTCAGGAGGTCTAATTGAGTTGGGAGTTAGTCAGCAGATAAACACTCCTCCCTGGAGAGTTAACAAGTTAGTCATTTGTGGGTTGCTTCTGTGCAAAATGTCCTGCAAGAAATCAGCCCAATAGCCTGCTTGGGGGATTGATAGCAAATAACAGGAGCAAGGTGAAATACTCCTAGGAAGCTCATAGAGGTTAGGAAATGTAGGTTGTGTTTGCCAGTGAACTCACTGACTATGACTAATTTAGTGCCATCAAAGTAGTTGCCCTCCCTAGGGAATGAGTCACCACAAGCAGCGGTGGCAGCAGCATCAGGCAGGATGGCATTGCCGTCCCCCTTACCCGCTCCTCACCATCACCTCTGGGAGGGGAGGGAGTGCTCCTCGACCCGTCACGGGTCCCAGCATGGGGAGACGGACTCGCTCCCCACGCCGCAGGGATGCTCTGCCTACCCGGGGTGCTGGCATACCCACCTCTCGAGGAGCCTGCACATCGATGAACTCCTCGAAGATCCGCTGAGCCTTGGAGGCCAGCTTGGCTGCTGAGCGGGTCTTCTTGAAGTCCTCACAGGCGAGCCAGAACTCCAGGTTTTCCTCACTGAACTCTGTCTTCAGGAAAGCACGGAAAGCAGCCAGCCCATCTGCAAAAAAGACATGGGGAGTGGCAACAGGAGGAGAAAGAGGGCAGGGAGCAGCCTCTTCAACAGACATCCCTCCATCCACCCCTGCTTATCAAAGACCATTTGATTTTTCTCCTGAGGTCTGCAATCCCAGGATGTGTCCATAATTTACACCATCACATCAGCTGGACTCTCATGAGCTGCCACCAAGTCAAACACCATTTGCTGTTGCTCTGAAAAAAGTGTTCTGCCAGCTAACATGGCAAAAGTCTTTCTTCAAGATTGGGGCACCTAACCTTTGAAAAATTCCTCTTGAAAACATCAGGCTTCAACACTACAGTCTCTTGGCCACAGCATCTTGTGCATGTTAACGTGACACTTTGTAGTGTCCTATCTGTCATTAAGAAAAACCTTTAATAAAACATACCGTCTGTGGACTTGACTCCCGTGTTTTCTGTCACTTTGCTTTATTGCCTTGTGACATGTTTTTAGTTCTTATTTAAACAGAGGAAGGATCTCGGAGAGTCTAACTGTTACAGCTACAATAAAGGGGAGAGGGAAAGGACGGGACATAATTACTACTTGTCTAGTCAGTGGTAAAAGTGTTCTTATCACTTGTTAATGCTTAGCAATTGTGACATTTCCGTAATGTAATCTGAGTCAGCCGGGGCAGATTGGAAATGTGGAAAGTTTTACTAGGCAGTCTGTGTCCTCTTAAACCCCTGCCTGGGCATATTTATGGACACAGCTATTGTTTTTTATTTCCTTTCCCTGGCACCAGTAGAGTTGAAGTAGCTGAAGGTTTCACACATGCCCTTTCTCCTTTCTTTAGTCTTGGGATAAATTTGGCTTCTAATTTTTTTTTTTTCCAGTAATGAGTTCCTTTTCCTGGTCTTTTTCTATAGGGCCTGAGTATTTGTAGTTTATGACTGGAAATCTCCTGAGTCAGCACTGGCTACTTCCAAGCAAGTGTCTAAAAATATTGATGGAGTTGGGAACACACTCGGCAAGGTCAGACTCCCCAAAGGTGTGAGAGGAGCAAGTGCACGTGTGCCTGGCAGGGACGGACAAAGACTGACGAGGATCTGTAGGACCTGAACTCCTGCAGTGCTGGGGTCTGGGGGCTCCACCTGCCCTTTCTGCTGCGGGAGATCTCGGCAGTGCTGCCTTCCCTCCTTCCTCCCGTGGCAGGGAGTGTGGGAGCTGGGATGGAGCCCGTGGGGTGACGCCTGATACTTGGTGTGGGTCATTTCCACATGTCCACACCAAGCCCCAGCCCACCAGGGACAGGGCTGGCCAGTGTCACAGGATCCATCACAAACTCCCCTACGGCTTTGTCCTTGTTTTCTTGCCAGCACCAGGTACGCCAGGAGAAGCAGCAATGTAACATTGCCCTTTTTCTCCCCTGTATGCCCTAATCCTATTCCTGATTCTCTTGTTTCTGGTAATAATTTAGAACATGGAGATCTTTTTTTCAACTTTAGGTCCTGAGCCTCAAGCCCTAAGTAATGGCCCCAGGTTTTGAACAGCAACTAACAATTGTATTTCAGGCTGCTTGTAAGTCAGCAGGGAAGTCTGGCTGTCCAGATCCTCAAAAGGAAAGGCAGGGAAGATATTAGGCTAGACAGGACCAAACTACAGGCTAAACCTCTCCCCTCTGTCTTTCTCCAAACTCCTTCATTAATGGGCTCCGCACCGCTAAGTGCTCTGTCAGCAATCTGCCTCGCAAAGAGCACAGCAACCAGCACCTAAAACAGGCACATGCTGTCCTAGCTACGCTTGCTTCTCCCGTCAGCCCCAGGAGAGCAAGAAATAGCAGGATCATACCAACTCATCCTGCCACTTCTTAATTAATGCACTTTTAGGAGAAGATCAGGGTTTCAGATTGCTACTGTGGACAAAACCAGGGCTCTCTTCCATGAGCACTGCAAAGCAATTAACAGTGCAAACTGTGGGTTCAAGCCTGGGGCAATAATGTGACATTAGCTTCGGAGAAACCTGCAGAGCAGACAGTGCCGAAGGCATCTCCGGGAGCGGGGTACCTGTCAGGATCATGCTGCCCATGGCTGCTTTCAGCCTCTCCATATATAAATACGGTGAATAAGGGAGATGTTTTAGGCCTGCTCCCTTGCTCCCTTTCCTGAAATCTAAAAGACAGAAATATTTTTCAAAACCCCTAAATGCCTATAAATTTCACAGGGCCTGTGTGGGAGCAAGTGGAAGACTTGAGAATAGAGCAGGGGGTCTTTGCAGGAGGAAAAGGAGCAGATGCAACAGCAGGCTGGCAGGTTTCACGGTAAAGAAAGTACAACAGCAAGAATGCAGCAGTGGCCTGAGATGTATGTTGTTGTATATATCATTAGCCCCTAGGATGTTTGACGTTAAATATTCCAGCACCCAAGCACACTGCTATGATTGTACAGCCCCCACTGTGTGTCCCTGCAGAGGTCTTGCTGCTCTTTCTCTGTCCTGGTCCTTTTTCCCATCCTTTCCTCTACAACAGCCCCAGAGCCCCAGCACTGACAGAGGATCACTTGTAGAAATAGCAGCTTTGCATGGCAAATAGAATATCTGCAAAATAGCATATCTGCAAAAAGAAGGGCACGTCATGACTGATGAGTGAGAAAGGCATTTCCTTCAGCCCTGCCCCGGGGAGCAGCCGTAGCAGGTCCCTCCTGGGACCAGGAGGTTTCCATGCGCTCTGCCTCCCGCCCTCATGTCAATCAGCTCCTTTTTATCTTGAAGTAAGTTTAGGCAGCAGGTAGACAAATACTAGTGTCTGGCTGTTCTCTATTTCTTTATATACACCTGTCATGCCCTCCTCACAGCCTCTGAGGAAAAGATGAAGCTGGACCCATGAGGACCTTGCAGAGGAGGCCTTGGATGCAGGAGAGGTCATCCTTGGCTCAAGGGCTTTGCACAGAATTCATCTTCAGCCTTTGACCGCCTGCCAGTGCTTACAGCTGTGCCTGGCAGCTGGAGATGTGGGCCCAGATGACTGGGCAGTGGTAAATCACTGCCCACGAGCTGATCATGGAACAATGACAAATCTGATTGAAAGGGCAGGAGGGCAATTAGGTATGGGAACTGCCACCACCTGAGCTGGAATTTGAGCTGGATGTTGACTTTAATCTCCTCCTACACATGAAGGCTATTAGGGGAGCATCGCTGGTGGATGATCAGTGTTTCAAAGCTCACTCCACCCAACTGGACAGCTTTTTTGCTGGGGCAACCAGCACTGGAATGCAGTGCGATATGAGCAGGAGAACATCACCTACTAAGTCAGCCTCCTGAAGTGTCCCAGAACATGGTCAGAGCACCTAAGAAGTGCAATTCCAAAGGTATGCTTTACAGAAAAAGCACAGAAATGAAAAGCAGGATTAGAAGCTTTCAGATGCAGCAGCACAAGATATCCCTACCATGTAGCCTAAAGGCATGGCCATTCAAGAAGACAGACACGTACTGGTATGGGTGCACAGCCTTTCAAGACAACTACTGGACACGTTCAGGAATTTGACTCAGGAGTGGTGAGCCTTGCTTGAAGCCAAAGGAGTAAATCAGTATTGATGGAGTAGATAGGATGAAGGCAAAGAAATGGAGCTCTTCTACTGAGTGCCAAGAGTCTGAAAAAAGTGGAAGACATTTGCTTTTTACTTTTGCAGTGTAAATAGTAGCCTCAAAACGCCCTGCTCTCCATTCAAATAGACCAAGGGAGTGCACGAGAGGATTGTCAGGAAGGATTGTGCAAGTACTTGTACATCACCCCGTCCCAAGATCTTGCAGTGCACCGTACGGCTGTAACCTTGCAGGTCCCCTGTGCACTAGGCAATGACCAGAATGTGTGTTTTATAGATCAGCCAGGCAGATCAACGACTGGGGCTCGGATGCTCCCGACATCCCATTCAAATACTATTCTTCAGGCCATGGAGAGCAGATCCTTTCCAGCAAGAAGGGCTGTGGAGGAAGGGGCTGAACTGGCTAGCACAAAACACAGCACAAGTCTTAACCAAAGTGACCTTCAGCAACGCGAGGCCGAGCTTAGTGGTTTAAATCATTCAGGCAGACAGCTTAATAGCCAGGCATTAGCCGCTGCTGGAGTAAGCAAGCGATCAACGATCGTTTATTTAATGCACACATTTAACGCCATCGGGGCAAGCGGAGCTTCATGTAGGGAATAAAGGTAGAGTCCCTGCGGCTGGTAGATGGATGGATTAGCTCTATGGAGCACGCTGGGTCCAGGGCCGAAGAGACAAGGCCACAGTGCTCTGTATGGCGTACGTGCATGCTCTCACTGCTGCTTAGCATGGCTTCCTTGAATGTTAGCTGCCTGTCACCAGCACAATGCTAATGCTAATGCTGTTCTGGCTTAGAAAGAACTAGGAGTAGGCTGGGATATTCCTGTGCTGTGTAGGAAGAGGAGCGATGTGTAGACAACAGAAGGAGGAGGACAACAATAAAGTTTGGGCAGAAGAGCACAGAGATCACAAAAAATGGTGGGAGGAGGTGGTGGGGAAAAAGTCACCCTTGAGATAAAAATGGAAATTCAGCGCAAAGGTTTTTCTGCATCAGATGCTCCATTGAAAAGTGACTAAGGGTTGAGGACAGACTGTCCGGCTGGATTCTGGACAAATGACAAGCCATGTGTCCAGCCCCGCAAGGGATGCAGAATGAGACATGCTATTGCTTGTGTTTCCCTCCAGCAGCCTGTCAAAAGAAATCTCCATCTGGCTGACCAGCCTGTACCTCTTGGGCATGGGCACAGAGGGGGGATTACTCCTCAGTTACTCACATGCATGCACACACACTCTGCAGACCACACTGAGCTCCACTTCCCTGGGAGCCACCGCTAACCCGTACCGGCACAAAATGGGAAAAAATGTCAAAATCTAGCATGTTAAAACCACTGCTTGTGCTCCCTGAGCACCCAAGGAAGCTTGCCACATACTATCTGTCTCTTATTCTTCCAATTCCCTGCTACAAGTAGGATCAAACTCCTCTCTCCTGTTGCTTGCCACACTCAGAAGCCTTGACCCAAGGGAACACTGCTGCGCAGCGCCTGCGTCTCTTGCAGTCAGCTCAGACGAGGCTCCTCCCGTAAAAAGGGAATTGACTGGCTGACCCTATGTTTTCAAGCCGATTTGCTTCACCCATTAGCAAAACCAAGGAGGATACTGCATTGACCTGTTCAGCTGGGGCTGTCAACGAAACGGAGCTGAGCTGCGTCCTACCATTCAGCACTGGTTACTCTACAAGGGCTAGGCTGAGGGATGCTGAAATCCCAAAGCCAGTGCAAAAGGAAGGTGGGGGTATGACAGAGAGAACCTTTCTGCCTTTCCTACTCACAGTCTCTTGCTAATGTCAACACAAATTATTCTTTAAATGACTGGGGAATTAATCCACATCAGGCTATGTGGACTATACAGAGGAGCATTTCCCAGCCTGGGAATCTCTGGAGATGCACAACCGCTTCAAAACCCAGGGGTTTTCAATCCTCTACTCAAGATGCTTCCAGCCAGCAGCATGTCAGGATCAAACGTTACCTACAGAGGCCGTTCATTAAAACAAAGGGAAGAGAGGGAAGGTTGCGGGGCTCCAGAGGGCCATCACACTTCAAGGGTTATTTGACAAAACCAACCATAATGACACTCTTCACAGAGTCCGTATGATGCATGGTACCTGTTCAGATCACTTCCATTTAGAAACCTCTTGGAGACTCATGAAAATAGGAAGCAGAAGAGTGTAAGTCTTTTGGTTTTCCCATGAAGAGCACTGCAGCCCTGCGAGCGAGCTCCCTGTACAAGGGGTCACCCTGGCACTTCAGAGAGTGTTTTTAAGGAGCTCTGATCCACTTTCTTGCTCCTTGGAGCTCTTTTTGCACCTGTCCATCCCCTTGCAATACTACCCACAAAAACTTGAGCTCTCTGGGGTTGCTTTTTTCCCCCAAAGAACAAGTTGTCTGGAAGGGCCCCGAAACGACGGTAATATCTAACTGCAGCAGAAAGGGCCACTCAACCCCCTCAAATTGGCATCACAATCTCCCTTCCAAAACAGATGAACTGTCCACCTAGCAAAGAAAGAGTTTATGACAGATGCGTCAAGCAGAAGTGGTCTACCTGCTGATGCTTTGAGCCCCCAGGGGAAATTCTCCCTGAGCCCAGCTGGTGCTTAGCCCATGCCCCCAAGCATGAATTCAAATTTCCCCCCAGCTAATACTGTTCACCTGGGCAGTCACAGAGAAATTAGACTGAGACAGTTCTGTCCTGCTCTTGGCACTAAAAGTAGAATATGAGCTGGCAGCTTCGCTATGGACAGACACAGGCAGGCCAGGCGCTGCTTTTCTTACTCTCCAGTGTTGGTCAGAGAAGGCACAAGGCTCCCTTACCCATCTAACATCAGCACATCTCTGACAGCGAAAGTGTCTTTTATCCTGCTTTCATAATAGATCTTCGGCAAATTTTTCTGTGTTTTGAAGACAAGTACACATAAGCAAAACCACAATGATTTTACCATATAATTCCTCTTACGGATATACGCTCTTCTCTCCTTTAAACCAGTGTAACTAAAATAACACTCCTGTTTCAGCGGAGCCTTTTGTATTTGTATCATCACAACCCTTGACTGCCAGGCTAGCAAATCCAGAAACTTCAGGTGCAGTTTATTAAACAACAAATTTTTTTTTGTCGCTGATCACTAGGCAATGTCACCATGGCTGCTGATAAAAAAAAGATTAATTTAAATTTTAAAGATCACCTTCTGTTGCTATTAGAAACTGAATATTTTTCATTAAGTGCCAGAGTTATCAGAATTACTTTCCGTTCTAGAGACAGGAAAAATTCTGATATCTCATTTATCACTCTATAAGGCTAATTTATTAATAAAAACAGACAGTCTTGTGGAGGCTGTTGGACGAAATAATTGAACCAAGGTTTGATTTAGCATTTGCAGCAGTCAGCTGAAGAGGGAACAATCTGTATAATGTCAGCACATACATGCCTAAATTCGCCAGCTTTTGTAACCAAAGCACTTTTGCTGCAGTCTGTACCTAAAATTCCAACTTTTTTACTGGTGAAGGAGGAACAGGGGCTCAAGGACAGAATAGGAACACTGATGGCAATATCCTGTCCTCCCCCCTCCCCATCCCCCTGGCACCCTATAGCCTCTGTGCGTATCCCCGTCTTGTTTTGAATTTCCATGCAAGAAATGTTCCCCCTTAGCCACAGCCAGCTCCACCATGTATTTTTTTCTACTGCCTGCAAAAGCAGTGATCTCAGCAAGATACTGCTGCTAAAATTACATATTGCTTTTTCTGCCTTGGTCAGCCAGCCTGTTCAAAGTTGTCACTTAATTCCCTGCCAAAACCGTTGTCAATTCAGTAGAAATCCAGCAAAATGACATTTTATTTAAAATAATAATATAATCCTACACTTAATGTCTTCAAATATAAGTGCAGCAGAATCTCTAAGAAAGCCAGGCAGTTCCTTATCGTGATAAAACAGCTCACTGCCCGCAGTGACTTTTCCCCAACCTTGGCTCACTCTTGTTTTATTCTCCATGAAAAGACATTAATGAACCTACACTGTGAACTTCACTGTCTTTCTTATAATTTCTCAGCTTGAAGGTGTTGGTGAAGCAGAATAATATTTTCTGAACAGAACTGATACGATTGATCTATTGAATGGAGCGAGGTGCGCTGATTATATGTTTGCACAAGGTTCCTGGATGTGAAATCTTCAGGTTTGCACTAACTGTAAATTAGCTTCTGCTAAGGGCTGCCACGTGTGATTTCCCTGCTATGGAGCAAGGTGTTCAAGGTTATCGGACCACACGCTGCTGGGTCGTAGATGCCCCAGCAAAGGCTGCGCTTCAACACGGCGTCCCTGCACAGCAGCTCAGAAAAGCAGCTGGAGGGAGAGGGAAATGAACTGGTGGTGCCAGTCTCGAGGGGCTTTAGTGAGCCAAGCACCTGCCATGCGCTTCTGTGAGAAGACCGGAGCCAGGGGCACGTGCTACAGACGGCCACAGCCTCGGGGTGCTGCCCCCAGTGCACCCCCAGGAGCTGGAGAAGGTCAGGCCATGGGGTGATGGCTCTCTGTTGTGATCACCCAGCCGGACAGGAGCAAAGCCAGGATGGGAACCCACAGAAAGTCACTCCCTCACCTCCTAACCAGAGGACAAATCCTGCTTATGAATGACGGTGACCACTGCCTAGCAGCTGCCCGAGGGACCATTCCCGTCTGACGCAATGCACGCTTCGTTTGCCCTAGCTACCACCAGTATTAAGGGTATGAGGGGCAAAAAAAGGTAGAATTCAATCTCTACTCACATTTATGGGACAAAAGGACATCAAAAGAGTCTGCCCATCTTGTTGCTTCTTCTGTCGACAGTCTTCTGTAAAGAAAGGAAGACGCAAGTTACAGAAAACCCCCGGCCGCTGACCCCCTCTGGGGCTGTTTGACAGGGACACCAAGGAAGGCTGGAATTCTTCTCCCCTTACTTTGGAGGTCTACAATGTAGAGGTCTCCAGGTGAGCAAGTCACCTTGGGCTGCCTTTAGAATCACTGAGGAGATACCAAGGGGCTTGCAGGGACTTGAGTGTCCTCATCGCTCATCCCCAGGTAGGCAGGTAAAACGGGCCAGATGAATCTCACCCAAAAAGGGACCAACTTTTCCTCATTGGCTCTAAGCAGAGGCCCAGGGAACAAGTTCGGATGTGGACATTTATACTGTAAAAGGCAAAAGTCAAGCGAAATGAAACCCACCCCTGCAGAAGTGTTTACTTTCCTGACTTTCAGAAGAAGGTTAGTCTTAGCTCAGATGTAAGCAGTGACTTGTGATCAGATGAATCTCATCCCGCTCATCCCAAATCGGGACTCTGGATTGCCTGAAGCATCTCTCTTCAGCATTGTACAAACTAACACAGGACTTCTTGGTAGCGTTTAATAGCAAGGCTTAGCTAAAGAGGACCGTGACCTGAAATTGCTGGTCACCTCTCATACCGAGTCAGCTGCTCAGACACTGATTTATGATGACAGAGGGGGAAATTACATCCTCAAATATGTGCTGACATGTCCCACATACAGCAATAGGCATCGTGCATGTGTCCTGTCTCACAGGAGAACTCGTCCCAATGATCCAGGTATTTTTGGAGGCTGTTCCTGCTGTCTCAGCACTGTTTCGTTTTCCTCTTTCCTTGTGGCTAAAAGAACCAGTCAAGGCTTACACAAAGTACAATAAAAGGAAGACAATACTAGAGGGAGTGGGTGGGCAGGGAGGGGAAGGACAGAAATGGGGTTGGGGTGGGATGCTGCAGCTATACTCACTTCAAAGCCCGGTTGGGCTTGTCCGGAAGAATAGCTGTGAAATCATTATATGAGTCTGATTTGTGAGACAGGCAGCCCAGGCGAGTCCTCATCCCTCTGTTCCTGCGGTCGATGAGGGGGAGCAGGGGTGTAAGCAGGGGAAAACCAAAGAAGATGATGATTATAAATCTAGCCAGAGTGGCAAAAAAACAAACAAACAAAAAAAACCAAACCAAAACAAAAATACTCAGTGGCTCTGTGCCTCATGAGACCTGTGCCCTTGGCTCCCTCATCTGTGGGAGGGACCCTGAAACATCTCCAGTAAGATGCCAGGCAGATGGTAAGGACAGACACAGCACCAGAGCAGCGAAGGCTCACCCCCACCGGTCCTTCAGCTGCCCTGACTGCCAAAAAGTCTTTTGAAGGCTGCGCTTTGGGATGGTTTCTTGGAAAGACCTGCTCTGGTCAGCTGTGGGAGGAGAGCAAAGTGCAGCGAGACCAGAAATCAGTCACCACAACCCAGCAGAGCCAGAAAGCGCACAAATGCTGGGGCTTGAGGGCAGGACGGGGCTGGAGGAAGAAGAGAGGGAGTAAGGCACCTGTAAGGTGAGCCTGTGCTGCAGAGCCATCAGACCCTGGCCAGGATCGATCCCGAGCAGCTCCTTCGGACTCAGGGTTACATAAGCAGGCTAAGACAGCCCCTTTCCTGACAGGCTTACCCAGGCAGAAAATGGCTTTATTGCTTTTTTTCCCTTCAATTTTCAAACCAGCCCAGAGCCCTCGCTCATCTGCCAGCCCCTCGCATCCTTGCCAGCCCCTTCCCGGGACAGCCAGCACGCCTGCAGCATCCTTCGTTACGCAACCCCGGGACAGGGAGGAACACAAAGGGAGAGGGACGCGTAACACACATGCATCACACGGGCTGGCATCGTCTCCTCTCAAAGGCATATAGATGCAGTTAATGGTTTTACGTGGTCTCTAGAAGGGCAGAGCCCGTGATTTGCCTCTCCAGCCTAAGGGCATCTCTCCTGCTAGATTCCCCAGACATGGAAGGAGGCCATCTCTCCTCTGGACCACAGGAGGAGGATTTAGTGACCCAGTCTCCACTTCTCAGCTGCTAGACTCACTTCCAGGCTGGAGAAAGCCCTTCTCTGAGCCCTGCTGCCAAACAGATGCCAAATACTTTCTGTAACTGCAGAGGGAAGTACGGTATTTTTTCCCCTTCCATATGTAATTCTTGCAGAACACTTCAGCACCAGCAACTGAGCCAATCTGTAGCACGCCTGTTTCCCCCTTCTCCTCCCGCCCTTCAGAGAGTTTCTATTATTGCACATTTTAATGTAATCTTACAGCAAATTAAATGTTAATTAAATGCAATGAGTGTCTCCCTGGTGCAGCACAGGCAGCTCACAGCATTTAACAAGCACAAAAAACTGGAGATCTTCAGTCGCAGGAATTGTCACACGGCCTTGATCTGTGGGCCCGCGGCCGGTGGCCTCGGGATGCTACGCTGCATAAACCCCAACAACCAGTGCAGAAATACTGTCTGCAAAGCGTCATGCTCCTGGCCGAGCATGCTGGACCCGCTGTGCTCAAACGGACACCCAGTCTGCTATAGGATATTTCCGGTACCTTTCCTGATACCTCCTACCCCCAACCTTTATCTTCCCTGCGCTGCTTGTTCTAGCAGGCTCACGAATTTCTCAGCAAGAGGTGTGACATGCATTACCGCAATGCTGCTCAGATTTCTCTCTGATGCCTGAGATCAAGGGACTGCAGCAGGGCGTGTGTGGGACAGAGGTGCTGTGCCACCAGCAAGGAGCTTGTCTCTCATGGAACACTGATCTCTAGGCGAGGACTTCCAAGACAGGACACAGGAGAAAGAGAGGGAAAGAAACTGGGTCTGCAGGAGGTAGAGAGGCAAGGGAAGGGCAGGAGGGAAGAGGGGACAAGGTAGACAGCGACAGGATGGGCAGGGGTGAGGGATGCATCATGTCTTTTCAGTTACCTCCGTGGAATCAGTAAGGCAGCCATTCAGGCATCCAGTTATAGTTAACCCTTTAACTGGCTGGCTTGGACAGCAGTCGGGGCTGTTTGCAGGAGGCAGGAGTGCAGGAAGGAGGGATTTACTGTTTCATGTCCTGGCATTTAAAAAAAAAATCTATCAAAGAATCCTCTGAAAAAAAAAAAAAAAAAAAGGAGGGCCGGTTGTTCTCAACCCATTTGATCCTTGCCTCCTAGCGCGGAAGGTCAGTTTTTCAGTGGAAGACGTTCAGAGTTGAGGGATGATCACAGAGGAGAGACAGCATTTCCTTCTAAGACCAGGACCGTGGCTTAAGTCCAGCTTCAGGTCTAAAGTGAATTGAGTTTGGCATCACAGCTCACCATGGAGTGGCAGGAGTTGGCATTATCGCACTCATCATTCAACACCTCTGAAGGTCTCTCCTCAACAGGCAGAGCTCCGGGCTGACCTCGCTAAGAAGACCAAACTACCTCTTGTCCCTGTCCCTCCAGGTCATGGCTGATGTTACTGGCCAGGCATCATGGAAAAGCTGGCACTGCAAATAAAATAACAGGAGGACTTCACGCGTCTGCAGATGCTGGTCCTTTCACCATCACAGGCTCAAGCACTCACACCAAAATAACTCAAAGAAAGCACCTCCACTTCGGGGTGGCGGGAGCCTGCGGAGAGCCACCAAGGAGATGCACAGTCTGCAAGAGGGAGGGAGGGAGGGAAGAAGGGAGGGAGAGAGGGTTGGCAGGGCACCCGTGAGCTTTGGCACACAGGGAGCTGGTCGAATAAATCTCACATCAGAGAGAAAAGGTGAGGTCCACCAGCCAGGAGACCAATGGGACAGAGAGCAGGACCGTACAGTAAGCAAAGGGCAAAGGGTTCTTGTTTGCTAGGACAGGGCCAAGCTCCAGGTAACCTCCACGTCCTCTTGCCCAGAGGGAGCAACCAAGGAAGAGACAAAGGAATGGATGAGAGCAAAGAGGCCAGGACCCTGCTCTGCTGGGGCCTGGGGAGATCCCAGAGCTTTGGCTGCTCAACGCAACAGCCCTTTTAAAACTTGATTACATTAAAAAACACACAAAGCCTCTTCCCAACTAAATTAATGGAACTGGGATTGCGCTATATGCCAGTGAGTGCATTTCCTTAATCCCTACCCTGACCGACTGCTTCGATGTGCTTTAACTGAAATCAATCCTTGTAATTCCTTAAGCCCCTTAAAATTTCCTCATTAACAGCCTCACCCACATGTGAGGCCACAGCACAGGATTTCCTAGAGTCCAGCAGCCCCTACTCCTCTTTCCCACTGCTGCTCTGATGTGCCAGCTGGAAGCGGAGCCGGTGCCCTCTCCCTTGCAGCCTCCCCTACCATCCTGCTTTTTGGGGTACGGTTATGAAACAGCCTTCTGCTCGCCTCTGCTCCCACCCGCTCGCCAGCCCTTGCAACGGCAACCTGCACAGCTGAGCAGCACCGAACTTCCCTGTCATCCCAAAGTCTGTCTGACTTCACGGACGCCGAGACCTGTATTTCCCGTGAAGGCAATCCCACTGCTAGGCTGACGTACCCACGGGCATTGCCTCTGATTGCAAATAAGCCAGTTATGACTTTAGAAATATGATGTGGCGTCTAAAGGCGTCCTAGTAGGAGTCCATGGTGAGGGTTTTTTGCCTCCTGCTCCATCATTCATCCTACCTCCCCCTCCTACCGCAGGACCCCGGTCAAGGAGAATTGCCAGTCTCAGCATGGATGTATTTTGGGGGGTTTCTCCATGGGAGACAGGAGGGGAGGGGTGTGATTATGACATTCAGGTTATCACATCACCTCAGGAGATCACCTGAGCAAAGATTAAGAAGCCATCCCAATAGAAAAAATTAGCAGCATAAAGGTTAAAAAAAACAACCAAAAAACAAAAGAAACAAAAAAACCCACCCAAACATGAGGTCTCAGGGGCTTCAAGGGATTAAGACCATCCATTCACATGCAGAGAAAGCCAGAAAAAACTGAACACACAGGCACTGCGGACAGACAGACACAGAGAAAACGATACTCACTGCCTTTGACCTGTCCTCTCTGCTGGTGGGTCTGTGCCGACAGCGTGCTGGGAGAGGCTCTGGGGAGAGAGCAGAGCGGTCTTCTTCAGAGACAGCCCCCTGCGCGGGGTGAAAGTCACACCTCGACACCCCTCCCCTCCCCACCTCTCTCCGGGCAGCAGCAGCGCAGCTCAGAGCAGCTCTCGCATCCAGCAAAACCCCGGAGCAGCCTCAAGCCCGCAGCCTGGGCTGGGCTGCGCAGCCGGCTCCCACCGCTCACGGCTCATCGCCGGCGCCGCTGAGGAGCCCACCGGCCCCGCACGCCTCGCTGCTCCCCTCCTCGCCCACCTGGCAGCAAAACCCCGGCTTCTCCCACGATGGGGATGGGGGACCGCTCCGCACGGGCGGTGGATCCCAAAGGCTGGCAGGGAGCATCTGGGGGTGGGGAGGGGGGGGATGCCTGCAAAAGCGCTCGCTGTTGTCACCCTCGGTATGTTGGAATAAAGCATCCGCCTGCATCGCTTTAATCGGCTCCTCTGATTGAGGGAAGGTTGCTGCCCTCAGATCACAGATCAGCAGGAGTTGCCACAGACAGAAGGGATGGGAGAGTTTAATTAAAGAGCCTAGATGTCAGCAGGGCCAAATAAAATTTTGGCAACAGGCAAGGGAGGTCCTTACTGCAGGGCATGGGGTGACAGAAGAAAAAAATCCGTCTGGCAAGTCAGCAATGTGACTGACCCCTTGCATCCATCTCCCACCTGATGTGTGCAGCCCTGCTCGCTCCCTGCCCCACAGCAGCATCCCTGCAACCTCCCTCAGTGCGCTCACACCACGGTATAGGCTCCGATTCCCTCTTTCTCTCCTGCACCCACACCTCCATCCTCCAAAAAGTGTATGTGGGATGTCCAGTGCACCCCAGTGACTCTAACAGCCTAACCCATGGCACCAACACGGGGGGCTGCAGCACAGCCCCCCAGCTCTGGGCTTAGCCCAGCCATCAGCTAGGCATGGCGCAGGCTGCACAGGCACTGATGCGGGTCACCAAGAGCTCAAGCCATGGGCTCTCCATTGCTTTTTTGATCCTGGTGAAGCTGATTGACCAAAAAAAAAAAAAAAAAAAAATGTCCTCTGCAGTCATTGCCTTTTTCCTGGTAGATTGTAGTCACCTGCCTCTCCTCTGCTAGAACATCGCTGGGGCTGACACCCTGGTGCTGAGAGCAGGAAGCATATCTTGAGATAGCACGTTATCACCAGGCAACATCCCTGGGGAGAGACAGAGTCCTGCAGAACTTGCTACACAAGCACAGGGATCAGAAGCACTGAGGCAGTGATCCCTGCCCACCATCAGCTCGGATCCCCTCCTTCACAGCTCAACACAGCACGGAAATATTTGCCTTGTTCTCATCCCCCCCGTGTCGCAAAGCCCAGGTCATCCTGACTCAGACTAATTGTGTCTCCAGCTATCAGAAGATAAGCACTGAAAAAATGCCGTGGCTGATACGATCTCCTCTCAGCCAAGGTCAAAGGTTGAGATTCTTCATACACCTCTGGTACAACAAGCCAGTTTGTTCAAGTTAAATAACAGTTAGCTTCAGCCCTTGCCCCAAACCTAAGCCAAACTTAATACAATGTCACCAAGAGTTTAACTTCTACATGTCATTTTTGTTTTAATGCATTTTCACATTTCCAGGTTTTCTCTAGGCAACCACAGGATGTCACAAGTGACAACATTTTGTAATACTTCCAGGACATCCCTCAGATCTCATTTACACACACAGGCATTGTGGGGTGGAGGAGGTCCACAAGACGTTCAATGGACAAAGCTCTAGGTAATTCTGGTCCATTATCCAGATACCTGGACTTTGCTGCAGTCTCAAATGGATCAAAAACTCTGATCGACTAACTCTGGATGGGATAGCTCAGAGGACCACGCCAGTGCTCCTGCTCCCCCTCCAGCTCTTATGCCAGTTTTGTATACTACCATCCCATAGCTATAGCCAGTATGGACAGAGACCCCAATTCCTGCTCCTCCAGTACGTCACTACACCCTTCTCGTGACTCGGTGAGATCCTGGAGCAACCCACGAACGACTAGATCTTCCCACGCCAGGTGCGAGCTAATAGAGAACAAAAATAAGTGAACTGTGTTGACACAGGCACTACGGGAAATGTAATTAAATTGGAGATAAAGGGAATTATGTTTTTTACTGGGTAATATTTTAGAAAGCTTCTGTGCAGTAGGAGAGGTTTAGGGCAAATTCCTTCTAAAATAGCTCTCCTGCTTCTGACTACTCTGTAGCTTCTATTTAAAAGCTTTTAATAAAATAACTCATTTTGATATTAGGCTTGAATCCCATCCAAAATTTTATATCTCTCCAAGAAATACTTTAAAGCAATTTCCTCATGACCTGCTAACAGCAAACACACAAGAGGTGAACACGTGCAGCGCTGGGAGTGTTGGCTGTGACCAGGCAGGGTGGAAGGGAATTTGCCAGCCTCTTCCCTGGACATCAATTTCTTCCCCACCATCTTCAGGGTCCTTTTCACACTTCCCTACATTTTTAAATGTCTCCCCATCTATTCTGTGTGGTTTGTCCACTGATCATCACTCAAGGGTTTTTTTTACACCCCAAAAAACTTATTCCGGACCAAACACCTCCACTAGTTTCACTTGGTCCCAGTTTCTGCCCCTCAGCTGCTGGATAAAATTGCATGGCCTGAAGACATCTCTTCCTTCCAGTATAGCTGTCCTCACGTGTCCAGCAGGACCAGGAAGGCAGCTCTGCCTGGTAGCTGTGTGGCTTTTGCCTCCCCAGATACAGGGATGCTCCCCCCAGGGCTGGCAGCTGGCCACCCTTCTCAGATCGGAGCTGCAAGACCAGAGGATGCCTACAGTGACTAGCTCATTTGCTTGGTTGACATCTCCCATGGGTTTGCTTCAATAAAGTCCTTCACCTTGACATTTAAGCAGACTTCTCCCTGTCTTCTCACTCTTAACTCTGTTTCCTCGGGGGTCTGCTGCTGCTCTGGGATTCCATTATTTTATGCTTAACGAACCATCACACCGAGCCTGCCACTGTCTCTTCTGCTTCTCATTTCTGACTTCGTGACTTGTCATATTTCCAGCGATCCACACCACAAGGGCTTTGAACTTCTTTGGGGTTGTGTTTGCTCTTACTTTGTGACTTTTCCTGGGTCTGTGCCAGCATCTCTCTTGTCTAGTACCGTGCTGCAAGGAGCTTGTTCAAGGGTGTGCTTCACAACTTGCTAGTCCAAGAGGTTTTTCCCTAGTGCCAAGAAAGTGCTTCTTCAGACGGCTGTGATGGTTGGCAGCTACATCCCCACAGGTAAAGGCGTGATTTGGTATGTTTTCATGAGCTTCTGCTGCCTCTGTGATCTCTCTGGAAGATGCTCAGTGATGGAGGCTCTGTGACTGCAAGATGCCAATTACACGAGGCCAGCTGCCTCCCACAGCAGTCGCTGCTTTGGGAATTCTCTCATGCCTCCAGGTGACTTGCAACCCTAGCAAAGCTCTCATGATACGACGTGTCATTTGGTCTCCCTTGACACGCGGTCATTCCAAATTTATCCAGAATCCAGGCTGGTACCTATATGGGTCCAACCTCAAGGTAATTTGAATCAGTAATTAATTTATCTCCAGAGCCTGCTGTTCTCCACCACTGTTTGCAGCTGGAAGCTGGAAGAAAATTGTTAGTAACTGCCACCTGACATGCAATGCTCTGCTCCTTGCGGCACGCTGCCTGCCCGCTTGTTTGAGGGTCCAGGGGAAAACAGACTCGGTGCAGCACAAGGTGACTGTCCTGGCAGGAAGGAATTACGAGTGACATCGCTTCCCACACTGCAAAACAAACCACAGGCTTGTCTTACTTGCGAAGAGCCATGAGAACAGCTCCCCCTTCTATAAAGGAGCCCCAGTAACATCAGGAAACGTCCACAGACGTGGCTCAGACTGATTTTAAGGGGTTAATTTTTCTATTCACCTTAAACCTCGAATCATTCTCCACATCAGGCCAGGCAGGCAGGAAATCCTGGAAGGTGAGAGCTGGAGTTTCAGGGGTAGGCAGGAAACCAAGCAGCTGACATACTGGATGGAGGGCTGATGAAAGAAGCCACCGCAGGTGCGCTAACAAGGCAGGGCAGGAGATAGGAGACACCCACTGAGTTGAACTCCCCTTGAAAATAAAAGACTATGTTTAAAAATAAAAATGAGTTACATAAAGTGTGAGCCACAGTTCCGTCTCTGGCTCAGCTGGAGAGCATGGCAGCTATTTAAATTCTCTCCTGTGTCAATGATAAAAGTGGCTCCTGGACATGTTTGTGGCTCTTGGGCATCGCGATTGCAGCAGTGGAACAGATGCCTCCACTGCGAGATGGCTCCTGGCCCCAGCCTGCGTGGTCCCCACTCCCCTCCCCAGTTCCTCCAGGCAGGTAGGACACAAAACCAACAGCTAAGCAGCGTGGGAGGCTCCGGGCTGAGAGGGGCAGCTCTCGAGACGCGCATCAAAGGGAAGAATTTCCCCTTTAAAGCACTTTATTACAATTTCATAATTGTTCTCCGAGGAAACATGCTCCCATGCCCAGGAGCAGTTACATGTAAAGAAGCGTGGTGGTGCCCCTGCGTGTGCGTTGGAGAGGATGCTCTTAGTGTGGAGCAGGGAGGCAGAAAGGATTGGAGTTGACACAGAGCTGTTCTGTGCAGCCTTGGAGTCCTCCCAGCTTTCAGCATCGCTGCTGCTGTCAATATGGCAGCGTCTGTAACACAATTGATGTGTGTGGCTGGGAAGCCGAGACAGATCCACCCAGATGAGACAGATCTCCGCAAAGATCCCCTACCACAGATGCTCTGTCCCTAGCACATTTTGATTGAGATCTGGTGCTTGACACGGGCCAGGAACTGAGGCTTGCTGATGGACAGGGTTAATTTTCTGCTGAGATACCATTCAAGGTGCTTGCAAGCAGCCTGCGTTTTGCAAGCTGAACACACTAAACCAGTCATTTATTCCATGCTAGAAATCAGCCCCAAGGTCTTGGGGTTGCACTCACAAATCCGTTTATGATGGATAAGGTCTGTGTTTCTTTCCTCTTATCACTGTTATTTCAAAGACTCAGGGTTACGGGGCATCCAGGTGCCCCAGCAAGGATATTTCGGGGCTATTTTAACTGCTGTACAGCTATGCAATGTGGCACTGGGAGGTCATTCCCTCTGCAGCAAAACACCTGAGCACGTGCTTAACCTGAAACATGTGAGCAGCTGAATGGGTATTTGTACGACGAAAACCAGAGTTAACTGCATGGGTGAGCTGGGATTTCTCTTTCCTCTCTGGAGGCTGCTGCTCTAGCCTTAATTAAAACATAAATGAAGTGAGTTAGACGGGCTCACCCTCTTTCTCCAGCAGATGGTGGTTCTTTCATAAAAATATCTGCTGCCTCCAGTACCAGTCTCTCCTTGGGAGACCGGAGGGCAGCCCTCACCTGCGCCCTGCCAGTGGGCACAGCGGAGCACACCGAGCTCCGCCAGCGCCTGCACCAGTCAAGCCCGAACGACTGGGCCACGTACCCAGAGCCACATGGAAGGGCTGCAGGGCAGGCGGCCAGGCTTCCCCTGCCAGGGCGGACAGTGCTGCAGGAACAAGTGAATCTCTGAGAAGGGCAGCAAAGCAGGCCAGTGAAAGCACAGCGCTTTACACAGCGTGTACGCTCCCCAGATGGAGGAATGCAACTGCATTCTGCCGGCACCCAGCGCAGCGATCATCAGTCACAGGGAGAAGATGCCAGCACAACGGGTCCCTTGTATTTCCTAGCTGTGCCAAGCTACCAGCTTATTTCTCCCCCCGCCCCCCCCCATCAAACAGCAAACAGATGACCCTCACCGCTACAGGGATCTCCATGAGTTATAGTCAGGGCTGCAGGAAAACGACCCCCTCCTCAGGTTAGCGCCCACCCCCCCCACTCCCAGGTTAGCCCCCTGTTCTTCTCGCAAAGAGTGCACATGCTCCTGCCATCTGCGAGTTTGCACTACAGTCTCCGCTCAATGCAGTTCTCTCGCCTCCAACATGTTCTCCTTTCGCTCCAATTAGTCTTACTTTTAACTAGCTCAGCCCCGGCGTTCAGCCCGGGTGTCAGACACAGATACCCAACTATCCAAAGGAAATACAGCCCACCATTTTAAAGTAACAACAATAGCGAAGGGAGGAGGGGTGGGGGGGGTGAGGGGGATGAAAAGATGGTGATGATCTCAGAGCTGCAAGCACCAGCACAAACTGATATTTTCTCCCAGCATCAAAGCCCACCACTAATCCCATTGAAATGGGGATCACCCCAGAACCAGTCCCGCTCCTGTGTCAGCCCAGGGCTTAACGTAAGAATACGCCGCTTTCTATCCCTGCCTGTTAATTAGAAGCCATGTCTGTGTCCCTTTGACCATTCATAAGATGCCACGGGAAGATTAATGCACCGGGAGAAGCGCTACCGTGACATTAATAGGGGTGACATCTGAACAGCACCCTTCCCCTCCCTCTTTGCCTGCAGAGCCATCCTTCCCCCCAGAAAACCAGGGCAGGAGCAAGTAAAAACCCCTCCCCCGGGGACTTGTAGCCAAGCAAAGGACCACAGGGCCTCTCATCACCCACCAAGGGCCTCCTGGCTCTTACCTGTCTTGCAGCAGGCAGCAGGGTGGTGGCTACGTGGCTTTTGGTGCTTGATGGACACGGCTGGTTGGGACCCTGAGGAACAGTGTCTGCTGACTCCCGGTGCATCGGGGAGGGCAAAGGACCCAGCCCGGCCACAGTTATCCCTGGAGGAGCAGCGGCACTGTGCCACTTTTCCTGGCTCCCTAGCCCTGTATCTCATGAAAAGAACAAGAGCTGGTGGAAGGAGGGGGGTTACGGAAGAGAGGGAAGGGGGAGAAAGGAGAGCGAGAGCGCGCACTCTCGCAGATGCACACACACAGAGCAGACAGAGGCTTGTATAGGATGGCACTGCCTGACTTGCTCTCATTATTGCTGCAGGCTGGCTGCTGCCCATGGAGAAGTTGCCAGCATCCGCTGCTGGCCCGAGGCATGGCAGGGAAAAGGGACAGGGAAGAGATTAGGACCTCATGGACCATCAGAGCAAGGAAAACTACTGCCTGGGTACTGGGGGCTTTGTTGTCTTTCTTTGCTTTTACCTGGGAGGGGAAGGGCTGTGCTAGAGGGCAGGGAGGGATTGTGTGGATAGAGAGTTCAGCTTTTCCTTGCTGTCTCCTTTCTTCCTTTGAACACAAAAAAATCCTCAGCCCCATTCCTCCTCAGCTGCACTGAAGGGTAGCGTAGGGCTAGCCTGACCCAGAGCTTTCAGAGACGGCATTGCATCAAGATGGACAGAAAGTGGGTTGCACATACCCAAAGCACCAGCATCGCGTAAACCTCAGCATCCCCTTCTCGTTCCCACTTTCTGGGTCATGCTGATACAGGTCCAAAGACCTGGCGGGGTGTTTGGAGGGTATGGAAAGACATTCCAGCCATAACACCTCCCCTCTGCACGTTGCACAGAAAGCTGCGCGCAGAGCTGCCTGCCGTCCCTGCCACTGCTCATCTGCTGCAACGACAGACCCAACACACCAGGGATTCCGAGATGTAGCCATAATCCTCCCCGAAGAGGCACCAATTCCTCAATCTACAAGGAGCTTCTCTAAACCATCACAAGCTTAGAAGCATGTGATCCTTTGGAAGGAAGCGAGAGCTTTGTGACTAATGCCTTTTTCAATTTTTTGGAAAGACCCCACACCTCTTCCCCTCCTCTGCCCTAGCAGCTTACTGCTGGAGGGGCTGGGTCTCACCTGGGATGCTCAGTTTGGTCAGAAGGATTAAAATGAAAGCAAAGTCAGATGCTTCAGGTATCACAGCCACCCCTGAAACCCCCTCAGCCACCTGTTTACTGCGGCTCCCTCTTCCGAGGTTTCCCACCGGTGATTTCGGAGGCAGGTGGATATCTAGCCACAGGGCTGCTGTTAATAAAATAATTCAATGGGTGTGATGCGCTGAATCACAAGCACAGAAAGTCTCCAAGTCAGCACCCTCCACAACAGTTAATCTGACAGTACACCGCTTTGCTGGGTCCATATCTCTCTCTAAGTGGCTGTGTTCTATAATACACCTTCAAGACTCACCTGAGATCGCACGCCTGTCTACAGCAGAGCAGGATAGGACCCAGTCCTACTGAGCCAGACTCCGGCACCCCAGCCGCCTGCCTGCACAGCTGGCCTCAGGATGTTGGTGTCCAGCTCCTGGAAACATCTCCCTCACCGGTCACTCTGCCAGGAGCTGTCAGAACATATTTCAGGGCACAGCATGCCGTCAGCCCTGCAATACAAAAGGTCTCACTGCAGATCCAGAGCTACAGGTGGCTTCCTTGACTGTAGCAGCAGGTACGTAGGCCCAGGAGGTGATCGCTTCAGGACCTACAACCAGGTATCCTTACTCCCACTACAAGAGGAGCAAGAAGCTGCGATCTGGTGCTATGGCAAGATCCTGACCATTTCCCCACCACGGAGAGACCCCAGGGGCACTGGGGAGCTGGGTCCCTTTAGGCTGCTGAAGTAGGGAGTAAGATCTCCGCAAGGCGCGGGCATCTGCATTACTTCTATCGCTAATAAAGCTGCCCAGAGACTCAGTGGGTGCAAGTCAGCTCTCTTACACCCCAGGGCTGGGAGAATTCCAAGTGGAATTCTCTGTAGGGCTGTTGTTAATGCAGATATACTGCAGTGCAATCTCCTAGTATGTTCGGGGGGGATGGCGTGCACCACCTTTGGGGAAAATAATACCCACATCTGTGTCTTCTGGGGAGTGAGGAGCCATCCCCTCTGTGCCCCAAAGCACACAGCCAGCTCCCAAGCCTCCAGGATGCCATGCAGCCGGCCAGGAAGGCAGACCCTCCGGCATCCTCGCAGCCGTGCGGCTGGGGTCCGATTTTCCCAGCAGGAAAAAGGACAAGGCACCTTGGATGATTTGCAATACAGTCTCCAGGACTTCAGAGTTGTGCCACTCACGAGGGGACACTGCCAGCACCGCTGTCCGTCACCTCTGTGAAGGCTTTATACGGGCAGGGACGGCTTCTCCCCAGGTGAGCCAGGATTTCCAGCTGTGCGTGGAAAATCAGAGGGTTTGTTTTGTATGCATGTGAAAGCCTAAACTTGGTGAGCAAGATGTTAATTTGTGAGAGGAAAATAGGCCATATTTATGTAACTGAGAAAAGCCGCAGTGAAGGCTACGGATCCAATGGGAGAGGAGTGTATGTTCAGAGCTAACGACAAATGCTGCTATTCACTCAGCTTTGTCGAGAGCTCCAGCAACTGCATATTCACCGCCCTACAGCCCAGAGAAATGGCTTTGAGGCTTTCCAGGCTAAGAATAGGGGTCTTGTTGTGTTTGCTGCTCCACGGCCCGGGTTTTGTCCAGGATTAGAGGCACCAGGGTGTGGAAGCCCGGCTGAACAAGCACTGCAAATGGCAGCATCTATGCACGCCTGTGAGCGGTGCAGGGCTCTCGGCTCAGCAGGGGTGGAGAGAGCTGAATAAAGGGCGAATTCATTCACAGCCACGCAGGATGGCATTAGTGCTGGCCCTTTGCTCACAGAGACATCTCCTGCGGTGGATGGGGCACTCACAAAACACGACTCCTTGTGCATAAACAAAACCCAAGCATCTTCCAAAGCGGGCAGCTGGGGCAGTGCCATTACTGGAATTAGCAGCTCATCCTGGCTGTGAAGCCTGATGGCTTGGATCCACCTCAGGAACCCTGGTCCCTGCAGGGGCAGACAGCTTCACCGACAATCCGCCTGCCTGTGACCTTCCTCTCCCCTTCCCCTCACACAGACATATTCTGCCCCCCTGAAACCAGGTCATGAACCCAGCAATGCCCAGCCTTGGAAATAAAAGCCCCAGAGCTGGTCATCACGTGTTTTCCAGATACCACATACCTTAAGTCTTTTAGCTCTGGAAACCATCACGTGGCAGAACTGGCACTACTGGGAAACAGCAAGATACTGCTACTTGCTTGGCTTTGAATTTGTGACCCTGGGACTCGGGGAGAGCCCTTGATTTGTTAAACTGGGCTTGCAAATGGCAGTGGTGGAAAACTCACTCCCGTGGGGAAACCAAGAGAAAAAGCTGTTGTGGATGCTTCTGTGGCTTCTGGCTCCACTAGTCCCCAATCCTGGGACCATGTTCCTGGACCTATCCAAAAGCAGCAGGGGATGAGACTCCCAGAAAGGATGGTGACCCAGGGCTTTGACTTTTTCTGTAAGCCAAGTCCAAGCCAGGGGCAGTCTAACAGAGGCGCTGACTGCTGTATTGTCACTTCTGAGTGACTGAAGTCTAGTTTGGGAGGTAAAGGAGACCACCACGATACAGGGGACCGACGGACCGAAGGCTACAACCTATGTTAAGCACTGTTTTCAAATAAAATGAGGGGTTTAAGCTCTGCGAAACAGATTAATCTCCTGAGGGGAAGCACAGTCTCTGGAGAAGGTCTTTCTTGCTAAAACATCACATAACAGAGAACTCTTTTGGGAAAGGACTCTTGCAATAACCTCTCTCTCTCCCCTAAAGCAAATGCCCCTGGGAGCAACACTTTTGGTAAGGCATTTATGGAGAAAAAGAGTCTTTAAAAAACCCTGCTATTAACTCTCCTGCTGCAGCAAGGGTAAATGCAACACACAGAGCTCAAAGGCGAGCCACCATCTTCCAGTGCTCCTTCCTAATCACAACCGAGAAGGATATAACACCGTCCCTGCTGCTCGCTCATTTCCTTCGGCTGTAGCTCACTGCTCACTCAAACTCACCCACTGTGAGCAGCAACCCTGCAAAACATGTTTTGGAGTCATATTCTGGCTTTGTGGTGCACAACAACAAGGGACTTCCCATCTGTTGCTGTTTGTTTAGCCCTTGCATTGCTAAACTAACATCTGGGAAAACTGCTGAGCCTCTATTAAAGAGCAGTGCCCTGGGAGGGGAGATATGTCTTTACCCTCTGTGGAAGATGCTGTGACCCAAGTACCGTTTGGCAAAGAACAAGAAGCGCAAGAACCAAGTCATCCCTCTCTGCCGCCCAGACTGTTGCATTTAGATGCTCTCATGACACTGGCCAAGGCATTTAGATGCTCTCATGACACTGGCCATTTCAACCCTGAGAACTGACTCCCATACCTGGAAAACCACATGCCAGCTCTGACCAAGCACCTGCAGAAATTCATCTTTCGGATTTCTATCATTGCAGCCCTACAGAACCCAGAGCCATGCTGTGAGGCAGCAGAAAGTCCCTTAGGAGTAGCAATAAGCTGGGATGTTCCTTACGGGGCTAGCCCAGCAGGCAAGGCAATCCCTGTAAGCAACACTGGTGGTGAGACAGCGCTGGCTCCGGTGCTCCTGCCAGCCTAACCCATCACTTGCCTGACACTGACACTGCTCAGCCTTCACCGGTGCTGCCTCCAAGGCTGGGGAGGGTGTAATCCTCTCTCCAGAGCCTTCCACTGTGTCTCCAAGGGGTTCAGCAGCGTCCAAGGGCCCAACACCTAATTTCAGTGCAGCCCAGCTCCCTAAAATAGGCAGAAAAAGTTGCCAAGAAGTGAAAAAAGATATAAACCAGAGCTCGACCAGGTAAGACAAAGTTACAGGGTTGCTGCAGCAAGGGAAGTTGGTAGTTTAAAAATTCAAGGAGGACAACATCAATATTGAAAATTCTATAGGAAATACAGAGGCAGAAGACAGCAGATGAGCACCATCAAGGATCTGCTGCAGGGAGCACTGGAGACCAACATTTCTGCTCCTGCCAGTGCCTACGGGGCCAGCAAAGGCTCTTTGGATGCCTTAGGGTGAGGAGGGTAGAAGCATACTAACGCCTGGTCTAGCAGCTCCTACTAGCACTTGGTGCGGTGGCTTGTTAAAACCTGCCTGTCCTCGCTGTGTGTTAAAAGCCATAAAGCTCTATTTATTAGCCAGGCTGTGCCATCTCCTTATGCATGGCCAAAGACGTCCAAAGAAGGTGACCCACAGAGAGGGTTATATTTCAGGGGTTTCCATCATTTCCCTTTGCAAAGACACCCCTTGCCTGACAGCAGGCAGATGGGATGTTCCCAAGTCCCCACAGCTGCATGGACAAGCGAAGTTGATCCAGACCCCGATGATCCCGAGCCCAGACTGCCTACAAAGGTTCCAGGGGTCCAATGGACCTCAGGCAGCACCCAGAATATGCACAGGTACAATGTAAACAGTCCCTCTGCTCTTAAAAAAAATCCAGGATTGGGAACAGGATCATCCACTGGGTCTGTAAGGTTACATCTGAGAGAAATACACAGTAAGATTAAGTAAAAAAAGAAAAGAAAAAAAAAAGAAAAGAAAAAAAATGGACTTTCACAACTACCTGAATATCAGTATCTCTCCCTCTTGGAAAACATCAACACCTACTAAAGAAGAGGAAGCAGTCAAATGTAAAACAAACCACTGAAGCACGCCAGCATAACTGCACGGGCCAGGAACGGAGCTTTGGGACAGCATCATGCGCAATACAGAGAAGGAAACCCAGTTTGTTCACCCGGCCAGCTCTCGCACATCAGTCTCTGCCTTCCCTGCTCCCAGATGAAGGGAAGCAGCTTTTCTGTATCAAAGGGAGTCATTTGACACCCAAGTCACAAGGCAGTGAGCAAACAGTGCGGGGTTGTTTGCCGGGCCAGTAGCTCAGCCTGGGAATTCCAGCAGCGCACAGGTTCTCCTCAAGAGCACAGCCCCAGACCCAAAAATCAGGTTTTGTAGCTGAGACCACACCACGCTGAGCAGAAGGAAGAGACAACAACGTGTGTTTTGCTGTCTGCAGGGCTGTTTACACCCCAGCGTGGTATTTGCTTTTTCACAACAGGACAAGCTTGTTGACTCATGTTTAGCTTGTGACCCAGTATAAACACCAGCAGTTCTGCTGTCACAACAGCCGGTTGTCTGCTGCTGTCTGCAGAACTGGGTGGTGGGTTTTTTTCCTCTTAAATACAGCGACTTGCATTTCTCTGCATTGCATGGCATCCTAGCTTTTTCATGGCCATTTCTCCTTTTGTCAAGGTTTGAATCCCAGCCATATCCCTCTCCCAACAGCCTACAAATTATCCAAATTTGTAGTGGTTTGTTAATAACTATATGAAACTACATTTTCTATTCACCACCCAAGACCGAAAGAAATGTTCCTGGGACAAACACCTGAAAATATACATTTAATTCACACACCCCCTCCCTGGGTAGCATCATCCAACCATTCTGTACCCAGTTTCACTTAGAGTCACGCTAGGTATGACTATGCCGAAAAGACTTGGTATTTATCACGTACTGCCTCTTCCCTAGTAATGAGACCTTTTAATCTTGTCAGAGGATATTACTTTGGTTTGAGAGGACTTTCCTCCAAAAAAACACGTGGTTTACTTGTCCAACATCTTCCAGACTGCTTTTGTTTCAGATTTTTTTTTCTTCTGCAAATGAAAATTAAACCACTCTGTAATTACCCAGGTCATCTTTTCCTTCCTTCTAGAGATAGGTACTGCACGGCTTTTACAGCAGTCAGGTTCCTCACCCATCCGCCATAATTTGTCAAAACTCATAGAATCATAGAATCGTTTATGTTGGAAAAGACCATTAAGACTGAGTCCAACCATTAACGCAGGACTGCCAAGATCACCACCAAATCATGCTTCTAAGCACCTCAATCACCACAAACCATTCTGAAATCACTTCAGGTAACTTTTTATTAAAATTCCTGACACCCAGACAGCTTGAGACCACCTGATATCCTGAAAGCCCCCTTGAATGCATTTTTTCCCTGTATTTTAAGCAAAGATCCCACCTCTTTGTCATTATCACCAGCAGTGCTAGTCAGCACTTCTTTCTCTTGAACGTTCTAATGATGACTATTATGAAAAAATAATTCATTAAACACTTTGGCCTTCTTGACATTTTTTCAATAGTTCTTTCTGTTCCCATGATTATCCCCCAGACATACATCAATAGTATGAAGAGGAGCAAGGAAAGTGCTGACCTGCTCTTGTCGTGCTTACCAGGACTACTGAAAGGAAGGGTTGTCACAGCCATAACAAGTATTTCTTACATTAAGGGATCACGACAAAGCAAAAAAAGGATTTGTCCTGCAGGCTTAGAGATAGAAATGAATCCCACAGTTACAAAGGGAGAATTGTGGCTACTCATTTAGTAGTGGCACTTCAGGTCACTGTCACCAAAAGCTCAGTCCCCTTGCTCCAGAGGCAAGCCCTGAGTTATGCAACCTGGAAGAAACCAAGCTGTAATACTTTTTTTTTTTTTTTTGTAGTTATATGTATTATATATACATGATTTTTATTAATATCTATTATTATGTAATACTGTAACACAAGAGGTAGAAACCTGGGGAAAAAGAAATTAAGTCTCATTTGGCCACGCAAGCTATACAGAAGAGTCCACTACACCATCTGTCGAACATTAGATGAAATGTTATAAATGACAAATACCAACTGTTCCATGGTAGCCATTCATATAGTCTCAGAGTGCTCTGAAAAAAGATTTGGATAAGCACGTGGAGCTGTCAGGAAGCGTTGCCTCCTGAAGTTTCTGCCCATGCCTGCAACCGCAGTGACTAAGGGAATCAGAGTCATCCATAGACAGAGAAATCTAAGACATTAGCACGAGCCATGCTAGCTCCATGGAGGAGAAAAACAAAAACAACGACAAAACAAAGTTACAGCAGTTCAAAAGCAAGGTCAAGTCAAATGCAAGAGCTGCCAAAGAGGTCATAAAAGTATTAAGCTTAAGTAGAAACTTCCTACTGTTCTGTAGCATCGTGTTCAAGTCCCAACTGTGAAAGCAAGGCGAGTTCAGAAACTCACCCTCCTGAGCATCCTCATCGTTTCTTCTTTACTTGCACTGGGGTGGACACAGCCTTTCAGCAGGCTTTGGTGAGACTTCTCATCCTCAATTTTACCTATCCTCCAGGTATACTTAATAAATAAATGAACACTATATATCAACTTCCATGATAAATGACATTTTCTGTTTATGAATTTGTTAAAATGCATAAAAATGTCTACCACTTCACATTACATGATGTTTGTTCTCCATAATAAGATGCATAGTGTGTATATATATCTCACAGAAAATACATATAAGCAGACCTGGTGCACTTCCAGCTTTCAGTTCACACTCCCGTGAAAGGCTAAGGAATAGAAACAGCGACCTGCTTTATGATTTCAAAGGGAACAGTTGCCCCTAGGAAAACACACAAAAATCTTCTGTGTCACTGGCTATTTCAGGAACAGCTTCAGTATTTCCTACTGTTGCATGATAGATTCTGATTATTTTGACACTTTTCAGTATTTTAAAATCTTTTTAAGCACAAGGTGGCGGCATGAATTAACTGCACGTTATTTTTACTTCAGCTCATTCCTACATTCCCCAGACCTCAGTCACTTACTCCTATTCCTCACCTGAGCTGCAGCAGCTGCTTACGAGGCCATGTGGTGTGTGCTGGATCCAAAAACCGATCCCAGGTGAAATAATGAAGGGCTGCTCACCGGGCATCCCTCAAAGGCTTTGATCAGTGCTGCCAAGGAAGCAGTGAGGAGCCGAAGAGAGGGATGGAAATGACCTTGATGTGAAGAAAAAAGGTCTGCAGGCTCACAACTCGAACCAAAGGTTTTTCAGGTAGAGTTAATAAAATGATAAACTTGCAGAAATTGCCTTTCAGAAAGTATTATTCCAGCTGAATGTCATCCTGACTACAAAGTACCTTTTCGTATATTAATTTAGTCAGCATAGTTATTTAACCAGTGAGTCTGCATGTAATGGTTGTTTGTATTCATTAACATTTATCTCATCTTCCACAAATGAAATTAGTAACAGCACGCCAGGTATTTTCTTCCTGTGGCTCCTGCAAATGCATTAAAACCAGCAAGCTATCTCCAAAGGCAGCTGCGGGCAGAGCTTGGTCCTGTGTATTTCTGTGGCAGCTGGGATAAAATTATGCTCTTCCCATTAAAAGGATCTTTTTTTTCTCCTGGATCTGGCTATAGTTATATGGTATTAACAGTGAAAATATGAAATGAGAATTCATGGCTTTATATGCTTTCACTTTAAATTCTATTTAAAGCATTCTTGGGATTTTTACAAGACATCCTAAACATCCAAATCAAGCTCTTGCCTTCTAGAGTTGCTTTTTGAAACTTTTACTATTAATATGACAGAGTACTTTTTATTTAAACTCCCGCTTTTTTTCCTTTTAAAGACTCACAGAATGGTTTGGGTTGGAAGGGAGCTCAGCGATCCCCTCGTTCCACCCCCTGCCCTGGGCAGGGACACCTCCCACCAGACCAGGCTGATCCAAGCTCCATCCAGCCTGGCCTTGAGCACTGCCAGGGATGCTCTGGGCAACCTCTGCCAGTGCCTCACCAACCTCACAGTAAAGAATTTCTTACTAGTATCTAATTTAAATCTGTCCTTTCAGTTTGAAACCCTGCCCCGTGTCCCATCACTCCGTGCCCGTGTAAAAGCCCGTCCCCAGCTGCCCCGCCGGCCCCACCAGGCACTGGTGCTGCCGGAAGGTCTCCCCGGAGCCTTCCCTTCCCCGGGCCGAGCAACCCCAGCTCTCCCAGCCCGTCTCCATAGCAGGGGGGCTCCAGCCCCCCGAGCATCTTCGTGGCCTCCCCCAGACGCGCTCCGACAGGTCCGTGCCCTTCTCGCGTTGGTGGCCCCAGAGCTGAAGGCAGCGCTGCAGGGGGGTCTCACCGGAGTGGAGCAGAGGGGGAGAATCCCCCCCCTCGCCCTGCCGGCCACGCTGCAGGGGATGCAGCCCAGGGCACGGGTGGCTCTCAGGGCCAGGTCACGTTGAGTTTGTCATCCACCAAGTCTTTCTCCTCAGGACTGCTCTCAATGCGCTCTCTGCCCAGCCTGCACTTGTGCTTGGGATTGCCCCGACCCATGTGCAGGACCTTGCACTTGGCCTTGTTGAACTTCACGAGGTTCGCACGAGCCCATCTCTCACGGCTGCCAAGGTCCCTTGGGATGGCATCCCTGCCCTCCAGCGTGTCCACCGCACCGCACAGCTTGGCGTCATTGGGAAACTTGCCGAGGGGGCCCTCGATCCCAGTGTCCACATCGCCAACAGTGGAGGAGGTCAGGAGGTTAGGGGACAGCTTCCTATGTGAGCTGTCCCTCTGGGACAACACCCTGTGTGGCCTTGATCTGTCATCCACCCACCTCTCCTACCATTTCTCTGATATGTACAGAGCTGAAAAAAAAAATAAAAAAAAAAAGGCATTTTACAGCTACCAGGGGCTGTATCACCCATGAGAAATATCACACCCGCTTTGCTCTGGACACTTGTTTTGCCACTCAGAGTGAAGTGATGCAGTTTGAAAGGATGAGAGTCACTCGGTGCCACCCCACTCCGAGCACTGGCACTGTAATTGCTGTCAAATTAGTTCTGTTCATGCTACAAGAAAAACAGACGTTTAAGGCTTTTCTTTCACAGAACTGTACTGGACGTCTTTTTCTGTATACACAAATAAAAATCTAATGACAAGAAAAAATGAATAGATGACAAATGAGGAGCCTGCATTTCAAGGGACACCATCAAAAGGCTGAAGCCTTCAGCTACAATTTTCCCAAAATTGCTAAGCAAACAAGGAAAATTCTCAGGGCAGAGTGTTTTACATCTATCACTCTCCAAATAGAAGATAATATAAAAAAAACCCCAATAGTACACTGTGATTGTTGTTCCAGAGAAAACTGCCACCACACATGCCCCTTGTACTAACTGTTCTCAGAAATGTTTTTATCATTCACTTTGTATATTCCTGCTAGCTGGGAAAGAGCAAAGTGTTGCCAAAGCTTGCTGGTTTCTTTTTCAGGTACTTTGTAACCTTTCTGATATTTTATAATTTTTAAAATATTACCTGAAGTGCACAGCTAATACTAATTTTTGCACCAAAAATGTTCTCTGGTACCTTTACATGGTATAAAGCAGAAAGGGAAGGGTGATAAATATGAACAGTAACATGTATGGGGAAAAAATTACCCCCATCAGCCTACAACAGCATCAACTTTTGGCCACTTCAGCTGTGGATGGGTGTACGGAAAGTCCCTGCTGGGAGCATGCAATGATCTCCCCAGGAAGGCAGGTGAAACTGCCTAAAATGGTACAACTCAAAATTGATGCGATTGAAAAACAGAGGATATTAATTCATGAAATGATGAGCAGAATGGAGAACACAGAAGAAATCTGAGTATTTGTTCCTTCTAATAACCTACATGGGAAGGTACCTGGTGAAATGACCGAATGAGAGATTTAAATTAAGTGAGAGGAAGTACTTTTTGGAAGAACCCATAATTCAACAGAATTCATGATTACAGAGATAAAACTATATTTTTAATATGACCAAACTAATGGGGAAACTGCGCATAACACTTCTCTTCAACTCTGCTTTAGCATTACGGTAGACACAATGGCTATCAAAGCATAACAAGAAAGCTGGAGCCCGATGGATTATTAGAGACAAATGTGACCAATCCATCTGAATACATCAGTCACAGGGCTCTGCTGAAAAATTGTGGTTGGCGCAGCTGGTGACTGCACGTAATCAACATTTTTTAATTACGTAAAAC
This sequence comes from Falco cherrug, assembly GCF_023634085.1. Lineage (NCBI taxonomy): Eukaryota > Metazoa > Chordata > Aves > Falconiformes > Falconidae > Falco > Falco cherrug. The sequence continues at coordinate 7,632,114 of NC_073708.1, forward strand.
AATGCTTTGGGAAAAAAAACAACTAACAAACTAGAACACAAGCCTAAAATAAGAGTCCAAACACTGAGAGTGGAATCACGTGAAGCTCACACGGGGGATTTCCACCCAGTACCATTCAGGTGGCTGTCAGTTGTCTGTGCCTGCGTTGCTGCTGCTGACACCTGGGCTGAAGAGCACCCCAAGCATCCTCACCAGGTGGCTGGGGATGTACCTGCCAACAGCAAGCGAGTGTGGTCAAAACAAATCATTGTGCAAGCAACTGAAGGTGTACAGCAAGCTGGGGGAAAAATAAAGCCCTTACATTTGAGAGCATAAGCTCTCCTTATCCTTCTGCTCTTACCATTACAGACTTTTTCGGAGGCTGGCTGTATGCACCAGATGCTGGCTGTCAGCGCAGCATCCCCCGACGCCATACCTGCTCCATTCCTCCCAGAGGAAGAGATGCTGGTGAAGTACAGAGCAGCAGATTCGCGCCTTCCTGGGGTCGGAGGCGCACAACACGAATGCGCAAAACCTCCCGCTGACATGCAGCAACACCGGGTTGAGTGTACAGTCTGGCACCAGGAGTAGCTTTACACACCCAACTAACATCCTCTGGCTTCCACCACACTGAGTCTGAGCTGAGGTCCCCATCCCTCCAAAACAGAAAACACCCTTCCATCAGACTCAGGCTACAGGAGAGTGGTGGTACAGAGCAGTAGTCCCCCCCTTTTCCCCCTGGGGTAAAATGGTGGGTACAAATCCAGCTGCAAACAGCTGAAACCATTCTTTGAAAATTTTTGCTGACTTGTTACAAATTGTAGCGTTTTCACATAGCAGTGGTGCGTTCTCAACAGAACTGGCAATTAATCAGCACCCTGAACCTCTGAGTATCTGCGGCATGGGATTACACAAAGCTGCTGTGAAGCTATATTGTAATTTAGCTAACTCTAGGGAGATAGATACCGGCACTATACAGGATTAAACTCCAGCTTGAGTTCTGAAAACGGTTCCTGTCTTTATGCCAGTTTTTGTACAAAACCCTCACAGCCAAATCCACCCAAGCCATCTGGGATGGCTGAAATCAAACGCTGCAGTCTCTCCCCAGCTTGGCCCAACCTGAAATATTCTGGATAGGCTTGGAAACCTTTAAGGGAGAAAAAAAACCAACTCACCAACCAACACACTGTAGCTGCTGAAAATCTCACCAGCATGCTACATTCCAGTTCTGGAAGGGGGGAAAAAAAACCCTGAAACACACCAGAAAGTTATCTCTAATGTTCCCAAAGGGCAGTATAAACCTACTAGAGAGCTGTTCCAGTCAAATCTACTGAAACATACATGGAGCCAGTTGCCCTACAGGTGGGGAATAAACTGTCTCTCCCTTTTACTGGTGTTTTGTTCAGACTTAACAGAAGAAAACCAGCAAGTTGGCGGGTTTAAAGGAGTACAGAGGCCTTACATACAGCTCTGGCTCCTGCGAGAGCACTCCTTGTACAGCCCTGTCACCCACTCTGATGTGCACATCCCATACAGGAGTGTCATTAAGTTCTCTGGAGTTGAGAAGACTGTGTCAGAGAACACATTCAACCATCACAAGCTGATCCATACCAGCAAAAACCCAAAACAAATCCCCAGGCAGCACCTGTGCTGGTGATCCTATTCCCAACAAAGCCAGCTGCTCCGGATACAGTTCCCAGAGGCCAGACAGCTCTCTTGTCCATCACATATATACACACACACTGAAAAGTAGTTGAAGAGCGAGCAGAGGAGTCACAACAATGTGGAAATCACTGCAGGAATCTGGAAGCAGTTAATGATAGGGAGTTTGTTACTGATTGTACGTGCATACACACTGTAGTGCAAGAGGATGCTCTGTGTGCCGGGGGCACTTCTGGTAACAGCTGACCTGCTTAGTACCTGCAACACAGAGAGGAGTCTGCACACACAGCTGTGTTACTGCTTGCTCTTTGGACAAAAAGGAGTAGTACAAAGGCACCCTCAAGGACTTTAGACTCTCATTAAGTTGATGAGCAGATTTACACAGCTAGTTCAGCTTGGGCCTGGAGACTTGTGCTGCGTGAGGAAAGGAAAAAAAAATCCAACCAACCCAAACCACGCAGCAATACAGCTCCACCAGCCTTTTGTTCTTACACACCACACCTCTAATGAAAGATCACTGAAAGACTAACTCTTACAGAGGAGTCCAGGACTTTGCACCTCCTAGCATAGCCAACAGCAACGTTTTTCCATAGGTTTGTCTCACACAGGAAAACAAGAGGAGGATAGAAGTGACAAGAGCTCTGTGAAAGCTTGTAGTTCGTGGTTATGCTGTGGCTTATTTTCAGGAGGTGTTTCTGATGGACATTGTGCTGAACTCAAGCAGTAGTTTTAACATCTGTTTTCGGGATAACAGGCCAGCAGCTTTTCCCCAACAAACATGAGATACTGCTCTGCAATACAACCACCCCTTATTTCCACATATTTCTTTGTAACACCTGCCTACTCTTGCTTATAGCAAAATGCGCAGCTAAGTATGCCAACTAGAAGGTGGTTTGAAAATGACTTTCTGTAGATCAGGCTCCTACAAGCCCAAGTGAAACCTTACACTCTATGAAAACCAAAAAGATTAATGTCTTCTCTGTGGCAACATTCACACAACCACTGGCAAATTCCCACACTTGTAAGCCACCTTCATTCACAAATCCAAGCACAGATGGCTTGCATAAATTTGGGATACATCTTTTTCACTGACCTAATTGTGGCAGGACTGCAGCAGCTCCAATGACACGTTTTGCTGTATTTTTTTCCCTGTAGCTAAGCGTGGCTGTGCCACACACTTCTAGCTGCGGTGAGTCCTTAATATAGCAGCAGGTAAACAAACAGCACAATAAACAGCTTGCTCAAGAGGGATGTGTACGCCTCAGGGACAGCTTGCTCACCTTTTAACAATTGCTCTCAAGAAGAATGTTGCAGGCAGTGTTACATCTCTGCCTAAACCTCTTAGAGCATCAGTTACCCTCTGAAAGCTTGATAATCCTAATTTAAAAGAACTGCAGTTACTAACCAGATGATACAGCACTCCTTAATTCACAATTAAAAATAAAAACTTCAGCACATTATGTTTACAGTTACTATAAATAAGTCTGGGGGGGATTAATGAACTTTTTAGGGTAAATGGTATTTTCTGCGATTCCATATCCTCAAACAAGCCTCTGACATCCCTGTGTTAGGAACACAGATGATCCTCAAGCAAATTCCCTGCCAATCTTCATCTCACTACTAGTAAAGAAAATAAACAACAAAATCCAGCATCCTCTAAAAAAAGCAGGCTGAACAGGATACATATAGCCCTGTATTCCATATCATCGCTTACAAGTTAAGGGAACAAAAAATCTGGTATAACTCTCACAAGATGACTCTCCTCCCTGCAAAAACAACAAAAATTTAAAAAATTATTTTAACATGGATCTGCTTGGGGTCCAATTTTCAGCTCAGCTTCTCTCTGAAAACTGATCCTCATTCCATTATTGACAACTTCTACTCAGTGGGAAAAAAACCCAAGTAAACAAAGGTGAATTAATTTCAAGAATGAATAGCTCAGGGAAAAAACTAAGGTATTCATAGTGTTTGACTAGAATGAATGTGAACATATACGCAGGATTGTGCTGGTTTTCTGGCTTTTTTTAACAGTCATGTTCCAAGACTGACGATAGCAATCATAAGAAACATTTCTTTTCCACACACAGAGCTCCATCTTACAATCTGCAAAACAGCAGCGAGTCAGCTCTACTGTTACTTGTCTATGGATGGTACTTTTAGTCTGTACAAAGTACTCCAACCAACCAACCTTAAGATGACCTCACTTAGTGTTTCTTACCAACAGGATAGTCCAGGTTTTTTTTAAAAAAACCAACCAACCCAACAGTATGCACCACCACATGATATCCCACAACATGGAGGCTGAATTAGCTGATAACCCTTGGAGCAGCCCAGAATCTGTTAGAACCTGCAGGATAGGATCTCCTGCAGACAGCTGGAGTTCAGCATCAGCTCAGACAAGAACTGCAGTCTTCCTTCTGCACTAGGAGATGCCTCCTGCTTGTTCTGCCCAACTGGGACACAGTAGCACTCCCATTCCTTCTTTTGCACCATCTTCCCAGCTTATTCAGGTAACCTCTTCCTTCTTTTTCCCTCAGCTTCTTCACCTTCCTTCTTTCCTCCCACACCAATTCTCTGCTTGCTCCAAGCCAAACGGAGTTAACACCACCTAGGGGAGTGCCTCTGCAGGCGGCTTGCTAACACTAGTAGCTTGGTCTGGTAGGATGCTGCTAGAGCTGGTGCTCTGCTCTGTACACTCCTGCACTGTAGCGGTTCTGGTCGGGACAGGGATGAACAGTTACTTGTGAGGAACTTGGTGCTGCCTCACTCGCCACTGTAGCAGCAGACTTGCAGAACCTGGCAGAATTTACAGAAGACTGGCAACCCTGTTATGCTGTCACAGTTCTCACCTCCTGGAGAAAAAAGAAAACCTGGCAGCTTGCTCTTGTAGAGAAAGTCCAAAGCCAAGCTCAGTCAAAACCACATGGTCAGATAAACTTGATAAACTTTATTTACAAACATACAAACTTCAGAATTAGTGTGCTGAAAAGCACCAGGACCACAGGCCCCGAAGACAGATCATCACCTCTTTGACTAGCGTTACTAAGACAACTGTTGCAAACATTACGAACAATTCCCTCCCCCTCTTTGAGGAGAGAACACAGCTGAATGTGAACTCCTCATGGCAAGTTCTGGATGATCTTGTATCCTGCAACATGAGACAAGCTGCTGGCTGCACTAAAGTTTTGCTGTGAAGTGTCCAGAGCTCTTGGCCCAGCACAGCACTGCTTTATTGTAACAATCCCCAGATTCAACCATCACCAGGAATACAAACCACCTTGCCAGGGAAGCTGACACTATCACCGCCAGATGGGAGGAATAATACTTTACAAGGGACATGTAAAATGTGGCCAGTGAATAAAAAAAATAAAATAGATCCCATCTTCCCTCCAATATCGTACCTCAAAGCCAACAGTTTCAATATCCTATGCTAAAGTTATGTTCTTTTCTTTTGCATTTCTACTTCTCCCCATTACCAACCCAAAGGTGAATTCCTATCAGAGAGCTATCTATTTCCCATTCAATCCTGAAACTGCCAGTTGATGTTTTCAGAACTGAACTCTAGTATTCAGAAGCTGTAACCACCTCTGGTTAAACAGATCAGCTTACATTACACCACTGGCTTTAAGTCAGTTTTTCTTTGCCTCTTTATCTGCAAGGGGCCAGGAAACCTGGATGTGATATGGCTCTAGTTCTTCTGGAGTGACATAGTCTGGAGCATTGCCCATCAAGTCTCGTCCCCTGAAGGATTTAGGAAAAGCAATGACATCTCGGATACTTGGAGCATCAACGATGAGAGAGATCAGCCTGTCAAGTCCTAGAAGTAGAAAATAAATTGGTGAACCACTTGACTTAGGGCCCTAGCAAATACTGGATATGGCCCTACCAAAATCAAGCTTTTCAATATTACAGAAACTTCTGCAACACACCAAGGCCTGCAAGCCAGAAACAGCGCCTCTGCAGACAGCTGTCCTGGTTTCAGCTGGCTTAGAGTTAATTTTCTTCTTAGTAGCTGGTGCAGTGCTGTGTTTTGGATTTGGTGTGAGAATAACACTGATAACATGCTTTTAGTTGTTTCTAGGTAATGTTTATACTAAGTCAAGGACATTTCAGTTTCTGAGGCCCTGCCAGCAAGAGGGCTGGAGGGGCACAAGAAACTGGGAAGGGACAGAGCCAGCCCTGCTGACCTGCACTAGCCAAAGGGCTATTCCATACCACAGAACATCACGCTCGGTATATAAACCGGGGGGAGCTGGTCAGGGCCTGCAGACTGCTGCTTGAGGACTGGCTGGGCATTGATCGGTGGGTGGTGAGCAGCTGTATTGTCTATCACTTGGTTTTATTTCCCCTCCTTCCCTTTGGATTTTATTCTTCTCCCCTTCTGCTTCCTTTTCATTATTATTATTGCTTCTTTTATTTTATTTCAATTATTAAATTGTTCTTAACTCAACCCCCCTCCCTCGGGGGAGGCAGGGGGGCAGCAGGGAGCAGAGCAGAGTGAGCCAGCACTTGGTTGCCAGCTGGGGTTAAACCACCACAGCAGCGTAACAAAACCAGGGCAGCTAAGAGGCAGGTACACTGTCAGGGCTCTGCTTAACTGCTCAATGCTCTTCATCAGCCAGTTCTGAAGGATTACAACAACTAGAAGGAATTCAGAAAGAACAAAAGGCTCTGGATGACTGAACAGAGGGAAATCACACTGGAAGACCACAGGTTAAAATGCTCTCTTTTTTTTTTTTTTTTGTAGCAGGAGAGTGTTTTTCTTTTTTAAAACCACAAATTTGCAGGGTACTTGGAGAAAAAAATCTGACATTATCTAAATTAGTGAGCAAAACAGATATGGAAGAAGGGAAGTGAGATTGAAGCAGAGGGCAAGGTTGTGACAGTGACCCAGGGTGTGAAACACAAAGTACCATGCTGTCCCAGGCCTCTGGACATGCAGTACAGGGATCCTGTTCTGGCTGCACAGGAATGAGAGTAAGTATGACCTAATCTTAATGAATACACTATTTGTAGAAGAGCTGATAAGAGTCATCCTTAGAGCCAACAGTATGTGATATGGCCCTTGCGTAAGAACTAAATCACTCTGAGGCTGGGGAGGAACACTGAAATATTCTGCACTTAATGATGAGACCTCTTTCCTTCTACAAAGCAGCCAGAGATGGAAGCACAGTGTAAGCCCACAATGTTACCACACTGGTGTGCCAAATTGCAACCCCAGAACAGCCACCTCTGTCAGGAGACATGACTAACAAGCATGAGGCTTGCTCTTGGGATCTAACGAAGGGGGGAAAAAATGGTCACAAGACACCTGCATCTGGAAAGCTAGAGAACACTTACCTAAAGCAATTCCTCCATGAGGTGGAGCTCCAAAATCCAAAGCCTCAAGCAGATGGGAAAGGACCTCAGAATTCTCCTGCAAAATTACATAAGTGACACTGCACAAGCAATGCTCCTCCTGCTAGCAATGTAAGGTGAAGGTATGGTGAAGTCATCCATTGCTCAGAGCTAGGAGCTACGTTTCTTTACTTGAGAAGCACAAATTCTTTGGGAATTTGGAATGGGTATCTGAATTAATTAGTCTTTTAAATCTCCAAGAGAATGTTAGAGACCTCTGCAGGTGTTACCTTCAGCACTTTCTCCAGCACAAAACGCTGTTGTTCTGCACTATGAATTCTGATGGAGCCACCTCCAACTTCACTGCCATTCAGCACAAGGTCATAGTGCTGGCTACGGACCTGCAGAAAGACATGAACAAGCACCTTAGCAAGGCTGGGGCACAGCTGCATCCAACCACAACCTGCACACAGACAGCAGGCACCGGGAACAAAGCCACGACATACTACACTGCTCTCTCAATCGTCCCTTGAAGTTCAGGTACCAATCCTACCAGAGGCATGGACTGAGGCTGACAGATGTGGGAACAGTACAAATCCTTTTGCTAAGTTGATCAAAACCTGAAGCAACATGGGATGGGTCAGAACATAAGGCTCCTCACCACTGTTGCCTTTAAATCCCTTTTGTCAGGGCACACACGTATATTTGCCACTCAGTGTAATCTGGAAGCATCTCTTGCAAACAAACATGTACAATAATGCAGTCAGTTCCATGAAACATCTCTTTTTAAACTAAAAACAGCTCTTATCTGCCTAGTCTTCCATGACACACAGAAAAGCCAGCATGACAGACACAAGCTTAGTTACCTTTGTGGGATCAGAATAGAGGAGGCTGGTATCTGAAGGATGAGGGGCAGTGAAGGGGTGATGAGCAGACTCCAGTTCAGTGGGATTCTCTTCCTTTGGGAGGAAAAGGGGAAAATCCACCACCCACAGAAAGTGAAAAGCTGTAGGATCACGGAGAACCAGCCCAGCTGCCTCAAGGAGGTTAGCAGTTTCCAACCGTAGGCTTCCTAATGCAGAGCACTGCAAAAGAGAAAGTAAGGAATGAGATGCAACAGTTTTATTATCAGGGAGGTTGCTCAAACACCGACCAGGGAAGGAGTGTTTCATAAAGGCAATATCACAGACAGCATCAACTGTAATGTATTGTTGCCTTGAACACTTTTGCCTTGTATCCTGAAGGATATCACCTTCCTGCTGAGGCAGCAGCAGCTCCAGGGTTTGACAAAGACCAAGTAAGGAGCTGGACAGTCCATCTGCTTCCAACTGTTTCATCTTCACAGATCCTTCATAGACTAATCTCAAGCTCTAGACAAGTGTGGATTAACTGAGGGAGCACAGGTAAGATCTGTACTTTGCTGACAGAAAAATGAAGGCACAGAAAAAGAATATGACAGTTTTGGCTATCAAGAAAAGCACGATGCCTAGTCATAAACCAATGCCTGGAAACAACATCTGCTCGCAAGAATACAGAGACAGGTAGGGAGAGAATCTCCCATCACTGCTGCTAATAAGCAGCTGTGCTTCACTCTTGTCATCTACTTACAGAAGACAAAATTACCCAGCTGACCTTGTTTTCCAATCTGTTTGATATTTTAAAAATTAAGTGAGAGAAAAGGAGGCACTGATTTGTTGCTCTTTTCTATTCCAGCCTTCATTTCAGTTACGAATGTGACTAGGGGAAATAAAAGTAAGATGTATATTTCATGAATTATTTGCTATTGCTATAGCTTCTGTTCCAGAGAAATACAGAATTAGATTATGACCTATTTTAGTAATAAGAAGAATTAGACTAAGGTCAGATAACATCAAAGCCATCATTAGCAACATTCAACTCGCACAGCCAGCCAAGAAATGCTTCCTACCACTTGCTTGTGTTCACCAGCTGCCAGCAGTACCACATCGTCCACCTGCATGTTCAGTGCTTGGATAAGCTCTGACTGCTGCTTCTCATCAAGAAACTTTGTAAGCAGAGACTTTAAGCTTCCATCAGGCCTGCAGATAATTTCCATGATTTCCTAAAGAAAGACAAAAATATGTTCAGTCCAGTGCTGCCCTCTCTTGTCTTGAAGCATCACATGCTCAGGCACTGACTCCGCTATTAAAAACTGCTCTTCTACCTTCCTCTGCCTGTAAGTGCCTTTATACACACTTTGTCATTCACCACTTCCAATGCCTCAGCAGTGTTTCTGTCTTACCTGGTTAAACTGGGATTTTGCAGACTCCTTTAATGACTCCAAATCTTTATTTTTAAGGTATCTCTGAGGAAAGAGCAAGACAAAACACAAACATCAGCAAAATCTACGGAAAGCCTACCCAGGATTCAATTCTACCGACTGAGTTGTTTCCAAACTTCAAGTTCTTTTGTTTCTAGTACAAGTTCTTCTGAGGGCTGTGGAAAAGGACAGGGCCCACAGCACTAGGCTGCAGCTGGGCATCTTCTCCACGGGCTCCTTTCAGGCAGGGGCCCCTCTAGACTGCATATCTGGCTGCAGTTTTTCTTCCTCCTCACAAATCAGATGTAGATGGTCAGAGTCAGATCGTGTCAGCTAACTGCCTGTACCATGCAGAAACAAGATTGTAACACCACACTATCCATGGCAAAGGCAAAGTCCAGTTTGGAGGAACAGAGGGAAACCAACTGGGCTGACTCTCACAGGAAAAGAAACGCAGTAAATGAGGACCTGTGTCAAGACCTTGATTTCTTCAGCTACTCAATGTTTAGAGGCTCGAGTTTCCACTTTTGTTTTGCTCAAACACACACCTTAGTGCCCTCTTGTGGGAAGCCAGTAACTTGCACTTTGTGCTAAAACTAAAGGAATTCCAAGAAAAAAACAGTCAGAAAATCCTATTCCCCAAATAAAACAGTGTTTAGTGGATTTTTTTTCCATACTGTCCAAGCTGCAAAGATGCCCACAGCTAGAATTAAATCTGCTTCCCTGCCAAAATAGATAGCTGTGTCAATCTTCTACATTTATCGTTGGCCTTGGATTTGGTCAATGACATTCTCGTTACCAGACAGGAGTTGTGCCCACAAATGCAGCAAAAGCAAAAATGAGAAGGGCATGTAACCACTTGACCTTTCTCTCACTAGCCCAGAACAGAGCTGGGCCACACCTAGCTCTACTTCAATCTCTTGCCACAGGGCATAATTTCTTCTTGAGATGCATTATCAGAAGCCATCCTTGACAAAAGGAAGCTGAATCCCAGAGAAGCTTCCCTATCCTCAAGGGATCTTGCAGCAATATTCTCTTCCTCTCCTCCTCCTGTCACCTGATCATCTCCATTCTAACACCACTCAGCCCAACCTGACATCAGTTACAATCAATCCCAAATTCCCTGAAGGGCACCACTCCCCCAGTAATAGAAAGAAACACTTCCATACCAATGAAAAAATTCAAACCAGCATATTATTTATTTCACATAAACCACAAGCAGTATGTGAAAGCATCACTTACCATTCCCTGAGGGATACGGATGGCTTTGACAGTGCCACGTGGGTAACTGAGTGCGTTCTGCACAAACTGAATGTCCAATCTTCGTAGAAACTCACTGATATCCACTATCTGAGAAGGGAGAATTCACAGGGAAAATCAGTGGTGGTAGAAACATGAAGCAGAAATCCTGCACCTGTGTCTTAACACCTTCAACGCCATTCCCTGGGACATCATTCCTTTGCTTAGAGAAATCAGAAAGAAATGAATGGGGCCAAGCTGGAATAACCATTAGGAAGTCCAGCACTGCAGAAACAGAAATGCAAGACAGCCAGGAAAACCTAAGGTTGAGATGATGACATCCTACCGCAGTGAGGAGAACCGTACACTGAGAAAAAGAAATCCCCATAATTAATTCCTAGCAAAATACAAGAAGCTTTCTTGCTTTTCAGCACTGTTCTTCTTAATACATTTGTCAATATTCCTATTTCGTACTTTCATACTCTTATTTCATATAGGAACAGTGTATGCACACAACTGCAGTATCTTGAAACTATCTTCAGGCCACTAGCAGGCTGGAGAAGCCCATCTCGTGAAGCGTGCTCACCAGGAGTATGCTTTGGAGTGCAGCAGGTGAAAGCACTGGATGTCTTATGGGCTTCTGTTCCTAAGACAGTCCTATCTTTCAAAAATTTTTCTTCAAACATATTTTCCACAGCTAACTAAATCAAACCCTCTCTTTCCCAAAAGATGATTACCTGTATAAAGAGCAATGACGGGATAGACACCTTGTGTGAATTACAGTACCCCAACCAATCACATATACATGACCCAAAGATTATTAAAATACTAACAGAAAGGAAAAGCTGCACATTTCCAATGGGCAAATCCTCACCTTCATCCCAAAACGCGTGTCTGGCTTATCAGTCCCATAGGCAGCCAGTGCCTCCTCATACGTCATTGAAGGGAAAGGAGTTGCAATGGAGCCTCTTTCCTCAGGCCACGAATATTGCAGGAGGCCTTCTATTAGTCTCTGGATCCCAGCTTGATCTACAAATGACATCTCTATGTCTATCTTAAGAAAGAAAACAAGAGGGGGATTCCATATTAGCTACAGGTTTTGCCTTTGCACTGCTATTTGCAGAAGCTCTTGACTATAAAGTTAGCATAACAAGGAACAATATACTACATGAAATTATAGCATGTCTGTATTACACTGAGGATGTGCTTATGGTCTCCGTACAGCCTGATGACTCAGGCAACAATCTCCTCAGAGAACTGTATAACGTAATGATGACAAGGACAGAAGGAGAAGCCTTGAATGAACCAGGCTAACTCTGCCTGGGATCTCAAGGCTGAGGAATCGGACGCCTGACCCAGGAGGACCAGAGGAGATTGCATCATCAAGCACAATCATGACTGCAACACAGTTCCCACATCTGCTGCACCTGGGACCCTGCACTCAGCCAAGGACAGTAACCACTCTGTGCATGTCCCACATTAACTTCAAAGGGCTGGGTCTGTGAAACACACAGCAAACAATGTTGTACCCCTCAAGCAGCACACAAGCTAGCAGAAACCAAGTCTTCAGAAGGGAAAACAGCTACAAGCTGTTTGGGTTGAGGAGGAGGTTGAGAGGTAGTGTGAGTTGGTTACCTGAGTGAATTCAGGCTGCCTGTCAGGCCGTGAACCTTCATCTCGGTAGCAGCGAGCGACCTGAAAGTACCTGCAATAGTACTTGTACTTAGATAACAATTTATGAGGTATCCTAAATTAAATTGTGGCTATAGGACCGATCATGAAAAAAAGAAGAAAAAGTAAAAAGAAGAGAGCTCAGTTGCCTTTGCAGCAGATGATCATAGCCCTGGTTGTTTCCATCCCCTCAAAAATATACAACGTTGACTGGAAGTAACTGAATCCACCTCCAACTTATCTTCCAGAGGCATGTGGAGGTTAGCAGGTGAGCTGTGTCCCAGCAGCAACCCCTTTTCCTACCTTCTGCTCCAAACTTGGACTCTTACTAACAGCCATGCAAAATTCATTCATGGTCAAGACCTGGCCTACAATTCACTCTATGAACAATTTCTCCCTTTTTGAAGAAACAAGCCTAATTAAAAGCTTTGTACTCATGCACCCTGAGAATGCGCTTTCCTTGTCTCAGCCCAGCTGCTCAGCCTCAGCTCAATTAGTTCTATAGATTACTCTGAACAGGCTGTTATCACACACTAGATTTTCTGCCCTTCAGGCAGACTGTGCTTCAGATCAAGTTTACATTAAAAAAAACAGTGAAGATTTCAGCCTTCACACAGGATATATTTCCCCTTACTGGGAGGCATTATTGCTGGGGGGCAAAGGGCCTGGCCTAGCTGTAAAGTCCTAAGTATTTAAGGATCCCTCTTCAAAACAGAAAACCTTTGGCAGTACATCTTTTGGGAAGTATCTAAAATCCCACGGATCAAAGCAAGCAAGCCCTGGACAGGACAGGCAGAGAACAGGAGTACAAGAAACTCTTACCTGTCCAGGCCTCCAACCATGAGGAGCTGCTTGAACTGCTGAGGACTCTGTGGCAGAGAGTAGAACTTGCCTGCTTCCCTCGAGGGCACAAGGAATTCTTTTGCTCCCTAACAAGAGAATGAAAAGCTTACACAGTTCAACAAAAAAGTGGCCTCAATTCCCGACAGAGAGCACAGACTAGAAGCGCAAGAGGAAAGGACCTCTTCTCCCCATTATGAAATCCCACTTGTGATGAACGCCGGTTTGTACACTACGCTTAAAAAACCCCAACCTATTAACCAACTTGGTTCAAAATATCCCAAAGGAGGATTCTCCACTTTCTGCTCAGAGAGTAACGCATAACAACATACCATCCAAGACAGGGGGTTAAATGCAAGAATTCCATGTGTTAGCTGCATCAACAATTACTGGGCTACAGCGCTCTCCTCCGATTATTTTTGAAATGAAAGGAAGGAATATAAACTCAGAAATTAAAGTGACTTGAGCGGTGCCACTGCAGTAACCTACTAGTTAAGAGATAAATGCTGGGGAAAGTGTTTAGAGGAAACTTTTTGGTTTTATAATCTGGCTGTCCCAGGACAGGGCTGACACCCCACATTCACTCTAAAAGACAGAAGCTTTATTCACTTGAAGGTTCAAAATTAAGACACCTCTCCACTTTCACTCCACCTACTTTTAAAAGGATCCACATACCGTATCAGAAATTTGCACAAGCTGTTACTTTGCGAGGGAACAGCAATGAAGGCCAAGTGGCAACTGACAATAATTCAACCATGAACTAACTGCCTGTGCAATCGCAGGAGGCTAAAATGCATTACTAACAGAATACATACCCCTGGGGTTCTCTTAAAGAGCGTTGGGGTTTCTACATCCACGAACCCTGAGGAACAAACGCATGCTTCAGACACAGAATATGCTGAGAGCAGGGAGATCTAGTATGACACAAGAGTAGGCCAGAGCAGGGTTAGTTTGCAAAACAGATCTAGCACACCATGTAGCCTCTTAGAAATCTACAGATTTTGCTGCTTCTAAGAATAACTTGTGTAATGACAGATTTAAAGGCTCTGAGCTACCCTGATGTCCTGCCAGAACGGTTGATGACAGAGGACTCCATATAGGCTGAAAAACTGTTAATTATCCAATTTTAAGTAGGCTTTGCTTTTCCAAAAAGGACTTCCCGATTTTAAGATAAGCAAAAGGCCTATAAGAAATCCATCCTTTTGACATGCCTCAAGCTGGGTAACCAAAAGAGGGAAACTACCTGCCAGAGGCCTTTTCTCACTGGATATAGCTCATTTGAAACAACTGGTCGGTAGCATGCCAAGAGATTTCAACACACTTTGTTCTTCAGGCCTGCCAACATCCCTCTAAAGACCCCACTGCAAACAGACACGTCCTTACTAAAGCGGGACCAGTCTGGAGTAGCAAGTTGATTGGCAATCTCTCCCAGCAACAGGAAACAGAATGGAGGGCTAAGATGATGTGTGCTGCACTGTTCTTCAAGCACTTTTCTTACCATGGAGGTTACACAGATATTCCCGCATCCTCATCACCATCTGTGATCTCAACCGCAGGTTATACTGCAACTGGAAGCTACGCAAGTCCAAGTAGCGATACTGCATCCGTAAGGTCTCTGATTTCTAAAGATAAGAGATAATTAGGATTAAGAAACAAAATTCAAATTGCATGTGCAATGAAGCTGCTCCTAAAGCCACAGGACAAAAGGAGGAATCTAAAAAAGGATGCTGCCCTATTGCGACAACCTACACAGACAAACACCAGCCCCTGAGAGTGTTTCCATGCACCTTAATTACCTTAAACCCAAACCAGACATTTACTGTCCTAAGAAGTACCTCAAAGCTCAGGATTTCAGCCCTCTCTATTCTCAGTCCACTGCAACAGACTGTAGCAGTCCTCCTTGCTATTTTTAAGCAGAGAAGTGGTATCATAGACAGATCTAAAGGAATAACTAAATGGTGACACATCCTTATTACAAACAGGAAAACTAAAGTAGTGTGGATGATGGGAATTGTCCAGGAGCCACAACACAGAAGGAACAGGATCCAGGCTCCCAATTCCAACACCTACATATCAGTTCCAGTTTCAATGGCACAGAGAATATCTTTAATTAAACAGCAATGCCACTCTACTCCACGAAGCCTGCACTAAAATCTCTTTTAAGACTGCCTACTTACAGAAGAAAATCCTCTAGCTGACTAACTACTTGTCCAGACGAGACTAGGCACCCTTGCCTTAAAACACAGCAGCACATTGGCAGGTTCTGTTTCACACTTTCAAAAAAGCTAGCATAGCCTGATTTCTTTCACTCTTCCCTTTACCATCTGTTCTTACAGTGACATTTGAAAACCCTGTGCACTGGAATCATTCAAGCCTTGTCTTCTGCTTAACTCTTAATTAGAAATACATCTTCACAGCTAACAAGCAGCACCCCTATTTTAAATACCATCCTTTCCCCAAAGCAGAGCTGGCAGAACCAGACAAAGCCCGTAGATATTTGGCCATCACAGTGGGCAAATTCCCAACATACTGGAAAGCCACCAATTTGGTAAAAAGAAGGAAAAACCAAAGACACCTTGATAAAATCCTTGATTTCAAAAGGTAGCTTCTTGCAGGAGTTTAGGATCTCTGCAGTCTCCACCTTCACTTCAATATCCCCTGTTGGCATTTTCTGGAGCAAAAAGGCAAGAAAACAAATAGATTAAATAACTTAGGGAAAACAATTGAATAAAGGTATTTCACAGACGGTCGGGTGTGTGGGGGTGTGTGTGTGTGAAGAAATCCATGCGATTATCCTCCTCACCTTCTAACACTGTATAACTCTGAGAACTTCCCTCAAGGACAGATTTCTCCCACATTTCCCTTCTGTTCAGAAAACACAAGTCACCTCACCAAAGATGGCATGTTCTTTCCCAGTAGCATACTGATCTCTACCAGAAATACAATTACTTTTCCTTTGCCTTGAAGGACATGTTGAGCACAGAGGAACAGTCATGCACAGACCTCTCTAGGGCACATGCATTTGGACAAGATAGTTCAATTAGCTTCAATGAAACCACGCTGCAGACATTTCAGTGTATATTAGCAACATCACCATCAGTCCTTAATACAAGTCAACACCAGTTCTTCGAACTGGTTTTCTTTTTCTTAGATCCCAAGGGAGAACAGACACTTTCCTCCACTTAGCACTGGTCCACAAAGTTCATTTGATCCTACAAAACTCCTCTATTTAGCAGGGGAAAGTACATATAACCTTCCAACAAAGTGATAAATTATTAAAAGAAATAAAAGCATTGCTTTAAGCCTGCATTCTTTATGGATATCTATAAGTGGTCAGAGCAAAAAAAAAATTATGGTCATAAACCCAGGTTCTCTATTCAGGCCTGTCAGTGATGGGATACATACATCCTGACAGATTTATCTACAGCTGATTACAATGAGAGTGAGGAATGCATAACATCAAAAAATTATTCAACCTTCGTTTCATATACAATGAGAACAGCAACAGCTATTCTGCATGAGAAATAGGTCATCACATGCTATGGGGCTTGTGATGACAATACTTATTTTCAAGACAAAGAAATACTCGACCACTGTGAAAGCCTGAAAAAGCTAGCTGTTATCCTTTCTAAGGGCTGGAATACAATTCAGTTCACAGGTGTCTTCAGTGTGCTTTGAGGTTCTCCTGAGTTACATGTCATAGCAGTTATTTCACCTCATGTTATCTGAGGATAGGCTGTCACACACCCAGGCCCCATGGCAAAGCTGTGACACAAAACCCACCATAATCCAGTGCTCTCTTCCACAAGGAATAAAACCCCTGAGAGACCCCAACCTCACCGGATTCTCCTGCCCTGGGGGCCGATGGGACACAATTCCAGTCACTCGTACAACGGATTCTGCTGGGGCATCAGACAAGAGCTTCTTCACATGGGAATGTGCCTGCAAGATGATAATGTCTCAGAAATTCAAAGAACAGGACAGATGCCCCATGCTCAAGGGCCTCATTTCTTAACAACCCATTAGAATCTAGGATCACTCCTCGTAAGCCAGAGGAAACAGCATTGGTGTTTCTCTTGTAGGGCTCTCATAATGCTTACATGTACCTGTGAGTCAGAGCACTCAGTCTGACAAAGTACTTTATCCTGCTTTCTGTGTCTGCTGGACCCAAGCTACCAAAGTGAAAATAAAAAAAATAAAATTAAAAAAAAAAAAAAAAGAGACACTCATATTTTGGTAGCACTTACCTCATCCTGTGGAATGATGACCTGGGTCAGTCCCTGGAAATCCCTCAAAACCAGAAACAGGCCTTGTCTGATCCACGAAAAACACAA
This sequence comes from Falco cherrug, assembly GCF_023634085.1. Lineage (NCBI taxonomy): Eukaryota > Metazoa > Chordata > Aves > Falconiformes > Falconidae > Falco > Falco cherrug. The sequence continues at coordinate 7,649,454 of NC_073708.1, forward strand.
AAGGAAAGACAGTGTTTTCAAGAATTCAGTAGTCTTCCGCTTTTTAAGCCAAAGCACATGGCAACTAGCTACTTTCTGTACCTTGTGACTAATCTCAAAGTATTTCCAAGTAATGTGTGTACAGATACTTTGCCCACACCTGAATCTAATCTGAGCAATTTGTCTCAGATTTTGCCCCGCCACAGACAGACAATATGAAAGTAACAAGGGAGTCAGGATTTTAACTTGAACGTTAATCCATATAGAGCAGGGATTCTGAATACAGCAATTTCCTGCTGGAAAACATTGTTCAGATTGTTTATATGTATAAACACATTTACATGAGCAGTAAAACTAAAGTTGACATGGATACAAAAAATATCCAACCTCAAAACACTCATCCCATAAAGTTTCACATGAACAATGCACACTCCTAGACACAGAATCGCAAATCTTGATCTCTTCAGCTGCAGCAGACACAGCTACCACTGTACTCATTCCATCAAGAAGCTGTCAAATGGAACATGCTCTAGTTGTCTTTAAAAACAAGAGCACAACAATCACACTGCAATAATCCTAACTGTTTCCTGTAACTCCAACCACGACTGCTCAAAGAGGAGATGCTCAGGACCTCCTAAGAAAACAAACAAAACAATCCATGCGGACCATCGCTGCAGAACAATGCTGGATAAAACCAGCTTCTCTGGACTGCAAAATGAAAAAAATGGTTTTTGATACAAACTAATTTCATCAAAGCCACAGGACTTATCTGAACGATACAAACACGTACTGAGGAACGCAACATTTTGGCACATTCTCCATGCTGTATGCAGACATGCTTTTCACCCTACATTTACAAAGTGTTCAACACTATTAGGAGCGATTATATCACACCACCTATAGCAAATATTCCTACTGGAATTCTCATTTCGTCCTCCACTTACTACAATTTCTTAATATTTCTTTTTTAACCAAAGCTTGGGTTGTTTAAACATGCATCACTACATGCTGTAGTTGAAAAGACAAACAACATTGTTTGCTTAAAATTTAAGGACACTATATATATTAAAAAAAAAAAAAAAGTTATTTGCTCACAACTGTTAAAATTGCTACAAATATGCTATTACTTGTTTTCTCTCCTATACAGGAAGGGCAATTAACTGCTTTACAGTGTTGTAATGAGAATCAATTAAGATTTGTATGCAACTCTTGAAATTTTAAATACTGATCTGGCACGGTTATCAACTTGTATACTCACTTCAGAAGCTACTAATGCAGGATATGAAAAGATAACCTGAAGCATAAAAATAAGCGTTTGAATCTAGGCCTAGAGCCTACATTGGATCTAGCAAATAAGCATCTCCATTTTCACTTTGGTATGCATTTACCTTTGGTACTGAACCCATCCATACAGTGTGACCTCTTGTCCCACATGAGCAGAACGCAGCTCCCCACAAGTGTTGGTCCGCATGACAAAGCTATTAAAGTCTTGAACAAGAACAGTAAAATCTGTCATGGCTTTTACAGACAAGTGAAACAAAAGTTACAGAGTTCCCCCCACACACCCCTCCCCTCAATCTAGTTTAGAAATATACAAAGAAGTTACTTCACATACGCTCAATACAACTGCTATAACACATTAATATAATATGAAATTACTCTAAACAAATCCTTTAGAGTAACTATTTATGTCTCAGTCAAACTTCCATACAGAAATCTGAACACAGCCTTGCTGCAAACTGTTGCCCTGCAAATTTCAGGGGCAAGGGAAGGGAAAGCCGCAGATCAGTCCTGAGCCACGCTGACAATTCCAAATCTGAATCCAGAAGACACAGCAGAAAGAGGGCTTGACAAGCCGAGACTGAAACATACTGACATGCACCACATGGGTGTAAATGAAACAGTTTCCTATCTGCAACTACTGACTAAAGGCCTGAACCATGATTACAGACTTTCCACAGACCCCCCTGTGCCTGGCACCACGACTTGGTTATAAAAGCATTTACAGAACACGGCAGAGATTCACCTTGCAAAGAGAAATTTGAAGGATGCTATTACCTAGAGAGATATATATAATGATGTGAACTCATCTCCCTTGCCACCTTCATCACAGCCTTTGCAATTAAAAAAGTAGACACAAAGGTTTGTTTTCCAGCTGTTGTGTTAGGCATTCCGCCACCCCTGTTTACAGATTGTGTGCTACAGAAGAAAGAGGGTCAAGAAGTAAACAAAAGCTAAGAAAAAAAACCAGAACAAAACCAAAATTAGACAAACTAGTTTTGAATTACAATTCACCTTGAGATGCCAAAAAAACAGGATTAAAATATGATTTAAAGAAGACATTTAAAAGAGAGTAGCTTTAATTGCCTTATAGTAGCTTATCACAAGTGTAGCTTTAATTGCCTATGCAGACTACCCTGACCTGGGTCTCAGGGAGGAAAAATACCCCACCACAGCCCAGGGGAGAGGGCAGGGTAAGGCAAACGCTGCTTTCTCACCTGGCGCCGCCGGGGCCGAGGCAGGGGCCGCCCGGTGCAGAGCCCGCCCGCAGCCCGGCCAGGCCAGCCCTCGGGCCAGCGGCGGCAGCAGCCGGGGAAGGGCCATCTTACAGCCAGCACCTGAACCAGACAGCAGTCTATCACAAACCTCCGAGCCGTGAGAGGTAAAAACACAGGAGAGAAAGCACCAACCACCCCGGCCCGGCCTCTCCCCGGAGCAGGCCTGGCCCACCGGCGGCAGCAGGGGGAAGGTCCCCAGCTCCAACAAGTGGGTCGCCCCACCGCAAGACCCGCTGCCCCTGGGCTCGTCAGTGGAAGATCTCCTCACCCCGAGCCGCAGCGGAGCAGCCAGGCTGAAGGAGCCTCTCCTCAGCCCGCCGGCCAACCGCCCCCCGCTTCCCGCACTTCCGCCCGCCACCAAGATGGCGGCAGCGGGCGGCGCCCCGCTCAGCGCGCCGCGGGGGCTGACGGGAAGGGTGTTCAAACCGCTCCCGGCGGGGAGCGGCGCGGGGGCTGTTACCGGCTGCCATGGAGTCGGCGGAGTGGGGCTCGCGGGTGCTGCCCAGCCTCGGGCGGCTCTCACGGGGGCCGCCGTTCGGGCGGACGCAGGGGCAGTTCGGGCTCAGCCTCAGCAGCCACGGCCTCTCGCCGGCGCCGCGCTCCCTGGTAGGCCGCCGTGGTGGGGGGCGATGGCGGCGGCGGGGCCTACCTGCCCCCTCAGCCGGGCCGCCGCAGGCCCTGGGCCGGGCCCGGCCCGCCTCCCCTCCGTAGCCTGCCGCCCCTCCGTACCCCGCCGCCCCCATGCTGCTGCCCCCGCCCGACACCGCGCCCACGGCAGGAAAACCTCCCCTGCTGGCACGGGGGGCGGCCCGGCTGCAGCGCCGAAGGGGGAGGCTGGCCCTGCCTGTTGGGCTTTCGTATGACTTTAACTTTTTATTCTTTTTTTATTTTTTAGGAAAACGCAGATCCCCGGAGAACGGCGTTTCTACTGCACAAACAGTGGACCTTGTACAGCGTGACCCCCCTGTACAGGTTCTCCAGCGCCCATTTGCGAGCTTATGCCAGGCTGCTCAGCGCTTTCATTGCTGCCGAGAAGCAGAAGGGACTGGCGGTGGAAGTAGGGGTTGAGCTGGACATCAAAGTGGCCGTCTCCAGCCTTCCAGACCTGAGAGGTACTGACCAAGACCAGGCTGCGATTCTAGTGCAGGTAAGGAGTCTTCCTAGTTGTTTTGATAATTGTAATTAAGACTAGCATTTTACGAGTTGCTTTTGCTGCCATAAAATGCTGTGTCTCTCTTAAAAGAAACAGAACGCTAAGCCCTAGCTGTGTGGTGTAACTACTGTACTATCTGTTGAGATTTAATAAAAGTGAGGCCTGTCTATTTTTAACTAGAACAGAACATCTCACAAGCAATGGATACGTTTAATTGCAGTTGTGAGTTCAACTCCTTGATAGTATGTGAGTGAGATTGTCTAACAATAGTTCAGCAGTCAATTTACTGCAAGAACTTGGGGCAGTTACTTTGCTTCCTGAATAGACTTGGCATAATCCTACCTCCTGGCCATTGAGCTCAAGTCTAGTTAGTATTTCTGAAATGCTTTGCCTCAAGTGAAAGACGCTACTGAAATGCCAAGTTCAGTGTGACAGTGGTTATAGGGCATAGCATGGATTGGCTTTTCTGAATTAAGCAGCATAAACTCAGATCTTAAGACTGTTCCTAATGAAGTAAAAAGTGCTTTTCCCAGTTTTCAGCAGAATTGCACACATCTTTTAGGGATGTAACAGATAGACTGAATAACTGAGCTTTACAAAAAAGAATGTTGCCTGTGAGATCCTGAGAAAAAACATCTACTAACCACTTGAAATCATAAAACAAAAAAAAAAAATCTTGGCTAAAAAAGCATCAAACTTGTTGTGTGGCATAAAAATGCTTCTTTTCCCCATCCCAGCTTTCTTTGAGATCACCAATTTCCAAAAAAAACTCAGAAGAGAAACTGGTGTGGTCGGGCTGTTTCTGCTCTGTGTTTGGAGATGATCTTTCTGAGAAAATTCCACCAGACTTCACTTGTTTACCTCTGTTTCTTACTAATGGGGCAGAGAGTTACACATCCATTGTTGGAAGTTGGTTTCAGAAGAATTTTGACTGCAGCTTCCGCCGTTTAGCCATCAGTCCTCTCAATCTCGGTTGGATGGCCGCTATGTGGACTGGATGCAAACTGGACATATTAACATCTGCCATAGAACTCGTTTTCTCTGTCCCCAGTCTGCCCCAGCCTCTGGATATTTCATATGCCATTCATCCAGAGGATGCAAAAGCTCTGTGGGACACAATCCAAAAAACTCCAGGAGAGATCACTCAAGAAGAGGTAGATGTTTTTATGGACTGCCTTTACGCTCACTTCCACAGACACTTTAAGATCCACTTGTCAGCTACAAAACTGGTGAAAGTTTCTACAGCAATTGCCTCAGCACACTGTGATGGGATTATAAAGGTGAGGTTTTAAGTAGCATCTTGTCCTAACCAATGCTGGACAAACAAAATAGCTGTATCTGGCTAGGAATGCCTCTTTAAAATTAAGGTGTCATGTTTCTCATGCATAATTTCCTACAAGAAGTTGTTAAAACTGTCAGCTTTTATTAGTGATAATTCATTCTGGAGTTGGGGCAGCTATCGATACAGTATTTTACTACTGTATTGCAGCAGAAGCTACTAACCGTAGTCTTGGGCCAGAAATAGGTGTGTTAGCTGTGGTATGAACACAAAAGTTTCTTTGCCCATTGGCCAAAACTTGAGCTTAGAAATATCTCAGACTTAATCAAAAACCTGAGAAAATATTCATTAGCTTTTGAGTCTTGCAGTTATTAAGACACAGGCAGAAGACAAACAGAATTAACCTGCTATGTAAAAATAACTGGTGTGTGGGTGAACCAAAAGACAACAGGTAAGAGTCAAAACTTCTTGCTTGGAACTACTTCAGTTGTAACCCTGTTCATACAGGTGCTGCAGCAGTATCTATAATAGCCTTTAAAACCATGGAGGATTAATCCTTCCTGAAGTTTCTTAAAGGAGTACTAATACGGTCTTCTGAATTACAGAACAGTTCATGTAAATGCAGTTGCTTCAATTTAGCCTACGACGTACTGATGTCGCTGTTCTGGGTACAAGGGGAATGTTAGAGGCTGTAACTGGGACCCCACTTGCACATCTTTCCTGAAGCATGAGTTCATCAAATGAAAGAAAATAAGCTTTGCTGGGAAGCATCTACTAACAGTTTCAGCCTTTGCTAGGACAACTGCAAACCACCAAATGTTAGTGCTGCATTGCTTGGGTTTATGTGTTGTAGTTTAAAAGAACCGAAACAACTTGTTACGTTGCAGGTAAGTGAACAGAAGAGATGCTCAGCTGAAAAGGCTTTCTGAAGAAGGGTTCTCTTCTAGACTGTGTGCTGTGTAAACTCAGTTCTGGCTCTTCCATAATGGGGATAACAAGTTCCAGTCAGACATAATTCAGTATGGGAAAAGAGGGGTATTCAAGGAGATGGGCACAGTCTCATTCCTGGCCTTCCTGTAGAGGGAGGGAGGCAGCCAAAGGAGCAGGAGGGCTAGGATTCTCACCTTCCAAAAAGCTGGAGTAGCAGCAGGGGATGACTACAGTACTCTGCTTCACATGGGACAGGAGCATAAGTCAGAGGGCTCTGAAAGGAGCACCAGATAGGCATGCATGTTTTCTCCATATCCAGGATCCAAATAGTAACAAAGGTACCTTGCAAACAACAGAGAAGCAGACTAATCGCATGGAACACCTGGTAATTGGTTTCCAGCCATTTAAGGATGTGGAAATCTGGCAACTGTAATTTGTTTTGACTTCTTTTTCTTTCTTGCAGTTTCTACAAAGTCAATACCTAACTGGAGTGCTGATGCTACTGACAGAACTAGCAATCTGTCACATACAGTGAGAGTAACTTCAGCTAATCTTCATGCTAAAAAGGCTTACTGTTGGAAGATGTATGCTGAGAAACCAACTGGAAACTCGCTTTTGCAGCATCATTTTTCCTTTCATGCTGGCTGTCCAAAGCTAGACTCAACTCTGTAACGAGCTGTAATTCAACATTATGCACAGCAAAAGCAAGCAGACATGCTGCCCTCAAGAAGGGGTACAAACTAATAGTTTAAGCACCTTTGTTTTACCATAATTACTCTGTTCATTTATGTGTTATGAGCCAGGGGTGAGGGGATAAACTGCAAATTCTTAAATGTAACTTATTAATAGGTATTTCTGTTTTCACATACCTAGGCAGCCTAAGCTGTACTGGCCTTAGCTAAACTGCAACTACTCTTGGGCCCAAAGTCAGGCACACCTGAGAAAGGGTGCATGCTTTACAAACCAAAGCAAAGAAATCCAGGTTTCTAAATGCCCTTCTAGCTTGTGAAGTCGTTTATGAACAGTATGACTGGTTGGCAATGGTCATCAAGTGCTCATCTAAGTCCTAGTTGAGCTAAGGTGAACAGCATGAGAGTGAGAACTGCCCTGTGTGTCCAGCCTGTTGGTCCTCAGACAAGCTAATAGGAAACGAAGGCCTGTGTGTAAGAGCGCGCTGTATTGTGCTTTGCCTAATGTCTGTAGTCTTCTAGGCCGGAGAGCTCTTGGGGTTGGAGGTACGGGTGCTGAAATGTTATATTAGATCTGTCCCTGCTACAGGAGGTAGGAGTTCAGAGAGCCAGTGCACAGTGCCTGGCTATAGCTTAAATGAGCAGAAAGGAAATAGAGTTTGTACATGTTGAGTATTATGATTTTTGTATTACAGTACTAAATAAAGAAAATGTTTGCCATCTTTTGCCAATAAGTTGGTCTTAGTCATGCATAGGCGGTCTTTACTTTTCCTAAATACATAAGTGTATGGTGCTTATTTCCAACTATAACTTACCTGATTAAACTGCTAATTGTTACCTACAAAGTAATTCAGTGGCAGCATTTGAAATCTAGTTTCCTGTGTAATTCACTTGTCATGGCTTCACACTTGTGCAGCATCTCTAAGGTCTGATGAGTTTGTGCTGTGATCTTGCCCCTGAGCAAGGATGCAAGTTTTCCCCTTTTTTGCCCAACCACATAATTTTAGGATTTGTCAGGCTATCGCTAAAAAAGATCCTTCATTTTTCTCCCCAGCAACAGTGAGATGCACCAGCCATGCAAACATGTAACTGCCTAACATGACATAATTGCATGCCTAGCTCCTAATCTGCTTTTAATAATCTATTTCCAGAATTAGCCAAAGAAACATGTTTAAAATGGATCATTTTTGCATATAAAGATTGCAGTTTGTAAAGTGATAACTCTTACCCTGGTAGAGGCAGCTAAGCAATCTTCTGAAGGTCGTGACAGCTCAGCAGCTATTTAAACTATCACTTCTGGTGCTTTAGCAAACTTTGTCTAAGATGTTTCATAAAAGGAAACTATCTCGATTCAGAGGAATGCTGGGTAAAGCAGGAGTAAAGGTCTGACATAACTGGCACCTGCATTTGATTTGAAAACAGGTTTAGAAGCAAGCCATGGGTATAACAATCCTAATGTTCAGCTTGTTCCAACAAATTTGCATAAATAATCTCTAAATTCTGTATAGCCTCTTTTAACCTCTTTGCTGCCCTAAGATGACAGAATATTAGCATGTGGAACTCCAGTGCAGTATGTATATAAACTGCAGCTGTACTCAGCTTTCAAGAGCAATGCTTTCCAATGCCCATGGGTGTTGCTGGAACAAAAAGCTACTTTTTTTTTTTTACATGCTTATCTACAAATTGAGGTATGGCCCTCATTGATGACTGCAGCTAAGTGAACAGAACTGGATTTAACCAGGTAGTGCAGCTGCTTTCTTCCAGAAAAAGCTGGTGCTGAATGATGTGCTTCCAAGCAACTGAGGCTAAGACTAAACAGCAGAGTTTTACTTGGACTGGTAGCTGAAAAAAAACCCAGCATCTGTGTACACACAAGCCATAAAAAAGCATAGTCCACTGCTTTCACCCAAAGGAACAAACCAAGAACAGCATAGAAGAAATTTATTAAGATAGCACTATTTATACAAGTTACTCATGCTAGAAAAAAGCATAAATGATACATGTAAACATTTGTTTACAGAATACTTGTTTTCCTTGTAAAGGTGCAAATGATCTTCATATGTAAACACAAGAATACCGACCTTTAGGGGAAAAGGGGCTTTTAAAAAAGTTTTAATGACCCATTTATTACTGTAGTGTAATTTTTTACTATGTTCAAGCACATTAAAATCTGAGTTACATGAATCAAACTATGAAGTTAAAGAACTTAAGATGTCAGCACTGCCTTTTTAGTCTCAAGAATTCACAGTCCTCTTACTCTTTTAAAATCCAATTTAGTAAGGTCCAAAGTTACATCAGGTGCAAAAGGTCATTCTTTCATACTAGAGATAGAAATTACAGTACAAACATATCAGAACCTTTAAGTCTAGAGTTCCTCTTTCTTCTCCCCCCACCCCTGGGTGCCTCCACTGTCATTACAGTTACACACAGTGCCAGTAAATGGTCCCTCCCCTCCAAACTCTCATCAGCTCATACCTTTCCCTGCTCTGAAGAAACACAGGCAAAGTGCATAAAAATGACTAAAAGGGAGGGTACCATCTCATCATGGTCAGTGTTTTACAACAGGAATTCTAAAGACACAGTAAGAGGCAGGAGGGCTGCTAAGACGATGCTGGTCTAAGCTTTTTTTCTGCAGGAGCTGACTGCAGGTCTGCCATTCTGGCAAGAACCTGAGAAGTGAGTGTTGACCTAGGCTAGTCAGAATTCACAGATGATACCTGCATCCCAGCTTCAGACAAGAACCAACATCTAGCAGGCAACGCGAGTAAAATGTTTATTACAAGTAAGCAACAACTAGTTGTTTCTAGGTTCATATACAGGGGAGGGGAGAGACAAAAGAGGAACTTTTGTACCATACACTGTACAGTAAAAAGGCATCATTTGAAATCCTTTTCACTCTCACCCTTTTTGGGCACTTCACTGATTCAGTCGATAGATGAGAGTTCCAGTTCTACTTCTTGCCTCCAGCAAGACTGAAAAGATACTCAGGGCACCCATCCTCATAGCTCTCCTGTACTCTAAGAGACCCTAAAACATACCACAAGGGTTGGAACCACAATAGCTGGCAGGACATAGCCCTGCCCCAACCACCAACTCGCCAAAACTCAAAATCACACACGCACACATATATATATATAAAATACATATATATATATGCACACTATATAAAAAGTTGGAATTATCGCTGTGAGCGATACAAAGAAAATACATGATACAAATTAAATGAAAAAATAAATATACTCTGTGCACAGAAAAGCTTCTGTGCAAAGGTGGCACCTTGCAGGTCAAGTACTTTTTTGAAGCTCTCTGTAAATAAGGCAAAAGCAATGTTTTTGTATCACTTTCCTCTTTCACCCATCACACAGCTGCTCACACAGCAGGAGGGAAAGCAGGAAACCCTCCTCCTTGCCAGACTCTCAGTATAGCATGTACTATCTACATCAGCATTGTTTATGCTACAGTAACTTTTACAGTTTGGTTTATTAAAAAATGTAGACTATTTAGAAAAAATACGGACATAAGCAACCCTTCTACTTTTGTCCAGTGGTTCCCTGGAGTCTGACAACATGGTCTCCCATTGGGCACACTGACAGAAGTCATTTTTATAATTCCATAGAAAGAGTTACCGGCAAAGAGTTACATTGGATCTAGACCGTGCATACTAGAGCTGCAAAGAGGTCCAGTGTCAACAAGTCTCTTCAGTTTTTCTAGGAATGAGAACCAAGGGGTCTCCCTCCCTCTTGATGCTTACCATATATGAGATTCACAGTGTGTCATTTTGATAACACCTACTCCTCCTCCCAGCCGCCGATAGTTCATCCCGCCATACAACCTGCAAAGACAAGGTTTCAGTGGTCACACTGGTTTGGCTTCTTCTTCACGGAGCTACCATGGGAAAGACTGAACCAGCCCTTGTGAGCAGAGTTACACCTTTGTTAACCTCTGGTTAAAGCAGACCATGACAACTAAGAAGTCAGAAGCGTGTAAGATGACTGCTGCTCAAGGTGAACAGCTGTATTTGCTCATGCCTTTCTCTCTCAGAAGAGAAACTACTTCTCATTTTGACACTGCAGTTTTCTGTTACCTGAGTAAACACCTGCCTGGTAATATGCAAGATAGAAAGTAACTTTGTCCGGTTACAGTAAGGACAGTAACCCTGTCTGGCAATAAGCAAGATAGAGAGTAACTTTGTAGGCTGCAGCTGACCTTGGGCCATGTTTTGGGTAACACATGAGCAGGAATAGGTTTGCTAGTCAACTAATTTCTTTTATCTTTCTAATACCCTAAACGCAGCTGATCCAACCAAGATAAAACAACATCCCAAGCACCATCTGTTTCTCCAAAATATGTTACTGAAACGGTGCCTGCATTTCATATGGAAATCTGATCCCTGTAGACTCCAACATCCTACTTACTTCAGCTGCATATTCCCCTCTGTGCCACTGAAGTCTGCTGGCAGAAACAGGAGAAGCAAGTTCTTCAAACAACTCCTACCAATGCAAGTTATTAAACCCCAACTGCATCGGAAGCATTTCTCAGGCTACACAAATTAAAAAAAGTATCCTTCACAGAGCAAGAAGTTCAGCAAACAAAAGAAAGAGAAGGCCACAGATGTTGATGAGCTATATTGAATTCAGTGGGAGAAAAACTCCACAACATTAATACTTTGAATAACCTCCTAAACTTCCGTGAATGCTAGCCCAGGCAGTAACTCCTACGTCTAGACATCTTATTACTGTTACTATCATTGAGAGTAGCTGAAACCATTCAGCTAAGGAATATGAAATACGTATTATTCTCTACTTAACTGGTTTTCTCAGCAGTTCAAAAGGCACTGTCCATAGCTCAACAAGCAAGGGGAAACTCCTCTACTGCTCCTTGACAGCTTATCTCAGCAGGACAGGGTTAATCTGCTAGTACTACTAGACTGGAAGGAATAAGGACATTAATTTCTTTCTATTCCCCACCCCTGCCAGATGACTAAAGCAGTAGGAATACACACAGAAGCTTGAAATTTTATACTAATTACGTTTGGAACAAATACACAAGCAATTGCTTTCAGGTGTAGTTATTTTTCCTATTTCTTTTCTGCTCAGTACGTATTTTTGATCAGCAATTTCATATTATTTCTCTCTGTTTGTAAACCAGATTAAGTTCCTCTAATTGCTGTCTTGCAGATTTAAAGGGGAAGAACATCATATGCTTGAAGTGTTCTGCCTCAGCTCCTCCAAAAAGATTTGGAAATCAGAGCCTCAGCCTGAAAACAAAAATGAGTAGGCAGAATTCTACATCATTACTGTGAGCTCCTTCTGCTAAGGACAAGCTTAGTCCTATTGGGAAGCAGAAGACTCCAGCCCAAAATAAACAGAAGGGCCATATCTCACTCAATGTGGTTCATTTTTGTTATATTAAAAGCAGCACTTAAAAACAAACCGGGTTTTGGTATGACCCTCTGCTTGCCACCCAACAAGCCTGCTAAATAATTTATTTCCTCTGGGTCTCCATAACTGATCTATACACCATTTTCCTACTTGTTAAAGATGCAATGAAACTTTATCCTCTAAATGTCAGTTAAATCTGTCAGGATACGAGGATGGGGTAACTATGGAAAACTCACTCCCATTTTACTTAAAATGGAGTCAGTAGCTGGAATTCAACCAGAAATCTGCAAGAAAATGTTTCTCAACTGCCACAGTCACAGACACGGGAATGCCGCAGGTAAGTGGCATATTGGGACATTCATCAAAATGTGATTCTCTTTCATACACTTCCATGCAAGCCAACAAGCCACAACGTGAACATTATGCTGGCTACCACACCCCAGTTCTTCACCACGGTGTACATCCCATTTCTAATCTGGCTGGGACAGCTCCAGCTGGGTGGCAGCAGCTCCAGCTGAAGACTGCTATTTGATTGCTTCACAAACTTAAGTTACCTCCATGTGTTAGCATCTGGATCAAACACCTCAATAGTCTTCAAGTACGTCGTGCCATCAAAACCCCCCACTGCCATCAGCTGTCCATTCACCACAGCAAGGCCAACCTGCAAAACGACCATCACAGATAGCAGCTATTTAGCTGAGATGTTCTGAAAAGAAGGATTAACATGAAAACATTAATAAAAAGATTTAATAACCATGTTTGGTGAAAGGCAATCTGCAGAAGAGGTTTTTGGTTGGGGGAAAAGGACAAATAAAACAGCTTAAAAAATAACGAAACATATTTATCTCAAAATAGAGAATCTCCTAACAAAAAAAGCAGAAGGTTCCCCTTTATTACCAGCTATAAGAACTAGAATTATTTGAATGATAATAGATACATGAGAACCTAAGCCTTTATCAGCCAAAATTTAGCATATACTGGGCTGAAATTCTTCACCAAGTGCAATAAGCATGCACCAGAATATCTACGAGCCTACAGCCTGGAATGCTTGTTTGAACTAGGAGAACCATATGCAAGCCCCTGGCCTGCTCCTCTCGGGCTGAGGCTCGGACCATCTGTAAGCACCTTGGCCTCCAGCCTTTCTATTTTGTCTTTCTGCCGAAGCACAAAAATCACCGAAATCTCAAACAGTTCTGTCGTTTAGGAAGATCACTTCCAGTGAAAACACCTCACGATGTAACAGAGAAAAGACAACAGCAATGCAATGTAAAGTCATCTTTGTTTTGGCTCTGAGGAAGTTAGAAAGCTCAGGAGGGCTGCAGATACAGATGCATTTGTTTAGCAGTTTCTACAGAAAGCAAATAGAGAACCAGCTCATGAAAAGTCAATGCCTAATCAGTAACTGGAAAGGACCATGTTGGACCGCGTACTATATGCTTTGAGGGCAGCACTCAATATATATTCTCTGCCTCCAAAACTAGTAGTTACTCAAATTATGATTCATACTTGCCTCACCAGACACTGAAATACTACCATACAGACAGAATTCACTCTTTACTATATCCAATGATAAATATTCATAACATTTGCATCTGCCCAAACACGATGACTGCTTAAAACACTATGCTAATCTTTTGTTCACAAGTCTAGAGAAAGCACAAGATTAACAGTCGATGAGAACATGCTGTCACTCCCCATACTCACAGAATTCAGTGAAGAGAGGCAACATACAAAGTGAAAGCCCAGAAAAGCTGTTCCCACACACATCTGAAGGCAACGAAAAGACTATGCTGGAAGTTTGTATCTAAACACAAGCTTGCCCAGTTTCCTAGCTCTTTCTTCTGGGCAAGTATGTTCACCTCCTAATTCATCCAAAGAGACTCAGGTACTAATTTTAATAGCGTTCTCTAATAGCATCTCATACCAAGTACAGTTACGTCACCAAGTAAAGAACTAAAGAACTCCGGTGTTTCAGGCCTAAGTAGTTGACTCCATGTAAGGGACGAAAACTATTAAAAAAAGACCCTCAAATTGACTCCATTTTCCAGTCCTCGGGCATAACAAACAGCTGTCTATGGCATGACATGACCACCACTTCATTCCCCCAGTCTTGCTAAAGAGCTTTGACTTTTTGCAAACCTTTCCCCTCACCAAAGAGAGGTGAAGGTACAGAGAAAGCAAGAGAAAAACCTCACAAGATGACACTCTACCCTATGCTCTCACCACGTGGTTACATACAGTAACAGACAAGCAAACCAAGCAAAACTCACTCCACTCCGGCGCGATGTCATGGCCACAACAGGAGACCACTGGTTGGTTCGAGGGTTGTATCTCTCAGCACTACTGAGCTCTGTTGTATCATCTCTGCCTCCCACAGCATATATCATGTCTTGGTACACTGCACAGCCCAGGTGCTTCCTCCTTGTCCCCATGGGTGCAATTGTGTGCCAGCGGTTCTCCTGGGGATTGTAGCGTTCCACTGCAGAAGAAATGACACATCTTTGAACAACAGGGCTGGCTTGCAGTGGGGGTTAGCATTTTTGAACCTGCATCCAAAGCATTGCTCAGTCTGTAAAGATGCTGTAACTTCCACACACCAAAATACAATGAACCAGTTTGTTCTTTCACTCTAATGCTTTTCTTCTATAGAAAGCTTGCTGTTATCTTTCCTGTCTGCAGGCCCACACAGTCAGTCACATTTAGCATCCTCATTCAAGAGGGAGCTGGCAAAGCTACAAACTGACCTGCATTACCATCTTGCAGGACTTTTACCTTTGGCATCTTCCTTCCTACAGCAGAAAAGGGCTACTGCAGGGAAAAAAAAAGGATGTGCTTGCAACTGTTATGCAAATTATCAAAGTATTGTATTCAGGACACTCTGCCAAATGCAGCATCAAGAAAGAAAAAAAAAAAAAAAAAACACGACACACCACCACATAATAGGAGCTCACAAGCCCGCAGAGTGAATTACTCTGGCAAAAATCATATTTAAAGAAGGAAATCACCACAAACTGATCACTAATGTATTTCACAGCCATTGGCTGACACTAAGGGCAAATAAGGCCATGAGAAGTACTGACTGCAATTAAGGCACAGCAAAAGGCATACCCGTATTGAGAGGAGAAGTTCCATCAGAGCCTCCCACAGCATAGAGGAAGCCCCCTAGCACAGCTACTGCAACTCCCAGGCGCCTGGTGCTCATAGAAGCCACTCGAGTCCATTTGTTTTCTTTGGGATCATACCTGTCAAAAGAATAAACACCAAAGCTTAGTGAAGTGTAAGCATCTTCACAAAGGGGCAGGAAGACTGACCTTATTCTCTCGAAACAAAACTCCCTGTAAGATCTACGCAGAACTTACCTCCTCTCCAGCTCATCTGCATCAACTGCACCTTCTAAGAGACCCTCTTCTTGTGCCCCACTTTTTTTTTTCTTCCCCTACATTAAAATTACCTTTCCACAATGTTGAGACAAGAGACACCATCCTGGCCACCCACAGCATAAAGGTAGCCTCCAAGAACTGCTACTCCAACACTGGTCCTGCAGGTGCTGGTGGGGGCCACATCACTGCTCCACTGGTTTGTCTTTGGATCATACCTAGAAAAAACACACCAAACAGCACAAATTACTTGTCTAGGTATGCTTCGGACTCTCCCATGCTTGGGAACTACTAAAGCAGTGAAACTTGTCTATCTTGAGCTTAAACTGCAACACAGCCGTTTGTAAGTTGAATAAAACCCCTGAAGTGATTGAATGCATCCAATACACATTCCAGGCACGTTCAAACTGCAGCTTGAGATGATTCAAACTGAAGATGAAAGGTTCAGCTTCATAAGAAAGCAGGTTACCAGGGACTGGCTGACATGTGGTAACTTGCATTTACGCAAAAAGCAGCAGACAAGAGCTACCCTGCTCTATGTTCTCTGCAGTTCACACAAGAACTCAGTCAGCACTAGGACCTGCGCTTCCGAGATAAAAAAATGAAGAAACCAAATGGACTTGGGAATCCAGAGACAAGGAAATATGGTGCATAGCACAAAAGTGCAGGACACAGGAGATGTAAGGCTAGGGTCATGATCTGGGAAGCCAGGAGTATGCACGGAGAAGAAGGGAAGAAGGGGAGGCTCGAGGTGAAAGGAGGTATTTGAGTCACGCGGCTTTTAGGCATAGGGATTGCCATATGCAGCTCCCAGAAACAGGAAGCTTGGTAAAGCTTGTTTGACTTCAGTCTTTCACAGGTCTAGAACTGACCTATTTTCCTTCTTCTGTATAAATGCCAAGGTTCCCTAATTCTCTGGTTACCACTCCACAATAAAATTCCAGGATCTTTCCCTAAACATTTAAGAAATGCTTACTGTAACCTCACCTTCCTCAACAACGCTAAAACAAACCAGCAATTGTAAAGAAGGTTAACCAGGATCATCACTCCTCCCATCAATTACACCCAGACCCATCTCTTATATATGCCTCCCCTATATCAAAAGCTGTCTTGTCTCATTAAGCTGGGGACATGATGACACAAGCTGTTACGCATGAAGTCCTAGTTCAGCAGTAAACCAACACAATATTGAAGGGGTATGCAAGGAAGGAGGAGATGTAGGTAACGTGTAAAGGAAATTTCAGGGTTTCAGCAAAATAAGAACATAGCTGGCAAGATGGACTCATTTCTAAGAGGCTGCACCCAGGTTTAAACATTCAGAGTTAACATTTTGCATATTGGCCTTACGGAGACCTACCTTTCTACACTGTTAAGATAAGAAGAACCATCATGGCCTCCCACAGCATAGAGGAGATCATCCAGAACACTGACTCCAACACCACAGCGTCTTTTGCTCATGGATGCCACCATTCGCCACTCATTGGTTTGAGGGTCATAGCGCTCGACACTGGAAATTGCATCCCCGCTACACCAGCCCCCCACTGCAGGAACCAAACACAAGGAATAGCATCATGATAACGCACTGAGTTCACATACTGTACGTGCGCCTGGTACAAAGAACCCCTCCAGACTTTGTCAGCCTTAACCCAGTAGCCCCATCTCAGAGATACTCTTTCTGAGGGTTATAATCAGAAGACAGAATGTGATATTCAAGAGCATTAATGTAAGTTTGGAGTACTGTGGCATTCATAGCACCGAAGAAGTCATACAAGTTCACTCAAACCTCCTAATATTAATGTACAGGTGACTTCAGAAACATGTTGTGAAGACTGGCCTTATGGGAACGCTAACCACCAGAAAACCCAGACTTGAGTCTCCTGACCTACGCCAACAGGAACTATATGTACCTGCAAAGAGCACTTCTCCACAGCGGATGGGTTTGCGCGGTCTAGTTCTTGGTCCCTGCATCAGTGGCCGCTCTTGGGGCAACAGCAGATAGTTTTTAGCTTCATCCACTAGATCCCTGTGCAAGACAAGAAAATATTAATCCCCAAAGTTCACCTGATACCAGTCTCAGGAGAAGGTAGGAACCAACACTGATGGCAAGAGCAGCCAGCACAGCACTAGTCACGCACTTCAGGTATTCACAAATCACGTAAGTGCATGAATAGCTCTAGTTAAAACATACACTGTCACCTAAATACTCATCAGTTGTTTATAAGTCATTTACACAGTGACAGCAGCAGACCAATATCAGTATTTAGCCAAAGTTAATAATAGATACTGCTTGCTATAAAGTCTGACAAAAAAAGCCACTATGACAAGATTTGTCAGGCTTAGTGTGCAGAAAAGAAAAACCCAGTCTGCCTCAAGCTAGAACTTAATGATCAGTTGTTTTGTCTAGGAACAAAACGGGAGTTGAAAAGCACACAAATACATAATACACACACATGACCGATAGATGGAGATAGTACCCTTCTGATGAATATTTTCTCCATCAGCTCTGGCCAGCTCACACTGTCCATCCTCATGACTTGCCACCTGGACTAATCCTAATACTCCAAACCCTTGAATAAAAAAAAAAAAAAAAAAAAAAAAAAAAGAGTCCTCCTTCCCTCTACAAGTGTGGAATTCCTGCAGTATGAATGCTTATTCAGGAAGGGAACAGTTTAGTCTATCCCCTGAATTTTTTTACATTAAGCACAACAAGAAGAATTGCGTGCTTTCTAAATGATACAGAACTCCATAGAACAAGAAAGGTGAGACTCGTACTGTAAGAGGAGGAAATTAGTTTCCCTGCACTATCATTGTGGGAAACAGCAGGCTAATCCCAGAGTCCAATTCAGTTACTAAAATGCACACTTTTTACATACAAAAACTACTTTAAGTCCTAATGAGATCAGGAATGCCAAGCAAGTGGTAAGCTGTAATGAAAGGCCATGACCAGAGAAGCAAAAAGTAGTGAAATGGAAAACAATACACAAAGGTATTTTACCAACAGACAAACAGCGCTCTCAGTTTGCTATTTCACTGAAAACTTGAAAAAACAAAAGCATCTTGGGCACTACCGACTATTACGCAAACACAAAACACTTTCTTGCATCTCTTCTCCTCCCAGTTGCAGAAGAGGAAGTTGTGCGATACCACCCATTTACCACTAACAGATCAGCACAGTTTTAGAGAACAGATGCAAATACAATGAAATCCAATTCTGTAAATCAGCGAGGAGATTTACCGGCATTCCTCATCACTCTTAATAAGCGGATCAGAACCCACTGTACCCACAAGAAACTTGGGACTCAGCAGCGGTAGACGGACATGCTGCAGGACCTAAAACACAAAACAGAACGTACGCTGTCAACTACAATATACCCACACAGAGATGCAAGAGGTCAAACAGAAAAGAATAGTAGCTAACAAATTTGGATTAGAAGTTAATAATTCCTCTGACAAACATACACAGTCATTTACACATCCAAACCCTGGCATTTTAGTTGCATGCAGCTCATCTTGCAGCACCTTTGTCTTTTCAATATACCAACTTAAACACCCAGCAGCAAATCAGTCTTTGAAAAGGGACAATCCCTGGACCTTTTAACAGCTGAAACCAAGGTCACACGTGAAAACCTTTATAGAATTTCAGAAGTCAGTATATCTGCCTGAAAAACTTATTGAGTTAGAAGTTTTATCAACCCTTTAGCTCTCAAACACGAATGGTATTGTGCATTAAATGAACAGTAACAAACAACATGCCATTCACAACAGTTTAGAATTTAGAGGCGCAAGCAGGTATAGACAACAGGGCCTAAAAAGGCAAACAGTTACACAAGCATTAAGAGCTACCTTGAGAACAGCAGTTTTTTCTGGCATGGTTTGTTTATTTGAAACCATTTTCAAAAGCTTTCCACTAAATAAAGTTGCATTTAATGTCTATTGCCAAAGCAGAAACACTGAGGCAGACAGACTCTTTTGATCAGAAAGCCTGAGACTTCAGAGGCTTTCCAGCTGACAGCTTTGTCAGAATGGGTACTTCTCTGTGAAATGGCTTGGCTTAGATGAAGCATCATATTTCAACAAAACCATTCTGACAAGCTCGAGTATAAGATCATGAGGGCTGAGGCATAAATCAAACAGCAGAGCTTAAAGATAAAGTGCAAACAAAGACAAGCTTTTTCTTATCCACTATGTTTTTTATACGATACTCAAAGCAACGCAGGCAGGTTTGTCTAGAGAGGCTACTGGAGTGATCTAGTTTGGCAAGTCCTACCTGGAAACAATTCAACAAAGCCCCTGTTGAAGGCTCTAGACAGTGCACCTTCCAGCCTAGGGGAAGGGAAAGCACAAGCCACCTAACACAGGTGGAAGTCAGAGAGAATTAATGTGGCTTTGCATGCATTCAGAACTGTGACACTGCTGGGGCACCACTGTACCAGCCCTCTTTACTCTGCCCCTGGATAAAGCAATCTTGAATGTTACTGTGCTCAAGATTACCTGTGGCAGCTGGGGTCTTCTTTCCTGAATGCTGTATTTCACCCAGGCCATCACTGCATTGAACACTTGCTCTTCACTGCGAACATTTAGCTCATCACTGGATATAATGTCTATGAGCTGATTGGCGGGAAGCAGCATGAACTCTTCACTCTCCATTACCTGGTTAAATGGAAAGGGGAAAAAAAAAAAAAAAAAAGGAAAGTGAGAACAGTGGCCAAAGCACCAGAGCCATTCACCACTCCACCACAACTCTGAAGGGGATACAATCCACTTGAATTAGAGTCTAATGGACTAATCCAGTGAAGTGCCAAATACCCATCAGTTTCAACATCAATACGTGAAGGGTTTTGCTGCACAGAGCAGAATACAGTCCCTTAGCAACACAACAAATTACACTTTTAGATGGGGATGCAACTGAAAGGGAATTTTACACAAAGTTTTTTGGTAGGACACTTTTAAAGGGTTAAGCCACAGAACACACTGATCAGGTTCCAAAATTTAGGAAAAACAAAGCCCTTTAAAATCAGTCTCCTTGTTTGCTGTGTTTAATATATAAATTAGAAATAAAAATGTTGCATAGCTGATTATTCCGATACCGCTTTTCAGTCACGTATTTGAGAGGCTCTATTCAGAAGAAATCCAAAACAGAACACAAAAATAAGAGTCTCAGAAACAAGTTACCAGAGGCATTGTAGAGAACATGGAAAGTCTTCCCGAATGCTGATTTGTGGCAGAACAGAAAATACTTCAGGAGAAGAAGATGGACTAATTTGATCCTGCCTCTTTGATTTGCTCTAAATATGTACATAGAGTATGCCCAAGTCCAGATGCACTTAAGAGGGAATCAGAGCCTCCCAGGGCCCTAAGGACTGATCTCTTGTGAAATTCAAGCCACTGACAATGTGCAAACATGTTAATTCCTTCAGTACCCAAGAAAGGGACAGAGTTTCTCAGGAGGCTTCAGCTGCCATTGGAGGACTGCTCATGCAACACACCAGAGCACACATCAGTCCGTCTGCGACTGCCTTGAGAGGTTACAGCTCACAGACAACCATGTCTTCTGAAGAGATACCAGGTAGATGCGAAAGATGCAAGAGTCAAAATAAGAGAACTGCAGAAATCGTTTGATCAATAACTGCCAGCTTGGCTTCCCTACAAGCATTCCCAGCCTGTAGCCTGTAATCTCCAAGAGGTTCAGTGACAGAAAATAACTGAACACTGGTTTGTCCTTATCGTTTGCAACCACGTTAGAATTCCATGCCTTATTTCATGAGTTGCCGCATAAATTACAGTACATTCTTTAACACTATCATCTCAACAGCAGTCAGCTGTGCAGTCCTTTTAATTACCTACAGAAATCGCTTAAGAGCACTGAACGAATATAGAAAAATCGCCAAGTTACTGACAACAGGAAATATTGTTAAAAAAGAACACAACAGGCAATGAGATCAGATACCAGAATTTGTTCTTGGATCCTGTGGGCTCTTAGGGACAGCAAGAGCCACAACAAGGTTAGCCCACACGCTTCTTCAGCCATAAGATTAAGACCAGGGCTGGCCATTAAAGAACTTTATCAGCATTTTTCCACAGTCTCCCTCTCCTCTACATAGACTACCTTATGCCTAAACTTTACCCTGACAGTTTGCAAATGCAGCCTCAGACTCTGCAAACAGAGGCTCTGGAAATTTATGACTTAAAGATGACCATCCACACTCTCCCTTCCACCCCAGAAAACCCAGCTGCATCGATGGCCTCACAAAACTCAAATGTAATGGAAGCACTTCTGCAAACCAAGTTATTACTACTATGCAGCTTGTTAGTTTACATAGTAAAACAGTAATTATTTAAAATGCTTTGGCTTATTTTGGCTTAATCAGGACACTAATAATTACCTGACTAATATTAATGGTCTATTTGACTGACTTGCTTACTAAGCAAGAATTGGATGGGCTTCATTTCCTCTACAGCATTCATGTGCATTACTGCTTTTACAAACAGACAGAAGAAATGTCAGAGTATACAATATGGAGTGCAATTTTTGTCTGTTAACACAAAGCACATGTTGTTCATCCTTAAGTATATTTTCTCCTTTCACGGAGACGTCAGAGACCAAACAAAAAATGTGAAGGCTGTTCTTGCACAGCAGAGTTGTTAATAGAACCATTTCACATTGCATGCACAAGCTTCACTAGGGGTTTTAGGCAACAAATTAAATTGAGGGGAATGGAAAACTTGAAAAACATTTTACCAACAAGTTAATGATGTAATGCAGCAATACACATAAAAATTAATAGAACTAGAGGTTAGGACAGCAGAGGACATGAAGCAATTCAAACTGCATTCAAAGTAACTGCATGGGTTGGCCTGATGCCTAGTGCTTAATATTTTACATTGTCATTCAGGAAATTCCCATCTCACGTTTCTTTTTGCCAGCTTGGAGGAACGATGACCACACAGCCTCTGCAGAAGGCGGCACATTTTTTAATCAGTTCTCAGCCTCCACAGCGGAGGATGATAAAGTAGCCAAGCCACTGGCTTCCATCAGGGATTACCAATGCACTCCCCAGATGGAAAATAATGACAGAACAGAATACAATCCCAGCAAGCAGCACCACTAAGATTGTCTGCAGAGAAACAGTGGAAGCAAAAGAAGTGGTCGTTAAGGATGAAGAGCTGCAAAACTCCTAGGGCACTAAAGACATCAAAACCTACCCAAACCAAAGAAATAGTGTTCTAATCTAAGCAATTGTTTTCCAGAGGCCATGATTCAGTTAAGTCAGTTCCAATTTGTATCATCTTTGAGGATAAGTGTGTTTTCGAGTCCAAAACTTTTGTCTTTATGTGCTTTAAACAGGGATAAGGAAGACAAAAAGCTATCTTCAAGGGACTCCAAAAGAAAAGCACTTCATAGCAAGCAGCTTTTAACAGCCAGCTGCATGTATTAATGCCAAAATATTTTAAAACAAAATTGTTATGCTATTAAGAAGTTATTTAGAAGCTTGTAAGCATGCCCTACTCATGTAATAACAAGAGCACAAGTTCTAACCATTAAAACGACCAAGCACTGAAAATAAACGACCATCTGGTTACCATCCTGCTCCCCAAAAAAATGCAGAAGAGAAGAAATGCAGAGCAAGCACAGAACACATGAAACGGCCAGCTAAAATGTTGGGCTTTGGGAAATCACCAAGTTCTACAAAAAACAAGCTCTCGTCTTAAACAGCAAATTCTATTTTCTGGTCTTTATGGTTAGGAAAGATGTATTTAATTGCAACTTTTAGAGTAAACTAATGTCATGTGTCTACAGTTAGATACCAAGTGCTGTCTTCAATGTGTCCAACAGCCAAGTTCAATTGTGTTTGCTTCTGCTCATATTTTTCTTAAGTACTACCTGGCTGAAATAAATACAATTCCAATCTGTGTCCTGCAGGGGAAAAAAAAGTTGGCAAGCTGCAATCAATCACAGCACCTAAATACTGCACTTACTTCCCTGGGAAAGCTAAATTAGCATCAGGAGTCAATACTGCAGTTACTCCTTTTGGAAAGGATCTACCAGTGAAGAAGGTAGAAAGAGGAGATTTCTCTGTAGCAGGCCACCTGTTCCAGGGATGGAAAAGTGCAGTTTCTGGAAGAGGCAAGCGACAAATCTCTCTGGCAGAGGAACAGACCTTCATGCAGAGGGCACTCCTAGAGAGTAGCTGCTTCCAAAACATACGCAAATTCTTGCCCTTCCAACCAGGGCTCAGGAAAGACACCACTTAAAACGGTCTGGCTCCTTTCTGCATCTGGGTATAGTAGTTAAGGCCCACTCTTCTCAGACTATTGCTCACAGAATCCTTATTTATTATGCTGATCCCTCCTTGAACCAGTTGCTGGCATTTTTTTCCCCCAAAAAATCATCTAGGGAGAATTAACAAAGGAAGAAAGACTAATTTATAAAGGTCAGCTACAAAATTACACATTTGAATGGCTTTCAAACAACTTCTGCTGAGTAACAGATGCAAAACCCTAGCCCTGCTACAGCAAGGGAGTTGAAGACTCCCCTGAGACAAATGTATGCTCCCCACACGCCCGTTTTTCCCATCCCTAAACTCAACATCAATTTTTTTGGTTCTATTGATGTATTATCCTTACTTTTAACACCTGCCTTCCCTCTGATCATGCAGAACATTTGTGAAAGGGGAGTGGAACATCATACCATTGTGCAGCCACATCAGATTCAATGCCAAACTCCAGCTACACCCGAGACCTTGCCTTCCACATAGCACTTGCCACACAACTTCAAGAGAAGAAATGCCATAGATTACATACAAACCACCAGTACAACAGAGTCCTACACGTATCTCTTCTCTCTTTCTTCCCCACCTAATGGCTAACACCCATGTCTATCAGGGCACACAGCAGCTGTAAAGGCAGGATTTGGAAAGAAGCACAAAACGGGAGCTGCTCGAGGCTCTTACAGGACACATTCACGCATTTTACACCATGACTCCAGCACACCAACTTACCTCCTGGAAGTTATGCTGTGTGAACTTGTCAGCAATCCTCAGCAGTTCACGGCACGAGTGAGTGTCAGCAAAAGCTCGGATGCCCAGGCAATTGGAAGGGTCCAACTGTCTCTTAAGGAACTCACAGCAGGCCTCCTGGATCTCAGCCAGCTGGAGAAGGCAAGCAGCTGGCAACAAGGTCTGCACATTTCCCTCTTCTACAGTAATCTGAGAAGTGTATGCAAAGTCAATCAGCAGTTCCATGGCCCTTTCATCGATGTCTCTGATCACTACTTCTGTCTGTCGAGACTCTGCCAGCTCCCCGGTGAACATGGCTCGGAAGTAAGGGCTGCAGGCTGACAGAATCACCCTGTGGGCGTAGATCTTCTTCGCACCGACTACTAGCACCACATCACACAACTCCCGGTGCTTCCGGAGAAGATTGATGACTTCCAAAGTTTGTCGAGGGTGCTTGTCGGAGATGTAGGGCATGCGAGCAGGCTGCGGCACCCCTTCTGGCAGTTTGTTAGGATCTCCGAGTGTGCAACGGCTGGTCACATCCATTCCGGTCTCTCCTGGTCGACTACTGGTACACCTGCAGTGGAGGAAGTAGTAAGACAGGACCATCATCGACTAATCTACCAGGAACTGTCAGCCAAAGCTCTACAGCTCGCACCGATCAGGAGCACAAAACCAGCAGTGCCTGTAGCTCCGCACTGGAACGTGGAAATAAGCACATGATCACGTGAAAGAGGAATCTGTCTCTAACCAAAGCTTACCTAGAAGTAAACAAATGCCAATTTGCAACAGACTTATATTTAAAGCTATTTTTATATGCTTTCTATGACACACTGCTGTAATATCCAATTTCACATACATATTTATTAACCGAACCTCATAATAACCTTGTGTGGTGAGATTATCCCCATTTCACAGAGAGTGACTCAAGGCAGAGAAGATTAGACAAGCTGCCCACTGTCACTTGAGTTTTCTTTGACAGAGCTAGAGATGGATTTCCACTGCAAAGAATTCCAGCTGTATGATTTAACCAGGCTTCTCTGTTCTTCTACCTACATTTTTGATAGGGTCACTCATCACTGCGCTATCTGAATACACTAAACTGTCACACAGACTACAGTAACTTCAAATGGCCTGCAGCCTACTATGAGTATCTAGAAAATCCATTTAATCATCACCTCTTCAGTTATTTTTGAATTATAGAAGCTTCTGACTCAACCCACCTTCCCTGACATGTTCCAAAAGGTTAATCTTTCCCAAGAATGGCAGACTAAGAACTGCAGAAGGGAATCAGGATTATCAGACCAACCAGGAAAAAGTCAAAATAATCTAAATATCCACACGTATCAGTCTACCAAAACAGGACGAAAATAAAGTCAAGATGGTAACTTTAGAGATGAGGAATAACTTAAGAATATATAAACTCAAGTTTCTGGCACAGAGTAGGAAAAACATACTGTCCTCCCAGCTCCACACACAATGTTCTAGCTATCTGATGTCCTCCTTTACAAAAGTTTGGGTACCTTTCCTTTATCCCTCGCAGCCCTGAGCAGATGTCAGCTCTGCCACAGCTTAAGTGCAATCACCATCTGCACGGCAACATGACAACGCTGACAGATCACACTTTGCACCATGTATGCTACCAACTCAAGAGAAGGGGAATGCAGTATTGCCCTGAGCCCTTTTGCAGTTCTGCAGAGATGAACCAAGATGACACATCTCATATCTCACTTTGCAGAGATGTCTGCCTACACCCCAGGATTCACTACCTCATTGTGACTGAAATCAGTGCTAAACAAGAATTAAACCCATCTCTATTTTCAGCAATCAGACTAACTAAGCAGATCAGTGCACATGTAACAGATGTCATTTTGCATGTTCCAAGCATATGTGAATTTCTGCCACGTACCATAGCCAAATTATTAAAAAAGATGCATCAGCACCAGTGACATATCAATTACTATGAAAATAAAGACAATAAAAGAAACTACTGCCTCTTCCCACTTCAAAGGAAAACTATCACTTACAGCAACTAAAGCATACTGAGCAAAACACCAGAATACCGATGGTTATGAATTACCCAGCGAGTACACTGGCTGTTGGAGATACACTGAAAGACCTGATACATGCTGTCCATTACCAGCTTCTCTGGTACACTGGCATTTGTGAGCTGTCACTACCTCACCTTGTTCACATTAAGAGTTAAAAAGAAATTTAGCTTCACTTTGATACTGCTCAAAGTATTTTGTAACATGCTTGAACGAGAGAATTAAAAAAACAACTCACATCTTTTCCCTGTGGTTAGAAAGTGCATTTGACATAATAATGAGGGGAAACCAGTCTCTTTGCAGCAGTTCAAATTATTCACTTGCATCTTAACCTGTTTTCCCATTCCCCCCACACCCTCTCCTTGATCATAATATTCAGATGTTTCAGACCATTACCTCTTCCTCATATCTTAGACAGATCCAGCTGGGTCTCCCCCCTGGTTTTGCTACTGGCTCCTGTTCAGCCTCTGCACCTTAAATGCCTTGGTTATTTATTGCTAGTCCATCTTTTTTGCATCCATCACCATACTCCTTTTCTGACAAATCCTTCTGCTGTTATGTTGCCTCTCACTCTCCTCCACCCACTCTTGTTCCTTCCAACCCAAATTCACCTTGTGGGGTTTGACAACCACTTGCAAAGCTCTGCCAAGCTCCTCACCAACAATGCAGCTTAGTTCTTGCAGCAGCATATGCAAACTAAGTTTAATGGTACCCCTACACAAACCCCAAGAAACCTTAGTTAAAGATTAATTTACTTAATTGGCTTACTTTCATAGTCCTTAGCAGCTAAGGCCAAAGGGTAACTTAATCCCTCCACCAAGAGATGGAGAAAGGTGGTGACAAAAATCCCCCTGTAGAGTCTAGCTCTTGCTAAGCAAGCCAAATGGATTTTATTATGCATTAGGGGTTTCAAGCTATGTCAAACTAACCCCTGCGAGGGGGGGGAGCGCCCTATTAAGACACATGCTACTGTAATAATTTTGGACAGTTTGTCTTGACCAGGCTGTCAGTCAAAGCATCGAAGCACAGAACAGGCATTCTTCATATAAAACCCCATTTCACATAACTACAGATAACAGACGGCTTATGTCCAGGACAGGTCCTCTTTTTGGAAAGCAGAACCCTGCTGCTACACCTTTAAGGCTTTCCTCAAAGCAACCCCCATGAACAACAGCCCTAAAGCAGATCTCAAAGAGCTTTTTAGACTGGCAGAGATGCCAAGTACAAAAAGGTTAAGACTGAGGCTATGCTGCCACAAGAAATACAGTGTATCTTCTCGATGCCACCACCAAGACTCTTTGCTGACACAGAGCAATGGGGTGGACCATCTTACGCCACACGATCAGTTGGCCAGACTCAGGCAGTAGCCCTCATCTTTCCTAGCCAGGACAGACAGGATTTTCCTACTCAAATGAGGCTGCTGAATATGTCCTTAAATTAACCAACTAAAAAGGAGTCTGATTAGTAAGAACTGAGGCATTCCTGCATTGTTCCCATCAGCATTCATCTGCGTGCCTGCATTGTATCAAACATCCTTCCTCCAGGATATAAAGTGCTGGTTAATGATTAAAGAAAATTGAATGAATGGAAAAAAGAGCAATAATCAAATTAGCACTCCTGATTCATCCATAACTTACCTCTGGGTGATGCAGAAGCTAGTGATCAATGGGCCTGGGAATCTCCATACCAGATCAAACCAGATGCGTGATGTTAAGCACTGTGGGTTGCTGCTATACACAGGCACAGGAGTGTGAATTAAAAGGACACCATCTGATGGCATGTGTCTCCACGAGGATAATAATTTAACTGCATTATGTGTGCATTATGCATATATATGCATAGAGAATGAAATGATGAGTCAGTAGCTTAGAGGTGTGAAAGACAGAAGGCAGCACTTGATTCTCACATGGCAGGCTAGCTGCCTCCCCCACCCACCCACAAGCACAAAACTAAGAGCTGCTCCTGAATACTCAGGGTGATTAAGAAGGGCTGAGGATCAGAGAGGAAATGTGTATGCAAGGATAAAAGATTCACACCCAGCTATGCAGATATTCTGGGATTAGCTTCCATCAAAATGCAGGGCTGGGGAAATCAGCAAATACAATGGGATTAAGAAAGGGCTGACAAAGGATCGGTTTTTGTAGCACGCAGCTGAAAAGTACAAATGGGAACACAGGCAGTCTGCAACACTAAGCTAAATAAATAGGCCGCTCTGCCTCCATTTTATTCAGCTATGCCATTTCCCAAAACTTTATTCATTAACACAGGCACCCGAGACATCCATCCTTAGAGCTTATAGCAGCTTCTTCCAAAGTTCAAGAACACATGTAATAAGACATATCTAAGAAAAATTCTCTCCAATACTGTCATAGAGCTACTTAACTATCAAGTCAGTGGTCTGCATTTTTTTTTGTTTAAAATAATGTATGTTTTAGCATAAGATTACCAGCAAGCCTTAACGCGGCTCAGCAAAAAACAACAGACTGCCCTAAGGCCTGTGAAACAGAACAAGTCTCAAGACTGAAAACATTGACTGAAATCCAAAATCATACACTGCTGTAGTAGCAACAGACTTCAGTAGCAAATGAAAATATCAATACAAACCAGTAGTGATTTCTGTCAATGCCTCGCTTTGAATTTAACACATACTTTCTTTGTGTATTTCCTATACTCGCTATAGAACAGCTAGAACAAAGATCTTTGATTTGACCCAGCCAAAGGCAGCATCTTTGGCAACAGAAGTGACACCACCACCGCCATCAGCTAAGTAAACTGAAATGCTTTATTGTGGCAATCAATACTCCAGAAATTAGTTAGCTAAACATCCAATTATTAGTAAAAATACCACAGATTCCTTTTGTTACCTAGCCAGCAAGTCTCAGGTATATGTTCTCAATGAGGTTGAATTATGCAACCAAGCAGATAAATTTGACTGCAATACTATTTTACATTAATCAAAAGGAGAACAGCAAGGACCTGGTGTCTATGTCCCTATTTACATTTAGTTTAATATTCACTGACCGAGCCCAGAAGAGTTTCACCAAGAATGAGGATGTCCATACTCTGAAAGATGAGGTCGTTATTGGTGCCTCCCAAAACCTTCCTAAGCCTTTTGCAGTTTGTCTTGGGTAAGAGCTACAGCCAACGAATTAGTTAACTTCCCGAGTGCACACGAGGTCCCCAGGTGCACTGTCCGGATGGAAGCCTCTCCCCCTCAGCAGGGGCTAGCTGCTTGTGCTCGAGCCAGCCCTTACACAGCACTGCCGTAACCTGGGATCGGGCTGCCAGGAAGAGCTGAGAGAGCCCCCCCCACTTTGCCTGGGAGCTGCTCAAGCCCTCGTGCCCAGTCTGAGAAACGGTGAAGGTACATCCGCACTTGACCATGTACCCTGCTGACACTGACCCGCTGACCTGGCTTCCTGGCTTGACCTCAGCCACTCCTCATCACTACAGATCTGCCTGACGAGTACTGAACTCCTGACTGACCCTGGTCATCAGATCTGCTCTGTCCTCCTTGCTCAGGTACTGTGGGACTATGCCCTTCACTGGAAAGATCCCCTCTGCCTTGCTCGTACCTTCAGCAAAACAACGTTCTTTTGCTGCTCTCTGACAGTGGGAAAGAATACCCTGCCCCAGCTATCACTTCATTTCTCATGCAAGACAAATCCTGTTTGAACATCACTGCATTTTCTCTATTATAATCTTGACAGGAATAGCTGCAATTCCTTTTCTGTTCAAATTGTACTTCCCATCCTCTGAATGCTGTACACATTCGATATCAACTCGCCATGTTTACTAATACAGTAGTGACCAAGTCTCACACCTCTCTTCTTGCAATATCCAACAGGACTCTCGCGTGTGATGTTAAATGGCTGCAGAGCCCTGAATAAAAGGATAGAAGGAAGTGCTCTGCTCTGCCATCTGCTTAGCTGGACTTCACAGGAAGATCTGTGAGCCTGAAATCCAATCAGGAACCTTTCATCCTTTACTGCTGAGACACACAGTAGAATAAAACCCAGAAATTTTAACAATCCACACAGAGACCCTTAAAACATGCAAGCATATTCAAGAACTGAAGCCCACAGCTCATGACAGAGCTGTGCTTGTCAGGCTAGACTGCAGCAATATAATACGTCCAGGCACAGAGATCAGCTGAAAGGTTAGTCCAAAAGTAAAGTCATGTAAGTACGTCAAATGCGTTATCCATGCTCTACCTTGGCTTGCCAGAGAGGGAGGGAAGACAAAAGGTACTGAAAGGTCTGGTCTGCATCCATTACCCAAATAAAATTAAAAAAACAAACAAAAAAAACAAAAAACCCAAAAAAACCTCACCCTCAAGTGCCAGGATCAGCACCACAATAGAAAACCTCTACTTCTTTAGCCCCGTGCTGTTGCCCACCACTAAAACTGCCCAGTCTCAGTGGCAAGGCAGAACTTGCGACAGCAAGGTCCAAGACCACAAACCCAGAAAAGACATACGAGCTTCAACACTTTAATTCTCTGACTCAATGGGACATGCAGAGAACAGCAGACACAAAAATAAATTTAGAACCTCAATTTTTCCATTAGGAACATGAAAAAGTAGAGAGAAAACAAGGACACAAGCCATGCTAGTTACCAATTTTATGTAATTCTAGAAAAACATTTTGATAAATGGAATACAACATAAGAACCTGAAAAGCTGCGGTTTGACATTGGTTAAATCTTAACCAGTCTCCATTGTAGAAGACTAAGATGGAAGACTGCTCGTCTGCTAATTAATCCTTCTTGGAGGAAAAGGAACTCACCCTAAGTGTCACATACAGCCCCCCATTGTCTAAACCACATTTTTTATCTTTGCAAAAATATTGAACATAGCCTCAGTGATGCCCATATCACGTCCCAGGGTTTACTCATCAGCTCTTTTCTTGTTGCGCTTCAGGGGTTCATTTAATTAAACAACATAGCGTCACTCTTCAAGGGTTTAAACAACTATTTATTTCTTACTTCCTTACACAGAACCCAGGCTAATGGTTTCTGCAAATGCTGTAGCTAAAAACACTCTACATATTCACCTATGATTAAAATTCCTCACCTTCCTACATGACTGTTTACAGAATTATCGGTAATAAAGTTTCCCTACTTTCAACATCCTAAAGAGTGTAGACAGACTAAGCAATTTGCATGAGTTCTCTTTACTTCAGTTTAAGAGGTGCAGAACTTCAGGAAACTTTGCTTCCACACAGCCTGTATCACATACAGGAATATATCTCCTGTTAGGTTTTACCACAGGATTGCCATTGGATAGTGAAAAGCAATTAGCAGACAATCCTGTTTGCCAACCTGTCATCCTGCTGATTTACTGTGACATTTTTTTCTCTATATAACAGATAATGTTTCTGACACGACCACAGCAAGAACTCCCCTGAATTAGAACTTCAGCTGCATCTTCAGCTCATTAGAACTGAGGCAGCTGGCAGCTGTAATTGGAAAAGGAAATCTCCTTTTCACCCAAGACCTCACCCCACCAACGGGACTAAACTCCTTTAGTTAAGGGAAAAATAAAGCCCTTAGAAATCAAGTTTAAATGTATTCCCAAGCAGTTTATTTCACACTATTTGAAGACCTAAGTAATTAAATACTGAATTTTAAATATGATAGTAAATGGGGGAAGTAGGGAGTGGGGATGCAGAATTAGGAAGCATACAGAAGACAAGTTTTCATAACAGCATATTCATTTAAAGACACCTGATCTTGTAAATATTGAAAACTAAGTATGTTTAAGTAAGGACTAAAGATGAATACTTTATATTCTAATTCTCCTAGTCAAGCCTTTAAAAGCAAACAACATTTTATGGTCTAGGCACTTATAAAACCAACTCACATGATTTATCGTATTTGGATAACAGAAGGACAATCGTTTTCACATCTTACCTGCGCATTGGCTTTCCGTCCATGCACCGTGAAGAGAAATCTTCACCCTATGCTTCAAGACCTGATTGAAAAGAAAAAAGGAAAAAAAAAAAAAAAAAAAAAGATGAAATTTGGAAGCAAGAGAACCTTCTTTCCTCTCTTTGGTCTAGCTCTAGGACAACAAAACTGACCACATCCATTCATTAATATGCCTTCAAGCTCTTATCCAGCTATAAAACTAACAGCCTACATTAATGATGTCTGAATTGCAGAGAATAAAGCAGAAGAAAATATAATCAACATTAAAAGTAATTTCACCACAGCTGCATAATGATTCTTTAGGCAAATGAAACACATACAATAAAGTCAGTAAACTGTCTGCCTCTCTGAAACCTTAAAATTATTGTACCAAAGGAAAATAATACCTCAAATATCAGTGTGCTCACTCTCACTCCTTGCTCCGAGGCAGGATATCTCTCTCATACATCTACCAGAGATTTAAGGCAGGCTGGCATCTAATGAACAGCACAGCACTGCTCAACAGCCACACTGCAGGGCCAGAATTTGATACAAGATAAAAATTGTGCCTGGAAGTTGAAGACAACTATGTACCCCAGAGGTAAGCGTGATGCTAATAATGGTACTACATCTGCAGAGATTAATGATGCTGCCTGATGCTCACTACACTTCCATTCCAAACATCTGTCTTCTGAGAGGAGTAACAGTTGCAAACTGCACAGGCCTTCCACATTCAACCACTAACTTCTAACTCCAGTGCAGATTTACCCTTGTTATAAGGGCATCACTCATCCCAATTTCATTTTTAATAACTATTCAATTAGGAATAAAATTAATTCAATCATTAAAGCAATACACCTAACTTTTTGTCATGGATGAAAAGAACAGAAGGGAGAAGGGTGTTCTGCTTCCGTATTGATAGTCACAGCCTTTTTCCTATTCAGAAATGGAGTGAGAAATGCAAAAGCAATGAAACTCTAGGAAAAGCAATGACAGAATGAGACTGAGTTAACTCTTAAAATAAACCGAAGTAGCATTTAACACAGGAAATCTTAAATTTAGCACGAATAAAATCATTTTTGGAAGACCAAGATTGTCAGATTGGAGCCCTGCGCCCAGAAATAACAAAATATTTTTGGCGTAACAAATTAAACCACAAGACGGCTCTAGCTTTACGTGGCTACGCCAAGCAGCACCTTATTTTCTACGCAGCACTCTCCAGCTGCACCATCAAAGGCACACAGACGGAGCAGCCCGCCAGGTAAGGAGGAATAAGCTCAGGCTCGCTGCCTGCCACAGCTGCAGATCACTCGGGTTCCGATTTTCCTGCAAACGAAGCCAATTCCTGGCGGCCCGGGCACCGCGCACCGACGCGGAGCCGCTCTGGGGCTGCCCGGCCCCCGCCCGCCCCACCGGCGGCTCCAGCGGGCACGAACACGCCGAACCCCCCCCGAGCCCCGGCCCGTGCCGGGAAGAGGGGACCACGCTATTATCGGAGCCCCGGTTACATCAGGTTTAATCCCCTTAAAACCCACGTGAAAAGTCGGGGACGGGGCGGGGAAACCAAAACCACTTTGCGCCCGGATCCTCCACGTAGAGCCCTCGGCGGGCAGCAAGTGGCGGAGAGCGGGGCTGTCCCAGCAACACGGCCCCGGCCGCCCCGCAGGGACAAGCGGCCGCTCCGCAGCTCCCGCGGCCCCCCCGCGCCCCCTCCCTCTCTCCGCACAGCCCGCAGCGGGCAGGGCCGCGGGCCCCCGGCCGGCCGGAGGGGAGCCCAGCCGGGCTTAGGCGCCGGGACCGCCCCCCAGGCCGCCGCCCCGGCCCCGCAGGCGCCAGGCCGCGCTACCCGCCGCCGCACACGCGGCCGCCGGCCCTGCCCCACCAACGCCGCCGTCCCGCGGGTGTGCAGCGCGCCCCGGCCCGCACCGCCGGGGGACACGGGCACCCCCGAGGCGCGGAGAACCCCGCCGCGCTCACTCACGCCGGGCGCGGGGTCCACCGCCGAGCCGCGGTTCCGGAGCCAAGCTGAGATGAGCCGAGCCCACCCCGCCGGGCCCTCCTCAGCCGCAGGAAGCGCCCCGGCCCCGCCAGCCGCCAACCGCGCCGGGCCCGCCCCTTCCGCCCCCGCCCCCGCGGCACCGGCCGCCCCACCGGCACCGGCGGGGCCTGCGTGGCCCGCCCCACCACGGCCCCGGCCCCCTCAGCTGGGCGGGACGGGCGGCCGGAGAACGGGGCCCCGTCAGGCGGCGGTGGCGGCAGCGTGGCCGAGCGCTCCCAGGCTATGAGCAGCATCCCGACCCCGGCCGGGGAGCACAGCCACTGCGTGCCCGGGGCCCGAGGGGGCTGCAGCATCGGCCGCGGGGGGCGAGGCTGAAGGAGCTCAGGGCTGACCCTGCGCAGCTCTCACCCCGCAGAGGCCTGCTGTTTTCTCCCTGGCACAACAGCCCTGCAGCTGGGCAGGCGGTTCTGCTCCAAACCCTCTTGGGGACCCTGCTGGGGGCTAAGTGGCAGCCCACGTTAGGAGGAGAGCCGAAAAGTCACACGCTTTGACAAAAATCTTAACTCTACCTGAGCAAGGGGCTGGACAAACTGACTGCCAGAGGTGCCTTCCAACCTCCGCCGTTCCGTGAATTTTCAAGTATTTTCAGCACTGAGAAAGCCAAAGGCTTCCCTGCTGTCCGTCTCCTTAGCCACAAGCGTGACACTTGCACGCCCACACGGGGCTCCTGGAAGGCCTTGGTCTCTGGTGCTGGTGGGCCACTGTGCTCCAGGTTCAGCTGGCAGCTGAGCTGGTGCCAGCTTCATCCCTTCTCCTGCGTCCCCGAGCTTGGCTATGACATGTGTCCCTGTCCCTCCTCATGGGGACTTCCAGCACAGCTGCCCGCAAAGGTGCCTCTGCCCCTTCCCCCAGGGCGTTGACGGATAAGTTCAACGGGACAGGACCCAGTGCTGACCCTGGGGAACACCGCTGGCTGCAGGCCTCCAGCTAGGCTCTGCGCCGCTGGTCACAGCCCCCTGAGCTCCGCCGTTCAGCCCGTTCATTATTTCTCTTTCAGGACTGACCCAGCGCAGCTCTCACCCCGCAGAGGCCTGCTCTTTTCTCCCTGGCACAACTGCTGGGTGCCGAGGCAGAAAATGGCCGTGTGCCACACCAGCCAAGACCCTGACAAGCCAGCCCAGCGCCTGCCTTACCCAGAGGTGGGCAGTGTAGGAGCCCACAGGAAAATGCCTCGCTGTTCGTGCGACCCACGCACGCCTTCTGTTGACCTGGAGCGTGCGAGAGAAGGGAGGTGGCAGGGTGCTCCTGGCAGGAGGCTGGCTGCGTTTGCCCGCCAGCACTGCTGCATGCGGGTGCTCGTATCCCCTTGAGAATGAGGAGTGCGAATAGTCTAGAATCATTCCTGGAGGAGGTGGCCCGCGGGGCCCTGGGCGCGCAGCGGCCACTGCCGCCTTGCTGGGACATGGGCATCCACCAGGCATCTCACTGGGAGGTGGGCACCCTGCCGGGATGCGGGGCCCTCCTCCTGGAGCACGGGTGCCTGCGGGGCGCCTCACAGCCATGGGTGCCCGTTCTCTCCCAGCCCAGCTCTCCCGCTTCTCCTGGAGCGCACGCTCTGCAAGCCCTCACAGAGCAGCCTGGCTCGCACCACTGCATTTCCTCTTCCCGCTTCCCCGGCGCCCCTCGGTACCCAAACGACACGTGCTCCAGGAGAAATACACTTTATAGATCTGAACAGCGCCCGAAGACTGAGAAAGCAGGCTGCTCCCGGCAGGAGTTTAGCCGAGTTTCCCGGGCGTCTGCTGCACAGGCATGCTCTGGCTGTCCGCTTCGAGGAGACGGAGATGAGCCCTGGCCTTTGGGATGCCGGTGGGCCCTGGCAGCACCTTGGGGAGGGTGTCGAAGGGGCCCTGCGCAGAGGTCCTCGCCGAATGCCCGTTGGCTGTTGTGCAGGGCAGGCACAGGCGGCCCACCGATGGCGTGGTCACCCGTGGGCCATGGCCATGGCCACCTTGCGGGAAGATGGTCACCGGGGCCCAGGTAATGGCCTCCAGCCAGCGGAGGAGGCTGAGGTCTGTGGAGGGGCCCTCATCCCAGGAGCCTTTGGTGGGCTGAGGCATGGCCTGAGGCAGCAGCCGGCGGTCACCCTGAAGAGAAGTCACTGTTAGCTGGGTGAAAATGCCACGGGCGGAACTGTTATCCACCGGGTCCCTAACACCTGACCCTCTGCCTAGTGGGATGCTTGCCCTTGCACCAACCTTGGAGGTCCTAAGGAACCCAGTGGGTCGCGGGGAGGCACTGGCCATGGCCACCTTTCTGGGACGTGGGGAGCAACCCCCACACCCCTCACTGAGACAAGGGCACGCACCAGGCACCTCAGTGGGACACGCGCACCCACCGGGAAGCTCACGGGGACAAGGGCACCCTGCCGGGATGCGGGGCCCTCCTCCTGGGACGCAGGCACCCATGCGGCACCTCACAGTACACTCTTGTAGTACTGGTGCCGGAGCTCTTTCAGGCAGAGGCGGTAAACAGTCCTCAGGAGCCTGAGCAGGCAGGTGTTTTGGGCGTCCAGCCGGCAGAGCAGTTTGTGTCTGGAGAAGGTGCCCTTTTCCCGGCTGCCTGTCCGCACGGAAGATGAGGCCGTCCATCCCCTTCCCTGGGAAGGACAGGGCCGGGAGCACGATGAGACAGACGGGGACTTGGGGGGCCAAGAAGTGTCCTGCTGGACTTGGCTTCCTCCAGAAGAGCTCGCGCCTTGCCAGTCTGCTCTGGGCAGCACGCTGGGCTGAGGAAAGCTCTGGCAGGCCCTGTGTCATGCTGGGGGCTGGGGAGGGTTTCAGCCCTGCGGCCTGGTGTGTCCCTGGGGAAGAGGCAGAGGACCTGTCGGGGCCTTGCTGAGGCTTTCTTGCCCGTGCTGGGGTTTGTTTTCTCATTGCAAGCCTTCTGGGCCAAGGCTGTTGCGGTTCCCTGCTCCCCAAAACCCAATCCCTTCCTGCGCGACTGGTCTCGATCGCTCACCTGTTCCCGGCGTCTCCTGTTACTGGCGTCTGCTCCATTGTCTCCAGAGGTTAAGTTCAATCCAAGCCATGATGAGCGGCCACACGATTTGCCCGGATTTGCAAAGCAGCCAGGTCATGTCCACCTGGGCAAGGCAGTTCCAAAGCCAGACCAGAGTGTGGGGCAGGTCAGAGGCCGTGCTCTCTGCGCCGACGGGTGGTTGCTTCAGGCCCTCGGGATAGACACCCATCCTGACCCTCACCCTGCTGCGGGGGTTGCGAAGGCCAATGGTGCTCGTCCATTCGGCGGCCATGCTCTCTGCGTCGAAGGGTGCTTGCTTCAGACCCTTGGGAAAGATGCCCAGCCTGGACCTGACCCAGCTGCGGGGGATGCGAAGGCCAATGGTGCTCATCCATTCGGCGGCCATGCTCTCTGCGACAATCAGCACTTCCTTCAGGACATCATGAAGGATGTTGATCTTGCTTGTGATCCAGCTGTAGTAGCTAGAAAGGTCAAGGCCACCAATAGCTGGAACTGCCACACAGAGAGCCATGCTCAGGGAGGCAACGAGGCAGAGCCACTTCATTTTCTCTCCTGAGAGAAAAAATCTGGATGCACAAGCTGGCTTGGGCTGTCGCCCTGAGCAGACTTCAGGGACTGACCACCAGGTGCGAGGGGCTGCCCTGACTGTCTGCGCTTGCAAGGGTTGCCGGTGAGACAAGCCATGGGCTGATGTCACGCCAGGTTCTGTGATGTCACAACGCCCTTCCTTGCCCACCCGGCAGGTGACGAAGGATGAGGCGGAGCTGGGCAGGACCTGTGTAGGCGGGTTTGGAAATGTGCTGCTCGCACTTGCTGCGCCGCCGGCAGCCGCTGAGCCCAGCAGGGGAGCGGGACTGTGTCCCCGGGCATTTGGGCAGTGCCCTGAACTGCTCAGCGAGAAGGAGCTGTGCCCAGAGCTCCAGCCAAGCTGCGTTCAGCGCTGTGCCGCAGCTGGGCAGGCGTGACGCGGTTCTGCTCCAAACCCTCTTGGGGACCGTGCTGGGGGCTAAGTGGCAGCCCACGTTAGGAGGAGAGCCGAAAAGTCACACGCTTTGACAAAAATCTTAACTCTACCTGAGCAAGGGGCTGGACAAACTGACTGCCAGAGGTGCCTTCCAACCTCCGCCGTTCCGTGAATTTTCAAGTATTTTCAGCACTGAGAAAGCCAAAGGCTTCCCTGCTGTCCGTCTCCTTAGCCACAAGCGTGACACTTGCACGCCCACACGGGGCTCCTGGAAGGCCTTGGTCTCTGGTGCTGGTGGGCCACTGTGCTCCAGGTTCAGCTGGCAGCTGAGCTGGTGCCAGCTTCATCCCTTCTCCTGCGTCCCCGAGCTTGGCTATGACATGTGTCCCTGTCCCTCCTCATGGGGACTTCCAGCACAGCTGCCCGCAAAGGTGCCTCTGCCCCTTCCCCCAGGGCGTTGACGGATAAGTTCAACGAGACAGGACCCAGTGCTGACCCTGGGGAACACCGCTGGCTGCAGGCCTCCAGCTAGGCTCTGCGCCGCTGGTCACAGCCCCCTGAGCTCCGCCGTTCAGCCCGTTCATTATTTCTCTTTCAGGACTGACCCAGCGCAGCTCTCACCCCGCAGAGGCCTGCTCTTTTCTCCCTGGCACAACTGCTGGGTGCCGAGGCAGAAATGGCCGTGTGCCACACCAGCCAAGACCCTGACAAGCCAGCCCAGCGCCTGCCTTACCCAGAGGTGGGCAGTGTAGGAGCCCACAGGAAAATGCCTCGCTGTTCGTGCGACCCACGCACGCCTTCTGTTGACCTGGAGCGTGTGAGAGAAGGGAGGTGGCAGGGTGCTCCTGGCAGGAGGCTGGCTGCGTTTGCCCGCCAGCACTGCTGCATGCGGGTGCTCGTATCCCCTTGAGAATGAGGAGTGCGAATAGTCTAGAATCATTCCTGGAGGGAGGTGGCCCGCGGGGCCCTGGGCGCGCAGCGGCCACTGCCGCCTTGCTGGGACATGGGCATCCACCAGGCATCTCACTGGGAGGTGGGCACCCTGCCGGGATGCGGGGCCCTCCTCCTGGAGCACGGGTGCCTGCGGGGCGCCTCACAGCCATGGGTGCCCGTTCTCTCCCAGCCCAGCTCTCCCGCTTCTCCTGGAGCGCACGCTCTGCAAGCCCTCACAGAGCAGCCTGGCTCGCACCACTGCATTTCCTCTTCCCGCTTCCCCGGCGCCCCTCGGTACCCAAACGACACGTGCTCCAGGAGAAATACACTTTATAGATCTGAACAGCGCTCGAAGACTGAGAAAGCAGGCTGCTCCCGGCAGGAGTTTAGCCGAGTTTCCCGGGCGTCTGCTGCACAGGCATGCTCTGGCTGTCCGCTTCGAGGAGACGGAGATGAGCCCTGGCCTTTGGGATGCCGGTGGGCCCTGGCAGCACCTTGGGGAGGGTGTCGAAGGGGCCCTGCGCAGAGGTCCTCGCCGAATGCCCGTTGGCTGTTGTGCAGGGCAGGCACAGGCGGCCCACCGATGGCGTGGTCACCCGTGGGCCATGGCCATGGCCACCTTGCGGGAAGATGGTCACCGGGGCCCAGGTAATGGCCTCCAGCCAGCGGAGGAGGCTGAGGTCTGTGGAGGGGCCCTCATCCCAGGAGCCTTTGGTGGGCTGAGGCATGGCCTGAGGCAGCAGCCGGCGGTCACCCTGAAGAGAAGTCACTGTTAGCTGGGTGAAAATGCCACGGGCGGAACTGTTATCCACCGGGTCCCTAACACCTGACCCTCTGCCTAGTGGGATGCTTGCCCTTGCACCAACCTTGGAGGTCCTAAGGAACCCAGTGGGTCGCGGGGAGGCACTGGCCATGGCCACCTTTCTGGGACGTGGGGAGCAACCCCCACACCCCTCACTGAGACAAGGGCACGCACCAGGCACCTCAGTGGGACACGCGCACCCACCGGGAAGCTCACGGGGACACGGGCACCCTGCCGGGATGCGGGGCCCTCCTCCTGGGACGCAGGCACCCATGCGGCACCTCACAGTACACTCTTGTAGTACTGGTGCCGGAGCTCTTTCAGGCAGAGGCGGTAAACAGTCCTCAGGAGCCTGAGCAGGCAGGTGTTTTGGGCGTCCAGCCGGCAGAGCAGTTTGTGTCTGGAGAAGGTGCCCTTTTCCCGGCTGCCTGTCCGCACGGAAGATGAGGCCGTCCATCCCCTTCCCTGGGAAGGACAGGGCCGGGAGCACGATGAGACAGACGGGGACTTGGGGGGCCAAGAAGTGTCCTGCTGGACTTGGCTTCCTCCAGAAGAGCTCGCGCCTTGCCAGTCTGCTCTGGGCAGCACGCTGGGCTGAGGAAAGCTCTGGCAGGCCCTGTGTCATGCTGGGGGCTGGGGAGGGTTTCAGCCCTGCGGCCTGGTGTGTCCCTGGGGAAGAGGCAGAGGACCTGTCGGGGCCTTGCTGAGGCTTTCTTGCCCGTGCTGGGGTTTGTTTTCTCATTGCAAGCCTTCTGGGCCAAGGCTGTTGCGGTTCCCTGCTCCCCAAAACCCAATCCCTTCCTGCGCGACTGGTCTCGATCGCTCACCTGTTCCCGGCGTCTCCTGTTACTGGCGTCTGCTCCATTGTCTCCAGAGGTTAAGTTCAATCCAAGCCATGATGAGCGGCCACACGATTTGCCCGGATTTGCAAAGCAGCCAGGTCATGTCCACCTGGGCAAGGCAGTTCCAAAGCCAGACCAGAGTGTGGGGCAGGTCAGAGGCCGTGCTCTCTGCGCCGACGGGTGGTTGCTTCAGGCCCTCGGGATAGACACCCATCCTGACCCTCACCCTGCTGCGGGGGTTGCGAAGGCCAATGGTGCTCGTCCATTCGGCGGCCATGCTCTCTGCGTCGAAGGGTGCTTGCTTCAGACCCTTGGGAAAGATGCCCAGCCTGGACCTGACCCAGCTGCGGGGGATGCGAAGGCCAATGGTGCTCATCCATTCGGCGGCCATGCTCTCTGCGACAATCAGCACTTCCTTCAGGACATCATGAAGGATGTTGATCTTGCTTGTGATCCAGCTGTAGTAGCTAGAAAGGTCAAGGCCACCAATAGCTGGAACTGCCACACAGAGAGCCATGCTCAGGGAGGCAACGAGGCAGAGCCACTTCATTTTCTCTCCTGAGAGAAAAAATCTGGATGCACAAGCTGGCTTGGGCTGTCGCCCTGAGCAGACTTCAGGGACTGACCACCAGGTGCGAGGGGCTGCCCTGACTGTCTGCGCTTGCAAGGGTTGCCGGTGAGACAAGCCATGGGCTGATGTCACGCCAGGTTCTGTGATGTCACAACGCCCTTCCTTGCCCACCCGGCAGGTGACGAAGGATGAGGCGGAGCTGGGCAGGACCTGTGTAGGCGGGTTTGGAAATGTGCTGCTCGCACTTGCTGCGCCGCCGGCAGCCGCTGAGCCCAGCAGGGGAGCGGGACTGTGTCCCCGGGCATTTGGGCAGTGCCCTGAACTGCTCAGCGAGAAGGAGCTGTGCCCAGAGCTCCAGCCAAGCTGCGTTCAGCGCTGTGCCGCAGCTGGGCAGGCGTGACGCGGTTCTGCTCCAAACCCTCTTGGGGACCGTGCTGGGGGCTAAGTGGCAGCCCACGTTAGGAGGAGAGCCGAAAAGTCACACGCTTTGACAAAAATCTTAACTCTACCTGAGCAAGGGGCTGGACAAACTGACTGCCAGAGGTGCCTTCCAACCTCCGCCGTTCCGTGAATTTTCAAGTATTTTCAGCACTGAGAAAGCCAAAGGCTTCCCTGCTGTCCGTCTCCTTAGCCACAAGCGTGACACTTGCACGCCCACACGGGGCTCCTGGAAGGCCTTGGTCTCTGGTGCTGGTGGGCCACTGTGCTCCAGGTTCAGCTGGCAGCTGAGCTGGTGCCAGCTTCATCCCTTCTCCTGCGTCCCCGAGCTTGGCTATGACATGTGTCCCTGTCCCTCCTCATGGGGACTTCCAGCACAGCTGCCCGCAAAGGTGCCTCTGCCCCTTCCCCCAGGGCGTTGACGGATAAGTTCAACAGGACAGGACCCAGTGCTGACCCTGGGGAACACCGCTGGCTGCAGGCCTCCAGCTAGGCTCTGCGCCGCTGGTCACAGCCCCCTGAGCTCCGCCGTTCAGCCCGTTCATTATTTCTCTTTCAGGACTGACCCAGCGCAGCTCTCACCCCGCAGAGGCCTGCTCTTTTCTCCCTGGCACAACTGCTGGGTGCCGAGGCAGAAATGGCCGTGTGCCACACCAGCCAAGACCCTGACAAGCCAGCCCAGCGCCTGCCTTACCCAGAGGTGGGCAGTGTAGGAGCCCACAGGAAAATGCCTCGCTGTTCGTGCGACCCACGCACGCCTTCTGTTGACCTGGAGCGTGCGAGAGAAGGGAGGTGGCAGGGTGCTCCTGGCAGGAGGCTGGCTGCGTTTGCCCGCCAGCACTGCTGCATGCGGGTGCTCGTATCCCCTTGAGAATGAGGAGTGCGAATAGTCTAGAATCATTCCTGGAGGGAGGTGGCCCGCGGGCCCTGGGCGCGCAGCGGCCACTGCCGCCTTGCTGGGACATGGGCATCCACCAGGCATCTCACTGGGAGGTGGGCACCCTGCCGGGATGCGGGGCCCTCCTCCTGGAGCACGGGTGCCTGCGGGGCGCCTCACAGCCATGGGTGCCCGTTCTCTCCCAGCCCAGCTCTCCCGCTTCTCCTGGAGCGCACGCTCTGCAAGCCCTCACAGAGCAGCCTGGCTCGCACCACTGCATTTCCTCTTCCCGCTTCCCCGGCGCCCCTCGGTACCCAAACGACACGTGCTCCAGGAGAAATACACTTTATAGATCTGAACAGCGCCCGAAGACTGAGAAAGCAGGCTGCTCCCGGCAGGAGTTTAGCCGAGTTTCCCGGGCGTCTGCTGCACAGGCATGCTCTGGCTGTCCGCTTCGAGGAGACGGAGATGAGCCCTGGCCTTTGGGATGCCGGTGGGCCCTGGCAGCACCTTGGGGAGGGTGTCGAAGGGGCCCTGCGCAGAGGTCCTCGCCGAATGCCCGTTGGCTGTTGTGCAGGGCAGGCACAGGCGGCCCACCGATGGCGTGGTCACCCGTGGGCCATGGCCATGGCCACCTTGCGGGAAGATGGTCACCGGGGCCCAGGTAATGGCCTCCAGCCAGCGGAGGAGGCTGAGGTCTGTGGAGGGGCCCTCATCCCAGGAGCCTTTGGTGGGCTGAGGCATGGCCTGAGGCAGCAGCCGGCGGTCACCCTGAAGAGAAGTCACTGTTAGCTGGGTGAAAATGCCACGGGCGGAACTGTTATCCACCGGGTCCCTAACACCTGACCCTCTGCCTAGTGGGATGCTTGCCCTTGCACCAACCTTGGAGGTCCTAAGGAACCCAGTGGGTCGCGGGGAGGCACTGGCCATGGCCACCTTTCTGGGACGTGGGGAGCAACCCCCACACCCCTCACTGAGACAAGGGCACGCACCAGGCACCTCAGTGGGACACGCGCACCCACCGGGAAGCTCACGGGGACACGGGCACCCTGCCGGGATGCGGGGCCCTCCTCCTGGGACGCAGGCACCCATGCGGCACCTCACAGTACACTCTTGTAGTACTGGTGCCGGAGCTCTTTCAGGCAGAGGCGGTAAACAGTCCTCAGGAGCCTGAGCAGGCAGGTGTTTTGGGCGTCCAGCCGGCAG
This sequence comes from Falco cherrug, assembly GCF_023634085.1. NCBI lineage: Eukaryota > Metazoa > Chordata > Aves > Falconiformes > Falconidae > Falco > Falco cherrug. The sequence goes on from NC_073708.1 coordinate 7,693,428, forward strand.
AGCAGTTTGTGTCTGGAGAAGGTGCCCTTTTCCCGGCTGCCTGTCCGCACGGAAGATGAGGCCGTCCATCCCCTTCCCTGGGAAGGACAGGGCCGGGAGCACGATGAGACAGACGGGGACTTGGGGGGCCAAGAAGTGTCCTGCTGGACTTGGCTTCCTCCAGAAGAGCTCGCGCCTTGCCAGTCTGCTCTGGGCAGCACGCTGGGCTGAGGAAAGCTCTGGCAGGCCCTGTGTCATGCTGGGGGCTGGGGAGGGTTTCAGCCCTGCGGCCTGGTGTGTCCCTGGGGAAGAGGCAGAGGACCTGTCGGGGCCTTGCTGAGGCTTTCTTGCCCGTGCTGGGGTTTGTTTTCTCATTGCAAGCCTTCTGGGCCAAGGCTGTTGCGGTTCCCTGCTCCCCAAAACCCAATCCCTTCCTGCGCGACTGGTCTTGATCGCTCACCTGTTCCCGGCGTCTCCTGTTACTGGCGTCTGCTCCATTGTCTCCAGAGGTTAAGTTCAATCCAAGCCATGATGAGCGGCCACACGATTTGCCCGGATTTGCAAAGCAGCCAGGTCATGTCCACCTGGGCAAGGCAGTTCCAAAGCCAGACCAGAGTGTGGGGCAGGTCAGAGGCCGTGCTCTCTGCGCCGACGGGTGGTTGCTTCAGGCCCTCGGGATAGACACCCATCCTGACCCTCACCCTGCTGCGGGGGTTGCGAAGGCCAATGGTGCTCGTCCATTCGGCGGCCATGCTCTCTGCGTCGAAGGGTGCTTGCTTCAGACCCTTGGGAAAGATGCCCAGCCTGGACCTGACCCAGCTGCGGGGGATGCGAAGGCCAATGGTGCTCATCCATTCGGCGGCCATGCTCTCTGCGACAATCAGCACTTCCTTCAGGACATCATGAAGGATGTTGATCTTGCTTGTGATCCAGCTGTAGTAGCTAGAAAGGTCAAGGCCACCAATAGCTGGAACTGCCACACAGAGAGCCATGCTCAGGGAGGCAACGAGGCAGAGCCACTTCATTTTCTCTCCTGAGAGAAAAAATCTGGATGCACAAGCTGGCTTGGGCTGTCGCCCTGAGCAGACTTCAGGGACTGACCACCAGGTGCGAGGGGCTGCCCTGACTGTCTGCGCTTGCAAGGGTTGCCGGTGAGACAAGCCATGGGCTGATGTCACGCCAGGTTCTGTGATGTCACAACGCCCTTCCTTGCCCACCCGGCAGGTGACGAAGGATGAGGCGGAGCTGGGCAGGACCTGTGTAGGCGGGTTTGGAAATGTGCTGCTCGCACTTGCTGCGCCGCCGGCAGCCGCTGAGCCCAGCAGGGGAGCGGGACTGTGTCCCCGGGCATTTGGGCAGTGCCCTGAACTGCTCAGCGAGAAGGAGCTGTGCCCAGAGCTCCAGCCAAGCTGCGTTCAGCGCTGTGCCGCAGCTGGGCAGGCGTGACGCGGTTCTGCTCCAAACCCTCTTGGGGACCGTGCTGGGGGCTAAGTGGCAGCCCACGTTAGGAGGAGAGCCGAAAAGTCACACGCTTTGACAAAAATCTTAACTCTACCTGAGCAAGGGGCTGGACAAACTGACTGCCAGAGGTGCCTTCCAACCTCCGCCGTTCCGTGAATTTTCAAGTATTTTCAGCACTGAGAAAGCCAAAGGCTTCCCTGCTGTCCGTCTCCTTAGCCACAAGCGTGACACTTGCACGCCCACACGGGGCTCCTGGAAGGCCTTGGTCTCTGGTGCTGGTGGGCCACTGTGCTCCAGGTTCAGCTGGCAGCTGAGCTGGTGCCAGCTTCATCCCTTCTCCTGCGTCCCCGAGCTTGGCTATGACATGTGTCCCTGTCCCTCCTCATGGGGACTTCCAGCACAGCTGCCCGCAAAGGTGCCTCTGCCCCTTCCCCCAGGGCGTTGACGGATAAGTTCAACAGGACAGGACCCAGTGCTGACCCTGGGGAACACCGCTGGCTGCAGGCCTCCAGCTAGGCTCTGCGCCGCTGGTCACAGCCCCCTGAGCTCCGCCGTTCAGCCCGTTCATTATTTCTCTTTCAGGACTGACCCAGCGCAGCTCTCACCCCGCAGAGGCCTGCTCTTTTCTCCCTGGCACAACTGCTGGGTGCCGAGGCAGAAATGGCCGTGTGCCACACCAGCCAAGACCCTGACAAGCCAGCCCAGCGCCTGCCTTACCCAGAGGTGGGCAGTGTAGGAGCCCACAGGAAAATGCCTCGCTGTTCGTGCGACCCACGCACGCCTTCTGTTGACCTGGAGCGTGCGAGAGAAGGGAGGTGGCAGGGTGCTCCTGGCAGGAGGCTGGCTGCGTTTGCCCGCCAGCACTGCTGCATGCGGGTGCTCGTATCCCCTTGAGAATGAGGAGTGCGAATAGTCTAGAATCATTCCTGGAGGGAGGTGGCCCGCGGGGCCCTGGGCGCGCAGCGGCCACTGCCGCCTTGCTGGGACATGGGCATCCACCAGGCATCTCACTGGGAGGTGGGCACCCTGCCGGGATGCGGGGCCCTCCTCCTGGAGCACGGGTGCCTGCGGGGCGCCTCACAGCCATGGGTGCCCGTTCTCTCCCAGCCCAGCTCTCCCGCTTCTCCTGGAGCGCACGCTCTGCAAGCCCTCACAGAGCAGCCTGGCTCGCACCACTGCATTTCCTCTTCCCGCTTCCCCGGCGCCCCTCGGTACCCAAACGACACGTGCTCCAGGAGAAATACACTTTATAGATCTGAACAGCGCTCGAAGACTGAGAAAGCAGGCTGCTCCCGGCAGGAGTTTAGCCGAGTTTCCCGGGCGTCTGCTGCACAGGCATGCTCTGGCTGTCCGCTTCGAGGAGACGGAGATGAGCCCTGGCCTTTGGGATGCCGGTGGGCCCTGGCAGCACCTTGGGGAGGGTGTCGAAGGGGCCCTGCGCAGAGGTCCTCGCCGAATGCCCGTTGGCTGTTGTGCAGGGCAGGCACAGGCGGCCCACCGATGGCGTGGTCACCCGTGGGCCATGGCCATGGCCACCTTGCGGGAAGATGGTCACCGGGGCCCAGGTAATGGCCTCCAGCCAGCGGAGGAGGCTGAGGTCTGTGGAGGGGCCCTCATCCCAGGAGCCTTTGGTGGGCTGAGGCATGGCCTGAGGCAGCAGCCGGCGGTCACCCTGAAGAGAAGTCACTGTTAGCTGGGTGAAAATGCCACGGGCGGAACTGTTATCCACCGGGTCCCTAACACCTGACCCTCTGCCTAGTGGGATGCTTGCCCTTGCACCAACCTTGGAGGTCCTAAGGAACCCAGTGGGTCGCGGGGAGGCACTGGCCATGGCCACCTTTCTGGGACGTGGGGAGCAACCCCCACACCCCTCACTGAGACAAGGGCACGCACCAGGCACCTCAGTGGGACACGCGCACCCACCGGGAAGCTCACGGGGACACGGGCACCCTGCCGGGATGCGGGGCCCTCCTCCTGGGACGCAGGCACCCATGCGGCACCTCACAGTTGTGGATGCCTGTTCTCTCCCGCCCCACATCCCACCTCGCATGGACAGCAAGCACTCGCTTGCACCGCTGCCTTTCACAGTGCCAACCCACCGGGCGCACGCTCTAGCTGCCGTTGCACGGGGAGCTACCAGATGCTCTCCTCGTCTCGTCCTCTTCTCGTGCCTTCCTCTTGTAGTACTGGTGCCGGAGCTCTTTCAGGCAGAGGTGGTAGACAGGCCTTGTGTGACATCAGCCCATGGCTTGTCTCACTGGCAACCTTGCAAGCGCAGACAGTCAGGGTGGCCCCTTGGACCTAGCGGTCAGTCTCTGAAGTCTGCTCAGGGCGACAGCCCAAGCAAGGTGACATGTCCAGTTTTTTTCCCATGGTAGGGATGAGATGAGGCTCGGCCTAATTCTCTGCCTGACCACGGCTCTCTGCATGGCAGTTCTGATTTTCGGTGGCCTTGACTTTTTGCCTAGCTCAACTGGATCATAATGCACATGAACGTCCTTCCCAAGGGCCTGAATGAACAACCCGTTGTTGCTGAGATCATGGCCGCCGAATGGACGAGCACCATTGGCCTTCGCAACCCCCGCAGCAGGGTGAGGGTCAGGATGGGTGTCTATCCCGAGGGCCTGAAGCAACCACCCGTCGGCGCAGAGAGCACGGCCTCTGACCTGCCCCACACTCTGGTCTGGCTTTGGAACTGCCTTGCCCAGGTGGACATGACCTGGCTGCTTTGCAAGTCCGGGCAAATCGTGTGGCCGCTCATCATGGCTTGGATTGAACTTAACCTCTGGAGACAATGGAGCAGACGCCAGTAACAGGAGACGCCGGGAACAGGTGAGCGATCGAGACCAGTCGCGCAGGAAGGGATTGGGTTTTGGGGAGCAGGGAAGCAGGGAACCGCAACAGCCTTGGCCCAGAAGGCTTGCAATGAGAAAACAAACCCCAGCACGGGCAAGAAAGCCTCAGCAAGGCCCCGACAGGTCCTCTGCCTCTTCCCCAGGGACACACCAGGCCGCAGGGCTGAAACCCTCCCCAGCCCCCAGCATGACACAGGGCCTGCCAGAGCTTTCCTCAGCCCAGCGTGCTGCCCAGAGCAGACTGGCAAGGCGCGAGCTCTTCTGGAGGAAGCCAAGTCCAGCAGGACACTTCTTGGCCCCCCCAAGTCCCCGTCTGTCTCATCGTGCTCCCGGCCCTGTCCTTCCCAGGGAAGGGGATGGACGGCCTCATCTTCCGTGCGGACAGGCAGCCGGGAAAAGGGCACCTTCTCCAGACACAAACTGCTCTGCCGGCTGGACGCCCAAAACACCTGCCTGCTCAGGCTCCTGAGGACTGTTTACCGCCTCTGCCTGAAAGAGCTCCGGCACCAGTACTACAAGAGGAAGGCACGAGAACAGGACGAGAAGGGGAGAGCATCCGCTGAACAGAACCGGTTCTGTTCTCTTTTCACCTTCCCTTTTTGCATTTATATGCCTTAAGAAGATCCCCCTTAGCCTTGTCTTCTCCAATTTGAGCAGTCACAGCTGTCTCAGCCTTTCCTCATAGGAGAGATACTCCATTCCCTTCGTTATCTTCATGACCTTTTACTGCACATCCACCAGTAGCTCCATCTCTGTGTTTTACTGGGGAACCCAGAACTGGACACAGTATTCAAGTGTGACCTCACCTGAGCAGAAGGGATGGATCACCGACCTCGGCATGCTGGCAACTCTCCCCCTAATGTAGTCCAGGATTCCTGTAGCTCTCTTTGCTGCAAGGGCACATTGCTGGGTCATGGTTAACCAGGACCCTCAAGGCCTTTTCTGCAAAGCTGCTTTCCAGATGGGTGGCCCCCAACACGTATTGGTGCATGGCAGCGTTCTTCCCCAAGCACAGGACCTTGCCTTTCCCTTTGTTGAACATCAAAAGGTTTCTGTCAGCCCTTTCCTCCAGCCTGTCAAGGTCCCTCTGGATGGCAGCAAGGACTCTCTGGTGTCCCAGCTACTGCTCACAATTTTGTGTCATCAGCAGACTCCCTGAGTGTACACTCTGGCCCATCGTCCAGATCTTTAATGAAGGTGTTGAAGAGATTTGGACCTAGCATTGACCCCTGGGCTACACCACTATTTACTGGTCTTCAACCAGATTTCATACTACTGATCACCATGCTCCTGGCCCAGCCATTCAGCTAGTTTTCAATCTATCTCACTGTCCGCTCATCCAGCCCATACACAACAGCTTTGCTATGAGGATTTTAGGGGAGACCGTATCAAAAGCCCGACAGAAGTCAAGGTAGACAATAAGCACTGCTCTTCCCTCATCTACCAAGCCAATCATTTCATCATAGAGGGTTATCAGAGTCTTTAAGCATGACTTCCCCTTTGTGAACCCACACTGACATAAAGTGATTTACCCCTTTGCTAAAAGCAGCCTCACCCTTGCCCGATACCCCACTAGTGCTAATGCCACCGTGGCTGTAATGTCTTCTGATGAAGTTCACTTGACTGATGGCTGTTCAAGAGATTTACCGGGAAGGGCTGAACTTGTCCATCTCTCTGCTGTCCTGAGAGCACAGAGGTGTTTCACAAAAGCACCCCAAGCCACGTGTGCACCAGGACTTGCTGAGACCTAGCTCACCAGCCAAAAGCCGGAGCCACTGCCTTCAGCACCTCCTTCTTCACTAAAGCAGTTTGTGCCTGGAGCTTTGCTTCAGGTCTGGCTTTGATTTGCAGAACTAAGACAATGTTGGCCAAGTCTGCTTCCTCACTGGGACCACAGCCAGCAACATGCACCAAACAGGAGACAAGTAACACCAGCATCCATTTGTTCTGTCTTTATTTACAGGGCAGAGGAGGCCAGTATTTAATCTTGAGAGCTGTCTTGGCTGCTTAAGCCCTGAGAAGCCTCACCAGTTTTGCAGGTCTTTAGTTCCTCTTACCTGTGGCTGTACCTAGAATTAGCCAGTGCCAGCCCTTTGATTATGGCAACGCCGACATGCCTCAGGGAGTGTCTGCAGACAAGGAGGGGGATAAAGGGTTGCCATGTGCCCCCATCACAGATCAAGAGGGAATTAATTTCCCCCAGCAGCACTTATTGGAGGCAGTGCTTCCTTTCTTGTTCTCTTTGTTAAAAATCAAAGCTTTTCTCGGCTCACACAAGGCTGTGTTGTGTGTCTATGGTTTATAAGCTTTTAACCATGCAGAGCAAAACCAATGCTCTGGAAAGACTGAAAATCATCAGAGTGCAAGGCTAACAGTCCGTGCTCCAGGCTTTGTGGGATGCCTGTGAAACTTTGTTTTCAGTGGGGTGAGGCAGTCCCAGCAGCATGGGCTAAAGGATCTTTCCTGCCTACCATCCCACCACATCCCCTTCCCTGGCTCCCACCAAGCCCCTGCCCCAGCCCAGCTGCCCCACCTTGCTCTCCAGGCATCCCCAGACCTGCAGTACAACCCCACCAGGCTCTCCTGGAATGTGGGTGTTGGCAGCACTTCTAGGTTAGGGAAGACTAATTCTCACCCCCTGGCCAAGGGAGGGCACACTCTGGGGGCGACATACTGCAGGGACAGCAGGACACCAGCCAGGCAAGATCATGCTCTGAAAAAGCAGGGCAGAGGACTCCTGGGCTTCCAGTTTCATGCTACTCACAGCTGGGACCTGTGGATGTCCGATATGGGGATGCTAGGCAGCCCAGGAACTGCTACACATGCTGCCCCCCTCCTCAGACAGGCTGCTCAGCAGCTGCCTTTCATCTATTGCCCCTTTCTTTCAGAAGAGACTGGTTCTCCATTAACCATACCTTACAGACCCAAAATCACCCCTCCAAGAGCAAAACTGTTCCAAATGAGGAATGACAGGCACACCTCTGACATTCTGCAAGCCAATTGCCAGGCTTAGGGTTGACCCAGGGCTCTCAGCTTGGAGTCCCACCACACACGTGGCCACTGAGCTCCAAAGATATCCATGCACCTCCTCACCCAAGCTGGGCAGTGAGACTGCTAAAGATGCGAGCTGCCACATTTATATGATCACATACCCAGCATCACCCACCAGGTCCTTGCTGGAGGGTGTGACAGCAGATTCACACCTGTGGTGGGAAGGGGCAGCACACACCGAAAGGGATGCTGGTTGAGGGACTGAGACCTGGAAGTGCAGAGACAGTCAGGGGGGTATTACACATCATTATCTCAGCTCCCAGTGGTGTCGTGTGGTGCCTGCCAGTCAAAACCAGGCTGCTCGGACCTGAACAGCAATGGCAGGAGGCGGCAACCCCAGCCCAGTCACAAAATCCATGCCACATTCAAGTCGCCACCTCCACCGCAGCCTGTCCCTTCCCCGGGATGGAGGCCACTGCGATACCAAAGCAGCTGCTGAACCTCTTCCTTCCTTACCGCCTTTGAGCTGAAGATCCTGACACCTCCTGGGACCCTCTTCCCAGCCCCCTCCCAGCAACACTGAGCCTGGCAAATACCTTATGGCAAGTAATTTTACATTATTCTGCATTTACACAAAAATAGAGCAATTCTATATTTATAGAGATTTATAGCCGGTTCTGTGCTGGAGGAGTTATTGAGCAAGGCCAGGAGCTGTGGGCGGTCCAGGCTCCCGAGCAGCCGGCTGCTTCTCATTCGGCATTTTCAACATACAAAATTAAAGGCATTCATCTCCGTCTGGTTTCTTAAATAGATAAGGGGGGAATGAACGGACAGTATGTACAGAGGGGCGGTGCTGGGGCCTGAGTGCCCTCCGCCCCCAGCCTCACACCTGCTGCTTGGGGTCAGTGAGGCCGGCTGCTGGACTCTGAGGGCTGCCGCTGGCGGGGAGGAGTGTAGCCGTTCAGGTAGCCGTTGCTCTGGCGTTTGCTGAGTCCTCCGTTAAGAATGTCCTGGATGTGCTGCACAATCAGGTTTATGGCCACTATGAGCAAAAGGGAGGGAAAGACACGGAGGAGAGCTTGCATTAGGATTACTGCAAATAAAGCAGAGCCAAGCCAGAGATGATGGCCCTGCTGTCTCCCCTGCTCCTATCCACCACCACCCCCTCCCCCCCGCCATCACACGGTGGGGAGCTGCAACCCTGTGGGGAGGAGCTGTCCCACTGGGACTTCATCCCTCCTGCCCCAGCTGAGCCTGGTGCTCAAGCCAGTATGGTCAGGCTGATTCCAGCCAGGTGGAAACCTGGCTGTCCCAGTCACACCTCTAGCCTTGGAGAAGCACATTTCCCTTTGTGTGGGATGAACCAGGAGTTTGCCTGGAGGCACTGCACATAGGCCGGCTTCCAGGCTTGATCAGAGGAGCACGAACTCCCAGTCACTAATGCTCCAGGCAGGAGCCAAGGGGATCTCAGCGCATGTGTGGTAACAGCACTCTCTCTGTGGCAGGTCCTGCTACGTCCTACCTAACTCCGCTGCAACAGCAACAACCCAAAGCCAGTTGCCAGGGCGTAACAACATGGTCTGGGTTCACTCACCTTCATTATCTGCTCCTCGGGGAATGATCACGTCAGCATACTTCTTGGTCTGGGAGGAGAGAGAATACTGCGTTACAGGGCAAGTGGAGAGCCACCAGGCTGGGGCACTGTCCTTGCTTCCCAGAGCAGGTCCTCCCCTGCTCCTTACCAAACCCAAACCCACTGGGAGGTACACCATTGCTGATAATACATTTTGGATGCTCTTACTTGTCTTCTGCTCTGTATTTCAAGGGCCATGCTTTGTGCCTTGACTCCATTTCCACAAGCTCATGCAGATTTCCATTAAGAGGCACCCTAACAAAACCCAAAATTCAAAACCCTCATGATTGCAAGATTCCAGCAGCTGATGCTTTTGGGAACAACCTCCCCACTGAATCCAGCCAAACTTGGTACAAGAGCAAGAGCTGGCATGTCCTGTGTGGACATGTGGGGCACAGCCACGTGACCTGCTTCGGCTGTGGGGAGAATTTTCTATCAGCATCACTTGCAAAAAAGATCTGATTCAGGACACCAGTCCTGACCTATTTTCATTTGCAGGTGCCAGTCTGTTTCCTCTCCTATTTGCGTCAGCTTTTACAGCTGATCAGCTTCCTGACAGCCAAGCTCTACCACCAGTAAACAAGGCAGCCCGATGGGCAAAGGGTGTCATCTGACATCCCCAGGTGTTTCCAGCCATATCAAAAATCACCAGGACATGCTAGACCATTTCAGTGCTGGACCACCTGGCCCAGAGCTGGTTTAGGAGTCGAGTAACAGCAACAGTGGGTGCTAAGCCTGCTCGACATCCGCATGCAATTGCTCTGCAGCTGAGCGCACCACCAGGTTGGAAATGGGAGCAGACCCCTGCAAAGCTGCTGGGTATGGTCAAAGCAGTTGTGTACTACCCTCCTTGTTTCACATTTTGTCCTCCTACAGACCCTTCAACAGAAGACACTGATGCAGCATCTCCTGCCTTGCAAAGCAGAGGATTTACCTTGCTCTGGGCACTTGCAAGGAGGGGAGCCACCATGCTGGACCTGCCTCTCAGGAAAAGCCTTTCTGGGATTACACTGAAATTGGACCTTGGTCCCCACAGCCACAGCTGAGTGAAACAGAGGAAAGGGTGCTGCCCAGGAGCCAGGAAAAGTTCTTGGACAGAAAGAATCAGCCCCTCTCATGGGAAAGGGCAGAGCTGGCCACATAGGCACAGAGCTGCTCCTGAGCCTGGAGGCATGGGTTCAATTCCTGCCTGTGGTGCTGGCCAGCAGTTCCCAGGTTGCAGGACCTGCTGGCTCAGTTCCTCCAGAATAAGAAGAAATTCCTCATGTTACTAGTACATCTACTTTAAAAACCCTGAGAAACAAGGCACCGGCTCCTCTCCACAAAAGCCAGGAGGGGTGTGCAAATGTGCTATTGCACCTGCAAGTTCTGCAGGACTGCTGTGGTCTGCCACACACGCAGTCCCCATCTGCCAGGGAGCCCTGCCTCCGTTATCAGCTCCCAAAGCAGCTTCCTTTATCCAGACAGCCCTTGCAACCCTGGCCCCCAGCAAGGTCTGTCTGCTCTGCACCCTGGCCTCTCACCAGCCACAAAATGCCACCTGCAAGGCCACATCCCTCAGGACGGAGTGAAGGAAGAAGCTCCCCCGCTCTCCCAAGCATCCAGCCAGCAAGAAGCCAGCAGCGCTGCAGGGTGAGAAGGGCAGGCAGGACAGCCCAAATGTGGAGGCAAACACAGCGGATGCTGCCTGGGGAGAGGGATCTCCCCTTCCCCGGCCAGTTCCCTCCTGGGCTGGCATCTGCTGGGCTGCTGGTGTTGGTTTGTCAGCCCCTGTACAGAGAGGGGTTTCTCTTGCCATGTCAGCCTTCCTATAGCTGGGGGTTATCTCACCAGGAAAGCAGTGGCTGTATAAATAGTCCCCATCTCAGCCAGCATTGGCACCCCCGTTTTTGCCAATGCCTGCAGTGAGGAAGCAAGGTGAGGCAGGCTGACCTGAGCTCTGGGGCACAAAATGCTCCTGCCTGAGGAGCTGGGCAGGGTGTGAGGCATTTTTAGCAGATTCCTGTGAGTGTTGCTCCCCTTACTTACTGGCAAACAGAACTCCTCAAAGGCAGGCTTGACGAAGGTGATGTACTGAGATAAGATCTGCTCGAGGTCCCTGCCTCGCTCACTGATGTCTCGTAGCACTGTAGGGAAGATGCAAGGCACAGTCACGAGCTGAGACATGAATTGCTCCATCTCCCTTCCCTTCAGTACAGCCTCTGGCCAGCCACCCGGGTATTTTGCCCAAGGTCTGAGTTCCTGGAAGCTGCTGCCCACATGTGTCCCAGCACACCCCAGCCCAGGTACCTGCTTATAACCCACTTCCAAGCTTTCCTGGGAGCCAAGGGCTGGCTGACCTGACCCAAGGCTTTTCTTGGCCTCCCTCTCTTCTCAGCTCTGCAAGCACATTCCAGCTGTAACCAGTGCCACCCTGGTCCTGACTGTTCCCAGCCTCAGCCCTCACATCCCTTCTGTCACTCTGCCCTGCCCTTGGCCTAAGGACGGGGCATTCTCCCAGTCATCCGAGAGCTGAAGTGCGCAAAGAATAGAAAAACAGTGGGGGTCACCTACGCACACCATCCCAACACAGGTTAACTCAGGTCTGCAGCGGTGAGGAGAGTAAAACTCACCCACCTACCCAGCCCTGCCAGGCTCCTTGTGCTGTCCCCAGCTGAGCGGGGTGGGAAGGCAAAGCAGGATCCCACAGCCAGAGGCTGAGAGGGCGCTTGGAGGAGATCAGCTCCGGAGGAAGCCAGGAGGCAGGAGAACAAGCCGGCCTCCTGCTTGTTCTGCCGTTCGGGCCTTACGCCTTGTTTGCATGAGGTATTTGGGCCACTGCCATCTCCGGTCTGATGCCACTTCAGCGTGGATGAGTGCCTCAGTTCAGCAGGAATTCAATCCACGGGTAAGAGCCAGAACAGCCCTGTGGCCGAACAGACAGCTCTTGGCTCTCCCCAAGGGGCTGGCTGGCTTCTCCCCAGCCTGCTAGCGCCTGGCACTCGGCTCCGTGAGCCTGCTCCACATGCCAAGGAGAGCCAAGCCATGGCACTGCCAGCCTGCGTGACCTGCTCGGCAGCCGCTGCCCGTGTGCTTGCCGGGCCAGGACAGTGCTGTTCTCCCAGTGCTGGTTTGGCAGCGTCCCCACGGCTGCGTTTGCCCGCGGCCAGCAGCTTTGCAGCGTGCCTTTTCACAGCCCGGCGCAGGGGAGGTGATGGGGGGAAGCAAGGGCTGACAGCAGGATGCGTGCCAGCTCCCTGCCTGCTCCACGAACAGCTCAGCCCAGCCCAGGCTGCTCTAGCCAGCTCCTTGCCTTCTCCAGAGAATGGGAGCAAGCCCCAGCTCAAACAATACAGAAAAACAGGCGAGGAAAATAAAACAGAGACACTTTTGTTTCCCAGGTCCCACACCCTGTTTGTTGGCTGCTCTGGGGCAGGGAAGGAGCACAGCGAGGGCGTATTTACAACACACCCGGCCCAGGACGGCGTGCGGGAGGCGTGCAGGCTGCACAGGGCGAGTGCCCAGGCTGCAGAGGCTGGTCCTGGCAGGACAAATATCTCCCCTGCCCGCTCCCAGGGCAGACCACAGCAGCGCAACCGCCCCCCACACATAAGTCAAGCACCTGCTGTCTTGTGCCCAGCCCTAAAGCAACGGGTCCCAGCAAGCGCAGCCAAGACCACGCACCCTATCTGGAAATACCATCCTCTACTTCCAGGGCAGGCAAATGTCCCAAGGACAGGTCGTCACCTTTCCAGAGCCAGCACGCAGACATCACTCCGATCAGGCCCAAAGCATGCACGTGACACCTGGCTTTAGCTTTGTTTTATGGAAGCTGGCCAAGGACACAGCAGTGAGGGACTTCAGCCTGAGTCAGCTCTGCATGGATCAGGCTAAGGCACCTGACAGACCTTGCCCCTCGCGCTTGGGTAGCAGCGTTTTTCTTGGGAGAGGTGCCGAGATGGAGACAGCACAAGCTGCACGCACTGAACCCCCACACTGCTGACTGAGCTGTCAGTCACACTTCCAGGCACCCCATCTCCTGCTGCCACCCAGCTGAAAAGCCCCTTGCTGCAGCTCTTCAGGACTTTTGGCAGAGCAAGATGACTCGGGGCCACATCCCAGTGCAAGATCCTGACTTTTGCTACAAGCTGCCTCCAGCTACGTTCCAGGGACGTGATGATATCTTCAGCACCCCACATAGGCTCTCCATTTGCAGAAACACCAGGCAGACATATAGTAAACAGGTTTGCTGCCGCAGTGTCCTACCAACCGCCGCCAGCAGGTCAGGAGACTGCCAAATGGTCGGTCCCCTACCAGGAGACCGATGATTTGCCCTAACTGGGAGACACCAGCACCTCAACCAGCCTAGCTGCCCCTTTGCAAGGTTGTAGCGATTGATGGCGGGTGGGAGAAACACCCCAAGAATGGCCTGGGCCCATGTGGCTCAGAACTCCATCCAACAGCTGGAGCACAACAGGGTTCACATCTGTATTGTGGTTGGCAGCTGGATGGTCTTGGTTCTCAGTCAATGGGATCTCAGCCAGTTCTCCAGCGCTGAGCTCAACACTTCTGCACCAAGTCTAAAGCGACGGAACCACACGCTCGCAGTAGGATTGCGATGCACGCACGGTCACGTGGCACGGCAAATGCACAAGGCAACACCTTGCCTTCAGACAATTGATACAGGGCACTGCCAAAAATGTTGTAATTTGAGTTGCACGTTATGGGAATGACTATGACAGGAACCCCTTGTTGCTAGCCAGGCTAGGGGCAAGGGGAGGGTTTCATTGTGACGCTAAGCCCTACGGTCTGGTCCAAAGGGACCAGGGGTGGAGATTGTAATAGAAATACCTTAAAATTGTTGTAACCTGGGATTTGAGTTGCATGTTATAGGAAGTGCTATAGCAGGAACCACCCAAACCAGTGGAGGATGAGCCTTACAAGAAGCAGTGCGAGTGCAGCAGTGACCCGGCCTGAGCTGGCTTTGGTGCCCAGTAACTCCACACACCACACCACCTCTCCTGTCCCGAGTCACCACCATAACAGATGGAGCCCAAAGTCACAGGCCGAATGAACTCAGTGGACAGATTACAGACATTATACAGGGATGGTCCATAAACTAGCAGAATGATACCAGCGTATGATATCAAAGGATGGGAACGGGGTGGTGGTTAATGAGGATGTATTGGATATGTGGGACCTGAGCGTGATGTAAATGGTGTGGAATAAGGGGTGGAGAATGTGCTGGTGTTGGCTGGGATAAAGTTGATTTTCTTCACAGTAGCTAATATGGCTATGTTTTGGATTTGTGCTGAGAACAGTGTTGATAACACTGGGATGTTTTCGTTACTGCTGAACAATGCTTACACAGCGCCAAGGACTTTTCTGCCTCCCATTCCACCCACCAGCAAGCGGGCTGGGGGGGGGGGGGGCACAGCCGGGAAGCTGACCCCCACTGCCAAAGGGATGGCCCATGCCGTATGGCGTCATGCTCAGCATATAAAGCTGGGGGAAGGAGGAGGAAGGGGGATGCTCGGAGCGATGCTGTCTGCCTGCCCATGTCCCTGTCCCACGTGCTGGAGCCCTGCTCCCCTGGGGGTGGCTGAGCCCCTGCCTGCCATGGGCAGCGGTGAGTGAACTCCTGGGTTTGCTTTGCTTGTGCACACAGCTTTCACTGTACCTGCTAAACTGTCCTTGTCTCAACTCATGAGTTTTCTCACTTTTTTCCTTCCCATCCTCTTCCCCATCCCATTGCGGGGGCATGAGCGAGCGGCTGCGTGGGGCTGAGCTGCTGGCGGGGGTTAAACCACCACAGTGTGCTACCCCGTGGCTGGGTGTGAACCCAAGCTCCTGCACAGCACAGTCTGCTTAAGGGATAAGGTTCACATTGTGGGATCTTGCAAATGCATAACTGTGATTTGCTAATATGTTTCCCTGCAATGACTGTGCTGTCATCTCCCTGGATGAGTCATGCAAGAACAGTGGGCAGGGTCAAGAAGTATGCGTAAAAAGGAGCTTTTAATCAGCACTGATGACATCCCAACAGCCAAGGAGGCTGTGTATCTGTCTGACAGCAGGAGGGCAGGCAAGACCAGTTCCTTCATGGAGTGAAACAGTCCCATGCACACAAGCAGTCCCAGGCTGACGCACTGAGACAGGCTCATCAAAGCAGAGGTTTGGATGGGACCTCTCCTCTAAGTCATCTTCTGCGGACACCCTGCGGAGCCTGTCGGAGCCAGGCAGGGGTAGGGACAGTTCAGACAGAACTGAATTCTGCCCCAAGAGTCCCCAGATGTGCTACATCAATGACCCCACTGACTAAAGGCTGCTTTTAAATGAACATCACCTTAAGCCATGCAGACCCTAGAGAGCTGGAGTCCCTCCTAGGTCAGCTGGCAACCCACAGACAAGCCAGCTGGACAAGGGGAGTCCTAGAGAGGGATGCTCTGGTTTCTAGGGCTCTTGGCCCCTAAAGCCATCACCCCAGTGCCAAGTTCCACAAAGATGCTCCACACTGCACTGGCTGTGCTTGCACAGACCAAGATACACAACCAGACTCTTTATGTGCATCATCCATGATGGACACCCTCACATCCAAATGCCATCCTCAAATCATATCTCTACCCCAGGTCCTGAGCAGATCTATCAGGCACCACCTTCTGATTGAACTATCGACATGTTTTGCCTCACCCGTTGCACACTTCCCTGCTGGTACCTGCTGACCAGCAGTAGCTGCCATTCAGCCGATGGCACAGGACTGGTGCCACAGGGCCATGTGAGGACACAGCGCGCTCAGTAGTCACACCGCTACATGCATTGAAGAAGGAATTCCAGACCAGACAGCAAAAACCCCACTGGATCCTAACAGACATGAAGCAAGGTGTTTTCCACTGCCATAAGCTGCCCTATGCAACATTCTCCGCTGGGGAGGAAAAGGTCCCTGGCTCTTTGCTAGAAGTAGCACAGCTTTGTGCCAATTCCAGTTCTGCTCTGGTCACCATCACCTGCCTTTGCAACCAGCTGCTCAGATCAGTTAAGTGACAGTTCTGCCCCTGCTGCAGAAGCCATGTCCAGGCCTCACCTCTGCGGGACAGCCGGGTGTCTGCATCCGTGTCCACAAAGAGCTTCATGCGAAAGAGATCCCGCACCTCCTGGCTGTAGAAGGCCAGGATGCCTTCGAAGAGCACCACGTCAGCAGGGTAGACTGTCACCGTCTCCTCTTTCCTAGTGGAAGGAAGGAGAGTCAAAATATGCTGGGGGGGAAAGAAACAAGCCAAGAGAGGTGGGGGGAAGCAGCAGTGCTCCTAGGCACTGCTCCAACCCTGGGACATCGCTGCTGCACCAGGGGAACAACCAAGGAGAGGGCAGACCTACCCCACCGCGGTGAAGGGAATCCAAGGCATACGTACACTTCCTAGAAGGACAAACGGCAGAGCAGGAAGCAGACCAGCCCTTCTCCCCCCACCTTGGTCAGCCGCTGCTTGCAAGTGCTATGTGCCAAACCAGAAAGCCCAGAAAGCCTATGCATGGGGCTTGACCCACGGGAACCTGCAAGGGCCAGCTCTGCCCCCCTGGGAACCAGGCAGTGCTCCCCTGACACCACAGCGCTTGTGTGGGAAATGCAGCAGGGTCACGCCATCCACGACCAACACAGGCATGCAAAAACAAGCTGAACACATGCAAGGGAAGAGTTACAGGAACAAGAACTATCATTCTCTTCCTTTCCTGGCAGTGCTGGGCTGTTTGAGCCTGGAAAATTTGTTAAAGCTGCAAACAGAGTTTACGGGGAGACAAAGTGTGGATGAGGGAAGAAAGGGGGGCCATAACCCCCCTCCATGACGCCTGTATGATGCTGCATGCCACTGCACAGCAGCACAGCTTTCCAGACCCTCAGACTGCGCCTGGATCTGCCCTGGATCCTCTAACCAAGGGGTCTGGAGTAGATAGGGCTGAAACTTTCAGTTGGCACATTAGGCGCCTAAGAGTGGGCAGGAGCGGTGGGGCAATGGTTTGGGCTGGCAGGGCTGCGTGCTGCACTGCAGGGCGTTAGCAGAGGCACAGCAAGGCAGGAGCGGCTGTTAGACCTGGAGTGGGAGACAAAGTCATAGACAGGAATCTGGACCGTTTTCCCTTCCGTGATCTCTTTGAGTGTTTTCACGATCAGCTCGTTGTCAAAGGCATCTGAGGAGAGAGGAAACGTTACCCGAGGCAGCTTTGCAACCTCTCCCACCCACCAGATGCTGAGCGTAGCCTTGCCAGAGCCACTGGCACCCTGCACCGGGGACAGGCAGATGCACAGACTTAGGAGGAGAGCCCTGCACGTCCCCATGGGTGTAGCAAGGCCCAGCTCTCCCGCAGCCCCCAGGGCTTCACTGCTTTGCACCAGCCTGGGATCTGGCCCACAGAGATCAATACTGCCCTTGTACGGTGGCACTGACAGTGCGGGCTCAGGAAGGCATCTCCAGGGCTCCAGCCCTCGGAGAGACTGGAGCAGTGTTTCAGCCTCAAATCGCCAGACAGACAGGGCTCTGTTTGCTCAGTGCTCTCTGCCTCTGGCCATTGTCCTTGCAGGGACGAAGGGACAGCGGCTCTGGAATTTCCCCACCAAGTGCGGACACAGTTCAAAAAGCCCCTGTTGTAGTAACAGGGCACGGCCCCCTCAGTGAAGGGCTTTGCAGAGCAGCTGCGCAAGACTGTTCCCTCCTTGAAGGAGGGACATGGAGCTGCTGGCTCCAGGGGGCTGTGCCAGGCCAGACTGCCCTGGTCCTGACCCAGCTGCACCAAAAAGGTTTTCAAACCAGGGGATGTTTTTGCAGAGAAGAGGAGCATCTTAATAAGTCTGAAGGTTCACAGCCTGCCCTTTCTCATCCCAAACACTCCACCCCAGGGGTAGTTTCTTCCCAAGAGAGACAGAGGTTGTACTGCAGGGGACACAGACAGCCCCCAGACACCCTGGCAGGGATGCACCTGGCTCCACAAGAGCTTAACTAAGCCACCCACTCCAGCAGCACGCAGAGTCCCAGTGTCTACACGAGGCTCTTTGCTGCTGGAGCAAGGGGTCCTGCTCCAGCCCTCACCCCCCAGCACGAGGCAGAGCCCTGGTGCCCTTCTCCATTCACCTGGGTGGTCAAAATTGAACTGGCCTTTGAGCGCTTTGGATTTCTGTTCTGAGGTGAGGACCCGGTAGAAGCTGTCTTGGCTCACGATCACCACCTGCTTCTGGCGGTAGTCCACCTCGTTCTGGCCCAGCAGCTGGACGATCTTGGAGCACACTGAGGACTGGGAAAGGAACAGCAAAGGAGACAAGTCAGCGGTAAGCGGTGTCTGAGCCACACAGGGAGTATGTCCCCTGGTAAGTCATTCCCAGGTCCATGGGGCACTGCTTGCTGGACCTCCAACTGAGAGTTCGTGGTCCCCTCAAAGGCACAGCCCAAAGCCACTGAGGGAAAAGTGCTCCAGAGGCATCACTGTGGAGCCCTTCGATGTGAAAGCAGCACCAAGCTTGCTCCCTGCCTCCCTCTCCCCCGCCCCTATGGCCTGCCCACAACTCCTCTTTAGGGCACAAATGGCAGCAGGAAACCAGTTGGTTGCTCCTGGGTTCAGCTGCACCCCCAGGGCCCCTGGAGCCAGCTCCAGGCTGGCCAGCAGCTCCCCAGGGAGCGGAGCTGCATGTGGCACCAGGGCTGAGCATCCCCGCTGGGAGGCAGCCTCAGTGCCTCGGTTCCTCCAGCGCTGGTGCAGCCCAGAACCCCCAGCACAGCACGGGTAAGGAGGGAGAGAGTACTCAGAGAGGGAGACCCAGGTTGTTTTCATGCCCTAAACAAAGCCCAGGATGAAAGGGCACCGGGAGGAGAGCCCTTGGACTTTATCAGGGATCTCTGCCACAGCTGCCAGGGCTGGGAGGAGCAGCCACAAGCCTATCCTGGTGCCTCTTGGCACAGGGAGGCTAAGGGCACTGCGGAGCCACTGGCTGAAGAGCCACGTGGCTCCGGCTGCTGGTGCAAGATCCCCATGAGCGCTGCTGGCACAGGGACCGGCACCTCGCACTCCAAACGGAACGAGCTGAGTGCCGGTGGCCAGCATCGACTCTGCTGGCACCACAGCGGGCACTGGCTGTAAAGCTGAGGGCCACGCCAGACCCCTCCATCACGATACAAGTCAGAGCACAGCTTGGGGGACAAATCCCAAGCCTGCTTCAGTCCCTTCTCCCGAGTCATATGAGTCCTTGGCCACCGTGCAACGCAGCAGTGTTAACTGCATCAGTAACTGGCAGGCAGCACGCCTGCCCTGGCCAGCAAGAGCCAAGGTCAGGCTGGCAGAAGAATGCTCTGCTGCCTGCGGGAGCCCTGTGCATCAGCCCCACGGCACCCACCGTCCAGGAGGGAGCGGGTGCTCCTGGTGCCAAACCTAGCTGCTTCACCTCACGCGAATTGTGCTTGCTGCAGATGCCCAGCTGAGCTGCTCCTGGCCTCAGTCACCACAAATACTCTCTGCCGAGTCCTCCGCTTTGCAAAGAGAGGCGTGCTTGTCCCAGCCTGCCTCCCCAGCCTGCTGGTGGCTCCTTCCATGCTCTCACCTCCCCGCTGGCTCAACCATCTGCTCCATACCTGGCTGGCAACCTCCAGATGCAGCGCTGAAGACAGCGGTAAGAGGGAACAGGGAGGGGAACGCATGCCTGGCAGAGGAGGTCACCTCAGCAGGCAGAGGGCAAGACTGTTTGCCTGAGAAGCTGGAAGATTTGACGGCATTCCTGTCCCTAGAGACCATCTCTTCCCCTCCAGGCCAGGCTGACCTGACTTGGCTGTGACCGCTGCGCTGTGAGTCAGCCCCAGCCTGGCTGGAGAGCCTCCGCACACAGCACTGCTGCAGAGCGAACCGGCTCGGGCTGCCCAACAGCAGTTCTTGTGGCCCTGGGCACAAGTCTGGGTTTGGGCACAGCGATGAGGTCTCCCTGAGCATCCCACCTTCTTCTTCTGCCTCTCACAGCTGGCACGTTGTGCTTCCCGAGCAATGTCGGCAGCCCTGCCCTGCAGCGTGCTGCTGCCACCCACAACAAAGCACTCCAAGTCGGCACCAGCCACTCGCCCTTCAGCACGCGCAGACATGAAGCCAGAGCCCATCCTTCATTTCCTCTGTTTTCCCACTCCCCTCATCCTTTTCCAGCCTGCATCATCCCTATTGCTTATCCAGCTGTATCCCACAGGTTTCGCAAAAACAGGGTGTGCTCAGCGCCGCTTCTCCTCCCTGCTCTCCCCCCCGGACTCTGCTGCCTTCCTGTGCTGCCAGTGCAGCGAGATGCAGCGCAGCAGGGTTCAGCCTTTGCCACAGCTGCTGAGTATACCACACCTCCCAGGCCCTTTGCAGTTCGGAATAAACCACCATCCAGCACAGCCACCCAGATGGATTGCCAGCCTGTAGATCAGCAGGCTCCATACAGATCTGCACCAAGAACCACTCTCCCCAGCCTGGGGGAGGGAGCAGGGCTCCTTTACTTTGGATCAGTGAAAGCAACACACCAGTTGCACTCATACCCTCCCCTCAGACCTCAGCATGTGGGTGGACAATTAAATCCTTTGAGGGCATCACACCGTTCCTGCCAGTCTTTCTCCTGCCTTATGCACACTAATCTCGGGTCTACTGATCCTGGAATGTGGAGAAAAAGAGTCCCCCGTCAGGTCTGAAAATCACCCTCCTGTTCCATGTCCCACAACTCAAGACACCCAACGGTGAGAAAAAAACAAGGAGAAAATGGTCCTCACCAGCTAGAGACAGAAACATGTTTTCCCACGGGGCCCAGGACAAGGATCAGACCATGTCTTGGCTGCATCTACCATCTGATGCTCTGGGGTGGTAATTGCCTATTGCAAAAGCATCCAGGCAGAATGCTACGGACCCTTCCCTTTTCTCTGGTGGACTTTGGAGAGCTATTGGCAGCGGGGAAGAAAGATGAACACAAGGACATCCTGCCCTCGGGACCGAGCTCAGGTTCAGCATACCGTGTTGCCCAGGATGTCACCTCTGGGGAAGAGGCACTCGTGTCACCTTCGTTCCACAGAAAGTGTGGGCCAGGGCACTGCTCATGTTATACATGCGTATATATGTGCAGTGTAAGGAACAGCGAGAGACATGGCATGTTCCTCCAACCCGAGGGCTGCATTCAGCTCGCCTTAGTGGGGCGGCAAACCCTGGCAAGCTCTAAGTGAAAAAAGTTTTTCCTTTCCTCACAATCATTTGTGATGGAAACAAGAATGGTTCTTGAGGGACATTCCCTGATGCCAGTCTGAATACCTCCTACAGCTGAATAGGCAGTTTTTCCCCTTGGTTGATAAACACCCTATGTTAAGGAGGAAGAAAAACCAGAAACACAGAGATTACAAATTCCCCTACACAGCGGGAACAGAAACCCCCAGCCTCAGGACGCACCCCTCCAAATGAATGACGCATGCCTACCGCTTAAAACCCCCTTCTCCCAAACCAGCACAGTAACAGGTACACGTGACTGACAATCAGAAGTGCAAAAAAATCCACTACTACCTGGAAAGGAGAGCAGTCAGGCTCTGAGGAGGCCTGATGACGCTCAGCAAGACCATGACCAAAGCATGACTGAAAAGTACCATGCCAGGGTGCAACCAGCATGGGTGCACAGTAACCCAGGGGACACACGATGCTGACACATGCGCTCAGCATGCACCTGAAGGGACAACCTGGATCCTTCCTTTGCCAATTCCTGACTGCTTCTCCCAGGGAAGATGACAACAATTGTCTCTCGTCCGAGAAACCCAGGACAGCAGAGGATGATGAGAAAGATTATGACACTATAGATTAATCCCAATACAGAAACTCTGGGATTTGAGCCTCATCCTGAGCTCTGCCCTGTGTGACACACCTCATCTGCAGGAAGATGAGAGGCATGACAGGGCTCCTTGCTTCCGCTCAGCCCTTTCCCCAGATCTACGTAGCCCGTGCACACCTTGCCATGACCCAAAGCAAACACTGATGGCAATTCAGCATCCTGTTGCCGGGAGCACGCTGTGGCTTTCTCAAGCAAAAGCCTTCCCCTCCTCCAGAACTCATTTAAGACTAAATATAGACAGGACACAGCAGCCTCTGAGCCTCCATGGTTGCCAAGCAGACCTTTCCCATGTTAGCCACGCAAAACCAATACAGGACTTTCCAAGCACACAGGCAGGGAGCCCCGGCCTCTCTGCCATCGCTTGTTACTTTCCACACGCTCCAGGTTTGAGCAAACTGGCTGCAACCCACTGAGCTGCACTCCCCCAGACTTTGTGCTCAAGCTGCTCCCTGGGAAAGCTGTGCAAACCAACCCACACCACAGACAGACGGTTGAAAGGGAGGTATCTGCACATCGCAGTGCAAGAAGCGAGCTCAGAGATGTTATTCCTGAGCAGATGCAGCTGCAGCTCCCCTTGCAGGATTCCTCCTCTGAACCAAGCACACAAATAACCAGTGTTTAAGGAAGAAATACAGCTTTATTCTGCTGGGAAGGGAAGATGCAGAGGGCACCTGGGGAAGAACTCCAGTGTGTTTTTGCAAAACAAGAGGTGGTACACAGGGGAAGAAACTCAACAGATGGGTGTTCAGAGCCCTACCCCTGGCATTTATTTGAAATATATTAATTACATTATATACTTAAGTCATATTCACTCATGGCATATAGGCAGCTGCTCAGATACTCTTCAGGAGTTGACTAATTCCCCAATATTATTACGCAGATTATCCCACAATCCCTCTTGGGTAGCTCTGATCAGCCAGTGAATTACAGCTTCAGATGGGTATTAGAGAGAAAGCCGACGGACAGCGTTACAGCTAACACCGTGTGAAGGTAGCAGGCAGGACACCGTGGATGCCCCAGCCTTGCAGCGGCAGGATGGATGCTCCTGCCCCTGGCTGGTAAGGCCTGTCCTGGGCTAGGAGGAATCCATAAGCCTTGTGCATGTGCATATGCAGAAGTCCACTTGCTCAGAGCAGTCCCATCCCCAGGGAGCCTGGCACTGCAGGGGGGTTTCTACACCAAGCTGCTCACTGGGCTTCCGATACAGCAGCAGGGAGGACTTTCTATCCTCCCAAGGACTCTAGGCTAAACACCCAGCAAAAGTGACTCACACCTGATAAAGTGACTCCAGCCCTTAAGAAATCTGGAAGCTGCCAGTCCCCTCAGAGTGGGTACAGGGAGAAAGGCTGTGCCCGAGGCAAGACCCACCAGGAGAGGCACAGGCTGGGCTCCAGCATGGAAGGAAGGGAGGCACAGACCCTGCAGGCTGCTTGCCCTGAGCCAAGACACTGCTCACCATGAGGACAGTCCTTCCCATCAGAGTAAGGCCTTGGCCCATGACAAACACTACATCCAGGAGCAAGGACAGGCTGTAGCAGCTACATCCCACCAGGGAGAGAAGCTCTGAGGCTATCTCTAGGGGCACCACTGCCATAACACCCGTCCTGTAGGATCTGGACATGAACGAGCTTGGTGGGGGCTGTCGATGGCTTTACATCTGCAGGAGCCTGGTTAGCATGTCCTCATCACATGCTTGCGGATAAAACAGTCCAGTTTTAGAATCTGACAGGATTTTCCTTAAGATCACATCAGGGACCACTGGGATGACTTCTTGCATTTCTCCGATAACCCCCATAGCATGGTTCCCTCTCCAGGCATCGCAGGCAACTTCTAGGCAATTGGGGCCCTGAAACCAGGAGCCACGGTAATGCTGCCCTTCTCTCCAGCTTATCTCCTGCAGCACACAAGTTAAGGATTTTGGTCTTTTCTCATAAGGTTATGTTAATTACACAGTATTAGGAAGTGCTTGGTGGACTGGGGTGACACAGAAGAGATACCAAATTGGGAAGGGTCCCAGAGCATCCATTAAATGTCTGCCTGCGACTGCAAAGGGCTAGTTCACGACCCACACAATCCTTTCCAGTCTTAATGGAGTACATCCGTATGGCAGCACTGGGACTGGAAACTTGCTATTCTCGTACCAAAAGCCTGGGCCTCCACCCAGAGCTTTCCCAGGCAGGTTCACCATTCCTGCCTTGCCCTTTGTGAGCCACAGGCTAACCAGTCTGGGACTGGGATAGCCAGGTTTCTGTTCACTCACCGTGGGACACCACACATGTGATCAGCAGTTCTAGGCTGGAGCATAAACAGGCACACACAAACACAGAGGATCTGGACACAGATTACGTGCAGGGAGGAAAACAAACTCCCTAACACAAGCCCTCCCAATCTACCGGGTTTAGACGCGGGCTATTCTCTAGCCCCTGCTGCAAACTCCATAGCCTGGAGCTGGCTGAGCCCACGGGACTACGGTAAGCAGGCTCCATAATGAACCTGCACATACTCCATCAGTAACAGCAAAGGGCTGACCCATCAGAACGTCCTGTGTATCAGTCTGATCAGGCACAGAATGATGTTCTACTAGAAAGTTTGACTAGTCTCTAGCACACGTTGACACCAGCATTTAACAAGTCAGACCGTGTGATGCAGGGCTCCTGCCAGCCATAGAACAAACGTCACCAGGTGTCGAACAGACACAGGACTGCTGCAATCCCTGCTAGTCCCCCTCCCGTGGCTCTTCACCGGGTCACTGCTGGGTCTCCTCCAGGCTTCCCTGCCAGGCATCCAAGTGGTGACATAGTGGCAGTGACCCCCAGGCTGCTGTAGGGGACCTCAGCCCTTGCTAGGGTAGGGGACTGAGCTCTGCCATGCTCTCTCCTAGGCAGCCAGCTTGGCCTCAGACAGCGTTTTTGGTGTTTAAAGCAGAAGTACCTAATGGATTAGCAGTGAAGAATACATCAGGCTGAACACGCTGCAATTTTGGCACTCTACACTCTGGAAACTCTCAGGCTGCATGTTCAAACAGACATTTCCAACTTTATGTGCTAACTCAAGATTCAAATGACGCAGCGCCCGGGCCACAGTGGCACCCACATTCAGCCCTCACCAGTCTGAGGGACAGGCAACCAACGAAAGTGTTCAGCCTTTTGTAAATCTATCTTTTCTTACAATCTCCTGTAGGAAGGTAGCAATCAGCACCCTGCTTTGCAACACATGGGGACAAGCAATTAATGCTTCAGCCTGAGTTTGAAGAGCTCTCCCCACCCCTGCAACCACCCCAGCACCAGATGCTTCCACTGCTGCTGGGAGCGAGCCACCCCAGCACTGCCAGCAGAGCTGCTGCAAGGTCCCAGGAAGTAAGCTGAAGGGAGGACACATGAAGAGCTTAAGGGAGCATCCCAACGCCTTCCAGCTCATCTTAGTAGTCAGTTTGCTGAACTTTCCTCCAGCCCGCAGCCTGGCTGCCTGCCTCGCATGCTGCAGTTCTTGGTAGTCAGGAATCTCTTGCATGAGGGAAGAAGCTGTTAGCACAAAGACCATGGGTGTAAGAAGGAAACAAGAACTTCAGCAGAGCACTTGAAAGCATACAGGATGAAAGAAAATGCTACAACCAGCCTTGTGAATCCCTCTGAGGAAGTGAGGCGACTGCAGTCCTCTCCAGCTTTGGCACAGGAGGGGGTCTTAATGCCATGTCATCTCCTCCCCATCAGGAGACTGCAGCAAGCTTTGGCCAGGCTGCACAGTGCTTGGATTTCATGGGACAGTGGGAGAAATGCTGTCTCCCAGTAAGCTTTTATGAAAAGCCCGTCCCAGCTGAGCCGGCACAAAACAGCCACTGTGCAGCTGGCACTGCTCTTGCAGAGGCTGCAGCATCACAGCCTGCCCAGGACCTCTGTGGCTCCCCAGTTTTGCTCCCAGTGCAGTCCAGATTTCTTTGAAGAGCCAAAACCAGGAGAGCACTCAGGTTTCTGTCTCCTATTTGAGTCCTGGAAGTTGCTCAAGCCTCTTTCACCCACTAGGGAATAGCAGGCAGCTTTTGAATTTGAGTTCTCACCAATTTGCCTTTAAGAAATACCAGCCAAACACTGCCCCCAGCTCTTCGGGGAAGGCTGGCCGCTTTGGATGCCAGCTTCCCCAGGGCACCACGCGACAACAAGTTGCAGCAAGCTACAAACAGGATCCCTTCCTTCCACAGCCTGACTGTGCTGGTACATCGAGAGGGGATGGGGGTGGAGTGGGGCGGCTGTGGATCCTTTCTCCCCATCTTAGACTCAAAAGCAGCAGTGGAAGGAGCTGGGGGGGACTTGGAAGGCAAATGCCCTCTGTTATCTTCGGGCTGGTGTGCTGCCAAAGGGGTGTGTTACAACAACAACCCTCAATTGGTGTGAAGAGGAGTCAGATGGATTTGCCACTTTCCCAGTGGGAAAGATGCCTGCTTCACTTTCCCTCTAGGACTATTTTGGTTTTGCCCACAGCCAGCACACCAGCATGGCAGTCCCTAGGCTGGATTTTAGTTGCAGGCAAGCCCTTAGGTAGGCAAACCACACCGGCCCCACCACTGCTTTCCCTGAGTGTGCTGTGGCACCCAGCATCTCCCAGCACAGGGCACACTCACTAGCCAGGTGGGGGACAGCCTCACGGCACCCCTGCCTTGCAGCTGCATCAAATGTGAATTTGAGCATCTGGGTGCACAAGCCCTGGGTCCTTTTGCCTGTTACTTCTCCTCAAGCAAGCTTTTTTTTTTTTGCCAGCATATTTCTTGCAGCCTTTTCCCACAAACTTTTTACTGATTTGCTGGATTCCCTTCAACAGGCAGCAGTGCACAGAGGTTTTTAAGTAGCCAGAAATCACTGTAAGAGGGAAATCAAAGCTGAGAGACAGGAAAAGCCAGTTAGTGCATCTCCCTTAGCTAGAAAGGACCATTTCCCCATTTTTTTTTCCTCTAGGCTGCTGCTAAGTATTTTAACTTTGAAGTTGAGAACAACTGTGGCATATTGTGCCATAATCACTGCTTTTACCTTGTGGGCCAGAGATACAGCATTCAGAGACATAACAGTTCAGCAGCGCCAGACGCGATGTTATTGGGACAGCTACAGAGGCAGACCCACGCATCAGAAAGACAAACCCAGTGCCTTTGAGTCACTGGGAGCTGTACTGCAGGAACAATCCAGCTCCAGTTCCCAGTGAGAGGAGATTGCATCCTCTCTTACCATCCCTCCCCTGTTATATCTGGATTTTCCCCCCTTGCAGTAGCAACAGCAGTCCAAGAATAAATAGGGTACTTTGAGACACATTCTCCAAACACTGTTATTATGGGCTGAGGTACAGCAGTTGTGTTATGCCATCCTTCAAGAGAAAAAGCACCCCCCCCTCCAAACCTGAATCCACCCAGAGAAATAAGGCTCTGTGACAGCCCACATTCAGTTTCCTTAGCAAGAAATATTTCAGAGGTATTACTACTTCCAAACCTATTCACACTCTCTGAAATGCCTCTTAAAAATGCTGGTAGAATGTCTGTACTGCCCTGGCTGATTAGCTGTGGATCTAGTTTTACTGCTTTTAAATAAATAAAAAAAAAAAAAGTAATTTGTCTTTTTGTATTAGGATAGAAAGCAACATACGTTGGTTAAACACATGAAAAAAACACTGTATGAAATAACTAAAAAAAAAAATAAAATAAAGGGGGAAAAAGCCGTAAGGTTGCCGGCTTGCCCTGCGCTGCAGTGTGGGTGTAGCAGCTCTCCCGAGAAAACCCGCATTAAGCCGGGCCGGAGCGGCTCCCCCGGCCCGCAGCCCCCCGCCCCGCTCCTACCTGCCGCTGCCAAGGACCATCCCCTCCCGGGCGCGGCAGGGAGGTCGTTCTGCCGCTGTGAGTCAGCATTTACCGCAGAATTTTCACTCCTGCTAGCCCAAAGTTGGCCAAAAAAAGGGCACCCCCATGCACGACCGACACCATTCAAGAAAAAAAAAAAAAAGAAAAGAAAAGAAAAAAAAAATTAAGTCACTGCCTCGCTGCGAGGAGCCCGTGGGGACACCGCCAGTGCGGGGTGCCCGGGGGAAGCGCTGGGAATGGCACCGAAGGCAGGGGGCGGTGGGGGGATGCCACCTGCATCCCCCCCCCCCTCCGCAGCCCCCAACCCTGCTCGCTGTGCCCCGGCAGCCCCCCGCGCCCCTACGCCGCGGGGTCCAGGGGGCAGAGGGGGGGCGAAGCCTGCACAGACCCCCCCTCCCCTCCACGTGTCCGCGGGGCTCCCGCAGCCGCCGCCCGGGCAGAGGCCTCGGCCGGCCCGCTCTCTCCGCCGAGCCGCCCTTCCCCGGGCCGCGGTGTATAAGCCCCCGCTCAGCCCCGGAGAAGCAACCCAACCCCCCCCCCCGGTGCCGGGGCCGCTCCCGGGGCAGCGCACGTGGCGGAGCGGCCGCTCGGACCCGCCGCGCTGCCATGTGGCCCGCGCGCCCGGCGGGAGGAGGGAGAGGAGACCGGGGCGCTTCCCCCCTCCCGCCGCCTCGCCGCACCGGGGCTCCCCCCGCAGCGCCGCCGCGCAACCCCCCGCACCTTGCCGCTGGCCGTGCCGCCGCTGACCCCGATGAGGAAGGGCTCGCCGCCGCTGGGCTGCCCCTGCTCCTCCAGCCGCTGCTCGCTGTCCCCCGCCATCCTCCCCTGCCAGCAGCGCCGCCGCCTCGCCTCCTCCGCCTTCGCTCGCCGTGCGGGGCTGGATTTATCTGATGAGTCAAGGGCCTTCCTCCCCGCCTGGTTCACATCCCCGGCGCTGCGGCTCCCTGCCAGGTGCCTGCCGCAGCTGCACATGCTCCGGCCCAGCCTGCCGGCGGCGCGGCACGGCACGGCACGACACGGCAGGGCGGCCACATGGCCCCACCGCACCTCACCGCCGCTCTCCCCCCAGCCCCGGGGACAAAAGCGATGCGGCCACCCCGCGCCCCACCAACCCTCACCCCCTCTGCCTGCTCACCATCAGCCTGCAGACACCACACTGAGGTGGTCCCCAGCAGGATGCCCCAATATACATCCCCCACCTTGGCTTCTCCCACCCCACCTTTAAAGCTTTTATTAACAACTCTAGGAATAAAAATGCTACTTATGTCTTTGGCTAAATGGACCCATCTGGGAGGAGCCGCAAGCGTTCCGGGGGCCAGGGTTCAAAGTCAAAATGCTCTGACAAAAGGGGAAAAGGCGCCGTAAAATGTAGAGTTTGGGTCCACATGGGCAGGTGTGAAGTCCTGTACTTGGGTAAGAGTAATCAGACAGGGAAACACACGATGGGAACATGCTGCCTGGCCAGCCCTTTTACAGACAGAGATCCAGGAGCACGGCAGATCAGAAGGGTCAATGTCAGGCTGCTGTGAAAAAGGCAAACGTCCCTCTGGGACATACATAGGTGGGTACCATGTTTTGGGAAGGGTGAGGCCTGATGGAGAGACTCCGGTGGGGTGTTGGGAACGGCCTGGGGTCTGGCTCCGCAGAAGTACCACAGGAACCACAGGTGTTTTGTCTGGGGAAGAGAGAGCTGCGGGGACACATGATAACCATTTCCAAACACATAAAAGGCTGCCACAAACAGGAAAGGAATACATTTTTCTTACCCACGGGGATTAAAACAAAATGTTGCCAGCTCACATTGCAGCAAGGGCAATTCAGGATAGGCATCCAGGGACATCTTCGAAGTGTGAGAACCATTAAGTCCTCAAGCAGGTTGTTTAGGGAGAGTAAGGGCTCTCCACCACTAAGGATTTCAAAAAAATGCACTAGGCAAGCTCCTGTGTAGAAAGGTTTTAGTAGAGTTGATCCTGTGTTGGGGCAGGTGATGGCCTAAGCAATGCCCCGTCCTGTTCATAGGATCATGCATTTCAGTGAGGTTTTTAACTTCCCACTTCAATACAGTGAAGCAGGTGTGGAAATGTTTGCCAGATGGGTCCCACATCCCACCAGGCAGGATGTGAGAGGATCTCCCGAGAAGGCATGGCCCCTCTCTGCCCACCACTCCCAATTCCTCTCCAACTGTGCCCCTGCAGGCTGCGGCTCGTGGCATGGGGGCATAGCACCGCGCACGGCCGCTGCCAGGGAAGGAAGTGCTATATGTGGACGAGAGCTTCCTGCGGGGATGAATTCCAGTGGATTCCCACAGCCTCATGCCAGTTTCCAAGTGCTGATGGTGGGCACGGCTCCTGCTCACACCGACAGGCCCCAGGAGCCATTCACAGCTCTTCTTTCTCACCCCCACACCGACACACCCATATCTGAACGGCAAAACCCCCTCAGCGTGTCATGACCTCCCAGTTATTTGGTTCTCCTCGTGTCTACACTCGTTGCTGCCAGCCTCTCTGCTGCCCTGCTTGCAGACAGATCAAAACCTCTGCTGTGCTGAAACTGTTTCAGTGTGCTGTCCATCCACCTCAGAGCTGAGCATCTCTGTAGGATGCCCATCTTAGCATTTGATCTCCAGCTTCCCCTGCTAAACCAGAGGCTGGACATGTGGCAGGAGCAGACACACTTGTAGAAGGAAGGGTAAGTAAATGCCTCTTGATAGGCCCTCCAGGAGTACAGGCTAAGAATATTCACAGTTTATTTACACAGAACACAAGGAGAACTTGCAAAGATCAGATTAAGGGCTCTTTCAAAACCAGACCAGGGCTGTAAACTGGAAGCAAATCAAATCCAAGTCCCAGTTAGTTTTAGATGGCATCTTTCCTCAAAACTTAATCTGAGAATTTTGCACACACTTCTTCCTAGCTACTGGTCGCTAACATACTGTGCAAAGCAACTTAATTCTTTTGTTCAGTTTAAGTCTGGAGACTTCAGTATATGAAATCTGTTTGGATGAGTCTCTCTCTAATCTGGTTTCAAGGTTACCTCCATATACATTACCTCTGCTGTATCTAGAATGCTTGTAGACTGCACTGGCCCTGAACTCTTGCATCCAGAGCTACGTATTATGAAAATACTTTCAGTTTTCTCATATCCCAGGCTTGTTAGATCAAATCAAACTGCACCCAACTCTTCATCTGTCCTTTACGTGTTGATCAAAGCACAGAATGTGTTTTAAAAAGGAAATGCCACTGACAGTAATATGCCTTCTGTTGTCTGAAAAAAACCCTGCTGATAAGGATCCTGGTGTGATACAAAAAGACAGGATGAAATTACAAAGAGCTCGTGTCACCTCTACCTCCAGTTCAAAGCACAGATATTAGAGAGGAAAGAGGTTCATGTCACTGACCGTCTTCTCCTGGCCTGGTTTCTGCTGTGCAAGTGTTCTGTGAAAGACCATGCCCAGTAACTGATACCTTGTGAATCATTTCCCATAGTGGTATAAGAGAAACTATTTCCAAATAGTTCCAAATGCCTTGATTGACACCAATACATCTCACAGCCTGGAAAGCCAGGGACCTCTAAAGAGAGGGAGCGAGGACGGAGGACAGCATATAGCACAGCCAAGTGCATGAGGTGGCACACAGCAGGGCACAAAATATTATCATGGGTCCTGCCACATTATCAGCTGTCAGTATCTTCTTGCTGCTTACGCTAAACTGAAATATCTATCCTTAATTTCATTCCTGTCTCCCTGATGGCTCTTGCTCCCACACTGGACTCCCATTGCTTATGGCCAGGTTCTGCTCTCAGTTCTCCTCCAATGTGGCTGAAAGCTTGCTGTGTCTAGAGGCAGTGCTGGGACTTTCCTTGGGACACTGGGGGTGCTTAGCTGCAACTTTCAGTGACGCCTGACTCATTGCATAGCCACTGGCACACACACGTGGCTTTCATCTTTTCTTATATGCAAATGTCACCAGGTTCCGGAGGATTTGTTTGCTGTCTGATCTCCCACCCGCACTTATTACTTGCACTGCCTTCTCTGAACTGTGGTTTTGTCACTCTCCTTCTGGATGGAGGGTTTAACTTCAGGGCAACAGCAGGGCTTTTTACCTCCCCTATTTTTCACTTAGTTCTGCACATGTAATGCCACAGTGCATTGCTCTTCGCTGATGGCAAACTCCTCTGTTATGTAAGGACAGACATAAACCTGCCCTTCCCTGCCTGCCCTGTTTCCTTTTCTGTATTTCTGCTTTCTAGGTCTCCTTACCCCATTACAACTTGTGGATTGGTCTAGTTCTGTTGCTCCAGGTCTAATTGCCAGAGCCTCAATAAAAGTCAATTAAGTCTCTCTGCTAAATCCTTGCCATCATTTCACTGTCCTCGTTAGCGTTCTTGCCTCATCCCATCCGCGAGTATGTTACACACACAGAGCAATGCAAGCCTGACTTCCCTGCTTCCAGCCCCGTGAGCCACAGAACGCAGCACTCTGCTGCTGGCCATACGAGGAGCGCAACAAATCCTGCTAAAGGGCAGGCAACATTTGATCCCAGAAAATGCCTCCTGCCGCTCTGCGCTAACAGGGTGTTCATGCCATTGGCAAATCAACCCAGGGCACAATTTTAGAAACCAGGAAGGCTGCTTCCAGCCAACCCCTTCATGACTGCTAGGGGTACGTTCAACAAAAGCCAAAGCTTCGTGCGTCTTCCCCCGGAAAGGGCCTCGGAGCGGCTCAGGGGCAGCCCTGCGGGACACCACGGCCTGGCAAGAGGTGGGGAAGGGTGGCGCTGGCAGCAGGAACCCCACCGCGGGCCCTGCGCAGGGCCTGGGCATCACCAGTCCCAGGTATGCGGGACTCAGGGGTGTTGGGGCAGGAGGACGGGCCGCCCGGGTCGCAGGGCCGGCGCCTAGGGGCGGTCCCGCTCCCCACGGAGCGCCGTGCCCGCACATCCCCGCCGCCATGACAGGCCGCGCGGCGGCCCGAAGCCGCGCTCCCCCGTGCCAGCACTGGCAGCCGCTTCGCCCAATCAGAGCAGCGCCTGCTCGCGCTTTCCCCGCCCCTCGCTCTTCCCGCCGCTTCTCTCCCAGCGCCGCGGCCATTGGCCGGCGTCGTCTCCCGGAAGTGCGGCCACTCGCTTCCGGCCGTTGCTAGGCGACTGTGCTTCCCGGCAGCTTCCGGGTAGCGGGATCTAGTTCCGGGAGCGCGGCGGCGTTATTGGGGTCGGGGGGGTGGTGACGCCGCCATGAGCACCATGTTTGCCGACACCCTCCTTATCGTCTTCATCTCCGTGTGTACCGCGCTGCTGGCCGAGGGTGAGTGCCGGGCCCTCGTGGCGGCCTGTGGGCCTGTCCCGGCTGGGGCCGAGGGAGGGACCTGGCCCGGTGGTACCGCCCGCGGGAGACACGGGGAGGGGGCTGCAGGAGGCTGCTGCTGCTCCTCGCCTGTGCCGCGTCGCTGCTGGGACGGGAGCGGGGTGAGGGGCGGGGTTAGGGTCACTGGGGAGGGTGGGCGGAATGGCGGGAGAGCGTGTGGCGGAGGAGAAGCGGGGCAGCGACGGCTGGAACGGGGTTCAGTTACTCGGGACCACCCCGGGCCTGGTGCTTGCAGGCCGGTATAGGCACCCCAGAGGACAGTAGCCAATAACTCCTGGACAAAACTGACCTGTGGTGCAAAGTGGTGGGAACTGGGTTTGTTTCCTCTAGAAGTAGAACTGCTGTGGGAGGATGGGCTGTTTTCAGTGTGCCTGAAAGAGGACACTGGTGGTTTTTCTGTAGCTGTTCCAGGAAGGATGTGAAGAAATCGTCTCAGCTTGCAATGATGGTGACTTAGGTTGCTTGAAAAGGCTTTTTACATGGTAAGGTCTTGAAATAGGTGCAGCTTTTTAAGGTGGGGTTGTATAGATACCTTTTGGGGTAGTCAAAGTCAGAGGCTGTTCCTTTTTCCTGGTGCGGAGTTATATCCCCAAATCTCCATCCCAGAGCTGCAAGACACTATCTTTGGGCATTCAAGGGCAGGGAGAGTCCTAGGTGGAATATGGTACTTGCTTTTCAGGGGCCCTACTGCATTGCACTTGGGCTTAGATGGTATACAGATCCATTGCCTTTCACAGCACAAACCTGTGTTGACCTCAGAAGTGTGGGACTCAGCAGCACAACCCCGTTGTCAAACCAAAGCAAAAAAAAAAGGGGGGGGGGCAGGGGAACCTTTGTGTAGGAGCTCAAGATTAAACTGTTCACAAATCAGTGGTCCTGTACTTGTGGCATGACTCGTTTTGATCATGTTTGAGGGTGGGGATTTAAAGTGGAGAATCTCTTGAGGTCTCTTCTAGCCTAATATTTCTATTTCCTTTTTCAAAGTGTGACACTAGTAATGGGCAGGTCCTGGTAGGAGTGGGAATTATTCTTCAAGCCTTAATTAGGTGCTGTGAAAATGCAGAACACAAGGATGTTTATTGCCTTAATCAACTCCTGGTTTTAAGGTGAGCAACAGCTGGTAAATATGAGCAAGAAGGAACTGAATGAGTCCCACAAAATAGCCGTGCTCAGTAAGATAGCTGGTAACTTCTAAAGATGTCTTTTATGGGCACCATTACTATATGGAACTTGAGAAGAGGATTTGAAGGGAAGTGATGATATAGCTTGCTGGTGCTTTGTGGTACCTTTGCTGTATTGTAATGTGGTTTGGTAGACACGACGTGTATTTTTTGCATGTGTACTTGCTAACTTGTATCCCTGTTGCAAGAGCTCTTTACTTATCTGCTTACTTACTGAGTCTTTGTTTCAGGTATAACTTGGGTGCTGGTATACCGAACAGACAAATACAAGAGATTAAAGGCTGAAGTGGAAAAACAGAGCAAGAAATGTAAGTATTCTTCAGACATCAGCGAATGTGTCCTGCTGCTCCTGTTACACCCTGCTTTAGCAGGTGTCAAATTGAGTAGACTCTGTGATCTGAGAAATCCCAGCTGTCTCCTCTGCTGAGGGAGAGAGCTTTCTTCAGCTTGGATTTCATAGGAACCTGATTTTACATGTTATGCAAATCTGTACTGAGAGGACTTATTTCTGTCCTTTATTCTTCTCTTTTGCTAGAGGGAAGGTGAGTACAAGGACCTATCGCATTGTCTGAATTGCCCCTCCTCTTAATGGAGGGCAGAAGGGAGTATGAGATCAGTATGGCATCTTTTTTTTTTTGAACATGAGTAGCTGGTGTCTGTATATGTAGATTCTTTTAGATGCCTGAAATGTTCAATGATGCAGTTTCTGCTTTTTAAGGGCAGGGGAGAATTTGAGAACTGTAGTAAGAAAGAACTAGGGCTGAAAAATGAATACCATGAGAGGAAAGCATTCTATGTAAAGATTAAAAGTGATGATTAATGGTGGTGGGGTGAATAAAGACAAAGGTATGAGCTGGCATCTGATATAAAAATAAATCATACTAGTGTAAACTGGGTGCAAATAGAATTGCTGAAGCGGGGAAAAATGTCCCAGGTTACTTCCATGAGAGGCCTGGGAGGGCTTGAACAAAGAATGAGTGAGGAAGGGAAAAGGGAGCTGAGGGTGAGCAGTCAGAAGGTATGCATCAGATAGCAAGAGGAATGGTAAATGGGAAGGTCTGAGCACGGAGAGTTCAGGTGAACCTGTCTGTATCAGAAGCCAAGGGGCAGTGGAGCAATTCAGCTGATCTTTCAAGCTCAGCTGTATGTACCTGCACAAGCTGCAGCAGTAAGAGACAGCACATGACAACTGTGGCCAAACCTGGACTAGTTTTACCTTAAAAATATTTCATCATGATGTCAGCACTCTTGGTGCATGAGAGACCAATATTATCAAAGCATGCTTTTTCCAGTCTGGCTTATTCCAGCCTTCCCCTGGGCAAAATAAAGCAAAGAGTTGAAGTATAGTCGTTCTTGTGTCACAGCTTCTAAATTAGGGACCTTTGTCATCACAGCAGTATCAGATGGGGATTATGACTCTGCCGGCCTCACTTTAATCCCACACTTTAGTCCCACGTGGCTCACAAAAATGTGTAGGGTAGATCTGGCCCCAGAAGAGCAAGTTGGAGAAGTAGTTGAAACCCAGCTGAAAAATTAAGAGTTAACGTCCTAATGTGTTTGAGCTGTGGAACTCCAAAAGCAGTTAGCAGAGCTTAATCTCTGGGGCTTAATGATTGCTGTAAGAGTTTAATGCTGTTTGTTTCTATAGCTCTCCTGGTATCTAGGCTATAATCTGTGAAGGGGAAGATGTGAGGTTCATGCATCTCAATTAGTTTCTAACCTCCTTGTTTGATTTCCCACCCCCAACAACAGCAAAAAAAGTAAAACTGAATAAGGAGTCACTAAAAATTCAGCTTTGCTTTTTTTTCCCACCTCCTGTGCTAAGAACATCTGGCTGACCTGATGGTTTACAGACAACTTGCAAAGTAGACCACTTGAGCCACACCTTCCAACTGTTATCTAACACATCTGAAACAGGAAAAAACACATTTGAGATCTTTAGGCTCTCCCCTGAGAGTCCTAGCAGTCCTTAGGATTTGCAAAACCAGATGGGCCAAGTAGTGTGCTGGAGCAGACATTGTTACTCACAGTCCTTAGTTTCACCTCTTCTTTCTATTGCGAGGCACAGCATTTGTTTGAGGCTGCTGCAGAGGTTATAGTAAGTGTTATGGGGTAACTCTAGAGACAGCCTTCAGCCTCACAAATTCACCACTAGAATTGCTGCTATGTTGTAATGTCTGTTCTCACAGACAGGCTTGCCAGACTGCCTGATGTTTACTTGTTCTGCTTGAACCATAAGGGAATTAGAGTTGTAAAGTTCCTTGAGGTTGGCATAAGGCTTAGTGGTGCTGTCTAGGATGAAACTGGGGTCTAGAGGAGACCCTTTCTTCGGGCTGGGAGCACTAGGTGAGCCTGACGAGGGTCAGGATTCCCCAGCTGGGTTTAGAGTTGGGGGTCATGGGACTGAGCACTAGGGTTTGGATGGAGTGATCAGGATCCCCTAGTTGGACCTGGCTTAAGGAGGCTTATGGAGAGAGCATTCTGTGGGTGTCTTGTGTCATCTGGCACCTCCCTCCAGCATTCCCTCTGAGCAGACTTCCCTGTTTTTTCCCTTTGTACTAGCCTTCCCTGTCAGAGAGATGCTTGTTTGTTGGAGAAAACAGTTGTCTTGCTACATTACCATGGAAGAGATGATGTTCAGGTATCCTGTTTGGGCTAGTGTGGTTTTCTTAGCAGTTGTGACTCGCTTATCTTAGGTATTTCATAAGGAAGCACTACAAATCCTTGTGTGACTTGGAAGGCTGTCTGTCTTTATTTCACCTGTGCTTTGAAATCAAGGCTAGAAGAGCTGTGCTGAGCTACTACTTCATATGAGAGAAGTCCTAATGCTCAAGTCTCTAAGCTGATTCTGTGAGCTAACAAGGAGCCAGGTCTGTTGATAGAATAGATATAGTACCGGTATGTAGAGTTTAGAGTAAAAAAGGGCTGCTATCTGTTGTTAGACCGTAGTCAAGCTTTATCATCTTCACTTCTTGAGTACTTCTGTTATAGGGTTTAAATTAAAATGTCTCTTACTTCCTGGAAAAGCTCTTGCTGTCAGCAGAAGAGCACTTGCAGATGAGCAGCCCGCTTACTGTGTTAGGTTCACTATGCTGGCTTTATGTTAGGCTTTTTTTTTTTTGCTGCAGTAGTAGTTTGCAGATGCTTGGTGAGTGTCTGATCTGGGGTTTTCGTAACTTTGAGCTTAGGCTCCTACTTTAAAATATTGGAAATGTTTCAGTACTAATTAATTGAAGAATGGAGAGGCTGTGGCCGACTGCTTGGACAGCATTTCCCCTGAGAATGCCTGCCTGTGAAGAAGGGATGTACGAGAACACAGGCTTTCCTGTGTTCTGCTTCCCACTGCAGATAATCGGGAGCAGAGCTTGCCACAAAGCGCTTTTCATTACACTTGCTGAATCAAAAGTACTGTCTAGTACTAATGACAAATCAGCAAGGGTCATTTGAGCCAAAACTGTCCCCAGACTGCTCAGTTAACAATGTAATGGGCTCTTGACAGAGGTTAAAATTAACTCTTTAAATAGTCTGATATCTTATCCAGGGTTTTGAAATTTTTTTCGTTATTTTTAAGTGTTCGGTGAAGTCAGCCTTGGTGGTTTATAACTTGTTGATTCTGAATATGTTCTTAGTCATACCTAGCTTCCCTTTGTGCCCCTGCTCACTAAAGGAGTAAAATGCTTTGTTTGGTATGTGGAAAAGCAGTAGTGATATCCCTATGCAGAAATGATGGAATATCTTTCTTTTTACTTGGTAGTGGAAAAGAAGAAGGAAACGATAACTGAATCAGCAGGCCGACAGCAGAAGAAGAAAATAGGTAAGACTGGGAAACAAGCGTGGTGCCCCAAGAATGGGGGAAAGTTGAGAAATTTATGGAAGTGATTATCCTTTCCTTCCTTTCAAAACTATTTAAAAGTACTGAACTATGCAAAACAACATGGTAGATGTTTAATGGATGCAAGCTTTAGAAAATTCTGTTATCTGCTGGACTCTAGTAAAACGTGCAGCAAAGCTCAGTTAAATTATTACAGAAATCGTGGCAGGAACACTTCTGAGAGCTCCTGGGAGTTGGTTTCCTCATTCCTTTGTAACACCAGGTAGCTGGATTAGTCATTTGATCTGTACAAAGCTTGGGAATAATTATAAACATATCTTCAAACAGTTCCTCCTAGGTATAAAACCTGTTATCGTTGGACTCCTGAAGGGACAGGAGCCAAAATTCTTCCTCTTGCGCATTTTCAGTTCTTAATCTTGACCTGTGTGGAATGAATGCTACTTGGTGGATAAGACAACTTTTTAATGTTGCATGCTGTTGTTACATATGGGCACTTTTGAATGCATGGCAATGACTTTTTTGCAGAGCACCATCCAAGCTATGTACATAGCAGCAAATATTTCACTTGTGCTTGGACTAAACTAATAAACAGGAGAAGCTGAAGAATTCAGATGTTCCACCAATTTTTTTATACACTGAAATAATCTTGTTTTGCAAATGAAAAACAAAGCACAAAGGGACTAAGAACAGAACTTAGGAAATGACCACTGATTTTGTTTGCTATGGTGCTTGCTGGACAAGCCTAAGATACTGATTTTTTTTTTTTGCAAGTGCTGCATAACTTCAGTGTTTCATTTGTTTTCAGGCAAAGCTGAATTCTTAGTGTTTCTGAAAAATCAGGCCCTAAATGTCAAGTTGGACATCCAGAAAATGACTCACAGCTGTTTGCTTTTGAAGTCTCTGATTCCAGTAATTACTGGATGTCAAATCATTCTGCAAGGTGTAGCATTGTTGTAATAGCAAACTTACTTGAGCTGGAGTTCCTTTAAATTCTACCATTCCAGTTTAAAAAGAAAAAAAGAAAGCTGAGGCTTTACAGGTAAGTTACAGCTGTGGTATAGACCTGCCTCAGTTGCCACCTGTTTTGTGCACATCATAAAGCAGGAGGTATGCGTAAGAGATTACTTGGTTACATAAAGGATGAATCATGCATGTGCACAAGGAGATGGGGTGAAAGTTGCATGGGAAGGTGTAATTTGGTGTTGCTTATCAAACTTCTTATTTCAAGTGTAAAGTGAACCAACTTCAGTTACATTGTGTCTGAGTCACCTTTCACACTGCTGGAACAGGACACCTTTAACATCACTGTGCAGCCTTCTCTCATTTCAGCTTAAGGAGTCTGTTTGTTAGCTTAAACTTTGCTACTGCTTTCTGTGTCCATGTGCCCCTAGAAGAAAAGACAGTGATGTTCCCAGAAGTCCACATGAGTGCTGGGTAGACAGCAAAACAAAAATAAAAAACCAGTGCTGGCAAATGATATTACTGCTGTATCCCAGTGTCCCATGGTTTATGTTCCAATGAGTAGAATAAAGACTATTTTGGACTCCAGGGTGCTGCTTGTTGACCCAGTCCTCTTTGTGTCTGCCTCCATTCAGCTGTATAGTGAAGACCTGGGCAGGAACAGACCATTTATGCAAGGTGGTAGAACACCTGGAGCCTGTTTGTTCTGTAGAAATGGCTGAGAAACAGGTCAGGTATATTGAGGGGGTAAGGGCTGAATTCTTTATCCTTGTGTAACCTTTAGCCCATCTAAATAGATGATTAGTTATGTAGCAGAGGGGAAAAAACAAGTATTTGTGCCAAATGTGATGCCTAAAGAGCTGGCCTGAGGTTGCTGAAATGTCCCAGAACGAAACGCTCCACCTGGGTCAGGAAGCAGGTATCTGGGAAGTTCCTGCCAGAGTGTATGGCTTGTAGTTAGGAGCAATTGAAAGCAGCAGTGAGGATTGTAAGAAATTGGATAAGGGTGGTGTTATGGCTTTTCATAAGTTACTCTGAGTCCCTGGGTTTAGCAGCAGCTTGGAAGGTAACTGTTGAGCTTCTGTGCTGTGGGCCTCTTGTACTGAAACTCCAGCAGGGATCCACTGGACAAATTGCATGCTGGATAGCCCTTGGCAGTCCTCCTGCATCCCCCCCTCTCTTTTTTTAACACGGTTCTCTGGATATTTCTTCATCGTCCACATACTTCATCTAGGTGTTGCTTCCAAGCCTTGGCTGCCCCTCTGGATCCCCAGTCTGAGAGGAGCACAGTGGGGATGTGGGGCGAGAAGGGTGGCAGATGATGGATAATGCTCAAGGCCAGAGAATTCTCCATTGGGGGTTATGAAAAATGCCTTCTCAGAAAACCGCGCATCTTTGAGGCTTGTGGTGACTTAAGGACAAGCTGAATTTCCAAAGGAGTATTTTAAAGTATTCACTGCAAAGCATAGTTATATGTGCGTTACTGGGAATTCACGTAGGAAATATTTTCCTCTTTGGGGAATCTTCTAGGTGTGACAAGGGTCTGAAATTTATTACCAAGACCAGCAGGATATTAGTGTTGCTGAGGTGTGGCTCCCAGCTCTGTATACAGTTTCAGCATCCCTACTGATATATAAATAAGGATTTCATTTTGGAGATAATGTATTTATACTGGTGAGCCCGATGTGCAGCAAATTGAGACTGCTCCCTTTGGAAAGTGTGACATAGAGGCGCTGTCTCTCTTTTCTGGCAACATTGTTCATGCTACTATGTTAGTTGGTTGAGTTGGCAAATTTGACATTCTGTGCATTTCTTTCAAAAGTGCTGAACGTGTGATTCTAGCCGCCTCCTCTTTTGTGCCTGCTGTGCTGCATGTTGCTGTGGTGGAGCAGCAGTTGGCTATGTACAGTTTTTTCACTTTCTACTGTCTGGCATAGAGAGCTGGAGTTGATTTTGGAAGTGTTTTATTTGTTCAGAAAGCCAAGAAGGTTAAGTCTTCCTGGAAATGAAAACACTTTGGCTTCTAGGTTGTTATAACTGGTTATAACTGTTATTGTTTTTGTCTTTCCAGAGAGACAAGAAGAGAAACTGAAGAATAACAACAGGGACTTGTCAATGGTAAGAAAATTAAAGCCACTTCCTGACTGCTGAAGATTTCCATCTGCTTTTCAACAAAGACTTTGGTTGGCAGACAGCAAGTTTTCCTCTTGAAAGGTCCTTCTGGATTATTCCACTAGCTGCAGATCTCAGTATGAGCCACAGAGTTCTCCAGCAGTTACTGCCTCATCTCATGCCCAGCCTTAGCTATTTCCATCTCCATGATGTGTTTAAAGTAGAATTAATTTGTCTGACTTCTTCGTGTAAGTTCTGTCTTTGTAATAATCTCCTGCTGATTGGTTGTACCAGCTTAAGGAAAGAAAACCCAACCTGTGGAAGGTAACAGGACACTTCTAGAGCTTCTCTCCTGCCTTGCCCCAAATCAGTTTGTCACATCAGTGGTCCACTCTGTGGCTGCCTTTGTACCCAGCTGTTGACCAGACTTCTCTTTGGGAATTCTCTGGTCACTTTTGCAATGCCTCTGGCTTCTGGGTCACCTTTTTGTCTTCTAGACTCCAGTGATGCTGTACAAAGCCTGTTCTTAAGGGTGTGAGCTCATAAACCCTCAGCATAGGCCTGTTTTGATTATTTCTGACCTTTCTGCTTGCAGGTTCGGATGAAATCCATGTTTGCCATTGGCTTCTGCTTCACTGCCTTGATGGGAATGTTTAACTCCATGTAAGTATCAACTTTATGGATTTTTCTTAAATTCTCACGGTGAATGTATTCTCTGCCTTCCCTTTATCATCTGAAGTGTTACAGTGACAAGAGTCCATCCAAGAACAATAACTAATCTGTTTAAAATGAATCAATAGTTGATATGAAGATGCAGTTTGGTCACCATATGCGTGTTCTGCTCAAGAGGGAACACTGCATGCTGAATGTAATCAAATTGAATAAATTGCATTCAGTCTAGACACGACTCTTAACATCCTTCCTGCATGGGAACATCTCTACTGGGGCAAGTTTGGTAGATGTCAGGCAGGCAGCTACAATCTTCAGCTTCTTTGGCTTTGCTGTGACCAAAGAATGCTCGTGCAAGCAAAACTTGGTCAGCTCCCTTGCCCTTAGAAATGAGCTGTAATTGCAGAGTTTGTTGTTGCCCTACTTAAGGTGATCAGAGTCAAGATACTAACAGGCCCAGGCATGGGCTTGAATCTTCCTTTTGCTTTAAAAATTACCTGGGAGAGGTCTAGTTTCAAAAAAAAAAAAAAAAAAAAAACACCTACAAATAAAGCACAGACTGATTTGCATGGTTATAGGCAGCTGTGTTTCAGATATGCAAAAATGAAAGCCTGTGCTTGACTTCCAAAACTTGATTCAGTCTTGAAATATGAACTTCTCATTGGCTGTTAAATCTGAACGTGGCATGAATATGGTTGGTGTAACCTTTGGGAGGCTGCTTAATAGCTGGGCATTATACTTGTCCTGCAAACAGGAATTTGCGTTCTTGGGCACCAAAACCTTTGGCCTCTGTTGCTGGCAGTCCCCAGGAGACAGTCAATTGTTGTTTTACTGCAGATCTGTGGGAGGATAAATTGCAAATAGGGGCAACATAATAACAGAAGTGCCACTGTGTGGATTCTTACTTATTCAGCTTAGAGTTCAGCACGTAGCATTTTCTGGAATGCTGTGAAACTGAGCAGAGGAGCACTGCACTGAAGGACTTTAAAATTTGGCTACAATCTTGAGTCATTGATGTCTCATTTCACTGCAGCCCTGAGTTGGGATGGAGGTGCATTGTGAGTCATGTGCCCAGCCACGTAGCATCTGGGGTGGGGGAGATTTATAGTGCTTCACCTGAGGCCTTTAAGTGCTAGCCTAGCTATTTGGGTGCAATACAACCACCACCACCTCTGCCCCTAAAACAAACTGAAAAATAAACCCCCACAACCCACCTTACTCTGCCCACTTTGTTAAAGTGTGAAGAGGCAGTTGAGAGTATGCTGTGACTGACAAGTGTTACAGGACTGGAAGTTCATTAATAACTTTAGGAAGAACTGATTTTGGTTAAATCCTGTGAGGCACCTGCTTCCATAGATATTAACCTAAAAAACCAGTTTATTAGCTGCTTCTCCTTTAAAACCACCAAGTTTACTTGTCTTGTTCCTCTTTTGAGGATTCCTGCCTGCAGAGACCATGCTACCAGACACAGAGTTGTTGCGAAGCTTTGCTTTTGGGCCTATCTTTCCTTTAACTGGCTCTTTCTTTAGAGGAAACCTGGACTTGAACAGCAGGATTATCCAAAGAGCTTGCTCTTAATTCAAGCTGAAATTGCTTTCTTGCTAATAGCTGAGGCTGTTGAACTCAAATGTAAAGATTTGGCTGTCTGGCCTCTGGGGCTAGATAAATTTTTGCCTCTGGTCTCAGTACAAGGTAGCTAGTGTGTGTGTGTCTGGATGGCAGCTTTGGTGGGTTGCACCTGCACTGTCTGAAGCCGATAGAGTGGTTTGATGGAGCTGGTTCTCACTGATACATTGTCATCCTCTTGACATAACAGAGAGCAGCTGCTTGTCTCAGGAGGAGAGTACTTCAGTTATGAATTCAGAGGCTCTTAGCTTCCCTCTGGGGAACCGCTGCTGCCAGGTCATCCGTGGAGGCGCTGTGGGTGTGGTAGGAAAAGAAGGAAAATAGTGGCTGACACCTGCAGTGGCTATAGCCTCATTTGCTTGCCTTTCCTGTTCTTGAATGAGTTTGTTGCTCTGGGGAACAAAAGGAACAGGAATTGCATGGAATTAGCATGATGTGCTGCCCTTTGGACAAGTACTGTGCAGGTGCTGCTACTCTGTGGCTGGGCACCTTACCTTTGCCAAGTGCCAGCTTAGCCAAAATGGAAATTACTGTGATGACTCTCTCTTAGAGTGTCAGTAGTAATGGGGCAGCAGGGTGGGCCATGCTGGAAGGCTGTTTTAAACCCAAAGAGCAGAATGCTGTGCTGAAGATGAGCATTTGAATGACTCTTGTGGCTTAAAAGGCGTACTAGGACAGTGAGTTCTGTAGCAGTGGTGGCCTCCAAGCAGATGGGATTTTTCCTGGGAGAGAGATTAGCTTCTGTGTGTCTCTATTTTCTCTTGTCAAAAACTTTTTAATGCAGTCAGTTCTCTTGTCTTACTCTAGGAGTTGTGTGTTTCAATACCCCTTCATAACTGTGAAAACCTGCTGGAATTAAAAGCAGGTACCTTGGGGTGCTACTGCTGAAGTACTTGTCATTCTCACAGCAGGAATAACGCAGAATTTTAAGCCACTGGGGGATGTTACAAGGAGATAAACATCCGTTCCTAGCTCTTTTGCCAAACTGCCTGTGAGATGTAAACAAAATTGGTGTGTGTTTGAGCTGTAGCTGTGTGAATGCATCTCCACAGGAAAGAAGGCTCATTTAGGATCTCTTGAAACAAGAAACACCTGTTAGAAAATCAGCACATGCAGAGAAAATAACATCCAAATATACACATGCTGATGAGGCATCATACAGACTTACTTCAAAAGATTGGA
Source organism: Falco cherrug (assembly GCF_023634085.1). NCBI lineage: Eukaryota > Metazoa > Chordata > Aves > Falconiformes > Falconidae > Falco > Falco cherrug. The sequence continues at coordinate 7,737,935 of NC_073708.1, forward strand.
TCAACTGTCGGGGTTGGGAGAAATCTTTGCAAACTGGCCAGAATTCACACTCTGCCTGATGCCCTGGAATGTGGACCTGGAGGGGTTCCAGGAGCAGGACAGACTGCTTGGAATATGTGGTGTCATCCTGCCTCTGCACTGCCTTTGTCTTCGGAGCTAATGCAGAGGAGACTGTTGGTATTAAAAAGCATTCTTTTGATGGCTGTCTTCTGCCAAGAGGCATAGCTGCTCTCAGAAAGGAAAGGTGTCTTTGGTTTATTCTCTGCTTAAAAAAATGCTTTTTCACCTAAAGCACAGAGTCCACCTTCTCGTGGTAACTGCAGTACGGCAGGGTGAGAGTGATCCATCTTTTAGTCAAGTGCTGACTGTGTTCTGAGAAGTGATCTGCTAAATTTGACTTTTGAATAAAATGCACCAATAAAACCACGGTTGGTGTTTCGCAGTTTATGAACCAACAGCTTGTCCAGCTGATAACTTAAATCACTATGAACACTTTGACTATGGCAAAACTGTTTTGAGGGAAGCCTGCTTACCCTGTGGATGATGGGCTCTGGAGGGATTTGAGAGAGGTGTATTAAGTTGCCTTGGTCTATTGTATATAGAGGTGGGCTAGAGAAGACAGCCTGGCTTTTTAGCCTCCCATGTGGTCTTATCTGCTCTGGTGGCCTGTTAAAGATGCTCACTTCACTTGTTCTTTCTACAGCCAAAGACTCTTTTACTGTCCCCAGTTGTGATCCAGTGCTTTCGTTTCCAGATTTGATGGTCGAGTGGTGGCAAAGCTTCCATTTATTCCCCTCTCATACATCCAAGGTCTCTCCCACCGCAATCTTCTGGGTGAGGATTACACTGACTGCTCCTTCATCTTCCTCTACATTCTCTGCACAATGTCAATCAGACAGGTGAGTACGTTTCAGTGTTTCTTGCATGCCTGGAGCAGGGAAAGCACATCTCCATCCATAAAGAGGAGTCTCTTACTGCTGTCCAGTTTTGCATGTATAATCTTCGATATGCGTGTGGTTCCTGGTTTCTGTGTTTGCCTTCATTCCTATGCTTCGTATTCAAAGCAATTCTAGGTTGGGATCAGCCACTATCCTGGACTGACATGGAAGACTTGACTGGAGATTTGCACCAGGGCGCTAGGACAGAGTTGGCAGAAATGGGTTCCTTCCTCATGCATGTGTCTGAACTTTGCAGCGTGACATACCAAGAGATTGTCTCCATCAGAAGCCAGTCTAAGTACTGCTTCTTAGTAATTATGACTTTTACAGTAATATGAGAAAAGAGAAGTGTAGCATCTTTAAGGGAGGCTTCCTTCATGGCTTGAGGCTCTATAAAGGTTCAATGAGTCCATAAAGTTGCTAGAAAAGCAAGGAAAGAGTTAAACCTGTTCTTTTGGGTTTGTCCTTCCTGTTTTTACTGACTTCGTGATTTTATTTTTTTTTTTTTCCCCAGGGTCTTAAGAGCTTTGCTTTTGGTGTCAAGACTCTCCCAGTGCTGGGGTTGTGACACAGAAAGGGGGTCTGGTGTGGTAAGCCAGGAGTAGGCTACACACAGCTCTCTGGCAAAGCTGGCTAGTCCTATCTTTTGGAAAGAGAAGCACCAGCAAGGAAGAGGGAAGCGCTTGTTCGGGAAGGTTCACTAGCAGCTTAAGTGGCAGAATGGCCGGTGAGGACAAGTGAGCCTTCTCAGTGCAACCAGGAGTCTTTAATTTGTTTTCCAAATTTCCCCAGAGAGTGCTGGGGATAAATTAATAGACTCTGAGGGCTGGATGAATGCAAGTGCAACTAGCTGGAAATTATCTGTTCTTCTGTATTTGTATTTCCTTTTTGTTCAATTCTCTTCCTGAATTCTTGCTGCTTTTCTCCTTGACTTGTTGCTTTTCCTTAGAGAGTGCCAAGGGACTTAGAACAACTTAAAGCAGATCAGCAAAGGGAAGCGATGCCAGCTGCTGTCAGAAATTTGGATGAGCTTGATGAAGTGGCTTCATGATAGCGAGTTCCTTTAGCCATGAAGTGCATGCTAGTGAATAGAGTTCTCTGTAGCCCTCTGCATTGAGTGCTTGTGTTGAAATGGATCTGTGTCTGATCCTGTGCAAAAGCAGGTAATGAATTGTAGAATAAGTGGTGTTGAATGGTCACCTGGAGGCCACCTAGCACACCCCTCAGTCTGTGCAGGGCCATCTTCAGAGTACCAAAGGCCAGGGGCTTCCTCATTCCTCATTGTGTTTACTGCAAGACAAATCTTGTTTCGCTTCCTGGTTACTGGAACAGTATTTGCTGCTTTGAAAGAAATGAGACCTTAAAAGGTCTCTAAAAAAACTCTTAAGGATCATCTTCCAGAATACCTGGGATGCTGTGGTCTGATGCTATTCCTTCAGGCAATCTTGGCTGGTGCTGCTCTGTATTATTCACCTGTTACATGGAAAGTCCCTTCTTTCCAATGTTGCAGATTATTATACAAAACTAACACTGTCAGCAAGATTTTCTGCACCCATTGTGTTGACTGGGGAACTCCCGTACTGAAAAATCCCCCACGGATTTTTTTTTTATCAAAAAATACAATTCCTGTGGTTAATTCTAGTCCTGGGCATTTCCTGATGTTTTCTATGGTGAAATCAGTAGACAGCATGAACTGAGTGGTGGTCCAGTCTGGTTCTGGGCAGAAATGCTGAGCTATTTGCAGTGAGTTGGGCTTTCAAGAGAAATTCTGGAAAAAAAATTGGCCTTGTGCTTGAGAGTTCATGCTGATGGCCCTGTGGAGGATGGAAGATACCTTATTGCTTTGGAGAAGAGTGGTTCTGCTCTGAACTGTTAAGACTGCAGTCTTCATAGTGCTGCCTTATCTATGTGGTTGTGGTTAACTATACCTGCAGTTCTCCAGCTGTTGGGCAGCTCAGTTTCTTCCTCCTCACTATGTGGAGGGAAGGGCAGAGACCAGCCACATTAACTTGTGCAAATGCTAGGAACTGAAGCTGTGATTGCTGGCATCCTGCTCTTGGCTATACTGCTATTTGAAAGAACTTAGGTGATAACAGCATTGCAAAGAGGAATTTGAAGGGCTGCTAGAGGCCAGGGGAGAAGGGAAGAAAGTAATTAAGGGCTTAAAACATGCCAAAGACTTGCTTTCTATGACCTTGGAGGTGAAAGCTTGGTGACCCTTTGTGTTTCAGTGTGTGCAGAAGGGGAAATCTCACCAGGTTGGCTTCAAAGCAGCTGTTAGCCCAGGGGAGGAGAACTGATGTGAGAGTTACTGTCTGACTTGATGCTGCTGATACAAGAGGAGGAGTGGAGTTGTACCAAAAATCAGGGAACAGGTTGTGAACAAACACTAAGGAGACCATACTGCCCTCATCCTTCCCTTAAATCCTGGAGCTGCCTGTGAAGGGATCATAGACGGGAGAGAGACGTCCCTGTGGAGCTTACAAGTAGAGGAACTTGTGTGTGTGAAAAAGGTGACCTGGAGGGAAGTGCAGGGGGGTACGTGAGGGTGGGGAGACTAGCTGGACAGTGATTAAACTGACATTAGTGGGATGGGCAGTAGCAGCATCAGGCAGTCTCTTCATGTGGTCCTCAGGCATGTGGGGGTGATAAACTCTTCAAACACAGACTGGGAAGCTTGTTGCTTGTGACCTGGCCAGCATCTCCCAAAATAGTCAACTCACAGTGAGTAACTTCCTTTGCGCTGTTCCCAGCTCTCCCTGGCACGTAAATCCTGTCCCCTAGTTCCTCCTGCCTTCCTGTTTGGAGAGAGGAGGGTTGCTGGGAGAGGCCTTCCAAGGGTCCTTGAGCTGTTGGGTTTCAGCTGGGAAAAGTGCCGCTGGGCTGGGTGGGAGGCTTAATTGTCAGGGTTACATCCTCTGTCCCTGCTCCTGTTTCTGGGCTCCCAGCCTTCACCTGTGCTGTTTGTGAAGAGGAATATGCTGCTATTCCTCAGGCGTTTGCTGGTCTTCACTTCCTTTTCACACACGCCTGAACTGTAGATTAGGCTGCTTCTCTCTGAAATATGTTCCCAGTGGGAAGGGGAGCCAGCAATTATCCCTGCTGCCAGGAGTGCACTTTCCCACAAGGGGGCAGGGAGCTACTCACTGCCTTGTCTTTGAGGTCCCTTCAGGGTTTGAAGACAAAAGCAGAAGCAGCTCCTGTCCTTCCTGCAGTCATTTGAGGAAAGGTCAGAAGAGCTCAGATGTGGAATTTAGGTCCTTAAGTCTTACGGTCTTCCCTCCCTGCTCCTGAAGGTGATGCTCTTGGTCATGTCAGAAGTAGACTCTGTGGGCGTCCTTGTGCAACATGGCCCACAAGAGACAGGACAGGTTTCTGTTGGGCCTTGCTCCAGCCCTGGTGTTTCCAGCTGTGTAGATTTCAGGATTGCTGTCCAGCAAAACTTTCTTTGCAGCTAGTGCAGAAGGCTAGCTGCCTTCCACAGCAAGGAGGGGACTGCTGTGGAAGGGTAATACTGGAGAGTGGCTGTAGTCTTGAATCCACATACAGACACGTTGTCAACACTCTCTTGGAACTGTCCGAGCAGATGAAGTGAACTTTAGCACCACAGTTCTCTTCCCTTGATACTTAAAGGAATAGGGAGGAGACAGTGCATGCTTACTTGCTTCCATGGATGCTCCGTTAGGATCTCTGTGCTCCGTGGTGAGCCAGTACAAAGCTGGGAAGAGCCTGATCCTGCCTGCTGCTGACTCTGCAGCACCCTCTGGTGTTGCTGAATCTGTCCCTTGGCTGCTCTTGGTTTTCTCCTTTCTGTCTCCTGACTCGGGACGCGTTGAGAAGGGGAACTGCGTGAAGGAGCCTCCCACAGTAAATTCTCTCATTCAGTTGCTGAATATCAACCAGTGGCTGATTTATGTAGGCCATGGACTAAACCTGATATGATTCCTTTTCAAGTGTTCCCTTCCCTTACTTTAATGCTTGCGTATGGGCTGAAACCTTTCTTTCCGTAGTCTCCACCTGGAATGATTCCCCATTTTTTTAAATTTTTTAGTTTAGCTACTGTGGAATTATGAAGCTCTGTCTGCCTTTTTTTTTTTTTTTAATTTTGTTCTCTTACCATGATCAAAATGGTCAACTCTGACCTCGCTATCTGACCTATCCTGACATTTATTTTGGAGAGGACATTCAGGTTTGAGGAGAATCCTTCTTCCTCCTTTTGTTGCCTTGATAGCCAGGACTCGGCTGGTGACAAGAGGAGGACACTGTTGTTTTCTTTTCCTTGCATCAGATATCCCTGTTTTGCTAGCACATTTTAATGAGCAGCCTCTTGAGCTGTAGTTATTTACATTGAAGGATGAAACTGTAGTCACACTACTGCAAAATTTGAATTTCAGAAAAATCAAGAAAAACATCAAATTTAAATATTCTGCTGTATGTTTTAGCTGACGTCTGGCTCTGCTACTTAATTCTTTGTTGTTTTGCACTGAAACACCCTGCTCAAATGCAGATGAGGTCATCTCAATAGTCAGTTTTGGGGTTTTGCTACATATGTCCTGTTACACTGCATGTCTCCACCAAACCATTGTTCTGTCTGCATCACCAGCATTCAGTTAATTCTGTGCCTAAGCTCCTGACTTGAACTTGGCACACACCCTGTTTGCCATGTTGCTGACCCAAATTCCAGCTGCATTAGGAGAGAGTCTTCCTCGCCAGCTTGCAGACCCTCAGGCTCTGATGGCTGCCATCAACAGTGGCTTTTGGAACTTGTGAAAACAGAGGGCTACTTTCGTTCTGCCTGTGAACAGATGTTAGGAACCCGCTCCTGTGCGTGCACTGCAGTTAAATTGCAAAGATAGCTATTGTAGGTTGATTTTTAAATTGACCCATGTGCAAAGACATTAATGAGGTACCTGCCAGCTGGCTGTGTGGTGTGTAGCTGGAGGTGGAAAAGATTCCTCAACCAAAACGCAGATTTAATGATCAGATGGCTTTTGTTGAGGGGGGTGAGAGTGGCCCAGCTCTAACTGTAGCTGTTGTGGATGGTTGTCTGGCTGTGTGCTAAGCCTTTTTGAATTTATAGGGATAGAGGCCCAATATATGGGAGCCAGAGTGGTAAGGCTATGTGGGTAAGAAACTGAATCTGTTGAAACTAGTAGGAAGGTTGTGCTTGTAAGCAGAGTTGGAATTTCTTCCTTTTTGTTTCCCTCATCACAGTCTGATATTGTCATGCTCCTCTTTTCCTGTTTTTGCAGAACATCCAGAAGATGCTTGGACTTGCTCCTTCCCGGGCTGCCACCAAGCAAGCAGGGGGCTTCCTTGGCCCACCACCTCAGGCAGGGAAGTTCTCCTAAAGCACACTTACGGCCTTTGTTGAAGGTCTGACCGGTGCACAAGACTGCCTTTGGGAGGTAACAAGATGGGATTCTGCACCAGGCTTCAAGTGTCCAAAACCAGCCTATGCAGTATTTGCCACGGTCATGGAAACATCTTCCTTTTGGAGTATTCTACCAGCAGTTGTTTGCTCATCAAACCAAGAAAGTTCTCAGAAGATAATTTGACCTTTTGTTTCTGAGAAATAAATGGCATGGGCATGTTTATTTAAATGTGTCTTAATTGCGCTGTAGGACAAGGAAGAAATACATTGATGTAGTGCAGCTATGTTGGTATCATCTACTGCTGCTGAACCCTTTATTGCCTGAGTGGCTATGACAGCAGCTTTTTTGTTCGTGCTTCTTAGTTATTTGGTGAAGCAGAAGACAGTGTAGAGAGCTTCCTGGCCTAAGAAGCAAGCTTTTTAAAATGCATACTGCTCAGTCTGTTTAGCAGTCTTGTTGGCTGAAATCTGCTCACCTTGTTTAAAAGGGGTGAATAAATCCTGCTGCCACTCTCAAGTTAGGCTGACTGTTTTCCTGAAGCGAGCAGTACCCCAGGAGCTATTAATTTCTTGCTTCTGTGACTAGGGGTTTATCATCCTGTAACTCTTACTGGGAGTTTTTGACTAGATGCATGGCAAGGGGATACATCTCAAATACCTTATGGCAGTGTGGAGCACGTGCAGGACCATATTAAATAATCCAGTTTTTAGTAGTTGTTACTAATAAGTACGGGGCACTCTTACAGGACCATTTAAAGATAAATCATGAGAGTGGAACCTCTGTTCAATACTCTACCTTTCAGAAATGAGTATTTGGCAGGTAAAGAAAGCATACTGTGTACTGATGCTGCCTGCCTCTAAAGTTGTGCTTTTTGTTTTGTTTTTACTTATCATTGTGTCTGGTGTGGCTGCAAACTTCCACAGGGAACAGCCCTAGCTGTGTAATTCCTGTTTCCCTAGCATAGCCTCTCTTAGTTCAAGCAAAGCAAGCTCTGACAGCAAAGCCAGAAACACCCCAGCCTGTCACCTGCACGCATCAGCTTGGCTGAAGTGGTTTATTCTACAGGATGTAGTTGCTGGATCAAAGAGGAGCTGGTTAAGACAGCCACATCTGATCCAGTGTAATGACAAAACTGTGCTTTAATGGCTTAGGAAGTGTTAATGTGCAGTGTAGTAACCTTCCCTGCTGCTGTCACTGGGGAAGGGAAGAGTTTGTGCATCCAGAGATTATCTGAAAATTGTTGATCTGTTGCTGTAAGCTGGTTACTTTCTGGTTCCCTGGGGGTTGTTGATAACAAACTGAGAACAGTTCTCCTACACTTAGCCACTGAAAGGTCTGAATTCGAAGAATCTATCAAGTGGAATGGAAAACAAGTTTATGACTGCAGGAAGGCTGTGGTTTAGAGGGGAGAAAAAAAAAAAAAAAAAAAGACCTTCTTGTTTCTGTTTCACATGTAACTTCAAGACAAAACCCCGCGTGTACATCTCAAGCTAAATGGCAATTGTGCTCGCATCTTTGAGGTTTAACTGCTGCCAGCTGGTGCTAATTTACATACACTCGATGCTCCATCGATTCCTCTGTTAATTTTTTTTTTTTGGTCCTTTTTGACCCAAATTGCAACTTTTAGACCTCCCAGCCGGCAGGGGGAGCCCAGGCGCTGGGCAGGGCCGCGGGTTCAGGCGGGGGGGGGGGGGGGGGGGGGGCGGAGCCGAGGCCCTGAGGTAGAAAGGTGCCAGTGGGAGCTGCGTCTCCACGGTGGGGGGTTACGTGTCGCCTCTACGGCCTTTACCCTCTTCCCGTGGGGTTTTCCCGACTCCACCGCAGCCTTCCCGGCGGCCCAGCTCATGCTGGTGCGGTCCCGCTTGGCGAACCTCCTGCCCCGCCTGTGTGTACTCCGTCCCGGCCTCGCCATGAGCAGCGCTACCGGCACCCTCACCGTTAACCAGCCCCTCAACTACCGAGCGGGCTCCCGCGTTCAGCCTGCCGACGGCGGCCAGGCTGAGGAGGTGTATGAACCGGCCACAGGTACCTGGGGTGGGGGGGATAAGCCTGCGCTGAGGTGCGGGGCCGGGGGTTGCCCCCTTACTCCCCTGCAAGGCCCGGGTGCCTTCGGCTTCTCCCAGCTCTGCAGACGGGATCGCGCCTGTGCGAGCTGCCTGAGCGCCGCGGTGGTATGTGGTGGCTGCGTTTTGCCTCCTGCAGTGCAAGGCCAGCACTGGACTTTTTCACAGAAATTAGCTCTTGGCTCTCAGTTACACAAAAAAATCGAGTTCTGCCTGATTTTGGCAAAGGATGCGATTTAAACGTTGATAAAATTACTGATTTTTAATTGGAGGAATCTAGGTTTCAGCAGAATCACTTCAAGAAAGAGCGTGTTTAACTATGGTGAGGAATGCGTAACAGAGTCCTGAAGCTGGTAGTAGAAGTATAACAGGCTCCATGGGAAAGAGGAATTCTGTAACAATTAGAGTTAATTAGTAACTAGAAGATGGCTGTGGAGAATGGCAGATCTTTTAATTCAGACCAGCTGAATTGCAACACCTCTTCCATAGCCAATTACAAATCCATGGGGACCATAGCGTGAAGTCCTGTAGCCTGGTATAGGTGGCTGGAGTGAAGTGCTGGGGTTTTGATGCAAGATAAAACCATGTTCTTATTTGCTCCTTTACTGAAATATTCCTGTTACTAAATTCCTGTTTAAAACATGCTCAGGTCGCGTGATATGCAAGCTGCTCTCCTCTGGGGAGAAGGAGGTTGATCTGGCTGTGCAGAGTGCAAAGGCTGCCTTTAAAATATGGAGTCAGATGTCTGGCATGGAGCGAAGCAGGGTGCTGCTGGAGGCTGCTAGGATTATTCGGGTACGTCTCCTAGTTGGAGAGGGGTGGTTCTGTGTCTGAACTTTATTGTGGGTTAATTGGCTGTTAGGGGCTTCTGGCAGGTCTTCCAGAGCCCCAAAAGAAATAAAGGAGTTACAACCCACCTTTGCCCAGAAGAGACTGTAGGCTGCCTTGGGCAGGGCTTCAGTTTTATCACTGTATTCAAGGCCAGCATATACCTTGTCTGCTTAATTCTGTTAGAATAAATGGAAGCCATCCAATCGACTTCTTGCAGGGCTCAGACTTCCTTTCTCAACTCCAGAGATTAAGCTTCACTCATTTCAAAGCTGAAATTGTGTAACGGTCATATTGTTGATCTTTCAGCTTGTCGGACCTTGTTGCATGACGAGTCTGTCTTGTTTTAGCAATATAAAAAACGCAGGAATGCTGTTTTTTATCTTAGATATCAGATAATACACATGGGAGTGGATACAAATAAGCTAGCTCTTACCACAAATTCCTTTGTGAGATAACATGTTATTGGACATTGGAAGCTAATCTCCATCAAAGCGCAGATCTGTAAGAAACCAGTGTGTATATGCGGTGAGAAAACTGTTTTATTTCTGCCAAATGTCTGCTTTTTTGCCAGACTTCTGCAGCAGGGTAATATTTCTGCCTGGGTGATGGTCTGTTAAAGGATGCTTCCCAGCTGCCTTGCTTTGTCAGTCCTTCACTAAGCCCCCTGGTTCCACTTTGATCTTGCTGTTTGCTCTTCTTCCCACTGTAGTTCTGTGAATTCTAAACATTGTTTGCCATCTGGCTTCCAAGTTCAGGTTTGCTCATCTGTTGGATAAACAGGGATGTTAAGCAAGACTGGTCTAGCAGTGAATCACAGCAGCTGTCCGTTTGACATTCCCCTGCAATCAGTTGACCCTGGGAAACCAATAAATACCACTTAGGAATGCACCTTTTAGAGATGACAGTTTCTCATGGCGGAGCCTGGCTTACTGGTGGCAGTTTTGTTCAGGACTTGTGTGCTTGGGAAGCAGGTATCTCCTTGTGGAGTTCTACTACAGGCTTCTCTCATCTGTTGTCACTGTCCTGTACCTCTCACAGGAGCAGAGAGAAGAAATTGCCACCTTGGAAACCATCAACAATGGGAAATCCATCTTTGAAGCCAGAGTGGACATTGACATATCCTGGCAGTGCCTGGAGTATTATGCAGGACTGGCAGGATCTCTAGCTGGTAAGAACGTGATTGGAGTTTACTTTGTCCTGCTACTTGCATTTCCTGGTAACTTCCATGGCACACAACCATCTTTGCTGCTGATTTCTCTAAGAAATGGACTACTCCTTTTTCTCATGATCTTGGAAGGATTTTCAGACCTCTCCACCTAATGCTGTTGCGCTCTGTGGGCCCTTGCGCACCTTCTGTGGGCATGCCTGGGGTAAAAGCCCTGTGTCTCTCTCCAGTCAGAGCGTGATCTGGCCCCTGAGGCTCTGATAAGATGGGAAGGGGCTTTGCTGTTCTCTACCTTCTGGCTGTTTCTTTTCTTTGCAGGTGAACACATCCAGCTTCCTGGGGGATCCTTTGGGTACACTCGGAGAGAGCCCCTTGGGGTGTGTGTTGGAATTGGAGCCTGGAATTACCCTTTCCAGATTGCCTGCTGGAAGTCTGCCCCAGCTTTGGCTTGTGGTAATGGAGACTCTGCCCACACAAGCTTCTCTTTGAAGCCAAATGATCCTGTGGGGGAGAGTGATTTTGTGGGTGAAGTCTAGGATTACCTTGAAGGAGGTGTTGAAGGATTAGCAGAACCTTCAGGCTGTTACTCTGGGAGCAGGGGAAAGGAAATGGAACTGGAAACACGGCAGATGCCAAGAGGGTGGGAGTACACCAGGAAAAAGATTGATTGCTTGGCTGCGTACCAGACAAGGAAGGTCTCTGGAAAATGTCTGCAGTTGCAGGACCAGCAGCCCAATCTCCCCCAGCCCTTCCCAGGAGGAAGGTGCAGTTCTTCCCTTTTGCTGCTTGCAGAGTTCAGCTGAAACTGTTTCCTCCCGTCTCCTGGGGGGATCTTCTGGGATCTGTTGAGATGAACTCATTGTGTGGGGTGGGGTTTTTCTGTTCCCTAAAGCAGTTTGCATGTTAATCCCACCTTGCCTTTCTCTCTCTGGATTCCCCTAGGCAATGCGATGGTCTTCAAGCCTTCTCCCTTCACCCCCATTTCAGTGGTGAAGCTGGCAGAGATTTTCACAGAGGCCGGTGTGCCCAAGGGGCTCTTCAATGTGGTGCAGGGTGGGGCAACCACAGGCCAGTTTCTCTGTCATCACCCAGATGTGGCTAAAATCTCTTTCACTGGCAGCGTGCCGACTGGTGTCAAGGTAAAGGCACCTTCGCACTCAGGGACACAGGGGGTGTATAGTGCCAGCTGTCCTGGTGTGTTGTGGGTGTCGATACCTCTTTGAACTTCTGTGCATGAGGCTTGTAAAAATGGGGTGTGAGTTGGCATTTTTAGACTCAAGCAATGAGCTTGCGCATATAGGGTCACACTGGGGCTCCAGTTAACCTGCTGGGCCTGGGCAGTTGGCCCTTTCGAAGAGCCTTTTGGTCCTCTTCTCTTGTTTAGCCTCTGGTTGCAGTGAAGTCTCTGAGCTGCTAAAGTGGGTGTATGTGGGGAGGAGGGTCCATAAAACAGCAGCACTGGGAAAATGTTTGAGCGTTTCTGGCAGTAATAGTTTGGTTTAGCTGCATACAACCTACTGTTTTTAAGCAAGAGGCTAGTTTGTGTGGATTTCTTACCCTCAATTGATTCTTCAAAAATTAAAAGTCCCTAAAAAGTCTTCTAGAAATAAATTCTGATTTGAAAGAGGGGAAACGTTGCCTGTTGAATGCTCCGTGTACATGTATCTGAGGTGCAGTGACACAGATTCAGTTACAGCTGTCCTCAGCTTATGCTAAGCCCAAGACTTCCTTGTGGATGATTCTTCGGGTTTTGTTGGTTTTATCTCTAAAAAAGGAACAAGCCCCAAACCCTCTGAGACTGTCCCCAGTCTGATCTAAACACATCTAGGAAAGCTTGCCCTTTGTGCTGCTTCTGTTGTTGAAGGGCCCTGGAGGAGCTCTCCCTTGGGGGTCTCTTACCTCCCTCCACCAGCCTCCCCTTTGCCAGTGGGTGACTTGTCTCTTCTGTCCTTGTTTCCCTCAGATCATGGAGATGGCAGCTAAAGGGATCAAACCAGTCACCCTGGAGCTGGGGGGCAAATCCCCCCTTATCATCTTTTCCGACTGTGCTTTGGAGAATGCTGTGAATGGAGCCCTCATGGCCAACTTCCTTACGCAGGGTGAGGTGAGTGTCCGTGGGGAGGAGCAGACCTTCGCATTGAGGCAGGGTGATTTGAGAATTGGGCAGCAGAGCCAGCTGTGGCCTTTCGTAGTGAGGCATGCCCTGAAGTTCCCATCTTGCCACGTGTTTCCCTGTGCAGTGTCACAAGGGATGCCTTTGCAGAAGCCAGTGCAGGGTGTCCCAGCAGAGCGTGCCTTAGCCCTGTCCTTCCCAGAAGTGGAGCCTCTCTAACACCCATTACCCAGCTCAGAGTGGCTGCTTCTGTGCCCTGGGCTCCAGTCCTGCACACAGAGGTCAGAAGAAGCTGTGCTGATGTCCTCTGGAGAGGCAGAGAGTTCCAGTCCAGTGTGCTGAGCCACAGCCCTATGGGGCTCTCTCTGTTCCAAATTTTGGATCTCCACAGGTGCTGCAGATTTTGTGGAATCCTGCTGGTAGATTGGCTTACCAGGGTCATCTCTGGGAACTGAAAAGTCAGCTCAAGTTCGCTTCTGTTGGTGACGTGATGTGTTTTTGCCACCTGGTGGCATCAGTACCACCGTGTCCAGCATGAATGGTTCGGGATAATCTAGTCGTCTTTGTCCCCAGGGACAAGTTGGCTGTTTTAGCAGGACTGTGGAGTGCTGTGTGTCTTATTCTGAGCAGTCTGTCCTGTATCCCAGGTGTGCTGCAATGGCACACGTGTGTTTGTGGAGAGGAAGATACTGGATGTCTTCACAAAGGAGGTGGTGAAACGCACCCAGAAAATCAAAGTTGGAGACCCACTTCTGGAAGACACACGGATGGGAGCCCTCATCAACCGGCCCCACCTGAATCGTGTCCAGGGCTTTATCAAGCAGGCAAAGGAGCAGGTGAGATTGTGATGCTGCCTTGTGATTTCCCTGAAATGTGTCTCTTTTGTTAGACAAACAGACCAGCAGCTGCTTTTCTGCCTCTTGCCTTCCCATTTAAGCTGTTTTTTTTTTTCTTGTGGTTGAATTACTCAATAGGTGTCTTGGCCACCAGATACATTAGTCTGTGGGACCTGATGAGATGCATCCCAGAGTCCTGAGGGAATTGGCCGATGTTGCCGAGCCACTCTCTGTGATATTTGAAAAGTCATGGTAGGCAGGTGAAATCTCTGGTGACCAGAGAAAGGGAAACATTGCACCATTTTTAAAAAGGGTAGGAAGGAGGACCCTGGGAGCTGCTGACCTGTTAGCCTCACCTCTGCACCTGGGAGGATCATAGAACAGATCCTCCTAGAAGCTATGCTAAGGCACGTGGAGGACAGGGAGGTGATTCAAGGCAGCTAGGGTGGCTTCACTAAGGGCAAGTCCTGCCTGACCAACCTAGTGGCCTTCTATAATAGAGTGACTACATCAGTGGTCAAAAGAAGAGCTGTGGGTGTCATCTGTCTAGACTTCTGTGAGGCCTTTAACGTGTTTCCCCCCACAACATCCTTCTCCCTGATTCGGAGAGATACGGATTTAATGGGTGGACTGTTCGGTAGATGAGGAATTGGTTGGATGGTTGCATCCAGAGGATAGTGGTCAATGGCTCGACGTCCATGTGGAAATTGGTGATGGGTGGTGTCCCTCAGGGGTCTGTACTGGGACCGATACTGTTTAATATCTTTATCGGTGACACAGACAGTGGGATTGAGTGCACCCTCAGCAGGCTTGCAGACGACAGCAAGCTGACTGATGTTGACACGCCTGAGGGATGGAATGCCATCCAGGGGGACCTGGACAAGCTCAAGAAGTGGGCTCATGCAAACCTCATGAAGTTCAGAAAGGCCAAGTGCAAGGTCCTGCACCTGGGTTGGGGCAACTCCTGGTATCAATACAGGCTGCAAGATGAAGGGATTGAGAGCAGCCATGCAAAAAAGGACTTGAGGGTATTGGTGGATGAAAAGCTGGACACGAGTCAACAGTGTGCACTCACAGCCCAGAGAGCCAACTGTATCCTGGCCCACGTTAAAAGAAGCATGGCCAGCAGGGTGAGGGAGGTGACTGCCCCTCTGCTCCACTCTTGTGAGACCCCACCTGCAGTACTGCATTCAACTCTGGGGTCCTCAGCACAGGAAAGACATGGACCTGTTTGAGTTGGTTTAAAAGAGGGACACAATAATGATCAAAGGGGTGGAACCCCTCTCCTGGAGGGAGGGCTGAGAGAGTTGGAGTTCAGCCTGGAGAAGAAAAGGCTCTGGGGAGACATTACTGTGGCCTTCTAGTACTTAAAGAGGTCTTGTAAAAAAGATGGGGACAAACTTTTTAGCTGGGCCTGTTGCATTAGGGCAAGGCGTAATGGTTTTAAACTAGAAGAGGGTAGATTTATACCAGATAATAAGGAAGAAATTTTTTTACAATGAGAGTGGTGAAACACTGGAACGGGTTGCCCAAAGAGGTGGTAGATGCCCCATTCCTAGAAATCAAGGTCAGCTTGGACAGGGCTCTGAGCAACTTGACCTAGTTGAAGATATCGCAGCTCATTGAAGGGGTGGGGGGGAGGGGGTTGGACTAGATGACCTTTAAGGGTCCCTTTCAACCCAAACTATTCTATGATTAAAAGTGACCTGGTGCATATCTCTGAATCAGCATTGAAGCTGACATGACTTTTCTTATCCTGATGTTGCCAAGTTTCAGAGGTTGTGAGATACCCTGCGTGGCAGTGTGTGAAATGGGATAATCCATAATGTGTGGACTGGTTCTAAGTTGTGGTGACAACTTGCACACTGGGCAGTTACCTCCTTTGGGTTCCAGTTTTGTTGATTGGAGAAGGAGCTTACTAAGGATCAAAGGGCAAATTTATAGGCTGCTGGAAACAATCTCTGTCAGAGCAGTAAGATCTACCGAGGCTCTTTGGTTTTTTTTTTCTCCAGGTTTTATTTGTTAAGTGTGAAGATGTTTTAAATGTTAGCACTAGGTATGTGACCAGGTGTAGCAAATTGGGGATGGGCTGGAGAAGGGGAAACATGAGGAAAGACAGAAGGGCTAGGTGAGGATTTGGAAACAGGAAAGAGGGATGGGGAAGGAAATCCCTTTAGGTTTAGATTTAGAGATAAAGCAGGGCATTTTATGGAGGTAGGTGTTTGTTGCCAGGGTGCTAAGGGACTGGTTGACTCACGAACAAGGGAATTTGCACCTTGTGAAGATGTGGACATTAATATGATGCCAGCTGAGAATCTGCTCCTAGTTATAATTGCTCCCCTCCAATGTACACTGGCTCCTGTTTGGGGTGCAAGCGCCACTAGCACTGTTTGGACTTGTAGGATGAGTCTCACCCCCTGAGCCTGATCTAACAGTGGTGATCTGTCAGAAGTCCTGACCTGGAGAGACAACAGGGAGGGCACAGGCACTGGTTTGTCAAATGGGACTGTAAACCCAGGAGGGAGTATCAGCCAGCCAGAGCTGCGGCAGCGGGGCGGGACACTCCTTGGACATACCTGCCTACCCTCTGCTTGGCTCTTTTTCAGGGGGCAGAGGTGCTGTGTGGTGGGGACCTGTATATGCCAGATGACCCGAAGCTGAAGAATGGCTACTACATGCGACCCTGTGTGTTAGGTGTGATCCTTTCTATTCATGGTCTTCTACAGGGATGTTGCTGAGTTTCTTCTAGGGAAAGCCACGTTCAGCATAACCTGCCTCTGTGTACGTCCATGGTGGACAGGCACTCATATGGGTGTTCTAGAGAGAGCTGAGGCACCCAAGAGCTGCATCCAGGGTCTGACAGGAATCATGCAGTTAGTGCCTTTGCTGCCTTGAGATGCAGGATGCGACTTGCTCCTCTGCTGACCAAGCTGGGGTGGGGGGCTGTGCAGTGCTGAGTGCTGTCTCAAAGGCTCTGTGGGTTGCTGAATGCAAAGACTGTGCCACTGGCTCTTCCACCTGAAGCACATGTGCTCTGTCATGCTTCCAGGGAACTGCAGAGATGACATGACATGTGTGAAGGAAGAGATCTTTGGGCCTGTCATGTCCATCCTACCATTTGACACTGAGGAGGAGGTTATAGAGAGAGCCAACGCTACTAAATTTGGCCTGGCAGGTGGTGTCTTCACCAGGTACGACTGGATAGTGTGGCTGGTGTGGAAGCAGTCTAGGGAGGGGAGGAAAAGGAGGAAATACTGCAGCAACTTGATGCTTCTCTTGCAGTGCCTGGCATGGGTAAGGATATCCTCTTACAGAAAAGCTAGAGCAAGGGATTGCCAAAAGGGGAGTTTTGTAAATGACTGCACATCTCCCAGTTTTTCTTGAAAGGTTAGGTGGGCCCAGCTGTCCAGATTCCTTCCAGCCTGCTGCCTTCCTGCCTCTCCAGGAGATGTGCATCAGGAGCCTGCTACGCTGCTGAAAGTGTGCAAAGATGGCTTTTGGCAGCTTGCCATAGTCTGCTTTGCTGGTGTCCTTGTCCTGCCCTCTCAAATCAAATGCAGTTTTGAATGTCCTTGGGAATATGTACTGCATCCTTTGAGCAGGCAAAGACAGAGTAGGGCAGTTCAGGCTCCAAAAACCACTGTGACCTGCTGGCTGTTGTTTAGTATGACGTTGGCGGGCAGGGACGGAGGGCATGGATGGGAAGGATCCAGCTGAATTGCCCTTTTCCTGCAGGGATATCCAGAAGGCTCATAGGGTAGTGGCTGCTCTCAAGGCCGGGATGTGCTTCATTAACAACTACAACATCAGCCCTGTGGAGCTGCCTTTTGGAGGATACAAGTCATCAGGTGAGCTCTGTTTGACCTTCCCCGGTATGACTACATGACAGTTACAGGGGGGTATGAGTGATACCGGGCACTGCCTGGAGCTGTGTTCTCACTTCTGGCTTGTCCCTGCAGGATTTGGCAGAGAAAACGGGCGGGCAGCCATTGAGTACTACTCACAGCTGAAGACTGTCTGCGTGGAGATGGGTGATGTGGAATCTGTATTTTAGTGGGTCTGGGTCCTGCGCAAGGGAGCATCAGCCAGTTCTTGCCCATCAGCCAGAGAGGTGGATCACTTCCAAGCAATAAAGTGCTCTAAAATTCTAAGTGCCTGGAGGGAGACAGGGCTGGAGCAGCATTTAGCCACCCTGCTCCTGCAAGGGGGAAAGGCATGCACAGGGCTCAGCCTGTGGGCCTGCTCTGTCCTGTCTGGTGGAAGATGGGAACCATGGAGTAGGAGGCAGCAATATAGTTTTCCAGCTGCAGCTTGTGCAGCTACGTAGGTGTTACTATAGGCTTGTCAGTGGCAGAGGCCTGGCCCAGGCTGCTTCTCCTGCTGCATGCCTTGAACCCCATTGCCTTCCACCCTCGGTCAACTTCTGTTTTGGCTTCTTAACAGAATGCACATACAAGCTCTTGGACGCACTCGTGTCCTGTAGCCATAGGCTGTGTCTATGACTACATAAAACCTTTAGGGTAGGATTGTTTGTTCCTTTTAGTCCCCTTATAAACACAAATTTTGTTTTTTTCTATCTGTACCTCTCTTCCAACATGGAACAAAATATTGTGGGGAGGGTTAGCTGATGCTCATAATTCTACACTGCCTGGAACAGGCACAGTCCTGAGAATCATCGCCACACACAGAGTATGGAGCACAGCCAAAGTGGTAGCAGGCTCCACCACAGGATAGAAGGCCGCTACTCTTAAGCAAAAGCTATTTGATTTTTTTCCTATAGGCCTACTGTTCTTTATAAACATGATACAGCAACAACTTTTTAATGTTTGCCTACATCTTTTTTCAGCAATCAAATAAATGTTAACTCTGTTTGGAACATCTTATTGCAGAGTGACATGAATTGAGTGGTCCAGAAACAGGGCTGCTGCTGTATGGGTAAAACAGGCTGCAAGATTGCTTTTCAGTCACTAAAATCATAAAAGCTAGAACTTCTCTGCCTGATGGGCAGATTTCTCTATTCCTACAAATCAAGAGCATTTTGCATTCTGCAGAACTTCTGAAGAAAACCCTCTAAAACTTCAGGATGAAAATACAGAATTGACAACTTCATTTTATTGAATAAGGAGAAAAGGAAAACAAAAAACAGGAAATGAAATAGAAATCAAAACAAAACTCCCTTTAGTTTCCCAGGCAGCCATCACAATGGTCAGTTAGCCCTGGCAGATCCAGCCGAGGTGCTGGCAAGCTGAGCACACACCTGTGCCCACCAGCCCAATGAGTGCAACTGAACCAATGGCCCCTCTCCTTCGGTTTTTTGGATCTGGTGGGGGAAAAAGGAAAAAAAAAAAAAAAAAGTGTGTTTTGTCAGGTCACCAGCCCATGACTGAAAGACTAGCCCATCCTGAAAATAAAAGAGAGCAGGAACTACAGATAAATCTCAAGGCAAAACAGCAGGCACCAGCTCAGGCCATGTACCTACCCTCTGTCCGTGCTGTTATTAGACTAGAGCTCTTCCTATCAGTCAGAAAAGCATACTGCAGAGTTAGCAAACAGCCTGTGGACCTGCACCCTGACTGTGAGCTTTATGCTGCCTCCTTGATGTGAGCTGGATGAAGGAGCCTTGAGGCTGCTGTAAGAGACTTGAGTTGCCAAGTGCCCACTGGGTGCTGCAGGGTAAAGACTCACCTCCTGTGTAGTAGCCATAGGCATAAAGGATTCTCCCAAGAATCCAGGTGATGCCAAGCCCTGTGGCCATTCGCTAGAGAGAAAGGAAAATCATTAAAGGTTTTAGAGACCTGCGTCTTGCACCTGTTTAGCTATTATAGCTGCCCTGTTTCAAAGGAGTGACTACCAACTATGGCATGGGTCCTGACCTTGCTAGGACAACTGGGAGTCAGCACAGTGGAGGCAGGCGACTGATGCAGCATGTTTGCTGGTGACTGATGCAGGTGAGTTGGGTATAGGAGGAGTCACTTCCATGACACCTATGGCGAGGGAGCATGTGATCTGCTGCAGAACCTTGCTCTTTTGTAGCACAGCTCTTCCCAAGCAAGAAATGGTGAAGTACTACAGGCAGCAGGTGCTGAATCTTGTTTCACCACAGTCCAATTAATGAGCTAGACCAAGTGCCAGGATCTTGGAGGCAGCTGTTGCCTCAAGCCCTACTCCACTGCCTCCAGCAGGTGTACAGGTTTTCCTGCTGTGGGCATTAAAAACTTCCACCTTGCTGCTTTATTTAGAGCTTGCTGCAGTGTGGCTCCTGTTTGCCAGATTTGCCTGTGCTGCTTGCTTCCCTCTCCAAATATGAATATTCAGGAAGGACCTGATTTGTCTTTTGGTGGCAAAGAGCCTCTCCCACATGCTTGCCTCCTCGTGAGTTGTCTACCTTGTTCAGCTAAAAATAACCCAGGGTTTTTTGATCCTTTGCACGCCTTCTTTGGTGGTGGGAGTGAGTGGGAAGATCATCATGTTCCACATCTATTCTTGCCAGATAAACTCCTTGTGAAAATGTGTTTAGGTGGGGCTAAAAGCGTTCCTTGTCCTCCATGCAACTAGCTGCTGAGAAGCACTACTGTGAGTCCAGCAGGACCCTGCAGAACTCAGAACCAGGCAGTGTTGGAGGGACCCTTCCCACTCGATGGACTGGAGGCTGTGAATGCTTCCATTTGTCCAACAAGGCACCCTTAGGGGAAGGGAAGGGGTCCGATAGCTGAAGCAGCAGTAATGAGTTTATTAAATACTTGCAATTCCCCTGCACAAGACCTTCTACAACTACATTTTCAGAAAGGGCACAGCTGTGAAGAGTGACACGGCTAGCGGAGCAGCCTGCTGCCTGCAGAGGGGCTAGCTTGGCCTGCTGCCCCCCACAGTCCCCCAGGCAGGGAGCAGGAGCAGGGTTAGTCATACAGACCTGCACCGCAGCATCACTTACCGGGTGATAGAGTCCTCCGGTAGCTAGGAAGAACAGGAAGATGGGGTAAACTTCCAATCTGAAAATAAAAACAAGGAGGTTGTGTTTGTGCTGAAGTTGTTTACAAAAAGGAAACTCCAGAAATGCAGAAGCTGTGAGCATCCCCTGCCAAAGTCTCTGTTGGGCCTGACCTGGAAGTCTCTGTGCTCGATGCTGTGGCCACAGATGGAAGGAATCTGAGCATGCACAAACCTTTAGGAACTTCCCCCATCTGTACGTCTCTCCAAGGCCAGCCACCTTCTGTTTTATGTCCAAAGCCACTGCTAAATACTACTTAACACCAGCTGAATCAGTTGTTGTTCCTCCCAACACCCCTCTGTACTGTTGCAGCCTGGTCCGTGGTAGCTGGGTGGACTTAAGCCTGTCCCCAGGGAGACCTGGGCAGCACCACAGATCAGCAGCCCCCAGACAGGCTCTTCTGGAAATGCGATTTCTAGTGTCCCAAGCTACCCATGGAGGCAAAGAGCTGGGTGCTTGGGAAGAGGAGGCTGCTTCACAGCCCTGTCTTGTGGTTTTAAGGCATGGCAAGGAGCCAGCACGGCCTTACTGCTAAGCATTACGTGGCCATGTGCTTTCATCAAGTGTTGAGCCTGAACTTAAGCACTTGGCAGCAGCAAGTCTAGCTGTAGGCCCTGCTTCACAGCCCTGTTTATTTTCAGGGCCTGAGTTCATACATGTTACTCACGTGTTCTGGTGTGCCCGCTGGATGCAGTTGAATATACGTCCGTGTTCAGGGTCTGTGCTGTACATGGTTGGATACTGCCAAAAAAAACCACCAAACCAGCAAAATATGAGCAAGTGCAGTTTGGGCTCAGGAGCCTGTTCTCCAGCAGTGAGGAGTGTGCCCTGCAGCTGCTGCCTGGGTGCTTGCAAGACTGACTTCCATTGGCAAGTTAGAGCCTGGCTCTGGCCCTGTAGCCCACAAATGTTTTGTTGAAATTGCTGCTTGCCCCGGGCCACTTCCCGAACTCCCTGAGCAACCCGACTGTCCCCTGGAGCTGGCCCTGCTTCGAGCAGAAGATAGCCAGGCACTGGGTGACCGACCGCCTTGTTGAAATCCCATCTCTGTGGAGGAGAGAGCAAAGCAGCATTACTGAGGACACCCCCCCACCTCTCCTGGGGAGCTGGCAGCAACCCATCACTCAGGAACAGGCTGGGAGGACGCTGCCAGCTGGAGCTGCTGCTTGGCTGCAGAGGCTTCCCTAAGCCTGACATCCAGTGCTCTGTGCATCATACACACGGGGTACGTTTTCTGTAACCCTGACTTCATGCAGTACGAGCAGGGTCACTCCAACAGGCACGTGGGGCCTGCAGCACACACCCAGGGCTGTCCTTGTGCCTACCGCCTGCTTGTCACTTTGCCAAGTGATGTGGGGGAAAAAGCAAAGAGCATTTGTGCTCGGAGCCAAGTGGCAATGCAGCCTCTGCATGCCATGGCCCTGACTCATCAACAGGACCAGCTGCTCAACCCAGCCCAGAGCCCTGCCCAGCTCAAGGGCTCCTCAATGGATGCTGAGGGAAGGTCACTTTGAAAGACCTCTTGTGGTAGGGCTCACATGCTCCCTCTGAGTTTGGGAAACCCTCCTGTCACTTTTGTTCCACTACGGTCCCTCTGCCCTCCAACACTGCATCAGCCTTCTCTGCAGGGAGAAAGGGCTGCGCAGTTTCTTGCTCATCAGTGTTTCCAAGTGAAAACTTGTGCTTTCAGCTATCGTGCCTTGGAGCCAAGCGCCTGGTGTCCCAAACCCTGAGCTCTGTTGTGCCGTCTGCTCCAGGCTGGAGAGCCAGAATAGCAGCTCCATCCCTTCCACATCTGTGTGGTGGGGCAGGAAATGTCAGCAAGTCACCTCAAAATAAGCAAGGTGTCACCCAGCTTGTTTGCAACATCTCCTTCAGTCTGGCTCCGACCTTCCCATTCCCTCAGCCTTAGTACTAACCTCCACGTTGTACTTCTTGCGGGCCTTGGCCACTTTCACCGCGAGGTGTGTGACCAAGACGAAGCTGGCAGCTCCTGTCAGGATGACGTAGCCATACTCCTTTGAGAGAACAGCCATCTTGGTGCTGTCAGAGAAAGAGAGTCCATTACTATTTCGGGGTATGACTGGAGAAGTACCACATGCAGATATGTGCGTGTAGAAGAGCTGCTGAGCATGGACCCAAGACCTTGCAGCACGAGGACTAGCTGACAGAAGAGTGAAATGGCGAGCTGGGGAATTTTCACTTCTTGGTGCCTGCTGGGAATTCAAGCAGAGCAAACCAAAAGGGCTCTCTGCGCAGTTCCTGTCAAGCAAGCTTTAAAATCACTTTGGTGTTCATGGGAGGTGGTATCTGGAGGAACCTTGTCCAGCCTCTGGTTCAGAGCAGGACTACAGCCAATAGTAGGTCCCATCAACTCACCGCCGCAGTGCGGTGCCTGCAGGGATGCTCTGGAGAGGTGGACAGAAACTGATTGTTCATGGCCACTCCCAACACCAGAGCTAGGGGCCACCAAATGAAGTCAGGAAACAGATTCAAAACAAACCAAAAGAGGTGGGTTTTTTGTGCAGTGGGAAGCAGACCTGTGGAACTCCCGGCAGAGGGTTGTTGCAAATGCAGGCAGTTTTCATAAATTCGAGTGGAAACTGGGCAAGCTCCGGGAATATATTATTCAGAGGTAAATTGGGAATTACAATACAGACAAACACAAGCTGGCTCAGAAATCCCCTGAGCTGAAAGGAGCCGGGCTACATGAATGGGTAGCTTGTACCCCTGAGGTCATCCTTACATAATAATAAACCCTACCACAACAGCAATAATAGCCAAACCTTTTCAGGAAGGAGGCACTGCCCAGATGAGCACTGCTCACCCCCACAGCTTCAAGGAGCCCTCTCCGAGTCACAAGTCAGTGTACAGCCTCAAACAACACCCAGCTGCTGGCATTTGCCAACATCTGCACAAGCAGGACAGCCAGCCAGGAGACACCAGGGCCTGCGTGGTTCTCATTTAGTGGTTCTGCGCTTCCCCACACAGGCCTGAGACAGAAGCACGGAGCAGAAGGCGCATCCAGCAGCCTCCAGCACGCTGCCCCGCAGCAGGGCTGTGTTGCGTGCTTCTCCCTCCTTCCTGCTCCCCATCTGCCGGGCCTGCCGTCAGCTGTCAGCTGCGCTGCTGGGAGCTGCTCCACACCCAGCACTCCAGCACCTTCCCCGGCTGCAAGGGAGCACAGCGCCCTTCCCTGCACCCATCCGACGCTGGTCATCTTGCACAATCCCAAACCTCAGATGTCGTCTGTCTGCGTGACCCAAGATGGTGCCGCATGATGCAGCACATCAGAAAGAGAGCAGACATCTCTCTCCAAAGCAAACCCCAGCTGATTCCTATCTCCATCTGGTGCCTCCACCATGTAGCAAGGTTTTGGTGTCTCCTGCACTGTCCCACCAGCACAACCTGTTGGTCTGGGGGAAAATGGGCCACCGGTGCAAACAGCCTTCCTACTGCAGTAGCACCAGCACCCCTCACGAATGATCTTTAGGGGCTACAGGATTTTATTTCTCATTTGCAAAGGGGCTGTTATCGATAGAGCAAGGTGAAGACAACGGCTGGCTTCGTCCGCATAAAGCTTGGTAAACAGTGATCAGTAAGAACACTGAAAACCTAAAGTAAGGAAGAAAAGTCAGCTGCACCCATGTGTAATAGAGGTTACCACCTGACAGATGACACCCCAAAACCAGAACACGTTCCCACCCAGCAGAGAGGTTGATGGTCACATTTCCCCCTTCAAATTACCCGCCTGCCAGCAAGACCCAGACATCTCACCTTCACAGGGCTAAACGATAATCTGGGGTTTTACTTTAGCAGCAAAGAGCACAGCAAAGCATTAAGCCGGGTGTATTATAAAGCTGCTACTCTGACACCACTGGTATAAAACTGTACCTCAGGCCACTGCTTTAGGAATGTGGAGCCATCTGAAAGCACTCCAAAGTCACCAGGACTTTGGGCCTCTCCCATGGCATGCCTTGCGGCTGATTCCGCACTCTGGTGCCCTGAGCGTTGCAGCAACCTTTGTCAGCAGCTGCAAGGACTTTGCTGCGAGGACTTTGCTGCCAAGCACTGACGCGCCGCACGAGCTGAGTTTGTATCTTCCATGCAACAACGTTTCAAGCCAGAGCCCCACGATTCTGGAGCATGACCCGGCACAGACGGGGAGCTGTAGCAAAGAGCTGCCCGGGGGTGCTTTTGCTCCAGAATAACGGCTTTTACCGAGCGTTTTGAGTCAGCAAAGCTCCTTAAGTCTCCCCGCGCAGCCCCACGCTTGGACCCTGGCTGGCCCACCGCCTCCCAGCCCGGACTTCCTCTCCAGCCAGCAGAGCCCCTGCCCCCCCGCTGCCGGCGGCCGAGCCCCCGCAAGCCCTGCGGGCTCCGGCTGTGCCCCCGCGGGGGTGCGGGCCTGCCCCCCCCGGCACTTCCCGCCGGCGCCCCGGCCCGGGGGGCAGCGGTCGCTCTGTCTGTGGTTCAGTCTCTCCGGCTGACCGGCACAAGCATTCGGATCCGCTCGGAGCCCCCGGAGGGGCGAGCGGAGGGTCCCCGGGCTGCACTCACCCTCCGGCGCGGCGCGGTGCGGTGCGGGTAGGCAGCGAGGAGCGGCGCCGGGGCTGCCCGCGGTACCGCCCGCAGGCGGGGCCCCACCGCGCCGCCCCGCTGCACCGGCGCAGCTGCGAGAGGGGGCGGCCCGGGCGTGCCGGGGGAGGGGGCAGCGGCCCGGTGTCGGGGGGCACTGCAGGGCGTGTTCGTAGCCCAGCGGGCCGCGGGGGGCACCGGGGGCAGCTCCCCTGGCCCCCAGCTCTGCCTGTGTGCCCCCAGCACACAACACCCTCGGCCGGCTGCGCTGCCGCCCCTACTCGTAACCCTTCGTGTCCCACCTAAGAAAGATTGCAGCTTTGGTTCGGAGCCTGCAGTTTAGTGGCCCTCAGAGAGCGTGGGGGTGCTGAAACCTTGTGCTTTCCCCTTTTATTTCACCAGATCCTGCTGGTGTTGGATGAAGAAGCCAGTGTTTCACACATGGAGTTGCTGTACTCGGTCGTGTAAGCAGATACTTCTCCTGGCAGTTACCAGCGTTAGCGATACGAAGGGTCTTTCTTACATCTCCTGTTGTACTGATCTGATGTGCAACCCTGGGGCTTTGGCATCGAAACACAAGCGTTTCCGAGAATACTTGGAGTGTCTGTAACCAGTATTTTTTACGTTTTAAAAAAATACCTAGTTTTAGGGATATGTGATAGACAACTGGAGCTGGAACAATGTTCCTAAACCAGCGGAGGTCCAGGGGATCTGGCCGCAGGGGGCTACAGATGGTGTCTTTTGCTCTCACTGGTGTAATGAGGAGGATGGCAAGACCCAGAGAAATCTCAGGCCCCTGGAAGTCCTGGTTTTAATCTCTTTGCTCACACACCTGCCTTTCCACAGCAGAAATTTCTTGGATTCCCCGGGGCTCCAGTAAGCTGTCTAGGCTGGTCCCAGTAAGCTCTGTAAGGCTTTCCGGCCAGAAGGTGCTTGGTGAAGGCCTTGGCTACAGCACAGTGCTGGGGTCTGGGGTCTTTCCCGTATTTCAGATTGCACCTCTTCAGGCTGGTCCCTGTGACCCTGCGTTTCTGTGGGCTCACAGTAAAGCCGACGCATAAATGCCCAGCACTGTGCACAACTCTCACA
Source organism: Falco cherrug (assembly GCF_023634085.1). Classification (NCBI taxonomy): domain Eukaryota; kingdom Metazoa; phylum Chordata; class Aves; order Falconiformes; family Falconidae; genus Falco; species Falco cherrug. The sequence goes on from NC_073708.1 coordinate 7,763,911, forward strand.
TGTGTCGTCCACACACCCCACCCCCCACCCCCCCCCAATGAATATTTTGCCAGTGTCCTGAGTCCTGGTGGGAAAAGACAAGGGGAAGCAGCACTGTGAGTGAAACTGGAGCGCAGGGAGTTTTTTCTCTTGCAGTTTTATTTCACTTTAAAAAAAAACAGACTCTAGAGTGGGACATCATGTGGGAAATCACCTGCCTTCAGTTCCCATGATGGGAGTTAGAGGGATTTGTAGGGCTGATCCTAAGTGACTGTCTTCCTCCTGCTCCTCCTCCTCCTCTCCTTTTGAAGTGTAGACTTTGTAGATGACAGCACAGATGCCAGCCAGCCAGGCTGCCATGATGCCGGCAAAGAATATGCAGAAGCCAATGAGACACAGAAAGATGTAGTCTTGCTTGTAGAGCTGGGTCAGGCAGTTGGAGTGGAGCTGTGCCTCCACTGCAGGCATTTTCAGGGCACGCAGGCCTTCTGGGGTGTAGCAGGTGATGTTGTCAGCATCTGCAGAGGGAAAAGCAGAAGCAAGAGTCTCTCATCTGTGTCTTAAGCATTAGTGAACCGGACTCTTGCTAGAAGAATGGTGGTGGAGTTTGCTAAACTCCTGAAAAACATCTACAGGTTTTGCACCACTCTGCCTCTGTGGCTTAGGTAAAATCAGGCAGGCAAAGCCCTGCCAATCCGCAATTGCCAGGTTGCCAGAATTATTTCTGTGGTGTTGCCTCCATACGAAAGTATCGCCTGTCGGGTTATGCCACTGTGGTAAGCTGTTGTCCCGGCACTGTTCATCTCTGCTGACTGAGCATTTTAATTTAATATAAGACGGCTTCTGCTTGGTTTTTCTTTTAATCTCAAACACCTTCTGAAGTGATATAGCCTAAATTATGCTGGAATAATGAGGCTTGTGCGCATTTGACGGCTAGGGTGTTTTGCAGTAAGGCATAGCCTTACCTGCTGTGTGAGAGAGGAAGAGGAAACTCATCAATGATTCAGTTCTACTGAAATAACAACTATACCCTGTCGTATTGTAATATATGTGGTGATAAAACAGATGCTGTTTCCTCTGAAGTTAGTGAAGGCTGAGCATGGTAAAAGCACTGTCTCCTTTTGGTGTCTGTAGGAGCACAGTTAGCCCTCTCTTTCCCAGTAGGTTTTGAATGCCGCTGCTTGATGCCCCGGGTGGATGGGCCCGAGGGAAAGGGAGCAGCGGAGAGGAGGAAGCTACAGGGGATTTCTGTTATACTACGTAACATTGTATTATATCACCTTACATTATATGTCATCTATTACTGAGTGACACTGTGAGGGACACTGGCCAAAGAGTGGAGAGCTCAGGGCTGGAGGGGCTGCTCCAAGCAGGTCAGAACAGAGGCAGGAGAGCATTTTTGCAGAGAGCAGGGGGGTTAACTGATAGTTACGAACACACTGGTACTGCAGCAGCACACCAAACGATGGAGCAAGATGGAGACAAGGCAGGAAATTCAGAGCAGCGGCTTTCCCAGCACAGATCTCCCCAAGGCTGTGTTGGGCTCCTCGTTGTTGGCACTGTAGCCACGGGGTGCTGTGACTCGCAGGCACAGGGACACCTCCTGAGGCTGGAGCCAGGTGTTGTAGAGCAGCAGCGATGTCCTAGCTACAGGCTACACCCCCCTGACTGTCCTGAGGATGTAAGTGAGTGTGAGTGTGACTCTGTGTGCGGAGTGCGTGTAACCCAGCTGCTCTGAGCCGTGTTTTGTGCAACACCAGCAAGTGGGCCCCACAGTTGACACGCAGTGGCACAGCCCCATGAGTTGAAATTTTGGGAAGGAGAGGGCCCTCTCCATTCCACACAGATAAGCAGGAGAAGGGAGGAGAGAGGTCCTGCTCATACAGCCCTCACCTGGAAAATGAACGTTGCTCTCTGTCACCCAGGTGATGAAGTCCAAAAAGGAACAGTTGCAGTGCCACCGGTTGTCACTGAATGCCAGAAAGCTCAGGTTGGGCAGGTCCTGGACAGTGCTGGTGTCCAGGAATGTCAAGCCCGTCCGGCTGACATCCAGGTGCCTCAGCCAGGTGTTGTTGGAGAAAGCATCCTTCTTGATGGCCACAAGGTTGGGATTGTCTGAGATCTTCAGCACCACCAGGCTGTGGAGGTGTGAGAAGGTGCTGAAGGTGATCCGTGTGAGGTTGTTGAAGCTCAGGTCCAGATAGACAAGCTTGGCCATACCTAGGAAAGTGAAATCCAGGTCATCCCCCAAGAGGTTCTTCCTGCAGTCCAGGTAGACCAAATCAGCCAGGAAGGTCAGTTCCACTGTCGGCAAGTATGAGATGTTGTTGGCCGCCAGAATCAGCTGCCTGGTGTCCAGTGGGATGGCCACAGGGAGCTCCAGCAACTGCTGCCCTGTGCAGTTCACTGCCAGGTTCTGGCAGCTACACTGGCTCGGGCAGCTGCTCCTCTCCAAAGACATCCCCGTCCCCAAAAGAAGAAACATGAGTCTCAGGGCCTGCTGTCCACCTAAAGGAGACATGCTCTAAGACCTTCCAGGCTGCCCAGCCCTTTGGGGACTGCGAGTGGCCCTATGGAAGCTGCATTGTCGTGGCCATGCCAAGCAGGTGTCTGGTGCAAGGCTGTCAGGAAGCACTTTGTGTCTGTGCCTCACCTGACTCCTTGGCAGAGTGCCTGGCTGGAAACAGCCTAGTTTCTACATCACCAAGTGTGAAACAGTGTCTGCAGTGTCTCCGTCTCACACTGGGTTCCAGATGACACCTCTGTGATGTCAGTGCCTTTGGGGACAGTACCATGACCTCTCTGGCTGAGCAGGAGCTGCGGGGAAGAGTGGAGGTGGTACAGTGCTGTAGCTGCTTCATAAATCTTTGTGCCATAGATGCTTCATAAGCCTTTGCTCCAGTGTGTAAAAACAAACCTATCCGTTGTTCCAGTACATGAAAAATTAACATTTAAGTCAACTACGTCCTTGGGACCAGCTACTGTTTAGGCTCTGTAGTTCTTGTGTGTAGCTACTAACTGTATGTGGAAGTGTTGTTCTGGTTTCAGCTGGGATGGAGTTAACTTTCTTCTTAGTAGCCGGTACAGTGCTGTGGTTTGGCTCTGATGTGAGAACAATGTTGATAACCACAGTGATGTTTCCAGTTATTGCTGCATAATATTTATACTAAGTCAAGGATTTTTTGGTTTCCCGGGCCTTGCCAGCCAGAGGGCTGGAGGGGCACAAGATACTGGGAAGGGACATGGCCAGCGCAGCTGACCTGGAGCAGCTGAAGAGGTATTCCATGCATTCCATGCCATGGGAGTCATCCTTGGTATAGAAACTCGGAGGGTTAGCTGGGGGGGGGTCGCTGCTTGGGGACTGGCTCGGCATCGGTCAGCGGGCGCTGAGCAGTTGTACTGTGTACCGCTTGTTTTCCTTTTCCCTTTTCCTTTGTTTTTTACCTTCCCCCCCCACCTTTCCATTATAATTGTTATTATTATTATTACTGTTATTGTTGTTCTTACCTCTTTATTCTGTTTAAATTAGCTTCTTCCCGAGGCAGCCAGCTCCGCTGGCTCACACAGTGTTCCTCCGCCTGCCCCGCCCCCCGGCTCCCCAGAGCGCTGCTGCCAGCCCCCGGGCCCAGCGCGGACCCCAGCTGGCGGCGACACCCGACCCGGCACCGGGAGCGCGGGACCCGCCGCCCCCCTTCCGCTCAGCGCCTCAGGCGGCCCCGCCCCTAACGGCTGGGGCGGGCGGGGCCTCGCCAAGGCCCGCCCCTTCCCGCCGGCGCGGCCGCCGATAGGCTGGCGCGGGGCGGGGGCGGCACCGCCAGATTCAAGCAGCGGCGGTGGCGGCCGCGCTGAGGGCGGTTGGTCGCGGGTCCCGCGGGGTCGTTGCTCGCCGCCGCCATGGAGATGATGACCTTCCCCCGCTACAGCCCCGACGACATCATCAGCTACCTCCGCAGCCACGTCCTGGCGGGGGCCGAGGCTCGCAACTTGGCCAAGGGCGACGTGTTCGGCAGCGGCAGCGCCAAGGTGCGAGCGTGGCGGGGGGAGGCCGCGGCCTGTACCGGCGGGGGAGCGGCGCCGGCAGCTCCGCCGGGCCGGGCAGCCCCTGCCCTGTGTGAGGGGAGGCCGTTGCCTCCCGCCGGTGCCGTGGCCCGCTGGGGGGGCCCTGGAGCGGCCGCTACCCCGCTGGCATGGCCTTTGGCGCCCGGCAGTGCCCACCGGGCGAGACGGTTGGGTTTCCCGCAGGGGCCGATGAGCCCCGTAGGAGTTACCGGGCTGGCCGCGGCGCTGCGCCCCCGAGGCCCGGGAGGAGCGGGCTCGGGCCTGGCCGGGGAGGGGCCGCCTTCGTCAGCGGCCGGGCGTGAACCCGCACAGCCCTTCGCCGTTTCGGGGTGGCTGGGTTACCACAGCCGCTGTGTTTGCTGTAGTGTCGTCCCTTCAACAGCTTAATCGATCGGCTAAACCGAGCCGGTGCAAAAGCAGCCCCTCCCCCCTCCGCCGCCGCCTTCTCCCCTGCCTCGGCCCGAGCGCTGGTGTGAGCGCAGCCCTGCGGTGCCCTTACACGAGAGAAGCGGCTTTGCGATCGCATCGCCGCTTCGGTGCGGTCCTGTGTGCCGCTCTGTGAGCGCCTGTGCCCGCTGGAGGGTGAGCTGAAGAATCAGTCAGCAATATGCAGGCGAGCGGAGGAATCTTTGTTCGGCAGCGCTGGGTGCGTGGGGGATCGCTCCACCAAAGTCATGCACACCGAGGGGACTTTTCAGTCCTCCCTTTGTACAAGCTACTCATGCCTATTCATTAGTTTTCCAAATAATTGTTTACATATTCATTACAATTCGGAGAATTTATTTACATATCTCGTGCCTCCGCAATGTCCTTGAGGAGTTGTCTCTGCACAGACTCTATTCCTCAGCGGCTGTGTTTAGTCTCCATCTTTGCCACGTTGCATGTACAACAGGACTCTAAGACAAAATGTCCCTTCTAAAGATAACCAAGCCAAGGGCTTAGCAGTCTGTGCATCCATCATGTTGCAATAAGGGTCCTTGGACATTTCCCGACTTTACCTAAATATAGGTGCGTCATCCTTTAGATAAGTGGTACAGCATGCGCTATTCAAGGGGCAGGTGGCCCGGCGTGTGCAGGGGGTGGCCGGCTCAGTCAGTCATGCGACTGACTTGAATTGATCCTGCATTAGTGCTTGCCAATGAATAACTGTTCGGCTTGTGGGTATTCTTCACCCCTTCATTTTAATAATGTGATGAAGGGCACGTTTTGCTATGGGATTATAGTTTCTGTGGCCTTTTTTGGTGTCACTTGGTTTCAAAAATGCTCAGTGAGCAGCGATGTAGTGAAAACCGATGTATTGCTGTGGTAGTTCAGACTGTAGCTGTCTGAGCTGATTGCCGTCTCGTAACTGTATTATGAGATAGTCATGCTTGAACTGCAAACTATTGGAAAGTAAAGTTTGTTGGTCTTGGTGGTTCAGTGAAATTGGTCTTCACATGTAACAGGCAGCACTACTTTTAGGGTCTAGTGCGGGAGCCCCAAATAATCAATCATACGGAATATTAATTTGTGTCCTTTCCTCTTGCAGCCTGAAGTTTTACACATGATTTACATGAGAATCCTGCAGAAAGTCTATGGAATCCGCCTGGAACACTTCTACATGGTATGTCTGTAGTGGCAGGTGTAACAAAATGCAAAATGAAACAAATATTGCCCCTAACTAATGTAGTGTTGGAGCGTCTCCTCCTAGTGGCTTAGGAAATGGCCAGTAGCTTACTGTTTTGTATGTTGTAATTGCACAAAAAGGTGCTTAGAAATTCTACCTCTCTTGCGGAAAACTTGTGTGTGAGATGCTGTATACCCATGGGCATTTGCGTTTGGGTTCAGGGAGGCAAGGAGCCTGTTCACTTAGGAATGAGAGCACAGTACTGCTGTGCAACCGTCAGTGTGGGTCACTTACCAGAAGTAAATGAACCTGGGAGCATCATCTGTGCGCTGTTGCTGAGGCCTTGCTGATTTTGTCAGAAGTTGGTTTGATCATTGCTTCTGCTCTGGAAGTTGGCTTCAGCTCAAGACACTTGTAGAAATAGTGGTTTTGCGAGTGTGCTGCCTCAGAGCTTCCTTTTCTTCAACCCACCCCATGGAAGGGAGACTCCCTTCAGTACAAGTAGTAGTAAGCACAAAGACTAGCTCATTTACTGCTGTAGGCTGTAAGGACAGGCTCTGTGGAGAGCCCTCTCCTCCTGCGGCTAAGCTGTGAATTCTTTGAGATACTGTGGGTACCAGGAGTGTCTGTAAGGTTCAGGAGGGATTGGACGAGGCTGTGAAGGGACACCATCTCTGCCCTTGAAAATGCGTGCTGTTGTCTTGGGCATCCACCTTTGGCCATGGCTGGAGGAGGGTCTCTGCTTAGATGTTAAACTGGTCTGGAAGGGGGGAAGGAAATGTCGCTATTAGTGTTTGATCATCTCCACTTCTCCTAACTTTCATCTCATGAGGTTAATGGAGAAGTGGAGCTGGAGGTTAACTGATACCTTGTTGATTAACACTTACCTTCTGTCTGTTAGGCAAGACCTGAATCCTGAAAGTGAGAATAAATAGTGTTGTCTCATGCTATTTTTGGATAAACTGAAAGGGAAGATCTTGTGTGCACAAGATAACTCTGTTCTTCGCAGGCAGTGACATTACCTGGGATACTGTATTATGAGGTTTAAAATATCAGTAAAAGGTGACAGTGAACCACTACCTTCTCCTTCTGACTTCTTCATAAACCAGTTGGGCCTGTCGGTTTTGGGCTGTTTAAAGAAAGAGCTTGTTGTGGTTAGGTGTGTAATGCAGAGACTGTTCTTCTGCACCACTTTTGAACATATGAAACCAGGGTTTAGACTGAATTTCAGATTTTGTAATGTTGCTGCCTCAGTTGTTGTTCTTTAGATTTTGACCAGCCAAAATTGACACTTGTAGTCTGCCGATTGACTTGATGGCATTCTTTAGGCTCTAATGTGTTCCCTGGGGATGGGGAGACCATCCTTGGTGTGGTTAACTTACTTGACTTATGTTGTGGAAACAAACGTTTTCATGTATTTTTGTTTTAAGTATTCTTTACTTATGCATTGACTCTCTTTACTTTTTAGATGCCGGTCAACGTTGACATAGTTTATCCACAGATATTTGAAGGCTTTCTACCTGTTTGTAACTTGTATATTCACATGTAAGTAGAAGATGGTGCATCTGTTCAGTTGCTATTCCTTGTAAAAGTCCAATTTGCTGGACCTATGGGGCTTTATGCCTTTTTGCTGATGGTGGTTCCACTGCTTGTTGACTCTGAGCAAAGTGAAATTTGTAGGTGAACAGGGGGCAGCAATAATTAAGAATAAAATTCTAAGCAGGCAGCTGTCTTGTCAAAATTAACGTGTTAACTAATCCAGCCTCGCCAAGATGGAGCGCAGATCTATACTTTGACTGGCTAGAGGGTCATCATTACACAGAGAAGAGGGAATCTTAAGTACCTGTTGTGTAAATTTGCTGTCTGAATTCTGTGTACGTTATCTTTGTTGGAATGAGGCAAGTGCTAGACTTTAAGTGTTATTTCAGTTAAGTGTAGGAGGTACCTAATGAAGGTGAAATCTTGATCTACAGGCAAGTATTTTGCCTCTCTAAGTCTTTGTGAGATACTGTAAGAATACAAATTTTTAATGCTGATCTGTGTGTGGAGTCCTGCTGTGTTATTCTCCTGAGACTTGCTGTTTTGTGCTTGCTGTACGCATGCTCTGGGATGAGAGGACAGGATGTGTTTTTTGTAGTAAATGGATATAGCACAAAATCTGAGCAATGGTCACTGCAGTTAAGATTGTATTTTGTTTTCCTTGCAGGGAGCGCTTACTTCCCGTGTGCCGGATCAATGATTTTCAAATTGCTGATGTGTTAAACCCAAGTAAGCAAGTGTGTCCTAGTCCTTGTATTTCCTGGTGTGGTGGGTGTTGCTTGATATCCAGATACTTTGTCTCATTGAGCATATCCAGGTGGGCAGCTGGCACTGAGAATTGTCCCTGGCTCCTAGCTACTCTTCTGACTCTTGCTGTGGCCCTTAGACAAACTGGTTCTAATGAGCAGTTCTCCTTATTCCTTATGTAGGCTAATCCAATTAAATAACTGGGGGGACTTTTGTTGCTGGTCTAGAGAGTGGACTGTGACATACTTGAAATGATGTAAGAATACATGGTCATGAAGATGATCCTGGCAACTCTGGAATGCTATGGGATTTCTTGTACTGATGCCTGTGTAGGAAGCAATTGAATTTTTGGTTTCCCCTTTTCAATACCCAGCTGTGGTGATTCTGGAACAACACAGAAACTTGGACAAAGCTGTTCTGAAGAGCTCTTTCACTTCTGACTCTGTCTTGTCTCAGGCATTCCAGGACTTTATAATAATCTTTCACAGAGTTTGCTTGGAATAGAGCCAAAAAGTCCCTACAGTTCAAAGTGATGTCTTCAGTTAGCTTGATAGTTACAGTGAGGTTCTGTCTTCAGAATTGTAGTTGAAGTTTGACACTTTCTCCCTGACTTCTGCTTTAAAGGGAGGCTGTATATTAATACCCTTTCTCCTAGGTGCCATTTTCATTTGTTAAATTGCATAGAATTGCTGACATTGTAAGTTCACACCTTGGTGCTAGTTTTTATGTAGTCTGTGAAATGTTTGCAAGGTGAGCAGAGGAAGAACTGATTTGGATTCTTTTGTTTTGTGATTTCCGTCTCTTCTCTGAATTACATTTTGCTCTAAGCAATTGCAATGCATGCAGAAACCAGAGCAGTGATGGCTTGCAATTCCTGTTTCAGAAACAAAGAGGACAGCTCGCTTCTTGAGTGGCCTTCTCAACTTTGTAAACTTCAGAGAATTCCGACGTGAGGTCTACTTGGACTTACAACTGAACTATGTAAGATTGGGTGCCATATTGCTCCAGATAACTTAGACTTGGATGTAATTAATGTCAGCCTAGAGCTGGGAACATCAAAGTTGTGGGGTTTTAACTGCATGTTTACGTAACACATGGGAATCTTAAATGTGGCCAAATAATACAGGAAGGTATCAGTTTAATAGTATGGAAAACTTGTATAATTGTATTGCATGTTCTAAGCATACACAGCTACTGTAAATGGTTTATGAAAAGGCTTTGCAAAGCCCTTAAGGAAACAGGTTGGCTTGGAAGAGTGGATGAGCTTGTCAGTATTGTAAAGGTTTCTTTTTGACCATGACCCAAGTTGTTACTTGGGCTGTTGTCTGAAGGGTAGCTTAGCCTGATAAGCGAAGGTTTGACACCTCACGTTGTTTTAGGGAAAGACAGAGGCGACAGTTGGTGGGCTGAAGCTAGAACTGCAGGTGGCTTCTCTTCTGAATGTCTCAGTAGTTTGGAGATGGTGCATTGCATTTCACATGCAGTAATGATGAGCAGGGCTCCAACAGAAGCTCAGAGAGAAACCATATTCCTCTAAAATAAAAAAAAAATCCCTTGGAATATTTAATTTACAGAAATCGGCTATGGAGAAACACCAGCAACTGGAGACTGCAAATCGGGAGGCAGTAGTAAAGCTGGAGAAACTGAAGTGAGTATGAGGAGTAAGCACGGTGACATGCATTACTTTGCTGTTCACTGCAAACTATCTGGACAGTCTGGGTTGATGATGGGCCCAGGCCAACTGTAGGAGGTTCAACAAGGCTCAGTGCAGAGTCCTGCACTTGGGTCACAACCACCCCATGCCACCCTGCAGGCTTGGGGAAGAGTGTCTGGAAAGCTGCCTGGCGGAGAAGGGCCTGGGGGTGTTGGTCAGCAGCTGGCTGAACGCTGGTAGTGTGCCCAGGTGGCCAAGAAGGCCAACAGCGTCCTGGCTTGTACCAGAAACAGCGTGGCCAGCAGGAGCGGGGCTGTGACCGGCCCCCCGCACTCGGCACTGGGGAGGCGGCACCTCGAACCCTGGGGTCAGTGTCGGGCCCCTCACGACAAGAGGGACATTGAGGGGCTGGAGCGTGTCCAGAGCCGGGCAGGGGCTGGGGAAGGGGCCGGGGCACCAGGCTGGGGGGGGCGGCTGGGGGGGTTCAGCCTGGAGAGGAGGGGGCTCAGGGGGGACCTTATCACTCCCTACAGCTGCCTGACAGGAGGGTGTAGCCAGGTGGGGGTCGGTCTCTTCTCCCAGGTAACAAGCCATAGGGTAAGAGGAAATGGCCTTGAGTTGCACGAAGGGAAGTTTAGTTTGGAAAATTCCTTCGCTGACAAGGGTGGTCAAGCACTGGAACGGGCTGCCAGGGACGTGGCTGAGTCGCCATCCCTGGAAGTCTTTGAATGATGTGTGGATGTGGCACTTAGGGACACAGTTTAGTGGTGGGCTTGGCAGTGCTGGTTTGACTGTTGGATGCCTCTTTTATAGTCTTTTCCAGCCTAAATGATTCTGTGATTCTATATGGGATGCTTAAACAGGAACTGAGTAGTTCAGCTGTGTGATTTGATAGAAGTGTTGGATAACTACTGTAGGAACTTTTGAGCAGACTTGACTTCTCCTTTGACCCTTGTCTGTGTTTGTTGATGGTTAGCCTCCCTGGGAAATAAGTCAGAAAACGGAGATGTTGCTGTTGTGTTGTGCTCAGAGTTGCACAAGTAGCTGTGCTGGCATTGGGCTAGAAGAGTTGCTGGCAGAAAATAGAAATGTGATTTCAGGAGTATGTGGTTGCTTTGAGAAGATACTGTATTTTGTATGTTGGGGGCTATGGTGAAACTTTTTGCGGTTATAGTCATTTTCTGGTGGTAGGTCTTTCTCTCTTTGATAGCCATAAGAAGCCCATCTTTAACTTAATAAATGCGTAAAGTTGTCTTCTGTAGTTATTTGTCATGTTTGCCCTGTTCTGTCTTTCAGGCCATGTAGTTCTACTGCCTGCATCTGCACCTTTAAGTTTTGGTTTTGCTTGTGGATAGTAGGGTGAAGAGATAGCTGGTTTCCAAGATAGCTTTCAAAACAGAGTAGTTTGTTTTTGTTTTTTTTTTTTTCTTTTTCCCTGATAGCTGCTCTGGGTAAGTGCTAGACAGGTGGTTCTCTAGCTATCTATAGCTCTACCCTAATACAAGCTGTTTCTATGGTAGGTAGTATTATGCAAATTTCATACATTAAAATAGCCCAAAAAATTGGTAGAAGTGTTGTTCTTCGTGCTTTGCTTAACATTATCTTTAAACTTAGTCCTCTGTCATGCTTGTGCCACTTACTGCCAAAATAGCTCTTTAGATTATGCTTCAGCTCCAAAATCTTACAAGCAAAGGAAACAAAGATGTATTAATTTGAGACTGTCTAATACTAAATAATACTAAATTTATTGTTTATGTAAAATGTCTAAAGTTATTGTTTGTAAATTCTTTGGAGGGAGAGTTTTATTTACCTGTCTATAATGATGCTGAAACTGTCCAATATATTTTATTTTTCACTTAGCACTGTTCCAGTTGAACATCAAGCTGAGGTCCAGCAACTGACAGATAACATTCGAGAACTGGAGCAACTACTGAGGCAAGAATATCGTCGGAAACAAGTATGATCTTGTTATAAATTTCCCTGAAATGCTGCTATAACTTCTGATCATGGGTGTTCCTTACTGCCGTTGATTTAGCTCCCCTTCCCCTCCTTCTACAAAGGATAAAGGGAACTTCCTTGTTTAAAACAAAGGTCACTGCAACACAGTGTCTTATGTAATTCCTATACCACCTCGTCATTTCACTGTAAAGAATGTTGAAACATACTTGAAATCAGACTTGGGGAATACAAAAGTGTATTTGGCTCTTTGTGAAATGCCTTACTGCATAATTGGGAGATAAACATCATACTTGTGTACAGTAACACAGGTGTATTTCGCTTTTGTTTTCCATCTGAATTGGAACTGGAGGTGCGCCGTGGCAGGAAATAAGGCCTGAGAAGGGTCATCCAAGGGAATGCCTGGTAAAAAGAGTAGGGCTGATGGCAGGGGTAACTTCCCAGCAATGGCAGCTTATCCCTAAGGTCTCACAGGTAACCTTTTCAGCTGCTTCAGTAAAAAAAAAAAAAACCCAACCACAGTATTTTTTATGTTGTCAAGTCTCAATATTATTAATCATGTGTTTGACTTCTATATTGCTGGGAAACTTGTATTAACTTACTTTTTTTTTCTTAAGAACAGTACCTCTGGTGAAGAAGGTTGTGTGTATAATGCTGCCAGGGTCAGTAAGAATAGAGGTAGTCTCTTATCCCTGTTCCTAGCTAGCTGCTGGTTGCATCCCTAGTGCTCCCAGTGGCTTTTGCAACAGTGGTGTTCTTCCCTGCCTTTTACGTCTTAGACTGCAATTTTGTCTGCTAGTTATGGCACTCCAAAGAAACCGTAAATGGGATTTCTCTTGTAGACAGATCTATGATAGAAAGGTAGAGGAGGCAGCAGTTGTAGAGATGCTTATTTAAAGCTTGTTGCTTTGTTTAGGCAGCTTTGCAAGAAACTATTTCGCAAAAGAAGTTGGATGCTGCAGAGGGCACCCGAAAACTGGTAAGTACACCTCTATCTAGGCCATAGCTTGCATCTTGGATTAACTAATAGATCATCTCTCTTTCTAGAATCAAATTATTCTTGGAGCTAGGTAACATCGAGGTGGTGATTGTTAGTTTGTGTTGGTTTTTTTTTTAAACTGATTTAAGTTTTTTCCCTCCATGGGAAAAGCTACTGAAGTAGCTTGTTTTATTGTTAACTTTAAATACACATCTCTATAATGTAAAGCTCTGTCTGTGTTTGGGAAACTGATCTGTTAAAGGGCAAGGAATGGGGATTTCTGAGATGCTATGGGCTTACCTTAAGTGCATAGAACGGCAAATGAGGCAGCCACTGATGTGGTGGGGACAAAACGGGAGGCTTTTGAGAGGTTGCACAGGAAGCTTGTTGCTCTTCTCTCAGGCTGATACAGCTGGCTCTGAAACCCTGCAGTGACTTCCTCGGTTGCCCTAGGTGAGGGATTCTGAAGGAGAGGCGCTAGTAATATGTGTTAGCTGGCAAGCTTTTTGTGGAATGCTGGTTAAATGCTGTTCTTGTGACTAAGTGTTGCACATCTGTCAGCATGTTCAAGGAGCAAAATGGATTGTTAACTGCTTTGGGAATGTTAACACTGTTTGGAGGAATTTCTTCTTAAAACAAACTTCCTAATGAGGAAACACTTAAGATGGAGATAAGACCCTGTCTAGCTGTGAGATCCTGGCAAACCATGCTTCACAGCTCTTTGTTCACCTAATTGCTAATATTGAAAGTGTGTTTGTCTTAACTAGAATGAGCTTAAAGTGACAATGGCTTCTTTGAAAGAAGAACAAGAGCAGCTGAAATCAAAAATTGTGGAGAGTCCAGAAGAACTGAAAAATTACAAAGAACAGATGAAAGAGACTGTTAAGAAACTCAAGAAGTCCAAGGTGAGGTTTTCCTCTGTCCACACAAGGAGGTATTCTATTAGAAAAAGCACATGCTTTACTGGACTGTTGTCATCTAGAACTGTTTCTTGAATGACTTATGCTTCTAGTCAAAACCCAACAGAACAGTGGTCAGACTGAAATGAAATCACAAGTTCAGAGAAACCTGAAAGTTGGCTGTGGGAATGTTTATTTTTGCTTTTTTGTTGGCGGATTTTCTTTTTTTTTTTTGAAAAGCAGGGTTGCAGTCACTGCTGCTCTGTCCTCAATGAGTGACTGTTTACTTGTGAAGCTAGGTGTAGAACTCTTGGATCTATACTATACCTTTCTGGCTGTTTGGTGTCAGGAGTTTACAGTATTTTTGGCAGCTCACAAATGTCTTTGGATTTAGAATACACGCTGCTTGGTGTCTTTGCTGCCATTCACTGTTTCTGGAATTGATGGCTGTCGCCACTAGTATGCTGAACACTGAGATCCCTTCCTAGTTTTTTTTAATAGTGATGTCCAGTCTTTAAATGTCTGTAGTTCATGATTGCTTGTACGTCACTGAAGCTTGCATAATTTTGTCTCCTTAGGTATTTTTGTTCCAAAGGTGTAAACTTTAGTGCTGTAATTCGACATCTGTTTTTATGATGCTTTATGTAACTCCTATTTTACCAGCATAGAATTTCTTCACTGTACTACTTTTCTGTCCTGAAAGCTCTTGTAACAAGCCGGTTAGTTCAGTGTAAGACACTTGCATGTCGCTTTTCCTGTGCTTTCCAAGCAAACACATTATTTTTACAAACTTAAGATCTCATTTCAGTAACTACTAAATATTCAGTCTAGTGTACGTTAAGCAATGAGGGAATGGGTACAAAAGTCGATATGCAGTAATACTTACACAAAACAACTGCTGAACTTCTAGTCTGTTTTATTAACAAGGCTTTTTTCTTTAAAGCAAGAAGTTACTGAGAAATACGAAGCTTATAGAGACCTAGTTGAGATTCTGCCATCATGTCAAATGGAGGTGCAGTTGTATCAAAAGAAGATAGAAAGACAAGGAGCAAATGTGGAGAGACTGGCCAGTGTATTATCAGAGGTTTGTATTATCCTAATTTTATCTGGTTAGGGAGAATTTAATGTCTAAGCAAGATAGGTGATCATCAGTAAATGTCTGTGTTTTGAAAGTTCCCATCTCTTCTCTTCCCCAAAAAGAAAGAATTTAGATAACTTCTAAATCTCCTTTGTAAAAACATAAGTAAAACATAGCTGCTGCTTTGTTGTCTGCCACTAGATTATGTACTATTGACCACTTTTAATAGTCAAAGCCTTTGTTGCCATAGAAACCTGACCTAAAATAATTTGAACTGTCTTGGGGTTGTTGGTAGGAAACGACGGAAGAAGAAAAGTGAGATCCAGTTTCTTCTGCTTAGAGAGCAGAAACTAAGAGTAAAAAAAATCACTACTTCAGGAAGAGTCATGCCTTAAATGCCTTTAACTTTATTAATACTACGAAAGCAAGCCTTTCCCTGATGAAATGTCTGTCACAATACAGTACTTTGCTCTTTGCTACCCAGTTCCGGGAGAAAGCAATTGTTAGGAACACTTGAAAAATGGTATGCAGTCTTTTTGGGTATTTGTATAGCATATGTTCAAATTGCTCTTGGTTAAGATCTATAGCAGAATTCATAGTAACTTCTGCAGATCTTTCTAAGTGATGTGATCTTGTCTGTTTGGATATATTAAAATTGGATAAAGACCAGGAAACTGGGATTTAACCAGAAGACTTATTTAGCAATTTGATCTTCAAAAAGCAGGAAGCTAGTTCTAGTCTTAGTAAACTAACAGGGTGTGCTGTTTTGATTATTCTTCCCCCATTTAATTTCAATACTTGTGTACTCTAGGTCAGAAATCTGGAAGACCAGATTGAGAGTGCTCAGATAGAGCTGAAAAAGTGGAAGACAGAAGAAATATCCTTAAAGAGACTGGTCACTGCAAAACGTGAGAAGCTATCTACAGCTGAAATGAAGATAACAAAGAAGCGTGAAGATGCTGAGCAACATAAGCACTCTGTGTTTGAGTATGGATGCATCGACACTTCTGCCTGATGCTACTTTATGTTTTTGTTATGTGCTACCAAAGTTCGTGTCTGGTACAAACATGTAGCTTAGCAGTAAGAAGAAAATGAGCGATGTGGGATAGCTTTGTACGGAGACCAGTAATGCTGCAGGCAGGGACTTGGGGTCTCAAATCAATAATTGCAATGTGACTTGACAGCAGTTCTTTTATTGGAGCACTAATTTAATTTATAATGCTTATTCTTGATTCTTTTATCTTCTTAAAGAGAATGTCACATTGGGATAATTTTCCAAGTTATCAGACTTCAACAAAGCCCCATTTGCCTTTCATGAATTTTTCATAATTTCCCTTGCCACTTTTGCTCATTATCAAAGATGTTCAAGACCCATGGGGAAATGGGGCTCGTATCTCAGAGGAGTATTATCCTGACATGATGCTTCTAAAACAAAAGGAAAAGTGTCATTTGATCAAAGCCTCTTAGCCCATCTTCCTTCCTACCATATGCTAAAGGCAAACTCCAGGGCAGTGTTTACAGCCCAGCAGTCGCTTCTGCAGCAGCAAATGGCAGTGTTGTATGGTCGTGGCTTCACTGTGAGATTAGAAACGCTGAACAGTTATAGAGAATGCTTATTATATAACTTCTTTTGTACATGGATAGGAAAGGGAATATGGAAAACTATTGGTGGGTTAACTGTGATGAAAGAGAGCTTTTTTACTTAGCTGAGAGAGCAACGAAGATCTAGTCGTGCTGATAAGGCTTGTGTGGTGCCTGGAATGGCAGCAAGATTCCCAGGCTTCCTTTGCTCCTCATGCAGGGTATTGTACCAGCTAAAGGATATTAATTAAAAGCTACTTTTCCTTCCAAATAGTACAATCTAATGCTCCTTTATGTTAAGAGTTGCTGCCGATTTATCTGTTTTTAATGGTGTAGCTATTTCCTTTGAGTGATAAAATTAGATGCTTTGATAGGCAAGGGGGAAGAGGAGGCAACCTTTGTTTGAAAACAAGCATTTTTGCTGGTGAATAAGAGAATGTGTCCTGACTGTTCTCTTGAGGAAGGAAGATGTAAGTAGGCTTTTGCTACGTATGAGTCATTTCAGCCATTTAGAGAAAGCAGCTGCTACAGTTCCAACTGTAATTATCGTACAAATGCTTATTATAAACTGGTAGGTGTGGTTTTGCCCTTGAAGTCAGGAGTAGATCTGTTCCCACACTAACCCTTTGCTGATTACATGGCAGCTCACAGCTGGGGATATCTGAATTTACCTGCAAGCTGGGGAAATGTTATTTGGTCTTTGTTTGGGATGAAGTGAAATGATCGACTAGAAGCTGCAGATAACATACATAGATGTATGGGATTAGAGCTTTAACTTGGTGGGTGGGGATCTGGGGCTAAGGATAACATGTGACTTTCAATTATGCTGAAACATCAAGTGCAGCTATGTTGCTTTTAACCTGGTCCGGAGGCTGGTCTTCAGGCAGGGCTCTCCGCTGACACCTGTAGCGTGTTACTCAAAGGCAGGAAGATGCAGTGTCTAGCTGTCTGTTGGGCTGGTTCCACTGGAGCCACTTCAGTTGCCTTGATTAGCAGCAACTGAGGATCTTCAACATGCTCCTCCTAACTCCACTTCAAATTTAATTTCTTGTACCCAAGTTGTTCTAGGTTAAGAACTGGACAAACTTCCAAGCAAGTGAATTCTATACAGTATCGCTTCTAGAAGCTGCTAGTTTCATGCTTGTAAAAGGCAAGCTTTGCTTGTGGTGGAGTTAAATTTAATCTGGGATTAGTCAAATGGCTCAGTACTAACTTGTTTTTCTCCCACCTTTAGATATTGTAACAGAGTTCAGGAGAAGAGGGGTGTTGTATATGATAAAGTGATGGCCATTCACAAGGAAATCCAACAGACAAGGTTCAAAATTCAGCAGCTGAATGAGAATGCTGAAAAAGAAGAAATGAAAGCCAAGGTGACGTGTTTTTCCTAAAGGAATCCCATTTTAAGAATACTCAAAGCAAACCTGTTTGTTAACTTGGGCTGTGTAGATAAAAGAACACGTATTGGCCCTAAAACCAAGTAGGCTGGGTAGGTGGTGGTTCGGCTGGATAGTTGCTGGGGTGAGTGCTTCCTTCTTGTGGTTCCACTGGGTTGCTAGATCTTGTTTTCATCTCTGCAGTCTGTATAGATGGCCTACAGGAGAAGTGGGCTTTGCAGTCCTGAGAGAAAAGGCTCTGGAACGGTGTGATTGCCCAGTATTTTGGGATGTGAAATTAAACTTTTCTTCCCACCTGTGCCTGTAGCAGATACTATGTTAGTTCCATGCTATCTGGTTTTGTATTGTGGTAGTTCCAGGTCGAAGTAGTGGGGTTTTCTTGTTTTGTTTGGCCCCTGGGACCTGACCTGTGAGGCTTTACATTCACGTTTTAGTGGTGGGCAGTACGGTGGTGATCTCAACAGTTTCCCTCGGATACAGGGCCACTTGCCATGTCACAAACACTTTCTTCCTAGGATTTCAGGAAGATGACTGTCCAGCTTAGCTTTGGAAAGAGGCAGAAATCCTGATGGGTTGGGAGTAGGGAATAACGCTCTGCCTGTACCATCTCATCCTGTCTATTCATTACTGAAGTACTGTCTATACTGGGCAGTCAGTGGCAGAAACCTGGGTGGCGCAGGCTAACACAGAAATGAGGCAGCAGTAGTGTGAATACAGGGCTAGTGCTGGTCGTTTGACCATCTTAGTATTGGAACCACCAGCATTGCAACAGAACCATAATGTTGGTGTTTTCTTGTGGCTGCTCTTAATCTTCTGGTGCTTTGTAACTTCCCTGTGTTCTGTGAATGCTGCTTCTGAAGCCAGGAATGAGGTACCTTTGAAATATCTTGAGACCACCAGATCACTATTAGTTAAATCCTTCTAAAGCATAAACGTTAACTTTGCTGATGGATTTTTAGTTTGTTTTTTTTCCTCCTTTATCTCTTTCTAGGAAATATACCTAAACCTGAAGGCTGCGTTGGAAAAGCATCATGACTCTCTCATTAAGACAGCAAAGAGTTATGCAGCCTCAAGAGAAGATAAAATTGCTGAACTGAAGAAGTGGCTGCTTAGAGTCCAGTCTCCTGGAAGTAGTTCTTAGACCTGTCTTTACTTTCATTATGTTTATCCTCCTATCTGATCTTGTGCTTTGGATAATTATTCCAGGCAAAAGCCAGCTTTCTCAAAAACCATGTCGGATCACATTTAGACAGATCCTGATGTCATGAGCTTTCTAATGTGGATAAGAAAACACTTGATTTAGCCTGTTTGTATTCTTTCAGTCGGTATCTCATTTATTGGTAATAATGCAAGTCTTGCTAACACGAAATTGCTTGACACTTAGAATCCTGTTTTTTGTAGAACCAGTTCTGCAAACTTTGATCTGGGAAGACCTGGTGCTTTGGTCTGGCCTAGATGGATACACTGTTCAGAATTAGTCAGTAATAGGTGATGTTCCACTACCGTTACTCAATTAAGGTTAAATCCTGATGGAGCAGTAGCATTCATGTGAATGCCTCCACTCATCATGAATATTGGTGACCCTAAATGCTGAGGACTCTCACTTCAGTTAAAACAGTACAGTAGCTCTAGATGCTTGAACTTTGTTATTTTTGCTCTGTGGGGTATTGAATCCTCATCTGTGTGTGTTAGTCTGTGTTTGGGTGCTTAATCCTATAAAAAATTAACGTAGATGATTATTTTTGTACCTTACTTGTGATGACACTTGGTTTGCCACAGTGCTTTTAATTATTTCAAAAAATAAAATAA
This sequence comes from Falco cherrug, assembly GCF_023634085.1. Classification (NCBI taxonomy): domain Eukaryota; kingdom Metazoa; phylum Chordata; class Aves; order Falconiformes; family Falconidae; genus Falco; species Falco cherrug. The sequence goes on from NC_073708.1 coordinate 7,783,191, forward strand.
GAATTTTTAAAATAGTTGATTTAAGCATGTTTAACCCTACTCCTCTTCTGTGTTTTCCCTCCCCACTTGCAGCTGATTTGGCATGACATTCCAATTTAAAAATTTTGCTTTGTACTTTTGGGGGAATGTGTACTGCTGGAAGGTTTTTATAACAAGGGGAGGAGGATTCAAGTCTGTATAGATAATATCTTTCTGGCTTTGCTTAATTCTTCAACTTCTCTTCTTAGCTAGGGGTGCTAGCAAGTCAGTCAGGAACAGCAGATGATCAGTGCTTCTAAAGCTCTTAATGAGGCATCAGACTCTTCTAATGTTTTGCTTTGATTTTTTTTTTCTTATCATTGTAGAATGTGAGATAATCTGCAGATCTTAACCTAGCACTAAGTTTCTCATACAGTTTTTCCATTTCCACCAAATATAATCTGTGTGATAGGTATGTGTATGTAGCACAACTTTGTGTTTTTAGGCGAGTATACTCTTCATCCCCACGCTCCTGCAGTGCTGTGCAGCAGCATCTGGTGTAGAGACCAGCAAAAGTTTAACTGTTAAGGTAAATGATTTTTGCAACAGCTGAAGATGTTGAGTACATGCAAGGCACAGAAAAATTCTTTATGGATTTCATGCACTAGGCCACATATGGAATAGCTAGTGATGTCTTGGGCATTGTGCTTTGAAAGTGAGTTTTTTAATGAGTCTCTCATTCTGTGCTGTGTGTTAAAGCATTATGTTCTTCATGTGCAGGTGTGCTCCACTCTCTTTGCCTTAGTGTGGATTTTAGTGTGACACAGATGCTATCTGCCAGAAGATGTTGCTTCTCATTGGCAGTACTTGCTAATGAACATCATGTCTGTTCAAGGATGTTCATTATTCAACGTGTCTGTGTGAAATGCTGTAACTAGTTTTTTGGTATTTCCAGACTGACAATACTATGAAATCCTTGAAGACAGATGGCAAGGCTTGTGTAGGGTTCTCCCCGAGCTTTCTTGAGATATCCTTGCTTCTCATGTCAGTCTAGCCTATATCCTAGCTTGACTGGAAGCCAAGCATTCCTCCTTCTAACTTCTCTGAGAATTCTGGGGTGTGGCTTACCTTTTGGGGTTGTTTTGGTGATGCTATGAAGATTCAAAGTAAATTCATGTGACTTGGGATCTGCTTTCTTATAACGGCTGGTTGGAGGCTCTGCTCCACAGCCTGGATGTTACAGCAGCTCTTGGGGAAAGATTCCCAAAAGCTTCAAATAGGTGCTGCAAAGGATTACTTCAGCCAGCAGATGACTTTGACAGAATAAGCTTGCTGTCCTGCAGGAAACTGCGTGTGAAGAGCAGGATTCTTAGGCTAGAGAGGTCGTGCTTGTGTAGTCCCCTGATGAGGAATCTGCAGGAGCAAGAAAACACTGGATTCTGGTTCCTGTTCTCAGGGGTTTGCAACACCAGCTCTTAGGTAAAATAAAAGGCCTAAATCATGAGGAAACAAAACTTATTTCTAGGGACAGTCTTATGCATTTCCATTAAGTTCTCATGCCTTCAGGGTGGCCTATTTGTTTGTACCTAAAATACCTATAAAAAAAAAATTAACCAAGACTATATTTTATCTACAGATAATTGATTCCTAGGTGTGAGTCTACTGCTGCTTCTGAAGAACTCTTACTCGTCTTGAACCATACGGTAGGGCAGCTTGGGGAGTTTTTGTGTGACCTGACTAGCAGCGTGGGGACGATTGCTTTGCTAAGGCAATACAGCTCAATTTCCCTCAAGAGGGCAGCATTATTCAAAATTTTCTTGTTTAGGTTTTCTTGTTAGTACTTCTGTCTAAACACCTAGAGCCCTCTGCCGAGGCCGAAATCAAACAAAACTGCAGAACTCCTTTATTTTGAGGCACTGGTGTGAAATCAGTGAATTAGCTCGACATCTATCATGAAGAGAATAGCCAGGCTAGACTTACTGGAATGAGACCTTCACAGCCTTCCCTGTGGTCTACCTGTGAGAATAATTAAATGTCAGTGGCTGCTATTTGCCTTGGTGTAATGCTGTTTAAAAGTGTGGTTTGAGTTTTTAAATACTTTTGCATGTATTTCATATATTGCATAAAGCTTGTAGCAAACTTGACCTGCACTGCGTGGGCTGGTTTCGCTTGTTTCAAATGTGTTTTAGTTACGATATTTTGTAAGCCATGAAGCAGCTGGTCCTTGAAAATAGCCTTTGAAAAGGTTATGCACAGCTCTGCATGCTCTTCCCTTAGATAAGGATAAGTGATCCTCCTCCCAGTATTAGTGTCTCTCTCATCTTGAATGTATGTGAATCTCCGATTCCTTGATAGCTCTTGTTAGCTTCTCACCACTATTTACCTATGTGGTAAATAGTCCTGTTTTAGGACTAGGGGAAAAGCATTCCAAGATGGTGTTGAGGAGGGCTCAGATCTAATGTGTGTGTTTCAGTTTAGCTTTAGTATTGCCTTAGGGAATTCCAGTCTTACCTCCTTTGTACCACCCCTTCAGCTTGCTAGTGCAGCTGTTGACCGGTTGTACTTTTGTACTCTGGGTTTTTTTTGTTCTTTAAGGCTGAGCGCCGTACTCTGACCTAGCTTCTAGCCTAGCTGTGTGTGTGCTCCCCACAGTATTTGGGTCAAGTGATGCTTTTGAGGAGGTTTTTTTAAAACAAAACCCACAAAAAGCCTACCCTGGTAACAGTGGTATTCATGACTACATCTTATACCCAGCACATGGATTATTTCAGGGTGAAATCTTTAGCAGTACAGAAATACAGACTGCATGCATGAGTGTATTTGTGGCTAGATATTGGGTTTAAAGAGTAATGTGAAAAATATTCTTAGCTTCCAGTCTTGTAAGCAAACACATACTTTCTACTGAGGTGAGAGTGCTCCATATGAATGTGTTAGTCTAATAATATACGTATAGTGTCTCCCCTTCTCTGGGTGTATATGGAACCAAGCCATCTTGGTTGGCCACCCAGGCAGGGCTAGTTTGTTGTAGCTGTTTGAGCAAAGTCCCTGACTCTCCTATTGTACCAATGCTGCTTATGTGTTCTACTGTGACTACGCAGTAGTCTCACTTCCTTCTAGCACAAGTCTTATGTGAGAAAAGATACCTTGTTCTCCTTTGGCCATAAAAGCCTGTTGATCTCTACAAACTCCACACACACCCCCCTACCCCCAAATACTAATATTGTAAGCAATATGTATTTTGGGGAATGTGCCGCTTTGTGTATTGCTGACCTGAAAAATATTTCTTTTTTTTCCTGATAGATGTGCATGCTAGAGTTTTTTTAAGCTAAAAGCTCAAAGGGAAGCAGGAATCTTTTTAGTGGTCTTGTGAGTTGATCTGAGTTACTGAGTCTGGGAAACCTCCGTACAGCCTTCATCCTTACCACTGGCTGTACTTCCACTTTTGACCTTGGCCTTCATCTTGCTGTAGTGCTGGTGCCTGTTCTTGGGTAGATCAACAGTGAGAGCATTTGGATGATGTGAAGCAGCATCAATAACATACAAGGTCAAATAATTCATGTGTGCTATTAACGTGGCTTTATCTGTATTCTAAACATCCGGTGCATACTGGCAAGTCCTTGTGCTGAATTTCTGTAGCTAACCTAATGTCTGCAAGACCTTTTCTTCGTTTAGGTGTTGTCTAGATCCAGTTACAAATGCTTATCTTTTGCGTGGACTATTTATAGGGTCAACCTGAATATGCCAGACAAAGGTTTTTATCTTCAGAAGAAACGTAGCTCCCTTATAGTCGTATGTAGATTATGTGCTGCCTATTCCTTTTGTATAGCAAAAAAAATCTTGTAGCTCTATAATGATCCGGAATGTCCTTTTCTTAAACAGTAACCACTTTCCCTCTGATGCTAAAAATTGTCACGTATCTTACTCTAAGATGGGCTTGTTTAGTATCTGACGTGTTGGTAATCCTTTTGCTGGGCTGTATGTGTCTTCCATATGTGGAAGGCCATATGGTGAACTGCTTCTGGTGATCTTTGGGAAACCAGGGCAGGATGTAGCCCTGATCTGGGTGTGCTATCCTATGTGGGAGACTTAATGTCTACTCCATCTTTGTGTAAATATCCTGTGAACTTGGCTCTACATCTCTGCTTGTATGCTTGAATAACCAGGTACCTTTACCAGTTCAGATTAATACAGAGCAGAGCCCAGGCACTTGCTTTGCTCTGATTTAGCATTGTCTGGGTCATAGTAGAGCTTTTCTTGGTGGGTTTTTTTTTTGGTTTGTTTTGATTTTAGGGAACCTGCATAGATCTGGCAGTAGCTTAGATTACCCAGAAGGTCACTGTGAGTATAGGTTACTGCTCAAAGTTCACTTTCCAGGAGCAGGAAGTTTAATTAGGATTGTCCGTAGCTTGTCCCCACAACTCCTTCTTTAGAGCTGAACAGTTTTAGCTTAGGATTTTTTATTTTTTTTTTAAAAAAGTGTTTATGTGGGGGGAAGTGGGTAGAGCAGAGGAGAGGGCATGGAGCTTATCAGCAGTTGTGTATGCAGCTGCTCTATTGCTGGGAGTGCTGTGCATTAATACAGAGGTGAAAATACCTCCTCTTACAAGCTCAGATGTATGAATGTCCAGAATATTTGTATGGATAGCACAGCTGGAGCTTCCTGTTATTTCCAAGTATCCTTCCTTTGCACAGATTCCGTGCCATAAACTATTAAAAAGGCAGGCAAGCGTCTCCTGCCCACAAGGATATGTTATCTCGGGGAGGACAGGTCGTTGTTCCACATTGAAGAGTTTAAACCAACTTTTGGTACCTTTGCAAGCAGAAAAAGCAGTAGTGGAAAAGATGGGAAATGGGTGGGCAACTTGCGATTACGGCTCGGCACACGTACGTGTGTATGTGGACACGATCAAAATTTTAAGAGGCTGTGGGATACCTTGTCCCCTGCTTGCGTGTCTGGCTGCTCCTTTCCTTATGAAGGAAGGAAGCCTCCTTGTCAGTCCCCTGCTTTGCCTTTACAGTCTTGCTGGAAAGAAGATCTCTAGAACTGTGTCTCGGAAGCCCCCTTTCTGTTAGGCTTTGGGCAGGGTGAGGAGGGCTGGCTTAGGTGAGGAAGTTTTTCTGTTTTTCGACAGCGCTTGGTGAGAGGTTTCTGCTGGGGTTGTGGGATGAGCTGGAAGAGGAGCTCTAGGTGTGCATGGCCACGTGGTGGGGCTGGTGGCACGGACCGTGGTGGTGGATGCAAGCTTGTCCCTGCGGCGGCTTGGCTGAGGCAGCCAAAGGAAACGCGGTGAATCGGCGGCCCCAGAATAACACCTCTGCAGCTTGACATTTGTATATTCTACGCCTAGCCGGGACCAGGTAAACTAAAAGTTAAACCTTTTTTTATATAAGGATTTCAGGCAACTGGTGGTCAGTTTTGAGTGAAGACCATCCAAACAACTGCAAAAAGCCACAGCGTCTTTCTTGGTGTTGTCTTCAGACCGGAGAACACGAGGGTGTTTTGAGGTCACCGGTACCTGTGAAATCACGTTGCGTTGTACATTAGTTGGACTCAGCTTTGACGTGCCCTTTTACCTTCAGCAAAGCTTGCTCAGGCGCTGTAGCTGGTGCTGAGTCTCCAAAGCTTACTGACAGATGTTTCCAGCTTAAGGATATGACCCTTTATGCTGCTGAAGTAAGCACTGGTCTGGGGAAAGGAGATAATAGAGCCTGCACTTGGTAGTTGCTTCCCTGTGGTTTATGCAGCTGAGTACTCTAGGAGTGAGTGTGAAAGGCTCATACGCGTAGAGCTGTGTTTTGGTGTTAAGGTGAAGTGTGTGTAAGCTATGAGGTTGTGAAGTGCAGAACAAACAAACGGAATCTGACAGAGAAATACTCCTGTGCATCAAAGTCTTGTAGCTGGTGGGGCATCTTCCTTTTGGAAAGACTCTCCTGGTGTTTCCATCAGACACGTTAAGGGTAATCCCTCTTATTATAATAGAGTAAAATAAATGGCTAGACATAACTGGGAATAAAACCAAGAAAAACTGAATATCCAAATTATCTTTGCCTGCAAAATGCCTCATTTCACCAAGCTAAAAAGGGAACACTCAATGTCTTGACACCTTCTAAATAGGGGCAACTATCTGTGACGTGATAGCATTTCTCACTCAGTTGGTCCCCCTTCTGTGGCACTCAAGGGACCCTCTTAATTTGTGGTATTTTTAGTGCCAGCATTTCTATGAAAACGCTTGCAGAATATTGGCTATGGTGGACTTCCCTGATGTCAGTGGATGCAGGAAAAGGTGGTAGGTATGTGTCAGCACTACTGCGATACACTCCTGTCTCTTCAGCCCCAGAAGGTTTGGGTGCTCTCCTACTGTTGTACGGTTCGTTGTTCAGTAACAGAAGGGTGACTCCAGGGTGGCAAAACCCAGTACCAGTTTGTGAAAACTGAACTGATGTCTTGCAAGGTAGAGACCAAGGTTTTGTTTTGTGTATGTGCATGACTTGATGAGTTCAGGTTTGCTCCCCTTGTTCTTCATCACCTTGTGTCATTTTGGTTTTTGTAGTAGTGCCAACGGGCCAGAATCTGGTTTGGTTCCTGTGGTGCTGATAATCTAAAGGAGACAGTACAACAGGTAAGGTGAAATAACCTTTCCAGGGTTTCTCCAGCATCACTGCCTGTACGTGATTCTTTGCCAGTTTGTAGTAATATTGCTAGATTGTCACCTGGCATCCTCCGTGCTGTACACGTATAGTCACTGACGAGGCCAGAGCTATCTAACAGAAGAATCCACAGGATCCTGCTTTGTCTCTTGCTGTGTTCCTTGCTTTGATGTGGCTGGCTGACCCTACTGCAAATACAAAGTCTATTTCTAACAGGGTTTAAGTTGCTTTTTGGGTTTGGTCTCGCTCGCTATATGGGAAGTTAGCGGGCAGAGCTGCTATTGGGAGTACAGCAATTTGGGAGTGAACACCTGCAATGCCTGGAGCAAGACAGGTCCTTACAAGTACTAAAACACAATCACAAGAGGTGCATGTTGCTGATTCTGGGAGAAGGGAGATTGTGTATGTGTGGGGTTTTTTTTTCTTTCCCTGAATGAAACCCAGGAACGCTCAGTTCTATTACCATGAGGCTTTTCTCCCTTTTTCCCCAAGCTGGAAGAGTGAGATGCTTAGGAGCAGAGTTTCCTAATGGGTAGCAAATTATAAAAGTGCTTATTGCAAAAATTAAGAGTTTGGAGGTTGTGACAGTGATACTGCGAAAGGCAATGTACTGAAAAACATACTTGGAAAGAGAAATGGACATTAGGAGGAAGATAAAAATCTGTTTTGCAAGCTGCAAGCCCAACTGGAGAGGATTGGGAGAGGCCAGTGTTTGTAGAAAATGAACAAACAAAAGGAGGGAAAACCTGGGTTCTGTTGCGGTTTCCATAGCAACACAATACTTTTCCTGGAAATATCAAATGATGAGATCTAATCTATCTGCTATTTAACTCTTGCATGCAAAGCCCTCTCCTTTCTCAGCTTACCTGCCATCCTTCACAGCATCCTCTCTAGTGATGGGCATACTCGCTGTGCAGCAGTCTGCGTGGGGAATGATCTGCCTGGGACAAAGCTGTTCCTGTTCTCTTCCCCCTGTTCCAAAGCACGTAGAAAAGGACAGCTTTTGAGGAAGAGGCAGCGTGTGTGTGATGGGAATGACTTTACAGTTATGCTGGTTTCCTATAGACCCCAGAGAGGGCTGGGCTGAGCTGGTACGGAGAGCAGAGCCACCAGGCAGGTATGTGGCTGAGGTGTTGCATAGCCTGCAGGGTTTACAGCATAAGGATGCATCCTCCTTGGAAATGATGCAGCTTAGTGCCCATCTGAGAACTGCAGAAAACCTTCTGTGGCTGTTTGGAGAGTTCATCAAAGTAGCCTGACTTAAATTTGTACCTAGTAGTCCTTTGAAGGGGCTCAGATGTGGGGAACAAGAGTCCTTGATGGCAAGGGAAGTTTCTGATGGAGGAAGGTGGAAGGGTGGCAGTTTTTACCTTTGATAAAAAGGACAATTGAGAGAGTGGGCAGCATGATAAAAGTCCGTGAAATTACTAATGGTCTCAAGTATGTAGAAAGGAGCATCTGTTCTTTATTGAGGAGAGAAGCCCTGAGCAGGTATGGGAGACCTCACCCCTGTGCAACAAAGGAAACTGATTCTGCTCCCTGCCTTCTGCCTGTAGCAGCAACACCCTTCGCTCTATCACCCTTCTTGCCTCTGTAGCCCCTGGCAGGCAGGGCAGAGCAAGCTTTGCATTGGGGGCTGCTGTTGGAGGGGAGAGCTGTCTGCAGTGGGAGACAAAGAATTCCTCCTGCCCTTGTATCTGAAGTCTCCTGCATGGTAACTAGTTCCCTGCCTTCTCTTACCACCCTCTCCTTGTATCCCAAATGATGCTGTGTATATTATGTATGTACCTTTATAAATGCATTTGGGGTGGATGAGTTCTTACTCTTCGAAGGAGTGAAACCTGGGAACTAGTTTGCAAGCTGCTGCTGTGTTACTCCGTCCTAGCACGGTATGTGAGCTGAGGGCGTATGAAGATTTGGGAGAGAATTTTGCTTATTTCTAGGAACACTTTTCTGCATTTCCGTGGGTGAAAGCTGGAGCGCTGGTGATGCTCCGTCATGTTATGGCCTTTGTTTTTGCTACAGGTCTTTAGACTTGAGCTGCAGTGCTGTGGTGTGCAGTATGTGTGCAGCGCAGGCTGTTTGCAGACCCTTCTGTTGGAGACCCCGTTGTCTGGCTGGCCACAAGTGCAGCAGAGGGAGCTCAGCCTGCGCGATGTCCCTGGATCTGTGAGCCTCTGGCTCTGAGGGGCAAGCAGAGCATCCAGAGGATGATGTACAGTGTGTCAGACTTCTGTATTTAGATGTTACAGTCATGTTAAGAGCCTGGCTGTGGCCAGCCCCTGCAATACTCGGTAAAAGCAATATTCTGTTTTAATAGGTGGGCTTCACGCTGTTTCGTTTTTTATTTTTTTTTTCTCTCTGGCTGTTGTTCTGTTGTTAACCTGTTAATGCTTATTGAGCCCTGAATCTTTGTAATGACTGTCGTTTTCTATCCACAATATTTACAAGGAAACCAGTTTGGAGGGGTTCAAAGAGCAGTAAGCCGGGTACGTGCCAATAAATAGGCAGCAGTACTTTAATGTCTCTTAAAAAACCTGTCCCCCATTTTAAACACTTCCTATATTTCCTCACGTTTCTCCTGACAGCCACCTGTTCAACTTCTGACCTGTTTGCAAAAATCTCCACGCCATCTATCAGAGGGATACATGCACTTACAAACTTCTGTTCTGTGGGCATTAAGTAAATTATTTCTTTAAGATCATATGGCAGATCTATAATTAATTAAACCCTCCATGATATTAGCGCAAAATAATTTAGCCTTTCTAAAAAGGTAAATGTAATTTGCCGATCTGGTATTTGGAAGAATGCTTTCCCCAAAATCAATTCCTTTAGTTTCCAGAGAATAGAAATGAGAAGCAATCTCATTTTAATTATATCTCTTTATTGCTAACAAAGGAATGATTTATGCAATTAAATTAACTGGCTAGAAAATTATTCTCAGCTGGGCTGTCCTAATTCTTTGCTTTCTGAATTGCAGGCTCTTACACTTCTCTATGTAGATTAATTTTTCTGATATGCAAACAATGCTCCTTGTGTTCATTTTTAACATTTTTTATTCACAGCTCCCCTTTTCTTAGTGTCAATGACATGAGTAATATTTGTGCACTGCTGGGCTCTGATTCAGGCCTTTTTATGTAGAAAGATTGGAAAAAAATCTTTTCTTTTGAATCTCATTATTGCCAGCACAGAGCCAGGTTTTGAAGTTTTCTTATCTATTGCTGAGAAACAGCAGCAGAAACATGGAGGGACTGCAAAGATGTCAAAGGATGCAAACTTGTGAAGGAAAATGTATCAGCATTGAGGAGACAGGTGAATTTGCAGCTAGTGTTAAGGAAGTAGGGGGTTGATGTATTCGTCTTAAACCCCTGTCTCCTTGCAGAAAGCTGTGGCACAAGGAAAAAAAAGAAATAATTCTGGTTTATGTTGTTACGCAGACTTAATAGGGAAAGAATTTGTTTTTGGGTTTTTTTTTCTGCCTGGAATTACCTTGCAGTGGCTGGCCAGCACGTTAGCTAGTGATATTTGGGCTGAGGGGAAAATTACCATGTAGCAACACATTGTGACCATGTGCCAACACAGTCTGACATCTTCTGAATGGGGCATTGGTGTAATCTCCCGTTTTAAAACAGCAGTGAACATATTGCAGAGCACGTGTTAGCTCTGTCTGAGCTGTCCTGCCCTGTATCAGTGGAGATGTGTCAGCTGGTCAGTGTTTGCTGTGCTGGCACTCTCGTGTTGCTATCAAATGGTTTTGAAAGAAGAAAAAAACCCAAAAAAACCAAGCCTTTTCTCTGGGTTGGTATGCCGTGCTTTGGGTGTGGGAAGGTCTATGCCGATAAGATCCTGAAGGCTTTTGAACTGCCAGATAGGATGGGGCAAGCTATGATGGTTTGGATGGGACAAGGGTGAACGCTGAGCCTGCTTCCTTTGAGTGTGGATCATCCAAGGGGAATCTTCCTTCTGGGCTGAATAGCTGCTGGGTGGGTGAGCGATGGGGTGGTTAGTGCGATGCCTGTCGACTGCAGTTGTTGGTGCCATCCTTCAGGACACCGCTGTCAAAGCAACACGAACTGAATTTGCTTAGAAAGTGGGATCACACTTACTGGAAGAGCCTTCCTCAAAGAGCAGTTGCCCTGGGCTTACTGTCAGAGAGTGGACTGACTTTTCTTTTTTTCTTTTCCCTAGTCCTGCAGGCTCTCTGCACTGGGTGGTACGGTATTCCTCCAAGAATCCCTTGGCTCCCACAGGAAAGGACATCTTGCAGTGCCTGAGGAAGAGGATGCCATCGGGAGCAAACTTACAGTCACTCTGTAGAGCAGGCTTTGAGTTCAAAGTGATCTAGACTAAAAGAATGGTTAGCGAGATGAAATTCATGACAAACATTACCTTTAGGGAGGAAACATCTGATCAAAAAAACCAAGAGAAACAGCTGCCTAGGCAAGCAGTACTGCAGGCAGGGATTAGGGCTCATAGTGAATCACAGCTAAATGAGTCAGAGTGATGTTCCTTTAATGAGAAATCTTATTCCTGGAAGTATTAATAGGAGTGTCATGAGCAAGTTGTGGGGGTCAGAGGAGATACAACTGCTCTGTTATGTGGTGAAGTCTAGGCTGGCAGAATGTATCCAGCTCTGCATGCTGCATTTCAAAAGCCAGAAATGGGAAAGAGCTGGGAAATCGTGACCTGTGGGATAAGTAATGACAAGTCTTATGGAGGGAGAACAACTTCACTTACAGCAAGGGAGAGCGAAGCTGATACCAGGGAAAACCTCAACGATAAGCTTCAATGCTCCCAATCAACCTGCTAGAAAAAAAACCCTTGAACCCAGTGGATGTGTCCTTTGGTCCTCCAACTTTACCTGCTTCTATTAACTTGTAAAACTGAGCTTTTTCCTACCCTGTGGTTGCCTTATGTTCCAGCAGCTTGTGTGGGTAGATGGTTTCGTACTTCTCATCCTCACTCAGCTCCTGTTCCTGCTACCTGTTTCATTCTGCTTTGCCAGCAAATCCCAGCGGGGGCTGGTACTGAAAGCTGCTTCTAATGATGACTTAAGGGAAAGGTTTCACCTAGCAGTGCTGAAAAGCCTCTGTTCCTTTTGAAACAGGCAGCATCTGTAAACATACAAGGAACAGGGTAAGCAAAAAGATGTGTTCATAGTGGAAGGGAATGAAAGATGGGGAGGGGGAAATTAAAAACCACACAAACAAAAAAACCTTCACAAAATCAACAAAGTACCACTAACAAAAAAAACCAAACCAAAACAGAAGACTGCTCCTTTCCTACAGTTGATGGCAAGGTGATGCTTCGCTGGCGTCTTGGGTTGGTTGCCTTACAAAAGGTGTGCTGGGACCACCAGAAAGCTTTTAATGTGGAGCGGTGTAAGCTGTGAAAACAGGACAGTCCTTTGTTTTATGGCACTGAAATAAAGGAGGTGAACACTGCGGTCCCAGGGAATGTCCAGTTGCAGGTGCATCTCCATGGAACCGCTACGGGAGGGAGAGGCGCAGAGCAAAGCCTTCAAACTTGCAAAATGTTAGGAAACACAGAATTTAAATTGCACTTGCTTATGAACACAGCCAACTTGTCAAGGAAAGTGGCAGTTTCAAGGATCGGCTCCAGAAGAAATTGTGCTACAATCTGAATTCCAGGCTCCTTTTCTGTTCCTTTACAGAGGAAATAAGTGAGTTCCCTCCAGATAGTCAAATAGAACTAATAACCTCTCCATGGACCATTTCCCCAGCGCACCAGGATTTAATTTCACAGGAGCTGATATCCAGATGAAAAGCTGTTGTGGTGATGCAGGGACTCTCTCTTTCTACAAAAGCAGAACTTCATTACAGGTGGCTCTTCTCCCTGTGAGAAGATCCCTGCCCCTGTGCATCACTTGGTTGATCCTGCAGAGACGGCTGCCTGGGAATGCTTTTCCTCTCTGATAAGGTTTAGTGCTTTGTGAAGCTACTGTGGATGTGTTCTCTGCATGCTCTTTTCTTCCAGATGAGATGCTGCTAAGATATTAGTGAAACGGGCTTGACCTGGCGTAAGAAAGGTGTGTGGCTGGGACTAGATGCTCTCTAGAAAAGTGGGTGGAACTTGAGAACCTTGTCCCTTTCTCCACGGTTTCTTAAAACAGGAGAAAAAAAACCCCTAGAAAGCCCTATGTTTGCTCCTGCTTCATTCTTTACTCTTTGCTGTTTTGTTTCATCCGGATTTTGGGTTTATGTACAATATCTTCTGTTTCTGTTCAGGTTCTTGTGAAGCGGGACCCAGCTAGATGGAGTTTGGACTTGCTAGCGTCAGAGCGGTATTTGAATAAAAACAGTTTTCATGTATTTTTGTTTCATTGTAGAACATTAAAAAATTAATATTTTAATAAATATTAAATGAATAGTTAATATTTAATTTTAAATAACAACGATACTTTTGTCCGTACCAGATTCTGGATATCAGAGTGCTAAAATCAGATGTTAAAATAATCTGGCTGACTACGCCGAAAGAGATGCAAGTACTGGAAAGCTTCGTGTTGGCCTTGTATCTTGATTTCTTCTGACTTTTTTTTTTTCATTTCTAGTCTTTCCTATCTCCCAGTAAATTACTGAGAGATAGCTCCTAGCTATATCTGATAAGCAGCAGCAGAAATGCAGCAATGTGAAATATAGAGAATACATCCTGAACAGTACTGTATGTAATTAGACTATATAGTTGTGCATGTATGTGTTCTCTGTCTTGTTGCATTTCAGAAATGCTGTGTAACGATAAGCTCAGGGGGCTTATACTGTGACCTTTTAAAACCTGCTTTGTTGCTATTGTTGTCTTGGACGATATCTAGTTTGGAGCTGGGTGATCTCCTGAAGGTCCTGGCTGTTGTGTCCATGTTGGCAACTGCTGCATTGCTTGTGGGAAGCTTTGCACCGAAAGGCAAAACCAGAGCGGCTCAGTGAAGGTGTTTCCTTCAGAATGTCACGAGGCTCCTGTCAACTGAAAAGCAGCCCCGTCCTCCCAGCACGGGGACTTGCCCCCACTGTTCGGTGTTTTCTGCCTACTGGCTGAGACTGCTCCATCCCATCATGTTTAATGGCCTTGACATCCCATATGGGTCCCAGTGCCCCCCATCCCTTAGGGATGCCACTGGTAATGGACCGTCAGTTGGGCTTCATTCTGCTGATTGCCAGGCCCAGCCAGTTTTCTGCCCACCCTGAATTTTCTTCTTGATTCTTTTTTCCCTTTTGATCCAAATGAACTCCTCCTTACAGGAATCTTAGTGTCTAGAGCTGTCTTGGCAAAGAATTGGCCACTCCATTGGCTCTAAAGGGCCTTTGCAAAATTTTAAATATGCAAATAATAATAATTATTGCTGGTAATAATAGGAGCAGCATGGGATTTCTTTTTTTTTTTTTAGATTTCTCTGTCCTCTGCAGATGCCACTTTAATGCAAATCAAACTTTGCGGATTGTGTTACCTATTGAAAAATAGTTTCAATTAGAAATTCAATTACACTGTCTTGGGGGGATGGAACTGACAGTTTCTTTGAATTTTGCACGTTATAGAGGGCTCCAAAGTACCATAAATCTGCTAATTGATTTCTGTACCTGTAATGTTTGATTAGGTGTACTTTATTGTCTTCTTGGTTTTAATTAACCCCAGGCTTGTCAAAATGCTTCCACGGACAAAGGATATATGATGAACTGAGATAAACTCTATTAACAGAGGCTGACTTTTGTCAGTAATTGCTATCATGCATAAGAGTTATTAGAAATTATCGCACACAAAAAGAAACTGTACTTTTGGTAACAACTTTTATGGGCTGCTATAAATCTGTTGCTTGCCCCCTACATGCAGGAGATAAGCAACTGTGAATGACAAGGGGTCCGAAGGAAAATCAATCATTTGCTAGATGTCTTATAAATATTAAGTGTGACAAAATGGGAAGAGTTATGAAGTGTAAGTGCTGAAAATGAAATGGATGCTGATGCACCTAAACTTGTTCCCATTAGAGATTGCGAGGGCCGTGGAGACAAGGGCACAACTACTTCTAGAAGCTCTTGGTTTGAGTGAAGCGGAACATGTTACCTTGGCGGTGGAGCTCTGGAAGACTAAAGCAACACTGAGCTTTTTGCTTCTAGGCCCTTGGTTGGTGTCCCAGCGTGGGCTGTTACAGCTTGGCAGCTGTGTGTCGCCTTAGAGGGCAGGCATCCAGCAGGGTCACGTCACCAGTGCGTGGGGACAGAGGCAAGCAGGAGGGTCGATGGGCTGAGGATGCGCAGGTTTTACCCAAGAGGCAACTGCAGAAACTGCAGTGGAGACGTTTTCGCTGAGCACAGAGGTACCCAGCGATGCTGCATGCTGTTTGTGTGGTCTGCTCTTAGAAATGCTTCATCTAGGAATACTGTAGCAAACCTGACAAACCGTCTTTTAGACAAAACAGGAAAAAAAGGTTAATATCCACATCTTTACTGATGTACCCAGCTGTAGGGACAGAGTTTATGCAAGATCTATAGATAGTAATGTATATAAACATATGCAGAAATCTGTGCATAAGTAATTTTAACTGAACTGCAGCTTCATCTGTCGCAGATCTCTGCCCTGGGTTGGTCCCTGGATGCTCTGTTTGTCTGGAGCTCTGTGTGAACGGGGTGTTGATGCGGGTGTAGTCCTGCAAATGCAACTGACAGAATACTGGGAGTACAAACAGTGCAGTAATTAAGCCATACAAAGTTGTAAAAGTATGAGACAAACTTTCTGCAACATACAACACAGCTGTTAAAGCTGATAGGACTACTTCTTAGAAATGCTATAAACTTGCTTTTATTGGTAAGGCAATGTCTGTAAGTGCTGTGGGCATTTCTATTTTGTTTAGGGGTTTGTGGTGGGTTTTTTTTTAACTGTAAGTGAAGGGAGCACATACAGTCCCCAGGAGCTGCAGAGACCTGTTTCTGTCTTCTGCCAACTTCTGTCCAGGCTTTGGACACTCTTGGCTGCAGCAATTTTGAAGCTGCTTGATAGATCTTCTGTCTCACTCAAAATGGTTAATTTTAGCTCGATTTTTTTTTTAAAGAAATTTTTAGCTGAGAAGGTATTTTAAACTGACCTTCATTTTCTGTGCTGCTTTTCCTAAAAATTGTCACAGTGACTTAGCAGTACAGTTGTGTGTGTGTGGAGAAAGGAGGAGCAGAGTGGAACCTTCCTGAGCAGAGGTCCTGTGCAGTCCTAAAAGCTGTTTGAGCTAACAGTATCAGGATATTTAACTTATTAATATTTTGGAGAGCTTTAAAACATCTCCGCAGCTTGTGAGGTATGAGATCCTCACTTTGCTGTCTTAGTTTAGCCCAAAACAGCTCTTCAAATGCTTGGGGCTTTTTGGAGTAGCCCTTTTTTTTTTTTTTTTTTTTTTTTTTTTCCTGGGCGCTAGACACTGCAGTGTTTGAAGTAGTAGGAGCGGCTGGAGTGGATCTACTGGTGTGTGTGGGTATGCTGGGGTGGAGAGGCACAGCTGGCACCAGGGGGCTGCTACCAGGGGCACGTGCATTCTCCAGCTCCCAGCAAGAGAGAACCACTTAGCCTGCCGATCCTCACGGGTGAGGCAAGAAACCGCACTGGGCTTGAGTCCCAGGTCCTGTGGGGCACTCCCCCGCAGGACACGCAGGGAAGGTGTTCTGCAGCATGCTGGGTTCCTAAGGACTATGTGTCTTCAGGTGAGCTGCTAGAGTGAGAGCTGTGTCATGGGTTTCCGCAGCCCAGCAGGGGATCTTGGTGCTGGACCCCTGGCATGGCGTAGGTGGGATTTCCTATGAGACTCTCCCCTCTCCTGCTGTGAGTGGGGAGCTCTAGTAGCTGCCAGTTGTGATCTGGCTTGATGTTTTGTGGACTGTCAGAAGAATCCTAGACATCCCATAACTTGTGATATGGGAAAGTGAGTTGAGGCAGCAGAGGAGAGAGGTGCAGAGAGGGCTAAGGATGCGCCGTACTGAGGAGCAGAGACAGATCTCCTAGCCTTGGCTTGGTGGGAATGGTTCTGCAGGCTGGGCAGGTCAAAATGACTTGTTGCCCGTGGTTTCGGAGCGCTGCAGCTCAGTATTGCAGCCCTCCTACCACACGTGGTAATTCCCCCAGCCTCCAAGGGGCAGTTGGTGTGTTTCATAGCTGCACCCTTGCACCCTTCTTTCCGCTTGCCTTGGTTTCGGTTACGTAGCTCTGTTTAAGAGTTTCCATGCAAGTCTCGTGTGTGAGCGCACATATATCTATATTCCCTCCTGGGGTATGCTGAAAACAATCCATTTAGAAACCAGGTGTCCTTGTCTCTCTCTCGGCATCTGGTTAAATATCAGCGAAGTAGGAGAAGGTAAATCCTAGGATGCTTCAACAACTGCTAGGTCTGTGAAGCCCTCGGCTCCAATCTGATGGGATTTGAAGGTCACGGTGGTTGCCCACAAGTGAAAGATGTGTCCTTATTCCCCATAGATAAAGTGGACCAAAACGATCTATCTTAAGGTGTCCCTCAACTGAGCTGGAGGGAAGACGTGTGCGTTTCAGTCTGCAGAGACCAGAGGTCGCTGTTTAACTGGGAATGGAGACCCCCTCGCCTCCCCAGAGCCACCTTCTCTCTATTGTGTCCAGCTCTCAACCTGCTCTGTAATACCTCAGGCTGCTTTTCCCTTACAAAAAGGCTGTTCTCTTAAAAACACAACGCTGGGCTTCTGCAGATGAAGGGCTGAATAGATGTAGCCGGAGGAGAACGCAGGACGGTGTGGCTGAGCTCGCTCTCTTCGCACTTTACCCTTGCCCCATGCACCTACCAACATGTCCTGCAAATACCCCTCAGTCTTGATGTGCAGCTCCTCAGCTTCATTCATTCCTGGTCCCCAGCACAGCAGGCATCTCTCTTTAGCATGAGAAATGCATGTAGTGTTGAGCAGCAGCCAGGGCAGGGTGATAGTGGTGGTGTAAGGATGAGGGGCGCGTGGACTTGCAGGTGGTGTGATCTCCCTTCTGTTTGCAAAACGAGGGATGAGACTGGTCAGAACCAGACAGACCTTTGGGTAACGTGGCCATCCTAAAAGTGAGATGCTGTAGAAGGGGAGCACATAGCAGGAGCAATGCTCAAGGTTTGTGTTCGAGTGGGCCGTACGGTATTTTCTAACGGTGGGGTATGGGAGGCTATGTGCCATGGCCCTTCATCACGTAGCTGGACTGAGCTGACTGCATGAGCAGGTTTGGTGAGGCTCAGAAACCGCGTTGCATATAGGCTGCGCAGGTGAGTTCATCTCAGGCACGCTCCGCTGGAAGGGCAGCGTGGCAGGCATGCCTTGTTACGTGGGCAGGTGATGGCTGCGTGGGTCCTGGTTAAAACTCGGTCTGAGTAGCAGTGCTACAGAGAAACCCATTTTGAAGCTCATTGAGCCTCTCTTGGTTGTACTGGAGGTTAAATTGCTGCTGCTGCAGACAAGTGCACCCCTGCAGAGGGGTATTGTCCTCTCCTGGGCAGTCCTCTGGCAGGAGGTGTAGACCTGCACCATTGCAGCACCAAGGCTGGACCACTGAGCCCAGCTGGTCCTGACCTGGCCGTGAGCATGTCACCACCGAGTCTGTTCCAGGACAAGGAGAACTGGCTGAAAATGCTCAGCTCCTTTTATGAATCTCCATAAAATCCCATGGGTCACAATTTTCTGCAAGTTGCATAAGTGAATTAGCTGCTTACGTCAGCATTCCTTACTGCTTGAAAACACTTTGGCTTTTAACTTCATTGCCTCTCTCTAGAGAAAAGGCAAATGAGAGCTTCCAGCAGAGACGATGGACACTTGTGCCTTTCTTCAGAATGGTCAGGAGTGCCTAGTCTTGACCAGATGGGACATCCACGGCAGCAACAGCCTGGGAAGCAAACAGTTTCGCATCACTCCGCTAATTCGGTATTGACGGCAGACTGAGATTCAGCGGTATGTTCTCAATGAGTTTATTATAGTCAATACTTATTAACAGATGAAACAGACAAGATCTGAGCCTTTTGATATTGTAAATCAATGTAGATCTGTTCACTCCCCAAAACTACAGTCTGTTCTCAGCAGAGCCACAAATCCTTAGTTAAAATTTCAGTCTTTTGCCTAGACCTGTAAACTTATTGTGGATACCTTTGCCTTGGCAGAAACAGGTCTCTTGTTAGACCTGTCATTCCAGTACACGTGGGGAATAAGCTATCCAGCAGAAGGCACTATTTGGCTGGAAAGATTAGCATGGTGTCGTGGTTTAACCCCCGCCAGCAGCTCAGCCCCACGCAGCTGCTTGCTCGCTCCCCCTCGGTGGGATGGGGAGAGGATCGGAAGGAAAAAAAGTGAGAAAACTCATGAGTTGAGACAAGGACAGTTTAGCAGGTAAGTCTAAAGCTGGTGCACAAGCAAAGCAAACCCAGGAGTTCACTCACCGCTGCCCATGGCAGGCAGGGGCTCAGCCACCCCCAGGGGAGCAGGGCTCCAGCACGTGGGACAGGGACATGGGCAGGCAGACAGCATCGCTCCGAGCATCCCCCTTCCTCCTCCTTCCCCCAGCTTTATATGCTGAGCATGACGCCATACGGCATGGGCCATCCCTTTGGCAGTGGGGGTCAGCTTCCCGGCTGTGTGTCCCCCCAGCTCCTTGTGCCCCCCAACCCGCTCACTGGTGGGTGGGTGAGGGGCAGAAGATGCCTTGGCTCTGCGTGAGCGCTGCTCGGGGTAATGAAGGTTATCGTCCCTGTGTCACCGACACTGTTCTCAGCACAGAGCCAAGGCACAGCCCATAGTAGCTACTGTGAAGAAAACGAACTCCGTCCCAGCCAAAACCAGCACGCGTGGTGTGGTTTATTGGAAATGCCATGCAGCAAGCCAGTACAGCTGTCACACTGCACATTACCTGTGTTTGGGTGGGCTTGAGCTGTGCCCCTCTTGGGAGCACAACTAGCAGAACTCTGCATTCAGAGCAGTGGGAGTGTAGGACACACTGCGTCTAAATAACTTGCAACATCCTGTAATGTTACTGCACAAAAGGTCTGAGTTAATGATCCAGTTGATTTACAAGTCAACTGCATGACAATAGAAATTAATATTCACTGATGAGCCAACCTAAGAGGCCTTGAATTTTTTTTTTTCTTCTCTAATGGTTTTGTGTCAAACGTGTGGGTGAGTTCATATACCTGGGTATGGATCAGAGGGTATTTGGGCATAAGTAGTATTTGATTAACTTTTGGACTATCCTGAAAAATGCAATGCAAGAAATCTTGTGTGAAACTGCCAGGTACCGTGCTGTTCTGAGAATATCTCCAAGTACCAGTGAATGGGTAGCTGGAAAAGGAGATTCTTGATCAAACTGGCTTTGTTTAGGGGGCAAAGCATCAGTTGCTGAGGCCAGATACTGCTCTTTTTCTTCTGATTTATACCCAGTTGAACTTGCACCATAGTAAAATCACAGTGAGAGAAAAGCTTCGGTTATTAGGGGAAGAAGGTGGCACTTTAACTGATTTGTAGTTAAAAACAGGCTTGCTGAGTGAAAGCTGCTGGCTGTGGCAAGTCCCCTCCCTGCAGCAGAAAGCTGTACGGAGGGGACTTCTGTCTAGTGTATCGGTAGTCAGAAGTGGCTACTTAAAGTCTGTGTTTAACCCAGAGAACCGGAGCATCATCCACCTGCCTGGTGTGAGGGTGGGTGATGGCTGCCTGAAAGCAGTTCCTTGGTGTCTGCAAGAACGGCTTTGGACATCTCTGCTTTTAAGGTTTTTCTCTTTTAGGCTGTGCTGGGCTGTGCCATGCTGAACTCCGTTCATGACACAGGAACATGTCATGACATGTTCTCATGTTCATGACACAGGAACCCTGTGCTGCGCCTGAAGCAAGAGGCTGCGCAGTTCCCCATCAGCCCTGGGCTGCGTGGGACATGAGGACCTCCAGGGATGCACCATCATTCCTGCCTCCTTGCACTGAACGAGTCTCTTTCTCAGAGAAAACAGGGAGATGAGCTCCTCTGCTCTCTTTGTTCTGCTGCTCAGCATCAGCGGGGACTGGGTGCAGATAACTTGTCAAAGGGGCACATGATATGGAGCTCCTGGGCCTGCTTTCTGCTCTCCAAGCCCCAGTAAGGTCTGCAGCATCCCCAGGCTGTCCCTCTCCTGTAGCTTCTCTCTTGCAGAGCCAGTACTTAGCAAAACTCCTCTAATAGCCTTTATGGTCTTAACCCAATTTCCTTCAAAACTGCCATATGCTGTGAGCTTTGGGAGGGATTAAGAACATGAAGGCTGCTCTTTTAAATCCCATGGAAAGGAGGAAACGTGGCATTCTGAGTGCCTGCAGGCAAGCGGTACAGCAATCTCATCACTCCTGTATTGGGGCAGAAAAAAAACCTTATGCCCTTACTGAACCTAAGGCTGCCTTCTTGAGCAAGTATTTTTCCTAATTGGAGGAAATGTGAGGGAAATTTTGCCTGCTGTTTTGTTGTCATATTGGGTGATGCTCTGAGATG
Source organism: Falco cherrug (assembly GCF_023634085.1). Taxonomy (NCBI): domain Eukaryota; kingdom Metazoa; phylum Chordata; class Aves; order Falconiformes; family Falconidae; genus Falco; species Falco cherrug. The sequence goes on from NC_073708.1 coordinate 7,804,272, forward strand.
CTTCTAAGACTTGTGAAGAAACAAGACCACGTGGAAGATGGTGAACTCCAGAGAAGAACCAGATGCTGCAGAGATACTCCTACTGAGTAACCTCTTCCCTCTGTATCAGCATGAGATCTATCCCAGCTGTTAGGAAGACTTTTGCAGGGTGCTGAGCCAGCCAGGTGCTGTCTTGTGAATCATTGTTGTGGCATGTGATGGGAGGCAGTGTCTAATCTGGGAGTTAAAGCACCTGGTACTAGGGGTGGCCCTTCAGACCGGGCAAGGTGAGATAGATTTCAGGAACAACCTCTTGGCAGCTGTGCTGGGAAGCTGGTGATCCTGGAGTTAGGCTTGGAGGGTCTACACGTGGTAGGCTCAACCTTTTCAGAATCTCTAGACCAGTGCTGAAATCCACAGGCTGTCATGGAGCAGGGCACCCTCCCTTCCAAATAGCCCAGTGTTCACATGTGGTGGTCCTCAGTCCAGATCATCATGTGAGGCTCTGGTGTCTGGCACCTGGAGGGAAGTCCTGCCTGGATCTGGATTGGGAACGGTGCCCTGTGGCCCCAGCGCTTCCATATGTGTGAGAAGGAAGAGTCTGCTTCTGTAGCTATGGGTAGACTTCATGCAATGAAGCTGAAGTACCAGGAGGTGGGCATTTCTTATGTATCTGTAGAGCATCTGTGCACAGTGCATAAAGAGATTAAAACTGGAAGTATTTTTTCACCTGGATCACCTGATCTTTGATCCTGCGGGTTTTGTAGCCCTGTGCAGGGGGTGTTGCATCAGAGCACTAGGGTAATGAGTGAGATGGACCCTGTCTCCTGCCTTGGAGGTCTACAATATGAGTTTATCCTGTGTTTAAAGTGCTGGAGAGTCTTTGTTGCAAGCTGTGGTTGAAGGACAAAAACACAGTGATGGAAACTATTCTGAGAAGTGGGATCCAGAGGTCAATTAGTGAATGAGCAGGGATAAGAAAATGGAGGTTGAAAAAGAGTCAAAGATATTTACAGCCTGCATGGCCTTCCCTCTCCTGGTGCTTTATTTTTAATGGCTTGCTGCTTTTACCTCTCTTTGTTTAATGAATATATTGCCGAGTTATTGGAAGCGCAAACTGCATCCAAAAGCAGGACACTCAGGGTTTATTATATTCATATAACTCAAAAACAGCCAAATTGATTTTCTCTTTCTCTTTTTTTTTTTATTCCTCCTCCTCCACCTCATCTTTAAATCTTGCAGCGGGTTTAGTGGTAGTGACAGGTGTGAGACTGACAGCACTGCAGTCAGAGAAGCTGTGTTTAGGTAATGACCCCAGCCACGGGTGGGGAGAGCACCCTCTCCTTGCTTTGCCTCCAACCACCTCTCCTTGTGGCTCGGGGCAGATGCAATGTTTGGCTGCCTGCTGGGGTCTCTACTCCTGCTGGAATGCCTTGGAGAAGCTGGGCCTGTCTTTTCCATTCACTTAGCAGCACAGCTTCTTGTCGGTGTGATCACCTGCTCTCGTATGACCGGAGAGTGGAGGCACAGACATCCTCAGCCATCACCACCCAGAGCGTGAACTTGCAGCTCGGCAAAGGCCGTTGGACCCGGAGCCCCTGGGGTGACTTCAGCTCCCCTTGCTGCGGGAGATGGGTAGATGAGTAGCGTGTGGGAAGAAGCATGTGAAATGGTTGCTCTGGGTGGTCTCTTTATCTGAGCATCTCCACTGTCAGGCTTAGCTCCGGTAATTCTTTCTGTGAAGTGACAGAGGGGTATATTTGGTGGCTTCTGCTCTCTTTAGTGCAGCCTGCATCAACCTGTAGGCTGCCTGCCCCCTCCTGGGGTGTTCCCCTTGCTGGTACAGGTGGACGGGGCAGGTTTTGGAGCCATGCTAGCTGCTGGAGCCTGGGGCTTTGTCCTGGAGCTACCCCACCTGTCCGATGAAGCCCACTGGTGCTAGGCTTCCAGAAGCACCCCTGCCCTGTCCTCCCAGCGTGGAAACGGGGTGAAGGAGAAAAGCTGGATGGTGGGGTAGGGAGATCTCTGCTCCTGGACCCCACCCTCAGTATGAAACAGCAAGAGGTTTTCATCTCAGCCCTGGTTAATGAGGGCATTTTGATCTACAGTTGTTGACTGCAGAAAGCCTCCCTGATAAAGGGGGAAGGGATGTCCTGGGGGAGAGGGTCGCTGAATATGCATGGCCCCGGGTCTCTTTGTTTAGCTGATATCTGACTATATTTATTCTTCTAGATTACACATTCTGACTGCGGAACAAAGGGCTGGCAGGAGCTGCTCTCTTGTGCTTAATAATTTGAGTGAATTTACATTTCAATGCAGCCCTGCGCCACTTCCCACCCCCCCCACCCCCCCCCCCCGGAAAGAGCAGAATTTCCCTGTTGCAGGGAGGGGGCGAAAGGAGTGGCCAGCCTGGGAGATTTATTGATATTCCCCTCTAAATTTATTCCTTGCGAATCCTGTGAGCGTGTGTGCCCACCTGCCTGATGCAGAGATATTTTCTTCCCTGCCACCCTACTCCATGACTTGCTCAGATAAGGCTGGTTGCCCCACCTCCCCGCTGAGCAGTGTGATTCATCATCAAGTAATTAACCATCGGCAGTACAGAAAGTACCTGGCTAAGCAGAAGTGTGAAAACACATCTACACCTAATGGGAACAGGACGGAAGGTTTCTAGTTTGAGTGACACCCGGGGAGCTGCAAAGTGACAAAAAGACAAGAGTTAGCTATTGCCAGGACTCCCCAACATGGTCTGGTTTCTGTGTGATGTCCTTTTCACTCTACTTTGGGGCCTGAAAGTGCAAAAAAATCATTTGCTGAGTCAGAGTTAGTCACAGGGGGGGTCTAGAGGTGGCAGTTTCTCATTTGTCTCTCTGACCAGGCTTGGATCCCTGCCTGTAGCGAGTGGTTTGACCAGGGATTGGCTCGCCTCTTGCTTCTGAGATGAATTTTCCCTGTTCTGCATCCCTAAGCTTATCAATGAGTATGATTTTGTGTCCCTGTATAGGATCCTGGGCCTTGTGTGCCTGCATGTCCTGGGTTAGCGGCCACCCAACTCTGACTGAGCCATGGTCCTGCAGTTTAACATCCGTGCTTTGCCTCCTGTCCTCCTGATGATAGCCTCGCAGGGACAGGGACTTGGCACACTGATAACCCCGGCGTGCTATGCTGCATTTGGGTCTTTACCACTACGGCTCTGCATTAGCCCCTTATAACAAATGTTTGATTACAGGAACAGGCCCTTGTTGCTGTTTCTGAGGATGTCTCTCCTGGACTGGAGCCCCTTAGGAGGCGTCTTGTGAGCCCGTGAGCACAGGACTTTGCTGAGCAGGGTCTGTGTGTTGAGGGGTGCCTCAAGGAAATGCTTTTCTTCTATTTGCTTTCCTGTCTAGTCCCACGCTGTCTCACGGTGCAAAGTGAGATGGACCCCTGCTGCTTTTGAGGCTGAAGAAGCAGGACATGATGGAAGACACAGCCTCCGGCATAGCTGAGTGCAGCAGCAGCCTCTTCCAGAAGCTTGTTACATCCATGGTGGTTGCTTTGGGCAGCCAGAGGACAGGTACTTTTGTCTTGAATAGTTTTCTCACCAACTTTTTCCTTCTTTTTGACTCTGTGTGAAGACCTGTGCATGGGAGGTGTGAGTTCTTGAGCTGAGCTGCAGAGTGCTCCCATGTGCGAGGGGACCCTGCTTCTAGCCAGCTCCAGATACGTGACTGGTGGCCTTGAATGCATTCAGTTCAGGCCTTTGTTCCACCCTGAACTGCAGAACAACTTGGAAATGGGTTTCATGGCCAGGTCTCAGCCCTCCTATGTACTCTGGGATGTGTCAGGCTCTCTGTGGATGTGCTGCTTGGAGCGACAGGGCTGAATTCTTGGCTCTGCAGAAAACAGTGCAATGATCTGAACTTAACCAGTGCTTATAAAGTAAAGAGCCTGTGCACGTGTGGTGCTGCTCTTTTTGCTGTTACCCTTTCTAGAGGTAGTTGTTCAGCATCAGAGAAGGCAGGATATAATGCTCAAGGAACACAGGCAGAATGAGGACCTTGTGCTGTGTCCTGCTTGAGCACAACAGAGGAAATTTCCTGCTCCGTGGAGCTTCGGTCTAAAGGGTGAAACAGTGGGTGGTTGTCAAGAATTGTCTGAAACACCTGCTGGAACAGTTAGCCATGTTTTATTTTAATGGATAAATATATACATTCATTATTTTCCATTCGTTTTGCATTGTGTACATGCATAAATGTGGAAACATACATATGTATGTTCCATATCATACACATATACACAATCTGTAATATACATGAACACAATGCAGCATTAAATCAGGGGGTTTCGCTTCCCTTAATTACCTAATTATATTGATTTTTACGTTCTGTACATCTTGGTTTTATCTGAACTTTACAGAAGGTGTAAGCAATACACATCTTGTCACATCCCATTTTCACACTAGCGCTGTTGCTGTATGAACCATTGCTAGAAATAAAACACGACTAGAATAGTCAGCCATCTGTCTGGAAAGCACATGCGGTCCCAGATGGCAGTTTCTCTCCCGCTCGCTGGTAGCAAAGTCCTCTGTCTAAGGAACACAGCAAAAATGTGTAACAATTCAGCGGGGATATGTACAATGTGCAGCCCTCCCCCGGGCTGGGGCTGAGGGCCCTCCAGCAACGGGAGAGGAGGGAAACTTTGAGCCCAGAGTCCATCCCTGAGGGGGCCCGGTGCCCACCTCCTGCCGAGCAGAGGGATCAGCATTCAGAGCTACCCCACTCGGCTGCAGCCCCCTCTGAGCTCTATGAATGAGGTTCTTCAACCCGTTCGTTCCTATGCGTCAATATGCCTTTGCAAGGGTGCAGCGGGCAGCAGACCCAGAAGAGAGTCAGCAGGACCTTGGCAGGTGAAGCTGGAGGGAGACTAAAAGCCTGTCAGCTGTTCTCTCCGGCCTTCCAGGACCATTCATGGGAGAAATGACTGCTGCAGAGCTGGGTGCTAGGTTTACAGACAGCTTGGCCACCAAGAGCTGACACTTGCCAACCTCAGTGGCTCTCAAACTACCTCCCTCAGCCAGGGAGTCGCTCTGTGTCATTCAGGACAGTTACATGTGGCATTGTTGCTTGCCTTTAGTTTTGCCATTTGTGAAAAGACAGCACGAGAATGTCTTTCCTACCAAGAGAGGTGAACGAGTGATGAAGCACCTCTAGTTAGCAAAGCATGGTCATTCCTGCTGGAAATGGGTGGCTTTCGCTGATCAAAACGAGCAGGAAAAGCCCAAGAATGTGAAAATCACCAAAGCCGGGGAGTGACTAGGTGAGAACGCAGCTTAATTATCCTTTGAACTCTGCCTCTTCATGCAGTTTTGAATCTGGCCTGCGGGAGGGATGAAGGATAACTGAACAGGTTTCTACAGAACTGAGGAATACGGAAGAAATCATCACACAAGGAATGACAGCACTCTGTGCCGTTGGGAGAGGCACCCAAAGCCACCGGCCCCTTGGCTGTGCTTTCGCTCTTGCCTTCAGAAATGCTGAACAGTGGTCCTGAGTTGCCTTATCTCCTGATCATTTTGTTTTGCAAAAACATCTCCTTTGTGGGTTTCAGTTTTCTGGAATGTCTTTCAAACCTGTCTCCATTCCCAGAAAAGTCTTAGCACAGTCTACTGTTTTTTTTTTTTAACTTCCTGATACCTGTCCCCATCTGCTGTTTTTTCCTGGGGAGACTCACGGATGTGGTGTTGTACTGCAGAGGTTGGCACGAGCCCTTTTGTACAGGGGGGAAACTGCTTTCTGAGCTCCGAAACCTTCAGGAGACAGCAGAGTTTTGCTTCAAAACCTGTCCTCTGCTGGGGGTGTTGAGATCAACCAGCTGTTTGCTCTCGTTGCTGAGCAAATGTCACTTTTTTTGACACTTCTGAGCACTGTCACCGTGGTGGTACAGAATGATGGTGTGTGTACAGGAGGTGTTGCGAGTCGTGTGGCCCTCTATTGCCGTGCTTGCCTCCACAGAGCCTTTGCGGGACCACCAGAGATGCCCACCCCGTGCAGCCGCAGAAGACTGCAGCCTCCGGAGCAGCCGGTTCCCAGTTGTGCCCTTTGCACTCCCACCATCGGGAGGAAAGGCAGAGCGCATCGGGAGAAGGTCCTGCTGAGATGTTGCAAAGGGTCAGATTGTTTTGGAGGCAGGAGAAAGACAACTGCTCCTCTCTCCCTCTTGGAAACAACTTTGCCTTGGCCCAGCTTTTGCAAAACGGAATTAGAAAGCCTTGCTGAGCATTGGGAGCTGGCAGGAGCGATCACTCGGCCAATTCATCATAACGGGAGCCTGGTATCTAATAAGCAGGTAATAAATGCACCAAGTGTCCACCTTTAACTTGCCTGCCTGCCTCCCCGCAGAGGCAGCCCCTGGGCTGCAGCTGCTGATGAGATGTCCCCCTGCCTGATAAGCAGATGATGTTGGACCTGCTGGAGTGATAGCTGTCCTGGCCACGGGCATGGCAGGAGCTCCCCAGGGCAAGGTGCGGGCTGGGGGAAGCAAGTTAAGGCATGAAAGCCTCATCTTATGTAAATCAGCCCTGGAGGCAGTGAGGCCTGCCTGATTTCTACAAGTCACGCAGCAGGTTGTGATGGGGAATGGGTAGGGTTTCACTTTGTCATGGAAAAACTTCACCTCTTTGGTTGAGGTGCTAAAATTGTGTTCTTTCCGGTTTCCTTTCGAGGGTTTTCGGTGATGGACAAAGGATGGCTGGAGGGAGAGTCTTAGGAAATGTAAAGGATGTTGAGTAGAGAAACATAGGGTGATGCTCCCCCTGCTCTGAGAAGACAGCTGTGGAACCAGGAGGACCTGGGCACAGGCCTGGGGTCAGAGAAGCTCGAGGGAGGTCTGTGTGGCAGGGAATTGGCCATCCCACCTCCCCTGCTGTGCCACAGTGGGTGGCTGTTCTTGCTGGGTGATGTGGGTGGGGAGAGGTGATCCTGGAGAAGGTGACAAGTTCAGAGGAGCAGATCCTAACCTCGGGGAAGTGCAGATCCCAAGTGGCAGTCACTGGGGATGTGTGGACTTACAAGGGCCTTTGATGGCATCAGGCAGCCATCAGGGACCAGGCCACCAGAGCAATCTGTCGTGGGACTGGGAATGATCCTGGCTGGAGGAGAATGCAGGAAGAGCTGGGAAACGAGGACCCCTTCACATCCTTAAAGTGAGAAGGACCTGCCAGGACATAAACCTTGGGACCACCACCTGTGATTGACAGCACAAGGAGCTGTCAATCTTCTATCCTTGCTGGGGCTCTTCCCAGGGCACCCACCAGCAGATGGGGGATGCTGCTCTCTCTGGTCTCTGCTGATCCTGCTGGTCCAGGCTCCGAGCAGCCGCTGGCAAGGAGGTCATTATTGCAGGGCCCCACTCGGCAAAGCAGAGAAACCTGTCCCTATTTGTCACCGCGCGTCGGGGCCTTGGAGGTGAATCAGATGCACTGTATTAATAGATCTAATCATCGCAAGCCTTGGTCGTGCTGTATGTAGCAATCTGTTTCCTGGCTGACAGCGTGTTTGCTGCTGGCAGGAGGGAGAGACGGAGGAAGAAGCATCGCCCGTCCGCAGCTCCGCGGGGCAGGACCTTGAGCGTGGCTGAGCGGAGTTTCTTTTTGTGTGTTGGATGGGCGAGATCCTGGTCTCGTGGTCGCTGATGGCAAATCTAACGGGAGTGGGTTGCAGGCCGGCAGACTTTGGTTTTTGGAGAACTTCCCATACTTTCAGGACAGGGGTTTCCCTTCTTTCCTGGGTATCCTTGAAGAAGAGGGTCTGCTTCTCCTTTTAGCTTGCTTGGCAGCCCCTTCTCTTGTGTTTGCTCGGTCTAGTAGTTGGTGCTGCTGCTGGCTGATGTTTCAGACTTGCCTGAGATCAATAGGAGAGTACTCGCTAGCATCATATTAATTGAGTCTTATGCTGAGAGCCCTTGTGCTATTGATTATAACAGTAACTTCAGCTGGAATTTGGGAAGCACTTACTTGAAGTCTAAAAAATGAGAAGAAAGCAGAACACTGGGTGATTGGATTGACTTTATTTCCAGCGGATTACACTGTAATAATTGCGTATGTCCAGTCTGCTTTCATTACTTGTCCCTCTAATAAAAGTACCGGGAATGCTTTCAAATTTCAATATGCAGGATTACAGGGCTTGCTTGGAGCAAGCACCAGACTACACTGGTCAGGAGCAATATGAGAGACTTTATCTTAATAACTGGCAGAAGTTACCCACTCACCCTGCTGTCTGCCCCATTCGCATCCTTTTCTTTGCTTTCCTTCCTCTAAAAAAAGGAAACAAAAATGCCAATTACTGACTGAGAACATGAATTTTTCATTGACCTCCTGCAATTCCCCACAAAGCTGAGGAGCCGGGAAGGTAATAAAATGAGATTTCTTCAAAGAACAAATGAATGAGAGAAGATGACTGCCTGAACCAAAACCCCGGTGAGATGAGGGCATTGTCAGGGGCCTGTCTTTAGGGTGAGGGAAAGACAGAGATGCTCTGGGGTCAGGAAGGACAAGAAGGGGTGGCTGGAGGCTCATCGCACATCTTTGCTTTTCCTTACACCCAGGGGTAGCCCTCTCTCTAAGCAACTGCTGAGACTATTGGATGGTGTGGGATGCCCTGAGGGTTGGGGCAACCTTAGCATGGGTGTGCAGGGCTGTTCTGGTGTGGGGTTTTTTTGTGGGTTTTGTGTTGTGGGTGGGTTTTTTTTGTTTGTTTTTTGTTTTCCTGATGTACAGCCTTCTGCTGTCACTCTTGGTGCAGGGCGAAGTATCCTGAATGCACCCAGGCTGAGGGTGCTTTGGCTGTGGAATGTCTTGGCTTGTTTTGCAGAGCTCTTTGCAGAGGGGCCCTGCTTGCTCATGGCCCCAGGCTTGCTGGGGTCTTGCCACCACGCTGGTGTTTTCTAGGACTTTTGTTGTTTTTAATATGCTGCTTTGAAATAACCCAGCAAAACCTGTTCTCAAACTCATTTATTATTTTTTTATAAAAGCTCCCCCCCCCTTTTTTTTTAAAGATGCTGTCAAATTGCACTTCTTAAGATTCATGGTGGATCTCCTCTGCCTGACTCTATTACCCAATTTAAATACACAACAGCAAGAGGGGTTGAATGCCACTATGTTAACACAGTGCCAGAGACCTCTGTGAGGTTGTTTGTTAAAAGCAAATTGTACCTGTTAAGGGGCTGGGAAAGGGGAGCACAGCTGCTGTTAACTGCTTTACCAAATTGACTCTGACTCATTCATTTCAAATGAAAATTGAAATGCTTTTGACTTCTTCTTTTTCTTCTTTTTTTCATCCTTCCAGTGGCAAATTTGCTTTACTTAACGCTAAGTGGGGATCATTTCTTGTGATTACTGAAAAATGCATCATAACTTTTGATTACGCTGCTATTAAGGATGCAGAATGGCAATTGCTGCTGCTTGCAGAGAGGGAGAGAGAGGAAAGGCGGCTGGAAGAGCTGGTGTAACCCTTTGCTGTGCCGAGCACTGTGGAGGAGGTGTAACTGCTGTTGGTCTGGGGCTGCAGGCTGCCGGGGCAGGACCTGGGGGCTGAATTCAGGCTGGATGCAAGTGAGTGTGAACGCAGGTGACCTCGGAGGGATGAAGTGAGGGCTGGAGCACACGGACCTGCCACCGCTTCCCAGAAGTTTGCCTCTTGCAGGGGCTAATGCTTTTTTTCTTTAAATGGAAACACCTTGGGAAGATGGGCTGTTGTTTGAAAGATTAGAACGTTTTTGGGGATGGAAAGGGAATACCCCTAGCAGCAAAATAAAGGACACGCATCCCAGGGTTGTACAGACGCTTCAGTGGGATGGAAGTTTCTGGCAGGGAGATTTGGATTTACGGTGGGGGAACGGGGAGAATGATGTAGACAGCTTGGGAGATGCAGCAGGAGAGGGATTGTGGAGTGCTCAAGGGCATTGTCTACAGTTCTGGGGAAACTAAGGCAGGGAAATGAAGGTGGGAGGGTGTATTGCTTGACACTGTATTGTTTTTCATGCAGGGGTTTCTTGTGTTTAGGGAGCATCTGCTGTGCCATAGGGAACACCTGCCCTCCCCTATGCAGAGATCCTCAGGGGCTGAGTGGAGCACGGGGAGATGATGGAGTATCTGAAATGCTGTGTGTTGGAACCGGTCAGCCCTGCTCCTGGGGCAGCTGGGCTGCAGAGCAGCAGCAAAGGCTGACGTTGGTGAAGCTGATGAGCATACTGGCAGTAATACCCACTTGGATAGCGGAAAATGCTCTGGGCCACTGCAGAGAGCCCTTTCCTGGTGTGGGAAAGGTGTAATCAGTGTTTGACTCCTGCAGCTCGGCATGGTGGGCTATAAACAGAGCATGCGTGGACTGGTGCAAACCTGTGCATGTCTCACACGCCAGAGGGTTGGAGCAATTACCTGACTACTTGGGAGCTGTGGAAGGGAGGGGAGGCACTGGCTTTGCACTGTCAGCCTACAAGACGGCTCACCAGAGGGGCCACCAGGACCGAGGCAGGGAGTTTCGGTGGCTGGTCACTTCGACATTTGCTCCTTTGCAGCCCCTTTTTCCAAGGGATCTGGCTTCACTATTTTTACTGCCCCTTTTGTAGCTCTCACAGGGCACCAGCAGCCCTCTGTGGCTGCTTTAGCCTTGTTTTTCCACTAGGCACTACATTTCCCAGAGTCCCTGCTCTTAAAGCACTGAAGTGCTGTAGCAGGCAGTGCCGAGCTGCCTCTGATGAGACCGAACAAGAACAAAGTGTTGGAAGTCATGCTGCACAGACGAGTAGCCATAGCAGACATTTACAACGGGTTGGGAAGATGAGGCTCCCTTAAGAATAAGGGAAGGAACCCTTTCTTTCTACTGCAGTCCTCGTTGCTCTGGAGGATGCCGTGGCCAGCTGCAAACAGCTGGTTCTGTCTTACGTCTTGAAACAGCGGAGTTGTTAGAGAGGCCAGGCTGAGTTGCCAGGGCTGTGTTTCTAAGTGAGGGCTGTGAGGCTCTCGGCATACTCAGGCTGGGGGTTCTGCCCTGGCTGTGCTTTGCGAATGCCTTGAGGCTGGAAAAGGTAGGTTTGAGGACAGAAATGTGTGGAATGGCCGCATGAGGAGATCAGCCTGCGAAGGAAGAAATGTAACGGCTGCTAGTATTGACGAGACGGGGCCCTCCACGGAGAATTATGATTTCTGCGTTGTTTTCTTCCTTCTTTCTGCGCACCAGACTGAGCTAGGCAGCAGTGTAGACTTGGCTGGTCCATCCAGTGGAATCTGGTTATGGGAAGGAGCCTGCTCAGAAAGCATTGGCAGCTGTCTGGGCTGGGTTTCTTGGCTAGAGAGCTCTCCAGGGATCGTACCTTTACCAGCTCACCATTAACCCCATTCCAAGCTGGAGGGGACCTAAACCAGTCCTCGCAGCCCACCCACCTCTAAGATAGACAAGTAGGGGTTGGCTTTGTCTTGGGAGAACAGGGATCCTCGCGGCCAGAGGCAATGTGCCAAAAGTCAACTGGTCTCAGGTTCCCAAAATACATACATGCGTGCATATTTATAGATATACATATATATGTGTATGTGTGTGTATATATATATAAAATACATGTATATATTTTTTTGCTGGCAGCTGAGATAAAAGGGATATAATGAAAATGTAAACGAAAAACTTTACACCAGGCATGGCCTGACAGAGGGAAGATTGATATCCCATGATGCTTTGTCTTGATGAGACAATGAAAAATAACCACCACGGCAGCTGTGTCAATATCAGACTTGGTAATGCACCACTAGCTGTGGGTTTTTATTTAATCCGCTTTGCTTTAAGATGATAACGGTTGTTACTTTTCAATGCCTGTCTGTCAGCACCCTGGCATTGCAATATTCCTCCGCAGCTTTGCGAGCGGGTTTCATTTATTTTAAAATACCATTTCACACACTGCTGACTTTTAACAGTGTTCCATGTGAGTTTGGGAGATTGAATAGTGACAGAAACAACACTTTTTATGAGAATACAGAATATTAAAAATGGGGCACAATATACAGATGGCAGTTTTCACTACAGCTTGTTTTTTTCCCCCCAACCTGCTTCTGCTACTCAGCTTCCCACTGAATGCATTTGTAGTAACACCATAAATGTCACTTTCGCTGACTGCCTTTTGGCATTTTATTTAAATGGGAATTCGGCTCTTGATGCTGCCGCCACTGCATTGAGCTCGTGTTTTGCAGGAGTGCCACTGTGCACGGTCCTCTTGTATCCAGGGCACTTGTGATCAGCTCTGATCTGGGGGCTGCCAAAATAGCAACCCCAGCTGTGGCAGAGCGATGCTGTGTGCATCTGTGTGTACACACCTGTGTATCTCTCTGCGGGAGGACTGGGAAGGTCACTGAAAGCCATCCAAGAGTGGTTTCTACTCCGTGAAATACTGTTTCTTTCTGCTTGGCTTCTCGAAGACCCACATCTTGCCAGCAAAATCATTTGCTGCTGTGATGGCACCAAGAAGCAGATGATATCTGGAGTTAGTAACTCTAGATTTTTAACTCCTGGGGCTCTTTTGGCTGCTTTCTGTCTAAAATCTGGCTGCTCGCTTTAGCTCAGTTGCTGTGGTGTTGAAGGAGCCCTGTCCCCTCCAGGCTTCCTGGGACAAATAAGAGGAAAGGCTTCCTACGAAGTGATGCAGTCACACGACGCGTACCTTTGTGGGCCTGGCTGGAGCTCCTATAGCCGCATAGATCTCAAAAGTCTCAAAAGCTTAGACTATGAAGAACCACAACAGGTGATGGTCCTTGCAGTCCTGATCTGTGTCCCATCACAGGGCTGGAGACAGCTGCTGGTCTGCAGGCGCTTTCCTGTGGGACCATATAGACTGAAAAGCAACAGGGAAGGGGGTGAACTGAAGACTTGCTTTGATTTGCTGTCCAAAACACTTGTGTCTTGGTGTCTTGGGACAGCTGGAGATGACCAGTGACCTTCTGAAGCATTCCTCCTCGTTGGGAACAGACAATAGTTTTGCTGGCTTTTACCCCATCATGGTCCCTGAGGAAAGAGTGTGAACTGCTGCTTGTGTCCTGGATGCCATCGCTCATCTTGCTGCCCGAAGCAGCTCTGCTCCCTCACGTTCCTGCGTGCTAGCTCGTTGGGCTGTGACCCTGAAAATGCAGGAGGACCCTACGCCCGGTGCTGTGTGTATCCCCTGTCGACAAATAATTCCTTCAGCATGGGGAGGAAAAGCTGGTGCAAGCCTTTTCCTTGTATTTCTTGCCCCTGTTCCCGTCCAACAGCCCTATTGATAGTTCCCTCTCGGTGATAACTCGCTGTCCTCTCTGAACACAGCTGTGGGAGGGGTGGGTTGCGATCCTGTCTTCAGCTTCGAATTCCACAAGATGCCAAAGTGTTTCTGAGGACATGTAGTTGCCTGGTTCCCCCTGTTCTTTGCATACCTTTCGAATGTCTAAGCCTCTGCATATCCACATCTAGGCTGGAAGGGTTTGACTGAGTTGTAGGGGCTGGTTGTGGCAGAGCCAGGAATCCTGCAGCCCCAGGGACAGAAGAAATATTTTTGTTTGAAAATGGAAATATTTATTTTACTTAACATGGGAAAGAAGATTATCTAAATATTGTTGGGGGTCTTTATTTGTCATTTTGAGGCGATGGCTGGTTACAGGGAAATATTTCTTTGTTTTCTAACTGTGTGCCCTGTAGAGGTCCTTGACATCACCAAATGCTTCATAAAGTTCTTCTAGTGTTTGGGAAAATGACAGATGTAGGATTATTACTTTCATCTCTGTAAAATGCTTTGGTTTTAATCTTTCAGCTGGAGGTTCATTGTACAGGTATACAAGGACATTATATATATAAAATATACACACACGCATATATATATATATAAAATGACCTGAAACAATATTGTTCCACCCTCCCTGTAATATTTTTGCTGTTACAGATGCTGTTACTGCAGGACTAAGCACACCTGCATACCTTGAACCCTTCTGGGAGGCTGGAAATTTGTCCTTTTCTATCCTACTGGGACAAAGCTGCTATTTCTGGCTTTGTAGGTTGCAATGGCATCAGACTCACAAGTGGTGATATTTTAATGTACATAAAGCTGTTTTCCAGTGCAGGCTGAATCTTCTCTCCTCTTGGCCCCAAGGGAGCGCATAGCAGGGGGTGGGAGGAGCAGGATGAGCCATTACTGAACAGGGTGACTTTTTAAAGAAAATGTGAGCTGTTTGAAACTGCTCCTACATGTGCAATGTTCCAGGCAATCCTGGGAGATGGATGATCAGTGAGAGTGCAGGTGAGGCAGGCAGAGGCACAGGAGAAAATGTTGCTTTTGTGTCTCTGTCCCAACAAGAATAATTTCCACATAAATAGCACCAATCTGTTATTTAACACCTAAATCATCGGAGTATCCATTGGCACAGAGCTCTTTTTGTGCTGGGTGCTCTGGAAATATAGAAGTGTGCGCATGGGGAAGTATGGAGATGTTTTATGGCTCCTGTTTTAGGGCAGGAAGATGGTGCAGGTGACCTCTTCAGAGCCCTTACACCCCATTATCTATTCATCATCTGTTATAACTCTTCCTTGTTGCACAAAGTTTATCCTACGTCTCATCAGACAGGAGCCTGGTGCACACAAATCACATCTATGGTTTGGTTTCCTAGAGTTAACTTAGGGAAGCTAAACTTTTCCTCCCAGTGTCTAGGTGAAAATCACTCAGCTACGCTTGTGTGTGCGTTGGGTTGTGTAAGTCAATAGTCATGCTCTATTTTGCATGATCCATCAGGAAAAAGAAGTACCATCCCTTTAGCCTGATCCTTTCTGGGTTCTTTGACATGAGGCAAGATGGATAACAAGGCAGCAGTTGTGTAATGAAGACTGTTTTCCAGCTCTGCATGTTTTGGCCCTACACTAGCATTTCTGAAAAAAGTTGCTTTCCTGTTTCCCGGTGCTACGGTGTTTGCATAGTGCAATTAGTTGCCAGTGTTAATTCAGTGGTTGCCCAGCCTTACCTGGCATGGCTCTGCCAGGGGGTATCGCTGAACTTCAGCGTGCCGTGGGTAGTGTACGACTTGCCCCTCGCAGCTCCTTGAACAAGCAGAATGGATTAATTAATCTGAGATAAAGAAGGGAGGTTCCTTAACATCCCCCTCCCTCTAAATGTTTGTTTTCTGTAGGTCAGAGCAGCGACACTTCATGTGAGACAAATGGGGAAGTGTGCGGGGTAAGGGGATGCTGTTGAGGCTGGGTGAGTTATAGTGACGTGGGAATCGCGGGTCACATCTGTGTCTCGGCTGTGCACCGAAGGAATGTGTCTTTCTAGTGATGGACGGCATGCCTCATGCACCCTGGAAACCTGTCTCTTAGCTCCTAGTGTGGCGGGTTTTGAGCATCAGGGAAGCAGGAGGAGCACTGGACAACAGGATTTTCTGGGACTGAGTGGAAAGGATGCTAAGGCATCTCCCAGTTTAAGCTCTCTCCATCGGTAGGTGCAGCTTACCTGTGTGAGGGGGTTATAATGGCTGTATTTTTGCAGATGAACACAGTTTTGCTTTCACGCAAAGGCCCTATTTCATCTCTGAGGATGCTTGTGCTCCTTGAAGGAGCCATGGCAAATGGCAAAAGAGTTTGTCCCTTTTGCGTTATTTCTTCAACAGGAGGCAGGCTTTTTTTCTTTCTTTTTTTTTTTTTTTTTTTTTTTTGCACAGAACTATTGGTGCTAGGGTGATAGGTTGGGGTTTTTGGAAGTGGGGCTCTGCATGCATTTCTGCGTGAGCTGCTGGGTTTGTGGGGACAGGGTGACCCTGACAAGCTTTGCTAGGCACTACCTTGCACCTCTCTGACAAACATCGTGCCTCAGGTGGTGTTCTGGCTGCCTGGCTACTTCTGCTTATCCATTCCAGCCCCTTTGGCATATAGAGTCCCATGAGGGGTTATTTTCCACAAATACAGTCTGAGACCATTTAGAGGTCCCAAGGCACCTAGTGACAGAGTCTGCCTGGGTGGCAGCACCAGGGATAGCCAAGCTCTGTATAGAAGAGCCGGCTGCCTTCCCGATACGCAGCTGCACTGATGGACTCTGGCTTTTGGGGGGGTGCGGGGTGATGGTGGTGGTGATCAGAGGGTGTTTGAACTTTGTGGCGTTTCTCTTTTCTCTCCAACAGAATCTGCTCAGGTGCACCTCCAGAGTCCATTCACCACTTCTAAGGATGTAGGTTTATGTTTCCACTAAGTGGGAGGAAGGACTTGCTTCTGAACAGTGTTTGTAGCGTCGGCACAGCGCTCCTGTGTTTCGTGTCTGAGCTGCCTGTCTGTGTGCACTGTGTCCAGGGCAGATGGGCATTGTGCCTTCTCCATTGCATCACCTAACCAAGCTGTCTCGTTCTCTTCCCGCAGCTGGAAGTATCTTACTGCTGCTGATCTACTGTGTGCTGTGGGGCATGGCACAGCTGGCTGGCCTGCAAGGCTATCTATCCATATGTCCTGTTGAGACCTGTCCCTGCAAGAAGAAGACTTTATCCCAAGAGCAATGCCCACTGGAGTATGGAGAACCTCAGAAGGAAGTGAGTACATCCCAGTTGTGTTGGTGTTGATGCTATGGTCTGCTGTGTTTGCCTTGGTCTCCGCCGTGTGGCACTGACACAGAGTCTTCTCGGTGATAGTAATCTCTGCTTTTTTTGCAGATGATGATGAAACTCCCACACACTGGGGTAGATGCAGAGTTAGGCTCTTAGGGCAGTAGATGTGGGTGTTAGCAGAGGCTAGTCACTTAAGTGGAGAGGTAACGTGTGGGGAGGCAGGGTGGTTTGTGAGAGAATGTCCTGTGTGGTGACTCGGAGCTGCAGGGGCCAGAAGGTCAATTCAGTGTGCTCATAGGAGTTGGATCTAGGATTCTTCCCAGACTCCAAGTGATTCTTCCCAGACCTCAGCCTGGGACCTGTTCTGGGATTTCTGGGGCAGGAGGTAGCAATTTCACTTCAGGCCTGGTGCTGCAACTGCTGATTTTCCACCTCTCCTTTGCTTATGCCCCCTAATTTTGCATGAGTTACGTAGACTACAGGTGCCAAGCCTTGTGTAAGGGTGACAGAGTTGTAAGGAGAGCACTGAGCGGATTGTGGGTGGTCAGTGGGTTGGGTGGGTGGGATTAACCCTGCTCCTGCAATTCCGTGCATCATGCTTCCCAGGTGGAAGAACGGTAGGTACCTGTGCCCCACATCCCCAGCCCTGAAGGGCTGGCAGGTCACCTGCACCGTGGTCCCTCCACCACGTGTCACTCCTCCAGCATCCCATAGCAAACTCTGCACTGTCACAGCTATGTGTGGACAGAGACAACCTGCAAGGGTCCTCAGCTGTATTCAGGGGTCACTAGCTCCCTGTGCAGAGCTCTGAATGCCATTAGAAGTCTCCAGCACTTCCATGTTCTGTTGCCATGCTGTTGTTCTGGACAGCAGTATCGGTACCTGGTAACTCCTGTGTGGCAGATGCCGTTTCGGAGGCTATCAAGCTTGCAGCTGAATAGCTCTAAGTTAGCGCCTAATCTTTAGCCTGACAATATCTTTATGGCTATACCCATCTGGAGTCTGAGTCGAAATTAGATTTGCTTTCTGTTAAAACAGCGGATTTGGAGAATTTACACTGTCAGCAGGGGAGCAGGGGGGGATTTTTGGCAAGTAGGTGGGGGTTTGGATACAAAGTGGTATGCTGGTTTTGGCTGGGATAGGGTTAGTTTTTTCCACAGTAGCTACTATGGGCTGTGCCTTGGCTCTGTGCTGAGAACAGTGTCGGTGACACAGGGACGATAACCTTCATTACCCCGAGCAGCGCTCACGCAGAGCCAAGGCATCTTCTGCCCCTCACCCACCCACCAGTGAGCGGGTTGGGGGGCACAAGGAGCTGGGGGGACACACAGCCGGGACGCTGACCCCCACTGCCAAAGGGATGGCCCATGCCGTATGGCGTCATGCTCAGCATATAAAGCTGGGGGAAGGAGGAGGAAGGGGGATGCTCGGAGCGATGCTGTCTGCCTGCCCATGTCCCTGTCCCACGTGCTGGAGCCCTGCTCCCCTGGGGGTGGCTGAGCCCCTGCCTGCCATGGGCAGCGGTGAGTGAACTCCTGGGTTTGCTTTGCTTGTGCACCAGCTTTAGACTTACCTGCTAAGCTGTCCTTGTCTCAACTCATGAGTTTTCTCACTTTTTTTCCTTCCGATCCTCTCCCCATCCCACCGAGGGGGAGCAAGCGAGCGGCTGCGTGGGGCTGAGCTGCTGGCGGGGGTTAAACCATGACAAATGTCAGCATTAAATCTTTGTCAGAGCATCTTAGGAGCGATAATGTCTTGCTACATTAAAAAACCACAAAAAAAACCCCAGAGATAATGGACATTTATGTGAAAGCAAATGAGATATGATTTTTGAGCATGCTGGAATCTGGGTAATGGAGTATTTGTTCAGATGTCATCTTTTAAGTTCATTAGCTTTGTTCCACCTTCCACTTGGTATTTTAATATATATCCTAAAGCACTACTTGTATTATATTTCTACCCCTGTGTTTCAAAATATTGGTTACAACAGCTTTAGTTCATAGAATCACAGAAGGGTTTGGGTTGAAAGGGAGCTCAGAGATCCCCTGATTCCAGCCCCCAGGGACACCTCCCACCAGACCAGGCTGCTCCAAGCCCCATCCAGCCTGGCCTTGAGCACTTCCAGGGATGGGGCACCCACAGCTGCTCTGGGCAACCTCTGCCAGTGCCTCACCGCCCTCCTAATAGATAAACCCTTGCATTATCTCTTGCTTGAGATGTGAGTATTAATATGATTTGGAGCATGAAATACAGGTTCACATATTTTCCATGCTGCTCGCTATAGAGCTAGGAAATTACTAACTTGACACCTTCCGTTTGTCTCTGTGTTTTCAGTTGTGTGAGGCTCCCTGCCAAGCACGGGGAGTTACAGATGGCAACTGTTGGGGTTTTAATCTTTGATGCTGTGTGCTGTAGGCAGAGTTTTCAAAGGCCTCTGACCTGATCCTGTGTTTCTGATGAGAGTTTTGCTTTTTCAGGTAGAACTGTGCTGCAGAAATACACATACACACATGCACCCTGGCAGTCCTTAGACCTCTAAGTGTTTCTTTCTCTGCAAATAGTCTGTTCTTCCTTTCTTTTTTTTTTTCTTCTCTCTCATGCCCCAGGAGCTTTCAGTTGTGCCCCCTCCCACTCCCCAGAACAGCCTACTGGAAACCACAGCAATGCTCTTGGGAGGGAAACGTCTGTTTGCTCCGTGCACAAAACTGAGGGGGTGCATGGATGGGATAGCAGTGGAAAATTGCAAACAATTCTCGAGTGTGAATAATCCCCCCTCCCCTTTGTGGTTTCTCTTTCTAACTTGATTATATTCAGATTACTTAAAACAAAAAAGTGTATCTCCCAAAATGCTAGGTTTTATATTCCCACTTGCTCTCTTCATCACTCATGAATCCTGTTTTTTCTCATTGTGTTTTTATTGTCTATTTTAATTTCTATTAATGTGAGGAAATTCTAACTGGTGTAGCAAGGTCTTTTTTTCTTTCTTTCTTTCTTTCCTACGTGCCTCTACTTGTATTGGAAGACAACTTGTAAAATGTGATGTGAAAATACCCTCATATTTTCTAGTTATGCTAGATCTGTCTTGGGCTGTGGTGACCCTCTGACCAAATAATAACCTCAGTTGCTTGGATATCCTCATTATAACCATTAGGTTAAGTGCTGAGGACAAAATGTATATACTAAACCTTAAGTTTCTAATCACAATGGCAGTGTTTAGATTGGTACTATCTTTTTTTTTTAATGACAAGCAATTTGGTTTCTTGGATGAGGTAGTTAATTGGTTCTTTATTGTCTATAGCCTCGGCAAAGCTTTTTTACTTTTTGTTTGTGAAAACCTCTTATCCTCTACTTTTTTTTAGGTTTTTTTTTGTAAAAAAAATGTGGGAAAAAAAAAATCTACAAAATGCATGGGGTTTTTTGTGAGATTTTTATCTAAACTTCACTTTTCCAGTGCAATGAAAAATCCCAGCAAAGTGAGCATCTGGAAATGAATCTGAAACTCCAGCTGAGATCAGAGTCATGACTCTTGAGTCCTAAGGTGAGGAGAGGGGCTGTCAGGGGTTATGTAGGGGAGTGAAATTTAAGGAAATTTCCATTTGAGACATTACATTTGTTTGCCTGCTGGTTTCAAGGACTTCACAGCCATAGAGATTAGAAACTTTAATTATCCTTTAGTACAATTATTGTGAATCTCCTGTGATCGCTTGCCCCAGCAGCTGAAAAGCTGGGGAAAAAAGTTCCTAAGATACTTTAAGACAAGGAAATCATGAGGATTTAGGAATATTAGATTAGGCACCTGAATTTTTATCTGTTTGGATGTGCTGGGGAACTGTTGTTTCATGGATTTGGCCTGGGGTGCTGGGTGAGTAAAAGGGCTGAGGCACTTGTATACATGGAATGACCACAAAGCAAGCTGTTTCATACCAAAATATGAACTACGGTCACACTGTATACTTAGGTGTGGGGTGTTGGTTGGTCTAAGAAAAACCTTGTCAGCAGGGGAGCCTGCAGTCAGATGAGCTGAACACAATCTAACTTTTCTGCGGAGCTGAGGAGCTGAAGGCAGGCATGGGCATGCCAGTTGGTGAGTGTAATCCCAGTTTTACACCCGAACGCCAGCCTTGTAACTGGAGGTTGCCAAAAATCCCTCGGATTTTCTTTGGGTGGAGGAGGAGGGGTTTGGGTGTTGGAGTGCCCTTTGGAGAAGGTGACGCTGGGGATGGTAGCTGGTTGTGGACCACAGAGGGCAGGAAATGCCGGGGCTGCACTTTCACCTTGTGGAGTCGAGGATGTTTTCCTTGCAAAGCAAACTGGGGCTGTCCAGGTCTCTTGAGGCTGGAGCCCACGGCTCAGAGTCTGCTTATTCCTTGTGGGTCACTGATTTTGGGGAGGAGGGGGGCTGGACATCTCTCTCCTGGGAGATGTGGTGGCAAGGTTATGTGCAGAACCGGGAGAAATGCATTTGTTCTGCCAGGCAGTCGTTTGGGGTGTTAAGCGCTCCTGTCCTCATTTAGCATGGATGTTCACTGACTGTGAGTCTAGCCCTTGGAAATCAGTTCCTGTATTAACTTTTTGGAAAGAGCTGCCTATGGGTTTGGGTTCCTGTGAACACAAATGCCATGGTTAAAATATCACAGAATGGTTTGAGTTGGAAGGGAGCTCAGAGATCCCCTAGTTCCAGCCCCCTGCCCTGGGCAGGGACATCTATCAGACCAGTCTGATCCAAGCTCCATCCAGCCTGGCCTTGAGCACTGCCAGGGATGGGGCACCCACAGCTTCTCCGGGTGACCTGTGCCGATGTCTTGCCACTCTCACAGTAAAGAATTTTTTCCTAATATCTAATCTGAATCTCCTCTCTTTCAGCTTTAGAGCCATTCTCACTTGTCCTATCACTACATGCCCTTGTAAAAAGTCCCTCTCCAGCTTTCTCAAAGAAAATTAATCCAAGCCCTGAAAGGACTTAGTTTCCTAAGAGTCTAAGTACTGGTACTGCAGATATGAGTCCTTGCAGCTCGATGAATTTGTCTTAGGAGTTGTTGATAAAGTTATATAGAACAAAGTAACAGTGGAATTAGCACGAGAAAGCGGAAATCACTGCATGGTGTTATTTTAGGGGGAAATAGTGTAGGGTGAAGTGTCCTGTAAAGCATCAGCATCCTGGGGCAGGTTTCGAGGAGGACAGTGCATGAGTGCAGGGGAAGAAACCTTGGAGGGGGCCAAAAGCATTAGCAGAAGGAGCCTGCTGGGCTGGGCTGCCTGCAGGAGCAGAGAGCTGCCCGATCATCCTTGTGCCCTGGGCTGGCCTTAAGACGCAGGGGGGCCTGATGCCCTCCCAGAAGTGTCCCTGTAGCTGTGTGCAGGTCTGAGCCTTGCAAGGGAGCAGCTATGACATGCAGAGGACCTGCCTTCCAGCCAGCCAGCTTCCTATGCGGTCTCTGTAGGAACTTCTCTTTGCATATGTAAGCCCGGGGTGGAGAAGCTGGTTTGCAGTCATTCTTAGCCCCACAGGGAGCTATGAACACTTATGTTAGCTGTGCTTACAGCACGTTATTCCTTAGCTCTGCACTTACCCAGCACTGCTAAGCACCTGCTAATGCTCTGGAGGATTTTTAACCATGCATAGCTTGATTAAATACAAACTGAGCCAGATAGGCAAGGAAAATGTGGCTGTAGTCACACACAATCTGCATGCCTGTAGCTAGATGGGGGTGACCATAAGTGGTGTTTTTTATCCAAGTGAGCACCTGGTGATAAGTCCATTTGCTACCTGTGATTGTCATTGTTGGCACTGAGTAGGGCAAATGCTTCTTTCAGGCATCAAACATTTCCTTGCTGCTTTACAGAGATTAAACAAAAGCCTGTGATGGGGAAACACATCCCTTGCAAGTCCCTCTGATTTACAGCCACGTGGGCAAGAGCAGAGCCACTTACACTTGGAGAGCAGTTTATAGAAGGAGCACAACGGCAATGAAACAGCTTTGGACCCTGCAAGGTGCTGATGAAGGGCCTCCCTTGCACTCTGTTCCCACTGGGATCTGCTCCCATAGTTACTATGTAAGTTGTTTGAAAATCCCACTGGCTTTGTTGAGGCTTAGGATCAGGTCTGTGCTGGTGGCCCCAGACTTATAGGGAAAGAGGTGATTTCGTTAGAAATGCCGAGATGCTGGGATCAGCCTACCCCTGGGCTCCGCTGGGACCGCAGGTACCGGTGAGGCTGGGCTGGGGACGTTCCTCCCTGGGAAGAGGCCATCTGAACTGCATGTGAGGGCCAAGGCGAGAGAAGAGCGTCGTTCTAAGTAAATTGTCAGCCGCCTTTCTGTGTGTCCTCCCCTCGCTCCTGCTTTCTCCTCACCGACATATCAGTGATGTTTATTAAGAGATGACAAGTCTATCAGGCCTCATAAGCAGCCTTTCACAAGGAGGAGATCTTATATCCAGAGAGCATCATCAATCTTGTCTCTGCTCTGCTCTTCTGAGCAGCTGATAGCGAACAAGGCTCCATCCTCTTCCCCCCTCCTTCCCACCCCTTCCCCTCTCCTCCCTTCCACCAACCCTCTGCAGCACAGCGGGAGCCAGCGAAAGAGATTTCATTTGCATAAAGTGGTTTCTGGTACAGAGAGGGAAGAAATGGAGAGAAACCCAGCTTCTCTTGAATTGCAGCACAGAACATCCCTGCTGCCTGGATTGCGGGTGGTCCACAGATGCATGGGGAAATGCCCCTCGACCTGCTGCCCAGGCAACATGCAGCTGCAGGCTGGTTAATTCTGGGGGGACCAGCACTCAGCAGGGGCAGCAGATTAGTAGAGACTGGAAAATCCTCCTCCCTAGCTGAGGCTGATGCCATGCCTGCGGGGACAAGGTGTAGGAAGGAGGCTGTGGTCCAGCTGTGCCCTCATGAGCGTGTGTCACTGCTGCCCAAGGGTGGGCCATGCAGACCTGTTGTGGCGTGTCTCTCCAGCTCGGTGATTTTTGGAAGCTATGGCTGTTGACTGAGGGTATGGGCTGATGGAAAAAGGTGTCCTGCGCAGGGCAAATGGGCAGAGCAGATGTGCTGTCCTTTAGTGTGCAAGAAGGGCCAAATCCAAGAAATAACGTGCAAGGGGTTAAAAATTCCATCTCAGGGCGGTGATCATCACTTTTGTTTCTATTTTGCAAAATTCATCCTGTCTCATAAATAACCTTTTTTTTTCCCTGATGTTCTCCACATTTGACACTTGTGGTGAGATGATGGGTTGGAAAACCAAGGTTACTTTTTTCCTTGACCAAATTAAGTTTCTTATTCTTCCCCTCTGTCCTCCGCCCCCCTATTTTCCACTTCTTTTTTTTTTTTTCTTTTTTAAATTCCCTTCCTCACCTCTGCTTTTAGTTAAAGATCCTGACTGTTTAGGACTAGATTTTGTGTGCAGATTCAGTCCTGAAAAGTAACGATATGTTAAGAAAAGCTGCCCAGTGCCTTTTTGCAGTCCTCCTTCCATGGCTCTGCTCGTGCTGGCAATGCTTCAGTTCCTGGGGGGAAGACATGGATTTACTTTTGGGAGCTTGTTAGGTAGCATAAAGTGAGCTTATTCAACAAAGGTTTTTATTCCCTGGTGTTTCCAAGAGTTTTGCAGTGGTGTTTGTGGCAAGGGAGCATGCTGAGTGATCAGTGGGGGAGTGGGTTTTAGCCTGGGGCAGCTCGGGGCTGAGCCCCATGTGTGCTTGGTTCCCTCCTCCCATTGCAGGAGACAGCTACAACATCACCTTTATCAAATATATATAATCCGCCAACCAAGGATTTAGACTATCAAGCTTGCAAGTGTGGGACAAATGTTGACATGTCGTGGTTAAAAATGTTGCTAAAACTTGCATATCTGATGCGCTTTCTTTTTTTAAACCAAAAAACTGTAGACAGTACCCCAGATAGAATCAGGATGCACCTCACCACGTTTTTCATAGAGAGACAGTTTCTGTCTGAAGGTGCATCAGAAGAGCTGGCAATTTCAAAGAGTTCCCATTAAAACTTTATGATGAGAAATTGAACGCAAACGTCACAGAATATTCAAAGCATTAAAACTAACCCTGTGTGAAATTTCCACCGATCCCTCTAGGAGGACGTGTACTTCCAGAGGAGGAGGCAGGAGTTTATGCTCCATTTTAAGACTCTTCAAGCACAGCCCCGACCAGGATGGCAGCAGAAGCTGCCTGTGTTAACAGATCCTCATGGGACATGTGGTGGAGAGAAATACGAGGCTTTCTTGGAGGCATTTGAAGTCTGATCTCGCTCCCTTGAGCTCGGTGGGAAATCTGTTAGCGCACACAGCGCAGGCGTGAGCCTGGTGAGAGCTGGAGGGTGCGGGGCGGGCTGTGCAGCGTGGCGCATGTACCTGTGCACGGGCGCTTGGACCCCAAGCTGCCAAACTCATTTGGCTCGTATTGAAAAAATAACCGAGATAAAGATTTGGGAAGAGGAAAGGAGGTGGCAGAAAACTGCTCTCAGCTGAAAAAAGCTCCATTAGAAAGGAAATAGTCTGCTGTGTTTATTACTTAAGCATGAAGGGATGGCAGGAGTTGCACCAAGGTCTGCTTGACTCAGTCTGGTGTTTGTGATGGCTTCAACACTGGGAGGTGTTAGTGGAAGGAGGAGGAAATTGTAAAGTCGGTGGCTGTGGGGGTGACTTGTTCCCATTCTTCTCTGTCTTTCAAAGGTCATTCAAAGGCCAAGGGTTTATGTCCCTTCTGAAATTCTGTAGCATTACAATTAGATGTCATTAAACTTGCTGCCTATAATATGCCAACGTTACCCTTCCAATGCGTACGCGTTCCCTTCCTGTCCTCTACCCAAGGGGGTGAACAGCCCGACGCATCTTCCCTTCTCTCGCCCTGCCCTGCTCCCTGGTTCCAAGAGCAGGCAGTGCCAGCGCTGTGGGTCGAGGTTTGCTGGTCCTGCTAGGGAGACAGCAGCCGATGCCACGTCAAGCCAATGTCTTGTTTTTGTGAGGTCTGTATTTTCCTGAAGGAAGTTAATAGTGGACCCCTTTGGAGGCCAAAATGCTCATTCCTGGCGTTGTGGGAAGAGCTAGAGTGCCCGCAGCCTTTTGGCATCTTTTCACCGAGAGGGATGCTGTGTTCCCTGGCCGGTCGCTCCGTTGTGGCTCAGCCTGGGCCACCAGCCAGAAAGGCAGGTAGCACTGAGGGGGATCATGTATTGCAAGTTCTCAGTCACTAATGTTTTGGTGTTTGAGTGGCTTTGCGTGCTTCACGCCTCTTCCCCTGAGTAAATGCGTGCTGGGCTTCTCTTGCATCTGTGCAGGACCTGGCCATTTTGTGTCTCTCCCCTGCTCCTTTGCTGTTCAGGACATTTATTTCCTGGGCCAGGTCCTTGCTGGGAAGGGGCTGAGGTGGCTGGAACAGACCGTTTTGCTGTCTGGGTCTGCGGCTCCTGTCCAGCTGGCTGTTTCTCTGTTAGATACGCAAGGGTGGCTCAGCTCCCCCTGGACAGCAATCTGTCACGGGGGTTTTGCCACCTCCCTGTGCAGGCACAGCTGGGGACGCAGGCAGGAGCAGCGCAGGAATGGAGCTGGAATTACCTTCCAGTCCCCTGGAATGGGCAGGCTGGCAAAGGTCGCTGCCAGGAGAGGCTATTAGAGAAGCGTGTGGAGGACACCTCAGCCAGGGATGGTGAGACAGAGCTCAGATCACTGCTGCAGGCAGACAGGGTGCTGCTGTGTGCTTGCGTTTGCCTTGCTAAACTGGAGGCTCAAGGTGCGTAAGGGTCATCCCTGGAAACATGCTGAAGAACTGGGAACAGGCAAGACTGGGCTGTGAGTGTGGGAGTGGGAAGGAAAGAGGTGCAAAATGATTTTTTTGATCTGTGGGCTGCACACGAGATGCAAACAGGGGTGCTGGTTTGACGCTGAGGCCAGCATTGCAGAGCTCGGTAGTGCAAGATGGTCCTCACCCTCTGGCCAGGGGCTGAGCTGGGGACCTGCTCCTTTTTTTTTCTTGGTTTTCTTTTTTTTTTTTCTTCCCCCCCCCCCCCCTTGGTTTTTTTCACCCTCCCCCCCCTTTGGTTTTCTCCCCCCCACCCCCCTTGGTTTTCTTTTTTTTTTTTTCCCCCCCTTAGGTTTTCTTCCCCCCCCTTCTCTTTGGTTTTCTTCACACACACCTCTCCCCCCGCCTTGGTTCCCCCCCCCCCCCCCCCCCTTTGTTTTCTTTTATTTCCCCCCCCATTGGTTTTCTTTCTTTTTTTTTTTTGTTTTTTTTCCCCTGGTAGGTACCACCATTGCAGAAGTTGGTATGGCTTCTAAAGCTGTTCCCCAGCTGCTCTGTGGAATATTACAGATTTTCGTCTTGCTGCCATTAACGAGAAAGGGGTGAGAGTTTGCTCCATCACTTTGTTAGCTCTGAACCACACACTGACTCAGGAGAAAGCCCTTTCCCGTATTAGAAATGCCACAGCGATGAGCAAGCCAACTTCATGGCTGGTTTTTGCTCGGTCTCCGAAGCCCGAGCACAGCACTGGGGCTCTGGCTTCAAACACCAGCATGGCCGCGGCTGCACGATGGCCGACGGACCTCGCAGCCATTAATGAGCTCGCGGGAGCACTCCTCTCCTCTCAAACGCTGTGACTCATGTCTGACCGCAGAGAGGAGCAGCTGCAGCCTCCAGGAGAGCCCGTAATGAGGCCAGGATCTCCAGCACGGGGCCTGCTTTCTGTCAGCTCTTGGAGGAGACCGCGGGTAATTACCTCTCCTGTCTGCTCTTCTCCGCTGCTGGCTTCGCTTCAGGTTCAAATGCTTGCTGACAGGGAGAAGGGTTTTTCAGATACATAATTTAAAATTCTGATGGCATGTTGTCAGGTCAACATGCCGCAACATGGGAAGAGATTTTTTTTTTTTTTTTACATCATACGGACTCCAGTGTCACTCTTGGCTACACGGCTCGCCTGGCGCCTTCCTACCTGTTTGATGGGTACGTGGTGGGTGGAGTTCTGGCTGCCTTTGGGTTTCCCTGCGGTGGGGTTATAGCTGTGCCTTGCCTCTTCTTGCCAGACCTTTTGAGGTCTACGGTTGTCTCCACAGTCTAGTCTCATGTTTGGGATCACGTGGGATGCTTGAGTTTATTGTTCTGTATTGGGCTTAGTTGGGCTGGAAATGGCAGGGGCATCTTGGAAGAAGGTCAAGAGGGAAGAAATCCAGCCTAAAGGTTGCTATGAATTGTTATAACCCTTCCTTTACCTCATGTTAGCACCTTTACAGCAGGAAAAACCTTTTGTAAGGGTTCGATATGATGTTTTATCAGTTTTTCTGTGTGCACAATCTTGACAAAGTTAAATCTGTGCTTTGGCTGGCCTCTGTCTGCAGCCTGTGCTTCCAGAGCTGGGCAATGTGCCCTGTGCTGTGCAAAGCAGCATCAAATGTGAAGGGCATTACCTGGTCATCAAAGAAAAGGATCCCAGTGGTGATCTCTTCACTTGCCTTTGGTTGGACTGGGGAAAGATACTTCAGCCTGTAAACTGCATCTTGCTCTCCTCAAGGCAGCTCAGTTGCCTGGAGATTTTTCAGCCTTGCTGCAAAACAAACCTAATCAAATAGCAGGATCTGGCTTGTGGACTGAGAGGAATTTTTCCCGTTCTGTATTGATGGACCAAGGATCTTTCTTTGGGATAACTGTGTCTCCTGTCCTTTCTTCTGGCCTGGAAGGGAGCAGCTCCTGGCTGTCTCAGCATGACTTGAGCTGAGCAGACCTTGGTAAGGGAATGGCATGGATCTTCTGCAGAGAAGACCCCTAGTATAAACAGAAGTGGCTGAAACAGATGAATATTTTAAGCTGGGAGGGCAGGGTGGGTCTCCGCCCCTGAGCCAAGTGCAAGAGGGAGACGAAGGAAGGAAGCAGTGGGGAGTGCCAGCATCTGCGTGCCTGAGTGCAAGGGTTCAGCTTCTGCCTGGGTGTTCACCCTGCCTGGCACCAGCCACCGTCCCTGCCCCTGCACGGTGTGCTGGGCACTGTGGCATCTGTGTCCAGCTGCCGGTCTGCGACTCGGCGTGTCTGGATGAAAGCTGGGGTGAACAGGCGTACAGCAGGCGTGCCGGCCCCAGGGCCAGGGTGGCGAGGCAGGCCGAACCCTCCTGTCCTGGATTTGGGACCATGGTTAGGAACGGGAGCAGGGCAGCGTCTCTGTCTGGAGTGAAGTGATGCTGAAAGCTGATATGGAGGGGCATCGCAGCTATAAATCAAACAACCGGGATTTGGCTTTTGGGTTTGCTAGGGTGTTTGTTTATCATTATTTCC
This sequence comes from Falco cherrug, assembly GCF_023634085.1. Lineage (NCBI taxonomy): Eukaryota > Metazoa > Chordata > Aves > Falconiformes > Falconidae > Falco > Falco cherrug. The sequence goes on from NC_073708.1 coordinate 7,833,085, forward strand.
CCACCCCACCCCCCCTTCTTGCTGCTCTCCAGGACTGTTACCCTTTCAGCCAGGAGGTGGCTCTGGAGCTCGCTGTGGAGCTGGGCACCGCTCAGCGTGCAGTAGCCAAAGCGACAGGGAGAATCTGCGACCATCACCAGTTTGCGATGAAAGGCAGATGGCCTTTCTTCTAGCTTCCAGACGGGATACGTGCGTGTCCTCTGACACACATATGCAGAGGCAGCTTCAATGCATTTCCAAATGCTTCCGACACTCTGTGCTCTGATGCAATGTTTAGGAAGTGAGGAACATGCTTCTGGTGCTGGTAACATAAGCTTGGCTCAGCCTGTCCTTTGGGAGCGGGGATGACTCCAAACGCAGTGTCATGCCAGATGTAGGCTGTTCTCAAGAGCTCCAGACCTGCAGAGAAAGTTGTTGTCAGCCGTTCTGCGTGATGGAAAGGAGGAGCCGTCTTTGTGTTTGCCACGGTCCCCAGGGAGGATGTAGGACATGAGGGGCAAAGCAGGGAAAGCCTTGACAGAAGAAGCACAGAGGAGTATTAGCTGCTATCTAGGAAGATATTAGCATCCCAGACTTGGGAGTTTGTGCCAAAACTTGTGCCTGGGACACACAGGGCTGCCAAGTCTAAATGACTTGCTCTCTGTCATCCTTGGGCAGCGCTGTGCAGAGGAGCACCTGACAAATGGAAAACTCTGAGCTTACTCCTGTGTGAGGAGAACAAGATCACAGTAGCCCAGGGCTCTCTTCATGGTTGAAGTTTTGGGGTGTCCTGGAAGGGGGGAGTCCCTGCTCTTCTGTTAGTGCTGTGGTATGGCTCCTAGTGGTCTCCTCTATGCTGAAGGCTCTTGCCTGGGGAGAACTTGGCAAAACAAATCCACAAAACCCACTGGACAGGCACCTTAGTGCATGCTCCAAGATATGCCGCCCTTGGATGTGCTTCTGCAAGAAATGTAGAGGAGTTAGCCCTGGAAATCTAATTTTTTTTATTATATATATATATGAAAATAACTTATATCTTTCCTAGGAACTCGGAGAAGAGCTGGAGGAACCTTTGATTACAAATATTGGAATTCACATTTTGAAGAGCAAGAGGGATGGTGAAATTCAAGCAGGCCAGGGCTTCTCAAAGGACATTTGAGGTGACTTTAGAGAAGCAACTAGAGCTCACCTGGGCCTGAGCAGTAATGTGTTCGCTTCAGTTTGTTCCATGGCAGCACCACCCGAGCTCTGTTAGGAAGGTCAGAAGAACCAGAGCACCTGAAGCAATCAGTTTCTCTCATCTCATGGAAGAGAGGGCCATTGGGTGAGCAGCTCTATCCCATGACAATAAGGAGAAGGATGTTGTAGGGGACATGGAAAGGTCAGAAGGAAGCATGGCAGCTTGAAACTGAGGTGTGCTGGCAAGAGCTGAGCTTTCAAGGATTTTTGAAGTCTCCCCTTCCAAAACCTTTTGATTCTAGTGACCTACAAATGTCAAGGCAAATCTTGGTGCTTGTTTATGCAGTAAGGAAAATCTCCGGACCTTGTGCTTGGTTTAGCAGGGGAAGGTGGGAGTCTTTAAGGACATGTCCCTGACACTCACTTGGCATGGTGGCTGTCCCATCCCCACAGGGTCTGGCCAATCCACGTGTCCCTAAGTGTGGCAGTTCATGGCTCTCAGCATGTTGCAGCCTTGGCTTAGGTGTGAGATGCTCTTGGTGCTTCATGCATGTGCTCCAAAGACCTTGTCTCCTCTGAAAATGGTGCTGGGTCAGGACTGTGCCTTGGGGGAGCCGCCTTTGCTGGTGGAGCAGTTGCTGAGCCTTGTCCCCACCTGAACAAGCATCGCTGTCAGCTGCTTGTGGGAACCCTGTGGTGCAGCATCAGCATCCTTATTCCCAGCCGCAGTGTTAGGTTGCTGCAATTAGCAGCTGATCTGTGCATGTGCCTTGGTCATGGCAATGGCCAGAAGTCATTGTGTCTGTGTTGGGTGGCTGTGTTACCGACAAAGCACCATGTGATCCCTCAGGCGAGATGTACGAGTTTGCCTAGGCTTCTGCAGGCTGAAGAGACAACCTGTAGCAAGCAGAGGAGAGCAGAGCGTGCTCACTTAGACCATGCTCCTACAGAAACACGTAAATATGGCGCTGTCACCGAACAGTGGGAGCCCTGCGCGCTGGTTTGGGGCTTGTTGTAGTGCACGTGGAGACCATCCTGCCCAGGAGAAGCTGTGACAAAGCTTTGTCACTCTGTCTGCAGTGGCCCTGCTGCGCTGTTGGCAGTGCAAGTCAGGCATTTGGTCCCTTTTCCAATGTCTTGGATTAATGGAGAGCCTTGCTCTGACTTTGTGGGCTTGGAGATAAGTTCAAAACAATTTGCCTGTTGACCCGCAGAAGTCTGTGGCAGGACCGAGGGCTGCAGCTGAACCTCAGCCTTCTCTGCTGATCGCCCATCTGCAGCCGGTCTAGTCTGGCTGGGAGCCAGGGTCTGCAGATAAGCCCTGCTGTGAGCTACTGATTGTTTGCTCTTCATATCCTATTTACGGAGGTGAAAGTTGAAGGGAGGGTTAAGGGCTTTGATTCAGCTCTAGAGTCTCTGCTGCCTACTGACTGGTGCTTTGCCAGCGCTGCGTGGAGCAGAGAAGGAGGGTTGTTTCAGCACTGCTGGTCCTGGTCTTCAGTCTGTGAGAAGACTTCTGAGGATGGACCACAACCCCAGGCCCTCACTTGCTAGATGAGCTGGATCTAAAATTATAGCAGTTTTCTTTTTCATTGAGGTCTATAGGGTGAGACCTACCTCTGCAGTCTGAGCTAAGTTGCGGGTATTGAACCGAAAAATCCAAACTTGTTGCTGTATTTCAAAACGCACGGTGAAGCCTGTCTGATTTCTGCTTGTATCTGCTTCTCCTTCTTCCAGAGCTAGAAAGAAAGAGATTCCCCAGGCTCCACATGAGGTGCAACTGTAATTCAGCCTGGGTTGCTGGGCGCTGGGTCCGTTGTGGGCCGTTGGAGGAATACGTGCTCTGCTAGGGTTAAATGCTTACATGAAATCAATAGAAGTTTTATTGCCACCACGTGATTTCAGCTGGAACTCTGCCACCCGTAATAGAAGCTGTGTTAGGTCTCCCCCCTCCAACTACAGGACAGATATATTAGTCTAGACAACTGAAAAATAGTGGTATATTGGGAGGCTGCGTTTTCATTATGTAAATGGAGCTCTACAGGAAGATTAATTGATTATTCAGTTACTGTGGATCTGTCTTGGATGTCCTGGCAAGATGAGAGAACCTGATGGAAGCTCTCCAGTGAGCTATATGGTAGTACAAAGGAGTCCTTGAGTGTGCCCTGCTCCCCCCCTGACAGCGCACAACACGGGCACGTTGCACATTGCTCTCCCTACGAGGGGACTTGCTTCCCACTGTGGTGTAGGTGTCGTCATGCTTTATGACTGGTGGCTATATCCTGGTCTGGGCAACAGAGAAACTTGCAAGGGCGAACCAGAAACAATCTGTTTCAGACTACAGCCGTGCTGTTTGGAGGGGAAGAAGGGCACCGTGATGGGGACAGGCCTGGAGGTGTATTTCGTGGGCCCCTTGAGGGGTCTTAAGAGGAGGTCTAGTTGCCAACGTGACACTCCAAGTGAATGTGGTACCATTTAGGCATCAAGGTCTGTGTCCACAGCTGACTGTTTTGGAGCAGGGACCAGTTGCTAACGGGGGAATGGCTGCTGAGCGAATGGTGCTGCCGTTCTGCTTTCCTTTCTACGTTGCATCTATTCACGGCACTGAGGCAAAGAAAAAGCTACTTTCCTGCATGCACGCTGAGGTCTCTGCTGCTGTCTGCATCAGGCAGGGTGTCCAGGTGCGGGGACAGCTCTGCGCTCTCCCCGCGGCCCTGGAGGGTAGAGTCTTTTTGTAGGTAAGCAAGCAGGGCTACCACATCTTTATAACTAGATATGTCCCTTCTGGCCAGGCTAGCACATTATAGCATCGAGAGCATTTTCTGAATCGGAAATACCTGTGGTGCCGTCCACGGTGGCAGGAAATAGATGTGCACAGTCTGTTGGACTCAGGTTGCTGGAGGAAGAAAGGACAGCTGTGGTGAGATGGATGCACTCACTTTCTGCTGTCCTGCTGCATGGCACATAATTGCTTTATCGTTCTCTGTTCTTCCAAAACCATTTCGGTATTGCTGCCCAGATCAAATTTTGTGAAGAACATTTTAAAACAAATCTTAGCCTTTGGCCTGAAATACATCACCTGTGGAAAGTTTTACAAATAAACCTGACATCTGGGGACTGGGTGGGGAAAAGCTGTGATATCGGACAAATGGAAATTTAGAACCTGTTTCTTACGGGCAGGCGCAGATACTGGATCAGAGGGCAATGTATCCTCAGATGTGGGGGTGGGAAGCAACTCTTGGAGTTGAAAAGGTGCTAGTGTTCAAAGCACAGTGCTTTCAGGAAGGCCTGCTCATGCTGATGAAAGAGGATAACTTGCCTCTTTACATGCCTGTAAAATGGGGAAAAAAAAATTTAAGTTCAGCTATCTCATGAAACATAACAAACACAGTCTTCCAGAAAGATTTGCAAAAGAGTCTTGGAAACCTGCTGGGAACAGGGCAAGAAACTTCCTGGAGACCAAATAAGGGACCACAAGTGGTGAGATCCTCCTTTTTCTATGGGAAGAGAATAAACTTTGGTCAACTACCCCCTTCCTGGGGTGACAGAATTGCACTAGACAACTATCGTAACAGATGTGAGATGGCTTTTTACACGCATGTCCTGATGTTGTGAAGCCAGCAGAGGAGACTAATTGCTAGACTGGCAGGTCTTTAGATCAAGGCTTCTGCTGAATTTGGCATTTATATAATTTATTTCATTTATACTTGCTGATGCTTTGTTCCATATTGGCTATGTGAAGTACATGCTCTGTGTTGCTGGCATGTGTTGTGTATCGCTAGGTGTCTTTGCTTTTTTTATTTTTTTTTTTGAAGTCACCAAGCACTGGCAATTTAAGTGCAGTGCAAAACTTTGCAGACATGAGGCTTGTTTGCAAGACGGAGATGCATTTCCACATCCTGTCTCATGGATTCCCGAACAAAGATGTTTACAGGAAAAAAAAAAAAAAAGCACTAATGCTATACTAGGAGGGGGGAAGCATAATGTATTCTTCAAATGTTTGTATGTCAGCAAAATGCCTGCAAACCATTCAATAGATTAATCCTGTAGCTCGCCTAAAAGGAATGGATTTCTAGCCATAACTGAGATTGGAAAAAATTGATTTCCATGTTTTTGTTGACTGAATAAGATAAAAACAACTGCCTTGGCACTCATTACCAGGCCAAGAATTCAGATTTCTGCTGCCAGACTGCAGAGTTAGGCTGAACACCAGAACCAGCCCAGCCCAAGGACTGATGAAAAGGGACTTTTCATGAACCAAATATTAAACCTTTTCCATTGTGGAAGCAGGACTTGCAGCAGAGCAGAGCTGCTAAAATACCTGGTGGCTTTGTATAGATGTATGTCTGGATGCTTTGGTCTTTCAGCCAGAACTCTGAAGGCGCTTTTGGTAATCAAAAATGTGAGAGGGGGGAGAGGACCTTGGCTAATCTTTCTACATCAGAGAGCTGCTGCTAGAGATGATGTATGCCTTGCCACCTGGAGCCTGGCTATTAATTTGAGCTCTTGAACAATGTCTTATGCTCTCTGTGATAACTATTGCTCTTTGGCACTCAATGGTCCATCACGTCTGGGTCTGGAAGAGGGAAATAGTGGCTGGTCTGTGCTACTGGTGAAAGTGCATACAGTTCAACAGACTTCTCTGAAATTGTTTCATCTAGCTCTAGGTAGACAAATTTCACTTCAAAAGAAGAAGAAACTTTAAGCATGCTCAGGTGTCGGGGGGATATTTGTTAGTTTTACTGTTAAGCAGCTCTTAGCAAGGGGAATAATGAGCTTATGCCATGACTGGGTTGGAAATACTCATTGTTTTCCCCACCTCTGACAAAAGATGGTAGAAAAGATGGAGAGAAAATACTGGCTAGGACAGGAGCTGACATCTGCAGGTGGGACAACTGTGACACATGTTCTCCAGACCCATCCATGTTCCCTACGCATGGGGAGTTGCTAGCTGTGCTGGCCTGGTCTTTGCCAAGCTCTTCCAGGCTGGATGAGCTGCATCCTCTGACTGGGGTGCGGTGCAGAAGAGCTGACCTCTAGCTCAGGGAGAGATGTGGGCAGCTATGGTGCCTGGATGGCTCTGGCTCAGCAGGATGCAGCTGGTATCACCACATGAAGGAACACTTGTGCTCGGGAGAAGTGCAGAGCCTCACAGTGAAAGAAATTCCACCTGGGAAATACTTTGCATCTTCTCTTTGGCTCACCACAAATGAGCAATGAGCAGGATCTTTACAGTGAAGCCTAGTATCCAGTGCCTCAATTATGATCAGTCTCCAAACATGACCAGGCAGTAGGACAATATGTTCAGCTTGGCCTAATTTTTTTTCTCCACTTCTGTCTCATTTTTAGTACAGTTGGAACAGTCTATAAAAATCAATCCAGCCATCTCTTCAGATGCTTGGGACAGAGGGAGATCATCTCTGGTTTGCTATTACAGCATTTCAGGAGCCTACCATTCCCCCGGGGTGGTTCCCCGTGGAGCACCCTCAAGCAGGAGGCAGAGGAGGTAAGCAATGCAAACTCAGTTCAAGGTCCTGCAAACCCAGACAAATGTCTCTCAGATCCCCAGTCTCTTGTGTCGTAGATTAGGCCCATGTGAAATGCTAAATCCTGGTCCTAAAATTCCTCAGGCCAACGGGGAATCATGGCAGTTTTTGACTGACTGCAAACAGATCACTTGATAACTCTCAGTCTTATTGACATAACTCTAAAAATACACTGCAAAGTGTAAATAATAAATGTGTAGTATCTGCGCTGGAGCAAGTAAACACTGCCTGATGTTGTCTGATATTTCACTGGCAAGGTGTCCTCAGCGATGCTCCAGCAGAATAATTTTCCAAACGAGTGACTTGCGTGACAGGTGGATGTGCTGAGCTAATGCAGCCGCGCACGGAGCTGGTTCTGGGAGAGGAGGCGCGTGGGGCCGGCGCGGCCCCTTGCTGGAGACAGCAGCAGGCAGACCACCACCAGTCCCCTCCTGCCAGCTCTCAGCAGCTCGGTGGGGAGGTGTGAGAAAGTGCCTGGCAAGCTCGCCTTGGGCTTGCTGACATGCGTGTGTTGCTAAAAGCTTTTTTCCTGTGTGGTGTGGATATATCAGCTTCTGAGGCTGAATGACACACTGATTAATAATTCATGCTGGCAGTATTGACTGTTGGGAGCTAATCTGAGAATGCCTCAGTGAAAGCCGTTAGTACATTTGCCCTGGGTGAAGAAGCTGTCTTTCTGCTCAGGTGCTGGGGTTATGCAGTAAAGACAGTCTCCTGACGGCAAGGTGCCCGCTGGTGTGCAGCCAAATCCTTTCCAGGCTGGCAGTTATGGCAGCCAAGACTGCGCTCCTTGTTGCGTGCTCCCATTCTCCTGCTTGCTGGGGTGTCTCAAGGTGGCTGAAGACCCAGATTGTTAAGGACCAGCTTTTGCTGTAGTTCATAACTTACAGATGGACTCTTGTGCCTGCTGTCCCAGAGATGATGTGGTTTGAGATCCTTCTGTGACAAGTCTCTGGGTCAACTCTGCAGTTGCTGCTCTGGCACATTGTTGCGTGTAGGCAGTTTGCGATCTTTCTGGGGTGGGGGGAGACTGCAAGACAGAAAAGCATGCACAGGCTGAACTTGGCTGGCCAGCCTACCAAAGGACCCAGAGGCGCCTTGGCTAGCAGCACAACTCTGGTGAAGTCCTGTCCACTGAGAAGTGGATGGGACTTCCAGGAACAGGGAAACCACAGTTTGCATAATTGTGGATTTTAAAGGACCGCGTGGCTTTGAATGCTGCTGTGATCCCGGATGGAGGGTGCCACCCTCATGCTGTATGTTGTGCCTGGTTGGCAAAGGTCTTTCTTCCTTGGCTGGATGAAGACAATGGGAAGTCTCTGAAGTTTCCCTGGGATTGAACACCCTAGGGCTGTACAGTAACAGTCTGTGATGTCTGTGCTCATGAGTGGCAGACAGAGGAGACCAGTGACATGTGCCCAGGAGTCCTAGGGAAACTACTCGTAGCTACAGCAGTCACGCTCCACCTTTCCTCTCCTTGTCCTAGCGCACAGTGTAACATTGCACTGACTTTTCCAAATAAGATGTAAAACTGAGCTGATGGGCTTTTGCAAGCAAAGCTCTGTTAACAAGAGCAGGGATGTTAACCTTGGATCCCTGCCCGAACTGAAATGGATATAATCTCTAAATGGCTCATACCAAAATGAAATCCACTTACAAGGGAACGCTTGTTCCTCTCTTCCCTGCAGCGCTGATGTGTTGAGCACTGAGGGGACAGCAAGCTGCGGGCGGGTGGATTTTCTGTTGAATGTGGTAGGGACCAAAGCAGCCCTCTCTCCTTTCTGGAAGGCTATTGTTCTGTCTTCAAGAGAATTTGACAAAAATGAGCTGGAATCAAGCAAAAAAAAAACAACCAAAAACCTACAACACCCCAGAACAGACCAGATCCTGGCTGAAGTGTCTGTTTTGATGGACTCTGGATTAGTCCTGAGCTGTGCTATCCTTCATGGGAATACCCTACACTTGGCCCTTCCCGAGATGTTCAATGGGCCAGGGTTGTGCTGTCATCCAGCTCTCTGTGATGGAGAGCGCTCCAGGCTGGAGTAAGTGTGCAGAGCCCTCAGCTCAGTGATGGCATTCCTCTGCCCACCCTGGTCTGGGGTAAAGCAGCTGGGATCCTGGGGGCTGTGGTTAAAAAGGAGCACTGGGGACTACTCGCTGTGAGTAAAGGCTGTGTACCAGGAGCCTGGGGAAGGGCAGTGCCTCGTGCAACACAGGGGGTTTATTGCCTGCCCAAGCATGAGGATCAAGCTGCTCCATCATCCAGGAGTTACCTGGTGGTGTAGTTTGGAGATGCAGTACTGTACTTTACCACGGCTTAACGTCTGGGTAATGGAGAGTCTCTGCCTGTGTCAGACGTGTATGTTCTCTCGCTCTGTGAAAAGGGAAGCCTTGGCGGATGTTAGCCACCAGAGGAACATGGATGTGGGAGAATGTCTCATGCTTCCCTTCAGAGAGTCCTGGGAAGGGAGAGCAGGGTGATGGGGCTGAGCAGCACTGGGGAGAGGATTATGAAATGAACACAGATGGTGTCTCACTGCTGTGGTCACACTCAGACCTCGATGGGCCCAGAAGACTTCATGGTGAGAGGCAGAAGTCAGGACATTTCCATGGCACAGTGTGGCAGGAACAAGGGCAGTGAATGCAGCCCTGTGCTAGGTAACACAGCTATGTATATATGTGTAATGAGATGGAATATGCTGCGTGTCTGAAATAGCAGTGCAAGCACTCGCTTCTGGGTTCAGAGGAGAAAGTGTGCTCGATGCTGGGAGATGTGCTATAGCAATGCAGGATCTTGATGTATTTTGGTCATCCAGTGGGACTGGGCCAAGTTCTGGAAAGATGCTTGCAGCTTCAGCTTCACCGAACACTTGCTCTGGCTAATGCAAATGTTGCTTTGGAGATGCTGAGAGGTTTTTCTCCCCCTCTCTTAAAAAGAGCATATGTTCTCACTACTAACAAGCAGGTTTGCGAAGAGTCTATTTTTAAGATGATTACAGGGTATCAGTAGCTTTTCCAGTGTCAACTGTCGGTTTTGTTTCCTTGTCGGCAGTAAACTGTTGGCAGGTTTGTGCACCAGAGGTTTACTCCTTCCCAGCTGTAATTGCACAGCGCAGAAATTATCACTTGCTCTGTGCATGCCTCTGCTGGTTTCTCCCTCTGAGCCTGCTGTTCACAAGCAGCTCCTCCAAGCACTTTCTACTCGGTGAAAAGCCGTGCCATGGCATCTCCTGCTGGCAAAAGGCAAGACCCAGGCAGCTCTAAACAGCAGAGATGAGACTAAACGTGGCATTGTAATACCCGTGTACTTGATACTGGTGCATCCCGCTTTGCTGCACAGAGAAGGAGCCCAGAACCCAGTTCCTCTCCCAGTAAGCCAAATGCAGAGACTGGTTTTTGCAGGCACTTTTCCCTGTGTGTTACGTAAATCCTGCAGCCCCAGCTGGCATCTTCAGGGTGTTGAACATAGGTGACCTGGTGGCTGGGTCTCTGGAGAGCTGGTGCTCTTCAGCTTGCGCGTGTGTGTGGCACACAGCTCAGTCTTTCTGCACCCTGGGTCCCCATTTGACTGGCAGGCACAACAGCATGGCCCATCTCCACCAGGCTTTTCTCCACATGGCCACGGAGAATTTGAAGTCATCTGCTGCTCTGGTGAAAGAGGATGTGAAGTCCTTCTGCTACAGCAAAAGCTGTGTTTGCTAGAGGGCACTGGAGTGTTAACTCACGCCATCCCTTTGTCCTGCTGCCACGCTGCTAAACCAGAGGTGACTTCTGGAGGAGGAAGCAAATAGGATCCTTTATTGAGAATTAAGGAAATCGCATTGTAAACGGTTGCATCCTTTATTTATTTTTTTTTTTAAAGAGTCTAAATAAACCCGTGACTTGTGACTGCAGCTCTGCACACAGAGGTGACAAGGGAGTGCAGCAGGGAGTGTCGGCTAACGGGGGGAGGGCTTGGAAGTCCCCTTCCCTACCCTGCACTGCATGTCCGGCAGGAAACAGCCTCTTGAAGTATGGTCGCTCCTTTTCCCTTGACACGGTGGGTGGCTGGCATCGTGACCATGCCTGGGTGTGAAGCCTGCTCCCTGTCCTTCGGTGCAAGTCCTTGGCACACCTCAGGGTTCAGGCTCAGCCTTCTCCCCCACCCTGAAAGTTTCCAAGTGCCACCGAACCGATGGGAGAGAAACAATTGTTGTGTTTCCCAGGCTGACACCTCCTGCCGAGCTGCCTTCCCCGCAGGAGCGGCAGTCCTCTCGCGTTACTCTGGGGACACAATGCCTCGGTGCTGATGGGACCAGACAGGATCCGTCACTGTGCTGATGTGTCTCCTCCACAAAAAATCCTAAATGACACCAGTGTCTGAGAGACGAGAAACAAAGAACAAATAAAAATATCTGCTCCCCTCTGGTCATCTGTCATCCAAATCTGGAGTGGGGACTGTGGGTTTGGAGGGCTTGGGTTTGGAGGTTCTGCTGGGGATGTGAAATGGGTTAGCTTTTTTTCACAAGACCAACAAGCCTTGCAGGCCAGAAGGCTGCTTCTGCTGGACTGTGTTTACGGACTACCTGTCCCTGGTTTGAGCTTGTTTCTAGAGTCGAGGCTCCTCTGACTGGCACCGTAACCAGCTCCTTGCAGTAAGGCAAAGAGGGGATGGGTTGGGGCTCAGCGTTGCTTGTGCTGCAGCATACAGCCACAGAAAAACCAGCATCGGAAGGACCTTGCCAAGGTCATGTGAGTCTGTCTCCCTGCCCCGAGGCAAGATCAACTCTACCTATGTTGTTTCTGGACTAATCAGTTTCTAAAGACCCTTGAGGATAGAGGTTGCTCAACTACTTCAAGGCTTCTAACAAGAATAACGTTACAAACATAGAAAGTGTTGGTCATGTGTGTCATGCTCCCCTGCCCCCAATCTAATCTTCCTTGTCTCAGTTTTTAGCCTGTGGTTTATGTTCTGTGATGGGTGCTGCTGAAAAAAACCCTTTCCCTTCCCGCTTCTCACAGGCTGTTTGAAAGCTGCTCTTGGATCGATGAGGACCAACTAGGATGGTTGTGCTGCTGCGCAAGGCATGTGACAGATGTGTCACCTCTGGGCTCGTTCTCTCCAAATGGTTCATTTCTGTCGCAAAACAAGGTGGCCAAAAGCAGAGCACCAGACTCTATGATGAAAATCAGCCCTTTACTGTGAGAGCCTGAGATGCTCCTGCTTGAACAAGATGGATGGGGAACCTCACCTGGCTGAGGATGCTGACATTAAACCTTCAAGGCGTTGTGGCCTTAGCTCTTGGGAATAGTGTCTCTCATTCAGCTGGGCAAGGAGATTTCTCCCAGGTGTGTTTTCTGGTTTTAAACTGGCTGGCAGAGCACTCTCCTCTTAACACAGACAGCTGCTATTTTCTAGCTTCAGCAGTGAAGGTACTTTCAGAGTTGAGTGGGTTAGTGCCTGTGAAACAGTCTAGGCTGTTCAGTTTCATAGGATTTAAGACTGACTTACTGTTTGTGTCCTGAATGTGCTAGGAAAATGCTTTGCTTTGTCTGGAGGCCATTTCACACTTAAATGGCTGGCTTGACTCTCCCATTGTATAAGTTGTTCAAGCGGAGAGTTGCGTGTTCTGCAACAACCCCTTCTTGTCTGTGACAGCAATGTTTTGGGACCTGCCCTGGTCGCAGTTTTGAGTGGCACCACTTCCAAGTGTGCTGGAGCTACCTGTTCTGGAGAGAACGGAGGAGAGATGGCCGAGGCAACCCAAAGAGGGTTGCTGTGGGAAATGGCAGTGCAACTAACGGGCGGAAGAAGACTACCAAGAACAGGACAGCCAGTTTAGCAACATACAAATGATGGACTAAAACCTTGCAAAATGAAGTTTTTCTGGCTCTGTAGGATATCCTCAGGCAAATGATTTGCTGTGGACCTCACAGGAGAGTTGTGAAGAGCTGGCTGAGCACACAGCTTCCATTAACCCGAGAAAACAAAACATCCAGTTCTTTAAAAATGCCCCAGTCTGAGTAGGTGAAGCCCTGGGCAACAGCCTTAAAAATAAACAAACCTGTAGCTTCAACTAATTACACAATAAGGCCACCTTCCCCTCCACAGGCAGATGAAGCAGGTTGGAAACTGAGGGTACTGGCATGGTGACAGCAGGGCTTGCGATGAAAGCACCGGGTCTTGTCCCTGGGCAGCCCCACTTAAGAAAGAAATACATCCGCGGGCACAGAGTCCCCTGCGTGCTGCTGGGACTGCTTGCTGGTGATGACATCTCAAATATGTTTTAATAACCAGCGGCTGTTAATAAGCACTAGCTACTTCACCAGCTTAGATGCATCTCTTTAAATTTAAACAGGATTAGATAAGGTAGGGAGATTATTAAATACCCAAATGAACATTAAGCAGATATATTGGAGGCTTAACAACTCTGCAGCAGATTGTTAAATTGCTCTAAATATTTCCCTACTAGTCTGGGGGTATTTAATTAAAACAACCCCTCTAGTCCTCCGTAATGTGCCTAGCAGGCCTACAAGCCCTGTGCAGGGCGGGACCCTAATTGGCAGCGTTACTGCAAAGCTGAGCTGTGCTTGAGGACAATTAAAAAAACAACAGCCCCCCCTCCCCATCCCATCCCACCCCACAAACCACCCCAAGCCCCTCTAATTAGCGTGAGAAATGACGACAAAACAACTCCGAGTGTCTCCAATGACAGGTGCACAAATAACAAGGCTGATGAAAGATTTTGCAATTAAGATTGCGCTATGAAGATTAATGGGATATTTTCATAAACTGATGTAAGATTGCCTATAACCCAGTCGCCTCCATGTAGCTCCATCCTCTTCTCACCAGCCCTTCTGTATCTCTTGTTTCTCAAGATTTCCTTCACCCATGTTTTCCAGGTTTGCCTGGGTTTTTGTCCCTGGTGCTTTTGTCAGGTTTCTGATGTTTCCTAATATTTTCCTTCTCTTGCTAAGGTTGGTGTCATCTGAATCTTGGGTTTCATCTTCCTGGGTGAGGTGGAAGTGAGAGTGTCGGCACGGGGCGTCTGTGTAGTGTTACTCCGTCCCAGACTGTTTGCAGAGCAGAGGGCAGTGGGTGCCTTGCTGGCATTGCCGAGGTAGCTCGGCTCTGGTGCTGCTCACGGTGTTGCCGCATTATGAAGCGGGACTAGTGCATGCTAAATTGTCTTTCTAGCCTGGTTTTCCAAGATGGTAACGTTTCTACCATTGTGCTCAGCAATTACTTCACCTTCCCATCCATTTATTTTTGGGTGGTTTTTTTGAAGCTGTTTGACTGGTTTCCCCAGCAGTGATGGATCACGGTCTTGGAGGGATTAAGCTCCTGCTAGTTTTATGGAAATGCATGGCTGGGTAGCAAAGGGAGACTGTTAACACCCTACTGGGGAAGGGTTTATGGTGTATCATCGACCTTTATTAGCACCCCAAGGACCCAACTGCAAAGCATGTGTCTGTCTCTAGACCCACGTGTGCCCGTGGCTTTCCGAGGCCCGTGGGTCACATTGCCTGTGCCTCTTTCCAGCAATGTCTCCCTTGAGCGTGCCAGCGATCCTATTAACCTAGATTAAATGTGATATGGCCACTGCTTGATAGGAAGCATTAAATTGGCAGAGAAGTAAACAGAGCTGGAGCAGACACCCTTCCCACATGTTCTTCAAAGAGGGAGGGAGATTTGCACCTATTGCCCAAACCTCCTGCTTTCCTGGAGATGTTTGCCTGTTGCTGCTGTCATTGCTACTTCACTACTCCTAATTGCCTGTTACTCTCCATATTGCCAAGGCAGGCTAGTGTGCAGGGAGTTTGCATTTTTAATCTAGTGAAAGCAATGCCTGGACACACAGCTCCCTGCTTCTGATGTTTGTCCCCTCTCAGCTGCTGCCATACACCACGTTTGATGTCCAGCTTTCCAGCCTGCCCGTGCTTGCTGGCTGCCCCCCTGCCCTGGATTTGTCCTTCCTGACATTGTCCTTAGCCCCACCAGTGCCTCTTTGCTGTGAATTTCCTGTGAGACCTCAGAGGACCATGAGACCACGGCTCTAGGGGGACACTGGGGACATGAGTCCTGCCTGGCTGGAGCAGGCTCTTTTTCGCTGCTCCCTTTTTTCCATTGCCACATGTCTGCCTAATGATGTGTTAGAAAAAGTGCCCACTCAGACCTGCAGCCGTGCTTCCCCCGGGGCCCTCTCACCAGCCATGGGCCCCAGGGCTGCCCAGGACTTGCAGATGTGTAAGGATGTATAATCCCGTGTGCAGGGATTGCAGAATAGTTATACCTGGGGCCCCAAAACTGGTACACCCACTTCCACGCTACTGGTGGTTAGCTCTGCTGGGAAAGTGTGTAAACAAGACCTCAGCGAGCTGCTGTTTGCCTCCTGATGCAGAGGCTCTCCCCTGTGTTTCCCCATGCTTCTATCCCTCATGAAGGGACTGTAAATTCTTGTTTCCTACAGTTTGTGAACAGTCTTTAAATGAGAGTTAGCGCAGGGCCAGCTGCTTGTTTCAGCCACATCTCCATGAGAAGGGATGCTGTGCGCTCCAAGCTCTGACACCCTTTCTAAAGGGTCCGTGTAAAAACCTGGTCCAGCAAAAAGGCAGGAGGATTCCAGCCTCTTATGGAAGAGGCACTAATTGGTGGTGACACAGAAATGTAGTTTTTCCTGAGCATGGTATCTGTCTGACAATATTCCACTCACCAAAGCAAACAAGCAGAAATTAGGTCTTTCTGTCTCTTGTCCATGAGCTTTCTTGACTTGATATCTCGTTGTCTCTACTCTCCTTTTAATTGCTCAGCTGTTGTCCTATTAGTGTCAACGCTTGGCACAACGCGGGGTTTATAGCTGAAATGCTCTGGCTAGTGTTATGCGGGGTGTCAGCCCGGATAAATACTGCGGCTCTTCCTGCTCTCACAAGTCTCCTTTCCCATCCCCGCCTCACCATTAAGATGCTGAAAAAAGTCAGCAAAAAGCTTATTGCAGCCGCAGACTTCAGATGTAGGTAACCTTCCCTCCCAGGTCCTTGGCTTGCTGGTCCTTGCAACCTTCCTCTGTGTGCTCCCGACGTGACTAGCTCTTTGGGGCTCGATGTAATTGGTGCTGGATGAACTCCAGAGCTGAGGTTGTGCTGGAAACCAGATATGCTGAGCAATGAGGCTGGCTGCAGTGAAACGATACTCTTTGGTTTGGGATAATCAGGCTCCTGTAGAGCTGGAAAATGCTCTGAAAATGTTCTGGTTTGCTGTGGCCCTCCTGTCTCACAGGGTGTGCAGAGCTGCAGGACTTCTGAAGGTACAACCCATCGCAGCCTGACCTCTTGGTCTTGTATTTTAGCCTCCCTTCTGCGTGGTGATGGCGCACATGAGTGCCCGGCACCAAGCTGGCTGCCTGTCTGTATGCTTGTTTGGTTGTTTTCTTTTGTTCCCCCTCTAACTGTCCTGGTGGTTGCACTGATGGTTCCATCAAATTAACCTTTTGAGGGAAGTCTCTACCTTGTTAGCTTCTTGCCTGGGCTGCTTTAACTCCCAAGAGGCTAATGCTTCACAGTGGTCCACAGCAGCCAGGTACATGCTTTTTCCTCTCTGCTCTTGGTTTCCTGGGTATGCAGGGCAAGGATGGGAAGACAGCGGGGTTCAGATCTACTTTAGAGGCTGAGCTATCCCTTGCTGGTGCAGTCTGCTGTGGCGAGGAAGCAGAACGTGCTGCGTATGAGATTGTCCATGGAAAGCTGTTCTTGCCAAAGGCAGCACAAAAATGCTTTCCTGCTCCCTGGAAGCACAGATGGTGCCAGACTGAGCCTGCCAAGGAGCAAGTCCCATTGTCCTAGTCACCCGCGGCTCTGCTGTGACCTCTGTCGCTGCCTCCCTCTTTGTCCCATAGAGCTCAGAGCAGTGTGTGGTTGAGCCTCCCTGCTCTGTATGGTGGTGGGAGTTATCCAAATGGATGTGCCCTGACCCAAATGACCCCCTCAATTAGTGCCAAACAGGTCTAAGTAGAGGCCGAAGCCCAGTGTAAAGGACATGCAGCAGCAGAGCCCCAGTGAACCTTTTGCTCAGTCCCCAGCCTGGATGAGGCAGAGGTCCGGAGGATTAAGCAGGATGTGGCCCTTAGTGTTAAAAGATGCTTTGAAACAAGCAAAGACGTGGGTGGGAAGGGAATTTGTGTTGCAGGGCAGATTTAATTCCTGGTATTTTATAACCCGAGTGCCTGACTTTTACCGATGTGGTTTTACTATCCCCTCCCATCTTAATAGCTATTTTATAAATATTATTATGAAGAAGTCTTGGTGGTAATGCTAAAGGGAAGCTGGGCTTTGTTTTATCTGAATAGCGCTTGCTTCCAGCTTGGGATAAGGGCTGTAACGCTGCAGAATGAAGCTGAGCTGGAACAAAAGGGAATATGTTCATTAACTTAAATCGTAGTAATTTTAGCATGACCCAAGAGGAGCCTGGTGAATCTAACCCTCTATTTTCCCACATCCTTCCTAGCAAGTGCTTTTCTTTCTAGCTGAGGTTTGAGAGCTGACTCACTTCTAGAGTGGAATGAAATCTGGGGTGGATTTTTTTTCTCTCTTTAAGATTAGAGTAAATGCTATTACAACAATTGCAGTGGAAAGAGAAATGATTGTCATTGTCGATTTTGATGTGTAAAAGCTGAATTTAAGTTGTCCACTTAACAATTTCCTAGTTACTGGATTTATTTTTCCGTTACGCTTAGTCACATATCTCTGTAGATGCTGCCACGCACCTGGGGTAGGAGTAACAGCTGAGACCTTGATTGCTCAGTCCCTCCTGATGTTTGTGACTCCTTTTCCAGGGATGTGCCCTCGGTTTTTGTAGGACTCTATGTTTTTTGTGATGGAGGTGAGAGGTTGAACCGAGACCTAGGGGAGGAGAGGTGCAAATGACTGTTGTGGGCGAACTGAAAGGGACCTGCTATTGCCAAGGCAGGTGAGGAGTCCTGGCCCCTCGCCTCCCACAGTGTGACCAGCCTTATGAAGAGACCCTGGACCTTTCCACCACCATGGACCAAAACCAGGGCTCAACTTCCCTTGGTGGGTTTTTATTGCTGGAGATGGGTTTTGTTTTGGTTTTGTGGGTTGTTTTTTTTTTTGTGTGTGGGTTTTTGGTTTTTGCTTTTTTTTTCGGAAACAGCTACAGATGTGAAGATGAGTGGACAGAGGAACATCTCGGAGGCAGAGGAAGGGTTTCCTGGGGGAGCAGAGGTATCTCTGCTTTCTGCATCTCAGTTTCCCAGTCTGTAAAATGGGGGCAAGAAGGTTGATAACTTACATAAGAGCTGCTGGCATGCAGGGTTTTGTAAAGGCTCCGAAAAAACTTTCTGGATGGCAAAGCACAATGGGAGCACAGACAGCCTCATCACTCAGACAGCAAACTCCTACGTGTGAAAACGTGAGGCGGGAGTTTGACGTATCTGCTACCCAAATGCTAGCAGGTGATGAGCAGATGGGGCCGCCGGGCGCTTGTCTGAGGTCTGCCTGAGCAGAAGGTGGAGGGGGAGTGGGGATCCGAGCGTCGGGGCTTTTTTTTTTCCCGTTGTTGTGTGTTGTCGATAGCTGACACGTGGTTCTCACCAAAGATGTAAAAATAGAAGCCGTTGGCTTGCGCAAGGCTGTGGCACGGCACTGCTTTATCTGGAGTTTGGATGTCACGCTCTCCTGGCTATTTATAGGTGGCAGGCAAACCCTGGGAGAGGGACGGGTGGAACAAAACGTGGGAAACATTTCACGTGGTGGTTTTGGGCCAGAGTGTTCCCTGCTGAGCTGCGGGGTCTGGGAGCCCTGGGTCTTCTCCTAACGGTGCCTGGGTTGATCCTGCAAGGACCAACACAGGGAGGGGAGTTTGCCTTCAGAGGGGCTTTTCTTTCTGATCTGTGTGCCTGACCTGCCTTGGAGATGATGTGGTTTTAAACACATGGGGGAAGAGATGGGTGGATTGAAGGAGTTTATGAAGAGCTTGGCAAAGCACAGAGGCAGCAAACAGCTAAACTGATGCATTTTGGAGAGTGGGGATCTACTTTTCTGGTGGGTGAAGCAGCAGAGCAGTACGCGTACCAGAGGGTTATGTCTTGTGCAGTCTGGAGTCCTTTATCTGGCAGCCTCTTGCTGTACCCTTGTGTGGTCCCAGCCACCTTGCACTGTGCAACCTCCCATACTACTTATTCTTGAAATCCCAGCGATGCTGCCCTCGCGATGGAAGGGAATTGGGTATTAAAAGTCTTGAGACACGCAACTCTGAAATCTTGTTCCCACCACAGATTCTTCTCCTGAGGCTTCGGAGCTCTGTGTGTGTCTGTGCTTTTGTTCCACTGCCCCAGCACAACCTCAGGAGAAGCTGGCTGAGGCCCTGGAGGCAGGATGGCCGCGTTGGTGGATGCATGGGAGCACGGGGCCAGGCAGGAGAGAGCCAGTGGTGTGGAGGGAGCCAGGGTGTGCAAGCTCTGCTCATGGATCAATCCATGAGCTTGCCAGGAGGCAAACTGAGAGGTGCAGGTAGATGGGGGATAAGGTGACCCCTGTGAGCTTGGTCACTGGTTTGTTGCTTTACCCTGTTCAGCTCCTCTGACACAGGAGGAATCAAGGCAAGAAGCTGAGCCTGAGAATCCAGACACCCTCTTGCCTGGGAACCTGGAGTACCCCCGCTGTGCTCTCCTGGGAAGGCATCCAGCCTTTTCCTGCCTATCCAGGGCTGGCAACAAAACCCAGGATCCCCTCTAGACTTCCCGGTGGGATTGCCACCCTCCCTCCCCTTCCCCACCACAGCAAGCTGCGGTGGTTTGTAAGCCATGGAGAAATAGATGCCCCTGGGTCCCCAGCGCTGGTGCTAACGTGGTGGGGACAGGGGCCAGCACACCTGATGGTGGCTTGGAATCAGAGGCAAATGATTACAGCTGAAGAGGTCGTATACCATTGTAATCCCGAAAAGAAACATTATGATTCATCATTCCTGATGTAATGTCATCTGTTTAATAAAGCCGTAATTCACTCTCTGCTCATTTTTAATGGGGCTATTTAAGTAATGGCGTTGGGTTTTCTCTTTCCCAACCTCCCCCCACTCCCATACTAAGCAGGGTTTGGACCAAGCACTTGAAAAGAGCTATTGGAGCTGAAGACTTTTTTTATATTTACAATATCTTTCAGGCTGTAGCTGAATGGGGTATTATTTATGTCAAATCACTACTTACCCTGAAATATGGGGAGAAGGAAAGCCAACAGCTGGATATGGTAATGAGTAAATAAACCATGTGTCTCTTTAATGATAGGGACATGAATTTGTGCCGCATGGGGAAACGGCCGGCGATAAGATGTCTTTGACTGGGGCTGACCACAGAGCAAGGGCACCCCAAAATTTATGTTGCTGTAGGGCTCCCTTGGCAGCTTTCTGGAAAGAACAATGGTCTGATGGTTCGGGGTTGGCTTTGCTGCCTGTTCCCTGGGGGGTGTTGCCCATGTGCAGCCACAGCAGCGTTTGCTACCTCTGGCTTGGTGGCACAGTATCATTCTTCCCACGGAAACCTGGATCTGGAAGTTGCGGTTTCGGTGGATGCCTTTAGAAACTCAGGGTTCTCAAAAGAAAAATCCGGAAGGGTCATTCTGGGAAGAAGTGGTGGGAATGGGAGTGACTGTGTCCTCAGTCCAGAGGGAGAAGGTGTAATTGTCCTTATGATCTGTTTGGTTTTTTTTTTTTTTTGGGTTTATTTTCTGTGTGTGAAGAGAAGCATGCCTGGGGATGTAAATTTTGAATGGAGGTGTTTGACCACCTACAGGTGACATCAGGTATCTGTGTCTTCGCTAGTGCAGCGTGGCAGAAGCATTTGTCTTTGGAGATGTGCTACAAGGGCAAATCCAGTGAGTGACTGATGCAAACAGTTAAAGAGAGAGGAGAAGCTGAAAGCGAATTACCTGAAGACAGCAGAAGGGCGAAGACCATGTTGAAGTAGGTACACCAAGGTCAAACTTCTTTGTGCATTCGGCCTCCTGTGCAAGGGAAAAAGGGGTGTTTCTGTTTTGTGGTGAATTGGGGACTGTGTGAAGCTGGCGTAGGGTAAATCTTGGGACTACAGCCCTTATACTGCAGTTACGTTCCTTACACCTGCACATATGCAGAGGCTGTGGGAGTTCTCATGGCTGAGCATCCCTCTGCGCCGTACGGTGCACAGACACAGGACAGAAGGTCCCTGTCTCAAAGAGCGGATGCACCACTGGGTGAACGTTGGTGTGTAGCCAAGTGGGCCCATTTCTCTTGAAGCCAGTCGTGTGCCTGGCTCTCTGTGCCTATAAGAAAAAGAACAACGGCCAAACTGGATGGATCATTTCTGATATAGTAAACTCCTGACAGTGGCCAAGAGCAGATGCCTTGGGAGTGTATGAGAGCTGAGATTTATGCACAGATCCTTCCCACTGTATCTACGTGGCTTTTGGCAGCCCTTGATGTAGGGACTGCCCTAAATAAAGGAGTCTCTTAATGTCAAAAGAGAGTTGACTTTCTGCATGAGAATTATTTAACCTTTTGAAATTCATTCGTATGTGTTCACTGTGCGTATGGCTTATTGAAAAACCAATTCATCCCTGCCCTCTACCAAAGTCCTTCTGAAGGAGAACCAGAACTGTAACTTGTTACAGCTCTTTTGAAGATGCTTTGATTTGGTTTGAGAGGGCCATTAAAAATATCGCACCTTGCCACCCATAGATTGCTTGGTTGGGAGCCACACATGAAAGCCAAAAGGGTTTTATTTGAGAATGTGTTGTTTTGTCCAGATTGTTTTTACCCAATTCACAAAGTGAGGTCACTGGTTTTAAGAAGCCACAAATTAAAATAACCTCAAGACTTGTACAATTTTTGTGCACCCTGCACTTTGTATTTCTCCCTAGACTTTTTAGATAAACAACAGGAGTTTCTAACTCTCTCCCCTGTTACCATACCAGGAGCAAGGAAGGAAACAAATAAGGAAACTTAAAAAAAAACCCCACCACCCCACAAGCACCTTAAAATACCCCATGCTCAAAGCAGTTTCTACTTTTGTCCCATCCGGTGGTAATTTATCAGGGTGGAATTAGGCGGATGCGGGAGGTAGCCCTCTGCTCTTTGGGGGAGCCAGGAAAGGCTGGGAAGGTGGGTCCTGTCTGGAGGAGAACAGTGGTACATGTTCTGGGGGTCATCAGGCTTCCTGCAGGCCCCTCTGCTGTGTTTTACAGGCTGGGTCTCCCGTGCGGCTCCCGCTGGAGCTGTATCCTGTTTGGACCATGGGATTTGATGCTACCTGGACCTGAAAGGAAGGTCAGTGGATGTCAAGTGGGGACACTTGGACTTTTGCCCAGCCTGCGGAGGTGAGAGGATGTCAGGCGATGAAATGGTTAGTGAGAGATCACGCACTACAGCTGGGGATGTGGCATTTGGGACAGGTCCTGGCTTTAATATCTCCCTCCTCTGCTTCCTTCCTTATGCTGGTCCTCACCTACAGAATGGGGGTGAAGGTTTTCATCTGCCTTTTAAAAGGCTTTAGATCTGACACGTTCGATGGCTGCAACTTTGGTCGGGGGATTGTTGCCAGTTTCCCTGTAGACGTTCAAAACGTTCTTTGCTTTTGGTATAACTCGGCCTAGCTTGGTCTGAACACCTGCACTCATGTCAAATGCCACCTAATTCCACCCGCGGTCTTGGTTTGGGCTCAGTGGAGCAGAGGGCTGGTCTTCATTACTCCAGCCCTGTATAAGCAGCTGCCAGGGCTGAATACCTTTTCTGCAGTGGGAGGAAATTGTTCCTGCCTGCCTTTCATGTCTGTACCATCACCTGAGGAGCCCTCACTGCAAGCTACCAGGGCTGTGCTTACCCGGCTTAGAGCGGGAACTGAAACCAGCCTGTCTCTCCTAAAATGAACACCAAAATTTGCACCTAACGAATGTTGTCAAGAATGTGAAATTCGTGGGTAAATCATAACATTGTCTGTGAGGTCAGCAGAGAAGGATAAACCTGCCACTTACAGATGTTCAAGGCAATAAAAAGGGCCTGTAAAGAAAAGCCCCTTGTTGCCAGGCAAAGCCACAAGCGCAGGATCGTGCTGTGCCTGGGGCCTCCCGCTTTCCCGGGAAGCAGGGAAGGGGTTAAGTCTGGAGCCCAGCGCTCAGCTTGCTCTGTATTATGTCCAGGTGGCATGACGTGTGAACAGACGAAAGATAAAAATCACAGCGGATAAAATCACAGAGGAAATGGCTCTGTCTGAGCCCGGATCACGACGCCTTGTGCTGACCCCACAACCTGAGCTCCATCAGTCAAGTTGTCCTTCCCTTGACTTCTCACCCCATGCTCTGCTGCTGCTGCTACTCCATAAAAGAGGAGGGTGGTGGGAGGAGGGGAGAGGTGGCTCAGCCCGATGACTAAGAGGGTCTGAGGACACAGGTCAAGTTCTTTCTGCTGGAGTCTGGAAGGGAAAGCTGAGTACTCTACCAGACCCTGCTATAAAACCATCTTCCCCATAAAAGGGCCGAGCGAGTAACTGGGAGGCGAGCGTGGTGCTTGTCCTGCCTTGGCTGGGCTGGGGGTGCTGGAGCAGAGCCAGGCGGCTGTGGCCATCAGAGACCCTCGCTGCTCGGCAGAGAGAGCAGTAGCAGCACTAGGGCTTGGGGCTTTGCTTTTGAAGCCGTAAGATCCATGCCTCGGCTGTCAGTTGGTCCCTTTCCACCCGTCCTGGCCAGCCCAGCAGCTGTTAGCCCTGCTGCTTGGAGGCGCGGGGATGGACCAAACCGCCTCATATGAGGATGCGGCTGCTGCACCCTTGGTGCCTGGTCACCTTCGAGAGAGAAAGTCTTTGAGGGCTTTGATCAACTCTGTGGGCATCTCTGGAAGGAATGAAACCTCCTCAGTCTCCTTCTTCATCTGAGACAGGTGGCATCGGTGACAGAAATAGCGTGCCACTGTCCCAGAGCCAGGCAGCCACAGCTGTGGGGAGAGGCACGCTCCAAGCCTGATGGCGCCTCGCTCTCAAAGGAGCCATGTTCGCTGCAAGGGCCGGAGGATGCTGGAATTTGCTCCCTTTCTCTGATCCAAAAGAGCCTAGTTTTGAGGAGGGCCTTCTGGGCACGCTGCAGAAGACATCTGTTTTACAGGGTGTTTAGGACAGGGCTCAGCTCAGGCTTCCCAGAACTGGGAAAGGCTGGGAAGTGGTTCCCAGCAGTAGCTGGCTGAGTTCCCCTGCTGTAATTATCTTTTGCAGCCTTGGGATTTGAGTGTGTTACCAATGACACTGTGCTAGGGCGGTAAGAAGTGGAAGGGAGTTTTTAGGGGGTTAGACTCTAAACAGCTCTGTGCATTTAAAAAAAAAAAACATACCCCAAAAGCAAACCAAGTCTTTTGTCCCCTTCTGTGGTATAAGGATGCAAGTACCACAGCTCTGGAGGCTTTCGGCTTTGTGTCTGCATGGAAACTTGTATTTTCAGTTCAGCTTTAACTAGTTCCCTGTGTATTTTAGTTTAGCTTAACTCAGCCTGGTTTAATTGGAATTTATGCACCAGAATAACCGAGCTGGTTTAGAGTTGGCGCTCCCTGAGCTGCAGGTGGGCTTTGGTTTTAGAGATGTGTGCGGAGGTACAGGAGACTGGTATGGTCCCTTAACTTATTTGGAACAGAGCTATGGCAGTAATGTGCTTGGGCATCAGCAGATGCAGGTGCTGAGGGGCCTTCAGTCAAAGGGAGAGTGTGATTGCACTTGGGTTAAGCATCTGCTGAGTTAGTCACCCAGTCGGTGTGTGTATGCCAACACATCCCAGGGCTGGGTGCACCTATGGTGGTGCCTGGGGCTCATGGTGGAAGGTGAAGGCTCATAAAGCCCTCTCCTTGCTGGAGCATTGCTCCCTTGAGGCTTGTGAGGGCTGCTGGCCGTTACCTGCTTGGAAGGCTGTACAGTGACAGGGTGAGCACCTCCGGACTGAGATGTGACCTGCTAAAAGGAGGATGCATATGTCCATTAAAAGCCGATTTAGAGCCTAATGAGCATCACGCCTCCTCCTCTCCTTGCTATAAGGGAGGTCAGGGTATAGTGACCAGACCCTGTCTGGGGGCAAAGGTGTGCCTTGGTTTGAAAGCAATCTGTTGTGGCCTTTGGCAGCATGTTGCAGCAAGAGCAAGCGGGCTCAGAAAATGCAAGCAGTGGTTGAGAAGACTGAGGATTTCTTACCCTTTCCCTTCTCGGTCAGGACAGGGAACCCTGGTGCATGCACTCTAGCAAGGATGTGGGGAAGGTCCACAGAAATGGATGTGACCTTTTTTTTTTTTTTTTGGGGGGGGGGGTGTGTGTCAAGATGCTTGTTTGTGTGCAAAGCCACTTCTGCCCATGGAGGACTGGGCAGCTGCATTTTGGGTTCCCAGCAGGCTCTGTAGATTGTCTCCTGCTCAGTGAGAGGATGGGGAAGCCCATCTGCATATGTCTCAGTTCCTGGAGAGGCTGGAGAGCATCACCGCTTCTCCTCCCCAGGGAAGGCAGCTCAGTGGCACGACCTCCCACCTGGGGAAACGAGATCAGCAAATGACTCCTAAGTAGCGTGTCCATCACTGTCAAATTTGACCATGGATGTCAAGCGTGAATCGGCTGTCCCTGCAAGTGTGGCCGGAGCCAGCCCCTTAGCTGGCTGATCCGAGCTGTGCTGACTCCCCGTGATAGCATTTTAATGTGAGGGATGACAGAGGCCTCCAAGTTAATGTCTGCAGAGAGGTGACAGTTTTGAATGTCAGCCAAAGTGGAAGGCCTGCCTGGAATTTTGTGGAGAGTGAAGAGGATGGGCGTGAAATTAGCACAGGCAACCACGTCTGTCGGCAGCCTCGCGGTGCTGATGCCTGGTGCTCCCGAGAGCCGGCCACCTGGGCGGACGGTCCCACTTGCGCCTCTGAGGATGACCCACCTGTCTCCCAATGTGGCTCTTCCCAGGAGTGTCTCCAAGGACTGGAGAAGGGACTCGAGCCTGGAGCTCGCCGTTGCCCTCGTGGGAGGACCACCGGGAGGTGGACATGGTGGTAGAAACACTGCGCTGGTGATGGGAGATGGAGATAAGAGCGGGCAGACACCAGCTCGGCTCCGATCGTGTTAAGAATAATCGGCGCGTGTACTTAGAGGAAGCCTGGCTCTCAGGAGCTTGGCTGCCTGCCTGCACGGCCCCATGGAGTCCCACAAGGAAGGCACTCCTGGTGATTAAAATCTGATGGCAAAGAGCAGCTGAGTAATTCCTAAACAGCTTATTCATGAGGGGGAGCAAAAGCCTCCTGGTGCCCATGGTGCCGAGGAGGAAATGGCCAGTACAAACCAGCCCAGCCCGAACGAGCGGGTGCTCCTGTCCCCCTCCCTGACCGTGGGCCAGGCAGCTTGCTTTGTGGTGCCTCAGTTTCCCTCCTCACCATGGCAGAAAAGGCTGGGTTTCTTCATGGAGAAATGTTGGGAGAAATAAATGGCCCCAGGGTTGTGAAGGGCCTGAAGACTGCAGGTGGGAGGCTTCCTGAAAGGAGATGAAAGCAATGACAAGATACCGAACGCAGCCAAGAGCTAAGCTGGATTTATTAAAGAAAAAATGAGGGAGACGTCTGTGGTCAGCTTGATAAATCGTCTCCCCCTCCAAGCTGTATTTCTGTGTTATTGTTTGCCTGCGATGGGATCGTGACAAACTCCCCCTGCGCGCAGGGGCTAATTGCTGAGTTCATAAAGTTGCAGAAGATCTTCTGTGCTGTTGTCTGAGCTGGGACTGGGCTGGACCGCTTGTAGACTGGCCATTGGGAAACCAGTAATGGGTCTATTTGGCAACGCAGTACAAGGTACAACATCCTTTTTTAATCCAGTAGAGCCCAAACACCTTCAAAGGGTAATTCTATTCACTGGTAACCTTCAAAACGGGGAAAAGAGCGTACTTCTGTTTGGGTTCCTTATGAGATATTGTCTTTAGTGTGCAAAAGGATTTTCAGAAACCCAGTGTTGAATAGTCAGGAAGATTAGGGAGCGAGATGCTGTGCCTCTCCTACCTGCAAACTGCATTTATGTCCCTGCTGCAAAAGCACAGGGATGAGGGAAAAAAGTTGGTTGGTTTAACTTCAGCCTGTGTTCCAGCAAGGCCACAACTTGGGGACTTGTGTGTCCTGTTGTGGCCCTGTGTGCACACACTTTGACTTGAACATTTGGGAAGTCACAGCTTCGATACAAGAGACCTTTGTGAGAGAGACTCCCTTGCTCCCCAAGCAGGATTTTGACTGTTTAAATAAAAGTCTGTCTTGCTATTTACATGTAGATAAAGCAGTGTAAGGAACGACAACAGGTATTGCATGAATGCAGCTGGCTGGTGAGGCAGGGGATTGTGGCGGTTTTGCTTGCAGACTATGTCTTCTGGGTGTTGGGAGGTCCTGGAGACTCCAGGAGCCACTAACCCAAGCCCTGTGTTGCTGGGGTGGCACCACAGACTAGGCTGAGATGGTGTTAGCAGCAGCAGCAAATTGTGGCTGCTCTTCTTGCCAGGGATTTAACTCCAGCTGCCTACGAGCGTGGGGAAATGGAGATGATGAAGGCTTTGGCCACCTCTTGCTTGAATGTGGAGTCCCACTTCGCCATTGCATGGAGAGCTACAGGGTGGCAGTAGGCCAGTTATGCAAAATACCCCACCAGAACTTCTCACAGATACGTCAAATGTCCATTATATGTAAAAATAATTAAATATTTAAAAAGCACAAAAACCCCCACAAACCACCAAGAAAAACCAATACACCATAAACCAAAAACCAGTTCCAAAGGAAAATGAGAAACTGTGAGCCACCTACTTCTCAGTGCCCCAGAAGTTCAAGTTAGTGTTGGCTAGTTTTAGCTGGATACTAAAATCAAGTATTATTTGTGCTGAGAGAAGTCTGCTTCAAATAAGGAGGGAACATATCTGAAGTGAATTTCAAATTTCGTATTTTAAGTAACACTGTCTTTTTATGACTGGGCAGTTGGCTGTAGAAATTCTGGGTCTTGTTTAGATATTTTTTTTGGCAGCACTTTGACCTCTAGGTATCTCCTGGTCTTGACTTTAGCTCCTTCCCAGCGAGACTGCAGCATTCCTCCAAGGCTATTTGCAGGCGTTTAATCCCAATACGTGCAATGCCGGTCTAGCATACGCTGAAGTACTGACCCGTGGTGTCCTAGCCAGTGCTTGTCTGCACTGTTTCTTCAAGTCTTTGTCTTTGATAGTGCTGAAGGACGCTAGTAAGCTTGTCTTTTCCTGGGAAGACATGGTGTTTGACCCTCTCCTCTGGACCCAGCACCCAGGTGGCTCTTGCTGGTCCAGTCTGGCTCAGTGGTGGCCCAGGAGGGATCTCACAGGGAGGCTCTGGCTCTGGTGCAGCCTGTTGAGGTCCACCAGGAGGGTGCGTCTCCTCAGCTTGTGGCTTTTGGTGGAGGAGAACTTCCCTGCCATCCCCGCTGCTATGCAGAGTGCTCATTTTCATTCCCTCCAGTTCATTTTGCACCCAATCTGGAGTCTGTTAGCTCCTGAAGTATGGGTGGAGGGGCTGTGGGAGAAGACCTACGAGCAAACTCCTGCTTGCTGCCATCCCTGCCTCCTCTGCTGAAAGCTGTGACCCGAGAGTGTTCCTTCTCAAACTCTGGCTACGAGCTAACGCAGAGGAGAGATGTGTGCGGTCGTTTATCCTCCTCATCGACAGATGGGATCCGACAGCTTTTTCCCTTATGCAGTCACAGACTCCACAGCTTGCATCTTTCCCCCTTTTCTGCCAGGAATAACTTTAGGGGGGGCTTTAAAAAACGTTTCATTAATGCTTCTGGAAATGTTGTTTTGTGTGTGAATTGCAGGAACTATTTACAGTAACTTCTTAAACGAACCTTGCAAAATAGGAATAATTTCACTATGTGCAAATTTCACAGCCTTTTACTGTTCTGATTTTTTTTTTTTTTTGACAGCTTCTACATTTTAAAGTTATGGCCCCAAGCCTAAGAAACCCAGTGTCTTTTTGGGCCAGGTGAATTATGAATCAGCCTTGAACTCCCTTCATAGCGCTGAGTATTAATGTGTCCGCATCGCAGAGGGTTAGTCACTTAACCAGTGGGTTGAGCGGAGAGCAAAGAGGGGACTGGAGGTCTCCAAGTGTTTAAGGCAGGGCACTATATTCTTTCACTGCTAGACAGATGGGAGACAGTGAGGCCCACGGACCTTGGAGAAATTAATGGGGCCCTCTGAAAAAACATCCTGCTTAGAAATGAAATGTTAGCTGCACAGCCGTGCGCTCTGTGTGGCTGCCTTTATTGGCCCCTCATCTGTTAAAGTTGTCACCTCCTGCCGTAATCCCAACTTTTCTGCACTGGGAGAAAGTTTGGTGGTAGAGCCCTTCCACAAAGCATGGGGTTGCTCACCAGTTGTGCTGTCTGCATCTCCTTTTAATGGGGGTCTCTAACAAATTATCAGCCAAACTGAAGATACTTGTCGAAAATTTAAAGAAAACTGATGATTCAAGGTGTGTTTTTTCTTGGATGGGGACATTTAGTGTACTGTGAGGTGGCAGACGGCTTGCTGGGGAGCAAAGAGTGTAGGATCTGTGGATGGGCAGCTGGCTTGGATATGCGATTGAAATGGTGGGGAGCTGTCAACGGTGGCCAATGGCTCTCAGCTTGCAGAACCTCTTGCTATGGCTGGTGTTTTCCATGGAGTTAGGGGGGGACTGACTGAGCTGCAAGCTCTGACGTGTTTCTGGCTGGTGCCTGGCTCAATGTCCCCACATGAGATCTGGTGGTCCCCACAGGAGACCCAGGGGTGTCACACCTGACCCCCCAGCAGCCAGAGGGGCTGCGGCTGATCTGCTCTGGATTATATCTGTAGGGTTTATTGACTTGGGCAAGAGAAGCAGGGTCTGCTTTGTCCTGCAAAACCTGCTGGACTTGGCCTTCTGATAGCTGAGCAATATAGCGAGGGGTCAGGACAGGTCCTGCTGCAAAGGCTGCGTTTGGCTGAATGAGGTCGTGTATCTTGTTTAAAGGTTTTGGTAACAGGTTTAGTGCTTCTGAAAGATGCTTTGAAAGGAGTCCTTTACAGGCATCTCTCTTTAGATGCTCAGATAGGAGCACAGCAAAGAGAAGTGTGTCTCTATTTCCCCAGCAGAAAGAGGGCTGCACCGTGGGCATGAGTGCGTACGTCCACCGGTTGTGTTGGCCTCTGTTCTTGTAGAAAGCAAAATGCTATGCTGATAGCTCTGTTTTCATCTAAAGTGCTTTTGCCTGTTAAAGAGAGACATGACAATGGAGAAGATGCCTGATATTATTTTCTCTTAAGCCCTTCTTAAATATTTTGGGCTGGTCGGTTTTGTTAATGTTTCCTAACTTATATGAGTTACCTGCAGATCCTGGGTTTCTGGAGGAAGATGTGCTGGGTAATGTTGCACCCCCTCTTGTCCCCAACACCCTGAGACTCTTTTCTATCTCCCAAACCAACCCAGTTAGCTTCAGGTTTTGGCTTACATTATTTATTGCTCTCTTCTTTATAGCAGCCTCTCTGGTAAAGCCAAACCTCATCTTGTTAAGCTAGGCTCCTTTGCAAGTCTGAATCTTAGATTTCCCCAGGTTCAGAAGAAGAACAACCATTTGAGGGTTTACAATCAAACTGAAAGCCAAAAGGAAACACAGCATTTCATTCTGGATAATTAATAGATTTTTTTGATAGAACAATAGCATTGATATGGTTGTTGATACTTAGCAATAAGTGCTGTCACTAAAATTCTTCTTTTGAAATATAATTGTATTGAATTTGAAGCAAAAGGCATTTCAAGGCAAGCAAAACTGAACTGCTAGGCTGGGAGATATTGCAGCTAGACATTTGGATTTTGCAGAATTAGAACACTGCAGTGTGAAGAGCCTTCAAGGCGAGGGAGGCAAGAGTGATTTGAGAAGTATTTCAGTGTTACTGAATCTGCATTTCTCCCTGGTTATATACATACTACATGTGTATGGTAGCGGAACTTTTTTTACCTGTTTCCACGGTAAGTGAGTAGGTAGCATGCTCCTTTGGTGGAAAAGCTTAGAATTTAAATAGACAAACTGGCAAGTTATTTCATCTCTGGATACTTTCACCTGCCAGAAAAAGAGTAATTTTTCACTTGCCCAGCTCAGTCTTTGGCCAAGCCAAGAACTGAAGCTGGGTCTTCTGAGTCCTTGTCCCGTGTCCCACAACAAGATCCCTGTCTTTCCCCTTTGTAGTTTGTGATTAATCGCCCAAGTCTCCTGATATTATTTCTGTTCTGCTCCCTGACTGTATGATTTGAAACTTTATAAACAGGCCATGGCAAATGCATGTGACATACAAAAATATGGGTATTCATCAAAGTAGCACAGCTGCTCCTGAAACAATGGTGCTAAGGAAGCCCATTCATACTAATTACAGCAGCACAAAGAATTGTGTCGCTAAATTTGCTGGCAGGTCCAAAAAATGTTTTGGCTTGACCTGAAACAGTCTCTTTTGGGGAAGAAGTTTTTGGCAAGTTGAAACATTTTAGTTTCACTCTAGAAGCTGCATTTGGTTTTGAAGCTAAGGATTTACTTCAAGTAGAAATTAAGAATTAGAAGATGGAAATGTTTCTTTTGAAGTGGGGGGTTGTTGGTTTTTTTTATCTCTAAGTGTGTGTGGGGAAGTCTCTTACTGCTAACAGTTTGATAAAAAGGAATAAGTGGGTGACCTGTTTTAATAGGGCTGGAGTGGGATTTTGGCAACCTCTTCTCCTAAATCTGAACTCTTCAGCTGCTGAAAGATTCCTTGACTCTTCTGCAAGTGCTCAGGAAAATTGCCCCACCTGGGGGTCTGAAGCTTGGGGTCCAGGAGACCTGGCGCTGCTCTGCTTTGCTTCCAGCCTGATGTGCTGAGCAGGAACCCTGGTGAAGCCCAGGAGCTCCTCGTGTGGTGCTGCTGGCTGTGGGGAGCGAACGGGGGAAATTCTTCTAAATGTTGCGGAGCCCAAAAGGAACAAAGAACAATTACACTCTGCATACTGATATTTCCATGCACTCCTCTGATGGCACTCCAACCACACAATAATATTTTCTGAAAATAGCATACTGATTTAGTAAGATCCTTTAATGTTTAGAAAGTCTGGAAATGCATAATTAAGGTATCCAGCCAATTCCCCCTTTTGCCTTGTAATTATTGTTTGTTCATTATCACCCCGAATGACTTCCACCACCCACTCAAGCTTAACTTTGCCCCGCAAATCTGTCAAAATAGAGACGCATATCAACATTGCAAATTGCTATTACAACAGAGGGAATGAACTTCCTTTTTCTCTCAGATGAATCAATTTTCAACATAATTTCACAATCGTGCAGTAGGTAGAATGATTTATTGCTGCACAATCTCTGCCTGCCTTTCTCTTCAAAACCTTACTTGCTCTAACCTCCAAGTTCAGCATTGTGCCGTGGGTCCCGAAAATGGCCCCAAAGAACCGTTGCAATTTGTAACATCCAACATCATACCGGTAAGGACCATTCCCAAAGCTGCCTGGCAGCTGGGGCAAGTGGAAGGATAGCAGCCTCACTCCAGACACCTGAATTTAGGTGAAAAAGCAAAATGTTTCCAGCCCACAGCAACTTTGCTGACTTCAGCAGGAGCTACTTTGTTTTTACAATATGGTGCTCGTTCTGGTCCATGTGAGTTGATGGGGAAACTGCATTTCATGTTGTTTCAGTCCCTGCTTTTATTAAGCAGCCATTTGGATGACATATGGAAATTAATGTTATATTTAGGCATGTTCCTGTATGTCCATGAAGACAGCTACAAAACTATTTTTAACTCTAATAGTTGTACTAATCCTCCTAAAACTCACCAAGGGGCACTAACTCTTCTCCAGCAGCAGAGGAAAACTCGGTCTGGTCTTTAGGGAGATATTTCTGGATAGGAAGATATTTGCCAGAATAACCTGTTCAGTTTACTCTGGTTCTGCTCTTATCTCAAGTTGCGTTGCCCTTCTTGCCAGCATCCTGCTGACTCCTTTGGCTTGCGGTACCCACAACCTTGCCGTAGCAAGTCCCAGGACTTGGCAAATGCCTTGAGCTGCTCAGGGCTCTGGCAAGCACCAGCAGATGTGTTGCAGATCTGTTCCAACACACATCTGTGTGGGGCTGTCCCTGTAGCGACCGTGTCAAAATCTGGGATGCTGCTGCTTGTGCATGCCCTGTGTGTTGTTCCAGGTGTTTTGTTTCCAGTTCCTGGGCTTGCAATACCTACCCACCGCACAAAGGTCTCCTGAGTGCATCAGCTCACCGGCAGCACCTCTTCTCTCTTTTAAGAAAGACTTTCTTCTAAGCCTTTATGGGACAGAGGAGCCATAAAGGCTGGGTTAATAGCTGACATTGTGGATGGGCCATCCAAGTTGCCAATGGAGATGCAAAAGCACCACTGAAAGCTCCAAGATTGATTTCTTCAGGAGCTTTTGCGGAGAGGCCAGAGGCAGTGTGCCAAGATCTCCCGGGATGGCTCCTGTCTGGGGTATTACTGCAGATTCCTGTTCAAAACCCTTGTTCTAACCCGCTGGAATATTCCATGCTGCGGGATGTCTGCAGAAGGATCGGTACCATGCTTCAGGCATAGCCTCCCCCAAGGGCTGGCATGTCACAATAATGCAATTTCACAGCTTGATCCAGCCGGTGGGTGGGTAAGGAAGGAGCTCTCTGCTCCCCGTGCAGCTCCGTTCAGCAAGAGGCTTTCTGCTGGGATGCCAGCCCTGCTCAGGCTCAGATAATCCAGGGGAAGGGCCTCTATTATTGGTACTTTGTTCTTTTTTTTTTTTTTTTTTTTCCTTTCTTCACAACCCCCCCCCTCCCCCCCCCCCCCTCCCCCCCGCCCCCTTGGGATCTTCTGCTATCCCACATCATCTCTAGGCCTTCCTTGTGAAGCTGCTCTGCTTGTGATGGGATGCAGTATGTGGGCTGTATGCTCAAAGCAGCCTCTGCCCCCCCTACCTGCGCTGCAGCCCAGCCCTGGGGCACACAGACCTATGTCCCTGCAATCCGGGAGTGGAGCACATCCCATGGGTCAGAAGGATTTCTCCAGGACAAAGGAGCGAGATGGCTTCATCTCCTGGGTGGCCTGGACCCAGAGACATGCGTGCCTCGTTCTGCGGCTGTGCTGCGGGCAGCTCCGCTGGCCGGCATGCAACGATTATTACCTTGCATTCCTGCACTGCAGTGTAGTGATGACTGCAATTTATCAGGCTATTCCCTGGTGGACTGGATTTGACCTCAACTCTAGAGTGTCTCGGTGCTTCCAACCAGCTCCGCTCACGTGGTGCTCACGCCGGCTTTCC
Organism: Falco cherrug; assembly: GCF_023634085.1. Taxonomy (NCBI): domain Eukaryota; kingdom Metazoa; phylum Chordata; class Aves; order Falconiformes; family Falconidae; genus Falco; species Falco cherrug. The sequence continues at coordinate 7,867,099 of NC_073708.1, forward strand.
TGGAAGGCAGGCTGATCTGGCGGGAACTGCCTGACACATCGCCATCAATGCGCAATAACCTTTATTTAGGGAGGGGAAAAAAAAAGGAAAAAAAAAAAAAACCCGAAAAAAACCCTCACCCAACCTTCTGCCCACAATCCCATGGTAACCTAAGCAATATGGGCTTTAATGTCCAAAGAGCTTTCTCCTTTGGATGAGGGGGAGTTAATGGGTTTAGATTATTTGTGGTTATCTGGATTTCAGATTGACACCATAAATATTCAAACTCTGAACCTGGCTGGATGCAGCCGCTGTTGACTTTTGTATGACCTAGCTGGAAACTTTAAATCAGCTGTCGACTTGACTTTCAAGGGAGTGAAATGCTCCAAATCCACTAGATAGCATCTCCTTGCTATTTTATTACCTCCTGAGAACCTCACTTTGGTAGGGACCCAACTCCAGCCCCCTTTCAGAAAGAGGAGCTTTGTTAGCCTTGCAAAGTCATTAAACCTGCCATGTGGGAATAAGGGTGTCCTACCTTGTGGCAACACACAGGGCTTATTATATAGAACGTACATGATTAATATACAAGCAAAATGAGTCCAGATGCAAGCCTAGCATCATGTTATTAATAGGCTAACATAGATCTCTCTCAATGGTGCTCTCTGTTTGCTAGATCATACTGGATGCTGTGTGTTGGGTGGGTTTTTTTTGGTTTGGTGTTTTTCTGGTTTGGTTTTTTTTTTATTTATTTATTATTATTTTTGAAGTGCTCCTTTGTCTTTTGAGTTCGATATATGTGGGGCTTCTCTGCAGGTACTGAGTACATTTTGCTTGTGATGTACAGTGTGCTGTTGTTGTGGTCAACAACTCACAGCTGGTTTGTAAGGTGCTGAGTAAGTCAGAAGTGAAACACTGTGAGCAGCTGTGACGACAGTTACGGCCAGTGGTGCCATGCCAGCGACCACAGATTGCTGCGCTGCCAAAAGGCCCTCTCCTGCCCAGTGGCTGAGAGCAGAGCTGCTCTCCAACACCAGATTCATCATAGCAAGTGGTGTGTTGAGGGCCACTGTCAGCTTAATGAACGTCACAGCAGCCATGGTGTCGATAAAGGTTGTGACCTTTGCTGAAGAAAGAGACCCAAACACCATTTAAGTAATTGCGTGGTGGGGGTTGGGGGGAGTAGTAATGATGTGTCTGGCTGCTTGGTGTCTGTGTCTTCCTCTGAAGAGCTGGACAGTGCATCCAGAGATGATGCTCTGAAAAGTCACAGAGGCAAAAAAGCGGGGCCAGACCTTTCACTGGAGTAGACTACTTGAGCAGGGGACCTGCCGTGTGGCTGGAGTCAAGACTTCCAACCCTCTGTGGCTCCACGGGAGATATTAGAGAGCTCTTTGCCTCTTCCCTCTGTTGCCTTGGTCCACCTTTCCAATGACATCGCTGAATTCAATTGCCTGGCTTTGAGGCTGGTCTGGTTTCACAGCGGTGTGGAGCACACAGATACCGACAGTCACGTGGCATGAAGGGGTCTCAGGTCCATGCAAAGTGGCCCAAGGTAGAAGCTGTTTCTGAAAATGCAGGGGCTGGCAAGCCTGGGCTGACAGCTTTTAGACTAATTGTTTTGATGGTCTAGTCCTCTAATGTAATGTTTTATTAGATCCAACAGATTTCTGTTCCAAATTCCCTGGGGAGGTCTCCAAAGTAACTGTTCAATGAATAGCTTTTCCCTGCAGCTAAGTGAGAGAGGCACTGGCCATTGAGAGATTTTGGCAAACCAGCCCATCAAGGACTTGGAAAGGCTCTTAGTCCAACCGTACAGATTATCTCACGCTTCCCCTGCTCCTCCGGCTGGTACTGAAAGTGACCTTCTAGTGGCCAGGGCTGCTGCTCTAGGTCTTCATTGCATCTCCACCTCTGTCATGAAGGTGCCTCTTCCCGCAATTCCTGTTCTTTATGTGTTGAGATCCCTCTCTGTAGAAGATGTGCGCTCTCCCAGAGACCACGCACGGGGATTTGGAGGTCCCAGCGTGGCTGTAGCTGTCCTCCCGTGTCTCCAGCCCACGTGGTATCTTATCCCCCAGCACGCAGGAAGGCAGTGGGGTCTTGCAGTGACGTTTTCCTCCGAGCTCACTCTTGGTTATGAAGATGTCTGGACTCTAATACAGATTTGCATGCCTTGTGCTTTTAATATCATGTATGAGTTGCTATCTGCCGACTAAGATTAATTGAATATGTAAAACAATAGGTGCTAAGAATTAATACGAGGCTTTGTAATACAAGATGACTTTTATTCTAGTTTGAATACTTCACACAGTGGCCATAAGTACATTAGTTTTATTGATCTATATTCATAGAATTATTTAAATGTACCCTCTGGTGCTGAGTGTCAGGGATTTTCCAATGCTTGCCACTATGCATTTTTCATCAGAGGCTAGCAAAGGCAGATCCAAACTTTGACTGCCCAGGCAAGATTAATTTCATCTTGACAGCCACAGCCGAACACAAGCAGAGCGTATTTTGCGAGCTGACCACTAGCCATGGTCTCGCACCACGTACCCCGGAGCAGTTTCCCTGGATCCCTCCTTCAGGTTGTCCTGCACCATCAGCATTTCAGCGCTGCCAAGGTATGCTGGCTACCAAACGTGCTGGCTCCACCAAGGCTTTCCTTCTGCACTTTTGTTTTAAAAAAATGAAAATGGATATGTTCCTATATATAGCTTAAACTCTTATATTAACACCCTGTCTGTACTGCGCATACCAAACCTGGTCTGATCTTTCAAGGTCAGATGTTTGGTAAGTGCCAACTGTCTGTAGCAGGTACAACATTTCTTCCATCCAAATGTAACTGGGTTGCCTTTTATTTCATCAGATTTTTTTTCTACTTTTGTCTGAAAATGCTCAATTCATTTTCTTGCCTTTCTCTAGTGAGGGATTAAAAAAAAAATATGAAAAAATGCCAGCAACTTCCTTAGTTTACAGGTAACTTAAGATGAAAAGAATTAAACTTCCCAGAGAAAAATGAAATGTGATGGGGTTGAGTATTTATAAGTGTGGCTAGGCAGGAAAGACAGCTTTCCCACAGGTTTGTCTTGAGGTTGGGTGAGGGGTGGGAGCTCTTGTAAACACCCTTTCCTGCACTGTGTTGCTTGTTAAGTCACAGGAAGTCTCAGGTGTCTACTAAGAGGCTGAGCTCATGCTGCAGCCTTTGCTCGAGGGAGGACACTAAGAAGGTGTCTGTCCTTTAGCTGACAGCCCAGTGAAACTAAAACTATCTGAGTTTTCTGTCTCTCTACCAAATTGGGTTAAAATTAGCTGACAGCTTCCAAAGCAATCAGAACACACAAGCCTACAGTGTAATTGCATAAGCCACTTTCCTTGAGAACCAAGCTGAAAAGCATCAGTAGGTTTTACAGCACTTATTATAACAATCATTTCGTGTCTAGTTCAATGTTCATGGTGCCATCTGAACATGAACTTCAGGAATGCTGGAGGGGTACATAGGTGCCTGGCCTCTTTGGGAGGATGTGTGCGGAGGTGTGTGTGCTGCAGCAGGAAAGCCTTTGGGATTTGGGAGCTGGGCCCTGCAGAGATGCTTGTCAATCCTGCCTATGTGGCTGTGCCTGGCGTTACCTAAAGCCTCTTCTGAATCTGGCTTTGGTCCCTCTGTTGCATCCTCGGGGGGGTGGAGGAAGAAGCTGTCAGGGGATGCTGTTGCTTCTCTGCTGTGTTGTCCTAGGGCTGCTGCTTCCCTGTGGGAGGGTTATGCCTCCAGCTTGCATCCTTTCAGGATCAGGGTCCCTTCTGGGCCTCGCAGCAGGGAAGCACTGCCTGGTTCCTTTGCCCTGACTCTGTTGAAAGCGGCTGCGGTGCTGTGCCCAGAGGATGCTGTGCCCGGAGGATGCTGTGCTCGGAGGATGCTGTGCCTCTGGGGTTGAGCAGGGGCAGCTGTCGCGTATGGCTGCTCCCCCTGCTATGTCCCGCACTCCAGGGCAGGCTCAGAGCCCCACAGGGCTCTATTCTGCGTAGAGAGGTGGTCTGCAGTGCCTGCCCCCGCCACTCCATGGGGGACTCGGGGGAGGATCTGTGCTTTCATTTTTTAATTATTTTTTTTTAATAGATGGAGGAGAAAGGCTGGAAAGTGGCCCTGGCATCACCTTCTCTTCCTCACTCAGCAGGGCTGGAGGTGGGAGCCAGAGCCGGAGCCGGGCTGAGCATCCCTCTCGTGGTCCAGAGCCAGCCTTTGCCCAGTGTGGGGACAGCTGACCCCAGACCCTGTGTCCCAGCGCTCGGGCCCTGCCTCGCGCTCCCAGAAGGCAGCTTTGGCAGCGGGTTCGTGAACTTTGCTATGTTTTATAGCCACTAGAGGGGGGTCAGAGACTGCTGCCTTGGGCTGCCTGCAGCCAGGCTGCCCGGGTGGGGGGCAGCCCGCGCGGGGGACTCGGGCTGAGCCCCGCGGTGTGCAGCCTGGCCTTTCCTTGCCCTGAGTACGTTTTCAGCATCTTGCTCAACCTCAGCGGGAATTCCTTTGGGAAGGTCAGTGCTGTGAGCCGGGATTGTGCTGTCTGCATCTACTCTGCTTTGCCTCCCATGGGAATGCGGCTCCGTGGGCAGGGAGCACTGGGTTAGCAGGGAGTCACGCTGGGGAGCCCTTCTAGCCCACCGTGGATTTACCAGCTCAGGTCCGGTAACACTTTGTAACTTAGGAGCCAGCTGTTGTCACACAAAGACAGCCGTCTTGCTCGCACACAAGCCTGGAACCACCTGAGGCAGCTCTGTGCCACAGCCCAGCGGGTCTTCTGGCTCCTGGGTGGACCCCCCTGCTTCGTGCCCTGCTCGTGGGGCTGCAGAGTGATAGTGGGGCAGGACTCCACGTCCCCAGCCCAGGCCATGTGGCATCAGCTGCTGGCGAAGGGGATGCACTGAGATGTGCCGAGGCTGTTGGGACCACTGGTGCTGGAGCACTTTCAGCTGGCCGGGAGCAAGGCTGTTTTATTGTCTCCAAAGCCAGGCATTTGAGGTACTGAATTTCCTTGCTAGCAAAGCCCAAAGCAGTATTTTGTGCCGAGATGGGAAGAGGTTTTCAGGACGCTTTTATAGCTCATTTTTTTTTCTCGTGGGCCCCTATATACGACTTTTCTAAAGGGGGAGGCAGTGCTGGGTTTTCCATCTCTAGGTGCTGTTCTCCAAACTCTGAGTGACATGAGCCGTAACACTTGCTAGCTTCTCACGGATGCCTTGGCAAGACTCGGTCAACTTCTGAAGAGGGAGAAAAGGACAAAGAGAGTTTACGATTGCCTTGAGCAGAGCCTGGCACAGCATCAAGAGGGGTTTTTTCTTCCTGGGAGCAACACACCTCTGCTGCCATTGCATGGTGGATGTTCCTGCTGATTCTGGAGCCAGATTCAAAAGCAGGTGTCTTGATGGCATCAAACCAATCCTCTAAGGTTCCCTGTACTTGTTGCTGAGAGCACCCAGACCCTAACACATCATGGGAACAGTCTGTTCTCTGCGTCACTGGAAAGTGATGGGGACTGGTTGCGTTAATGGATGGGAAGGATTTGGCCTCTCCACTCCTTGGCCTCGTCACAGCTCTGGGATCATTTTAAGTGCAGGGCTGTGGATTATAAATTATACAGCATTTATAATCAGGAAAACATCTGCTGGGTGCTCTTTCCAGTGGACAGGGCCAGCCGAAGGCTCCAGGACACGATGCGTAGGGGTTGCACCAATCGCCACCTGTCTGCTCCTATAATCAAGTTGATTTTTTATGATCTTGACATCAGCTTTCAAGATGCATGATCTATGTGTTTATTTAGCTGTCTTTCCTGGCGTCCCTTAGTTTTGAACTCCTGTAAATCCTCCCACAGTTGGATTTCTGCACTTTTCAGAGATTACGTTTCCTGACAGTACATTTCTCCTTCCCCCTCACTTCGTTGACAGCTCAGGCAAGGCTCCAGGGACCAAAGTGTTCAAACCTGGCTCTGGAAAGCTGAGCTCTGACACAGGCGGGTCTAACTTTCCAGGGGCCAAGCAACTGGTGCTAGTGTAGGTGGGAGAGGTGGCCCAAGCATGCTGCTTTAAGGCTGGAGTCCCCCTCCAGGTTCGAAATCTGGTCCAGGGGATGTGTCATCCTCCAGGACTTGCTGGCTGGACACAAGGTGGTCTCCATGAGGGGACCTGCTCAGGTCCTGCCTCTAGGCCAGGAAGGTGAGCGGAGCTGATGCAGCCAGAAAAGCAACTTTTTGTTAAAAAGCCAAAATTCTGGCGACTGTGGAGTAAGAATTTTGCAGCTCTATTTGTTCGGGTCCCAGTAGCTCTTGTCTCAATAGGAGTTAACCCATGCAAGAGCTTCCTGGGGGTCCCAGCTCAAATGATTCCCAGAAACACCCTGTTATAAACGCCCTCATTTTTCACAAAGCCATATCTTCTTCTGTCCCCTTCTTTTGGGGAAATACAGCTAATGCTGAACTCCACTGGCTTCCAGATGCGTACAGATGGATGAATATTTGCATGTTACTAGTTGCTTTTTGTGCTTTTTCCTACCAGCAAAGCAGGGATTGTTGAGAAGAGCTACAGCCGAGAGACCTACCAGCTCTGTGGGGATGCTTCCTACAACCTGTAGGCTCTGACTCCAGCAGCTGGGGGTACATCTCCGTGAAACAGCGAGGTGAGTGGGAAGACTTAATATGGGCTAATCTGGTTTTCCAGGTGGGGATCACAACCACCCTCCATTTCCCAGCTGGTTCTAACACCCTTTGCTTACTCCTTGTCCACTTTCACCCCTCTGGCCTTTTTCTTATCCCCCTTGCAGGGGGTCTTTTGCCTGGCCCTTACCCCACGTGCTGCCTGCTCCAGTCCCTCCTTTCCCTGCTCCGATATGGAGGAGGATGAGGGGAGACTTTCAGGATCCTGAGCCAACCTGGCTCTGCCCCATGTGGTGCCTATGGCCTTTGAGCCCTGCCTCTCCCCAAACTTCCCAGCCACCACTGACCCATAAATTAATTTCTTCTCAGCATTAATACCTCTAGAAGCAGTTTCCTGCTTGACTGCCTGCTAAAGCCTTCCCCATCTCTTGCACAAGATCCCTGACTCCAGCAGGTCCCATGCCTGGTATTTTTCCAAAGCCGATGTGAACTTGTCTCTGGTGCAAGGTAGTATTCACAGCCCTTGCACTCGGGCTTAGCTCAGGTGGCATTCTCACCTGCTGCTAAACCTGCTTCTGAGCTGCAGCAGCACTCAGAAGTGTCCACATAAAATGGATTTAAAATTTACGTGTCTGTCAGGACATCATTTCCAAGGTTTGCTGCCAGGGCCCAGTGGTACCCATAGCTTCGCTTGCCTCACAGTGGGGACAGTGCTGCCTCTTTCTCAGTGGAGCAATTTTAAGTGTCCAGGAGGGACAAAGCTCCTGGTGAGGGTCCAGTTTTCCATGGGGTTGGGCTAAAACCTTTTAGTTTTTACCCACTAAGTATCTGGCTGGGCAGCTGAACATGTAGACAGGTGACAATGCCCCATATCTGTATGACAACTGGATACACTAGCTGTCCGTCACCACTGTGCTTAAGTGAAGGATGCTCTGGCTGTACCCTTGTGCTGTGAGCTGGTAGGAGATTGTTTTGTGGGGCTGTGACTGTGAACACCCCAGACACTGCAAGGAAGGCAGAGAGCATGGTCTAGCTGATGTCTCAGTGCCAGCTTCTCCTCCCCATCCTTCCTCACGTGCTTTTCTCTGCTAGGTCCTCTCAGCCATCCTCATCCAGTTCAGAAAAGGGGGCGAGAAGAATTGATGACTTACCATGAGATGATTTACCTCTGTGTGTAACGAGATGTAAAAGGATCTCTTTCACACTAGGCTGGAGGTTTGTCTTTATGGGCATCTCAAAGCCTTGGCCTTGAATGGAAACCCGTCTCCCGCTAGCAGAAGATTGGATACACCTCATCATCACTTGTGCATATTTTTGCTTGCCAGGCAATCACAGGAAAACAAATGAAGAAAGATTGATCTGTAGGTCTTAATTTTATGGGCTTGTGTGGAATCCACCTCCCATCAATTTACCAACGGTGGTTAGAAGAGCCAACATCCTTATCATTCCCCTCATCGTGGCTGGGAATAATCTGCCAAATGAGCTATCCCTCTATAAGGGTGTTATCATGTAGGAGAGTGAAGCGGATTTGCACCTCTGATGGCTCTGTGGTTATTTATATTGCATTAGTGCCTAGCTGAAGCCTGGGTCTTGTTGCATTGCTCCTCAGGAGAGAGATCTCCCTCTGCAAAATTGCTCCAGGTGGAACAGGGAATGGAAGTGCCCTGGGAGCAAACAGGTTGCATGGTAAGGCAGCTGCAGGTTCAGAGCATGGGGGTCTTTGGCTACTGACCCCTCCATACCAGGCTGCTTATCCACAGTCACGTGTAGTTGGAGTCGCCTTTGCCCTTATAGGCTGCTTGAACTATGCAAAGGCCGTTCTTGTCTCAAGTGGGAGCACTTCGCGTGCAGGTGCTCCTTTCAAAAGTGAGTGAGATGGAGCTCGGTCCCACCGTGAACTCCCTGTTGTCACCCTGCTTTTTGCAGGGCGGTTCGGTGCCCACCGTGCTCGGTGCAGGGCTGGTGAGCCTTGCCTAGCCTGGCTTTCAGCGCCAGCCTGTTCCTTCCCATCTCGCAGCTCCGGAGCTAGCCTGCTAGCAAGAGCTGGTGACGTGGCTTCCTAGTGGTGTCACTGCCAGATTTTGCCCTCCAGGTCTCATCTTTGGAGCCAGTAACCATATTAGAAATGCAGTCCCCCTCTTTCCCCTTTTTTATTTTTTTAAAAAGTATCACAGAAAACTAAGGCACAGAGAAGCAGAGCCCTTTGCCCAAGGTCACTTACCAGCTGCAGACTCTGGAGTGAGAGTGCCCTGATTTCCTGGCTTTGTGTCACAAGTGTGAGTGGCTCCTTGCTCTGATGACAGTGAGGGCTTTACAGTAAGGGAGGGGGAAAAAAAGTGCTGTATTTCAACATGCTTCTTGCTCTGTCCCTGAGTGCATCCCCCAGGGTGAGAGTGAAGTCAAGAGGCTGCTGTGAAAGGGTTATAGCCGACCTCTGATCACAACCGATTAATGACAGCCCCAGGGAGCGAGAGCCCTTGAGCTGGCAGGAAGGAGGTGAGTACAAAAAAGCGAAGTTTTAAATGCAGCAGTCGAGTCCAACATAGAGCACCAGCAGGGGAAACAGCTGTGCTTGGGCACATGGCAGCAGGGCAGAAATGGAGGGGATTTCTCCATCCATCCCCAGCAGTTTGGGTCCAACCCTTCATTCAATCGTCAGAAATCTGCTATGATCAGACTTGTTGCTCTGAATCAGCTGGTGATGGTTTGAGGCTTTTTAAATTTAGTTGTTTAAATTAAGCAAAAAAAAAAAAATATGTTGTGAGGGTGCATTAGTATTTAACTCCAAACAGATGATAGCAACAGCGTGTGGCTTCCCCCCAAGAGGGTGAAGAGCGCTGTTGTCAGACCAGGGAAATGGAAGCAGAGCGTCAGGACAGGGTGAGCAGGGTCAAGACCACGAGGAGCTTCTCCCCGCGCCGCCATGCATCCAGCTTTGTGCTGGACTCAGCAGAAATCTTCCCTTAACGTAATTAAAGGATGAGCAGAGATGGCTGCGAGAGGAGGCAGCTGTTTACGAGCTCGAAGGAGGGCATGCCGGGAAGATGCTCCATTCCCCTGCTCGAACTGCTGCACAGGAGCACGACCCCCGGGCGAGGATGTGCGTGGCGCTCGGATGCTCTCCAGCTCTGCCGCGAAGGGCTGAAAGCAAATTGGCTGTTAATGCAGACAGCGGCCAGCTTGACTCAACACTCCCGTGCTACGGGCGGGATGGATGAGGAAACCCATGCTCCTTCTCTAACAGGTCCGAGCCCGCTTGTTAGACCTGGTCAATAGTTTGCTGTCAAAAGCAATTCTCTGTCAAACAGGCATTGTTTTTTTTCTTTTCTGCCAGAGCAGAATTTTTCTCAGAACATGTCAATTTTCAGCCAAATTTTTTTGCTTTTGGTGTTTTGGTGGTTTTTTTTTTTCTTTTTTCTTGCTTAAATAGCAGCACTGAAAACAACACGGTTGTCAGCTACTGAAATCTGAATCTGAAGGCTCAAGCCAGCAAGGTCTCCAAGTGTATTTTTGATTTTATGTCAAAAAAACCCAAAAAAGTGGAATGGAGGAACTGATTATCATGGTGGGAAAATGTGTGTTAAAGAATGTCAGGAAAATTTCTGAAGGCTTAGTGTCTCTTAAGTCTTTTTGCCGGTCTGTAGTTGTAAGTCTGGGAATAGTTCAGATAGAGCAGAGTGCTTGGGGACAGGGAAGGTGGTAGCCCAGGTCTGGTGACCTCCAGAGGTCCCTGCTGATGTCTCGTTCCCTCTGTGGGTTTATACCTGGATTACGGGGCCTGCCATGTCTTCCTTGCTGGCTCAGCTCAACTGGCAACGTTTGCACTCAACGTTAAACACAACAGCTCCTCAGAAGAATGGAAAATGGGCTGTCTGGAGAAATGCTGCCTGCTTAGGAAAGCTTTGTGTAGGGTCTGTGCTCTGTCTCATAGGGCTTGGAGTGGTTGGCGTGGCTGACAGATGGTGATACAACTGCCGAGCCACTCCAGAGGAAGCACAGTGGTGAACTCTTTGTCCTGCCCTGGCCCATCAGGTGTCCACCTGGTTCTGCGTGAGCATCTGTGGTGTCTCTGGCAGTACCATGGTTTCAAGTGCCGACACTTTGGCTCATCGGTCTGGGACCCACGCGTGGATGTAGCCAAGATGCACACAAAGGATGCAAGGACCACACCAGGACCCAGAGGCTGGAGGATGCCTTGTGCTTTGTGGGTGCACGGGGGTGGGGGAAAGCTGATGGGGATGGGTTGGGAGAGGTCCCATACGCATTGGCTTGGCAGGGCTTTTGGGTCTTGCCAGAGTTAATGCAGGGAGTGTGTGTGCCTCTCGTGTGTGTTTATGCATGCAAAGAAGTGCCTGCTGGGGAAGGAGTGGAAGGCTTGTGATTTATCATTGCTCTGTAATGGGTGCCTTGCTTCTAGTGAAAGAGGTCAACATCCCTGAGAGATACCAAACCCCCTCCTTATTAACGTCCTGTTACAGCTAATGGCTTGGGGTAGGGCAAGCAGGTCTTACAAGGAAGGCATTAAAGAGCAGCGCTACTTGGAAGGGAAGCCAAAGAATTTACAGCAATATTTACACAGAGGCTCTCCCCAGAGATAAGGAGAAACACAGTCAGCTCAGCAGATAAGCAGAGCTGTGGGACTAGGCGGAGCAGGCACTGTTGTTTGTGCATCCTCAAGTTCGACAGGATCAAAAGCCAGAGCCATGTGGTGCGGGAGAGGGGGATGCGGTCAGGACCATATGTACCAGCTGGGACCCAGCATCTGGGAGGCACAGACATGGTGTTAGTTCAGTGTCTGGCAGTGAGGAATGGGGCCAGCAGCTCTCCCTCGTGCTCCTAGACCTGAGCCCCAAACCTGGGTTTGAAGGTAAGGATCAACACAGGCTAATGAATGCAACTGCTTGTCCTGGTGAAGACGGGGAGCTCTGGCCCAGGTTCATGTCCCTGGCAACCACCATCTTCCCTGGCCACCATCTGCTTCATGAGCTGCAGCCTGACAGTTGTTTCTCCAGCGGGTCCTGCTAGTGCATCCCAGCTCTGTCTTCCAGAGCCCTGCCTTGACCCCACCTGGCCGTGTCCTGGGGAAGCCCCAGGAACCCATCTCACAGGCAAAAGGAAAAAGGCAAACCCTCCCCATTTCCTTGGAGGTGAAATATAATTCCTTAACAACCACGTGTGCCAGAACACAGGTTGTGCAAGATCACCCAGGCTGGGGAGCAAGCAAGAAGCTTCAGGTCCTTCCTGTCCAGCTGCGGTTGTGGCCAGGTCCCCCCTCCCTAGTGCTTTAGCTCCGGACTCACGTTTTCACACCCCTTCCCTGCTTGCTCCGACAGACCTGTGGTGCAGCTGCACTCGATTGTCCGTCTCCTGTGCAGGCTGAAGATCCCTCAGACCATCCTCTGCCTCCTCCATCCGCTTCCTGGCAGACAGGTCAAAATCTCACATCTACCTGCCTCATCGAGCAACATCTCCTGGTCCTGCTGAAGACAAAAGGAGTTTAATTTGTTTTCTCTCATCAACAGCACTAGGCTTTGGATCCAGCCTTGTCTGTGGTAGAGAAACCAAATAGCCCCCCATGCAGCAATCCATAATGAGAGTGCCCAGCCTGCTCCATGCCCCCTTCCTGCATCAACCAGAAACCTCCCTGTGCCACCCGTCTCACTCCTGGCTTCTTTACGTGCTCAAATCACCCACGGCCACCACCTCATCCTGTGCTAGACCACATCTCCACTTCACCGACCTCCCCAGCCCCTAATAGCGCTTGGCCACTGATCTCCGAGCACTCCATCCATCATTTGACTAGCACATTATTTATTTACCATGGGGGAGAGAAGGGAGTTGGGTTGTCTGGAGAATGTATTAAATTTTCATTTGTTCTCATTGATTCCTGAAAGGAAATTGCTGAGTTATGCCATCAAGGTGGACTAGTTACAATATGGAGTTGTATCCATATCTACTGGATACATCTACTGGAATAGATACTATCTACTATCTACTGGATAGTAGAATATCTACTGGAGGGGGGTGCTGGATGGAAAATAGGGACAGAGTTAAGGTTGTTTTGAATATTAAATTAAAATTATGGTGACCATTTAGCTAAGCAGCCTCATGAAACGTATCTGAGCGTGTTTGCTCTGCTTCCCTTAGCCTCTGCTCTAGCTGCTTGCCCAGGTTCTTGCTGGTTTCTCTTGCTGTATGGGACACACATGGTATTGCTTCCTCTGGGCTGTTGGGTGAGTAGCTCTCGCTTGCAGGTTTCTCCACTGACTCCAAAGCGCCGTGAGTGCGCGTTGGGGCAGCTGCCGGCGAGGGCTTGTCCCCCATCTGCGGGAGCTGATCAGCCTCTTCTAGCTCATCCCGTTCAGTTTGGAGACAGTTGTCTTAAGTGTTTCTTCTCCAGACGTGTCTGGGTTCTCTCCCTCTGAATTTCTGTTGTGGTAGTTAGCACGTTATTCATAGCAATTTTTTGCTCATTTTTTTAGTATGTACTGATACAAGTTGCAGAAAAATACTGACTTTTGCACAGGACTTCTTGTCATCTAAACCCTGCTCACTTTCCCTTCCCAGCCAGAACGGGCATCTCAGCCAACCATGATGCTTATGGTTCAGGTTTTCTATGCTTTGAAGCCCCCCAAGGTCTGACTTGGAGCCTCAGCTGGAGACTGGCTTGCATTACTTCATCTTAGACCGATTTCCTATCCAAGTTCAGCTAGAGCTGTTGTTCAATCCTGATCAGACCGCAGGGCTGTCCTAACCTGCTTTCAGAGAACATCTTTAGTGGAAACAGTACAACCCTCCCACGTGAACAAGATGGTCACGCAGTTGTCCTTGAGGAAGGGTCTTGCGGCTGGGATTTTTGAGGACAGACACATTTGCTGGGTTAAAATAGCAACCTGTGTCTTGTGATGTCTGAGGACTGTGGGCTGGCAGAAGGTCGCCATGTCTCTGAAGAGGTCACCTCCACCTCTGGCCCCTCTGACCCCCGTGCTGCCTCCTGGCACAGCAAGCCCTCGATGTGGGGAAACGTGGCGTAGAAGCAGAGTGTTTTTACTGGGGTTTTATTTTTGCAGTCTGGAGGATAATCAGGGGTCCTCGAGTTTCTGTGGGAGTTGAAAGAAAGGACAGAGCAAACTGGCACTGTTCCCAGTCCAAAATGTTTTCACTAATTGCAATGCAACCTTCCTTACGAGAGAGAGACTGCAAATACCACCGGCAGTTTAATTACCACTGCTGGTTCACATTGATCTTATTTATGTTGCTCCCAGTGCTGCGTGTGTGCAGTGTGTGTGTGTGTGTGTGTGTGTGTGTGTGTGTGCAAGGCAGGAGCGGGTTGTGTAGGGAACCGTGAATGGCTGGAGGGGGGGAACTAAGGAGCGTGTGTCTGTGTATTTGGGGGTGTGGGGTCTTTCCAAAGAGCCCTGGTGTACCGGACAGCTGTGCCCCAATACCTGCCGGTGGCGTGGGTGGGAAAGAGACCGTGTGAAGGTGAACGCGGGTGCAGGGGACACATGTCGGGGTGAGATCTGTTGGATTCCCGGGCCTGTTTCCCAGAACCTGTTTGGCTCAGCCACGGCTCTGGCTTAACTCTGAGACCCGGCAGCGGATTGCTTCCCCTTTGCTAACCTTCCCCTCCTCGAACGCAATGCGTTTCCTCCCCATCCCGAAGGGGAGGAGAAAGCGGCACGGGAGGAATCCGACATGAGCAGGCTGATGGCTGCCGTCCCAGTGCAGGCTCAGCAAATGGGGCTCGTGATGGATGAATGTGCAGGGCAAGAAGTAATAAAATGGGCCCCAGTCATGTAATCTTCCATTAAAATGAAATGCATACCAGAAATGAGGCATTTCTGCAGCTTGTACCATCTCCCACGGAAGATCATGAATAAAAGAGGCAAGTGTACTGTTGACAGATGCCGGCATGCATAAAGGACAGTTCCTATAAAGGCAAAGCCCCGGCTAACAGATGGACTAAAGATGTGAGATGCAGGAAGATTTACCAGTCTAAATAATTCAAGGGAATGTCGTATGGGGAGGCAGTGCTGGAGAGGGGAGCCGGCAGAAGGTACAGATGGAAAGGCAGGCCAGGCCTTTCCCACAAACCCATTAAGAACGTCGCTTGTCTGAGTGACAGTATGTCACACAAGGCACCGGCAGAGATGGGTGGATTTGCCTCCAGCACTTCTTCTGCAAGGTCAGGAGAAGATGTAATCTCAAAGGTTGCAACTTTTTGAGGGCATGCTTTGCCTCCTGCAAGGCTGCTTTCTCCAGCCCTCCTCCTCTTCCTCACCATCCCTTCGCCTGCTGCTGGGTAAAACGGGAGCACAGGGGAGACGCTGAAGCCACGAGTGGAGGGTGGAGGTGGCAAAAGCGTTCAGTGCTCCCATTGCTCTTCTCTGCCTTGCTCCAGGTCCCTGGTGGTCCTTTGGACTTTGAAGGTACCTGGGGGGCCAGTGCTGGGTGCCCATGCCCTTTGCGGGGCACCTTTAACTCTGGCTGTCTGCAGGAGGGTGGGCAGGGCCAAGTGCAAGAGGAGCCTTGGTGTGACACTGAAAGGTGGATGCATTTTTGCAGGCAAAGGGATGCTTGCGTGCCCGGGTGCTGTGCAGGAGGGAAAGGGCTGCAGTTAGAGGAGCGGCCGGCACAGTGAGCAGAAGGGATGCTGGAGCTGCGTTTGGCAATGTAACAGCACCCCAAATAGATGACTGGGAGCTGCCGTGTGGAACACAGCTCCTTCAGACCTCAGTGCCTGAACATGGTCCCTCTTGGGCTGGGTGGCCTCACCAGTGCCCTAGTTGTGTTTGTAGAGATGGGCTGCTGGCGTGCGCAGGGCAGCTTGGCGGTGCGGGAACACTGCACATCCAGCTCCTACAGCTGGGAAGTGGGAGCGTTGGGCTTATCTGCAAAGCATGGGTCCCCTGGCGTGACCCTCCGTGCCTGCGAGTGCAGAAAGTTGAGGGGTTGATATTTCGCACTGTGAGTGGGGCTGCCTTGGCTGTCCCCTCTTGGGGGCTCAGGTCCTCTATGTACACATCAGTCCGTGGGCTCAAACACTGGTGGGGCACTTAGTGGCCTTGTGGAGCTTGATGAGGGGACGTGGCTGCTGAGTGCCAATAGAGATGTTACTGTGCCCCAACGCCAGGGCGATGTGAGCTGGAAAAATTGTGTGAATCATCATGGCCATCAGGATGAAGGCTGAGAAGGGCTGGCTGAGGCGTTACAGCTTGTCGGGAGGGTCTTGGCAGCATGGGATGCAGGGTATGAGCTGATGTAGGGAAGTGGCACAGAGGACAGAGCATCACAGGGGCTGAGCTCATCACTTCTGGGGCACCCAGTCCACCTCTCCCCCTGCCCCCCAGGCAGCCTGGGATTGGCTTGGTGAACATGAGACATTTTGGGAGAAGGGGGAAGATAAAGAGCAAGATGTAGAGGGTTAGATAGAAGTCAGCAGCAGCTGCTTGGCAGAGATTGTTCGTGCTCTCCGCTCGGAGAGGACGCCTTCCCCGGGCTCGTCAGCCGTCTGCAGCACGGCGATTAATCATTGTTGTCAGAATCCCTAATCCTATTCAATGGAAAACAAACAGTGCGGCATCCAGCCCTGTGCTGAGCCCAAGCAATTAGCATGTTTACATGGACTGGGGAAGCTCAACAAAGAGTGGCCAACGGGGGCCATGGGAAATGAACCCTTGTCAGCCCCTGATGTTCAAAGTGCCCCGGGATCCCCGGGCTCTGACCCAGGCCCAAGCTTGGAAATGGGGCTTGAAGCAGTTGCACACAGCTACTTGCTACAAAAAAATGATTTTTCTTGATTTGGGCTCAGGGCTGTGCGAGTGTGGGGAGCTGGTGAAGTGGGGAGCTGTGTCTGATATGGACAGTCAGCTGGAGAAACGGGGGAGATAAGAGGTTTGCTCCTGCTTTGGCTTTGAATCAGTAGCAAAAGTAGCAGCCAAAGCCTTCGCAATTCCAGCAAACTCAGCCCTGCTGCCAGCCCCTTGTTCCTCCTGCCCCTCTCCGGGCCGTGGTGCTGGAGCTACATCTCTCTGGCTGAAATTAGTTTGATGTTTTGTGCTTTGGTTGAGGGATGAGCTCTGCTGGGGCCATGCAGGAGCAGCATCCCTGGTGTACTAGGGCTGTCCCGGGGGGCTCAGGCCCCTCACATAGAGTTCAAGGAAGTTGGAGAGGTTACAAGGAAAGATGTGGGACTAAACAGATACGTGCCTGTCCCCTGTGCTTGTCCACGGTGGCTTGCAGCAGCTACCACACATGAAACTGTCTCCCAAATCCAAGAACAACCCGATGCTTCCTTCAAAGGCGATGGTGATGATCTACGAAGGAAAGGGCCCTCTGAGCGTGGCTGTGATTTCTGCTCCTGACACGTGGACCTGAACCAGCTCGACACCAGCCAGCCCAGCACCTGCAGCCGGACATGCCCAGGTGAGCTGAGCGAGTTGCAGTGGCAGTGCTTGTGTTGCCACAGGGGCCCTTGGCCACCAGTGGGTCCGTATGGACCCCTGTGAGCTGCAGCCGGCACGGGCTGCCCTGTCTGAGCACCTCTGCCCTGCGTAGGGACCCCTGCCCTGGCAGCCCTCCCTCTCTGGCCCTTCGAAGTGCCCTCGCCCCCTGGCAAACCCATTTTCTGCATTGCCCTGCATGCAGATTCTCTGGACAACCTCCACCTGTGCTAGCCCCCATCCCAGGATCGCTCCCAGGGCTGGACAAGCTGCATTTGGGATGATGTCTGAGACACCCGGGGGTGCACAGCGGGGCATCCCCTGCGTGGTTTGTCCATGCAACAGGGAGGCTGAGACCCGCTCTTCCCTGCCCAGCTCCCTGGGGAAGAGGCTTAGACCTTGCTAAGGGCTGGTGGGGAGACCCAGGGGTCCTGTCCATCACTGACCCAAGGGTCTGCCCAGGGGACACGCGGGGAGGGTTAGTCCTGCATTGCAATCAGCAGGTGCTGGGTATGCAGAAAGAAATGCAAGTGAGGATTATTTAACCGGAGCAAACACGATCTCAAACAGCAAAGCAAGGGGAGCAAGATCTAAGCTACGTTTCGGTAGAACCTACCAGAACCCAGGCGGTGGTCTAGTTATGCTGGCAATAGCAAAACCAGAGTTTATGTTTAAGCTTCAAGTGACCTGTGGAGCTTCTGGGCTTGGGAGGGTAGGAGTGAGACAGCCCTCAAGTTCTCGATCCCTCTTGAAATGAAGGGGCTTTCCTGGGTACGCAGCTTTCCTGCTTCCCACCCAGAAATACATCTGATTTTGGGGGGTGGAAAAAAGAGGATTGATTCAAATAAAAATGTATTTGTATGAGAAAATTATTTCCTTCCATGAGAAAACACATAGTTTGAGGCAAATTTATAGCTTTGGCCTGGTCATTAATATCTGGTTGTCAAAAAGTATTGGTTTGAACAAAAATATGTTGTAATAAAAATGCATTGTTTTGAAGAAATTTATTGTCCCCATGAAAACCTATTCAATTCAGAAAGATATGTTGATTTCAATGAAAATCTATTTGTTTTAAGAGACAGAGAGAGAGAGAGAGAGAAGTTGCACTCAGCTGAGAACCCGGGGCTTCTCTCTGCACAAATCTCCCTGCAGTCCTGTGGTCGTTAGGATGGGGAAACCTGGAAAATCAACAACCAGGCAGCGAAGGAAGCCTGCAGGTCCTGCCTGCCCGGGGCTCCTGCCCCTGCTCAGTGATCATCCTCCCAGCCAGAGGAAGGTGGCCCGGCTCCTCCAGGGTGAGAGGCATGTGGTGGTCTCTGTTCCTTATGGACTGAATGGCTTCTCCCCAGACCAGCTCTCCTCACCCTGCAAACCTTATGCTTGTTCACTAAATGCAGATCCCAAGAGGTGGGTGCTCGTGTGAACCCACCTCCAGCTGCTGCAGGAAGGTGCAAATTTTGCAGGTGACCTGAGAAGCGCACAAGACCCTCATCTCTGCCTTCACCTCTCAAGCCAGGCCACACGTGAGCGGCAAGTATGGGTGTCGATGAGTACCTGGAGGTGAGACAGAGGTGTGCATGCTGCTACTCCATGCTGCTACTCATAATATTTCTGCTTCAGTGCGGCAGCACGAGGCAAGGGCCCCTTTCGGCTAAGGGGAGCTGCGGCTTTGTGGTTCTCCCGGCCCTGCTCCGGTGTTGGCTCAAGATGGGGCTAAGGTTTGCTATCCAGCCTAAGCCTCTTTCCCTGCCAGCGGGGACTGGATAAAATTCGCTCTGAGCTCGAAAGCCATAATGCCGCCTTAGCCGGGATTATGAGAGGAGCCACCACGGTATCACCTGAAATCCAGCTCCCGGTGCCTCCAGTTTAAAACAATCAGCACATGTTTGCAATGGGCTTTTTCTTTCATTATGCTCCAACTCTGCTATTTAATCAGCTTCTTCCTTCCTCTGTTTGTACAAGGTATCGCTCACTCATATTAAAGGTGAGGGGGAAGGGAAGGTACAGGATAAAAAAAATAAAAAATAAAAAAAATCACCTACCCAAGAAATGTCACTGCCGCGGTGTTATTCCCTCCCTGCCAACACACGCTCAGGTTCTGGTGTCAATGGAAAGGTTGCCTCTGATTAATATTAATAAAGAATTAGAGCTGTGTTTGTCATGATCACCTCATTTGGTATTGCTCTGTGTGGCAGGTGAAGGCAGAGGAAGGAAGAGGTCTGCATGACATTCATTAATCATTTCATCAGGAAAGAGTTCAAAGCAAAGCCCTGCCTTAACAAGGGCTGCAGGCAGGGATGAGGCCATGTTTATTCAGATGTTCCTCCTTAAGCCTCTGACCTCCTGCCTGGTCAGCTGCTGTGGGCCTCCAAAGCTAAGATGCTCTTTTACAATCCAGGGCATTCTACCCCCAAACATGGGCTGCCTTGGTCATGGCTAGGTCAAGGTGATGTTGTATGGAAGCCTGTCATAGGTCCACCATTGGTATCTCTGTATCAGTTAAAAAATGACTCCTCAAGGAGCATCCTTGGTTCCCCTTTGAGTCAAGAAGCTTAAGAAAAGGTGATGAGACCATACGTTGAGAAGCTGTATTTCTCTCAGGTGGTAACGCTTTTTCTGCATGTTGGGATGAAAAACTCCTTGGGCAGGGACTTCTGCTTGGTCTATAGGTGAGCTGTGTCCAGGAGCTGGAGATACTTGTGAGACATCATGATCACTGGGAATTCTTGGAGTAAGCCCTGGGAAGGCGTGTTCTATCTCCAAGACAAGGCAGTAGGGACATGAGCAAACTTAAGCATTAACTCTCAGAGGGTTCCTTGTCCATCTGTGGGACAAAAGATGGTTCCTTCCACCTTAAAATAAGTGCCTAAGTTGGAGGACCCCAGATACCCTTGCTCCACTGACTAGAAGACCCTACAGAGAAGCATACACTTATACAACTATTAGGTGGTTCAAGTTCAGTGCCCTAAATCCCATCTGCAGCATCTTTACAGAGCTTCTTCGGTAGTAGACCAGACCTGCCTTTGGCACACGGGGCGGTCAGGAGCACGAGGATGAGTTGCAGGAGTGCAAGTTAGTGTATTTTATGCAAGTGGCTCTGGCTGAGGATGGCACTTTGCTGTGGGATCACAGTACCCGTGTCAGTCTTGGCTGACGTTAGCATGCGGGGCCTAATGCAGGCCATTTATCTAGACTTACGGTGGTATTCTGTTTCTTAAACGTGTGGAGATTCCCGTAAATCTTGGCTTAAACACATCTGTGTGTGGCCAGAGCTGGGCTCTGCTTTTTTCTGTTCTACATTTTCTGGATCCAAGACCAGAAAGCTGTGCACGCATACATATGGCAAAAGCTCTTTGTATCAAGAATTTACTGCTCAACCTTCTTCTTGCTCCCTTCTCCTCCTTTTTTTTTTTTTTTTTTTTTCTTTGGTGGATGCTATTTATTATTCAAATGTGGGGAGAGTCGAGCCAAGTGGTGCATTGCTCTCATTAATTATTCTCTGGGATTAAGGAATTGATTAAAACCATATCTCCCTTAATCCTGTTTTATTAATTTTATATTCTTGGCAAAAAAGAAGAAAAACAACAACCCCCCAACCCTCTTTACAAAGGGATCATGCAGCTTTCTGCTGGGACCCTGAGAACAGGAGGTCTCTGGTGTTCCATGGATGCTCGTCTTTTTAATTTGATAAAATAAATTAGCACAGGATTAGAGCCTTCCTGCACAGCATAGCTCAACTGTGGTTACCACCTTAAGGGAGGCATTAAGCATCTTTTTGGTTGCGCTGAGGTGAAACGGGAGCGTGCCAGCCCCTTTGCTCCTGTGAAAGAGAGACCTTTCCTCTCGGTAGCAGCGTAACTCGTGGCCTCTCCCCCCCACCCTTGGCCACTGCCAAAGGGGCTGCCTTTGGCCAGCGACAAGTTTTTTGTTGGATGAGGTGGACGATGCCTGCTCAGATGCATGCATGAGCCCATCAGCTCGTTTCATATAGCAGCCACAGGTGAGAACTGTAATTAGCTTCTTCCTTTTGGGATATTATGAAGATGTAAATGAGATGGCTTTCTCTAAGACAGCAGAGACTCTGTTCCTGAGAGTGAAGGTTTGGTCTGGGAAAAACAGCAGAGGGAGAATGGGAAAATGGCAGTGGCGCTTTTGCAGGTTTTGTCTCCTTTTCATGGCAGAGGTGCTCCAGCTGGTGCTGTCATCAGGACCTTCACGATGTTTCTGGCACGAGAGACATGGGGAGGCCAGGCTGTGAGGGAGCAACCTGTGGCTACAATGCAGATTTCATGGCCTCCAGACTGCTGGTTTTATGTGGCTACCAGAGAGGAGGGAAAGGACAATGGTGTGTGTGACTGAATGACCCATTCCTTGGACAGAGGGGAACCTGCACTGGACTTCCAGGAGCAGGATGGAACTAGTCCCAAAGGGGCTGAGGTTTGCAAGGCACAAGGAGCTGGACCGTGAGAGCTGGGCACAGCCCCTCCAGGCTCACACTGAGCGGCATGGTGCAAGGGCCCCTCAGCTAGATGAAATTTCTTGGTTGGCTTTTGGGAAATCCACGCTATGGAGGCTTTTAAACTGGAATTGGTGGGATAGTGCTTAGAGCTTTTCAGTGCAGAATATGAGAATGGTGACATAGGTTGCATCAAAAAAGAGACTGTGATGGCTGCACGGCTGGTATGTTCTTGTCCTGTGCCTGTCTTGAAGTTGAAGATAACTCCTCACCCACCACTGAGTTGGGCACTGGAGATGCATTCCTGCTTACCTTTAATCTTTCATTTAAAAAGGCTTTTAAAGCAGAATTGTGCCTGAAGTATTGCTTAAGTGTTTTCTCCCTGCAGAAAGCGTCTTGTTTGCTAATAGTGACAGTGGCTTTGAGACAAGTCTGCAGTGATGCCAGCCGGGCAGGGCTGTGATGGAGGGAGGTTTGTCCTGTGGCAGGGGAGCAGATATTCACCTTCAGCTTCTCTGTGAAGGGCTGCGTGGATTGGCAGGTGTCATCAGAAAAATGTCCTTATGTCCTGTTGGCCTCAGGGTCACTTCTGAAAGCTGCTCCATCTTTTGAGAATGTCTGACTCCCAGAATCTCTTCTGGTCTTGCTTGACCTCACCTGAACACCTTTGCTGCAGAATTGAGGGTCACACTAGAAATCTCTGGGTTGTTTTTGAGGCTCTTTTTTTGGAGATTCCCACAATTTCAGTCACCTGAGCAGTGCAGGGATTTTTGCAAAGGATCTTGCATTCAGGATAGAGTCATTTAGGTTGGAAACGACCTCTAAGATCATCAAATCCAACCATTAACCCAGGACTGCCAAGTCCACCACTAAACCACGTCCCTAAGCACCACATCTATGTGGTTTTAAAACTCTTACTTATTTGTATGAGAAAGCTATGATCAGAGGCTGTGCAGACCCTACAACACTACAAATACCAGCAAAACGCCTTCAGGGCTGGATTTATCAAAGATCCCAAGTCAAGGCATTTCTGCTTCCCCTGTCTTCCTCTACCAAGCAGGGGTTTCTTTTCTCCAGCAACATACCTGTTGTGGCGGGGTTTTTTGTTTGTTTTTTGTTGTTGTTGTTGGTTTTTTATTTGTTTGTGAAAAGTCACTAGGTAGCAGAGAAGTTTACTCTTTTATAAAAAATACATGGTTCCTTTGAAGGAAAAATATAAAACAAATGTCTGTCTTTGTTTTATTCAGTCTAGGAACAACTTATTCCTGTGCTACAAGGAGCCAGGTCGCTCTTGTTCTTCTGCTCGTGGAGCTGGCAGGGAGCAGGAGGATGCACTGTTCCCAAGCACTGGGCACTCCCTGTGGGCACACTCTGATGTCCTACATGTGTCAGGGTACAACTAAGATTCAGGCAGGATTTCATTGCTTGGTAACTCTGTGCCCTATGGAAACTCACTCGGATCCAGCAAGGTGCCAGGCTGGCGCCAAGCAAATTTTGTCTTATTTCAGCCTGAGAGCCCCAAAACTGGACAGATGGTGGGGTGGGATGCATGGAGCTGGCTGGAGGTGAGTGGTGCTCTGGTTCTAGAGAAATGGGGAGGAATCCTTCTAGTGGTGCCAATGAAAAATGGAATTAGGCTCTATTCTACTCCTGAAATACCATGTTGGCTGGGGTGTAGCTCACAAAAAGGAGGCTTTTTTCAGTATTTTTTGGGTAGAAAAATCTCATCTGTGCTGATGCCTGGGTAGGCTTGTCCTGGTTGGATTGGAGGGGCCTTCCCTGTTGCTGGAGACATGCTGTAGCACGGCGGGAGCAGCCTTGCCTCTCTGCGGGGACACGAGCCATAGAAGGGTGTGGGCTGTGCACACTACTGCAGTTAACCTTAGGGGTCACTGGCTTTAAAAAAGCTGAGAAAAAGCCAAAAAGACATTGATAAAAACTTCAAACAGCTTTCTTCTGGTGCCCCAGTGGTGTCTTGATCTTGTTCCCAATATTTTGGGTGATAGAAGAGCTATTTTAAGTTAATTGGCTTTGCAAAGCATTGCTGATGCACTGGTGAAGGAGACCTCGCACAGCTGTGCACAAGGCAAGCCAAAAAAACAAAGGCGTATATTCTCGGATTTGAGGTAGGAATTATATACACTTAGAGTCATGAACTCTGGGTAATAATTGAAAGGTCAGATTGATGAGAGCAGCCTCCGAGATACGATTTCTATGACAGCTTGATGGATGCCCCACTATCAAGGTGTGCTTTTAATCATAATCTCATTACTCCACTTCTTATGGTTCGACTCACCTAAACTCATGGGAGGAATCGGGGCCCACCTCTAAAATGTGAATCGGCTTTTATTTGGAGGAAGAAGAGTTGAATGGTTGGGAGAACAAAAAGGAAAGAAATGAGCCAAAAAAGAAAAAAAGACCTTCCTGGCTGAGGATGAGTCAAAAGCCAGTGCAAGAGCAACACCCTCATTGCTCCAGAGCAACGTGCTGAATATCTTTCTGCTGGCTGGGACCAGTACACATGCTCTGAAGCAAAGGAGGGAGACTCCAACCTCCCGTAGCATCAGCCACATGCTGTGCCCGTGAGTCTCGCTGCATTGCTGCCCCTGAAAGCCTGAGCACGAGGCCTGAGAGGACATGGCCAGTACAGCTCTCCCGGGTGTGAGCGGAGCTTTGTTTTGGGGAGAAATTCACACTGGCTGTTCACCTGCTCCCATCTGTTCAATGGAAACCCATGGTGAAGCTTCCCGGTGATGGCCAGCTGTGAAATGCTTATGTGCTGATGGAGAGCACCAGCTTCTAGCAAAGGATCCCTGACCCTTGGAGAAGGCAAAAGCCTTTTTTTGAGGTCATGGTGCACAGGAGCTGAGAAGATAAAGCTGACCTTTATCCCAGCCAGGCCCCCATAGCAGGCACTGAGGGAACACCACTTCTCTTTGCTAGAAATACTTAGAATCCCTGGAGAGCCACCACATCTGCTGGTCCATCCATTGATGTGGCCACGTGGAAACTGCACCATGGGCCACATCAAGGTCCCATGGTAGGTCACATCAGTGGTAGGCAGGTCCTTTTCCCATGTCATCAGCATCACCATAACCCAGGGGGACTGGCTAGTGGTGGCTCCCAAAAGGCACCCTAATGGGCTCCTCTGTGAGAGCTCCGTGCCAGGGTAGCACCGGAGTCCCATCAGCAGATCCTGCAATTCATCCTTGCCTCCATGGAACCTCCTGGAAGAGTAGTATGGAAATTTCAACCTATTTTTAAGGGTTATTTTCACTCAAGTGAAATCTATCAAAGAAGGAGGGTTATTTTTACAGCGCGCAGCAACTGCTGGTTGCCATGGCAGCGGGCCGGGCGAAATGCAATAAAGCATCCCTCTGTTATCGTAAACACAAAGGGAACCACGGGCATGGAAAAGAAAGGCGATAGTCATGGGGGGGCGGATGGCAACACTGCAGTGCGCTCACCAAGACCTGTCACCTATCTGGGCTTGGGCAGCTATGTCCAGGGAGGTTCTTTGGAGTCATCCGTGCCCATGAAGGGTCTGGCAGGCCAAGAGGAGTGATCCTCTCGGAGCTCCCTGCCGTGAGTGTTGAGAGCACTGGTATGTCAGCCTGAGCTGAACTTCTTCCCTCTTCATTTGAAAAAAAACTTGGAAGAAGTTTAAAAAATGCATCACCTAAAGAGGAGGGTGTGTCTGGGGGAACCTCTGTATTTGTTTTTTATTATTATTTTTTTAATCTTACTGCCAGGACAAGGTGCATCAGCTGTGGAGGTCTCTTCTTTTAAACGTTTGCAGTCTGTGAAGAGATTTTGCAGGTGATGAGAGGGTTCATCCTCTCCATCTCTCTCCAGTGTGTTCTGCCTCTGTGTAAATTTAGGTGCCTTGTTTAACCACAGCCGATGAACGCATGCGTGTAACTGAAGTACTCCTGATGCTGCTGGGCCCAGGAGAACCTTGGTGAGCACGGCAGTGAGCTGCCCCCAGAGAGGTGGAGGACACCAGCTGGGATCACCCTCATGAGCTGTGGCCACCCCTGTGTGTGAGCCCTTGGGTGTCCCAGTGGCATCAGAGGACACAACCAGAAACCGCACCAACCTCTCAAGGTACATGATTTGTTCCTGAAGTCTGTGCTGCCGTGTCTTCAGTGCTGCCGTTGTGGCTTTATGGAAGCCACATGGCTGCCCCTCCTTGCTCTTCCCTCCCAAATGCAGATTGTCCTCAGGTGGCACATCTTAGGTTCGTGAGGGCTGGCTGGGCAGGGGGAAGCCTAACACAACCAACCGTCACCATGTGCTGAAGCTCTCCCCAAGTACCACAAGGGTGTATTCATGTTGAATTCCCACTGACACAATCGCTGCTAATGTGGAGAGCAAGCGAACAGGCACAGGACTGGGCTTCCTCACTGCATAGAAACCTCTTCAGGAACCTGGGGATTGTTTGGGGGAGTTCCAGGCGTTTTTGTTTAAAAGTGTCTTGAATTGGGTACCAAAACCCAGACCATCCTTGCCGTTTGTCTTGCCCTAGAGACGTCACTGAGGTCTTGGGTTTGTCACTTAGCTATGCCATTGGAAAAAGCCAGTGGTTTTTGATTTCAAGACATCAGGCAAAACCGCAGCAGTCATGAGCCTGCCAGGTTAGAGCAAGTGCCACTGAAGACCAGAGTCTTCCTCAGCCTTTCCTCATGGAAACTGAGTTATCCCCAGCTACTCTTGCAAACAAGCTCTCTGAACACACCATCTCCCAACCCCGCCTAAGGTCAGTCCCACCCCAATACAAATCCTCAAGGACACACGTGGGAGTTGGGTGTCCCATCACCACTGAATGGCAGGGGGCAGGTGGGTGTGAAAAAGGTGAATCTCTTGCATCAGCCAAAAGCCCCTCTCCTGCCTTATGCTGATCCAAGATGCTGCTCTAGGGTTTGCAGGGCAATGGTTTTGGAGATGTGGGGCTTGCTTTTTCAGCAATTCATGAATGGAAAAGGAACAAAGGCAAGACCTACTGTGTATCAGCGTGTGTATAAATAGATCCCTGGGAAGGTGAGACCAGCAGGAGGGAAGAGATCAAGACAATTACTCTTTCCAAAGGAACAGCCTTGACACCGCTTGCCTTTGCGGCTGAACCCCGTAGTATCAGGTCATCATTGCTCCTTGTGCCCAGGACTCACTTATCTAGGCAAAGATTGTGTGAATAAACCCAACCCTGCCACTTGCCAGGGGAAGGGGGTTTGTCCATATATTTTTTTTTTAAATGTTATTTTTTTTATTGAATACTAAGGAAAAAAATATGATAATGCTTAGGTGGAGATGTATCTCATCTAAAAGGGTTTCTAATGATTGTGGTTTATATTGAATTATTAGAAAGTCAATAACCAGGACATGTGGTTGTCTGGGAGTCCCTCTGAGGAAGAGCTCAAACTAGCTCTGCTGGTTCTCCAGCCCTCTGGTGGTATTTAGCCAGGTTCTTTCTTGGGGGGCATTTTCACTAAGGTCTTCTCCAAAGTCCAGGAGTGCTTTCCCAGGGGACTCGGGTCCTAGCCCTCCTGCTGATAGTGTGCCACAATAGACTGGTAGAGTGCTAGATGATCTCTTGGAGATTAAACTTAATTCACAATTCTTTAACCTAAGGTTCCCGTTCATAAGTGTTTCATTATTAAGGGGTGAGTACGTGGCAGCTTCATTCTTTAATAGCGTATATAGCACGTTACATTTTACAATGCATTAGCAATAAATGCTTAATGGAAGGGGCTATATCAAGCTGTTAGATAGAAAGCCTATTATAAAATGTGTGCTCCTGCTAAAACAACGCGTGTGTCTGTTTAACACCTGATGTTAACTCAGAAAGCGTGTTAGAAAGCACCGCTCTTTGGCACCAGGAAAATAAGAAGCACTTTATGTATTAAAGTGTCACCAAAATTTCCTTCCCTGTTTAAAACATTCTTGAGAAGCTGTTGTCTAAAAGGTAGCTGGCTGAGACGGGAAGTCTGGAGGAATCTTTTGGAGGCTGGGGCTGGAGGTGTCTGGGGGTGGGAGGTGGTGCACAGCCAGGCTGGATCAGGCCAGCCCAGTGCCGCACAGAGGTAAGCCGCTTTTAAAGCCAAACTTAGACTCATTGAAGTGTTGTTCATAAAGGATCCCTGAAGGTCTCTGGCACAGACTCTCCTTGGAAGTGGGACTGTCCCCATCGGGTTGGCCGTGGCTTGGTCCAGGTGAATGTTGCAACCCTCTGAGGATGCAGAGCCAGCAGCCACCCGAGGCAGCCTGTCCCAGCGCTGCCCCAGCCTCCTGGGGCAAATCTCACTCACCAAAACCTTCAGCCCTCTGCAAAGAGGTTGCCTTAATCAAGCAGGTCTGGAGGATGAAGCCTCAAGCGTGGGTTTTTTTAGCATTTTTAGCACAAACACAAGCTGTTATTGGTGGGGTCCGGGTGCATCTGACCCAGCCAGAGCTAGTGCTCAACAGCCCAGGCCGTCAGTGACAGTTCAGCAATTCCTTTTTGCATGGTCCACACTTGAGTTCAGCTCCACTGAAGCACCTGGCAGGTGGCAGGGCATGCTTTGGGGTGCATAAACCTGCTCACCATCCCTCAGCCCAGGCAATGCACAGTGCACCCTGCAAAATCCTTGCTGACTTTGGGGCTGGCATAACTGGCCTGGGCTTCTTGGACTTCCAAACCAGGTTTGTTTATTCCCCACTGTGACTCTTCAGTCCTGACCCCTCGGTCCTATTCCAGTGCTTCAGCAGTTAAATGGAAAATGGTGCCTGAGAAGATTAGAATTAAGTTATTAAAGCATCTGGACAGTTTTAAGAGGATTGCTGAGCATCGTAGTACTCAAGATTGACTTGAGAATTTGGGGGTGGATTTGCAGCTGGAAGAAATTCCTCATGTACTGTATACCTGCCCCTTGTGTATATGTTAGCATACTTGGCACAGATGTCTCTTTGTTTCCGTACAGGAAACTAATTGCCTTTCTTGTTTCAGTCTGAAGTTTTCCTGTGTCATTCTGTAAATAATGAGAGGCATTTCTCAAAGTTTGCCAGGCGCCTTTGTCTCTCCTGACGGCACTTCAGCTGCTTGCCCTGCGCTAGGAGAGCATCCCCCTTGCTGGAAACCTGGTGTCATCTCACCAGGGTCTGTGCTGGCCCAGAGGTTTGTCAGCTGGGAAACGTCCTGCAGGGAAGCACAAGTGGGGAGGAGGAGGTTTTATGTGAGAGCGACAAGCTTTGCCTTTGCGTTGGCTCTAACTTCCAGCTTATTGTGTGAATTCCAGTGTGGGAGATTAAAGTCCTTTATTGACCCTCAGCACGGCGGGGGCTTAGGCAGCAGCACCAGGCAACACCTCCTGTGACCCATGGGGCTGTGACACACAGGGGTGCAGCCTGCCTGGTAGGGGAATTTTCTTGGCCCCCAAAAGCTTTGGACCCTGTGTTTCCTTTTATGTGCCATTTAGAGGCTGAATTTTTGGTAGGCAGTCTTTCCTTGGCTAGATGATGTGTGTCTCCTGAGGTTTAAAGAAAAAGAGCAGAAGTTCAGGGCTCGTGACAGAATCGGAAGCAATGCAATGCTGTGATGGAAACCCAGCTCTCTCCTCCTGGTACCAAATGATGGTTTGCTACAGACCTGTGGGAGAACAGAAATCCTCCGAGCTTTCCCAGGAAGGAAGCTGGAGCAGATGCAGAGTAAAAGAGGGATGAGAGAGCCTAGAGCTAGCCTAAAATTGTGCCCACTGCTCCAATTTGCTGTGAAAGCAGAATTCAGGTCAGTAATGAGAGAGCAGATGCGAATGCGAGGTGCAGAAGCATTTGCTGCTGTAAACTAACTGGAGTTTACAGGTGCTTGAGGAACGGAAGGGGAGGTTTGTCCTGTGGGAAAAGGGAGGATCAGTTCCAGTCATGGGTCAGTGACTGCCCAGATCCACCCAACTCAGGAAGAAAGAGCGCTCCGGTATGTTGGGCACACGTGTAGACCGAGCCTTGTTGAGCAGGGATGGTACAGCTGGGGCACAGGGGCAGCGGCATCACGGCGATGGCATGAGGGTGGGGCGGGCAGGGTTGGGTAGCGGGGAGCAGCAAAGACCCTTGGCCGCGGCTGGGCTTGGTGCTATCGCCCATCCGTCACCCATCCCCATGCACCATCTGCTGTGCAGCGACCGGTGAGGTGCTAGCAGCGCTGCTCCAGCGGCCCCATCCAAGCCACTGGCAACTTGATGCTAATCCTGCTTTCTTGTTTTGTTGTTACCGCCACAGCTGCTTTCTATGGTCTAATTTGGGCTATGGAGTAAATGAGGGGGTTGCAGCCAGCAAAGGAGCACCAAGGAGGGCTCGTGGCAAGGGAAAGGCTGGGCTTTAGCTGGTTGAACACTGCCTGGGAGGAACACTTCTGGGTGGCCAGGAGACACCGCTAAACATGCCTAAGCCAGGCTTTCACTGCCTCCCTTGGTGCATTGGGCTGTGTCAGTGCTCCCAGGATGGTTCCCTGTGCCTGGCCGAGAGCACAGCTGTGGAAATGGGGGTAGCTTGGAGGAGATGCTGAGCTGTGCCTCAGTTTCCCCTCTCAGTGTACAGGAGTGGGAGCCTGTGGGCCAGCCGGAGGGAAGTGAGGAGATGGGTTGGGCTGTCTTGCCAGCATCTGGGGGTATGCAGCATGCTCTGGCTGGCCGCCCTTCCCGCTGGGGTGGCTATTTATCAGGAATGAAGCCGGCAGGGAGGGATGAGCATCCTGAGCCGGCTGAAGCCATCAGATCTCTGTCAAGGAATTGGCCTGCACTTCTATTACCTGTCCCTCTTGTCACTTTTGTGTGAGAGGAAGCAGGGACATAGCAGGTACCTGGTTACTTTGGGGCTGTCACATCTGCTGCAGGGGGGACGGTGCAGCTTGTGACAAGCCGGTGTCATTAGCGCTGGCCTCCGAGGCTGCTGCCAGTCGGGATTTGCTGCTCACCTCGCCGGCACACGCCGTGCTGCCCGCTCCCCGCATGGCAGCCCCTCATCCAAAGCATGGTTGGGGCACGGATCCTGCCCACTGCTCAGCACCGCCGAGGATGCCTCCCTGGGCAAGGAGCTGTACCTCATCTCCTTCCTCACATGGGGAGGGGGAAAACGCTTCAGCACGGCTAATTGTGGAGGGCTCGTGCTTTCGGCACCGCTTGCCGCAGGCTGCCAATCACCCTGCGCTCCCCTGCTCCCACCGCAGTGCTGGGCATCACGTCGGCTGTGTCACGGTTTGCTCTGACATCGGCCTGATGCCTGGACCGTGCTGGGGCAGTGACAAGTGGTAATTGGGTCCCCCCTCCACGAGCGTTTGCAGCCATCTGAGGAAGCGCTGGGGCACTGAGACCTTTCGGACGGAGACAGACCTGCCAGGTGTTGATTTCTGCTGGCAGCAGGTGTGCTCTGTAATCACGGACACTGGTTCTCAGCTGGGGTAAGGTGGTAAATTGGGAGCACCCTGCCAGCTTGCACCAGCCACAGGCAGGCAGCAGGAGCTGTGGGATGACCCCAGGGGTGTTTTCAGAAGCACCAGGCTGCAGGTATTGTCTCAAAGGGGGCCGGCATGCACTTTTAGAGATGCTTAAATGCATCTGTAAATCTGCCTGCTGCAGGTGTGGCTGGCTTCTTGCTGAGGCGGCTGCAAATGCTGCTGCCAGCCGGTGCCCCAGCAGCAGGACCGGGCACAATGCTGCTGCTCTGCATCTGCTGAGGGCTCCTCTCTATCCCTGCAGGAACGGCACAACCAAGCTGCCAGCAGCCTGTGATTCCTGCAGGGTCTGGGCTGGTCTTGCTTTAACTTGGGAAGAGGCACCTGCATCCCAGCCAAGTGCATCTGGAGTAACTGAAGGGTTGCTGCAGGGACCATACATTAGATGTAGATGATGGCAACAGGAGCAACACTGCAACTCCTGGCGTGCCGATCCTCATGTCACTGCTGGAGTCCAGCTCTCCTCATCATTCCCCATTGATCTTGCTCCTCTGATTTTCTCCAACTTTGTTATTTTCAAGGGTCCTTCGTGTATTTTCCCCTGCTCCTCCCGCCTCCTCGTCTCGTGGCTGTGTGTGGGCAGTGTATTTCAGTAGTGATTATGATAGTGATGAAAGACCTTTTCAGTGTTGGGGCTGGCTGGCAAGGTGGGGAATGTTGTCTTTTCCATCATCAACATGCTGATCTGCTGCTAGCAGCACCCCCTTCTCATCTTCCCAACTCCTGGGAGGCAGCATGTGATGCCTGCCTTGCGTTCGTGAGGGCTGTTGCTGCTGCTTGCTCCAGATCAGCTGGTAGCACAGCATCAGGGACAACGCGTCCCCCCGACAAGCACATCTGCAATTTGTGGGAGACATTTTTGCCTGTAGCTGCACATCCCTACCGCATTTTCAGCAGTAACAGTTTTGTCTTGGGTATTTTACCCAATCTCTTGCAATCAGGGACTTAGGCAGCTCTTTTTGGCTTTGAACTTGGTCATCAAGAGAAAGCATTGAGCATGTTTCTTGCTTTAAATGCCCATGGTTTTTGCTACGCTGTCACCATTCTCTGTGGCAAGCACTGTGGGCTGACAATCAGTTAGTGCCAGGGTGAGCGATAGATGTCAGTGCTTTAGGATCACCGTGAGGTCTTATGTGGAAATCTTCCCCGATGGTTTCTCCACCAGTGGGACCTTCCCCCCTGTGGGGCTGCCTGGCATCTAACATGTGGTCCTTGCCGACACCCCCCTTCTGCAAGGCCACCTCTGGGACCAAAATCCAACAAATGGTCCATTTAAAAGTGCAAACCTTGGAGCTCTTGGGATCCCAGGAGGCTACCAATACCCTGCTGACGCATCTGCTCTGCTGAAAAACTTGGCTCCTGCCATCATAGCTCAGCTCCCACTCCCTGAGCCAGTGGAAGTGCTGCTGGGCTGCCTGTCCTTAGGGCTGAGGCTGCCAGGGCTCCGCTCCCTGCCTTGTGCGTGCCTCTGCAAGCACAGCATTGCCCTGCTGTTTTCTGCCAGGTAGATTTTAAGCTTTTAAAGTGCAATCATGCAACCTGACTACTGTATCGCCTGTGCTTTCAGCCTTCCCCCAGGAGCCCTTGTCCTGTGCGCCCTGAGCTGGGCTCTGGCATTGCGTGTGGATGGTCGCCCCAGGGAAGAGAAATAGGGACCGAGGGAGCAGGCAGCTGGATGCAGAGGAGGGTGGTTGAGACCTCTGCTTTCACCAGCACTGTGGTGGTGACAGCCCAGCCACCCTGAACAGAAGGGTTTTACTAAAGAAAGATGCTTTCTGCATAGCTCAAGCTCCAGTTAGGTCTCCCCATTTACTGGAAACCATGGCCAGGACCTCTAAACCAACCCCAAGATCTTAGAAATAGTTGCATCACGTGGGAAAGCTGACAGCCCTGGGACTTTCAGGGGTCAGGAGGGACCCATCCTACTCTTGATTTCCATAGCCGTGGTGCCAAAAGCATCACACTATAGCCTTGAGTCCAGCGTTGCCCTTCCCTTGCCCTGGCTGCTCCCATGCGTAGGGTAAGCAAGGTCTGCAGGCAGCTGCCTGCCCACAGCTGACTCCTTGGCTGTAGCCGTGCTAAGGACCAGTTAAAAAGGCTGCCACGACCTTCACAGAACACCAGGAGACATTTGTCCAACCTCCCTTACATTCACTCATCTATCCACAACCAAAAAAAAAAATAATTGCTTTGCATTTAGGGAATTAATTAAAATAGTAAGTAAATAGAGCACCTGAGTAATCCCACTGTGTATTTTTAAAGAGGTGCTTGCTGCTGGCTTCCCAAAGGTCCTGCGAATGTCAAGGGAGGTGGCTTCTTCCTCCCAGGCTGCTAGGGGTAGGGACGTCATCTTGCGGGAGCCCCCCAGAACTGTTTCCTTGAAGACACCCTTTCTACCTCATTATAACTACTTTGTGTTTGTGTTTTCCAAGCATTTGTGACCACATTGATTACAGCGAAACAAGATTCTTATTGGCAGCACAAATCACTTTTTCAAGATGACACCAGCACTTACAGTCTTATTACTGCCATTAACAAAATTATTATTACGACTTTGCCACACTCGCCCTTTCTAAAGAAAGCGATTCAAATCCAGATATTCTGGCTTAAAAATATCCCATCCTCATTTTCCTCTCGAGCCAAAAAAGAGGTCACACCAGCCCTTCTGGGTAATAGAAGAGCATGGACATACTTAGGCTGTGTTTTAGGTTATGGAGCACGCTTCTCAGGCCTGCGTTTTCCTAATTGTACATCTGCTGAATTCAGCTGTCTCCGAGCTCAGCACTGGTCTCCCATCTTCTGCAGCCTGTCCCTGCTTTGCTGGCTGGGTACAGAACCAAGGTCTGCAGCTGTGGGGAGCAGCAAGCGTTGCTCTGCAGAAAGGTGACACAGCCAGATGTTGGCCAGGTGTCACCTGATGTGGCTTGCCCAAAGGACCTGAAGGTTATCCAGGGAATTGACCCCAACACCTCGTTTCAGATGAGATGCCTCTCTCCTTTTACCTGAGCTTCAAGGCACCACAGGTCCCATCCATCTAGGAGGCTGGATTTTTGGCTACCCTGAAGTTATCTGCCAGCCAGTAAAACAGGGAGCTGACAGCGTGTTTGTCACAGCTGGGACTGTCCTCACCAGGCTGAAGGTAGCTGGATGATAGGATACACAGGAGAGGACACATTGTTCCTCGTCTTGGCCGTTACGGCTTTACAAATGACTATTCTAAGCTTAGTTCCAAAATGGTGTCGTGGCTTTCGCTGCTGTCATCAATTGCCATCAACACTGCATTTAGCTGACATAATTACTTATTGTTACAATCAGTGCCCATTAGGTTAAAGCTAAATTACAGTCTCAGTCCTTGGGAACTGCCTATTACATCCATATGAATACGCAAAGTTCATCACTCATGATTAACGTTGCTACAGTGAATACAAAAGGAATTAGTGAGGACCTGTCACTTATTGTAAAGTGCTGCCAGATTATGGTATCAGAAATGATGTGTCAACTGTTAAAACTTAATAATCCATGCTGGAGTGCTGTATCTGATTACAACGCTGATCAAAGGAGAGGCCTGATTGGCACTTGGAAACCAAGGCTGGGTGCTTATGAGACCGATAACCTACATGGGTCAGGAGTCGTTGACCAAACGCCGGAGCCGCAGCTCGGCATGCTCACCCCCTAACCCTGGCAGCTGTGAGGGGCTGGGGACACTCCTGGGGGCACGTGCCTGGCTGCTGGTGTGGCTGGGAAAGGACTGATGGGTTTGTGGGCCATGGGCACATCTCTGAGCCGGGAGGATAGATGCAGCTCCCAGCCGGGGACCTCCTTGTTCTGGCAGGAGTGAGCCTGGGGGTCCCAGGCTGGGGTTTGGTTGCCCTCCGCTCTGGCTGGTGATATAAATCACCCTGTTGCGGCCAGGACTGCCATTTCCAGACCCCTTCTCTTCCACTGATGAGACCCGAGCAGAGGGTGGGAGC
Source organism: Falco cherrug (assembly GCF_023634085.1). NCBI lineage: Eukaryota > Metazoa > Chordata > Aves > Falconiformes > Falconidae > Falco > Falco cherrug. Next base: position 7,902,072 of record NC_073708.1, read on the forward strand.
ACATTTCCCCAGTGTGGGCTGGGAGGACCCAGGACTTCTCATTTGGATGGATTTCACTGGGTACCTTCCCATGGGGTAAGAGCAGCGTGCAGTCTCGTATGTATTGGTGAATGCATATATGTGTAAGTATATATATGTGCATGTTTGTGTGAATTCAGAAACAGTCCTAAGTTTTTGCATTAACATTGCTCAAGGGGACGGTCTGATTTTTCTAATTTGCAAAGACTTTTTGGTTTGAAAGGTTTGTGTTCTTTGCATTTTTCTTTCAGACTCTCAAGACTGAAGAAAATGTTTTAGTTAACCACAAATATTGTAATGCTGGGGTTCTTCTCTTTTTCTTTCCTTCTCCTCCACCCCTTGAAGACATCCTACACGCAAACATAAAGATCTGTTGTTGGACTGTGCTAACAAAGTCCTCCTGGGAAGAAGAGCTGAACCACACAGGCTGTAGCACATGGGCTTGACAGAGGGTGGGTAGCTGTAAATCTGCATCTGGCCCCTGCTAACCCCCTCAGGCAGGCTCTGGCTGAGCCAAGGGGCGTCGTGGTCCCTCCAAATGCACGGCATTGTGCTCCTCACCCAGCAGCCCCTGGAGCTGGGCTGCAGGGAGGTCCTCCTCCATGGCTGGGGTTTCTGTAGGACCATTGCTGGGTGGTGAGCCACACACCAAAATCCCTGCGTGGGCTCTTCCTCACAGCCCCACATTTTTGTTTGTGGCTACTGGTTGCAGATGTTTACTACTGGTAACAACCTGACCTGCAGCTGAAAGCTGGCTACTTCATACTATCCCTTAATGGGCTTAAGTTTCCCAGACGGCATTTTGCATCTCCACCAAAGAGTATTTAAAAACTCTTGCAGGTCTTTGGCCAAAGGCTCCCGCACACTTTGCATGACTTCTGGGAAACGCTGCGCTTTCTGCTGTTGCTGTCATGATTGCAGTGCTCCAGCAGATGACAGAGGCATGTTTGTCCTTTTGATGCAGGGGTCGTCCCTGCTACTAGACAGCCCCTGCTGTCCCAGCAGCCGGTGGTAAGGGTTGCAGCTCCTCCGCTTGCAGCCAGCTTGGGTTGGTGCCCTTCTGCCTCTGGGCAGCTTAACCAGTTTTGGCCTCTGGGGAAGGTTCATCTCTGTTGCCTTCAGCAGATATCTTCCTAACACCCTCTTTACTGAAACAGGGTGCAACTGGTCTCACTATTACTTCTGAGTGGAAAAAATAGCAAGTCTGGGGGGGCTTCCAGGGGAGGCTGCATGATGTTGTAGTGATAATAATATAATGTATTACTGCAAATCCACCCTGATTCTGAGTCTTTCTTGTATTTCAGACCCGTTGTTTGCTTCTGTCCTTGCAGGACCTGACAATGCTCAGCAGCGGCAAGACTAAAGCAGGGGAAGAAAAGCCAATCTCTGGAGATCTCCCTCCAGCTCTGGAAGGAAGAGAGGGAGATCCGTTTGCTAATGATTTCAATGTTCTTGCTTAAGACCTCTCTGCCAGAGTACCTGGCTGAAGGTAAGCCAGGCTGCTGGTGAGTGTGCCAGTGCTTTCCACAGCTGTCCATACCGTGGGCTGCAGGCTCATCCAGAGCTGGGCTGCTCCACTCAGTTTTCTCTACCCAGGACCTGTGTGTCCACCGTAAAGCCACCTGGGTTGACGAATAGGCAATGCTGGAAGGTCATGGTAGGTATATTGTTGCTGTTGCCGGGGTGTCTGCTGTGCTTGTGGATGCTCCAGGCTGTGTGCCCAGGCTGCTGCATGCTGCCTGATGGTGCCCATCACCTGCAGCTTTTGCTGAGGTCTCAGCTCAGCTTTCCTGGAGGTTGTTTGGGCTGTGACTTCTCACGCATCCACCACTGACAACATGAAGAAGAGCCCTCGGCGTATTCAAAGGCATGTTTGTGTTGTGTCTCCCCTCCGTACCTGTTGTATTTCCCAGACCTCTAGATGTCCTTACCTCTCTCCTCCAGGCTTGCTCCAGTTGTGCTTCATCTTGTCTGAGGAGCCTTTTCGGAGGCCTTTTTTGCACCAGTTTGAATCTCCTTTGTCTGTGGTCCAGCGTGGCCCTTGGCTGCTCCTCTCCTGCTCATTGCTTCCCAGCTGGCACCCATGCTGTGGAGCTGTTGGACAGCCAAGGGAAGAAACTTCACCCCACCTCTCTCGGATAGCAGCCTAACTTTTGGTGACCGTGTCTTCTCCTGTTCCCCATTCCACCTTGGGCTAGGCACGCCTATGCAGATACATATGTGTATGTGGCATCATACGAGGATTGTCCGCTTCAATATATTAAAGGGCTTGCTAACAGCACCAAGAGTCTGAAAAAGTCTGCAGAACTGAAAGCTTCAGGCAAGCCTTGCATAATTCTTCCACCCTAAGACTTTTCTCTCACACTGAATCTTACAATTTTTTTCTTTCCTTTTTCTTTTTTGCTTGCCTAACTGTGATGGTAAGGGCTGGATTTCCTTCCTTCTTTTCCACTGCAGCTCCAACAAAGCAACATAACTAAAAACACTTGTTTGGGTTAAACTGAAAACTTAAAACATCTTTGGTGTGAACCTGCAAACAAGACTTCCCAAGTCCTGCTCTGTTCTGGTTCAACTGATACAGTTGATCTCTAGAAAAAATAATGAAACATTTACTTATCCTAGGCAAACAAAACTCCCTTTAGAGGACCCAAAACGCAATCTGTCATTTCCATTTCACATCATTTAAAATGTCTGTATAATTTTAACCATAAAATGGAAAGTGTAACTGGCCAGTCACTGCAAATGGAAATGTTCCTTTTCAAAGCATTCAAATGAAATCTTTCATTTATTTTCTTGAAGGTTTCCCGTTTGTTGGATGGTTTGGAAGTTGGCAATTCATCGAGATGAAGTTGTGCAAAGTTGGCCGTTGCTGAATTTGCATTTTCTTTCCCAGAGGAGAGAGAGATCTAGTGTTAAAAACATTGCTGTGCTGCATCACTGGGAGCTCCATGTGTGTCCCTCCCCCCTGCGGGTCACCCCCATCATGCAGGAAAGGGCAGGTCTGCCCTTCCTCACCTCTTCTTCCCTGCCAAAGTACTCGGGTGATGATTCCCCTCGTCCCTGCTCCGGACATGGGATTACAGCTCCAGCTCCTCTTCCCAGTGCATCATCAACATGTTGTTTCCAGGGTCATAAATTTGCACTGTGATGAGACACAACCAGATGTTAGGATACGTGAAGCGACTGGCGAAGCAGCCTGCCTGGCGCAGCCCCCACCTCCGGAGTCAGCCGCCCGCTAATGAGAAGCAGGTCTCTCGCCTCGAGCTGGGCCAGGACAGACGGAGAGCATCCCCAGGAGCAACCACGGAACTGCCATCTCGACCCCCTTCCTGCTCTCGGTGCCCGGGGAGCATCTCCAGGGCTAGATTCAGGCACTTTGGTGGCTATTGGCTTCTGGCGGCCATCTGGAAAGATAGTTTGGGCCAGTACAGGGGGGGGAATGCACAAGGCCATGGTCCTCGTTACTAGCAAGGAAGCTGGTTACAATGCTGTATGATGCTTTATCGTGTAAAAACGCTTCTGAGATGCATGTTTTGGATCATTTGTTTGGCTGAACAGGCTGTTTTTTAATGGAGAGACCCACGGGGAAGTGAGGTCTTAGCTGAGGATACTGAACCGGTTCCCTCTGCCAGGAGCCAGCCTTGACTTGGGATGCCTGCTTCCAAGTGGCTCCAGCCCTTGTGTCCCCATGGCTCTGAGAAGCCCGAGTCCCTGGGTGGGCAGGGAGCTGGGGCTGGGGAAGGTCGCACTGCAAAGCAGGTGAGGGGCTGCTGGCGGGGAATGTGTCCCTCGTGGGCTGCAAGGGTCCTGAGGACAGCTGCAGCTTTCCACCAGCATCCTCTGCACACACTACCATTGCAACCCATGTTCTCATGCCCCTTGGCGTGTGCTCGCTGGGTGATGTTTTGGGGCACGCACTAAGTGTCGGGGGATCCACACCCTGATCGCTGTCCCCAGGTACAACCATCCTGGGAATGCTTTCTCAATGTGGTCTCCTTCCGCTGCTGGTGGCCCCTGCTTGCCCCGGGTGCACAGCTGAGCCTTGCATGGGATTGGCATGGCTCCACCTGCTCCTTCACAGCATCAGGCCAGTGCCTACATCACAGGGTGAGTCTAGGCTTAAAGATGATCCAACATGGAGATCTGGCCTTACAGCTTACTCCTCTTTTCCTTTGCTCTTCCCACTTAGGCACTGGTGGTATTTCCTCTTATGTATGCTCCCATTGCACAGGGATGGGCAGGTCTCCTCTCTTCTTTTAGCATCCAGGCAAGCACAGAGGGGAGAGAAGAAGTATTTGAAGCAGAAGGAGCATGCTGGTACCAAATCCAAGGGCTACGTGTTGGCCAGAACATCTTCAGAGAATGCTCCTCAGATGGAGGTTCAGAAACAGCCTCCAGACTGGAGAAGAAAGAGATGGAGCTTGGTAAGTCCTTGGAGGGGATGAAACACCATGGTACCCGTGGCCACGAGCATCCCTTGCACCCCCGGCTCCAGCAGAGGGGAAGCCCAGATGTCTTAGTCGCAAGCCTAAGGGATCTTCCCAAGGTCATGCAGGAGGAGTGGGATCAGGCAGTCCTTGGACATGCTCCCGTCAGCCCTTTCCAGTGATGTGAGAGGGAGAGCAAGTGCCTGTGGCCCTGCTCAGCCTCCCGGGAGTAGCAGCCCATGGCCCCACCTGACCGTGAAAGGTTCCACCACCCTCTGGGAGAGCAGCTGCCCTTCCCACAGGAGGAAGGCCAGGAGAAACGGGGCTGCCTGCCAGCAGCTCCTGGGGCTGCACCTCGCTGCTGTGAGTGTGTCAGGGAAGGAGGGGATGCCCTGTTACACGGGGTGTGGGGACCTCCGCGTCCCCGCCGTGCCGCAGAGCATCCGCTCCATTGTGCGGCGGTGCGTTGGAGGGAGTTTGGGTTAAAAGGGGTTAACAGCTCTCTGCTGTAACACATGATTGGTCTTTATGAGGTTGAAACTCTTGTCTGTTTGAGGCCTACAGATGATGCTAAAGAGCACAATAATGACAGCAATTCAAAGCAATCTAATTATGCAAACGGGAGGCTAAACAATTTCATCATCCTTAAATTAGATTGTCCTAATGAGATAAAGACACCAATTAATCCTGAATTAATTTCAATAGCCTATTTCAGGCAAACACTTTAATATGCAAATGTAAATGAGAAACAAAGCCTACTGTAGAATGCCAGAGTTCAAAACCTCTCTCTGCACAGCTGCAGCGGGTGTAAATAGTGTCTAATGAGTTTGCATGGAAAGACACAACCAGTTGAAAATTTTAGACTTCATAAAGCACAGCCGGTGCCTCAGGTACGTCGTGGAGCCGAGCTGGGCAGGAGGAGAGGGAGGACTCACTCACTGACGCCGGGAAGGAAGGCCATCAGCTGCCCTGCTCTCCGCAGGCACACGCAGGATGGGTCCAGCCGCCACCGCCACGGGATGAAGGGCTTTAACAAGATGCTGCTCCATAAAGCCAAATGCTTCATGCTGAGTACCTGGCCAGTCGCCTTTCTAGGACGCAGAGATGATTTTAATTAGCTGTTGCATAATTGTTTTAAATTAGCCATTTTGCTATGCACTCAAAAAAAAAAAAATCCGCTCCCATTTTTTTTCTCCTAGGCACTTGGCAGGGGAAAGGGCAGAGCTTGGGATTTAGGTTACAGACAAAAGCAAACATCGTCCTGAGTTTCTCTTGCCTTGCTCCTCTGCCATAACAAACATTTGCTTTGAGCCGTTGAGGAAGCAAGACCCCCTTCCCAGGGCCTGACTGAGGTCTGGCTTCCAATTTGCACTTTGCTTTAATTATGGACACTGGGCAGAGGTGTCTGCAAAGGTCTGCAAAGGTGGCTACGGGAAATGATGGCATCGATGGTGAGGCTCAGGTCTGAGTTATTCCTGCTGCTGTGTCTTCTCTCCTGCAGGTCCCAGGGGTGTGTCCTGGAGGAAGTTGGGTTTTGTTTTTTGTTTTTTAAAAAAGGTCTAACAAAACCAAACGATCCCAGAATTGGGTAATTTATCCCTCTACTGCTCCTTTTGCCAAATCCATTCTGGGCTGCTGTTAGGGGATAATTTAGTCCCAGAGGGGGTTTGTGTCCTTCCAAAAGTATTTCTTCATATATGCCAACCCTAGATGTTCCTTCCCCTTAAAAATGCCAGCTCTCCCTTTGAACCACCCCAAGGTTTATCCTCAGCATCACCCGGTGGCAGCTCGTGCTGCAGGTTAAGGGGCCAGCCTGGGAGGAGGTGCTGCCTGGGGACTGTCCTGCACAGAGACAAGGTCCCTTTCATCCTCCCACCTTCCCCTGCAGCTTTTCCACCAAAGCCTGACAAGATACCAGTTGGGTTGGAAAGCAGTTACTCTTCTTCTTGACTTCACCTGCTGGCTGTTACCAAATGCACAGGATCAGAGGAGGTGACAGTGACAATCCTGGGGCCACCAGCACTGGGACACACCCTGGGCAAAGCTGGTGAGCTGAGCTTGGCTGCCAAAGTGATGTCCAAGGCTGAGACAAGTCTAGACAGGCTGTGAAAGTCTGGGGACAAAGCTGAACATCACTGTTTGACCTCCAGCAAGCAGACACCTCGTGTCTTCCCCATGCGTTGGAGGGAGTTTGCTCTTTGTTTTGGCATCGTGTGGTTTTCCCACCCAGATATTTCATGAAGCGATGAGATTCTTTCATGGTCACATTGCCTCTTGTAAGGGCTTTCTGGTACCAAATAACGTCCCTGCTGTTTACTAGCACTCCTGCTTCGCTTAGGAGGGCAGCGGGAGTCGTGGTCAGGAATTTCGGTACCTCTGCTGAGAAACCTTGAGTAACCATCATTTGTGCAACATAGCATTTAATCCTTGCTGGGTGGACCACGAACATCCCTTTCCATTTCTCCAGCCTTAATGGGCATGGTGGTTTATTGACAGATGAATTGAGACAGTGAAAGGGCTGATGGCCCAGAGCTCGCAGCATGCCAGCAGATCTGGAGATCTTCTATCACACATGTTTGTCCTTGGAAAAAAGACAATTGACTCAGTAAATTGCTTAATCTCTGGCATGCTGGGTACCAGTGCCGCCTTTTCCGCTGGAGCCTGGGAGATGTTTGGGTTTTTTCCCAAAGCATTCAGCGCTGCCTGGGCTCTGCTGTTGGAAATGTCAGCAGAGTAGTATGAGCTTTAGCTTGCCTGGAGGTGCTGCACCACGGATGGGGACCTGGGCGAGAGCTTGGTGCTGCTGCTGCTCCTGAACATGCTCCTGGCCAGAAGAGCAAATCCCTCTACCCAGCACCATGGGGTGCAGGCATGCCCAGGAGCAGGAGCACAGATTTAGTGGCTCTTGGACACAAGGTGCTGGGTTAGCTGGATCTTCTGTCCAACTCAGGAGGGTTGGGGGGTTACCCTGGCCTGGGGTGGTACCTGCCAGCAGAGGGGGGGGGCAGGCTGGGGGAGCCCAGGGTGGGGAAGCTGTTAGCAGGCACAAGCTGCATCCAAAAGAAGATGACAGATCACTGCCTAGGGCTGTGGTTTCCCGTTAATTAATACCAGATCTGCACATTACCCGGTCACCCCATGGGAGGAATTGGGTCTGAATCAGGGGTGAGCACATGATCGCATTTTTGCCAAATTACCCAGCTCTTACAATATGGTGTGCATCTGGCTCCCCGCCAGCGGCGGGAGTACAAAACAATACCTGATTCAGCAGAAAGTCTTCCTGGCCCCTTTGGAGATCTTGTGAAGCAGCAGAAAGAGTTTATATCTGTTCAGTGCTTTGCATTGTTTTCAGGCTTGGACTGGGTGCCATAAAATTGGATTTATGGTCATGGGGAAGTATGGCCAAAGGAGCACAGCCTCTCATGCCAGTGCAGTTTAAAACTAGACATGGGGATGGGTCCAAAAGCAAGTCCTCCTGACTTTCCATCCACACGTGAGCTTTGTTGCCTGGATCCATCTGTTGTTGAAGCCTGGTGATCCCTGGAGGAGCTGGGCGTGCTGCTGAGATCCCGAAACAGGGATGCTCAGTCATGTTCTAGTTAAAGGGCTCTAACAGTCAGCCAGGGGACTTGTAAAAATGTTACCACAGGGTCTCCTGTTTATTCTCACGCTCTCTGTACTCGGCTCACACATTAAAAGATGGTATTTTTTTAGCTGCCAGTGCTGCTGTCTGACAAATCCAGCTGTTTTCTTTCCCCCTCTGAAATCATGACATTTATAATCAGCGTTTAGTGGAAAGATGCCTGAGTGGTATGCTCTGCCTGGGTACTCGGAGAGGGCTGGTGCTCAAGCTGCTGTGCTGGGGATGAGATTCCCACCCTGGGCAGATCTCTACCGAAAAAGCATCCAGCCGGCCGGGATGGCAATGGGCTGTCATTTGACTTGCCAGGGCATGGGCATGAAAACCATCCTCAGATTTGCAGCCACCTGAGGAAGCTGGGCTATCCTCCCTTTCCTCGTGCACCCACCCTCTGATGGGGGAAGGCAGCAGGGAGACTGGGTTGGGTTCCCAGCGCTCCTGTCTGCTGTCTTTGTGCCCCTGGAGGTTCCCAAGGGGAAGGCAGAGGGAGCCAGGGATTTCCCTGTCCTGGTATGGTTTTGGGAAGCAGAGGGCTGGGAGTAAAAGTCTGATGCAGAGTAATGGGGGTCTCCTGATCTTCCCATCTTCCAGAGGAAAAAACTGACCCATCTCCATTCCAGCTCTCCCCAGTGCCTCCAAAACCCCTCCTGAAAGCAGGACAGAGCAACCTCTGTTCCCCTCCTTGCAGCAGCCCAAGGAAAAGACCCTACATTTTAGCTGTGGAGATCCACTTTTCCACACCTGTAAAAAGGGCGAGACTGCAAAAGGTGAGCTCAGAGGAAATAAAGCCACACAGCACCAGCAGCAGCTTTGTTACTGATGAGCCATCCGAGGTGCAGCAGAGAATCTGCATAAAATATTCCTTGTGGAGCTCGGGTAGCTGGTCCCAGCCCAGATAACAGTCTGACAGTCGCCAAGGAAGGATGCCTTTAACCTTCACAAAACTGAGAGGACAGCAGAGAAATGAGCCAGGCAGCAGTGTCATGAAAATCACAGCCTCAGCGGTTCGGATGCTTTTCGTTCTGCAGCAGGGTTTTGGGTGGCAGGGGGGAAATAAGCAAAATGCTGGCAGGAAGATGTTTGGTGGGCCAGGGGCATGGTTCTTGTGAGAGCTATAAAAGTCTCTTGCAGGAGATCTTTTCAGAAGTTGGCTCCTGGCGGTCCTGGAGAGATGGAGATGCTGTTGCTGCTGAATACTCTGTGCCACACAAAGGTTACAGGTTTAGCGAAAGACCACCCAGCAGAGGTCCAGTGAGACCATAGCGTGGTGGTACAGCCCCCATGGGATGACAGCACCAGCTCCTCCAGGTCTTCAGGGGTTGCTGCTCACTCATATGAGGTTTGAACCTTTTGGGACAAGCATTTCTATCATGAAAAGCGTCTCTGGAGGCACAGAAGGGTCTGTGCATTGGGCTGCATGCTTATGGTTCAACTTCTGCCTGGTGATACCAGCCCTACCAGTCTGCAAAGGGGCTGTGTGGGTCCTAGCCAGCTCTCCAGGGGCCCGTTTGCAGCTCATGGTGGCTCCTCCTTTCTTGTGCAAAACCTATAGTCTTCTTTACCCTTTTTTCTGCCCATGTCCAAGCAGTTCACTAGTGGGAGGCAAACCTTGAAATCCGGTTTGGCTTTGTGAGGGCTTATCCTTCTCTGTGTTTAAGTGGAGAGTGAAAGGGGAAAGCAGAGTATTTCTACAGCTAAATGGCCTGTTTGGATGACTGGGCTTGGGGACCTTTCCTACCTGGGGTCTGATGGGATGGGGAACCCACATCAATATTTGGAAAACCCTGTTTCATGAGTTTTAATGCAAAAAATGATTTTTGCAGCAAAATTTTTCACCAGGCTCATCACACCAAGATGATTTGACAACCAGTGTAGGACACCCAAATGAGCGCTCAAAGGCAAAAAGGCCTCCTCTGTCTCCACAGTGTTTTTTTGTTTGCCAAACCACGTATTTGGTCCATGCTTCAAAGCAAAACTCACCAGGGCTGGCACGCTGGGCAGCTCCCACTCCACAGCCCTTGCACTGAATGATCCAGTGTTTGCAGCCACAGTTTCCAGCTGGGCTTTTCCTGCAGAGCCCCGGCGAGGTGGCATCTGGCTGTCCCCAGGCAAGCTGCTTCCCACCAGTGCTGGTGGAAGGCAGCGCTTTGGAGACTGTCTTGTGACACTGAGACACCAGGGAAAGAAAAAAAAAAAGAAAAAAAAAAGAAGAGGATCAACTCTTCATCTGGAATGGGAATAAAGCTGGTGAAAGGACTGATGTTTTCTCTTTTGCCTTGAGGTTAGAAAACAGCAGGAAATCCTTGCTTGAAGAAAAGGCACATGGCCACCAGCATGACTTGTGCAGGCTTTGCTGCCTTGAAGTCAGTCTGGAAACAGTTTTGCGGTGGATAAAATTTCACGGACTTTCCATAGTTTCTGACTGCAGCTTTTCTTGCGCCTGGTTTGCAGCTAAAGCTAAATTTTTGCCATATTTGCACAAGCTTGGAAGGCAGTGTTCGTGCAGTTGGTATCACGGAGCTGGGCAAAGCGAATACTCGTTTATCTCCACACTTTTACATGTGGCAAGACAAAATACCCACGTGGGAAGGGGTTTGCAGAAGCAGCCATAGCTGGAGCCCTTGTTTTTGTCCGGGCATCCAGCTCCACAAAGTCTTTGAAAAGCAAACAATCCTCTAACCGGCGACCCCACAGCCTGCAGAACTAACTTTGCCTTTCTAGCTTATTAATAAGCATCTTTTCTGAGTAACCAAGATGTATTGAGTTGGGACTCCCCGAGTAAGAGCAGCCAGAGATAGCTTTGACTTTTCCTTTTTTTAATTTACCTTGTGGGGCTGTGGGAAATGAGCAATCCTTCTGGCTGTCAATATCGCCAGCGGTGCTACCATTGCCATGACAAGGGAAGGGGGGTCGGGGGAGGTCTGGAGAAACCAGGCACCCCGGGACCGACGTCTCAGCCTCGCGCCCAACCGGAGCTGACACGTCTGTCGTGACGAGACTTGAGTCGACGGCATTCTCGTGACTCCCACAAACAGTCTTTTACTTCAGCTCTTTCCCCTTCCCAACTTTCCCAGACAGATTCTTCCTTTTATTTACCCTTTCCCAGCCCTTCTCTCCTCTCCCTGCTTGGAGGGGCTCAGCCATTTTGCAGAGGGGCTCCTTTTTACGTCTCACCTCGTTGCAGAGGAAACCTCCACATTCACAACATGTTGATGGTAGTGGGGAGCAGGGTGACTCGGGGGGGACCTGCTCTGCCCACTCGTGTAGGAGCTGCTGTCTTGTTCTGCATCCCTGCCTCTCCCACCACCCTCTCCCTTGCAATAGCAGCCAGGGCTGTCACTGGAGGTGGTGCTTGTGGGGTGGCCTGGCCTTGCTGGTGTCTTTTCCCATACTTTCAGGGCAGGACAAAAGCAACCTGGGCTGCCAGGTGGCCAGGGAGGGAAGGAAATCAGCTGTATCTCAATTCAGTGATAATGAAGTGATACAATACAACTCAGCTTGGTGTGGCTGGAGGGAAGGAGATGAGGAGGTGATACAAGGTGTTCTCAGTAGCTCCCTGTTTTTCTCTGCCTTCCTGCTTCTTTTCCTCAGGGTTCTGAGGGATGCTATGAGGGTGCTCAGTGTCCTGGGATCCTTCTCTGTGCAGCATTGAGACCTGGGGAAGAAAAGCCATTGGGTGCCACAGGGATGACTCTCCTGCTTGTGGATCACAAACTGTGAGTGGGGCATTGCAGGGGTCAGGGGCTTTGCCATGGGGTGCTGCTTGGTTTGGGAAGGGTCATTCTGGGGTTGCTACCCAGGTCCCTGTTGCTCTGGGGTGTGATGATACTATTTGTTGTTTACCTAATGTTTTCCAAGCACGTGACATTTTCTTTGACTGTTTTAAACTGTTGGATTCCCTGCTCAAACGTAGAAGAGAGTTTGGTATCGTTCGGGTTTCTCTGGCTGCGAGTGGGCTGCCAGCCCTCCTTGCTGGCACTGCCCTGCCTGGGCTGGGCTGACAGGGGCTGCTTTGTGCTGCTTTTGCTGGTGCTTTGAGACCCTCTTTGAGCTCTCTGGTATCTTGTGGCATGTTCAGCTCCTGCCAGCCTTTGTCCTGCACCCAGTGCTGGCAGAAGCTTGTTCCTCTGCCTGCGCTAGACAGGCTGCAGCTTGTGTGAGGGACTTGGGGCAGGTCAGGTTTGGCTTAGTTGGATGTGCAAGGGGATCAACAGCAATAAACATGCAAAGGGTTTTCTCCTATTGCATCTCTCTCTAGCAATGCCTCATGAGAAATCCTTTAACATGAGCTCATGTCTCACTTTATGTTGCACAAGTGCCTTTTCGGGGACTCCTGTGCTGCAGATCCAGCCAAGTGCTGAAGCAGATGAGCATGTGCTTCGCTGCGTTCCTTCTGCTGAAGTAGAAATCACCCCAGGTTTGGGGATGGGGGCAAGAGAAAGGATGGAGAGTGCTGCTGGGGGTAGATGCTGATTCCCCAGGTGTAGTGTTGCACCTGGGGCAGGGTGGATGGGGAGGAGCCCAGTGGAGGGAAGGGGCTCCTTGGTGTTCCACCGCCCGCGGAAGCAGCAGGGCAGGCAGGATCTCCCGGTTTTCCAGGTCAGCTCTCTTGCTGTTGACTCCCATGGGCAGGCTGCAAGGCAAAGGGCGGATGTCCCATTTCTTTCCCATCCTGGTTCTCACCGGAGTGACCCAGCTGTCAGCAATGGCCTGGGCAAACCTTGTTGCTCTGGTGGCTTTGGGCATCTCCTGTGATGGCGGCCGCAGGGAAAGGCAATGTGTTTTTTGGGTGTTTAATCATTTTACGTAGCCACTGTAGCCAGGTCACTGCTGTCTCATGTCCTGCATGTGGTGGGAGGCTCTGTCCCAGTGCCATTTGTCGCTGGTATGTTCCATTTAACTCCGGTGAGAAGCTCCAGACCCAAACCATCTTAAGTGATCTACAAAAGACAGTGATAAGTACCTTCCCCCATCATTACGGCTCCATTTTATCACGGTGGTGATAGCAATAATGGCGGTTGTAACCCCCATCAAGTCCACTTAACATGGTTCATTTTCAAAAGTCACTCAATGCCTCCTGACAGTCCGGCCGGGCGGTATGAAAAGATCATTTAACCCTGATGATCCGAGGGAGCCAGCGAGTAGCAAAAGGAGCCCTGGCAGCCGGAGAGAAGCCAGCACGGGGCGGGCAGGGGAAGACCATTGATTTTATGACAAGGGGCAAAACCACTGTCAGCGTGGAGCACCGCGGATCGGGGGGACGTTTCAATTAGCGCTGGCGGGAGAAATCCCAGGGAAGGCAGAAAAGCCTGGGCTGCCTCGCCTTTTATTTTTTTAACGGTGAAAAACGAACCCAAAATTAGAATCCCTATTAACAATTAACGTAATTAAAGGCGACACGTTATAATTTCAGCAGAAAGGCGCTTTATGATGATACGGTGGCCTGAGATAATTACACCCGGCACTTGGCTGAGGCGAGTGGTAAATGGACGGCACGGTGGCCCACCTGCCACTCACTCAGCCCTGCTATTATCCTGCCTGATGCTGCTCTAGTCCTGCCTCGCCGTGCAGTTATAAGCAAAGCCATCCTCTCCTGACCTCAGAGCCGTTCAGAAATTGCTCCTAAAGCGTGCTTGGTTTTAAAGGCTGCGCAGGGGAATGAGTACTCTGGCTTGCAGTGGGGGTGCGAGGTGCCCCACGGGCAGTTGCTACCATCCGGGATGTGTCAATGGCTGGGTTGGCAATCACAGAGGAGACCCTCTAGCAGAGATGTTCCTCTCGTCTGCTTCACCCACCTGTGTCAAAGCCATAGCTCTGACTTGCTGTCACTTGCCACCATTAAGGCATCCAGCCGCATCTCGGCCCCCGCATCCCTCCATGCATGTGCAGCTCCTCCCCAAACTGAAAGGGCTAAAGCTGGGGGGGGGGGTGGGGGGGGGGTGGGGCAAGCCCAAGGTTATGAGCTGCTTCCCCACCTCCCCTGGTGCTCCCACCAGGACAGCTTGGGGACCGCAGCCTGGCAGCTGTCACCTGCGGCGGGGGAAGAGCCTACTGATGCTTTGAAAGAGAAGTCGCTCAGATTTGGCAAACAAGCAGCACACGCTCTCGCTTTCAGGTTCGCTTATCTGAATAATTACATGAGTGAAGCTATCCCAGAGTGTCTTGGAATATGCAGAAATATATTCCATCTGTGTATGCCACAGCATCAAAGAGCTCTCTGAAAGGAGGTTGGTCTCGCTGATATTTGAATTTGGGGTGGGGTGGGGGGTGGAAGGAAACACTAAAAATCAGAATCATATGCTGCCGAAATGACCCATTTGGGTTTAGGTCCCAAAGTTTGAATTTTGAGGGCGTGTTTTTGTTTGGTTTTGTTTTTATTTGAGATCATTTTGGATTATAGTTTACATAAGACTGCGAACCTTGAAAGCGTTCAGCTGGAAGCAGAGCTGTCAATTCTGTGGCAACGAAGCACTTTGATCACTGGGAGAGGAATTTTTTTGAGCTTTTCTTCTGCTGAGGATCTAGAACTTGCTGGGGAGGTTTCTTCTGTGTTTGGAGCAAAGTCAGGAGAGCAGCTTTCTTGCAGTCCCTGACCCTCCAGTTGCCCTCCTTGGCTTGCAGGAGGATAAATAGAGGAGCTTTCAGGTTCTTGAGTGTGGGGAGCATCATTGCCTGCAGTGCTGCTCCATCCCAGGGTAGGACCATGCTGGAGTAGTTTGCTCCCGGTGGACGGCAGTTACTGGCAATTTATAGTTGTGTTCGAGGAAGTCCCTCAGAAGAGGGTTTAAGAGTTGTTGAGTCAACACGAAACGATATATCAGTTAATGAAGTTTAATAGCACTGAATAAGAACTGCACTGCAGCTCTGGGATCCTCTTGCAAATGCAGTTATGGTCTAAAAAAGAGAGGCTGGAAAAGCAGTCCCTTGCTCCTGTCCATATGTTGTTCCCTCCGTGCTTTGCAACTCAGATGCCTTTAATCACAAGCCAGTCCCACAGAGGTGATAACAGGAGCTGGCTGGCATCTCTTCTGCTCCTGCAGCATCAGCAAGAAGATGAGTCCCGGGCATTTCAGAAGAGTGAGTCAGGCCTTCCCCAAATCAGCTCCACAACCAGCTTTTCAACAGTAAGGCCTGCTCACCTTCTTAAAATTCCTCTGAAGGTCTTTTGAGCTTTGCAGAAAGGAACTTTTCTGAAATCAGGTTCCCGCCCCAACACATGTGCTCAGGAATTAAGATCTTGCCATCCTGGACAGAGATTTGCTGGTGGCAGTTTTTCTTGTGAAAATCTAAAGATGTCTTGGGACAGCTGCAAAACTAGGGGATGAGATATTTTTTTTTTTTTTAGAAAAACAATAATAAATTGGTAAAAGGGTGTGTTGGACTGCAGAGCTGCACAGGAGGGAGCGTGTACAGCCCCCCCACTCTTGCAGCCTGCCTGGGGTGGGAGGGCCAGATCCTGCTGTGCGAGTGGCTCGGCAGCGATGCAGGGAACAGCTTGTGGTCCATGCTGGGAAGTGTAAGGAGTTGCTGTCTGACAGCCTGTGTCAAACCCACACTGCTCCCACTTGCACAGCGAAGGGGAAGCTCGGAGGTGGTGTGAGAACAGGAGCTGCCTACATTGCCCTGCGGCCATGGGGCAGGGGGTGGGTTAGGGGTGTTGTGAGGTTCCTTTTGTGAGGGCTCGTAATTGAGCACATTGAAACTAGACCTCTGAGGATCTTTCTCTGTGGCTTGTCGTGATATGCACCTCAGCACGTTTGCGCTATTGTTGTCTGCCCGAGATGGTGCGCAGTGCTGCAGGACTTTGCTGGGTCCCATAAGGTGCTTGGGATGGAACAAGGAGCAGAGCAAATCCTCCGTGTGATGCTAAATAGTGACTCGGCTGGCTTTTTTGAGAGGCATGCATGTTGGTGGGAATTGCCGGGTAGGTAGTGGCTTTCCTGGAAGCACCAGCCATCCTTGGAGCACCCCTGGCTGCAGAGCAGAGGAGGATATCCCATCCCTTGGCTGCCTGCTCCATCGCATCTGCCTTTTCCGAGGGTTGAGTGCCACTGTGTGCTGCTCGCCACCTGCTCTGCTGGGCTGCTGCTTGCTGCGACAGGGAGGTGAGCACCAAGCTCCTGTCTTTAGAAAAATCTTGACCCAGTTTTCTCTGGAGCCACTCGGAGGCAAGGCGTTTAGCAAGCGCTTTGTCCCCGCCGTGCGCTCCGCCAGCCTGAGCAGCCGCCGGGCTCCAGACAACGCTGCAAGGATTTGTCTGTCCAGGGGAGGGCATCTCCTCTCCCAGCCTGGCCTCCTCTGGGGGGGCCGGGCTGTTCTGCCAAGAAATGCAGTCAAAAATGTGACCGTTAGGTGGGTATGATGTGGGGTGGAAAAGCAATGATGAGTGGTTTGGGTTGCTCTGGTTTGAAAGCAGCTGGGACTTGAGTGTGTGCAGGTGCAGGGGGTTCTTTCCAAAGTCCATAGCTTGTTCCCAGCATCTTTTTTTTTTTTTTTTTTTTTTTTTTTTTTGCCTGCTCAGCCCTCCTCTGAGCTCCCTCAGGGAAAACTGGGCCTGGCTCATAACATCTCACTGCTGCCGTCCAGGTGCAGGGGAGGGTGGCTGTGATGGTGACAAAGCCAGTCCCTGCGTGCTGTGTCCCTGCTTGGGAAATGCTGACTCAGCAGGTGCTTGCAGGGCTGAGGGGCTCACAGCAGGTGACAAGACTCCTGGGGAGGGCAGTAACAGGGGCCCCCCACCACTGCTGCCCTTGGGGTGGGTGGAAGCAGCACCTGCTCCAGCACCTCCCCGTGTCAGGGTCTGCAATGTCGCCTGGCCATCCCTGGGCAGGAGCCACCTCCAAACTCACTCGGCCACCACCTCTAACCCCCTCAGTCTTGTTTATCCTCCCTGTGAACCCTGGGAACGGCTGAGAGCTGCCCCAGAAACTGGGGGACAGAGTTGGTGCCTCGCAGCCCCCTTGTTTCCCAGCCCACAGTGGGACGTGCGCAGTGGGGTCCCCAGTGCAGGGACCTCCAGGGATGGTGCCAGCACCTGCAATGGGTGTCCCTGCTGCAAACCAGCACCAGTCTGGAAGGGAGGGTGGAAAATCCTCGCTGAAAGCCCCTGGATGTGCTGTGCTGTGCAGGGGGGGAGAGCATGCCAGAGCTGGGGGAGGCTGTGGCACATCCAGCACCCTGGCAGCTTC
Organism: Falco cherrug; assembly: GCF_023634085.1. Classification (NCBI taxonomy): domain Eukaryota; kingdom Metazoa; phylum Chordata; class Aves; order Falconiformes; family Falconidae; genus Falco; species Falco cherrug. Next base: position 7,919,345 of record NC_073708.1, read on the forward strand.
AGGCACAGGCGTGCATGGAGGGGGGGACATACCCCTTGGCACTCTCAAAGTTCAAATATTTAGAATAAATGATGTCTGACCCTTCCCTCCTCTCTTCCCTTCCCTCTCTCGCCTTCCCCAGTGCCAGTTCCCAGTAACCCTGGTCCAATAATTCGGTTGTAATAAAATGTGACTGCTGGGGCTATTTTTACGGAGCTGGCACTCATTTGCATGCCAGCTCTGTGTGGGGCCCCAGGCAATCTATTTTTTTTTCTTCTTTCCCCTCTCCCTTCCCCCTTCTCTTCCCCTTCACTCCCCCCACCCCGCTGGCATCCCTCTGATCAGAAGTGACAACAGAAACACAGCCGTATTTCCCGGAGATTTACCGAGTTAGACGACGAAAGCTCAGAGGAACAGTAACAATAGGAAGGGGGACACGAAGGAAAGCAGCGGGGGGAAGTTCCTAAACTGATCATTTTCAAATGTCAGCTCTGCTCTCGGGGGCTCTGGTGGCTCTGGGAGCAAGCCCGTGGCTTATGGAAATGCCAGGAGGCAGTGGAAGCGTATGGATGGAAGAGGCCAGCTCGGTCCTGCTCGCGCCTGGGGCTGGAGAGTCTTTGCTCCTTCTGGGTGGCTCCATGGGGTTTTGTCCTTGACTCGGTGCTGATGCTGCCACCCGCCTCCCTGGGGGGCTGCTGGGTGCCGCCTCTCCCCTTTGGGTGCTGCATCCCTCTGTATCCTTTGAGCAGCCCATTGCTTGGGACCTCTGGCCTCCTTCACCCTTCTTGGCTCTGGGGTGTCCTCTGGGTGCTGGAGGGAGGAGCGTGGTGGGGATTGGGTTGGGATGTGACAGGAACAGAGGCCACAGGAGCAACAGTGGCTGAATTTTTTTGAGAAATCTGCATTTTGTTGTGATCACTCCACTCCCAGCCTGAACAATCCCCTACTAGAAGCAGGCTTGGGAAAGAAGGACTGCTCTCCTGATGCCCACGGCATCTTGGAGCAGGACTTCAAGCTCCACATTTCAAGGTGCCCAGAGGCTCCCCAAGCTGCCACTGCCACCAGGCTGCAGCAGATCAGATGCGGGGGAGGCAGTATGAGGTGGGGGTCCCAGATGGCCAGGGGCCAGCTGGGGTGGCCAGGCACTGCACCAAGCCTCGCCAGTGCGTGGGGCACTGGGCAGCCAATGCTGGGGAGCACGGAGGAGCAGGAGCGAGGTGTGATTGCAATGCACTCTCCTTCCACCCCATCAGCTGCACACCGGCACCCAACACCCTCATGCCAGCTATCTTACCAAGCAACTCCACTGGTGATGGGGACAAGTGTGTCCCTCCCAGCTGGGTCCTGTAATGCAGAGTGCTTGCTCGTCTCCATCCTCCCGCTTGTCCCCACCCCCCCCTCTCTGCTCCCTCTCTCTTTCTCTGTTTCTTTCCTCAGCGCCACTGTCAAGCAACTTGATCACCTGCCAGCCCGTATTGATTTTTGCTTCCCAATCTCCAAGCTGGATGGAAGGAAAAGATTAAAAACAGTTTGTCAGTTTGAAGTTGAATAAGAATTCAGCACAAGGGATATCACAGCTGCTTGGGTGGGGGAGGGGGTGGGGGGTAGAAGGGGTCAGGGCCAAAGACTGTTGGGGAAAGTGTAACCCTTTTGCACCCTTCGCCCTGGTGATGCCCCCACGGTGGCCTGATCCAGATCACCAGATCACAGCATCTCGATGACCTCCCAGCTGCCGGTGGAGGTCTGCCTTCATCCCTTGCCCTCTGGGTCTGTGCATCCCCTCTGTGTTGTCCCAGGGGTCCTGGTGTCCTGACACCCCCCGCCGTGGCATCTCAGATGCCTCTTGCTCCTCATATGCCTGCTGCTCCGCCAACGGTGCCCAGCCCCGGCGCTCCCATCCCCACGTGTCCCTGCTGCCGGTGCCATTAGTATTCATGTGGTGGGTCTCCTGCTGTCCTTGTCAAGACTGAGTGGGCAGACTAAGGAAATTTGCCCTTCAAAAAATGAGAATCATTTGAGTCAGGGAAGCTCTTCCCTCGTGCGTGTGGTTTCCTTGCCAGCCCAAGGGATGACGAATGGTTCACTGCCATCCCTGTGCAGCGAAAAAGGGCCGCTTGGTTGAGATTTGGCAGGTTGCGCTGGGTACGAGCGAGGGTTGCGTGCAGACTGGGAGTGGGGCTGCACGCCACTGGGCTGTGTTGAATTTGGGCCGTCTGAAGGGGACGGTGCGTGCGCACCAGGGGTGCAACCCTCCGTTGAGTGATGGAGGGTGCTCAGGGACAGATGGGAGCCTTGCAGGTTGGCTCCTGCACACCCCGAGGTGTTGGCACAGCCAGGCTCAGGGATGCACTGCCTGCCTAAATCCCTCAGCAGAGCTGCTGAGGCCGTGGGGCGGGACAGAGGGATGGCAGCTGAGGCCGGAGGTGCAGTCCTTGGCCGATGTCCATGCAGTTGTGAGCCTGTGCTGCTGTCGTGGGTAAGAGTGTTTTGTCCTGTCACTGCTTTCCCCCCTCTGCCTCCCTTTTTCTGTAAGGGAGAACAATGGAGCTGTAGGCTCAGGACTGTCCTTCCTGCTGCTGCCATTTATGGCCAGTATCCAGTAAGGATCTGCTGAGATATATTTGCCTACATAAAAAAAGTAGGGTGGACTTACTTTCATTTATACCTGCAGGTGTATTTCCTTATCTAAATAATAGATGGTTATGTCCTCAGCCAGGGTAAGCTGGCAGAGTTCCTCCGAGGTCAGCAGAGCTGCTCTGGCTGACATCCAGAGGAGAGGACCTGGTCCTTCCAAGAAGGCATTGCCATAGCGTGAGGATGGAAAGGACAGTGGCCCTGTTCACAGAGGGTTTGGGAGGTCTGGATTGCAGCTCCAGCCTCTGTCCTGGGAGGCATGGGACAAATTAACTCAGCCGCAGGCAAGGTCTGCACCTGCTGATGGAGGACCACCACTTTTCCGTCAATGGGGAGAGACTGGCATGTCCTGAGGGCTGCTCTGCCTGTCCTGGGTGCTGTGGGACATGGGTCAGCTGCTGGCAGCACCACTTAGTCTTCTGATACTCTGGTTTTCTCTCTGGCTAAATCAAGGTGGTCTTTGGGGAGCCTGTGGTGGGGATGCAGAGGACAGGCTCTCCCCTGTTCCCATTTCTTCCTTTCAGCCCCTGGATCCAGCACCCACCTCCTCCCTGAGGCTGTAGGTACCTGAAGATCTTTGCTCCCATTCCTCCACCAAGCCAACAGCTCCACTGAGGACGATGCCCAGTGGAGGAGCAGGGCTGAGCGCTGCCAGGGGAGTGCAGCTTGGTCTGCAGGGCATGAAGTTCTCTGTTACCATCTCAAGGCTTTTGGAGGGAGGTGACTATTCTCATTCTGTGCTGAACAAACCAGGCGAGAGAGGAGCCAGCTGAGCCTGGTGGACGGGCAGATCTGGCTGCAGGTTCCCAGGGCACAACAGCTCCAAAGCTCTTGTTCTCCCTCTGCACACCCATGCCCAGCCGTGGCGCAGGAGGGCTGCCCCAGCTGCGGTGCTGTCCCTGCCACGTGGCTCTGAGCTGATATACCCCCTGTCTCAGCATCATGCAGAGCCTGGGGAAACCTGTGCTGTCTCCACAGCTGCTGTAATGATGGAGGGGCTGACTGACCTTTTGAGACCCAAACTTCTGCCTTGCCTGGCCCCATGTTCCCCAGTGATGGGGCTGGTGTGTGGGAGCTGCTGCAGCTTTGCTGTCCTGGGGCACGCACCCAAGCTGTGTGGGTGGCTGTCAGGGACCCCGGTGAGCGCATCTGCTAACGTGCACTGCCAGCTGGAGGGACCCTTGGCTGGGTAAGCTGCAGGGCATCGTTAGGTAGCTAACAATGCTGGCACCTTGGGACAGGCAGGTGGACCTGTCGCTGGCCTTGGCCCCTCAGCATGCAAACAGAGTGCTGGGGTGGGCTGGTTGTTGGCCAGGAATGGCTGGGTGACACCGGCTGAGGTCAGGTTCAGCAGGGAAATGGGACAGCGAGGTGCTCTGCTGCTTGGTCCTGTGCCTGCAACCGCACCGCAGCCCTGGCGCTGAGGGAGGCAGGTACCACAGTGCAGTGTTGCCCATCGGGGAGGTTGGCTGGTCCTCCCTGCACTGCTGGCAACCGACAGGTGAAGGTGGACACTGAAAAGCCGGGGCTGGCCTTGGCAGATGGAGCCCGTGCCCCCCCTCGTCCCCAGGGTGAGAGCAAGGTGCTCCCAGAGGGTGGCAGGCAGGAGATGCCAGAACAAGTGAAGCACAAATTGGCTCACAGGGAAAGGTCAGGGAGAGTTTTAAGTAGAAATGTCACTGTTGTTCTGTCAAAAGGATAACGGAGCCAACACGCATGCGGTGAAGTGGCTTTAGCAGGGAGGGCTAGCTCACTGAGCTGTGGCTTGCCAGCCCCCCTTTGCCCAGCCCTGGGGAAGGGGTTTGGTCGGGGTTGGTGCCCTCCAGCCGTCACCTCCCCAGCCTTGTTCTCTCTTTTCCTCCCTCTCCTCCCCTCCTTTCCCAGTGCTCCTCTGCGCTCTCTTCCCAGCACGGTCCATTCTGATGCCATTGGATCCAAGTCCCAAGGAGGCTGTGTGGCACCTCCTGGGGAGGTGGGAGAGCAAAGGGGAAATCCTACATTTTCCAACATCAGTGGGACCTGCCTCGCTAGGGAAGACCAGCTTTTCCCCCATACAAAGCATGGCCAAGTGAGCCACTGCCCCTCACTCCCATGCTGTCACCCTGCTTGTGTCCCTTGCTGGCCAGCCTGCCACCTCCCCTGGCAGCAAACGCTCCTCTCCAGCTCTGGGACCCTGCTGTGGTGAGCAGGGAGGGATAGAGGAGCAGCACAGAGGTGGACTGGGAGGAGGGGGAGCTACTGGAACTTGTGTTTACTCTCACCTTTGCAAGGCCCTGGGGAGCAGGGATGGGTGGCACAGATGCCAGAGCAAGCTGTTGCCTGCCCCTTTGCTCTACACACTGAGGTCCTCTGCACGAGGAAAAGGTGGCATCATCCCACCACCCAATGCAAAGAAGAGGATGGAGCTGTGGAGCTGCCACATGGCCAGCACCAGCTCTGGAGCCTGCCTTTGATATTTTTTTTCTCTCTTTTTTTTTTTTTTCCCAGCCTTAATTACCGAATTTCCATATCATCAATTCCCTGCGAGTCAGCACTTGACAGGAAAGGCTGTGGCTACTGTCCTTGCTGCTGCCATCAGAGAGCACCCGCTCCGTCCAGGGGACAGCTCTCAAAACGTTATTTTTATCTCTGTCTCATAAAGCCTGTTCTGTATAAATATATTTTAATTAATTAATAAATGGGATGTAATGAATTCTGGCAGGGTGACATTTGAGCATAAAGCAAGGCTTAAACAGATCCTGACATGTGTTAGCTGGGAAAACACAACACACCCGTGTGTGCACCACACACGCACATGTATATATATATATATATATATTTCTTGTTGGGACTGTTACACAATGTAGAGGGAGAGGTGTTGTGAGGGTTGCTTTTAGGAAGCAGAGGTGAGGGCTGCAGGCGGTGGCTCTTGCCAAAGAAGCACGTAGGCAGTCCCCTGGGTCACCTCTGTCCTGAGATGGAGAGGAGGAGGGAATAGATTGCTTCCTCTCCCGGAGACTGATGAGGTGTCTCCAAAGAACGGGGCTTGCTGGAAATGCCTTGTGTCACCCAGCCTGCGCCATCAGCTCCGGAGGGCCATGCTGCGGGTTGGAGCAGGGGGGACTTGAATTTCTGGCAATGCTTGGCATGTGAATCTCAGGCTCCGACTGCTTGTGGTCAGCCTCCAACCCAAGCCAGAAATACAACCTTATGGTGCCACATTTGCCTGGGTAGGTGATGACGCTGTGTGGTTGGGTTTCTTTTTGTTTCCCTAAAATAATATTTTGTGAAAGAATACAAGTGAAAAGGGCAAGGCGGTGCTGGGGCTGGCAGGGAGCCCCAGCACCAATGGGATCTTCCTATGGATCCAAGGGGTGGAGGGGCACCCCAGTAGTGGCCTTGCTGTGGGCCAGGGATCAGAGGTTTGAAGGAGCAAAGGTGATGCTGTGACTGGCTGAGGTGGTGTTTCTGACCTGGCTTGATTCTGGTGGCACCTAATGGAGAGGATATTGCAGAGGTCCTGTGCTGGCAGGAAGGTGTGTAAGAGCTGGCACCTGCTGTGACACTACAGGGTAGTAAAAATTTCACCTGTTTCCTTCTAGTACCTCTGCGTATCTGAAAGTTGCCTTTCCTGCACAAAGCCAGTAGCAGATCTGCTCTTCCATAGCTGAGATCCAGGTTTTGATTGAAAAGTGGACCATGTTTCTCAAAACCTGTCATTATTTGTGTGTCAGGGTCTCGGTACAGCCCACTGGAGGAAGACTAGGGTCTGATGGTGAACATTGTCCAGTCTCAGATCTCAGAAATCTTCTCGCTGAGTTTGGGGATGTGAATTTATGGCCCTGGTCTGCTGCAGCTCAAGGAAAAACTAGTCAGAAAATTATGTTAGCCTCCATTATGTGTGCTCCAGATGAAAAGGTTGCACCTACATATATTGCTGCATGTGGAGGTAAATGCAGTATGGAGGAGTCCTTCAGCAGCACAGAAGTGTTGTCCGAAGACCCGTAAGCCTGATAAAGCGTTCCTCTGCTCTGCAAATGGCTGTTTCTGCAAGCCCTTGGCAGACCTCCCTCTTTGTGCAGCTGCCCTTGTTTATCACCTGCGACAGTGCCCACTGGCTTTTCCTTCCTCTGCCTGAGCCACTGGTTGTTGGAGGACCCAGTGGGCTTTGCTCTGGAGGACCCAGTGGGCTTTGCTCGACTCTCTGCCTTAGGCTTTTCAGCAACAGCAGGACTTCGCTCCATCCTGTTATCCCAGCATCATGCCTGCATCCTGATCTGCCTTTGGGGAATTTTGGGAGATGAAAGGGCAAGGTCAGAACACTTTGACCTATTACAGTTGCATATGTACATGTATCTGATCAAATAGGAAGGGCGTGCTGTTTGCTGTTCAGCTTTAGTTATGAGCTTTGGCTGCTGCTGCAAAGATCATGTGGAAGTGGATTTGAGGCTGGTCTCCACGTAGGAGGGGGTGGGTGGGTAGATGAGGGGATTTCAGTGTTTTTCCTCCATGGAACGGGTCAATATTCCTCCCCTCTTCCTCACGTAGCTAATAATATAGGGGTTGCCTCTTCTTCGCCCAGCAGGGTTATTGTCATCCTTGCTAAAGTTTGACATTTTACACTTTAACTAAGCACAGCCTTAGGCAAGAAGCTGTTAAGAGACAGATTTCCTTATTAAAAGAAGATGTCACCAAAAGAGCAAGTCAACAAATATGCCACTGCCCAGAAACAGCCATGCAGCTGGGAGAGCTGAGGAGGGTGGTGAGCAGAGCCAGCGTGGGTGGTGGGCCATGGAGGAGACAGCCTGAGCCATCTGGGGACACGAAGATGCCTTCACCCGCTGCTCCCAGAGCAGGCACCAGTTCGTGTGCTCCATACGCGTGGCACCTATTGCAGTGAGGTTCTGGGGACCTCACACAATGCAAACCATCCCCACCATTGACTGTTAGCTACAGGGCGTTCATCTGGGTGTCTGTGTGCGGGGGGGGTTGAGTCTGAAAATGTTTTCAAGGATTTTTCTCAATATTGCAATTGCAAAATGCCAGACGCACACAGAAAGCTGCAGGCAACTGCTCTTTTTTTTTTTTTTTTATATATATATATATATAATATGAGCGTGCCTGATAATGTGCCTTTTCCCTATGCTGCTGACAATGGGTTTTTTGCTCCCCTTTATGGAGTTTAAGTATAATACACTTAATAGCAGTTAGTGATGTCAGTGCTCTTTGGTATAGCAAATCTCTGGTGTGAGATAATCTTAGTTAATGATCAGCATAAAACAGATAGAGGTCAGTATTTTAGCGTCGCTATAAATCCCGCATTTACTGTGATGGAGTTGGAAGGAGGCGATCCCATTAACCTTTCCATTGCATTGATAGGGTGCGCGTCCCGCCATGGTCAGTTGGGATGGAGGAGCAGTGTGGTTCAGCCCTGTGGACCTGCTGCCATCCTCCTCCTCCTCCTTGGGCTTGTGGTCACCAGCGAGGCTCAGCCAGGGCTCAGGATTGTGTCCGTGGGGTGGTCGCCCCATCTCCTGCTGCAGCCTGACTCGGTGCAACACCATGCAATGGGAGAGCAGCGTCTGCCAGAGCACGAGGGGACGGAAAGGTGCTGGGTGCTTTTATCCCCCGCAGGTCCTGTGTTGGAAAGGGCAGTGCAACACACAGACAAGCCAGGTGCCAGGGTGGGGAGGGGGAGTCCCACTGGTGCCAAAACCTCTGGGATAGCTCTGAACCACGGTCCAGGTTGGCACCCCCTGTGGATCTGGGCGAGGTGGTGCTGGGACTCACCAGCTGCAAATCCACCCTGGTGCAGCGCTTTAATAACCTGGAGATATAGACACTGTGGAGAGGAGAAAAAAAAAAAAAAAGAAAAGATAAAAAAGTCAATGAAGCATTATGGTTAAGAATAAAATTGCATAAAAGTCAGGAAATAAAACATTTAAAGCTCCTACAGGTACGTTAAATCGGTGAAGACTGTACTTACACAGCATCAGCCCTGTTTTCCCTGGATGTCGGTGCTGCTCCTTCCATCTGTGTGATGGACATCGCTTCCCACGCTGGCATGAGGCTGTAGCAGCTCTGGGTTTTCTCTGCGGTGCCAGGGCTGCCCTCCAGCCTTGCTGCAGAGACACTCGCTTCTGGGTCACTTACCAAGCCTCGGATGCACGTTCCCAGTGCACTTAGAGAGGTCCTGGCCTCAGGGAAGGGCCTTTTCCTGAAAATCCCCCAAGATCTGTCTGAAAGGGTGCATGTGGGCCACCTTGGCAATATTTTGGCAGCTGCCATTAAAAGAAACACATTTTGGCGTGGTCAGTGTGCCTTCAACACACTCAGCCTGCACGGCTGAAGGTGGGCAGTGGGTATTAGCTTTCCTGCTGTCGGCATAATTTTTGCTTCTCTATCCCAATTTTTAGAGGTGGCAGTAGGTGGTGTGGGTGGGCGATGTGTCTCTGGATGACCACGCTTCTCCAGAAGAGCATCTGTTCTCCCAGTTCCCAAGGACTGCTGGCAACTTGGGACCCAAGGGGATGAAAGAGACCGTCCAGCAATGGAGGGAGGCGCTGGCACCCTGTAGCCATGGCCATGAGGGGCCATGAGGGTCCACGACAGGTCCCCTTGCAGCACTGCCTTCTTGCAAAGCCCCCCTCCCCGCCTCTTCAGTCCTCTGTCTTCCTAGTCTCTATTAACAGCAAGGATTTGTCTTGCAACATTACTCAGAGACCCAGGGTTTTGCTGCACTTAAACCACACCTTCTCCCCGATGTCCTTGATTAGTTGCCGTGGTTGTAGGGTAGCGCTAATTTGATCAGCGTTAGAAATCAGTGCGGTGCTGGAACCTTTTTCCCTGTCTTTCAACTGAATGGATAGAGAGGGCAGAAATAAAGGCTCCCTCGGGTTCTGGTTCATATGTCACCATGAACTGCATTAATGAATCACTGGTCCCAGAGCACATTTGCGGCTTGTTACTAGCAGATAATCCTGCTCTGTGACCCAATTGCTACTTGGCTGCCCAAGAGGAGATCTTTCTCCAAGGCCCTGAGGAGCAAAGATGGGCTGGGCTGGAAGTTGCCTTCAGCTTTGGAGCTGAAGCTGATGCGTTCATTAGGGAGGCTTTTCCTGGCTAGTGCTTGGGTTTGTTTTTTTTGCTTTGTTTTGGTGGGTTTTTGGTTGGTTTTGTTGGTGGTTTTTTTTTTTTAATGGAGAAAGCTTGGAAAAATAGCCCCAGAAAACTTGCTACCATTATCATCCTCTCACTGGAGGATGTTCCCTGAATTATTGTATAGCTTTGCTGGCTGTCTCGTGCCTTTGAGCAGCTACCGAAAGGCTCCCCCCGCTGTTCCCAGTCACTTCAGTTCTCCGTGGCTTGGGGAGGTGGCGTTGACACAAGGAGGAGGACCCTGGGCACGGAGGGAGGTAAGGGCTCCTTTAGCAGCAGAGTGATGGTCCTGGGGTGAGAAGACCATTGGACTTGTGAACTCCAGAGGTGCTGAGGGTCCATCAGCAACTGCAGCACAGCTGTCCCCGCCTCACTCAAGCTGTCCCCAAGCTATTTTTGCTTGAGAGGGAGCTGCCGTGTGTCATGCCATGGGGCTGGTGGAACAAGCCCAAGCAATGTGCTTCTGGTCCCAGCGAGCTGGCAGATAATTCCCAGCAAGTCTGAGTGATGCTCCTCCTCTGGGCCCTCCAAAAAACAGACGCATAGTTCTCTAGAAAAAGAAGCCAGTGCTTTCAGCTAAGGCATTTCTAATCCTGTAATTGGATGTTTTTATCTGTCTCTTTATTTTGCTAGGAAGGATGATGTTATCTCAGGCCCTTGCAGGGAGATCTGGGTGTGTTTCCCAGACCTTCAGGCTTCTTCTCTGACCTTGAGCAAAGTCATTTCAGATCCTCTCACCCCAGTGCCCTGACTGAGGAAAGAAAAGGGGACATAGATGCTTGATTTCACCTGCTCCTCGTCCCACCTGGCTGACCCATGGTCTCCCCAGGGCTGGCCTTAAACTGTCAGAAGCACCAGAGCTGTGGTGGCCATGGCTCAGAGAAAGCTCCTCCAGCCCTGTGACCTTCCTCCAGCTGCACTCATCAGCAGGAGCAAGGCAAGCAAGTCCTTCTCCAGCCTCCCAGGAGGTGGCTTGTCAAAGGAGATTCCTACTAAAACCAGAGGAGCTCTGAGGAGATAAAGGTGTGCAAGTCAAGATTTGCTAGCTGGCAGATCAGTTTATATTTTCTTTTATAAGAAGCATCTTTACAAATGTTTTCTCCATGCATAACAGCTCAGTGGAAGTGACTGTGCAGGTCAGGAAAGTCATCAGGAGTCAGCAAATACGAGCACCCCTTATTTATCAGAAAGTTTATCTCTGCATTAAATTCTTACTGAAGAGGGTTTCATTAGGCCCGCAAGACTAGCGTAAACAGGGAGCTGGAACAGTGTTTTTCACAACTCCAGAGCTAATTTCTTTCTCTTTGTTGGTTTTTTTTTTTTGTTCCCGTTGTTTGCGCACTGAGGCTGCCAAGTGCGTTGAGAGAGAAGCCTGTATTCAAGTCAGATTTTTTTTTTTTATTTCCAGCATTTGAGCAGGCCAGAATTTATATTGCTCAGGTCTCCTTAAATTAGTCCAAGAGGATTTCATTTTACAGGCCTGCTTGACTGGGATCCTTTTGGCACGATGGGCTCAGCTTTGTATACAACTGAGATTCATATTTTATGTGTGTATAAAAATCCCAGCCATGAATCTAGCGGCTTAAAACTTCACCTTCATTCTTTACAGCTCAATTCAGAGCACTCTGCACATTTCCAGCCACTTGGTCCTGCAAGAGGCTGAGCTACGGGGAAGTGGCAGGAGATGGGGGAGGTGGCTCCAAGGGGCCACTTTGCTCTCTTTGGTCACCAAAGGTTCCTTGAGAAAGCCCTCAAAGCCTGCGGCTACAGCAGGTCTCCAGTTCATGATGATGCCATTCCCCCATTGGAAATCCAACTCCAAATTTGAAGTGACACCTGGGAGATATTCTTGGGAATTAGGGTTATGGCAGCAAACTAAGGCTCTGGGGAACTGGACTCCACCTGTATTTTTGCCCCATTAGGGAATGCACGGAGAGCATCTGGAGCTGTTGTTCTTCATTGGTGCTTGTAGCAAATCTCTTATGGTTGACCGTGACCCATCAAAGTTGGATGCAGGCTGTGCAGCAGTGTAGATACTGGTCTGCGAAGTCCAAGTACCAAATTCAGATCTGGGTCAGCAGGCCAGCTTGAACATCCTAGCTGGGAACAGAAAGGTTCTCTGCTGCCCAGGCCATCGAGGGCTGGAAAAATGAAGGTGCAGATGACATGGATGGTGGACAGTGCCATGCCAGGATACTTGGGTGGTCCTACATGGACCCAGCCTAAATGCTGCTGGGCTCGTCCCAGCAGGGCTGATGGTTTTGGGCTCAAGGCCAGTTCTGTGCAGTCAGACTGTGCCCAGCTAACACCCCTTCCTGCAACGCAGAGCCCTGGGGAAGCTGTGCCAGAGCTAACACAGTGGCTGGACTGTTGCCAGCTGCATCTGGTGCTGCATGGGTGGCCCTGGTCCCTCTTTCCCTGCACTCTTGATTCTTGGATTCATGTGAGGGTGTCTCTGCCTTCCCCCTGCATGAGTGCAGCAGTGCGGCTGGAGCAGGCTGGCAGTGGTGGCTCACCTCTGGAACTACATGGCACAGCCAACTGGATGGGGAACACCAATGAGCTCGGTGTGGGAACGCCAAAATTGCTTCTGTGTGCAGAGAGCAAGGATCCTGCAGGATCTTCTGTGACACAGAGATGCTCCAAGTCTGCCTCTGTATTGGATAATTGGGTGTATGGGATGCTGCTCCACAGCTCTTGCTACTGGGGTAAGCAGAGATGTGTCCTCATCAGTCATTTTCTTAAAGGTTTTCCTCTTGGCTGTGACTCCCAGCAGGGTTCAGCAGAATTAAAATCTAGAGAAGACAGAATTTAAGAATATGGATGTCCAAATGTTGGGTTTTACTTCAGGCTTCTTGGCAATACCTGGTCTGCGTTTGGTTGGCAAGCGCGTCTGTGATGCTGTGCTGCCTTCCAGAGTTCGTGTGGTTTGGCTTGGTAGGTGTGAATCCCCCCCAGGCTCTCGTCAGCCTCGGCAGATTCATTCTGGTCCCGAGAGAACTGCAAAGGAAACTGGAACAAGAGTGGAAAAGGGATGGGGAGCGAGCCTGGGCAGCAGGTCCCTGGATTTGCTTTGCCTTGCTGGTGTAGGATGGCCGTAGCAGGAGCATCTCTGCCACGGGCTCCAGGAGCGAGCAGCTGAGGAGGGCTGCAGCCCTGCCGGTGACGGTGACCTGGGAGCATTTTCCCACCGTGAGTGAATCACACTCCTGCTTCGGTTGTGAATCCAAACCATATCCATATCCACTCCCTCCCCAACCCCTGTTTGCCTTTCCAGTGGTTGGGTTTTATCGAGCAGTTCTTTATTGGATTTATCATGCCAGTTGTTAAAGCTTCCAGCTGCTTAAATTTACTTTCTTGTTTTCTCATTTTCTCATCTGTCTTTTCTGTGTTCTTTACAACAAAATCCACACGGCCCTCTATATCATTAACTCCACGGGCAAGTTAATCAAATTTACTGTCAGGCACAGCTATAGCTGTTGGAATGTTTCTAATTTCTTCGGAGGGGGATATTGGGCTTGCAAAGAATCAGTCGGTGTCTCCACTTCTGCCGGCTTTCTGTGTAACACGCCCTGGAGTCACCGCAATTCCCGAGCCAGCTCAGAGGCTCCATTTCCCACCGTGGTCTCTCCTGTTTCTGCTCTCTCCATGCCACTACCATCTCAGTCCAAATTTTGGATTGAGTTTTTGTGATCTTCCATGGGTGCCACATCCTGGTTGGGGTGAGCCAGAGAACCATCCAAACCAAAGACCAACTCTTGTGCAGGAAGGCTGGGAGGTTTACCTAAACCAGGACATTCTTCATGGATGGGAAGAGGCTCTCCAGCCCTCATCCTAGGGCTACCACTTGCTGTGCTGAGGTTGTATGGGGAGCATCATCGAATAGTCTCTGCGGCATCCTTGGGAAGTGGGACACATCACTGCCTTGGAGGCTATGCAGCAGTAAAGATGTTTATGGGCTCTCCAGCCATGTTTATGGGTCACAGCAGGATCTGGAGGTGGAACGGAGACTACAGTGTCACAAGTGCTCGGCTGCGGCACGACTGTTTGCTGTTTGCCTGCCCTCAGCATCCTAAGGCATGTTCCAGAGCAAGGATTAGTTCGAGTATTGTGTCAGTTGCAGAAAATGGGGAGGCTGGTAATGAGGGGCAGATCAGAAGGACCTCACGGTGCTGCTGCAGACCGCACATCCCTGGGGATGGCAGATGGTGTCGGAGGGAAAACGTGCTCCTGCACCAAGGCCAAGCTCGGTGCTGGTTTGGATAGTGCTGCTGTGCAAACACAACATGCAAGTGCGTCTGGCATGCTGCTGCCTCACAGAAAGATGCTCGGAGACTTACAGACGTACCTGAGGCAGCAGGGCAGGAAAAGGTTATCATTAACCCACATCTGCGGTGCCTTCCACCTCAGGAGCTGGGCGGTGGGACTGTCAGCGCGACAGAGCAGAAGCTGCGTGTTTTAGCTGGGGTTGACCATGCTGCTGGACGTGCCCAGCCCTCGGTGGCCCAGCTGCCCGTGCCCTGGGACCGGGCTGCTGTGTGGCTCTGCCTCCAGCCCCCTGGGAGCAGCCAGCGGTCCCCGGTCCCCAGGCCAAGCCCCACCTCCATGTAAAGTGGATCCAAAGGACAGGGGGTCTCTTTAAGCGTGTGGGCTGTGGTTTTCGAGTGGGGCCAAGGCACCTGTGCACCTGTGGAAATAAACCAGCGTGCACGCAGAGAGGACGTGAGACCTTGGTGCATCTCCTACATGTACACCTTTGAGGTGCGAGACAGCTGGTGCATGTGTTGCAGGAGTGACGTCCAGGGCTCACCTCCCAAATCACCAGGGGACGGTGGGAAGGGAGGAGCAGAGGAGGAACGGGAGAGGGGCTGGGAGGGGGCGAAGGAAGGAGCGAGGGAGGGGGCGCGTGAGAGAGGGGGCAACGGGAGGAGGGAAGGCGAGAGAAGTAAACAGGGATGAAATTGCAGGTAAAAATAAAGCTGAAGAAGCCCAGGTGGAATTCATGCAAAGTCTCCTCATCAACACTGCGACTCCCTCCTGTCACGGGAACTGTCATCCGGGCTCGGCTCGTAATGAAAGGGAAAATATTTTATTCAGATTTATTAATTTGAAAATGAAGCCCGCCTGTCGAGAGGGGGACAGTTCTTCTCAATCTGTCATCGTTGAACCACACGCTCCTGACACCGGGATTCATTTGTCTTGTCGGCTCTGACAGTCGGATTCTCCCAGAGCTGTTCCTGGTGGATCGCCCTGGGATTTTAAACCGGATGAAACACATTCCGACAAGGAACAGCCTCTTTATTAATGCAAATTACACGAGGAGGAAAGAGCGAGAGGGAGGGAGAGAGGGAGGGAGGGTGACGCCAGCAGACGCTCTGGTTCCTTTCCCTGTATCAGTCATTTGTTATTTACATTTATACGCATTTTTCAGGTTTAATAAAAGGAGACCGGGATTCTCGGTGACATTTATGGACGGATTGTTTAAAAAAAAATATAAATGGTGCCGTCACCACGTATGTATGCAAAAATACATATATATATGTTTATATGCATGCATGGAAGCCCTAACTCCCATGGGCAGAACTGGCTTTGGCCAGGGCGAGTGTGTGGGTTTTCCTGTGGCACAGGAGAGATGGCTCGGAGCTGGGAAAGAGACATGTGGCAGGCAGCATCAGTCTGGCGAGCCTGCCGAGGTGGTGGATGGCAGGGCTGTGGCAATTCCTGGGGTGCCCGTAGGAGCTCTCCTCAGTCCCTGGTAGGGGTGACTGGCTGGAGGGGGCTTGTTTAGGGTTTGCTGCCGGTGCCGGGGTGTGCGTGCGGGGCAGGGGGTGAAGGCAAGATAATCGTCCTTCGAGCACCCTCGTGTCTGTCTGGGATGTAAGGGAGGATGGTGGTGGTGGGACCACGGCTCCTGGGGGTCAGCATGCCCTCCAACCTCTGTTGCTGCTCTTCCACGGGGAAGATAACACATCTTCATCACGGGCATCTCCCAAACCCACCTACTCCTGCCTCCCCTGGATGGGCAGTAATGCGGCTCCTGGGATGTGTTTTCCCTTGCAAACTATACTTGCCCCTGTGGAGCCCGGCTCTGCCAATGGGGGCCAGCACCAGCCCCCCTCAGGATGCCCTCAGCTCATCAGTGCAGCGTAAAACAAATGCCAGAGCCAGGAGTACGGAGAGCCTGAACGTATGTGTCTAATGATGTCTCCACAGTCTATAGAATGAATATTTAATAGCGCTTGTCAGCAAGATCTTATAGGGATTTCTTTGCTAAAATGCTCATTAACTCTTGTGATTTCCATGGCAGCCTTGGTGTTTCTGGTGACCTCTTGCTGGTTTGCCACCATCCCCCTGGGTTTACCTCCTCAGGGTCCCTTCCACCATCCCTTCTCAGCCACAGCTTGGTTAAACCCACCGGCCCCCTCGGCAGCCCCATCCCTGGCCAGGACAGAGTGAGGCTGCAAATGAGCAAGCTGGAGCTAATGGATTCCCTCCTCCCTAGGGGCAGGGGGCACCCCCTATTTTAGGGTCCTGAAGTCTCTAAGGTGACCTCACGTGTCCTGCAGCCCTGCATGGGTCTGAGACCCTCACCCCCAAATTTCCCCACCCTGCTAAGGCTCTGTCAGAGAGATGTTCAGGCTTGACTTGAAGGCTGCAAGTGATGGAGAATCTACCACGTCGTTAGGCAAATTGTTCTGCTGGTTAATTAGCTTCACTTTTAATGTGCTTGGAGCAATGAGAACAGTAATTCACGGCAGGAACAGGGACGTGCAGCAAGGGCCTGGAGAGGTGTGGGAGAGGAGGGGGAAAGCTGGAGAAAAAGGACTCGAAATTAGAGCAGAGATATTTTTCAGTGAATCTTTAGTCTGTGAGAGGGACACTGAAAAAAGAGGGGAGGAAAAAGGAGAGAAAAAGGGAGAGGAGAGAAGAAAACATTTCAGAGGGACCGATGTTATTTCTGAATTTGGGTTGAGTTTTGTGATTGCTATTTTTATGACAGAAAACTAAAGAGTAGAAATGCCAAAATGCCATTTGGTAACATCCTTGAAACGCACTCTTCCACTTTTCATTCTGAAATGGCAAGTTTTAAAATTTAAATCTTAGTCTGAAAACTCTTAAAAAAAAAGGGGGGGGGGGGGGAGGGGCTTTATGCTTGAATCTCAATGCTTGAAACCTTCCCTGAAGGTTTTCCTGGAGTCATTTGGCTCTTTTCAGCTTGCCTTACCCCCTAGCTAGAAATCAGGCAGGTCCCCACTCAAGTAGGACCCTGTAGCAAAAAGACCTTGGTTTAGGCAGGCTTCGTTCTCCAGACAGACCCATAAGGTGCTCTGAGAGCAAACTCGGTGTTAATCCTCATGCTGGTGGTTAACCCAGCATGGCTGGCCGCAGGAACGGAGCCCTCGCTGCCTGGGGAGCACAGGGGCTCTCTGGAGCTGTGCCTCAGCCACGTTTCCCAAGACCGAGGTCCAGAAACTGGGGGGGATGCATTTGGTGAGATGTCCCCAGGTGAGATGTCCCCAGAGCTGTTCACCCCCAAGGGTGAGGGAAGCTCTGGCTGAGGAGATGCTTCTGCACTTTGGCAGGTGCTGCTGCCATGAGCCCTGGGCACATCTGCACCTGGCTGGCAGAGGTGATAGGGATATGGCCCCGAGGACAACCTTGGGAGCACCTTGAGGAGCCACCCAGAGCCCTGGCCCAAACCCAAGCCCGGTCAGTGCACCTTTAGATACTTTCAAGGACCTTCCCACCTGGTCTGTGGGGAGTGTCTGAAAAATCACTTCTGTCCTTGAATTCCTATTTCCTTGCAAACCCTGTGGCTAGGGCTCAGCCCTGGTGTAATAGGCATCTGCTTGTAGTAATCTCAACACCCCTCCCCAAACCTACTTATAAAATACTGTACCTTGCACCAATTTTATCTGTGACATTGCATAAAAAAAAAAAATCCATTAAAAGAAATAAAAGCAGGTGCAGCCTGGTGCTGCAAACACTCCTTCACTCTCGTTCTCTCCCCTTCGTTCTCCCTCTCCTTCACTCCCGGTGTTTGCTAGTTTGTATGATTAATTTTATCAATTTTCCTGACCTGCTTTGCCACTGAAATAAATATGACAGCTGCAGTGCTGCCTCAATTCGTTCTCTTGCCAAGTGAGCTGCTGAGATGTGTTTTCTTGTTGATCGCAGACTTTGGTAAATATCAAGTAAATAGACTGAAGAGGATTCATTTCAGCAGCTTGGATTGTCAGGACTTCAGCCCGAGAGCACATCCTTCACCGGGGAGACAAAGGGAGAAGGAAAGCTCCTGTCCCTCCCCAGAAAAGCAATCAGGAAATTCTTGCAGTGCACCAAGCCACTGTCAGCCCGGGCCATAATTAGCGGTGTCAGCAGATGTCTTGGAGGAGACTCCTAAAGCCTGGGTCCCAAAAAAGGAGCCCCGTGGCCAGGTGGCTGCTGTGGTGTGTGTGGGTCAGGGTGCCATAGGAGACTGGTGTGTTGGGCACTGCCACCCTCTTGGTCCACTTCTACATCTCAGGAGCATCACAGAGGTGGTCCACCACCAGCTCTTCCACCAGCTTGGTATTGTCTCCACTCCTTGTGTAGAAGAGGGACAGCCTGTCCCTCCTCAGAAGGAGGTGGCCCAGTGTGCCACGGGTTTATGGAGCCCCAAAATCATGGCCGGTGCTGGTGACCCAAGCAGGGATTATTGACGACAGGGTGACAACCTGGTGTTGTGACCTGTCTCCAAATGAATTGGCTGTGTCTAGTACAGCAGCCAAGCAGTGTCCCCCTACCCCCCTCATGTCTCCTCCTGCAGGGTTTTGTTTTGGTGGTGATGTCCACGATGCGCCTTGGCTGACCTCTGGGAACACTCCTGCGACAGAGTTGCATTCAGACCTCATGCTTGGAAATCGTTGCCCCAATACCTGATTTGTCAGTTCTGCCTCTTCCAGTGAAATTCAGCCAAGAGTGAGCTGAAGACCTTCCACCTTGCAAGGGGTTTCTCCATGAGATCTCCTTCTCTGGTGAGGCTGCTCAAGCACAGTTCTGGGCATAGCATCTTAATGAGCACATCCTCCACTCCAGTGCAAGGTTGCGAGTATGGTCGAGGCAAATCTTCCAGCCTACGCAGATATTCTAGGTGGGTACACGCCCTGCACACACCAGCACCCTGCGTGGGGCCGTGTGGGGCATTTCAGCCCTAAGCAGAGGACCTGGGTCTGGATTAGTGCTGGCCTTCTCACGTGGCTTCTCCTGGGCAGGGCAGGTGGGTGCTAGGCTGCAGGGCTGTGCTGGCGTGGGGTTTGGAGGCAAGACCTCAGCTCTCTTGAGGTCTAGAGGACTTGTGTTGTTGGTTACACATATGGTGTGTTGTTATGCACGTGAGGAATTAGGAGGGAAAAATCTTCTGTTAGCATCTCTCCCGTATGACCTATTTGGCTGGTGTGGCCAGACTGCAGAAGGGAAGGGACATTGTCTTTCAGCCAACAGTATCTCTAACGATGGTGGTCCTCACCCTGAGGACCTTTAGGTGCCTTTCAGAGATATCTGGGAGTCTCACTGCCTACCTCAAAGCAGCTGCATCTCCCCTATGTGGCGGCTGTGCTTTTTTTGGGGGTAGGGCTCCCCACAGAGTGCCTGGGAGACCAAAAAAAGTCAGGGTCAGAGTATCCAACCACCATACAGTGTTGAGGATGTGACACAGGCGTACTTTCTGGAGCAGGTCTTGGTGGTGATGTGGACAGCTGGGGCAGCATTCAAGCGCTGTGCTCTGCCCTCCGTCACGAGGGACTTTGGTCTGGGTCTTTGGAAGTATTTAAGGCTATACCTATGGAAGTAAATGAAGCAGTGCTGGAGAAGAGTGCTGAGCACACTTTATTTACTGGTATAGAAATACATACTAGTGTAGTCTAAGCACCCAACTGCCCAAAAGTCCCTCGGTGAGGACTGGTGTGTTGGGATGATGCTCCCAGTGATAGAAGCCTCACCTCTGCAAAAGCCTCCAGTGCGCCTACTGTCCCCCAAGAAATCATGAGATTTTTAATCTAATCCAGGGACACTGGAGAAAAATCCAGGGGTCGTTTTGTGCCTTTGCAGACTTTAACCTTTGGGTGCAGGCATTTGGCCTTCCCACGTTTTTCTCAGCAGCTATATGAGTTTATATATAAGCTTGATTTCTATGAATCAAAGCTTTTTGCTGATTTCCAGCAGAATTCTGTACCTTTAAAGACTCTATGAACAAGGAAAGCGGCCTTGAAGATTTTGCAGCCTAATGGAAGATAAAGATTTGCTAGTGTTCATGATCTAGTTAACCAGCAAACAGTAATTACCAGTACAACCCCATGGCTGAGCCCTCTGTATGCTGCAGATCTTAGCAAAGCTGCCCTCAGCCAGCATATACAAACAAGGGGAGAGAGGGGGAAAAAATAGAAACTTCCAGCCTCCAAAACCAAAAAAGAGAATTTGTAAATGTGACCCAGATAAACATGATGCAGGATGGTTTCCTTGAGCCAGCAGAGAGCCCTGAATACCAGCTCATGCAATCTCCTCTACACTGGTGGGTCAGAGAAGCCTGCAAAGGCTGGGTGGCTGCTGCAGCACCCCATTGTCCCCCCAAAACTGCCATAGCCTCCAGCGTGGCTGTGCATTGCTGAGCCAAAGCTCAGCAGCTTGAAACCAGGGAGGAGGAGGAGGAGGAAGGGGGCACCGTAAAATACCTGTAGCTGAATATAAAACCAAAGACGTAGAGCTCCCCTGCTGCCTCTGCACCAATTTCTTGCAGATTGACTGTGCACCCGTAGTTTTACCTTTTGGAATTATTGTATTATTACCATTACTAAGGTGATAATTTTTATTAACGACTTACTGCTGGAAGCTGCAGCAGTCCAGGACTTGCCATCAGAAAGAATGCCTAGCTGGCTGCAGGGTCCCCCGGGGCCATGCAGGGACACCTCCCTCCTTGTGTTTGAGCTCTGACAGACTAAACCGGCCAAGCAGGTGCCTTCTACCCCAGCACTCCTTTAAGCCTGCTTAGCCCAGTGATCTGGGACTCTGACCTTGAGACAGGATGACAACCCTCTGGCTGGGTCAGACTCCACCAGCCGTGTACGGATCAGAGATGACCAGGGCAACCAATGTTGAAATATCTGTAGGCGGCCACGTGGCACCCACCAGCTGGGGCAGCTGGAAACCAGGAGCTAGTGAAAAGTACATCCCTGTGTTTGCTTGCTTTGGGTAGAGTTAAAGATATGTGGTGGTGGGTAAAAGTGGCATCATACTGCTGTCACTCCTTGCATGGACGTGCTTTTGGACAGAAAACCTAGCCTGCAGGTACAACGTCTGTGCCGCTGCCAGCCCCACGCCGTCCCTTGTGAAGCCACTCTGTTAAGATGGGTTTTTTGGGGGAGCAGAAGCCACAGCCTGCTGCCAGGAGTGGTTGGAATTAGGTGGGCTGAGTTGCCTTGTGAGTTGTGCTGTCCACGTCCTTGGCCATGTACGTAATCCAGCCAGCATGGTGCTGCCCAGAGCACGGCCACACAGCCCGGGAGGTGTCCCCAGGGGACCGAGCATGGAGCTCACGCTCAGATTGCCCACACCAAAGGTCTCCAAACCAGCTCCAGGTTTCCCCGGGCAATATGAGCTCCAGAGGTTACTCTTGGCTGTTGGCAGAGCTGCCCAAGGGATGGTAGTGCCACAGCATGGTGCTTCCCAACAAAACCCTGGTTCAGCAGCATCCATCCTGCTGCCAATCCAATGGGCAGCAGACGCTGGGAGCACGAGAGCCTGGGAGCATCACCAGCCCACCAGGGAGTAGAGGGCGGCAGCACTCCCCTCTTTCCCATCAAGATGTTCAGAAGCCCAGCTGTGTTGACTGGGCATATTTTTTACCAATGCAGATCACCTTGGTCCAGCAAGGAGTGCACACAGCAGCCACTCGTCATCAATTCAGATATCCCCCTCCCCTCTTCTCAAGGACTTCTGAGAGCAAAAGGCTTGTGGCTACAAAGATTTACACCCCCTCGGCAAGGGTTAACCTCATCTGGCAGCCACTATTGTCTCAGGACAACTTGTCAGTCTGTGAGAACGTGCTGTAATGGATTTGAAGTGGATTGCTCAGCCCACGGAGAGGGTGATGCTGTATTTATTGAATAGACATTAAAAAGAACATTTCTCAATTTCTCAGCACTGAACTCGAGGTCAATGGATCTTTTTGGCACTGACATGCTGAGTCAACTCCTAGCTTAAAGCTTTTAGAAGGACCAGGGTTAGATGAAAGGATTAGACTCTGTCTTTAGCGTTTCCCTGGCAAAACCGTTGGGTGCTAAATCATTTATGTTGCTTTGCGGTGCTTTGCTTGGCCTCTCCCCGTTACCTTGGAAAAGAAAAAAAAAAAATTCTTTCCTTTTTTCAGATTGAAATGCCACAAGTTGATTATTTCCACTGTGCTGCGCCGAGATGAGGTGGATACAAAGTGTGTTGGGCTCCTAACGCTGCCGGGCAGCTGCTGAAAGGGCTGCAAAGCCCTTTCCCCTGGAGAAGAAAGCGGCTGTGCAGCGAGATGTGGTGCCACCCCACCCACCCGATGCTGAGAGGGCACACGCCTCGCTGCGTGCTAACAAATTCCTTGTGCACTAGCAAGACAGTTTTTAATAATGAACTAGCGATTGATTACAGCAGCCCTGACAGCAGCGGCTGGCTCGGCGGTCAGTCCGGAGCCGATGTCTGTGGGAGCAGAGGCGTGGGCTTCCCACTGCCCCTGCCTGTCCCTCGGCACCACGGGGGTTTTTGCCTGCGTCCCGAGCAGTAAGTAGGAGCCATCTGAGGCGCTTGGAGGTAAGGGGGTGAGGTTACGCTCTGCTCACCATTACAGTAGGGTAAATCTGGAGCAGCGCACTGACGGCAATAGGTGGTTTCATAGCTGCTGACCTCCTCGGTGTCGCACATGTTACTGCTGTTCCCTGTGGTTTCTGGTAATTTTGTTAAGGTACGTCAGTGTTGCGCTAAGGGCAAGGCCGGACAGGGGGGGTTGGACAAGCCTGTCTAGCCTGAGAGCAAGCTTTGGAAAAGGCATTTTTGGGAACCGCAAACAGAGTGGTGAGCAATGAGAAACTGCTGCCGTGTTCCTGCTGTGCATCCCTTGTCAATCACGGGGAGAGAGGCACGGCCCCGCATCGATCCCAGTCCCTCGCAGGAGGAGCCGGGAGGACCACAGGGCGGGCAGAGCAGCATCTCTTCCAGCAGAGGAGGGGGAAGGCAGCCTTCCTCCAAAGCACGACCTTTCCCTGCAGCCATCCTGCTTGCAGCCAGCGTGTCCCATGCCGGCAGCAATCCCGGGGACCGCGGAGTCCCATCCCGCAGCCCTTTCTCAGGCCAAATCCCTGTTGCAGCCAGCACTTACCCACAGTTTCAGGCCTTCTGGTAGCGGTGCAACAAATAAAATGCAATCCGCCTGTATCATAAAGTCCAATAAAAATGAAACTGAACATCCACTTTGCAGACAGCAAGTACAGTGTAAATTTATGAGATCATATCTTGTGGAGGACAGGATACTTAAGGGGGGAAGGAAGGGGCTGGCAAAAATGGGAGAGAGCGGCCGAGGGGTAGTAAATATGTTTTCAATAATGAAGAGGCCCGATTACCCTCTTTGCAATAAAAACGTGCACAAGGCAGAGCTGCCGTAAAAATTACTCCCGAGCAGCCTGGCATATTTGCACCTTGTCATCTTGTCATCTCCATGCAAATTTGCAAGGCGCCTGCAGCCGGCGTGGGTCGGCTCTGCGGCACGGGGCTGCCGAGGACTGAGCAAGGGTCCTCCCTCCTGCAAAAGCCATTTCATTTACAGCCCCCGTCACCCCGGTCCTGTCTGCCACCCCCTCCCACCCTGCAAAATGCACCAATTTGCCCGTAACCGTAGCAACCAGCACAGATGCACGATGCAGGGATGGAGCGGAGGATCGCCCGGGTGCCACGTGTCCTGGGCTTCTCCCTAGCTGGGCGAGGGAGGTGGGAAGCACAACGGGATTTGGGATGTGGCTCCTGCGGGCTCCACGGTGCACAGATTCCTCCGGGCAGGTCCCTTGGCCCCATTGCCAGGTGGTTGGTGTTTTTTTTGGGGTGCCTGATGCATCCTCCCTGAGACTGATGGTACCACGTGCTGTCTAGGGCACACTGGTAGCACAGGGTGCAACCAGGCTTCATGTATTTAAAGCAAAAAATATGTATTTTGTTTTCTCCCAGCATAAACCAGAGCAAAGGCTGAGGCCTCACCTCTTTGAGGGCATTTTCTCAAAAGGTATGGTTTTAAACTGATTTAAACGAGGGGATGTAAACAGCACAGGAGCAGCTTTGAGTCATCTGGAAATCAGCCTGAGCTGTCCTCAAATAAACCACTGCTGGGCCCAGAAGAAAGCAATTACACAGGGGCTTAACGAAGCTGATTTAACAAAGCTGCAGTAATTAAACCTCATGCACTTCAGGCTGGGGATTCTGAGGGCTATCAGGATCCTGTCTTGGAAGGTAAACCTTTTTGGTATGAGCAGCTGAGTGGATTTAAATTGGGGTGATTCTCCCTTCCCTGCTTCTTGGCTTAGACATCACCCTCACAGGTGCCGGTGGGGTTAGCAAGGCTTTTTCTTGCAGAGCTAGACCCAGGGCAGAGAAAAACGCCCAGGTCTGTTGCTTTCTGCACCAGGACACAGAGCCCAGAGCTGTGTTATCGCAGGACCCGGCAGGCACCTGACTGCTGAGGACAATTTACTAACTTGATCTGGCAGCCTCAGTGTAAAAAATACCATCCTTCGCAGTTCACGACCCCGATCCAAAGCCTGCTGAAGCTAATGGGAGCCTTTCTCTGGCCTTCAATGGACTTTGAATGGTGCTGCCGAGGCGGAGGGAAAGCGCCGTGTCAGAGCCCTATTAAGGAGGGCGATGGCCAGGGATGGGTGCCCCCCTGCCGAGGCAGCCCGGCAGCCTGCTGGGGTCCACGAGCCCTGACCCGCTGCTGGAAGCGCCGTCCGCTGGTGCTCAGTGTGCCTGCCGTCACCGCCGGCGTCACGGGCTTTAAGGACGGAAGAAAGAAATTGTGGTCGTGTAGCTTGACCTCTTCTATTCAAAGCGAGATCAAAGGAGGGCCAAGAAAGAGCAGAGGAGGCTGTTGCGCCCGATAGCTGAATGCAAGATGAATGGGAGAGGAGTGGGGGGAGCTGGGGGGCTTTAGCTTGCAACAAAGCAACAAGATTCAATTAGCAGGAGAAGTCCTATTCTGGAATTGCAACTTTAAAGGGATATGGCTGGGGCAGGGGCACCAGGGAGAAGGTATATTCTGTGTGTCAAAGGTGTAAATATTTGCATGGAGGACCAGAACGTGTGTGTGGGTCCACTAATGGAGATTTCCAGCTGGTGGTTAAAAGGGAAAACACCAGGACAGTTACTGCAGGGGAGGGTCTCGAGCCCACCAGGTAAAGGAGGCTTTAGTGAGCAGCTGGCAGCATCATTTACTTAATGTGGGATATCTGTTCCTGAGGAAAGAAGATGCAGATGACCCGGTGAGTCTTGGAGGTGTGCAGGTGGCCATCACCCAGCAGGGTGGGAGAACAGAGAAGAGCCTGTTTCCAATGGTAGCTCCTACAGGAGAAGGTGGCTAGGCATGTGGAAGGTGACCTGTCTGAGATGCTGGGAAATCACTGAACTGGTGCTGAGGAGCCCGGGGGCAGAAGGAGAGTGTGGGATCTATGCACAGATCCAGGGAATCCAGCACCAGCTGATTGTGCACAGGTAAGACCCCCTGGGAAGCTGGTCTTGGCGGGGAAAAAGCTGTTAATGCCAGCCAGCCACGACTTCTTGTGGGCACAGTTCAGGCTATGGTGTTGCAGGAGAAGGAAAGCACAGGGAGAGCTTGGACTGGAGAAAGAAACTTGGGGAAATGAAAAGTAGGTCAGGCCATGAAGATCAAGCACAGAAGTGCAGCATGCACATGCAGAGACAAGATCAGATAAGCCAAGGCACATGGTGAGATGCAATTAGCAGGGGACATGAAGTGTAACGAGAGATCGCTCTAGCAGTACATCAGCAGTTGCAGGAAGACCACAGCGGTGTTGGCTTGGTACTCAGGGACAGGGAAAGCACTCGGCAGATGATGCCAAAGAAGTGGCATCACATTTGTTTCCTCCTAAGAAGGTCGGCTGTGATCCTAGTTAAGTACTAGGGAAAAATACACCTATCTCTAAAAAGGGAGAAAAGGAGGAATGAGATAATTATGCAGCTTTCTTTCAGGCTAACTGCAGTTCCCAGAAAAGCACTGGGACCTGTAGTCAAGCTTGTGAAAACCTCGGAGAAAGCAAGGGTGTGGGAACAGGTAACACAGGTGGCTTCAAAGGAAATTGGTTCAGCCTTGTAGGACATCACGTTACTGAGCAGCAGGACTTGTGGAGGGAAGGCAGACAGCAGAAGCTGAGTATCCTGGGTTTACCAGGTGTGCTTGACAGGTGGGTCTCGTAAGTGGGGGAGAAATGCCTAGATGAAATGCTAGAGGCTGCAAAAGCGGCCAGAAATTCAAAGTCAGAGAGCTCCTACCAAAGGTTCACTGTTGTACTGAAAGCGTTTGTTGAGTGAGTGTGCACAGAGCAACCCTGGCATCTGGTGATGCTCCACGTTTTCCTTAGCGCCCCGGGATGGTGGAATGGGGCTATGGTCATTTCTAGATGATACAAGCCTAGCTGAGAGGGCCAGTATGTTAGAAAACAAGACCAGTATGCAAAATAACTCAAATAAATTGGAGATGGGGTCTGGGGAAAAAAGGGGTAACTGGAGCAAGTGTTGTTCGGGGCTTTTAAAAATAAAAATTTTTAAATGGTGGGTGGTTTGGTCTGGCAAGTGCAGATGAACAGGTGCTGCTTCCATCTAGGTGAGCAGAATGAGACAATAGACTAAAATAAATAAAGGCCTCCTAGAGGGAGGCTGGCAGAGAGAGAAAGAGGATGCTGTCTGGAGGAAAGAGCAAGTGAGAATGGACACGGTCAGTCAGCAAACAGGCCAGGGAAGGGGGCTCAGGTATCCCACTCACTCTCTCCTCCTTCGGGAAGGACTGGGGGGCGATGTGAAACATTTGCAGCTTGTATAGGGAAATGTTCTTAATGTTTTGTACTCTTGAGGTGTGAAAACACACTGCAAGGTCAGACAGAAGTACAGCAAGTTGTGCCTTATCTTAAGGCTGCAAAAGCTTGGAGCTCTGATGGTTACGCAAGCAAATACGGTACGTGGCTAAGGGGTGGAGTTCTCCCATTTCCCAGTGTGATCTTGTCAAGAGTAGGTCCATAAAAATTGATGGAGATACTGTAGTGTAAATCCAGAGCTGGTAAAAGAAGAGAATGTCCCATTGCAGAAATACTGACAACCACCATCAAGAAACATTGGGAGCCTCGATGTGTCCCACACTATTAAAAAGATCTGCACTTCATGAATGCTACATCATCCTTTGAAGCTTGTGGAGATTCCATGTAGCTAAAAAATCCCTGACCAGGTGCTGGTGTCTATGTGCTGATGCTGCCCCAGCTGAAAACAGATTGGAAAATAATTTCCTGACAATAGCTGTTGCACTATTGAGGCTGGCAAACCTTTGGAGGTGTAACTTTGGGATGCTGAAATAGGAGAGAAAGTCCACCTGGCCCTTCTGAACCCGAAGCGCACTGAGGTGAGTGAGGGTACCCGTGCCAAATTTATTCATGCAAATGGAGGTGGTTTTCGGATTTAGCTGGTAAGGGGCTCGTTTACCGCCCCACACTCCTCCTCTTCTTCACTGTAGCTACAACAGGGTCACAGTTCTTGTTTGCAGTGTGGGCTCAATGAGGTTTTATTTGCCTGCACCTTATTCATGTGAATTGCAAAGGCATTTTGGAAGAAGAGAACAGAGAGAGGGACCTTCACAAGAAGAAGATGGCAACAGGTTGCTGAGGTGCAAGAACAACTTCATGGTAGACCAAACCAAGCCGTCACCTGGGCTGTGTCCCTGCTGGGACACACGTCTGCTGCTCAGCCTTGGTCTGGTCCCCTGGCGTTCTTCGGTCCCCTTGCCCAAGCTCTGGCCTCTGCCTTGCAGGTAGGAAAAGACCTGGTGTGAAGAGCATCCCTTGCTTGTGGAGCACCTGAGCCAAAGGGATCTCAGCCGCTTCTGGGGCTTTTCGTTCTTAGTGTGCTGAGCACAGGGAGCCTTAAAACCTGTGTTACGGGAGAGCCTGGAGAAGCAGTTTTCACCAGGACACAATTATGCCTGTTGCAGGGAGAATATTTAATTTCAAAGCCTGACGGATCAATTGCAGCTGGGGGGTGGAGCTGTCTCGTATCTCTCGCCTTGTCCAGAAGTTTGAACAGCAGAACAAATGATTTGGTCATGTTTTTGTTGTGCTTCTCCCCCTCCCTTCTACCAGGGAACTATAAACCGGAGATAATCTACAATTCTCCCTGTCTAATTGTGCTGCCTGGCCACCTGAACGCCATCGCCTCACGGAGAAAATGCCCTCCATCTTCCCGGCTCTCCCCATGCCGCTCGGGGAAGCGGAGAGCGCGCCGGCTGCCTTTGCAGCTGGCTGCTGAGTCCTGAGACCGGAGTTTTCCCCAAGGTAATAATTTACTGGGATGCTAATTGGGCCGTCCACAGAGTGAATTAAAAGGACGTTCCTCCACCGGCTCGGGAGCTGTGGGAATCCTGTGGCCGTGCCCAAAGGGTAGGGGGGATCTCATGGAGAAGTAACTGGAGCCTGGAAGCCTGTTTGCAGGGAAATTAAATTTAAAAAGTGTAGAAAAACAGCCATCGGGCTTCATATTTCAAACCCAGAGTGGTATCCAGTAGGTCGAAAAGCTGTTTAGCGCTTGAGCACTGGCAGACTGCAGAGTCTTATTTTTGTTAAAATACTAGCTTTTCCCCTCCTTCATTATAACAAAATGAAATGGAAAAGTGACCATTTGCAATTTGCTTGATTCACTCCAACAAAAAGCTGACTACAAAGCATTTCTCTCCCTGTTCCTTTCGTGCCCCACCCCCCGCCCTTGCAAAATATCCATTTCCAACAGGTTTAACCTGGAGCTGCCTGTTTTACTGTGACGGGTGGGGGGCGGCAAAAAAAACCCAACCCACAAGAACTTTAAAATCAATACTTCATATTGTCTGGAAATTATTATTTTTCATTTTTTAAAAGCTCAACAGTTTTGATGAAAAGATGTCAGCCACGCCTGGCTCCCCGAGGAAGCTCCCTCTACGGGCAATGCTGTGACCGCATTGCTCCAGCTCCATGCCACCTCTCGTCCTACACCAGAATCCCATGGGCTGGCCCCGCACAGTGGGCACTAACACTGCAGGAGCAGCTGAGAGTTGCAGACCGTAAAACTTTTAGATTAAATCCTCTTTTTTTTTTTTTTTCTTTCTTTTTTTTTCCCTCCCCTGGAAAAACAGGGATTAAAAAAATAATCACAAAAGTCTTTCATTCTTATCTGAAGCAGTAGGATGCTCTGGTAGCGCTGGAGATGGTATCGGCATGGGGTGCGACGGGCTGTGCAAACACGGTGCAAAGGAATGGATGTGTTCAGCTCCAAATGAAAACTTTCCTCCTGTGTTTGTACAGCTAAAGGCTGCAAACCGGCTTATTTCATTAGGAAAGTGCTTCTGAATTTCTGGTCATAAAGGAGATGGGGGTTTGGTGCCTGCTGAGGAAAGCTAAAGCTGTTTGTACGCTTTCCTCCTCTTTGCTTTGGGCTCTGCCCGGTGGGTTTGCAGCCATGCATGTGCTGAAGGCACTGACAGGGACCTCAGCCTGCCTTCCCACCACAGCCGTGGTGGAGAACCGGTGCCTCTGCCTTCACCAGAGCTCCACTAAGCCACAGAAGTGGCAGGATGGAGCCCATAGGTAAGGGCACCACTGGGTCTTCTCCCTCACTGACTGCATGTGGAGCTGGCAAAATCTGTGGTGGCTCCAGATGTTCAGTTTGGTTCAACCAGATGCTGATCTCCCAGGGAAAGGCAGGGGCTGGGCAGTGGCAGCCATACGCTGCTAGCATTGCTCAGGACAATGTGGGGTGGCAGCAGCCCAGCTCCCAGCTGTGTGCCATCCTACAGACACACCAGTTTTGACTGTTCAGTCAAAATTTAGCAGACTCATACAGAACACACTGAATTTTCCACCCCAGGTGCTAGTGTAAACTCTGTTAGGGCAGCTGTTTGCTAGGCGGTGACGGAAAATGTTGAATTTTCATCCCATATAAAGGTCTGGAAAATGCTTCTACTTAACATCGCAATGAAAAGCCAAAATGTCAGTCTCTCCATCAGAATGGGCATAAAAAACTATAAAGACATTTTGGTTCTGAAATATTGGCACGCCCTTAGAGCAAGCTCAGGGTCAAAGGGAGAAACATCGGGGCTGGGAAATCTTTCCTTCAAAACTCGCTGCTTCTGTGGGCGGTTTGGAGTTTGCAGAGGGCAGGAGGTCCATTGGAGTGCTTTGCGGTGTGGAGCTGAGGCTCAGCAAGCTGAAGCAAAACAGCTGGTGTTGGTGGCAAAAGGTTTGGTCCTTTAGAGCAAAGAAGGTGTCGGTTTATAGGTTTGTTGGTACTACAGAGAAAAGTTGGTGCTTTTTCCTGATCGCTTGTGGCTCTCTTTCTCCGAGGAACGTTTCCTTTAAGTGACGATGTGATAGCGTGGGCTGAATCCATGTTCACTGGTCCAGAGCTCCTTTGCAGGGTAAAGGCTGATTGTGGGCCACAGCAGGCTGGGTGTGAAATACAGGCTTAAATATTTGACCGCCGGCCCAAATTTTCCTGAAGGTATTGGGTTATCAAACCCCAGAACTCTTTAAAAAGCATGCCACTTGCTCTGGGTGACACGTGGCCCTGGAGGTGGCAATGATGGACAGACTGGATGGTGTCTGAGCTCAAAGATGTCCATGACAACTCTGCAAAGCTGAGTTATGCAGAGTCGTCATGTTAATGTACAGTCAGCGAGAAAGATAGGAGAAATACCGCCACGCAGAGATCCATATTTTTCCCCACTGAGTAAAATACTGTGTAATTTTATCTAGTTACTATAAAACAGTTTATACTCCTTGTTTATAAAAAAAAAAAGGAGGTGGGGGAAACATATTTCACTTCCTCTACTGACAGGCTATGGAGGAAAAATAGATGGTTTCTTCTGCATTTAATATTTCAAACCAAGTAGACCCAAAAGAAACGGCAGCAATTAACCACAAGTACGAGCAATGTGTTCCTTGTGTTTCTTCTCTCTGCATTCAGCTACAAAGCATCAGTTTGGAGCAAACTTATTTACAGTCATGTTAAATCTTTTAGAAATAATTTTCCAAGCTAGGCAAGAAAGCAATGCAGCTGCCAGTTCACCTTTCAGACCACAGACCTCTGAGATGAGACCTGCATCTCACATTTGGTCAGGATTTAAATCCTTTACGTTCAGCCAGTTAGAAATGGCTAGTGAACGGCTAGGACACATCTGGCCATACGTTGGAGCGAGCTTGTGCACATACACAGGGAACATAAAAGGGGCCAAATGGTAAAAAGGGCATTGACTGTGATGCAGGTTCTCTGTACCTGTGAACATACATACATACATGTGCTTGCACACAGAAAGGTGGGCATTGCATGTGCAGGGCTCTGTATTTTCCCTCTTCCACTGTTAATTCCATGCAAGACCTGCCCTGTGACTCCAAGTCAGAAGATCAGAGACACCTGAGCATCATCTTGCCCATGTCTCCTGAATCACTTTGCCATCGCTGGTCAGGCTCTTGCTACCTAAATAGCAGGGCTGTAAGACTAGGGTTAGCAGAATCCTCAGCAGGAATCCAGCAAGGACACAGGGCTCTTTGCCTGCTGCTGCCGCCTCTGCATAGCCTGCACCCAGGCTGGCTGCATTCTGTGACTAACTCTTCTAGACTGGATTTCTCCAAGGGAGGACCAGCGCTTAATTTGGCTGACTCTGCGCTCTGCGGGAGCTCTCATCCATGCCAGCTTGAGTCCTAGCAAAAACCCATCATCATTAGTCCTCGAAAGGAACAGCTCGGATATTCTCCACCCCCGTTCCTGCAGGCTGGGAGGTACTGTGCGTTCCCACAGACCGAAATTCCCCTGGTAGGCTCAATTACAGCAATCAGCCTTCACGCTCTTCTCAATGGCACTTCTGCCTCTGACTCCGTACGGCTGCTGTGGCGGGGCCAGAAGCAGCAGCTTTCCCACAGGTGTTGGGGGTGGTGGTGGGTGGCACCGCTAATTTGGCTACACCAGACCCATATGTGGGCATGCAAAGCGGTGTACGGGGCCCACGGGCTTGTCTCTAAGGGGACTGCCTTAATCAGAGCTGTTTGGGATGTACCCTGGCTCCATCCTCTGATGGTGCAGTTACAGCAGAGCGCCTGGCACATACTCTTTTTCGGCAGAGTCTTCGCTCCAGCTCACAGCAGATTTGCTCTGGTGCAAGGCAGGGCTGGGGTGGGGAGAATCAGGCCAGTGTGCATTTCTCTTCGCTAACACGTTGGCAGCCTCTCAATGAATAAACCACTAGAAAACAAATCTGGAGCAGCCCTCGGCTGCGGTGGCCAGACCTCGTCTGTTAACTGGGCTGAAGAGTACCAGCTGCTCTGCTCCTGCCTCGGGGAAGAGAGGCCCTTCTGCTGTGGTCTGGGGACTAGAAATGAGCCTGAACCAGCCCCTGCAAACTGGGATGGCTTTTAGACTCCAGCTCTGGATCCAAATCCAAATGTAATGGCTTTGCATGCTGCCTGAACCAATGTCTTGGCTCCAAATACCTCCCTGCTCTACAAGGGTCAAATAATATGGTGGTGACAAACTTTTCTTCTGTTCGTGGCTCTGTGTAATGCTGACTTTGAGGTGCTCTGGCTTGGGCTTCCCTAGCTGCAGTGATGCAGGCAGGATGGTGCTTGCATTTAAATCCCCTTTTTCCCTCCTCTGGCAGCGGGTGCTGACTTGGTGAAGTGACCTGCCTGGCTTTGTGCAGCAAGTTGGGAATGTGTGGCTGACAGCACTTGACCCATGGGTGCTTCCCCATGCCAAGCTATGTTGCAGGAGGAGCTGTGCCCAAGGGGAAGGAAGTCTCCCTTGCTGGGGATGGGGAGCCAGGGCAGCTTCCCCAGCTCTCCCTGCATTGCCCAGCTTATCCTTCGTCTCCCCTGATGGCAGGGAATCCCTTCCTGTATCTCACCAATGCTCTTCTGAGCTTGACCCACTCCCTAGTTCCCATAACTCATGTCTGTGGAGCCCAAGGAGGTCACGGAGCTGAGCTGTGCCAGCCCCAGCAGTGCAACACAGATCTCTGCATACCACAGCGCCGGGCTCCAGGCAGCTCACGGCAGTGCCGGCTGGCAGCGCGGCTCCCCACGCCGTGGGCTGTGGTAGGTGGGTTCTGGTTTGGAGGAGCAGCATGTCAGGTAGGTACTGCTGAGGGGTCCAGCCCCAGGAGGACTTGGTGAGGGGGAATGAGGACAGAGGAGGGAACTTGTTATTTTGGCTCTTGTAAGACATCATCTAACCTTTCTCAGAAAAGGACCGAGCCTGGAAAACCTCTTGCTTTTCCTGTGTTTTCTAGTGGCATCTGTACAGCAGCAGTGTAATGCTGGTACTCAGATGCTAGCTGGGGTCAAGCAGAGTTCTGCATCTGCTGGGTCAAAAAAGAGATGTCCCAACTGTAAATAGGAAAGATTGGGTAGAAATAATTTATTTTCCCATTTGTCTAAATTTCATCAGTGTCTTGTGGTTCAAAAGGCATTGCCCAGCCTTGCTGTAGGTTGAAAAGTGAGGGAGGAAACTACACTTGTGTCACCTGAAATTTTCTCCATCATCTTCAAATGGGAAACACTGGGTTAATTGCTCACAGCAGCTTTGTCCCAAGTTTGCCCTTTGTGCTGGTGACTGTAGCAGTCTCTAGCCCTCCCTGGCCCATGGGCCATGATAAGCAGTAAGAAATGTTCCGGATGTTGCAACAGCCCTGCCTTTCTGTGGTGGCTGAGGACACAGTCATCCCTGGACAAAAGGATCTGGGGGCGCTGAGCCATGGCAAAGTCTGTATTGCAGATGTGTTGCAAAATCTTGGGAGTCGGGGAGGAGATGGGTCAGTCGAAATCCTGAGCAGTCCCCAGCAGCATCTCTGAGGTGCCACCGTGACCCCAGAGGTGTTGCAGTAGGCAGGCTCGTCCCTTGCGTTGTGTTCCCTGAGTAAATTGGTGCACAGCTCTTGCCCTGCTGCTGTCTCCCACCTCTTCTCTCCTCCTAGGATTCCCCTCCTGAAGCTGCCTCAACCTGCTGTGGCACCTTCTGTCAAACGCTTCACACGTTTGTCACCAAAATGTTTTGGCAGCAGCAGCATCTCTAGGTTTTGACATAATCCCGACAGGAGACTTTCTCAATTATTACTAATGGAACATTATGCTCCTCTTTGGGAACTCCTGCATGAATAAAAAGGGTCATTAATGACATCTGCGCAGAGCCCGGAAATTATTAGTCAATGCTGATACAGTTTTATTTTATTTTTTTAATTTTTACATATATATTTTCTTAAGCTCCTGGTAATTTCCCACCTTGCCTCCCACCCCCTTCTCCAAAGCCTTCCGTGCAAGCTGGAGCTGAGCTGGATTATTGTCAATGTTCTTGATTTTGTGCAGGTAAATGCCGTTCCCCTCCCACCCTTCCTTCCCTTTTATTCCCTCTTGGCTTCTTTAAAGATCATAGCTCTCACTTCAGTCCCAAGAGATCCCATTGCACCTTTCTCTGGGCTTGATTTTATTGCCAGTCAAGCTCAAATACTTCATGGACTTGGAGAAATCAATATTGCCCTGGTCCTACCAAGGCAGTGCTGGAGGGGGAGCAGTAGGACCGTCTCCTGCTGCCTGTGGCCGTCAAGGTAGCCTGTCCTCGCTGCCGTGCAGGATGCTGGTGACACACAAGAGATGCTGGGAGAGGGACTGGAGGTGTCCCCAAGTACCACATAGCATCATGCAACAGGGAAGCTCAACCTGGACCATTCCAGAGGAATTTCTAAACAGCAAACTATTGTGGTTTTTCCACTCTTCTGCCAGGTATTCAGTTCCTTCTGCTCAACGCCCCTAAAAATGGCCCAAAGCAGGCTTCCCCCCACCCAAAAGCAGTTTGAGAAACAAGAACTTTGCAGGACAAAAGGCCCCTGTGATAGGGCCCTACAGAGATGTGACAAAAACGGGGTCTCTGCCCTGAACCACGTCAAATGGGTCTGCAAGTCATGACCACTGAGGAGGTGACTGGGGCAAGGCTGTGCACGGTGGGTTGGAGGCTGCATCTGTCCCATGTCAGTAACAACGTGTGGCCTGGCCGATGGCAGTGTCAGCAGCATGGCCAGCTGGACAAACCCCTGAGGTCATTCCTTTTGCTCCATTGCCGTGCCAGCACGCGTGGTTTGGAGGCATGTAGTTTGGGGTTTTTTCCAAAGAGGGAAAGGAGAGGTCTGGGTTGATGGTCAGGCTTTTGGAGGGATCTCTTGTGGCCTGTGGAACAGGAGGAAGGCTGACATCTTCATTAGCTCAAAGCTTGTTTTGATTTTCTGGGTCGGTATCAGTGAAGTAAGCTGCCGAAAAGTTGAAGATGGTGTTGCTCCACACCCAGCGGGAAGGATCTCTGCTTCCTGCGCCCTCTGTGAAAGGCTCGTCTCCACGGTGTCTCCAGTGCTACTAGGTGTGAGACTCTTCTCCAAGCCATAGTCCGCAACCAGAGGAGACGCGGCTGCTGTGGGGCTTGGCTTGCTCAGCAAGGCAAGGGGCACCACCTGGGGCGAGGGGTTTGGCCTGGGTGGGAGATGTGACTGTTCTCCCACGGGACGCCCAAGGTCTGGACTCTCGCAGAGTTGCTGCGTGTCCCTGGGGAGGGTCAAGCAGGGATCGCCGGCCACGATTCCAACCTGGAACTTGGGGTAAAAGGTCGATGCAGTAACTCTAAAAAGAAAACTACTAAACGAGAAATAGACTCCTTTAAAAAAAAGTCCCTTGGAGAAAAGATATTTCAACCCCTTTTTGATTTATGACCTACTATAGGATATTGAGACATTATTTACAATCGATATATGCTCCTGCAAGGCTCCCGCTGGAGCCATAGACCCTGCCTGTTAGAGTGGAGACTGGTCAGCCTGCTCCACTGGAAGTGCCAGCCATGTCCTGCTGGAACAGGCTATAAAGCCGGACGCAGCTGTATATCTTTCAGAAAATGGACCTGGTTACACATGTCTTTGGGCAGCTGACACAGGGATATAGTTTAGGGCTAAGACAGCAGTTCAGTAGCAGAAATCAGCATTCCTCAGCCTTGCCAATAATGAAATCTCTTGCGCAACATAGAGAGCTCCATGGCCTTAAAGGTGCAAAATGGAGTTGTTCAGTTGACTTACAATGGAATTGGGCCAATTTTGAAGCAAGCACTGGATTTTATTCTGGGATTTTATCTTTAAAGGGGGATTTGCAAACACTTTAAGGGGAGGGCGGGGGGGGGGGAGAAATTCATTCAGTGTAAAATTGCGCCCTGGCCGAATTCCAGTTTGGGTAATTACATTCTCTTTCTGTAGTGGCTGCAGGACAAAGGGCCATTCATCACGCTCCAAAGTGCTGCAAAGGGCTCCCGTGTTCCACCGGAGAAGTGCCTGCATTCGAATCCAAGCAAGAAAGTTTTCTCCCCGTGGCTCGAGGCCACTCCAGAGAGTAATGGAGCTTGGCGCTGCTTTGGGATCCTTTTGGGTGAGATATAGGGGCAAGCACGTTGTCATGCGCCGCTCAGTCTCCGGCAAATCTGGGTAAGTAGGGCGCTCAGCAAAATAGAATCTTTCGAGCCTCCTGTGGCTCGCCTTTCACCCTGAGGACACGCTTGGCTTTGCAGAGTGCCACCGGAGCTCAGCTCCGGGGGATCTGACTGGAGCAGAGGAGTTGGATTTCCTCTCCGCAACCCTGCCATTTTGGAAATGCCTATAGACAAAAGCCTGGGACACATCCAGCCGAGGGGGACTCTAGGACTTGGGGTGCATTCAGAAGTGATGCTGGGGAGCCTGGAAGGATGCGGGTGCTCTGCCTTCCTCCTCCCAGGTCTCCATACAGCCAGAGAAGAAATATTTAGAACCCTTCCTCCAGCCATATATCGGGCCACAGTTTTCAGCCGAAGTAATTCAGCAGCAATGCAACAGAGCATTGCTTCCTTACCTTCCCGGCAGCTGCCTTTGTAGTCGCTCTCTGTGGAGGCCAAGGGAGGCCCGGCCGAGGCTGCCCCGGTGCTCAGGTAGAGGCCACGCAAGGAGTCTGCAGCAGCAACAGCAGTTACGTGGGGTGAGGGAGCACGCCTGCCTGCCACCCACCAGCTGACCTGCCAGGGAGCATCCTTGGCCTATGTGTCTTGAGAGTGTCCCTTTAAAGCAATTTGTAGACTGTTATCCTGTATCATTAACCTAATTAGTGTAATTGCCGCCATTTATGTAATGAGTATAAATACTGGAGGAATCCCATAATTAGAAGATGTAATTAGGTAATTAATAGATGACATGGTAACAAAAATCCAGGGGAAACTTTGCAAGGTGGACGCTGTGTGTGTGTTTGTGCATGTGGCTATTCAGACACACTGGTCCTGCCGGGGTCTCTGGCAGATGTGCTCCGTGCTTGGCTTCAGCCTGGAGCCCCTCTATATTACACTGGCGATGTTAATGGACCTTCAGGTGACAGGAGAAGGCTCTCTTAGATCTCTGCAGATCTTACAGAGTGGCTCTGGAGAGCCAGGATTTGCTTAAGGGGAAGAGTGGTGCTGTGACCATTGCCTGGCCACATGGACACTCTGCTTTCAGATCCTGGGAGAAGCAAGGCGCGTTTCACAGAGGTCTGAGACTTTCCCCAGCCCTCAGCTGGAAGGTGGCTTCAACTCATATTTGCCCCGTGGTGCCTCTCTGCTACAACCAGCACTGGGATAGCATGAAGGCCAGCTCCTGCACATCTAATCCGCCTGACCGGAGGGATGTAAAGGAGCCCCAGGTTTGTGTTTGGCTGCATGATAAAGTCCCATTTTAGTTCTCTTGTGGGTTTGGCTTGGAAAAGTGACTGGAGTTGGAAATTGTGTTTGTGCTGTGGAAAGCTGATAAGGTTCCTACTGTGCCCAATAAGTGTTTTTTTCAGAGGTTCATGAGTTGTGTCTAGCTTTCTCATCGTTGAAATGTCAGCTTTTTCCTGCTGCTCTTTGTTTCTTGCTCCTCAAAGCCTGTTCACAGTTCTGGAGAACTTACATGTCCAGATGATTCTGAAGAAAATAAGTCACAGTTAAGGAAAGTTATTTTTTTCTTGGGTTTCTTTTTCTGTTTTGTTTGTTTTGTCTTGATTTTGGTTTTGAGGATCATCTGGATTCGTGGTTGGCACCTGCCAGGAGGAGTCACTACCGCCAGCTTTGTGGCAGGAGGAGAAATCTCTCCTTCGCACTCACCCACAAACCTCTCCAATGTTGCGAAGCGGTGGCTGGCTGAAGGGACCATCAGGGCAGGATTTGCACAAGTTTTTCCCCTTCAGATCTGAACATATAAGGAAGAAGCTCACTTGTCAATGTCAGTGGGACCAGCCAGGCCAGCTCTGACCCATGTGACAAAAGACATCACTTAGCCACCAGATTCCAGCCCCTTAAACCAAGGCTCCTATCCAGCTCTTCAAAAAATGAAAAGGCTTTGCACCTTCCCAACAAAACAGCTTTCTTCACCATCCCGTGAGGCATTACAGTGTGGCTGAAACCCTCTGTCTCCCTTCTGGCCGGCCCTGCAAGGGGCCGTCTCCTACAGTCATCCTCCCAGGAACTGCAGATAGACCCTGTGGAGAAGCCAGTTCCCTTCGACCCTCCTACCATTGCCTCCTAGAAAGACTCAGTGATCTTCAATTGACCCACCTCCAAGGACCCAAGGATGAGGTCCTCCTCTGGGATTGCTCTTGCTGGGACATTTTGGTGCTGCTGGTGGCATTTTGATAGCAAGCTCTGGTGCTAGCCCTGAAGGTGTGAGTGATGTAGCAACATCGTAATGGCAAGTTGGAGACCTGGGGCTGCTGGTCTGGGGAACATATCTCTGGGAAGACCAGTGTGATGCTGAGCGCTGCTTGGATCCTGCTGTGTGCTAGAGGAAGAAAATTGACTTGAAGGTCTTTTGTGGACTTAGCGGGGCTAAGAGGGGGCATAAGCCATGAGTAGCTTGGCTGTAGGATGTCTCCTCTGTAGAGGGTCCCCGGCTCTCTGCATACCACATTGACTAATCTATGTTAGTTTATTTTACAGTAGCCATAGACCTGGTGTCTTACTCTTGGCCTCTTTACCTCCCTTTTGGAGTATGCCCTCGCCAAAAGCTGAGCTACTTTGTGCTCCTTGGAGGAGCACTGCAGCCAGCAAGCGGTGACCCCAAGACCTGCAGCACTGAAAGCGGTGGCGTGTAGGTAAGGTCAGAGGGAAGCTTGTGCTTGTGTTGGGTGGTCAAAGGCTCCTGAGTCCCCAGGACCAGCAGCTAGAGGGAGATATGACCTCACGCTGAGGGCCAGCCTGGTCTATGCCGTGGATTCCTGTTGTAATACCAAAGAAAATCTAGTTTTCCTTCTAGTGTTTAGGGTCCATGTAATGAATAGCCATAATACAGACTTCGTTACATAGCATAAGTAATTCTCGAGATTAAAGACTTTTAAAATGGATCCCGCTGGAATTTCTGCCAAAGTATTTCTTAGTCCCTGTTTACATGGGGAGTTTTATCAGGTGTATCACGATCAGTATACACAGGTCCAGTTACACCAGGAAGGCACTGTCTAGACATTTTAATTCCAGTATAAAAAGAGCCTTTTTTCCCTTTAGCTTAAATTTCCTTGCAAATGTCCTTCACAAAATCAGGGCCTGCTTCATCAGTGTAAGAGCCTCCTTGTATGCAGCATTATGCTTAGGTCTGTTTGAATTCCCACCCTAGACAGCATCAAAGCCCACTCTGACCTGAGGCCAGGGGCTTTTGCTCCTGTCCTGGCCCTGGCTCATGGCTGTGGAGGTGTATGGATATTTGGCAGCCGCTGAGCTGGAGGCAGCAATTTGTGGTCATGCAGGGCACTTTCACAGCCCTACAGCTTAACCTTGCTCTGCCCCCTGGTTCCTTGTCCCATGATCCCCATCCTCCCACCCCAAGTGGATGTGTCCCACAGGGCACCGTTCGGTGAAGTCTTCCCCAGATGAACCTCCTGTTTCATCTGGAAAGCTGGTTTGGGGATTTGCCCACTCAGACCCAAATGTGCAAGAGCTAATTTGTGTTTTGGCTCTTTTTCCATGTAGTGAGCTCTGAGTCCCAAACAATCCCAGCCTTGAAACTAGTTTTGAGCTTTGCAGACTCTGGAGACCAGCCCACTGGTGCTGCAGAGCTGAGTGGAGGTGCTACATCTCCTACCCTGCAGTCACAGAGGGTGGCTCCAGGATGCTGGCTCTCTGAGTGATGGCCTGTGAGGAGTTATCTGCCTCCATCTGCTCTGGACCACTGCACAGGTGAGGATTGTTGCCATTTCTACATGTGCCTTCTTTGCCTTTGCCCTCACCAGGCACCAAGCATCGATTTATTCTTGGGGCTATGTCCAAACTACCCTCACACAGATCACCATGAGTGTGGAGCAGCTGTACTTTGTCACTTGCTCTCCTTTTCTAATGAAAGCCCTTTTTGCTGTGTTCCTGTCCCCCCTTCAAGGTCTAACTCTGCCTGAGTCCTGCCAAGTTTCATTCTGTTCCTGTATTTCTTGATTTCCAGATGTGTCTTCCTTTGCTGATCTCTCCCCCACCTCATCTTTTTTCCTTTGTAGTCCTGACGCTAAGCGTGAACACCCTTTTTGTATCAAACGTAGTTCCAGGCTCAAAGCCTTGCTTGAATGGTTGTCCCACCTGTGTTTCACGCTCTAATTAAAAAAAAATTTGAAATTTCCTCCCTGTTCAAGTCCTTAAGCTCCTCAGTCATGTTCAGCATGTTAATAGAATTGTAGTTCTGGCCTTGCTTTGTGCATCTTCTCTAGCAGACTTGATTTATCCACCCAGGATCAATCTGAAGTTGTCTTCCAGGAATGGCCAGCTGTTTGCCAAAGCTGGGGCTAAACCGGCACCAGGGGAAAGCCCCAGGAGCGGGTACGGGCCAGGGTGTAAGAAGCCTGTTGGGAGCAGTTGTATGGAGGAGGAAGAGGGAGCAAAGCTTTAGCTGGGAGCAGTTAATTATGTTCCTCTATAAGATTTGTCCTGGTTCAAAGCAAAATGGATCTGAGGAAGTTGCGTGGCTTGTGTTAGGTGAGAGGATCCCAGTGTTGTCTTTTTTTTTTTTTTTTCCCTCCTAACTATCTCTGTCTACAGATTTATTGGAAGTCAGGTTGCCAGGAGAGCGTTACCAAATAATTATCCTGTGCTACCTTACGATAACCTTTGCAAGAAAGTGTTTAGATAGAGAACCCGCATGAACTAGTCATTAATATCTTATAGGTCAGAGTTACAGATGTTGCATTGTGATGAAATATGTATTTCTTCCTATTTCTTAGGAAAATGGGCTTGTGAGACAGAGTAAGATTTATGATGATCTTAATTAGTTATTTCCTAGCTTTCAAAATGTTTGGGTTTGAGAGATGATATGATAGATAATTAACTTGTTGTCACACAGTGACTTTTAAAATGAAATGTTTGTTCTCAAAATATTATTTATCTCAATATGCATCATATGCATACCATAGTACATACACACATGTATATATAGATAAACACATGCATACACATCGCTGCAGCGTTCCCCCCACGAGCCACCGGAGTAGGGAGCATGGGGTAATGCTCCCGCATCGGGCATCACCCCAGGTCCCACGTCGGGTTGAGCAGAGGGTGCAGCCATCACAGCCCTGCTGAGGGGATTGCTGCCACACAGCTCCTGCTCCTGCTGTGCTTGTCCTTACTCCCCTGTTGGAAAGGTGACCCGCAGAGGGTAAAGGGACTGGCCTTCTGCGCTGCCCTTTCCTGTGTGGGTTTACGGACTAAGGCGAAGGCCAGAGAGCTTTCCACTTATTTGGGTTTTTGTTCATCACCAGATGCGAGATGCCTGCATCAGCTCTGGGTGCAGTGGGACCAGCCTTGCTCTTGTTCCAGCAGTGGGACAGTCAGGAGAGATGTATTTGTGACACTTTGTTCTTTGCTTTACCCTAAAACCAGGAGGGGACAGCAGCTTAGCTCCTCCAAGGTCCTGCGCTAACCGTTTTTGGGAAGTCCTCCAGACCAGTAAGCTCCAGGGACACACGCCAGTAACACGGCGCTGCTAGGAGGTGGGGTGTGTGACATTTTATGCTGAACTAGTAAACTCTAAATGAAGGGAATTGTATCCCTCATCGCTACATCCCTCAAGGACAGAGAAGGGGTTGGAGAGAACAGGGAAGGCAGAGGGCAGGTTTGCATTGAACCCAAAGGATGTTGGATGTGGTCCCTGAAGCCGTGGCTGCCACAACGCCTCGTCGCTGCAGGGAGCAGAGCTGCTGCAGAAGGAAAGAGGTCACCTGGAAGTTAATTTATTTTTTTTTTCTTCCCCTTTCTTTTGCATTTTTCATCAAAGCTTTATAAATAACAGACAAAACCCCTGGGGGAAACCTCCCAACCAGCCGCCTGTTGCAAATACTCCAGGAAACGGGAGGCGCAGGGGGGGAAGAGGGAAGGAAGGCTAAATTTGGTGGCTTTTATTTTTAACAAGGGCTATTTCAATCTGTTTTAAACCCATGTAAAAAAAAAATAATTTAGAGCCATGAGAAACTTTTGCCAGCGCTGTAGGAGACTGTTGAGCTGAGCACTCGCTCCGGCTGGCGCAGCACAGACGCTGTGTCTGCGCCAGCCCCTGCTCCAGGAGATGATGGCTCAGACACTGCCAAGGCCATCGGAGGGACGGGGAGCTC
Organism: Falco cherrug; assembly: GCF_023634085.1. Lineage (NCBI taxonomy): Eukaryota > Metazoa > Chordata > Aves > Falconiformes > Falconidae > Falco > Falco cherrug. The sequence continues at coordinate 7,962,019 of NC_073708.1, forward strand.
AGGGACAGAGATGAAGCAATGTTTTTCAAGGCCTCGCAAGATTTCTTTAGCAAAACCAAGAGAGGCTCAAAACTTTCCAAAGCAACTGAAGGATGCATCTGCAAGCTTTTCTGCAGGGCTGCTGTACTTGGGTCCCTGGTGCAGCACAGTAAAGTTTAAGTTAATAAACCCAAGCAGCCAAGCAGAAAACAACCCCCTTCTTTTATTTTGCTTTTTAAAAAATTCCATGACGACCCTTTTCCTCCCGACCGGTCCTTGCTAAAGCGTGCCGTTCGCAACACCTGAAGTCAAGGCACATAAAATGACTTGGCAGCATCCCTCTAACGTTCCCTTGGCACTCTTTGCAGAGCAAGGGTGTTAACCTTGGTGTCCTGGCCATGTGCCAGGGTAAGTAATTACATTCGGCCTCTATAAATTAGCCCCGTGATCGCAGCCGGGGAGCTGCAGCGTCATTTCCTCCCGGCTGTGCGGTGGTGTGCGATGCCCGACGTGTTCCATCCAGGCACCTGTTGCGTTGTGGTGCACAGGGTGACATGCAGGATGGGCACTGGGAGCAATGTGGACTTGCTCATGCTAACGCTCCGTTAAATCGCTCTGGGGCTATGGGTGCTGTACAACAGGTCTTGTTCTCCACATGCCTGCTCCTGCATTCAGAAAAGGGGGAGTGGAGAGGGCAGAGCTGGGTTGGATGGGATCAGGCTCCCAGCCCCAACAGGGTGACCTGATAAATTGCCACCAGTCAGCTGAACTTCAGTAACGGGCTCTTAGCTCGCAGCTAAAATTAGCTGAAATAGCATGAAGAGAATTGCTGAAACCTCAACGAAAGTGATTTAAGCTGAAGCACGTGACCTTGCATTTGTCACGGGCTGAAGCACGCACGGGTCTGCTGGCATAGCACAGGTGATGTGCAGCCGCGTGTTGAGCTGTGTAGGCTTGAGCTGTAAGTAACTCGGTAGTTGCAGGAAGGGTTAATTTAAGATTAGGTAGAATGTGTTGGCCAACTGTGCTGTATTTCCCAATGTCGATGCCAAGCCAACCCTGTCTAATCAAGTCTGAGCTGAGATGGAGTGTGCCTAAATGGAGGGGACAGATGATAAAGCAAAGAGGATTGGAAGGTCTAAGCAGGAGGAGGTGTGGTGGCACGTTCCAGACCATCTTGTCATTGTCCCTTTCAAAGGTCAGCTGTTTGGTCTTTAATTTCTGAGACTGAGTGCTAAGGGCTTTGAGATCTCTGTGCCTCCTCTTTGATGAATCTAGCAGCCCCGACGCGTGCCCTTCCCAGGCTGGCAATGCAGGCTGCGGCTCCTGGGGCTGCCCGCAGTGGAGCGGTTCCACCTTTGCATGGCTGTTCTGTGTGTGGGAAAGGATTTCAAGAAACAATTGACCAAATGAAACCTCCGTAATGCTTCTAAATACTCAAACACATTAGACATGCCTGCCCAGCTCAGAGATAAATTAGAGCTATTATCACTAGAGCCCAGACAAACAAATGGAGGGCTCTCTCCAAACAAGCCATTCACTCAAGAGACTGGATTTACAAGAGTCAGAGAAGCAGCATGAGCTGCAGGCACCTGCTTTCTTCTGAAACCTGTTTAAATTGGTCATATTGACTGGTGCAGAAGGAGGGGAGAGAACACAGCTCTGCCCTTTGGGATCTGGGGAGTCACTCCCATGCAGGGACTGTGGTGGTGTGACGTACTAGCTGGCATTTCACTTTCCGTGTCTGCAATCAAAGCTGGAAGTCAGACCGTGATCCATTTTGCTTTTCTCCCACATGATGGTTGGGAGATCGAGGTGCTGGAGCACATCAGGAATGCCAAGGCCCCTTTTCTTTGCCCTATGAATTTTGTTTCTGCTTCCAAGGAGGGATGGGGAGCCGAGTTGGTGGTAAGGGGGCATTGAGAGAGGTCAGTTCAAATCAGTGTCTTGGGCATCAAGGAAACTGCCTGAAAGGGTAAACAGAAGCCAGAGCATGTATTTTGGGCTTGGTTTTGTGTGTCAGCTAAAGGAAGGAAGGAGATGTAGAGACTAAAAGGAGAAAAGAGCTCGTTATTCTGCATCCCTGGCTGCACTGGGCAGTCAGCGCTCCGGTGCAGGGAGGTGGGCGGTACAGCCTGCCACGGTGGTCAGCAGCACCATGCTGGGGCTGAGGGTGACGGAGGCTGGGACTCGGAGCCTGGCTCCGGCGGGGTGTCTGGAGAAAAGCCATGGTCAGCACAGGGTTTTGGTGCTCGGCTGGCCCCAAAGACAGCCTTGGTGTGACTGGGGGGAGGCTGGGCTGTGAGGCTCTGCAGCACCGTGACCCTCACCCGCTTGCCTGGCAGCTCAGGCCGGCATCACCTGCAGAGGCTGTGACAGAGGGTGTTATTCTCCTCGGAGAGATGCTTTTGAATGCAAAAACTTGATCCCGAACCAGAGTATCGCTTTTTGGAAGACATCCAGTCTCCATGCACGACCTCTGACTGGTGATGAATTTGCCATTTCCCTTGGTAACCGGACCTGATGATTAGCTACCCTCACTGTTCAAAATTGTCTTTTATTTCCCATACAAGGTTCCCTCACTCAGTGCTGTCAACTCACACTGTTTATTTTGGGTTTTGCTGCTTACTGTGCCTTTTACCTGTGAGCCTAACGAACATGCCAATCTCAGCTATTTTCACTCTGTGGGTATCTGGGATCGAGTCACGATGAAGATTTTCTTTGACTGCTGAGCAGACAGAGACCTTTCAGTCTTTTGCAGGGTTGAGCACAGGCAAAGCAGAAGCTGTGCTCACTACTGCCTTGAGCATCTCCCAGTGCGTGGGATTTTATTTAAAGTCCCAGCCTCTGGACTCGCATCATTACAAGGACCTTCTGCTTGATTTTTGCAGAAACCTGAAAATGTGATCCAAAAGACAGACAAAAATAATAATAATTTTGGGATTATTTTTTTTTAATGCATTAAGAGTTTTGTGATGTTTTCGTTTATTGTGAGCAGAAGGGGTGTGTTTGTGGCTTCTGGCTTGGTGACTAATTAGCAAAGCTGAGAACTCACCAAGGAGACACCATGGAGCTCAGGGGGTGTCTCCTTGCAAGCATGTGTGGTTCCTGCTGGCAAGGCAGACCTTGACCTGAAATTCCCACAGCTCTTCCACCTGCACTGTACCAGGGTAGGTTTAGCTAATGTGGGTGGCCCGTTTGGCCTCTACAGCTCTGAAGTCCTCATCATCTGCAGATTCTTCTGCTTTGCTGGCCAGGCTGAAGGGCACAAGTGGCCTCACCATCAGTGTCATGCGCGTGGAGAGAGACGGAGTTTGTTTTCTGGCTTCCTTCGAGGGTCAGAGGTCTGCTGCGTTGTGTTGGCCTCCCCCTGCTGAGCTAACGTGCTTCAGTAATCCCACGGCTTGGGCTTTGTTTGTCTTCCATTGTATTTGTCACCCACCCCATGTCTCCTGGCAGCGCTGCTGGATGGAGCACTGTGGTGGCCACCTCTGTGCAGCTGTAGGGGTTCAGGTTGGTGATGGCAGCTCACCCAGGGAAAGCTTGGCAAGTCCTCTGAAAGGGGCAAGTATAAACCAGCAGTGTTTCAAACCGAAACAGCAAGATGCCTTGTTTAAAAATATTGAAATTATGTGTTTTCCCTTCTCTTCATTCCTCCCTGTATTTCTTCCCAGGAAAAAAACTATTTGTCAAGTTGGATCTAGACCAATAGTAACTTTGGTTTTCCACAGGTGGTTTTCTGTTGATTTAAAACTTCAGCAAGCCCTACTAATTGCAGCCTGCCCCTCTTAAGTTTCTCCAGCCCTTGCATTGAAGCTCTACCACATTCACCATTTCCAGGCTTCAGGATTTGGGTACCATTACCTGCTATTTCTGCTTCTAAAAGGACTCTGGAGGCTGGAAGTTTGGCAGCATGCTTCTAACTACTGTGAATATTGCGCATATGTGTTTTCCATTCCATAAAATAATCAAGCTGGTGGTCAGGCCCTGAAATGCTTGCATATTTATTTAAAAAAAAAAAAAAAAAAAAGCTGCAGCAAATAGGTGTTGATGTCTTAGAGGCTGGCAGAAAAAGAGGAAAGGATGTGCATGTACGCATTACACATACAGATTCATGTGACACCCTACAAGGTGAAAGGAAGACCTGTTGGTAGCATATGCATATGGTCATTGTGTTTGCTTCTCAGTCATCATATGAGGTCTAAATGAACGTGTCCATAAAATATTCTATGATGGGCATTTACAGCAGTGGTAACTTGTGTTTTATGAAGTGATCTGAGGAGCAGAGGACATAGGTGGTGTCCATCTAGCATAATCTGATGAACCATGGAGGGGCTGCTTTGCCCCAGTTTTCAGAAAGAGATGCTTGAAGATGCCCAGTTCTGCTCCTACCCTGGTACCCTGGTAAGGGTCAGAACACTGGTGTGGGGGCTCAGCTCCTGGAAGAATTATCTTGCTTATTTATGCGATGGCGAGGAGAAGTTTGTGTTTGGATGTCAGTGAATTAATGAAGTAGAAGACAAAACATCAAACTAATGTTCTTTATTTTCTGAAAAACAGACATGGTCTTGGCTTTCATTCACTGCAGGAGCAATTGAGAGGGTTTCCTTGCAGAGATCAGAGCTCCAGCTAGTGAAACCCTGTAAGAAAGAGTTCATGCCTCAGGCAGGAGGCAGACAGACAGACAGTGCAAGGGAAACAGAAGCAGAGGCTGGTATTTCAGCACGTTTGCCAGAGCCGAAGAGCAAAGCTGGGACCGCAGGGACAGCCCTGGGAAGCCCAGGTTGGACTGGCCTCCTTCATCCCACAGCAATGCTTTTGACATTGACCAAGACATGTTTGTTCATGTGTTGCCACTGGAGTCACTGGCTGAAACACATTTTATGAGGCAACAAAAACACAATGTGCTATTATCTTTCGGGCTACAGCCGTTCACGTGTTTTCTCTGCAAAATGGGTACCTTCCCTTTTTTTGTGTGTTTAGCTGTTTGTGTTCACTTACTACTGCCTGCCCATTCAGCATCTGGCAAAATGAAATGCTGATCTTGTCTGGGGAGGTAAAATAGTGCTAATTACCCTCCTCTGGAAGCCCTTTGGGTTTGAACCCGAGCACTGCACGTCTGCTATAGCTCCACATACAAACCGATGGAGCTAATGACCTGAAGCTGTGGGGAAGTTTGGACACAGGCTGCAACTCCATCTCCCGGTAATGCACTTCTCAGTGGATTAGGAGAAGCTTCCCTGGCAAACTGGGAAGGAATCCAAGCTGGGGAGCTGGTGTGATAGGAACTGACAGGGCTGGAAATTTGATTTCTGACTCTTTGTGTGTGTATTTCTTGTGAAAGAAGAAGAGGGAGAGGGAGCCAGGAGTACTTTGAATCCTGCAATCATTAAAACCAATTCCACTTTTCCTGCCCCTGCCCACCTCCTGATATGTGTGTGAAACAATCTTTACAGCTACACAGCCATCAGATGGTATCGACCCGGCGGTGGAAATTGCTATTGACTGCTGCTGGTGCTGCTCTCTGCACTTCCGTGGCTTTTAAAGCGACACTCTTCAGGTGATTTCACTTTGCACTTGATACAGCCTGGGAAGCCATGCCTCAAATGGGATGGAAAGAGCATGTGTGGGATTTGTGTGTGCATGGGTGTGCAACAAACACCACCACTCCTCTTTAGCTAGGGGAAGGGCATGCGAGCAAGTGGGAAGAGATGCTTACTGTAGAAACACTTGCCTAATGGGAAGGTTCAGATTTTTTTTCTTTAGTCCATCATGAAGGGATTTTTGTGTCCCACCACAGATTTTTCCTGCTGCAGTTCCAGCACCAACCCGAGACCACTTTTCTACCCTTACGGAGGATCCATCTAGTCCTACGTTGGCTGAGGATTAGATACATCGATTCCTTGTTTTAACGGGCACCTTTGAATCCACATTATGAATTCTCTCTCATCTGCTCTGGGCTCCAAAGAAGAAAGCAGGAGATAATAATATTTGCCTTTTAATGCAAGTGTTTTCTGCAACGTAAAGAACTCCTTTCATCACGAAGCATGAGAACAGGGCTTTGGCTCAGGACTGTAAAAATGTACATTTTGTTTCCTCTGAGGCAATTTAATTGATGGTATTTGGTTACTCCAGCACTGGGGGTTAGAGTAAAGTGGTTGTGAGGGGAGATGATAAAAAAGCTGTGTAAAAGTTAGGGTTAGAGTCTGATCCTGGCTCCGCAGAATAAATCTAGTGCAATGCCATTCTCATATCACTGGCATTGCTTGGGTTTCCAGTGTAGAGAAAGACCTCTGACTGAATGGAGTCAGCCTAACCATGTCTACACAGACATGGGGTGCTCTAGCTTGCTGTGTGGTTGAAATGACTCACTTTGATAACTTGGCATCAAAATGCAGGTATGTCTTCACCACTGCGAACCAAACTTTGATCCTGGTGAAGGTGTCTCCTGTTTTTGCTTGAGTCCGTTCATCCATGGACGAACAGTGCACTGTGCAGTGAAGCTCTGTGTCCTGCCTGTGGTGAAGCTCCAGCAGAGGCTGTCTTCTTCCAGAGGAGGCTGTGATGGTGGGATCTCCCAGGACCTGTCTTCTTCTGCGATGTTACTTGGGGCTGATGGCAGCACTGCAGCCTCAAATCCATGGTTAGTCCATCTAACAAGCACTGGCTTGGAGAATACTATGAAAACAGGCTGAACGTGCTTTGATAAATAACACTTCTCTGGTCAAGGAATTATGTAGGGTGCTACCTGCAACGGCCTGCCCTGTGCTCCAGACCTGGCTAAGCTTCTCTCTCTCTTTTACCAGCAGAGTTGGAGTTGTCCCTAGGAAAGGAACGGATGTTGCTATTTCTCATAGAGCTCTGCCTTTGCTCCTCCTCCAGACTCATGATGCCTCTGACTTCAACCACATGGCAGTGCCCAGGAGCAGCAGCTGGCCAGATGTGTCCAGAGTGTGCGTGCAAGGAGTACCCTCTCATTGTCTGGAACAGTGACTGCCTAAAGCTTCCAAGTCAGCCCCTTAGCTCAAATGCAAATAATAACTGCTACAAGCTCTGAGCAGTCCCTGACTTTCAGGTCACAAGACTGGCAAGCTGCTGAGGTTTCAGGAGACGTGCCTGTTGTTTCCCCACTTTCCAGCCCAAGCCCTGGGAACTGCTCTCCCTGGTTTACACTGAGCCTTTGGATCCATGTGGTGAGTCTGACCCACCTCCGCCTAGCTCTCTCTCAGCTGAATGGGAGGAAGAAGTGGGAATAGAAAGGGCTGGATGCTGAGAGCGTGTCTTGGTGGGATGGTCTGCATTGCCAGCTCCCAGCGTTGAGCCGGCTGGGAAGGGAGACAGATCAGGGCTGGGAGATGGGGTTAACTGGGGGTCGGCAGACCTGTTGGGTGCTGTGGGCAGAGCTGAGGGCTCTGCAGTAGAAGCAGTATGAGGCCTGGCCTAAGGGTGGTTTAACATGCCAAACACTGCCCTGCCTGCTTGGGGCAGTTCTCTGGGGAGAAAGTACAGGGCACCTTTGGGTGAGCACATGTCCCTTTGCTGCTTTTGTATCTGCTGCCCACCTGGGCTGGTCACAAGTCATGCATTTTGGTTGGGCATAGGGTGTTGATGACTATAAAACACCCACATTCCCTTCCCTGCAAAACCAAAAGGCTGTGACTTCCTTTGCTTCTCCTCCCTTTCCTCTCTGCTTATGGTGGTCTGCAGCCCCCAGGACACCGCTCCCATTTCTCTCCTCCCACCCCATCCCCACCTGGGTGCTGGGAGCCCGACTGCTGTTCCACGGGGACAGCGGGGGCCTGGGGGGACTCCTCTCCTCCCTGGGCTCTGCCAGTGTCTTTCTCTCTGCCCTAATTCTTCTGTTGCTCCAGAACTAGACTATCCAACTGGGGAAAGAACGATTAGCTGGAGGAAGGGGCTGAGCATCCCGGAACACAGGAGGGGTTTTGGCTCTTCTGTTTGAGGCCAGGGCAATGGGAGCCGAGTGGGATCTTCCCAGCCTGGGCCTTGAAAACCAGGCTCCCATGTGACACCCGCTTGGGGCCTCTAAAATTTGAAAGCCAGGTCTTTATTGTGAGTAAATTGGTACTGCTTTAAATGGGGTTTATTAATTTACATCCTTGGAGGACCTTCCCAGTATGAGACTGGGGGAAAAGCAGAATGTTAGAGTCATCGGTAGCTTTTTGAGTTTTACGTGTCCTTTTGCCTTCCCCATTGCCACAACCATGATGTCCTTGTCCTTTTTCCAGCTCTCTGGTAAATATCTTCTGGCACTCTCCCGACGATCCCCATCCCTTGGACACTCTGACTTTTGCACTAATTAAACGGAGGCTGGGAAGGCTGAAGCTGCTGCTGAATAGACAGAGTGGGAGACCGCAGGCTTGTTCCAGAGCAGTGTCTGAGACCTCCGCCTCCTTTAGCTCAACAGGACCTCCTTCCAAAGCCACAATCCCAGTGAACTTGACTTTCTGTTCTGTGGCTTCCCCTCCCTAGAGGCTGCTGAGCTGGTGGGGCTGGTGGTCTACCTATTGAATGTGAGGACTAGGTGGCTCTGAGCTCACCGCAAGACGTCAATGGTTTTTGCTCTGTGGGCTTTGTTCTCGTTCAGAGCTAGTGAGACCCTGTCTTTTCTGCCTTCCCCGATGGTGAACAGTGCCTGGGGAGGGCAACCTGCTCCCCCAGCCCAGCTTCCAGCTCCACATGTCCCAGAGTAACCAGGTGCTGCTGCAGTATAGATGTGCCCTTATCAAACAAGCAGACCTTGATAGTTTCTTTTTCTTCCAGGCTTAACCTGCCTAAGTCTTTTTGGGGTGAGATACGATATGTGACTTGACAGCAATTCTAGGTGAGATTTTTTCCTCCTGGGAAAGCGTGGTAAGAAATTAAGCTTTGCAGGTTTTCTGCCCAGTCGACCAGGGAAAGTAAAATCCTTGGTGAACTTGGGTTGGGTCTGGGGGCAGGAGAGTTGCTGCTGTGATTTGTGGTTATTCTCTCTGCAGCACTGCTTCCTTACTCACAAGTGAGAGGTGAGTGGTTTTGACACCTCTTTATGACCTGGGAGCCACAGGGAAGTGGTGGTGACTTGTGTTCTGGAAAGACAAGGTCATTGACAAGGGTGGTGCAAGCATCTTTGGTTCCTCTGACCATATGAGAATCCAAATATTTTCAATTCGTAGGAATTAAAATGAACATCCTAGTTTTATGTTGCTGGCTATTTGAAATGTGGCCCTTCCCAAGGTGGTGTGCAATATAGGGATATTACTGGGAAAGCTGTTGATAAGAGCAAGAGTGAAAACGGATGTCTGGTTGTAAAGCCTATCTGTCCTACAACCTTCAGGGCCTGCCAGGGGACGTGTTTCCTGGGCTGTGAAGAGCCAATATGGGACACAATCATATATCAGTGATTATATTGATCACTGTCTCAGACCCATTCAGTCAAGGACACCAGCACCTTTTGGAGAGGAAGGGTCGCTCCTGCTCCGGGAGTCTGGGGAGGGTGTTGAATGCGCAGCAGTGACTGTATGCGGGGAGAAGCAACTCTCCTTTAGGGAATGCTGGGCCCATGCTCGAACCAATTAGCAGAATGGAGCTGAGCAAAGTACAGGAGGGACCAGACTGATAATAAGCGAAGTGCTCAAATATGGGAAGTTGGGGAAGAAGCCAAATGAAAATGAAATGAAAGGCTAAGGTCCAACTTCAGCAGTTGTGTAGAAAAAATGGGACAGCTGATAATAGGAAAGCCTGCAGGAACACTGGGTCAAAACCCCTGTGAGAGAGACTGAAGGAATCTGCGCAACAGCCAAGGGAGGGAGGGCTGGGAAGGGATTTTATCGAAAAGCGAGTCAGCAAATTGGAGCTGTTGGCTTGCTTACCACCACAGAGACCTACGTCTCACACTGTGACCTCTTCACTTACTGCTCCATCGTGATAGCCAATTTGAGAGATGCATGGGATGGCAGGACTCTCTCAAGAGAGCAGCAAGGGTCTTCTTGACAGACCTTTGCGTGGGGGGACACTTCCCACCAGCTTCACCGCAGAGGGACGGAGGGCATTTGCTCTGTCTCTTGATCCGGGACTGCTGAGAATTGCCTTTGGGGATAGCTTTAAACCCCTCTTTTTTTTGGAAGTGAAATCAGAAACCTGTAGCTGAGCTTCTTCCTTTGCAGCCTTTCTCAGCCTTGGAAATCTATGGAAAGCTCAGGAGAGGATAACTGTCTTTTGCCTTCAGGTAAACTCCATAAAGACCACTTGAAGGTAGATGACGTGGTGGAAAACATCCCAAACCCATGAGTCTGCATCTGAGACACAAAGGAAGCAATTCTAGATACCTATAGCTCACGTGAGGCAGCAGAGATTTCTTTCACAGACACTGTGATCGAGGTAGGTATTACAAGGTCACCTGCAGGTGATACCCTTGGCTCTTGCTATCTTGGATCACAGCAGTAAGGCCCTTCTTCTGGTCCCTCTGATTCACCATCTGTAAAAGAAGGCTAGGGGTATACCTTCTTGGTAAACCATCTGAAAATGGCCTTACTACAAAAGTGAGCCCATCCTGCAGGTGATAAAGAAGAGGTCTTCTTCGGAGGCCTGACTTGTGAGATATCATGGAGAAGCTGTGTAATACAGGCATGTATTTGTCCCTCTGATGTGGCTTCTCAATTTAAAAGTGCTGTTCGGAATGTGAGACGCACTAGATAAAAGTGAATTTAACAGCTATTTTCTATCCTTTGAGGAACATCAGTATTGGCTGAAAGAGGGAAAAAGACCTTTTTTGTTGAATCGGGAATGGACCTGCTTTTATTGGAGGACTCTTGACTACTTTTGTTGATAATTCCTCTGATAGCTTTTACCTGACTTGCTTTCAAAATCCTTGTTGCTATTTTTTTTTTTGTCTTTAAAATGCATTTCCTTGCTGAAATTCAGGTTTGGGGTCTTGAAAAATGTCCAAAATGATTTTGCAGATTACTTTCTTTGATGTAGAAATCCCAGAAATAGGATATTCCATAAGGGAAGTCACCTGTTTATTTCTAGGAGGGTAGAGAATTTATTTTAAACAATGCCATTTTCTTTTCAATTACAGACGTTTTTGTGGGGGAAAAAAAAGCAGCAGTCTCTAAGAAAGAGCACGTGATCACAATTAAAGGATGTGTTGTGCTGTATCAGAAGGTAGCATTTAAACCAGGGAAAGACTGAATATTGACTATAACTCATTGTAATTATACCATCTATTTCAAACATGTAAATATGTTTGGTAGCACTTACATGTTTATGTCAGCTATTGGGAAAAGCCATTTTCCTTTTTGGTAAACTTCTGATGGTAAGAATTTTGTTACTTGCATTTGAATAAGCAACAGACAACAAGTTTAGACGCCGCAGATTTTTGTGCGAACAGAAGTTGATCCCCTGTCCTGTGGCAGTAGGATTTTACGTGCATCCAGGTTGTTTGTAGAAATTTCATGAATAGGAAATATTAATAAGCAACGTGTTCACTAAGACATGCATTTCTTCATAGAATAGAGCACGAACACGGTAAAGGCGGTGTGATGCAGGGAACTGAACATCAGACTGGGAATGGGATGAGTGGGAATCCATTTCTGGCTCCCCCGCTGCCTGGTCAGCTCTTCCCACCTCCCACCTTAACTGGGATCAGCAGCATTTAGCTTGTTTTGAAAGGGCTTTGAGATCTACAGATTGAGATCACTCTGGAAGACCCAGGTGCTTTGCTGAAGCCTAACCCACAAACCCTTCAAAAACTGGAACGCTGATTTAACCTGGCACCGTGAGTGAAGCCGTGTCTCTGCTAAAATTGATGAGAAAACTCCCTTCGCTTCTGGGGACTGGGATCCTTCGCCAGGGGAAATCATTCTGAGCCTATTTCCCTTCCCTCTGACATTTTCTGTCTTATCAAAAGCCAGAGGAGTAAGGAAGAAGGTTAATGACTAAATTGACAAATAAACAATCAGTTCAAAGCAGCAACAGAACATTTCCGGGAAAATTTAAGAATGTCCTCTGAAAACCAGTTAGGAATGTAAAGTGCCACACTTCAGCCCAAGAGAGACCATCCGTACAGAGCTCATTGGGTTACGGGGGCTGCAGCTGGCTGGGAAATGGGAAAGGCTTTGGCGTTTCCATGGAATACATTAGAGGAAAATTGCAGAAGAGGGAGGAAAATTGCTTTGGTCATGGTGAACGGAGAAAGGCATCGCCACAGAGGTGTCTTAGGTAAAGCCTCTCTGACAGCCTTATGTACAACCTGCACACCGTCTGACTCCGGGATGTCAGGTTTTAGACAGCAAAGCAAAAGCATCCATGGCTCTCTTCGCCAAAAAGAAAATGTGTAAGGAGTCACAGGCCAGGAGACCGCCTTTCAGCCCATTGCGGCGTGAGCATCGAGCAGTGATAATGGGGAGACGCTTCCCTCGCGCTCAGTCAGAGAAACAGAGTGTGTTTGGCCTTTGTTTTCAAGGGCTTCACTTTGCCACAGTAATGGTGCATTAACAACCGCTTGATTTTCATTTAATAAATAATAGGAATTATGCTGTGATGGAGCCAAGATTTTAAACAAGAGGCTCCTGTAAACATTTTCTTCAGGAATCTGTGATAAACCAAAGATAGCATTAGACGTACTCGGAGGGAGTGGGGACGCCAAACTTGGAATCTGTCCATCTGCTTCACCACTGAAACAAAACCACTTTATAACAACCACAGAGGAGAGGAAGCGATGCAGCTTGGCACATGCACTTACACTATGTGTGGTGGAAATGTTTATTCTTTATTTCAGAAAGATTTAGTGGGTGTAGAGATAATAGAGCATAGCGCTCGCTTGTGTCTTGGGGAAGGAGGGGTGATGGTGTTTGGGTTTTAAGGGAGTCCAGTGTCAGCTCCCATGGGGAATATTTTCGGTAATACCTATTGCAATCTCATGCGCTTGGAAGGCAGGAGGAGACAGAGGAATGAAATGTGCTCTTCAGGAGAGGTGTTGTAAAGGCCCCAGGATTAGTTATCTCTGACAGGAAGGATTTTACTGACGCTGGCAGACAGCAGAGGCAGAGTCCTGGCCACTTTGCATTGGCCCCATGGCTCCCCCAAGGCCCCATGCTGGGATGCTTCCCTCAGAGCGGCTCGGGTCGCTCTGCCCCTCTCCCCATGAGATGCCAGGGGGCTGCCTGGGGTCACTGACCCCGCGGACAACCCGCCTCACCCCACGCGTGCCTCGTACCCAACACGTGCCGGCTTCCCGAAGGATTTTCTGGCTCCAGCTCTCTTGTGTCTACCTGATGGGCTGAGGCACCGTGTTGTGACTTGGGGGAAGGATCTGGAATGCGGGAGTCTGCAGGGTCAGTCTCATGGTCCCCAGTGTCCCTGTCTGTCCCCCCCGGTGGCCACTGCTCCCTTTTCTGCTGTGCACGTTCAGCTCTGCGGTGCTGCCTCTCCTCAGAGCTGCTCAAAATCAAACCTGAAAGACCCTGGAGTGACCTCTGGGGATGTGAGAGTCCCTGCCAGAGTTTGAAAGAGCATATGTCTAGACTTGGTGTACGAGCAAGCAAGTGAAGGGATGACTAAGTGTCTGAAAGTTTGGACCTTTGGAGAGGAGTCCCTTGGCCCTTTGTTTCTTGGATAAAGTTTCGCTTCCTGTGGAGCTGTGGAGATAAAGGGTATTTTTTCTCCCGGTTTTTTTTTTCCTTCTTTTCAAAACAGTAAAAAATATATAGATACGTCTTGGGCGAGAAAGCAGAAACCTTTGAAAAATTTTGGCAAATCAAGAAACACAAAGAATGTGTTGAGTGAAACATTTCATAGCGACAAAAATCAAAACATCTCACTTCGCCTTCAACCACTTTAAAACATTTTAATGGTTCGAAAGGAAATTTCAAAACGAAAAGTCATGTGTTGCTTAAAACACTGGAAAGTGTTTCATTAAAAAGGAAGAGTGGAAGCAAAACAGTTGCCTTCTATATTTTCTTTTCTTTCCAATCAACCTGATGGCTCTTTCCCCAGTCTCAGCTGAGGTCAGGAACCAGGACTGGTCTTCCCTTGTGTTATGAGGGGCCTGGAGCCGGCAACCCTCAGACCTGAGAAGGGGACAATCTGAGGAAATAACCTCCCATGCAAGAAATCCTTGTATCACCATAACAGTGTATTCATTTTTTAATATAAATTTGCAGGCAAGCCTGGCCCCAGGGCCATCCCTGCTTATCAGCTTCGTGCCTACAAGGTCCTTTTGGGCCACAGGACAGTCTCAGATCCTGGGGAACGCAGAGGGTGCTGTGACACGTGGGCTGGCATGGCAGTCATGGTGGCCTTGGAGCCTCTGCTGGCTTCCCCTGCCCCGCTCAGGCAGGTGTGGGGCCATCAGGTGTGGGACGTGGCACAGCCGGCCTGCACCACTCCGTGGGGAGGCCCTGCGTGGGCCGGGGGAGAGGAAAGTGAGATAGGGCACAAGGACAGCGACGGCTGAGGTGAGTGGAGGGAACTCCCTGGGGGATACAGCGGAGAGGGAGCCCTGCTGCCACCCGGGGCGTGGGGCTGATGTGGGGACTGCATGAGGAGCCAGAGCCAGGTGGCCGGCGGCGGCACAGGGGCAGCCTGAGAGGCGTAGGGGGGCTGTGGGGAGCAGGGAGGGCTGGCCGCGGGGAGGCTGAGGGGAGATGGGGTACAGCAGGGCTGAGGGAAGGCCGGCGGGAGGCAGGCTGAGGAGAGCTGGGTGGGAGCCCAGGAGGGAGGCTGAGAACCTGAGAGCTGGCGGGGGGAGCTGAGGAGGGCCTGAGGGGGCACTGGGGAGCGCTGGGGCGGAGGCACTGAGGAGAGCTGGGGTGTGTGAGGGGGCGCTGAGGAGAGCTGGGGGGGGCTAAGGAGGAGCTGGCGGGTGTCGCTGAGGTGAGCCTGAGGGGCGGCGGGAAGGCTGAGGGGCACAGCACTGAAGGGAGGCGGGCCGGGGCCGACGACAGACCCGCCGAGCGGCGCATGGCGGCCGCTTGAGACGGGTTGCGAGGGGCCTGCAGGCCATGCCCGGACAGGCCATCGCGCCGCACCCACCCCTGTCCCCGCCGCCGGCGGCCGAGGCCGCTTTAAGGCGCGGGCGGGGCGCGGCCCCCGGCCCACCTCTGAACCCGGAGATTGACGGGCGGCCGCGGCGGAGGCGGGGCGGCCCGGGGGGGCCGGTCTTCCCGCCGCCGCCGCCAATGGGGCCGGGGGGGCGGGGAGGCGCCGCTGCCCCTTCCTCCCCCCGCCCCCCGGGCTCCTCCGTGCCAGTTTGAGGAGTCCGGAGCCGAACAAAAGCAGGCGGCGAGGGCCGGGAGCGGTGCGCGCAGGCCCGGCAGAGGGGGGGCCCCGCTGCCGGCCGCAAAGCGGAGCGGGCTGCCAGCCAGCCCCGAGCCCGGCCCGAGGGTGGGGGAAAGTTTGAAGCCCTCCCCCGGAGCGCGGGGGCTCCGCCGCTCTCCAGCCCCGGCAGCCCCGGCGCTGCCATCGCGGGCGGCCGCCCCGCTCCGCCCCGCCGCGGCCGTTGCCGCCGCCGCCGCCGCCTTCTCCCCGGGCGCAGCCCCTGCCCCCGCCGGCCGGCCCGCTGCCTCCCCGGGCGCGGGGCTGCGCTGCCCTGCTTTTGGAGTCGCCGCCGTTTCCCCTCCCTTCCCCGGAACCCCCCCTTCTCCCTCCCTCCTCCTTCCCTCCCTCCTCCCTCCTCCTCCTTCTCCTCCTCCAGCAGCCAAAGGGATTTTTCCCCCCTTTCTTTCCCCTCTCCTCTCTCTTTTTTTTCTCCCTCATTTTTTCCCTCCTCCTCCTCCTCTTCCTCTCCGCCGCGGAGCCGGGCGCCAGCGTGAAGGATAAATAAAAAGCGAAGAGGAAGAGGCTGGGGAGGAGGAGGAGGAGGAGGAGGGGGGGGGGAAGGAAAGAAGAAGAAGAAAGCGAGCAAGAAAAGAAAGCGAGGAGCCAGGCGGCCAGCCCAGCCGCGCCGCTCCCGGCAGCCAGGGCAGGAGGCGGCGGCGGAGCGGGGGCCGGCGGCCGGCGATGGATGACCAGCCGCGGCTGATGCACACGCACAGCGGGGTGGGGATGCCGGGGCACCCGGGCCTGTCCCAGCACATGCAGGATGGACCAGGCGGGGCGGAGGGGGAGGCAGGCAGGAAGCAGGACATCGGAGACATCTTACAGCAGATCATGACCATCACGGACCAGAGTTTGGACGAGGCGCAGGCCAGGTGAGAGCGGCGGCCCGGCCCGGCGGGGGCAGGTGCCGGGAAGTTTCCCCCGCGCACGGCCCGGCCTTTGTTGTCCGGCGGGGGCAGCGCCCGGCGCGGGGGGACGGGGGGTCCCTGCTGCCGGGACGTGGCGGGGCGGGAAAAAAAGGGCACAGATTATCCCCCCACCCCCTTCCCAACTTGATGGTGGTTCCTGGGGGTCGCAGCCCACCCCCCCACCCCCCCCAGCTCCTTCCCCACGGGGGGTCCCGAAGTGGGGCTCGGCTGGGCAGCGGCCCGGGGTCCTCAGCCGTTTTGGGGTGGGGGTGGATTCCGGAGGGAGGCGGGTGTTGCAGCAGGGCTCTGCGTTGGGCGCCTCCGAAAGAGGCACAAAGTACTGCTCCATATTATTTATTTTTTGTTGTTAGGGGCGTTAATAATGTTCTTTTTTAGGGCCCTGTAGTGGTGTTATTTTTCAGGCCGTGTTTTTGCCCTTGGAGGATGCACATAGAAGCTTCCCTTCAATTTTTTTTTTCTTGTTAATGGCAGAGGTATTTAAAAAACAAAAAACACCGCTGTAAAAGCCGGTAACCGAATTGTCCCCGGCTTCAGGGAGTGCAAACCTAAATACGTACCTTCAAGGCGCTAGCAAAAGTTAAGAGAGGGAGGAAAAAATAACAAATCCCCAAATCGAAGGCATAGTTGAAGGAATAAAACAAACAAGCAAAATAAAGTTGCCCTGAATTGGCTGGGGTACACTTGAAATTTCTTTTGGGCTGCAGAGCTGCTAGGTACGGTGTCCTTCCCCCTGGCATTCATGCCCCGAGCTGGAGCAGATTGCTAGAATACATTGTTCCTGGAAAAACGCATCGCACGGCCCCACAACTCTTTTAGGAAGAACTTCCAGAAGGATAAAAGTAGCCCCCAAACCTCAGCTTACATCCTCACCGCCTCCCCAGCTTGTATAAAGCTCTTGCTTACTGAAAAGCCTCGTTGCTGGGCTGATCTTACTAATTTTCTTACGTTCTTGCAGGGGCAGAGTAGCTGTTAGGAGGAGGAGGAAATCAGGCACTTTCTCCCCGGCCAGACCCGGGGCAGTGAAGGGATCTTCCTTCGGAAAGTTGCAGGAATTTTGTGTGTTCCTGCCTGCATAATTTAGTATAGTTAATCAAATCAACAAAGCCAAAGCAGAACAGAGGTGGGAGAAGGCTTTATGGGTTTGCCTTGCTGGACTATTTCAGCTGCTTCCTCACAGTACTTTTTAAATATATTTTTTATTACTGTTTTTAATGCTGAGCTGCCAAACACACCGTATTTATCAGTGATGTTTGGTTTTGCATTTCTTCCATCCATCCTACTGTTGTTTTGCTGCCTCTTTTCTTTTTTTTTTTTTTTAAATGAAGTTTTGGGAAGATGCAAAGTGCCAATATTATTAGTAAGGGGGCTCCTCCAGCATATGTACGTGATTTGTGTATACCCAAATGTCTGCACCCATCTGGGTGTGCTGATAAGGGGACGCTGTGGTTCTGCAAGGGTATATACCTTTGAGAGACTTCATCAGATATATAAATCTTTTTAACATGTTGTGGGTGGTGTGGGGTAAGTAGTGTGAATGTTTGCCAGATGTTCACATCGTCTTTCGTGTGTAATTTCGGTTGGTAAACAGAAATCCTGTAACAGGCGCCTGATAGCAACAGCCCTTTATACAACTAAACCCTTGGCTAAATGATTGTGTGGCTTAAGAGAAAAAGATAAAATCAGTTTCTTTGCCTCAGTGGGCACGCGGTGGGTTTTTAAAACCAGCCGATTAAAACTACCCCCACTCCCCTGCCCCCAAACTCTTTCCTCAGAACCCACAGAGAACGGTCAGCTCTGAAATAACAGCAGCCAAAAAGCAAGGCGTTGAATAGCATGCCCTCCCCTTCCCAGAAGCAGCTGGCTGTGTTTTTAAATGTGTTTACTGTCCCAATTGTAAAGAATTAAATTGTAACACCTGTGAATAAGCTGGATGTAAGTAGTGTGGAGGCAGGGAAATGGGTTTCTCTCGCCATACATGCATGCGTATCTCCGCACTCAAAGTTGGGCGACGAAATTCTTCGAATTGACAGCTCTTAAGCAGAGGATTTTTCCACCGCTGGGGCAAGGGGGGGGGTTTAATTCCCTTCTACCTTGCAGGGTGAGCCTAATAAAGCACATGGCTAGCTTTAATATCGGAGGTGGGGGATGGCAAGAGCCCAGTGCTTGCTCTGTATTGAGTAAGACAGTTGAACCAAGCTTGGCTCCCAAAAGCTGCTGGTGTCAGCTTGGTGCATCGCTGGGCTTGCACTGGCGGTGGGAGACGCTCGGTGGCAAAGGTGATTTTCAAGCCATTCCTAAATTGGTATAATTCATCTCCTCTGCCTTAGATAGGTGGCTGTTTGCAGCACTGGCGCTCAAGTCATGGCAGAGGTAGTGGTGGGGCTGAGGGGGCTCAAACATGTCCCCTCCACCTCTGGCACGCACATGCCAGCCAGCAAGAATTTGGAAAGTTGTTCTTCATGGTGACATCCTAACCTCACTCGCCCCTCTCTTCTTTTCTCTCCAGGAAACATGCTTTAAACTGCCACAGGATGAAGCCAGCCCTTTTTAATGTCTTGTGTGAAATCAAAGAAAAAACAGGTAGGAAATCAGTGCTGTTGGTTCTGTGTTATTTTTCATTTTGCTCTTTGAGGGTTTTATACCACCAAGTTTGTGGCCCCCTCCCCCCCATAGCAGTATTTAAGTGGGGAGAAATAACTCGCTGGTATTTAATGCTTCTGGCTGTGGACTTGCACGATGCAGTTTGTGTCTGGAAGGGAAAATATTGTGGTTTAATTTCTATTGTATAGCCTCTTTTTATTTATTGCTTTTTCTGGGGACAAGAAAAAGATCAAAACCCTCACAATTTGTCTCTTGCTATAGTTTCTTCTTTAAGACATGGCACTGCTTTTTTTTTTATTATTATTAAATAAAATCTGAGTACAGAGTAGCGGGGGAAAAGACCCGACAAAATAAAATTGTGCAGTCAGATTGCTGTTACTGTTCAGGTAAACGTAAAGGTTTCTTAGTTGTGTGTTTTTTTTTTTTTTTTAAAAAAAGGGTTAAAATGCTCTTGTCTGCCAGTCATCCTGGCTAGCTCATGTAAGAGGGAGTTGTCAGTTGCCTTTAGTGAAAGCAATATATTAGATTGTTAGTTACTTTAGGGTACTGTTGTTTTATGGCATGGGGTGTTCTCAGGCTTCTAAAGAAGCTAATGGCATGAGAGCGTTGGTTCTGCCGTTTCCCACTTTCCAGACCTCCTACCATGTACTAACACACTTATAACACATCCCAGGGGGGCATTTAAATTTTAAAAGCAACAATTAAAAAATAGCAGTCATCAATCAAGGGTGATCTTAAACAACAGATGCTCAGGGAAGGGCATTTAACAACATGCACCACTTCTTTATGTATTTGTCAGAATCTCTTATTTTTAATTAAAAAAATGGGAGGAATGATGGAAATTTGGTGGGGCGGGGGTGTGTGTGTGTTCATCTCTGCTGTTGGTTTTCTGAGCCGACCAGAGTTGATCGGCGGGTTTTTCCATGCCGATCTAGCTGCCTTGTTTCAGCTTGCTGTGAAGTACTTGACTTCTTTCCCCCCCCTTCCTTTTACAACAAGGACTGTAACAGTCAGTAATTCATATCTGAGCCATATAAGCAAGGGCATGACATGAATGAAAGTGACAATAAATATGATTGCACACCTAGCTGATATACATTGATAGTTACACATAAAAGAGGAACAGCTTTCAGGAGCCTGAATCGCAAGTCTTATTTTTTTTCTTTCTTAAATATATATATAAAACCTCCTAGCGTGAGCAGCTGATTGAAAATACAATTACTTGACTCTTGCAATATATATAAGATGACTAAGGGGGACCTTTTGTTAAACGTTGTTTGTGCAGAGTGTAGCCCAGACAAAGCTCCTACTGATGGCATTCGGCTCTCCGAAGTCCTTACGGCTGCATGGCTGGGTCTGACCTTTCCGAGGAGTCCTTTCTTATGGAGTTCCCATAATATTAAGCTAGTAGGTTCGGTATGGGAACCTCTGTACAGTTCATATGATGTAACGTGAGGGAGTCTGCCTGGAGGTGAATTTTATGGGTTTTATAGCGTTCCCCTGTGTGCCACCCTAAAAAAAAGAGACACGGAGTTCTTTTCTCTCTTCCCTCTTCTTTTGTGTTGCGTGAGCCAAAGAAAATGTTTGTCTGCCTTTTCTCCACATGTATTTGATGCTCCGTATGCTGCCTGTGCAGGGGTACTTTTTGGCAGGGTGACTGATGAATCCCACCTCAGCTTTTCTATTAATGCAGTCGCAAAGTTAGGGGACAGACTGGGAATCTGCTAGGACCAAACCTGATGGGAAATCCAGGTGACCTCAGGGATGCTCTGGGGTCCTGGTGAGCTGCGGAGGGTTGGGGAGCTGTACGTATCCCACAGTGGCTGGGTAGGATAATTGCTGGCTGCTGAGGAAAATCGAGAGGTGGTATAGGGCAAAGTGTGCTGCTGGAAATAAAGGATATTCAGGTGTGAACTGGGGTTGTCTTACACTTTTTTCTTTTATTTTTATTTTTTGCTGTTGTGCCTGGGTTACTTGGCCATGGAGGAGTTGTGTAGAGGTATCTGAAGAGGTTGAACTGAGATGACTTTTGGAGCATTGTTTATCTGCCCTTAATATATTTATGGTGAATTCTTTTACTTTGTAAATTCAAAGACCTCCTCCCCTCTCCCCCATCTGGGTCCCCAAAAGTCAGGGTTTGTAAAGAAGCAAGCAGCCAGATGGTTTGGTTTTGATTGTTTTTTTTTTTTAATTATTGCTTTGTGGGCCCAATGCTAGGAGGAAGTTAGTCTTGTTTTTTTCTGGGGCTGAGGGTACGGCCTGCTTCTGTTTGCTCGCTCCTTCCTTGTGGGCAGCGACGTGAAAGTTGAGCCAGCTTCTCTCTTCCCACTTTCCATTTTGCTTCCCAGATTTTTGCATGTGTCGTGTTTGAAATCCTGGTGATTGTTTGTGGTCACTGGTGGGTGTTTGAAAGTGCGTGCGTACATCTTCCCCCCGGCGTTATGATGTGCAGAAATGTGCGTTCAGTTACCCCGCTGCCTGATTTAAGTGACTCCAGAGCCTTACGGAGACTTTACCACAGTCTCTCGCAACATTATGGCTAATATTTCATAGCGTTAACGTTGTCTTGAGCAAACCCAAAGTGTCCATAAAGTTTTTAGACAAAGAGGTCGTCTGTATTGGCTGAAGAGTTGCCTTTTGCGTTTGGGCTCTTCAGTTCTTTTAAAGCATTTATAAATACTTTAAGAAAAAAAAAATTACCAACAACCAACAAAACCTGGAAGAAAGCTCAGTGGGTTGTCTTTTGTCTGTGGCATGGAGATTGTTGCTTTTGGGGTGATGACTGTTTAAAAGTAACAAAAGTTGAGAGGTTTGCTCTGAGTGGGAGCATGTGAGGGGAGTGTGTGGAAATTGCCGCTGAAATATGTGTATAAGTTGTCGGCGTTCATTTGGTGTGTTTTCACTTGCTGTTGGTCGCTTTGTTGCGAAGGAAGGGGCAGGACTGCCTTCAAATGGCTGGCTGGCTTTTTGGAATAATAATTATGGAAATGGGAGGCATTGTTGTCCTAAATACAATTGATTCCTCTGTCAATAGGGATTGAAATCGGAAATTGTATTGCTGATTTATAAAAAGTTTGAAGGCAGGGGTAGGGACTCTGTCTTTACGGCCTCCCCCCTCTCTTGTGTTTTTTTCCTCTTTTTGGTATGTTGTGTTTTTTTTTTTTAAGCTGTTCTCTGCATGAGCTGAATAGCTAAGCAGAAGAATCAGGCAAGGCGTACGCAGACGTGGGGTCCTTGGATGGCAAACTGGAAAATATCTGCTGTCAAAATGCAGCAGCATCTATTTCAGCTATGAGCCTTTCCCAACTCCCATCTCGTTCGGCAGGGACCGGTGGGGAGAGGCTGAGCGCAGGATATATGACCATTTAATCTGATTCCTCCTCCTTAAGAGCTTTTCCCATCGTTTCACTTTCTCTGCTCTTTTGGGGGAGGTGAGGGCATCAGGCAAATTCTAGTTCTTAAAAAGACCCTGACTTTGTATTTCAAATCCCCTGATTTTATTTTTTTTTCCTTAACCCCCCTCACCCTTCTGTGTTGAAAGAATTTTAAGTTTAAAAGAAAAATGTACATGCCACCAACGGGGGGAATTTACGAAGTGGAATATTTATAGACAGCACTGATTAGCTGTGCAATTGTTGTTGAATAATGGGTTTGTGTGTGTGGTTTTTTTTTTAATTTTAGAACATAATAGCTATATAAGGTGCCTCTTAGCTACCTTTCCCTGTGCATTATCTTCACCAAACTTAACTCAAATCAGATCTTTGAAGGAGGTGGGATTTTTTCCCCCCCTTCTTTTCTTCCTTAACACCCCTTTGTTCTCTCCAGCTCTGTGTTCAATTAACACCCCCATTGCAGAACTGTAGTCTTTTTTTTTTTTTAATGTCTGTTACTGTATTTCACTTCTGACACCTCCCTTATTATTCTTGCCTGCTATTTCTCTTTCATATAGCAATTACGATACGGGGTTTCTTTCTTTCTCCCTCCCTTCTCTCCCCCTGCTCCCAACTAAAGCCCCACCAAGAGCAGCATGGGGAGAAGAGAGGCAGCTGCAGTGCGTGCAGTGGTAGTGTTTTTGGGATATGGGGCAGAGCTGGAAGTGGGGTATGCTGTCAAGCCCAAGGCCCCTCGGATGGAGTTTTTCTCAGGGCTGAATGGGGCAGCTTGCTTTCCTCCCTCCCTCTCCCCGCCCCCCCCCCCCCCCCAGTTTTCAGACCCTGCCTGCCTTGTTATCCTGCATTTCCACTGAGGTTTCTCAAGGTGCAGGGGAGAGTTAAAACATCCCGCTTTGAATTGCAGTGTAATTCTTGCACCTAAGAGGAGGCTTCATTCTGCTTCTGCAAAAGCTCATAATGAAAGTGCTGGTGCTCCAGCCCCAGAGCATCTGGGTCCCTGCTCTGCTCTTGGTGGGTCCACCCTTCACCCGGCTGCTCTCCCTCCGGCCCATCAAAGGGGAGGAAGCCTTTGCTTTGATATTTATTATTAATATTTTTTTTCTCCTCCAGTTGAGAGGCTTTGAAGGCAAAAGTGATGGTTCTCTCTCCCAGCTGGGCAGGCTGTCTGTAGGGGCATGGTCTGTGGGGTCCGTAGTGCCGCTGCCCTGGTGGGAAGTGAAACATTTTGGGAGAGGAGAGGGCTTCCTGCCGGCCAGCACTGCCCGAGGAAGCCTCTTGGCAGCTCACAAATTGCTTCCAGAAACCTGATGTCTTCAAGAGAAAGGAGGGAAGGGAACATGCAACATGCTGGAAGATGGGGATGGTTTGGGAGGGAAAGCAGCCTCTGGGAGACCTTGGCTTGGTGGAGGGCTGTATCACTGCAGGAGGAGCGGCCACCTCTGGGGACTGGCTGGGAGGGATGGATACCAGTCACCCTGATGGGAAGGGGGATGTGCCCCAGTAGGGTCCTGGTGGCTGGAATGAGCAGCGTCTTCAAGGTTGGACCTGTGTCACTGCAGCGAGTTCTTTTTCTGGGCTTTCCTCTTCCAGCATGATGTTGTCCATCTGGGATACGCTTGGGATGGGTAGCTTTGGAGGAGCATGCTTGCAGGGAGATTTCTCTTTTTTTCCCTTTTAATTTTATATTTTCTTCCTCTCCCCTGGTAGCATGTGGTTGGAGCTCTTTGAACGGAGCAGGCTTAATTAGTTTAATCAAAATTGGCCTCCTGCAATCCTCCAGGGAAGGAGGTGGGAAGCACGGGGCGGCCAGCGGGCTCTTCCTCCCACCTCCTCCCCCTCAGCCCTGCCGGCAAAGCAGAGAAACCAGGCCCAGCTCTGGCACAGCCTCACCGCTCCTGAGGGACTCGCTACAATTCAGGAGTACAGGAAGAAACCTGTTTGGTTTTGTTTCCAGGCTTGTTTTTTTTGTGGGTGCCTGATGTCGAGCAAACTTTGCTGTGATTGCAGCAGACTGGGAAGATGCTCTCGGAGGGTCTTTTGGGTCCTGTTGCTCCCTGCCTCATCTGTTTGCTCCGGGGGGGGTGGATGAGCTTGTCCCTTGGCCCTCAATCCCATGCTCCCCAGTCTCCCAGCCTTTGCTTGCACTAGCCTCCCCAGGTATTGGGTGGCAGTGGCTGTTGGATGCATGTGTCTGGGGAAGGAGGGTGCTGTGAGGGTGCTGTGCCGGCAGCTTGCTCTTCAGATGCTGCCTGCTGACAAGGCGCAGAGGAGAAGGAATCTTTGTGTTCCATTAATGCACGCTGGAAAAATATCTGTTTTAACTAGATGCATACATAAATAACAGCTAACCAGAGCATCCTCTAACATGAACGTTAGGTGTCTTCCGCGCTGCCATGGGTTTCTGCCCAGTCCATCTCCCCTCGCCTCTGCACAGTCTTGGCAGCAGTCAGAGCGGTGTGGGTGAGCTCAGGGAAAGAGATCTTTTTATTGGGTCTTGTAGCTCCAAACGAGAAACTCAGAAGGTCTTTCAGGCCTAAATTTCTCCAGGGGAAAATGGTTCAAGTTCCCTTATTTGAGACCTGCAAAGGGATTTCCCCCTCGGAGCACTGACTGTCTGGGAGCAGGGCTTTTCTAAATGATCTCAAATGCTAGATTTATTCCTTTTAGCAGGCTCGCGCGCTGCGTGCTGGCCCTGGGTTTGAGGGCAGCGGCTGTAAACAAAACGCAGAGAAACTCTGAGACAATTTCATCATGGTTTCCCCCCCCCTCACCCTGATCACAAGGAAATTACTGCATGCAGCAGTTCTTTAGGGTAGTAGGGTGGTGGTTTAAACGTAAATGATTTTGTTTGCAGCAAGACACACCAGGCTATGCTGCTGTTGGTGCTTCTGCTGAATCAGAGCTGGGGATTCTGGCAGGGAAAAGGGAGGAATATTGGATTCCTCCTCTGCCTTTGGTTCAGCACCTCATTCCCCGGTTCCTCCTTTAACCCAGCAGCTGCTGCCTTCTCTGCTAATGAAGCTCTGCAAAGGGTTTCATGGTCTCTTGGAAATCTGTGGTGAAACATTTTACTACTGGGTTTTTTCCCCTTCCTGTGCTTGGAGTTGGGGTGCTTTGGGAGGCAGCAGAGCCCGTCCTATTTGCTTTGTGCACTAGAGGGGTGGTTTGCAGCAGGTGCAAAATGCCAGGTACCCAGTGGGAACAGGGGGTGAGTTTGTGTCTGAAGATGTGATGTTTTCTTTCTACCTTTCTGATTTTTTTTTTTTCATTTATTTATTCAAGTCTTGCATTCTCATGGCAGTTTTCCTATACATACTGTGAGTTTCACCCTCCTGGTAACATGTGCTGTTCTTTGCTTTGTTTTGGGAGTTGCTGTGGGGGAGGTGGGCTGCACAGCCCTGGCTTCCATGGACCCCAGAGCAGGATGGCCTCTGCCAGGCTCCAAGCTTTTGGGCTCAAGCTTTGGGCTTTTCAGTGCCAGGCAGGGAGAAGTGATGCTTCTTTGTGCTGCAAGGATGTGTGCTGTACAGCGCCTAGCACAGGCAGGACTCGGTGCTGGGTTGGGGTTTGGAAGGAGGTAATGTGATTTACAGCAATGGATCTGGTTAATAATCTCCAGCAGCTTCTGTATACTCAGGGGCTGCTTGTATTCCCAGCCAGGTGTTTGCAGACCGGATCAATATGGCCCTATTTGCATGGGGCTGTCCATAATCTAATAAACCAGCCTCAATCTGCATCCTTCGCTTTCCCTAAACATCCATCTAGAGATGATCCCGGTCCAGTTGGACTGGTAAGTGTTCCCTGTGGTGAGAGAAGCTGTTTGTGAACAGTGCCTGGCCCCTGGACTGCCAGCCTAGTGTCATTTGTGGCACCCCAGTGCTGCCAGTGGGTACTGGGTGCCAAGGCTGTACCCTCCAACAGAGCCTGGGCTGTGCAAGCATCCCAGATTTTTGGGTGCACTGGCTGTTTGTAGTTGCTGCATGGTGCTTTGCAGACCATCACCTCCCCAGTATGCTCCAGAGGCATCGATGTCAGGGGTTTTTCCATGAAATCCCTCTTCTTGCCATGTCACCTTTGAGGAGCTTCTGCTGGGAACCCCGTTTGAAACCAATAACGATGGTTTTGCAGGCTGGGCGGTCGGCAGCTTCTGCTGAAAACTCTCTTGGAGGTGTTGCATCCCCTGGCAACTTAAATAGCACAAGGTGGCAGGCAGTATGGGGATAAATTACAGAAAGCTGTGACCTGAGGAGGCTGTGGGCTGAATACATTAAAGCGTGGTGTTGTCAGGCCAGCGGTGGGGCTGGGGAGGGACTTGGGTGATGCTGTTTCCCAGTGTTGGGGGATTGGTTGGGCTGGAAGTATTGGTTTGCAACTGTGTTGCTTAGAAAAAAATATAAAATAAAAAAATCCCTGAAGAATTAAATCTCTTGGCCTTGGGCTTGTGAGCCCTGCACCTGTATTTTTTTTTTTTTTTTAATCTGGAACAGAAAGCCACCTTTACTGGTTCCTTTTCCTGGTGGCAAAGGCGTGGTGGCAGAAGAACCGGCAGCCCGATGGAGGGGATGGCTGCTGGGGGAAGCTGCCTCACCAGGCTGCTGTGCCGGCTGAGGAACGGTGTGCTGTCACTGCTTCTCGGTGTTTTGGGGAGGTCACCAGCACAGATAATAGAAATCCCCTCTGACACCTTGAGCAAGCAGCATGTTGTCACAGTCCTCTCCCTGCCCAGCCTTTTATTTATAGGAGAAGCCTTACCCAAAATAGGTTTTTTGCTTGTCCTAACCTGATGGGGCTGTTTCTCACCCTCTTTTCCTTTTTTCTTTCTTTCCTTCTTTTTTTTTTTTTTTTTTAAATATACTGATAAATTGAAAACCCTCAGAACAGCCAGTGCTGTGAGGAACCACTCTAATCTAAAATGATAACTTTGCCATTTTACTGCAGCCTTGGTGAAAAACGAGCGGAGCTGCCTGTGCAAGGGGGATCAGCCCGTCTAAATGCTGGTGGCTGGATTTTTGTTTCTCGCCTGAGTGCAAGCCCAGAAACTCAGTTCATCATTTCCATGTCCCATTTTCGGTTTCACAGGCAGCATTTTGCAACGCCACGTTTGGCCCAGCCTGGCTGGCCTGCCTGTCCTTGTTATCAGAAGAGGAAAATCGAGTTTCTCTCCTGGTTGGATAACATTTTCAAATTCCAGAGTGATGTCGATTAGCAGAATTAGCAGTGGCAGGTTAACTGGCAAAAATACTCTTCCAGTTGTGAAGTATTCGTTGCTGGTCGCTGATCCTTTCCCAACTCCAGCGGTCCTGATCCTGGACATGTCGTTGCAGCACAGGGATTTTTCTCTTAATTCAATGCAATTGTTTCCTTTGACATTTGATATTTACAAGGCTGGAGCCAAAATGAAAGTGAATCTGCCTGTAACTCTCCAAATGTGCCTTTCTAATTTCAACATTAATGTTTCAAAACCCAAGCTGCTGGTGGGTGTACCTTTGCTTGTTTACACACATTATTTTTTTTTCTCCTCCCCCCCATCCCCCCCCCCCGCAGTGATTTTCTCATGAAACACTAAGAATGGTACAGTAACTGCAGCCTCTGGATGGATCTGCCTCCTGCTTTAAGATTTGAAATTTGGCTTTTGGCTCTTAAGTCTCTTAATTTTAAAAGGTTGCAAGTATTTTAACTTAGTCTTCTTTTTTTGTATGCAAAATTATTATTGCAGTGGCACTATTTTAGTAATTTGCAGTAGTCCTATTGCAGTAATTTGCAGTAATACGATTATTGCAACTCTCTAGTCAAAAGGCATGGTTCACAGGGTAAAAGGAATGAGTTGGAAGGAGTTGCAGCCATCAGCCCTGACTTCATAGCGCAGGATGTGGCCTCCCCTGTATGTTCGGTGAAGCTTGTGCTTTCCAGAAGGATTCTTGGTCTTATGTAGGAAAGTTGGAGGCAGTGGGGCATGCTCCACCACAGCTGGCGAAGGTGGTGTTTTGAAGGGTTTATGACCCTTGTTTTGCAAGGGGTCACCTATTTATTTCTGATAGGAATTTGTGAAGCTTCTGGCTGCTGCGTTATGCTGTGCGTGTGCCTGCTGAGAGTGAGTGTGCCTGCCGCGGCCCTGCTCCCGGTGCAGTTGTGTGGCTTTGGGGAGCAGGTGGCAGGAATGGTGTTTTCGGTGAATGTATTATTACCCTGAAAGGTCCTGGCTGTTAGATCTGCTCAGCAGATGTGAGTGTTGATCGGTATTGGTGGTGGGGAGTTGCAATATACTTTGCTAATGGAGAAAAACCTGAAGAACAATTCCCTGATTTACGCTTTCGGCGATGTGAAATGAAGCGGTCTGAAGCGCTTTGCTCAGCAAGCTCTTAGCAGACCGCTTCTTCATCCCTCGTTCATGCAGATTTTTCCGAAGAGGCTCTTTCTCAGCTCTGTTGCTGGGTGAGCAGAGACAGCTGGGGGGCACGGACCCCTTAAATGCATCCGGATGCAGAAAGCGTTGAGCATGGGAGCAGGGAGCGAGCAGCACCCGCTATAGCTCGCTCCAAAGCCCCGGTGCAATTCTGTCCCCATGTGGCTGAAAAGGTCATTTAGCGCAATAGCAAACATTTAATTTATTTTTTTGTGTGTGTGCTCCCTTAAATAGTCAAATTAGCATCCTTCCTCTGCTACAGGAGCTTCTGGAGGGGGCGTCCTGAGAAGGATTATCAGTAGGAGCGCCTGGGCCTGGGCTGTTCCTCTCCCGAAGGTCCCCGGCTGCTATTTGCACATCCTGGTGTCTGACTGCGGCTGGCATTTTCCCCCGTTCGGTGGAATTTACTTTCTGCCTGGTGAGGGCATTGGGTAACATTTGCACACCTGGGCTGCTTAAGCTGTGGAGGGGCTGGGGGGATGCGGCGGAGAAGGTCAGGGGTCTCTGCTTTCCTTATGGGCAGGAGGAAGCAGGGAGAGCAGCTGATGGGTACTGTGTCCTCTACCTAGGCAGCAAGCAGGAGGGGGGAAATGATGCTACGTAGTGTGATGGTACCTGTGTCACCATCTGGACCCTGCTCTGATATTAGGTGGATGCAGGGTTGGCCCCGGCTGTGGAAAGCTCAGACTGTGCTCAGCTTCCTCTGGTGGTGGATGGACCAGTTGGGCAGTGGGTGCTTGGTTGGTTTGGGTTGTGGCAAAGGGGCTCTGTTTCCATTTGCGTAGGCTTGCAGTGTGTGCCTGGGAGGCATGCAGCCCTGGGGTGGGATTTCGCCTTAGAAATGGCTCTTCTGCATCCAGGTTTAGAACGCTATGGGGCCCTGACCTGTGGGCTCTTGGGAGTAAAACGACGCGTGCAGCAGTGCAGTGGCATGGCTGGAGGTTTAGGGAGACTATCCCAAGGGCAAACAGGGATTGTTTGCTGTGGAAAACCCACAAGCAATATGGAAGGAGATAAGACACAGCTAAGGGTGGTAGCAGGGGAAGTCCCCTTTCTTGCCATGCTCCTGAGGTAAGTGGCAAAGCCCACCGGGGTGAAAGGACAGATTATTTCCCTTTTTCTGCCATGTTTGGTTTAGGCCTTGGAAACATGCTTCGTCAAAGGCAGCATGCCTGACTAGGTGGGTGCTCAGGGGCTAACAACCCGGGGGCTGGGGCAGAAGTGGAGCGCTGGGAGGGCCGTGATGGCACGGTGCTTCCAGCCCGAACACCCGGCCGGGAGCTGCGGGCACGGCTGGTGGAGCATGCCGGCGCTGTGTGCCGAGACACGCAGCTGCGGGCAAGGGCGGTGGATGAACCTGCTTCGTCGTACGTAGGCTGCGACTGAGAAAGGAGCTGCGCAATTAGGAGAGGTCCCTGCGGTTTGTGTTTGAAAGGAGCTCCATTAGGATAATTTTTAAGCTCCTGTTTAATCAGAGGGCTGTCGGCTAATGAAGAGGGAAACTGCTTGTGCAGTGGGACTTGGTTCATGCTGCATCCCCTCTTCTCAGTCCCTTTGGCTTTTTTTTTGTTTATTGCTCTTGCTTCACCCTTCAGGGATGCTGGTTCTGCTACCCAAGAGGTGGCCAGGCTCCCATCAGCACCCTTGGGTAGTGATGGTCTCCTCCCTTGGGCAGCTCTTTCCAAGGATCTTCTCAGCCCCTTACCCATTGCACATAGTCAGCAGCCAGCTGCCTTCCTCTTGCCACATCTCCTCCCACTGTGCAGACACTGGTGCTGGGTCTGACCCTGGTCAGCGACTGCCCTTGCAGGCTCCTGGGGGAAGCCTGTCCCTGTGGCTTTCTGGAGGGCTGTCTTAGGCTTGGTGAGGAGCATGGAGGAGACCTAAATGAAGAACAAATGAGAACCATTTAGAGACAAATAGGAATCAGATTTATGAAGCAGGCGAGACAGCCCTTTGGAAGGGGCAGAGGGGGGCTGTTTGCTTTAATCATTCTCCTTGCTTTTCAGGCAATAATAAAGCAGACTTGTTTTCTTTTACCTTTTCTTCCCCCAGCCTCTTCTCTTTCCCTCTGTTCCTCTTTCTTGCTGTTCTCAAAACAGCCCTGGATCCAGCAGCACTAGCATCTCCTCCTTGAGCTCCTACCTTCTGCAAATGGGATTACTGGCCAATCCAGCCAACATCTTGTTCAGTTTTTTCCCCTTCTTCTGTCTGATTCTCCCTGTCAGGATCTTGTCACCTCAAGCCAGGCTGCCTTGCCTGGGCTGCCGGGGCTGAGTCCCTCCTGCTGCCAGAGGAACTTTTTGGACTTTCTGGAGTGAGTGGTGGAACAAACTCCTCCAGGTAGGCTGAGGTTTTCTCTAAGGAGTCTGTTTGTCCTTGCACGCTCTGTTGTGTGTTTTAGAGGTGGTCCCTACGGACTAGATGTGCTTGGAGGAGATCAAAGTTTCTCTGTTGGAGATCTTGGGCAGCATCTCCTAGATGCTTGAGTTGCCTCCTAACATTTGCTCCTCCAGGATGTGGTGGTGGCTGGTGACTACAAGGGAGGACCCTGTGTTCCTGGCCTCCACGAACAAGTTGTTTCCCTGCAGAAGTGTGCTTCCTTCCCCTTCCTCCTTCTTCTTGCCCTGGTCATTGTCTTGGTGCACAGCAGGGGGATCTTGGAATGGCTGGGACCATATGTAGCTGTGGGTCAATGGAGCAGAGCCTTTGATCCCTTCAGCACTTCCAGCAGTCCTCGTGGTGAGTAAGTAAGCATCTTCCCAGGCAGAGAGGCCAGGCTGGAGCTGGGATTAGCAGTTCCTGTGAGCACCTCTGCAGCTCTGTCTCCTGCACTGGGCACCATGCAAAGGATGAAGTTTCTCCCACCTTGAAGGGCAGCATGTGCCCTGCCTGCTGCTGTGTGCCTAGTCAGGGAGGTCTTGCCAGTGCCTTCTGCAGCTGGGCTGCTGCAGCCTGCAGGTCTGTTGTGGTGGTGTCCCAGGCAGAGCTTTCTCATGCAGAGTTGTTTTTCTGTTTACTGGTGGCTAGTATAGAGACAAGGGATCTGAGGTAACCTCCGGCGTGTTCTGGTGGATTGCTTTCAGGTGCTCCTCCTGGGTTTTGCAACCCACTTAATCTCTTCTATGTAGGATTCCACATCCTGGAAAGTAAGTGCAGCCACTCTGCTGGGGTGTGCTGGGAAGGCTGGTGGTGAACAGACTTCAGTACCTTTGGATTTCCAGCTCCAGACCCCACGGATGTCCAACTACTCATGGCTCAGGCAGAGACTTTCAAGGTGACAGAGCCAGAACTGTATTCCCAGCCAGCCTGTGGGGCTGTTGGACCCCTCCTGTGTTGAGTGGGTGATGCTGGTGCAGTGTGGTGGGGTGATTTCTCTGGGCACCCTTCACCTCCAGTGCTCAGCAGCTCTCTTGTGAACGCTGCAGAACTGCACGTACAATTGCAATCAGTCCTCCTGTGTGGCTTGGCACATCTTGTGTGTAGGCTTTGCTGATAATCCTCGATGGAGGTTGTATCTGATCCCAGTGTGGGCATCTTAGCTGCTTGGCAAAAGCCATTCAGAAGAAAG
The DNA here is from genome assembly GCF_023634085.1 of Falco cherrug. Classification (NCBI taxonomy): domain Eukaryota; kingdom Metazoa; phylum Chordata; class Aves; order Falconiformes; family Falconidae; genus Falco; species Falco cherrug. The sequence goes on from NC_073708.1 coordinate 7,994,215, forward strand.
TTTGTGATGACTTTGGTGCCCAGGAGACTTTGATGCCCAGGAGGAGGAAGGCTACCACAGGGCTTTCCAGTTGCAAACTGGTTTAGCTTTGCACTGAAAAGTGGAGTGAAGCAAAGGAGCTGAGCGTTCCCTGTGGTGGCTTTTCCAGGTCAGCATGAGGGAAATTGCCTCCCTTGCAGTGCAGGGTGAGCCTCCTCCCTTGTTCAGCACAGCAGAAATCATGGCTGTAAACCTTTGCCCTGGTATGTAACCATACAGTGGACAGTCGTCTCCCCAGCTCATGGGGTTGGTGCCAGGGGAGCACATGGGTGCTTTGGCACCCTGGCTGTGGATACATCCCAAAGCTTCCTGTCCTGCACTGTATTTCATCTTCCCGTGATTCCAGAGAGGTCTGTGCATAAGTTGCTGTCAGCAAGCTTCCCTTTAATCGTGCCATGGTGGGGCTTTTTTTAAAAAAATATTATTTTATTAGGAAATTCCCATTTGGTTGCTTTAAAAAGCAAGCCCTTGTGGCTGGCCCCTGGCCCGCCGCTAACAGATTTGTTTGAGAAAAGGCTGCGTTGGCATCCTGCTTTATTGAACATGCCTCCTGGGAAGGCGGTTTGAATATCCTTCTGTCTCCTCCGAGCAGGGAGCTCTCAGGACTGCCTGCCGCCATGGGGATGGGGAATGCTCTTCTCTCCCTTTCCCTCCCACCCCTTTCCCTTGTTCAAGCCGCCCCCGTTTTTTGTTTTTTTTTTTTTTTTTTTGAAGAGAGAGAGTGCTATGCACCGTGCGTCCTGCTCCATGCGGCTTTTCTCTTTCCCCACGGAGTTCATCCAAAGTTCGTATCCAGACGATGAACAAAGTAGCTCAGACCTTTTCCTGACTCCTCACCCTTTGTCCTCATCACTTAGTGACAGACAGGAATCAAATGCCGCAGACAGGCTGACGGGACAGGGCTGTGTGAAAGTCCTTGGAGGAGGAGGAACGGAGCAGTGCTGGGTACATGGGGGTCTCATCTTTAAACTCTTCTTCCCCTCCCTGGATAAAGAGCAGAGCTGCTTTTACTTTGAACAGCAGAGGGGAGGTACAACATGATTGTTGGTTGGCTTTTTTTTTTTTTTGGCAGAAACCAGATAAATGTTTAGTGACAATAAATGTTGGGAAGAAGGACCGGATGGAGTTAGCCTCAGTGTTTAGCACTGGGTGTGCCTCCCGTCGGGAGCACGGGAAGGAAGGGGCTACAGGCCCGCATGGATCAGAGGGGTGGAGGCTGCTGGTCTGCCTGCATCACCTCTCTGCTGGAACAGGAGGCTTCCCTGTGGGGAAAAGGGGGTGCGTGGTCCTGGTCCCCATCTGTTTCTAAAGGCTGAATTTCCCTGGCTTGGTCTTCCGTCTCACCGAGAAAGGTGACCTGGTCTGGTCTTGGTCTTCTATCTCACCCAGCTTCAGGGCTCCCCTCTGGGTGGTGAGGGTACCCCACCAAGGGTGCAGGGGAGTGGGGTTCAATGTTGGAGGCCTCCCTGCAGGCTGGTGTAGCTGGGCAGTTGTCTGGGTTGGGCTTCTCACTGCTACCAAAAGCTGGGAAGTGGCTGTTTCCTGAGCTGGCATTTGGGCTGCTCAGGAGACTTGGTTCAGCCTGTCAGGAAGGGAGAGGAGCAATTTAGCTTGTTTGTTCGTTAGCACTTGTCTAACTCATTCAGCTGTCAGAATTGGGATGACTCCTGATGGGTATTTATCCCTCTTCCAGATGTCCTCCCCACTGTTCACCTTCTTTCTTTTTTTTAATGAAAAATAATGACAACTGGAATGTCTGGTAGTCCCAGATGAGGAAGGGATGGCAGCACCTCATGGCAGAGATTTTTGGGGGGCTTTTATGAAAGCTAGATTGGCTGTAGTGCCAATTTTGGCAGAGGCTGTGGAGGGTAAGGTTCTCAAGTCTCCAGAGAGAGGAGGTCTCCATGAAATCTATGGTGACCCTTGGCTCAGGGCTGCTCCCCAAGAGGTGATCCCGCAGAGATGTGCAGGGCCAGAGCTTTGTTTCAGTCCTAGATCTTCTCGTGAGGCACAGAGTGCCTCATGTCTGTCTCCGGAAAGCGAGGACCTTTCCCGTGGTCTCCTAAGGGCATCGTGCTGGTACAGGCAAGTGGCTGCAGCCTCCCATAGTGTGTTACCTGTTTTAAGCCCCTGAAGCAAGCTCCAGGGAAGTGGTGCAAGGCAGGGCTGGGGGCTTTGCCTGCTTGGAGCCACCCTGTTGCAGGGAGATATGAATGTCCCTTGTGTAGACCAGCTCTGTGCCTGGCTGTTGAGGCACAGGTGTGCAATTGGATAGGGAGGAGAAACACTGCTGCCAGGTAAAGACTTTCAAAGGAGCATTTACATTTGGTCCTTAAATCCTGGGAAGTGCCCCGGAGGCTGTGGTTGAGAGGCAGATCTCCTGGCTTCAGTTTGCATGTGGAGAGAGTCTGCTCATGGTTTAAACAAAGCAAGAGCAATGTGGTCTGCTCTGCTGGTAGAGGAGAAACCAAATTGCTCAGTGAGTCCTAGGACTGAGCAGGGAGCTGGGGTGACCAGGTCACCCCAAGGCAGGTTGAGTCCCTGTCCCCTGCCCTGGCTGCAGCATGCCACGTAGCTCTGGCCACTCTCATCAAGACCTGCTGGCTTGCATGGGGTCATCTCGGAGGCAGCAGGAAGGGGTTGGGGAGGTCCAGGTTTTGCGCTCTTTTGTTAGGTGATTTTGCAGAGCTTGCTGATCTGGGCCCTGGCCAGCTTGTCTGACTCACAGGAATCATCTCACGAGTCTCCTACACCCTTCATTACCTGATCCAAGTGCTTCCTGGCGTGTCTGCTCTCACTGCTGTGCCATCGCAGAGCAGCAGCCGTGAAGGGAACTGTGCATTTGTGCAGCTTGTGTCCACTGCAGGCTGCTGCAGCGTGTGGTGCTGGAAGGGACACCAGAGCCTGGGTCTCCCCATCACCCTTTGCAGTGCACACCCCCATTGCTAGTGACCATCTTTCCTGACCCCGCAGATGGTCTCTAAATGTCTTCAGTGGCATTTGTTCTGCTTGAGAGGCAAAATAAAGATCTTGCTTGTTAAGAGGGGCAAGCTTGGTGGCTTTGTTTTCTCCCTGTCCCCTGTGCTGTGTTGCTGGTAGCAGCAGTACTGAGTGCTGTCGGAGGTGGTTGGGGGGGGAAGGGGGTGTCCACTCGCCTCTCACTTGGTTGCTGTAGGGCTGCTGTGTCTCTGTTCATAAATGCAACAGGTCTGACCTGGAGGAGGATTGTGGCAGCGAGAAAGACCTTTTACTATCCACAGGCTCCTTCCAGCACACTCTGTCCCTGGTAAACGCAGTGGGTCAGCAGGAGGTGACCAGAGGTGAGTCCAAACTCTGTGTGCTGATGCTGCAAACTCTGAGGTCCTTTTTGAGCAAAGGCAGGTGTGAGACACGCTTGGAAATTCCCTGGATTGCAAGCTGGGAAGTCTACTAGAGTGCCTGGGTTGCCAGTTGTGCTGTGATTTTTTTTTTTTTTTTTTTTTTTTTTGCGTGCAGCTTTACCTCCTCACCCCTGCAGGGAAGCGGCTGGGGCATGTTCCCATCTGCACCTTGTACCCCTGCGAGGTGCTTAGTTTGGCAAAGGGCTGCTGTTGCATCACGTTGGGCTGTGCCCAGTGAGTGCAGGGGGGGAGGTCCCCATGCTTGTGGCAGGAACTTTTGCTCAGGAATAGTTTGATATTGTGGCTCCTCTGGGGGCTCGGGGAGGTTTGTGGCTTGTTTCCATCTATCACACGTGAATTTCTTTCTCGTAGGTCCTGATGACTTGTAAGATTTGGGGTGTTTGATGGCTTTCTGGCCTGTGGCTGCCAAGCTATGAGTGGTGATCTGCATGCAAGTGGTTTGCATCTGTATTAAGTTTGCAGGTACCTCGTAGGGAGCTCAAGAGAACAGGAAGGTGCTGGTTTGGTACAATCCGGGACTTGCATCCCCAGTGCAAACCTCTCCTGTGGACTGGGTGCCTGCGGACAGCCTGGCTTGGTACAATGGCAGGGAGGTGTTTTTGGGCTCAGCTGAGTGATACCTGGGTGGCTCCTTGTGTGATGGGGAGCTGTCAAGGTACCTCACCTGGCTGGTTCCCCCACAAAGAGAGGAGTCCTGGGTGCCCCTGGGTTCCCAAGGAGTGGGAGCAGGCTTGCGCAGGACTGGGGGCTGGGGAAGGAGTGCTTTTTCCCTCTTGCATAAGGGTTAAGCCAGCAGTGGGGTGCACTCCTCTGGGACAGTGGGTGAGGTTTGGGTCTCCCCTAGCCTGAGCCTCCCACTTGTGGGGCCTCTGTGCAGCCCGTTTCTAAAATGGGAAGGTGGTGTCCTGAAAACGCCCCCCAGGTGACTTAGGTACTGACTTTTTACTACCTTTTCAGCAGAGCTGGAGTCCCAGAGCTGGTAAAAATCAGCCATTTGCTTGCAGTTGTGGGTTCCCCCCGTGGCTGGAGCCTGTGTGCATGCGTCTCCCCCCCCCCCCCCCCCCCCCCATCAGAAGGGATTTGGGGTGCGTGGGAGCATTGCAGTCTGCCTTGATATGTTCGCTGTTGTGCAGCCCAGCCTGGTTGAGTGCGACAGTGCCGGAGCCATCTCCCCCTACCCCTGCTCGCCGCCTCCACGGCGGTGCCTTTGTCAGCCGGCCAGAAACCCGCAGCGCTGCAGCCAGCCTCCCTGAAGTGCCAGCGATGCGGCGTTTGGGTCCTGGCCCCCCTCCCTGCCTCTGCCCCAGCATTTATCAGCAACCTCCCTTCCCTCCCAGCCGCCAAATTCTTTCTCCGTGCCGTCATCCTCCGGCCAGAAGCCGCCCCGTCCCTGCTCTCCCTCCCTCCCTCCCTCTGAAACCAGCCCAGAACTGCTGGGCAAACATTTTGCCTGTTGTTATTACAGTATTCCCATCTGCATACTTAGTCATAAACCCCTTTTAATTCCAGCCTTTTTCTGGGGCGGGGTTAAGAGTTCAAACCCATCATTTTTCTTTTGGGGCTGGAGGCTTACAAAAGCAGCCTGCAGCGAGATTGTTCGTGAAGATGGGGCCGAGAGCGAGTTTAGGGGGAGGGAAAGGGGAAGAGGGTGGTGGGGAAGAGGGGCTGCATACAGAGGTGCTGGCTGTGCGGCCCCCCCCTCGCCAGGGAAGGCTTTGGATGAGGTTTGTGGGGGGGGGTACTCTCCACCAGCCCCCCGCCTCCTTTCCCCTTACTGCAGCTTGCTGGGAACCCAGAAGTGGATGGGGCTGGCCCCTTCATGGGGAGACATCGAGTCAAGTCGTGCTGCTTCTGATCTTGCCTCGTTTTCTGGAGTCTTTGGATAATAGAGTGCCGAAAGCCAGAGAGGAGCGTTCCCAAATACGCATGGAGGGGAGCAGCCCTGGCTCTGTGGGCTAGCCCCTCCAGCAGAGCCCCCCCTCCCAGCACAACATGGTGCTGCTGATGCTTTAGTGGTGCTACTTGGCTCCCTTTGCCCAGCTCACCACATCCTTACTTTAAAAGGCTGTCCCTTCCTCGCCTGAGGTGCTGAGTGTCCTGCTCCAGGAGCACTGGTGGTCCCTGCTCAGGCATTTCTAGGGCTGGATGAGCCTGGATATCTCTGCATTTCTCCTAAAAAATAAAAATTGGGGTCCGTGGCTTGTGAGCTTACCTGCTGTAGTAGATGGCTCTAACAACTCTTCCCTCCTCCCTTTTGGAGCCCGGCTGCCTTTAATTCCCTCTGTGGCAGGAGTTTCCAGATGCTGGCAGTTCCTGCCAGCTCAATGCCGCCCTATCGTGAGGTCTTCCTGCCCTTTGTCTGCTTTTCTGTGACCTGGGTGGTCATCGGAGGGGAGGCAGAGGGTTCCTTAGGGCAGTGCTTAATTCCAGTGCAAGGTTTGGTGCCTGCATCCTTCCAGTACTGCTGCTGCAGAGCCTCTGGACCAGGTGCTGACCTGGGGCCGGTGGGAGATGCTCCTTCCTCCCTCTCACCCATTGTGGATGCCACACCACATCCCTGTGGGATGGGGTACTGACCAGTTGTTGCTTATGGGCTTGAGAGGCATTGGCATCTTCTTCATGTGTTCAGGCAAGATGAGGTCTTATTTTCCCCCTTCCAAATTAAAAGGTCTTGAGTAGGAAAAGAAATAATAATAATATGTATTTGGGTTGACAGAAACATTGTACAAATTTGTGCAGCTCAGTTTCCCAGCATCTTTCAGTAAAGAAGCCTCTCTTGCTTTGCTTTTGGGAAGCATAAAAAAGGTGGAAACATCTCATATTTACATTTTTGAAATTAAGCCTTTGCCTTTTTTATTAAAAGTATTTCTCTGAAATATGATTTCAGTTTTATATTACCTTAATGACAAATCCAGCTGAAGTGATGCTGTTTAAAGAGGAAAAAAAGTCCTGAAAGAACAGGTATTTGGGCAATTCTGTTTGAAAGTTACTTTAAAGGCAGGAACGGCAAAGCAAAGTTTGTAGGAACAACCTCTGCTTCTCCTCTCTGCATATCCCACCATTCGATCTGTGGTTGTTGCCCCATATGGACTGTGTGATGGCTTATTATATGTAGTTCCCCCCCTCCCTGGTCATCTTAGATGCATGGACTGAGGGTTTTGTGGTGCTATGGATATTGAACAGCCACAGGACAATCTGAACAACATGCTCTATTTTTAGCAGATCAGGTAGAGGCTTTCTTAGAAAAGCTTGCCCCAGTGTAGGTGAGCACTATGATCTTGCAGCTGTATCCAGGTGGGTGAAGTTGCAAGTCTCTCCCAGGCAGGATGAGTGGTCTGAATTTTCATCTAAATTAGCTTTATTGCTTGATCCTCTGAGTTGCCCTGAGAGCTGCACTTCTTGGTGGAGAGGTTTTTCTTTGTTCTCCCCCCCAGTGTCAGTGCTGGATGGTTATTAAACTGCTGTAGAGGGAAAGGAGCTTGTCACATGAGAAAGTTGAGTTTAGTCCCCAGTAATCTCAGAGGCATTCATCTTTCTGGCCTGAACAGTTTGGTCTCTTGATGTGATAAGAGCCAGCATGCGTTAGACTTGTGCTTTTTGCAAGTGCAAGGGTGGAAGGGGAAAGGCCCTACCATGAGCAAAGTGGCTTGTGAGCCTTTCCACAAGCTTCTGCTGTGGGGAGCAGGAGGGGGAGCGGGTGGAGCTGGTGGGCTGCAACAGCTTTTTCCAGCTGCAAGCATGCCTGGGATTGTGCACTGGGAGCACGGAGCTCTGCCTACCTGTCCTCTGCGTGCTTGGCAAGCCGTGGCTTGCAAGGCACGGCGGGTCCTGCATGCAGGCAGCGGTGCTTGCTGCATCCTCCCCCTCCTGCTTTGGAGGGCAGCTGCGTGCTTCTTTTGCCTTTCTTTCAGGGGTGCTGCTCAGCTTTGTAAAGCTGGGTGCTGCTCTTCCCCCCTGCTGCCTGGGGTTTTGGGAAGTTTTCCTCTTCTTCGATCAGAGGCAGCAGGTGCTTTGCTGAGCTGCGCTGGCTGTTCGCAGATGCCCGAGCAGAGGCTTTGCAAGGTGTGTGTAGTGTTCATTAGACCTGTTTAGCAGGAAGCTTACATCTTGAAAAAGGGCTGGCTGGTCTGCCTGGTGTGGGGCAGGAGAGCAGGCTCAGCCGTTGTGCGGGAGCCAGAAGAGGTGTAGGTTTGGTTTCTGGCCACGACACATTGTTGAGTGATGCTGGTCAGGTCACTCTGCTTCCTTGCTGGCCTGCCCACGCAGCAGGGACATCTATATCTGCAGATCTTATGGCTCCAATCGATTCCAGCAGCTCGGGTTGTTGCAGAGAAGGGAGCCTGCCCATTGGCTTCTGCCTGCACCCTTGTGTTGTGCAGCTGGGGTCTGACTGGGTGATACACCTTTACTGGCAGGCACTGGGTGGGATACTGGGTGGGAGAGGAGCACTGGGGAGTTAGTTTTGAGTTTCGGCTGGGGAGCACAGACTGCTGATCTCGGGGGCGTTTGTAACCTTTCCCCACTTTCACATCTCCATCCTCAAGGTAGAGGCATCCTGGGGATTTGGGTGTTTGCCTGCGTTGCTCAGCCAGGGTGCCAGGGCTGTGCATTGCAACACTACCTCCTACCTCCGCACAAGAGCAGCCTCCAGCAGGAGAGATGGCGTGGGGAAAGGCACCAGGGTTATGTAACCTGTGGCAGAAGATTTCATTAAGTCAGCATGAATTTTGTGCTGTCTGTGTGTGCAGTTTCCCATTCTTCTGTAAGCAGGGGCCTTCCTGCCCCAGGAGTTGAAAATGTGGAATATGCATGCTCCTCCTCTTCCCGTCTCCCTTTTTATTTTTTGTGTTGAAAACAAGAGGGCTTGTGAGATTGCTCACCTGCTCCTTTTGCCTTTCTGCTGCCCGATGCCTTGATTACAGCTGGTGAAACGGTGTGCCAGTAAATCTTGGGAGAGGTTGTCCCTGTCGCATGCCAGCCCCGGGACAGGGGACACACCATCCCTGCTCCCTCCCAACCGCCAACGCATTTCCATCGCTGCTCCTTCAAGCTCTCTCCCTCTATTCTTAACGTGCTGCTTGTGTAATTGTTGGCTGTTTGTCTGCTAATGATTATAAATTAGTGGCCGAGTGTATAAAAAGTTAATGAAGTTCTGTCGGTGGAACCATTATGCCTTCCCAGGCTGGCACGTACAGGTCGGCCGAGGCGGTAAGAAAAGCCAGACACGAGTCCGGCCGTTCAGCAGATCAGGTTTCAGCTCGCTTGCTCTTTCCTGCTTTGTTTTTTCTTGCTGGATGGAGCCAAAGTTGAGCGCTGGGAATGCCAAAAGGTGGCAGGTGAGATTTTTCTCTGCTACGGAGTGCAAAATCACCAAAATGCTTGCGTGCCCCCTACCCCCCACCACTTACAGCTCTCATTCTTGTTCTACTGTACCAAGGGCACATCCTGTACTTACCCCCCTCCTGGGTATTTTGGGAACTCCCTGAACCCCTCAGTTCTGGTCTGTAGCAGCTTTTCTTATATACCTGGGCTTCTTGTGTGGAAACCAAACATCTCAGACCCCTTCAGCTTCTGCCATGTTGCCTCTTGTGCATCTGACTGACGTAGCAAGAACAGCTTCTTCCATTGCAGTGCTCGTGGGCAGGGTGTAGGAAGGGTGTTGGAGGAGACAGTATGATCCTACAGGTATAAATCTACCCGCTATAAACCTCCCATGTCCTTATTTTTTTATCCCCTCCCCCCCCTCCTCATTTCTTAGAACTTGGCAGGGTTTTAACTGTGTGCTCTGGTGTTTCTCCAGGTGGAGGCAAGTTTGGTGTAGGGCTTGCTAAAATGAGCCGAGTGGCTCAGGAAAAAAAAAACCCAAACCAGAAGTGATGGAGAAAAAAGGTGTCCTCGCTGTGACTGCAAGTGAGATTTTGGAGGTGCCTCTCAGGCTCTGGCACCCCTTCTCTCTGGAGAAGCTGTGGAAACTTGGCAGTGGGGCTGTCTTGTGTCATCCTCATGAAAATTCAGTCGAATTGGGAGCAGATACCCGTCTGCTCGGCAGGTCTCGGAGGAGCCTGCGTGACGTCTTGGCAGCCAGACCCTGAGAGTGGCTGCCGGCCCTGTGGTCCTACAGGCTGGACGTCCCCTCTGGCCCTTCCTCAGTGGAGACTTTTCCTGGGCAGCAGCTGCCATGAAGCAGGAATGGGAGAAAAACATGTCTCATGGAGCTTGTGGGATAGGGGGCAAGGTCTGCAGGATCAGAGATCCTGTGGGACCCTGCAGCCAGCGCCTGGTTTGGGATGACCCGTGGCCTGTCCGTGCTGTGCGGTGCTTGAGTGCCTCAGAGAAGATGCCATCTTTCCCCCCAGACTCAGACTTTTCCCAGATGGGATTATCTGTACTCTCGTGGTGCTTTTCCTGAGTTTAAGGGTGTGAACACTAGTCTCCTGGCCTCCTTCCAGGCTGAACAATTGCTTTCAGCATCCCTTATTTTTCTCCTCTGCTGCTGGGTTATGCTCAGCAGGGCTTCTTCCCGGGGCTGGGGGGCTCCCTTCTCCCAGGAAGGTACTTACAAGGGTGCTGGGAAGATGGCAGGGGGAGCATGAGCCTTGCTGGACCTCTGGGTGGTGTTTCAGGGTGGGCTGAAGCTGGCAGCCAACTTGCCTGTCTGGATAGCCGGCATGGGGCGGGGGGGGGGGGGCGGTGAGGCAGGCTGCTTGAAGACAGCGGGAGCCTTCCCTTTGATTTGGCTGAGGCTCAAATCATCCCCTGGATTTTGGGAAGGGCTCAGTGAACCTCCGCGTCCAGCTGCCAGCGTGGGGATTAACGCCAGGAAGTGTGGGTGAACGCTGGAGTGGAGAGCGCTGTGGTGGGGGCCTGGTGGCCTTGGGCACGTGGTGGGGATTACGGGCAGACGTCCTCCCCGCTGCCTGCAGCCGCGGTGCTGGCCATGCATTTGAGGATGGGATGGGGGGGTTTGGGGGTCTGTGCCTCCCTCCCACAGCAGAGGACACCCCGCTGCCATGGGCGAGGGAGGAGGGGACCTGCGGATCTCTGGTTTCAGGTGCAAACCACTCGCCAAGGACCCCGCAGAGGAGACGACAGCCGCTGTGCTGCTCACCGCCGGGGACCTGCCCTGCCTGAGCTGCTGGCGGTGAGGAGGGGGAGGCCGAGGAAGGGCCCCCAGCCCCTGCTCTGGAGGCTGGTGCCTGCCTCTGCCCTGGGGCTGGTTTTCGGGGGTGCAGGCATGCCAGGAATTTGTAAGGAATTAGGGGGCGGGCGGGAAGAGCGGGAAGACTCCTGCAACACGAACCATCTGGCCTCCTTGGTCTCTCTGCGCAGCAGTGTCTGGGATAAAGGAACTGATCGAAAACAGACATTGTTTGAGACAATAAAACCGTATTACACGTTAATGAGAAAATACATTTGAGAGCCGAGGGCCTGGGGCAAGCTGGGTGTTCTCCTCCCTCGACCCGCGCGTGGCCTGGTGCGGTGCTGCCCGCGGGCGGTGGCAGCTGCTTTTCCCTCTGCTGTGGGTTTGCTCAGCAAGCCGGGGTGCTGCCGGTGAGCACAGTTTGAGCAAGGCATGCTTTGCTGGGGTGCGTGCCTCTCTTCCCCCGTCTTGGGCAGAGGAAGGCGTGATCCTAGTAGGGAGGCAGAAAGCAACCCTGCCCTGCTCCGTCTATGCTCCAGGCGGCTCGTTCCATTTGCACCCCCTCCAATTCCCACTTGCGCGCTCAGCCTAGGAGCTTGTGCAGCTCCTCTCTCCCAGTAAATAAAAGTGGACTAGGGTCTGTTCCCTGGCAGTGAGGCGAGCGGCACAGCCTGCCTCCCCTCTCTGGCACAACGCTCCCTGAGCAGCCACAGGAGAGCCACACAGCCTGTGCTCAGCCCTGTGAATTCGTAGCCTTGAGGACCCTAAGGCAGTGCATTGCTGGCGCTGGTTATCGGCCCCTGCGGGCCCTGTTCTCCTTGCCTCTCTTCACTGGCTCATGCGTGTCCCCATATGATGGGCCTCTGCTCTGGCAGGGCATGTGGGTTTGCTTGGGTGGCCATGGCTTGGCAGAGCCTCTGCTGGCTCCCCGCCTTACTGTTCGGGTCCTGTCCTTCCCCTGTTTCTCCTTCCTGGAGCTGGGTGTGGGTGTCCATGCGTCCTGTGCTCCACATCCTCCTCTGCTTCTTCCTGCGAGGGAGTCTGGTACCCTTGGGAAGAAAGCCAGGATAGATCCTGAGCTGGAGGACACTGTTGACTCATCCAGGCTTAAAAGCCAGGCTTTGGTGACCCTGTGGCTGGGCTCTCGGGCTTCCTGGCATGCTGTTTTTTTTCTACGGGGCTGACCTTTGCAAAGGGACCTGGGGGAGAAGGTAGCCCTGGATCCTAGTAATGGCAGAAGTTTCGAAGGTGAGGATGGGGAAGCAAAGGGGCTGTGGGGGGTGAGAGTGCGTCTGGAGTCTGTACCTCCCAGCCTAACGTTTTCAGAGATCTTTCTTCACCTCAGGCAGCAGTGGGGAGCTGACGGTCCACGACAAAGGCCCCTTTTCTTCTCCAGGCTGATGTTTTCATAGTGTTGTGTTACATCCCCCTTGCTTTGGGGGTGGGCGGGAAGGGGGCATTGATAGAACCTGACACAGCTTACATGATGTAATGTTATTTTTTCGGTACCGAAACGAGGCAATTTTTCACTTGAGGTCAGTAGAATTTATGTTGAGTCCTGCTGAAGGGAGGGAGCCTGGGCTGGGTGGGGGTCTCCAACCCAATCCTATGCACCCTGGTACCCCCTCCAGCCCTGCCACAAACACTGCTGCCTGTGCAGAGGTAACAAGCACATCACCCCCAGACCTTTCCCCACTCCCCCTACCCCTTGCCTCGTGCCTGAACAGAAATATTTTAATTAAAACAGATTCTGTCAGGAGCATGGAGCCAGGGAAGCCCGCTGCAGACCCGGGGCTTTCAATGCTCAGGCCCTCAACATCTGTTTCCTATTGAAAGTTCTTTGGAAAGGAGAGCTGGCCCCTCCTCCCATCCCCAATTTCAGTCCCTTTGGAGACCAACGTGCAGCCCGGCTTTCCAGGGTTTTGTCCCCTTCCCAGCCTCCCCCCAGCCCAGCCTAGCTTAAGTTTTGCTCAAATGAAAATAAACAAATGGAGTTGATTGCTGGCAGCAGGGAGGCTCATGTCTTCCTGCATCAGTGAGGCTTTATTGACATGATCCCACTCCAGTGCAGCTGGGGGGTGAGGATGGGGTCGCCACACTCGCCCAGCAAGGAGGGCAGAAAACCAGTAGGCTTGCTGCTGGGGGAGCTGCAAAAGTAGGATTTGGTGGTGGTGATGTGCATGGGAAAAGGTGCTTGTATCCTATAAAGCAGAGCTCTGCTTGTTCCTCTGGCTGGGAGCAAGTGATGCCAACAGTGTGAGCCCTTTTGCTTGTTGGTGACGGGACTGTCCCGAGTCACAGTTTGTATCTTAGCCATTAACATCTGTTCTGCTTTCTGTTGTGCTCTTTCTAGCCAAGAAGATCCAAGGCATGGGGAGCTCTGTGTTGCCTTGGGCAGCTGCAGTCTGGGTGGGAGGATGTTTGGAAAAACCATCACAAGGTGGTTAGTTGTGGGCCCTGTTGGGATGAGGTCTCCTGTTCCACAGGAGCACCACTGTGGTTTTCCAGCAATGCGCCAATTTGTTAAAAATATTGGTATTTTGGAAGAAGCAGCTCCCACGAAGAAATCTGAGCTGTGGGAAAATAGAGAAGAGGGAGTGCTGGGCCTGCATGGGGAGGGGGCATGACGTGGTATCAGTGACCGTCTGGTTTGGCCCATGCGTGGCTTGGAGAAGCCAGAGCATGGAACAGCTCATGCAGGACTGGCTGGGGAAAGCTGAGGCATGTTGGCATGGCTGTGGAAGGCAGTGTTTTACTCAATAACCCGGTGAGATCTGGTGGACTCATGCAGCACAAGAAGGTAGAAGACCCACCAAGGTTTTTCCACTGTACCGATAGAGATGTTGATGTAACCCCTCCTGCCTTGGGCGTACAGTAGATGCGCTGGATGAAGGCACTCTGCAGTGGCAAGTGCTCTCCAGTTGATCAAAAGTGGAAACAGCTCTAAGACTTGAACAGATTTGTTGCTGTTGAGGCTGTTTGCTTTAGTTAAATCTGGCTAGTTTGCAGCCTAGATTCTCCTTCTCTTCTCTCTGACCACCCCCACCTCACCCCCCCTCCAATCTCCTAAGCAAATACACCCCAGATCTGGGCCCGTGAGAGCTGTTGACGTGCTGCCTGGGGAGTTGCACCCCTTGTTGAGGTAGTGCTGTGTCCCCAGCCTGGCCGTGGTGGAAGGTAGTGGAGTTCAGCAGAGGGACGGGAGGTGGGTGAGTCGGAGAAGAGAGGTCAGAGGACCATGTTTCCGGGAAGGTCGCTGCGCTGCCGGCATTTGCTGTGGAAAGCCGGAGGTTGCAGCTATGTCCAGATGTGGAGAGGTCAACCCAGCGCCCTTCTGCATGGAGAGGGGAGAGGTTCCTCTCTGGCCATTTTTTAATAGAGCGCTGCCACCATTTGGGAGCGTGGGAGGGAGTGGGAAGACAAAGGAACATGGTGGAGGGGGGGAAGGATGGTTGAAAAACTACAGGAGAAAAACACAGACCTGTAGCCTACGAGAGCTGATTATCACTGCATTAAAGGATTTAAAATAAGGTTGTTTCTCTTCCCTTTCCTGGAACTTTTTCCTGACCCCTTTCAAATCAAAAAACTTTATCAAGTGTTAGTGGCTTTTCGTTTTTGTGATTGTTGCTTTTGACTTGAAAGGCAGGAAGCCAGCAAAAGCTGTATGTGCTCTGCTGACTGCTGTAACCCCCTCTCCCCAAAACAGCAGATGCTTTTCAGTGTCCATATTTCAATGCAGTGTTATGGTTGGGGCGGCAGGGAAGGGAGTCTGCTTGAGTGTGAACAAATACATCTGCTTGCTTGGGGAGACATCCTGGTCCTGCTCTGGGCTGTTGCTGACCTCCTTGCAGGATGCCTGGGTGAGGGTGGTACCTAGTTGTGTGGTGACTTAAGAAGGGAGATTTGGCTAAAATGATGATGTGATGAGCAAGTCCTGATTTCCAGGTCCCTCTCTGTCTCCTGTCACAGATCAGGCACTCGCAACACCATCCTGATGGCAAAAGGTGAGGCGCAGTCACCCTGTGACTTTCCCAGAGCCGTTCCCAGGTCGGGATGGTGGGGAACTCAGCCTCGTCCCCAGGATTCCTGTTACTGTAGGTTACCAACCGATCCCGCACTCGCCTGCCCCGTATTTTATCTTCCTGGTGATAGTTTCCTGGCTGTGATACTCCTCTGGTATCGGGACCAGCTGCTACGTGAAGGCACGCGCATGTGCGGGACACAAAGGTTGTGTGTATGAATGAGTAAAAACTTGGAAAGAGTCTTAACACCGCCTTTATCTCATGGAAGAGGAATTTTTTGATGAAGGGTTGCAAAATCATCCATCTTCTCCCTGTTGTTTTGGCAGTGGTGTCGCCCACGAGGATGTGTCCTACCCATTTCTTAGGGATGAGGATTGGGGGGGGGTCTCTTCAGATGTGTGCGTAGAAGCCCCTGGACTGCCTTCGCTGAGCTTGTTTTATGTCTTTGTTCTAATAAAAAGTTGTGTGCTGCTTCGTATTTCCAAGCTGTTGCTGCGGTGGTGCTGGTGTTAGCTCTCAGCAGCTGTAGAAAAGCTCTTGGTTGTTTCCTCTCCCCCCACCTTTGCATTAACATCTGGACAAAGATAAATGCATATGCGGGCTGTTTTCACTTGCTTTGACGTCCTTACAGCTTTAATGAGAAGATCATTTCTAATGTGAAAGAGTGGTGGCCCGGATTGCAGTGGGGTTTGCGCCCCACCTCTCCCCAGACAGCAAGCAGCGTGTCGGGAACAAACTCTGCAAACTTGGCGCAGGCAGGGGGAGTGTAAGTGAAAGCTAATTGGAAGCAGCCCTGACTTGCACTCTGCTGGAGCTATTTACAATATCTTTCATGCGGTGACTTATTGAGTTATTCGCTCAAAGGAGAAAAAAAAAACCCAACAAAAAAAAAAAAAACAACACGTCTCTGCTTATTTATAGCAACAGTGGTAACCACTGATACATGAGCTGGCCTGGACATGGAAGCATCTGTCCTGGTCAAACCTTTGGCTATTAATTCACATCCTTCACCCCCCCCCCCCCCCCCCCCCCCCCAGCCCTGGATGCATTGAAGCACATATGCAAATATTGCTGTCTGGGGTTCACGTTTGGGTACCGGGGACCTTCGAGCCTTTCTCTTGCGTTCCTGACCCAGGTCTTGTGTAATGCGCCATCCTGGGCTGCTGTCTCTAACACCCTTGATCTCCTGCTGTGTAATGCCTAGTGGGTGGTGGTTTTTCATTGTTGGTTTAACTGGGGTGGTTGCTCAATGTTGCGTAGTCTGAGCTGGCTGGGTGAGGGTGGTGCCTGGCATTGCATCGGACCAGTTTTATCTTGGGGCTGGGGAGAGGGGGAGTGTTAAGCGTTGGTTTCGGAGGAGGGAGGAACGTGTGTGTCTTGCACTGGGTTTTGAGTGCAGGGTGTCCTTGCGGGGAGCAGGGCTGGCCCTAGTAGGTGTGAGGGGTGTCCCAGGGTCTGCTAGACAGGAAGGGTTCAACTGGGGCACAGATCTGTGCCGTGGGCTGGGGGCTGATCTCGTGTGGACCCTGGCCATCCCTACCGTTTTATCTAGACCCGGATGGTGATGCGTTCAGCTCTGTGATCCTGACTCATCCCTTACCTGCGCTGTACCCGCATCATGGGAATGTTATTTTAGCCTAGGGAAGATGCATAGTGTGTGTGTGATCACCCTGGTTTCCCGGTGATTGGCTTCTGCCTCTGCCTCTTGCTGATCTTGTTGTTATTTTTTTAAGCCTGGCATGGATGCTTTTGATGTTCCCAGCCTCCTATCTCTGCACGGCTCCTGCAGTACCAGCCCCGTGCCTTTCATTACTGCGTTAACAAACTCGAGTCGTGCCTAACGAGGACGCCTCATACGTTATGCTAATGATCAAGAGACATGTTAATGATATTTTAGAAGCCTAATTAGTGGAATATATAACTATATGCAATTTGGTAATGGACTGTGACAAGAAGTTGTTAAAAGGGGGCTTGACAAATCCAGTTGCATGTGGCCTCAGACAAACAGTTGCTGAGAATAGATGAAGAGAAGCAGGGTCTCTGCATGCATGCGTGTGCTTGCGTCTTGCCTCCCCATGCTAAGGGGTGGGTTTTTTGGCACCTGTGCTCATCAGCCTGACTGACACAAGCTGTTTTTTTGGCTCTAAATTTTCTATTCTGCTTCTTGAACTGACGTGACCAAAGCTTCAATTTATGGGCACAGTAATTTTCTCTCTCCATCTGTCGATATCTGCACGCATACGTATAAAATACAGTCAGTCTGGCTGTGCTGTGTACGGCCGGAGCTGCAGTGGACCTGCTGTTCTCCACGACTTTGGAGGAGGCAGAGGAGTTATTGGAGCAGCACCAGGTCTCTTGTGTGCTGTACGTGTCCCCTGAACATCTCACTTAATGGCAGCTCTTCCCAAGATAGATACATGGCCATGCTTGAGCATGCATGACTTCTGGTTCATGGGAGAGGACCAGAAGTCATGCAGGACTTCTGTCAAGCAGCTCCTGAAAGCACCACCTTAGATGTGAACGTTAGCAGGAGGTGGGCTCCTTGGTACCTGTTTCTCTTCCCTGAAGAGTGGAGAGAGCAGGCTGGCTGTAGATACCTCCCCGTGGACAATTGCAGATACTTCTCAAGGCTTTTTGGTTGGCATGCTTTGTACAAGGCTTGAAAGCTGGTTGCCTGGTTCAAGGCCAGGGCTGAGCATTTGGAAATCTGACTTTCTGTCTTGGCTGGGCCAAGGGTAGTTTGACCCTTAAAACACAGGCTGGATATGGGCTGGAAGAGGTACCATCTGGAGGGTATGATTTGGTGGTCAGCATCTCTGATGACTGGACTCCATGGCCTGTCCAGCGGGGATGTGAAAAACACAAATCTGTGCCTCGTGCTTCCCATGCCATGGATAGGAGCAGAGAGGACCTGCTAACAACAGCAGGGTGGTTATCCATCCCATTTCAGACTCCCTGAGGTTACAGACCACTTCTTTGCGTGTCTGGAATCTCTTCTGCTTAGTAGAAAAGGAGCCTTCTGGCATCCCATGGGAGAGGAGAAACCTGGTTTCTCTTCCAGGTTCTGCTCCATCACTGCTGCGTGACCTGGGGCAACTTGTGTTGCTGCTGTGGTGGAACCTCTTGTGTGGGGATAAGGTGGCTGTCCTTCTCTGACAGCAACCAAAAATAAGTTGAAGAGTGAGGGTGAAGGGTTAATGGTATTAATTCCCATTGCTTATGAAGCAGTGCCAATTATTAGATCTTATTTCTTGATATCAAGCTTAATTTTTGTCCGTCCTTAATTACTTCCCAATTTTCCCAGCTGTTTCCTGAGAGCTGCACCTTTTCATTACTCTGTGCCTCTTCATCTGTATGACTTATGTACCTGCCCTAAAATCAAGACTTTAATAAGATTAAATTCCCATTTAAACTCCCATATGAATATACGCACAATACCTCTCTCTAGGAAGAAGACATTGAATTGAAGGGACAAGGGAAATGTGCGTGGCCTTTCAAAGGGTTTCTAAGTAGAAGGCTGGGTGAGAGGAGTGGGATCAGACAGTCCTGCTGCATGTGGAGACGTGCTCCCGTCTGGGGGATCTGCCTGGGCTGGGTGGGTGTCCGTAGTCTGGGGCACCCTGCCTGTTCCGCCCGGGAGCGGCAATGGATCTGTGATGGGGAGCTGACCCCAAGGAAACTCGCTGCTGCTGGGGCTGCCAGAAATGTTGGAATCCAGGTTTTGCAACTGCTTTGAAGCATGTAGAACTTTCATCCTGTTGATTTTTCTCCTTCCTCTAAATATTTTAAGATGTTAAATTTCTTTTGCTTATTTGTCGTTCGTGTCCCGTCCCCCCCCCCCCCAATAACTAAATTATAATGAGGCTTCCAGTGGGATTTAAAAATATATAAAAAACTCACATAAAACCCCCCTGCAGAAATTATTTCCCCCCTTTTTTTCTTTCCAGTGCAATCCGTTCTGCATAATAGCTCTTTGTCTCGCTGGCAGATAGGCATGGGGGAGGCCAGGAATCGGCGGTGAGGCAGCGGTGGCGTACAGAAGAGTTTTGTGCCATCCTTGGTCAAATGGCACAAACAAAGTTCCCCTCAGGGGGCAATTGCAAACTGTGCACCCCCAAGCCCTGGGCAGCGTGTGGGCTTTGTGCCCTGAGAACCATCCTGCCTGGTTTGAGCTGGGGCTCAGATGAGCTCACCTCACCCAGCGTCCCTGCCATGAGACAGGTATAATAAAGCAAGAGAATCTTTACACTCCGCGATTTCATTCCACGGATCAAAGATCAAAGCAGAGGAATACACAGTGACCATAAAATTAACTGCTTTTTCAATTTTACAACGCTTTCGGTGATAAAGAATCATATAAATTTAATATTAATTAAACACTTAGCTTTTAACCTCCTCCTGCATCTACTTTTGGCTCCTTGTTGGGGAAAAATTAATTGGGCATCTTAAATCTTGCGTTACTAAATGCTTTGACAGGGGGTTTCAAAAGCACTTAGAATTCGAGCAAAATGTATTTGCACCATTCGTCCTTCCACTCACCTAATTGAAAATCTTAGAGGGGAAAGAGAGGGGGCAGGGAAGAGGAAAGAAAAAAAGTACTGTTTTATGGGTTTGTTTCTTAAATGGGGAAAAAAAGGGGGGGGTGTGGGGAAGGAAAAAGGCATAACTTATAGCTGCTCTTATGGTCTCGGCTTTAATTCAATCCCCGTCACACTTAACACCTTGCAAAATGGAAGCGATTGATCTTCTATTACAGATGGCCTATCGATTGGGAGCCGGGGTGCTGGCTGCTCCCGTGCCATCATCGTCTCGTGCGCTTCCCTCCGCCTCCAAATTCTCGTCTGAAAAAACCTGTCCGTGTCGTGCATTGGTTGTGCGGGGAAGATATAAACATCAGTGCATGTCTCTCCCTGCCTACCGGTATGGTAATGTATATTATTAGCTTCCCGACCATTGAAACACAGCTGCCTTTGGGGTAGAGCCCAGCAAGCGGCTTTTTAGTGGCAAACAGCAACACTTCATGAATGTGTGAGGAAGGAATTACAAAATACTACCCTCGCGATCCAAACCGGAAAGATTCAGTGGGAGGAAAGCTCTTGGAAATCAGTAATGTTGCAAAAGACCTAAGGAGCACAGCGGAGAGCAAATTAGATGTGTTACTTGCAGTGTGGTTTGGCAAAAAGGGTAGCAGTGGGCTTTCTGGGCTGCAGAGGCCACACTTGATAGAGCAGGAGAGATCTTAGTTCCTTTTCCTAACTGGGTATGGCATGTGTCTTCAGACATCTTATTAATGCAACGATACTGGTGAAATAAAGGGAGTTTCAGGAACTCCAGATGTATGGGATCGGGGCTACGGAGTTACAGGGAGAAATTCTCCCTTCGTGGTGGAGCCTCATTAATTTCCATGGCAGACCAGGAGACCCACCAGCAGGCACTCTCTGAGGGGATGTTGGGTAGGAAACACCTGGATTGAGAGAAACTTAAGAAAATAAATGAACGAGCGACTCCAGGATGCTGAGTAGAAGCTCGTTAGATGAACGGCATTTTACCTGTTTGTGCCATTTCTTTGCACAGCACCGGAGTTCATGGGATCTTTTGTAAAAGCAAAGGAGCAACAGCAGCAGACCTTTTACAGGCTTCTGTCTTGTGCTCCTGGCTGCACATTACCAAGAGCAGGTCTCTCTGAGCGTGCGTTAATGGAGCTGTGCAAGCACGATGGAGGTACCTTGATGGTGAGCCCAGTAAATTAGAGGCTCCCCTAAACCAGCGTGGACGTCGTCCGGGGCTAAACTTCTGGATCAGGATTTCTCAGCAGCATGGAATGAATGATTAATTGTCTGGTTAGTCCTCTATTTTGGATTCTTGGTCTGAGTTTGAATTCAGACTTTCGCATTGTTTTTGGGGGTGATAAAAGATTTTTTTTTTCCATTTTTTTTTCCCCCCAAAAAGAAGCTCCTTCTTGCTGAGTTCAGGGAACAGGTATTGCCGCTTTGCTTCTCCCTGGGTGAACTGATGAGAGGTGTGGGTGTCAGATGGTGGGGAACTATTGAATGGGTTACACAGGGCTGTCCCTGGACTAGGAACTGGGTGGTGAAATTCAGGATGGACAAGGGATGAATTGAAAAGTGAGGCCAGAAACAGGGTCTGAATAGCATTGCTGGGGATTATGCTGCAGGGGGGCAAAAGCTGTAAGGGGCTGAGATATTTTGCAGCACGCTGTGTGGCTGGTGCTTTTCTATTTCAAGCTTCCGATTCTTTGTAAGCTTCATTTTAAACTGGGGAAATTGGGAGAAGTGCAATAGCCTGGTGCAGATGATCGCGGACAAATTCCAGGAGGCTTTTCTGTTGGTTTGTTTTCTTTTTTTCATTTCTTTGAGGGTTTCCCCATCCCATTCTTGGCTTGTTGACCACTTCTATTTTTAAGAGGGGATCTCATCCTTGATGCTGTCCCTGGTGAGGATGCTGAGAACCATCTGGTCCAGCATACCAGTTTAAGGACTAATCATTTAAAGAACAGTGTGACATTGTGCCTGAAGTGGGCAAGACTTTTTGTTGGAGTGACGCAGCCTCTGTGCACGGCAGCATTCGGGTAACAAGGTAGGGCCAACAGGATCTTTTTTTGTACCATTTTAGGCTGCTGAAAAAGCACCTAAGTTGTGGCACTGGTCCTTTATGGACAAGTGGTGCCCCATTTTCTCTCTCCTAGGTCATATACCTTGGGAAGCAGGGGCTGCCACCTCTTCCCATGCTGACCCTGGCTCCCTCAGTTCAGCCCTGGGAAAATGAGCTGTGACGTGTGTGTGCACTTTGCCTGTCAGGGTCTTGTTCTTTCCTCAAGGACTAAGGGGCTGACACTTGGATTCCGTGTTTTGATGGATTGATTTCTTTTAAGATCTCTTGGGTTAGATGGAATGATGGGTTGGGTTAATGAAGGACCAGGTGGTGTTGATGCTGCAGTGACTTCATGTGGGCTCTCACAGACGGTGTGTGGGAGTGATGAGGAACCTTCCCACCTTCAGGTGTGTGAATAAATCCCAGGCTCTGCGTATTTTGGATTTGGGACTTGATCCTTACTTGTAGACTGATTGTTGGTGTGCTTAATAAACATGATGCAGGTTGGTATGTGTTCTCAAACAGGACTAGGTGAAGAATGTGCCAATGTCCAAAGACACCTCTGAAGTTTGGTGCTAAGCATCCCATGTCACCACAGGTGCTTGCTTGCTTCCATCTTCCCCCTAAAAACTACCGATGCTGGGCTAGAGGCTGGCAGTTGCTTAAAGAAAAGGCTTAGGTTACTCCCGGCTCTTTGTATGCAGCTGTGGAAACGCTTTGATATGGCTTATCCTCCAGGATCCATAAGAAAAGTCATTGAGAAACAGCATGACACCAGCGAGGGTTTTCTAAGTAGTCCTTTGTGCTTCAGAGTGTAAGATAATGTTAAGGGGAGGACACGGCGCGGTGCTGCTTGCTGGCCACCCCCAGCAGCAGCATTAATGAGCGGAGGATAGTGCTGCGGGGCCGTGCTCTGCTTCCCTGTCCCCCATGGCTCCAGTTTTAAAGGCTTCCATTTTTTAAGGATTGCCAGCAGCAGGGAAAGGTCTGCTGGGTGAGAGGGTGCCCTCGAGGCATGAGGTAGAGACCCTGCTGTACACTACCGTGGTATAAAGAACATAGAGGGACCCGCCACCATGGCACAGCTCGTGCCAGGGCTTTGCACGGTTGGAAGGGCAATGCCGTGAAGGAGGTTTGTTGAGACCTCAGAAGATACCGGGAGGGATTGGCACTGAGCTTAAACCAGGGTATTCCTGCTGGTGATGGAGGAGCTTTACCTGTTTATACCAGCTGGGACTCGTCTTGTTTTTCTGCCTCACGCCTGCAGCTGTGTGCAGGGCAGTGAGCGTGGAGCTGCTGGGTTTGGCTTGGGTTTAAACCACTTTGGTAATGTTCCTGGATTGCCCAAGTCTTGCTCTTGGGAGAAGCTGTTAAGCCTCATCCCTAGCCAGGTTTGAAAAGCAGACTTGGGGTCTTGAACGGCTGAAATACTTTTTAAAATGTTGGTGGTTCTTCAAGGATCTTACTTCTCAAACAGGTGTGCAGAGTATGTGCCTACGTTGTGCCCTTGTGCATGTGCAGCTTGGGGTGGGTGTAACTCAAGCCTCAACAAAATGACTTCATGCTTTAATGAAACTTAGAAAATTCAGATCTGGGTAAGAAGAGATGTTTCAACTTTGGTTGGTGCCTGAAGCAAAGCAACTTTGGGTGAGGATTGCTACATTGCTAAAGAGGCCTTGAGTAGTATAGGCGATGGGGAAGGGATGTTCAGGGCACCTTTGCAGATGCAAGGGGTGCTACAGTAGTATTTTTTTAAAAAAGTCCAAAACCTCTTGAATGCTGTGGTGGGAGCAGCACGTGGACCAAGCTTGAACCTTCTTGGCAAGGTGATCCCACGGTGTACAGACCACCTTGTATGAGTGTTTGAAAATGGGGTGCCGTTCACCCCACCAGCCTTTACCCTGTGGGGAACCTGCTGTCCTGGCAAAGCTCTCCTGACTCAGCATACTGCCAGACCTTTTTATTCGGGGGGGGGGGGGGGGGGGGGGCTATAATGAATCCTGAATTATTGGTTTTCTCCCTGCTGTGTTGAGGCTCTCAGCAGTGCGGCGCAGCAAGGGCCTGAAGGCGGATACGGTTCAGTACCGGTCACTTTGCCAGCACTGGCAGGAGGAAGAAAGTGTTTGAATTTGGGTCAGTCACTCACTAGTGCTCCTTGGGGAGGCTCTGGTTTCTTGTTTGTACGAGAATGGGATCGCCTGGTTATGTTCAGAAGGGCTTGGGAAACGTGCGGGAGCTCTTGTTACCTGCTCCAGCCATGGAAAATTAACTCTGTGCGTGCAGTTTGCTCTGGGGAACTTTGCAGTCTTTTGCTCTTAATTCATAGTATTTTCTCTAGCTTCTCCCTCTAGTCCCTTTTCTGTAAAAGTGAAAGGAAAAAAGAAGGCAGGCAGCAGAGATGAGAAAGTGGCTGCAAAAAGGCCAGTCCACCAACGAGGGGCACAGACCTGCTTGTGAAGCCCTCGGTCCCACCAAGAGCAGGATTGGAGCGTAACCGAGCCAGGACCGGCAGCGCCTGCCTGTGCTGCTGCCTGCTGTTTAGGAGTGCTTCATTCCTGCCTGGTGAGAGGGTGCACACTCCTTGGCCAGCTGGGGCTGTTCTGCCCTGAAAGGGGAGTTGAAACTGGCCTTGACCCAGCACTGGCAGCACCTCCAGCCCTGCCTGTGGTGGGGCTGCCTGCACCCTACCCCTGCGCCTTCCTCCTTGGCTGTGCTGCACCCCCATCCCCATCGACCCGAGGCCCATTTCTCCTTGGCCCCAGTGCATGGGGCGTCGTGTCCCTGTCATTTTCCTGTGCCTTTGTAGGGTGCAGAAAGCTCTGTGCTGCGGCTGGGCACACCGAGAGGGAAGGACGCCGTACCACCCTGCTTGGGCAAAGCTCCATCCCCGGCTTGTGGGGACATCGGTGTTGGCCTCCCATCTGACGCCCACCCCCTCTCCTGCTCTCCTTCCTGCCATCGGAAGGAGGGAAAGAAAAGGAGGAACAACCATATGAAAAAAATGTTAATTTATTAATCATGGAATATATAGCAGTTCATCTGAAATGCTGTTGCTATGCCAACACCCTGGGAGTTTATTTTCTTAATCCAGGAGCGAAGCGTTTGGTCCCCCGCTCTCCTGCTGAGCTATTTGAATATGTTGCTGCTGCCGCCATATCTGTTTAAAAGGGGGAAGGAGGGAAAAAGGGAGAAAAAAAAATAAAGTAGGCTAAACCACCAAAGCAGTCAGATGCAAAGCAGTAAGAAGCCTTTCTCAGTACGACTTAGTAAAAATGACACAAATTAATATACTCTACTTAAACCAGACCAAGATTAATGCTTCTCTTTCAGAGCAGCTTAGTCCAACTGTCACTTGACAAGCGTTCGTCGGACAAAATCAACACTAATCAACATTTATTCCTCTCTTGCCCTTGGGTCTGAGGAGCGTAGAGCGGGCTGCGCCATTCTCCGGCTCGTCTCGCCACGCTTTTCACCCTCCATCCAGCTTCGCCATATATCACCCTTCCTCTCTGTGCTTCTGCTTGTACGGATCCACACGCTCAGCTATCAGGCCACATTAGAGGCATGATAGATTTTCTGTT
Organism: Falco cherrug; assembly: GCF_023634085.1. Lineage (NCBI taxonomy): Eukaryota > Metazoa > Chordata > Aves > Falconiformes > Falconidae > Falco > Falco cherrug. The sequence continues at coordinate 8,019,011 of NC_073708.1, forward strand.
TTAATTTACATCTATTATATTACAACATAACAGATCTTGATTCAGTGGAGACCAGTGTCTCCTATAGCCAGACTCTTTGGGAAAAATTCTGCACTAACTTCTTAAGGCTGGTTGGCAAGTGGCTTTGGATAGACTCTCCTTTTCCCTCCTCTCGCCTCCGAGTGCTGAGCAAAGGTGTTGTGGTGCACCTTGCTCGGGGAAACCTTCGCTTGTCTTGGTTGGCTTGCTGTGGAGCTGGGAGGTGATGGCTTCGGAGGAGACGGGCTGTCAAGCACTGCCTGCCGCTGCGTCTGCGGGCTGGATGCCAGGCTGCTTTGTAACTGAAGCCTGAAGGAGACCTTCCCCTGCCGTGTGGTGCTGCCCTGTGCCCTAGACCCCGTAATGGGGCAGAGGGGAGAAGGATCGGAAGGATCGAAACCAGACGTTGATGTTGGGAGAATGAGGTCCCAACATCTGTAGGGCATCTTCCCATTTCTTGCGCAGGGGTGCTGAGGCCATAAGTGTCTGGCACACATAGGGTGGCAGGGTTTTGCTAATATTCATGGTTCGTTGCTGGTGGCCAGGGTACTGGTTCCTGCTGACTTTGCAGCTGGGGAGAGGTAGGTCTGATCTAAGGTCTGCCTGGCAGATTTCTCAGGAAATCTGTGCTCCGGCTGACTTTCCCTTTGAGCATTAGATCTGTCTTGTCTGGTTGTCCAGAGGGTCTGTGGGGAACAGAAAAAGGTAGAAGAGTGGAAGAAACTGGAGCATGTTTTGTTCTTTCCTCTCCGATGAGCGGAAAACTGGTGAAGGTCATGATGCTGCTGCACCCAGCTCGGTGAGTTTGAAGAGCTCTTCCTGTCCTTGCAACCTTGGGTTATTAAAATGGGAGGGAAGGGAATCCCTCCTCCACCTTCTTCGTTTTGCACTTTGTGTTTCAGTGTTTTTTTCCCCTGATTTACCTGGCAGAGCACTCACTGGGCATTTGGATGATCTTTATCTGACTTTTTTCCAGGGCCACAGATAGGTGTGTAAGCTCGAACAAAGCTTTGTCTTACAGTCAGGATCCTAGGTGGGAGTGCACAGGAGTTAGGCTTTTTGGGCAGACTAACATCAAGGTGGTAGTTGTGGTTATTGTTCTCCTTTGTCCAAAGAGGACAGCATACATACTCTTGTTTTGCAGACTGAAGGAGTAAAGGTAAACCCAAAAGCCAGGTAAGAATTTGCAATATTCAAGCAATCCCTTCTTCAGCTTGTGTGTGTAAGTGTAAATCCATCGGGGGAGGTGGTAGACTCACCTTTGTGATGGGTGTCCAAGCACAGGTTAGAAGAATACCCATCAAGGATGCTCTTATTCCAGTGTTGGAGAAGGGGTCATTATGTATGTGTCTGCCCCCATCCTTCTGCTGCTGATTTGGGGTGTGAGAGGCCAGTCTGCTGTTGGGTCTCCCAATACAAGGTTGGTGCTGATGTGGTTAGTGTTGATTCTGCTCCTGCCAGTTGTGGCTATGAGACCAAGGTTCCACTGTATTGGGATGATATTAGGGATAGCCCTAAGTCCACTGATTGCTTTCAAGGGTTCCTTGCCCCTGGCGGTCCAGCACATGATGATCCCATTGCTGTTCTGAACTTGTCTCCATAGCATGCTGTGGATGATGGATTGGTGGTCCCCGGGGTGGCATCCAGTTAGAAAGTTGCAGTCAGTCGCTCAGGTCAAAGCACAGCTGGGTGATTTTGCTGGGAATGCCCTGGCCCTCTTCTGCCATAGGTCCTTTATGCTCGTCTTGCTAAATCTAGTTTGGGAAGTTGTAATTCCTTCTTTCTTCCTGGGAACACTCAGGTCTGTGAAAGCTGTGACGCAGAGGCTTTTGCTGCCCTTCTGTGCCGTCATGGCCTCCATCGCGTTGCGCAGAGGCTGCCGGCTACCAAAGTACCAAGAGCGAGCTTGTTCCCAGCCCGGGTGGGCTGTAGGCTGGGCTTGGGGAGCTGGTGGGATCTCTCTCTGCCTTTCCCTCTCTCTCTCTGCTGGTGTGAATGAAGATTTGATTAATGCGGGCACTTTAGCACAAGTGCCATTTTCCAGGCTGTAGCTCTTGGCACGGGGAGCGCTGCCGGACCGGAGCAGAGGAGAACTGCAGGCAGCGTCTGTGTGCCTGTGCACGCCAGGCGCTTTACGGTGTGCCGGGAGGGGAGCGCCTTGCTTCCCTCCCTGCTCCTCGTTGCTCAACAGTAAAGTAAATGACGCTTGGTATAACTTTGCACTTGCGGAACTGCAACTCGATTTAAAAACAACCCCAAACTCCAGGAACAGGAGGGGCTCTGTAGCGAGCTCATCTCTGCAAACCCACCTCGTTAATTTTAATGGTGGGAGAAATTCTCCAGCTGGAGAGGCGAGGCAGAGATGCTGAAGTTGGAGTGCCAGCAGCCCTCGGGTATGGGAGGACAGCAGTAAGTCCCAGCCACTGGGAGACCGTCGGCTGGGGACACACTTCTCTGGGGAGTCCTGGCCCTTTTGATGGCTCGTAAATTAGTCAGGCTCCTGCTCCAGCTCCAAACAATGGTCTTGAGCAAAGGCACGGTGGGAGACAGGATACGCGCAGGGGACCACAAGGCTGGGTGGGGACCACTCATTCCAAGGCTGCTCCAGGCTGTGGGGTTTTGCCAGCTCCTCAGGGAGGTTTTTGGAAAGGAGATAACATGCACAGGAATTAATGCTGTTTGTAAAGCACTTGGAAGATGGAAAGAGCCATAGAAGTGGTGTAATTGATAGAGGCTGGCTAATTCAGCGTTCTGCCTTGACATCATCTGAGCTGATACATATGTAAGGAAAATCAGCTCCATTAGCACTAGGCAAAATCATTCCCCTTCCAGTGCTGGGACCAGAGCAACTAGATTTATTTCTCTTAATTGTCTCCAGGAACCAAAGTCCAGATGTTCCTGAGTCTTGAAAGTGACATATGCCTGAGAGACAGCAAAGCTTTGCAGAGTGTCCTTGCTTTTGACAGATGCCCAACTGCCGCGTCGTTGAGGTGCTGCCACCTCTGTGGCAGAGGACAGCCCAGGTCAGAGAGATTTCTCCCAGGCAGGGAAATCTGGGGCAAGTGTGATCCATGAGCTCTTAATGAAAGCTCCACAGGTCTGGAGCAAACTGGTTGTTACTGGGAGGAGGGGGCAAGTTTGCCATGGAGATGGCTTTGGGCCAGGATGGCCATGGAAGGGAGCACTTTGTTCAGGTCCTTGGGGAACTGAGGAAGAAGGCATCTCCTTGCTGGTAGTGTATGAAATAGCAACTGAGAGAAAATGTTCCTGCTCCCCCCGGTGGGATACCCAAGGAGGAGATTTGGAGGCAACTAGTATGAAACGGGTGAAAGGGAACTGGTCCTTTCTACCAGGCGTGGATTGGGAACCTTGCTAAACTGAAACTCAGATTCAGGTGCTGAGCGTTGTCCAACCTGGATCTCTTACGTTAGGCCAGATCTGGGCTGTTGTGAACGTCTCCTGCTGCAGTAGTTACCCAGAGCTGTGCTTTTAAATGACATACACTGCAGAAAGCCTTGCTTTTGTTTTGTTTGAGGATCTCGCGTAAGCTGCATCTGTCTAATCCATGCACTCATTTACCTCACTGTGCTGGGAATGGGGTGAAGGAGACCTCCAGCTTTTGCTTTTCTTTTTACTGCTGTAAACCCTTTCTTTAGTTTTCTGGTAATGTGTTTCTGTAGCCAAGTCTCAAAGAGTGCTGGTCAGCACTGCCCTCCTGGCCTCTTCTCCCAGGGTGAACTGGGACTGGGCTCCAGAATCCATATATAGCTCTTGGAGAGGTTTTCTGAGATGCTGGCTGGTTTCTGTCCAGCTTTGGATGTGCTCGGCTCACTGGGAAGCCGGGTTGTTCCCTGCGCCTCAATATGGTGTTGGGGCCTGCCCAAGTCTGAAGGCATTGGCCTTATATGCATAGGAACAGGCAGTTTCTATATAAATGTTTTTATAAGGGCTATAAACTGGTGCTTTGGAGTGTGAGCCAACTGCTGCACGCTGAGCTCAGAGGAAACTTCCCTGCGAGCATCTCGTCCGGACCTCCTTCTCCGCCGGGCTTGTTGTGGTGGTATCCGCAAACAGGAGGGGGGTGGCAGGGACAGGGACAGCCAGGGCAAGGCTTGTCCTGCTCCTGCCAGCGCTGGGTGCTGTTGGTGTGGGGAAGCAGCCCTGAAGGAGCCGGGGTGTGAAACCAGCCACCTCTCCTGGAAGGTCCGTGGGTGTCTGTGTGTGTGCACGTACCCACGGCCCTCCAGGGACGTCAGCTCGCCCTGGCAGCCAGGGTGACTTCGGAGGCAGCAGATAGCACAGCAGGACTCGATAAGTGACCTTCTCCCAGGTCACTGCGTGCCAGGGTCAGCTGCCTGCTTAGCTGCATATCAGGGATGCTTTTTTCTGCTGGTGAAAGAGCAAAGGAGAGATCCCGCTGGAGGAGGAGGAGGAGGAGGGGAGGGCTGGCAGCCGCCACGGACCTGACCCGCTGGGCCGGCTGTGTCTGGAGCTGGTCCAGAGGAGGTGTGGGAGAAGCCGGGGTGGAGGGGAGAGGGAAGAGAGGTGGCTCTGCAGCAATCGGGCTGGTCAGTGCTTCATTTCATGAGCATGAGCTGGCCTCCCAGGGTTTTCTGTGCCTCAGTTTCCCCAACTGTAAAGCCGGTGACCTTGCAAGCCATTTTACCCTTTTTTTTGGTGCAAAACACTGTTGAGCCTTGGTTGAAAGGTGCCAAGGGGGCCTATGCAACGCATAAGGAATGAGTGACGGGCTAGATAGAAAGCCTAGTTGCCAGGGCTGACTTTTTCACGATGGGGCTGTAAAGCCATGGCTGGAGCAGATCTCCCTGCAGCAGGCAGTCCGACCCATCTGTGTTTAATGGGGACCACACAACATGGCAGCTGGCCCCAGGCCCGGAGATATCTTTGTAACTTAATAGCGCCCTGCAGAGACAAACAGCACTATAAAGGGGGTACAGATTTTTTTTAAAAGGTATTTAGGCGCCTGGGGCTACAGAGAGGGGTCCTGCAGACTGTTTAAAAGCTGCATGCTGCCCACCTTGGTCGACTGTCCTTATATATTCCCCAGCCAGCAGGATCATGTTCCTCCAGTGAGTGCCTGACTGGAGGCTGCTGGGATAACAGGTGCTCTTCTCTGCTGGGGCCTGCCCTCCGGGCAGGGGTGCCTCAGCCCTGAAAGGTCTCCAAAATCTGGGTCAAAGTGACTTGGGAGCCTGCGATCTAGGGTTTCCAGCAGGACGGGCACACCGAGTCACAAGGGCTCCTTCCTTGTCTGATGATCTTGCCTAAGACGTGCTGGGGCCTCGCTGACCCTGCACAAGGCCTTCTCTGTGGCAAGCATCCTACGTCTGATCTTGGAAAAATGGGGTGATACAAGGCGATCTGCCAGGGACGGTGCTCAAGGCCATGTGTTTCTCCTTTTTGATAAAACAGGGCAGGGGGACAGGCCTTCCCCAGCGGAGGGGCTCTGTGGAAGGGGTTTGATACAACTCCTCTAAGTGTGCTTGGGGTTTGCAGGGGAACCTGGCTCTGACCGGTGGCCCAGCACAGCTGCTGTGGGCCATGTCCCCGGAGTCTGGAGGGGGTGGTGCTAGGGGGGAGCTGGAAGGAGACCTGCCCAGCCTGCCAGGTGGAGATGTGGGGAGTACTGGGGCTGGGAGCCACAGGGACATCCATCAACCTGCCCAGCTGGCTGCTGGAGAGGTGTCAGAAGGCAACAGCTTTCTGTCGCTGCTGACCTGGGCTGGGGTTGAACTTCTGACCCAGAGATAAAAGCCTTTCCCCTCCCTCCCTGGCTCCGGTGCCCTTTTCCTCGAATTGCCCAGGCTTTCCCGCCTGCATCCAGCCAGGCTCACAATGGAGAAAGGTCATTTACTGTGCTGCTGCCCTTCTGCATCCCATTCCCCTTGGTACCTTCACCATGAGGCCAACTGGCTCCACCAAAAGCCTACCTGCCTCATGCTTTCCTTCTTCATCCTCTGCTTGCCTTGGCTTTAGCTCTCAGCCCACGGAAGCGTGCCAGTGGATGTGGTATGCCAAGGTGAAAGGAGAAGGGCTGGCGGCCCTTTGGTGGGAGCTTTTGGAGAGCCCTGATGGATGATGTAGCTGTGCTTTCACCAGCCTTCCATGCCGCAGAAGCAACTTAACGAAATTCATGTGGGATTTTGGGTTTCACTGGGTCCCCAGAGCCCACAGAGCTGGAGGGTCTTGGGCATGGAGATGAGGGAGGTCTCCCCATGCTTCCCCTCCCTCCTCACCCCACAGAATAGAGAGGTGAGCTGGGGAGGGAGGAACAGGGTCCATGCAAACACCTTAACGTCTGCCGCTGATTTTGTGATTGGAAACGAAGTAACAAAGGGAGGTGGTGCAGCGTGAGGATGGTTTAACCTTGATAAAACAGTGATTTCACCAAGGATGATGTTCTCCCATCTATCTTCATCCATCAAGGCGCTGCTGAAATATGCTGATGAAGCCTGTGGATAGGAGTACAGTGCAGTTAAATGGGGCGTTGCAAACGCTCTCTGTACCCCCGTGACAAGGTGGCGTTACTTACTGTCCAAATTTAGTACAAGGAACAGCGCAAACCGCTGCCTTTTGCTCTGGACTGGGGTGGGATGCAGCCAGGGCTGCGTCCCCTCTGCAGAGAGTCGGAGATGGTAGTGGCATCTCAGCACATCGCTTAATTTTCCGCTTTTCTTTAGTGCCACTGAGAGTCACGAGTCCAGAAGCAGTAAATGAATTCAACTTCACTATACAAATGCCTTCCCCTCCTTAGCAGAGGGAGAAATCGGTCATGAAAGATACCAGGTTTGCAGGTAAGGCGATGGTCCTATTGACTTTGGTTGAACATCGGCTGGAGGGTCTGGTCCGCGGGGGAGTCGGGAATTCCCAGGGCTTTGCTGTTTGTTTGGCTGCCGCGCGTTTTGCCTGTGTGCGCTGTGTTGGAGTAGCAGCAATTAAGCTTTATTTATATGGGGTTTCCCAGCTTGCAGGGTGGGAAGTGATGGTACGTGGGTGTGAGCGCTGCGTGTGAACTTCTCCTCAAGTTTGGGGATTAGCAGCACGGGCCAAGTGCCACAGTCTTTTTTGGTCAGGTATCCGAAGGCAGTTTACCGGCTGCACGCGAGTATAAATGTCCATAGGTCAGTGGTAAACCGAGCCCTGTAACCCAAGCTGCTGTTGTACCCGATCCTGCTGGGATCAGTGGCATTCTGCTGGGGCTGTGGCATTGCACGTGGCCCCAGCGCTTCTAGTCTGAATTTCAGCAATGGTGTTCCCCATATCTGAGCTGGGCTGTGCCAATGCCAGGGCAAGCTGGGATCGCCTCACCTTGGGAAGGAGCAAGGTGGAGCTGGCAGGGAGAGTCACTCTGTTCCTGCCATGCTGTAAGAGCTTCAGGGAAATAAAAAGCTGGGCACTGCTGGTGGCATGGGCCCATCCTGACCCTGGGAGGAACTGGGGGTTCAGTCCTCTCTGAGTGCAGGCACAGCTCAGCTCCAGCCAACTCTTCCTCTTGCAACTGGGTTTATGTTTCTGGTTTGTCTTTCGCAGAGCTGGTAAGGTGTGCATGTTACCTCCAGGCCTCCTTCTAGACTTCTGCTTGCAACAAGGTAAACCTATCTGCAAATCTTCTGCAGTCAGCGGGGCTCTGACATGGCTCCAAAGCTCTCCTCCATAAATAACTCGGACGGGCAGGTGCCTCCTTGCAGACAAGGTGTGTGGTGCAGCCTGGGTAGCTCACTCCAGACCCGGAGAGGGTAGCTGTTGAAGGACATGCTGCCCAGCTCAGCGCAAGGCCACATAACCTGCTAATGAGCGGGACAGAAAGCCTGATCAGAGGCTGCCACCCACTTTGATTTGGGGACCAGAGTGCTGTGATTTTATGCCTTCAGAGCTCTGTCCATCTTCAGTCTTCTGGGCACCCTGGTGCCCCTGCTCCGTGCCAGCCCTTGGACCACTCTTTGGACTCTCAGTTGTTACTTGAGATGCTGCTCAACTACACTGAGACCATCTTCAGCAAGACCACCTCCAGGCATAGGCAGCAACATAGACATAGCACAAACTTACAGCCCACAGGTCTTCTCTGTCCTGCCAGCAAACTCAGTGCTTACTGGTGGCTCAAACTTTATAATGGCTTCCCTCTTGCTCAGGCATCTTGTGGGACACCTTGCGAGCCGGGGGCTTGGAGTGATGGGCTGGTGCAGGGCATGGGCTTATCAGCTTATAGTGAGGCCGTTTCTTCCCCCTCTCAGCCTCTTATGTTCCCATTCTCCCGTTGCTGCTTCCACTCCTGATGCATTCAGGAGCATTTGGGGGGGGGGGGGGGGAAGTTGACAAAAGAAATGAATTATGCATAAGGAATTAATTTCCTTGATGAATAGGGACTTACAAACTCAATTGCCGTTTGCTTTCAAGGGATGCTTGAGGGAATGGGAGGAGGGAATAAAAGCAGAGGATGGAGCAGAGGGTGAACGGCCGAGCCTGGAAGTGTTCCTGGCCTTTGAGTGGACTTTGAGAAAAAGCCCTGGGTCATTTAAACCATGTGATGAGTGCCATATTCCCATCAATGTGTGGGGTTCTTTGCAGGGGTGAAAATCACAGTGGTGAAGATGCAGCAAATCTAGCAGTGCATCTGTGAATGAGTGCCATCCTTTGCTCAGAATAGGAGGAGAAAAGGCCAGATGAGGATTTGGCTATTTTAATAGTTGGGGAATCTGTGGCAGGCCAGGGGCCGGTACAGAAGTAGTGCTCAGGGCGCTCATGCTCCAGAAGTTTGTCTTTTTTTCCCTTGTGTGCCCTTCCCTCCTGCATGCTGCTGTGCCCTGGGAGCAGAGCCAACAACTGGGAGCACTAAAAGCACTAGAGTGAAGATGCTATAAAAGAGCCTTCTGGAAACTTTGCCCAGCTAGAAAAACTTGCCCCCAAACCCAAGCAGAAAATACAGATTCCTGATGGGAAGAGAGCATCTGTCAACCCGAGCGATCTGCCTGGCATCAGGCAGATGAGCTCTTGTGCTGTGTGTTGGTGCACGTGGGAAGAAGTCTCATCCCTTCATGAAGGGATGGAGCTGGTCAGTGTTTTGGAGGAGCAGAGAAGTGCTGGTGATGCCAGTCACTCTTGGGTTGAGAAGTATTTCACCTTGCAAAGCCTCGGGGGCGTTGAAGGGCAGTCTGACCTGGCTGTTGCAGTGCCTGATGAATGAGAGAAGGGGTGGGCAGAGCGAAGCATGAGGGGGAGCCGTGCTGGGCCCTGAGCTCAGCCTGACGTTGGGCAGAGTTAATGCTGGGCAGGTCAGTTCAGTGGCCCTGGCTTCCCGAGATCTGGTTTCTCAAAGCTCATGTGACTCTTCTTGATTCACTGCAAGTAATGTCTGCTTCTCCAACCTTCCTGTCACCTGTGCAGCTTGGAGCAGCCCTATGATAACAAAGAGCCTCATCCTTCTGAAGAGTACCTTCAGGAGAAGGGACTAGGAGCTGGGCGAGGAGGGTGCTGGAAGCGATGTTTGGAGGTGGAGGAGAGGCTGCGCCATGCTGGGGGCTGTGTTGGAGGCTGAGCTGGGCAGCTGGGCTCTGGCTCCTTGCTGGTGGGCATGGTCCTGTGACCATCCTCTCACATTTTAGATACAGTGGAAGTACCTCAGCATCACCTGATGATCCTGCAGATCTAGATCCTGCAAGGGAAGCAGGCAGGGACCATCTTTGCCTGCTGTACCTGCAATCCAGCATCAAAACTGCTGAGCTGATACAGTTTTCTTCCAGAACCTGCAGTTTTCCTGCCCTTTGCAACTTGCATATTACCCTTTAAATGTTGCTGTCTCAGTAGGGTGCTCATGGACTTGGGGTGAAGGTCTGCAGATAAGCAAAGTAAGGCATTGCTGGCTGCTTGGGTATTTTCAGAATCCAAGACAGTGAGCGTTGACAGAAGTTGTGCCAGAGCCATGGTGCTGGGTTCATGTACCACTGTTTGTGCCTGTACACCTGCCCCTGTGCTGCACATCAGCCCCATGGTGCACTGCAGCTTGGTCCTCTCCAGCTTGTTCACTGGTGTGATGAGCCTGGGGGATTTGTGCAATACTTTCACCCTGCTCCCCGCTTCCCGGTGCTGTTTGGGCAGGGGGAGGGGTGTACCCCAGGCAAAGACAGCATCCCCCAAACCCCCACCATGGCAGCTGCGCAGAGTTTGGGGTCATGCTGGCCAGCTGAAAGGAGGTGGCACAAGTTCCTCCTGCTGCGGAATCCTGCTTAATCGCTGTTTTTCTTTTCCATCCCCTTCTTGGCCAACCTCCCCTTTCCCAAGCAGAGGGGGATCCACAGGCAGGGGGCTTTGGAAGCTGTCGCTTTGCATTGTGCGGCTGGGGAAAGGTCTCTACCTGCCTTATTTTGTCCCTTTTGCTGTCAGGGCTGACAGTGCTCATGTTTATTTCATCCAGCGTGGCGGCTGTCTCGTTTCCCTATCCTCCGATGTCATTAGCGTGCCGAGAGCGGGCCCTGCAGTGCTCAGCCTAATGAATTCCACTGTGGCTCTTCTCTCCCCACCTCGTTACCAAAGCTCAAGGTGTCAAATTAAACCCAGCCGGGGAAAGCAGAGAGAGAACAAGGCGCAAAAGGAAGAAGGGAGGGGGAGAACATGTGTTGTACGGGTTCCTTTCGTTCTAGGGTTTCCCCTTTTTCCAGCTATTTTTCCTTTTAAGCTGTTCCCTTTGCAGCTGGGGTTTCTCGTTGAGGCTGGACGTGTTGTTGCTCCAGAGCTGGTGACTTGGGGGCCCTGGATCCTCTTCTGTTGTGGCAGGAGGAGGGATGTCCTCTTTTTTTATCCCTGCTGCAGAGCACATCTTGGTGTCCTCTGGCTCTGCTGGGTATTGTCCATGCTGTGTGACCATGTTGGAGACAGTGGTGGGTGTGAAAGTGCCGTTTTAAAAAACAGGTGGCTGGGATGTTTTGCAGGTGGTTTTAAATGAAAGCTGTCATCCCTCATCTCTGGGAGCTGGTGAATTTGGAGCAAACTGCTGTGTGTCCTGAGAGCTGAGGCACCAAAAGCCATGCTGACAGTCGCCTGCTGCCTCTAAGGCCACACTCTTCTGAGCCACATTTCACTCTTCTTTAGTATTTCTCACCCCTAGTTTGCCCAGCCCCTGGCACAGGGGGCTTGGGGGACCCCTGCCTAGTGGAGCCAGGGATTCCAGCCCTTGGAGGTGGCCGGACTGTGGCAGGACGCCCGGAGTGATGGCAGCCTGTCCCCAGCAGCCCCCCTGCCCCATCCATCTTGGATCTCATTGATTTAAAATAGTTTTGTAATATAATTATCTCCTTGTGGATGGGCTTTCTCATTACGTCGGCTGCTTCAGCTGTGGTGAGCATATTAATGTGGGATTAGTGCCATGGTGGAGTGTGTGGTAGTGGTGGGGAGGGAGAGAGGGATAGCCCTCTCCACCGGTGACTGTTCCCACCATCCCCCCCCAAACTGGGATGACCGGAGGCTGTGCTGAGCTGCCAGGAGGTGCCCAGTATCTGCTGGGGACAGAGGAGCAGAGCAGGAGCCAAGAGGGATGAGGACCAGCCCTTCTAATACATTGAGAAGCCGGGGCCCTTCTGCATCCCAAGTTTGACGTCTTGGGGCCACAGGTGGGTGCTGCTGGGAGGATTTGGCTTGGAGAGCATCAGCCTGGGTGACAGAGTGGCCCTGGGGTGTCTCTGGTGACCTCCTGTCAGGCAGCCCTCGCTGGCCATGAAGTCTGTCCTGTTTGGTTTTGCTTTGCCTCGTTTGCTGGGAGGGGAATGCACGGTGAGAAGCAGGGAGAGGCGCCCTGTCCCCTCTGCACAGGATGGAGCAGCATAACTGCCTCCCTGGGGAACCTGGGTCTTGGTCCCCCGGTCTGGGGAGTGGAGCAGGGACCCCAGAGCTGCTCCACCGCCCACACCAGCAAATTCTGGGTGGAGGGAAGACAACGCAGAGGAGTGGGAAGCCAGATGTGGCTGTCCCCTCCTCCTCACAGCTTGCTGAAGGAGTGAGTGCAGGATGTGGCACTGTTAGGACCTGTGGGACTCTTTGGACTGGCTCAGGCTGTGGACCCGTGGACTGGAGCTGTGGCTTATGGTGGTGGCTGGTAACCCTGTGCAGGGCGGTCAGGATGCAGGTGGATGCACTGGGAGGTGTGGAGCAATTTCACGTGCAATTGGAACTGTAAAGGGAGAGTGGAGGGAGGCGTGATTTAATCACCTCAGCTGGCCCTGGGCCAAGACCACCAAGGTTCAAACACCTCTCTGTCACAAGAGATGCCAGGGGAGTATTAATTGGCATAATTTGTCAACCGTTTGGCGCCTTGTGGTGTGTTGTCCATGCAGTGTCCTGGTGCTCTGGGTTGGGGGGAATTTCGGGGAGCTTTGAGGCTTTTCTGGAAAGTGGGGGAAAGCCACTGGCCTGGGCAGCTCCTGAGGGGATGGTGTGGTGCTAGGGGTTGGTGGAAGGGTCTCCAAAACCACCTGCCTGCAGGTGAGGAAGGCAGTCCTGGTAGGTTTTGTCTGCAATTCCTGGTGCATTGGCCACTTCCTCGGCAGGTTGGCACAGGGGCTGAGTGGGTGTTTTAAGCCCAGCCCGAACGCCCCCCCCGTCTGACCCCGCTTGCTTCTTGAGAAGGACGTGGGACCGAAGATGCTGCAGAGGCAGGATGAACCTCTCCAGCAGCACCTGGCTTGCCAGCTGCCGTGTTCTGCGTGGGCCTTGGTGAGCTCCCTGCACTGCTATGGCACTGAAGATATGAAGAGGAGTTAAGTGATGTGAAAACTTGCTGAAGGGGCAGTCTGCAATAGAGCAGAAATGTTTTCCCCGCGCTGTCCTGAAAAAAGGCAAGAGAAAACCAAGCACCCCCTCTGATGCGCCTCCTGGTTAAAGGCTCAGCCTGCTAGAAGAGCAAACGACTCCCTGTGCAGCAAAAAGGGGTAAGCATGGCCTGAAATAGACTCAGTGTTAGTAAAATGGACTCAATGTGAGTATCAGCCTGGTATGTGGAGATACTGCTGCTTTTCCTGACCACAGGAGGCATTGAAATGCAGCCGAGTCACCTTGATTTGAGTGGTTCGTATAATGTCCTCTCAGCTGGCTGGTAACAGTGTGACTCTCTGCTCCTCTTCTGAAGACCTGGGAGTTCGAAGGCTTGTGTGACCCGAACAGCCTCATTTATTGGGAGAGCGTGAAGATGTTGTGTGGCAAGTATACCTGTGTGATGCAGGTATCTCCGGGGGTTTCAGGGCAGCTGTGCCAGGCCAGGCTGAGTGTGCGCCCAGCTGGGCTGCTCTCATTGCCAAAGCTTGGTGGCAGCTGCCAGGGGAAGGAGCAAAAAGGGACAAGTCAGGAGCAGAGTGTGCCTTTGCATGTGTCCCTCCCAAACCCCGGCAGCAAGCAGCAATAGACCTGATGATGATCAGCACAAGTTCCTTCACTCAGCTGGGTGGCTTCTGTTTTGCTCTGCGTGCAAAGCTTCTTGTGTGGCAGGGGGGACATCTCCCCACACCGTGCCTCAGTTTCCCCATCTGGTCAGAAAGGTGGATACACGTTTGCTGCCACTCCGGAGTGCAATGGAAACAAATCCATTCAAGCGCTTTGAAGTCCTCTGATGAAAAGTGCTGAAGAAGGACAGAGGCTTATTAATTGTTGTTGAGAATATCTGTCAGTCCATGTGAGGAGCTGCTGGATGAATTTCTGCTGTCTGCTCTGTCTAGGAGAAGGTAGTGACAGTACTGAGACAATGAGAGTGGGGCTGTCATTCTCATCGAAATCAGTCCTGCAGGCTGAAAACCTCCAGGTTTATAGAAGCTGTATATCCGGGTTGTGATGGGAGGTAGGGCTCTGTCCTGGTGCGTCGCCGTCAAGACCTGGGCAGCCTTTGCTTTCAGGCACCAGTAGAGCCACGAACATGTAGACTCTATGTGGTTGGTGGTGGGCTTCCTCTTCTGGGAAGGAGCTGCTAGCTGGCTTTTGGGCGCGTGACGTTCCTGCTGACATCAACCCATGGGAGCTTAAGATGCAGGCCAGCTGGCCACGAGGACTTGTCATTGCATGTACAGAACTGATGGCTTTTGGGGGTAACTGATGTGTGCCTGACTAGTACCCGGACTCAGTTACCTGGTAAGCCTCTCCAGAGTCCTAACTCCTAGGTTTCTCTGCAGCTATTAGACCTGTGCCAGCACAGTCATGAACCTCTCGGCTGTCTCACACTCTGGTTTGATTCACAAGCATCTCTGGGTCTGCAGCTCCCCTGGACGGGAGGATGGGGTAGTGGGTGCAGAGCTTGCTGAGTGCTGGTGACCATGTTTGTGATGCTACCCAAAGAGCCTGTCCCTAACAGCTTGGGGATGGAGGCACGGATTTGTCTTGGAGAGTCGTGGATGAGGAAATTACTGCAGGACAGAAAGCTTTCTTCCCTCAAGCAAGCTCATTGTCACCTCCATGCTTTCACCCTCTTGTAAGGCTGTAGCATTGGCTTGTCTTGTAGGGTCTGATTCTTCCGATGGGGTGGTTTGTCTTGCTCGATATGAAACGGCCCAGAGTGAATTGGGTGCTGGGAATTTGGCTGTTGTGGGTGATGTCCCTCATAGTTTGAAGCAGGGAGATCTCTATGCTTCGAGGTTGAGGCAGACAAGGGAGAGTGGGAGTACTCCCTGATGACACATCTTGATGGGACAGCACAGTGTCCCTGGCAGTAAAGGCCATGGAGGACCAGCTGACCTCAAACACTGTGTGTGGGTGAGCACTGACCCGGCGATCGGAGTCTGGACTGTGCCCTCAGCTGTGCTGGAGTGCCTCCTCCCTCCCGGGATGCTGCCGTGCCACCGTGCATCGCCATCCACCGCTCCAGCCAGGCTCTGGGGTGCTCTTCTGCCATGGAATGGGATCTCCCTAACTCGTCTTCCCATTTGGTGATGGGTAGGAGCCTTGAGAGCTATCTCCTTTCCCCAGCCCTGTCCTGCGTTCTCCCCCCCTGCTGTGACACTTAACATCTTTCTTGCGGATGAATTTGGCAGTGCCGAGCCGGGCTTTCTTGCCAGTGTGGCAACAGCCACGGCTCCCAGCTTGTTAGACTGAAAGAATGTGCCGTTTTAATTAATGATATGTAAATATCCTTGAATGGGCTGCATTTGCATATTAAGAGAGATTTGCGGAATCTGCGGAGTAATATATTTTAATTAAGGATTAATTAAAAATAATGGGAATTTCATTTCGCCTGGCAGAATCCGTTTAGATCTTCGCACACGTCTGCTCGGGAGCCCGGTTGGAGTGCGCTGCCAGTGCCGTGGTCCGCAGCTGGGGCCGGCCGCTGGTGCTGCTCCTCTCCTGGCTGGGTCCTGAAACCACCGGTGGAGCCAAGCGGCCGGTCCCCTTGGCCGCACAACCCGGCTGCGGGTTTTCGGGCTGTTTTTTGATAGTCTTTATGGCAAAATAAGCAAATGGCTGTGAGACACGGAACACTAGTTGTGTTGGCAATTATGTTAATAGCATGCTATTAGGCTATGATTCTATATGAGCAATTGGGGAGAAGAAATGCCTTACTGAGAGAGAATGATACAACAGACGTCTGTCTTATTGATATAGCTCCAGAGGAGCTTTCTGCGTAATTACACTCGACCACTTTTTGGAGGTGGGGGAGAGGCTGCGGCCATGGGATGGAGGAGAGAGTGGCCCCCTGCCTGTGCCTGCATCTGAGGCAGGGATGCATTGGGATGCCCTCCTGAAGCTCCTAGGAAGGATTCAGTACCCGTCTGAGATGGGCTGAGTGTCCGAGTATCCTGCGAGCTCTTTGGTGAGTTGGTTCGGGTGATCTTGCAGAAGGGATGTGTCTTGCATCGGTGGCTGCAGGGCTGCTGTGGAGCTCTGGGGACCTCAGGTGGACCGCAGGGCTGCTGTGGAGCTCTGGGGACCTCAGGTGGACCCCAGGGCTTGGTTGCTTGAACCGTGGTGGTGGAGAGCATCAATGGGGAGCCTCACAGCTTCTTTGGGAAAGTTGGTGTGACCAGGTCATGCCAAGGAGATCGACAAGTAGCTCCAGTGGGACTGTCAAGGCTCTTGAGGGGTTTAGATGAGTGGGGAGCAGAAGGGGAGAGCAGGGGAAGGGCGAGGGTGCTGGTCCCTCCATCCCACCCACCTTTTCCCGGTGCTAAGCCAGCTGCAGCGTATCGAATGCAAATGGTGAAAATGCAGTTTGTGGTAAGTGTCCGCTAATAAATAACCTCCGAGTCTTCTCCCTATCAGGCAGTGACATCCTGCATTTCTCTTCCCCGCCGCACCAGCCCAAGACATTTAATGATGTGGTGCTCCTTACGGGATGTGCCGCCCATGCTAAATATCTCCAGCCTTCACAAAATGGTGGGCAGAGAGCCCAGCCCGGCTCCGGCAGCCCCCGCACCTCTCCCCCGCAGCCCTGGGCAGAAGGCTCAGCATCCCCCTCCCCATCCCCGGTGCTGGGCGCAGACCCCTCTGCTGCGCTCGCCCGTGGTCGCTGAGAGGATTTCATTAACTGCATGAAGTAAAAAATAATCAATTTCAGATGTTCCCAGTGTTTGTGGTAATGGTCTCTCTAACCATTCTGATTAGCCGAGTGAAATGGAATTTTTCTTTTAAATTACAGCGCGTTGACATTAAATATAGGCAAACTTTGTGTGCGGGGGGGGGAGGGGACAGGATTTTTACATTCATCCCTGTCCTCCTCCCTCCCCGTCCATCACTCACCTAATCTTTCTATCACCCCCTCCCCAATCACACTGAAATCTCCAGCAACTTCTTTCTGCTACCCACCAGACTGGGATTTTTCACCCTCCCCCAGGCTTTGTGAAACGTTTCTTGAGGTTTAGGGCTAGTGGGGTGTGCATTTTTCCCTTTTTCGTAAAATTATTTTTTTATTTTTCTTAACATTTTCCACGGTGTTTTGGGCTGGGACCAGTGCCACCGCCAAACTGGGCTTCTTCGCCCCAACCTCCTGGTTCCTTCCCTCCGTCCTCTCGGATGCGCGCGTGGTGTCGCTTCGGTTTTGCCGCTCTCCCTTTTTGCTTAGCGGTTTCCTCTCGGCGTCCCGAGCGGCGCAGTCCGCAGTGAAATCGATAGTGAGAGCCGTGGCCATGTGCCTTGGCGAGCAGGCTGGGCTCCTTCCTCTGGCTGGCTCCCCTTACCCACCTCCCGTACCCCTTCTCTTTCCCCGGGCTGAATTTTTTTAGACTCCAAACAAGCTTGCAGCAATCCTTCTGTTATTTTTTGTTTCCTTTTTATTTATTTTTCATGCATTTTCCCCCTACCTTCCTTTATTCACCCTCTCACCGGCGTGCGGCGGTGGCTGCGGGTGGGCGCCGGTGTGGCGCAGCCCAGCCCGGGCTTTGGACTTCTCCTTTTGATAAGCTGTCATCCCCTGGCCCCGTGCGGGGATTTGATCAGAGCGCTCTCTTGACCCCATGGAAGACATTAAACACCCTCCCAGACCCTTTTCTCCGTCTCCATCTCTGAACCTTTCACTCTCCTTTAATGAGAATTTCTCCTAATTATTTCAGTGGCTGCAGCACAGGGACCGCAGTGTAGTTAGATCTTGATACCAGGACGTGACTGTTATGCTGATAAAGGCAAAAGATCAATAATTTAGGCCCTAGCGTTAATGGCAGAGCTGAGAGCTTAAGTGTCTGTATTCAGGTTTAGTCCTGAAGGTTCCTGGAGTATTAATGATTTCCAGAGAAATTCCCCCCCCACACCTCCTCCGCCTTCCCCTTTCCTTGTGCTGCTGTTGCTTTTTCCCCAGTCCTGTCTCTTTAAAACCCTTTTCTCCTCATTTTTTATTTTATTTTGGGTTGTTTTTTTTTCCTTGTTTCCCTACTCTGCAGCCTTTCTGCTTTGCTTTTGGGTTGCCCCTGGATTGCCTGTACACATTTATCTGGGGCTGTGGCGGTGTGTTAGAAAGCAAAGGGAGGGAGTGGAACCTGGTGAGGGGGAAGCATTGAAGGGTGGGCTAAAAAAATTATCCATGTCTTTCTGTTTTGCTTTGAGGACTGCAGGATGGGCCCCGCTCAGGAGACGAGCCGTATGGGCGATAGCTTGGGTCAGGTCGTCTTCTGTACGAGCTGGAGGTCTCCATCTGTGGTGGAGGTGCCATGCGGTGTGACAGTGCAGGCAGGGTTGCCTTCAGCCCTGTGTGGGGCCATGCCCTGGTCACCCACAGTGACCCCCTGCCACTGTGCCCACAGATGCCACGTGAAGGGGGAAGACCCCCCCTGAGCAGGAAACACTGCTGTGCTCTGTTTTCTTCTCTTCATTTCAATAAACACTTGCCAAACCCACAGTGCAGAGCTTCTCCCTCTCCTCTGTGCCCTCGCAGACCCATTTTTGCTACCAAAACTCATGTCCCTGCCCATTCGTGTCAGCTTGAAGGGGGCTGCTGGCGGGGGGGCACGTGTGCTGTGCATCTTGTGCAGAAGATGCTCCAGCATCGTGATCACTAGCTGCTTTCCTACACTTGTCCTTTGGGAAAGGTCCCGGCACCGCTTGGTGCAGGGGTGGGTTTGTCCTGAGGATGCTGGGCTGGTTGCGGGTGGGGTGGGAGAACGGGAAATGCATCTGCCAGAGATCCTGGTGCTCTGTGCTTTGTTCTTCCCAGCACCACAGTCCATCTGCCTTCTTGCTTGCTGGGTTTCCTCCCCCAGGCCAGCTCATCTGAGCCAATCTGTGGCTGTCCGGGAAGTGTTTGGAGGCCCAGGGTGGAAAGGGGGAAGTTTGAGAGAAGAGAGAGGGGTGGGAAACATTAACCAGTTTTCTAGTGAGTCATAAGCACGTACCGCCTTGTTGTTTTGGGGTTTTTTTGTCGTTGTTTGGTTTTTGTTTGGCTATTTTTTGGTTTTGTTTTCTTTTGGGGTTTCGTTGAGCCTGTTGGTTCTTGAAGGTTCAGGACATACTGAGTTGATTTGAAAGAAGATGACAAATGATGAAGGGAAGTTGGGGGATAAAGACTGTTATCCATGCGGAGCTGTGCGTGGGAAACACTGCAATACGCATTAGCTGGATAATGGGAATTTTGCCCAACTTACCTCTGTCCTGATTGGGGAAGAGAGGTGTGGGGTGTGTGGATTTCGTGGCTTTTTGGTCTGTTTGGTGCCCTGGGCTGTCCTTTGCTGCAAAGGGAGTGGAATGGGAAGGATTTCTTAAGAGTTGCAGAGCCATTCCTGTCCTGTGGTGCTCCAGGTCTCTCTTGAGGGATCCCTGATCTGAGCTTGCCAGTCCTCCGCTACTGTCCCCAGTTCCCGATCTGGGTGGGAACTGGCAGAGAATCCTCTGTCCCTAGTGGTGTCAGGAAGCGTCTTGTATGTCCCAAGCGCCACAAACCAGACACCCCAGCAAAGCTGGAAATACTGATCTGCGTTTTCTAAGGATGTTTTAAGCAATGGGGGAAACTCCTCTGTTGAGTCTTGATCTGATACCAAATGCTGTGAGCCTCATCTCTCCCAAGACTCCTGGAGCTTTGAGGGGAAAAATGTCTAGAACTGAGCATCCCACCGAAGTGGAAGCGGTGAGTGCTGGTGAGCTCATCCTTCCAGCCGCAGAGCTGATACCTCTTCTGGTTTCTTCCCTTTCCCTTTGCTAGCAGCTGGAGGGTCATGCTGGCATCCAGGGGATGGCGTGCTCCTTTGCACACCCGTGTCTTTGCTGGGCTTGGACGAGTAGAGCAGGCTGGGGCTTGGTAAGCAGTCCTGTAGCTCCACAGTCCAGCTGGCTCCTCCTAGCCGGCTTGCCTTGGCAGGGCTAGCCAGAATATAAATTAGTTGCAACTTATTGTAGTCACTGAAGTATAGAAATATAGCTGAGGGCAGGCGGGGAAAACATCTGGGCAGTGCAAAAGGGCTTGTTGGCTTTTATGTGATGGCATTGTTTGGGACTGGGAGTGAAAAACCTTAAAAGCAGTTCTTTTCAAAGAAAAGGTGTTTCAACGCTGCCTGGTTCCATCCTGTTTACAAAAACGCGTGCTTATGTGTACGCCTATATCTGTGTATGTACACTCGTAATCGCATATATGGGAGTGCAGGTGTGAAAGGCCAGGAGTCTGAGCTGTTGGCTGGGTGGGTAGAGGCTGTGTTGTGGAGGCACTCTGGGGAGTAAAAGAGCCCCATGGTTCCATTTCTTCATGCAAGGTGGGGACCTTGTGTCCTGATCCCAAATCCTTTTTTTGATTATTGAAAAAATTGAGACCAACCTTGCTGGAAACCTGGCCATGTGGGACCCAGGGCCACTTCCCTGGTGTTGCAGGTGGTCATCTCCTGTTATCCAGGCAAGAAACCTCAGCAT
This sequence comes from Falco cherrug, assembly GCF_023634085.1. NCBI lineage: Eukaryota > Metazoa > Chordata > Aves > Falconiformes > Falconidae > Falco > Falco cherrug. The sequence continues at coordinate 8,039,330 of NC_073708.1, forward strand.
CATCTTCAGGGTCTCTTCAGCTTTCCTTCTTGCTTTTCCTAGTGGGTCTCCATTTACTCTCCTGGGCAGAAGATGCAACAGCCACCTAATGTTCCTGCACGGGTGTTTCCCGGGCGGTTTATGGATTTGTACTTGGGTGTTTGGGTGCCAAATTCAGTTGACTTCAGTAGGTTCTTCCTTATGCAAGGCTGCCTGAGGCATGTGTTGGATTTACCAGGCTTGGTTAGGAGGTTGATTTCTGGATGCTCAGGCTGTGCAGGTTGGGTATTTGCAGAACTGGTCTCAGCCGGCTTTAGAGAGGAGAGAACTTTAAGGACAAATATGAGTAGCTGTAGGTTTTTGTAGCAACCAAACTGGTGGTGAAGTAGGGAAGGATTCCCCAAAGTGCTTTGCCTATATTTGTTGCGGGTAGCCCTGGGGAGCAGGTATTTGTATCTGAAATGTTAATAGAGAGACTGAATTGAATCGTGTGTGCTGTCGGGGGAGCGGTAAAAGCCATTTACAAAAGAAGCCAAGAGGAGATCAGTAGAAACGCACACAAACCCTAAAAATCCCAATGTGACGCCTGAATAATCACCCATTTGTCTGGGGAAAGAGATTAATCCAGCCAGGGTTCAGTTTAACAGGATTATTGAATGTGGGAAGGGGGGTGGAGGGAGGGAAGGCTCTGGGATTTTCCATATGACTTCAGACCATGGATCTTTCTTTTCCAATGGCCCCTGCAGGACGGGGAAGCTTCAGAAGTTGGGGTGGCTTGCCTGGGTGTCGTGTCAATGGGTGAGCTGTAGTGGGGTAGTTGGGATCACAGAGGTTCGACACGATCCTTCCCTCCATGTCACACCGCTGGCTAGTTTGGGTAGATGAGGAGCTCGTTGGGGTAGAGACCATGCCTGATGGTACATGCTCCTTGCAGGGAGCTGGAATTGGACATTTGGCATTTTTTAACCCTACCACAAAGAAATAAGTTTCATCCAGCCAACAGCGTGAAGTCCCACTGCATCTCCAGAGGGGCTGCCATCAGGTCAGTTGTGTCCGTTGCAGCGCTCCTGGAAACACCTGTCTTTGGATGAGTCCAGACAGGGACATGGCAGGGCGGGGGGAGAGTTTTTGGAGGGACAGACACCTTCATTAGCCTCTGAGACGTTAATGGGGCTGGATTAGCCATTCAGTACCAAGGGACAGTCGTGTTCCTGAAGCACCTGATGCTGATGAAAACCCTTTCACTGGGGTCATCCCCTGGAAGGTGTTTGGGGACAAGATGTTTTCTGTCCCTCAGTGCTTGGCTGCCCTGTGGCCCTCGTCGTGGCAGCTCTCTTGTCATAAGCTCCTTGCTAGGCATTAATGTGTTTTCTTCTTAAAGCAGCGTTTTACTCTCAGAAACAAGGTGATGTGTGGATGAGAAGGGAGACAGTGCTGCTGCCTCTACAACATCCCCACAAAGCAGATCACACAAAACAAAGCGAAAGGAGAGATGTTTTTATGGCATTGCCTGCATTTATGTGGAACTAGATAGGAGCGTGCGTGTCTGTCTGTCTCTTTGTGCATGCTTTATAATGTAAAGCAACCACAGTGTCTCTACGGTGTTCCCAGAGAGCTGTTGGTGTGTTGTCAGATACTGTAACTTCTTTTAAGTCTTAACTCGTGTAGAGTATATTGCGTATTTGGTGATCAGAAAAAGAAGCAGGAGAATAAAAGTGGGAGGAAAAATGAGGGCCAGCTCCGGTTGTCCTGGTGTTGCGGTATCTTCCTCCCTGCCCTTGCCTGCCTTGGCTCTTCAGATGAATATTTGTTAGTCTTTTGATGGGACTTTTTTTTTTTTTTTGGAAGGGGGGGAACTGTGCTGGAGCTCCCTTCTTCCCTTTGGGTGGTGGTGAGTATTCAGGGAGGGGTGGGGTAAGCAAAACCCTCAGCATTCACGTAAACAACACGTCACCGTTGTCATCATTTTCCTGTTTTGCTGTTTCCATGCATCGTAACCCACAGATGATGTGTAAAAAGCCTTTCCACAAGCAGCGTCACCCCTTACAGACACGTGAGAGTAATAAAAGCAGTGATGTCTTTCCAGCCATTCTTTCTTCAGCCTGTCCTGCTCTTCTCCTCTGTGCAGCAGGACTCAGTGTCCTTTTCCAGACTGTATTTGCTTCCCATTTTCGCACTCCCAGATGTCCCCACTCTCCATGCCCCAGTCCCTCTTGCTCCCTCCACTGCATGGTTTCTGTCAGCTCCATCTCTTCAGCAGTGCACGCAAGGAGCCAAGGGCCAGGGATAGAGAGAAGATGCAGCTGCCTGCATCCGTACCTGTATTTCCCTGGGGAATGTAATGGGGATGCAGAGGTGGAGGGCTTGAGGAATCCTCAAAGACCCAGGAGTCTTCCAGCACAGATGTCCCCTTCCATCTCTGGCACGTCCTGTGGTCCATCGTAGCTGCAAATGCTCATTGGAGCCTGTTCTCTCCAGGGTTGGTATTTCCCAGCATAGGCAGGGAGCCTTTCTCCGATGATGATGATACGTGGGACGGCTGCAGGTGGCACCCCGAGGCCAGCAGCCAGGTAGAGCTGCCTCTCCTAATGTCTGGTCTTTCTTAAGTCATTTAAATAGCAAATAAACTCCAGCGGGCTCTGCAGAAGGGTGAGGCTGGCGCTCTGCTTGTCCGTTGTTTCCCCATGCCAGGGCTGTGCTGAGGCAGGGATGAATGATTGGGACTCAACAAGGTGTTTAAACACCAGAATTGAAATTAATGTCCCCTCATTGCTGGTGAGGCTGCCAATACATTACAGCAAGCACCTTCCCAAAGTGAAATGAATGTTCGTTTATGCTCATGAAATATACATCAAAACATGTTGGTGGGAGAGGCCGCTAACGAGGGAACCATCCGGCTTTCTGTTAATTCCCAGCTGGGAGCGGACACTGCTCCTCACCTCTTCTCTTTCTTCTCTGGGCCTTAGATTTGAAGCCTAACCCGTTCACAGCTGTGTATCCAAAAGCATTAATATGGCTTTAATGAAAACTCCGGTTGATCTGTCCAAAGATATTGATGAGTGGTCCTCAATCGTATTAATCTTCTCATTGCGGGAGGAAATGAAGGCAGCGAGCGGGGCCGTCGGGTGCCACTGGAAGAGGAGGGTGATCTGGGAGCAGGGACGGCCACTGCTGCCTGGCCCTGCCTCCAGGGTTGTACCTTCTTCTGGCTTGGGTTGATTTTTCCGTTTTTTTGGTCTTTTTTGAAACTGGGAGCAGAGCAACCGCCCCTCATCTGGACTGTGCACCACAATTCCAGGCTGGTATTTAACATTCAAATCATTAAATTTCCGCCAATAAATCCATTACTGTTAATTATATTGAAGGGGCTAACGATCCGTCGACAATATTCTGCTATTGATTTCCATTTGTGTCGAATGGTCGCCTCACCTTCAATCCATGCCAGGGCGTGTTTTGGGGGGTTCCCCCCCTCCTTTGCAGCTTTCTCAGCGGCGCGATGCCCCTGCCATCCCCTTCTCCCCGAGCGCAGGCTGCTCCTGGATAGGAACACGCTACACTTCTTTATGGCTTATGGCAAACTGCCTTGATTACTTCTACTGTTGTACCCATTATGTGAATTAAATATGTATTCAGTTGCATGCTGCTTGCGTTGTTATTGCAGGGTGACATATGGTAGTGACTCAATTAGAATGAAACTAGCATTAGATAACCCTTCTGATTACATGCATCCCAGCCCGCTCGGCAGCCTGGCTGCTGCCACCACTGCTGCTGCTTTGCCTGATCTCCCGTTACCCGCAGGCCGTGGGTTTCATTAGCTGTTATCGTCTCCAGAGGTGGGCTTTAGGCAGGAGCGTGGCAAGAGGAGGGTGTGCAGAATGGGGCCGAGGGGGGCCACAGCGCTGCTCGCAGCTGGGCTGGCCCCATGGCCTCGTGCAGGCGGGCTGCGGGGGGGTGGCGGTGCTTGTAGCAATGCAGTGATGCTCGCAAGGATGCGCACAGCAACACAGTGATGCTCACAGCGATGCATTGCTTGCATGCCAGGCCTCCCCCATGGCTTTCATCACAACACTCTTTACCTTTCCTCAGCAGTAGCTCCTGGGTTTTTCGGAGCCCAGAACTGCCCAAGCACGGGGCCCATCGGCCGAGCCCCAGCCCGGCGTGCTTTGATGGGCAGCGCTGTGGTGATGCAGCCCTTGCAAGCAGCCACCCGTGCCTGGGTGAAGCTTGCAGCATTTGGGGAGCAGCAAAAAGGGCTTAAGTTTGGTTTCATTCACCGCTGCTCCTGACTCTGGTAAGCGGCACAAAGCTTTCTGGAAAGGAAAGGGATCAAACGGCTGGTGCCTTTTTTTTTTTTTTTTCATGCTTCGGCTTTCTTTCTTCGTGTTAGGTGCGTGGTGAGAAGCGGTGGGCTGTGGACCTGTTGGCATGGTGGGGGCTGCCGGCTGCAGGGCAGCGGCGGGTGCCTTTGGCACTGCTGCCCTCTGGTGCACATGCTGCCTGCTCCCTGGGGTGCTGAGCCTGGGGTGCTACCGCAGGGCTGCGTTGGCTCTGACTGCAGGATTTTTTGCACCCTCGCTTCCCTTCCACGCTGCAAAAAACCAGGCCAGATCTTGCGTTTCTTGACACTAGAATGGATGGATTTCCCTGCCCCCGTGCACTGCTGCTTCCGTCATTTCTGGCCGTTGGAGGACTCTGCTGTGGGCAGGAGTGGGAGATGTGGCTGGTCTTGCGGGCAAGCCTCCAGCCTTGAAATTTGACAGCAAACCTGGAAGGCTGGGCTATTCATACAACAGCTAAACTTGCCGTGTCGATCCACAGGGCATGCATCTCCCCAGGGCTTGGGGAGTAAATAAAAAAAGTTGTGAGCTCTCCCTGCTGCTCCCAAACCTACTGCTCCCATTTACTTCATAGCTTCATGAACTGTTTGTCAGCAAATCCTGATTCAAAAGTAAATATGAAATGGATTAATTACGCAGAAACATTTGTTTCTGGGTTCCAGAAACAAATCTCAGCCTGTGAACTGTTTGTAAATGTTTCTCTCCAAGGGCTGCTCACTAGTCACGCTGTGATCGGTCCCGGTGCCCAGCTTCTCCTCTTGTGTTGGGCAAAAGGAGGTGTTTTTTTAATAAATTGAGTAACGACAGCGATCAAAGAGCAAATAACACACTTCCCAGTGACAGGGCTTAGCTAAATACAAATTTTATCTCGCTACATATATAGCTATTAAGGTGAATATTTATGAATGGAAAATAATACACCTTGACAAAAAAAATGCATTTGTGCATTTTTTCACATCAAAGCTCGGAGTTTGGTTTGTACCTTTCATTGCTACTTAATTCTTTGTATTTCTCTTGCACATTCCTGTTGCGAGCGTGCCTGCATGCGGGACGTGTGTGTGTACACTAGGGCCTGCATGCACATTATGCTGTCAGACCTCTGTGGGAAGCTTTATTCTTGCTTTTGCAAGTGGGAAGTTTCTTTTTGTAGCAGAATAAAGTCCCTTCCTGGCAGAGGACTGGGAGTCTGTGGCAAAGATAGTTGCCTCTGGAGTCCTAATCCTTTAGCCCGTTCCAGACGGTAGCCCGAATTCCGGTAACATCCTTTCTGGCTCAGAGGGTTATCTGAGCGGCTCCAGGGGCTTTGCAGCAGAGCCCAGCTTGTGGTGCGGAGGGCAGGCAGGGTCTGGCCAGCGAGCCTGAGCTGCCGTGGGTGCCACATGAGCTGCCCCCCTCCAGGGGAATCCCAGAGAGGATGCTCAGGTGCAGTTGTCCATCTCTGGCCAAGTTCTCCGAATTTTGGATGCTCAGCAGAGCTCGGGGCTGGCGTTGTTCAGGGGTCCCTCCTGTAGAGGTGATGCTCTCTCTTGCAAGGAGTCTGAGAAGACAGTTCATTTCCAAACCTGAAGTCTTTCTGGTTGCTCGGTGTGTTTTCCTCCCAGAGCAGAGTTCGCAGGGTGAGCTGAGGGGGGTGGCATGGGGCTCTCAGAGCAGGATCCATCCCTTTATTTCTTGCCTTGCTGTTGCTTGTGTTGCTTTCGGCTAGAAAACAGTCAGCTCATACAAATGAGTGACAGCAGCCAGCGTCAGCCCTTGGCAGGTATGTAAACAAAAGAGGGAACAGTTTTCTGCTTGCTCTTTTTTTTTTTAACTTTTATTTCTTTTTTTTTTCCCTTTTTTTTTTTGTTGTTGTTTTTTTTTTACTTGAAGGAGTCATCAAGATGTAGGGTGGTGTAGCCCCATGTACATCCTCATCCAGGGCTGGTGGTGGCCCTGTCTGGTGTCAAGCTGGAGGATGTCAGCTGCTTGATACAAAGGGTCTGGGGAAGCGAATAACCAGGGGGCTGTGAGGGTGGTTACCTGCTCCCTGTGTTTTCTGAGTCCTCCGAACCTCTTTCTCTCCTCTGAGCATCCCTTCGGGCCCTCACTTGCATTTCCTCCTCATCTTTTTGGCCGCGGGCAGGTGCATCCCTGCCGGTTTCCGTAAGCTGTCTGGTGAGCACAGCCTCCGAGTCTGCAGGGCTGTCAAGGGCTCTGTCTCTCTCTGACTGATTGGAAAAGTTCTTGTGCATGTTATTTTCTTTTTTTTTTTCCCAATGAAAAACACCACCTGAGCAGGTCTCTGTTTGTCAAGCCTGCACAGCTTATGCAGAAGGCAGGCGAGCTTGCAGACAGTGACTTAAAATAAACACTAACATAATCCTATGAAGGAAAAGCAAAAATATTGAAAAAAAAAAAAGCAGAGTTTTTCTGCTTCATTTTCACTTTCTAAAATGCCAGGCAGTTTCTTAGGGTGTTTATCGGTATTATTGTTATTATTTATTTATTTATGCATGCATGCGTGTATTTGCTGGTAATACTTGCAGGGGTGTGGTTCCCCTGTGGCTGGGTGCTGGGGTTACTGGTGCAGCTGCAGAAAGGAGCTGGCAAACCCCGGAGCTCCGGCCGTGTGCTTGACTTTGACTCCAGGGAATTTCACAGGAGTGAAAGGAGATGGAAAACACCGTGAGGCCACTAAGCCAGGAGCCGGAGTGGATCATTTAAGTGGATTAGTGATTTCTGACCTGGGGCTGGTGTGGAGCAGATGGGGGTTTGCCTGCTGCTGCTGCGGGGTCTGTGGGAGTTACAGTGGGCGGCGGCAGGTTGAATCCTTCATCTCCAAGATGTCCTAGAGCTGCGGCCCCTCTCCCCATCGCTGCCCAGCCTCAGCTCCCCCAAACAGCCTCTGCAAGCGCTGCCCAGCCCATTCCAGCCCTTTGGTGTGGGCAGCTGCTGTCTGCCTGCGCTTACCCTGGATGGCAGAGGCAGGCTGGCCTTGAAGGGGAGCTGGTACTGTCCCCGGCCTCCCCCTCCTCTAAGCCGCTGTGTCCCCGGGGTGCAGGGTGAGGGGGGTGCCAGGCTCACCCTTCCTCTGCATCAGAAGCGCCGTGCTCACCCCCGGGTGTCTTCCAGCCCTTAGTTTGGGTGGGAAGGAAACTCCCACCCATCTCTCCCTGTATGCTATACTGCTGCACTTTTTTTACCCTTTCCCTCTCGCTCTCATTTTTTTCTCTTCCTTTCCCTTCCTAAAAAGACCAACAAACCAAACAAAAAAACAAAAAAAAACCCAACTAAAAAACACCCAGCAGAAAGCAAGCTGTGATACTGTCGGGCCTGGCGTTGATGTTATTTATTTTCCTCAGTTGCTGCTCTGGAAGCCCGGAGTTGACAGAGCGGTTTTGTAGAATAGAAACATTATAGACTGTTACTGTCAGAGTGTTAAATGTGATGGATAGAGAAATACAGGGGAGGGAGGGGACTTTACACTAGCCATGTCTGCCAGCGAGGGTGCTCATGGGAGAATAAACCATCCGCATATAAGAAATGAATGAGGTAATGTGGCGGGAGGTAATGGACTCTTGCAACAGAGATGCGCCTTGCCGGCTGGACTTAACCCTCGCCATTCCACTGGCAGGATAGGGTGGGATGGGGGGACGCATGCTCCGCTTTCCTGTGGCCCTGAGATCCAGCAGGTTCAGGGCTGGGATGCTGAGGTGCGGTGGGAAGAGCTGGATTATCCCAGTGGAGTGAGGGGAGCGCTGCCCAGGTGCCTGCAGACCCCCCTTCCTGCACAGCAGCACTTGCTGGGCTTGCTGCAAGCCCAGGATGGAGCATCTTCATGGTGAGCACCAAGAGATTTTTTCATCGCTCGTTTAGCAAAGAGACTTGTGCTGCTTGGGAGGTGCAAAGGGATGCAGCTGTCAGCAAGCAGCAGCCCGATGGCTCGCGTGGGGTACCTTGGGGTTTGGGGTCCTGCTGAGGGTGGGTGCAGAGGTGCTGCGGGCTCAGCCGGTGAGGTGAGAAGCGCTGGGCAGGAGAAGCGGTGGCCCTCAGCCTGGCCTTTCTCTTTGTCAGTGTTAGCTGTTCTGGGAAGCCAAGGGGCTTGGCCTTCATTCGTGGCTGGTTGCACGAAGTGCTAAGCTAGGGTCCAGAACTGGAACCCTGTGGTTGTGGTGCTCGATTTGCATTTCAGAGACGATTTCTCATGTCTGGAGGCATAGGTTGGGTGGGGAGAAGCTGTGGTGGTTGGTGCCCTTCCAGCTCTGTGGTTACACCTGGGGAGAGCAGGCTGAGTGTGTCTCTGACCTCTTCTTCTTGTTTGCATTGATGGGTTTTCCAGTCACCCACTTAACTGTCAAATTGTGTTGTGAAGGCTGATGAGTGTTCAGTGCTCACTTGCATCCCTTCTCCTTATCCAGTCTCTCCATAGCTCCCCCATGGGGAGACCTCGTGGGTGGCGTTATCTCCTGTCTGCAGGACCACAGAATCACAGAGTGGTTTGGGTTGGAGCAGGGACCTTCAAAACTCATCTAGTCCACCCCCCTGCCAGGGGCAGGGACACCTTTCACGAGATCAGGCTGCTCAGAGCCCCATCGAACCTGACCTTGAGCGCTTCCAATAACGGGGCATCCACAACTCTGGGCAACCTCTTCCAGTGCCTCACCACCCTCATCATAAAACATTTCTTCCTTGTATCAAATTTAAATTGACCCCTTTAAATTTAGAACCGTTACCCCTTGTTCTAGCACTACAGGCTCTGGTGAAGAACGTCTCCATCTTTCTCGCAAGGATGATGGGCTTGCAGGGGGTGAGGAGCCTGCGGGCAGGGGGCAGCCCTGGCAGCCTTCACCGCCCCTTCCCTTCACGCTTCGCTAGGCGTCCAGCCTGACTGTGCAAAGTTTGTCGTAGTCAGTGTGTGTGAGTAATTAAATTACTTCCTTGCGCATTTTACCCTCGCTGACTTTTACCCACCATCTTATCTCCAGCTCATGGAGCTTCGTTCACACATCCTTGCAGGAGCAGCTCAGCCTTCGTGAGTCCTGGCAAACCCCTGTTGCTCATGTTCTCCTCAAACCTGCTGCTGCTCATGCTCTTCTCCTGGCAATACTTACTAAGCAGCAGCGGGCAAACCTTCTACACCCGTGGTCTCGTTGAAAAAGCCATTTATTTCTACTCTCTTCCACCTTTTAACCAAACTTTAGTCCTTGCTTTTGCTGGGAGAAGAGTTAAATCTGTTGACTGATGAAACTTTGGGGGACTGCAGACAACACCAACTGTGCTTCATGCCTTCTGTTGCTGGGTGTGCAGCAGTTGTAATAGATGAGCGAAGTATGTTTTCTTCTTCCTTACAGGCACTGCTAGTTAATCTCGGTGGTATCGTGTCCATCTTGAGGCTTTATCCGATCTATTTATCATCTTAGCCAGTACTGAAGTGAGACTCACAAGTCGGTGAATCTGTGGCTCATCTCACTCCATTTTTTAAAAATAGGGTATGACACTTTGTGTCCTCTAGTGTAATGAGAGATTGAGCTGCTAATGAAAATATGCAATCATTTTATTTCTGAGTCCCTGCAGAACTCTTAGGCAGGTATTATCTGGTCCTGGTGACTCCTCATTTTTCATTTTCCAAACGTGCTTTAACATCACTTCTTCTGACATCTCAATCTCTGATTGAGCCTCATCTTTGTCACCTGAAAGATGGCCCGCGGTTGGGGATCGTGTGGCATGGGGCTGCTGAAGGCTGAAGGACTGGGTTCCCCTGCATCCTTGCACCCCACAGCTGCCACCGCAGTGGCTCATGCAGACATCATCCCTGCATGGATGGTACCAAGGTCCAGGCTTGCTGTAGGTCTCGTGACATTTGTCTTCATCTTGGTTTCTGAACTCCTAGTTAAATATTGCAACCGATTAAAACATCATCTGTTTGTAAAATGGATGAGTTTGAGGAATTTCCTTGCATTTGCCTACTGCTTCTTTGGGGTCTGGATCAGATTTCTTTGGGGTTCAGCAAGAATCCCCAAAATGTTTTGTCCAGGAGGGATCTGAGTGCTCTGGCTCCAACTGCTGAACCTGGTGCTGGACCTGCCCTCGCCTTAAGATGGTGGTGGAGAGACAGGAGGAGCCAGTCTCAAACCAAATCCTGTTATGAAAGAGCAACAGGGAGATGCCACTGATGGGGGATGCTGCCTGTCCCAGGGGTGCAACCGCAGTGTCCTGGGGGGCCACGGGGACAGCAGCATCCCCATTCAGTGGCAGCCACTCCTAACCCTGGCACCTTGAGAACTGGTCCACAAATCCCTTTTTCTTTTCTTTTTTTTTTTTTTTTTTTTTTTTTTTTTCCTGAGCTTTGCACTCCAAATCAGCTTGATTTGGTAAAAGGCTTCCACTGCAGCACGTCACAGGTAATTTATTCCCGGGTGCTGTAATCTGAAGAAAAGCAGAGCAAAGGACCTCCAGTCACAGCCGCGCGCACACGCAAAAAGTTAAGTATTCTTGCTTTCGCTGACAGTACAAAGGTGTCATATACGAGAAGGATTGACACAGACCAAAGGGTCTTGTGGGAAATATGATAATAACTATAAAGAAGACAGATTATTCCCCAGTTGCCAACATTCAAACCTTTTTACAGTCAGTTCAAACATATAAAACTTTATTGCTGTAGCAGAAAGGGGAACAATTTCTGGTTGCACAGCTTTCCCAGGGCTGGGTTTATACTGTCTGTGTTATTGCTCTATAGTGGCATTTTAAAGTTTATTGAACAAGACTTTTACAATTGAAGGAAGTATATAAAACTGTAAATTTATTAGATTTTTCAGGATAAGTGCCCTTTCTAGTTGTGCTCAAGAATTCGGAGCTACGAGAAACTGCTAGTTACAAGACTTATTAATATTAAAGACTGAGAGAGCGCACATTTTATACCTTAACTGATCTAAAAAATAATATTATGATATTACTGAAAATCTGAGCTGTCACCAAGCGGGGTGCGTAGAGCGTTTGTATAGTTTGTGTATGTATAAACAGTCTATATCTGTGTGCAGGTACGTATATATGTACATGTCTGGGTATGCCTTGTGGGGGTGTATATGCACGTGCTGTATGAGGGTGTATGCACATACAGTATGTAAACAAACGTGTGCGTGTGTGTTTGAGCATATATGTATATATAAATCCATATGTTCCTATGCAGTATTTTATTTTTATATGGACTTATTTTCTATATTGTGCAGTGCCTTCTAGTATGGAGTCTTGATGCACCTGTAAGGCTTTTAGGTGATGCGGAAATATAATTAATAGGGCGCCTGGGTGGATTTGATGGTTATATTGTGCTTGGTTGTATGTGGTGTTCATGGGCATCTCTGTGTAATTCATGTATGAAGACCTCCAGTATGTAAACTACACAATTCATTCCGTGTTCACCATTCACCTGATATTTTGTGCCTAAAACCAGTAACTATGTGAGTGATGGTGGGATGGCATGTTCCAAAGGGCTGGGTGCCTGCCCCCATCCTCTGCCTTCTCCTTAAGGCAGCGGCCAAGTAATACTGGTCGTAAATTTGCAGGGACTGGATTCTCTGGTCGGCACATTTTCTGGGGGCTGCTTATGCAGCAAAACTAGGCTGCAGTGCAGCCGAAGGCAGCCCTTGGAGAGCTCGTCCCACGTATGATCTGGGGGGAAACCTGCTCCTGAGGGGTCCCTGCTGTAAGTCTTCTTTTCCAGCTTGGAGTTGATTTCACCTAAACGTGTGACTTGAATTAAAATAACTCAGAAATTGGCTTTTCTGCCTGCTGCGTGTGGAGCATCGCCTGCCCGCCGCAGTGGCTGGTGCTGCTGGAATGGCCATGGGGACATCTAAGAGGGGTTTGCTCTGGGGTGGGGATGTCCGTTGGCGCAAAGGCTCTCCTGAAATGCCTCGTGCTGGAGTTGGGGGCCAGGAATACATTCCCCAGCTTAGTCTGGACATCCACCTGGGCCAGCACAGCCGCAGGAGTTAGGTGTCTTCGACTTTGGCATGTGCAGTGGCAGCTTGCAGGGGGCAGCAAGTGCTTTGGAGGCTGAGCGGGAGCAGGCAGGAGCACCACGAACTGGCAGGGAAGGCAGGGAAGTCAATAAGCCCTGAATCTTTTATGAGACCTTGGATATTCTGATCACAGCTCCGCTGGCACCGAGATAGGAATACAGATTATCTGAGAAAGCGTCTGTGGCTCGAAGCTCAGTCCTGGGTCCCCCTAAGGTTTTCAGCTTGCCTCCCCCACGTTAACATTTTTGCTGTGGGGTTTTTCGGGGGGTTTCCCCTTTTCCCTCTGCTTTTGGACTGCAGGGGGTTTGGAGCTCACGTGTGATTTCTGAGAGCCAGGGCTGGCTGGAGAAGAAGGTGGAAAGAAGGTTAGTGCAGCTAATGGGGCTAAGAGCCTTATTCCTGCATATTGTTAATAACAAAACCAAGCGGCAACACCGCACGCCGTGAGTCGGAAGAAAAGGAAAGCCCTCAGATCCCTTGTAATCCTGCATTGCGCAGTGCAACGGTGCTGGAATTGCAAGGGTTCTTTCTGAATTCATTTTGGGTTTGGAGAGAAAAAGAGAGGGGAGGAAAAGAAGGAGGATGGGGAGGAAAAAAGAAAAAAAGACCCGTGCACTGAGATGAATTTATGCCTAAGCTTGTCTTGGGAATGCAAATGTGTTTAAGACTCTCTGAGCTAAACCACCCCTTTTGGGAAGAGGGAGGGGGGGAAAGGGGGAAAAAAAAAGAAGTATGACACAGAAGGGACACCGGGAGAATGTGAAATGAGGGTTTGCTGCCCCTCCTCCCGCACCCTGCCTGCTGCCGAGCTGGCACGCGGGCAGGGAGCGAGGAAACGCTGGGATGTGCTGCACGGAGGGGGGACCCAGGCGCGGGGACCCTGCGCTCTCCGGTGGGGACCCGTCACCCTGCCTCTGTCCCCTTCGGAGAGGTGGGCGCAGGTGCCTCCCCACCGTCGCAGCGGCCTCGTGCACCGCCTCGCTCCCTGCTCACGGCAGCGGGGCCGCAAGCACATCAGGTGTGACATGGCCACACTGGCCCGGGCTGGTTTTCCACCTGCGGAGATAAGGAGGGTGCTGCCTGCCCAATTGCCCCCAGCCCCACGGGAACGGGGCAGGGCTCTCCCAGCATTACAGGTTGCTCACCCAGGGGTCTGCGAAGTCGAGAGGAGGAGGGCAGAGGGGAGAGGAGAAAAAAACCAGCAGCGAGCAGGAGGGAGGAGGGATGCAGGAGGAGATGCAAACCCGCTGCCAATTGGGCAGTTGTGTCTGTTGTCTGGAGGCTGCTGCTAACCACTCGTTACAATTAAAATGAAGTGTCCGTCAGCGGCTATCTTCGCTGTGTGGCCCATATGTTTCTGAGCTGATACTGTCCGGATTATTCTGTTTGGGAGAACGATAACGGCTGTTTATAACCTTGGCAAAGACTGAGCCCTAATCAGGCTGGAGCACATTTTCACCGACTGGCTGATAACGGGCTGTTAGCTGCCTTATCGCTGGGGAGAGATAGGCCAAAATAAGCAGATCTGTAAGCACAGGAGCCCAACCAAGAGGCACATACTCTGGCCTGGCCTTTATTTTTAGATGATCTTTTCTTTTTTTCCTTTTTCTCTTTCCCGCCCACCCCCCCCCCCCTCCTTTTCCTGGCTGATTTCAGTGAAAAAGGGGGATTATTTGAGCAGAAGGGCAGGGAGGCAGCGGGTTTTGTTCACATCAGTAAATGGGGTGGCAAGAAAGGCATGTGCAAAAATAACGCAGGGGTGTTGTATCGTTTCCGTGTACCCCTCAGTTACCCCATGCACCCCCCCCTCCCCAACCCCTGAGGGCATCTCCGTCTTCGGGAAGAAGAGTGAAGTACGTCTGTCCTCCCTTGCAGCATCCCTCCTTCCCTCGCCTTCTGCTTGCTTTGTCCTCTTTTCTCTGGGGGTGGCTCTCCAAAACAGGGCAGCAGGCTGGTTTTGGGGTGGAATCAGTTTTGTGCAGAGAAAAGGCATTTTGAAAGAGGGCAGTTCTGCTGAGTTTTCTCCCCAAAATGGGATTATGCGGAAGAACGATGCACAGCGGCGAGACCTGGGTGTTTCGGCTGCAGACACCACATTGGGCCAGAGCATCTTGAAATCACATGTGGTTGGATACCTAACGAGCCCAATTTCCCTGAAGGCAGTCTCTCAAGGAAGGTGGCTAGAGCATCTTCCCAGTCTGCACTGGTACTCGACTGTTCCCAGCAGCTGGGTTAACCCGGTGCTGTTTGTGGTGTAGGTGTGTGATCTCGGCCAAACCGTCTTCTTCCTCGGCATGGCCCGAGTCTTGCTCCATTGCACCGTGTCTCCGCTCTCGAATCTTCCAGTGGAAGTGGTCCAGATCTCCCTGCGCTGTTCCTCCCTCCCTCCCTCCGCTGCTCAGGCTCTGTACTCTGCCTTGAAGTCTCAGGCAGGTGTTCAAATAAATAATGCAGCTAAAAATACCTTTTGGCAGCAGCTGGGAGTTGTTGCGAGTGGCACTGCCGGAGTGGTGGGAATACAGCATCCCGGCTCCGCGGGCAGGTGCGTCTGTGTGCTCCGGAAAAGCAAGAGCAGGCGCTGCGGGGACAAGGGCCTGCCTGCCTCCTGGGTCTGCCACGGCCCCACCGACAAGCTGAAGAGTTGATTCTGCCCTCCCCGGCTTTGAAGCAGGCGTTGCCTTTGCTGAGGCTGGCTTTCAGTGGAAGGATGCTGCCGAGGGGACCCACCAGCTGTGTCCTAACTCACGGAGGAATGTCATGCCAGCCCTGCGCTCTGACTGCATCAGCAGGCATCAGGAAAGAATCATTTGCACTGTGGTGGTGTCTCAGACCGCTTCCCCTTTTGGGGGGAGCACTTTGCAAGCTGGATTGTACCACCACCTCCGGGGAAGGATGCTGTGCCCTTCCCAGCCACCTCCAGGTGCTGTGAGAGCACTTGGCGCCTCGAGCTTTTGGTCCAGTTTGCTGGAAGCGGCTGTTTTAAACTCTGCCCCCAAAACGCTCTGCTGACTGCCTTTTCCAGGGGAGTCATCCTAGCTGAAGGTAGCTCCCAGAGGCTTTCCCTCCCATTCCACCTGCCTGGACCCAGACCTGGCAGCCCCAACCCCAGTGGCTGCAGAGGGCTCCATGTCCACTAGTGCTTATCTCCTCGCTCTGCTTGGAGTCCCTTTGAGACCTCCCCCAGCAGCAAATAGTTGGACGACAGATTTAATTATTGCAGCAGGAACGTTGCTGGGGGCAGTTGGCCACAAACTGACCTTGGTTTTTCTCTCGCCCAACTGATAGAAAACCCTTTGCTGCAGGTCAGAGCTGCTCCCACTCCGATGCGCAGAGGAGGGATGCTAGGCTGCTCCTCGTCCTGTGCCCATGCGTTTTGGGGAGTGCTGGTCACCTTCTGCACCAGCTGTGGGCCTTTTGGTGGGTTGTCCTTGCGCACCTCAGCTTGGAGAGCAAAGTGGCTTGTTAATGAGTCCCAAAGCAATTGTGCAAGGATAGGTGCTGGGGAAGCTGGGATGCTCCTGAGCTGCATGCTGCTCAGTGAGGTCTGAGACCTGGTCCTGCTCATAGTGCTGGCAGAAGCCATGTCAGTCCTTCAGTACTGGCTGCCATTGCTTGTCCTCCCTCTCTAGGAGCAGGGGAAGCTGCTGGTGGGGCTGGTGTACTGGCTGAGGGTCATCTGTGGTCTGGGCGACGCTTGAGTGATGCTGGAGTCCCGCAGTGCTGCTGCCTCATTGCAGTTCTGGCCACAGCTCCCTTTTGAGGCCTGAAAAGACGAAGCCAAATGGTATGCTGGAAAACCTTCCTGACTCCGAGGGACATGCTGTCTAGGAATTGCTGGCTGCTTTTCCGTGCGTTTTGGGTGTATTTGGCCTGTTTTGACAGCAAAAGTGCAAGCACGGGGCAAAATGAGCGAAGGGTTGGACAACTTTCGGAGTGAAAACGTGGTCTGGCTATGGTGTGGTGGTCCAGCTACAGTGTGTGGTGGTCCAGCACGTGCCCCTACAAGCATGTTCGCAGTGACTTATCTTGGTCCCCAGAGCTGGGGGGTTTGCTGTGGTTCAACAGCCTGCTGCCGGCCCGTGAAATGCAATCAGAGCTACACGGATGCCACGAGCCAGGGCAAGCTGACTCTTCCCATCTCATCCTGCAGAGAACAAACAGAGCTCAAGGTAAAGCGCTGAAATTTCACCGTGACCTTTTCTTAAAGCATTATAATCAAGTTGAACGTTTCCAGTTGTCCCACTAATGTTTGCCCCATGGGAGAAGGCGTCCTGCTTTGAGGGAGGATGTTTGTGGCGACGAGCATGCCTGCCCCGGGAGCTTGTGGTGCTGGATGCCAAATGCCTGCTGGGGGCTGGGGAGGCGGGGGGCAGAGGCCGGGGCTGCTCCCTGCCTCCTGCTGTAATGCAGCCAGGGGAAGGAATGCGCTGAATGCTCTGCATCTGCTACAGCCTTTGCTCAGGGCTCTTCGACACATGGATTGTAAAACACACACCGCCTCACACCGCCTGACGTGTCGCTGGGCACCCGTAAGGCCTCCCAAGTGTGATTTCGAGGCGTTGCTGTTGGCTCGGGCTGTGGGTTTGGCAGCTCCTGCCTGCAGGCAGGTTGGAGTTGGCTTGAGGGAACCTAGAGCTGGAGCCGGAGGGGCTTGATCCAAGGATGTGAGGAGTCGTGGGGGCAGAGAGAGCCATCAGAGTCTGGCCTGGGCACAGAGGAAGCCTTTCTGGGGAGAAGGGATGAGCAGCTTTTATGCTGCTGCATCTGCTAGACCCATCTTTCTCCTGAGGTCATGGCCTCTTTATGCTGGCGTCTTGTCATGCTGGGTCTGGGGCTCCTCCTTCCTGCACGCAGGAGCATCTCGCTTCAGCTTGGAACAGGAGCTGCCCATGCTGCGCCCTCTGGTCCCTGTGGTTTGCCTGGCACAGAGACTGGGGTTTCCATGTCCCTCAACTAGCAGTGGAGAAGATGACGCTGTCTTTGTTGATGATGAAGGGGACAAGGTCCACTTGGTGTCCTGCTCTGTCTCCCAGAGCCACGCAAGAGGGGTAACCCAGATGCTCCGTGCAGTTTGCCCATGCAGGCACAGCTGTGTGATTCCTGCAGGACTGGGGAGGTGGCCCATCTGCAGAGGGAAGATGTTTTTGCAGACCCTGCCCCAGCCAGGACACCCTCACTGAGTTTGGCTCAAAATGCCCGTGACCTTCAGGCGCGCTTTTTTGCTCCCCAACAGATTTTTGAAAGATATTTAAGGGCTGAAGGATGGAAATACTTCTGTGGGGGACGGAGTGGTGGTGGGAGCAGCAGTGCTGGGATGGAAGCACAAGGGCTGCCGGACCTGTCCAGGCACCCACAGAGCTGCAGACAGCCCATCGCTGGAAGCGGGCTTCGGCCTCACCAGCCTCGCTAGCTTGCAGACACCTCCCAAAGCAGCTGGCTCCCCATGGCTGCATCCATGTGTGAGGTGAGCCCTTCTCCCTGCTGCACCTGGCCAGTCTGTGCCTCCCAGCGAAGTGAGGGTCCCCTCCAGCTGTGCGCGTGTGCTGGCACCCCTGACTTTTAGCTCGTGTTGGCTTACAACAATGCGTATGTATAAGGAGCAGGCTGGAGGGTGATGCGGGGCTGGCCCTGCGGCTAGGGGGGGGTGATTTTATTTTTGAAATTTTCCTTTGAAATGTTCCAACAATCCCAATTCAGTTTTGACCAGGAAGGCAGGATGGCTGGGTGGGATACTGCTGCTTCCCAAGGGTTTCCTCCAGGCAGCAGCTCTGTTTGCACAAGGCATCGGATGCGGCTGTAATGTTCTCAGTGAGGATCCGTTTTAAGCATGGAAAATCAAGTTCACCACCTTGCTGAAGCCTTGTCTGAGCCAGCTGCTGTACAGCGTCGTTGGGTACGGTGGTTTGGGCGATGGTTGGGACCTCTGGAGAAGCACATCTGGTCTGTGGTTGGTCCCAAATGATGGCATACATGTGGTGCCAGTGCTGTGCAGTGGGGTGGCTGTGGGCTGGGGGTTTCAGGGTGGCACCTCTTGGGTGATCTTGCTTTATCCCCCTCCCATACATACCCAGAGTGTCTGAAGACATGATCATGCCCTACTTGTTTCCTTCCTGGGGGTGGATGGGGCTCACCGGCGACCTGCCCCTGAACACGGCATTGCCTGCTGCTGCCCGCAGCTGCCCTGGCGAGGAGGGTCCAGCCTGGCTTTTGGGGGCAGGCAGCTGTGCATCCTGTGGCTGTGCTGTGGGTAGAGCGACCTCGGGAAGCTGCTGCCGCGTGGACATGGTCTAAGTGGGGACGGTGCCTTCCCAGGCTCGGATGCGGTCATCTGTGGCGGGATGGTTGGGCAACCAAAGCACAGGAGTGCTAAGGGGCGTAGGATTAAAGGCAGTGGTCTCTTCGAGAGCCCACGGCGGAGAGGTGAAGCTGGGCTGGGGAGCCCTGTGACAGGCCTGGCAGCCAGGCAGGCGAGTCTGGTCTGTGCATTTGTGTTCGCTTGTTCTGCGCCTCCTTCCCAGGCGTTAACTCCTTGCTGATGGAGTGGCCTCCCAGGCCAGCACACCAGTGCCCCCTCCCCACATCGCTGCCCACCCCCATGGCTCCCCATCTGGCACTGGCTCTGGGTGCCCCCCTCCACCTTCCTCCCCGGGGTGGGTAGGGGACCTGCTGCCTCCTCCCAGGCAGGTCTCCCTCGCACAAAATGGCTCCCCCCGAGCCCCCCCCCCACCCCCCAGCTTCCCCTTCCTCCCCTTCCCCAAAACTTTCTTGCTCCGGGGTTCGCCGCAGAGCTGTCCTCTGTCTCTCAGTTGTTCCCGGCTGTCAGAGGTTATATATATCCGCTCTGCTCATGCTCATCCTCTGTAACCATTTTCTGCTACAGAATCTTCTGGCTGCTCGTTGAAGCCTTAATCCGTAATGCAGCGATCAATGGGTGTGCGCCTTTACCACTCGGATGCTCATTTTTTAATCCCCACTGCCTCCTTCAATGTCATCCCTTCCCATTTTTCTTTATAGAATTTCAGGTCTACTGTACCTGCTGATTACTTAGCAGAGACTGCTGGACATCTCCCTTAATTAATTCCATCGATTTCTCAAATCCCACAAGGTTTGGGGTCCTTAGATTTCTGAAGCAGCTAAATGGAATGTCTAAATTCCGACATTTTCCCTCTATAAATTGTTTTGCCAGGGAGACGCTGGGAGGCAGCGCTCCGGCTTTATTTATTTGGAGGCGATGTTAGCCCTGGAGCCTTCCCCGTCCTTGCTGCGGGCGCTGAGGAGGGCGTTGGGAGGGGGATGCCGCTTGCCCTCATCGCCCGGTCGTGCCACCCATCCCAGGGGTGCTCTTGCACACCCCCAGGTCCTCCACTGCCACGTGCCTCGGGAGCAGCATCCTCCCAGTGAAGGAGCGGGGTCCGACCAGCCTCAGGAGGGGAATGGAGCTCCTGGAAGGGACCTATTTACCAGTTGGGCCCTCACCGTGTGCGGCTGGGGAAGACTCTGTTGCTATGCGCAGGGAGCTTAATTTTATTATTACTCTCTGCTATTTAATGTCTGTCTCTCAGGCAGCTGGTGATGTTTTAATGAAGCTGGAATTGCATAGTCTGTAGCGCTGGATAATCGTAAGCTGCCGAGTCAGAATCAAATTAATAATTCATGAAATTAAAGTGTATAATTAATTCGAACTGTGCAGATGAGGAGGGACCGGAGTCTTCGGCCTGAAAGGACCGCACACATGTCCATAAAACAGGCGTACGTGCGTCCGTCTGCAATGGCAGGCGCATCTGCGCCAGGTCGCTGGCAGGGCTGGGCAGATCTGCCGTGTCTCACCTCCCCAGCCCCAGGTCCTTGGGCCATGGTACCTTCCTGGGCTGTAAGGCATAGAGGCTTAGTTTTACTTGGTTTTATTTGGGAACTTTGCCACGCACGCATTCTATTTTCAGGTTAAAACTTCCACAGTAGCATGTTGGGTCCAAAAATGGTGATATTTGGTGGGTGAGGAAGTCCACCTGGCCGTGTCGTTGGGTATGGCCACATCTCCCTTCCCCTGGAGAGAAGCGAGATGTGCCTCTCCCCTTTGCAGTATCGTTAATTTTTCTGTGATTGTATTGGATTTCTCATTGGACCTGGTGTGAAACTACTGGGAATGGAGCAGCCACTGGACTGCTCTGGGCTTCTGCAGCAAAATGTCCCAATTATTTGGGCTTAAAAAGGTAGAGAGGGTCAACTTGGTGGCATTAAAACCATCGCCCCACCAGCATGGAAGGTCTATTTCCGTTGGCGACTTGTGTTCCCAACCACGTAAGTAAAAGCCAGAGGGACTTGTTGCTACTTACGCAGGTTGGAACCACCATGAAGGATGCAGGCCTGAAAGTTTGAGATGTACCAGTTGCAAGTAGGTAGGATGACTAGGCTGAGCAACGCTGGAGGTTTAGGGAGCTTTTAGCTTTGGGTCTAGTTGGACCTAACAGCAACATTGTTGATGCATCTTGGAGAAAGCACTGACCCTGGTCCTCATATTCCTGCAAGTCTTTGCCAGCTTTGAGAGGAGCAATGGGCAGGCAAGCAGGGGAGGTTGCACCACTTCACCTACACTGTCTTCTGGGGAGAGAGGTATTGTTGTGTCCTGATCCAGGGTGGGACAGCTGGGAATTGTCTTGGGAGCCGTTACAGGAGCTGTTTCTCTTGAGCCTTTCAATGCATGGGGACGGGGCTTCCTTATGGGTGTAGAGATGAAGTTGCATAGCTAAGTGAGACTGGAGGAAATTTGGACGCAAAGACACACACAAGCTAAAATAAAACACATATTTGGGTCTGCAGTGCCCATCTTCCCAAGAGTCTTGAGTTGCCCATGCACTGGAGACTTGGCTACTCACCCTAGCTGAGATGTTGAATGTTTTGCAGCTTTGAAGGCCATATCTTTAGCATCTATGGTCTGTACAGATAGCTGTTGGCTGATACCTGTGGAGAAGAAGCAGGCCCAGCCAGGCTTTCCTGCCTCCACCATTAAACCGTCTGAGGTCATTGCTGCTTCTGGAGCAGAGCAACATCCTGCACTCTTTCTGCCTGGCCGGAGCAGATTTGTGTATTTGGTTACAGCTTCCCATTTTATGTTATTTTTGTGCAAGGCAAAATGTTGGCATTGTGGATTTTGGGGGTGTATTTCTTGAAGACATTTACGAGGGAATCTTTTATTCATATGAATATATATATATTTTAGCCAAAAATCTGGCTGCAGCAAAATAATGTGATTTGCTGTAAATGCCATAGCTGTGAAGGATCTCAAGTACAAAGCTGATGGAATATCTATTTAGAAAACTATTGGTTGAAAGTAAAATTGCACTGGGAGGACAGTGTGAGTTCGTTTTAGGGGTGTGAATCAGGAACCCTCCCCACTCTTAAGTTGACTGCAAAATCCTTTCACCCTGGGTAGGCACACACAGTTCTTGCACCAGGCACAGCCCTCTTGAGGTAGCATCCATGTTCAGGCACCTGCCTAGTTCAGGAAGGTGAGGTTTGGTGGAGCACCACTTGAGTCTACTTAATTTTTCCTGCTCCGTTTGGTGACTGGTGGCCCTGGGGGCTGAGGAACACCACGTTTCTCCTTGGGAGGGGATGAAAGCTGTGAATTCCCCTTTTTCCAACTGAGACACAACAGCAAAGTCTGTTTCTGGGTCGGACAGGCGTTAGACATTGGCTGGTTGGTGGGTGTTTTAGCTGGATGGTTTCAGTTCCAGAGGCGAGGCAGTATTTCAGTATCAAAGGGGTTTTTAACACTCCCTGCCTAGGCTTTGGAGCCTAGGTATACCACCCATCCACCCTGTACTGTGTGATGAAAAGGCAAGATACGCAGGACCTTCATGCTCATTAACTGCGTGCAATTAAGGCCCAAAGCTTTTGCAATACCTAGTGAAATCAGGCAATTGCTTTTGGACCACCATGGTTGCAGTTCTACTCTTGAAATCCCATTGGCATCTCTCTGCCTTGACAGCAAACCTTGTCCCAGAGTTTGGGGTGCTGGTGAGTGATGCAGTTTGAGGACCAGAAGAGTGAAAGATATTTTTCTGAATTGTCCCCAGTTTTCTGTAATAGCTCAGAGCCAACCATGCATCCTGGCTGTGTGGGACGAAGGCATGAAACCGAATCAGGACGGTGTAGTTTGCTCCCTGAGCTTGCTCTTAGCGTTCAGACATGACAAGCTGTAGCTGAGCCTCTCGGACCCTGTTTTGCCTCTCCGTCTTGTGCTTTCCCCATTGCTGGAAGAAAGGGAAGGGAAGGATTTCCCCTTCCTTGTGAGCATGGCTAAACATCAGCAAAGGTCTCTGAGGTAGCACGGCACTGGGTAAATGCTGAGTGGTATTAATAATAGCCTGCCCCTTTTTGGTAATGTGCTCCCCTTTGGAGTCCAGATCTTTTATTATTATTATCATTATTATGATTATGATTATTGTAGCTGTTATGGCGCAGGGAAACTGAGGAGCAAAGCTGGCTGCCTCCATTGCTTTGTCTCCATCCTGCTCAGTTGCCCCCTGCCCAGTGCCTACCTGTGGGGTGGGTGGTTTATATACCACCCCCTGAGCAGCTCCTGCTCTCTGGAGGGTTCGGGGGAGCCCAGCAGCTCCTCATCCCCTGGGCTGCTTGCAGAGGGTGGCAGGGAGACCCTTGGCTCTTGGGTTGGAGCTGCTCCCTTCTGCTTGCAGATCCACACAGCGCTGCAGGGGCAGATGGGGAGGTAGAAACAGGCAGGGGGAGTGGAGTTGGGGGTGGGAGCCCGGCTGAAAGGGTTACTGCCAAACACAAACAAAAACACGATGCAAATGAGCAGCTTGCAACAGGTAGCCTTAATCAGATGCTGTCAGATGAATTCAGCATCTCTCCGATTGTCGCCTGCACTAGCCTTCCGTTCAGAAGCCCTCATCTGCTCCAGATGTGGTTTAATTTACTGCGACTTGGCTAATTACTGTAATTAAGGATTAATTACTGTTAATTACTTTCACATAAACTCAACGCCAGTCAAAGAGCGGAGCCTTATGAAGCCTGCCACAGCAGCGAACACAAGCACGGCAGCTTGGGTGGGCCCACCGGGTCCTCAGGGCGATGCTGAGCTGGTACCCACCGCCTGGCCAGCCCCTGGCCCTGGCCCTCGCCCCGTGGGTCACCCCCTTCCCGGCCCTCCTGGGGCCAGCGGGCACGCGTGGCAGGGCTCCAGATGGCATCCAGCGAGCCAGCCACCGTTATTATCGTTAATAATTAGATAGAGCAGGGATTTGCTGTGCAAACCCTAGTTAGGAAGGGGAGACCAGCGGCGTCTCTGGCAGGCTCTTGAAAGATGCGATGGATTAACCACCTTTCCCACCCCCAGCCCTTCACGACGCTCCCACCTGCCGTGTCCTCCGCCACCCCATCCCCAGCCGAGGACCTTGCTGGAGACCCTTAATATGTGAGAGACACAAAATTGTTACGCTTCCTCTAGCATCGCGCTTTAGCAAACAAGGGGAAAAAATCAACCCTGTATCTAAGGGAACAGGAGCTGGGAAAACCTGCGGTGGGTGCGGGAAGGAGCGCCAAAATGATTCATGGACAGTACGGCATGCAATATTCCCAGGGGAAGCAGGGGTCTGCTGATGACGGAGGGCCTGCCCTGCTTCCCTGGCTCCCTTAGACTTGTTAGGCTCAGTATCTATCAGGCTTATTAGTTTTAAAAGTCCTGGGGCTTTTTCCACCACAGCAGAGGGTGGAAGACCCTGCTGTGGGTAGGGGGGACACGAGGTGCAGTGGTGGCAGCAGAGCCAGGTGCGGGCCGTGGCCCGTCCTCACCCATTGCCTGCGGCCCTGGCTTGGTCTCGCGGCCGCGCATGTAATATGAAGGCAGGATGGGGAGAGAAAAATCGGCATGATTAGATGGGTATTGTTCTATTAGATCTCTGCCTGCTTGCTGTTGTGTCTCAGCATTTGAAGATGAAACATATTCATTTAGCTCCCAGGATGAATGGTTTTAATAAGGGGAGCAAGATGAGGTGGGGTAGTCCTGATGACTTCAGAGACCCATCAACTCTCCCCCTAAGGCCATTTTGGTGATGACATGGGCCACACGACCATTAACGCCGCAATCAGGACAAGTTTTCCGTGTCCCTGCGAATCCTTCAGCTGGGAAGAGCGTGTTTTGGAGCCCAGGAGGAGATGTGTATCAGCAGTAATCGGATTGAGCCTGCGGGGAGGGCAGGCAGGGGGTGAAGCAGGAGCTCCCAGAATGCGATTCCCAGGGGAGAGGCAAGGGAGAGCAGAGATGCAGGTGGCTGGCTGTCCGGGGAGGGGGCGGTTCGGGGGGCATGTTGCCAGCTAGTGTCTTCTGGATCGCCACCTTCCCCGCATCCCAGCACCTGACTGATGCCATCCTGCGCAGGGGCTGAGACCTGGCAGCACTTGCTCGTTAGGTATTTCAGTGCGATGCGGTGCCTCCCTCTGCCATCCCACCCGGCCCCCAACTGCCTCCCTGCCATCCGCCCCCAGGCTGGCCGTGGCCTGCTTAAGCCCCAAATCATGATCATTCCCGTTATTAGGAGCATCTCTGGGGGCAGGGGAAGGGACACCATGCCGCTGCCGGTGTCCGCATGCCCCAGCCTTGCCGATTTGGAGCCGGGGGTGCGCGGGGGGAAGCACGCTCCGGCAAGCGAGACGGGGAAGCCAGCCGGCGCTCCGGCTGTCAGCTCCGCTCAGCCCGGCTGTCAGGCACGGGGATGCAGAGGGCCTCATTGCTTTAATTGACACCTTCCCCTCGCATCCCACGCTCGGCCATCCCAGCCTTACCCTTCCTTTCATCTTCCTTCTCCTCTCTGGGAGGAAGCGGGGTGCAGTCCAGCCCTCCTCCTGTACCTCCCTCAGTCCCTGCACCCCTGAAGCCAAGACTGGGGAGAAGCGGAGAGACCAAGGGCTGGACCAGGCTGGGTGCAGGAGCACAGTTGGCATCCCTTACATGACAGCTTTCTGCGTGCTGACCTTCTTGAATATCGGAGCATCCCCTGTGGATTTCCTTGCCCCTGTCCTTTTCCAAGGCACTGCAGAATTGTCTCGCGGCAGCACTCCTGGGTAATTACTGCCCATGGAAGGACCAGTGCCTGAAGACCCATAGGATTTCTGGTCATGCCTTGCTGTTTTGGAAGCATCTCTGCGCTCATCAGTGAGAAGGAGCAAGGGCTGGTTCCTCTGCGGAGCGTGTACTGGCCGTGCTGTAAGGCCTTATGAAGCCCAAAGGAGAGGGTGAGAGGTGGGGGCTGGAGGAGCTGGTAGGATGACTTCATCTTCACCAGTCATCTCCAATGCAAATCATGCCCAGCACATCAGGGTGTCCTGCTGAAAGCCAGGAGAGCCTGCCGCTTTCGGGGCCAGGAGAGGGGATGGATCCGCAAGGGGTGCCGGTGGTTTGGGGCTGGTGCCCCTTTCCTGGAGGGGACAGCAAATGTGCCGCTGCCAAATGAATGGGAAGCAGCAGAGCTCAGGTTTCTGGTCCATTAGGAGATAGATGCAAGGACAGGCTGTGATTCTGCTTGAGCAGGACCAAGGCTTCCTCTGGAAGGTTGCTAGGACCTCGGTGAAGGTTCTCGCAGGGTGAAGGACGTGTTTGGAAAATACTATCTCCAAAGCTCCAGGTGTTAACTCTGGGTAAACTGAGGCACAGCGCCCAGGGCTGGTGCTCAGACCAGGTGTGATGGCAGCCACCACGCTTGGCATGTGGCAGTGACTCCTATCCCACCCTCTCCCACAACCTGACCTTGGCTGCTCCATCCAGCCCCCCACAGCTCGCCCACCCCAGCTAGCAGATACCTTCCAACAAGGTCCTTCCTTTGGATGGGAGCCTTAGAAAGCTTTGCTGTGACCAGGTCTGGTCCTGCAAGGACCAACCCCCTGCTCCTTGCCTCTGCCTGCTGGGAACGGGCCATGCAAATAAAATCTAGCTGCTCTCCCCTCCCCCCCCCCCTTCCCCTGGCTTTCCTTGCCGGGGGCCTCCTGAACCGAGTCACCTCCGACGTTCAACCTGAGCAGCCAGCGCAGGCAACAGGGAAAGATCTCCCATGGACTGCGCTGTCTTTGCTCTCTATTTATTTTAAAGTTGGGAGCTCTTTGATGTCTGCCTTTGCAGCTCTTATTCTGCCAGGAGGCTCAGAGCAGCCTGTGTAATTAGCCCAGAAAAATGCCGCTTTCATGTGGTTTGGGGGACCCAAGTGGAGAAGAGATTGCCAAGGGCTTTGTTCTGCTGCGGAGAAATGTGGGTTGGGGTTTGGTGGGTTTCAGCAGAGCTCTTCTCGCCCTTCCCTTTTTCTCCTACTGTGGGGTGGAGCTGGGGGTTTTGGCAGGGAAGGCACACGTGGCAAGCTGCTGCTCCACGGGAGACAGGCCATTCGGTGCTGGGCTGGTGTTTTGGGAACGTGCAGGAGCATCTTGCTGCTTGAGCAAGGGATCAGATAGAGCCATGCTCCAGCTGGCCCAGGGGAAGGGTCCCTAGGTACTGCAGGATCGCTTCCCACAGCTGGGAAGAGAATTCAGTTCTCTTCCTGACTCACCCTAAAGAGCACCCAAGGCAGGGCGCTGCTCTCCCGGTCCCTGCTGGTCCCTGCCTCGAGCATCGCTGCCTGCACGAGTGTGCGCCGAGGGATGTGGAGCAGAGGGATACAGCCCCTCGCTGCCGGCTCTCGACCTGGTGATCGCCACGGGTGGGTGGTGGTGGAGGATGGCAGGTCCATGTTTGCTGCCCTGCCGGTGTGGTGAGAGCCACGGGATTCTGTGTGTGGGATTCTGTGTGTGACCCTTTCTTGCACCAGGGGTTTCCAAAAGTGCGGGGGCCCTTTGGGTTGCCTTGGCATGACAGGGCACAGTTTCAGCCTTGCCTTTTAGCCCTTTCCCTCTGCCTGTAAATCAGCAGCAGCAGGTCTGTGGCCCTGGAAGGGGGCTTTTGCAGCAGGGTGGGTACAAGGTGCCGAGGTCTGTGGCCCTGCCTGCGTGGCAGTGACCCGCTGCTCTGCTTGTCTCTCTGGCACCTGACAGCAGGATGCTGCCT
The DNA here is from genome assembly GCF_023634085.1 of Falco cherrug. NCBI lineage: Eukaryota > Metazoa > Chordata > Aves > Falconiformes > Falconidae > Falco > Falco cherrug. The sequence continues at coordinate 8,066,692 of NC_073708.1, forward strand.
GTACTCAGGGCACTGGCCGTGATGCTGAAGCTTTCCAGTGAAGCAGTTTTTATTCCCAGTTGTCAGTGGGCACAGCCGGGGTGTCTTTCCCCTCCCCCCCGCCCCCCCACTTTTATTCGCTGCCCTCTGAGCCCACGAGACTTTTGCGAACAGGCCATTTGCTTTCCTCTAGCATGCGCGAGCAGGGTGCTGCCAACCATGTCCACCAAGCCTTTTAGCTTCATGCATCATCCTGGATGGTCCTGGATCAGCACAAGAAAAACATCTTCCTGCAGCTACTGCTGTCCTGGAGGTACTTTTGTCCCTTTCCTGCCTTTTTAGCCGGGGTAAATGTATTGCTTTTCATATCTATTCTGGGACCCATCCAGGTCCTCCCAGTTGCAGTGGGACCAGCAAAGAGAGGCCAGAGATGCTTCGGCAGGAAAAGTAGAGATGTCATCCTGCCCTAGGAGGTGGGTGCATTGGTAAACTGGTTTTCAGGATCCTGGGAACTTGGTTTGGGAATATATCTGTGTCAAGTTGATGGTGAAGGGGTGCTCTGATCCTCCCTGTGTGCCAGGATCTCCCCATCCTGAAAGCAGCGAGAGGCACAGAGCACCTCAGAAACTGAGCAGCGAATGGGTTTCATTTTTCCCCCCACTTTTTCTCCCCTGGGACCTGAAAAATACCCACAACAGGCAACCTGAACCCACCCAACAAACCCTAAGCCAACAGATAATTGCATTTGTCCCCAAACCAGGGCTGATGCGCAGAGCTAGCTGCTGTGGATATCGGCAGAGGTCTTATCTTCTCCCTGTTATTTCTCATGTATCCCTTGCTTAAAGATCTTGTGCCATCTTCCTGCCTAGAAGGGAGCCGTGGGGCCTCCCCAGGGAGCTCCCTCCTCTTCCCGGGCCTGATTCCTTCAGCTTTCGCTTGGGGAATGAACGGATGCGACGGAGCCCCCCGCACGTGGGGCACGAGTCCCCAGCGCCTGTGTGTGCCACGTGCGTGTGCGTGCAGGGTCCGGGTTATACAGGGGAGTATGGTATTTAGACCACATTAATGAGCATACAGGAGAGCAGGAAAAATGGATCATTTATGGTTACGATCTGGCTACTGTCAAAATACAGCGTTATTTTGACGGTTGCTTTGTCTTTGCTCCCTGAGCAATATGAAGGTAGTTTCTTAGCAACAAAACTGTGTTCGCAAACAACACCAGTGAAAAACAACCCCCCAGAAGAAGAGGAGGTGGCCTCATGAGCACCACTCCCGTGTGTCCCCTGCCCGTGTCGCATCTGTAAATTAGATGGAGAACATCTTACCGGATGGCAGGCACTTGCCCGTGGTCGTGGTGCCATGCGAGCGCTGCCCCGGACCCCCCTGGGGTGGGTTGCTTGGGGTGTGATTGCTGTCCCTTTTGCAGATGGGTAAACTGAGGCAGCCCTGGGAGGGAGGAGTGTTGTGGGTTGGCCTTTAGGTGACTGGGGAGGGATTGAGCTTCTGCTGAGTGATGCTTACCATGTGGTGGCTGACAGGCACTGTCTTGGACCTGTCTTGGCCAAGGTCTTGGCCAAGGTCTTCTCCAGGATCTCGGCCCTGCATCTCAGATGGATCCCAGAAGGAGGGCAGGAGGGAGCTGCCTGCAAACCATTTTGGCAGTGGTTCTGCCGTGCAATTTGGAGCGTCTCTCCTTTGAAGGCGGCGCTGGGCCTGGTGTCTGTGCTGACGTTGGAGTCCATGAGAGCAAGCGATTCCTCCAGCCAAGTATCTGCCAGGCTGTGTCGGGAGAACTTTTATCATTTCTGTCACAGACATCACAACTCGCTTGTCTTACCATACATCTTCCTAAATGTGACAGAATATTCAGCTGTTATTAATTGAATACTCTCTAATTTAACTGCTTAGCAGGAGGGAGAGCGACTGGTTTGTCTCAGCATGGAGAGCTGCCATCGGGCGCGCTGGAGGTTTTGGGATGGGGAGAGGTGATGTGGGGAGAAAAATGGGGCTTTTGGACTTGTGAGTACGCCCCCCACACCCCGCATGGGCCTGATCCTCATCCTCACCCTGCCAGGGAAGGGCTCCAGCATCTGCTGTGGCTCCTAGCCCTGGGGCACATGGCCAAGCCCAGGCTGGAGGTGCTCAGGACGTTGCTGCCTCTCCATCCCATCCTGACACAGCCATCTGGGGATGGAGGGGAAGGGACACCCCAGGAGCATGGCCGGGAGCTGGTGGGGCTCCCTGGGTGCCTGGGAGGGAAGAGTGGTTTGGGCCAGGTTGTCCCAACCTCCAGTCAGGTGCCTGGAGGTGACACCTGTGTTGGGTAAATCCCTTCTCTGCTGAGGTGCTGGAAGCAAAGCTGAGCCCCTGCAGTGGGCTCCGTGCGTGAATCGCAGTGCCCGTAGTGGCCTGGCTGTCCCCTCAGTCCCCAGCACACCCCAGTTATGGCTTCTTGTCTTCCTCCTCCTCCTCAACATCCACTTCCAGAAGCTCCAGAGATGTCCCGCATGCAGACTAGTTGTTATGGTGGGGTTGCTGAGAAACTTGGCTCCTTCAGAGGATGTGGGCAGCAGCCCTGCTTGCTGTCACCTGGGTGGCAGGCTGGTGGGGGACCATCCTTTCCAGCCACCCCAGCCTCCTGCCTGCTTGCACACGCGTGTGCTCGCATCTCTCTGCTGCTCTCCCAGAAAGTTCAAACCCAGAGTCAAGTTTATTGTTTCTATCTCGTTTATTTTAAGTATAGTTTTACACTTTATTATATGCTGTGACATCTTAAATGGAGCCTGTCACTCTATCTTGACTACTGCTAGGGGCTACAGCCACTTACTGTGTCAGGCTTTTCGGCAGCCCTGATTAACGATATCAAAACGAATGGATCCCGGTGCAGGCACAAGCACGAAAATCAAGGAGTGATTTGCATATTCAGATTGTGCACGGCATCGAAAGGCTGCAGCTCGTGCAAGTATTGGCACTGACACACCCCATGGATGCACATAGGTGCTGCCACGCATCCCTGTGTGGAGGACCCGTATGTGTTGGTAGGGTTCATGCACACCTAATTCTATTTATTTAGTATCTTCAGCCAAAAGGAAAAGCCTTGCCCTTTTTTCCCCGAGCTTTTCCATCTCCCCGGACAATATATCAATTAAGATAGCTAAATGGAATAATATTTTTTTTTCTTGTGAGCCTGTTGGGATATGTTGAAGAATTACCCACGCAAATGATTTTTTTTTTCCTGAAAGTAACATTTTGTTAGGTTAATTCATGCACTGGAAAAACAAACTTTCTGTTCTTCCAGTCCAATCTCCACTTACAAGTCAGGTTTTTGTAACCCTGTCATTGAAATGCGAGGTAGCCTACAGTAATTTGAATATTTCATTCTGCCGGCTGCTAATGCACTCTGCATTACAGATGGTACTTGCTCCATCCTTCTGGACTGGGTTCAATTATAAATGAAAGTAGGGAGCTGAGATTTGTCTTTTTGTCTCTGCTTAGTTGGAATAACACAATAAAGCTTGATGGGTAGGAATTCCTCAAGCTGCCTCCTCTTTGCCTGCGACGTCTCCCGTGTAGCTTTCTCCTCTCGATAGCAGATCCTGCTTGCCTTTCAAGTTGAGCCTGGAGTATTTGGGTTGGCAGTGGTGGGGTTTTTCACAAGTCATTTTTGGCTCAGATGCATTGTATCCCCTTTTTGGAAGCGCTCTGTTCGGTCCTCCTCTTTCTCTCTGTTTATTTGCTGGCCTCTGCATCCCAGACAGGGAGCAGTGGTGGGAGAAACCTGCTTGGGCTGGGGAAGGAGGGTGCTGTGTGGCTTCTGTGATGGTGGAGGCACTGCTGGGATGGCAGGGACCTCTTCCCTCTCCTGGTGTGTCGCTTTCTAGACTGGGACAGGGATGACAACCCCATCCTCAGCCAGAGAGAAGTGGCGGGGGGATGTAGAGCAGCCCTCCTCCATCCCAGGGTTGCTGCCGTGGGCTCTTCCCAAAGCCCCTGGGAATAACAGGGCCCCTGGAGATCCAAAGAAAACATTTACCTCTGCTTCGTGATTAACAAAAAGGGGGGTTGCAAGCCTATAGCCCAGCTGCACGGAGGCTCTATATTACATACAGATGCCTTTTGTGAGCTCCTTCCCCATCCCTGGCCGGTAAAAGCAATATTGCCGAGGGAGTCAGAGGAGGTGAGGGCAGGGCTTTCAATTTGGTTTTACATTTACAAGGACCAGATGGCCTCGCTGGAGATGATCTTTGATCTGGGACGCAGCCGGAGTTGGGCAAAGAATTTTTTTTCCTTTTTTTTTTTTTTTTTTCTTTCTCCCTCTTTATTCTCCTCTCTGTTCACGGCAGGGGCCTCTCTTGCAGGAGCAGGGGGGAGCTGTGCGACCATGCTTGGGGCTGAGTATCACCCCCCTCTGCCCGAGGGCACTGCCCAACCATGCAGAGGGTGAGTCCGAGCGGGATTGTCCAAGGTAGAAGGCAGAGCTGGATCCTGTTACACCACCGCCCCACAGCATGGAAATCTGCGTCAACAACCTCTTGCATGGAATATAATTAAACACATGCAGGCGCCTTGAAACAGAAATGCCACTAGTTGATCCTTTTTAATTATTTTTTCCACTTTCTTTGGTGTCTTGTGCGCTTCCAGCAGCACGGAGGTGCAGGGGCTCTCTCCCCCCCTCTTGCCTCGCTAGTTTTGGGATTCTTTCTTCCCCCCACGTGTTTTGAGTGGAGCAGGAGCAAAGGCAGCCGATCCTATTTCACAAGTGCTTGGACTCTTGCAGCACTCTCCCTCCTGTCCAAACAGATCGTTTACAGAAGGGGCCTCTATTTAAAGAAGGAACTGAACGTTCAGAGCTGTTTTCTGGCCTTAAAACACTGCCGACCGGCTGTTGCCTTTCAAAGAGTTGGGCTTTGTCTGGCGTGCTTGAGGACCGGGTTTGACGCCAGGCTCAGCAGGTTGGCGTGGTGTCGTGAGGGACTGAGCATCGTGCAAAAAACGTGCTTGTTTATTTGCCTGAGATCATCGAATCCCAGCAAAGTTGGGTTTAAGGTGGCATGTCTCAGCCACAGGAGCTTGATGGACCATCTAGGCAAACAACCTCTCTGGTGCTGTGAGTGGGACAGGCTTGGAAACCAAGCAGATGGGAAGAGGAGCATTCAGGTAGGCTTTGGTGTGATCTATGCATGGCATGAAGACCTTGTGTGTAAGGGAAATCTGCAAGCAGTTAGAGGGACGTTTAGTCCTGGAGAGCTGTGGTGCTTCAAAAACACACAGGGGTGACATGCCTGTGGACTCCAGGGAGGCTGCCTCTGGTCCTGTCACCTAGGTGGCATCTATAATGCTGTGAAGTGGCCTGATACCATCCCAGTACAGACCACCACTGAAAGTAGGTGCCTGAAGTTGTCCAGTGGCTGATGGGTTGCATCTAAATGGTAGCTGCACTGCAGGAACTGGGGTAGGATTTCCCACACTTTTGGTTATGGTTGCTTCTTGGGCTTTGGGCTTGGCGTATTCATCACACGTGTGTAACTCAGTTCCAGAGTTTTCATGGAGAGGGCTTTGAATTGCCTGGTGCCGTGGCTGGGGAGAGGTGGACATGGGGAGGGATTTTTGCATCTGGAACAGGGACCCTGTCTCTCAGGGAAGAGCAGTGTCCAGCCTCCACAAGGCAGAGAGCCTGGGCCATGGGTGACCTCAAGAGAAGGTGATCACTGGTGGTAGGCACTTCCAATCCACGCATACTCAGCAGTGGCCGCAGTGTCCCCTTTGCCAGGGCAGCAGGTTTCCTGCAAAACCCATCCCTGAGGTTTCACCCTGGGAGGAGAGTCCTTGCTTAATAGTTGCTTCTTCCTTCCCATTTGTTTGCCTCATGTTTGCATGCACCAAAAAAAGGATATATGGTTCCTGCAGCTACCTTCTGCAAGCACTGAGGAACGAGGCTGCCTTCAAGTAAGCAGAAGAGTGACAAGGGCCATGCTCAGCTCTTGGGTTGCATCGGAAGGTTGCTGCTGGAAATGGGAACGTGGTTCTGGGCAGAGAGCGCGACAGTAAGTAGGAGGCAGGGAAGTTCCTTGGCCCCGGAGGGAGAGGACACGGTCCCAGGGTGCTCTGCAGTGGGGGGCTGTTCCGTGTCTGTCCCCAGCTTTTGGTAAAGATGTCTGTCTGCTTCTGCGCTGTTCACTTTGTGAGAGAGAAAGGGTGGAAAAAACCAGTGTGTATCCTGTGATGACTTGGCTCCGAGACCTGGAAAAACTCCCTGTATTGCAGAAAATCCCGGATCTAGCCCGTGGCAAGGCCATGGATTTGGCAACAGAGCGGCGGGGTGATGGGCAGCAGGTACCTTCAGGTAGTTTAACAAAGCTGAGGCTTGAGTGGGACATTGCCATCTAATGAGCTCCAAGGCAGCTTTCCTTGGATGGAGAGTCTCACGGGTCATCTTTTTTGAAGGATGGCAGGAGCAGGGAATCTGAAATGCAGCTTTTCAGCTTGGGCTTTTGCCAGTCTTTTCACCTATGACTTTCTCGCCCCGGCTGCTTTGTGCATGGAGCAGCCGTGCGCAAGCACTGCGTGTCCAGGGGAGATGACCTTTCTGAGAGGGGAGCAGACTGGAAAGGCAGCTTCCTTCTGGGGGAAAAACTCTCTTTGTTTGTTCTCAGGTTTCAGGGCTTGGCCTGGGGCGGTTGAACTGGGACCCTTGTCCTCAGAGGGGCTCTGGAGGCCCCGGCTTCTCATTAGCAGATTCAGCTCATTCAAAGGACCCATTTCTTTTCAGCAAGGAGAATTCATATGCAAAGCACCGTGCAGATCCCAGCCCAACTGGCGTTCAGAGTGTGTGTGTGGGGGGTTATGGCTGGACCTGTCCTCGGAGCAATCCTGTCTTTTGTTTGCTGATTTATTCCTGCAGGGCTTATGGAGCCCCAGTCCCTGCCATGCTCCCCATGCCATGCTCCGGGATGTGTCTCCAGGCCTGGCCAAAGCCAGGTCCGAGCCATCTCCTGGGGTGGGGACGATGGCTTACGCTGTCCGTCAGTGACAATTTGCTCTCTTGGTGCTGCAGAGGGGACTCTGGGCCATCACCCAAACTCCACTGGGAGAAAGTGAGGTCCTGGCACAGCAGGTGCTGCCCTTGGAGGAACCAACGTAGAGCCCTGTGTGTAACCACCTGTTCTTCTTGTCACAATAGGACAGTCTGATTCTTTTGTCCCATATCGCGACCTCACATTGGAAAAAAATCCCAAACGTACTCTCAGAGGTGTGAGAAGGAGGGCACGTGTGCATGGTTGTGTTATCGTCCTCCCCTCCACTGCCAATTTACCATCCCAGCCACCGGCTTTTCTCCATGGAAGATGCTGCTCCCCTGAGCTGGGGCAGCCTGTGGTCAGTTAGCTGGGTTACATCTTCAGCTCAAATCTGGCCCAGCAGCAGGGCAGCACTGAATCTCGCCCGGCTTTCCTTTATCTCCCGTGGCTGTTGCTCCAAGCAGCTGGAGGTCTGTCCCAGTCCCAGTCCCCATCCCCTGCCCACAGGAGGTGATGAGGTGAGATGGCGGAGGATGGGATGGAGGAGCCTGGGTGGCCGCAGCCAATCTCTCCCTTATGGTGTGCTCAGCACAGCTGGAGAATTTGAGATGTGCTGGGTTTGCCTACGCAGATAAGGGATTGATTATGCTTCACAGCTGTAACTGGAGCCAGCTAATCCTGCCCTGCTTAGAAAAGGGAGAACTGCTTTGCGAGATAAGCTGAGTGCGGGACTGTTCCAGCCTGCATCAGCATTGCTCCCCAGCATCAGCCTGCTTCATGGCCGGACCGTGAGCTGAGCCTGGGGATGTGTGGGGTGCCCAGTGGGATGGGGAAGGGACCTGTGTGTGGCTAAAATTTGTCCATGCTGTTCCAAGGGAAGAGTGCCAAGAAGATAGGGTTGATCCCTCCATGACCAGAGTTTGGCTCTGGGATGATGAGTTTTTTGCAGAGTGTTATTGGGGGAGGTGGAGTTGATTTGCTTAATGAGGTGGAGTTGTGAGGGTTTGCTGTTCTGTGGGACAATGGCAAAGGTGGGCTTGAAGCTGCTGTAACTGGGAGGAGAGGAGCTGGCTTGTCCAGCGGTGGGGCAGTTGGCTTTGGTTGGCTTGTTTTGAATCTTTGCAAACACTTCCAGCCTGCTTTCTGCCGCTAAACCATGTCTGTTCAGCGATCGGCTTGTGGTGCGAGAGGTTCAATCACCTTTGGTTTCTGAGTGCTACCTGCCCCCAAATTTCAGAAATTACAGCCGGGAGCTTTGCTGCCGAAGCCCGTGGGAGTTGACCACCAGCCTGCAGTGAAGCATCCATGAGTAGACACAGCTTGCAGCCTTAGGACTGTAAAGAGAAAAATAGAAAATACTTAAATTTGATCCACAGTGCTTTGTTTGAATACGTAGCCGTAACTGGGCATGTGGAGATGGGGTCAAAAGTTTCCATACCCAGCTCGGTTTCTAGCCGTGAGCTAAACTGGTCGGCAGGAGTAGGATGCAGGGAAGGACTGGAAATACAAGCTCATATATGTTGATGCAGCTTCCTGGGAAGTCACATTTCTCAGGGAATCTGGTTTTCAGTAATCACCACAACACTGTTCCTTCTTTTTGTGGCAATTTTAGATCATTTTCTAGTTGGGGTGGGGTAGGGGGATGACTTTTTTTTCCACCCCAATGTGTTAGTGATAATTTTCCAGACCTTTTGATCATTTTGCTGCCAGATCCTTGCTCGCTATGGCAACCCGTTTGGCATTTGGGATGGGGTTAGGAGAAAACTGGTGCAGACTCTTTGCCAGCGCTGTGAAAGACATGTCTCTCTTCTGCAGCTTCCACGGCACATGCAGGCTGCATCCTCCTGAAGTGATGGAGAGCTGCTGCTGGGAGCTGAGAAACTTTCTGGCATGTGATAAATTCCCTCCTCCCATTTCCCACACCCCAAAATTGCGGTTTGAGGGTAATTCAGACTTACTTTTTTTTTTTTTTGGGGGGGGGGGGTTGGATTCAGCAAATAATTTAGTCTCTTCCACCCCAGAAAGATGTGAAGTTTTTTTTTTTTAAGCAGTTTGGTTGTTTTGAAATGGACCCAAATTTTTATTAAAGAAAAGAGAGAAGGGGAAAACTTTAACATGTAATGGGAGGGGAAGATTTCTTTTTTGCCCTGAGCATCTGGTGCTTCTGCTGTTGGTCATGGCCTTGGTTGGGTCTCTAGTGGGGCTCGTTGGCCATGGCTGGAGTTGGCCTCCAGGGCTAGATGGACCGTTACTGTGAACTGATGTGACTCACTTCCATCTCTGTGGGAGTACATATCTTGCCACAATTTAGTGTGCTTTATGGACTGAAGGACCGCTTCTCCACCTTTAAAAGTATCTCTCACAAAATAGTTGTAAGTGCTTTGCTTCCAAACAGCCCTGGTGGACACTCCTGTGTTGGGAGAGGAGGTGGGATTGTGGGGGCCTGGGGTGGCTTTATAGTGCTTATGGGTATTAGCCTCTGTCTTGGTTTGTTGCTGGGGTTGGGTTTATGTGTGAGAAAATTGATGACAGAAATGGCCCGTTGGTTTCACAATGTTCCTCCTTTTCCTGGGAAATAAATAAATAAATAGATGCACAAAAAAGCCATTTTGCCAGCTGAAATTTTCCGTGCCTCATCCCGTGGCAGCCTATTTTGGAAAATCTGAGCAAAAATCTGTTCATCCATTTGTAAGTTTTGGAAAGGTTGGAGCGAGGAGGGGAACTTTCATGTCAATTGTAAGAAAAAAAAAAAACAACTTCTCTTAATTCCCGCTTTCTGGAAGGGGGCGTGTCAGCGTATTTGGAAATTCCAGCTTCCATTTACGTTGGAAATAGGTATTTGTGTTTTGATGTTGATATTTTCAGTGGCTTTAGGTAAACATGGTGAATATATCCAACTGAGGTTTAAAACACCCTGTGATTAACTTAACATTGAAGTGCTTCACAGTGGTTACCGAGATTGTTGATACCCATTTAAGGTGGACACCATCTGCTTTGCCGAGAAGACATTTACATTGCTGCCTGTCAGCAGGGCCCTTGAACTGGCAGTGTGAAGACCCAGCTGGAGGTGCTTTAGTATCCTCCGCAGATCTCTGGAAGTTTATTTCTTCTCAGCATAGGGTCTTGAAGGTGATTTTGTGTTTAAAGGGAAGATCCAAGATGCTGCGTTTTCGTTTGCTGTTGCAGAAGAAAGGAGGCTGCAAATGTATTTGCATAGGAAAAAACGGAGGTGTTTAGGTTAGGTGCATGGGGTTGGGGGGCTTTTCTGCACAAAGAAAGTTTAGGAAGAGCAGCTCAAGCCCATGCCATCGTGGATCAGCTGAGGAAGCAAACCCCAACTCTCCTGACTTGGTTGTGACTACACAGTTGAGTACGAGGAAGATGCAGCCAGCCAGCCACAAGCCACTTAATGTGTAACTGTCCTCAAATATGAGGCAGATGGGAGTATTTTTGTACCAAGTTCAGTGCCGTTGATCTTCAGCGTTCACAAATGTAGACACAGGCTCCAGGGAATGTAGAGATCGGCTTAAAATAAGGTGATTAGTTACTGGTTTTGTTAGCAGGGACATTTGCTGGCATTGTGGCTGTCCTTCTGTTTGCTGGCTGTTGTTTTAGACCTGGAGGTATAAAAACATATGTTTAAAGAAAACCGGTGAGCTCATGTGACTCCTGAAGCTTGGTCTTCACAAGCCCAAGCAAATACCGTGGATAGTGGTTAAATTGCAAAAGGCTGGAAGAAGGCCAATGTTCGATGTGTGTTTCCAAGCCCGGCTGTGCACTGTGTGCGTCTGTGCAGGAGTTTTGGGGTTCCTGGGGAGGAGCTGCCATGCCTTCATTGTCCGTACCACCCCGCAGGGGCACGCACTAGTCTAGGAAGGGATTTGCACTAGAATCCTCGTTCTTATCGAGAAAGGTCTAATTCTAAAGTCGAAAGATTTGCTCATTCATCCAATGTGCCGGTGAGGTGTCCGTGATTTGTTGGCAGATGAGTGCCTTGGTGGGGAAGGAGGCATCTCGCCCTGCTTGTGGCTGTGCAAGAGGGCAGAGAGCAGCCAGCAGTGCTCCACCAGTGGCACTGACATGCCGGGCATCTCTGCTTTCCCTACAGGAAAGTCACACCAAAGGCCAACTCACAGCCCAGCAGAGGAATTGTCTGCCTCTCTTGAAACTCTTGCTTTGGGTGGGTTGTTCCCCCCCGCAGTACATCTTAGGCACAGTGGAGGCAGGGAAGAAAACCCTTTTGAAAATCACAACCTAATTACTCCCATCTGCTCCGGCACTGCTTCCCATTTCTGCCTGCCAGGATGCTTGTCTCCGATGCTAAGTAGCACATTATTTTCGATAAGTTGCAATCATTTACTTGAAATCTCCTTCTCCTTTAAAATGTCCCCCTGGAAAGGCAATTCAGCAAGTTGGGAATGGGCAGAAACAACCATGAGAAAAGCCATCCAGAAGCAACCCAGCTCGGGCAGCAGGGCAAGCACTCCTCCCGTACTCGTTAAAACCACACAGCAGGTTTCTCGTTAGGGTGGGTTTGTTTAAATGCCCAGGCACTGGGACCGGCCCGTGGCCGGTGGTGTCAGCAAACGGAGCTGCAGAGGAACTGCCAGCTCATGTAGTAGGAGGGGATCTTAACCAGGCAGTCACAGCAGATTTCACAGGACCGTGCTTTTGACTGCTGAAGTCAGCGGAGAGTTGAGGAACCAGCGGCCGCACCAGCTCTGGGGGACCTCCCGTTTCATCATTGCAACCTGAATTGGCTTCATGTCTTTCACTTGTTGTCTTCTTCCAAGATGTCCCTATTGCATCCCTGAAGAGGCTGTTCCCACCTTGCCTTAGCCTCCTCTGGTGTCTTCTGCTTCCACCCCAGAAGTCCTGGCCAGCACCTAGCTGGGAATGGGTGTGCACGCATTCAGCAGCACCCAAGGGGGGAGACATGAGGATAAGAAATGGTGGAAATGCTGTACCACTGCAGCCTCCGTCCCCTTGTGAGTGGATATATCCCATGCTGGGAGTCTGGCCAGGACAGGGCCCTGCTTCCCACGTCTCCTCAGCTTGAGGACAGTGATGGCAGTAGGATAAATTGACCTTTCTGGGAGAAAGGTAGAGCCTGGAGGTCTGAGCATCCTTTTTTGTTGTGACTGCTGAGCTACAGTCTCCTGCTAAGCTGCTGCCATCACCCCCGTCACGTTTGATTGCCTTCATGATGTCATGCTGCCTCTGTTGCCTACGCACCTCTCTGGTCTGGAGCGTTTGGAAGGGGTGGAGAGCAGAGAGTTGCTAAGCTGAAACATTTTGGGGTAGCTTTGGAGAAGAGAGGTGGCTGTGTGCTTGCCTGCTGTGCTGAGCTGGCTTCTCAGGTCCCTTTGGAAAAATGCTCCCAGGAAAATGGAGTAAGTAAGGGAGCGGATGGTGGTGTGGAGGACCAGGAGCCTGATACCTACCTCCGGATTTCTTAGGTGTCTTCACAGCTCCAGGCCGTCCTCAGGGCACAGTCTGTTCTGAAGGCGTATGCCAGCACCGTGTCTGGCAAGGGCTGTGTCTCCTGGCCCTTGTCCCCCCCGGCTGTACATCAGGCTGGTGGCTGCCCCAGCACATGGGGACAACGGACACAGATACTGTGGTGTGGGGTGCTGGCTGCCCATCTTACGGGAGCATGGAGCTGGTTTCTCTGCAGGTGCTTCCCCAGGTTGGTGGGGGACATCTTGGAGCATGTGAAAGCTTTGGAGACTCAATGCAGTTTCCATTCCATGTCCCTAAATTGTGGGACAGGCAAGGAGCCAGGGAGCTATTTTCAGCTTGATCTTCTTGCCTGATTCTCTGAGGCCAGTCCTGCCACCACCTCCCCATGTCCTGCACCACAGCCATGCCACCGAGCCAGCCCAGGCCTGAGACTTGGACAATGTCCCCTGCATACTGTGGCAGTGATACCTTCCTCAAGAGGGTGAAGGAGCGAGAGTGTGAGCCAAGAGCCATTTCCCGGTTGCTGGAATGGGCCCCTGTGACCCTGGTGGTATCCATGACCAGACCACAGGCTGGCGGCTCGGTGGTCCGCTGCTGGTGATGGTGACCCTGCCAACAGCCGTGCTCCTTGGTTCCCCTCCCATGGTCAAGCCAGCAGCGTTTGCAGTGGTGCAGGAGGGGACAAGGCACATGGCTTGGCTTTGCTTTTAAAATACATCCATAGGAAAAAAAATAATATATATCTCTCTATCTTTGCATGTGTGCATCTATACGTTTATCTATAAAAACGCATTTTGGGGCAGTGGGGGACCGCGGCGAGGGCTGAGCACCCTCTAGCGACGTTTGCTGCGGCTCCAGGAGCTGCCGAGCCAGCAGGAAAGCGGCCAAGGACAGAAAGTCTCGCATGAATTTTCCTCCCCCCGGCTGCCAGCCGCTATCTTTCTTTTTGTTCTTCCTTTTTTTCCTTTTCTTCCCCCCTCTCCTCCATCAGGAGCAGCAAATGGTGGGTCCTGGGGATGCCAGTGCAGGGGCGGGAGCATGCCTGCAGCCCCTCAGCTCCGGCTTGCTGCCGGACCGCTGAGGATCATTCTGCTTAATTTATTTTATTTTAATTTGGTGGGAAAGCCAGCAGCCTGGGGAGAGCGGGGGCCTTTCACGATCGGCCACCCAGGCCCTGCGGGTCGGGTGTAGTGGCTCACCCCGCGCCCCCCCGGCTGGCAGAGCAGGGGTCGCATCCTGCCACAGGGGGTATTTGGGAGGGTCAGTGCTGCTGGGGAGCCCAGCACCCCGGGCATTCTGGCAGGAGGTGTGTTGGAGCTGGGGACGGCACTGGGAAGATAAAAAAGGAGCTTTTAAATAATCATTTTGTCTTCTCCTCAGCTGAGCACAGCCTTCCAGGGATAAATAGGCAGCATCAGTTCTGCTCAGACACATTGGCCTTTCCATTTATTTACTGCCCAGCGTTACTGGGAGCCAGCACCCCAACCCAGACCATCCCCAATGGTCCCCAGCCGGGCTGGGGTCTCTGCTGCGGGGACAGGTGCCGGGGGGGCTCTGGGTGCACACCCCCACGGGTACTGGTCTGTGTGTGTTGCACGGTAATAAAGCTCAGGGGTTATACAGTGCTTTTCATCAGGAAGCAGCTCTCTAAACATAAACTAATTAATCACTCATGCCTACCTGTCAGGTCAATGATTCCTGAGATTTTTAATCTAAAAATATTTCCCTTTTGAAATACAGATGCACCTGTTTGGGCGATTCCGCTTTTGATTTGTTTATTTGGGGTTTTTTGTTTGATTGTTGGGTTTTTTTTAAATCTGTGTTGCTTTCCATTTATATTTGGGCTTTTGATGTGCTTTAATGTAGCAAATTTTTTCTTTTTTCTTTTTTCTTTTTTTTTTTTTTGTCCTGGAAGAATAGGAATTTATTCTCTCTTTTTTTTTTTTTTTTTTTCCATAGCAAGTTTATGTCCTCCCTGTAGCCCGGCCCCTTTCCTCTTCTTCTTTTAAGGAATTTGGCTATTTTTATCTCTTGTTTCAGTTTGCAGTCCGAAGACCCCAAACCATTTTCTTGATGAAAGCTGACCTCTCCTCTCGGATTTATTCATCGGCAAAGCGTGTAGCTGGGTGCTGGCGGTGGGGGGAGATGCTGGTCCTGTCTCCTCAGGGCTCGGCAACTGGCACCCGGCTCCAGATTTGGCACTCTGCCCCCATCCCTCTGTATAGAAATGATCCACCCTAGCGTGGAATTATTTATTATTAGCTCATCTTATTGGCATATTTACTGTTGTTGGGCTTTTTTCTGTCTTGCTTTCCTCCTGACCTTCCCACCTTTGTTGACAGCAAATGTTTTAATTACAGAAATGCCAGTAGATGCTAGAGTCCTGAAAGTTATTATTTCCATAGAGTTTGAGGCTTTTTAAAAAAGCTCTTTTTAGTGTTACCCAAACCTCAACAGGGCCTTTTAACTTTCATTTTATACTGATAATAGCTGTATCTTTAACTTATTTCAGAGTGAGGAAGACCATACTCGGTCTTTGCCCGGGTTTTTTAGCTGCCCTGGTTTTACTTTCCTTATTGCAAATTGATTTTAGACTTTGTTTGGTTTTTGTTTTTTAAATGACAGGGAAAATCACTTGCTCTTGTTTGTGCTGCAGATTCAGGGGGTCAAATTCATCTTGGTGTAAGTGGGCACAGCTTTATTAAAATCCACGCAACGTTACCCAGCTCTGGATGTGCGTGTGCGTGAGCGTGTGCTTGGGGGGTGTGTGTGCATGTTTACAAAATGCATTGAGCTCCTGTGCTGGATGAGATGGGGAAATACGATTGATTTCTCTTAGGAAATGCCTTTTTTGTTTGCTCACCAAGGATTTATTTTATTTATTTCGCAGCTGCACACACCTGTGCTTGTGTGCATGCGGAAATCTCAGGTTATGCTTCTGTTTTCAAACACAGGCCGTGCAGGGATGCGCGGGGGACACGTGGGGGACACGTGGGGGACTGCCATCCTTCAGACCTGGGCCATCCCAAGCGGTCGGGATGCTCACATGTGGTTTTTCCAGGGAAGTCCTCGCAAGAGAAGGACTTCTACTCAAGCAGTAATTGAGGTGGAGAGTACAAAGAGGGGAAGAGAATCCTATCCTTGGAAACTTGCTCCAGGAGGATTCATTTATCTGTTCCCCTTTTCTTAGCATGGT
Organism: Falco cherrug; assembly: GCF_023634085.1. Classification (NCBI taxonomy): domain Eukaryota; kingdom Metazoa; phylum Chordata; class Aves; order Falconiformes; family Falconidae; genus Falco; species Falco cherrug. The sequence goes on from NC_073708.1 coordinate 8,082,346, forward strand.
TTACACTTTACTGGAACAACTGGATTCTAAAAAAAAAAAAACACAACAAAGGTGTTTTCCGAAGAGTAAAATTATATTTCTTACCGGGTTTTTTTTGGTTTTTTTTCCACTGCGTGGTTAAAAGCATGGCCTCACAAGCCCTCTCCGTCTGCATTTAAAGATGGGGAAACTGAGGTACAGTCAGGCCTAGGCTCTGTGCGTCTTCCTCCGCTGTCTGGGGTTGAGGGCTGATGCAAATGGTGCAGGATCGGGCTGTAAATGGCATGCTAGGTGACACAGGAGGACCCCTGGGTGAGCTGAGGTCTGGGCTAGAGACCCCCACCTTCCCATTCCGTGCTTGAGTTGGGATATGGTCCCTATCACTTCTGGCACCAAGAACGGGTACATGTATTTTGGTTTTTGGTTGGTGTGGCTACCAGTTTTGCTGCGCATTCGAGCACAAAGCTTGGTTTTCTGGGTTAGCTCTGCAGTGAGCTCTCTGCCGGTTCTGCCCTACTTCTTCCCTGCAGGAAGGAGGGAAGAGGCCAGGAGGGGAGTGGGGAGCTGGAGTGGTCCCCGTCGCCGCTGCTGGGCTGGAGAGCCGAGGAGCTGCGCTTGGTGACAGGCGTTGGGGCACCAGGGTACAGACTGCCTGCTGGGGTACCCAGCAAGGAAGAAAAGCCCCGTTGGTGGGAACTGAGCATCCCCTTTGGCTGAGCATCCCCTTTCCCGAGTTAAGCCCTGGGCGCAACTCAAGCTTTGCTCTCCCTTTTGTGTCTCCTGCAGTGCTGAGCATCCGGGGGGCGCAGGAAGAGGAGCCCACGGACCCCCAGCTGATGCGGTTAGACAACATGCTCCTGGCCGAGGGGGTAGCAGGCCCTGAAAAAGGAGGTGGCTCGGCTGCCGCTGCTGCTGCTGCTGCTGCCTCGGGAGGAGCCGGCTCCGACAACTCGGTGGAGCACTCCGACTACAGAGCCAAACTCTCCCAGATCCGGCAGATCTACCACACGGAGCTGGAGAAGTACGAGCAGGTAACAGGCTCCTTCGCGGCGGAAGGCAGGGGTGCTGGTGGTGGTGGGATGGTGGGAGCAGGAGCCGGAGCAGCCAGAAGTGCCGGCACGGTGGTGCGGATGTGCACAGCCTGGATCGCTACTGACATCTATTGTTAGGAGCACACAGGCAAATGCAAACTGTTGCTTGATATTGGAGTGAAAACATGCTTTTTTAGGGTTGGGAGGGTTGGGTGGTTGTGCTGGGATGTGGCATGAGAATAGGCTCGGCACCGGTTGCCCCTTTGATTTTAGCTTTTCACTCCGCCCCTAGTACCTTGCCAAAAATTGGCCCTGTGAAGGGGGTGTCCTCTTCAGGGTGCTGGCCTCGGCGCAGGCAGTTTTCCAAGCAAGGCTTGAATCAAAATCTTCCTTGAATATTTCTTCTGCTTCAAAAGTTCTTTTTAAAAAAAAAAAAAAAAAAAGTTCTTGTGGAAAATTATTCTTAAAAAAACCCCAGCTATTTGGGTCATGAATGCAGCTATTGGTAACACTGACAATTGCATGAAAAGCTTCACAGGCCAATGATCAAAACTGGTTTCTTTCAAATGCTTCCAGATGTTTTGCAGACCTCTCTTTGCTGCTGCATGGCTTGCCTTGTGCTGAGTGTGGTTTCTACCCCAAGGTTGTGGTTTATGCAGTGCAAGCGAGGAAGCATCCCTCCTTTTTGGGTGCAGGGCAGGCTCCGCGGCCAAGGGCCAGGCAGGGTTCCAGGTCTGGTTTAACGCCATCTCTGCCGATGTGACAGGGCTATGAGCGGCCACTGGGGCTGGGGGCTGTATGGGCGAACCAGCCCAGCCCCCATTTTACCTGGCTGACTGGGTGCATGGTGGCACTGGAAGATCTCATCCTTCAGGAGCCGCGTTGCCAAGCTGAGGCTGCTGGTTGCCATCTTCAGACCTACACGCCTGGGTTGGAGCTGGAGTCAGTGTGGCCAGGCCAGACAGGGCTCTGGTGTTGGAGAAGCCAAGTGTGGTCACACCATGGAAGGCATTTTGGCAGAGCATTAGAGGAGGAGGCAGTGGCAGGGCTCAGGGAGCAGGCTGGGGGTAAGTTGGATGACCTTTGGTGGCTGTCACAGCCTTGCTGCCACTCCCTCGAGGCACGGAGACAGGGTGGTGTGGTGTGAGGGAGCCTCAGACATCTCATGTGGGTAGGAGTGGAGAGCACGTCAGGGCTCATCTTTCAGCCTCCAGGCTGAAGAAGGAGAGAGAGACCCTCTGTCCTCTGCCACCCGGGTCCAAGGAGAGACCCTTGGCACAGCCAAGGACAGGCTTCAGGGAAGGACCTTCTGCTCCTTCCTCCCCTTGGGCAGGAGGTTTGTTTCTTTGCATTTTTGATTCTGTTTCTGCATCAATTTTGCTCCCCAAAGGGGCACCCAAGTGGGAGAAGCCTTTACCCCAGCCCCATGGGGTGAGATGGGCCACATCTTTCCTCCTCGCAGCCCACCGACAGGATTAGTTTTGCCACTGAGTTCCTTTGCAGCTGGCTGTGCCGGTCCACATCTCTGGTATCATCACCCGCAGCCCTGCAAAGCCAGGGTTCAGGGCCACCGAACCTCCGTCCCCCTCCCCAGTCCCACAGTTGGTGGCTGGGGGAGCTCAGCGCCTGGCGTCTCACAGCATCTGCCTGCTGCTGTGACAGCACAGCGCTCATCGGCAATTTTGCCTTTAATGCTTTTTATTTCACGCCAAGAGGAGATGAGCTGAAATTGCTCGGGCATCTGGGAGCAGAGGCGGCCGGCTGAGAGCTTTCGTAGCTGGCGCTCACCCCGGGAGATGGGAGCTGTCAGCTGGCGCTGGTGACGGGCAATTGGAGGGGCTCTGCTGGCCTCGGGGATGTCTCCTTGTTGGGTCTGAGCTGCGGGTGGGAATTCAGCTTGGAAGGGTGGGGTGGGAGATAGTAAGTCAAGCCCATGTCGCCAGTCCACAAAAATCAGTGTTTCTTGCCCCTGCTTTTTTCCCCATCATGGAGTGGGAGCTGCGGATGCTGTCCCCAGAGCAGCTGCCTGTGCCCCAGCAGCACCGAAGGCGTCTCGAGCCATCGGTATCTGACCGCTGCTCTCAACCTGGTTTTCGGGGCTTGGTTCTGGGAATCAGAGGGTCCTGTCATGGGGGTGGAGAAGAGGGCGATGAAGTGGCCTTCATCCAGCCTCAAAATCCCTCCCTTGTCCCCCTGACTCCTCTTACGGCCCTATCCTCACAGCACAGCGTGGGGACAGCACGAGCGGCCAGGCAGTGCTGTGCCAGCAGCAAAGTAATTGGGATGGTTACCTGGTTGTCCTTACTTGTCAGGGCTCCTGCCTCACTCAGGTTTTAATTATTATCGTTATTTCTGTCTTACCTGATGTGCTGAGGGCACGGAGCGGGGCCGCGTCTCTCTGGGAGCTGCTCCTATGAAGCACAAGGGGCTCTGCAGGATATGTGGTGCTGGGGTCCGGCTGGGGCAGTGGGAGGAGGGACAGTGGGTCAAAAGGTTCATGGTCCTCCTTAGACCTCCACCAGTCACATCCAGAAAAACAGTGGCTGGGACTTCTTCATGCTTAACTTGAGTCCTAAAGCTTCAGCTGCCCCAGCTCCATCCATGATTCCTGAGAGCGAAGAAATTGGCTCCTGCCTTTCTCAGCGTACTTTTGGGGAGTCTCTCAAGTTCTCTGCTTGGCAGACGAGAGAAATTTACATCTCCCTGGAGAGCCAGCACATTCTTGCTCTGGGTCTGCTCTGAAAGCCCCAGCCATTGAGGCCTCCACTTGCGTCTCCTTCCTTCAGCAGCATTGCCTCCATCCTTGACGCCCTCGAATGACCTTCCGATCCTGGGGTTTCTTTTGCTTTTCTTGCCATCCCAGGCATGCAACGAATTCACCACCCATGTGATGAACCTGCTGCGTGAGCAGAGCCGGACCCGACCTATCTCGCCGAAGGAGATAGAGCGGATGGTGAGCATCATCCACCGCAAGTTCAGCTCCATCCAGATGCAGTTGAAGCAAAGCACGTGTGAAGCCGTAATGATCTTGCGCTCCCGATTTCTGGATGCACGGTGAGTTCACCCCACCAAACCTTTCTCCCCACATGCTGTGCAATGTTGTTCAGGCCTGGGAGAGCTGTTTTGAGGTTCTAGAGTGAATTCAGGTCCATCTGAGGGGCCATGCCTCTTGGTCTTGAGCCACAGAGGCTATTTACCTTCCTTATCCTTTAGCTGTCTGTGGCTCAGCAGGGTAGGGGACAGCAATTCAAGACATCCAGCCTTTGTCTCAGGGAGGCTCCCAGCTGTACCTTGAGAATTGCACATTCTGTTTTTTTCTGTGGCAGAAGGAAATTCTGTGACTTGTTGCAGCAAACCTCTGTGGTGAAAATGGGCACTTCAGTTAGGGCTGAAAGCTAATCTGCCAGCCCATCGTGCCCCCTCTAGGTTCCTGTTCTTTTCCTTCTGTTTCCGTTGTCCCAGATTATTGATCTGCTGCAGAATTCTTCCACTGCCCAAGCTGGTTACGTGCAGCCGGTGGCTTGGCCTGCAGTTTGGGACTGGGAGGAGAGGCAGCCACACTGGGGGTACGAGGAAAGAGGTAGCAGATGTAACATGCAGCTGTAAATGGAACAGGCTTCCCCAAGGATATATCCAGCGCTGTTTTCTCAGCATGGAGCTTTGCAGAGTAGCAGTGATGGTTTTGGCCAGGGTAGCCAGGTGTTGGGAGTCACCTTCCCAGGTGGAGGAGCTGGGTGCCAACTTCAAGGCTCTTCTGGGAGCTGGAGGATACAGTGACAATTTGCTTTGGAAGGTGCCGAGAGAGGAGTCACCAGCAAGGTGCAGATGAGAAGCTTCCAGGCCATGAATCTGTTGCACTCCATGCTCCCAGGAGCAGGGGAAGGAGGGAGAGAAGTGGGGGAAATCAGGGTATCTAAAATTGCATTCCTATTTCTGAATCCCTGGCACTGATTCCCTTTCCTTTTCCTTCTATTTCCCCCTCTTTCTTCATGCCAAGGCGGAAGAGACGAAACTTCAACAAGCAGGCCACGGAAATCCTGAATGAGTATTTCTATTCCCATCTCAGCAACCCTTACCCCAGTGAGGAAGCCAAAGAAGAGCTAGCCAAGAAATGTGGCATCACAGTCTCACAGGTGAGAGAGCTCAGAAATACAGCAAAGATGGCTACTAATGGGAAACCTTGGCGCGGCGAAGGGCACCCTGGACCACGGTCAAGTCAGTCATGGTGCGGTGTTGAGCATTTAATTACTAAATGAGTGTAGCGCAAGTTAGCGTTAAGTGGATGGGAGAGCAGATGGCAGACTTGCAGACTGAAGGCATGGATGGAAAAGGAGACTTTGGGAGAGGGTTTAGAAGGGATGAAGACTTCATAGAGCGATGGTTGTGTGTGCAGCCAGAGTGTTAACAGTGCAGAATGTGGTGTGAGACCCACAGAAGCAAAGTCTTCTCCTCAAGGAAACAGTGCTGAGCTGGCTTGCAAGAAGAGCTTCTTTGTGATGGAAGTCCATCAAGCCAAGGGGTGCGAAGGGAGTAGGAAGAGTTGCGCAGATTTTGCATGGTGAGGTAGAACGGACAAGATCCCGGTGGGAAGGGTTTGGGTCAGGTAGGGTTAACGGTTATAGTTTGTGCTCAAGGAGAGTGGGCTTTCTCAGGGTGATGGCTCTTTGTCATTGCTCTTGTGCTGCGGAACACGACATCTCCCTGACTTGCTTGTTCCTCAAAGAAAGGTGGTCAAGAAAAAATCGAATTATTTCCATACATTCAAGGCAGCCACATAGTTTCTGGAGTCTGTAGCTTTGACCTGGGAGCTGCTGGGGTTTGTGAGGAGTGTAGTCAGTCCTTGAAGTGTTCAGCTGTACATTGCTCGGGCCTGCCCTTCTTTATTTCCTCTCATTTTGGAGCAAGCTGTGTGATTGAAAGCCAATCTATACAGCCTCTGGTAGGCTTGTCCTCATGTGAGCTTAGCACTCCTTCTAGGCTCCCATTGCATTCCCCATCTTGGGCTGCTTCCCAGCCCCAGGCACATGCCTGTTCGTCGCTTGAGTAAACTGAAGACAGCAGTAGCATCTGGTGTCCTTGTGAGAGCGTGTCTGCCTTCAGCAGGAGCAACAGGATCCAAGGGTAGGTGTCGTCACCGTGTTGAACGCCTGCTGAGTGATTCCAGTTGCATCCCCTGGGTCAGAAGACCCAAACGTTGATTCTGCCCAGAGTTACCTACGAGAGATAGCACATATTGGCTGAAGTAAAACTACAGCTGTCCTGATGCTTCCCCTCTCACTTTTATTTAATTCATCTGTTCACACTTACAACTTTTCTCTCACAAAAAGAAAATGCCCAGGAGAAATCCTACACTTTTTTTGTTCGTGCTGTATCATAGTTTTTGATCAAGCTGTATCAAGGCTGCTTTGTGCCTGTCTCCAGGATCTCCCACCCTTCTTCATCCAAAGAAGGTAGAAAAACACACATCCAGGTCTCTGTTTCTGCTGAGGTGGGAACATGGGACAGCGTGAATCTGTGCAAGTCATGAGCAGAGGTGATCTGAACTCAGAAGGCTGACCAGGGTAGGTAGGCTCTTTGCTTCACAAGTTTTAAGATGGAGATTGATTGTGGTGGCCGTTTATCCTGACTTCCTTCGCTGTGGCGCTCAGAGTTCACCCACCGGCTCCAGCGTTTGAAGCCAGAAGAGCTGTTGTAGAGAGATGGCCAAGTGGGAAGATCACAAAGGAGCACGGTGTCGTTAATGAGAAAGCTGGACCGAGTGAAATGGAGGTCCTTGCAAACAGCACCTGCTCCTGGTGCCGTTGAAACGTGTGCTCCCAGATCTAGGTTGGGTGCTGTTCTGAGTCTCTGCAGGTTGTATTTTCTTTTCCCTGCTCTGCAGCAGCACAGGATTGGGTACCTGCAGTTCAGCAGCAAATAAATTGGTGGATGAAGTGACTCCTGCGTAGAAGCTGCTGAACGCTCTAGGAGCACTGCAGATAGAAAGCATCACAGGAATAAAAACATAGAGGTTTCAGTTATCAGCACCCAAGCCAAAACAATTGTTTCCCTAAGATGAGGAAAAAATCATAAGCTTCCCAGGACGAGCCTCCAGTATTGTCTTTTGTCTTCTGTGTCTTGGTGCTTGGACAGTCCATTTGGAAGGGGGAGCACTGATGTAAGCACAAAGGGAGAATGTCCTTGGAGTCCCACCAAAGAGTTTGAGCTGCTAGCTCAAGGTTGCAGCTCCAAGCAGTCCTAGGAGCGCTGGAGAGTTGCAGTGTCCTCTGGCGTTTGCCCATACTCTTCATCCTGATGAGATTTCTCAAACGAGGTTAGTAGCGGCTGGAAGTTGTCTTCTGCTTAGAGACCTGCATGTGAGAAGACATTCCTGATTCTCTGTGTTCGTGTTGTTGAAGAAGCAGCTGAGAGCTACTTCCCAAACTGTAGGTTGAATTTTCCCATGTCTCCTCTGAAATTGTTTAGTGCAACGTAGTGTCCACAAGTGAACAGGATTACCGTCAGCAGAGTACTGAGCAGGATTTGGGGAATGCTGGGTCCGTGGTGCTTTGGGAGGTACCCTGCCATTTTCCCTGGGAAGCAGTTCTGGCCAGGTACCACAGCCTGGTTTCACAGACTTTGAAGTTATGCTATCACTGTGCTGAACCTCTGACATACATACTTCAGGGTATTTATCCAGACACCTTGTCCAAAGTTGTCCAAGCGACCTTTCTGTCAAGCATTCATACTACTGATCCCAGGATATCAGCCTGACAGTCTGCAAGGACCACTGCTCAGACATCTCCTTTGAGTTTTCTGAGGTTCATCCATTGCGCTGCTGCAGACGCAGGGAAACGGCTTTTGCCAGGACTGGCATGAGCAGAGCGGCACCACTTCGTTCTGCCTTCAGGTCTGGGCCATCATTTTCAGCCGCCCTCATGACTTGTGAAGAATTTCATCCTGCTTCTTTACATTTGTTTAAAATAAACCCACTAGCCCCATTCAGCACGCACTTCTAGTCACTTAGACACATCAGGCCCATACCGGTCTCCGGGCAAACATGATGGAAACATCTCCTGCCTCTTGCCAAGGGACACACTTGTTCCCTGGGACCAAAGTTAGGCCATAGGACAAGCCCTGTGCTCCCTCTCCAGCCTTCCCCTGAAGCTCCTGGGTTAGGTAGTGGCTCACACTAAACCGTACAAAGCCGAGTTCAGCTGGAGGAAGAGCATCCACTTCTGACCTTTTGCACTGATTTCACGCAGATGGATCAAAAGCAGAGCTTCAGTGATCCCAAGGCAATTTTGTGTGTCAGCCGAGCCCGAGGAAGTTTGTTGGGTGTTCTTCCTGAAAGCCACAGCTGGCTTCCCCAAAGGGAGCAGAAGGGGCACCTGGGAGTCAGGAGATCCACCCCTGTCAAAGGGCTTCTGAGGAGGAGGCAAATAAAAAGTTCCAAAATGACACATACCTATTTTCAGATCGTGCAATTTCAGGGTCATTTGATTTTCTCAGGTTTTTTTAAACACGTCTGATGTTTTCATGGGGTGGGTCTGGCGGTTCCTGTGGAGCGTCCCCTTAAGCTTAAGGGACATCTTATCCATAGAGGAACCACAGTGGACATCTCATCCATAGAGGAACCAGATACATCCGCGCAAACCCAGCGCTCCCAAGGTGGCCCCACCACCTTTCCTGGGCTTGGTGTCACTCACGTGGGTAGAAAGTGCTACCTTCGGCGGCTAGGAAAATGGGGGGGAAAAGGAATATGTACTGCTTAACCTGAACTAATCCACCTTCCTCACCCAGCTGCGCTTGCCGGAGCCGAAACGTTAACGTCTTTGTCTTCTCTTAAACTCGCTCTAGGTATCAAACTGGTTTGGAAATAAGAGAATCCGGTACAAGAAGAACATAGGTAAATTTCAAGAGGAAGCCAATATTTATGCTGCCAAAACGGCTGTCACGGCTACCAATGTGTCAGCCCATGGAAGCCAGGCTAACTCACCCTCAACTCCCAATTCAGCTGGTTAGTTTTTGTGGTTTTTTTTTATTTTGGGTCATTAGTGTTCGTTTTTTTGTTAATTTCCCCTCCTCCCTCTAATCTCTCTCTTATTTCCTTCTTTTAGTTATTTCAGTTTTTGTTTTCTGGTTTTGGCTGGCTCACTTTTGTGGTTTTTAAAAAACAACTAAAAAGAGAGATGGGTTTGGTTTTGGGGGTTATTTTGATTGGGGGTACTTTATTTTCTTTGCTTTTTTCCCCTCTTTTTTTCTTTTCTCTCTTTTTTCTCCTCCCCTTCCCTGTTCTGTTTTTCCTTGGAAAAATGACGTGAACAGACCTTGTGACTGACGATGCCATGTTGGGGATTATATGTATGTATGGTGAACGCAAAACCAGAAAAAATGATCTGAAAAAAGTTGCTGGGATTGCTTGCACTTATGTGGGGGGAGAAAAAAGAAGTGATTAAAAAGCTGTTGCGTAATGATTTTATTTCACTGGGGCTGAAAGCATGAGTGGCCCTAATGGATAAGCCCAGCATTTCTGGGATGTCCTAACTCATGCCATTTTGGGGGTTGTTTTGGGTAGATTTTTATCCTTTGATTTTCTTTCTGTTGTGGTTACCTTTGATTGCTTATATGACAGTGTCTGGATCACCTGCAAGAGTGTGCTCTGTGTGAATTTTATTTTCCTTTTGTGTCAACGTGATCCAGGGAAATCCATGGGTAGTTCCCTTCCCTTTCCCCCCTTCCTGCCCATTTGCTGTGGTTTCCATTTGTTTGTTTTGAGGGTCAAAGGCACAGAGCACTTTGTCCAGATTTCAACTCCTCTGCTAGAGAACGATGCTTAGTTCATGCGTGGTGCCTGCCACGAGGGTGGCCGACCCAAAAACCATCCTAGGCTGTGCTCAGTTGGTTGTGCTCCACTCCCAAGAGCAATGGAAAATTGGGATTTGATTAAACGGAGGGGAAAACATTAACTTTGTGGGTGCCATGTACTTCGTTATCCACGTGAACATCTGCGTGCCTGTTTTTCTTTTTAGGGGTGGGAGGGAGAGTGGGAATGTGCCACGCTTGTGCCTTTGAGCTCAGTGTCTGCTCCTAGTACCCTTTCACTGGGGTGTGATGCTTGCTGTTACAGGTAGGCTACTAAGAGGAAAGAAACAGTGGGGGAGCAAAGGGGCTGGTGGGCAGCAGGAGAAGCTGGACATTAAGCAGACCACCAGTGGTACACCATGCAAATGCTGGTTTCTATCAGGACATGCTTCTATAGTGAGCACAACTCTGCCTGTGACAGATCAGAGGGATCAGACACCAGAAGCACCCTCAGATTGGGAGGTTTTGAGTCGAAAGTGAAGAGCCAGGGGGCAAACAAGGGGAGAAAACAGCAGCATGTGTCTGGCTGATCGTCCAAACCAGCCCTCCAGCAGGAAGGCAAAGGCAGTCTGTTACCCGCGAGCTGATGTGGTCAGGGGGGTTCATCATTCTGGGCTGGGGAGCTCGCCCACACCTTGCAGGGACTCACGTGGATGGCTTGCACAGAAGCGAGTTGTAGGTTTATGCAGTTGAGCAGTGGAGAGAAGTCCCTACACACAATCCCCTTAATTTCCAGGGGACGTGTTACTTGCTAGGGGTCTGCCTCCCAGAGCAGGGATGCAGCTTTTGGTCAGAAATACTGCTGGAGGCATCTCTCCCACCTCCTCCTCACCCAGGGCTGCCTGCTCTGGCTCAGCTGAGGAGCTCAGAAGGCTCAGGTCGATGGTTTGCAGGGACAGATGGTTTGCAGGAATTTTGTTTGATTCTTTTCTTTTTGGTTTGTTTAAAAATGTCATCCTTTCCAAGCATCTCACTCAAAGTACCTGGTCAGGTGGGGTCTCTTGATGCTAACCCCCTCTGTAGAAAAGGCTGGCGGGTAGACAGCAGAATTGCATGCGTGGGGGGAAGTGCCTACTGCCTGTGATGCTGTCCTGCAGTCTGCATCAGCTTGGACCAAAGAGACACAGCTTTTCTTCTTTTCCTCTTTCTTCGACTGCTGTCAGATCCAGAGATCTGGAATAGCCAGGGAAGAGCTTCAGCTTGCTTAAATGGGTTTGGATCTGGCTTGCGTGTAGCGGAATAGGCATTTCCCCAGTGCCTGCCCAGCTAAATAGCGCTCTGGTGCAAAGCTGTTTCTTCGCCTTCCCCACAGGCAGTAACATGGCTGTTTCAAAGATAAATTGGCCGGTACCCTGCAGTAAACAGCTAAGATAATCCCTGGATAACACTATGCTTTCAAGGAAGGACAAACAGTCTTGTTATTAAGGGGTAAGACTTGAGCTCCTGGGTCCTCTTTCTGGCTCACTTATCTGCGCTCCAGAAACATCGACCTCTTTTCACGTGCCTAATGTGGCGGCGGTGCTAAAGCAGCACATCGGTGCAAGGGGAGGTTGTGGGCCATGGAGATCCTCCTTCTGCTAGCAGCAAAGTGTTTCTAAGGTGACCCAGATCCCACCACCCTCCCTGCACGCTGCAGCAGCGGCAGAGCAGCAGGGAGGCCCCACTGTCAGCACTGCAGTAGTCTGTAGGTCAGCTTGCAGAGTGGGTTTGGATGTCCTTGTAAGTCCTCTCCTGAGAAGACAGCTGGAAGGGCCTCAGGATTTTATCTCCTGCAGTGGCATTCCTGGTTGAGATCTCCCCAGCTGAACCATGCAGATGCAACAGTTCAGTCAAGCATCCCTGCATTGTTACACTGTGGGTCAAAGGCATGTCCCGAGGACATCTGGAGTTGTGTGACCTCCCCTGCTTCAGGTTGTCCTGTAAGTGATAGCAGCAAGAAGCACGCCTGTACATGCTAGGTCTGAAATACCTGTCTGTGAAAGATTTTGAGGATGATGTCAAGGTCCATAAGCCACCCAGATGTGCTGAGTTGCCATGGGGGATGAAGAAGTGATTGAAGAGGTGAAGGACTAAGGCAGATGATGCCTCTCCTTTTACACCATGGACTTCTTTCTGTTTTCACATCATTGCTTGAGACTTCGGTGAGGAAGGAGTCTGAACAAAGGTAGGATTTGCTGGGAATTTGTAGGACCTTCCAGTTCAAATAAATTGTAGGGCATGTGGAAAGAAATAGAGCAGGCAGCGGACAGGTCACGAGATGGAAGTGGCCAGCAATGTGATCCCTGGAGGGCCGTGATGTTGGAAGAGGAGGTGGAACTGGATGCAATGGGACCTGGGACAGGAGCTAAATTCATTTCTGCTGTGGCTACGCAAGCCCATCTGTTCTCTGCATTGATGCCCGTGTTACCGGAGATCGGTGAATGGCTACAGTCAGTCAGAGAGATTGGCCACACATTGACAAGGGCAAGGATTGCATCTGTCTAGCCATCTGGCACGTTCAAAGCAGGGTCCCCCGTCCTCAGTCACCCAGGCCTGAATGTCAAACACCTTTTCATCCTGAATACACACAGTTGGGCTTTATCAGCCAGATGTTCAAATAAGCTGAGATGTCTGGCTCATTTGGGCTAACAACTCCCCATCCTCACTTTGATTGCCTGGACAATCTCAGCACAGAAACCACATGGCAAATGAAAGCTATTTCATGTGGGCAGACCCTTTTGCCAACCAGAGTCCTCTAGGGGCGCACACAGGTGATGACATCGAGTGAAATCTTCCATGCAGAGCAGCCAAAATTGTCCTGAACTGTTATTTTCCTGCTCACTCCTTTGTTTTGTAAAAGTCTTTTTGCAAAGCTGCTGATGGAAAGGATCATGTTGTCTGCAAATGTACTTCAGCAGAGACCTGATTGCTGCAACTTCTCTGCCTTCATCCCTTTGTGGCAATCACTTGTCAAGAGCACAGCGCTGGAGGGGACCCTGCTGCAGCAGAGGCTGTTCTGGTCATGGTCACACTGTCTCCAGTGTTGAATGGCAAGTGAAAAAGAACGAAAGTTCTGTTGGGTTATCCCAGACTTGTAGACCTGCTATCAGACTTGGTGGCTTTGTCCAGCTGAGGAGCTACGTGGTCCATCAAGTTCCTCCCTCGGCTTTGGCCATGGTAGAAACACCAAAAAAAAGTTACAGGGCGAGTAAATTCTGTGCTGTCAATGCATATATGTCATTGCCATTGACTTCACACAAGAGTCTCGTATACATGACCAAAGCCAGCTTAAGTGGTTCAGTGAGCTGGATCTCTGGCTCATTGGTGGCAGGTGGTATGAGGCAGGAGATGAGGATGGCTTGATTTCAGCTCCAATGAACACCATTACCATGCTTGTTTTTTCTTGATGCCATTTGATTTATCAGATACTTCAGAGAAAAGGACTTACTAGAGGTCCTGGAAAATTTGAGGTGGAAGTAGAGACTGTCACAATGTTAGAGAAGACATTAGAGAAGCTGGAGAAGAAACTTTCTGAAGGCTGGAGAAGTGGTACAAGAAATACCAACAGGCAAGCTTTTGAATTTTTTTTAATTGGGAGGCAAAACTGAAGTGGATTTTGCTCATCAGAAATGTTCGAGGTGGAAGAGATCTCTTTGGGGACATTGTTTTGATGTAGGCTTTCACCCAGTGGCAAGGTCTGATGCCATAGTGTGTTCAAACCTTTCCAGCACTCCTCCTGAAGCTGGTGATGACCTGAGAGAAACTCAGCACTAAGGAATAGTGATGGTAGGGCTTGGGTTTGGTAAGATGTCTGGATGCTGAAGGCAAACCACTGTTCCACAGTGCTACAAGTCATGAAAAGTGTTGTTTTTTCTGGTGGGTTTTTTTTTTTGGCCTACACACAATAGCATCAAGGGACTTCCATGCCAAGATCAGAGCCCTTTCCTCCTAGGTTCACAAGCTCAAAGGTGGTTGTTACCTCTCAGTTCTTAAGGAGCCCCAGGTCAAATTATGACCACTGAAGACCTTTGGTGTGTTCACAATGGAGCCTTTCGGTGGGACAGATTAAATATATGATGGAACCTTTTCTAGTGGAAGGATTTGACTTGTATTCCTGGATCTTGTCTCTGTGGAGGATACCAGAGTCTTAATTTTCAGAGCTCCTCACATTCCTGCCCCCTCTCCCACCCCAGTGGATCAGCCCCTCTTAGCCATGTCTCTGAGACTTTGGGCCATCGTAATTTTCATCCATGGCTAGTACATAGGGAGTGGAGTGCTGAAGCAGCAGAGGGCTCTCTGCAATTACGGCTCTGATACAAATGCATCCATACATGCGGGGCCATTGGTATGCGCATATTTATCTTTGCATCCACATCAGCGGCAAGACATATTTACTGTTTAGATATGCACATATATTGTAAAAATCCCCTGTGCCAATAGCAGTGTATATCTTGTAAGTGACATCTCCAGCGCTCCTCATGATTTCCAAGACACCGGCGCTCTTCAGAACTAGAGTTTGTGGCTGTTTGTTTATTTTTATTTCCTCCCTCCCGGTCTCAGTTTTACGGCCAGGTTTGTTAAGTTTCAATAAAATACCGGTTAAGTTTATGGCATTTTTATTTGTTATTATTGTTATAATTTTCTTTTGGTAGGGGAAGGTGGGATGAAATGTTGCTCTGCGGGGGGCAGAGCGATAGCAGTGCCCTGTCAGGTGCTCAGGGATTCCCGATTCCTCTTCCCGGCTCTGCCACTGATTATTTGTGTGATCTGAAAGGTTTCTGCTCACTTCAAAGGAACAGGAGGATACTCTCCTCTTCTTGTGAGCAGTCGCTGCAAAGTCCTTTGGTTCTCAGCTGTGTGGGAGTACAAAGTCATGTTACTGCCCTGTGCTTTTATGCCAGCAGTCAAAGCGATGATTCAGAAAGCTGGGTAGGGAGCATCTTTGTGTGTGCAAAAAGGGCCCATCTTCCTGCTAAAAGCTGAGCTGTGTCAGGGTGGGCTATCCTCAGCCTGCCAGCTCGTTTTCCCAAGGTGGTGGTTTTTTTTTTTGCCTTAGAAGTAGCGAGTAACCTGAGAGGTCGGGAAGTGACAGGAGCCCTTTGCCAGCTGAGCAGAGGAGATGGTTACAGCTGCCTTCTGACTAGTCCCAGTGCTTTTAGCAGCGCTGTGGGATTGCTCTCTGGAACAGGTTGGGCAGGGTTGACAGTGAGCACAGGCAATGAGCTATTCCTGGCTCTGCTCTTTTCAGGCACCGGTGGGAGGGTCCTGATGCAAGACTCGCTGTGCTCAAGATGAGTCTTCCTCTTGACTGTCTTGGGTGTTGTATCTAGCAGCGATGTTTCTGTTTTCCTTCAATTCTGAGAATTGCCAGCACCTGACAATAGAACCAGTTGCAAAGAGAAGCAGCAGAGAGTTTAGTGAACGTGAAGTCTCCAGCATAGACCTCCCACCTGCTCCCTGATCTTACTTGGAGGTGGCTTCCTTCAGAGGAGCCTCCCTGGGCCACCACAGGGCAGAGCTGGGGTCTTTGCAGAATGTTTCTTCCCTCCCCAGCAAAGGGAAGGGGATTGCCAGGTGTTTCTCAGAGTGTACGCATGAGCCATAGTTGGGCAATTCCACCAGGACTGTGGTTGCCAGTCTTCCAAGTTGGAAGTGGCAGTGGAGATGATGAAAAGTGTATTTGGGGTTGGAGCTGAAAACGTAGCTGACCTGGGCCCCTGAAGTCTCTCCTTTCCAAGGCTAACGTCATGTGTATAACCAAACCTTGCACGTTGAGCTGTCTCACACTTAACGCGCTGATCTGCACGAGAAGTTCTGAAATAATCCCATAAAACCTTTTTATTTATTTTTAACCCACTTCCCTCCTTCCCCGCCTTCCAGTTACACGATGGGTTTGTTTCTCCTGTTCAGTAGTTGAGGAGGTACTCAGATATCTCAAAGCTGGAAGCAGAAAACCTTGCTTCTGCAAAGGCGGGATTTTTTTTTTCTTCTTTTAATTTGTGGGTTTTTTCTTCCTGATCCCACCCAGTTGTCTTCACCGTTATCATTTTTTAGCGTAACATGGGCAACTGGTGCATGCAGTGGGGAATTTGCTGACAGAGCTCGTTCTTCTGGGGCAGCTGGCCCAGGAGGGCTGTGACACCCTTGCCTTCTCTCATGGCCCCGCACGATGAAAGACACGTGCCACCGTGATGGGTCCTGCGAGTCTAGCTGAGGCACCTACACCTTTTTGCGAGTTCGGTGCGCTGTGGTTCCTACCAGTGGTGGGTTCCTGATGTCCCGAAGGCAAACCCCCTGCACCCCCCGCTCCCTGGCAGAGCTCCCGGTGGCTGGGTGGGAGCTCTGGCTGTGGAACTGGGTGGTGTCTGGATGTGCTCGCCCTGCGGAGCGCAGTGTGGGGTAGACTTACCCGGCCCGCTCTGAGCTTCTCAGAGCCAGCAGCAGTGTGGGCCTGGTTCCCCCTGCTGACAAGGCTTCCGCTCTCAATAGCGAGGCTTGCTTGGGTAATTCTGTTCTCCAGTGCAGTCTGCTGGGTGGACAGCTCCAAACCCTGAGATTTTTCAACGCTGCCTGAAGGATTTTGATGCCCTGAAGTGAAGGGGAAGGGCTGCCTGAGTCCTCCAGGCTGGGTTTTGTTTGTCTCGGTCGAAAGCATGAAGAATCCTTCCTCCAGCTGAGGAGCTGTTGAAGAATGTTCTTGGCATTGAGCTGTAACAACATGTGGCTTTGAATAACCTCAAGAGTGCATCCTTTTTTTTGCTTGCTCTGTTCTTCATACTACTAACCTGACTGTGTGTTTTGTTTTTGTGGTTGCTTTGCATGTTGTTCCTTCCTCTTGGCTGAGAGTCATGGGGTGGATCTTTTTCCTTTCTGTGATTCAGGTGCCTCACTCTTTCCTTTCCAGGTTCTTCCAGTTCTTTTAACATGTCAAACTCTGGAGATTTGTTCATGAGCGTGCAGTCTCTCAATGGGGATTCTTACCAAGGGGCCCAGGTTGGAGCCAACGTGCAGTCACAGGTAGGGACCCATCCGATGTACTGCCAGTGAATGCATTAGTGTTGGAGGAGCCTTTGATTGTATTGGCACTTCTCCCTCCCGTCCGAAAAGAGCAAATCTCAACCAGCACAAATGAACCAACCAACACTTTAAAAAGGCAAACCAAACTGAAAAAAAACCAACCAACCAACCAAAAAAAGCAACAGCAACAACCACCAAAAAAAATCAATCCAAAAGAAACCAAAACCAAACACCCGACCAAAGCAACAACCATGGTCTTGAGGAGACTTGCCCACACTTTGTGAATGCATTTGGCTCTGGCTTGATAGTCGTACTAGGAGGAGAGGAGGTTTAGGAGAACAGGCACGAACTCAAACAAAAGCAGCTGAGGTTTAGGTTCTGCTTGCTTTATTCTTCCAAGGGAAGGGGCCAGATGTTTGGACTGGTGTCTCGTTTTACAAGGCTTCCACTTACTCCTTTGATGCCAAACCAGGTGTCTGCTGAAAGGCAAGAAACGTTCAAATACACAGCTAGATTTTTTTTTTTTATTTTTATTAAAAAGCCACCCTTCACCATCTCTCCACCCCCGCCAAAGCACAGGCACTCACACCACCCATGTACACAGCAGCAAGACAGAGCGAGGGAGCTTTGAGCAGCGTTACTGAAACGTCAACCCATGCTTTGGGCAAAAAGAAAGAAATTCAAATACCCAGGAACTCACTCAGATCTCCCACCTCCCATCCAATGTCCAGATGTGCCATGAGTCCACTCCCTGGCATCTAAGGCTCTGTACTGTGTTGAGAGAGACAGCCACTCTGACACTTCTGCATTGGGCAAGGAGAGCTCTCTAAAGCTGAGGTTGCTCCCCTCGCAGTGCTGGACGCAGAGCGAGCGTCTCATCCGTGGGCGACGGGACATGCTCGCCACGCATGGCGCTGCTGGGGCTGGGCTGGGGGAGTGGAGGGAGAGGAGCGGGGTGCCCAGAGGAGAGCTGCCGGTGCCTTTGCCACGGTAGGTATATTTCCTTTCTGGGCCCTCCAAAACGAAGGTGCTCGGCCGACTCCGAGGATCTCCTTCCGCTGCCGTGACCTTCCCAGTGCGTGGGGCCAAAGGGTGGAAGGGGTAGGAATGTGGGTGGAGCAGTGGTGGAGCCGGCCACAGCGACGTGCTCCAGGACGTCCGACCCCACGCTTGCCACGCTCTAGACTGGGGACCAAGGAGAGCGTGACGGGGCTGCCGGGGCAGGCGGGGGGTGGTGAGGGAGGCTGGAGCAGTCCTCTGGCTCGGCTCTCGCTGCAAGACCAACTGCGGTTCTCTTTTACCCCTCTTTAAAGATATACCTTTATTTTTATTATTGTTATTATTGGTACCGTTTGTTTTTGTCTTGCCAAAGATGAACTGAAGCGGCTTAGCCCACTAACGTTTCGTTCACTCTAATTTGTGTCTTTGTTGTCGTTGGTCTGTTTAGGTGGATACCCTTCGCCATGTTATCAGCCAGACAGGAGGATACAGTGACGGACTCGCAGCAAGTCAGATGTATAGTCCGCAGGGCATCAGTGTAAGAAAAAAAAAAAAAAAAGGCTTGGGTTCTTGTTTTTTGGGCTTTTTTTTTTTTTCCATTTTCATTTTTGTTCTCTCACTACCAATTATTTCAAAGCCATAGGGCTCAGAATGCCACTTAGTAGGACTTGTCTTTGCTTTTACGGTCACCTAGTTTATTGCTTCTGTATCGGTGATGCCAACGGCAGAGCTTTGCCCACAAAAAAAGTGGCGACCGGGCAGGCTTTGTGCAGGCAGCTGGCGTCTAGGACTGTCACAGCCGATCAGCGTTTGCCCGGCACCTGCGGCCACACGCGCTCGGCCGAGAGGAGCTGCTAAACAGGTGACACCTCGTGTAACCACGGTGGGGAATGTCACCACAAACGCCCCGGTCCAGAGATGGCTCCACGTGGAGGCCAGTGGCACCATCCTGGAGCAACCATCTAAAAATAACCCATCCCTGCCTGGCTGGCATCCGAAAGCGTGGCGGCGATGGGGTTGGCAGCAATAACAATTGTAAATAAAAGGAGGAAAAAAAACCAACAAAGCCAACTAACATTAACCCAAGAAAACCTCGCCCAACCGGGCTGGGGGAGGATGCGAGGGGGAGGGCAGTCTCTGGAGCATCTTCTCCTTGTTCTTGGGTGTGCTGGCGGGTTCTGACTAGCATGAAAATTCGTAGCGACAAGCTGTGTCGCACAGGGGGAAATTGATCAGACACACACAAGGAGAACCCAGTGTAGATTCGGGACAGCAATCCAACTTCATTTCTCAGATCAATCGTCCGCCATCTCAGCGGTGGTGACAGCAAGCTGGGAGAAGAGAGCAGCCTGGAAAAGGAGGCTGTGAGCGCTGAGTGGGTGGTGGCAGTGGTGTCCGGGCTGGCACGGAGGAGGGGACGGCTAGCCCTGGATGTGGCTGGCTGCCGCTGTCCCCACTGAGGAGGCTGAAGGTTGAGGTGTGGTGGTCTTGGGCTGAGCAGGACGGTGATGGTCCTCCAGGTGGGATGGTGGTCCTGCAGCTGAGCACCCCAGTGGGGTGTACCATCCAGTCCCATCACCTTGGGACTCGTGCTTTTGTCACCTTGCGTATGACCATCTTCAGGCCATCGGTGTGCCAGCGGCCACTGTGGTCACGGGGAGAGGGTGCGGGGAGAGAGGTGAGGCGGGACAGGGGGCTGCGCTCCCCTTTCCTGCGGGCGCCGGGGCTTAGTGGGCAGCTTGACGTCAGGAGGCAGAGGCAGGGAGGATTTGTGAAGTAATGTAATTGAACATGTGCAGATAATTATGTCTCATTACATAAGCCCGTTGCAAAAACGGCACTTGGAAATGCCACATGAAAGAGCCTATCGTTCTGCATTAATTTCTCCGTGCACTGAATTTATTCCCTTTCTGGCTTTTTAATACTTGGAGAGTAAATGAATTGCAGGATGATCATGATAAGAGATGATACTTTTGTATAAATTAAAATACCCCCAAGGAAAGAGGCTGAGCTGATTACAGTTGCAGTTGGCTTGGAAAATAACAGTGGGCTGGGTTAAGCCAAAATTTTGGGGGGAGGGTTGCTGCCGGGGATTATGAGGCAGGGAGGGGGCAATGGGGGAAGAGGAGAAGAAAGAGGTAGTGGAAACTCAAAAGCCAAATAGGACAAGGAGAGCTGGGCTGGTGTTTCTGGCTGTGGTAATGGAAGAACCAGTGTTACCATGAGCAGCACTGGGAATCGGTGAGCTGAGAGCGGCAGGGGCTCAGTGGTCCCCCCTGTGCTTCCCAAATGGGGATCTGGCGTGATGGCTCCTCAGGCTGGTTTTCCAGGAGGACAGACGCCCAATTTGGCCCGATTGGATGTTGTTCAGAGAGGGACAGAGTGGCAAGTGGGCAAAGGGACCACCTGGGTTTGCGGGTGATGCCTCATTTTCCCATAATGCTGTGGTGGGCATGGGGAGCAAGGCAGGGAGTCCAGAGCTGAGCAGATAGTTTAGGAAGCATCTTCTGGGTTGTCTGGATTGTCTGTCTGTTCCCAAATGTTTTCCTTCCCCCGTATCCCGGGCAGCATGTTCCTGCCTGTAGCTTTTATTGTCGATGTCTTCCCATGCAGCTAGGTCCCTTGATGGGTGCCAGTCTGTCTGCTCCTGAAAGTGTGGCTGCCCCCTGGGAAGCGTTGGTCCTGGGCAGGGTCTGGGCGAGCTGCTCGGGGTAGGCAGGGTGGCTGTCTCGTAGAAGGCAGGGCTTCCCTGCCTCTCCCCTGAACCCCTTAATGCCAAGGAAGGGCAGCGGGATGCAGAGGAAAGCTGCTAGTGACACAGAAAGCTGCCGTCTCTGCATCACCCGAGCATCCCCGTGAGCTGGAAGGAGATGAGCCGAAACCTAGTGAAGAGCCCTGTCACAACGATGTCTGCACGGGGCTGAGGTTAAGTCATCCCCGGAGCCCGTCAGGGCTGGGAAGTCAGCGGCAGGTTGCCCAGCTCCGCTGCTGCAAACCTTGGCAGGGTAGACAGCGCTCGGGGTTTGCCTTCCTTGATGGAGGATGAATTTTTAAATGTGTGTAAGTCGTGACAGCTGAGAGCAGGAATCTACCCGAAGCCTGGTTCCCTCCATGGCTCTGCTGCTCAGCGGCTGACAGACCGCTCCACGGGGCGAAAAGGGCTGGAGTCAGTTCTGCATCGTTAGCAGGATAATGGGCGATGTCCCAGCCATTGTGATCTCTGTGACCCACAGTGATGGCTGAGGCAGAGTGAGAGCAGCCGCCTTCTCCTCCACAGGTGGAAACCGCGTCAGGCAGCACCGGTCCCGGCAAGGGACGGGGATGCTCCTGGGTATGGAGGGGTGGTAGAGGCAGGAGCTGTCTTGGTGATACCCAGCCTTGGGTAGCACTGAGAGGAAGGAGGGACCCTCCCACCTGCAAGGTGAGGTGTTTGGGGCCAGATCCAGCCCTTCTTGCAAGCTTTGAGGTTGAGGGGTTTTGCACCATTAAGTGAGAGATGTTAAGTGTCTGGTCCCTCTGGACTGGGCTTGTTGTGGGGGTCCAATATGTACCTGGCCGGAGGTCCCTGGGGCTGGGAGTTTCAAAGCATTTAGGTGTCCAGGCTCTGGCAGGTTGCAGTAGAAGTTGGATCTTTAGTGCTGTAATTCTCTGGAGAGTCCCAGCCCAAAACATCGCCCTCCTGCCGCTGCCCAGTACATCCACAAAGTGGTTTAGTTCCCCCATCTGCTGCTGAGTGAATGAGCTATAGCCATCTTAAAGCAAAACCCTTTCAGAAATTTGGTTTTGGACTTGATTTAATTCAAGTTATAGATGATTTAAAAGTCTAAAATGAGGGGCTGTTTCTAAAGTTCATCAGAGTGCAAGCTTTTGGATTTGAAAGGGCGGTTGTGCCAAGCTGTGCCTATTTTCAGAGTAGTGTGTGTGACCGTGGTGGTGGTGGTCAGCGGCAGGGCCTGCCCTTGGGTTTTGCATCCACTCTTGTTGGCAAGGATTGCCAGGCACTGGTACCTCTAGGCGGTGAGACTTCCTCGCTTGTTTGTGGGCGTCTGCGTATGTACCCAGCCAGAGGTCCCTGGGGCTGGGAGTTTCAAAGCATTTAGGTGTCCAGGCTCTGGTAGGTTGCAGTAGAAGTTGGCTTCTCTGGCTTTTCTACGAGGAAGTAGAAGTCTTCCTCGCTCGTGCCGAGACCCTTTTCTTTAAGAATTTGAGCCTTGAAAAGAAAGTTTGTTGCTCTGTTCCTCAGCAAGGTACCATTCGCCATCACGATCAACCTATGGTTCATGACCATGATCACAAGCTGGGATATAGAAATGGGTCTGGCAGGGCTTCAGTGCCCTTGGTGTGTCCTGAAGACTGCCACTGTGACCCTTGGGAAGTGGTGGCCAGTCGAGGCTGGATTCTCTGGTGTGTACTAAGAGCTTCAGTGCGCATCGTAAGACCCTGACACAAACTCTTAGAAGTTCAGAGGTCTGAAACATCTTAGAGACTACTCCCTGTCTAAGACTTGCTGGTATCAGGTATGTTTGGAGGCTGACCTGACGTCCTACCCCATTGAGAGCGGGACAAGGATTTGGTCACAGAAGGTGGGGCATCCAGACAGCCTCTGTGTGAAGCAGAAGGAGCCTTTAAAAATTGGCAGAAAGTCATCTCCCAGCCCCACGTAGGAGGCCCGGGCGGAGAGCCAGGCAGACTTGCTGGAGGTGACAAAAATGCCGTGAGACCTGTGGAAATGGGCACCAAAACCAGTTGCTTCAGCAGTTCATCACCGGAGGTCCACTTAGTGGAGTGGTGCTCTGCTTGGACAGTCACCAAGGCCTTGCCCCGTGCTCTGGCACCAGAAGGTGGCATATGAAGAGGAGTCTCAGAGACCATTGCTCTGTCTTTGGCTTCTGCCCCACCTGAAGATGTCACAGCTGTGTACAGGGGGCTCCCCAAGGAGCCACAACCTCCTCATAAGACTCCCTCATCTTTAAGGGAGATTCCAAGCAATTTGCTGCAGTCAGATCCCAAGGGATCTCCGTGCTCCGGAAAGAGGCAGGGCCAGCTGGGTGGAATCGGATGCATCCTGCACGTGGCTTGGCCTGTGCAGCAAGGGGGTGAACTCCAGAAAGGAGGGGTGAGTGTGGATGGTGCCTACATGCCCTCTGCCTGGGGAGGGATCCGGCCTCCTCATGGAGGGCTTGTCCATACCAAAGGGTGGCATCGAGATGGGGCCTCCTTTCCATTGCTTGACCCATAACCTGGGACCTTCTCAGGCTGGGGGAGCAGGAGGGTGTGGGGTCTGTGGAGGGTGCCCTGATCCAGGTCAGCCTCTCCCCGAGATCTTGCCTTCCTGCTGGATGCAACCGAGATGGTCATCGGCAGCACAGACTCCTGCAACACACGAAGGGTGATTCCCAGTCCGGAGTACCATGGGGCTCCCCAGCATTTTGGGGGGGCAGGGTGCTAAATATGGAGGCACCACAGTTGCTGTCTGCAAGATGCTCTCCCTCTCGCTCCTTCCAACTGTGACTGGCACGCAAAAGCCTCACTAAAAATAGTTGAGCACAATAGGGACGGAGCCCTGCTCTGCACGGCCCCCTCCGCTCTCCCCCCTCCTGCTCGCTGTAATGACCCTGCAAACACTAAATGGCATCTGAGTGCATTAAGCAGCAAACTCTCCGGTGACATAGCAATTACGGCTCTGAAATAGATTTGGTGCGTCACGGAAGATAAGGGTTTTGAAAGTTTCTGTTGTGATTATAGCTTGTAACTCCAACAAATAACAGGCTTGGTAATAAGAGGCTGCCAGCACAGCTATTGTGGTTCTCTCTCACTGATGGCACGTAAATTGCTATTAATGTCCTAAGTGTACTTGAATATGCCAGTCTCGGGGCGGTAGAGTTGGCTCTGTGTCTCTCTTTACGTGGCCTGTCGTTGTCGGGCTGATAATCTACAGTAATTGCTGCCTCTTGCAGCGGTCCAAGATGTGTAAGGGTAGATATTGCATCTCAGGGAGCGCAGGGACGGTGGGTTGGGGCCCGGGTGTGGGTGGAAGCTGGTGGGGGTGGTGGGCACGGTGAGCCCAGGGTCTCTGCAGACAGGCGGCATGCAGTGCTGGTGATGTTTGTGTATATTCTGGGTTCATGCTTGCACCCAAAGTGAAGCAGAGTGGGGTTTACTGACCTGCTGGCAAGCTCAGGTCACGATTCCTGTCTTCCCTGCTGTTGCCTGAACCCCTTCGCACAGGTTCCACGTGCGTGTGGAAGAGCACACAAGCCCGTTGCGTGAGTGCACGCCTTTGTCCTTTCTGTTCTGTGCATGTCCTGCTGTAGGGTGGTTTCACCCCTCAAAACACGCGTTCCCGCGCCGCACCCGTGGTCGGCTCTTTGCTCCCACCTCAGCTGCCTCTCGGGCAGGTAGGAGCTGCTCAGCAGCGTGGACAATCCACTGGCGAGTCCTGCACGGCTGCTCAGCACCTCGGGGCGATGAGGATTTTCCTACCTTTACCCAGCTTTGGGGGCCTCTGGGCCAGTGAGGGATGATGCCGCGTGCCAGGAGGCGGCAGGACAGGCAGCCAGAGAGGGCAAAGCAGCCCGGGCATGTCTAGAGCGGGACGGCGACTGCCGCCAAGTCAGTCCTGGGCAGTGGTTGGGAAGGATTAATTGGCTGAGCACTCAATCAATGTCAGAGTGGGCAGAGGATACAACATCTGCTCCTCTCCAAAGGGGATGGCAGCCGCGGAGGAGCAGCTTTTGTCCCACTGCTGGCTCCTGTCTGGGGCAGCCAGGGTTGTCCCATAGCTCTGCTCTCAAGAGGCTGGAGAGTTTGTCTCTGCGTCTGCTTTTAGGAGAAGCGGCAAGTTGTCCACCGTGCTTTGCTGTACAAACCCTCGGATGAGAGAGATGTATGTGGTGGTAGCACCTGCCTTGTGCTGTGGCTTGGGGTCCCTCGAGAAAGGGTGACAGGGAGCGTGGAGGACCAGCCCCAGGGCAGCAGAAACTTGTTTGTGGTTTTACTGCAAAGCAAGGAGGGCAGTGGGAGCAGAGAGGTGGCCCAAATACCTGAAAGCAGCCTTCAGGGTGGCGGGAGAGGTGTCTGGGCAACGTCTTCCCCACAGCAAGGCTTGGTGCTGGCGGCTTCCCCCCGCAGAGGGACCGTACAGCATGAGGGATGCCCGGAAGGTCAGCGAGGGGGTAGTGCATGGAGCTGTGCTGGGGGACACGGCATGGCTCAGCAGTCCTTTGGGACCTGTTGCTTGTTCTGCATGTTCATAGCACCTGGGTCCAGATAACACTCCAGGATGGGGTTTCTGGGGTGAGGTGTTTGCTGTCCATATGGGAAAGGGTCCGATTTGTGGGTGAGCAAACCCCAGACAACCAGGGCTCAGAGTTTCTGCAGAAATTCCTATTTTTTAAGGGACAGAATTTCCATGAGCATTTGCAGTTTATCAAAACCCATGTTTTCAACCAAGTTGTTTCTGGCCTCATCCCACTGATGTAGCTGCATGGTCTGTGGTGGGATGGGGAAGCCAGAGGGGGCATCTTTGCCTCCTACATCGGCCCCTGCTGAGGGAGAAGAGGGAGGTCCAGGGTGGATGGGTGGATCGGGTAGGGCCAGGCACGCTGCTAGGTGACTGGTCTCTCCATCTTTCCCTTCCTGCAGGCTAATGGAGGTTGGCAAGACGCTACTACCCCATCGTCGGTGACCTCCCCCACAGAAGGCCCTGGCAGCGTTCACTCTGATACCTCCAACTGATCTCCCAGCAAATTGCATCCCTGGCTGAGCCGGCCCCGGCGGGGGCGGGAGGGGAGGGGGCCTCTCCTAACACCGCAGCAGTCAGACTGGAGGTGAACCCAATCAGCACACACAAGAAGACTCCTTCTCTTCTCTTCTCTTCGTCGGGATGCTTTTTTCAGCCAATCTGGACACTTCTTTATACTCTCTTCCCTTTCTTTTCTGGGTAGAAGCCGCTCTTCCCCCTCCCCGCCACTGCCACAACACCAGTCCCTTCCCCTCATCCCTTCCCACCGAAGAATATGTCAACAGGTGGAAGGATTTTAAGGAGGAAAAGCAAAAATCAACTGCCACCACACCAAACAACCCCAAAGCAGTGTACGGCCTCGTGCTGGGGCGTCTTTCTGAGGAGCCACAAACGTACCTCAGCCACGTCTCGCTCCTTTACTAGCAGGCAGCCCCCCTCGCCCCTCCCCGTCTCTCAGGCTACCTCTCCGTAGGGAAACACCTCTCCGTAGGGAAATGCCACCACAGCCCTGCTGTCGCCTCGCCTCCGCCAGCCCTAGCCACAGCCAGCGCATCGCCTCCGTGTGCCCAGCCCTGCCTCGGTGAGCTGCCCCTGGGGCACTGCCGGTGACGGGGTGGGGTGGATACAGCCCCCCGTACACGTAGGAGAAGGAGCCAGTGTTGCTCCCCTTCGCTTCCAAAAGGTACTTGGCCCATTCCCGGCCTGGGGGAAACAGCCGGCACTCCCTGGTCCCTGCCCTGCTCCGCCACATCCCGCTGGCTGCTGTGAGCTGGGTGAGCCATGAAACCCCACCGTCCTCCCCGCCTGCTGTTGGAGGGGAGGAAAGGAGGGAAGGAGACAAAGCAAAGGCGGGCAAGAAATAGCCATCACTGATAACGAAGGCGCTGAGCACCTCCGCGATGTTGTTACAGGATCAGGTCTGGATGATTGATGGGACCCCAGCAGTTTTCTCACAGCACCTAGGGAGGCTGGCAGTGGAATTTTCCTGGTGGGGAGAGTGTCGTGGGGTGTCGGCTTATGGTTCTGGGAGCATGCTGCACTGTGGAAGAGGAGGAGGTGGGTTCCCCAGTGCAGGGAGGACCTGATGGCACCCGCTGCATTCCCAAAAGCCTTGCCGGGCAGGCAGCAAGGGATGGGCAGCAGGATGCCGGAGGCTGGATGCAGCGGGGTGAGCGCAGCAGGTGCTTTTGGTAACGGTTAATGCAACAGGTTTGCTTGAGGGTGAAGCTCTGTAGGACGGGTGAGCGCCCTGTTTGGGGATGTCTTTCTGCTGAAGCTGCTGGTTTTATCCCAGGAGTTATGGGCAGCAGTATCCCAAGCCATGGGAGAACTCATGGGATTTTCTGCCCAGCTTTTCTGGTCTGTTCTTTGGACAACCAGCAGTGGCTGTTAAGTGAGGCTTCCCCCTGCTGAAACACTCCTTGAGGCAGCCGGTGCTGGCAGGACATGGCTTTCGTTGAAGAGCAGGGTGAGGAGGGCACCAGTTTGCCCAGGGCGACGGGCTGAGCTTCTTGCTGGGGCGGGTACTTTTGGCCAGAGGTTGTTCAGCAGGCGCAAGGACGCTGACCCAGCCCACGGCAAGACCTGAGTGCTGTGGGGACTGGTGTGGGTGCAGCATGTCTGGCACCTTGTGATGTATCCAAATGCCTCTTGGCCACATCTTGTGCTCTTCCACATCCGTGCCCGCCCTGCCCGTGCCGGCACTGGCCATCTCGAGATGGGAACTGCCAGTACAGAGCAGCGTTAAGCAGGAACCATTTGAAATTAAAGCTCTGCCAAAATAATTTCCATCCTTCTGCTGGAAAAAATAATGGTGGTTGGCCTGCCAGCCATGGAGGTGGTGTGCCCACAGCTCCGGCACGCTGTCACTGTGCAGCACGCAGCCAGCAGCATGACTCACCTGAAGCGGCAGTGAAGCCTGCCTTTCCCTGGGGAACAAGCCCGGAAGGCTCCAAAACACCCGCTCTCAAATGTGACCTTCCCCCGAACGCAAAAAGTCCCGGTTGAGTGCATTTTCTGTTTCTGAGCTGGTGGCATCAGAGTAGGGTGCAAAAGGTGGATGAGAAATGGCACAAGCTGCTCTCTGCTTGGTTTTTGTGTCTCCAGCCGTGAGACACTCTCTGCTCCTTCCACATGCGTACCCGGGGATGGGGCCGTGCCACGGAGCGGGATGCGACGTGCAAGGTCTAGGGCTGCCTCCCGGTTGGGATTACACTAAGAGCAACGAGAAGGTTGTTTCCCTGCGAGGACACGGGTTAGGAGGTGCTCCTCATCAGCCTGAGGAACCTTCCCACTCTCCTCCTCCTCCTCCTGTGGCCTCCCCCAGTGCAGCTTTGTAACTATTTCCAGCTTATTTTACGTGAAACCCTTCTGGCAAAGTGTTTCAGGGACGCAGGACTGGGTCAGGTCTGTTCTCCGGAGCGGCAGCAGTGCCGTGCCTGCCGGAATGCCGCCGTACCTCTTGGAAACCAGCCGGGAAGGAGCTGAAACAACCCTCTGAACCGGGGCTGCCTGCCCCTGCCCTGCCAGTGCTGCCCCTCCTGCCTGCAGCCCTGCCCGCAGCACCCCTGCCCGCGCAGGGCGCTCGCCCCTCCACGGTACTTTGCAAATCACCTCCTGGGTTCCCCGGTTGGTCCCTCCGGTTCATGTTGGCGTAGCTGCTTGCTTGCCTTTTTCTTTGCTTTTTTTTTTTTTTTTTTTTTTTAATTAATTTTTGGGTTTTGTTTCTTCCTCCCCTTCCCGCCCACCCCCAACCCTGAGTGTTGTGGGTTTTTTTCTTCTTCTTCTTTTTCTTTTTTATTATTTTTGTTTTCTGCCCAGAAAAACCTGACTTCGATACCAAAAAAAACAAAACAAAAAAACAAAAAACAAAACAAAAAAAAAAAAACAAAAAAACCTGCAGAAACTCAAAAAAAATAAAAACAAAAAAAAACCACAAAAAAAACTCGACGATTCTTTCAGCTTTATTAACATTTTCCATTGTTTCTTGCGATTTGTGTCTCGTTCTTTGTAGTATTGATGATAACGAACATTTGATAATGAATGTTCTTGTATATTCAGATAAAGGAGAAAAAAAAAACCAAAAACGCAGTCGGAATTTAATAGTGTTTATAATAAAAGAATAAAAAAATGACCCTCTTAGCACGCAAAATTGAACAGGGGGAAGGTGCCATCCCTGTTCTTTCTGTGGCAACAAGCGCTTCATTCCTGTATAGTTTATAACATCAAACTACCTACGTTCATCTTCTTTTTTTTTTTTTTTTTGTTTGTTTGTTTTTCCCATGGTTTGGTTTTTTTTCTTCCCATTTTCTCGCATTTGTGAATTAGTTCAAGAATGCTAGAAAAGTGTAGAGTTGTGCACACTCATTTCTTCTTACACAATGTTTAAAAAGTGACGGTAATTCATTTTGTAAAACTTTAAAAAGAAAAAAAAATGGTTGGAATAGTGAGCATTAATAGG
This sequence comes from Falco cherrug, assembly GCF_023634085.1. Lineage (NCBI taxonomy): Eukaryota > Metazoa > Chordata > Aves > Falconiformes > Falconidae > Falco > Falco cherrug. The sequence goes on from NC_073708.1 coordinate 8,111,399, forward strand.
TACAGTCTAACACTTTATGTTTCTTAACGTTGAGACCCAGAAATTACTTTTTTTTTTTTTTACTTTTTTTTTTTTGGCATTATTGGGTGGGCGGGGGGGGTGGGGGCTTTGATGATGATGCTGAGTTTATTTTGACCTGTCCGAGACACAACGGCCTTGCCGCTTCCCCTGCGCTTTTGAGCTGTGACCCAAGTGATGTGAAAAGTGATGGTGGTGTTTTGGGAGGGGTGGTGTTTCTCGGGGGGGGGGGGGGGGGGGGGGGGTGTCCCCACTCCTTTTGACACCCAAGCCCAGAAGGTCCTTAGGTGGCTGCTCCGGGGCTGAGCAGTGGGATTACATCTCTGGAGGGGGATGTAATCCCAAGGGGGTTTGGGGAGGAGATGCCTAGGGGTGATGGGGAGTCAGGTGCTGAGCCCCCCGTGGGTCTTTGTGCCTGGGAGCGATGCTTAGCTCCCTGGAAGTGATGAAAAGACATGAATCCTCCCCAAAATGTGTAGACGGTGGACTTCAGCGCCCTTGTGCTCTGCCCTAGATGCCGGCAGCACCCCTGCCCCGAGGGTTGGCTGCCACAGCCCTGGCTTGGAGGTGCCCCTGGCTGCAGCTCTTGGCCCAAAACTGAGGGGTTGGAGGAAAGGAGGGTACCAAGCTCATTTCAGCCACAGACCTTGCTGAGGACTGGGGGAGGTCTCACAGCCTGGCCCCAAGCCCTGGCTGCACAGGGGTGCTGGGAAGGATGAGGGACAAGGGACGCGAGGTGGCAGCCCCACAGCCATGGTGGGACATGGCCAGAATGCCCCCAGGTCGAGCCCGAAATCTGGGTGGCTGCAGAGTGGGGTTCAAGGAGCGGTGCTGAGGAAGATGCCGGTTGGCATTGCTTTAGTTTTCTCTTCAAAAAGTTTCCCTCCTCCCTGCCTCCTCCCAAAAAACTGAGCTTTTCACATCACTGAACGGTTTAGGGTTTGGGGTGTTATTTTTAATCCCAAGGTTTCCTGGAGTCCTTTTGTTTTCATACACCTTTATTATTATAATTATTATTATTATTATAATTATTATTATTATTATTAAGACAATGTAAATCAGACATTGCCTGGGGGGTGGGTTTTGTCGGTTTGCTTTTTTTTTTTTGGTTCTTGCAAAGCCCTTCTGTCCCTTGTAAAGATGATCCAGTTCTGAGTTGCTTTTTCTTTTCTATTTTTTTCCCCCCATCTTTTCTTTCTCTTCCTAATGGATTCCAAATAGTAAAAAAGAAAAAGAAAAAAAAACCAACAGAAAAACCCTAAAAAATAAAAAAAAGACTCTCTGTTCCGACCTGGTTTTGAAACTTTAAGCTTTTCTGCTTCTGTAAAGAAAAAAAAAAAAGGCCTCTGTCTTTCTGATCCCAATTGAGACTTTTATGTTCTATGACGATACTAACAAGGTGTAGGTTTTACAGTTTCCTGATTTGTACTGGTAATGCATATTCCAAATAAATAGTTTCTTTTGTTGCAAAAAAAAAAAAAAAAAAAAAAAAAAAAAAACAACAAAACTGAAACCAAACCTGGTGTATTTTTTGGGAGGAAAAAGAGGAAAGCGAGATGCCCTGGGGGTTTCCCCCATGGGGATGCAGGGGTCAGGAAGGGTTTGGGGTGCAGGGGAGGGGGTGAGCAAAGGCAAGAGCCTGATGCTTCATCCTGGAGGGATGCAATTTGGGGGTGATGCCTGATGCGCAGCATCCCCGCTGCTCCCACTGCTCCCTCCCTGTGCCTCAGTTTCCCTGAGCAGGGGGAAGCGAGTACTGCTGGACACACGGATTTTTCCACACCAAAAATACTTTCAGTCTTCCGTTTTCATTGTTTGTTCACTGCTTTTTTGGATTTTTTCATGCACTTCTTTCCAAAAAAGCTAGAATGGGGATTTTCTTTCTCACCCCAGGAATGGGGCAGCGCTGGGGGGCAGGGGAAGGGTTGGTGGCTTCATGTGTTTTCCTGGGGGGGTTAGTTTAAAAAAAGGAAAAATTTTGAAAACGTTTCTAAGCAAAAAGTGATTTTTAAAATTTGAAAATAATTTGCAATTTAAAAAAAGAGTCTGTGCGTGGGACGAAAACCAGGACAGCTCTGCCATGTCCCCGGAGATGAAGGCAGCAGATGAAAAAGGGGGCGGCTGGAGAGGGGGGCTGTGATTCCCCAGTTCCAAGCTGGAGGAAGGTGAGCAGGACCCCCCCCAAATGCCTCCGACACCCCACAGGGACCAAAGTGGAGGGAAAGAAACCCCCGGGGAGGCAGCACAAGGATGCTGGAGCTCGCCTGGAGCTGCTGCCCTGCTCCCCCATGGATTTCTTGTCAATGATTATTCAATCTCCAGCCTGACCTTTCTCTTCTAAATAACACGGCAATATCAGTGCGGGCCAGCCTCCAGCTCCGGCTGCAAATTAACTGTATCGCTCTCCTGCAGGAGACCCGAGGAGCCCCCCGGCTGCCGTGCTTCCAGACCGCCCCAGGATTATCTCCCTCCGCCGGTGCTCTCCTAATACCAGTTTAAATATCATCTTGCTCCCAGCTGTTTAATTCTAATAAATGCTCATCCCAGCTCCAAACAGAGAAATGCTAAGTCTCACCGGGCTCCGATGAGAAAATCGCCCCCAAAATGGCAAGTGGCAGGAGGTGATGCTCTTCGGGCTGGGGGGTCCTGGCAACGCATCCTTCGGGTGTTGGGGTGGGTTTGAGTGTGTCATGCTCTCTCAGCTCAAGCCGTTCTCCCTCCCTGCCAAAAATAGATAAGGTGGGAAAAGGGCGGCCTTCAGCTTCCTAGAACGTTTGGGGGCGGCTGGGGGGGACCAGCTGGTGCAGCATCCCAGCATCCTCCATCCCTCCATCCCCCCTTGCTGGCTGCCTGTGGCTAAAAGAAACTGAACCCACAGGAACCAAACCGGATTGTTGGTGTTTTCCTGGCTGTCTCCTTCCCCCTCTCTGCATCCCCACCTTTTCCTTCTCTCCCTGCCACTCATAAATAGGATCCCGCCCCCCCCCCCCCCCCCCCCCCCCCCCCATTTCCCACATTAGGGCAACAAAGTTCATCCCTGGGTGAACGCGAACCCCCAGGCCAGGCTACTGCACTTTTTCATTCCACATGATAATATTTTAGGCCAAAAGCTGGTGGAAAAAAAAAAACCACGGCACGCACTGGATTTCCATGGCAAGGCTTTGGTGAGCAGAAACCAGCGGCTTGGTGAGATGCTGATACCCCAGGACATGCCATGTCCCGGACGGGGTGGGGGCATGACCTGTGTGATGCCTCTTGCAGGTTTTTCTCTCCTTCAGCAGCTGCCAGCACCCCTGCCCGGCTGGGGTCCCCCCGCCTGTGCCCACCCAGCCCTGTGCCGGCAGCTCTGGGAGCCACCAGCATCACCGGGGCAGACAGGCGGCGGCTGCGCGGGGCTGGCGAAGCACATCCCTGGTTATTAATAATCCTTCCAAACTAACGAGTGGTTGGGAGGCATTAAAGTTATAGTTTGCAGTAAAGCCCCCGTCCGTTTGCTGGAGAGTTTAATATATGGCAGGAAGTTTCGCCTATAAAAGGCGAGGGTTATGTTTTTTCTCCAGTTCACTGGGAGTCTATAACTTACGACCTCCATAAACGTGAGTGGGTCTTGCAAGTCAGCCCATCAGTCTTTGGAGTAATTCTGCTTTGTAGTAAAATATTTTATTGTGCCTTGGATGCAGGCAGCCCCCCGCTGCCGGGCAGGCAGGGGGGTGGTGGCTGTCCCCCGGTCCCTCCTCTGCTGGCACCGCGGGGACGGTGTGGAGGGGTGATGGCTGCCCATCCTCTGGGCATGGTGGGTGTAGGAGTGGAGATAATAAATAAAATAAAGACAAAATAAAGTAAAATAAAGGTAAAATAAAGTAAAATAAAATACAACAAGGATAACATAAAATTAAAGCTAAATATAATACAATAAAATAAAGATACAGTAAAAGAATTTAAAGATAAAATAAAATAAATTAAAGAGAAAATAAAAAGTAAAATGAAATAAAGATAATAAAATAAAGCTAAAATAAAGATAAAGTAAAATGAAATGAAGATAATAATAAAATAATAAAATCAAGATGAAATAAAATAAAGGTAAAATAAAAAAATAAAGATAAGATAAAATAAAATAAATTAAAAATGACCGTGCCCAAGGGCATGAGCTATTGGGAACGTGTGCTACACCTTTTAATTATTGCTAATGAGGTAGAGTTTTAATAGCTTTATAGGGAAATTCTGCACACTGGCGGTTCAAGGTGCGGCTGCGGGGGGCCCGCATAGGCGGGGGGGAGCCTGGGGCCGGTGTGGGCGCTCGGTGCCGGGGAGAGGAGGAGGATGGCGAGGAAGGAGCCCAGAGGAGGGGGGCGGGTGGACGGGCACTGGCTCAGCACGGACACGGGTGGTGATGGCACGGTGGCAGGGCTGGACCAAGACCAAGCAGGGTACATTACATATGAAAAACAGGGGGGGAAAGAGGAATGCCATCACCACCTTGCCAAGGTCCCACCCTGTGGGCCACCAAAACGCTTTGTTCGGCCCCCAGAATCAACTCTGTTTGCCTGCAGCCATCGCTGGCCCCAGGACAGGGCAAGCTGAGAGGCGCTGGGAGAACCCAGCTAATTAAAAATGCAAATGAACGGCAGAGCCACGCGGCTGCTGGCGCCTTCCAAAGGTGCAAATTACAAGAGGGGTTTGTTGGCAGCAGCTTCTCATGCGGGGGCAAGTCCCCGTCACCCCGTGGCCACTAGCCTCGACGGACAGGCAGCCCCTGCCCGCACCACCGCGGTGGCTGGGGCGTGTCCTTCATCTGCCTGAAGCAACCTTCAGAGCAGGGAAAGGGGGATAGAAGAAAGGACAGGAGAAAAAAAAAGATTATTTAAAAAAATACATAAAAAAAATGTTTCCCTGATTTTGGTGGTTTGGAGGGGTGGGCTTTTTTTCCACTTTGTTTTCTTCCCGGCTTTTTGTGGAAAATGATTCTTCAAAATGAAAGAGAAAAGAAATATAATCTGTAGCAAATAGTCACTGAAACAAATTACATGGGGACTAGAGCAGTCCGGTCCCCTGCGAGTGGGCACCAGGCACGCTCGAGCCCCCCCCCTCCCCCCCCCCAGTACCTCCTTTCAATGCCTGGGTGGCATTGTCCCTAAATATCCAACATATTCTTGGAAACACGGCCCGAGCTCAACCCGTAAAATCCAAGCTACGATGCAATTAGCATGGAGGAAAAAAACCCTGAAGCCAGTGGCTTTGGGGTGACCACGCAGGTGATGTCCAGAGCCAGACCCGGGTGAGGCTGCTCTCCCCGACCCTGCCAGGACCGCGCGGGGTTTTGCCCCATTCTCCTGTTTTCTGGAGCGGTTTGGAAGCGGCAGGCGGCGATGGCCGGGGACCGCTGTGGCGTTTGCCGAGGGCCACGCCAGCGCTTCTCCCACTCGCTGACTCAGCTCTAGCAGCTCCCTCGTCCTGCTGCTAATTAGGCTCCAGCCTCTCATCTTGTTAATAAGCTTCCAGTTCATCTGCATGCAAAAAAAAAAAAAAAAACCCAAAAAAAAACAAACGGAGAGAGTGAAAGCAAGCAGCTCGTTTTACCTTCAACATGTGGCTAATGCTTATTAAAATATTTAACCTTTTTCTTACGGCACAGAAATATCTGTTCAGGTGCCCGGCAGCGACACCGCGCCGCTATAGGGGACACCCTATGGAGGGGCCCCACCAGTGCCTGCCAGCTAATACCAACCCCCAGGGGCAATGGGAAGATGCTGCAAAATAGAGGTAATTTCAGCTCCCGAGATCTGTGGCAGCAGTTTGCGGCATTCCCAGAGCCTGGCCGGGACATTAAGTGGGGAATCCCATCGAGCTGCCTCAAAACTCATCTCCCGGGCGTGTGCGGCCATTGCACGTAACGCCTTTCCCCATGAAACAAAAAGAGTCGTGCTAGCGAGATCCTGCTCCTATCCAGCCTCCACTCCCAGAGAGAGCCCACTCTCCAGGGGCTGTCCCTTGCCCCCCCCCCGCCCCAGGGCTGGGTACTTGCACCCGGGAGCCCCGTGAAAGGCAGGCAACACCGCCAGGACAGAGCCCAGCATCGCAGGCGTCAGCAGGAAGGAGGGAAGGTGAAGCTGCCATCCCAGCTGCGGCCACGCAGGTTATTTGATGACGATTAATTAACCCGGGACTAAGAGGTTTGCGAGGGAAGCGGGGAGCGCTGCCTGGAGCCTGGCCAGCGTGGGGCTGGCGCTGGGACAGGGGGCTCCCGGGCCTCGCCACTCTGCTGCCAGCTGCCCGGTGCTGAGCGGGGGGCTCTGGTAAATCACCCCCAGCTTCCAGCATGGCTGGGCTGGTGGCAAAGTCTGCTGTGCAAAAGAGCTGGCAGCTACACAGCTATGACCTCTCTATGAAATAGAAGACATATATATCATCATCTGTATAACGTATTTACATACGTACATGTGTGCATATAGGTAGGCTTAGCAGTGTGCTAGCGCCCAGGCACTACAAATCCCCTGGGATCTGCAACCCCAGTGAGCCCAGGCAGCCCGTCTCATGCTCGGAAAGCCGGGAGGGAGCTGCAGCGGGACTGGAGGTGCCACCGCAGAGCTCCCCTGGGCACAGAGCTGTCCTGCAGCGGGTTCCACAGCCCAGCGTGGCCAGTGTCATCCATGCTGGGGTGCCAACAACGTACCGTGGGGCTCCTGCTGCCCTGCTTTTGCTGCCAGCAGTGTCACCCCTTGGAGGCCAGGCTCACCCCCTGCACAGTGCACGTCACAACAGCGTCAGTGCTCTGCTCCTCCATGGTGCAGAGGAGCACAGGGACAAGCCCTGCTGCAGCCGCTGGGTGAGGGATTTGATGGGGGAGGACGGGGGGAACATGGTGGGCTTGGAGAGGCTGAGGCTGAGCATTTTTGCTCCTGTGCTGGAGGAGATGGGAGAGACAGACATAACCTGCAGCCATGGAAATCTCACGCTGGTTCCTCCATCTCCCTAATTACAGGCAGAGGCATTGGCCAAGGAGTCTGCAGGGTGCTGGGGCTTTGCGCTGGCTGCAGGGCGCTGAGAGGCAATGGCCCCGTGTGTCCCGGGGAGGCAGCTGCCACCTCGCTCCGAGTAGCCACAGTGCTCCTCTGATGCTTCAGACGGAGCCTGGGCACACAATGTGCTTTTGAAGCTCTTCCCCACCAGCTAAGCGGGGTCAGACACTGCTGCACGGGGTGATCCAATCCAGCCACGCTATCGGTACCCACCCACCCACATTTGCACCCCTGTCTCAAGACCCATTTTGCTCCAGAGTAAAAGGCATTTGAGGAACTTCCCTGGCTCACGGTGAAGCATAGTTAATTAAGCTCTTTTTGGCATATTAGTGGAGACAGCCTTATTAGAGATACTTGGCACTAATGATATGCATGTACTTCACTTCCATGGAAAACTGCATTTAAATAAATGGATATACAGTTCAGCCGCTCCCATGTCTTTAACCAGCACTTCTCTCGCATTACACAAACTTAATTGGCTCCGAAGTCCAGCTTGTTTTTTGCTTTTTGACGTTTGCTGACAACCCACTCCCCCCCGCCCCTTCAGTTAGCCCTGGCCGCTGGCTGGGTGGGGAGCTGAGCATGGGGATGCTGGTGCTTCTGCTCTTGCACACACACACAAACACCCCCCCACCCCCCCAAGGTGAATTAGGGCCAGGTTAAAGGCAGAGCCCAGAACCCCAGCTAGGCAGTCATTTCTGCTTGCCTACAGGTGGTTTCTTACCATGGCATGAGGATGCCCTCGAGTACCTTCACTTCTGGGGCAAGCAGCAGCACAGGGACATCACCCTCAAACCTGGGTGTCCCGGAGGGTTTCAGGCTCCAGGGATACAGATGATAGATCCTGACCACGGGCTCAGGTTGAGAGCCCTGGCTTACTCCACAAGGTGCTGTCACCTTAGCCTTGAGCCCTGGTTGTTAGGAGCAGGCTCCTTGCTGAGCTCCGGCTGCCAGGAATGGGCTGGGAAATGACGCTTTGCAGGGATGCGTCCAAACTCCAGCGTCAGGCTGGGTACTGGCACCTCGCAGCGGCTAAGCGCCGACAACAGCATCGCCTCTGCCTCCTTTCAGAAACCTGAAAGCTTGACGTGTGCTGGAAGGGAAAAAAACAAACCACCCGGGCCAGGGGGTGAGCGAGGAGATTTTGAAGCTGATAACGGCTGAAGGCTTATGGGGAGCATCCCGGGAGGCTCCCGCTGCGCCGGGCCAGGTGGAGGGGTGCCCGCAGGCATACCTGTCTGGGATGATCAGGGCTTTGGCCTGTCTGCTGCATGTCCTCTGAAGGTCATCAGGGCTGTCCCTGTCCTCGGGCTCTCTCCCGGCTGTGCAGACGCTGCCTTTTGTTGGGAGGTAATAGCTGGTGTGTGACTGCAGCAATAACTCTTCCTCCCTCGCCGCGCTTCTCGGTGGGATGGCTGCAGCCAGGGCTGCCTCTCTGGCAGGCTGATCTGTGCGCCCCAGCAGCGTGGCCGTCTCGCTTGGCTTTCTCCGAGCCATTCCTGCTGATGGAGGGCAGGGAGATGCTGCCCCATCCCACCAGAGAGGCAGTGGGGGTAGAGATACTGCACCTAGCAGCGGGAAGCAGCTGGAAATGGGAGCACCGAGCCAAATGCAAACCAGGGCCACACCAGCACTGCTGCGAAATAGAGGAGCAGCCTGTGTCCTGCAGTGGCCTCTGGGGACGAGGGCATTAGGAAAGGGCACCTTGCACCACGCTGCTCTCGCTGCAGCACAGCCTGCAGACTTTGGCAGCACCTGAAAAAGCAACCCCACCACACCGTACCCCTTAACCTCTTGCATGGCTGAGATGGGGTCTCATCCAGGTCTTCCCTTCAAATCTTGGTAGGTGCCAACCAGCCGGGGCACAGCAGCATTCCAGCCAGGGCATAAGAGGGTGCAGATGCCCGAAGGGACAGGTTGGTGCCCCTGTGGCTGTCACAGGAGCTGTGCATCTCAGACCCACCTACACATCCTGGGTGGTCACACCTGGGCTACCACCCTTCAGCATGGGGCACAGCAGAGACCAGCTAACGCTGGTCCAGTGACACAGTCAGCACAAGCCCTCCCAACCTGTGCCAGTGTGAAGCTTCAAAGTCAAAGGACATCTTTTCCAGGAGTTCTGAGATGGGCCAGCACTCAGCTTGGGCACTGCCTGCACTGTCCCTGATGTGGCAGGACAATTTTCTGGCCACAAAGCCCCACAAGTGCTGCCACCAGCCCTACGCTGGGCACCTGCATCTCCAGCAGTAGCCCCGACCCTTGGCAGCAGGACAGCCTCTCTCTCTGCCCTTTGATCCCCTCTGCCCCCCGCTGACAGCTTCCCTGAGGATGTTTTGTTGGTGGTGTCACCCTTGACCATTAGCTCTTCACGCATGACTATAACGTGACATCTCTGATGCAGTGCCGCCAGCAGCCGGCAACTTCAGGGAGCAATTAAAGCCGAATAGAGTCACTGCGGGCGAGAGCATCTTTGACCGCACATCTCCATCGCCCTCTCGGCCCCAGCCCCACACGACCACCTCTCCCCAAAATGCCCCAGAATGCCTTTTCCCTACCTCTTGGGTCATGGTAGCCAGAGGGAAGAGCTGTAGGATGGACAAGATGGATTCAGTGGGCCAGGAGCCAGATCTAGCACCAGCAGAAGGTGACCCATCCCCAGGTATGGGGTGTCATGGGCATCCCAGGTCTGTCTCAGGGAGCAAACCATCCTGGTGGGCTTGATCAAGGTCTTCCCCACTCCTGCTCACATGCCATCATTATTTTAAGACCAGGGAGGCCAAGGCAGTGGGTTTTTTATGTGATTAGCTGCTGAGATGAACGTTAATTAGTTTTCAATTTCCATAAAGTACCCCACTGACAGAAAGATTAGTTAAACCTGCTCACAGCTGCAGAGGAGCACTCAGAAATTGGGAAGGGGCAGAGGGGGCAGGTAGCAGGGGGAGGATGGAAAAGGGGGTCCGAGCAGCACCACCAGGCCTTGTAGAGGGGGGAAGGCAGTGGGATTCCACTGGCTGCCCACGTGCAGGGATATAGATACAGATGAGAGGAGGGGAAATATACATGAGGGATATAGATATGTGATGAAAGGAGGGGAAAAATAAAATCCAGGGAGAATTCTGGGGCCAGACCCCACAGAAAAGGTGTGTTGCTCCGCCAGGTCTCTGCTGACCCCCCACCTTGTCCCCTGAGCCAGGAGGGGAGGCTGAGCCACTTCACCCAGCAATAGCACCCATGGCAAACACAGCCTCCGAGCTCCGGGGACGGGGTAGTTGTGTTTTGATGCTTTTGTGCATTTTCCCCCCTTCCCAAAACCCCCTCTGAAGTAACACCCCCACCGCGTGAGCCAGTGCAACCCGGGGGTGCTGCGGATCTGCCACGTGACAGCTGTGGAAGTGAATTGCAAATGACATTTCATTAACAGCTTGAAAAAAACTGTTTTCCCTCTTTTCCACTATGCCCAAAAGCGAGGGTAATCTTTTGTGCAAAGTGCTCTTCAAGCCCCAGTCCAACCCAGCCGAGCTGGGGGGGCTCTTCAGGGTTTGCCCCCTGCATCCTCCCCCCATCAGTGCCTGGTTTTTGGGTCAGAGCTATAACCCTTGCAAAGGGAAGGAAAATAGTGGGTGAAAAGGGGCAAATGCCCAAGGAGGGGTGCCTGTGCCCCAGAGCGGGGCAGGAGGATGCCCAAATGCTTTTGAGGCAGATCTGGGCTCCCAAAAGGAAGGGATAGCAGCTCGCCTTGGGAGAAGATGTCTAGTGCTCAGGGCAGTCCAGCAAGGCACGGAGGAGGAGCAGCCACGTGCTGTCGGGTCACACACCCAGGATGTTCAGCACATGTTTGATGCCTGAGCCCGAGCACACAAAGCGGAGACGCCGAGGCATCGGCAAACCCAGCCGGGACTGCAGCATCCCTCTTCCCTGCTGCCAGGAAGGAAAGGAGGGAGCTTGATGGGAAGCAGCAAGTGCCAGCAATTCCCAGGCTGCGGATCCCAGGCTGCGTAGCCCTTCGCCGGGGCCATGCCTGGCTGGCCAGGGGGTGGTGGGAGGGAGGGATGGGGCCGCTGTGCCCTTGAAGAGCGCAGCTGGGCACCGCACGGCGTCCCTGCCGCGGCCCCTTCCAAAGCCAGCTGAGACCCCGGGCGCCTGCTCAGCACGCTGCGGCGGGGGGAGCGCTCCCCCAGCCAGCATCCCACGGCACCCACCCGAAGACCCCACAAAAACACTGCGGTGGGGGTCCCTTAAAGTCACGAGTGTGATTTTCCCCCCACGTGGCTGCAGGGACCCCACTCTGCAAACCACGAGGCCAGGAGGGGGCCGGGGTCCCTGCCAGGGAGATCAGCTCCCGTCCCCGCTCCTGCCGTTGACGTTATTCGGCTGGACAGAGGGATGTCTGGGCGAATCATTTTCAACGCTCTTCCATATTCATAATGGGCTAAATATAGGGGAGCAAAGTGGGACCTGGCGGGCAAAGCCCTCCCCATGGTCAGAGCCGATGACTTCTCCGCCAAGATGAAATGCCGGCATCAGCCCCCCCACGGCCCTAGGGGCAGAGGGAACCGTACCCCGCCAACCCCCCGACAGAGATGCAGTTGTTCAGGGTTTTTTTGGTGGTGGTTTTTTTTTTTAGCTCCCAGTGGCCAAAATCAAAATCACGTTTTCAGCCGGTCGAGGGAGTCAGTGGAGCAGCCCGGGAGGGGGTCTGGCGGCCCCAGTACCCCCACCCTCCCCCTGGTCCTCTTCTTCATTAAGCGAGAAGGTTAATGATTTCAATTAGGGAAAAGGCAAGCAGCTAAATGAGTATAAATAAAGCTTTTTCTGAGCCATGGCAGGGAAAGGGCAGGAAGGCTGTGGGGGGAGCGGAAACTCATGGGTCCAGTGTGGGGCTCCCACAGGAAAATACCCACAGCAGGAGAAAGTGCCACCCGTCCCGCTGAGCCAGGCCCTTTGCCAGCCCCAGGCTGATGTGCTTCCATAAAATACTAATAAAAAGTGATGTCTTTTGCCCCCACACCTCCCCTCCTGCCGGTCCCTGAGGGATAAAGTCTTTATCAGTGGGACTCTGGCTTTCCTCCAGCCCTGGCAGAGCCCCACTCACCCACTGGCTCCAGTGGTCTCGAGTCGTGCCCATGTCATCCTTGGCTTGCTTTACACTGAGAAAAAATACTGTGGAAAGTTAAAACCAGCCCCATATTATGGAAAAAGGTACCAGCTCCCCTGCGGCTTCACAGGGCCCTCGCAGCTCTAGCGAAACTGGCATTTACTGTGTGCAGGAAAGACCATGCATAGTATCGAGCCTAGCAAATAGTATTTGCGGTATTATGGGTAACTTCTCAATAAAGTTTATTCACCAGGAAATCTGCTGGCATCCCTCACCAAGGCGTCCCTGCCCATTTGTGATGAGGCATGGAAAGGCGCAGGCTGGGCACAGCATCCCGGGGGTTCCCATGGGGGGAGCCTCTCCTCACCCCCACCGTGTTAAACACCACCATCACTTTTCTGGTTCAACAGCAGCTCCCATGCTGGGTTTTTTCGGCAGGTACCCTCAAGGTCTGCAACATCTGTTCAGTGCAATGGCTGCTGGGGATGGAGGGAAACCCCAGGCTGCCACAGAGGTGTGCAGCTCGGCCCTGGGCAGAGTCACGCACAGGGGGACAGTCATGGGAGGCAGGTTTAATTTCTCATCCTGCTGTGAGTTTGCAATTCAGTCTGAGATGAAGCAAGAAAAAAAAAAATATGGAGGGGTTTTCTGTTCTGGGCTTTGAATTAACATATTTTGGGGCATCTGGTGTTTGAACAGCAGAGTGTGTCCCTTCCAGCACAGATAGATCAGCTCCCACACCGCGCTGGCTTAGCAGAAACTCAGAGCTTATGCTTCACGTGAGCGGTTTCATGGAATGCAAAGCAAGAAAGGTTGTGCGCGTGTGCGTGTGGCTTCTTCATGCCACAGCACAGAAACACAGGCACAAATGCCCAAACCTGCTAGCAACAGCCTGTCAGACCCTTGAGAGGTTTGATGCAGGTAGCTCTGCAGCTGTCTCAGGGATCCTCGAGCATCTCTGCCTTCTTTAACCTAAGCAGCACTCACCAGCAGTGGATGGCTCCTGGTTTAGAGGCGAGGAAAACCCCAGCTTCGAGACTCTAGCAGGGATGGGAATGGGTTTCTCAGGCGGCATTGGCTGCTGAGGCATTTGCAGGGCTGCAGGATGGCCATGGCAGGAGGATAGTGGTGCTGCCCGGCTGCTGTGATGACAAGTCGTGCCCTCAGCATTCTCCAGCATATTTTTCCCCTTGTGAGAAACTCAGCAATATCTTCTCCCTGGGAAAAAGAAGTATCCTGTGACTCATGGGAAGGTAAGATAAAGTACAGCCCCACACTTGACTAGATATGTGGCTATTTTAATAAATGAGGTAATAAATAAACCCGATGTAGATTTTTCAAGTTTTCATTCATTTTTGATAGAGAGAAATTATTCCTTTTCCTCCATAAATATAAAAAAAGTTCTCACTAAAGAGCTGGGAGCTCCCAGCACAATTTTGATGTCCCCTAGCTTCATCCCATGGCACCCAAATTGCCTTTTAAAGCCCCAGCTCCAGGAACCGAGGGCTTAGGTGAGAGTAACTTGCATTAAAAATCCACCATGACAAGGTTTCCAGCTGTCTGATGGAAGAAGAAAGCCAAGCACCCTAAAAAACCCAACTCCAGGGGGATTTATTTTAATTAGGTTGACTCATTTACAGCACGCCGTCTTTAAAAATAAGCATTTTAAGCTGATCCCCGGATTTCAGAAAGGCTGAGCTCGGCAGCACGGGGTGGCCATGCCTGTCTCCTCTTTTAACTGTCAAACACAGAGACATCTCGGGAGGCTGAGGGGAAGCAGCTCTCTTTGCTGCTGCGCTGCCAGCAAGAACCTTCTCGGTGCCAGCCACGACACGGCACAGTCCCGAAACTCAGCCCTGGACCTCCGAAATGCCTTTCAGTTCACCTCTGAGATACATTTAGTAACTCGCCTTAATATTGATGCCCTCCATACACACCGCTGTGGAAGGACTCTCGGCCTTGGCCAGCGTAATTATATGTTCAATATTAACGGTCTTCATCTGTCAAAGCTTGCCGGCTCATGCCCGTCCTCATCCACAGGGCTGGGCGAGCGCTCCACTGTCCCCAGACGCTGCCCGCCAGCCCTTGGCAAACCCTCTGGAGAAGCAGCCAGGGACAGTTTTGAGATCATCTTCCAGCGCTGGCTTAAGGATTAGACCGAAACATGGAGGTACCAGCCCCTCTTTCAGAAAGGTTCGTTTCTCTTGACTCATTAGCCTCTCCTGCCTGAAGGACTAAGAAGCACCATGGTGGCTGCTGGCTTTGGCCAGATCAAATGAGACTGACGCTTGATGGCCAGAAGACCAGAACAAAGAGGACGATGCAGCTAAGGACCTGCTGCCATATCTCAAGTGTCATCAGGAAAAGACGAGGAGCCCTTCTTGATGTGGCATGCTGCAGGCCTGGGAGACCTTTGAGGAGCAGCAGACAGCCCCAGCCATGCAACCCCAGTTTATTCTTCCCCCAAATCCTCAGCTCCATCGAGACCTCGCTTGTTTTAAGACACGCTTGCCAAGCTCATGCAAAGACTGGGCAAGGTGATGGCCACAGAGAGGGACCCAGGACCCTCTCTCCAGCCCACGTACAAGCCCCTCACATTGTACAGAGCTGTGCCCGGGACCCTGTCCAGAGAAGTCACACTGCCACCATCGGCAAATCACAGGCGTACCGGTGGCAGGAGCATCCCCTGTGCCAACGGGGACCATGACACACTGCAAAGGGTCCAGGGCAGGTTTGGGGCAGGGGCTGCAGTCCCTGGCATAACAGTCTCCATGGGAATGGCGAAGCGAGATAAAAAGGGTTTTTTCTAGTTGATCGTTTATGCTATTAGAGCCTTTTCCTCTGGGTAAGCAGGAAGTCTGCCTCTTTAATGGCTGTTATTAAAAGTCAGGGTTAAAATCCCTTTGGGAGTGGGGAAGGCAGATAATCCCCGCTCCTCCTGACCTTCTTTCCCTCCTCACTTTGCAAGGTTATTGCAATTCCCCAGAAGTAGCTGCTCTATACGATATACTCCTTCCTTTCCAAAACCAAAAAAAGGCATTTGCAGCCTGGGAGCCCTTCAGCTGGAGGAGTCCCCACGGCTGGAGCCAACTACCCCCTAGGCCCCCCCTTACCCATCCAGCCTGGGTGGTTATTCCTCACCCCTCCGTGAGCAGCAGCTACAGAGTCAGCTGCCAACGTACATTTTAAACCTGCTAGAAGGGCAAAAAATGGGGGGAGGAGGAAAAAAAAAAAAATCGCCTTAAACCACTAAACTTCTATCCTGTTCCTCCTCTGCAGAATAAACAGCTAAAAGCAGTTTACTCTACTCCTCCCCAGTGTCACAGACATCTGTCCCCAGGGCTGAGAAGCAGCGTGATGAATTGCAGCAGCAGAGGGGATTTTTGCCTCTGCTTTTAAAAAGCCCCCAAACTACAGGGTTTACACCGAGAAAGCGCTGACACAGCTTTGCCACCGCAGCTCTCGTGATGCGGGGATGCAGGGATGCGAGGACGCGGACAGGGGCAGGGGGCACGCAGGGAGAACTGCGGACGAACAACCTCCTGCATTGGGATACGTGGCTTTAATGGCAGGCTAATCACTTCTATCGATGCTGATTTAGGGCTGGGGATGTGGGAACCCCAGGGCTCTCGGGCGGGTTGTGCGTGGCTCCAGCTACCTCTAGTGGAAAGCAGACAGAAGTGGCCGCCCTCGGCTGCACCGCTTCCACATCAAGGGCTAGATTTACTCCAAGGGGCTTTGCATCCACCTACTTGGAACTCTTACTGCAATATTTAGCTGCGAGAAACACTTCAACCCATTACCCTCAGCCCAAACGTAGATGTATGTGACTAAGTCTGGCAATTGCCCTGATTTTGGGTGGCCTTTCTCTTCCAGAAAGGCCGGGACCTGCTTACCCTGCATGGTTGGGCTGGGTGCAGAAGCTTCACATTGTTTAAGACCTCCTCAGGGAGCTGCTCCTCCCAGCCCCAGCACCTCGAGCATCCCCTCAGCAAAGCAGCCAAGGGGTTTTGCAAGACTACAAGCAGGACCAGAGGTCCATGTTCCTGGCACATGGCATGAGTGACTTGGACCTGTGAGGTCTGGCAGGACTCTGTGCCCTCCCTGTCAGGACACCTCGTGAGGCTGGGCACCGAAGGGCAGATGGCACCTTTCTCCTCGAACATACTGTGGTGACACCAGCCACTGAGACGCAGTCTCCATTAGCACTCACTGCAAGTGAGCGTGGCTGCAAAGAGCTGACAAAAACATAAGGAATGAGCACAGCAAGCTTTCCTCTGCTGGTAAAGTGTTTCGGTGGCATAGCTATGCTCGGGGAGAAGCCCCATCACTGGATTTTCTAGGTGTAACCACATGGAGACCAAACCCGCTTATTCCCTTCTACCCTCAAAATCTATTGTATTTTCCACTTGCACCAAAGCGATACTATTTCAAAAAAAGAAAGAAAAAATTACTTACTTATTCACATGAATCCAGGAGCTGGTGCTTTCCAAAAGGTCTCCAGCTTGACTGCCTTTAGCAGCTACAGTCTGAGCAGGGCTCCTGCTCCTTGGCTCACCAGTACCACCACCAGCACCACCACATGGCCCTGCACCCAGAAAAAACTGCTGTAAAGTCCACACCGCCTAAACAATATTATGGCCATAGCCTCTAGAGTATTTTTTTCAGTATATATTTTTCATATATATTCACATATATAGAGATGAAAAATACATTTTTCAGTACCTCCAGCAAGCTCTGGCCTCACGACCTTGGGGTCTGCCTGGGAGAGACCTCTTGCCATAAACCTGGGGCAGACAGATGGGAAAGAGTGGCAGCTAATTGCACCCAAACCAGAAGCCACTTTTGCATGCTCTTCTTCACACCGTCACCCAAATGCAAGGGGAGGAAGCAACGCCATCTCCCCCTGGTTTCAGGGTCCCTGAATACAGTTGCAAAAAATGGTTAACAAGCTCTAAGTGTCAGGGAAAAGTGGGGCTGATGGGAAAGATTAGACATTAATGAGAGCCATCTTCCAAAGCATCCATCACTCCACTTTCATGAGTTTCTTAATGTGGTGGGAACGCTGCCATAGCTGGATTCCTTTTATTTAAAGCAGAGATAAAAAGCTGGAGAGGTATTAATATTAATTAAGAGACAGACATTTGCAGAAACTTTTTTTACCCCACGTCACACCCAGCTCTCAGTCCCACTTCAGGGAACAACCAGATTTTTTTTCCAGAAAGAACTAAATTGTTCTGCAGAATTTATGAGTCTTTGTCACTTCTGCTGTGACTTTTATCCCATAGGGCAGGAAACGAAGGCTGCACCAGATGAAGGCTGTCTCACAATCCAATTCTCTGTCCCAGGGCATGTGGGAAATGTTTCCATTTTTCTTGAAATTCCCTGTGGAATTTCTGAAATGGGAAAAAAAAAAAACCTGCCTTGATGCTGAAATAAGGTCTTAATTTTTGACAAGCAAGAAAATAAAAAAAAGCTTGCCTGGGGAGATGCGGCGAGGGGGAGCTCCAGGTGTGGGGCAGGCACTGCTGGACAGAGCCCTGCAGCGGTGGTGGGGGACACCACCACGCGGCTGGAGGGACCTCCACCCTGGGTTAGGGTAAGGACCACCACCTCACGGCTGGCAGGACCTCCACCCTGGGTTAGGGTAAGGACCACCACCACACGGCTGGCAGGATCTCCACCCTGGGTTAGGGTAAGGACCACAAGGACACGCGCAAGAGGTTTCCCACCGTGACATGGTGCAAGTCACCCCCTAGTCCTCACCAGTTGTGAGAGGGTTAATTCCCAAGCCCCCAGGACACCAGTGTTTTAATTGATGGGTGGCAGAGTCTCCCAGCCCTGGTCAGCAGGCTTCGCTTTTTGCTGCCATTTGTCTCTTTGGGTTTTTGTCAAACTTTGTCCTTGATCTGTGCAAAAATGGACTTCCCAGCCAAACGCTGTCTCGGGCAGCCGTCTCCAGATGACAGCGGCTAAACTGATGAGTTGCAGCTGGGAATTGTTTAAATGAAATGACGCCCTGAAAGCACCCGGGCAGACGTGCCGTACCTGCGCTGCTGGTAACAGATGGGGGAAAGCGAGAACCAGGAGCTGCTGCTTCTCCGTGAGAGCACCACAAAACCCGCATCACACCTCCCGATTTTCCATATCGAGCTTAAAAGAGGAGGGAAAGCAAAAGGCAACTGCTGAGGTTAGCACAGGCTCCTCTGTCTGCAGGTGTCCTCTACCTAATCAGGTTTGCCAAACCTGAAGGCAACCCATCCAAAATCCATCGCAGGGGGGAATTTGGCTAGAAAGTGGGTTGCATCATGGTCTCCTTCCCCTGCAAGTATGGTCAGACAGACACTCCTGCTTGGTGCAACCCCTCCCGAGAGCCACCACGGCTGCAGGACCCCCAGGCAAGCATGAATCAGCCCCAAGAGAGTCACGCGGCACAGGTGGCCAAGTCAGAAGTTAGCTGCCCCATTGCTTTAAAAAAAGAAAAAAGCTAGAAAGCTCATTAGTTACGTGAGCTGAGGACATTAGGTGAAAAACCTGCTGGATGCTGTAAGGCAGAGATGGACCCTATGTTAATTAAAGGGGTAAGAATAGGGGATAGGCTAGGGGAGAAGCGAAGGCAGAATAAGGTCATGTGAAACAGGGAAACTGAGGCACAAAGGCCTGCCTCACCCTAGGCTAACCAGGGTTAGCATCCCACCCCCCACACACATTCACATTTAAGGGATGAGAGAGCAGGAACACGAGCATTGCAGGAGACCTGGCTGTTAAACGTGATGGCCAAATCCTGCCCAGGCACAGCCCCGTTCCTGATGCCTCCAGCAAGGGCTGGCCGAGCCCGAGGGGATGGGGACACCCGCACAGGGAGAAGTTGCTTCATGCTGGTAGAGGTCCCCCCTCTCCCCTCAGCTGGGGACCACGCAGCCTGGGAGCAGGCGGAGGAGTGACAATGCACCCACCACCGGCTGACTGTACCCTGCTGCCGCTTTGGTTGCCTTGAGCCCAGTTTCAGAAATATAAATTGGGAAGGGGGAAGAAAAAAAACAAACAACAAAAAAAAAAGACTTTGTAACCTTCTGGAAAACTTTTGACTGCTGAAAGGATTCCTGAATGGAAGAGATCAAGAGTAATACATAAAAATAATCAGTTCAACAGCGGAGATTTGAATTTTGCAGCGGGGAAAAGCTAAGGCTATGGGCAGCGGTGAAGGACAGGGCTGTGGGGTGGTGGGGCTCCTGCCGCACCCCCGAGGGGAGCCCACAGCCCCCGGGCCCATCCCTCCCGCCCCGCAGCCCGTTTGTCGTTCGGGGCTCGGCCACGAGATGGAGGCTTCTGCCCGCAGAGGAGCCGGGGAGCCCCGCAGAGGCCCCAGAGAGCCCCCCCAGCCATTTGTAGGGTCCCTAGCCGCTGCCCCCCATCTTCTGGGGGCACAGCAGGGCTGCCCAGGCACCGTGGTGCCTTGGGGATGGGTTGGGACCTGGCCCCAGAGCATCCCTGGAGGTGATCGCTGCATCCTCATCCTCTGTCCCCGGAAGCCAGAGCACCAACAGGGTCTGCTGCAAAATCTGGTCCTCTGACTTGGCGGAAAGCTGGAGCAAACAGGTAGGAGGGGGCTGCTTCCCCCCTCCCCAGCACCACTGTCCCCCTCGGGAGCCTGGGGACAGGCTAGGCAGGCAAAGGGGTTTAGTGTGGCCAACCCCTGCTGTGAGATGCTCCTGGCTGGGGGAAAATTGTCAGGAATTTCAGTGAGACATTCCCAGCAAAAAAACAGGTTGTAGCAAAATTGTGATTCTTTCCACTTGGCATTTTTTTTCAGCTGGCTAGCAGGGAAATTGGGAAAAAGGGGTCTGGCTGGGTGCTTGCTATTCCAGTGCTTCTTTGGTGAGTCAAACTGGTGCAGCAACACCCACCTTGTGCCACACATACCAGAGCAAACAGGAAAACACCCCCCAAGTCCCATCTTTATCAACATTTTTCTGCAAAAAAGGGCCTGCTCCCCATATTATTTAGAAGTTACAGGTCTTCCCAGGGGGAAGGGAATCCCCTTTCCTGTCTGCCCAAACCCCTTGCAGCTGCCAGCACAGACGTGGTGTCTCCCTGTACCCTGGGGTACAGGCAAGGTGCCTGGGTCTTGGGGTGCCTGATTTCCCATGGGTGTGCAAGCTGGGGTGGTGTGGGGCAGGGACTCCACTGACTTACGGGGTAATTGTGCCTGTGCGAGGGGTGAGACTGAAGCAACTTGCCTTCCCAATATCTTTTTTGTGGTAGCCAAAACGCGATGGCATTAAGGTTTGCTGGCAGAGCGACCCATCATCTCACCATCCCACAGATGGGGCTCAAAGGGACAGCGTGGGGACAAACACCCATCGCCACCCTGATGGGGCCACCACACCCTTTGCATGGGGCAGGGTGCTGTCACGGCCCTGCAGCAGAGGTGATTAATTAGCGGCATGGTGGCGATGAACATGTGTCGGCCTCCACATCTGCCCCTCGACAGCAGGGCGCCATAAGCAAGGTGTCACTGCTTTCCCGCTCACCTCCTTCCCCGACGTAATCGGCTGCGACATCCCTGCCAGCTGCTCCGAGAGGCGAAAACGCCGGCCGGTCCCTGCCTGGCACCCCAGCCACAGGCAGCTCCTGCCACAGCGCTACGTGGGTGCCTGGAAGTGGGTCCCCGTGGCCAGCCGTGGGGTCGGGGGCAGTGAGCGGTGTCACATCCGTGTCCCTCTCAGTGGGTCCTTTACGGCAGGACGGGAGCGCAGCCAGGTGAGCAGCAGCCATTCCACACCCCGGTTCGCAAACCTACGGATGGCAGAGGAGTTTGGTAACACGCTGGTTTCTGGTGCTGCATTAGTGCTTAATGCAAACGTTAATAGCGTGCTGCGAGTGATGGGCCCAGGGAAGCTGTTTGCAGCTGCCCGTAGGTGGGGTGGGACGATTAAAAGCGTTTGGAGCCTTTTAGCCCGTGTTCTGCAGGCAGAGGGATGGCTGGCACACACCATGCTGTACTGGTAACCAGCATGCATGCTGACAGGGCTTTTTATCCTTAAGAAATTTTTTAAGGAGCTGATGGGACAAATCCTGTAGTCATTATCCCCATGTGAGTCCCTTTGTGGGATGCACTGGGATCTCATCCCTCCTGGCCATACCCCATGAAATCCCACCCTTCCCCCAGCAGACCCAAGGTGGGAAGCCCCCCGGTTAAGCATCATCCCCCAATTTCCCGAGTCAAATCTCTGGGTGGGCTTCCCATGAGCTCCACAAGCAAGGCAGCCGCCATTCCCCGGCTCAGCCTCCCCGTCAGGAGCCCTCCCCGCCGCAGAAGCCCTCATCACATTCCTCTCCTTCACCTGACTATTCTCACAAAACTTGTAGGAACTTAATTATCTTTGAGACTTCTCCCCCTGTCAAACCAGGCTGCAACGGGCCAGAAATCTTCAAGAGATAATAACGGGGGCGGACAGGCGGTGAGCACGGGAGCACAGTCTCCTCCACAAGCAAGGTCAAAACCGCACCTCCCTCCCACCGAAGCCCTGGGCCAAACCCAAGCGCGAAGGCAGGGTGATCCCTTCCTCCCCAACTCACTGCTCCCGTAGCCACAAGTGGGAATTGGGAGGATGAAGAGGCGAGAGATGCTGGTGCCGGCCGTCAAGCAGCGGGCCAGTAATAACCTCATTATGAGGCTGGAGATGCTGGGGAGCAGGGGGGGCAGATGCCGTCCTTCTGCCGTCCGCGCACCACCAGCAGCTTGCGGAGCCAGTAAGTTGTCAGCCCGTCTCCTGCCTCTCACCTTGCTTCTCATTAGCTCCCCGCCGCGCTGCTGCACGGGCAGATGGGGCAGGTCCCGCGTCCGCCTGCCACCGCCGTGCCGGGGAGCACCGGCTTCTGCACCGCTCCCCGCTGCAGCCGCTCGGCCTCCGCTGCAGGGCAGAGCTGCTCTCCCCGGGGCTGGCTGGGGGCACGGCTGGTCCACGTCGTGTTTCCCAGGTTGCAGACTGGTGGCTGCGCTCGCCAGCTGCCTGGCCAAGGCGGCTCCGCTGCATCCCGGCATTCGACCTCTCTGCCAGGAGGGCGAGCTGGAAGCAAAGAAGCTTTGACGGCTCTGCACAATGCAACAGCCTCGGTAGTCCTTGCAGGGCCAAGATGCTCAAAGGGCTGGGGCAGCTTCACCCAGCATAAGGTAGCCAGGCCCGTGCCCTAGGATAAGGGGACATGCCGCTGCAAAACAGCCTGGCGCTGTGCTTTGGGTGCCCAGGGTGCCGAGCACAACAAGTCACTTTAGGGACTGAGGGTGCTCTTGGGCAGTCCCAACCCCCACCACATGCAGGATGCATTCCCTGCCAGAACAAGGCAGAGAGATCCTCCAACAACAGCAGCCAGAGCTCTGGGATACAGCCTGGGCAGCCCCAAAGGCAGGAGAGGGACCAAGAGAAACATGAGCCCAAGCCAGGAGTCACCAGCAAGGATGAGCACAAGTAGAGGGAAAGGGATGCGAGGCCAGCTGGTCGTTCCCTCCTAGATCCCACCTCCAGGAAAGGGGCTCCTACACACCACCCCAGCACCCCATGCAACTTCTGTCTTTCCAGGGCAAGACACACAACTCCTGGGGACACAGGCCTGCGCTTTCCACAAGAACAAAGCAAAGTCCAGCCCCTGCACTTGTCCGTAATGAGCAACACTTCCAGAGTGGGTAGATACTCCCAGCCAGAGATGTATTATCCAACAGTATTACAACAGCAGAGCCCTCTCGTGAGAGCAAGGGCTCCCCCCACTTATTACCTAAGTATCAAATAACTTCAGCATCTCCAGCTGGCCAGGTGCGGCAGGACCATTGCTAGCTGTAGTTTCTGCTCCCCCCTTCCTACGGGGTCGCTGTTCAAGGCTATGGGCTCCCATCACAGCAGCATGTCCCCCAGCCCCACGTGCTGTGGGAACAAGAACCTGCAGAAAGCATGGATGTTCTGCCCAAGCTTAAGCACCCTGTGGTGCTTCATAGCTGCCGAGGACTTGCTCTGGTGATCTGAAAGAAGAGAGCTGGGTAGGAGGGAGCTGCAGGGAGGTGATGGTGGAGCCACGTCACCACGGGAAGAGATGATCCCATGTATTTAGCTTGTTTAGTACCCAAAGTCTGAGCAATTTTATCATGCTTAGGATATTCAGCTACCTGGATACCACCTTTGGTCTTGGCTACCCAGCACCACCTGGATCAGAAGCACCAAAATATTGAATTAAGCTGTTGAAGGGAGGATGGGGGGGACTCCTCCACACCCTTGCACTCTGCCAGCCTTCTCTTCTGCATCCAGCTTTTCCTGCTCTTCCTTAACAGAGAGGTCCAGCTTTCTAACTGCAATGATTTCTCCCTCTCTGTTGGGAATGTGTGTGCTGCTCCCACTGCAGCAACCCACACAGCTTCTCCAGGAACCTCCATCCCTCCCAGCCATGCTGGGGGCTGGCCCTGTTCTTGCTGTGACCACTGTAGTGGCCACAGCACTGAGAGCGGTAGACCAAAACAGGCACCCTCAGGCTAAC
Source organism: Falco cherrug (assembly GCF_023634085.1). Classification (NCBI taxonomy): domain Eukaryota; kingdom Metazoa; phylum Chordata; class Aves; order Falconiformes; family Falconidae; genus Falco; species Falco cherrug. The sequence continues at coordinate 8,135,054 of NC_073708.1, forward strand.
GTTTGCTAAAAGAAGCATCCAAGCTTACCACAGATGAGCCCTGCCAGTTCTCCTAAAGCAAACTGAGGCACCTCCACACCAAAATCACAGTGGTCCCAGCAGCAGCCATCTGTATCAGAGGAGAGCCTGGCCACAGAAATAGGATTTTTTTTCCAGTTTTATCACACACTTCGATAAAGCCAGGGAGCCTTTTTTGGAGGAGTAGCACAAAAGTCCACTCTGTGCTCTCCAATTCCCCCCACACCCAGCCTGCAAAGCCGGCTCAGCCCTGCCAGCCCCTCACCTCCCACGGGCCACTACAGAGATGCCCCAACCACCAGCAGAGCTGAGGAAGCACCTCCACCCCAAACCACCATGTTTATTGAGGTCCTCAACCCCACAGAGGGGAGCAGGAATGGGGAGCAGTAAGCCCTGGATTAGTCCGAGTGCCAGAGCCCCAAATGAGCAGTGTTTCCGCACTAATTGGGGCAGAATGATGCTTTTTTTCCTCCTTTTGTCCACCCAGGCTGCGATGCAAGGGAAGGAGCTTTAAAGGCATGCGGTACCTGCGCAAAGCAGAGGGGGTAGGGGTGTGTGTGCAAGCGTACAGAGCTATTAATTAAAATTGCTCAGTCAGATGCTATAGAGAGATTAGTTGTCACATTGTGTTAATGGCAAGCTTGGCAACGCCGTGAGAAGGGGCAGGACTGCCCGCCGTCCCCTCAGCTGTTCAAGTGCCACGTTTATACCCAGCCAGAATGACTAATTGGCAGGTTTTGTCGAACAGAAGCCCCCTTGTTATTGGGAAGAGATTGGTGCCTTAATGAAGGAGAGGGAGGAAGGGGACATGCGGATACCGAGCTGCCACGACCACCTTCAAGGCAAAGGTCCCACAGGGAGGGACAGCTGTGGTTCTGTCCTCAGGGCAAAAGGGGCACTGGGATGCTGGAAAAGCCCAGGGCTGTGGGATGGCTCAGAACCAGGTTCTTCACCAGTGCTGCAAACCCATGAGCCATCCCCAGAGCCAAGCCCCAATGAAGAGGTGGAAGCATCTTCCTACACCTCCAAACCACAGGGGACGAGCCCCCCAATCTGCAGCTTATCCTCTTCAGCAGCAAACAGATTCTCTCTCCTTGGTTTTGTTCTCTGCCTCCTTTTTCTCACTACAAGCAGAAAGGGAGCAAAGAGAAAAAGGTTGGGGAAGGTCCCAAACAGCAGCTCCAGAAGAACATCACAGTCTTGGTCACTGGAGGATACTCAGTGCAGGCTGGGAAAGCACAGATCCTGCCCTGCCTTGCATCAGGGCACAGGGTAGGAGGCCCCCAGTGCCTGCTCCAGCTGTCATTTCTCCCCTTCTGAATTTCTACACCCAAAATTAACTTTCCGTTAGACATAAGGAGAGGTCCTGATCTGGGCCCTTTGCCCTCTTCCCACCAGCTACAGAGAAGTGCTGAGCTCCATCCCTGGGCACAGCCTCTGAGAAAGCTTTTAGTGAACACAGAAAAACACAGAGATGTTCAGTATTTGCACCACAACCTCCAAAAAGCTCAGCTTCAGGGGACCATGTTTCTGCCTCCCAACAGACAGCTCTACTCCAAAGGAAAACTTTCTTCTCCACATTTTGCAGATGACAAGCTCTGATACAGAGCCACAAAACTCTATAGGTGGTCCAGCACCCTCAGAGCCTATATTATTTATGCACCTCGAGACCTTGTCTTAGTTGATTTGACAAAATGTTCCTTGGAAAAGCCATGGGTAAAAAACTGAGGTACAGCATGACTGTGCCACCCAAGCCCAGCGGCTCACCTAGATGTCCCCATGCAGGTGTTTGCATGAGGTTTTCAATCTGGTGATCAGCCTGCTTAGCCTAACCAACATAGATCCCACAGGTCTGTTTCTGCTTTGAGTCACTGGTTCCCCCACACCCCCAAATTAGCTTTATTTCACAAATTCAGGCTGTGCTGGAAGGCAACAGGGAGCACATGGGGATGCTGCCATAGGGAAATGAGCCTTGTGTAAGGGGTATCAGCAAGTTTCCAAGCTGACCTGCTGCCTCAAGCTGTAATGCTCCTATTGCCAGAGTGAAGACAGATGAACCACCACTGCTGCTGAGCAAGGCCAGCCATGCTCAGTGGGTCTGCAGTGGGAAGGGGACTTCCATCCCCTGGAGGGGTGGCACAGGGTGGGTGAAGGCTGTCATCCCTCTGCCACCTCCAGGCAGCTCTTCAGGCCAATGGCATCTCACCATGCCAGGCCCAAAAGAGTTGGGGGTGCCTAGAACTCAACAGTAATCTTGGGTGAGAAGCAGCTTTTTTACTCAGACAGAATGGCATGCCTCTGTGGCAAGATGAAAGTTGATCAGGCACGTTGTGTGCCCCACAAAGCTGTAACTTCTTCATAGTAGCTAGTCTAAAGCAAAGCTTAACATGAATTGAACTTAAAGCCATAGCCAGGTGGAGTCATTTCAGCCCAAATCTGAGCTCTGTGCTGCCATACCTGTTTGTTGCTATCCAGCTGGGCTCTCTGAAGGTTAGCTCAGTTATATCTCCCCTCCAGCCATCAGGAACCTCAGCAGTGTTTCATAGCCATGATTGCAACCTGACCATTTCAGCCAGCCTCCAAGCTGTCCGGGTATGAAGATGAGGCAGAGGTGTCACCATCAACACCATTTGTTCCTTGAGGCCTGGAGGCCAGATTTGGGTAGGGTGATAGTGGTAGCTAGAGATGAAAAAACACCGACAGCACTGGTGTCATTCTCACCTTCAAACAACCTAGTCCTAAACAGTTTTTGTGAGGTCACTGCATAATACCTATACACAGTCCTGCAAGTCATCTCTCCTCAGCCCCAGGGTCTACTTACAGATGACCAATCAACTTGGCATGTTATTCCTTAGCACTGCTCCAGGATGGCTCACAACAGAACACATACCTTCTCCATGTCCTTCCCCCTCCTATTTTACTTCCCCCCCCCCCTTTACCTTTACCATTTCACAAGTCCTTACTAAGCAAATTTCTGCAAGTTACTTATTGCCCATCAGCAGAAACACTAAGGGAACGTGTCATGAAGACTTTGCTGCCTTTGCAACTCAGAATTCTGTAAACCTAATCTTTGTTCCCAAGATGTCATACTGACCTGACTAGACCCAAGCAAGGAAAGCATTGCATTGGACTAGAAAAAAAAAACCAACCCACCCAAAACCAGTGCTGGAACCAAAATTTTCTCTTGTTCTCTGCTTTTGACCACTTTAAGTCATGCACTGCCATCTCCTGTGCAGCAGTTAGCTGTCACAGAAGACACTTTGTTCATGCATTTGAGGCCAAGTTCTAATCACTGAATGTAATAGGGCAAGATGAGTGATAGATTGACACAATTAATTTCCATGTTCCCACAAGTAACATTGATTTTAGGGCATTCAGTCTTTACAAGTCACTGAATGCAAGGGAAAACTTGGCTCTGATCTTTTCAGTAAAGGTCAAAAGGGTGCTCAGATCTTCGTATGGGAGCTCATCCGTTCCAATGCCCTTCAGGGTTTTGAAGTCTGCCCCACTCATGAGTCTAGGAATTGCCTCCGATTGCATGTGCTGGGGAAAGACTTGCTGAGAAGGTCATGTGGACACACCTGTGGTACTATTCGAACACTCAAACCTTTCCTGAGCCTGTCCATCTACACAGCCCATGTAGAGGTCCACTGCCTGTTGATCCTCTAAGGACTGGTTCTAGTGCTCAGTCCTTTTCCATCTTGATCTATCTGGCAGCTGAAGGCGGCCAGCCCTCTGATTTCTTCCTGCTGTCATAACACTTACACTGCACCACCATTTCTCATTAGCAGGATGCCTACCTACCCTTACCACCCCAACCCAACTGGAAAGACACAGGTCCCATGAGAACAGTCATGAATAATCAGTTAGTGGATGCATGGGAGACAGCTGCCACCTGGCTTTTACACTGTTGGAAGATGCTCAGAAGTGAACCAGTCAGGAGGAGTCAGTCTATCCTAGCCCTGCTCATGGCAGCACTGGTGTTGTCCTGGCTTATGGCCTGGGGCCTCTAGTTTGGGACCTGGCCTGGTTTTCCTCCAGGCAGAGGACTCCACCACCCTGTGATGCTTGGTGAGAGGGTGGCAAGTGTAAAGTGCTGTTAAAGCAGCCTGTGAAGCCAGGTTTCACGGTTCACATCAGGTAAGTATATGCCAGCTTCAAATAAATTGAGGATGGGGGGCGGGGGGAAACCCCGAAGGTCCACCCAGTTGACAGCCTCATCCCCTCTGAGGGGAACTCCAGTGTCTGATGCATCCTCCCCACACACACACAGCCTGTGCGACCTGTATTTCTCCAACCCTCCTTTCCATGAGCCCAGCATGGACACTTATCAGAAGAGCCCCAATTCCAAACACATGACCCACCACCTTCTCCTTTCCCAAATCCCTGTCTAGTTTCAGAGAGCCGCTGCCCTTTTAGCCTGTTGGGTGTGTGCCTTACAGCCCTTTCCTCACATCTTTTTTATATAAATCCATCACACATCTCTCCTGCAACAGAACAGCTTCTCAAAGATACATTTTCTTCTTGGTACAAACGTGCATGCAGATGTCCTCCCTCCACCACACTTTTTTTTGAAAGCAAGGACCCCAGGTAGGGAAACCAGAGTGCTTTGGACACACATGTAGGTTGGATCTAGTAACAAATGGAAGTTATTTTCAAATGCAGCTTTGATCTCTTCTTGAAACATCCAACAAGCTGCTGGGCTCACTAACCTGCCGGCCAAGGATGCTCTGACTCTGTATCACACCCCCATGGACCCATCTCTAAGGATGCTCCCTGACTCCATATCCCCCAGACCTTTCCTTGTACCCAGGCTGCCCAGTCCTGCCCCATCCTTTCCTCTCCACCCCTCCTCCATGCCCTGCTGCCAAACAATGCCTGTCCTAAGAAAACCACCCCACAAGCAGGTGAGCAACCACAACAAAGCAGCCCTGCTATGCACGGCATCCCCACTCACAAGCCAAGCTGGGAGATTCACCTGTGCGGCCCAGACAGTGAAGAATTGTTTGGAGCAAAACACTGTGCAATCAAGTGAAGATAGCAGAGGCAATGGGGTCAGGCAGGCTGCCTGGGGCATCTTTCATCTCCGACTTCAGGAGGTGGGGTGTAAAGTGTGTGCTGGCCAGGCCCAGGGCGGGCTCAAAGGCAGCCTTGTTCTGCCAGCTATCTGCCATCTCTCTGATGTCACACGTTTCATTTGGGCAGCTCACTTCAAAGGCCCCCTTCTCACGCTCCCCTCCCTCCCCTCACCCCTTTCTCTCTTCTGGGTTTGGATTTTGCTATTGGGCAGATAATAGCCCAGCTTTCCCAAAAAAACATCACGCTGTACATTTTATAAAAAAATAAATCAAAGATACTTAAAGAGTAGCTGCCCAAGTTAGCCCAGTTTGAACAGGGCAGGGCTGGGACAGCCACCAGGAAACCAAAGCCTCTTGCTTTCCTTCCCTCTCATGCTCAAGCTGTCTACAAGCAGGAGCAAACCTGGGCCTATCCTGGCTCCCCCAGCACCCCAAATCCTTCTCCGTTGACAAGGGGCTCCCCCTTATATCTGCATCCACCATACATTTGCTGCAGGGACCTCTGCGTCCTAGCTCCTGCCAGCCATGTGTGCAGTCCCCAGCAGAGGTCCAGTTTTGGCTGGAGTTTCTAGAGCAGTTGTAACCCACCCCCCTTAAACCGATCAAACACCACCTTCACATTCCCATGGCAGCAGGGTACACAGCATCCACCTCCACAGCACTTGCAGGGTGCCTTGAGGCACGTCCTTCAGGCGGGAGGCCAAAATACCCGCCATGATGTGTTGGCCATGCCAAGACAAGACATCTTGCTCAGCTGCAGCCTCTTGTTGAGCAACTGTACCTCTGCCAAGCTACACAAACTTGTCCAACACTACACAAGAAAAAGATGGCATTTCAAAAGGCTAATAAGACTCTGGATGCAAGTTGCCTACTGGGAGAACGTGCATCCCAGTATGCAAAACCTAAAGAGCAGAACGTATTCAGATACAAGCAGAAAGACCCTGGCCAAAAGCCATTTCCAAGTTTTGTCCTAAGCATAGAAAAACTCATGTGCCCTCAGTTGAGTGTTAGGTGACTTCTGGTTTTGGAATCCAGGGAGTTTGGTAGTTTCAAGCTTTTTTCCACAAATGGAAGCTATCCAGTGTAGCAAATACCTTCCTGCACACACCGTGCTTCCAGAAGCAGGGGATTTAGAAGGTGGGAAAAATGCTGTGGGAGATGTGGTGGTGGTACCCAGCAGGAGCCCAGGGATCCTGGAGAGAAGCTGTTTGGGTTGCACCACCATACAGTTACCCCCATCAACACACCCTACCATGTACCACCCCCTTCACATGGCAGCCACTTCACCACTACTCCTTGGCTCACCTCCACGCTGAGGTTTTGGTGACAGTAGTAGGAAAAGGTGCATCGAGATCCCAACAAAAAGATGCAAAAGTCAGTATAAGAAAGAAAAATCACATCTGTTCCAGCCCCACCAGGCTGCTGACCTTTACTAGGGTGCCTGGAGTGCAGGGCATGACTTCTCTAGATCAAGCCAAGCCTGCTTGACGGGCAGCTAACAGCTCATCTCGAGTGATGGTCTGATCCCAGCCATCAGACTGCACAGGAACCAGCCCCTGAGGGTCCCCCAAATCACTCTGGCTGCTGCTGACACCCTGACACCCTTCCCTGGACAGGCAGGAGCCGAGATGTGCTGCTGCCTCTCCTCTGCCTGAAGCCTGTTGGGGGACCTCCAGCCTCAAGCCCCCTCCCAGCAGCACTGCACCCCACAGGGAGAGGGGATGCAATTTGTGTCGAGGAAGCCATTTTGAGGCCTTGGGGAACATAATGTCAGAAATCCCTAGAGGTCATTTCTTAATGCTGACAGCTCAGAGAGAGGCGGAGGTACTCCGAATACCAGCCACGTAAGCAGCAGCCTTTGCTCCCCAACACAAGCATCCACAGGAGGATTTAAAGGACTCACAGAACTTACTGGCAGGTATTAAAAGTTCACTGGGGCTGTAATAGCAATCTGTCAGCCTGCTGCTAATCCGTCTTGACAGAAACTTTATAAGAAGCTGAAGCGTGTTAAATAGTCCTGGAGTTTAAGCAGAGCAAATGCAAGGAGGGTGGTTTAAAGCAGAGGCTGTTTTCCTTGGACCTCTGACCAAAAGCCCAAGGGCCAGCTCAGTTTGACTCTGTGAACACCTTCTCTCCTGGAGGAGAAAAAGGAGAGACACCTTTAGAAAGCACCATCACCCAGACAGCACCGAGGAACACCCTGAGCACCCGGCAGGCTGTGCCCCAGGCAGGTGGTGCACAGGCAGCGATGCACAATAGCGGCTCTGTGCGCTCGCCCAGCCACCCGCGCCCCGGGAGGTGGGGGACAGCACACCAGAGGGGTGCTCACAGGGACCATCCGATGCACCTGCGCTCACCTTGGAGTCAAGAATGCAAATAATTCACATCTGCAAATCCTGGGAAACCCATTAGCACTGAAACTGGATCTGTTCACCCCGTGAGGGAAGCTTGCCCAAGTCCGCGCGTCGCTGCCATTTCGAAGACTGTTTTATCGGCTGGTTATCACAGAGCCCTCAGTCTGGGCTGCATCATGCAGGTGGTGTCTCGAGAGCAGTGGTTTGTGTCCTCCAATCCATGGATGTTAACAGACATGACAACCAGGTGTGCCCTCCTGGGAAAAGCAGCTCAGAGGGTCTCTCCCAGCAGAGCCAGCCTGCCACACGAGTGGGACACCAGTTACCCACCAGTATGCAGCACACCAAAAGCATAGCTCAGTAATAGGACTGCAACCTGTCTGACACCAAAGGACAGCTTCCCATTGCCCTCCAACATAAAGGTGAACCTTCCAGGTGCACTATAAGTGTTTAGGGATCAGCAGCTGAGGTGCCATGTCCAGTGGGTTTCTGCACCAGCAGGACTGCAAACACATTGCAGGAGCAAGTTTGTGTGTGTTGGCACTGCTCTGAATATTCCCCGCAGTTGGTTTGTTCTGGAGCAGATGGCAAAGTTTCATCACCGTCTCTGTATTTCACTGCTCTATTTCCCATGGACCTCCCAAGATTTTCACTTTCTAGCTAAGGATCCCATTCCCTCCCTGAAGCAGCCCATGCTGCAGAAAACCCCACTAGGAACACATTTATTAGAGCGACTCAAGACACCTACACAGAAGTTTGCACGCTGTTAGACTGTCAGCAAGAGCCTCCAGAAGACTTTCAGCCTCACCTTCGCTAGAACTTGCTGCAAAGAGGGGTGGGAGAGCTAAGAAAGAAGAGTAAGGGTCTTTCTCTTATGATCCTGCCAAGACACCAGCCACCTGGCTCACAGGCTGACAAAGAACAAACAGCATACCCCTGACCCATTTTGGCCAGGTCTCCCAACAGAGGGAAGGAATGAGCCAGCAGCAGTAATGTATATCTGCCATAACTCCAGCACATCAAGCACACTCATGGGTCTCAGCTCAGCAGAACTCGCGGGGTTGCTCTGGCCAACAGGGTCCTTTTCCTGAAGGACTCAGTAGCAGCCCAGCTACTGGGAAGCCTGATCTCCCGTGTCTTTGTGCATCCCTTCAGTGGGCAGCCACAACCCCTGCCTCACACCTCAGCTGCAGATGTGACATGGGTAGCAGCAATCAGCAATGCCGTGCCTGAAGTCCAGCAAGGGTTGTGCTCACACTGAAGTCTCCCCATGGAGAGGGAAAGTAGTAGTGGACAGATTTACAGATCTCTTCAGCATCCCTCTATGCAAGACCCACAGAAACCTATTTTTTAACTTATAAAAACAGACAGAAATAAGACAGCACCAGCAAAAATTATTTTGGCAAGGAGATGGCAGGTCAGGCAATTGCATAAGCCTTGTCTGAGCAGAAAAGCACAACAAAAACATTTGCTGGGAAATAAAAAATAGCCACCACCAGCCTTGCTGGGAATGCAGAGCGGGACCTGTAACAGCAGCAAAAAAGGGAGCATGTGTCCTGGCGGGGGGTGGGGGATGTGGTATAGCACAGCAAATTCAACACAGCATCATGGATGTCAGCAAGAGCAGGCAGACGCAGACCAGGTAGTCAGCTATAACACCCTTGCATGTGGGCAACCGGCTGACTTCTTCCTTAGGAAGCACCTTGAAACAATCCCGGAGGAATTCACAAACCGGCATTGTCATTTCCCCCCCCCCCCCCCAAGTCCTGCTTCCCCTCAGCGCATTGTCATCATCTTCCCCAGGAGCGGAGTTGCTCCCAAGTAACCAGATCCCCCCCAACCACAAAGCGCCTACTGTATTCGCCCCGATGCTATCAGGAGGGGCTGGCCGGGTGCATACGGTCAGGCAGCACCTAAGCTCGGGTGGCCCAGGGCTGTGGGATGAAACAAGACTCCTCCTCCTCCTCCCACAGCACACCACGGATTTGAGGCCATCGTGGGGAGGACTGAAAATGCAGCATCTCCTCTGCTTATTCATATTTCATGGGGAAGCTCTTCCCTGCCAGCTCCAGCCCTAGCTAATACACTCTCCACCAGGCGCTTCTGTCAATCCTTGCACAAAAGCCAGCGCTGCCACAAACATTTGTTAGCTCCTCCCGAGCTCCTGGCTGGAGGTGAGCTGGTCATATCAACAGCAGATTTTTATTTTGAGGAAAGGAAAAAAAAAATAACGCAAGTCAGGGAAGCAGCTGTTAAACTGCAGGAATAATCAATTAGAAGGCAATTTCATCATCTTGAATAAGCTTGCTTGCACTTAAAAGCTTTCTGAAGGAAGCTATTAGCCTCTAATTGATGGGAACTGTAAAGCCCAGGGAAGAGGCAAAGCAGCTCTGTTCGTATAACTGTTTCTGGGGCACAGCATGGGCTATGGGTCCCACCACTGCTGCCCAACACATTGCAATGCCTTTGAAGATGGCATCTGCCTTCGGGCTTCTTCATGGGTCTAACTCCTTGCCAAAGACTCACTGATGCTTTCCTCTGGGTTCAGTGTCCTTTCCCCATCTCACTCTCAGGTAATCCAGCCTGACACAGGGAAGCCACTGGTCAGACACCAGCCATGCTGTTCTCCTTCCCTGCCACCAGCTGCAGAAGCCTGGCCATGCTCAGGCAACTGGTGGTGAGAATTGGCCCCATTTCTCACCCCTTGAATTTGAGGATCAAAACAGGCTTTCAGATGGTTCACAGTGCCTCTTTTTAGGCCTCCTGGTCACCCATGGTGGGGCTGCTCCTTTTTTAGATGAGCTGCTCTGCCACATTTGCTGCTGCCCTTTAACTCCTGTGTCCTGCCTGAGCTTCTCACCCAGTCTCCAGCTCAGCCACCCCAGCCTCTGTTGAAGAGCTCCCTGCAAAGACAGTCTTTGCCCCATGGGGTGATGCTTCATGTGCCCCAGCCCCCAAGGTCTTCTGCTGGCAGCCCTGGGATGTCACCGCTCCTTCCTCACTCCTCCACCTACTCCAGGAGGAGACAGAGCAGCCAACAGTCAGTTATAGCTTCTGGCAGACTCCAGCTAACCCTGCTGGAAGGGTTTCACCAGCCTCCTCTTCCTAAACTCCTCAGGGGCTCTCCAGTTACTTCCCAAATACCTCCATGCACTCAGCTGCACAGCCAAACCCTCCAACCCTGGGACACCAGTGCAAGGTTGTCAGGACAACAGAATCAGCCACCCAAGGCACAGGTGTTGCGCTGCATCGTTAGTTCCATGATCTCATGCTATGTTTCCCATACAGTCCCTGCCTCATTCAGCAAACGGATAGTTGCTCACTGTTTCCCATCTCCTCCTCGCTCTCCTACACAGCCTCCAGGCTCTCCGTGCTCACATATTATTTTGAGCTTGTGTTGAGCACAGACTTGTTTCCTTACAGATGCTCTTGGGAAAGTACAGAGAAGCCCGAGGCTCCATGGATACCTCCCTTCACAGCCCGTCCTCGCCAAAGCAGATATTATTGCATCCGTACCGCAAGGAACAGAGGCAGGAGGAGAGCCAGAGCTGCTGGGGGCCAGCCAGCTTCAGAGCACTGATCTGAGGTGCCAAAGCTCGGCTCTCCAGATCACCAATTCCATCTGGCCTCTCTAAGAGTTCTCAAGCTTGGTCAGAAAAGGGGCATCGGCTCTTCACCCCGCTTGAAGCCACCAAGTTGATAGGGACCCTAGGGCAGCACCTGCTGGGGTTCACCACCAGCTCCCCGTCTCTGTCCAACAGGATCTGCCTGCCTCCTGCCACAGATTTACTCTGCCCCGAGACCATGATCCAACCCACCAAGCATCCCTCTGAATGAGCCCCCTGTTCTCAGGGTCATCAGGGGAGAAATCTGATCTCCCCTCTGAAGCAGCAGCTCAGAGGGCCCGAGGCAGTGGGAACCTGCAGTTCTTCACTGAAAGTGCTGTCGGTATTTGATCACTTGGAGTGTTTCGACATGGTTTGCAGTTGGATATGCTCGTCCTCAGCCTGTGAACTTATACACATCAATCAGGCAAGCACACATCAGCCTCCACATCAGTGTCTAGGAGGTCTACAGCTGACAAGATAACCTTTTCATGACCAACACATTGCCAGTCAGAGGAACAGAGACAAGAATTTGGTCTGATCTCTGACAAGATAAGATGTTATTCACCTTTTTACACCTGAAGAGCTTCTAACCCTTTTCCTTCCCTTCCATTGCATGTCTTTACCATTTTATAAATAGGGTTTTTTTTTAAATGAACTTTCCATGCAGTCGATGAGCAGCAAATGCAAGTCACAGATGCAGACAGCTGGTGTTACCTGGGATCTTACTCAGAGACCTACCATAAAACCAAGGCACTCGTCCTCAGTGGCCTGAGCCCTACCATGTGTCACAAGACAAGCATTTTCTAATGATGGGTGACATTCTGTGCCCAGAACAGCATCAGTTAGGTATCAGACATCTGGCAAATTATTTCACTCTGGAAGGGTGACAGAAGCAACAAAAGCTTTGGCAATTTCCCACCAAAGAAGCTGCATTTGCCACCTCCCACATACAGTTCTGGGGAAAGACCCTGCCTGCTGTTTCCCTTGAGATTTGTGCCCTTTCCACCTCATACGCCGAAAGGTGACCTGCTGATGTGGGCACAAACTCTCCTGCAGGTTCTTTCCATGTGAGTGCAGGCCCACATCACCCAAGAAAGCAACACCCACCTTGCCAGCCTGCAAGCCCCCTAAGCAGCAAGGGGCTGGGGAGGTGGCTGTGCACTGGGGTCCCCTCACTGCACCAAGCTCTTTGCTAGGTTTGGGGTTTCCTCACGCCCACATCACAGCTGGCAGGAGCCAGCACAGCTCCACTGGCTTCAGTTACATGCTGAGCCAGGCCATTTTGAGCAAGGCAAGGATCCAACCCTTCATCTGGAGGTGGTTTTCCTAGACAGCATCTGCTACCAATGTCACACGTTTCCAGGAAGATTGCTTGCTCCAGCTCCTGTGTCTGCACACAAGTCTCACAAATGCCTAAAAATACCACCAAGATTTAAATCTCCCGATGCAAACCCAGCCAGTATTGGCCAATACCATTTTGAGTTTCACTCCAGCCTGCATCTGCCACAAGCTCCCAGACCATCCATTCACAAAGAGCAAGTTAATTAACCTAATATCACTCAGAGCTAGCTGCCTATCAGTTATCATCTAATCAGTGTCCTCAACTGAAAAGTAATCTCTGACTTTATCTTTCCTTGGCCACCGAGCAGTGCCAGAACAGAGGCGGCTTTGTTTTGTGTCACTAAAGACACAAAGGTCAGCTCCCAACCCTTTCCTGGCATTGCCCTTGCCTTGGAGAGCAAGGTAGAACCCGTTTTCATGTCAGACAGACCTTGTCCTTTTCTTCCTGGCTTTGACAAGAAGATACAGTTTGTCGTAGAGAGTCACTCCCCAGGCATTGAGGGTAGGCTCAGACACAGAGTACAACATGGCAAAGCAGCACCATGAAAGCGCATCCCAGGGGGGCCAGCCCCGAATGTAGCAGGCCCACCACCCACCCAGGGACATCAAACAACCCACCCAGCATGACAAGAAGTCATCTGCCATGCAGCAGCTCCAACACGTGCAGAAGATAAGACCCAGCCAGTTGTGCTTTGGCAGGATCCATCTGCACCCTGAAATCAGGCAGAACAGAATATGAAATCCAGATGACAGGAGGACCCTCATCTACTACAACATGGCAAGGTTGCAAGCTGGACTGGTGTTCGCATTGTGTCAAGCGCACAGGCCAGCTTGCAGAAGGAGGACAGCTTTAAGACCATGCATTCTGCTGATTTTACTGAAGACCTACCCCCTTCTGCAATACTAATCCTTCCCCAAAATTCTATACTCTAAATAATAATTTTATACATATATACACACATACCTCAAGCTACTGTTATTATAGGGTGTCATTACATTTTTTGCAGGATTTTAAAAGTAGGCAACCAGTCTGTATGACATGGGTTTTATGGGGGTTTTATTTTGGGGGAAGTAATTTAGTAAGTGTAAATTGATAGTTAGGCTGATGGAAAGCCAGACTGATGTAGGTGAACATTTTTCAAATAGTAGATAACTGTGGGTGGAAGAAGACAAGCCTTTTAACTTTAAAAGGCTTTACAAAAAAACCAACACTTTAAACATGATGTTTTAAGAAGCATCCAAGTCAGGGGAATTTTTAAGGCAATTTTAATAACCATTAATGAAAACATCCATTTTTCTATTGCAAGCCTGGGTGGTGTTAACCCAGCCATTACCCACAACTAGATCCTGCAAACCAGACTCATGCTGGCTCTGTGGGTCACAGCAGCTCCTCCACACCACATACAGACCACCTCCCCCAGATCTGCCCCCTTTCCACAGAGCAAAGCACTTCACCTCCAGCCCCTGGTGACTATCCACCTCACCCCAGCCCAGGTTCCCTCTGCTCCGCTAACACCAGTCAGCATTTCTACAAGACCACCAAACACAGCGATAGAGAAACCTCAAGCCATAATTTCCCTAACTTGTCCATGCCAGGACAGATCCAGCACTTTTCCCTGTTGCTGTGGAACCCTCTTGTGCCAAAATCCCAAACTAAAAGATCAGATTTCACCTTTCCACATCATCCACCCAGAAGCTGGGTTTGAAGACAGCCAGCTAAAAAAATTACACTTAGCCAACATTAAAAGATACCAGCATTTGTAACAGGTATCACCCTTGTGCTTTGTCAAGAGTAAAGCATGCACAAATACCCCAGTCTCTACAAAGAAATTCCTCAACATGTGTTTCTCTCTTCAAAAGAGCAAGGGCTTTAGAAATCCAGCAAAATTTCCACGCAAGCACCTACCCTGCTGTCCTTCACAAGAGCATCTCAAATCAAGGCAGGCAGCTTCCTAGGGCACATCTTCCCACCTCCTCCCAAACACAGCCAACCTGTGAATCCTGCTTTTATAGGGTTTTACCCTCTCTCCAGCAACACCTTTACCTCGTGACTGACTAATTAAACCCCAAACGAGCAAGCAGGCACAGGTGAGATGCTTCTACTGGGAGAGAAGGCCTTGCAGCTCAATACAGCTTGTTTAATTCTCCATGGAAAGCCTTTCTTCTATGTGTTAGATGTTTCTCCAATCTTCTTTTCAGCTCATGTTTGAGGCAACAGAGGTCAGATACAGGCTCAGAGATGTTTTGTAATCAAAATGTAATTGTTGAGAGAAAATGGAGCCTGTAGAGTGGTGAAAAATAAGTCTTCATTTTGGGGAGCAAGGGGAAACACTCAGCTGCAGGATGCCCAAGAACACAGACCTGAGCAGTTTGGGTCAGGCAGGCTGCCCAGCACCCCGTGCCAAGACATGACTGGGTGACTGGAACAAACTGGGCACTGCTGGGCTGGGGCTGCTGGTAGGGCTTGCAGCAGCTGCCGTCCATAGGGTGAGGTGCACTGCTCTTCTGTCCTGAAATAAAGCAAAACCCCAAACCAACCCTAGAAATCCAGTCTGCTCTTAGGAAACTACAACTTGCAAAATAAAAATCACAAGTTTTCTTCACACAGTCGCACCATTTTAGAATATTTTTTTCTGCAGGTTGGACTTGGAAAATATTTTATAGCACAGGAACAGCAGAACAGTGACTGATGAAGAGCGGAAAGGAGAACATCTGGTTTTGAACATTTTAGGCAATGGGTTGTGTATCTCCATCCCCAATTTGGTGGCATCAACACATATTCATGGGATCTCTCCATGTCAGGGAGCTGTGATGAGAGCAATCCCTATCGGGAAATACCCACCCCTACCTTTTACAAAGTCCTAACACGGAGTTGCCCATGGCCCTGCCATGGAGCATTGTGGTTCATGGTGAGGTGATACTCCAGGTGAAGCCATTTATGGAGTAACCTGGCCTGCAGAAATGCTCTCCCACTCCTGCAGTCCCCCTGTCCTTGGGAAGGGTGAATGCCTCCCAGCCATGTTCTGCTTCGTGAGCTGAGATGGCAGCCAGGGATGTGAAGGTACCACTGAGGTCTGCAGGGTGTTTTAAGCCAAGAGCTCATGCGTTTGGGAAAATTTTTGGCTAGTAACCTGGCTGTCCTGACTTCTACAGGTCTCCTTCAACACTAAGAGCATAGAAACACTGTGGGCAGGTGGAAATGTGAAGCAGAGCTTTCTGGTGGTACAAACACACATGGGCCCACACAGAGAGCTGGAAAACATGCAAAATAGTTTTCTTTTTCTCTTTTTCCCCCATCCCTCCTTGTTGTAAGGAAAGTTGCCTGCTGTCTGGCCTCCCTTTTTCTTTCATCACTTTGGCAGGGCGTCATCTCCACTGCCTGCAGATGTCTAGATGGCCCAAGCTGGCTGCTCACAGCTGAGCTAGTCCTGCACAGCCTTGCTGCGCCCAGTGGAGAGCCCCAGCAAGCCCCTCACTGCCACCTTGAGTGGGAGCCAGAGGGAGATGTGTCACCTTCCACCAGTCCCCCCTGTCCATTGGCCATGGAGGACCCTTAAGGGCCAGTTTAGTCCCAAACCAGAGAGTATTTGATATCTCAAACCCAAGGAGCTGAAGCTTCCCCTGCAGTCTCTCTGTACCCCACCCAACACCTTGCTGACTCTGGAGATGGTGCAAACCCTCCCCTCTCTGAGTCAAGGGGACACCCCACGCAAGAAAAGATCAGGCGCCTTTCGGGTTTTTTTTCCAGAGATCTTTTTTATCTTTTTAATTTCATCTTGGTACGCGATTTCTGACAGTGTGTCAGCATCTCCTGCCGGGTCAGCCATCTCCGGACCCCGCTACATTCAGTGTCAGATCATACGGTGGCAATGAGCCAGTGTTTTGAGCCTCACAGTCACTTGCATGTCTTTACGGGTTGTTGCTTACATCATTTGTGAACAGCAGCACAAAAGGACACAACGCATGAAAACGAGAGTGGGGATGAGGTGAGGGTCAGCTGAAGGCTCGACCCTAAGGAGAACTTTCCCCAGGTTCCCACGGCTCTGGCAGGGATGAACCCGAGCATGGGGTGGGAAATGCAGGGCTGTCCCTCCTTTCTCCTTCTCCCGAGGGGTGGCAATACGAGCTGCAGTGTTTTCCAGAGCCAGGACAGCAGTTCCCACTCACCTAGCCCCCATGTTTGAGGGTACGGGATGGGGTCGCTGGTGGAGGCAAGCTGGGTCCTGCTGTGGGAAGGAGAGAGGTGATGCAGAGAAACATGGCTGAGCCCCAGTGGGCCAGGATGTCCACCAGCTCCAGCAGCGTTGTCCACCCCACACCGACCTCCTGGACACGTCCAGCAGTGGGGACAGGATCTGGCCACCATGCTGTCCCCATCGATCCGCCAGCAGAAGAGCAGGTCCCTGGAGCCAGCCCTGCTTTGTGTTTCAACTGCACCTCAAAACCAGTGGGGCAACCTGAGAGCACCAAAAATAACCAACCCCAAAACCCAAACCTATCGCCTGAAATGAACTGATTTTCCTTCCCTGCCACTGGGCTTTTGCAACCTAAACATAATGTTTATAAAAAGTAAATTATTTCATCTTATAACTTAAGTGCATTGAGTATTTCCTTAAATATGGTTCACGTTGAAAATAAAGTTACTTTTGCTGTACAGTAAATTTCTGATAGACTTAGAAATAAACTTTGTTGATACAATCTGGCAGGTGCAGCTGTGTAGTGCATCACCCACAGCCACACGGCTCTGCACACACACACACGTGCGTGCCCACACACACACACATACACGCACACACCCCCATCCTCGGGGACGGGGGCAATGTTAGGGGTTTCTAGCTTTCTATATTCTCATGGGAACATCTATCTTAAAAGTCACTGTGTTTTAACAGCGAGCACTCAAGCTGGTCGAGGCAACAGAGGGAAAACCCTGCAGTGACATTTTCCCCGTGTTTCCCCAAAGTGTCGTCAGCTTTTCAAATTTCAAAGCCCTGCTGATGCCTTAGGCTCTCCCCATGAAGATCAGCAGTTTGCTCTTTCCACTCCTCGGACCGAAGGTGGTGCGGAGTGGGTACAGCACCGGGATGATCCTATAGGGGCATCCATCCCCCTTCCCCTGCCTTTTCCCCTGCTGAAACGAGAAATTTGGTTCCCCGTTTGAAATTTGAAAATCCACCAGCCAGCTGTAAAAACCACTCCTGTCCCTAATCCTAGGCTCCTAAAAGAAACATGAAACTATGTAACCCATAACTTAACTCGCTCCTTGGAAATCCCAAGCTACAACATATTGTTTGACAGCATCCCAGCAGTGTCGCTTCCCCCTCCCTCCCAACCCCGGGGGCTCTGCAGCCCCTCCTGGGGCAGCGCGGCAGCGGTGGCTGCCCCGTGCCGGGGACCATGCCACGCTCAGGAGGTGAAGTAGGAGTTCTGCATGGAGTAGAGGTGATCGATGGGGTTCCCCACTCGCGCCTGGAGTGGCCCCGCGTCCGCCGTGGCGAGGAAGCAGTCACCCAGGTTGCTCAGTGAGGTATCATCGCTATCCAAGTCGTGGAAGAGGGGCTCAGCACCTTGGGAGGCAGGGAAGGAGCAGAAGGGCTTCAGAGCCTGCTTTCTCCTCCGGCACCATGGCAGTGCCCGGTACCCCTCAGCTTTTGCAGAGTATTTAGAGGTGAGGGGATTGCCATCTTCCCAGAAATTGCTGCATCCCCCACACAAGCCCCCACCACACAGCCCCCCACCCCAGCTCAGCATCTCTTTGAAGGAGAGGAGGCAAGGGGCAAGCCCTGGAGCCTTACCGTAGGGGTGCATGTGGTCTCCGGGCATCTGCGGTGGGGTGAGCCCTTGCCGGAAAGGGTCGGAGCCGTAGACACTTTGCTCCATGCCCAGCAGCTGCTGGGGTGGGGGCAGAGTGGTGTAGGGATTCAGCATCCCCTCCAGCCCCGCGCTGCCACTGCCGTTTGTCTGGGCTGGAAGAGAAGAGCAAGTTGTCGGTGCAATCAGGCTGCTGCTTTTTGGGGGACCCAGACCCCTTGGGAAGCCTGGAGAGGGCTGGGAAACAGGGTACTCCAAGCGTGGGGAGAGCTGGGTGTGACGGGGGTACCTGAGCTCAGGCGCTGTGTGTTTTGCTGATCCTGCTGCTGCTGCTGCTGTCTCCTGGCGAGCTTCTTCATCTGGGTGGGAAGGGAGGAAAAAAGGAGTGAAATCATCCCTTGGTCAAAGCAAGGGGAGGGAGGGGAGCCCCAGCACTGGCTGCTGGCAGAGGGCCACCCCTCGTGCCCACCTTTGCTCGCTGGTTCTGGAACCAGACCTGCACCACACGGACGCTCAGCCCCGTCTCGGCCGCCAGTGTCTCCCGCACCTTGGAGAGAGGAATGACAGCAGCATCTCAGCCCACTCAGCTTTTCAGGGGGACTTTAGGAGGGGATAGAGCAGCTGGAGCAACTCCTTGCCCAGCATCCAGGACATCCCCGGGACTGGAGGCAGCTGAGCATGGGCCTTTCTCCCCATACCTTCCTGCAGGGCTTGGAGGAGACCTCAAACGATGCCTTGAACGCCCTCCGCTGCTGCGTGGTCAGGATCGTGCGGGGCCGCTTGGGCCGCTTGTGATCTTTCCCATCCTCAGCACCCTTCCCTGAGGCTTGGCCCAGTTTGCAAATGCTGTCCTCATCGTCGCTCTTGCCTACGGGGGGGGAAAAAACAAAGAGGTCCTTTACAGACAATGGGCCATGCACACCATTTTCCAGCATGTCCCGAATAATCTGGGGGATTTAAAAGAAACTGTTTGTGGTGGGGATCTTCTTGTGAATGCGTGTGAGAAGCTGAGGTCTGGGGCTGGCTGCCCCATGGTAGCTCAGAGACAGGGAGAGCTGCTGTGACTCGCAGTTTGGGTTTTTTGTTTTGGACATTTGCTCAAGCCAGCAGATGTGCTTTTGGGTTCTTCTTTTCCCCAACTGCCTGAGCAGCTGCAGTGTGAAACCCTGGGATGCCTGATTTCTCTCCATCAGACCCAAATCCCTGCCTGCCCCACAGGGATTTTCTGCCAGGCCACAGCTGGGGACACATCTGGACAGAGGCAGGCCACGTTCACTCAAGAGGACAGCAGACATGGAGGACCACTGTGCCCCTGGGGGTGTCCCCCAGCCTAGCTGGTGACCAGGCATCTGGTCCCCCTGCCTGGACAGCTCAGGCTAGGGGAGGTCAGGGTGTGGGGTGAGCAGAGATGCTCAGAGAGGGCAACACGTTAGCCACAACCTCACAAACTCCTCCTGACTTGCCCTACCATGGATGTCAACTGCATTTAGAGCCCAGGCTTTTGACCACAAATACAAGGGGCACCTTTTCGCCTGTGTTTCCTCCCTTGCATGGAATTTTAAATCTCCCTGGACAGAAGTGCAGGCTGCTTCAAGCTTCACCCCTTGGGTACTTGCTGCAACGTGCTGCTCCATTGTGTTCCCAGGCACTGGTGTGTCTCTCCCTGCTGCTCTTCGCCGCTCAGGGCCACGGGGCTTTCGGGCAGGAGCTGCTCCGGGAAAGCAGGCAGTGCTGCCTTGCCTCGCCTCTTACCAGCCCTCCTCACTTACTGCATCACCACCGTGTCGATGGTCTCGCCTGCTCAGTCGGTGTTGGAGGGCTGTACTGCAGGTTTGACAGCACAGGTCCTTCCCTTTTACAAGCCTTTTCCAGAAAGCTCCTCCACCCTCTGACTGGGAATCGATAATGGAGCTGAGGTGCTGGTCTGATGCAGTTGCAAGGCTGTACTTGGCCCAAGACCCGTCCCAGGGCTGCTGTGTCTCTGGGAGATGGGGATGCAGCAGGGGTGTGTAAGCCTGGCTCAGATTCACAGCGAAAGCAGGTCAGGTTGAAGCCCACAGCAAGAGCTGATCATGGATCACACACATCAGAAAAGCATAAACCCAAGAGAAGCCCAGCTGGGAATGGGGAGAGGAGCAGATCTCCAGGGCGAGGGGAGGCAGTGATCACAGTGGAGGAGCAAGGATGCTCTCAGGTACCAGTTACCTCTTCCCTTCACACTGCTGGTCTCTTTCGTGGGCTCACCAGCTGGTATGGAGGCCTTCCCTGTGGGGAGGGCTGGGATGGGGATGGATCTTCACACTGGTGGTACCCAAACAGCCTGGACCTGGATGCTGGCCCCCAAGAGCCACCACCTTGCTGCTGCTGCAAGCTCCCCACTCGCTCACAGCACATCCACAGCATACCCACAGCAGCAGCGGCACAGGGAAAGACAAACTTCTCTCTTCATGTCCCAGTGTGAGGGATATAGTAATGAGGTAGGTCTGAGAGCCCCAGTGCTGGGGACCCCCAGGGTGTGGAGTCTGTGATGGTTAATGGGGCTGAGCAGCAGCCACCGCTGCCTCCTTCTCATCACCAGCACAAGCAGGGTCTCTGCTCCGCCAAGTTGCCAGCTTTCCTGAAACCTGAAGGATTTTAATTTTGATGGAAGGGTAGAGATTTTTAAAAATATCAGGAGAAGGAATGTCAACCAGTGGAGACATATCAGTGCCTGAACACCTTTGCATCCCTAAAATGAGGTGAACACTCCAGTCCCCTCCAGTCCAGGAGAGGGATAGCCCAGCAGCGGGGAACCAGAGGCTCATGGACTCCATCAAGCAAATGATGCTCAAAACCCATGCCAAGGGGGAAAACCGATGTGGAGCAGCTCCCACCCCCCCACCCCCCCCTTCAAGCCCTCCCCCCCAACACCTGCTCCCCAAATCCCTCCCAGTGTCAAAGGGAAAGAAGGAAAAGCGAAGCCGGATTTGGCGGGGTATTATTTTTAATTAACTCTCCCTTTCAAGCCTTTCCCCACCGAGGAGGGGGAGAAATTAATGAGTGTCTGGGGCTGCCCCTGACGTCACCTGGGAAGGGGCCTGGGCGATGGATATTGTGCGGCGTGCCCTTGGTCCGACCCGCCGAGCCCGCATCCCGCCGCCGGGGCCAGGACATTCCTCGCTTGGGAGGATTTAGGGAGAGGAGAAACGTTAGGACACTTTTAATTGGAAAGCGGGGTCCTCTTTCAGAGGGGCTTGTTTACTTAGGCTGGGCAGCGGAGGCTCGGGGGAGGCAGTAATTGAAGCGAGGGTTTGGGAGATTACAGACAACATATGGCTTGCTTTTTATCTGTGCTTTCTCATAAAGTGGCCTTTGGTGCGCGGCAGCCGGGGGGAGGGAGGGTGGGGGGGCTTCAAAGCAGCGAGGATGGGGACAGGGAAAGGCTGGACAAGTACATGGCATGCTGTTGGTGAAGGGCATCCAGGACCAGTGCCTGAGCGGGGACACCCTCTGCATCCCCCAGTGTGGTCCCCAGGGGAATGCAGCAGGAGGAGGCAATGCCGTGCCACGCCGAGCACCCACATGGCACATGCACCTGGGCTGGTCCCCACCATGCCACCATCCCAAGAGCCACAAGACATCCCTAGGAACTGTTGGTGGCAACCAAAACCAGGCACAGACGGTGGTGGGGCTAAGCTATGGGGTCTGCAGGGAAATGAGAAGGGCTGGGACCCCTGAGCCAGGGGCTGCCAGGGGATGCCAGGGGCTTCGCCTGGGTTTCCAACCAGCCAGGGGGTTGCCGTTTCCTTTTGACTCCCACACCAGCCTTTTGCATCCCCTGAGTCTCAGCTGGAGTTTCCACCAAACTAAGTACCTCCCCTGGAGGTTTTTGCTAGTTGAAGCTCTTGGTTTGGCCAGAGGCCCTGGCAGTGGGGCTGGACCACAGGCGGATGAGTCGCTGGGGAGAAAAAGCTCCCCCACCTTTCCCAAACTGCCCTTTCCCCCCACTAGGAATAAACCCAAACCGTGGTGTCCAGTTCACTTCTTTTCTTGCATGACGTCTCCTCACTGGTTCCTATTTTAACTGAAAGAGTTTGCTCATCCCAGAAGGAAAAAATAATAATTCTTCAATCAATTAAGGATTTTCCCAGGGCTAAGGCAAGAGCCAGCGCCAGCATGCTGGATCTTGCTGCTTTCCTGCCCCTCCAGCTCCTCCAGCGTTGGACCATCACTCACCAGCTTCTTTCAGCCACCTCCTCCCATGGCCTCACTCTATTTTTTAAATATCATCACCGTTATTTGGGGGGAGGATTTTTTCTGTACAGCAAGCGGGGTTGCAGAGCTCGAACAGAGCCAGCTGCAGACAGTGCTGCAAAGCAGCCAGGCTCTCGCTGCAGAGGAGCACGATATTAAAGAGAAACATGGGGTTTGGGTAATTTTTGCTCCATCCCCACCAAAGCCATCCCTTTCCCCCCCGACACCTTCCCCCAGCCACAGCATTGCCTGCGCCTGGCCATGAGCTCCAGGCTTTGCCATGTCCATGACCTGCCCCACATCGCACCTGAACTCCCTCCTAAATGGGCTTGTAACAATGATTTTTTTATTATTTTTTTT
Source organism: Falco cherrug (assembly GCF_023634085.1). Lineage (NCBI taxonomy): Eukaryota > Metazoa > Chordata > Aves > Falconiformes > Falconidae > Falco > Falco cherrug. The sequence continues at coordinate 8,157,854 of NC_073708.1, forward strand.
TATCCAGTGCTTCGCTCTAGCAGGGAAAAGACAGGCTCCCTGCCAGTTTGCCGTCAGCCCTTTCCAGAGCATGGCATTTAGCAGGGAAATCCTTCCCTGAGCAAAGCAGATTTTCCCCCAGTGACGGTTTTTAAGAGGAGCCAAGTGACCCAGGCACACGGCATGGGGCTGCCCAACCTCAAGAGGAGCAGGGCTCTGCGGGGATGGCATCAACATGAGGATTTCTGCTAGCAGGTCATTTCCATCCCCCCGGCCCCTGTTGCTGGGCTTTCTTACTAAATTTATCTTCCTGGGAAACATTCAGATTTGATTTGCATTGACTGTAAATACATATTTTAATGATGATCTGATGCTCTGGGCAGCCCAGTCTGGCAGTGACACCCTGGCTGGAGCAGAATGCCAGCCCCCTGCCCACCTCCAGCCACGTGCCACCCCTCCTGCAGCCCCCCTGGGCTCTGCAGTGTCCCCACAGTGCCACCACACCAGGTCTGCAGTCTGGCTCCGGTCATCGACTGGCTGGGAAGCCACTGGGGACACAAGATTTGCAGGTTCCCTGTTGCCAGTTCAAGTTTTAGCTCTGTGCCTCAGTTTCCCCTTAGTATTAAAAAGGGTGGCTGCAGCAGAAGCAGCTCAATTCTTGCACTCAGCCTTTCCAGAGTCCCAGGTGGGGACAGCGAGGCACAAGGGAGGGACACAGAAGGTTTAGCCCAAGGTAGTCAGTGGGATGCTTGGGACCATGATTTTGTTTTCAGGAAGACTCTCATTTACGGTGTATTTATACCAGGGGCAGCTCCTCCATTTCCTCAGGTGAGGAGGTGGGAGATGTCACCTTCAGCCAGCACGACCCTCCCTCCCATGCCCAGGGAGGCTGTGTACCCTTTGGGATGGGGTGCTGGTGCCCTGCACAGGCCAGGAGCAAAAACCCTTCTAGAAATGAGCCTAATGAGATGGAATGGTTCCCAGAGCATCCTCCAGCCCTGCAGCCCCTCTGCTGCCGAGGTCCCCACTCCTGCCTTTGCCAGTGAGGTGGGAGAAACTCTGGCTGGAGGATGCAATGGTGCTTACAGAGCTTTTCCCTTCAGACCCTGGCAGAGGTTCAGGGCAGTGACCCCAAACCTCACCTCCAGACCCCACCGCGCTCACCGGGGCCTCAGAGCGGGACCAGCCAGGGAGACGCTGGGCGCGGGCGGCCCCTTACCAGAATCTGACAGAGCCGGGCTCACCAAGCTCAGCAGCTCCCGCTCCTTCTCGTAGTCGCCCTTACAGAGGAGCTGCCCCTCCTTCAGCACAAACTCGTCGCCCTTCTGCAGGCGCCGCTCACAGACGCAGCAGCAGAAGCAGTGCAGGTGGTAGACGCTCTTCTGGGCGCGCATCACCAGCTCACTGGGCGCAATGGCCTCCAGGCACCCAGCACACTTCACCGCAAAGAGCCTGCAAGAGCAAGAGGAGATCCTGCTGGGACACGCGGCAGCACCACAGCTGCACCCAGCGGGTGGCATGGCACTGGGGACAACAGATGGGGCACCCATGGTGGATGGTGGGGAGATGAGCATTGGCACAGGATCACTGGGTCACCCCATTGGTGCTTTGATTGTGTTGGGGGACTAGGCACAATGGTGCTGGCACCCTGCCGTATAAGGCACATGCTGCAAGCTTGCCCTGTGCCAATGGGGGATGCTGCTTTTGGGTCAACTTTAGCCTTTCTGGTTGATCTGTTAGCAGGTGCTTACCATGGATACTGTTGAAGGACAAAGACCTCAACATCCAGATACTCCAGGCGAAAAGCAAACAGGCGGCAAACCCAGTGGTCCAGCTCCCACCACCACAAGATGTGGATACGACACATCTACATGAGTTTTATCAGGCCAACTCTATGTGTCAACCTGCCTCCAGCTGACGCCTAGACATAAGGAGATGCTGGAGATGGCAATGGGGCCAGCAAGCTCATCTGTGCCTCTCAACAAGCACCTGCAGAAAGGACCCGTGCTGTTGGTCACCCACAAACCACCCTGTTCCTCTAGCCTGGGTCACTGGAACAGCCCCCTTCCTGCTTGCAAGCACATCAGGAATGTCTAATATATCATAAAGACCTCCGTGGCAGCAGTTTTGGGGTTAAGGCTGGTGACAGACTGAAGACTTGATGTGTCAAAAGGAAAACAAAAAGCTCAGCTCGTTCCTTGACATTGATGTGACAGTGTTTGAGGCATCCCTAATTGTACAGTTTCCAGGTTTCAACACACTGGCTTTATACTTCAAAGCCAACAATAGTAACGACAGCAATAGCACTTCAGGTTAAAACAAAGCTTTTCTTTTTCTGACTTAAAAAACCCAACAACCACAGCTCAGTAGCATGATTGATGATTTACAGCTGGGGAAACTGAGGCGAGCAGAGCAGAGGTGACAAGCATCAGTGTTTTCCTGAGAGGACTCGGAGGCACCTGGAGCTAAACCCTGGGCTGGATGTTTTAAGTGAATGGGATGTTTCCCCCAGTAGAGATGTTTGAAGGTACCAATGCTGAATCTCTTCATCACCCCCAGATATCTATGTTTTTGGCTCGGGCTCCATAAAGAAAAAATCACCTTTTACCCAGCCTTGCCCTAAATATCTGTGGGAACTGGACATTATTATTCCCCTGTTTTGATGACTTTGGCCCAGAAAGAGAAGTCAGAAGTCAGCGCACATCCTGAAGAGGTTATCTCCGAGCATCGCCCCTGTCCCAGCCCAGAGATGCCCTAGGGACCTGTGCAGGGAGCGCTGCATCCAGCCTTCCAACGGCCCCGATAGCTCCCACTGCCATGGTCCCCATCCCATGTGTCATCCCGGGGAGAGACCTGCAGGGCTGGGGCGGGCTGGCTGGCTGGGGAGGGGGAGAGAAACCCTGCAGCCACCAGCAGGCTTTCGATCCTTTCTCTTTTTTTGGCTGTTACAACAAACCACATAGGAAATGAAAAGTGCTGAGTCAGCCCCGTTCCAAGGAGGAGAGGACCAGATGTATGCGAAACCCTCGCAGCGAAACCATCAGAAAATGGGGACAATGTCAAAAAGTTTTTGTGATGAGCTCAGTAGCCCATAAAACCAGGAGACGGGGGGCAATAGCAAGGCAGGTGGGTGTCTTCATGCCCTAGAGGTAGCTCCCAAGTCGAAGGCACCCCTACCTCCAGCGGCACTGCTGAACAAAAGCTCCCCAGCAGCTAAGGGGAGTGCGTCCTGCTGCAGCCCACGTGCTGCCCCTGCTCCCCTGAAATCCCAGCCAGGCTTCATTTCGCTTTTCCAATTCACCGCTTTAGCTGCCCAATAGATGACAAACAAGACGGTCAGCTGTGCAAACCGCCGGAGGGGGACAGGCAGGCTCTGCCGTGCAGGCAGTGAGCCCAGGAGATTTGGTGGCAGCAGCTGGGCACATCTGTGCCCGTCTCGTCAGAGAGCAGCGCTTGCCTGTGTGGAGCCAGCGAGCCCGGGCAAGGCGGCACGTCCCACCAGCATGAGAAGGGCAGACATGTGCAGGAGCAGAGGATAATGCCTGCCTCCCCACGCCGATGGGCAAGGTCAGCCACGGAGCATCACCTCCCAGTGCCCCATGCTGCAGCTGGTGGACCCCAAGCTCTGGAGGCAAACAGCTGCCTGCCAGATGTGCACACAGCTGGCACTGCACACTGCTGCCCGTCAGCGGTGTCCACCAGCCTTGAGGGCTGGGTGGCAAGGGCTTGAAGGGTCAGGAATGGGGCCCCCAAATGCACCCCACTTTATTGGCATTGGCATTTATTGGCAACCCTCCCATCTTGGGGTCCTCTCACGGACGCGGCGCACCAGCACGTGGGCAGTGCCTGCTCCCTCCCAGGTTTTCCCAAACTGGTGGTGGCGAGCATGGGGATGGGGTACATCACTCTCCCTGTGCCAGCCAAATCCTGGGCACACTCAGCAAATTGTAGCATCCCCCAAGAAGTAGGAAAGGGGTGTTATAAAGCTTTTATAAAACACCACTGTCACTACAGAAAGCAGAAAATCATCAAATAAAAGGTGGGGGAGTTGGTAATTCCAGATAATGCCATTAGTAGCTTTTTTGTACATTAAACTACGATTTCCCAGGTTTACATACAACTGTCTGTCTCTAAGATGTATGTATTTCCAACATCCCTGTGACTGCCCTGGGAGAAGAGGGATGTATATTCCCTTGAAAGCATCCCTTCTGAAGGGTCATTTTTATTCTTGCCCCAGATCTGAGCAGCGCAGGCTTGTGTTAATATTTCTGTAGTCATTTTGCCTTTAATTATGTCTCTTTTATGTCAAAGTGGAGGTGATTTGTATTCATCTGGTAACACATTCTCATCTTGTTTAAATGAAGTTTAAGCCCTACCTGTTGGGATTACTAACTGCTCTACGTAATAAAATATTGATAAGTTATTACCTTACTGCTATCTAATCTTCACGAATGAATGTGTCCAAAATCTCTATTTCCAGGGTACTGATTAGAGTGCCATAAACCTTTGCCAATTATGCACAGCAGCACCAGCAGAGCAATGGATGTTTCTAAGCCCAAAGCGTGTTGCAAAACACAAAGGTGTGAGATTTAGGTAAATGGCTGCCTAATATTAGACACTTAAAGCCGTACTTAAGTCGCTGAATAAATGACTTCATTTCCAAACTGCTGAGTCCCCAACAGCTCCTGCTGAGGGATGCCAGACGGACCAGGCAGCTTTTGCTGCCCAGTGCAGGACTCCCCCATCCCTGAGCAACGTGAGATGCAGAGAAATCCCCATAAAACCTCTTCCACAGTACAAAACCATAAAGAGCTCCCTATAAACCCACAATAAACTGAGATCTTAGGCGCTAAAAGGTCATGAGCATAAAACCTGCAGCCTACCGCAGGTAGTAATGGAGAGAGAGTACAGGGCATTGCTGGTGTCCCAGATCCCTACAGCCCTGGACCAGCCCTGGACGGTACCAGCTCCTCTGCAGGGACCAGGGAGGAAGAGCATGCACGGATAACCCCCCGCACAGATAACCTCCTGCATGGATAACCCCACACATGGATAATCCCACTCTGGAATATAGGGTTAGCTCCACATAGGATAACTCCTGCATAGACAACCCCTGCATAAATAAGCCAACTGAAACACCCCTGGTCAGCCTGAGACAGGGCTGAAGGAAAATTTTCTTCCAGCACTGGATCTAGCAATTAATTTAACATTTTTGCCTCAGCAATCCACACCAGCCTGGATCCAGAGATGTTTTCCTCCACCTCTGGGATCTCCAGCTCTGTGCCCAGCCCCCTCCTGCTGCAAGCAGCAGGCTGCAGAGCATATGCCATCTTTTCTCCCCTCTCTACCTCTTTGTGTCTCCCTGAAACTGCAAAGGGGACTTTGAGATTACATTTCTCTACAGGAGGCTCCACAGAAGAGAAGGACAGGCTCTGACCAAGGACTTCAACAGGTTTTAAACCAAGAACAAATTACCAACCCCCAAACTGCAATGGGAGCGCCTTCATTTCTGCCATTCTAGGGATGCTGTGGGCTTTAGTTCTTGGTAGATTTATTTTTTTTCCCTCCATAGCCTAGGGTTCAAAAGCTAACCCCTGGCTGGCAGCCTTTGGCTTTGTTTAATCATGTTCAGAGCTGGCAGGCACAGGGCAGGGCACCAGACGGGGTGACCTGCTCAGCTCTGTGATGCTTGCTGGAAACCCAGCCTGCCACGAGTGACTCGGTAAAAGCCTCATTGAAGCGCTGACGGTGAATATTTGTAGGCGAAAACAAACCCACTCAACTTAAGAAGAACTGGAATGAAAATATAGTGATGCAAGCAATTTTTATCACAACACACAACCTTTTGTTTCTGATCTTAAAAATGTTCCTGTTCCTCTATTGATTCATCCACACCAAGTTTGTGGTTTTTTTTAAAATTTAGGTCCCTTTTGAAATGAAATCTGTAGTTTTGAAACAAAGGTGGTGGTGGTGGGTTTCAAGAAAATCTTGAAACAAAGTATTTTGCCATTTCCAAAAGTCTAACATTCCTGCTGAAACCCCCCCAAGCAAGCTAGCTGATGCTACAGACACCACCACCCCGCTTCCCCTGGGACACAGTCACACCTCTCTGTGCAGTTCCTCTTCCTCAAGAAATCCATCCCAGACCTCTGCTCTGGGGTTTCCCACCCACGCATCATCACTGAAACCTAGAAATTTCAACACGTGGCCAAAGCCACCTCTGGGGAGGCGCATCCCATGTCCCTTCCCGCACTGATGGAGGGGAGCGGCGTGGGCAGCCCCCAGTTCCCATCGGAGCCACCACCCCCTCTTTCTCCCTTTATTTTGAGGTGACAGGCTGAAAGGGGCCATGATTGACGGGCGCTTCCCGGCTGCTGTCTGTCTGCGTGCGCCGCATACAAACACAGCCCTTCGAAGCCTCCCCGGGGAGGGGGTGGCGGGTCAGGGACGCCGATATTAAATACTGATGGACAAATCTCAAACGCCGTGCAGAGGCTTGGTTCAGGCAGTGGGTAAGGCAAGGCAGCTCTGCTGGGCAGAGGGATGCTTGCCAACCTGGCCCTGGGATGTGGTGAGAGGGGCAGGAGCAACCCCCAATGACCCTGATGGCACCAGTCCCCACAAAGCAGCTGCCCCGCTCGCCTCCCTGCCAGGGCTGCCACAGCAGGTGCATCTGCAGAGGTGCTGTGTTTTCCAGCACCTTGGTGCAGAGATCTGACCAACTCATCACCTGCTCTCACCATGACCCCGGAGGAGCCTGAGCAGACCCCAACCAACCCGTCAGAAGTGCTGGAGTTCCAGCCTGCTCGTGCTCACAGCCATCCCCAACTGATGGCTCACTGGAAAGCAAAGCCACGACCCCTGCCAGAGACGTGACCTTGGCATGGGGACAAGCTGACGGCCACACACAGTGCGAGAGGCGTGGGAGGAGGCTGGCGGCGGGTGCCAGCGGTGAGCCACAGGGCTCCATGGGGAGCAAGGATGCTGGATTGAGTTGTCTTGGCACTGGGTCATCTTCTCACTCACTGTCACTTGTCGGAAGGGGGGAAGGCAGCACCAGGTCCTCGATGGGCTGGCAGTGGAAAAGTGCCAGTGGCTGTCAACCCTCCACCCATGGCTTGGGAACGAGTCACTCTCTTGCTGCTGCTGGACTCAGGTCACCCTGTCCCCCACTCTGGCCCTCCTGGGGATAAAGGATGAGGCCGAGGGCATGGACCACAACCCAGAAGGAAGCAGGATGGATGCACCCACCATGCGTGGTGCCTGCGAGGGCATCTCTTGGCATCCTCGTGAGGGGACCATGTGGACCCTCAGACATTGTGGGAGGGTGCCAAGGCTGTGGGAGAAAGTAGGAAAGGGCTGAGTGCACCCCAGCACTGCAGAGAGCAGGCTGGCATGTCCTGGGGACGGGGAGAGTGATTCAGAGGGCAACACAGCACCAGCTATCCCAGGCACCTCCAAACCCACCCGGGGTCTCCGGGTTCCCAGGCTGACAGAGCAGAGCACCCGCAGCCACCCTTGCCTTCCCTCCCCACACACCCCAAGCCCTGGGAGAGCTCTGGGTGGGATGAAGGAGGGATGTTTTCCCTGGGGCTGTTCTCCTGACCCTTCCCTGTCTCCCAGCTCCCTCCCCCCGAGGCGGGCAAGTGTTCGCTTTACTGCCTGGCAACGGGGCCGGGGCTAAGCTTGCTAAAATATGAGTGTTTTTTGGCTGGAGTACCAGAAGGCTGCAGTCCTACAGAGAGAAAAAAATTGAGCACTCCATGCCATGGCTCCAGAAAGGGGGAGAATTAGGTTTCACACCGAGCAGGCTGGACCATGGCATTCTTTAGTTAATGCTTAACAAACGCCCAAACAAAAGCGGCCAACTTCGCTGCATGTTTGTAAAATGTATTCTCAGCAGATTCAGGTTTATTGGAGAATTCGCTTGCTTTGCAGCAAGTGGCGTTTTCCTTTTTTTTTTTTTTTTTTTTTTTTAATTTCCCTTCTCCTCCCCCCCCACCCCCTCCCGGCTCAAGCCCTTCTCATCATTTCTGCTGCCTGAATGCGTCTTCCGATGCTTCGAGGGGACATAGCAACCGGGCTGAACCGGACTTGTTTCATCCCAGGGGCTGATGCAAACTCCACAGCCCCGGGGGGCAAGCTCTCCCCAGGGCCCAGCCAAGACCCTGCTGGCAACTGGGGATGGAGCGTCTGAAAAGTCAGTCCTTGGCCTCTGGAAAATCCAGACCTGAGCTGGTGGCTGTGTTCTCCGAGAGGCTGGGGAAAGTGAGGAGAGGAGGTGAAGCTGGAGAGCCCTGCTTTTCACCTTTCTCCACCTAACCCAGGGTCCAAACCACTGGGTTCGGTCCTACCCCATCCAGCATCCCGCTCTGCTGTGCATCCCAGCCTCGGAGAGCTCGCCACAGCGGTGGATGCCAACAAGCACAGCTCGCTTTCCAAGGCAGAGCTGCTGTTGGGCATTGCTGGGACACAGAGAAGGAGGACGGCCCCATCCAGGGACCCCAGAGGTTTTGGAGGGTTTAAACTAGGGGGGTCCACACATGGGTGTCCTGCAGGAGCATCCCTTAACAAGCTCCTGCCCTGATGAGAACACCTAAGCAGGTCCCATGTCCCCTTGTGAAGCCTGGTGCTGTGGCAGAGGACACCGGTGATGAGGGACATCCTGGGGAGGTGGTGGCAGAGAGGAGAGGAGGGCAGAGGAGGAGAGGGGGTTGGCACTGGGCTGTTTTACCCTACTGCTACACATGAACAACCTGAGCCTTCCCAGAAAAGGGCACCTTCGTCCCTGCCTCCTGGCTGAGGTCCAAAAGTGGTCACTTAACACCCCCCCCCGACCCTCCAGAGACCACACCATGACAAGCAGGGGCACTGTTAGAATGATAGGGTTAAATAAACAGACAAACGAAGCCTTCCCAGCAAACAGCCGCTGCCAAAATACACTAGCAACCCTCGAGCCTTTTCTACACAAAAATAAAAGGTCAAGCAAGTGCATGGCTTCTAAAGCTGTTTTAACTTGCTCCATTCCTGATCAAGGACATGCTACCAAGACTTTTACCAATAAGGTCCTGTAGGAGCTGATGGCTCTGGGTCCCCTCCAGGCCCTCGAAGAGTCTGATAAAAATCCTCTACTGACTTCAGGAGCAGCCAGAAAGCAACCTCCTGGGCAAGGCCAGAAGAACAAGACCAAAATGCTGATTTTCCTCCCCATTTCCCTAAAGGCTGTTTCTGTACCTGCCCCCCATCTCCACGACCCCAACAGTATGTAGCACCAGGCAGGGAGCTGGCCCCATCCCGGCACCAGACAAGTATCTCATTTTGGAAGCAGGATGGACACAGGTAGGAGGGGGAGAAGCACACACAACACTGTGTCCAAGCCCAAATGCCATCCCAATAGAGATGACCCAAGGATTGATCCCATCCAGCCCATGGCATGCGAGTTCCACATCCCAGCCAATGCATCTCCCACCAAGTTGAATTTTGAACGGCGACCCCCTCCCCTCCCTGTGCCCCCTGGAAAACAAGGATAATTGAAAAACCACAATATCACTAGTCAAATTTAATATTGAGAGTGAGTGAGCGGGAGCCAGAGGTCAGAATTAATTACACCCCACCATATTTCAGCACGCTGCTGCGGCTCCGTGTCCTTTCCTTGGGGAGCAGTGCTTCCACAGAGAGGTCGACAGACATTATTAGAAAGGACTGATTTAAACGTACCCCCAGGAGCTTTTCAGCTTGTCTCTTCAGAGCCTTTGTTTGTACTGAGATTAATGGAGAGGCAAATGATGGAAAAGCAAAGTCACCAGGAGTAAGAGGATGTGCCATCGCTGCCACCACCCCAATTTGGCCAGCTTTGTAAGCGGGGCAGGAATAACTAGGAGAGAAGGAAATGCTGCTCGTGTCATTCATTTTGCAGATAAAACAGTGATGATCTTGAAACTTTTTTTTTTCTTCTTTCCAAGAAACAGATATCCTGGCTAAAAAATCCTGCAGGCTGGTTTTCCTACCCCTTTGGGGATTTTACACACCCACTGGTTTTTCAACGTGCTGTACCACCGTGGGGGAAGGAGCTATTTTCATTCCCTTCCAGCTTAAGATATCCCTTCTTGCAAGATATTACATTTGCCTCTGATTTTTTTGTAAAGCTCTTGAGATGGAAAATGAATATAGAAACAAAAGAAAAAATTAAAACCTTTCTATTTTCCACTCAGAATTTCAAAAGGAAGGTTATAAAAACAAAAGAAAGGAAAAGAAAGAGCATTCAGGTCAAGAGAAGAAATCTCCTTCCTTGGGGACAGCCAGCACTCGACTGGTCCTAGCCCTGAGCAACCTGACCCAGCATCCAAGCCAGCCCTGCTCCAAGTAAAGGAAGGGCTGGGCAGCTCCAGTCACTTCCAGCCCCGACCCCACCATGATGCCATAAATTCACCTCCACCTTATACCAACAGGTTCAACAAGGGATCAGACAATCCCAGGGGCTCAAGTTCACCCCCAGCCTGGTTCCACGGGTCCAACCTCATGCTTGGGACCACCCAACTCCCTGACTGCCCAGGGCAGGACAGGCTCCCCTGGCTTTTGGGGGGCTTTCCCAGAGCATCACCATCGAGGGACGTGCAGGTGGATGTGCCTTGGGCCCAGCTGTGCCACAGCACTGGGGATCCCGGCTGCTCTCGAGTCTCCTAGGCTACAATCAAGGCTCGAGTTTTCCTTTATTAAACAGAAAACCCATGTTCCCCCCAACGGCTCCCGGAGCATCCAGGGACGGGGCCACGGGAGCCGCTGTTTCCCAGACATTTAAAATTCACAGGGCGTTTGTGCCGACATGCCAACGTGGCAAACCCTCATTAGGAGGCGGCCAATATCCTGTCGAGCTTCCTAGTGCTCCGGTGGCTATAAAAATCGCTCGGCTGTATAAAAGCTAAACAGAGTAAACTAAGTCGGACATAGAGACCAGCTGCTTCGGACTGGCTCGGCAAACAGAGATCCGCGGGAGCACACCGGGTGCTGCCGGCAGGGAGATATCAGTCTCCTGGCTAGGTTATTTCTTGCCTTATCTTTTATGTCCCTGTGCCCCAGCTCACCCTCATGTGGGGTTTCGCATAAATATCATCTGCATGTGTTGTCAGGTTGTTGGGATGGGTGTTTTGTTTTTTTTCCAACAGCATTTCCACAATGGGAAGCAGCTGTTGCGGTTAACAGGCTGCTCCAGAGTAAAAGCTGCGCTGCACATCAAAATATCTCAAAAGAGGCATCCTTCATTCATAGCTCCGTGCACTAGAGAGCACTATAACATGTGTTTCGATGAAGTTTGTTAACTACTCGGCTAAACAAGCATGCTGGAAATGCCAGAGGAATATGCTCTGGAATGAATGGAAATATTCATCTAAAAAGACATTAAATTTAAGCCATCTTTCCCCCCCCCCTCCTCCGCTGAGCTCATGTTGCAGCTCTTTTCTAGCATGTGCTCTCAGGCTGGAGTTTTGGAAGAAACGAATGCTCAGGGCACGTTTTGCAACCTCAGCGGCACCCGAGAGAGGGCTGCGATAACAGATGACGGCGCACAGGGGGGTTTCTCATGCCATCGACGGGTCGGGGATGCGTCGGCAGAGACAGCCCAGCAGCGGGCAGCTCAGCAACCATGATCTCGGCAAGCAACCTGCTCCCAAATGACCCCTTGCGCGTGGAGAAGCAGAGCTGCTCTGCCTTTTGTGGGTCCAAGCATCATTTCCCCAGACGTATTGAGCATCCTAGAGGAGCTCAGTCTCATAGTAAACAGGGATAAAACCTCGAGAAAATTTGATTATCGAGTGTTTAAAATTCACTTGCTTCCCTAGAGCTTTTTCCTCTTCAGTCCAGGGAAGTTTGCGAGGGGAGTCTACATTTTTAGCCAATGCTCTCTTGAAAATTCAGTATTATGCCAATGCAAATCCAAACCTCTTTTTGATTTCTGTGTAGCGACAGCATTTCAAGGTAGCATCGGTAGCCACCAATGCCCCTAAAAAAGGCTCTAATTGATGCCAGTAAAGGAGAAACAGGCTCAGATCCTGACCTCAATTAGAGGCGTCAGTATCTGTCATGGGGGGAAGATGCTCGGAAGCCTCCAAACTGGCTTAAAGGTGCTCAGTGCCAGAGCTGTTTGGAAGTTTTCCCGAAAAATCATCTCCCTTCCTTCTGCTTGCTTTATTTCATATATATATGTACACACACACGTACACACACATATGTACAGAGATCGTATTTTTTTTCTGAAAAGTCTGTGTTTTCCACAGAGGTTTTTCAGTTCAGACATGAGCCCAAGGGGATCTCTCTTCAAATTACTAAGGATGCTGAGCAACCTGGGAAAGAGGGACCCTGGCAGTCCGCTCCCGCTTGGCAAAAGCCCTGGCTGGATCCCACCTCACCACTCCCTACCCAAAACATTTTTCTGGAGCTTTTTGATCTGAAAAACTCTCTTTTTTTACTTCCTCTTAAACATTTTGATTTTCACGCCAAGGTGTGCTGAGGCCGAGTGCTGATGTGCTGGAATTTCCTTACAGACACGAATTATTGATGCTCTACCCCACACACCCCTTACACCCTACAGCACCCACAGCCCTCCCCGGTGTGCTCCATCACCCAGAAATCAGAGGAGGCTGAGTGAGGATGTGGGAGCAAAACCTCTGCAAGGGGGAACAAGGGTGCAGGGACAGCCGCAGGCCACCACCAGGCTCACACCGTGGTTGCAGGGATGCCGGGCTGGCGCCCAGCTTGCTGGGCTACCTGAGACAGGTTCCAGCACTGACGAGGCATGAGGATGAGCTTGACAGATTAGACGGTAAAAGCAAACACGCTTTCTCTAGGAAACGGGTTCCTGCCGCTCATCTGCTCGGGGTTATCGCAGCATCGGGGGCAGCAGCCCTTCCCAGCAGCCTCTGACGGCCGTGGAGGCAGGATATTACTTTGTTGCTTATTCATTTTATTGCTTCTCCTTTCTAAATATTTGCTTGGCAGGGAAAGGATTCCCTTTACACAGTATCTGTTTTTACAGGTCAATTGAATTTCTGGCACTCTCAATCCCTCTTTCCCTCCAATTGCATTTGCAAAACAAATATTGATTGTACCAATTAGCTGCGAACCCCTCATGGAAGATAGCTCAACGCCTTCAGCCAGGAGAAGGCTCTCCTGGCCCCAAAACACGTGCTAGTAGACAGAGCCGGTGAGATGGGGGCCCCCAGAGTGGCAATGTCAGGGCAGGGCTCCATAAACCCCAGCAGGACCCTCTGGAAGACAACAGCAAAAATTATGGCTAATCCTGCCGGCTAAAAGGCAACATCTCTGAAAGGTATTAAATTAAAGCTGGCATGTCCCCTCCCACCTGAGACAAGTTTAAACTACCCTGTGGCTGTTGTTCACTCTGGAACCTAATGATTGCAACCAAAGGGGCCACAAATGCCACCAACAGCAATAACAAATGCATCCGGGTAGTAGGTTAAAGCCATTAACCGAGGCACCCATCCCCAGCAGAAGTCTCATTTCTTTCACTGAAACATTAAATGCAGTGTTTAGTTGGGGTGGGGGTGGGGTAAGAACGACCCACCGCCCATTCCACTACTTAGGCATTGGGGAGTCCCTTTTAGCTCTACTCTTTTGCCTGGTGTGTGATAAGCAAGCGGCTCTGGGCAGCAGTGCGGCTGCGCTTCTCCTGCCTGCCCCAGCGACGTTTGCTCTCCAGAAAAGCTGGCAGCTGCCTTTTTTTAAGGTATGGACCAGACTCTGATGATACAAAGAGTACACAGTGGGGTGCTTGGTCACAGAGCAAAGGACCACAACGACATCTTTTTGCAAAATCACACCCTTTCGATTAAAAAAAGAAACAAAAGGTAAGTTTTTTCCCCAAAAATGTCTTTAGGGTTTGTCTGGGCAGCACTGGGCTTTTCTGAGCTGCCTCACCAAAACCAACGGGCACGTCCAACCCAAGCACCACATCACACTTTTTCACACTGATTTCATTGCTCTGGGTTTTATTTGTGGTTTCCTTGGGAGGTTTTGTCAAAATCCTCACTGCCACAAGGAGAAAGAAAAGACGTCTCGATGGAAAAATCAGTCAGTGTTAAAAACTTGTTATGTTTTGCCCTGACGCAGTCTAAATAACTTTTAAAAGCAAAAAAAATGAGATCACTGAATCACACAGCAGTGCGAGTCACAGTGGGAATCCTTCAACCTGCACACGGAAAGCCATGCCAGCCTTTGGTGGCTTTTATCTGCCCCCAGCTGCCGCTGGGATGAGGGTCCCCAGCACCGTCTGGGATGGCGATGCCAGCTCCGGTGTCACTCCGGCAGGAGCTGTGACACAGCCCTGCTGCTCACAACGCACCCGATCACCACTGGTGAAGCATTCAGAGCACACTGTTAAATGTGTCCTGCCCGTGTCAAAAGTCACAGCCCATGGCAAAAGCACAGGGGGGGGTGGCGAGGTGGGGGGGCTACTGGATTAGCCACCACGGCAGGAGTCCCCATCCACAGCCTGCCAGGGCCAGGACACTGACTGCCCTGCTGCCATAGTGCAGGAGAGATGCGGCTAGCTGCCAGTCTGTCCCAGGGAGGGCTCCCAGACTGGAAGAAGCCTCTCTTTCCACCTCTCAACCTCAAACCGATGCTGCAAATCCCAGAAAGCAGAGACAGCCCGCAGCCCCCTCGGTATTGCCTATCTAGGCCAGACTAGGGAAGGCGGATTGCCCAGCCCAGCCTGGGAGTGCAGGATTGGCCCAGCATCAAGGAAAAATGATTTTTCCCCAAAAATGTGGGATTTTCCCCCCCACCCCACATTTCTCTGAATCACAGCCAGGGGCAGACAGGTTCCCCCTGCAGCACTGGGGTAAAACGAGACAAGAAAACAGAGCAGTCACCCTCCCACAGCCAGATCCAGGGCACAGGGTCTGGTACCCACGGGGGTGTCGGGTCCCCCCCGCAAACTGAGCTACAGCCAGGACAGAGATGTTGATATATAAGATGCTGACATACAAGATGTCAACATATAAGCCGGTCCCATCTGATGACAGCATGCACACATCCAGCGTCCCAGGGCGGAGGGTGGGAAGCAGATGCCTGGTTAGAGAAAGGAGGAACCAGCCACGAACGGCTCACGCTCCTCTGCAGCTTGGACAAGTACAAGGCTGTTTGGCTCCATGTTTTGGGCTCAGGCCCATCTCTCTGGTTTAAAGCAGTTGAACTGAGCCCAAAGGCTCATTAAGTCGGTCTGCCTGGAGCTGGTTCCGCCGCCAGGACATTTCATCCCAACGTGAAGCCGATGTTCCTCTTTGTGGCTACAAGGGATTTGGGGTGAGTGAGAGGAGGCAGCCCCCGTGGCCAGGGCAGGGCTGCCAGCTCCCGGTGTTTCACCTGAAATGGGTGACAGCGGGTGCTGGAGGCCCCGTGCCCACAGCCTGGGTATCCTATCTTTTCACCGTTTCCCTATTACTTCCTCCCATTTTAAACTGGATCTCCCTGGAACTGAATCTGCCTCAGGAACAGGAGTTCTCGGGCTGGGCAAGTCCCACAAGCTCAGAAATGAGCAGGCAAAGGCAAAGAGCCCAGTATTTATCCTCAGTTCATGTCAAATGACATGACAGGAAAACCAAGGTCAGGAGCATTAATTTATTTTGCCAGCCTGTCTCCTGGACGTGCAGGGCAGAGGCAGCCTGAGTCCCCCTCCCCTGCGGCAAGCAACACATGCAGCCATTCCCTCTCAGTGACATCCCTACGAAGACGTCACCATGCCACCTCCCAGCCTTGCTGAACCCTCTAAAGGTCAGCACCGAAGGCATGTCCACCACATATGGTTATTAGTTCTCTGTGGGTCCGTCCATCCCTCCACTACAGCTGGGTGAACAATTCACAGCGCATAAATTTATCTAGCAGATCTCAGCCCACGTGCTGTTTGCTAACAGTCTGTAGAGAGGCTATATTTTATCCCTTTGGGTTTCTTGGCCAGCGTTCAAGCTCCTGACCCTGATTTATTTGCAATCGGTCAAGAGCCACATTTCATCTCCATAGGCCATGTCTGCACAAAGCTATTCGAAGCACGTGGCTCGATGTCCCGCAGCAGCGCCGGGGCACCTTTGCCATAAGCCGGCCCCGGTTCTTTGCAGCACCTCCAAGAGGTAACCTGGGGGGTGTGTGTGTGTGTTTGTGTGTGTGTGTGTTCAAAAATAGGCTCTGCGGGGGCAAACTTTGCCTGACGAGAGCAATGTGGCCAGAACAAACCGCACCTCTTCTGCACACGAAGGTGATGAGAGCTCCAGATGCCGGCCAAGGCTGGCTCGCCGCCTGTCCTCATCCCATCTCACCATCTTTTTGCCTACCCTCTGCCTATCTATAGTCATGCAAGACCTTTGCACAAAGCCCTAGCAGCCAGAGGGATGAGTGTATAGGCGGGATGGCAAATGCCACTCTTCAACTTTCCAAAGTCCTTTTCCTTCTGCCTCCGAAGGGGTCTGCCATGGGGAGCCAGGCACATATCCTGCCTTGGAGACAAGACCTTGGGACCAGCCAGAAACTACCTCTCAGAGCTACACCCATCGCCAACCTGGCCCTGGGGGCTTCATAAACCATCCTGTGCTGCGTCTTGGTGAGTTTTTACTAAGGGAGCAATCACACACAGATATGAGCATCCCTCTGTGAAGCCAAACCTGATAAAATAATCAAGATGATGGGAGAGGTACAGAGTAATCTGCAGAATTCAGAGAAAAAGAGTGACGTCAAGGACCAGGGTTTGTATCAGCCCTATCTGACATCTTCATTGGCAATTGCAATTAGGGGCTAATTAGCATGTTAATAACATTAGCAGGAGATAATAAACTGGAGGGGATGGAATGGAGAAAAACAGTCTGAAAGGGACCCTGGAGAGATTAAAAAAAGAAAAGAAAAGAAGAAGAAAAAAAAAAAAAACCAGAAAAAAACCTCGAAGGAAATTCAGCTTGAAAAAAAGCAGCTTCTGCAGTCTGGGGGAAAAACATCCGGAGCAGATGCTGTGTCGGGAGGAGGAAGGCGGGAGCCGGGAAACAGAACGGGCTCGGCACGGGAGCGGCAGGCGAAGGAAGGCAGCGAAGGAAGGCAGCCCCCTGGCTCCCCTGCACACCCGGCCACGGGCCTTGCCCATGAGCAGCTCAGTTTCACCAGAAGAGTTGAAGAAGGACCAGCACTGCACGCTGGTCATCCCTAGGGCACCCTGGTAGCCGGGGGCAATGCCTTGCAGGAAAAAATAACATGCCAAGTAGAACTGTTAACTGTTAACTGCTTCACCTGCAACCATTGCCCCCCGCCTGGGCTCGGGAAGGTCCATCACATGAACATTTCCCCTCTGAGCAGCACTGCGTGCCTGGTTCTCAGGCAGATCAGCCACATATAGGAAGGGGTGAGGTGGCAGGGGGCTGCCACCTTCACCTCAGCTGGGCAAGGCAGGGGGGCAGCAGTCGATACGCAGACCCAACAGCTGTATCCACATGACTGAAGGAGACCCGCACTCCCCAGTTGTACACAGAAGTCATTCCTCCTTCACTGCAGAGCCTCATGCTGCCACCTTCACTCACTGATGCTGCGTACGGACCAGCACGAAGTGCTGGATACCCCTGCCCTCCGGCCACCCTGAAGCCCCCCTGTGTCCCCTCCACCACATGAGCACTTGGTGGACCACTTAGTGAAAGCTACACCATCACTGTCTCATGGGACACAGGGCGAGGGGTAGACCCTGACGGTGGGACACCTTGGCAGTCCCAGTCCTGGTATCACTGCTAGTCTACGTTTAACAGTAAGACGGACAGAATCATTTTCTTGTAAGAAAATCTGGTAACAACACAAATGACCAAAATGGGGTAACCCGAGCACATCTCCTGGTATAAACCAGGTGGCTGCAAAACCAGGTGGGATGCAAGCCCTCAGCAGGGAGGATGGCGGGCTGCAGCCACTCTCACTGCTCTGGGAGCCCCAGGTGAGACAGGTGGAACACCCCTTCAGCAGCGATCCTAAACTCGAGATTACAATGGCAGGAGGGGCTTAGCCCATCCCTGTGATGTAGAGGGTGAAGAGGAGAGTGCAGAAAGGCTCGCCTGATCTCTGCAGCTCTGCTTCGCCAACGGCTCTTTCTGCCAAATAAAAAAAGAGCAGCCAGCAGGATTGCAAGGAAATCTTGCTGCTGAGCTCATTAAAAGCACCCTTCATCCTGAGATACAGCTGCTCCTCAGCCTCTTGGCTGGAGCCCTGCACCCCCAACCCCCCCGGCTGAGCATCCTTGGAGTCACCGTCTCCTCTCCCAGTGCCTGATAACTCCGTCGGATCAAGCAGGACCTGAGTCACTGCCACTTGTCCCCACCACTTGGGGACAAGGAGACTCATACCAGCCACATCACGGTGTCTCCTCTGAACAGCTGCTGTCACCCCTGATGTCTGAGCGTTCCAGCCCTTCCCTGGACCATTTCGAGGGTTTAAAAGTGCAATGAATTCAAGGGAAACCCAGATTTCTAACCCAGCAGGACTGGTGCTATAGCGTGCAGGAGCTCCGGAGGGTCTGGGCTGTGCAGCCGCACAGCATCGGGAAGGGGCAGGGGTTTTATTGCCCAAAGGGGGATTAAAACGGTTCCTGATGCATGAGTATCTGGAGGCAGGCAGGGAGGAGGGGAGATGCTTTCCCGTGATTTGTGGGCTGTTCTCGGGCTGTCCTTGCTGCCAGGTCTTGGGCAATTTGATGACTTTTGTTGCAAACTGGAAGAACAGGAGACATATGCGAAGGAGGAAACTTGCATTCCTCTCGCCTAAGAAATCCCTTCTCACTTTCCCCCAAATCGCACATACACCCAACATCAGCCTCCCCGGGCTGGCTTGGACACAGGCTCCCCTCCCACACCCAGATGACCTACTCATCCAGAAATGGCCAGGGCCCGCGGCCGGGGCGTTATCCTCTCCTCCTTTCCTTCCCTGCCCATGTCCTGCCTGCACAGCCCTGCCAGCAGCCAGGGCAGGCGGGGGGGACCCTTCACCCTCCACCGCCGAGCGGAGAGGTGGAAAATGCCAGACAAAAACAGCGTCTCCCAGCAGCAGTGGTGCGAAGGGGAGCCCAAGCCTCCAAAACTCACCCAGCCCCTCTGCAAGCTGCATCCCAAGCACCTCCACACCTCCTCTTCCAGAGACTTTCCCAGTGGCTTGCAAATGTGGGTGTTGTATTTCTCTGCCCTTATTTCGCAGAAAAAAATCCACACTGGGTGCTCCCTGTCTCTTGGACTGGTGGTCCCGAAAGCCAGACGGGGATGTGACCCACTGGGCAGGGGTGGTGGACGCAGCGATGGCCTTGGCACACCAGGCCACCATGCCTTGGCTTCTACAGCATCTCGCCTCCCTTGGGTGCCTCCTTTGTCCTTAGAAGTCCTCTGCAGGATGCAGAGGTGGGAAAGGACTTGCACAAAGCTGAAACACAGCGGTAATGTCACCTCAGGCCACGAGGCCATGTATTCACAGGCAGAAAGCCAAAGCCTGCCCAAGAGCCTAAGCCTGCTAGAGTCTGCTGTGAAAGCCTGTGGGGAAGGTATGCATCAGGAGGAGAACCATCTGAGCACAAAGAGTTCAAATCCAAGCAACACAGGGCCCCTGGTTAGGGAACCAACTGCTGAGAGAGTCTCCCTGCTTACTGCCACCGCACGTTACCACTGAAACCTAATGATGTCACCTGCCAACCTGCCGAACGCCTTCTGAGCTGACACCTCCGGGGGTGGTTAAGGCAAAGAGGGATCTGTGTGTCACCAGCTTGGAAAGGTGCTCCAAACTACCTCCTGAGAGGGAGAAAGCAGGGGACTCACTTCACCGCAGTGCAAAACAGCCTCTCCACCCTTGTGGCCATCACAGTGTACTTCGTATTGGCAAAAAGCATCTATAAGGCTGAGTAAAACCCATCTCCAAAAGAAAATGCTGTCCCCCAGGGCTGGCCACGCAGCTTTGGGGAGTTTCTCACTGGTGAAAAGGTGAAGCCGGGACCTCGCATGAAAACTGCGGGGAGACACCCGGCAGTGCTGGGTTAAGCAAGACCCTGCAATCTGGCTGCGGGGCGTCCGCCTGTGCAATCTTGGCTTTGCAACGGGTTTGCAGGTCCATTAAACAAAGTGAGACAGAAAATTGGACGCCAGTGCCTGCTCTGTGGAGCGAGATCTGTCCCGCTCCAAGCCCATCTCACCAGGGCCTCCTGAATTTCTTTTCCCCCCTTTCTAAAGGAGAACAAAGACAAACCCCAAGCTCAGACCCAGATCAAACACAACCTCACACACGCTTAAGGGGAACGACCAGCACTGGCGTGGTAGGAATGAAGCGGGGTCCTCACACAGATCTTTCCACCCCCATTTCCACACCCAGCTGGGTTTAGGGCTTCTCAGCTGGGGCGGGATCCTTCTGGGTAAGAGAAGGAAAGGCTCCAGGGTGGGTCCTGCCATTTCCTATTCCAGGAAGGCCAGAGCCCCTTTGAACTCCATCCTTCTGCTGGAGAGAGTGATATCCGGAGATGCAGAACCACACCCCAGTGCTAATCTAGACTTATACCTTCCCTGGTGTCAAGCACTGTCATCCTGAAACCATCACCAGCCCGTGCACGTGCCGGGCAGCCCCACAACAGGCAGACAAGCTGGATCTGCTACACCCACGTTAACGGGCAGTCAAGTATCAGCCACTAGATTTGATCTTTTAAGCACCAGCGCCTTGCCCCAGGCAGCCTGCAAGACTGTTATTAGGGCTGGAGGCAGCCTGGCTGTTGACTGCTTTCCCTGCAAGCACTACCCCATGAAAGGATGTGCAATTCCCACCACGGTACCCCTCATTGCATAGATATTGGATTTGGGAAATACTTCTTTGCCGCAGGCGAAACATTTTTTTTTTTTTTTTCCCCATGCCTGCCCTTTCAAATGAGAGTGATTTAACACTGTTTGCAGAGCTCCCCGGCATTTTGCAGCAGGCACCATCTCCAAACATCTGGAGAAAACCCATCATGTCCCTGAATGGTACAAGCAGGTCTGTCACCAAAAGCCACCAGCATCCCTAAAGCTCACGGAAACCCATCCCTCCAGTGCAAGGGGAGCCTGGGGAAGAGCAAACCAGCAGAGGTAGCAAGCAAATGAAAGGTTTTGCTGGAGGGGAGAGGCAGCAAACAGCCCCACGCGCCAGCATCACCCTGTGAAATAGCTCAGCGGACCTGTCTACAGGCTGGGGAATTGGTGAGGAGGGGCTGGGGGCCCCTAGAAACCTGCAGACAGCTTTAGGGCAGCTCACGGCAAGAGCAGAGAGATGGACGTATACATCAGAGCAGACTGTAAAAGCAAGATAAGACACCATCTTCCTTGCTACAGCAGCTAAAAGTCCTCCTGAAGCGGCTCTCTGAGCTGGGGTGAGCTCAGCAGAGGCATAGGACCACCCCAGACACACACACACCAAAGGCTGCAGGGTGCCCTGGTGCCGCTGCTATGGGTGCTGAATGCAATGGGCATCCTCAACCCAGTGCAAAACAGCCCTGTCCTGGGCTGCTGCTCCAGGAACTGCTGCGGCTTTACAATGCACCTTTGGATGTAACAGGACCCTGGTTTGCTCCCTAACATCACTCGTTAATGTGGTGTGTAAACCAAACCCTTTGATAATCTCATTTTCCAGGTTGTAAACTCACTCATCAGTCACTGGGATAAGGACGTGCAGGGGCCTCGCCTCACCACGCCGTGCTTATAATGATCTCAAGATCCTCAATGGGGAATCGTGCCCGGTTTCTGCAAACTATTATCTAATCTAATTCCCTCCATCCCGTTACTTAAGGATTTACAACACACAACCTCCCCTGAAATGGTTTCTGGTAAATTCTTTGAAAGCTCTTCTGGTCCTCACATCACCGTCAGGGTCAGCCACGCATTAATGGCAAAGCATTTATGTGCCAGGTAACTCGTTCCCTGGCAGGCGAGTTTGTTTATGCCTTTTAAATTCAGGAAGCAATTAATAGTTGCCACAAAAGCAATGTGCTTCTCTTGGGTGAGGGCCATAAAGCCCTGACTCGCCTTGGGGAGTTCAGATGGCTCCATCTCAGCAGATACCTCCCGTGAGCGTGGTGGTTGCAAGGTAAATCCTAATGCTGAATAACTGGTGCTAGGAACTCTTCATGCACTCACTAACCTGAAAAGCTGTGACTCTGGCTTCCCGAGCCAGCTTGAGGTGACTGTTCCAGGGAACAGCACCACCAACATCAAGAAGTCAAATAAATGCAAGACCTGAGCCTCTTCCAGCTTTCCCTAGAGCCAGAGAGCTAGAAGTGCTCCCTACTGAAAGGCAGCGGAGGACTTAATTGAATGCCCTGACTCTGGGACCTGCAGCTTTAAAAGCCAAAAAGCCACAGATAATGCTGCGGATGAAGCCAAGCTCCGAGCAGAATCTTAGATCTGACGAGGCATCCCATAGAGAGGTGGAAAACCCCGGTCCCTGGAGCTCAGCATCCTCCACTCGTGCTGAACAGCTACACCCGGGAAGAGGGGGCAGAAGCATCCACCACACAGCGCTGCCCCCTTCCCAGCCACACAGACATCTCTTGGGGAGAGAGGATCCACTCACCACCTCCCACCCAAAGCATCAGCTGGCTGCAGAGCTCCCCAGGTTTTAGGAGACAAGCTCCCTTTCCATCCCCCTTGCAGCCATCAGAAAGCAATGATTTCCAGGCTTACCCCTCTGCACTAGACTTCAACCAGCTGCAGACAGGCCCATGCATATCCTCTTCCTAATCCTTCACGCATGATCCCTAGACAGTCCCTGGCTTTTATTATTTTCTGGCAGGAGAGAGCACCACGTTAACCCCCGTGCGCAGGCTGCAGCCTGAGCATCGCTCAGCACATCCCAGCTTGGGTCCAAATTATAAATGAAACGTTTGTGTAACAAGAGAATTGGCGAGGGCCAATTGCTCATTAATATTTTAAACCTGTGCTAATTTTTATTTTAACGACCTGTCTGAAAAGTCCCTTCTCATTGCTTGATACAGTGATGGACCCAAAATATTTATTTATCAGTAAAGATCCTGGGATCACCGTGGTGATGGCTGTGTTTTCCTGTGAGGGGCTGGAAGCCACAGGACAGAGCAGGCAGCAACAGCACTGCGCTGGTCGTCTGTCAAAACAAGGACCCTGCGCTCCTCACCTCTGCCAGCAAACCCTTCTCTGCACAGCAGTTCCCCCAACTTCAGGGATACAAGATGGAATTCTGACTGGGAGGTATTTTCAGGCACTGAGAGCAAGGGTGTATCATCTGTATGTATGCTGGAAGGTCTTGTCCTTAGCATGATGCTGTAAAGCTCTTGGGATGGAGCCACCCCAATGCACAGGTGCTGGCTAAGGGACAGCAGCTTCCAGATGTGGAGACAGCGTGTCAGTGGCACACAAGAAACCCTCACAGGGCTGCAGGACAGACGGCAGGGTTTGCATCCCCAGAGCCATGCTGACCCCAGGAGCACACCCTGCAAGGGCAGATCCTGAGATGCGGGCTGCAGCCTCACCAGCCAGGAGCAAACCAGCCTCCAGCCCCAAGGCTGAGCTGCTGAGGCTTTGTGCCCTGCGAGATGGCTCAGTGGCCAGGCGAGGCTGCGGCCAGGAGCTGCCCCTCCAGCCCCGAGCTCAGCACTGACCTTGAAATGCAGGACGGGCGGCTGCCATTGCCAACATCATATGACCCGTTACAAAACACGATGGTCTCTACTTAGAGGTTACACGCCGCAGGACAAATTTAACACCCGAGAGCGTTCCCGATCCCACTGGAAGAATTCCTGGCAGGGGCTCAGTAATCGCCCACTACTGTAAGTGGCCAAGTGCCATCACATCAGTTCGGCTCCAGACACACGAGGACCTCAATCCTTATTTCTGACGGGGGACATGCTTTGGCTGATGGATGACACCATGCAAGATGATGAATCCCCTAGCAGCAGGTGGGCCTCGAGGCAAAGGGAATCTGGAAAAGATGCTGTTGCCAAAAGCCCTCGCTTTGAGAAAGGGATTTAAGGGCTGCAATTAAAAAGTTGCATTGAAGGCAGCCTGACTATGCTGCTGAGGGGTCCATGAAGAGACCCTTGGGGAGAATGATGCTCTTGGTGGACATCAGAAGAAGCAGCAGATGGAATGAAGGCATCCTCAAAGGATGCCCAGTCCACAGAGACCAATGCCTGGAGACTTCCCAGTCCAGCCATGAAAAAGAAAGGCTGAACATCAGGAGAAACTGCCCTGCTGCCATGCTACCAGCTGTACACAAGCTCTCCCAGAGCCACGCTGGCTGTTTTTGGAGGTGGAGCGGGTGGATGCTACTCTGAAGCAGAGCCCGGGAAAGGCACAAGGCAGGCAGGACGGGAAAGCCTCTCCCAGCAGAGGATCTGGTCCCAGCTCAGCAGCGAGCCAGACCCTGCCACTCCCTCCTCCCCTTCCCTTTCCTTTCCTTTCGACCGGCCCCAGCCCCGCATTTCTGGAGCGGCAAGAGTCAGCTCTGCCGATGCTGCTGAGGGGCCCTGAGCCAGCTCTGGCTATAACCTCAGGATGAAAACATCGGCTCTGAAACACAGCAACGGGAAAAACAGGCAGGCGGACACGTGTGCACGCATGAGGACTCCTGTAATCAGAAGCTCCCCCACATCAGCAATGAGGTTTGCGATAACTGGCAATTCAGGGTACCTGCTTCAATCGGCAGGCTCTGATTTCAGGGAAGGGGGATGCTGTGCTTGGTTAGGGTGGGCTCACTGAGCGGGAGGGACAGTGTTTCCTTCCAGCCCCTGTGAACACAAACCCAGGACCTGCTACTCCTGGTCTGGTTTGCCCCCAGCCAATGCCGAGAGCCCGGCACTGTCCTGGCCACGATGCTTACGGGAGGAAAGGAGCATGGCTGTGACGGGCTAGCGGGGATGCTCAGAGTGGGACCACACTGGGTCAGGTGGTGGGTGCCTCCAGCACCTGATGCTAAGAAAAGAGCAGGTTGGGAGCACCAGCGTGGAGACGATGGAGCTGGGTCAGACCAGCAACAAGACGACAGAAAACGTCGTCAGGCCAGCAGCTATTTTTATCTGCAAGGACCAACACTTAATACTCTCCTATCTCCCACAAAATGTCACTTGAGCTCCAGCAGAAAGTTTACACCGCTCACAGACAAGGGCTGAAACCTGAGCACCTAATCCCTGCTCCAGTCAAAAGTTTTAGTAGGATTCACAGTGTCTGGACGGGGCAGAGGAAGAAAAATACCCCTTTCCCCTGAGAAATGATGGCTGGGGCAGAGAAGAGACAGGATGGACAGGTCCCCCTCCTGGCACCATGTCCCTCTGCAGTGCCAACTGCCACACCTGCAAGGCACAACAGACTTTGTAAGCCCTGGACACAAGCTCAACCAGGCTTTAGCTACCCCAAGAGGGTCTTCAGAAGAATAGGGAAAGCAAGGCATTCACCACCCCACTTGCTAAATGCCATAGCCCCCAGGGAAGTGAAGGGCCCAGAGGAGCCAGGTGGGCTCCATCCAGGGATGGGCAGAGCCTGCAGGAACGTTTTGCAGCAGGTCAGGGCAGGATATCTCCTTCAAGATATCACTGTCACCCCTCCTGGAAATTCCCCCCTCTCCACTGAGCACTAATTACTCCAAACACCATCTCCCCACCACCCTCCTCTCTGCTCCCATCCGCTTCCCTCTCATCGTGAAGCCTGGACCCAAACAATGCCTGTGGTGCAAGGAACGGAGGTTTCCCTCATTTAATAAAGCCAAGGTGGAGCAATGCTGTTATTAACAGCAGCCTGCCCCCACCCCCCTCCCCGGGTAATATCGCACTGGTAATCCCAGGGGAGCATCCCAGTGCTGCCCCGACAGCAGATGCAATATTGCAGCCCCTCCAGGCCCCAGCGCTGCCCTTTTATATTGCGGTGAGTGTGAACACCAGCAGGGTCCTCTCCCAGGTCCCCCCTTACATCGCAAGCAGCATTTAGCATCAGGGATGGATGGATACCCCCTCCCTGCTCAGTCATGGGATAGCTGGGATTTAGGACAGCATCCTCTGGAGGGCTCTTCCCAGGGGGTTACAAAAACATAGAGTGCAAAGAGCTCTGGGGTGGGACTGAGCTGCAGGAAAACATGCTGTGACATGGAGATGTGCTCCAAAAATTAGGGTACCACATTAAGGGCTTGCATAGAAACTTAGAGGAGATGAATTTTGCTAGGGATAAAAGGCTCATGTGTGCCTGGGAGCTGCCCTCAACCACCTCTGGGTGGCTTTTTTCACATCATGCTGTCTTTTTTTAAAATTAAAGACTGGCCAAAGCAGTTAGGATGGAGGTGCAGGCAAGGAGAGGACCCAATGGAGGACAAGGCTGGGCGTGCCCTGATGGGCTCCACAGCCCCCAGGAATTGTGGTGGGATGCTGACAAGAGGGGCATGGCCGTGGTTTCCCAGCAGGATGCTCAGCACAAGCAAATAATGGATATTGACGAGAAAAACCAACTCCACTAGCTCCAGAAATCTTCTCTTCGAGCAAGGAGTGGGGTAAAAGCCCCAGGGAATACACCACAGGCAAAACCCACGTTCCTGAGATGGCCAAGAAGTGATCACATCTATCTCCCTCCATCTCCCATTTCTAAGATCCATTTCTGAAGCATCACCAGCCAAGAAACTTCAGTTGATTGGACATGATTAAAGCAAACAAACACACGCTAAAAATCTTATAGCTGAAACTTAAATGGTCTCTACAAACATCTTGCATATTTTCAAGGACACTGAGGAAATACACATTTTTCCCCCCATTTTGTGGACTTAAAAAAAAATGCCCCAAGGGAAAAAGTTATTTAGAACTACTTAAGAAACACAAAGAATAAAAAGCCTGTAATTATTTCTCTGCCAAGGGCTTGTCAGTTTGAAAATCCCCGCTCTTGAACCACTAATCCTTAAGGAAGAAAAAATGCAGCTTCGGCAAGATGGATCATCAGTTGACTTTTGCTGCACTTTTCCAGCACAAAGGCACTAAAGGGGAAGGTGTAGATTTGAGTTTCATTTCATTAGCACCTTTCACCCACCACGTGCCTGCTGCGCTTCCCCAGCTGACCAAGGAGACCTGCAAAGCATCGCCCCGAGGCAAGGCCAGCGGCTGCTCTGCATGGGAACGGTGCTATGCAGGCATCAGGCCAGGGAGGGAAGGACCAAGGCTGATGCTTGGAGGCAGAAGTGCCTGAAACAGGCGAAAATAAATCAGTTTGAGGTGGGGACATATTTACTTTAAAAGCCAAGGATTCGAGGAGTTCCTGGGATTTTTGTTATGTGGTTGGAAATAGCATAAAGACATTATTGGCAGAGAAATTGCCCTTTCTCTGGAGGATGGGGATGGGCCATCCCAGCAGAGCAGGGTGGATTTGGGCTCTCTGGTTTAGCAGCCAGATTCATCACTTCATGTCACCCTGCCTGGATAAGGACAGGTGGCACCAGTGCCTCTGAACTTGGCTGGCCATGAAGCCAGTTGTGTCCCCATATGTACCCCAGCATTAAAGCACTGACCACATTTCTTCCATCTTCACTCCAGCCGCTCCTTTATGGCCTTTGCCAGGTTTTGCCAGGAGGTGAGAGGCAGGAGCCCAGCACACTCGGCCAGAGGTACCCTTACCATGAAACTAAAAGCAGCATCCGGCGAAGATTCACAACGCAGCACATCTGGAGACAGAACAATTCTCCCCCAGCCCCGCACCAGCTGGCTGCTCAGGGTCTCGGCTCCACATCTCAGCCGGCCAAAAAAAGGTGCAAAGGTGAGTTTGGTGCTGTGGAGGAAACTCCTGTAAAGACCCTGCCAAGGGCACAGACACTTTGATGTTAGGACCCAGTTGGAGACTGCCAGCGTGGGCACGCCAGCAGCCCTCCCCAGCCCAGAGTGTCTCTGCTGGGTGCTGCGAGAGGCGCGTTACACCAGACAGAGCGGGTGAGTTGCCCAGATCTTGCTGCACCCTGGCACCCATCCATCAGTGCTGCCCGGGTTTGGAGCTGCAGAGCAGAGGGCATCCGTCACACGACCATCTTGCACAGCAGGGACCAGAAAATCTCCTCCCTGCTATGGGCAGCTTTCCTCCTGCCAAGGATAAACACCTCACTTGGACATACTTTCCCCATGCAGGGCCCTTCACCTGTCTCTAATGTCTTTTCTCCCATTACTTTTTCCGAATCCATCTCCACAACAGCAGCTCCCATCAACGTGGGGTTTTATGTCCTTGAGATAATGTGTGCAGGAAGCCTCTCCTCCTTTCTGGTTAACCCTCCTTCCTAGGGCCAGAGCTGAAACAAGCTGAGAGTCAAGAGCCCAACCTACGAGACTTTAAGCTTCATTAAACTTTTAAGCCAGTCCGTTGAGGTTGCTCTTTCAGCTTTTCATAATTACGGATGCAGAAAGAAGGAGCAACATTCACCTGAGTAGGCATCAAGAAGATTCAAAAGCTTAATGGCTTTCCTAACCAAACTCCCATACCCACATCACTGTTTAAAAGGATCTGCTCAATAACACTCCAGCGCTCTGCCCGGCAGCGGAGATGCTGCGTTATACATAATTCAGTATTTCAGTTCCCACCACCAACCCAGCTGGCCACCCATTGGGTGCAAGCGAGACTCGAGACACATGAGGCTGAGCCACCCCACCGCACCAGAGACCGCAGGCACCCAAGCCAAGAGGATGGTTGGGTTCATGGACACTGTTCAGGCGAGCAAGGTGCTCCCAGCTCTCCCTGCAGCCAAGACCTGGAGCTCAGCATCTCCATCGGGCAATTCAGACTGAACTGTGTGCTCCAGAGGAGCCTCTGTCTCCCCTTCAGCCCCTGCAGGAGCCTACAGAAAGCGGTCTGCAAGCAGAGAGGAGACAGTCGCCCCCATCCTCAGCACCCAGCTCAGGGCTGGGGTCCTGCACACCCGATGCACACACAGCTCAGCTGCTGTTCCCTGGATGGTCCTCTCTGAGACCAGAAACGGAAAAGAGGCCTCAGCAGTGTGTTGTAGGGCAGTCCCAATCCAGGCTCAACACATAGCCATTGGGCAAGAGTTCTGGGCTTGCGCCTTGACAAATATCCACCTCCACTATCAGCACCTGTGAATTTATTCATCCAACAGCATCAGTCACCCCTGTGGAGGCAATTGGGAACGTGTGACATTTCCCATGTTGCATTTCCCTCCACCTATTTAGATACACTACTGCAGAGGTGAGCAATGTTTTGCATAGCTAAGATGCTGTTTACCAGGAATAAAGATTTAACAGAGCCAGTAAACACAGAGCAGAAATTTTGACAACAAAAGCATCCCTATGCTTTTATGACAGCAGGGAATGGGGGGAAGAAATGGCAACACAGACTCTTTCAAATAAAAAAAAAACAACCAACAACTGCTGCAGCTGAGAACTGCCTTCAGGTCCCTTAACTTATTTCTCTCTCCGCTTTCCAAAACTTTCCTGCCAAATGCTTCCCTGAGCTTTCAACAGCAAAGAGAAAATTCCTGCCTTCCTCTTCCTGTTTAGCTACCTTGGATGATGCTACACAGTGAAAAATCAACTTACAACATGGCTGCGTTGGCCCCAGGCAGGGAAGAAGGAGCCCTGGGTACACACAGGCTCCAGGTTCATCCCAGGAGCTCTGCAGCATGACAGCAGAGGAGGCTATGCACGTCCCAAAGATGAATCACATCCAAAGTATGGATTCTCCAAGAATCGCCTGTGCCTCTTGTTGTGCTTTTGAAACCCCACTTTGCTCCCCTGCAGGGCAGGGGACCTTGCCCAGAGGGACTTTGTGGACTCACCACCCCACCGTGATGATGGTTATCATTCCAGAGGAACAGACGTACCAGGGAGGGAGATTTTGCACGGTGTCAGCGGGGACAGGGGACAATGGGCCGGGGAGGGATGGTCGTGTGAAAAGGGATTTGTTCCGCTGTCAAAGACAGAAAGCTCTCCCTAAGAGCAGCATTAGGAAATGAAGCCTCAGAAGGAAAGGAGAAGCGTAGGGAGCAGTGAGAGATGATGTACGGATGACGGCGACAGGGGGACAGCTGGGAAGGGTCAATGCCGAGCCCTGATGGGCGAGCAAAGCGCGAGTACCAGTCGAGGAAGCCTCCTCCAGCATGCTCTGCCCTTTGAGGCATTTGCCCCGAGGAAGAGCAGGATGCCTTCACGCAGGGTAAACCTTTCACTTGCGGTTACGGAGCCCCAGTGACCAGTGGATGAGAGGAAGCGTTGCTGCCTGCCGGCATGTGTCAGGATAGAGGAGAGTGGTTCTCCTATCAATCCGTACCGTCTTCTATCAGCTCATGCCTTAATCCCACCGATTCATGCCTGGGAGAAGCTGGTACCTCCACCACACAAGCTCTCAGTCAACTTTGGTCAAAGTTAGCCCAAGGTAGAAGACACAAAGGCAGGTATGACACAAAATCAGGCAAATCTGGAGAGAGACCGAGATTTCAGGCCCAGCATTCAAACTCGCCCAGCAAGATGCTCAAAGCATTTATGATGAACTGAGCCTTTTCTAGCTAGATTCATATTTCCAGCTCCATTTCATGGGTGAAAGAGCCAATCTCAGCTTTTTCTCCTGTGTGCAACTGGGACCCATCATACCTACACCAGGCACCAATGCAGGAGACCTGAATCCAAAACAGGATCATATCCATGGGCATGGGAAGTGCTCTACTGAAAACAGGTAGGTGCATGCAAGTGCAATATGAGGAAATAAATTGTTTGCATTGAACACAACACGATTTCACCCCTTTATTGAGAAATGCACATGCCACCCCCCTGAAAACTCAAACCTTTCTAGGGGAAAACACCATTTTCAGCTAGCCAGCCTGCAAAATGTGAAAGACCTGAAGGATCCCCAACAGGCTGAAGAAATTGGTCTTTTGTTAATAAGATCCCAGCAAAACAGATAAGTGAGAAGGCAGAGCCATTCTGACAGAAAACCCTTCAAATAAACAGAGGCCAGTGCCACCAGCCTGACTCTGTGCCCCTTCTGCCAGCGCAGCCCTGGCACGGCACTGCTCAGCCTGCCCCATGCCTTTGCAAAAGCTTCAAGGTCCGGCTGTCCGTAAATATTTGGGGTGGGAAGCCAGGGATTACAGAACCCCTCTCCTGGGCAACCAAGGTTTGATGGTCTTAAAAAAAAAAAACAAAAACCAAACCACACACACACACAGAAAAGCCAACAAAACCCCCCACCAAACCTCAAACAGAGCTGCAGTGAGATGCCCGATTGTTTCACAGAGACGCACAAGACAACCCGAGTGCACCCACTGCCCCCAAGGACCAACAGTCCCAGAAGATTCCCGGGGACCAGCCGGCTTCCTTCTGCCCAGGCAAGATTCCTTCCAGCTTACAAATACCGAGGAATAAAAGTGGAGTTCCAGGCTAGCGTAACTGCGGCTGCAGGTCTGCGCAGTGTTCACCATGCCAGGGAGCACTGTTAGTCCCCCCTACCTTTCCCTTCCGAAATCTCTTTTAAATACACAGAAATTCAAATTTCTCATGAAAACACATTTCTGGAAAAAAATATATATTAGTTTGGGTCAACCCCAGTGTTTCACCTGAAGAAAATCCAAATATTTTCTCCCTGCTTAAAAGCTATCCAGTACACCTATTATGGAGGAGATGCTTTATTAAACCGCAGGCAGAGGCACAGTCCTGCAGCCCAGGCCCCACCATCCCCACCTCACATCTGCATCGGGCACAAGCCAGAAACAAAATGAAGCAGAAAGGGGCAAGGAGAATCTTGAGAAGAAAAATACCAAGGATGCCTCTCTTATTTCCACCTTGGCCACAGCTTCCTCTTCCTCGGACATCCTCCAGCACTGGGGCGTGCTGAGGACCCCCCTTGGCTGCACACTGCGGGGTTCACCAGAAGTGAGGAACCATGAATCCAGACCCAAACCTGATCCAAACCGTTGGGTATTCCCCCTCCTCAGCCAGAAGCAGGACTTGCACCCTTGCAAGCAAAGAGAAGACCAACCCTCACCCCCCCAAAACCCTCTTTCTCCCCTTCCAAGGCAGAGGGTGCCTCGGGGTCCCCCCCAGCAAGCGTGCAGGACCAGAGCCAGAAATGGCTGTGGGTTTGGGTGCACTGAGGCCACCCCACTGCTGCCAGTGGGGCTGGGGGCAGCCGGCAGAGCTCAGCCTCCACGGCAGCACCTGTGCCCACCGCAAAATCCTGCCCGCACACCAGCCAGCCTTCGGCATGGCTAACACCAGAGACCACCATCCTCTCCGAACCCGGCTGGGGGTGACCACAGCGCTGGGTTTAGACCCTGCCAGAAAGCTCCCCAAGGAAGGACTGAGCAAGAAACCAAACTGTGGGCTCTCTTAAATCCATGGCTCAGCAAATCCCTCCCTGTGCCTGGTGGCTGCAAGCAGGTGAAGAACCGGCGAGGCGAGGGCTGGCGAGCCGGGGCAGGAGAGGACCCCAGCTGTCTCTCCAGCTGGTGGAAACAAAATTCTCATCAAACTGAAACAAACCCCCCTTTCTTCCCCCAGCTGATTTCTTTTCTGTGCCATCATCAGGCTCGCAAAGATCTGAAGTGGTTCCCTCAGCTCCTAGTGCCCCATCAGGGGCTGACTGGGGAATGCTGTGCCACAGGGGGACAAAGAAAAAAAGAAAGAAAAAAAAAAAGAAAGGGAAAAAAATATCATTGTAGGTCCAAAAATAAGGGAACAGAAACTGTGGAGAGATCCAAGGATGCTCATGTCCTAGCTCTGCAGCACTGACCTGGAGCCTCTGCCAACAAGCAGGAGAAAGGGTGACCCCAAAGCCACTCCCGTCCCCACCACCGAGGGACAGATGACAAGTATATTCGGCTGCCTCGCACCCAAGCTGCCAATCACCACTCCCTTTCAGGCCTTTCTATGAAGCATTAATTGTAAGACACAAATCTAATTGAGGGCAGAGGGAAGGAAAAAAACGCAAAATCTCTTCTCCGCTCCCCTTGGAAAGGGGGAGCCCCACGAGCGGGAGGACAGGGGGTAGCAGACACTGGGGCAAAGAGTATTTTTCTCGCCTGGTGTTTCCAGCACACATCCTGCAGCAGCCCCCATAACGCCATTCTCATTGCTGCATCCCGCTGCTTCCTCGCTCCCCCCTCTCCATCAGCACAACAAGGCGACTTAATAACAAAAAACAAAGGACTGGTGCCTGGTCCCATCCCAGCGGTACCCACCACCACATCCCCGGTGGGGATGATACCAGATTTGGCTGCCCAGGGATGCACTCATCCCAACCCACAGAGTTGGCACGTTTCCTCCAGGAGCTGTGGGAAAGGGGGTGAGGACATAAAGGGGCTTGCTATGAGAGACAAGGTGCTGGGTGGGGATGGAGAGCAGGCAAGAAGCATGAGAAGCACTAGAAGATATTAAGGGGTGGAAAAAGAGAGACCAGCAAGAGGGACATCATGGCACAGAGTTGCCATGTGCTCTGCTACCCTATCTGGGCCAGCCTAACTGCCCCCAGCACCTGGCCAGCTGGAAAAAAACAAATTAGCACCATCCTCTCCATAGGATGCCCTACAAGAAGGGGAAAAGACCTCCAGAGGGCATGTTGCACTGTAGCTGGGCTGACCCGTGGCTCTCTGGAGGGACTGTTCTCTCCCATCAGTCACAAGAAGAGCAAAACATCCCATTCCTCCAGGCAAGAGAAGGCAAAGGACTGCAAATCACCAGCACAAACATCCCCAACGACAGGAAGTCTCTGGCTGGTGGGACCAGGCTGCCCCGAAGCATTCAGCATCACCTTATTCGTTCAATCCGTTTGGGATTATCCTTCTCACAACCCTTCCGGGCTGGGGAAGCAGCACCGCTGTTTGCAGCTAATTGTGCAATTACATTCATTACCCACATTTAAGCAAGATAAACAGCCACCATGCTTCAAACCTCTTCCCCCTCTCTCCTCTATGGTGGCAGCTGCCAGATGAGCCTCCAGCGGGCGAGAGGAGGCTACGCTGCCCTGAGCCGGCAGATCCCACCTTCCCCCTGGGCAGAGCCAGCCACGGTCTGCCAGGACCACACTGCCGGGGATTCAGGCTCATCCCCCGTAAGAAGATGCTGGGTGTGATTTTAAAACCCAACACCAATGGGTTTCTTTGCACGCATTTTCTTCTGCACGACATTCAGAGGTTGGAAAGATTGTTTTATTTTTTTTCCCTTCACAGTCCGATGTGCCTCCTCACTTTAATTCAAGGAGGAGGAGGTGAAGGCACCCATGCAACCCCATGACTCTGGGAGCAGGGGATTTTGGAGCCAAGCAGGGGGAGTTTTACGATGACGGTACAGAAGCTGGCAGCGGCACAGAGCCGTCAAGCCGTACAAAGACAGGGCGAGCATCACACAACTGCCTCCCTCGGCCAGGGAGCCCGGCACGGCAGTGGCGGCTCAGGGGCTGCGGCCGCCCCTCCGCTGCCGGCGCCCACATGCCAGGCCTGCTCCGAGATGTGCTGGCCATCTGCTCCTGCCAGCCGGGGCTGAGGCTGGGGCTCTGCGCCGTGGCTGGGGACGTGCCAAGCCGTCCCGCCGTCGCCACGCTCCCCAGCTGCGCCCCCCGTCATGACTGCACCGCTGTCAGTGCTCCCAACCCCCAGAACTGGCCAGCAGGGTTTCTGCACCCCACCGGCATCACCCGTGGTGGGGCTTCAGGATGGGGATGTCCCCATGGCTCCAGGTCCTTCCTTGCACTGCTTGGCCCATGCAAACCCACCGTGAAACACCTCTGGGCAAGCAAGGCTCAGCCGTTCCCCTCCTCTCGTGGATTTTAAGCCTCCGAGGAAGCCCCACTCTTCCCATCGCTTCCAGCACCCCTCCCCACTTATGGCCAGCTTTCAAGTCACCCCCACCCCCAAAATCTGCCAGGACAAAAGCCCATCCCCCTGGCCACCGAGGTAGGGGCCCTGCAGCTGGGGCACATCCCCAGGGCCACTCTGCAGGCAGGGAGCCAGCCAGGGCGAAGCCTGAACCTTGTCATAGTTGAGACTTATCAGGTTTGGACAAGCGCCGGGGGCTGCCGCGGGATTCGGGATGTTCTGTAACGAACGTCCTCTGCCCCAAATAGACACTGTCCCAGGGGCACGGGCTTGAGCGGTCCCTCCTCAGAAGCCCTCCCCGTCAGTGCTGGGGAAACTGGTCCAAGAGTGACCCCTGGCCCCTCCAGTCCCTGGCCGGCATCGCTGTCTGAACTGCCTATGGGCCCTGAGCACCCCAAAGGGATGCCAAGACCTGGCCTGGCATTCCCAGTCCTTAATCCATCCCTCTCCAGGTCCTCTCCCAAGGTCTTCCTCTTTATGAAAGACAAAGAAATGTAAAACGTGTCTTAAGAAATGATTCCTCAATTTCTAGAGTCCGGCAAGTCAGATGCTTGCTTAAAACTGTCCGTAACACCCTCCACGGATGTATTTATAACTAAAGGCATAACTCAGCCATCTCATGCTCTATCATTAACCCTCTGCAGCCTCACTATAAACAGAGCTCAAACAGCAAGCGAAGATACATGTCAGAAAATAACTGCACCTACTCATCTCTGGTAAAACATCCCAACAGTCACCATCTGGAAGAAAACCCCCTTCTTTCAATTAAAAAACAAAACAAAACAAAAACCCAAAACAAAACAAAATAAAAACCAAACAAACCCCCCCCACAAAACACCAGCACCACAACACAGCAAGCAGGTAGGATGCCAACCGCTTCCCTGACTCCCCCAGCACCGGCATTTCACACGCAGGCACCCCAGCCCTCCCACCGGCGGGCACCGCTGTGCCGACAGAGAGGCCCCCGGAGCCCGACCGCGGTGCCACGGGGAACATCGGCTGCTTTCCACCATCGCACTGCGCAGAGTGTCAGTCACTCGTGATAATTAACCAGCTATCGGCTCGAGATAATTAGCTCAGTTCAAGAGCAGCGGCTCTTCCCCTGCATGTTTCACGCTGAAAGCCCTGTTATCGGCATCGGCACTGCAGTGGAGGCAGGCACATCGAAAACGCTCAACCGAAAGACAGGATGGTTTGGTCGAAGAAAGAGGGGTTTTTGTTAAATAAAGAGTCATACGTAAAGCTCGGCAGAGCCCAAAAGGAACAGCTCTTTGGGGCTCGGCTCCGCACCCTTGCTGTCCCCAGGTAAAAAGCCACAGAGCTAGCACAGCAGAGAGCCCTGCCGAGGGGACAGAGAGCAGGGACATGGACCTGCAGCCCCATGCCAAAACAATAAAATAAAATAAAATTCAAGGGCACAACAACGTGATAGCAAGGGGCAGGCGGGTACAGAAGGGGAAGAGGCCAGCAGCGGTTCAGAGTTAAAACCATCGCACCTCGGGGAAACCGCCTGCCGCAAAGCCCGCTCCCAGGCTCAGGCAAAAGCCATCAACCCAAACGCAGCTGGGAAACAACCAGGATAAACGGTGCCACCACCAGAGCCTAGGAAACATTTGTGACATTTTTATTTTTTTTTCATAATCATCCTTGTCCATCCCAACAGCGAGATGGGCACAGCAAGAAGCCATCCACGGCACCGATTTCTTTCACGGCCAAGAGACAGAGAAGGAGGGTTTCAGGTTGGAGTCAGCTTCCAGAGCTCAGAAGCTGCAGTCAAATGTGCAGAGAGTAAAACCCACACATTCTGCAAGCTGGAAAGGCATTCACCCCGCTTTCCCCTTAGTGCTCCAAATGGAGACACTGATAAAGCAGAAAACGCAAATTAAATTGTGTTGGAAATATATGGGAACTGGCAGCCAAATTTCTACGGACAAACAAGCAACGCACCCAATCTTGACAAAAATTTGCCTAAAAAAAACCAACCCACCCCGTAACACAGCGCTCTCCTTTCCACTCTCGTGGCAGCTAATTCTTCCGCTCTTTCGTAAACATTTGAAAACAAGGTCACGCGCACAAATTCTGCTTTCAATTTGCCTTGTATCCATAGTGATTAAACTCAGACCCAGAATACGGGACTTAAAGGAAAAAAAAAAAAAAAACCAAAAACCAAAAAACTTTAAAAAGGCCTGGAGCAGGGCTAGCCGCCGGCACGCTTGCTAACCCACCGAAGGCCAGGGACAAGAGCATCGCCAATAACCATTTTCTTGTATAACAGCGATCCAGAAATTAAATCGCAGGGCTCCAGCAGCCATGCTATCGCCATAGCAAGGGATCCAGCCCCCCATCTACAAGCTCCTTAAGAAACAACTGGCCTGGACACAACACAAATTTAACTGCTCTGAAACCCAGCCGGGGAGTGGGATCCGACAGGGACAGCGAGAGTGGGATGAGCAGTAAAAAAACAAAAGCAGCTGCAGGAGACGAAAGACTCAACAGCCTTCTCCCCATTCCCACTGGAAAGGTTTTTCTTTAGAAAGAGAAAAATAATTTTCATATTGTCCTCCCCCCCTGTCCTAGCCCCACATTTGCCAAAGGGGAAGCGTTGGGGCTGGAAGCCTTAACCACCTACATCCAAATTTCCTGCTCCATCACAGTCCGAGGCGCAAGCAAAGCCCCCGGTGTGCAACAGCAGTAGCAAACGCTCCGAATTCAGCAGGGCCTTCCCCGGGCCTTGCCGAGACCCTCAGTTTCCCCATCCAGCCAGGGGGAGCAATAACATCACCCTGCTTATGGGGATATTAGAAAATAGCCCAGTCTGGGACCAGGTCAGGAAGGATATAACGTTCCTCCTGCAGGCGCTCAGTACGGAAATAAAGCCGGAGG
Source organism: Falco cherrug (assembly GCF_023634085.1). Taxonomy (NCBI): domain Eukaryota; kingdom Metazoa; phylum Chordata; class Aves; order Falconiformes; family Falconidae; genus Falco; species Falco cherrug. Next base: position 8,195,534 of record NC_073708.1, read on the forward strand.
AGATGGGAAAACACTTGGCCCCGTCCCTCTGCAGCCCCAGGGTTACCGGGGGTCTCACAGGCTCCCAACAAAAGGCTCCTAAATTCCCTTTTAAAAAAAGGCGCAAACCGAGCACAACCGAACACCTCCAAAAAGGGGAGAAGTGGGGTGCGACGAGCCTGCGGGGGAGAAGCGCAGCATGGCAGGCAGCACCGTGCGGCTGACGCCTCTTGGGACAACACGGGGCAGGGAAGCGGGGAGCTGCAGGGGGACCCCGAGCCCCCCGGCCGCCTGCGCTCTCGGCAGGGCACTGGGGCTTTGCGGGCGGTGGGAGCGGCGTGGGAAGACTCCCCGCTGGGCAGGGGGACACTTACTTCTCGTAGTCCAGCTTGCAGTAGAGCTTCTTGTCGCGGTAGAAGCAGGTGGTCTGGAGGGGCTCCTTGCAGGACGCGCACTGGACGCACTGCTCATGCCACAGGCTGTCGTTCAGGCGCAGCAGGAACCGGTCCGAAATAACTCGCTGGCACCCCTCGCACACCGACCGGGGGGTCGCGGCTCTGCCTGCGGGGAAGGACGCGGGGGCAGCGGTGGGTGGCGGCGGGGGCGCACAGGGAGACGGACCCGGCGAGGGATGGACGGAGGATCCCGCTGCTCTTCCAGCGAGCGGAGTTGGGGGGGGGGGGGGGGGGGGGGCGTGCGGGGCGCTGCTCCGGGATGCGGGGGGGACCTGTGCCTTAGGGGAGCTTCGGGGGGGGGACGTCACCCCCAATTTCGTTCCTTTTCGAAAGGCGGCGGCGGAGCCGCAGCTCGGAGAAAGGGCGATTGTTTGAAAGCGATATTAAAACGAAGGGGAGGGGGGGAATTATTTATCGTTCGATTCGAAGAAAAGGCCTTCGTTGTACTGGGGGGGACACACAATTTAATGCAATCGCGGAACGAAACGGGAGCGGGGAAGGCGGGCGCCGGGGGCGCTCCCCGGGCGAAGGGAGCGGCGCCGGGCAGGGCTGCGGGCAGGAGCGAGCCAGAGGGAAAGCTGCCCCCCGACCCCCCGGACACCCCCTGCCCAACACTCGGGGCCCGCCCGGCCGCGCCCCACCCCGAGAAAGGGGGATCCCCAGGATGCCCCGACTTACCCAGCAGGGAGGAGAAGGGAGCCGCGGGGTCCAGGGCGTTCTGCAAACTCTCCTCCATCTTCAGCCCGTCCAGCATGGTGGGGAGCCCGGCCGGGCGAGGGGGCCGCGCCGCCCGCCTGCCGACACAGCCCGGACACGCCGCGCTCAGCCCGGCCCCGGCCCCACCGGCCCCGGCCGGGGCTTCCCCGCCCGCTGCCCCCCTCCCTCCCTCCCTCCCTGCCGCCCAGCGGGGAAAACCCCCCAGACCCCCCGCCCCGGCTCCGCAGTCGCTGCCCCGCCCGGGCTCGCAGCGTCCTATCGGCCCCCGACGTGGGGGGGCTGCCGGCCCCGAGCCCCCCCCTCCGCGGCAGCGGGACGGGAGGATGCGGGGCTGCCGTCGGCGGGGCTCGGCCGCTTACCTGGGGCGGCCCGGGAGGTACCTTCCTGCGGGGACCGGCGGGAGGGGGGCCCGCAGTCACCGCTCCGGGGAGATCCTGCGGTAGCTCCTGCCTCCCCGGGCTGGCCTCCTCCGGAGCTGCCCGGGCTGGGGAACGAGCCGCCGTGCCCTGGACGGCTCCGGAGCGGAGCACACCAACCTGCGGGGAAGCGCCCGTCCGACTGCTGCCAAGGCACATTTCCTGAGGCTGATACCTCCCTGCCCGACCCCCACCCCCTGCCCTCCCCTCTCCACCCCACTCGAAATAAGTTTCCTCCCCGCTCTCCTGCCTGGCTGCAGGCACCGGCCCCGCCACGCCTCGAGGGGCCGGCGGCCCTTCCCGGCTCCGAGGGGCACGTCCGGGCCGCCGGGGCAGCCCCCGCTCCGCGGCTGCTGCTTTTCTTAGAAAGCAAGCCAAAAAGAAGAAAAGCCAAAAAAAAGGTAGAGGGTGGTGCCCCGTCACCACCGCTCTCCCGGCAGTGAAACCGGCTGGAAAGCAGCACCCCCTGCCAGGGGAAGCCCAGGCCAGGAGTTTTTGGGGAGAGCCGGTCCCCGGCCCCGGGAGGCAGCGGCCGGGGCGAGATGCTATCCCCGGTGGGGATGCGCTCCCCCGCGCTGCGCATCGCCCCGGGCGCCCCACTCCCGCTGCTCCCGAGCATTTAAAGAAAATGAATGCTGGGAGGGGAAAAGAAAAGAAAAGAAAAAAGAAAAGGGGGGGCGGGGGGGGGGAAACAACCACAAACCCACAACCAAAACAAAACCAACAAAAACCACCAAACAAAAAAACCAACCCAACCCGAAGCCGGGGCGCGGCCCCTCAGGGCTCATCGCCGGCGCCGAGCAGGGCCCGGTGCGCTCCGGGCGCCGGCACCGCGGGGGAGGCGGCCCCGGGACGCGCCGCTCCGGCCCCTTCAAACCGCATCGGTCTCGGGGAGGGGAAACCCGCAGAGGAGCGATCCTGCCCGGCCGGGGAAGCTGGAAGTTGGAGCCTTCCCGCAGCCCCGGCGCTCTCCCGTCCCGGTCGGCTGTTCCCTGCTGCCCTGCCTCGGGCCGGGGGGGGCGGTCGTTATTTTGTTGGGGTGTTCCACGGTCCCCGCAGGCCCGGAGCCACCCGCAGCGGGGCCGGGGCCACGTACCTGCGGGGGCAGCCTGGGCAGCGGCTTCACCCGGCTCGGAGGAGGGCTGAGTGCCCCTCTCCAGCTGGCGGGGGGAGAAAAGGGCTGCAGAGCTGCCAGGGACCCGCTGCTGGAGGCTGGCAGGTTTTAGGGGCCTCACCTCCTGTGTTCACCGGTGACCTTGGCACAAGGGGCAGGAGCGCTCCCAGCCTCTCTGTGGGGCATCCTTGTCACCAAGTGTTCCCCACGCCCAGATGATGCGGGTGATGCAGGGAGCAAGGTCGTGTCCTTTGGGAGCTGGTAGGAAGGGGAGAGGCCACAGGTTAGCGCAGGTGGATCACCACCCTGCCAAAACCCCATGGGAGAGGGAAACAGGACCCTGGGACAGGTCCACTATATCCCAGTATAACTACACTGGGGGCTTGGGCACAAGAGCACTGGTACTATTGTACAGGTCAGCGTGAAACAGCTCCAATGCCTCACATCCAGGAAGGCTGAGCTGCAGCAGGGAGGCACTGAGCTCTGCTGCCTCCGCCTTTGTCTCTCCTGAAGGTCTCTGAGCGGCTCCAGCCAAGTTTCTGGGTAGCCAGATCCATCAGAGCCACTTTGCCAAGACACCAGCCCAGCAAACACTGCAGCATGACCAGGGGCTCCAGGGACGGCATGCTGCTCACCCTCCCTGTACAAAGCAGCGCAGCCACCCCATCCCACCCCAGCTGCAGAGCTGTGCAGGGCAGATGCTCCTTACACAGCCAGAGGTCAGCCCCACGGGGAGGGAATGCCATCCTCCAACACTGCTGAAAACTGTGGCCCCATACAGGACACCTTGCTTATATACTTAGGATGCCCACTCACAGATTTGGTCTGATCAGAGATGCAGGAACAGCTGAGAGGGAAGTCATTCCCCCTAGATGTTGTCACCCCGTGGTGGTGGTGCTGTTCCTCCTCCTCTCCAGGCAAGGAGGGGTTTGGAGACTGCCTTATCTCACAGCTCTCACGCACAACTCCCGGCTCAGTCTGTGAAGGATCAGGCTTGAGGGATGGGCCCAGCGTGTAACCCCAGGGTGTTGCTTCCCACGATTTACACACATCGACCAGCTCCCACAGGGATCACAGGTACTGGAGCATACCCGGTCTCATACAAAAGATGGTCACGAGATGAACTGGTAAAATATACCAGTAATACACCCTCAAACCCCCTCACTCCCAAAGCACACCTTCACCTTGGGCACTGGCCCTGGCCCTGCAAAAGGTGGGGGGAATATTTCAGCCAGCTCACTGCAGCTGCTGAGGGCCAGAGTTTCCACAATTAGCTCACCCAGGGCTGAATTAGGTGCAGCAGCCCACAGCATCAGCAGCTGAAGAGAATTAAACCAGAGGAGGAGCAGGACAAGGCTTTCTCTTTCTAGCTGTAGGGTCTGCAGGCAGTCAGGTGTTGCAAAAACTGGGTGGTCTGGGAAAAACAGCATTAAACAGAAGCTGTCCACTAAATTAACAAGGCACTGGAAGAGGGACTCATCTCCCTGAGCCTTCTCCCTGTGGGGTTACTCAGGTCTCATGTTCACTGCTGAGGAGCTTGTGTGGACCAGCAGGTACCCACCATTCACTGCTGAAAGGAGACCACCAGCGCTCAGCTCCAAGGGCAGGTAAACGCGGGCACAGCAAAAGGCATGGCTCCAGACAGCAGGGAACCAGATCCCTCCGCCAGCATCACCTCCGCCCTGCCCAGCAAAGCAGATGCAGAACCACGCAGGAGCAGGGAGGGCTGGACCCAGGCGCAGGCACACTGGACACCAGGGAAGAGGGTGGTTACAGGCTGCGCTTCCCTACACATGCTCCAGCCACCTCCCTTGGGACAGGAGTCCCTGGGCCAGCCAGCCAGCATCATCAGGCTGCCTAATGCCTGAAGCCAACTTGACCCAGAAGACAAGCCTTGCCCACCACCCAGAGACATCCCTCTACACCACTCACCCCCCTAAAAACACACCACCCTCCCCTTCCTGCCACCCTCAGAGCCCTTTATAGGCATCAGCTGCTGCACACCCAGCTGGGCTGGCCAGCCCCGGTAGGGAGGCAAGCCAGAAACCAGCCCACAGCCACAATGCTGTCAAATATCCCTGGGGTGACAAAATCCTCTCCCTTTACCGCTGAAATCCCCCAAACCAAGCCTGTTCTCAGGCAGAGCTAATTGCACAGAGGGCATAGGGAGAGAGGCAAGAGAGGTATGGGGTGGCAGCCACTGGCCTTGCATAGGTATAGGCTGGTCCTTGTCCACTAATGCTAACGAATGCCTGCAGCTTTATCAGGGCTTCTCTGCCTTTGTATCATGTTTTCCACCCCGATGTACTTCACCCTGAGATAAAAGCCATCATCCCCTGAAAGAGGATACAGGTACTGCTTCCCACTGCCGCCATCAGCTCTGGGAGCCCCACATGCCTCCTAATCAGTGTAATTCCTTCTCTTCCTCCCTGTGCTCTCTGGTGCTCCAGGAGGTACCAATTCAGCGCAGCCTCCACAACTTCCCACCTGGGCATTTGGTGCGGCAGCAGAGAGCTGGGAGGGACAGAGAGGGGACGAGCAGAGAAACCAAGCAGCCAAGAGAGCATCTCAGGGGAGCTCAGGTGTGATGATGAAGGCAGCCCAGGGCCCAGCCCAGACATCAGGTCCTCGAGGAAAGACTAGTGGTGGCAGCACTCAGTTCAGTCATGCCATCAGTGCCTGAAAGTCATCTCTGCTATAACGGACATGCCCTTGAATCACTAAATTCAGAAGGGAGCCCAGAGCTGAACTGAATGCAAACCGGCTCAAACCTTTATAGCTTGGGATTTATTTTTTTAATTCCCAAACCAGAACTGCTGTTGTTGAACTTCAGTAGAAACTGAAGTAACCACTACAGAACCCAAATGAAGGCAGGGCAGGAAAATACCCTGGCTTGATTTCTAGGTGATAAACAAATCCAGCTTAGCACAAGCAATGGAGTTTAAGGTTTTTTTTCATTTTCCAAGGTTCTCATCATAAGTGGCTAAACCCACTATTTTTTTAAGTCCCCTCCACAGAGTGCTACAGAGTGAGAAGCTCAGAATTAATAAATGCTTTGAAATGTTTGGCCTGAGCACTAAAACAAGCCTTGTCCATGGTGGAGGGGTCCTGCTGCTGACTCAGAAAGCTCATGAGATGTGATGCATGGTGGGAAAGAGAATATGACACTTTGCCTTGCACCAGTCATTCCCAGAGCCTGGTTTATTTGTTATTCCCAGAGTAAAGGAAAGAAAGTCAGAGCTTAATTTGAGGCTACAAGGGTTTTCATGGGGAAACTGATGACTGGATCTTCAGATGAAATGGTGGCAAGACCCAGCAACTGGAACCTGGCAAAAGCAAAATTCATAGATTAGGAGGAGCCAGGTTTCAGTATGAAGGGTAGGTAGCTGAACCCTGGCATGCCTGAGAAGTGGCCAGTACCTTGGATTTTTGAAGGCACCATCACGACGTAGCCTGCCAGGAAAAATGACTGCACTGGAAGTGACTTAAACTTCAGTATTTCTTGAGTTTTGAGTTCTCCAGTGCTGCTTTTTTAATTCTTTCTGCAGCTGTAACACCACACAAGCTGGCTGAATACATGTGCAAGGATAGTTTTCTTTAGCTTATCCATGACAGTGATTTCTACTACTTTCTGAAAATTAGGTCTTTGTAGGGCTGCAGATCAGGTAAGCTCCAGCCGTGCCAAGCTGCTGTTCTTCTGCAGCAATTCATCCTGAAGGAAAACCACACAAGTTAGTAGTAACTGCTGTAGGATTTGCTCCTCAGGTTCTCCATAGAGACTCACCTCCGTGCATTGCAAGGCTAGGGGAAGAAATGCTCTTGGGCAGTATTTTGACACCATTGTCTAGAAGACCACAACATGAATGAGGAACCCAAGGGTTAGGACCAAATCCAGGAGATCACATCAAACCTCAGGCCCTCAATGATTTCTTTCCCCTGCATAGGGCAGGTGTCTGCTAGTGACACTCTCAGACAAGTTTGCAATCTCATTTACAGAAGCCACACTGCGTCTCAAGGTCTCACTGCCGCACCAGGGGTGGGGTGGGGGAGTGTGTGGTGCGGTGTCAGTTAAGCAGATCACCAAGCACAAAACTTTTTCAAAAAACCCCACTAGTCATCTGGAGAAAGAGGACAAGACCTGCTCAAAGCACAGCCCAGAGACCTCATGGCCCAGAACCCCAAGACCACCTTCCCATGGTCTCAAGGTAGACTGTTAAGAGTAGGGGTGTCCAGAAGCCACCAATGGCCACTTTGAGACTTCCTGCCCCAGTCCAGGTTATCACATCCCATCACTTCCAACTTCAAAAAGTGACTGTTTCTATTGCAGGCAATAGTCTGGATTCGCTCACAGGCAGTGGATCAAGATCAGCATCAAGAGAGTCAAGATTGCTCATAGAACTTAGCAAACTCTTACTTGCAGTGGCATGTGCTGGGCCATCTGGGCTACGCACTGGGTCCCACTCTTCTGTCCAGTTTTATTTTTCTCTGCTGCCCATGTGATAGCTGTTCTGCCAATATGGAATATCAGGGACTCTGAATCCTTCATCATAGACTCAAATTAAGTCACCAAGAGGTATTACACCGTCCACATTAAACACCTATCAGAGAGGGTTGAGCATGGCCCAAAGCCCTTTTGGATGGCTTGGCCAAATTAAGCTCCAACCTTGCAGCTCCATGTAAATACTTCTGACGACAGCTGCAACAACTGCGTGCCGAGGACAGCCCATGAGCTCCTGAGAGAGACAGCACTATTGGTATGGAAGCATCCCGTCCTCTCCAGCTGGCTCAGCCCGCTGTGCTGCAGCAGCTCACCCCGGAGCTAACGCACACTCTGAGTTACCACCGAGTGCCACAGGGCTCCAAAACAGCACCCACGCATCATCTCAGCCAGACTTCTGCTGCAGGCACAAAGACCCTCGAGTTTTCCTCTATATATTTTAATAAAAAACACTAATGCCACATGATGTATCTTCAGACAGTAGCACCAGCTCTGCCCTTCTCTGCTAAGCCTGCTAATGCCAACAAACCTCCTCGATTTAAACCATCAAACCAGAGAGCAGGGAAGTCAAGATAAACTCAGGGCTTTATAATCAGAAAAGAAACCAAATCCAGCTAGCTGGCACCACAGCTCCTAGAGGGGGAAGCCTGCAGCAGCCCAGGCTGGAGGTAACCTCTTACTTTGCCTACCCAGCAGCATGGCATGGGTACCATCCCAGCATAGTCTCTGTGCAGCATCTCAAACTCTAGCAAATGTTTTACAATGAGCAGGTTGAGTATTTTTTTGTCTTTAAACACTTTCCTTTTAATGGAAAATTACCTTTTCTACTAAAAATATCCCCTTGGTCACTGTTTTTCACATCTTTTTAAATGCTCCCTGATATTTTTTTTCTCTCCAGTGTCACCAGAAACAAACAAACAAGTTAGAATTTTCATAATTTTGGGGGTTTCTTTTCTCGTCTGCTCTTTTGAGTCTCTTTTTCCTTCTCACAATGAAATATTGGAGAATCATGTCCCTGTGTGGGAGTTTAACAAAATGTTTCATTTTTATCCTTCTTTCTTTCCTGTTGTCGCTACTCCTTTCCCCTCGAACTTCCCGGAGTCACTGAGCAGCAGCATTGCAATCTGTCATGCGGACAGACGAAGCACGGCTGCATCTCACCGCACTGTCTGCTGAGAGGGTCAGAAGGGGCAGATCACTTAACACTACACCTGTTTTATGAATAATAATACAGACAATTTCGCTGGGTTCCTGGGAGGACATTTTCCCACCAGGATAAGCTCCACATATTGAACAAATTAACGTCTTTAACTCGTTTGACTCTGGTTAGCTGGGTTGTGATGGGAAGCTCCAGCAGTGCCATTTGAGCAGGGGAAACACCAGGCAGACCTTTGAGGCAGGTTTGTTAGAGCGTCTTGTGCTTTCTCTCTCTGCAGGTTTCACTTGTGGAGGTATGAGATTATAAATTTGGGGCTGAAGAACCTGTTTCCAGCGCAAAAATATGGAGAAAAGACAAAAAGCCTGAGAACAGGATCCATGACATTGCAGAAAAATTAAAATTATCCATCAGCACGCCAGGTTTGGGTGACCCCAAAATACTCTACCTGGACCAAAATGAAGCACTTCAGTTCTTCCCTCAGTGGCTGGACTAGCTTAGAAAAGGAAAAGCACATGAAAAAAGTCACTTTTAAAATCACTTTAAAAATTCAATGAATTCAAAGAGTCCATGAGTTTCTTTTTAAGATAGCGGAATGAATTCTCCTGTTTCAAAGCAGCAAGTTTCTCCAGGTCTTCTCTTAGCAGGTGCACAGAGCAGCAATACCTGTCCTCTCTTGGCCAGAGGACTGCCCGCCAGCACAAGCAGTGACATCCCAAGCGATGTTCCTGCCCTGATCTGGGCTGCCCAGGAGTCTCAGGAGGGTTCCTCAGCCCCATCCCAAACCAGACTTGTAACCACAGCAAAAGAGGACACTGCTCTGTCAGCTCCAATCAGTGCCTCTCATTATATTATTTTATTTCTTTTGTTGGCTTTTATTGAGAGTGAAAAAATAATTTAAAGCAATTATCTGTACAGGGGAATGGTTAGCTGGTCAGGGGATCTGTGACCCCCAACAGCCAAGCCAGGGAGGGTTAGAGGGGGCGATTTACAGCTGTACAAAACCACGACAATCCCATGGAGGAGGAGCGGAGGGTGAAGGACATCTCTTGAGCTCTCACAGACTCAGAGCAGAGGGGTGGGAGGCTGTGTGGGGGCACAAGGGGACCAGGGGCTGGCCAGAGAGGGCCAGACCCTCAAGTGACCTGCAGGGGTGTCTCCAGCATCTCCATGAGGAATGTGTCGATAGGGGTGTCCCCAATCAGCTTGAAGAAGAAGAGGTGCTCCAGGCACTTCAGCCCGATGGACCGCAGCGCTGGCAGGCGCAGAAGGAGTTTGGCAAACCTGGAAGAGAGCAGAGTCAGAGACAGGCAGGAGGCACTGGCCACCCTCTCCCGTGTTTCTGAGCCTGTGTCAGGGGCTCAGGAGGGCAAAACCCAAATTCTCCCCAGAAATGCCTCGGGGAGATCTTTATTTATTTATGTATGGATTCTCTTATGCTTTCAAAGTAAGTGTTTCTCTCTGCATGTGCAGAGGGAATACGTATTTTTTCAAAACAAAATTTAGCCTTTTTTTTTTTTTTTTTTTAAGTTTTAAAGAGATACATCCAGGTTCTCTCTCCAAGACTAGAACTTTACAAGTGACTTACATCTCCATGGTGCCATTTCAATCTTTCTTGAAAGAGTCTTCAGAAGTCCCCAGCCTCCCAAGAGGGTGCACAACCCCTCAGCAGTGCCCCTGCCAGCCACTGCCCCCTGTTCCGAGGGGTGCAAGGGGCGCAGCAGGCAGGCTGCCTCCCCCTCCCCACGCCCCGCTCGCAGCCCTCTGCGGTCACATCCAGAGCCAACGATGGCAGAAGATGTGGGCGCATCACTTGGCTGGCAGCGATGGGGATGGATCCAGCTGCCGGCATTTCGAGAGCTCGGCCAGCAGAGGGTGGGATTGGATTGAAAAGCACGAAAATTGCAGCTCGCCAGCACCCTAAAGGCTCTGGCCCAGGATTGGGGCACCAAGAGGACGGGCCAGCCTGCGGGAGCTGGGCTGCTCAGGCACCTTTGGCTGGTAGCCTGCCCTTGGCTTTGAGGGTGCTTCAGGCAGAGCTAGCACTGACACCCCAGCCTCAGTCTCCTCTTTAAAGTCAGGGGTTTATTATTATTATTACACCACCTTGTCTGCCTCGCTTCGGGACACTCACCGCCCTGGCTGCTCGGGGTACTTCTGCTTCGTGTAGGCTTCCAGTGTGGCGTAGACCTTCTCCCTCAGCGATTCCACTTCGGAGGGGCTAGACAAACCCTTAGCATCTGGTTGAGGGAGAACATACAGGTAGGGAAGAAATCACTGCAGAAGGGACCTTTCCACTACCAGCAGAATGACTGTGTGCACAGGTGGGAAAGGACTCTGGCTCTCTTTAATCATGCACCCAGGGAGTGGGACGAATCCGTCTGCAATCCTGATGCTTACTGCCACTGCACTCCTGCCTGTGACCTGCCATGGCCCTGAGGACATGCATGTCACCTGGGACTGTCTGGCATCTCAGACTTACCTGGGTTAAACAGGACAATGGCTCGCAGGCACCCCAGCTCTGACTTATCCATCTGCATGTCTTTCATTTTGGACACCAGCTCTGTCAAAACCCTGCATGTGAGGGACATGGGTGGGCAGACAATCAGAAACAGGTACAGACAGCAAGGCTGGGGGCTGAAAAACATTCGAGACAGGCACTGGGAATACCCCCAATTCATCTCTGCAGGAAGAGGCAGCTTTGAGGGACAGCCATGACACTCTGCTCTTTTTTATGTCTATCAGCAGCATCCAGGGACCTGAGCATCAAATTTGCTCCCATTCTTACTACGCTCAGCACACGGCCTGGGTGCTCTGTTTGCACTAAAAGATTTTGCATTCAGTTGAGGAAGACTGCATGAGGTTTTCTCCATATTTCACTATGCAAAACACAGGCACTGCCTTTACACACACCAGTTGTGGTAGAGTGGGAACGCAGTGTCCTGACAGGCAGGGAGCAGGCATGGCACGGACAGTACCTGTGCAGTCATTACATGGCAAAGTTGGGGTTTAAGGCTTTGCCTGCTAAAGCTCTTGCTGATTGGTATTAGCTTGAGATCCAGTTACAGCAAACTCTCGAGAGAAGGCAGAGAATCATTCCTCCCCCTGCACACCCAACAAATGATCTGCTGCTGCAGCAAACCCCTTTCCAAGGTGCTTTCATCTCATTCTCAGTTTTTAAGCCAGTCAAGCATCCCCTCCTCATTTGAAGGTAGTTCTGTCCCAAATCACCATGTATTTGCTCTAGTTCTCACTAAGGACATGTTTCCAGTTTAGAGGGGAAAGACAGAGCTAGCCTGGCCACCTCTACCAGGGCATGGCAAAACCAGGCCACATACCTGTCAAAGATGGAGCCCACACCAGCACTGTGAGCGCTGCTGCGGTGCACGTGCAAGCCTGTGGCCAGAAGGATGCCATCTTGCACTGACACAGAGCGATGGGAAAAAGAGGCGATGAGCAGCTCATTCCAGCCTGCAAGAGGAGATGTGCAGGACACAAGAGGTAGTTCAGCAGAGTATCAGTCCTGCATGAAGCGGGAGAGCTGGTTTCTCCCTGCTGGCTTCAGACTCAGCTCACAGGAGAGATGGAACCCCAGGTATCAACTGCACCCTTGCCAACACTGCAAGGGATTGCAAACCCTGACCAGTAGCAAGGAAGGTGCAGAAAAAGACTCAAATGGGGAACAAAATAAAAGGGGGTGGGGGAAGAGAACATGCTGGGTTTTCCTCCTAAAAACCCATATTCCTTGCATTAGCAACCCCTTTACATCATTTTACATGTTACACACTAATGTGCTGCACACATAGTAAGCTCTACAGCCATAGGAACTGCATTAACTGGACACATTTATTCACTCTCTTCCTGCCCTCCTACACATCTCCATTAAGACAGGAACAAACAGAAGATTCCACTGCCCCATCCACAGCCGCTGCCAACCGCTCATCATGGCTCAGGATGGGTTGCTCACCCTGTGACAGTGGGGATGGATCAGCTCAGGATTTTGCATTCACCATCCTGCCTGACTGCCATGGCACACGGCTCAGAGAGGGGACAGGGGTACCAGGAATAGCCCCAGTGGCCACAGGTGGGGGATGTTACCTGCCCGGAGGAGAATGACTTGGTCTTCCAACGTCAGGTCGGAGAAGTGGGGGATTCGCTTGGCCCACTCAACAAGTGTGAAGAGCTGCTTGTCAGCTGCATGGCATATGTTGGTGACAGGGTCATTAGTCTAATTAAAAGAGATATAAAAAGAAAAAGAGCAGAGGAAAAGATGAAAATTTAGCAATCAAAAACCTTGTATAATCACTGTCTGCACTGCACACAGTATCAGATCAAGGTGATGATACTCAGAGCCCACAAGTAAAATCAAGTTGCCAGTAATCTCCGCTGTGTACCGTTAGGAAGAGAAGATATTTATTCCTACTACTCCCCCTCTACACCCAGCCAAATCAGCTGGTTGCTAGACTTTTCTGTTTACTTGCTGTTCCTTGCAAAGCAACTCCTGCATGGTAGGCTGTAGACCTGCTCCCCAGGGCATAGCTAAACCCCATCAAACTGAACAGGCATGAACAGCAGTTTTATCCAAACCACAGCAGTAAACTTGCTGTGTTCAGCTCCATTCCAGTCTTGGTCACTGGGACAGACAAGCAGTGCCCACGTATGTGCAACTGTAGAAGCCAGCACAGGGCTCAGACTCTTCTGGCATCCAGCTACTGCCCTATCTACTCACTGAAACCAAAGGGAACTGGAAAAAAAATACTAGGAAAATAACGTATAGGTAGTTTTCTAGTTGTTGTTCAGAGTAGCTTCAAAAGAAAATTGTGGTGATTTTTAGGCAGTGCAAAGCAAAAACCCCTTACAAAATGCTAGCCCTTCATGCGAGGTTTGCCTTTTCAAATCGCACCTCTAAGGCTCTCATCTCTAGATGCAAGTGATATTAGTGCTCCTTACCGAGCTCTCCGTGTTCATGTCGCTGTACGCCTCCGTCTTGGGTTCAACTGCCAGCTCAGCTTCCAGGATCCTCTCCACGGGCATGTCCTCGCTGCCACTGCTTGTGGACTCAGCCTCATGCTCGCTCCGCTCCCTGCTCCTCTGCCTCTCCTCCTGTACAGCTGCGGGACAGAAATGTCACTCTTTACATGCACAGCAACACTCGGTCGCAGTGGGGCCCCTTTCCTCTGGAAGCAGGGACAAGAAACCCACTCAGGAGAGGCAGAACAGCAAATAAATGGATGTTTCAGATCTATGTCCACCACTTTGGGGGTGCTTTAGACCAGCAGCCTCCACATTTGACAAAAGGTTGGGATTTCCAAGGTGCGAAGCTCTGGAATAAAGGAAAGAGGAGTTGATACCTCCAGGTGGCAGCCTGGACTCAGCTGTCACTAGATGCTGGAGGAGACAGGAGAGACCCAGCACCCAGACAGTGGTTTGCTGTGCTCACAGAGTGCTTCGAACAGTCCCGCAGTGGTCAGAGCATCCAGCAGCAGAGCTAGACAGTCCCTCATCTCCAGTTGGATACACACACTCTCTACCTCTTTTCTGAGCAAAAGCTTACCCAGCCTGGCTCAGCCCTGGTGTCACCTCTCCCTCCACCACCTCTCTTCCCAACCCTCCCCACTAGAAAGCAGATCCTAGCACCTCCAAATGCCCCGATGCCTTCACTCTCTCCTCCCATCTCTGCACGTTTTCCAAAATATCTACTGACTGGAGGAACAGAATCACTGAAACTCTCTCCAGATCTCAGCTATTAACCCCCAGGGCCGCTGGGTGTGTGGAGGACAGGTCAGTGTAGGACAGGTCAGTGTAGGACATGAGCACAAGGCTTGTACAATAGAAGTTCTGGGTGCACATTTTTGTTGGAGAAATCTTAAAGGGAAATAAGAAAATCCTGCTTAATTTTTTTTCTTAAAAAAGTGACCAGCAGGTGTCATATCTGTTTAGCTCATTGCTGGGGAGAAATGCCCCAAAACTACAGTTGTGCTACCATCTCTCCCCTGGGTGAGCATACTGCAACAGGCAGGGACCCAAAGCACCCAGTAACCCGTGAGGGACAGGTAGGCAGCTGGCCTGGTCTCAGAGAACAGCCTGTACCAAGCTGTAGGCATCTATACACCTGAAATGAAAGGTTCAGTGGGTGAGAAGCTGGCCCCTGCCACACAGACGTTGGTGCTTCACCATTCAACAGCTTAATGGCATCCCACCCCGTTAGCTGAGCACCAGGCAGTCAGCACCCAGAGGAGAGAGAAAGCCACCAAGGCCAAGCGATAAAAAGTCCTTTAAGAGGAGAGCGGACCTGCATAAACACCAGGGGACCTCAAGGAAGGGACCAGCTCAGCAAGCTCACAGCCAGCCTGGGGGAGAATTTGATCCCCATTTTCTCAGTTAGGTAAGTGCTGCTGGTAGAAGAGTGTGACAAGCTTTTAGGTCAGATACTTGGGTTAGGAGATTATTTTTCTCCGTTTGTCTTCACAGCTCTTCTGTTTGTAGCAGTGTCAGGAAACAAGCCCTTACATCAGCCCTGTCTCACCCTTACGTTAGTGTGCTTTCAGAGGAAGGGCCAAACCACGGGAGGTGCCTCAGCACTAAGGCTCATGATCACTTTGCAATGCTCAGTGCTTCCCTGCATTTCTCCCAGCTGAGAGGATGTGCTTCCCAGCACTGCCCAGCTGCTGGGAACTGGCAGCACCCAAGAAGAGGGCTCAGTGGGGCATCCAGTCTGGCACTGGCGAGGGAGGGCAACAAGGGATGCACATATGTGCCAGCCAGCTGGGGGGAGCATTTGTCCTTTTCAGGGTGACGGACAGGAATAAGCCAGGGAAGTGTTTCTAAAGTCATCAAAAGCTTAGTGGGAGGAAGAACATGCCAAGGAAAGACCAATCCCATCACTCAGCCCCCAAACTCATACAAGACTCCTTGTTAAAGCTGCAGACTGTCTCCAGTTTCTGCAGCTCCTGGAAAGCCCCTGTGGTTATTGCAGCCAAATCCCTGCAGGATCCACCAAGATCCTGGGGTTTAAATTTTCACACTCTGCAAAGGGAAGTTGCGTTGATGCCCTGGTCCTCTGAACCACTTTGCACCCAGCTGGAAGGGAGAACTGTGCCTGGGATTAGGTTTTTGATTCAAGCTTGGCATTTCACAGCCCCCCGCTGCCCTAAGTAGTTGAGGCAACACAGCCCTGATGATGCTACAGGGAACAGGATGAGGCTCAGCCGGTGCCCAGTGTTACACTGCTTCCCCAGGCTCTGCCCTGCACAGAGCAGCCTCATGCTCCTCAGGGGGACAGCACGGCCTCCAAAAGGGACAGCTACACAGCCTGCTAACATTCAACCCCAGAGGCTGCACAGTTATTTTATCTTGGAAAAAAGCATCTTAAATGCTGTCCTAGTTGTTACTACCTGACCTCGCATCTGTCAGTGTGATCTGGGAGACTATCCAGCTCAGCAGTCCTTGCTCCACCGAGGACGGAGCAACTAGCTGCAGAGAGCAGAGGTGGACAAACGCTCGTGCCCTTGGGCTTGCTTTCCCTGCAGCAGAGACTCACTTGGTGGCTTTTACAGAGAGTTTGTACTCTCCAGATTTGGGTGGGAGAGAGGCAGGGCTGCAGGACCCACCACAGACTTGTCACCCTTAGCAGCTCTTGGAGGCTTCCTTCAAGTCAGTGCAAAATCCCTCTAAGTCAAATCACCTCAAGTTAGATCCTTGCTCTGGATCAACAGCTTCGGTGCTTTGGGCCAGAAACACAGTCCTTTGGGGGATGCAGTGAGTGCATGTGGAGTATGGAAGAGGGTGCATGGACTGTTCCCATACAGCTCTCTCCTGCAGCACAAGGACACCACAGAATGCAAGCTGTACCAGCGCTCATCTCAAATAGCAAGGTTAACAGTGGAAATGCCAGAGAACTATAAAATAGGAGATAGCAATAAATCATTCGCCCTAATCTTCCAGTGTGAGAATTAGGTAGTGACAATTGAAGCAAACTAAAAATGAAAGAGGAGGTTGCTCTTCACACAGGAGACAAGCAGGCTGCAGGACTCGTTACTGCCAGGTGCTGTCCACAGCAGAGGTTTACAGGGGTCCAAGGGGTCCAGGCCATTAAGGGTCGCTAACTAAGGGCAAGCTTGTGTCAAAAATCAGTTAATAGATTCCATAGTCACCAGTATGAGCGTTTAGGTGGGATGGGAGGAAAAACATAGTGTAGTAGCTTCCCCATCACCCTCTTTTCTTTTTAGTCCCTCTTTCTTATTAGGAAAAATTTCTTCACCAAAAGGGTGGTCAAGCACTGGGACAGGCTGCCCAGGGAAGCGGTTGAGTCACCATCCCTGGGGGTGTTTAAAAGACACACAGACGTGGTGGTTTGGGACATGGCTTAGTGGTGGACTTGGCAGTGCTCAGTTAACAGTTGGACTAGATGATCTTAAAGGTCTTTCCCAACCTAAACGTTTCTATGATTCTTATTTCCTTTCCGAAATGAGGTCAAAAACACTCTGAATCTGTCAGTGTGGGGTTTTGGAATGTTCCAGCCTTGGAGGGCCACCAAGAGCCAGAATTACCCTAATGAATGCAAGGAAAATTTCTAAGCCCATTCTGTCCACCAGCCCACACGTACCTTCCCTCTTCATCCCCATGGCGAGGCACTTCTGATAGCGGCAGTACTGGCAGCGGTTGCGTTGGCGCTTGTCTATGAGGCAGTCCTTGTTGTCACGGCAGGTGTAGATCAGGTCCTTCCGGATTGTCCTCTTGAAGAAGCCTTTGCAGCCCTCACAGCTGTACACCCCATAGTGCTTCCCTGGGGAGGCCAGGGGAGGCCATCAATGGGCAGGCAGGTATCTGCCCTCCCCTCCAGCATGAAGGAGCTTGAACCAACCCCAAAGGTGAAAAAACTGGCTGCAGGGTATCATCTTAGCCAGCCTGACTTGGCTTTAGCGGCTCTTTGCTTGAACAGCGACCAGCAGCAGTCAAACCATAGGACCACTGCTTTCCTGTGATAAGGAGGGACCACATCCCAGGGGAAGGATGTGAAGCCACATCTTAGCTGCAGTTCAAGTGTAGAAAAGCCATACATAGCAAATGGGGTACACTGATATGAAGGGGGTATGCAAGGCACCAGCCAGGCTGCAGTCTTTGGGGTAGGAGAGAAAACACAGGCACAGCCAAAGCCCAGCTAACACAGAGCACAGGTAAATGAGAACACAGTGATTTTGGTCTATTTACCTTTGATAAACAGGGACAAAACCTAAAATGAGATTACACACGTGAGGGAGAAGAGCACAGCTTTTAGGTTTGCTGTCTTTTGGACACAGTGCAACTCACCTGCAAAACATACAGCCTGCCCTTGGGTAAGCCAGACCCAGCTACAAACCCTGCGACGCCCGCATGGCTCCAGCAAGCCTCCAGCGTTCACTCCTGCACGAGCCTTGCCTCACAGCATCAGGGGAGCTTTCATTGCACAAAGCCTTCCCCAAGAAAGAAAACTTCCTACCTGAGGACCTGTCCCCACAGATGGCACAGATGTGTTTGGCTAAGGATCCTGGGCTTGTAGATGGATAATTCATGTTCCCAATCCCTGGGAGACCTGGCAAGGGCTTGACATCCTCTGAGCTGCTGACATTGTTCAGGACATTGAGCTGCAGAAGCCACAAGACAGGTTAAAGGGTTGAGATTCATACCTCAATGAAACCATCCCCAAACTGAGCTGACCTCTCCCTTGCTGCTCCTGCTGGGCTCGTCCCACAAGCTTATCTCCAGCAACTCCACGGGGCTGCCATGGGCAGACAGACATCCTCTGGTGAATCCAGCTGGAGCGGTTTAAGCAGATGCTTGGTAGCAGATATTGCCTCTCACCCTGTCCTGATGCTTTAACCAAAGCCAGGACTAAGCAGAACTGGAAAAGGGCAGGCAGCAACCCTCAGCTGCTCAGTTACAGCCTCCAAGCGACAAGGCTGGTGGGATCCTGCCCGCTTCATTAGACCATGCCGATCACTGGCTGCTTGCTGCCTCAGCCACTAACAGCTTAGTAAGAAAGACCTTTGCAGCCAGGTGATTTGTTGCAATTAAACCTGCATTGCTGCATGGCTAGGGAAGCTGTAATGACGTTTTTTAAAAAAGTAATAAATAAGAAAAAAAAGCTTTAAGTGCATTAGCTTCCCTGCCTCGTGATATGCAAATCTGCATAAACACTTGAAAACATGGTCACTCCCCGGGACTTCAGCTCCCAAACACTGTCACAGGCTGGAGAATGGAGCAGATGTGGGGTTGCCAGATTAAACAAAACAGGGAGCAGGCTGAGCATCTAAAAATCAGATGCAGCGAGACACAGGCAAATGGCCCAGAGTCCCCAGCTGAGATCCCTGGGAGCTGCTCATGGCTGCGGCACGTTAAAGGTTACAAACCGACATCGATTAGAGACCAAAGCCTGATGTTGCCCAGGGCTTTGTTTTATTGCTATTTGCTTTCGAGCTGTTGTCGGCAGGGCAGTGAGGATTAAGGGCCATGGAGCACGTTTTGTCAAAAGCAGTCTGGGCAGAGCAATGCCTCTGTAAAACCACTATCACGTCACCTTTCCCATTGCCATGCTTTGAGGGATGGGTATGGTTTCTTTATCATTAACCTTGCTTTTAAGTCACCCCAATTTTTTGGCTAAAGTTCTTCACAGCAAGAGGGCAGAAGAAGGGACAGAAAACAAGATTTTTCGATGAAAATCCAGCTACAGCCTTTGTTAGAGTCTCCATAACATTTAAACCACTAGATTTCATGCATGCTGTTGCAAGTTCTCCATTTGCTCCAAGAAATGGTTCATTTCCCATGAAAAAGTATAATAATTTCCACAAGGGATTTCAGCAGAGAACAAGTAGGGTTCATCCCATTGGGATTTCTGGACCTGTCATTAGAAAAAGAAAAAGGGGCAGCCTGTTTTCATCTTCCCTCCCCACTGTCCCTTCATTTTCAAAGCTTCAAAGGTCTTGTGACATTGAAAATACAAATTTTCCAGCAAAAATTACCACTCTAGGAGACAGGGATTTTGCCCTACTAGAAAATAAAAGTGCATAGGCAAAAACTGCCCAGAAGAACAGAGATTTGCTCTCCCCAGCAGAGACCCAGACCAGGCAGTGGCAGCTGTAAATCCTAATTCCTAATGCTTCAAAATCTGAACTTGGCCCAAGGAAAGGAGAAACCAACCCCTTCCTCCCACAAGAGCCCTTTTTTTAAAACAAGGTGGCTACCTTTTTTACCCTGAAAACTTCTTCTTGGCAAGATGCTGAGCCAGAAGGAACTTTTTATGGTTTAAAACTCAGGTACCATCTTTTCTTTCTCTCCGGCTGCACTTTGAGACAGTAATAGGGAGAGAGGGTTCATGGAGTGGAGGGGGAGGGAAATGGGGCAGTTTTAGCCATCAGTGTCCTCAGAGCTTGACTCCTGCAGGTTAAGTGCAATCATGTACGATATCTGGGACAACTGCTTGAACCCAAACCCATTAACTGCCTTCCTGCCAAATCCCCAAGGCCCAGCTGTCTCCTTGCATTAAAGGCAACAGAAATGAAACCCACTCCTCAGAGCTGGGAACTTGGCGCAGTGCCCAAATTGGGAAAACCACTTCCCAGAGCATCCCGAACCCCAAAGGGGAGGCTTCCATCCAGCAAATGCTGCCACCAGCTCCACCACCACAAAGTACCTGCCCTGGATGCCATGGGTACAAATATCGTGAGGTTGATGGGGAACAGTTGGGTGGTACGAGGGGAGGAAGGATGCCCACTGCAGACAGCCAAGACCCACGCTGGAGTTGAGGGTGCTGGTGAAAGGTAAGGCAAACCTGTCAAGTCACCCTTCTTCTCTCTCAGAGCTCTTCAGGGGCCTCCCCATACCATCCTCTCCCAGCCTTAGTGGGCAGGCGCTAGGAAGAGCTTCAGACAGATGGTGGAGTGGCAGCAGGGTATGGGGCAGAGAGGGCTCAGGGACCATCCCCTCGCTGGGTCCTCAGTGAAAGCCATGAGGCTCTTCAGCCTTCCTTACCTTCGGGTCCCACAAATAAAATGCGAAGCCTTGTTAATAAAAGGTAGAATTCCTGCTTAGATCTGGATTCCCAGAACATTTCAGCATACTATCAAAATTCCACGCTGCCACCTTGGTCCCAGCCATGCTGGAGGGGGTGCTAGGTTTTTAGGGCAGCGTGTCCCCACCCCTGCTCCACAGAGCCACCTTGGGAGGCTCCCAGCTCATCCATGGCTCTGGGGAGGCATCAATCCTAACACCTGGGTCTCACCCCTGTCTGGAGGGGAAACCTCAGCACCTGAGTGAGCTCAGGCAGTAAGGAAAGTAGTGCTTAATTTGTCTTCAGGCAAAGTCTATATGCAACACAGTACATGGCTAGCATTTAGCATTAACATCTGTCTCTCTCTCTAGAAAGTCTGTCTCCTTTCCAAATAATGAAACAAAGCAGATATCCTTTTGCAGGAAGAAGGGGAATGCTTCACATGCTTCACCCCTTGGCTATCCTGATTATTTCCATGTACAGTAATTACACACACTACAATAGATGCAGTGGAGGGGAACTGGACTGTACCCGTGGTGAAGACAGACCTGGAAATTAGCTCTCTCCCCTTATCGTGCAGGGTATTTTGAAATACATACAGCCAGGGACATTTATGTGGAGAGACTCACAGGCTGGAAATTGTTCTTTACAGCTGATCTCCTTAAGTGGCCAAAACACACCAGACTCCCCACCATGCAACCCACTGCCTCAAATTTTGGGGCTTTGCCCAGTCTGAACACCACAGAGTGTAGCGAAACAAGTGTGCACGTCTCCCTACCTGCGGACTGGCGTGTGTCACAAAATTCATGCCTGGGGCTGAGGACAGAGAGACAGGGTGCGAGCCGATGGAGGACGCGATGACTCTGTACGGCGAGCCCAGCGCGTTCACCGGAGACCCAATGGCGTTCATGGGGGACGGCAGTGCCCGGGAGGCGTTTGCAGGGGCCTCGAGGTAGTTGTGGTGTCCGTCCACTGAATTTCCTGTGGAAAGGCTTGACGACAGGCTCACAGATGTGGAGCTGGCGTGGACAGGGGAATCTACAGGGAGAAACAGAACGATTAAATACACTATGAGCGAGGCCAGCTGTACAGCAGTCAGCTGCCCAGCCTTGGTCGTGTCAGCTTAGATGCTGGCCAAGGCTCAACGCCAACCAGCAAACATGCCTTATGTTAAAAAGGGAACGAGCAAAATGTTGATTACACTATGGGAAATAGTTACATACAGCAACAAAACATATTATGAAGATAACAGTTCATAGTCAAGTCTTCTTTCACTGCTGCAGTGCCTCAGCTGACTTGGAAGAAGGCACCCCTACCTGCCTGCTGCTGGTTTTCTCTAAACTATTCCCTGAGGCCCCATTTCTTTTGTCCAAGCCGGCTCTAGAGACAGCTCGCATCTGAAACCATGAAATCCCCACCGACCAGGCTGGAAACCCTAAATGCTGCCCGTATCTCATGAAGCACATTTGCTCCCTGTGATGGCTCAGCAGGCTCCTCTTCCCCTGGCTCAGCTCTTTCCCTTCCCACCCACTTATCTCTCCACCGTGCTATTTCACATGCTCCTCCAGCTCTCAGAACTTGATGCCAGCATCTTCAGGAAGGGCTGGAGCAATGCAGGACAGAAACTGCCCATGACATGCTAGCAACACAGATTATGGGACAAGGCACCCACAAAATATTTCGTCCATCACTTTTCCTCACTTAGTACGAGACAGAACAGAGATTGTGGCCACACAGACATGCCTGGGCACAGCCTCACAGCCACAAGGAAAGAGGGCTTCCTCCCCCCACGGCGAATAGCTCCAGTGTACATTGCCAAACTGAGCCTTACAGCAGCCCCACAAGATCCAATCTGCTGCAGAACACCACCGGGGAAGAGGTGGCAGAGAAAAGCCATATAACCTCAAACACGGCCACTTCAGGGCAGTTTCTGAGGCTGAACACCTCACCCAAGGCCTAAACGCTGTCTCCTATAAGACCAATCTCAATTATTCAGAGGGTATCTGGGCATCAAATGCCCACTAGTCCCAATGGGTCATGTATCTAGCTGTATTTTAAGGATTTATATGACCTTTCCTCCCTCCCCTAGAGTTTACCAACCCCAGTTAGCATTAACTGTCATTAACATTTCAATGAACCATCGTTTCTCTGCTGGTTTTTCAACACAGGAGAACATTCCCTGGAGTAGCAAAGGAAAGATGTTCTGTGGGAAGGTCACATGGTTGGTTTTCCATGGCTGGCACAGAGGATGCTTGTTCCCATTGCAGCACTTTGGTGTTTTGTTTGTTTCTTTCTTTCTTCCTTTTAACATTATTGCAAAGTTATTTACCTGACAGTGTTTGTTATTTTACCTGAAGTAACAATCAAATCTGATTCAAAGGGAAGATGCACAATAAAGACAGGAAAAGGTCAGCTTGCTGAATAACATTAAAGACATTTGTCAGAGTCAAGGAGGACTCGATCCGCCGTTATCAACCCACTTCAGACTTAATTCTGCAGAGGGAGGGGGAGAAAAGGTCTTTGTCAATTCTTGCTTTGGCTTTTTGGATCAATTCTCCCAGTGGGAAGCGATGTGCAGCAAGAGGCAGCCAGCTCAATGACAACAGCAGAAGCCTTGGAGGCAGCAAGGCGGTCTGAAGGCAGAGCCAGGGCTTCTGCCTGCTGCTAGAGACAGTCACCCTACGTCCCCCTGCCACCATCACAGACACACAGCCCATTTTCTGTTAGTAGACAGCAAAATCCCTACCTTGTAATGGCTTCCAAGCGCAAAAGCCTTTCACCCCAGAGAGAGCCGCCAGGACAGCCTTTAGCAGGGGGCAGAAGATATGCTGTTTGCCTGGCCCTCGTCTGACCTAAGTGCTCATCTCACAGAGGCACCTCCGTTGTTTCCTGGGACTTAAAAGGACCATCCTGACTTGTACCATTATTGGCTTCAGAGACAAGCAAATGCATTTTTCATCACCTGCAAGTAGTCTGGTACCACAGCATGCAGCCCTCCCCAGCATCTCTAGCGCAGACTTATAAAGAAATTTGGTTTATGCCTCTTTAAACAATTAGAGAAACATCATTGCCTTTGAGGATTCTTCAGCTCAGAAAATAAGCCACTGAAGAAGAGACTGGGCAGAAATCTATCACACCAGGACAGCTAAGGAAAAGAACGATTCTTCATCCTCTTCCATTAACACAGAAAAGGGCACGTTTTGAAAGTATCATGCAGAAGATTTAAACTAGTAAGAAAAGACTCCTCAGAGAGTTATTTAACTGTTTGCATTTACACCAGACCTTACAGAAATGCTGTCATATTGAAGTTTCTCCATTAGAAAAGCACCAAGTTTCATAAGAACCCACTGCAAGCAAGGCTTTCAGAGGGGACTGCATGCCAGGACAAGCCCCACAGTGTGCTCGTGTCCATGCCAAGAGGCGACTGTTCAAGGGCTAAGGCCAGGGGAATCTCCTGGCCCCCAGGATAGGATCAAAGGTTGAAGCCAGGAAGCCTGGAGGGCTTGTACCTACCTCTCTTACCCCAGCAACGAGACACCAAAGAGGAAGCACGAATGCATG
Organism: Falco cherrug; assembly: GCF_023634085.1. Taxonomy (NCBI): domain Eukaryota; kingdom Metazoa; phylum Chordata; class Aves; order Falconiformes; family Falconidae; genus Falco; species Falco cherrug. The sequence goes on from NC_073708.1 coordinate 8,219,455, forward strand.
AAGGAGTGTTTGCTGGTAGGGATGGATGGATAAATGAAAATACCTACTGCCAGAGCCTGATGACACAAGTCAGAGTTAACAGGTTTGTTTCCACAGTGTCTGGCCACACTGTCCTGCCAAGGCTGTGACAAACCCATCAGTGTTAACTTTCCATTTACCAATGAATGATTTCATCCATCTGTTATAAACTGTAATACAAACCCCATTTAGAAAAGGAGAAACAAACAGACCAAGCAAAAAACTCCCCCAAAAAACCCAGTCAAAGCAAAGCACTCCTGCAAGGCTGTCCGAACTCTGACTTCCAGCCCCTCCATACTGAGCTTCTCATTTTCAGGCTGGACTGCTCTGAGAGGGATATAATATGTGACTGCTACCAGGTTTTCAGCTTGTACGAGGAACAATTTGCATGACTGGCAAAAGGCGTGCAGTAAAAGCCATGCCAAAGCATCCTCAACACTGGGGTTACTTATTGCTAAGCTAAGTACCCTCAAAGTTGTTTCAGTCCAAAGGAGCCAGGGTGGCTTGAGCAATGAAAACAGCAGACTGCAAGTCTGATTCATGATTTTTCAATTTGAATTATTTAATTCAAATTCAATATATTGAATTAATCAAATTATTAAACTAAATGATCTGCAGGAAAATACTGATGGTCTGTGTCCCTCACCTCCCAATAGCAAGAAACCAGTAAGGTCGTGGGCTTGCAGGGATGGCTTGGTTTTCCTCAAGGTATTTCCCCCTCTCATTTGGGGGACAAACAGAAATGTCAACACGCCAGTTGAGCGGGACCAGCGAGGAACTGCTCCGCAGCAGGGAAGCAGCTCTGGGACCGAGCGGTGGACGACTGGGCAGACAGGACTCAGTCCTGCATGCCAGCCACAGCCTCTCTAGCGGCATTTGGCACAGGTGACATTTACACAGGCCAAAGTGAGCCCGGAGTCTGTCCGTCAGGTAATGCAAGGTGACAAGCAGTGCCGGGGTTTCAGCCAGCTGCGCGGGGCCCTGCGGAGCGGAGGGCAGCACTGTGTCGGCAGGCGAGGGCTCTACGGCTTGCACAGCCCCTGCCTTTGAGCACCAAGTGTGGCTCCTAGACCGGCCAGGGCCTCCACATCTGCTGGAAAAAACTGGCTGAGCCCCCGCATCCAGCATCAGGGCTCACTAATGCTTTTAACCACCTGCTCCAGATTCAAGATGAGCTTACTTCTGATCCACAAATGGGGCTGTTTAGGTCTCTCTCCTGTCTCCCTCCTCTACAGGAATGCTTGGACAGGTAGTTTCCCAATGAGAGGTTCAGGGAAGCCTGATACCGTTTATATTTCTCTCCTGGAAGAGAAGAGGAAGAGAGGACAGGAGGGAACTGCCTCGCATGGATTCTCTGATGTCTCCACTGCAAACATGCAGTGTCCAGAGAACCCTGTGCCTCAATCAACCTTCCACAAGCTCTCTTGTACTGAAATGCATATACTCCAGATTTCTTTTTGAAGGAAGCAAAGTTTAAAAAGAAGAAACTTGCTTCTGGGTGCTTTGCTGTTTCAAACTGCCTCTACAAATGTATCACATCACTTACTGCAGAGAGCAGCCATGGGTTGGAAGCGTGCACACAGAAGCAACGTCGGTCCTGTTGCTTTAGCATTCAGAATAAGGATCATATCTAAGGTCAGACTAGACAACTCTGCTGACATGAGAAAAAATAGTGAAGACCACCCTAAAAAGCACTCCGTTCTCTGCATTTTGACAACAGTGCCCTTGAGGACATAAGCAACAGCGTTATGTTTACCCATCAGCCACTGAAGCTGAGCAAGGACGCAAAGCTTTGATATTTCACTTTCACCGGTGTTTCATCTCTACCCTAGCAAAATCCTAGTCCAGGGATGGGAAACTTGCATGAATAGCCTCAAATCAGGAACAGAAGAACACTGCCCACATCACAGCAGATGTGTAATTGTCCAACAATGTGCCTGCAAAGCACAAAAACCCAGGTCCACCACAGCAATGCTAAACAGCCTGGGCTAATGCAGCTAAGCTGGTCCAGGACCAATACTAGCTCAATAAAACCAGCTTGGACACCCCTGCGCTGTGACCACTTCACATGTAAAGCTGGGGCAGACGCAGATGCAAAGACCACCCGCAAGAGCGGGCAAGTGACCCCAAATGACTTGGCAAAGGCAGTAGGAGGAGAAGCATCCAGGCTGCAGCCAACGAAGCTGTCTTGGTTCTCACCCAAATAACAGCAGTCCCAGAAACACCAGTCTCACCAATTACATTTGAGTGGGAAGTGGAACGAGAATGCACAGAGACCAGTAACATCCAGTCCCTACATACACTATTTAACCCACATGGGTTGCAAGGTCGTTTTGGTTAATGCCCCTTCAGCCCTAACACCTAGCAAAGCCTTGCAAGGGAAGGTACCAGTGTTAAACACCAGGGTCTTTCTGCAACTAAGGCCTAAAGCAATCCCACTTCCAGAGACCTGCAGATGCCTGGCAAGCCTTGAGATGATGACAACCTTCACAGTTTTGTTTTTAGTGTCAGAGAGAATCAAAAGCTGGAACTCTTCAAATAACGACAAACACACTTGTGCTTCTGAGGCCTCAGATATACACAGAAAAGTTTCATTTAATTGGCATGAACAATTAAAGGTGCAAGTTGCCCTGCCTGATACACGACTAGCAAAACTTTGCAGATACTTCACCCTCTGCAGATCAGAGAGCACCGAGAAGTGGGAAGAGACATGCAGAGAAGGGCTGATTCCAGCAGAGGAGCACGGGTGTGCGTGGGAGGTACAGCTTGGCAGGCAGCTCGTCCTTGGGAATGACCTTCAAGGGGAAATACCTGTGAGAAACACTCCTGAAACTGGATGCGATTATGTAGCAGGGAGCCCATGTTAACTAGAAACAAATAGTTTTGCTGCGATGACTGCAGAATTAGTTTTTATTTAATGCATGGGAGCTAAAATGAAAAACTATTCCCTTTCTGGTGATATTTTTAACTGTCCAAGCAGATTTCCACAGGCAGTACAGATTGCCAGGCTAATATCCTACAGAAAGGTTACTGGTTTTGCCTTGCTTTTAAGGACCAGTAACCTTTGTGTTTCCACCTTCCTGCTCAACTCCGAGTCAATAAATAATGCAGCCTTCCCCTGACAGCTAACATCACGCAAGAGCAAAAAATTTTGGAGCCGTGCTGACACATATGTGAGCAGGGGCTTCCGCAACAGGGCAGGAAAACCTTCCCCCTCAGCTCTCCGGGTGGTGGAAAGAGTCGCTTCTTCCCAGGTAATGCTCCTGTGCCACCCTTGCAAACAGGGGCCACCCAAAACCCGGCCCACAAGAGGCTGCGTGCTGGAAGCACAAGAGACTTTCACCTGCCCTGGTGCAGGCTCAACATCAGATGCTACTTTTGAGATCCTGGTCCAATTCAACTGAAAATGGACAGTGGGTCAATAGCTTAATATGTACAAGGACCTTTGGACAAGACACACCTGCAGTATAACAACATACTCTCCTCTTCAGAAAGCCAGGCTTAAGGAGGAGGGAAGGAAGGAGCAGAGTCCACAGAAGCTACGCGGGCTTTGCCATGACTTTGACAAGAACCATGCATTACAGGGTAACTGTGGATGTGGTGATCTTACCAACCAAAAACTCCTTTAGCAACTGCTTGCCAGGTAATTAAAATAAGGACTGCAAGCTAAATTAACTCACCCTAACAAGGTATCACATCCCTCTGGTGACTACAGTAACACACAAGAGTTGAATCAACTTTCTCATCTCTAAAGGAATAAATCTGTTGAATTTGAGGCCTGAAGGGTTTTTCATGATTATCTGAGCAGATTTCCCACCTGGACAGCGAGATCTCCAGCATCCACCAGGAAGAAACGTGCACAAATTCCTACAGTGGTCTTTGAACTCCTGGAGAGGCTACAGGCCCCCATCAGAATGGATCCCACTGGCTGCAGGGTCCATGGCTGCCCCACGTAATTGAAGGCAACTGTCTCCTGCTTTAAAAAATACATAATTTTTGAAAAAATTCTGCATTTCCCTAGCTGCAAGAGCTGCCTAGTCACTGGATTTTCCCACACCTTGGCTAGGTCAAAGAGCTCTCTTCCATCTTCCGATATGCATGTACAGGTACAGACACGGCAAGACATGGGACCCAGGGAACAAGCATTCTGTAGGTCACAAAACCCGGGACCATCACAGGTGAAAAAGGTGCCAGCCAGCCAGGCACAACCTGGGTTTTCCTCTTCCTATCCCCCAAACGACCCAGCCTAACCCCGCTTTGCTTGGGAGAGCTGACAAGCTTGCAGCCGGAGGTGGTGTGGCCACCGGCCAAGTTACATGAGTACTAATAAAAGAGACTTTGTGGAGGAGCCAAGTTAGCTCTTGTCCCCAACCAACGGTGCCAGAGAGTGCTCAGAGAGAAAGGACAGCCAACACAGCATCTTTCCTTGCCCTGGGAGCTGGGCTCTGGATGAAATGCATCCTTCTGGAAGATAAAACCACATTTTGAAGCTCTTTCCCTGCTCCTGCAACCCAGGCTGTGAAGGCAAATCCATCTGCCTTAGTGCACATCTCCTGATTTAGATGTCTACGAGTGACTCATCTGAACACCTTCCCTGCTACTCTCTCATCTGCAACACTTCAGAGCCTGACTGTCCTTTCCTCATCACAAATCATGTGCTTATTATCAATTTGCATATGTACGTTCTCAGACAAATTCGATGGTGTCATTCTGACATTTAAGATCAAAGTGACACTTATACCAAAAACACATACCTTATTTCTAACTTGAATGCAGATAAAATTAAGTTAAAGCATATGTAACAGTTGCTTGAATGCAAAAAAAGAAAGCAAATATAGTTGCGCTTTTTTTTTGCTGTTCTCCTCAAAATGAAGCCTGGAATTTCAGAGCTAAAGGAAATCTGAATACAATAAGATCTTGATATGCCAAACAGCAGCAGCCACATCACCTTAACTCTGCCCTCCAGCAATGCAGTGCAAGAACAGTGAATGCAACAAGCTGACAGCCTAGTGTGGACACTGCCCTTTTCCGCAGTCCTGATGTCCCCCTTCATGGTACCAGCACAGGCAGGAGCAGGACCAGTTACATAGCTATTTTAGAGGAGGGAGGAGTAGCAAAGACCATGAACATATTGTAGGCCTGATGGTGATGCAGATTGCCTGCATAGGCTTTGTGGTGAGGACCCCATGGCTGTGGGAAGCTGCCACACACACCCTCCACCAATGGTGACCATGACCTATCCTGCTTCTTCCCTCTTGAAGCCTGTTCTCCCACACAGCCCATGGGCCCTAAAGCTGTCTAGCCAGAGCAGCAGTTGCCTTCTCAACCAGCCAGAAATCCCTCTGCAGACCCAACAACCCCAGGAAAGGCAGCCCCCACACCACCCACAGCCCCACCAAGCTGCCTCAGGGGCATGGAAGCCCTCCAGCTTTGAGGGGAGTGTAGATGTGAGTGGTAACTCACAGGTCTGTAGGGTCCAGGGAGCAGAGGACAGGCCAGAGCAGCTATTTTAAAGCAGCCCAAACAAAATATAGCCAATGCTTTTGCACCTGTGCCAGCAGTTCACCTGCAGAAAACACCTCTGATTTTCTAAAGCAAATCAGAAGCAGGTTAAAACACCAGTTAAATATACTTCTAAGTGAAAGTTGGAATCCCAATATACAGAACTGTTGGTGGGCTGGAGAACCGTCCCTTCACCTTTATTGGCAGAGCAGAAATAACTCTGCTTCTACTACCAATTTTCTCTCCTAGAAATCCCCCAAAAGCTCTGCAGAGTGCTGGGACCCCTGTTTCTACAGAGAGCTGTGCCTGGTTCCTATGAAGATCAGTTTGAATGTCACTTTTCTTTTGCTTCCTTGTAAATTTGTAATACTCAAATGAAACACAAATAACACTTCCATTGTTTCACTCTTCTTGCAGCAACAGAACAAAGTTTGGCTTGCCTTTGCTTATTCCTTAAAAACACCAGTGAGCAATAGATTCTTCCAACGAGTCGTCTCTTTTCAGAAACTGCCTAAAAAGGTATTTTGGAAAGTCAAACGCTTGTGAAACTTGGGGATGACTTGATGCAATACCAATGACTTTTCTGGAGTTGGAGAATTACCAGAGGTGAGCATCTGGTGCCAGAGGGAGGAGACAAAAATACACACATAGAAGAAACATCCCATGTGCAATCCAGCGCCTGCACGAACCTTTTCTCTAGCAGAAAAATAACAGGTTGATGTATACAGCCTGGGGGCCTCCAGAGCGAGTCCTAGAGGCATTTACCCACCCTGAAGGGCTGGGAGCAACTTGAGGAGTTTTCCAGGGATACAGACTTTGTACATCCATAAACAACGATGCACTTTAACTTCCCTGGAGCAGCATCAATATTTTGTCAGCAGCCAATACGCGGGTGCTCCCAGCCCCTGGCAGCCGAGCACTCCAACCTGCACGCGCCCTGCCTCAGCTGGGGACCACCCTACAGATCCTCAACCCATTCCCTTTCTGCATCCCCCACGTTAGGACAAGAGGAATAACTTCAGCTAAAAACGACGTGCAAGCCCCAGTAATTGCAAAGCCCATTTCCCAAGAGCAAGTTCTGGTTTCTGCAGCCACGGCTTGCTCACGGCTGGCATGCAGGGGGTATTGCAGCTCGCAGCCACGCAGACGCAGCCCTTCGCAGACCACTGCCTCACTGTGCAGCCTCATTTGGCTAATCTGACACAGCTTCACACGATTATGGTGGTATCTGTGTCACAAGGGCAGAAGACAGCCACCGGCCGAGGGAAGAGCCCTCTTTAGTTTTTCTTGGGGGCTGTTTTACGTTTTAAAAGTATATTTTTTCCTCCAACTTAATAAAAATGCAATTGGAAAGATATTGACTTGGTTTGACCCTATTCTTTAAATTAATAGATTCAGCGCATCACACGCAAACACATATATGCATCTCTTCAGACGCCATATGCTAAACTCCAGAGCAAAGAGTCATGGTTTGACTCACCTGCATAATTTCAGGCAGCTTGGTTTGGCTGTGCTGAAGTTCACAGCCCAGATAATCACAGAACAGCTTCAATCATAAGCACACAGGCACCGTAGGTTACAGCCCCATACGAGCTAGGTTAAACATGTTTTTAATTTCCCTTTACCACCACCCCCCGTACTCCTACCGTGGAATCAGTTCCTCCACCTAACCCAGAAGGCACAGATTGCAAACGCAAGTAAAATACTTACTGCCAAAGCCCGCAGGAAACTTAATGAAGTGAGGATAATTCCCATACATGTTTAATCTTCAGTTCATCTCTTGCCTTTCTAAACACGACTGCCGCCTCTAACTTCAAAGCTGCCTGGAGTGCAGCACAAGCCGCCGGGGTCGGGACATGGCTCTGCAGGAGCAGGGGCTCTCGGAGGGTGCCGGGGCAGCTGCCTCCTCCAGTGGCCTCATCCTTGCTTCACGCCGGCAGCAGCTGCTCGCCGGGATGAGACATGCTCTTGTTCTCCGCCGCTCAGGGCTGGCTCCCGGGCTCAGCTGTCTCGGCTCCCTGCAAATTCACAGCGGACCGTCCGGGTAGCATAATCGCCCGGTAAGACGCTGATCAATGCATGACTGCTCCAGTATAGATCAGAAATTGGGAGGAGGGGGGGAGGTTAAGTTGTTTAGGGGAGGAGCATCGTGGGGAAGGAGGGGGGTGCTTTGCTTTTCCTCCAGTGAAGACTCAATGCAGTTTATTAGTTATACTAGCCCCAGCCATGTGGAGGTGTTTTCCAGACATGCAAAGGACCCACCCAGAGGGGCTGGTGCCCTGATGATGGGCTGGCTGATAGACAGGGCAGGAGCACATATGCAACAGTCCCAGCACCTTGGGACTCAGGCTGTTCAGGGCAGGGAGCTCCACGCTCCCATCCCGCACCAAGCCTTGCCTCAGCTGCGCTCCTGGCACCAAGTCACAGCCCCCCAGTCACGCCTAAGAAAAGCAGCCAGGACTGAGGAGGACCAGGACCTTTCTGGGGCTAGTGGTGCTACAAGTTCAACTCCCAACCCCATCCAAAGGACTCAAAAAAAGCACCCAAACCACCCCAAAAAGCATCATTAGCCAGTTGCTAAAGCTGTATGGGATGGGACAAGGTGGGGACATGGGACAGAGTCCAGGGGGGCTCAATCCATGCCACGTACAGCCAGTAAAGCATTCACAGCCACAGCAGCAGAATGCAGCAGGCTTCATAGACAGTCCCTTATATACATCCACAACTTTGTTGTCAGGGTGGGTGGGCAATAAATTGAATTACTGCAGGAAACAGGTAGAAATAAGCAGAAACAAGCAGCCAGTTGCCAGATGGGACAAAGCCACATGCAGCCTCCAGCACTGCCTCCTCCAGTGACTGGTACTCTGAAGGGGGAGCAGCCCCAGTACCCTGCCCAGCCAAGCCCCCAACCCAGCCACTGCAGTTTTGAGGAGAGGCAGTAGCACAGCCCACCGTTTCTGGTTTCTGATCTGGGTGACCTCGGATGAAGTCACCTCGAAGGAATGGAGGAGGGAGGAATTTTGCCCGAGGTTGTAAGGCACACAGAGACCAAGGTCTGCACTGCCTTAAGCGTGTGTGGGAGAAGGAGGTAGGTTACAGCCCTGCCTTTGGCCAACCACATGGTAAAGAAAGGGGGTATGGGGCGAGTAAGGGGCTCTGTCTTCCCAGGGAGTCCACAAACCACCTTCACACACAAGATGGGGAGCATGCAGCAGCCAGACAAAAGAGGGAAAAACAGCAGATTAGGATGTTTGGCATGCTTCAAGGGCCTGCTGGCTCTTGGCCCCCTCCAGGTCACCCAAGGGCCCATGCTGCCCTTTGGCACTAAGCATGCTGCAAGGGGAAGGCATGCAATATGCCAGCACAGAGCTGCTCACAGCATCCAGCCACAGCTCGGGTGGATGCTGACGGAGGTGCTGTCAGCCCCGAGGTATTGTGTGTGCAGGAGAAGGAAAGGTTACCCTTGTTAGCTCTGTTTCTTCCTTCGCTCTCAGACATTGCCATACGCTTTTCTCTCTAGACAGAGTTTAAGCAAGGGAAGGGGTGTTTTTCCCTCCCTCATGTTAATAAACTTTAAAATTATTTTTAAAAGATGATTTTGGCTTACTCCCATTTCTGCTCTGCATCTATGCACAGGGACCTGGTAATGCACAATATCACGAGGACACCATGACACAGACCCACAGCTTTTTATGGGTAGCAGGTACATTCAACTCCAGAACTTGAAGTTTACCTGGGAATACGAACTTAACATTTGGGAGTGCATCTCCACACTGCAGACTGAATGGATAACCAGATTGCTGTCAGGAGCAAGGAGGTCTGCAGGCAACAGTATCAGCATTCTGCATAGCCCATTAGCTGTAGTCCAGGTATATATGCACTGGTTTTTCTCACAGTTCGAAAAAAAGAATTAAAAAAAAAAAAAATCAGTATTCAGAGTAGGTTCTACTGAGGCAAAAGAACAAGTAACTGCAGTCTTGCAGGGAGAATACGAACAGAAGAGATCGCTCTTGTATTTTCTGTCTGGCCAGTTTTCACATCTCATTTGTTTTATTGTACAAACATTAATGGCACTGCAGAACTGTTTCAGAGGAGGAGAGGCAGCTGAGTGGCATGCTTACATGCCCTGCTCACAGGCTACAAGTTTTGACCTCTGAGGAAGGGAGACCAGAGGGTTTGATAACAAATGCAAAAGTATAACAGAGCTGTTATAATACTATGGACTAGCTATAGACCATGTGGTGCTATGTCCTGTCCCTCTCCCTGTTGAGCTGAGCTGGTGTCCTCCCCTGCCACCACTCCAACAAGGACGTTCCCAGCTCACATCCTCAACAAGGGCCAGTCCTCCAAGTGTTCACAACTCCATCCAGGCACAGCTCCTGTTTCAGTGGGTGCTGCCCCACACTCACCAGGCCATGCTCTCACACACCCATGAGTCCCTTCAAAACAGTCTCCACCCTGCACCAAACCCAAGAGGCATTAGGTCACAGGCAACTACAGGGATTTCTAACGTGTAGGCAAAGTTTGCTATTTCAGGATAACGCTGGCTTTGCCTCTGGTGCTACCCTCTAACAGCCACACTAGGGATCCTTGCTAGGGGCAGGAGGGAAGAGCCAGGCATGCTCCAGGGCCCTGCAGGCAGAGACCCAGAGCACTGCAAGGTGGCTTCTTAGAATCTTTGCATAGAAAATTGGATTTCTCAGCAGGGTAAGTTTTCTTCCTCTGTGACAAGGCTGAAAGAAACATTTTTCAATCAAGAACTCCAACAAACTGCTTCCAAAAGAAGTGATTTTCACAACATCTTCAATAGGATCCAAGACTTCCACAGAAGAGAGGGACTCTGTGCAGCCCCACACGCAGCCTACCAGAGGGATGTTTATCTGATCTGGTGTCAGGGGAAAGCTTTGGCATGATGGGAAACATCCAGAGACCTTTCCCATCATCTGTCCATCACCCTGCAGAGATACACCGGGGTCACCTACCCCAGTCCCCAGGTGCCCACCAGAACTCAGAACTGAGCCACTGTTTCAAGACAAATTCACTCTCGCACAACAGTTTTGCTTCCACCTGCTTCAGCTGCACCTTGCTACCAACCCAGCCTGACTTGTCCCTTGTCCTCAGGCTGGACAAGGGGGCTGTGCCCTCGCTGAGAAGCCATGGGGCAGGGTGGGAGCAGCCCCGGCTGTGTGGCTAGTTCAGCCCCAGCAGCACTGGGACAGGGAGGTGTGAGCAACAAAGCAGCTTTGTGTTTTAAGCGCCAACCGTGCTGAGATTTAGTAGTACCATTAAATCTTACCAACCACACGGGATCTCAGCCGCTTTAATTCCATGCTAATGAAGTTTTAGTGGGGAATTATTTTTATTGATCTGCCCAGAGCAAAGAGCCTGATTTTAGTCCAGCACTGCCAGCACCCCCTTCTCCATCCCTCTTTCTTCCAGCTGAGAAGAAAGGGGAGAGGAAAGAAGACAAAACAGCTCTGAGCTCCTTAAAAAGGTTGGCAGTCCCAAGCAGTAAGTGGATTACTTTATTGATTTTTAGCAGATCTGGGTTAGTGAGCGCTTAGTGCTGCAGAACACATGTACACACTGAGCGACTAAGGAAACCCTTCCAGGCCCTTTCCTCAGGCAAAGCAAGCACCAGGCAATTCATTAAGGGGACCACCATGGGTTTTGTGGCATGGAGAGGCTCCAGGCCCTGCACCCAGATCAGTCTGTGATGGACTCCAGGAACCAGCTCAGTCTCTCGAGGAGTATTGCAGGACCTTAGAGGCAGCCCTTCGGTTTCTACTAGAAATAGCACATCACCACTTCAAAAAACTGAATGCTTTTTATTCCTGTCTGTGTCTCCCCCCACCTTGTTATGTAAAAGCAGAAGACATTATTAATGACTGGCACTGTTATTTTAGGAAGGAAAGCCATCTCCACGCCACAACCTGATGGGACTCAGTGCTGCGCACTGCCATCCAGCAGCTGCACCTTGGGGAGTTTCGGTCAGAGCAGGACTCTTGTCAAAGCAGTGCTGATTCAAGCCAGCTGAGATGTTAACCTGGTGCTGACATCCCTGACTCGCTCACCTCCCAATTAGCTTTCCAAAGCCATTGTACTGCAGCTGATATTTCAGCAGTGTATTGGAATAGCATCTGGAAGACCTCTCAGCACCACTCCGTCAACCGAGCCTTTTGGGATGCTGGTCTCTGGAGCCAGACCCTAAACTCATGAAGGCCTAAAGTGGAATAATCACATCACACCCTGACCTAGAACCAGGAAAGCTAGAGATTAAGTATCATACATTTTCCTTGCACTATTGGATTGAACCAGAAAAACCCCAAACATAATTGAGAAGCCCATCAGTCCCCCATCCCATCTCTGTTTAAAGGCAGGGGCATTCTACAGTAACATATGTGGCAACAGTATACGCAAATAAAAAGGCTGCAGCCCTCATAAACCTACAGCTGCACATGCATCTTCTTCCTGACACACTGCTTTGGAGCTGCAGAGTCCCAGAGAAAACCCACTGCCCACAGAGTGCTGGCAGTAGAGTGGGGGCTCCCTTCACATCACTAGTGACGTGCAATAGGGGCTACCAGGCCGAGTGCCCCAGGAGCCAAAATGCCCATTCCCCTCCCTGCTGCCTCTGAGGGAGGACACACGGACACCAGGTGACATGCTCAGGGCCAAACAAGAAGTCAGTGGCAGAACAGAGACTTGAAATTGGGTTTCTTCAGCCTAACCGATGGACTGGCCCAACCTCATCTATCTGCTGCACTGGCTGGCGTTGGCCCGGGACAGGCAAGAGTTACCAAAAGCAAAATGCCCCCTGTGATTCCCTGGATAAAGAGAGGAAGGGAGCTACTGCATCAGCCCTTCCCCAGCCAGCCCTGTCCTTTCTCACGGTTGTCTCTTGTCAAGCAATAACCACAGACACCGAGCTAATGAAATTAGCCTCAGAGCCTCACCGGGCTAATGCAATTACCAGCAGCAGCATATTCAAACAGCACCACAAACACACCGGCAGTAACACAGCCCACCCTCTCCTTCTACCCAGGCCTTCCCCATCTTTCCCTGAGCCCCATAGCTGCCACCTGCTGTGGGTCCCCTCCCCAGGGTCTGCAGGGCATGGGCCACCATCCCCAGCACCAGGCTGCTCCAGGGAGGGCTCTGCCTACCTTGCAGAAAGCACAGTCCCATGCAGCCAAGAGCAGCCTCTGAGGGCAGATAATTCCCAGTCTGTTTAAACCTTGGGAGACCTTCAATTACCAGCACCATAATGAGGCCCTTGACACTAATCGGCGGTGTCACCGAATCCTCTTACGCCTGCCTAAGCGCCTCCAGCAGCTTTGCTGGTTGCAGGGCCCAGCTGCCCACTCCTCCAGGGAATTACCTCCCCAGGCAGACGCCAGTGGTGGCACAAGTACATTTTGACACAGATGCAGGTGAGACGCTCCCAGGCGCTACTGCCAGATGACACAATGACAGAGATACCTGAGCAAGGCCTCCGTACAGCCCAGAGGGCACCTGGGACCAAGCCCACACTGGAGACACATTGATGTGGACAAACATTGCAAAATTACAAGAGGAGCTATTTTAACGCTAATGCTCCATATTAGAGATGCAGAGGGCAGGTTTACATCCATCTGTCTCTGACTGTGAAGTGTCATCTATACATCAAGCCAAGGTCATTCTCTGGGATGCTCCAAGAAACTTTTCAGCCTCTAACCGCGGATGGCAGGTGACCCCGTCTCGCTCCGCTCCTCTGCACTGGCACTCATTCACAGGGCAACAGGCAGCTCCCTCCACACATCCGTTCTGACTCACGCTTTCTGCTCCAACAATGCACTTTTTAATATCATGCGAGGAGCAAAAACAACAGGTCCACTATAATGCCGAGATATCCTGAGGCAGAAAATCCATTTGGAGCCCAGCTAGAGAGAGTCAAGTCAATTAGACACTTTCTGGGGCGTCAAGCTGCCAACAATCCCGGCCTTTGTAACAGCGAAGAATCACTGCCTATGTGCTTCCCAGCGACTCCCCCTTGCCAGAGCAGAAAGGTCAGCAGTGGTAGCGTCATGGAAAAGCATGCAGCAAAGTATTCCTGGGAAGGTGGGTCCAAAAAAATAGCCATTTGGACCCTCTGGAAAATATTTCTTTGTCAAAAGCATCCATTGCTTCGGGTTGGGTTTGCAAGGGAATAAGTAAGCGTGTAATACAGATTTGTGCTAACATCACATAGAGGTTTGGGCATGTATCGAGAAGCAATGGTTTGGTCAGAGTGCTAGCTCAGGGTTTGGGAGCTGGCGAGTCCCTGCCTGCTTTCAGACAGGTCACTCCACCTTTTTAGCTTTGCTAGAATAAAGATTGTAGACAAAAAAGGAGCCACAATACTGCGACTGGGAGAGTCACACTTCCTCGCACTTCAAGGTAAGCACCTGACTTCTCTTGTCCATGGTGCAAGGCAGCAAACTGGGCTATAAAACCAGGATTCCAGGTTAGATGAGCACCAAATGAAGCCAGGATTTCTATAGGCAAGTGCTAAAGTCACTCAGTTCCAAAGGCATGTCTCTGACCAAAAGGCCAGAGGAGATTTTTGTGGAAAATGAACACTCAGCTCTTAAAGTCCACCATGGTGTGTCATTTGGTGCTCTGCAAGAGACTTTCAAATGACAGGTAAAAAAAAAAAAAAAAAAAAGTTCACTTGATACCTCCTTGATATCACCCTGCAAGCAAACTTCCCAATCAGTGTCAGAGGACCTAGCGATTGTCATTTAAATGCAAGCCACCCTTTAACCCTGCTGTCTATATAATGGGATTTCTGTAAAATGCCTGAAAACAGCTAGTTTGCCTTCCTTCAAAGAAAACTACACCCTGAAGACCAAGATTTCCTCATCTTATGAAAAAAGTTCTCCAAGAAACCTTAGAAGATACAGCCTATGCAACTGCTTGCAATTTTGCTGTTTTCCCACAACAACCATTTCTCAGAGGAAATAGTTCAACAGAAAATGGATCCTTGACCAGGTTAACCCTGCATTGTCACTTGTAGGGACAGGAACTCAAAAAACCACCCCACAACAAACCCTCAGTCACAAAAACCTAAGGATTTCAGGGCTTCTCTGACTCCTCAGAAACAAACTACCAAAGTGAAACTCAGCACACACACACACACACACACCCCCACACCCCACCCCCAGCCTATCTCTGCAGAACTCCTGGAAAACTTTCAAAAAGCCTTTCCTTCCTGGATCCTGTTCCATTCTTCATTCTCTTTTGCTGGGAAATCTGGATTTCTGTGAGCAAGACTACGTTACCCTCTTTGGCAAGGGCCTGAGCTGGGTGGCACAGAGCTGACAAGGGACAGCCCAGCCACACAAGGTATCTGCTGGACCTTGCATGTGTTGATGGCCACCAGAGCTCAGCACAGAGTGGGGAACATGTTACAGCACTGTCCTGCACAAGGCCACAAAGGGCTCCCACCTACACCATGCATGGCAGGTGCCTGCTGTGCAGCTGGGGGCTTTGCTTGCTATTTCACTCTGTGCATCCCCATGTTCATGCTTTTACATTTCCTCCTGCTTCAGCAAGTGCAAAACTCCAGAGACAACCTGTCAATCTCCATCACATCCAGCTGCTTCAGATGGTCTATTTATACCAGTCAGGCAAACATGGATATCTTGGAGTTCAAGGTAACATGGGTTATTTCTGCTCCGAGTTGCTCCTCTCTTAGGGGAGGAAGGCTTGGAAGTACCCAAAAGGAACAGCTTCACACACAATACCTTCACGACAGAGGGCACAGTAGCCATCACCAGTCACAGCCCAGTCCCCAAGGTCCCAGTCACAGCAGCCACACACACACACCCAAAGCCCAGAAAATGTATATCCATCATAAGACACATCATCCCAGGCTCCTCTGTATCATGCCATGGGAGAGGGGACATCAGCACGTACCTTTGGATTAGAATGAAAACCTTTGGTTAGAAAATCCATGCTCTCTCCGAGCCAGCAAGGCCACAGCTTCAAGCTTGCTCACACGGGGTTTCTCCACTGAGCACTTCCTCGATCAGGTGCAAGCATGTGACTGCACATTGTCACATTAATGCCATAGCAAGGGCTCTGGCTTTCACTGAATCACTCCTTTCTCTCCTGTGCTTTTAAGTCTGCTCTCTAGCATCCAGCATATCTGATCCAGGATAAAGCCTGCCTTATCAAGTTGGCCCATTACTATCATTTAAAAAAGATCTGAAGAAGGTGGCATTTATACCAGATTCACACTTTGTGTCACATGATCCAGATCAAAAGTTCTGTGTACCAGGGCCCAAAAGCCACATCTACCATATCACGAAGGTGCAGCTTCCATCAGCACTTCTCAGCAAGGTGCCTTCGTAGCTTGGTCCTTGCTCCAGTCAACAAGGCATTTTCTATAAGCCGAGGTGGGATGGGGATGGTGGGGCTGCTGTGCCTTTCACAGGATGCTCGCAGCTCCTCAGGAGCCAGGCAGATCACCCGAATCCCACTTCCACTTCACTTCTGCAGATGTCACTGGCTCATTAACACTTTTTTCCAGTAGATTTCAGCCTGTTCATTGGGTCCCCTGAGAGCAGGAAAGGAAATCAAACACCGCTAAACCCAGCTGTGCTTCTATGAAAGAGGGAGAGGCAGGTTTTGCAATGCTTTGCTGTCTTCTCTAATACACGAAGATCTCATCTGTGATCTTCCTGGGGATGGCTCTCCGAGTTTCAAGAAAGTCTTGGAACAAGTTTCCATTGCTCTAAATACTCTTCATCCAGCAACCCTGCCCACTGCAATCCTCCATATCTATAATCCCCCTCAGTCACCAAGGGGGGGGAAAACCAACCCCGCACAAAACCCTCCCGAACAATAAACCAGACCACCTCTTTGCCCAGAGACACACTGTTCAATGCTGTGCTGCAGACATGCCTATGCAGCCTCTCCACAAATACCAGATACAGAGACATAGCCTAGGTATGGAAACTGGAAGAAATAAAGCCCAACCAAGTCTTGCTGCCCAAAGACAAAGCACCAAATGCATTTAAGATGAGCTGAAACCCAAAGATACCCTTCATTAATTGGCCATATAAAAAGCTGGGAGAAGGGGGATACAAAGACCTCACTTTACCCCTCACTGCCTCTGCCTCCACTGGTGGCTCAGACAACTCTACTCTTGATAGTCTGGGTCTGTCTCCTAAGCCATGCAGACTTCAGCATCACAGAAAGCCAACAAGTTTGTTTTGCCAGCATCTCTTTATAGATCCAACCAACACCAGTTCAAGACTCTGCCAGCCTGGTCTGTTTGACGTTCAGGGGAATAAGCTGTCTCTTTGCCTTACCGAGGCAGATACACCTCTCTCTCATCTGTTCTTGCAGCTGTTCTTGCCCTGGGACCCACCTTCCAGTGGCTGTCAAAGGGGAACAAACACAACATGAAACTCAGCCGGAATGTTCTCCCACAAGATCGGTTCCTCTCTGTTTAAATAAACTTTTTTATTTAAACTTTTTTCAAAAAACTGTTTAAAACCCTTTGCCTCCCTGTGCAGCCAAGGGGCAGGTAAGGAGCCAGCTACAGCATCATCAATGCCCTCTATTGCCTTTCAAACATTCTCCTCTCAAAAGCCACATGCTCTTCTGTACAGAACAGAAAATCCGCTGGTATTTAAATCCATGGGAGCATGACAAAATTCCCTGTGACCCAAAGAAAGGAACAGCCCTGGATCAAGAGAAGCACGGACCACACCACACAGGGACAAGGCAGCACAGCAGCAAGCAGCAAGCACGTGAAGAATTTGCAGGGATGTGGAATGACATTTGCTGGCGCTGTCAAATACGTGCTCCCTGCCTCCCGATCTCTTCCCAGCAGAAAGAAAGAAGCGAGCACCTGCCCACAACCACTTTCTGGCCCTGTCCTTTCAAGCCTCTGAGCTGAAGGAGCATCCTCTGCACAGCAGAAGCAGAGAAAGGGCCTGGGATGACGTGGACACAGGAACACATGCTCGCATAGTGGCACTGTGCTAATGCATGCTGACTTAAGTCAGTTTATTAAAGCAAGCTCTGAAGATCCCAGAGCAGATTCTCCCAACACAGAGCTGTCTCCTCTATTAGCAAGACATATCTCAGCTGCAAAATCTAGACCCCAGTCCCTTTTCATGTCTTAAGCTTTCCAGACCAGCAGCACAGCCTCAAAGGCTAATCTATACCAGTAAATTCACCACTCCAGGGCGTGGTCCCAGGGTCTGTCCTGCTGGTTGTAAACACAGTCCCTAGCACTTTCCGCCAGATAGTTCCCAAGCACAGTTTGGGAGTCAGCATAGGCCAAGGGTTGTTTCCACAGGGAACATTGGTCATTTAAGAGTCAAGCCACACCCACACAAATCAGTCTCCCCAGGCTTATTTCATTAGTGAGGCTTTTAAATCATACCTATCCGACTAAATCCTGCAGCCGTGGAGCCCAATATTCAGGGCCGCAAAGACACAACACCTCAAACATCCCAGAAATTGTGCAAGACATCCCTCAGTGCCCCAAGTACTTCTCTGGATCCCCCTGGGCACCTGGGCCAAGTGGGAAGCTTTCCAGGAAAGCTGCTCCTCCAAGACATGGGCTACTTCAAAATCCCACAAGCAGAGCAGACCCAGGAGACACATTTACATGCCATACTTTGGCACATATAACCTCTAACCTAAGATGACACACAGCAGCAAGGAAAAATGAATACTGATGAACGCTTCGTCAGGTGAAACAGAAGAGCTAAAACAGTCAAGAGCCTCAGGTGACACCAATAGACACAGCGCTCTGACAAAAAAAACCCAAACCATCCCACTTGCAATACATAAGAGCTGCCCAGGTGCCTCTCTCTGGCTGGAAACAAAGCTGGCAGCGCAGGCTGGTCCCAGGACCCCAAGCAAGCACACCCAAAAGCAGCATCTCCATCAGTGCTCTCCACCACTCCTGGTCCTCCAGGAAGATGCACTGTTCCATGCATTCCCACCACCGGAAGGCAAGAATCTCCCAAAACTTCCCCAACAACCGTAACCCTCCTTGGAGGAGTCTTGTTCATGTCTCTGTGGAGGACCTCACACAGCTGTTCCCTCAGAGCAGCCACGTTCTTGGCCTTTGTAACAAGTCAGCAGTAAGAAAAAGATCATTTATGTCCATCACTATGTGGCAGTGAACAGGGCCAGGGCTGCCAGAGAACAGCCAGGTGAGGGCCAGCCAGTGCTCTGCAGGGATGTCTATGCAGATATCACTGCAGATTTTGGGGGCAGCCGGTCCTGGACCCGCACAGTTATCACTGGTGAAAGGTACTAAACAGTTCAGGGCAGAGGTTGCTGGGAGGTATGTGCTGGAGAAGGGCACTTGAGCACACTCTGCTCCTACCTCCCTTCTAAACAGCTACCATTTGCAGGATGAACCTTTGGCCTGGCTCCGTCTGGCTGCTTTTTACACCCACAAGATGCTCTCACCCAGCCCACGCAGCTCTGGCCTACCCCAAGTCCAGGTACCAGCCTACACACAGAAGGTAAAAATAAATACATCACAGACCCAGATTCCTACCCCAGCATCACTTTTTTGGCCTGATGAGGAAGGCAGCGAGGATGCAAGGATGCTTCACATGAAACATTATGTGATCTCTCCCTCCCATCCCAGACTCTAAAGGGCTCTTAGCTCTCCAGCCACCCACCCTATCCCCAGCTGAGCAAGCACAGCTGCCCTCGGGGCACCCGCAGCCCTGTGCGTGCAGTCAGAGACAGATGGCTTCCCGGCCAGCGCAACAGCCCTCCGCAGGGGCTGACTCTCTGCACGAGCTATCTGTCAGGGGCAAGGATCATCACCCAGCAGAGAAACAAGGCTGAGCTCTTCCCAGTTCCCTCTGCACCGTGGGCCAGCAGGGCTCAGACCCACGTGTGTGATGCAGCGGCAAGGCTGGCCCGAGTGGGACAGGCAGTTTTGCACCTCAAATGCCCGATGTGCTGGTGCAACAGTTGAGAAGCCTGTGCTGGCCAGGTGGTGACCTGCTAGGGGACAGGTCTGCAATGCAACCGCTTCCTCAGTGGGGCTCAGTGCCCCGTTTCCCCCCCCCCCAGAACATTTGGAGGGGGAGGTATTCACCTGTTCCAGGGTCACTCTTTGCTTCTGTGGCCATATATCTATCCTTAAGAAAACCCATCCTAAAGGTTGTGGCAGGCTCAGCCCAGCTGCAGGCTGCCAGCCCCCAAATGCAACCCCACCTGCCAGGCTTGAAAATCTGCCCCAAGCGCCCTGCTGTCCCCTCGTCGCCTCATGTATGCCTTTAACAGTTTGCTGGATTACCCATTGCAACTAAAATAACAAAGCTACAAAAGAAGAGGGCAAACAAACGCGATATTCTGTGGCAATTAGGGCTAAACAGGGGAAAGGGGAGCGAGGAATGAATGGACAATGGAGAGGGCAGGGACGCAGCAGCCCAGGCTCGGCAAGCTGGGCACGAACTGTCCTCGGGAGGCTGAGCCCAAGCCAGGGAGCAGTGAGCTGTATGTAAGGAAACGCAGGGAGATGAAAAGGGTTATTTAAACAAGCACGGGGCAGTCCCCGCGGGGCCTCCCTGTCCGCTTGGCTTCATCACAGTGTCCAGGGAAGAGCAGCTCCTGCTTCCCCCCCCCGCCCCCCCCCCCCCCCCGCACCAAGTCCTATTCAAGGTGGTGGGGGGACACTGGCAAGCTGTGGTGGGGTCCACTTAGAAAGGAAGGAATCCATTAATCTCCTTGGTAATTACTGCCACATATGGATTTGCACAATTACACTCTGTTAATTGGTTATTACAGGCAAGCCAGACTGATTGGGCAGAACGGCTGGGCTTTAACCCCTTTGCTGCCCCCGGGGCCAGCCAGACACCAAGGCAGCCTTCCTCCCAAAACACTGCTGTCTTATCCTCCTGTAACCTTGCTGGCTCGCTCCTATGCCAAGGACCAGCAAGTGTGGCCCCCAGCACCCATCCCATCTTTGCTCTGATGCCTTCCTTTCACCTGGGGACCCCAAGGAGACAGAACCAAGGGGAAAGAAGTGAGCCTGCGGCTCAAAATTGCCAAACTGTCCAGCTGGTTTAATCTGCTCTGGGTTTGCAGTAGACGCACCACGTACTCCCCAGGGTGCTGAGGGACTGCAAACTCAGATCTTGTTTGTTTTTAGAAAGAGATCCAGATTCCTTGTGCACTTTGACTTTGTGCCCTCAAGCCCAGCAGGGCTAGTGCCAATGAAAGGAGAATCCACCCCCAAGCCTTTCTCGGTCTCTGAACGCAGCTTCGCTGACTAGATTTGCAGTGTAATGCTTCTCTTCCTCAAAGTACTGAAAACAGAGGCTTTATTCTAGTAATAAATATATATATAACCTCAGTAATATAAGCTATGCCAAAAAAATACAGATTAAGCCCTTGTAAAACTCCAGACAGCATAAGACTTCTGACAGTTGGGTGTGGAGGCAGCCTGGCTGCCCCACACCGCAGCCGTCACCTCCAGCACCCCTCACAGGTAGCGGGCCATCCAAGACCTGGCTCCAAAATGTCTCATTCAGGATGCAACAGTGTTTCTGGAGAAAGCTTAGAAGAGGCAGGCCAAGGCAAGAGTAATTTCTGCCAGAATCATGTCAAGGGCTTCCTGTTAAAAAGCCTAACAGGAAGGTAAACGGGAGCATTGCAGAAAACCCACAGGGCAGCCGGGCCCATCTGAGGGGAGAGCTGTGCTCAGCAGCCACCGACATCAAGGACAGAGCAGGCGTTACCACCCTGGCACACCAAAGCCACCATGCTGCTGCTTGGCTTTTTGAGGCTCACACATATGTGATGCTCCTCCACAGGAGATGGCATAGAGAAACCTTTTCCAGACAGCTCATGTCGCCCAGATAGAGAAGAACTTACGTGTTGCTTGCAGGGCACAGCAATGCACCACTAGTCCCACACACTGCCTCCCCAGACTGGCACATTCAGCTTTACTCTCATTGATTGCATTATTGCAGTTTCCCAGAGACTTCCTCTCCACCCTCATTGTCACACGTGTGGATGAGCCTCGAGGTAGCACCCTACTACTCCATCCTGTCCCTTCCCCAAGGGAAGCCCAGCACCCCTCCCCAGAGGGGTAGCACTCACTTGGCAGTAGGATATTGCTCAGACAAGCAAAGGACTTACAAGAAGAGTGTGGCAGAGCCAGGCATCACACAAGGCACATAGTGAGGATTTTCAGCTCAACTTCTAAATCACCCCAGCAAGCTACTACAGCAGGAACAAAGAGATAGCAAGCAAGATCACAGCAAGAGAACTCCATACCACCCTCTATCCTCATCCTCTGGGTATAAAAAAAAATATCTTTGGACAGCCCATCTTGGGTTTTCAGCTGAAGCAGATCAAAAGGAAACTCAAAACACCTGCAACAAACACCCACTCTTCCACCCTTGCCCCTACTGCCATCACTGCAATAACACCTGCTATAACACTCTAGGTCTAGCCTAGGAGGAACCTCCTTCTCATCAGCTAATTAAAGGGCTTTTACTGTCCTCTCTGTACTGGAAGGAGTAGGCTCAGCAATAAAAGTCTTTTCCCTAGAAGGTCACTGGAGTGACATGAAAGTTGCAGTAGGATTTGCTCCTGTTGTTTCAGCCACCTGCGATTTCCCAGCTCCCTGATTTCAATACAGAAATTTCTTTCTCATGCAAAAGCTGAACTCCAGACTCCCTGTCTGAAGGGGACCCTCTCATCTATGGTCAAGGCAGCATCTCCCATCTCTCCATGAGTGTTTTCAAGTGTGCGTGAGCTTGTCTTGGAGGAAGAGAAAGGCAGACCAGCCCCGCACCCATGAAATGCTGCTGATCTCTCCCGTAAACCAATTGCCTCTGCAAAGTTCGGAATGAATCTTCAGAGCTGTCAAAGGGAAGATCGGGCAGAACCTGCAACCACGCTTAAAAAGGTCAGCTGAGAAAAGTCAGGATGGGAAGGATGCTCGCATTATTGACAGATGCAGAGTGGAAAGGGCTAACCTGTGAGTACCTGCAAGCTGGTTTTGGCAGCACACGCTAGACTTCAACTCGGGGCTCTGTTGACTGCAGCTGGTGACAAATCCTTTGTGGATCACTTCCAGACAACTGAGTCTGGGGACTAAGCCTGAAACTGAGACTGGGGCTGAGCACCAGGCAGGGCATCTGTGTAACCTTCCTTCACCCTGAGGGATGGGAGTAGGCTGGTGGGATGGATGCCTTTCTGGCTTTTGTGACTCAGATCAGCTTTTTAGATCTCTGAGACTAGAACATAATTTTCTCTCTGTCCATTACTTACATGCACATCTATTTGTCCAGGTTTCTGTAGGAAACAGCAGTGAGCATCCAGGCATTTGCTGGTGGTTTCTCATGTATGAAGTGAATCACCCCAGTAAAAAGCCAGGGAATCTTCCAAAACTGCTGGAATTTGACTTAAACTCCCCTCAACCTGGGAGCACTTTAGAGTTGAGGTATGTTGACGGTTTGGAGTACTTGTAAAAATAAATAAACAGAATTTTTAAAAATTGCAACGATTCTTCAATACCCTGGTTACAACATGGGTTCTGCCAACATGGAAATGTACCAAGGATGTCTTACAGCCATGACATTCTGCTAGAATTGCAGAGTTCATTTGGAAAGCTGTACATCAGCACTATCATCAGACACAAGCCTAGGTGGCTTTTCCAAAATGCTTTCAAGTTCGTCTCTAGCTCTCACGGTGCTTTTTGCTGAAGTCCCCTTCCCCTTAGCCTAGCTCAAGGGAAGGATTTAAACCCACAGGCTCTTTGTGTGCCCCACAGGTGGCCTAAGCTGAGACCGCAGGAGGGATCTGCCAGCCCCTTGCCATGCTCAGAGCTGATAACAGCTCTGTGAGTCCTGGACATCAGCAAGTATGCCTTTGGGGCAGGCATTAGCAGTGGTAGGTGATAACAGACCCTGCTGTGCCCCACAGGCTGCCAGCACGTGCTAAGGTCAGCCATGGACTGTGCAGCTGAGGGAAGGGAGGCAGGGAGAAGAGGAGAGCAACTTCACTGAAAGCCCAAGCCAGAGCCAGTAAATGCTTACCCACTGCCTGCTACCTTGTCATCTCGGCATGCTGCCTGCCCGCTTGTGCTCAGTTAATCTCTCCTGGCTTTTGGGGAGCAATCCCTGCCCTCTCTGCAGTCCCTCCAGCCCTCTGATCTGCCCAAGACAAGTGGGTTTCAATTCCCAGGGTTCAGCTCCTGGTGCAAAGGTTACTTTGCGTCGAACTGGATCAATTCATGTTGTGCCACTGGTTTACCTGATATACACGAATCAGACAAATAGGGTATCTGCTGATGCTAATTGAACTTGATATTGATATGGATATGTGACGTATTTACTAAGAAAGCAGCAAGAGAAGTTGCTGTTTTAAGTTTTATGTGACCTGGAAACATATAAAGGGAAGTAAATATATTCCTTTTGGTCAGAATATTGTTACGCATATATTGCAAAGACTTCACTTGCAGCAGAGGTAGTGAAACACATTGGGTCAGGTCAAAACACAAACCAGGTTCAAAGGGATCTGAAATTAATTAGACCATTACAGCATTTTCCCAGCTAAATTCTCTGTCTTTCTCTCTCTCTGTACATATACACACATATGTTTAATATATTTGACAAAATCAATATTTATCCAGGGAGAGCTTCAGTTTTTGGAAAAAACACCTTATTAGAAGTATTCTTGTCATGGAAAATTCTTGACCAGCTTTACATGTAACTTCCACCTGTCCTTTATTAACCTTTATGAGCTGATTCCCAGAACTCCTTTAGTATAAGGCATCACAGCCTTCACCCATAAATACAGTCTCCCCTTCCACGCCCTGAACACTTTCATTTCCCTCTGTTGCAGGAGGAAAGCACAGACTCACAGAAAACAGGTCTGGAAGAGACCTGGCAAGCTCATCTCACCTGTCTTCCTGCCCCAAATTAGACCAGAAACCTTTGGGAACAGAGCCGCCACTTCCTTCCCCAGCCCATCCATCCCACCACATCCCCAGCACTCCTTTCCCAGTGTCTAAACTAAGCCTTCTCTCCTGCAACAGCACAGTGCTACAACGGTTCTTTTCCAAAACCTGTGCGTGAATTAAACTCCCATAAAGGCTCCGTTCAGTCGGTCCCTATTGCTACAGGAGCAGCGTGCCCAGGAGGCTGGGCAACCCACAGCTCTTGGCAATGGCCACAGTGGTGTCCCGCCACCCCTCCGCGCTGCTGCCCAACCCACAGCTGAGCCCACAGTGCTGCTCAGCACAGCCGATTTGCACGGGGTCAGGGCAAGAACTTACAGAAGTGAGGGAAGGAGCCCATCTCCAGGGAATAAGGAGCCTGTGTGCCCGGCTGCATTTCCAACCTGCGTCCTGTCTCTTCAGCGGACTCGACCATGAAGGGAGGTTTGGGATCGGCTCTCTCAGCTGTGCTGGGCTGCTGGAGAAAAAGAGAAGTGTTTACATATTACAGAGCAGCATCCTCACAATCTGTCCTAAGTTACAAATTTACCTCCCAGACCTTGACCGGGGCTGGGGTTTCCTGTGTTTGCTCTCCAGGCTCCTGTCTCTTTGGAAAGCAGAAGGTGTTGCAATGCCACAGGAGGGCTGACTGCACAGCCTGCCCGAGAAAGACCCTACAATGCAAAGGAATTGGTCCGAAGCGGCTCTGCTGAGAAAGTGACTCCTGGAAGCACTTTCTTTTCTAACCCCAGCTCCTGAAGGAACGAAACCAAGCAAACAACTGCCATCCTGGCTGAGCATCTGCCTCAGTTCTGCTTCCCTCCTCCTCCCTGCTAGTTGATCTTTTTTCTCTCATCTGCAAGCCTTTCCACTCTATCTGATAACAAATTTTGCCTTCAAGAAGGTGGTAGTGTTAGCCTGTTAGCCACATCACCACTGGACAGTGGAGACCAGACAAAGCTGGCTTTTGCCTCACTGAAGCTGTGAGGATGGTGGGGGCAGGTGACAAGAGAGAAATGGCCTGTATGCATTCCTGAGCAGTGTCACTAGCAGCCTGTAGGTGACCTGGACAGACCCTTGTCTCCAAAAGGCTTTCAGAAGACAACCAGCCTGTGCTGTGACCAGTTTTTCTTGTGCTGAAGTTAGAGCCCCTGGCTTTGTCCCTGACCTTGCTTATCTGTTACACTCTCCAACCGTGCATGGGCGTCTGCCTGCATCTTCCCTCAGTGTTTGGATTTTGCCAGTCCAGATGAAGAAGAGTTACAAGCAAACAACATTCCTCTCCCCTGTCTGCACTGATAATCTCGGGATCTCATCTCCTCTGCGCTCCCCTTCAGGCTGTGTCAACATCACAGGGGTTGCGGAGGGCAAGATTGTTCTGACTTTGCTGCCCCATCGTGTACACTGTGTGCTGCCCGGCCCAGCACAACCACACAAAAAATATTCCTCTGGGATGTGACTCAGACCTGCTAAGGGGTTTTAACCACCTCCCTCTCCTAGATTTCTCCACATTTACAGCAACAAAACACGCAGGTCCCAGAGTGCAGAGTGATCTCAAGACTCCTCCTTCCAGAGACTTTCAGAAATTGGAGCCTCTGCATTTGCTGTAATCCCCTTGGATCAGCAGGCAGAGCATTGCTAAAGCCAAGGTGGGCCACACAGCCCCTTCTACATCAGTGCCAACAGCCAGGACATCTCCCACACCAGAAGCAGCTGCAGGGAGTCCAGGCAGGCAGGGCTAGAAAGGGTGCTGAATTGCTAGTTGGTTTTGCTTGCGCTTTCAGGAAATTCTTAATCTGAAATTGTAACAAATTTCTCAAATTCAAGTTCTCATGGATCTGGAACCCTGCAGGGTATCCTGGAGTTGAGCCAGGAGGGGAGAAAAGAGACATGGAAAAATAAGATACCCTGTGGCATCAACTCTAAGCCTCTTTAGGAGCCATAGAAATCCAGGGTGCTCTCTCTGCTGTTTCTTCTCCTCACAAGCATTGCCTCTCTTACATTCTTACGCTGCCAGTGGGTAAGATGGATCCAAATCCCTCCTTTTTTTGTTGTTGCTTGGTTTTTTTGTTGTTGTTTTTTTTTTTTTTTAACCTAGGAAGGGCTGCCCAGCAGTCAGATTACTAGTCAACGACTCCAGGTCCTCTCGAACCTGCCACTGACCTCTCGGATCTACTCAAGTTTGCCTCCCCAGTTCTCCCAGACAGCAAAATGTTCTGTGCTCTGAGCTGTGGTGCTTACATCCCTCTTGCTATCCCTTTCCCTTTCTCAGACCTAACACATCACAGCAGCTGCCAGAGCGTGGACCCACTCCAGAAATGAACCTCCAGTGTTTGGTGGCACGGCTTTAATTACACAACTGGAGCCAGAAGAAAGGCTGTGTGTGAAACACTGCTTTTTCAAAATTTTAAACCTCCACTCAGAGTACTCTGTGTGGCTGTGAGCAGAAGTAGCAGGACACGGACCCTGCAAGCACACAAAGGAGCTGAATCAATGTCTTGTTGATACAGTCTAGCAAAATCAGCTAATGATAGACAGGACTGCAGGTTTTCATATGTGAGGGAAGGATTTACAGTGATACAAAATGAATTATTTCAGCCCCACAGTGACAATACCCACTCGCTTCCTTATTATATTTTATTGATCTTGCCCTAAATACATGTGGCTGGAGGAAATGATGCATAAATTACTAACGAGTTAATTTCTTGCTCCGACACAAGCTCACAACAGTCCTTTGAAGGGGAACCAGGAAAGACAATGTGTGAAAGGATAAAGGCAATGAGACAAGCTTGGATGTAATAATCCCACGTGAATGATTATTGCTGCAACTAATGTAATCTAATAATGAAGAATTTACGCCAGATGTCCCCCAGAATATGCCAGGCAGGCTCAGGATTCAGCAGTGGATCCATTTCTAAGGAAACCTTGTTAGGACAAAAAAAAAATGTTGCTGTCTGTTCGTCAAATGAGACTCTGTAGACCTTTACAGTTACAGTCGTAACAAAAACATGCCTTGCAAAGCTTCCTGGCAGTGCGTTCATTAGGCCTGATTGCCAATTTGTTTTCAGGTGAAGTTTAAGACATTGGGTTCAGGCTATAAAGTTCCTAACGGTCTAGGAGCTGCCCGTTTCAGAAGCTTGCCCTTACCCCAAGCCAGAGCTGCCACCAGAATTTCCCCTGCGTCTCCCTGGGCAGAGAGGGAGCTGCTGGGAGGGAAGTTGCCAGGACAGGTGAGCGAAGAGTGGAGAATCACATCATTTTATTTATTTTGAACTTGCATCCCTTTGAGTCTCACAGGGATATCCCAGACCAGAGTTGCACCCCTGTCCTGGGGCATGATGCACCCCATACATCCCCTTCCTTCTCACAAGCTGCAGCATATGGGGACAGCACATAGCACGGAAAAGGAAAACAGAGCTCTGCACCAGAGGAGTATCATGGGGGTACTCAGGCTGCTGCAAAATGGGGTCAGCTTCACCTTGGGTCATGCAATTCAGAAGCCCATTTTGCAAAGGCGTGTTGAGCACAGGCCTGGCAAAGCACCGCTGGCTATCCAGATCCTCATGAAGACCTGAACTTGACCACATTTGATGCCCAAAGAGCAGACCACAGTTCAGATGATTTGTTATTTCAGATCCAGCACCGAATGAATGCTCTTCTAGCCCAAGTGTGAGGACAGCACTACTGACGGGCAATGATTTCCATGGCATGCTACACAATCAGCCAGACCAGAAACCTGACATCAGCGTTTCCTCTTCATTCAAAAACCCACGTAAGCTAAGTGTAAAAACAGGCACAAACCATGCTTTTCACTCTCCATCTTTACCTCTGCTGCCTATTCATCACCTCTTTGAAGGTATTTTGTATAGCCATTCCAAACACCTATTCTGGTCATGCTTTGGGGTTTGAACTGCTGTTCATAATTCCTCCTTACTAACCACTGTTATTTAAGTAGGTCTGATGGGAGGAAGGGGGAAGAGAAGCTTTAGCAAGATCCAGGTCCACTAAAACACAAGCCACTACATTCAACTTGAAAGATTTGTCTAAGCCGCATTAACTTAATTGGGACTTAACATCTTGTTCATTTGTTGTTTTTGCAGAAGACCCAGAGATCTCCACAGTGAACCTATGTGACTCCAGAAATGAGTCATGGGGACTGCACAAACATGGTTTGATTGTGTCAAAATCACAGCCACCGCGCTTCTCCCGTGATCCTCCTTTGTCAGCTAGTTTGATAGCGTAGGCTGCTTGTCTATGTTGAAATCTATTTCACGGGGGCTCTTTGATCTGAGCCTGCGTGCTGCTGCTCTGTTCTAACAGGCACACAGATGCTCCAAAGGACTTTGCAAACAATAATATAAACATAGCTGCACTTAGGACTTGCAAACCCTGATTTTAGCCAGTTTGTATGTTAGACGTCACCATACCTAGAAACAACTTACAAACAGGACCAAAGATCAGGCCTAATTTTAGTAAGCCTTTGGGCTCTGCATCCCCTGACTGTGCTTGCTTTGATGAAACATGATCATAGGATGAAAGAAAGCAAAAACCCAGCTGGCACCTGCTGGGAGGGCAGGGAGAGAGAATCTGGCAGACAGGAGGTTCCTACAGAGATTGCCAACACTACTACATGTCTGTTTTGCTTTTTGGGCAGCATGGTGAATCCAAAGGTGATAAAAATTTGGCTTGGCTGGCTAGACAAGATGTGCCCACATCAGATACCACACTCTCCCTCCTCGATCACTAACATCTCTGCACCTCTCAAGGCAGCTCCTTCTGCTGTGCTTCAAGTCTCCAGCCCCTGAGCTTCAGAGAGGATCCAGACTCTGCTGGAGTGAAGCACATATGTGGGAATAGCTGCTCCCTTATAAACAGCAGGCTAGCCGGCTGGGCTGCTCCATACCAGACATCTGGACAACCAATTTCAAATTTCAGTTTGCAGCACAACACAAGGATTGTTGTTAGAGGATATCTTTGCACCTCTGGAAACTTTGAGGTATCTGTAGTATTTTTAGGACAACAGCTTTATTTACAATTCAGTGCCATGAAAAGACAAATGTTTAACTGGGAGTGACTTTGCTCTCCAAATACTTTTGGGAAGGAAGAGTGACTCTAAAGTGAAAAAAACTTGCTGTTGTCTGAGCATCAAAAGAGGTTAGTAAAGATTCTTGACTACCCTTTCTCTCGGTCTGAAGTCCTGAAGAAAGGACTACAGCCCAGTTGTGCTCTTTAACCTAAGAGCATTTAGAGTGTTCTCTTTTCACCAGTCAGGATGCAATTTCTTTCTATAAATATCTAGTGGTTTTACTGTGCCATCGAACATGCAGGTGAGCTGGCTCAATACATTTATCAGCCGACCACCTGCAGCTTGAATGACTCATTGCCCCTGCAGCAGCAATCAGCAAGTAACATCCTCTGATGGTGGACAGGCAGACGAGTCAAACTGCTGGGCTGTAATAACCCTTGTTAGCTTTCAAAACCCATTCCTCACCCCCACTCTCTCCAGAGAAGCCTGCAGCACCTCTTTGGAGGAGTGGGCTACACGTCTAGGTGCAAAGACCTGCACCCTGGGCCCACCAGCTGGATTTGATGGAGGTGGTCTGGCCTGCTGTGCCCCTTGTGGGAAGGAAGGGGCTGCTGATAGCATTACCATGTCTACACTCCATCTCAGGGACCAGTGCTTGCCTGCACCGGAAACATCACACTAGGCAAACATGCAGACCTTCATGGAAGCTACAGCAATTAAGTTAATTAAGAGCTGGGGTGGTCCCATATGTTTTCTGATCTGTTGTTTTTTTAGGGCCCCTATTGCACCGGTTCCCATAGCATTCAAACACCCCAAAGGCTTAGATTTTCTCTCTCCAGACATGGGAACAGAAGGACAGATCTCCCAGAGCAGAGCAAAGGCCTGTTTGGCCTCGTATCTGGCAGCAGATAGAGAGGGCAGGAGGATAAGAACAGGACATGCTGTCATTTCCCTAGCACAGGTCCTCTCTTCTTCCCGGGAAGGTCTGAAAGCTCTTCTCTAAGGAGTTCAGCATCATCCTTCCACCATCCCTGGAGGTATTCAAAAGATGCATAGACATGGTGCTGAGGGACATGGTTTAGCAGGACTTGGCAGTGTTAAGATTTACGGTTGGACTCAATGATCTTAAAGGTCTTTCCCAACCTAAATGATTCTATAATTCTATGATTCTGTTTCAGACACAAAGTAGAGGCATGAATTTTCCAGACTTAGCCATCAGCAGTGCTGGGAAATTAAACCAAGTGCTTGTTTTTCCAGACCACAGCCTGAGTGTTAGAAGAGCTAACAGCCCCAGCCTGGGATTTCTGAAATTGCCAAAGAGATTCAGACACCAAATAAACTCCGCTGTCCGGGACCTGGGCACACAAATCCCTAGGGTTGCTTGGAGCATCCCTGAAGATGTGGGGTGCCACTGCACTGGGAACCAGCCAGGTTCTCAGAGACCCCCTGCTTTTTGTGCACAGTGCACAGCACCAATTTCCACCTGCAGTCTCACTCACAGCCTGAGACAGGGGGCTGGAATAGATGACTTCTCAGAGCTTCTCAAATCTTATTTCCTAAGATCCTCTGACAAGTTCTTTCCTCAGGTGCAAGCTCAGGGAGAAACCTGCCCTTCCAAGTTAGCTTTGCTTATTGCAAAATCTGGGGGAGTCCATGTTCCCAAAACCCCTCCAAGACAAGATTGTTCACTCCTGCACAGTGCATTTCTCTGAGACAGAGTCACTTTCTAGAGCCATGCTTCAACGCTGACATGAAAGCAGAGTATCTGTCTGCTGTTTGCCACCATCTCCCTTTCCCCAATCATGCAGGAACACACATAAAGTACTTTAAAAGTCCATGGAGTCTCCATCGCAACTCCTATCACTGACCTGCAAGACTTGCTCCCACTTGGTAGACAGGGAAGGATATTGCGAAGGGTCATTCACCATTTAACAGGCTGAGAACCAAAATCCACCCTGTGCGTATGCAAGGAAACAGGAAGGAAAGGCAACAGGACAAAACCATTGACTGACCCATTGTGTGTGGACATGTGAGCGCGCGTGTATACGTTATTAGTTTTGTCTGGCAGCATTTGAAACACTTTTCTCAGCACCTAAAGGAACTGCTTCTGAATTTAATGCAGCCAAACTGAATGAATTGCAGTCTGGAGAAAAGGGTGATCTGTGTCCGACTTCTTTTCAGCATTTACATGACTTCACTGAGCCAGATACTTGTGAGTAATTACAGTTACTTTACAAGAAACTTTTTATCTCCAGTGTGTTTTTAAAATCCAGATTTTAAACTCAGTCTTAGGAAAGGCATAGATTTTTCAATGTCCTGAGTGCTCTTCTCCTTGCACATCAGCTGAGATTTTATACCAAAAGTGAAACCCTCTACTGAGGCAGAGCAAATTAAACAGGGTGCTGAATACTCCTGAAGACAGAGGGAATAATAGAGGGAAAGGAAAATGGACCAGATCAACCTGTACAGACCTCAGCAGCAGTATCCAGCTGCCTCGGTTCAAAAGAGCAGAGTGACAAATGCATTCAGGTGAATGGCTGGCCTGCCTTCAGTGCAAATAAGCCACCAGCCTGAGCAAACTCTGCGTGTCTGAGTCATGTGTGCAAAATTCACTGTGGCTTTACCAATTGCCCGCACAATGCAAACTGCCACTCGTCTCTCCAAGGGCATGTGGCAGGGGTTTGTCACCTCTACACCAAGCCCTGTACCCAAAAAAGCCAGGGAGAAGAGCCCAAGTGGCCAGTGAGAAGGGTCTTGCAAAACAGAGATGGAGCTGTTCTTCCCTCCAGGAAAGGAGGAGAAGCAGTGGAGAACGTGGGCTGTCTCCCTGCTCTCTCCTGCATGTCTCCATGCTGACTGCTTCATCACGGTCAAGTGCTTCAGCCAAATCCTCTGCCTTGAGTTGCAAGAGGTTACTGACACAGGTGAGTTTTTCTCCACAAGTGCCTTTAACAGAGTCGAAGAGCCTCTGCTACATCTGGTTGTTTGCAGGGGTTGTGTTGGTCAAAAGTGATTTGCTGTGAAGTAGCAAAGATCTCTATTCTTTGACAACAACCCAGCAGTTCCTAACCCATCTGCAGAGCTTTGCTCTGCTGCCTTTAGGGGCCATCCGGATCAGAGTCCAGCCTTTGGGGGCCATCCGGATCAGAGTCTGGTCTGGGAACAGCCCCGTGACACAGACAGCATCCCCTGCCCTCCACCCAGGGACCGACCTGTGGTGCCCTGGTACCAACTGAGGCGATAGAGGAGGAGGAGGAAATACAGGGAGGACCGGAGAGAGCCCTTTCCCTCTATCTTAGGACAGGGCTTTTAGGACTACCCCCACTGTCTTTCTACTCAAACCATATCATTTCCCCATGGGATATCTTTGTTTTTCATGTGAAGCCAGCATTTCACCATGTCTGATTTTTATGTTATCTGGATTGTTTGTGCTAACATGAGATAAGGTGAAGCAGGGATGTTGCTGTTCCATGCAGCGTGGGCTGCGCTCTATTTTCCTCTTGGTTTAGGCCAAGCTGCGCTTGATTTCCCAAGATCCCAAAGTGAATACATCCTGCTTGATTGCAGCCCCTCCTTTCCCAGGAATCATCCTGTGGAATAAACCCTGAATAAAGTGTTTCCTGTCTCCCCTTTAACGCTGTTCCTTCCACCCAAGCACTCTGTGACCCAAGGCCTGCTCCAGAAGGCATGGATTCAGTGCGATTCCTTCTTCCTGCCCATTCAGAGGCTGTCAAAAGCCCAAAATGACAGCACTGGAGTGCCAGAAGCAAGCAAGTCACCTGCAATTTCACACCTGCCATAGCTGCTTTCATGGCAGCTGGCGAGGCGAGAAGTTGATGAAAGTCCCACTTGGCCCAGGCTGAAAGTCAAAGCAACTGTTGGGCTTTTCAGGGAACGTCCTTCCCTGAAGTAGGAAGGCAGGTAGAAAACCTGCTGGCAGCTGCCCGGGGGCATCTGCTGCCTTGCTGAGGAGGCATTTGTGCTTTTTGCATGCTGTCCTGTTCTTGGCAGCAGCTTCCCTGAGCTGGAAAAAGCATTGGCCATCATCAGCTGTGGAAACAGTTTCTGGGCTGTGGATTTCTTTCTCAACACTGGAGTCACAGCTGAACTGCGTTGGCCAAGTCTGCCTCCCTTCTAGGTGAGATTTAACAGTGCCAGGTGAGCAGTGATAACTATCCAGTAGGTTTTGACTCCACTGGTCAAATCTAACCTGCAATTTTGCTTGTTCTTTCCTAAAGGTATGCATGAGAGAGGCTGTAAACCAGGCTAGGGAGCTTCACAGCACAAATCTGCAAATGCTATGACAGGCTGGGCTCTGGTGCCTACTTTTCTGCCCTCCACCAAGCTCCTGCTGCCATGGGCAAGCCCATGCTGTATTTCTCATTTGATGCGAGTTACAGCTCCCAGGAAGCAGTGATCTTGTGGACCTTTCTGTCCCTGGCCAAGAGCTCTCCATGGCAACTTGCTCCTTCTAGGTCTATGGGCTGAAGACCCCTCACCAAATACCCACCAGCAGCCAGACATTAGCAGCATGCTCGAGCCTAGAGAAGGGAGCCAGACCCCTGCAAGAACCAGGGGAACCCAAACAGGAACAAGACTCAGGACAAAAACTGCTCACAGAGGCTTGAGTATGTTGCATTGCACAGACATAATGTCACAGCCTGGTCTCCTGGCCCTAATATCCTCTGACAGCTCCTAAAGCACGAGCTGAGCAGGTTGGTGATTCAATCATGACACCAACTCCTGTGGAAATTGCTGCTTCAAACTTCCTGCTACCAGTTCTCAGCAAAGCATGCAAGGAGCTGCAAAGATGTGCAGTCTCCAGAGCCTGTAGCAGTGACTTATCTTCATAAGTGAAGAACTGCTGGCCAAATGCTGGGTCCAGTCCAACCCCTGAAAAAACTGGAGCTTTAGAAGGCAACATCAGCCAGCCCCTGGTAAATGACTGCTTGTTTGATGGCTAATTGCTTATGAAAACAGAAGGCACAAACCAAATCTGGGCAGATCTTATGCTGTTCGTATCACTAAGGGCCACAGAAACACCCACCCCAACTCAAACACTACCTGTCTGTTGGAAACTTTAAGTGAAATTTTGTTTCTAAATCCCCTTCTGTCATACTGCAGATGTAAAAAGCTCAAGCCACCTGGGTAGCTCGGTTCATCAAGAATGTGTTAAGTTACGCCACAAAACCCATCCCCTTGCCAAGCAGCAAACATGCAGAGCTGTGAAAGGACATGCGTGCCTCCCAGTTAATGTCACCTTCACAGATTCCATAGGTCACGGCACAAGCAGACATCCACTCCGAAATAAGATGCCAGGCAGAACGCAGATCCCATCCTGAACAATGCCACAGACCCAGGGAGAGCTAAGGAATTTCAGGGAAACGGAACAACAGGAAATAAGGGAAGTCCCTCCAGCAAAGACCCTGTCATCCTTTGGTGATCACACAGCATCATATAGAGCTGTGATACAACGGAGTTACTAATGACAGCCCGGCAGCAAGCATTCCCATGGCCATTCTTGCCAGCACGGTAACTATACAGATAGCAAATAACAGAAGACCTGCGTTCACAGGCACTGCAACAGACACATCCACTGCAGATAAAATGACTCCCTGAAGATCCTAAAGTCCTGGACACACCAAGCCATCCAAACTGGTAATTCATACTCTGAAGCAGGAAAAACCAGTACCAGAAGAGGGCCAACAATCGGGCAACCTGGACAAGCACAGAGTAGGGTTTTGCCTGTGCCCTGGACCAACGTTAATTATGAGGATAGATGTAACCTGAAAGCCCCTGCAAGGAAGGAGAACCCCTTCAGGGAGTCTTTGTCTGGCCTAGAGAATATATTGGAGAAATAGAGAACTAATCCCACCCAAATGTGGTCTCACTCCTGCTGCCTTTAGAAATCACAAGAGATGAAGACCTGGAGAAAGAGAGGGGATGGTCTTATAGTCTCTCTTCTGGCAATAAAGCCCATGTAAGGTCCCAGGAAAAGCTGCTAGAAGCATCAGCTCTGGGCAGGAAAGGAGAAGCTGGGCTGCCCTCACAGCAGCAGGGTGGGAGCCACGCTGGCCTGAGCAGCTCTCCCCAGAGGAAGCCACAGGGCCATGCATGTAGAGGACAACAACAAGGACAGACTGGGGGACCCATGTGGTGGTTTAACTCTCACAACAGCTCCTGCAGGGATTCAGAGCAGGGCGTTTCAGGCTAATCTCTATGTCCCCTCAGGGAACCTGAAGGATTACTGGTCTGCATCTGCTCACACGGTTGGCCCTACCTTGTCAAGGCAGGGGAAGCTCTGACAGCCACTCTCAGTTCTTTAATTGGTTTGGGATAAACAGCAACAGGCCCTATCCACTGTGGCACAGCACCTTTTAATTGACTCCCTTGCCCACAGGCCTGATAGCTTCTCTTGAGCAGGAATGCATCTCATGGTTTATCATCAAGGGCTGGCTCCTGGCAGCAGCCATGCAAAGCCACAGCACAGCTTCCTTTGCTAGGGCAGGTGATATTGGGGAAGGGTGGCCATAGGAGTGTCTGGCCATCAGAGGTACCGAGCCAGCACTAGCCCACGGCAGTGTCTTTGGCTACAGCCCAAGCCAGGGTGGGAGTGGAGGTCCCCAGACAGCAGTCACCGCTAATCCCCACAGCTGTGCTTTCACCCCTTAGCCCATGGCCTCCCACACTAGCTAACCTCCCAGTAGAAAGGGCTGCAAAAGGCCTGCATAGGCTGCGGGGTTTGTTCTGTTAACTATGCACCAGGATCACCTACTTGCTTCTCTTTCTGTTCTCCTCTCCTGAGCATGCCTCTCCCAAAGCTCAGTGCTGGTCCAGGCACCTGCTTTCTGGGACACATCACCGAGCCTTCCTCCTTCCTCTCAGGCCTGGGGATGCGGGTCTGGGGTCCGGCCCTGGCCGAGCTGGCTCCCAGGCAGTCAGTGCCATCTGCTGGCTAGTTGTTCTTTGACTGCTACGAAAACACGGAAAGCGAACTCAGGGACAGCCTTGCTGTTTAGTCTTCCCCCAACCCCTCACATTCTGCTGCCGAAGCCATATCCGCAGGGCTGATGTAAATCATTGAAATGATGTACGTTTCCAAAAAGGGAGCGTTACATTTAAAACATTTTATTAAATACTGTTACAAAATAGGACAATACATATCAGATTCTGTCAGAGATTTTTGATTTATGATCATAACTTAAACATAACTTAAGAAATACTCTCTCATTTGAAGTCCTTTAACAGCTTAATAAATCGTAGTTGCAATATATACACCCAAATCGCAGGCTTCCATTTTATTTGTAAATAATATGCAGGCATGAAATCCTTACAAACACTTCCGAATTATTTTAAAATTACCTGGGCCCAGATCAATGGCCACAGACCTACTCAAGAAGCAGTATTTTACAATATATTTACAGTTAACAGCACAGAAATATCCACAGTAAAAACTGCACAATTAAATATTTATGTATATACCTGTATTACAGTACATAATCCCACAGGGATGAGATCATTTCAGATCCACTTGCTGCATTCAGAAACCGGAGTACCTAGTATAAGCACTACCATTCCTAGTGCTACTACCAAAAAAATAAAGGTTTAAAGTCCCTAAGCTTTCTGGGGCATGCAGCAGAAACCCAAATAGTTGCCCACATTGCCACAGGCATATTTATTGACTGGGACATCCTCTTAAAATAAACTGACTTCAATAACAAACCAGATCAATGGTTTCAAAGCTATTTAATGAATACTTTTGCATCCCAGTTACTCTGTTTCTGCAAGTATAACCCATATGTCTCCAGAGAAGACGTCTCCAGCAGTGTACTAAGTGATGTGAAATAATGCATGTCTTCACCTCACCTAGGTACCTTTGAGCAGACCAGAGGAGAAACCAGCCTCCTCTTTAGGCAGCAGCTTACTATTTGCTCACCATCTGGACAAGAGATGGCAAGCTCCCAGTTATGATAACTACATGACTGAATGTAGACAGTATTTTGCCAGAAGGCCAGAGTTTTACTCTCTGCTTGTCTTCAATGGAAGTACCAGACAGATTGAGTTCAAAATTTCTGAACAATACACAAGGTCAATCATCTTGTCAGCAAGAGGTAAAAACATCTGGAGAGCTGTTGATTCACATGCAGTTTCATTCTCCAGAAATCTGAGAGCTAAGTAAAGATGGCTTCAATTCCTGCAGAGAGAACAAAATTCCTCTGTAAGTTGGAAAATTGGCATACATCTGTATTTGCTCTCATTTCAGAGGAATTTTGTATGCATCAGGTAGCAAAAACACACAGAAGTGTTCCTAATACTATAGGCAGCTGGACAGGATGCTAAACACAGTCATCCTTAAGGAGCTAAAAATCCATTTCTAAAGCAATAAATCCATCAGCCTTGTTAGGAACTTTCATGCAATGCCAAGATGCATATTAGGTACCCCAAAGCACATACTGCTATTTCAGCAATTGTATTGCAATTAATAGCTCTGATAGCTGTACTTGCAAATTCTTTCCTATTAATTGGATAAGCAATCTCATGTGCTTACCTGTAACACCTGGAATCAGACATTCTGGCCAGCACTTTGGAAACTACCTTCAATGGTTAGGCTCTGGCAGCTACTATAAAAAACAGAAATGAGAAGTACTTCAATGACAACTGGTTTATATCAAATGGATTTTAGAAAAGTGATTGCCATGTTTTTCATGCTGTTTTTTGAGACACAACTTACCTAGAAGGAGTAAATTTCTTTGCTGCAAGAAGAATAAGAAAAGGCATTAGCATTTCAAGATGAAAGCCCCCTCGTGCAAACTTTTTCTTCTACTGAAAACCCTCTCATTTCTGAATATCTGATAAAAAGCCATTATCTATCAACAAATCTCATAGGCAGTTATTACTGTGTTGTCATGAGCCTCATCTCAAATTCTCATTCACTTTCCCTGGCAGTAATAAAATGTTGCTTTTTTCTTCTAATTCTTGTTTTATAAACATTTGAGGTTTACTATTTTTGATTTTTAAATTTTCATCTGAAGCCAAACATGGCATGTATGCAGGCTTCTTGAAAATAATTTAGGAGAGTAAGTATGGGAATT
Organism: Falco cherrug; assembly: GCF_023634085.1. Classification (NCBI taxonomy): domain Eukaryota; kingdom Metazoa; phylum Chordata; class Aves; order Falconiformes; family Falconidae; genus Falco; species Falco cherrug. The sequence goes on from NC_073708.1 coordinate 8,258,063, forward strand.
TTCACTTTTTCAAAAACCAATGTATTGGGGTTTGGAGGGTTTCAGGGTCTTTTCTCCACTGAAATTTTTTCAGGAAGGTAAATAAAACCAGTGGACCCAGTCCAATTGCTTACCTTTTCTTTGGAAACGTCTTGCAAGCCAAAGGAGGAATGATGCCGTAGACAGCAGAGAGGCACTTGTGGCTGCTATGCCCACAGAGACATAGCTGACTTGTTCTGAAACTGAAAGGATAAAAAAGTTTCAGTGAGATCAAGAGGCATGTGTGGTCTTTGAAGCCCTCTACTTCTTCCTTTTCCTTGTGCTCTTCAAGAGGAAACAGAATTGCAGCTTGTAAGTTTTCTCTTGCTGAGACAGGGCACATCTTGTACACAAGGTAAAAAGCTGCATACTAAAAATTATCCCACCCATTGCCAAAGAAATGGCAAGGCAACAAGCTAGCTATAGCGGGGTCTGTCTAACCTCCAGCCTCACGTGACAATTCATGCTCATCTTATTTTTAATGTTTCAGTTTGTATTTTAATTCCCATTGTGCTGTCTTCCTCTCTGAGCAATTTGGTTGAGATCAAATTTTTTTTCTTTTTTTTCTGAAATTATTCAGAAATCTAAATTCTGCTAGAACCAATAAAGTGGAGTTGAGCTTTTAGGACCTCAAGCAAAAGCATTTCAGGCAGGCCAAGTATGTTCCCACTGAGGACACTGACAAGCCCTTAACTGACATGAATGGGAAGGCAAGGCTGAGACTTCTGTCCTGTAAAATTACAGCCTTTGACAGAAGAGCTCTGTGAGATCTTTTAGCTGAGCTCACCCAAGAAACTGTCACACCAAACAAATCTATAAACTTCTCCACTGAGAAAGACTTATGAACACAGATTTCCCCACAGAGTTCTGTTTCTCTAGAAAACCTTTCTTTCTTTACTCATATGGAAAAAGCTCAACATGAGAAACACTAAAAACCAAACAAAACTCAAAATCAGGTTGCAGGTTTGGGTTTTTTTTATGAGAAATCAACATGTTTCACCAAGACCTTTTAGGAATTTTCCTCTCTTCTGTTTTCAAAAACCCATGCTTTTGTTGGGTTTTTTAATTCAGGAACTTCACTAGAAGCTGTAACTCACTGGCTGGTGTTGCCTTCTCCACCCTTCCATACTTCATTTGACTAGAAACCCAGTGCCATCTCTCTGTGAGCACAGGTAAAATACCTTCACATGTGGGCAGACTGGCACTCCAGTTTCCTGAATGACTGCACGCAAGAACATGAGAACCATTGAGCTTCCATCCTTCTAGACAGCTGAAGTGGCAGGTTGTGTTGTACATGAAGTTCCCAGCCCCATGTGAGCAATCCATAGAGCCTTTCTCAGGAGAGCTCAGCGGTTCACACTGCACAACTGAAATACAGAAAGAGATGGTTACAAGCCATTAAAGACTTTCCTGTCTTTGACCCTGTTTTTTCCACTATATGTACATTGTATTTTCAAATTCATTTGACTTTGGAATGGGAGCAGTTCACAGAGCCAGGAGCCCTAAGGCAGGGCAAGTCACAGCTGAAATTAGGAGAGACAGCACACAGCTTAGTTTGGAGCCAGAACCCTACAGGAATACAGATTTCAGTGTGCTGTCCAGTGGCAAAACTATTTCCCAAAGCAGTATGTCTTACCTTTGCATTTTGGCGCTGGCTCTGACCACCACCCCTGTGCCGTGCACTCAATGCTGGACGGGCCGTCCAGAATGTGGCCCTCGCTGCAGTGGAAATCACAACGTGAGCCATAAGAGAGATCTGCAGAGGCATGGTCACAGGTCACAAAGCCACCTTCTGGCCAGGTTACAGCCTCACACCTCACAGCTGCAACACACAGATCACAACAGCAATCAGCACAGATGTCTCAGGAGTTCCATGGGCCAATGCTGACAGCCCTGAGTGCTCAAGTGGGCAGCAGTGAGGAAAGGTACCTGCACAGGATGGCTGCTGCCTGTCCCAGGCCCCAGAAGGCCCACACTGCAGTGTGGCTGGTCCTGTCAGGACAAATCCTTCTTCACAGGTGAACTCGCAGGTGGTACCCCAGGTGAGCTCCACAGAGGGATGGGAGCAGTTCACAGCACCATGAGCAGGCACCTCTAAGGCAGGACAGGTCACAGCTGAAAAGCACAAAAGACACAGCACAGAGCTTAGCTTGGAGTAGGTCAAGTTAAACACTCTTTGAGCTTACAAGAGGACATGCTGTGCCTGGTGCTGTCCCCTACAGAGCCATAGTACATCCCTTCAGACTTCACAGCGTCTCAGGAAACAGTGACTTCCACGTGTTGCACGGTGCAGACAGAACCCTTACACATGCACCTAAAGCACGTAAGCTATCCTGACACTGGCTCCAGGTTATACCCACAAGTGGACTGCATAAGGAGACACTGGCTCCCACTGGGGTGTAGGGAACACAGAGTTCCTGTCAGAACACTCTACTTCAAAAGCCTGTTAACATATGTGTCGGTGACACAGTTCCTGAACGTTGCTTGTCACCCTGCACTGCTGCTTCCTCTAACACAAGAGGCTAAACAATCCCCATCTTGAGATCTGCTTATGAATAGTCCTATAAACACACTGGGGATGACTGTTACTCCTTGCCTACACTTGAACGAGGAAGTATCTTCAGACTATTTGAGATACTGCAAGCTTTAATTGATGATTTCCAACCCAGAAAGTCTTACCTTTGCATTTTGGCGCTGGCTCTGACCACCACCCCTGTGCCGTGCACTCAATGCTGGACGGGCCGTCCAGAATGTGGCCCTCGCTGCAGTGGAAATCACAACGTGAGCCATAAGAGAGATCTGCAGAGGCATGGTCACAGGTCACAAAGCCACCTTCTGGCCAGGTTACAGCCTCACACCTCACAGCTGCAACACACAGATCACCAGCAATCAGCACAGATGTCTCAGGAGTTCCATGGGCCAATGCTGACAGCCCTGAGTGCTCAAGTGGGCAGCAGTGAGGAAAGGTACCTGCACAGGATGGCTGCTGCCTGTCCCAGGCCCCAGAAGGCCCACACTGCAGTGTGGCTGGTCCTGTCAGGACAAATCCTTCTTCACAGGTGAACTCGCAGGTGGTACCCCAGGTGAGCTCCACAGAGGGATGGAAGCAGTTCACAGCACCATGAGCAGGCACCTCTAAGGCAGGACAGGTCACAGCTGAAAAGCATAAAAGAGAGTACAGAGCTTAGCTTGGAACAAACCATCAAAAGTTGGGGGTTTTTTTCCTTTCCTGAAAGTTAGCAACATAACCACTAAACGGAAGCATCTTTACGTGACCTACTGTGCTGCCATTTCAGAAAGCAGTGGAAAGATTTCAAAATGGAAGACCGTCTCTTAAGGCAAGGCTGTAAATTCACCTGCACCTCATGACATCAACTAGTTACAATGCAAAATTTTCCCATTTTGACTGCTGCTTATTAATGTTTGATGCTTTTATTTGCTTCAAACAGTAGCTTATTCTAAGACGAACACCTCAAAAAGTAATTGCTGCAGCCAGGAGTAACTGGCCTGTTGTGAGCAGTCTTACAGCTAGATCACCTCCATTCCCTGTTCCCCACTATGAGATGGGAATGTCTTTCCCTACAAGAAAATCTAGACCAGGGCCAGAACATTCACCCTGCCCAATTCATCTTTTCAGGAACAGAGAGACCTGTGTGCTGCAATAAAATAGCACCTTCACCACGTAATTAATTACAAAGGAATGGGCCAGAACTTCAATTTGTACCTACTAACAGAGCAACACTGAAGTTAACAGAGCTGTGTATAATGTAGAAAGCTCACCTATCACTGCTTGAGAAGCTCACCTTTGCATGCTGCAAGGGGGGCAGACCAGACCCCAGAAGAGGTACAGTATACAGACTCCAATGCAGTCAGTTCATAGCCTTCCTCACACTGAACTTGGCAGGACGAGTTGTAGCCGAAGTTCTCCCATGGATGGTTGCACTCAAGGCTCCCATGATCAGGTTTTTCTAGTGGATCACAACTCTCAACTTCAAAGAAACACAAGAAGGTACACAGTCAGTCTCACTGGCTCAGCAGGTAAATCAACAAGACAGACAAACTACACTAGCTAGCATTGCCCTGGTTGAAAAGCAGGGGGGAGTAATCTTACCAAACTCGCATTCAGGCCCATAGAATCCAGGGTTACAATGGCAGGTGTGGTTGTTAATAGTCTCTATGCATTCTCCACGGCCACTGCAGAGAGATGGGTTGCAAGAAGCTGCAGGAAAGAAAAAAAAAGAAAAAATACAGCAAATTATAAAAGAATCAGCAGTGGCCGCTAATGAAATCTGGCCAGCACTTTATTTAGGTTTTCTGGCACTAAACAAGCACTTTGTAGAGCAAAAGAAAAACAGGTGGTTTAATACATAGGATTACCCTGTCATTTCACAGAAGGATTTCAGAAATCAACATCTTTGACAGACTAGCTCACAGTGAAAGGATTCTACTGGCTGCAGACTCCATGACCACTTGTTCTCAGGTAGATATTAGCAATATTTAAAATGCAAAAGGAACAATATACTATGAGGTAAGTAGCAATCCCCTACAGGTACATTCTTCATTAACTCATCACAGCTCTAATTGTTTGATATTTGACTTGCAATTTTTTTTTTTTATGTAGCCTTAGCCACCTCTACACAAAATGTCTAATCTGACCCAGTGATCTATAGCTAGCAAACAGATGCCTCCAAAAGGGCAATTTTTATCTAGCTGAGACACCCACTTGCGTGGGATGAAAGTCATCATCTGGAAGAGCGTGTTTCTACTGATTATAGAGAAGGTCTGGTGATTTGCTCGTAAAAGACATACAATATTCCTGGAGCTAAAAGGTAAGCAAGATCAATCCAACTCTTAGAACAAAACCAACCTAGCTCTGTAAGGATAAGTGTACAAGTGTTCACAGGGTCAGACAGTTAATATATAAGACTAGGTTAAAAAACTCATCCCACCCACCATCTCATCTCCATAGGGGCACACTAGATGGCCTTTATCGCACCATACCTGTGTAGCACAAGGCGACCTTCTTTTTCTCACACTGTTCATCATTCCATTTGCCATCATCCTTCCCTCTTTTGATGTAGATTTCAACGCAGTCCTCATTGTTCCCTTTGCCATTTGGCTCACCTGAAGCCCAGTTTTCTGCCTCTTCTGTCAGTTCTTTGTTAGTTCCAATCCAGGTCCATACATCATTAATTTTTCTGATTCCAATCCAGTAGTAACCCGGATTGAAGGGTAAGAAGTTATTGAGATAGCTGATTTCCTCCTTATTCTGAATGGCAACCATGTTAGTATACCTCTTTTTGCACCACAGCTCTGCTTCCCTGTAGGTCATGTTTGTGTCTGAATAATGGTATGTCCAACAATTTACCCCCTGCAGTATTGTAAGTCCTAGAATGAAAAGATGTCAAAAAGTTGGTGTCTGACTTTTTCCCTCTCGCTAGAAGATATATTAAGCTCTATAAATACTGTAAAGTTGTCAATATCTGAAACTGCTTAAGAAGTAGTGGCAATTATTTTATAAATAATCAACTGTCAAGCTTCAAAACAGGAATATCAGCATCAAGTACAGGGACTTCAGCCTGTGAAACTACATCCAATCACACAAAGCTTTGCAGACTTCATAGCAAACTACAGGAGGTAATTATGTATTTGACAGGCAAGCAGGGAAACATCCCGCTGCCGAAGAATCTCTGTTCTTCTGTATGAACCTAGCCTCAAGATAATTAGGTCTGGTTCAAAAATTCTGTTTAATTCTGAGCTCAAACAGAAGCATCACACTAATACTACCATCCAACTAGTTTCCTACACAGAGAAATACACACTTACCATAAGCAAGAAGAGATGGGAACCACAAGAAAATCATGTTTCTGACTGTTTTCTCTTCACTTTATCTTTTAAGCAGATGGCTATGAGAGATCAAAGGAACACATTTGTAAAGAATGAATACTGACTTTTTACAATTCAATATAAAATACTGCCTACACAATCTTTTCTACATACTTTTAAACATTATTATGTTCTTTTAGCTAAGCAATGAAACAGAACACCACACTCCAGTTATACTCACAGGTTGTAGTTGTGGTGGCCAGGTGGCAAAAGTCCTCTTCAATATTTCTCAGTGACTGTCTTCTGTTGCTAGGTTGCTGAATACAGACTTGAAGATTAAGTTCAGCAAGTGTCTGGACTGTGTAATCCCCTGCCTTTACTATGGCCTTTTATTCTCTCAACCGGCCTATCCTCCACGAGATGGGAAATTCCGTGTGGAAAAAAAAAAAAAATATTGGAAAATCCCGGATCTGGCCCTCCCACACATTAAGCCCATGCTTCCCCTTGCCAAATCAACCTTCTCAAAGACACACTGTGCTGACAAACTGCCAAGTGCTTCATTACATAGCTTTACTGACAGAAACACACAATTCCAGGATATCAGGAAGGAGCAAGACTGTTAGTTTTAGCTGCATGAATAAGCAGATTCCAGTTTTTCACCCAGCATGATGTTTTGCAGCAAGAAAGTGTTGGTTCTTTTGGGGATCTCAGTAAGAAAGGCACCAATGCTCATAGCTGGTTAACTAAGTTTGGGTAAAAGATGGAAGCTGCATCATTGGACAAGCCTTTCCTCGTGATTCACAGAATGTCGTGAAGAGTTCTCATTTGTGGTAAGGTTTTCCGGCCTCAGGACTGCTAGTACTCTTCTAGAATATTGTTCATAATACAGATTTATCAAAGCCTGGAAGGTAGATTTAGCTTTGAAGAGTCCCTTGGACCATATGCTACAATATTCTTGTCTCAATAGAGTTACAATTCCTTAACAGGTGTGCATAATATTTCAGGTGGATAAGACAATACACTAGTCTCCTACTGAATTCACACACATTTATTGTGTATACACTGATCAATTACTACTGCACGAAGCAGTCACATGGTGTCCATGGTACCCAACACATGTCTGAGTAATCATGGACACTTTGCTGCAGTGGGTTGGTAAGCGGTCACAGGCTGTTTGGAATGCATCTGCACACAGGAGAAGGCATTGAGCGTGAGGATGACCCATTCCTTGCACAGTAGTCTTCTGGCTGCACTGCTCCACTCCTTGATCCTCATGCATACCTTCACACATATGCCACTTCAGTGGTAAGGCAATGATTTGCCATGCTACGAACAGAAGTAGCTTTGGGTATTCTCACTGAAGCAACCTTCTCACCTCTGTTACAGGTCTCACAAGTAGTGTTGAGGGTCATAAGCAGGGAACAGGCAACATGAGTAATAGACACATTAACTCAGTTCTCAACCCTGTGCAAAGACATGACATTAGAAGCTTGTAGCAGAGCCCACATTCCCCAGCGCTGCCAACCCTTGTTGATACAAAGTGCTATTATTCCCTTGCACCCCAATTAGCCGTGTCACCCCATCCCCTGTTCCACATCCACGCAGGCACTTACTATGAGGGCTCTACCAGACAGTCCAGTTTCCAGACTGGTATTCCAGGCATAGAGATTCACCATTATCAGTGAGGTTTAATGAAGCTTAACAAGCAAGGGAATCAGTAGCAGTTCTCAGTGATAGCAGGACACAGGGTAGCACCCACTTCGTACCTGTAAAGCACAGTTTTAGTTTATACAGTGAATGTTAGAGCTGTTATTTTAGAACCTCAGCCTGTTCTTATACAATAAAAATCAGTGGCTCATGGATTCCAAGCTAAGATCTCAGCTGGTATCAATCCTCAATTTTTTCACAAAAAATTTTTGTCAAGTAACCATACTTTGATAGATCTCTGCCCAAAGGAATCCATCACAGAAGAGAGGATAGAAAAAATAATATATTCTAAAACACCCTCAGTTACTACCAAAATATCAGAGTTTACTAGAAATTGCAACAAAGTCCTAGAAAGCATGTCAAAGTCAGCTACTGAATAGTGAGGATTAAACGTAACACATTAAATATTTGTAGGGAGAGGAACACTTTCTAGCAGGTGCTAACTAGCAAAACTAGAAACACAAGCCATCAAAAAACTCTGGGAAGTTGAGGTTAGCTCTTGGCTATGTCATCAACTCATCCTGCAGGCCAAGGCCTGGGCCACCCATGCTTAGAACCACCAGACCTCCAGAGAATTCCAAGCAGCAGCAGATCAGGTCTGCTATTTTTTTTTTAGCCTCAGCTGCTCATCCACGGGTGTGCAAACATCTCCTGGCTGCCAACTCTGCTCTGTCCATGTCCTCCAGATTGCAAACCCTCCTAACAGAGGCTGGTACTTTTCATGCACCTGTAAGGTACATCATGCAGCTGGGCCTAATTTCTGTAAACATTATCCTAATACAAACTAATGATAATGAGTTTTAATAGGGTAGCCTTATTATTTTTTCTAAAACATTGATCAGCTGTTATAATTGTATACAGAGTAGAATTACAGACAACTTCAGAACAGTTTACATCCTCTCTGGAGCCAGGAGGCAGAAAATCCTACAACTTTTCCTGGACATTCACTTTTTCAAGCAGTTTTATGAGCCTCCTACTGGTAAGTGCTCATTCTTGTCATGGCAGAAGCTCTGAAGTTGAGTAGAGGAAACTTTATCAGAATTGCTTTGCCAGTGGAATCTTGTCATGGCAGAAGCTCTGAAGTTGAGTAGAGGAAACTTTATCAGAATTGCTTTGCCAGTGGAATCTCCGGAGGAAGGAAGAGACTATTTCACAGTTCACAATAGCCTTCCTTTACAGGGGCTGTCTGAGACCTCTTGTCTGCAGCAGATTAAAAACCACACATAAAAAAAACAAAACACCAAAGACTAACAGCAATATGCCTGTAAAAATTCCAGCCTAAAAAGACTGCCTGTTTTTGTTGGCAGTATTCTCTTATGCATCACTGACATGGGGCTCTTTTTGGTTTTTCCCAGGGAATTCTGCCATCCACTAATCATATTTTTATCTCTTTTTAATATAATGGAAGATGCATACAAATGCAATTTTTAAGCAAGCCTGAAAAGCATTTTCACACAACTGAGAGGTTAAAAATCTCACTATTAAAAGTCCAAGGCTCTTAAAAACTTCAACCCTGTTGTTTGGGAAGACTGGTATTCCTGTGAGCTAAAGCTCATTAGATCAGTAGTTACATAGGTATTCCAGGAAAACACCTCTGATACAGTTACTTAGGTTGAATGGCAGAATTCCAAGCTAGAAATGCCATCCAGCTTGCCTTTTAGCTGGTTTACATGTTACTGATTTATTCTTTTCATAGTTATTTCACATTTGTGCTTTTTTTCTTCCTTTACCATTTTTTTGGAGAATATTAGAGCTTCATTTCTTCTGCTGCACTGAGTTTCGTGCGCTCTTATGCTACCTGAACACAGACACAGTTCCTTAAAACTAATCCAGTTCCTCTCTGCCAGAAAAATGGGAGATGTTAGACCTACATCAATTCAAATTTTTAGAAATGCTGAACACTTCTTAGTCCTATACACTCCAGACCTTCATTTCCACAAGTGAAAGCCCAGCTTTTTACAAGTGAATGTACTCCAGATGAGAGAAGCTCTTTTCCCTTATAGAGATGCCTAACAAGGATTAACTAGCAGCAAGTAATTTTCTAGTTGGAAGGTTTATTTGATAGGCTACTATGAGACATAAAAGGTAAGAAAAGGCTATATAAACACATTAGGAGTAAGAACAACAAAACCCGGCCAGGTCTGCTATTTAAAGAAGGATAGCAATTGACAGAGGACATGTCAAATGTCATTTCTTTCTACACAGGGAAAAGTTAAAAAACACTCACTGCAATAGTGTTACACATTGGGAAAAGAAAACAGGTCAGAATATGGAAAGACTGGAGTGATGACTATTTAGGTTAGTTCCAGCCAATCAAGCTACTGTAAGGATGCAAACCCTCAGTAATTACCTTAGAGTATGGGGAACGATGTCAGAGGGCTGACAAAAAGCAAATATTGCCTGTATGTATCTAGGAAAGGAAGATCCAGGTAATTAGAAGCCAGGCCTTCCACATGAGCACCTATAAAAGATACTAGAACCATACTGGAAAATTAAAAAAACCCCCCACACCACAATTGAAAAATCAGCAGAAGGCTGATCTGCGAAGAACAGCTGAATTGATATGATAGATTTTATTCTTGACAGATCAATCTAGTTTGTACTTGAAGGCTGAGTGAGTAAACAAAGAAACAATAGTGCACTATGTTTTGCTGTAGGTAAGATTTTTCAATGCTGTCCACGAGACATTCTTATAAGCAAACTGAAATCACCATAAAATGAGCATGCATGAGATGTAACCACTACTCAAAGGGCAGTTTTCAAAAAATCACCATCAGTCTGAGAGGACTATACAAATGAGCCCTGCAAGGGCTTATCTTGAACTAACATGAGCTAATTTAAGTTGGATTGCAAATTATCATCTAAAATGCTTAGAAAATTTGCAGACGACACCAGGCTTTGAGGAACTGCAAGAGTTCCAAAGGACCAATATAGGACTCAAAGATTTGAATAAGTTAGAGATGTGATCCAAAAGAAATGAGGACAAAACAATAGAAGCAAGCACAATGGTCTTAATCAAATAAACCAAACCACCACCAAAAAAGAAAAAAACACTCAACCAAACACCACCATAGAAACAAACTGGGAAATTGCTTGCTAGGCAGGAGAATCCTAAAAAAGGAAGTAGGAATTATAGCAAATCATGAATACAATATGGGCTAAGGATTTGTTATCATTTTTAAAAATAGGAAATGCTGTTCTGATATATATTAACAGGAATGTTTTATTTAAGACAAAATTTACAACTATTCTGTCCAATCTGCCATTGCCAAATCTCATCTGGTGTAGTGCACCTAATCTCAAGTACCACAATTTCAGAAAGCTACAGGCAGACAAAACACAATCAAATCCTGAGCAACACATTTGATACATTATTTAGAATGAGATCAAAGTTTTATTATTTTTTGGAAAATAAACTAGGACCATCTCATACAATCTTGACACCCTGCACTATCTTCATAACAAAACCAAAAAAAATGTTTAAGATTTACTGATTTTATTTCTTATGAACATCCTCATTTTGTTTCCTGTCCCTGAAACATGCAGGAATGCTTGTCTGACTAGTAAAGAGACTGCAAGGAATCTAATCTTCTGAACTGTCAGCTCTCCACAGACAACACACACTCAATAGCATGTAATTCAAGTAACACACACTCAGAAAACACGGCTTACGTGCAAACACCCAAGGCATTTAACTGTTTTATTCCCACCCCACTGCAGAAAAGGATGATAGAAGAAAGTAGTCTATACAATCTCCTAAAGCCCCAAAGGTATTTTAGAATACTTAAAAGGCACATGACAAAAAATTCTTTATGTTCACTTGGTGCATAAGAAGTAGTAGTTGGATTGATTTTTCTTGACAAAATTTCAAAGGCAATTTTTCTAAATAAGGAGGCCATGAAATACTAGAACAGGAGTTTTGTAGTCTAGCTTTCTGTTGGAAATTAAGTCTTGGTTTGAGACATTTGTCAATATCAGTATTTTATGAAAACAGGATGTAGTGCGAAATTATTTTAGATTATCTAGAATTCTCTGTTGAACTTGCTGAAATCACAAAAATAGACAAATACAGAATATGGTGGGATCTCAGGTAACCAGAATATATACATATATGTATGTACATATAGAAAGAGACAGAGATTAATTTCCCATGTCCTTTCTTAAAGAATGGTTCTTTACATACATTATATAACTACAGCTGCATTTACATATTTCTAAGTCTTCCTTTTTAAGCAGTGCTGGGTTAACAGTTGGACTCTATCTTAAAGGTCTTTTCCAACCTAAATCATTCTATAATTCTATGTCAACAGACAAAAATAGAGAATTAAGTACCTCCAAGTAACCCAGTTCCATTTCTCTCTTAGGAGCTATATTTATCATTCCTAAATTAAAACACTTCATAAGTATTTATGTCAAAATAATTTGTATAACTAATATATATTATAAAAGATATGTATTATCCCATGGCAAAGAGCTGTAAAACTACTTGATATGTTGAAGTAATGGAAAAAACTCCAGCTTCACCCACAGTAACACAGTAGAAGAGTAAGAGCTTTAGTCAACCTTGAGGGGAAAAGATGTTCTGGTGCCACTAGTGAAGGTGTTTCCTGTTTGGAGAGGAGCTTGAAACACTAATTTTTTAAAAATTCAGAGACAAAGGGTTTAGGGCACAAGTTTTCCCCAAGGTCTAAAAGGGAAAAGATAATTTCCAAAAACATACTCATCCCTCAGCCTCTGTGTCCCATGAAGTGTGAAGCAGGCAACAGAAATGCTACAAAGAAGCTGGAATTTTTCAGGCTGCCTAAGACAGTCTCCACTCTGTCTGGAGTGAAACCCCAGGAGCCAGAAAAATCTCATCTCCACTTCTCATTTCGGGAACTCTCTAAGGTGACTCATGTTGCTCAATTTCCTCCATACAGACAAAAATACACATTCAAAAATCTAACCCGAGGCCAGGGATCACTTGCACTGGCAAGGTGTGATTCAGTGCATTGAAATGTGAAACAGAACAAAGAAGCAGAGGGAACAACTCACACCTTAAGATAAAAGCAGGGCTGCTCTTAACATCACACATACCTGGCTACCTGCAGTTGCAGGTGGAACTGGTCCCACGCAGAACTCAATTATTTCTAATTCTACTGTTGGAAACTATGGCAGACGAGTTCTTGGAGCCTTGCCATCCTTCATGTACATGTAAGAAAGAATAACTTAATAATAACCCGTGCACTAACCCAGCACCGATTATTTTACTGCCCAGGTCTGTTCCATAGTCCCACAGTCTCAGCAGGTGAGATGTCCCAGATGTGACATGGGAATTCTGGCTCTGAGGAAGAGAACAGTTACAGTATTTGGCAAATGAGAGGAGTGAGAGGAAATTTCAGTATTAGGAGATTAAATTGGTGGTTGGGTCTGTAAAAGTGGTCATCATGAGAAATGTTTTTTGTTTTGCAAATTCTTTGCATAGCTTCTGCCTAGCTCTGTTCCTAGAAAACACTGTTTTGACTTGTCAGATAGCATGTGAACTATCAGTAGCACCGGAGGGCTGACATGACCTTCCATTCTCCAATTGCAGTATTATGAGGCAGAGACTATGAGAAAGGATTAAGAGGGCAGTAGCTTCACTTCCTTACTAATATATCTCACCATTAGTTGATGAACTCCAAGCTTCAGGTTTGTTCTTTTCAGTGCTTCAGTCAGTTTCAGGTAAATAATTTTTATACATCAATGGACACAGTATTTAATGTGTTTGATTCCATAACTAAAGCTATGTTCAACAATGATTGCTTAACCATTAAATACAGCACCTGATAACTTCAATATTGTAATTTCTTGGGTTTCTCCTTAAGTTTTCAGCCCAAATTGCCCACCCCCAGAGCTGTGCTGCTCTAGGAAGGAATATCTGCTAAGCAAGCTTCAGAGAAGGCCAGCACAGATATTCCAGTCCTTAATTTTTTTACTGGTAAACAAGCAGAAAACAAACTCTCCAAGCGTTATCTGCAGCAGATCATAAACTAGAGAGCAACATTTCTGAAGAATCTAGAAGTTTTGGATTACATACCTAAAAGGTGCTTTTTTGGGTGATACTGACCTTCATATTTAAAGCCAAGCCCCAGAAACTATCATCGCTGTCTGATGCCATTTATAAAACCAAGCAGCAGAAAGGTCCATCACCAAAGGTACTAGCATTCTGTAGAATGAGATCCTTAACACTTGATGTCTGAAATCTTCAAAGCAGAAGGCCAAAGTACAAGGAACAACTGCACAGCACTGAGAAGTAAAACCTGACCCATGAACAGCTGGCAAAGGCCTATCATTCATACTACTCATGACTTTTCTCAGTCTGCAGACCATGAGAGAAGTTTTTGAATTAAGTAGTCTTCCAGGAGCATTCTAGACACTCTTCCACAAGTTCGCCACAACCACACCATCCCTTCTCAAGAAAGTTTATTTCTATCAGCTGGATAAGTAATTGCTTTTTAGGACAGGCATGTTTAACTTAGTATTATTAGTGGAGGGTACTTCAACTGATGCATATTGTAGTTGTTTCAAGAACAAAAATTCGTCAATAACACTGAAAGCCATTCCATTAAATTGCTCAGTTCTAACATTTCCTGGACAAAAACCAGCAGCACAAGGCTTTTTACAGTTCCAGTTAACCGGTGTCAGGATCATTAGAACTTTCCTTATTTCCTGGGCCCGAAAACACCACTTTAACTTTCCAGTGAAGATTTTGCTTTTCTGCCACTTCTAGATATCTTGACTCATCAGGAAGGGAGATTCTGTCACCTACCCTGAAATTGCTACACTTTCATATTTGAGCCTATAAAGCAGTCCACAATGTCATTTTTCTCAGATGCAAAGCATGAATCCCACCCCACAACACCCCATGACAACCCTTCACCAAAAGGGTGGTCAAGCACTGGAACAGGCTGTCCAGAGAAGTGGTTGAGTCACCAACCCTGGGGATATTTAGGTGCTTAGGGACATGGCTTAGTGGTGGACTTCTATATTTGTCTTTCCTGGTGCATAGTAGTTGGGTTCTTTCCCCTCTCATTTATCAAGAGGCATTTACTCATCCTTTGTAGTCACACATGACTGCAATCAGTAGCAGAGTCTGGTTATTTAGACCACAGGAGTAATAATCAGCTAAGATTACTTTCATAACAGTTATTAGATCAGCAGGAAGTGAAGAGATTGTAATTTCTCATCTATAAAATAATACTGGGCCTGCATGCAACATTCCTATTTGAAGCAGTTAAGAGTTAAGTTTATTTGTACTTCTAAGCAACAAAATCCCCATGATGTTAGACTGGGTACATAAACTACAGAGGAGAAGCTACCCTACTATCAAAATAGAATGAAAGATCCAGATTTATGCCCACTTGAAGGTAAGTAAATTAGGAGTGCATTTGCTTTATACCCTCTAGAGTCAAAGACAAAGGTTTACCTAAAGGTTAAGTCAAAGGAGATCCTTTCTCTCTATGAAGAAAAATTGAGAGCAAATAAATTTGCTTAGATGCTTACAGCCATGGGAAAAGAATTCAGAACAAAATTGGCAGTATTGTAATTCTTCATCTCTTATTTAGGTTGTACTGTTAGCTATCGGAAATACAAATTAAAAGTTAAACCACTGGCTCTAGGGATTTGCTTCTATCCTCTAATGTGGGGTTCAGTTTTCTCCCCCTGAAATAAACAGTGTACATGCCCTTTTAAAAGCACTTCCCTCACTTACTAGGGTATGTAATTTAGTAACACGGAGTAACAAAAATATGTTCCTATGTATACCAGACGCTGCTCTCTGACCTTGGCACTCCTTGAATACCAGCACTTGGGAGAGCAGCTCTTCATTTTCCTGCTCTGCATGCCATGTCCCTTCTCTTAGAGAAGAATTATTGCTATTAGCTAAACCAGCCTACAGACACAAACAGTAGTAGATCACTATCTCAAGAAATAAAAATTATCTACCTTTTTCCTTCAATCTATATCCAGAATTCTTCTAGTATGATGTTATCCACCCATCTTTTTTCTTCATTCTGTTTTTTTCGTAGGGAGCTGCAATCCCAGCACCACGACTAAGGACAGACACTGTTTCCCTGCTGGGTATCTCCAGCCCTAAAACCACCACTCAGAATACCCTTGAACTCATGCATTTGCATTCATGGAGCAGAGATATTTCTGGAGAAAAGCAGCTGCATCTGGAAGGCCCTTATATTCAGGATGTCACATTTTCCCCATAAATGAACTCAGATCAGTTAAACAACTCATTCACACTATTTGTCTCTACAGACCACACAGCAACAGCTGGGACTCTGGAATCATCACCTGCACACCATGCTTTCATCCTGCCCCCAACATACGCTGTAAGGCATGGACACTAAGGGCAGGGAAGGACAACCAAAGGACAGCAGAGCCCTGAAAACAAACCTAGCAGACTAGTTTCACTGATCAAGGGGATTCTAGGGGGGAGCATGTGGTCAGTACTTCAAAGACTAGCAATCCAGTGACAGGCAGACAGTATTTATGGTCATTCAGAAGGGGACCTAGGAGAATGACACCTCCAAGTAGGAAACTCTATAGATTGTTCAAAGATAGAAATAGTCCATGAGGTCCCCTCTAAAGAAATATCTTCCTGGGTGCCTAATAGAAATTTGTGTTGAAGTCTGGAGAAAAGGAAGCAGCTAGGAAGGCTCAGATAGGATGTCCTGCACTCTTTATAAGTATCGGGAAAGTAAAGAGGTGATCAGAAGTTTTCTGTATATAAAAGGATGAAGCTGGTACAAAAAACCAAACTGATACAAATCATCTGTGAATAAATGTAGACTGGAAATTAGGAGGGAGTTTCTAGCCATCAAAGCAACAAGGTTATAAAACTGACTTCTACAAGTAGCAGATCAAAAAACTTTGTTTTCATGCAGATCTTTTTCAGTTTCTAAAAGGGATCACATGAGAGCGTTTTTCATGAAAGCAAGGTATAAAGGACCCAGCAGCCCTTCTTTACACTCCTGCATACTGAAGGTTGGCTTAGATTCTTAACCTTCAGTGCACAAATCAAGCCTCTAGCTTCTGAACTGCCTATTCATACGCAGATCCAAAAGATGTTAATACCAGGAGAGATAATGTTATTATCCTGCACTTGTTCTGGCTTCTCTGCAAATCTGAGGAGCTGCTAATCAACAGCTGTTCAAGAAAAATCCTTCTTCAAAGCCTATTACAATGAGCAGGCCAAGCAGCAAAGCAGTCCTGTGATCTTTGATGGCCACCTTAAGTCCCAATATACAACAGTGTATTTCATTTGCACCAGTGTATTAGGCATTCTTCTGCTCAACTCAAGGGTATACTCTCACTCTGGGACAAAAGAAATAAATTTGCAAGTACAGCTCAGCAAGTACCCTCATTTTATTTTCCTTCTTCTGAGAGTTCCATGCAATGGAAATTACCTATTTAAAAAATACTTTCTTAATATTTTCCTGTAATACAAGAGTGGGCCAAACATATCCTTACATCTTGTGCTCTGCTGTCAAAGAACTCAATAAAAGGAAAAATTTATACAGCTGGACTTTAAACTGATTGTTTCCCTTTTCCTGATTCTAGTAACCTGGATTTGCCTAATGGCCTGAGACAATCCCATGATGAGCTCCACTGCAGCACAACATGTATTTAACACATTTAGATAATACTAATATTCCTTTTCTAGTCATTTGCTGTTCAGGGGCTAAGTAGCAAAATAAATATAAGGATGTTTTGACATTAAGATACTCCTGACTCAGGTTTTTTTCCTATTCTCAAATGAAAAATTTACTTTTGATCTTGAACTGCAATCCAGTTTCTTCCTTTTAAGATGTCTTGCAAGCAAACTAGTGTAGTCTGGGCACTGAAAGCAAGCTAGAAATAGCAGGTCTGAGACCTGCACAGTAAATTGATACTGGATTTTGGCAGTATAAGCTGATCAGATCTGAACTCTGTGTTTCTGCAGCCAGATGACTTCTGTTACTGAACTTGTTTGATTACAACTGGCTTTGATACCTCCATATACAGCTGCAGTACAGCCTCATCTTCTCTTCCCCATCCTTCATTTCAATCCAAATTGATAAAACAAGTGACAGCTGTCAGTAGTCAACAACAATTTCTCAAAAATTCCACTCAAGGCCAATTTAGCTTTTAACTACACATCAGAAAATCTCGTAAGCCTCATGCACAAGGGCTAACCCATCTAGGCTTTCAACCCAGGCTTTTTCACAGATCCTTTCCGTTACTGGGTTGCTCTGAAAGGGAAGCCAGTGTGTTTTCTTTGCAACCATCAGCTACTGTGTACTAAACATTTCCACTTAGCGACTTTAGCTGAAGGCTATAAAACACAGAACATAGCACAGGGGAAAGGAGTCACCTCAGGTACTCAACCTGTCTGAATATTCCAGTGTAAGTCAAAATGTAATTTTGTTTCAAAGCTGGAATCCTGACATTCAGACCAGGAGAGGAGTTGAAATGCTGTATGTCATGCTTTGCCTGAATGTTTAAAGTAGGTTCCTGACTCAAGTCGGATTGAAAAATACTGATACTGACTACACAGAACTGATCTGGAGAAATGGGGGGGAGAAGCTATGAATCTTCTATCCACAAGGATTCTCTTTGGTGAAGATCTAATCTTTGCATGCATGAAAACATTTAAGTGGGAAGCCCATTTACACATTTGTAAGCACACCCCCCTGAAAAACAACAAACCCAAAAAATCATTTTTCACTGCTTTTTCAGTAATCTTAGCACTTTAATTTCACAGAACAGCCCATGTTGGAAGGGACCTCAAAAGATCATCTGGTCCAATCCTTTGTGAGAAAGGGAGCCTAGATAAGATTATCTAGCACCCTGTCCAATCACATCCTGAGAACCTCCAGCGATTTGCCCTGCTTTATACATGCAAGCTTTTTCAGTGATACTTAAAGAGAAGACCTTTCTGCTTTTATGGCAAAGGTTTTAGGAATCCAGTTTGCAGATGGGAGTCCTACAACAACCACGTCAGGTATATTCACAGGAAGAAGAGAAGGGAAAGACAGGTCAAACAGAAGAAAGGGATAACTAGGCAGAACTGCTCTGAAAATCCTTCAGAAGAAACACCACCACCCTTGCTCTGCTAGCACCTGTGCCTCAGGAACTCCTAGGAAACTATCGCCTGACACAACTACAGTATTGTATCTGTAAACTATCGCCTGACACAACTACAGTATTGTATCTGTTTTATTGCAGATATTCTACACATGCTCTCGCTGGACTGTAAATACATAGGAAGAAAATGCAGCTGCCTTTACATCACCCACTTGTGCTTTGCTCATAATGCATTTAAGCTACTGATTTGATTATTTTTTTTAAAAAAATAACAAGCCTTTAGCACATTCCTCTGCTGTTAGGTTTGACACTGGCATATAACTGGATTCCTTAAACTACATTCAGAACCTGTATTTGTTGAAAAACTAGCATTTAACATACTCATGTAAACAATTATGTACTTAAAGCCACAGTTTCCATTTTTTTTCAGAAGAAAGTACTAATCTGAATTGCAGTTTGAGCTACTGAATGGTAGGAAGGCTAGAAGATATAAAGACTTAAGATAAAGTAGCTTGTATTTTGATGTGTCAAGCTACTGCTTACAGCTAGTAAACACTCCAGAGCTAATTTTTAGGGGGCACTACATTCGTAAGTGGAAGCCTCCTCCAAGATTATTTGAAGACCATTTGTCCACCTCAGTAGCCAAAAAAATATGAAACTCTAGGAAAAAGATTCAAAAAGCATGCTCAGAAACCTTATACACTTCCTGAAAAGAGCAATTTTTCTCAGGGGCTGGAGGCACATAACAGGGAACAAAAATTTTTCTAGAAAGTTACTTTTAAAAGATACAAATATCACAGCCTTAATGCCACCACAAAGCCCAGTAGAAATGCAGTTAAGTGTGACTGCACTAATGTATTTGTCCCCTATCAGCCATCTTCTGTCACTCAGGTATTTCATCCAATACAGATACACCCAATATAAACCCATTCTCTCAGCAGGAACATTCACAGCATCTCTGTTCTCCATCTATTTTCAACAAACCTGTAGGTACATAGTAACACTGATATCTCTATCACTATCTCAAATTGAGTTGATATTTATTAGCATTTTCAGAGTTGTTAAACGGAAAAAGCATAGTCACAGGACCCTCTTATGAGGGATGCAGTAGAGAACACAAGGCTATTATTACCTGCTTTATCCCTCTCAAGACACGCAGGAAGTACTTTTAAAAGGTAAAAGTATGACAGATACCAGGACATCTCATCCCTGTATGAAAATGAACTGGGGTAGCTATAATAGTTATACCCAGCCATCACACCACGTCACGTGAACCGCAGCTTTTCTTGCCTGTTGCCTTTTTAATCTCTGATTGCTAGAGTATGAAGAGAAGCTTGACCAAGTTCAAATGCACTAGCTCAACCAGTAAATTGGCTGACATATCCCAGATCCAGCCTAACCACACATTCTGTTATACAAACAAACAAATGTTGTTACACCAACATTTTAAAGCACTGCAACACAGATTGCAATATTGGCACAACCCAAGCCAATATAAGGATAGGTGAATTTTGCAAGGCCACGTGGATTAAAACAATCTGACGACAGGAGGGGCATAAACAACAACAGTGTAACTTTATAGTCATTTGGGTCCAGCCCAAAACCTGCACACTATAATGAAAACAAGCCCCATATATAACATAGAAGAGGAAAAAACATGCTGGCTATACTTACCCTTATGATCTGGCTGTAATTACTCAAGGAAAATACCCACTATCCTATCTTAATTATCATTGCATTGTATTCACTGTTTCCTAATTTGAGATATTTACAAATGCTTCTCCTCAGAACAATGATTTTTAGGACACCACTGTCAAGAGATGTAACTTGGCCAAATAAATAGAAAAAAACCTTAATTTTTCAGAAATTAGCACTAAACACACTGCCACAGTTAGGTATGAGTAAGCCCATTACAAAAGGAAAGTCCCTCCACGCAATTTTGTTGGAGGCAGGCTGTGTCTGGTTTGAGACCCCTGTTGCCCCATGCCATCCTCTTCGTACCCCTGAGGCTCACAAAGTGACGCGCTAACAATTACCACGAACAGCAGGGGATTTTTGTCTTCAGCCTAAATACTGACAGGAAGCTCCTATACCTCAGCACAGCATAAGAAGCTACTTTTGGATAAGGTGGGTGTTTGGGAAAGCATTGAGAAGAACAGGACAAAGTTCTGCTTTGCTTATTACTAAGTTACAAACTTACCTACTCGGGATCATGTCAGATGCCTGCTCTCCTTGCTGAGGACAAATTCCCCTGAAGTTTAGCTTCTGAGGTATGGCATAAGTATTTCCTTTGCCATCCTTGCCCTTGCTCATCAGTGCTACCATTGTTTGTTGGTAGTTCCTTCCGTGCATCATAACTGAAATGGCACAATAAAGTTTTCCACAGCTACACAACAGACTTCTATGCTTAAGGAAATGAAGTATCCTATTCCAGTGAAAAATAAAAAGGCAAGGTTCATTCAAACAAACAAGCTCCATAAAACCTTCTTAATGCTATAGCTCTAACAAGAAATAAACAAGAACATCAGATATTAGGCTAAATGGGTAAACAAAATAATCAAGGAACAAGCTATATTCACAATCAAAACAAAAACAGATCTTCTAGATTGCTTGAAAGAAACTTAAAAGAACTAACACTGCAATAGCCCTACAGGCCTTTACTACTGAACTGAATAAAGCAAGCTCAAGCAACAACCCCAGCTTCATAGGACTCTCTCAGCTTTATAATCACAGCATGGTCAGGGATGGAAGGGACCCCTGGAGAACATCCAGTCCAACCCCCTGCTAAAGCAAGGTTCCCCTAGAGCAGGTTGCAAAGGATTGCATCCAGGAGGGTTTTGATGTCTCTAGAGTCAGAGACTCCACAGCCACTCCAGACAGCCTGTTCCAGTGCTGTCATCCTCAAGGTGAAGCTGGTCTTCCTCATATTCAGGAGGATCTTCTTGTGTTTCAGTTTGTGCCCGTTGCCCCTTTTCAGCAGCACCCAGAGACAGAACAAGAGCCTGGCCCTGTCCTCCTGACATTCATCCTTAAGATCTTTGTAGACATTGGTAAGATCCCCGCTCAGCCTCCTCTTCTCCAGGCTAAACAGGTCCAGCTCCCCCAGTCTTTCCTTCTAAGACAGATGCTCTAGTTCCCTCCTGAGCTTCATATCCCTCCGCTGGACCCTCTCCAGTAGTTCCCTGTCTCTCTTGAACTGTGAAGAGCGCTGCCCAGAACTGCACAGAGCGGTCCAGGCGCGGCCTCAGCAGGGCAGAGCAGAGCGGGAGGCTCACCTCCCTTGACCTGCTGGCCATGCTCCTCCTCACGCACCCCAGGATCCCACAGGCCTGCTGGCCCACACAGGCACACTGCTGGCCCATGGGCAACTTGCTGCCCACCAGCACTCCCAGGCCCTTCCCCGCAGAGCTGCCTTCCAGCAGGCCAGCCCCCAGAACGTACCGGTGCATGGGGCTGCTCCCCGCCAGGCGCGGGACCTCACACTCGCCTTGGCTGAACTTCTCTGGGTCCCTCTGCGCCCAGCTCTCCACCCTGCCCTGGTCTCGCTGAACGGCAGCGCAGCCGCCTGGGGCTCCAGCCACTCCTCCGGGTGCCGTATCCCCAGGCACCCGGCTGAGGTGTCTCTGCCCCTTCATCCAGGTCATTGATAAATAAGTTGAACAAGACAGGACCCAGTGCTGACCCTGGGGAACACCACTGGCTGCAAGCCTCCAGCTAGGCTCTGCGCTGCTGATCACAGCCCCCTGAGCTCCGCTGTTCAGCTTGTTCTTAGCCCACTCATCTCACCCACCCTTCCTGAGCTTACCTATGAGAATGTTATGGGAAGCAGTATTGAAAGCCTTGCTGAGGTCAAAGTAGACAACACTCACTGCTCTCTCCTCATCTACCCTGCCAGTCATTCCATCATAGAAGGCTATCAGGTTGGTGAGGCGCGATTTCCTCTTGGTGAATCCATGTTGACTATTCTTCATGACCTTCTTTTCCTCCACAGGCTTCAATATGACCTCTAGGATGAGCTGTTCCATCACCTTTCCAGGGATGGAGGTGTGACTGACCAGTGTGTAGTTGCCTGGGTCCCCCTTCTCGCCCTTTTTGAAGACAGAGTAACACTGGCTTTTCTCCAGACCGCAGGCACCTCTCCTGTTCTCCATAACCTTTCAAAGACAATGGGGAATGGCTTGACAATAACATCTGCCAGCTTCCTTAACACTTGGGGATGCATCCCATCAGGGCCCATGGATTTGTGGGTATCAGGTTTGCTTAAGTGACCTCTAACATGATCCTCCTCAATCAAGGGAAAGTCCTCCTTTCTCCAGACTTCCTTTCTTGCCTCCGAGGTCTGGGAAACCAGAAGGCCAGTCTTAGCAGTGAAGACTGAAGCAGAGAAGGCATTCAGTATCTCTGCCTTCTCTGTGCCCTTTATCACCATAGCACCCACCTCATTCAGCAGCAGGCCCACATTTCCCCTAATCATACTTTTCCTGTCCAGGTACTTGAAGAAGCCCTTCTTGTTGTCCTTGACAGATTTCATTCTAAACAGGCCTCAACCTTCCTCATTGTCTCCCTACACATTCTGACCACACCCCTATATTCCTGCTAAGTGTCCTGTCCCTTTTGCCAGATCCCATAAACTTCTTCCTTCTGATGGATGTTTGTCAGAAGCCCCTTACTCATCCATACGGTCTCCTACCTCCTTTACTCAATTTCCTACTCAAGGGAATACATTAATTTTGAGCTTTTTTTAGAGGAAGTGATGCTTGAACCCTAATCCCAAAGGGCATCTCATCCAGACACAGATTTTATCACTTTCCCTGTCTGCCTTGGCAAATCCAGAACAGCTGAGACAGTAGGCTTGGTTTCTACTTAAAGCCCTTCTCACCCCTTCAGCTCCTAAGATTTAACTAATAAGGATTTAGTTTACTTTACAAGGGCTCTGGTTGTTTTCCTCATCATGTTGGTACTGCTCTGTGCCCAGAAAAAAGTAACTGACAATAGCATCTGAAATAACTTTTTTATAGGCTTAAGACAGCTAATAGTTTACTAAATAACTTAGTTGTGAAGTAATAAATCAGAAAACAAATTCTAATCCAAAAGTTATACTTGTTAAGTATCTCTAAATGCTGTATTTAGATATGTACTCTTCTTTATAGAAGGTGTAATGCATTAAAAACTAATAGTACACTGTGTTCAAGCACTGTTTTTATACTGTAAAACTACTACAGATGGAGAAACTCATGTCAACAATGATTTACTCTTGTACGTATTAAAAGAATAAAGTAGTTCAGTTAAAAGTGAACTACAGTATAGCACTTAAAAGATACAGCTATATTGAAACTAGTTTGGGAGACATTAAGTTTTTTAAAAAAACTTCTAGTCTTTAAAATGTAGGGACTCTCTCTTTTTGGAGTAAGCACTAATACTCAATACAAGACCATGCTCTTACTTCAGCACTGCAATGAAACAATTTTTTCTTCTTTTAAATACCATCGATTCAATCTGCAGTGAATCGGTGCATCTTTGTAATTCTTGACATATGTGATCTCATGCTGAATGTGTGATTCTTGCCCAACTGGAGTGGCACCCATAAAGGCAAACATGAGGTAAATTTGTGTCTCTTACTTAAAATGTAAGCTACAAAACGCTGGGGCATTAAGCTACCTGCATCTCCACGACCTTCTCCATTCCTCGCCCCCCCCTCCCCCCCCAGTATAGACGCCTTGCCCTCCAAATGGCAGGTACCCGCTGCAAGGCCCCAGCTCCAAGATGCGGGGGAGAGGAGGCACGGCAGCCAAGGAAGGGAAACATGACCCAGGTCACCCCTGAGGCCTGGACGGCCGATGTTAACGGGTAACGCGCCCCTTCCGCCCCTGTGAGGCCATGCCGCCCGGCGGCTTCCCTCACGACGAGCGGCAGCTGCTGCCCCGCCCCCGGGCGCGAGCAGCGCCTTCCCGCCAAGCGCCCGCCCCCGCGCGCGGCAGCGGCCCGCTTCGCCTCACCTCACCGCCATGGCGGCGGTGCGGGACGTGGAGATCGATCCCGAGGGCACGTTCAAGTACATCCTGGTGCGCCTGCAGCGCCCGGGCGGCGAGGAGCGGCGCGATATCGTCCGCGGCACCAAGGCGGCCGAGTTCCACAGTGCGTGACAGGCCGCGGGTGGGGGTGTTGGGGGGTGGGGTGGGGGTGTTGGGGGGTGGGGTGGGGGTGACAGCCCCCCGCGGCCGTTAGCCGGCCCCCTTCCCCGGCGGCAACTCTCATATAACTAAAAATAATAAATAGCTTAGTACAAAACCGTGCGGGACGTGGCTGCCGGTTCCCAAGTGAATGTGAGGCGGAGGGGGAGCCAGCCTGCGGTGGGCGCTGTCAGCGGACACTGAGGAGCCTCTTTTTTCCCCTTTATAGGTG
The DNA here is from genome assembly GCF_023634085.1 of Falco cherrug. Lineage (NCBI taxonomy): Eukaryota > Metazoa > Chordata > Aves > Falconiformes > Falconidae > Falco > Falco cherrug. The sequence goes on from NC_073708.1 coordinate 8,283,113, forward strand.
TGAATATGAAAAGTGGGCCAATACCTCTGTCAGGTGCCATTGCCAACCCTGATAAACCTCATTTAGGAGAACGAGTTGTTTAACTAAGTAAAGTCTGACCTAGCGAACTTTAATGAAACAGCTTTTCTATGTCTGGCAAGAGAAACCTCTCACAGGTGAAAGAAGGGCACTGGAGGAAAATGAGTGGAAAACAGCTGAAAAGAATAGTTCTAGAGCATTTGGTGCCTCCTGTGTATTCTAATGTCTCTAACCATTCTTCTTGTGCAGATCATATATTTGAAAAAGTAAATCCTGAGATGGAAAAGCTGGGATATGAGTGCAAGTGCCTTGGAGGAGGGAAAATTGAGCATAATAGCAAAGACAAGAAAATAAGGGTATTCGGGCTCTCTACTGTAAGTGAATCTCTTGTATTCCTTCAAATCCTTTAGTCTTTGATGTTCCGGGATTTTTGTTTATAGTATGGTGGCTTTTGGCTATTTGAATCCCAGTGTAAACATTAATGAGAAAACTTGCCTGGCTCACTTGTGAGATAGATTAGAAAGACAATAGTTTTAAGGGCAGGAGACCAAAAGTAATAAATAACTTAACACTGCATAATACCAGCATTAAGTTATATTCAAGACTAGAAATGGAAGTTAGCATATCTTGGCTCAGAATTTTTTAGTCTTGCTGCTAGAGCAGGAATAGCGCATCTCTAGCCGCAGGGCCTTGGTCCAGCTACTGTGTGATCTTTATTTGCCATTAAAAATGCTGGGTGTGGTATTTCTGACATAACCATATTATCTAGTATTTTTAAAAAGTTTGTATTTTATGATGCATCAGTTTTAACCTGCATGGTTTAAATGGTGGTTTACATAAGCTGTTCCTCTTGGGGCAGAGTCAGTGATGAGTAAGAGTACATATTTTGTTTGATAATACAATTTTGAGCTGTTTTTTCAATCTCCCAAGTTAAGTTTCACGTGAAATGTTACTGGAAAAAGAAAGTAATCTGTAAATCACAGGGTTTTATCAGTAGACTAGACTACTGTGCAGTAAAGGCTTTTTGACAGGAAAAAACTTACTTGTAGTTCTGAAATAAGAAATCAAGATAATAACTCCAGTTACATCAGTAAAGGAAAGGCACTTTCTAGCGCAGCTGTCTTAAGTTTCAGTGAAAGAGCAACACTGATCAGTGATGTAAATGAGGGTTAAAAATCATGTGGGTCATCTGACATTGCCTTAGGTCAGTGTTAGAAGTTGCAGTGGCTGAAGACCACAGATACTTAAAATTCTGCCATTACCAGCTAAGGCAAGATTGCAAATAAATAAAACATGAAGACTGTGATTTCTTTAGTGGCTAGAATAGTACTCAAATGTTCTCATGTGTGGTGGCTTATTCCTTTTTTCTTCAGCTGAGCCAGATCAGATGTTTGCATACTCATACATTAGGGTGGGTCAATGAAATCTCTGTGGTTTAAAAGAACACTCAATAAATATGGTGGCTAAGGGGTTGGGAACATTTTAAAACGAGCCTTCTGCTGGAGAAATGATGTGGAAAATGCATCCTCTATTACTTGACCCCATCTCATTTATTTTCTACAACTTGGCGTTGGGGTGAATTGAAGACGCCAACAGAAAAATAAAACATGATACTGTAAGAATAACTCTTTTAGTGCCTGTATTTGATTTGCACATGAACTACTTAAAGTACCAAATCATAACTGGATAATTTGTGTTGACAAGAACTGAATGGTTCTGTGGACTTAATTTCTGTACGTGCCTAATAAGTATTTGTTCTTTCTTGCAGGGCTATGGAAAAGCAGATCATTCGGTGACTGTAGAGATACTGAAAAAAGTGTATACAGATTATGAAATTACATGGTCAGATGACAAGAAATAAATTGCCTACTTTCAAGCAAAACAGGCATTTAAAAACTGGAAACTGTGAGCTGTACTTTGACAAATAAAATTGAATGTGTATTCTATGTACGTTACCATAAACCTGGAGAAACTGGACTCTGCTGTAATTCATAATATGGTTAGTATCCCCAGATAGATCTTATTTTTCAGATCATTCCTTTGTGCAGAATCTGCGGTTCTAAGCCTTCTTCCTCTCCTTTTGACATGCCATCTAATTAAACATTCCCACATCTTACCTTCCCGTTTGTCTTCATCCAGTGCTGTCTCACTGATCTACTGTAGATACCTTTAGGATTTTGCCATCAATTTATGCACCACAGTACCAAACCTATTACCTGGTCTTTTGACCATAGTGTTTTCTCTTTCCTTTATTTTGTATTGTTCTTTAGGCTTTCCAACTTTACCAGATTTACAAAACCTGGGGAAGAAGGGAGGAGGGTTGGCTGTTACACTTCTTCACCTAAATCTCTGATTTACTCCATGGTATTGAAAATTCAGTATTTATGTTCCACATGACTAATGATCGAGATCTTTTGTGTTCTTGTAAAATCCTTACCTTTAGCAGACTGATGGCACTGTCAAATTGTGACAACCCTTCTTTTGCTCTGATTCTCCTGTACTTCTTTTATTCCCCATGAGTATAATGATGCTTTTCCCTTTTTTTATAGCAATAATTATGTTCTAGTTAACGACCTCCTGGCCAGACCCAGCACACCTAGGCAGTGTCTGAATTAACTTACAGCACCTGCATCCTCCTGTTGTGGCAAGATTTTGTCCTTCATTTATTAACTTACTTCTTAGAATTGCAACTTATGTTTCCTGCAAGTCTTTCTTTAATGCTGTTGTGGATTTCAAGGGAGTTCCTTTTGGTCTTAAGCTTACGTTGTTGACCTGCAGTCTTCAAGAGGTATTTGCATATAAATCCTGGTTCTTCCCTTTGCTGTGGTTCCTACTGCACTGATCTACTACTATCTGGCAGTATGGAGTGGCTTTTCCTTTTCAATGTGTATATGACTCTTAAAGTACAAACTGTGAAATTTGAGAGGCTTTAGTCCAGTTTCCATCACAAAAAATCCCATTGTTACTACCTTATTATGCTAATTATCCATCTGATGTCACCCTTCTGTGTCTTTGATTTAATTGCTTGGGCAGAGAGGAATTTCCTTTTCCTGTCCTCAAACCTTTCAGCCCATTCCTCATTAGAAGAGTTCCAGTTATCACCTGGGAGTGGGATCTCTTGAACCTGGTGCTGCAGGTCTCTTAGTTGGCACCTGCTTCCCCCACCATGCAGCCTGGACTTTCCTCTCCAGCACCCCTATGCACTTCTGCATCTGCTGTTTGTGCTTCTCATTATGCTCTTGTGCACTGGTCTTCTGCCTGCACCACTTCAAATGCTGTGATAACATTGACTGAAGGTTTGATTTTTCTTAAGATTTTGATTCCAAAACATGATGAAATGTCTGTGTACCTAGTAACCAAGAATAGCATACAGGTCAATAATTTGCAAATTGGCCACTTCCCACTCTGATTTTCCTCATGGGTTTTTTCCCCTAAGCTTTAGTAAAATACCTGTAATTGCCAGTACAGAAAGCCCATTTTTTTTTAGCCTCATTTCCCAAAACTAGCAAATAGTCTTCAAAGGGAAGTCATCAGTTAAGGATAGTGTCTGCTAAAACAAACAAGCTTTTTAATTTAGTTTCCTGAGACATTTTATGACTGATTTTAATCTTTCTTTCCACAATACTTACGGGAAAGACATAATTTAGACTGGACTTCTTATTGTGATGACTCTTTCCAAAAGTGAGGGGGTGGGTCAAGGGGAGAAGAGTGGTGGTAATTTGGAACAAGCTGGTAAACTGAGTTACCAGCTGATCTCTACCTTTGTTTCCTCATACAAGAAATTGGGCCTGGTGTAAGGGTTTGAGTCATCAAAAAATACTTTTGATGGTCCTCCCACTTCTGTTATTTTCTATTGCAATGTCATTTGGAGAAATGCTGATTTCTTTGGCTATTAAGTAATTACATAAGTATAACAAGTGAGTGAGATATTTTTATTCCAGATCATGAGGAGAAGCAGGAAACTGGTCACCAGGGTGGTGATGATTTGGCAGGTAGAGAAAGCCTTAATGTAGATTAGGGAAAATAGTAATATTTGATGTTGAAACACCAACAGAACCACCAGCCTTTAAACCCAAATGTATTAATTTTGCTCCCTCTCAGCATCCATCTGCTGAATTTCAAGAACAGAATAGAACTCATCTGGAATTATGGAAAAGCCAATGCTGATTTTGCTGATTTCACCTGAGAAAAGCATCCTTTATTCGCATCTTTAATTCTGAAACGGGAACTTAATTACACTGTTGGCTTTCCTGTTTTGCAGGTGTGCAGTCACTATGAGATTGTAGCTCTCTAGCAGTCTTCACTTCAAAGTCCAAAAAAATCCGATTTCGTACTTGCATGAAAACAGAGCCATATTTCAGCAATCCAAGAATAAAAGGATACTGAGGAAAGGAGTAGTATATTAAACCCAAGACAGTGAGTGCCACCTTCATTTATTCATACAAAAATACCTAAGATTCTTGTTCCTAACCACATTCACTGTCATAGTGGTCAACATTTCTTATTGCTTCAGGTACCATTCTCTGAAAGAGCAGTAGACCTAGTAAGTGTAGAACACGCTATTCAGTCACTATGTACAAGCCACAATTTGTCTTATGACTGAGGCTTGAAAAATGGCAAGCGGTAGTCAGTTTGCTTTCAGCTTCTCAGTTGTGACAAAAAAGAACTGTTAACAGTACTTTATTGATCTGCCAAAGCTAAACTTCCCTTTGTTCCTCAATCTATAGTCAGCAGTTTGCTATCATCACTAAGTTTCAGAGTTGATGCAGAAAAATTCCATAGCGCAATCACAGCCGTGACACAACTGACTGCTTTTGTTCTCTCTCTCCTGTAAAAGAGCAACTTCAGTAGTTTCCAAAGCATCCCTTTAAAATAGTCTACTTACAATTGTTTTTGAAACAATAGTAGTTGTTAAGGCTCTTCTGTAAAGTACGGGAAATCCTCTGACTTGGGTGTCTTGCACTGTGAAGACAAAAATCTTCAGCTACAGGATCTTTATGTAATAAAGTGACTTAGGTCACCACTGTCAGAAGTTTCTTTCCATCCCCTTAGGCTATTGTCCTCCCTACACTGAGTATCCTTGCATGCAGTTTACTGCAGTGGTTGGCTATCTATATTTTTGCAAAGGCACCCAATAAAGCAGTGCATGATAAGCAGTAGCTTTGATGCACACATTAGGAGTTGTGTAATAGCTTTTTGCCCAGTTTTGGTTAAACAAAACATGCAATGGATTTTTTTGTGTGAATTGTGGGTGATGCTAAGCACTCGGGACCAGGTTTTGTCGTTCTTTGGGTTTGTTTGCATTTTTAGTAAGGTAATTTCTTCAGCCTAGGACAAAGGAGTGACTTGTACAGCTTTTCTGAATGCTTGCTGCCCAGCCAAACTGCTGAAAAGATTTAAGAGGTGTGAGCATTCAATAGTACCCCCCCAGCAAGTGTTGAAAATGGGTCATAGCATATGAGCCACTAACAGAAACATTTTACTAATTTCTAAAACCAGTATAGCTTTTCCCAGTTACTTGCTGACAATTTCTGAAGTGATACATCAAAATCTGAATGTAAAAATTCAGAGACCACGGTAGTGCATATTCTCTGGTATACTTTTTCAAAGGCATGAATAAAAGTCGTGTGCATTACATGTGGAAACATTACAATGACTTGCGAGACTGCTAGCAGAATAGAACCCAAGTAATAAATCCAACCCCCTCTGGTGGCAAAGCAGCCGGGCACACAGATACGCAGATGATTCTGAAATCTGCTGCAGCAGTTAAAACTCTTCTCACCCTTGAGAACCGCTGCTTGCACTGTATTGGGATGTTAAATGATCTCATTTACTTACGGTGACTTACGGTTCTAGCACTGCCAAAGAATGTGAGAGGGGGACTGGGGACAGCGACTTACTTTACTTTTAAATACATATAAATGACAATTACTTGGCATAAACAGATGCTGGTTTAAGCAGAACTCCATTTTTCTATGCAAAACCAGAATCAGAAGTCCTTCAGTTCTCAGACATCAGAATTTGTCAAGCATTTCTAACAAGCATCTTTAATTTGTCAAACCAGAATAACACAACAGAGGAAAAAGCAGAGATGCGAGGATTAAAATATTTTGTCTTTGATATTTTTGAAGGACCGGTGGTTGCATTTTAAATGGAATCTTTAAAGGCTATTTCCATAATACATCGCTGTAGTCCTTCATCAATTGTTTTAACTATGCTGGTCCTAAACACATTCCTTTCTTCAATGAATGTTTCAAAGAGGGAGATACCACCACCAACACCAAAATAATGTACTTTGCTTCCCAAATACACGCGTCCATTTTTATCCAAGAGCTCAGCCAGTGTATTGTGCAAAGCACTGTAGTACTCGGGATTATAGATGGTCTCAGATGTGAGAATTATGTCATACTTTGAAAAGGAGCTGTTGCTGCTTCGCAGGAGCTGGCTGACTTCAGACCATGCCCCAGAAAAAAATCTGCATTTGGTGAGCATATCAGGCAAGCACTCTGCTTTCCTGGGCCTCTTTGAAGGAGGCTTGTTGGTTCTTCTGTTGTCCCTACCGTCCAGCCTGCTGCCTTTGCTTGTACAATTAGCCACCACGTTAGGCAAGGTTATTTCATCAATCACTGTGCTGTTGTAGTCCTGAAAATGGACTTTTCCAGCTTTACCCTTTAAAGCAACGATTCCCAGCAGTCCTGCCCCACAGCCAAGATCCAACACAGCCTTGTTGGTAAACTGTATTTCAGCCTCGGAAAAGTAGTCTATGAGATCAAAGGTGCATTCCCAGATCTTCAGCCCTCCTTCATAGACTCCCGGGATGAGATCAGAGCGAGAAGAAACACTTTTAGATATGATGCCTTCTGCATCCACACCATCCAAACACATAGTTTCCACTACAGACACATTCACCGAATACAAGCCTGATGTAATTTCCATTACTTTATTTTCCAATATTTTGTTGGGATCTTCAGGTATACTGTGCTCCTTGGCAGCTTTAAAGAACTTTGACGGTGTCTCATCTTGCTGTGCATCAGCACCCAGCTTCAGGCTGGCACCTGCCGCAGTAGCAGCAGTTTGCTGCTTCTTTCCTGTGGATTCTTGCTTGTGTTTTGGTGAGTGCAACTCTAAGTCCACCTTACCCAGAGCGTCTGGTTCATCGTTCTCATTTTTGTCAATAAAAAAATTAAATCGGAAATCCATTTTCAGGAATAACAGTAAACAAAAAAAAGTTTAATTTATTACAGCCAGAAACACTCGTCTAAGAGCAATACTAACACAACTTTTTTCTTGTTTTTTATAGAGGATGTTTTTATGTAGTTATTGCTATGGGGAAGAGCGCTTTGCAGGTAGAATAGCAGATATTTGGCCAACAAACCAGGTGAGTTACTTCTGGAAATAGAATAAACAAGTTCTACGTATTAGCACAGGCATTAGTTTTAAGTATTAGCACAAACAAGCCGACTAATCGCTGCCTCCTATTTTTTTAGGTTAAATTCATTTAAATACAATTTTAAATGGAAAAACCCCATCTTATAAGCATTTAAATTTATGAAAAGACTGCATGACAAGTGACATCTCTCATGTAACGTAGATAGAGACTGGAAAAAATAAGAGGAACTGCTTATTACGGTAAAACTCCCCGTTTCAACCTTCAGTCTTTCAAGCCACGCCAAACCAAAGCGCACAGAGGCTGTTAAGGCCCAGCATCCCTCCCTTACAGCCCCAGCTGAAGCATGCAAGCCGGGCAAAGCGATCCGATCCCGGCTGAGCCCACCTCGTGCCCGTACCAACCCCCGGTTGCTGGATACCGGCAGCACCATCCGCTTCTCCCACGTGGAGCGGCTGCCCCTTCCGCTATCCCAGCAGCCCCCGCGGGCGGGAAAGGGGCGGGGCGGGGCGGCTGCTGGGGCTGCTGGGATTGCGGAGGTAACTTTTTCCCGCCGCCGCTGTCCTCCCGTGAGGTGTGTGGAGTCAGCGCTATGTCCCAGACAGATCGCGAGCTGCTCTTGCAAGAGCTGGGAGGTTGGGATTGGGATCTCTGCCGCCGAGAGATGCCCACCGTTCTTCCCAGGCTTCTTATATCCTTCCTGGGCGGGTGGTTGGGCTGCTGGGTGGTTGTGGGGAAGCATCCCGAAACGGCGGGGGGGTTGTGGGGGCGTGCCTCCTGCAGCCTTGCATAGTTAGAGCGAAGACATCCGTGGGGGGGGAAAGCGGTGCAGTCTTTGTAAGGGGCAGACACAGGGCAGAAAAGCTAGATGCTGGGCGTTTTACTGGAAATAAGAACGGTCCTTCATTGAAATAAAAGATTCACGGTAGAAAATAGTGGTTTTCATTTAGCACTGTAGGTAGCTCCTCCCCAAACAAAACAAAAAACCGACATAAAACCAATCAAAAAACCACCCCAAGATGTACTCACCAATACGCTAGAAATATTCGTGCTGATGGCGTGAGTACTGAGGTACATGAGCCTGCATCGGTTATGAAGCATCCCTGCCTATTTCATGTGATGGGTGAAGCGTATGTGGGACAGTGAGAGAGAAGCCACGGTGACAGCTGCAGATGTTTTAAAGATGCAACTGTTACAGCAAAATGAGTTTGAGTTTCTTTAACGTTTTTTACTCTATGTATCAAGAGTCTGAAGACTGGACTGAGCATATTCGTAAGTAGTGACCAAGAAGTGCCTCTTCCTATGGGTTGTTGTATTGCAATTGCATTATAAATTCTGTGTTATTTAAAAATACTTATGCTATAACTTGTGAGTTTCATGGTCATCAGCAATCTTGCTGGACCTTGCATGTTACACAAATTGCATGTTGAATAAGTTTGAAGAAAGTCCATGAAGAAGTTATGCATGCAAGGCTGCTTTTTCCTTCCCGCTACTGATTATTAGACACTTCAAAGAAGGGTTCTTTTTCATCATGTATTTTATTGTCTTTTTGGCCATTATCTTATAGGTGGAAAAACTCTTGTAATACTTGATAGTGGTAAGAAAATGAGGCTGGTATGTAATAAAGTTGAATATTAGTGCCAGCCAGCACATTAAATGTGCGACTATTTGCAGTTTGGAATGTTCTAGTTCCATGGGCAAACAATTGTGCTCAGTCTTCAGCTGAGTAGTCAGTCAGGTGTGATGATATTATTGATGGGTTTATACATGTAAGAGACGTTACTGTTACTTGATTTTTTGTATAATAAATGTGTGGCAAATGTTGTGTTGCTGCTTTCAAAATCAAATACCTGATCTGTTTCTGCTTGGTGCAGTTCTTTGTTTCATCTGATAGGTTGCTGCGTATTTCTGATAATGACACATTGTTCTTCTATAGCATTTAAATGCTTTGCTTTGCAGGTGTTCTGAGGATCCTGACTGAAATGTTTTTGCCCCATATCAGCCTTGCAGATTTGGAAGAAACTTTTTTCTCAAAAGTATTACCAAAGGTATGACAGCTTCAATTAAATGTGGAATTTTCAGTTGGTCCAGTGCTAAAACCTGCTTAGAACACAGAGATTCTTTTTTGAGGTCACACAATATAATTATTGGTTTGGGTACGATACTTGAAATTAAAATTTTACCCTTTAACAGTTTTATCGATTTTGTTTTGGGTTGTTTCTGAGATTGTTACCATTCTTTACAGTGGGGAGAGGATTGAATGTGCAATGTAATAGTTTCTCCATTCAGTGGTAGAACTGGTTTTTATTTCTTTTTGAGAAGATTGAGCTTTTTGTGAAATGACCATGGTGGAGAATTTTTATGTGAGGTAGCCTCCCAGGACAAAAATGCTGAAGAACTCAATGCTCAGATATCATGAATAAATGTTGTGAAATATGTTAATAATATAGTGAAAAACTTTTAGACCATACTGACCTAAGATAAATTCTTTTTTTTTTTGATTAAATGATGGAGAATTTTGTGCTATAGTTGTATGAAAATTCTTCAGTGTTTACATTTTAAATGAAGTAGAGCAAAGCCAAGTTACTGATCTAAGTTTCAAGGCTCAGCTTGTGTATTTTAAGAAGCCAATAAAAATGGCCACTTGATTTCCATTTCGCTTATTTTATGTCCTGCAGCAGATCTTGGAGGTTACAAGAAAAATGGCTCCTAACAAGCCTGTGCTGAACAAGGATTGCCGTACCATACCTATTTATGTTGTATCCTGCACGTGCCTGGAAGCACCTCACTGTCTTTTGCGGTCTCAGCAGTAACACTTGTCAAATATCCAGGGACCTCAACTAAATTATTGTTGTTTGTAGGTCATAGACTTCATTTTTTTAATGTATTCAAAATGTTAGTGATCATTCTCAACAAAACCACAAATTTTCTGAGACTAAATAAAAATCCTTTTTAAAACAATGTGTAAAAAAATCTTTGGTAGAATGAGGTATATATATTTCAAGTAAATTAGCTGAGAAGTTTGTTTTACTAACAGATTTTTAGGAAAGATAGCAGCTAGTATAGCTTCTGTCTATAATTTGGGAAAACCCTAAGATGGCTTCTTCATATATCACATTTTATGATTCAAATGCTAGAAGACATGATTTTCTCCTGTGAGTTATCGCAGTAGCCGGTGACTCCATGCCAAGGAAGCAAGCAGTTAAGAGAATAGTGTTACTATTTGCATGTGTATGTTTATAAATAAAATGTTTAAGTTTTGTTTTGTTGTGACAGACTCTACAGTTATTTGATAACTTGATGTATGAATTATCCACCGAGGCAAAAGGATTAACCAGCCAGAATACAGAGTTATGCAGTACTGTAAGGAATCTTCTGCAGGCAAGTCCCATGAAATAAGCTGCCAAAGGAGTGTTTACATTATTCTTTGATTTTTACCTAAAATTACAAGTTTTTTAGAATATTTTTACCACCTACTAACTAGATGGCTAAAATGTTATTTGATGTTCCTTTGCAGTTGAAACTCAATTAACATTTTGTGAATGATTTGATAACATCTAGCATGTGATGCTAATCATAATTAAAAAAAAAAAATCTCAAATTCTGCTTAATTTCCTAATGCAAATGTATTGTGATTCTCCCTGCTTAAAGAGTGAACCTGGCACCTGGTTATACAGTCACTTAATTCTGAGTTTTAAAATTTTTGTAAGTTGAGAAGAGTAGTCAAAAGAAATAATGAAGCTTTCAAAAAATATATGGTATCAGAGAAAAACTCTGGAATTGCTTGATATGTTATGGTGCTTCATTCATCTTTATATGCAAAGAACAGTGAACTTTAAAAGCTATAAAAATCTAGGTGCAATTCATCTAAGAAAACAGGCTTTTGAAATCATTGCAGGGGTGAAAAACGTTGTTGTTTATTCTTGCTTTAAGACTATGGTGCAGCTCTTGGAAACTCTGACCGGTTGTGTACGATACATCTGCACACTTCAAGAGTGCGTGCCTCTGGAGAGTATCCGCACCCTTCCATCCTCGGTTCTTCATATAATAAAGAACACATTTACACACTGCAAGGTAGGGCTGTGTTAGAAGGAGAAAAATTCTTACGCTGGCTGGCTTTTAGGAAACACTCACTTTGTAAGAACATCGTATTTTGAAGTAATACTGTTGTGGCATTATTTTTTTCAATTTAAATTTAGTTCTTAAATTTTTTATTCAGTGCCCAAGTACAAGATTATTTTCAGCTGTCTGACTGGGTAGTGAAAGGCCCAGACTGCGCTATTTCTGTATTTTGCATCAATATCAGTTGAACGTTGTGTTTATGAATGTAGGCTCTCTGTGATACCTGTGCACTTCTGATAGCTGCGATATTTTCAGAGCTACAAATGGTTACCAAAATGGTGCTACTTACTTTATTCCTATGCAAGTTCCACAGTGGATTGAAAGTTGAGGTTAGGATGTTTATGTTGGTTATGATGAGTAATGTCTTATCAGGTTTCATGTCTGGATTTGCAGATGCAACAGTAATTCCCTCTAGAGCAGTAAAAATAAAACAAGCTCATCATAAGGACACAATAGCTTTTGGTTGGCCTTCATTTTCACTTTTCAGTTTGTCTTTCCTATGGGAACATTTACATCAGTTTTCCATGTCAGGAGTCAAATGCAGGTGCCATACCTTTATCCAAAGGTTAAGATTTGGAATGCTGCTTCCTTTGTTGCTAACATTGGACTGTTTTGTTCAGAAATACGATCTTAGGCTCATATATTGAGGCCTAACACAAAGCCTGCTAAACTCCCTAGAGCCAGGCAGACTTCATTAGTTGATGAAGCTGCAGGTGAATAGCATTTTATGTTTAGCAAACAGGAGTCAGCAGCAGAAGCTACAGATTGGGCTGTGTATTGAAGTAGGTATGTCCGTGCCTTGTTCTTTTTTCCAGTGAAATGTGTGACAAAGCTGTCGGTATTTTCAGCATGTGAAACATCAGACTGTGATTCCTGAACTGGTTTTTATAAACGTCTTCTTCCCTGTTTCCTACAGGACAGTGAATCATTGTACTGTGGGCATCTGCACTTGATTTCTGACCTCCTACAAGCTATGTTCAAGGAAACTTACTCTCTTCAGAAGCAGCTGATGGAACTACTTGATATGATTTCCATGGGCTCTGCCTCTACTGAAGATAACGTCACAGATATGGTGTCAGGTATATGTGCATCTAACATTTTTTTAGTATTGCTCAGTCTTTTTTTTTTTTTTTTTTCTTATAGAGAGGTATGTTTGAATTTTTAAAACAGGGTTCTGGGCATGCTGACATCCTGACCAGCCTTTCAGACAGCACTGTGTTAAAGCTTGAAATATTTCAGTTTTTCTCCTGAAACTTTCTCTGTGGGGTGGGGCATGCTGTGTAGGTTTGTAGGAAACGGGCAGCATCTAAGCACTCGGCCAAGTTTCCTGATTCTGTGTTAGTGTGATGGTATTTTCTTAGTGCTTGTGGTTGCTGCTGTTTTCCTAGGAGCAGCGTAGCTGTGAACTCATGAAACAGACTTCACTCAGTTGTTGCTGTTATTAATTCCTCTGTAGTAATCCACACTGTGCTGGAGATATGCGCTGTCATTTCTGATATGGACCATGCTCTTCATGCCAATACGTGGAAGTTCATAGTCAAGTATGTCACTGAACTCTTTGGATTTTATTGTAATATAAACAGACTGTAATCTTAAATAACCAGTGTTTCAATAGCTTTACGTTCAGAGTTTCAAATAAAATTGAAATTAGAGATTTCAGTTTAGCTATTTAGCTGATAAGTACATTTAGAAATTTAATTTAGGTACTTAGCTAGTATAGTATTAAAGGCCCTGAAGGTAGTTAGGAATTGTGCATGAAAAGTAATAGAAGCTTGTCTTTTGGATTACAATGCAGAAGAAAATCTGAAACACCATCATCTGAATAAATAATCTTAAGAGGCCTGACCTACAGTTTTGTAAGAGTTTTTGACTTGAGTTGTGCTGTCTTGCACTTTCATCCTGCCTTTCCTCTGTGTTTTACTTGTGGCTATGAAGAGGGTTGTTCTCTAAATTTCTGATTTCAGTGTACATTGATGTTGCATCAATTAGTGTTACATAAAAGCCTAAATTGAAGAATTAGTTGTTTGGATTTGTACTAACTCATTGCATGCTGGCTTCTGACAATTAAATACCTGATTATATTCCTACTTTTTTAGGCAAAGCCTGAAGCATCATTCTCTGCTGCAGCACCATCTGAAACACAGTGACATCCTTGGTGGCCTGTGCAAGGACACTCTATTTTCTTTTCACTCCTGTTTGCAGCTGGCTGAGCAAATGAAGATGTCAGAGATACAGGTGAATCAAAAAGCTCCCAAAGCTGCCATCAAACTTGAGGAGGATAAATTCTTTGTTCTGTATTATTGCTTGGAGTGGTTTGGGTTTGGTTTATTGGGTTTTTTTCACTTCCTGTAGTAGGCAGAGTATGTAGTCCTTTTGAAACCAAGTGAAAAAACGTAACTTTGTTTAGATTGGGGATGTTTTAGCAAGGCACTGAAAAAAAGTTTCCACCATACTCTATGGAAATGTCTTTTATTTCCTAAACTGACAACATCCTAAGGTCAATCAAAAGATAACATTGCAATTCTGAATATTGCCACAAAAATGTTGAGGCCTACTGAAGATTTTTACAGTTTTTCTCTCATAGCTGTGGAGTCTGTAGAGAATCAAGTTTGAAATAGGTTTTAAACATTGTTAGCAATTTAACTTCATTTTTTTCTTGTATTACTCTGTATGTGAAGTTTTAGAGCTGCTTTTTTTGGGCAGGATGGTGCTGACCTCAGGCTGTTCCAGAAGACGGTCAAACTGTGTAGATTCTTTGCTAATTCCCTTGCACACTACACCAAGGTAGGTTTTAATACTTTAATTCTATGTTAGTATTAAACTAAAGCCTCTGGTCTGCAAATGGAATAATTTTGTACTGCATTGTATCTTAACAATTTATAACTATACCGTATGGGTGGTATAATTAACATCCACGCGTAACCTGCTTGTAGTTCTTCCACCTGTATATACTCAGAAGCCTAAGCAGGATTACTGCTGTGATTCAACGGAAAAGCAGACAGCATTAATAAGCTGTTACAAGCAGTGTCACTGAGGAGTGGGGTCCAGTCTTTACAGGCAGCCTTGAGACAGTGCAGCAGAAACTATCTGGAAGCATTAAGCAGATGAAACCTGTTGCCAGGTTGTTTCAGTTGCTTGTTTCAGCAACCGAAAACGATGTGGCGTTAGTAAGAAGAAGTGTCCGTGCACTTACTCTTGTTAGCTCTGACACTGATTTCTTGCTCTTTTCCTGGCCCTTTCACTTTGTTGCTGTGTTCTCTTTTTCTCATTATTAGAAGACATGCTGTAAATCTACCCGTTTTAAGAATGGATGTGAAAAACTTTTGCTCTTTAGGAATAGCACTGATGGTACATTCTGCATCTGTTGTGTTCCATGGGATAAAAGCAGGGGGGTGATTTTTTTTGTTGTGTTTTTTTTTTCTTCTGCACAAAACAAATAGCGCTGTGACATGATAAAGCAGCCTTACAGCGTGTATGAGACCACTTCAGATTTCTGTGGCTCTCTGACTATTACAAATGTACTTACCAATTTTTTTAAACATGCCTCTAAATTTAGCCAGTTCACCTACAATATATATACATGTAGTGTAATTAGTCTTCGGAGCACTTTCTTTATTGTTTGCTTTGCACTTGTTTTGTGCTGTGGATTGTTAGAACTTAAGCAATTTTTGCAGTATAGTAGTTTGCACACCAGTATAGTAAAATGGAAAGGGAGTGTACTTAATCATGTATTTTATATTAAAAGTACCATTCAAAACTAATAATTTTTGCAGGAATTTCTTTCTTTCTTCTCTGATTTGTGTTCTCAATTACATCAGCTCTTTCTTCAGATATACAGGTAAGTGAAGTACAAATAATTGATTATTGATAGTATCTTAACATTTCCATCCTTCATTCTTAGTTTTTGAGATGTAAAAATACAATTCTTGTTCTAGAGCTGTTACCTTCCTTTTTTCATGTACGGAAAACTAAAATATATTTTTAATAAATTGGGCATTTTTGTGTGATACTAATTACCTTAACCCCGTTTTTGATGAGTGTCCAGTATTGACAAACCACTGACTTTGTTGCAATACCTTACGTCAACATTTCTTAACAATTTATGTGCAGAATATGCAGATTATCTTGGGCACTGGGTCTATTTATGCAAGTTGAAAATTCTTGTTCCTGAAGTCAAAATTCCCCAAGGTAGGATTTGCCCTTTAGTCACCTTGAAATGAAGCAATTAGGCAGGGTTAAAACTGAGCAACCCAGCAGTGTACCTTCCAGTTTGAAACAGATTGTTTTCAATCTCTAAGACAAAGTACAGAAACATTTATCCTGAAGGGAGAGAGCATCAGAAACAGAGCATTCTGAAATTTTTCATAGCTTTACTGTTGTGTTTATAATCTTGTGAAATTTCACGAAAGGACTCTGTGGTTCTCTCGTAAGCAAGCACTTAAACATTATGCTTGTGAAGCCTAACAGTCTGCAAGTGGCTGACTGTTTTTCTTTCGAAAGTTTTGTTGTTTTTGCTGCAACAGTGGGGAAGAATAGTGGAAAGTGGACTTGATAATCGAGGGCTGATTTCAGTCATTCTTTTGGAATTGAAACCAGGTTCTGTGGTGAGATGTGCACATGAGTTCACTACGTGTTTCACTGCAAGGTCAGGTGGATTTTTTTTATGAGTTTCCTTTTCTAACTTTACTTACATTGTAGATCTTTTTCAAGTGGAAGGTTGTGAAATTTTATTCACTCAGCAAAACTGAGCAGGATTTTTGAGTAGGAAGCATTTTTACAGTCAGTAAGTTGTAAGAGAGGTTTTCATTTAATGAATTCCTTTGTTTTATACTCCTTTTTTTCTTCTATTGCTCAGGGTCTTTTTTCTCTTCAAAGAAATTTTGGTACACTTTTATTAGTGTCATGTGTTAGATCAGTGCTATCACATTTATGACCATCAAATTGTGTATACAGGTGTTTTCTTGTTTTTTCATTGCTTGACTTGTTTGTGATTCAGTGTAGTTCTTCTTAGGTGTGTTATGTATTTTACATGTATTTTCCATGAGCCTGTAAGATTTTCTTTCAATGTTTCATAAAATACTTGATTATGGTGTTTAGTTTAATGAGTGAATGCAGAGTTGTAACTCTCAGGCTACAATACATACTCTAAAATGGGGAGCCTTTTATTTCACAATAACAAGGAAATAATGAATTTGCCTTTTTGTAGTTCTTTTGAAAAACGTTACTGAGAATGCTATTGTAACTTTTTTTTTCTGGCCCCCCTTAGCAAATTTCCTCCCAGTCTCTATGCTCCAAACATCTTAGAAGTTCATCGAGATGAAATATCCCGGGTTTTTCTTGTGGCTCTGGACCCTCTCATCAACCAGCTGCTTCCCTTTAGCCCTTTTATGGAGCAAGTGTTAAGTGAAAAGTTAGGTGGGTTTAAAATACAGCTACTGCTGCTATAGTACTATGTAAGCGTCTGAGGGATCAGGGCTGATATTTTGACTTTATGGACTATCAGTTGTATTCTGATTTGCTTGGCTCTGATTGTTTTGAAAGTGCTATGATATAATCACTTGTGTGCTAGCTCAGATTAATTTTATAACCAATAGTTCCTGTTGAATGCATCTTTTCCAAAGTACTTACAATAACTTCATTATCAATCTGGTTAATAAAAATCCTATCAATTCTGCTGCTTTGTGTAATTTCAGTCCACGTTTGTCACAAACTTTCAAAGTAAGCTGAAATTTTTCTGCTCTTCTGTTGGTGGGGGGAAGACAGCTATTTTTTCCTAAATTATTTTCTGTGAAAAGTAGAATGCCTTCAAACTGGGAAATGATCATCTTTTTGTTACAACACGCCCCCCTCCCCAATTTCTGCCCTGACCAGTGTGTCAGAATTCTGAGATAGCAGACTTGCTTCTCTCCCGTATGCATACCCTGGCCTTGTGGTTATCCTAACACACTTAGAAGAAAACTTTGTGTTTTCAGTGTTTGAGACATCCCATGCTTTCAAGGAGACTGGATGCATAAGGCATCTAGATTGTAACTCTTTTGCAGCATCTTGCAGTGACAGTGTAAAACTGGAATATTTTAGATTTTGCCTGATTCAGTATATTGCATTTATTTTTCACTTCAAACAGAGTGTTCATGATGAAATGTTCCTTTTTTCCCAGCTGTCTGTGATTTTTTTGATTGTTTTACTAGGAACTTTTGTCATTTGTTTAAAAGCCAGTTTACACACAACCAAGGCAACTAGCATCACTTTTTAAAACTTCTACAGGTCTCCCTCCTGAGCAGCAGCTCCCCCAGTGTCTCATCCTGATTACCATAATGGACAAGCTGTCCACTCAGCCTGAAGAAGTGCAAACTCTCTGGAACACAGGAAAAAGGTACTAAAAAGGTTTTCCTTGTAGTTCTTCACCTCTTCATTACAGTAATCAGCCTATATGAGCAAACAGAGTGGCTCAGCTGCTGGGGTTTCCCTTGCAACTGTATAGTAACATGTCTTACTCTATGGATTCGTATCCTTGTGCTGTGAAAAACAGGATCTGATGTTCAGTGATTCAGCAGTGAAGGATACAGAACCATAAATGTCTTTGTTTTTTCAGGAAAGGAATGGTATTTAGAGTACATCCATGGTAGGAAGAGAGAGATGTATGTAATTTGTTGATACTTCGTCTTGCATTTTTATGCCTAAACTCTCTTAATAATCACCTGAATTTGTAAAAGAGGAAGATAGGAATGGAAATTTCATGTAAAAGCACTGAAGTTACTGCCATTGTTTCTGGTCAAAGACAAAGATTCTGTACTTCAGATGTTGCTTGCAGGATTTGGGATTTGCAAATCTGTAACCCAGCTGTGTTTCTCCACCAAACCCCACCTTCTTTTTTTTCTTTTACCCTTGTAGCCTGTCTTTGTTTTCAGCTCTCTTCTTCAGTTTCCAGCAATGTTCTGCCGAGCTTTCTCTCCCTGTTTGTTTGCCAGAGGTGATCAGTACAGGACAGCCAGCAGTTCCCATCACCCTCTATCACTATGTCTGTGTCCACCTGTGCTCCTTCATTGCTTCCACACTCCCATCACACTTTCCTCAGCTGGTAAGATATTTTTTTTTTTGCTTATCACCTTCTCAGCTGTTGTGATGCATAGATACTGTTTAAAAAAGGAGTTCTTTCTAATGATCTAGCTCTGAAGAGATGCTTAGGTATGAAGTTCTGTAGAAAGGAGCTGGGATACAGTTACATGACTGGCGTTCAATTATAAAGCAAATGTCACTTGTGGGAAAGGGGAAAATAAAGCTTCATATAAGTTCTTGAGAACCTCTGTGGCGTTGGAAATTTTTGTTCTTTTTGGGAGGAGGGGAGCTCAAGTTGTTATAAAAGTTCAGCGCCTTCTTTTCTGCAGTATTCAACTTGTATTAAATTTACCTGGATTTTTTAGTCTATACTGTGAAGTAATAAAGTGACATTTAATATTTAAATACTAAATAAATACATATTAAATAGATATATGTTAATTACATAAAAATAAATAGATTATGTTGTTGTATTCCAGCTAATAACATGCCATAAAATAATAAGTAGTATATTTTTTTACTTCAGAGGAGTATTCAGGGCTTTGATTAAGGTTATATAATGTTTTAGAAGTTTTTCACTTTTTACTGCACATAGACAAAAGAACCTCTAGATAAATGTTAACCTTTGTAAAATTAAGAGCAGTCACAAAAACTATAGCTCTAATTTAGTTTTTCTTTTTCTGAATGCTACATTCCTCTTTCAGATAAAATTTGTGTTCCGAAAAGAGGGACAAGTTTTATTTGGTTTTCAGTAAACTGCTAATAAAGCTGGCAAGGACATTGGCAATACATTGCTTTTAAAATAAAAACAACAAACCCATAGAGTTGCCTTGTGAAGAAGGGATGCACATGATGGAATGTTTTGAAAAATGAAGGATTCTCAGCCCACTGAAATGGATGTACATAGTATGCATCGAAGTATGCAAAACTAAAGGTGTAGCTGCTTGCTTGATGGTGTAGCTGAAGACAGAGTGTGAAAATGAGTTCTTAAAACGTTTTAGATTTGGATAAGCTGAAAATCCTGCTAGGTTTTTTGATAATTAGTGGAGTAAAAGTAATAGTAGGCCTGCAGTCTGTTTCTGCGTGAATTTACATACATACTTTCTCCTCAGGAGTATGCTCTGCTGGATGCTGTGCTGGGTTCTAGTATGATCACATCTCTGCTGGCAATGGACTCATGGTGCTTCCTTGCCCGGTAAGATTTTTTTTGTTACAGGTCAAGCAGGATTTCCAGAGATCCAGTTAGTTCTGTTGTATATAATTCCTTGAGGAGTTTTTTTAAAGACAAAATTGTCCCATAATTGGATTCTTTTCAGATATAGAGCATAGTTTGAAAATTAGAAGCAGAAATGGCTTAGCTATTTTTACATTCATGCACGCAAGGGGGACATACCTTTTCTATTATTTAATAATTGGTTTTTGGAATGGTTCTCACAAGTAAATTGTGTCTGTGCATATAAAGTTTAAATATGTTAAAGGAAATGGCCATCTCTCAGACAAGATTTATGATATTTAGTCTGTAAAAGAGCAGGAAGTACAGACTCACAAGCTTCCATCTCTCACATTCTAGATATGGAACAGCTGAACTGTGTGCTCACCACGTTGTTGTGATCGCCCACTTGGTAAGAACTACAAGGATGTTTGCAATTTGGCACCAGTTTTAATCCTAGTCCTACTAGCAAACTTTCTAAATGAGCAAAGACAGGTATTTCATTTTTTTTCCAAATCCAAACTGCGTTTGGGTTAATAATTAGCAATAGCAGTACTGTGAAAATACAAAACAATATGCTGAGGATTTCCAGCATGTCCTGCATTGTTTTATTTAGACTGTTACTGCTGTGATCCCACGTAGCAGCTCTCGGAACGTTCTGTATAGAATTCATTTGCTGAGTGGTGATTTTTTCCTTAATTTAATTAGATTCATTATCTTTTATTTTAATTTTATCCTAATTCAGATAAAGTCTTGGCCCAGTGACTGTTACCAGGTCTCTGCCTTGGGTGTTCTGCTGAGGCGTATGCTGTTCTTAATGGCTCCAGATCATCAGGCAAGTATAGCACCAGCATCTTCTGTCCTTAATAGAAGAGATTTGAATCAGTGGCCTGTGTTAAAATACCCTCTTTCAGTTCTTCAGAAATGACAAGGTGTTGAGTGCTTGCTTGCTGTACTTGATATTGTACTTGTTGCTACTTTGTCACAGCAGATCCCAATTTGTGCAGGTGTGCTTTTTAAAATAAGAGGCACATACACCTTTTGTAAGAGTGGTCTTACGAAGTGGTGAAGAAGTCATTTTTTTGACCAAGTATGAAAACAGCACATCTCCCAGATTTGCTGAGACTGTATGTCCTGTCCTTGCATCTGCAGCTGGCGTTCATCAGTGTTCTCATGTCATCAGATACAGAGTAGTATCCTTTCCTGTTAGTGCCTCTCTATTTCCCTTGGAGGGGCTAAAGCTCTTTCTTCTGGTTGCTAGGGGCATTGCTTCAAGCAGCTGAAAGAGTAAGTTGCTTAGTCATTCTGATGTCCTATATGTGATGGTGGAGGTAGCAGTTCTAGAAGGTTTTTATATAAGAAGTTTTATTTTATTTAAATTAAAGGTTTTACACAACTTTATTCTCATGTAATATTTGAAAAGGTAACTGGTAGTACATTTTGGTTGCTCAACTTTCTAACAGATTATCAAATTGTCTTCCAGTCTGTTTAATTCTTGTTAACTTCTGTTTGCAGGTAGAATTTGCTCATAAGTTTCTTCCAGAAGAGGTGGAGAACTTGCCTGTGTGGCAGCACTTATCCCTCAAGGCCCTGAATCCTGATCTGAGGAAACAAGTGGCATGTCAGCTCTGTGTGGCAGGGCTCGCACAGTGCAGGCGATGGCTGAATAGCAGCCGCATTCTGGGAGAGCTTCAATCTGTGGTAAAGGAGATGTCATTCTTTTTGTAAAAAAACATGTGAACTCTGGATTTCCAAACTATAAGGATTCTGTTCCTGCCACCTCAGTTCTGTTTTTCTGTGTGTTGCGCAGCTTTTTTCCATGCTTAATTGGCATATGCCTGAGCAAGAACTCTCATTTTAATGTTTTCTCCTAGTACACAACACCTTAGGACCCTCTAGTCTGAGGGTGTCAGTAAAGGTCTTGTGGTTTATTAGTTATTCTAGTTGTTAGCTCTCTGGGTGAGTAAATGTATTTTTCTTTAGAAATTCTGATTTATATTACGTCATACAATTATTTTTAAGTTTTGGAGTCCTGGCTGGTTTTATGCAGCATTAAATCTGAAAGATGCTCACTGGTCTCCTGGGCAAAGGAGTGTGAGAAACCAGAGACTTCCACATGAAGTATCTGCTGCCAGCTTTCGCCTGCTAATGTAGTGTAATTTCACTACAGCGCTGTGTGAAACTCACAGAAGTAACGGATGGTTTCCTTGCTTTGGAAGCTTTATTGGCCAGTGGCCTGGTGGATTAGCTGTACTGTACAGCTGATGCAGCACATTGGGCTTCTTGCCATCTTGTATCATTTTAAATGTTTGATATGAGCCTGGGGGTTTGGTTTGTTTTAAATGTAATTTTTTTTGGTCTTACTAATACATTTTTTCCTACTAGAATACTGCCCTTTCTGTCCTGTTGGCTGCATGCAGTTTTGCTGATGACACTCTGGAGGCAGAACTTCAGGCATCTGTCTTGGAAGTGCTTGGTCAGTTCTGGACTTTTCTGCAGGCTAAGCAGGTAAGAGAATTTGCTGCTCCAATGATGAAAGCACGAGGTCTCTGGGAGGCTGGTGCTGTATCATCATGTGTTTGTTACTAAGTTGTTTTACTTGGATTGGACCATTTGTGTAAAGCACAGTGTAACTGTGCTTCCCATGTGCTGTCAGCTGGTTTGTGTATTAGGCAGGTGCCTGCTCTGGGAAGTGGAGTTTGAATTTTCCTGAATGTTAAATATATTGGCACCTTCTTACTCTGTTACTTGGTGTCAGATTCAGACTTGCTTAACAAGAAGTCTGAAATACCTTATTCTGATTCATACCAGTTACAAATGTGGCTTATTTTAAATGTTCATTAGCATGTGAACAAAACTCATGGTGATCTAATTAGAACATAGCTTGTTAGCACATGAAAACCCATAGAGCTAGTAACCTTCCTCCTGTATTTGAGAACAAGGGGGTAAGACGATGCCCTGGCGACTGTATACCTGTTCATGGCTGCAGTTGCAGTAAAGAAGAAAAGGATTGTCATGGTTCATACTCTGGATTAAAAAAGAAAGTCTGAGTGGGGGTGAAGAAGAGCCAACAATGTGCCCCTTCAGAAGTCTCTTCCAACCTCAGCCATTCTGTGGAGACATTTGGCAAATGATCAGTGAAAAGAAATAGTTCAGATAACCTTTAGCTGCTTATATTAGTGAGTGGAAGAAGGAGATAAGGAATAAGAAGTATTTTTAATAAAAATCAAAGAAAAGGGTGTTGTAAAATATGACTACCTAGAAGTATTTATATGACTGTTTTAATATTTGCTGCTGCTTACGATGTGGTGTTTTAGGTGTGTGAAGTTAAGCTAAGAATTTTGGAACACTACTGTAACTTTAAATTCTTTCTTAAGCAGTTATTCCATAAGCTAAAATGCAGTGTTACTAACATCTTGTGATCTATTGAAGGTCTCGGATGAGCCATGTCTCCAGCAGACACTGTGTTTACTACTTCACCTTTTGGAATTCTTTGTCCAAGCATTAGATGCGCAACCAATTACTCAGGTAAAAAAAAAAAAAAAACCCACAAAACAAAACCTTACAGATTAGGAATAATTTACTGCATGAAAACCAAGTTCTTTGTGATTTACTGAAATCTCAAATGAGTTATTTCATGGTCTGGCCTTCTCTTTAACACATGGAGGTTCCTAATTTTATTTCTTCCTTGATTACTTTCCTGGTCTTTAAACCAAGTATATGGCACTTTGCTTCTGAGACTCCCGTTACTCTCTAAGGTAATTGAGACATACGGATGTGCTGTAGAGAATGCTCATTGCTTTCTAAAATGCACACTGCAGCTTTATACTAGCCAGTTTTATTCAAGGTGTAGCATACCCCCTCCTGTTTTCAGTCCAGTTTTCTAAACTCAGTGTCCTGAGATTTAAGGGTGAGATGGTTTTCACCTGCAGTCTGTTCAATGGAGCTTCACTGGAGTTTGTTTTCTGCAGGTATTTGCACTGCAGTCTTCCCTTTTCCAGTTGGATCCCCCAGATCATGTTCGCCTAGCAATGGTGGATTTTCTCTCTTCTATGGGAAAGGTGTTTATACCACAAGAAGCACAGGTAAATATAATTGTGGCGTTAGTGAAATAATCTTGTCTTTTGATGACAAGATATGCTATTTACTTAAATATAAAGTTAATGGATCAATTTCATTAAATACATACAGGAGTGCCAGGGCTTAATCATCTGGGAAACTTGTTAATGGTCTAGAGCAGTTTTATTTTTCATCCAGACTTGCTGAGCGCATGTCAGATGCTTGGTTTATTCATTTGCTTGTTGCTTCTCACCAGTTATTCGGACTGATGTTTGAACCTCCAAGAAGAAAGAATAGAACATGTCACCTCCCTCATGGTGTTGTTTTTGTCAGACAGGGCAGTAGCACTCTCCTGTTTCACAAACCTGTGCCTTGACCTTAGAGTGAATCTTTAATAATTGATCATTATGGTAAGATATGCACAACTAACTCTTTGGAACTGATAGATATCTGTTCCTCTTTCAGAGGCAAGTTGTACCCCAGTTGTCGTGTTTGTTTGCTTCTCTGCTAGCTGACCAGACCTGGCTGATTCATCAGCACGCATTAGAGGCATTCACACATTTTGCAGAGGTAAGCATAGAAGAGCTCTGGATGCCTGTATTTGGCTCTGTTAACTTTTGTTGTACAAAAATTCTTCTGTCTTAAACGTTTGCTGCTCTTCACTAACCCATCTGGATCTTAGTATTACTTTTGATGTGCCATAGCATCTGTAATGAGGGCTCATGGAGCTGGAAGTGAAGGAAGATGAAGCACGGATTGGTTACACCAGAGAAGAGACTGTCACAGAAACATTTTTTACTTTGTTCCTTTGTAAATACAAATGTACTAAACTATTACTCAACATTTTTGGCAGGAAACAAGCCATGAAGATGTTGTTCCTCAGTGCCTTAATTCTGAAGAAATTAAGAACAAAGTTGTTAGTTTTCTGGCTAAGGTATGTATGTTTGAACCATTTTACTGCTTTCTTACTTGATGTTGTACACATCCATAGTAAGCAGTACACGGCCTGTGTCTATAACTGCGTTGTCTGCATGGTGATTAAATAAGTAAATTTAAAATTAATTGTTCTGTTAACTGGGATCTGGTTGAACTTTTCTACTTGCTTTAATCAGCAGAATTAACAACTGCCATTCCTGTACATGTTGCTCTGCCAGTACTTCTGAACTTCTGATTTTTCCCTTCTTGAACAACAACAAAAAGATTAAATTGCATATTGTTGTAAGCAGAGATGTTCTCTGTTAAAAAGACAGTGACTTCATATTCAGTTTGTGTGATTTCCTTCCCTGGTTCTCTTGGGTCAGTTTCTGAAAGCTAGATGAACATGTACGAAGCATCTTAGTCCCTTTTTGCATGTTATAAAAAATTCTCTTAGGAGCAGATGGCTGTTCAGGCAGAACATAAACAGTGGGAAAGAGGAGGTGGTTGTCATTGTGTAACCTAAGGCAGGGCTACCTGCATGAACCGTTTTTGACAAACAGATAATTAGCAAAAGAACTGATAGCTGCCAGTGATGCTACACTAAAGCTGTAGATAACTTCAGTCTCCTGCTCAGAAGAGTGCGCGAGAAGTCAGATTAATCTTGAACTGCATGTTAAGATCCCTGTCTCGCTCCCTCCCCTTTGTGGCATATAAATTGAGCCTGCAAAGGCCGGTAATGCTACCTTGGTTTAGTACCTCTCCTGTGGCTTTCCCCCTAGACAAGGCAAGTAGAAGAGACAACAGAAGCACGAACAGAACGCATGAAGCAAGAAAGGCTTACCTGCAGTGCACAGTTCATGAAAATGGATGGAAAACTGGAGTCAACAGGAGAGGTATGTGCACTTCTTTAACCTATCTGGGCTCCACTCAATTGCTGTCAGTTCTGGGAAGTCTCTAAAGAGGTTCAAGATGGTCTTGCTGCCTGCCATGGTTGTGTGCACACCTGGCCCTTAGTATTATAACCTGAATGCTCTGTTTTGCCTGCCAGCTGCAAAACTCTCACAAGGCAAGGGGAGTCACTTGCAGCTCTTCTTCCTTCTAAGGTTTTTTTTTGCATTTGGATGAAGACTGATCGCTTATGTAGAGCATTATAAATGATGTCTCCTGTTAACTTAAATCTGCAGCCTCTGGCAAAAAAAGCGTGTCACTCGCCCTCTGAGGAGGAGTATAAATCAGCAGTAGGCACGATGGAGGGGGCAGTGGAGGCTGTGAAGCTGCTGCTCCGGAAAGGGTCACCCCCTGCTTGGCTTGCGGTAAAACTGGAGACTCTACATACAGCTGTAGCTGACCTCAGAGACAGTGTACGGTAAGGTGCTCAACAGGTTTTAGAACAATAAACCAGCTCAGCTCCCTGCTCTGAGGGAAGAGATGCCTTTGTAGCTGTGATTACTGGAGAAGAAAAAACTGCCACGGGGCGATGCTCTGTGCCAAAATGAACTGAGGTGTGAGATACTTTCTTAATAACTGGCTGGAAGGACTGATCTATTTTAATGGACACTATTGTGCACCTGAGCTGTCATTTTGTATGTTGCTGATGTATAGCTTGCTCTTCTAAGCTACTGTATGGTGATAAACATGTCATGAGATTGTTTTGAATACTAAGATGTTTGAATCTGTTGTGAATGTAACAGTTACCTTTGTTCCCCTCATGTACAGGTGACCAGGCACTAGGTGTTTTTATCTTAATTTTAAAATACACAAGAATAACAGTTTAAGGCTCTGTACTGTTCTCTGAACATACCTCTGCCGCTGGGTTCTACTCCACACTATGGTCATCTTTTTTAAAAAATAATCTTTATTGGTCACAGTTAAGAGCAGAAAGAATGCTTAAGCAGTTTGTGTTCAGTGGTCCTTCACTGTATGGTTCCTAGCACCTCTTGTGCCATCCACTGACAGAACTATATGAACAGAAATAAATAAGTTGAGTAAACTGTACATTCATCTTAAAGTCATCTCTTAGCTACAAAGTTAAAATGAGCCATTTCTAAGGGCTTTACTTTTCTGGGGAAAAAAAAAAAAGGCACATTAACCAAGGAACTCGGTGTGACTTTCATTTATTGTCATCAGTTTTTCAGAGCAGGGATGAGTTCTGGACCAGTGGCGTATACCACTCTGCCTCCAGTAGCACGTCAGCACCATCATGCTGTTCCTCTTTCCGGTAGCAGTGGTGCACATCACAGCTGGGCATATTGCTCGAGTGCAGGCCTCACTCCTGCAGTTTTTGGCACAGACTGGAAAGGAGCATCCATTGCAAGGGCTCAGGCCCCACGGGATCTTGCTGGCTGCTGCAGCAAGTGCCTGCCTTCTGGCAAAAGCAGTGCTGAGGTACTTAACTGTTGTATTGCGGAAGCAGCGACTTCTCTTACAGAATCCAACACACCACAGATTGCCTTTGTCTCTTTCCGTCCCATTACCAGTTAGTATCATCTTCCCAGTTCAACTCCTCTTCTTCACCCCAGCCTGCAGCCTCGGCCTAGAATGACATAAAATTATCAGCACTAAGGCACGTGTACTGTACTGAGCACAGCCACAGGAGCCTGCGTGGCTTGTGATGGCAGAGCAGGACATTTATCCAGTATGCTAAAAGCCCCTCATAAGACCAAAAAAGAAGTGCCCGTCTTTGCAGCTTTCTGTCCTAAAGAACTTCTAAATACAAAAGGGAACAGTTTAAAGATAAGAGCAAGCTACTGGGGAGAGCGGGTTGGGTTTTTCCCACCCACTAAAATTAAAGCAAGAACTGTTTATCCCAAACCCACTTTACATTAAGAACTGGATGCTATAAACTACATTCCTTTCTCCCAGGAAACAGCTGTTGTCCTGCTGTATTCTAACACTATGAGTTTGATCTCACCCATCCACTGACAGTCGTGACTGCACTATAGTGTGTGATACTTTTCCCCTGCCTCATGGGGTTGATGTGATGACAGAGTTTATTTTCAAATAAACAACTTCAGTTTACATCCAAGGCTCCTCTCCCCATGCTACCTGCTACCCCTGTGCTAGCACTCTTGAGGCTGAATTAGCGAAACAACTTGAAATCAACACCTATTCCCTAATGGAGTTAGGTGTTCAGGTGGTGGTGTTGGGAGTGCTCCCTCCTCTCCTAGGAAACCACAGCAGTCGCTGTGATGGGGCTACAGGGATTTACCTGCTTACTTGAGAACTCCTAGTTCTCTGAAATGGAGAAATGTTTCTGCTATTCTTTCATGAAAACAAAGCACCCAAAAAGCTTTACTTTGTAGTCCAGAGGTTCTGGTTTCCTGGCTCTTTATTTACAGTGCTATTAGGTTTTCCCAGAAGAGCCAGGAGCAACACCAAGTCCTGAGCATCCTCTGTGCTTGAAAGCTCTCTTCCATCTGTGTGTGGGGCTGTTTCAACAGACAGAAATTCAGCCTTGTTTTACCTCTCTTGACAAAGCAAGACGCTCCCTAACCTCGTGGAGGATCCTTGCATCCAGGATACAGCAGCATAAATTACAAGATGGAGATAAAACTCCTCAGTCAGTGTCTTTAGCAGTGTAGGAGTCCATTCCTTATTTCTTAACACAGCTCCCTTGGTACTGTAGTAACCGCCCACTAAATTACCTGGTGCCTGGTTTAAGATGCATCATTCGAAGCTCAGCATCTTGTATTCACAGGTAAAGACTCAACTGTACGGTTGTATGCTGCTGCTGCTTCCTCAGGTTACCCACCATCTGATTAAGGAGCCAGCTGCTGCTACAACTGTGTTGTGGTATGTACATGCTTTAGGATCCTCTCAAGCGTGCAGTCACTTAAACCCCACTGCCTATAGCCTCTTACCTCAATAACATCAGCTGCTGCAAATTTGGATGAAAACAGCACATTCTGGGAGGCACCTTCTCTGCTGGATACTACACCAGAGTGACTGGGAACAACTGCTTCTGTCCTCGCTTCAGGTAAAATCAAGATAGCTGAAGAAGGTTTAATGTCTGGGATCATGTCAGCAAACCAGTCCAGCTCAGGGTCTTGCACAGGTTTCCTTTTCACTTTGATCGTGAATTCTTCTCCTAGGCCAGACTCCAGTGAAGACTTCAACCTTTCCTTAAAGGTTGGTTTTGGCAGCACAGTTTCTCCGAGTTGCTCTGGATGGTTCCACTTGTCCTTGCTCCAGCTGTTCCCAGGGCAGGACGTTTTGGGGGGACTCAGTCTGAGGCTTTTGAATTCTTTGCTCAGTTGATGGGTACCTGACAGAGGCCTTGGCATTTCAACTGCATCAGCTTGTGTCACAGTGAGGCAATTTCCTGAGGACAGTTCAGGACTAGGGCTCCTGGGCTCAAAGTCATCCCAAGGCTTCTCATCAACATCATGTTCAGCAAAATGAGGTCCCACACTGCCCCGTGGCTCTCGGGGCTGAATCTGAATGTTCACAGTTTTCTCAGCATCTGTCTCCTCTGGCTCGCTCCAGTCTGGCCACTCCTCTGCTGGCTTTTCAGAGGTAGTCAAAGAGTTCCTGCTGCTCCCTAGTGTATTAATGCTTCCAGGAATTCCATTCAAGGGAGACTGAGTGTCTTGCTCACCTGTGGAAGACAAAGGTGTTACATGTGCCTGAAACTCCTTGACATCATAGGTAGCACCTGGCATGGAAATAAGCCAGTAATGCCAACTGGAAAGATGATTCCGTGCTAAGCTCCTCTTGTTCTAAGAAAGCACAGCCACCTTTCTGCGTGCAAAGGAGGGGTATTAATCTCGAAACTTTGGGGCAATAAAAGCTGACTGCTGATAAGCTACAGGTGGCAGAAAAAAGGCCATGAAAGTAAACTGAGTCAGCTCCTGAGGCCTACCTGTAGATCTACCAGGCTGTGGCAGGGGTGAAGAAGCATAGCAGAGAACCTGCTGTAAGGAAACAGAAATTCAAGGCCAGCCAGCAGCCTCTATCAGACTCTCAAATAACTATTCCCTAGGAAGTCAAGGGTCACGCTCTCCTTCCTTCACTGTTACCTTCCTTCGTTCAGTGAAGGTTTCAGATCAGTACATGGGGAGAAATGAACATCTTTTCAAGCAACACATTTGTAGAACACTTGCTTTCTAAAAAGGAAGAGCCAGGGCTAAGTTTTACCTGTCTTTGAAGCCAGTGGATTGTCTCGTCGCACAGAAAGCTTCTTGACAGGTACATTTCCAGAGACAGGGAACACACTAGAATTGTTCTTCAAGAGCAGGGAGGTTTGATTTCTCTGATTGCTTACAACGTGACTGGGGGAGTCTGCAGGGATAAAAGAAAGGACACCAGGTCCACAAGGTGTGTTGACAGTCTTAGTTGAAATTGCCTGCAGCACTGGAACGTTCTTATTTACAGCGCTGACGAGCAATACTGGATGAAGACTGGCACAGCAATCCTCCAGCTGCACCTCTCAATCTGTATATAACACAACACTCCTCTGTCCCTGCCATCTGCAGCTCTTGCCAGCACAAAGTTCAGGCAACTGTAAATGGTCAGGTTTTGCTGATAGGTTCTTTCATGAAATACACAATGAACAAACTGATTGTCATCAGAACAGACGCTTCAAAAATGCTGTGTGACACCTGGCTGGATCCAAAATCCCAGCTTCTGTACTGCATGGCATCACCCGTTCCCTGTTACCTGCCTCTCGTGCAAAAGCACAGCACTGAGAGTCGCAGCAATTCAGAGGATAAGCAAACTCATGCGAGGGCATGAGCAAAACTGCTTGCAGGAACACAGGCCTCTACCCCGAAGGCTGTGTGACAGCCTCCCTCGTGTCAAGGGACCCCAGTCAGGGCCACGCTCTGAAGCTGCAAAAGGCAGGTTTGTTTCCCTGAGCCAGTGACAGTGGCTTGGCAAGTGCCTAATTCAGTTTGCTTTTGGGAGTTGCAGTGTACCATCAGTGGTGGCGGCGATTCACCAGCATTGGCCTTGGCTGCACAAAGCTCTGTTGCCACCACCCCAGCACAGCATCCGCTTCCACGTGGCTTACCTGTGCTCCAGTGCTGCGCCTGCCTCGGCTGTGGCATTGGAAAGGTCTGCCCTTAATGACAGAACCCACCCCCACCCCAGAGCATCCTCGATAGATCCTTTTAGGGGCTTAAGCAAACAGCTTATTAAGCCTCACGCGTTCAGCCTCTAGCACTTTTTTGCAGGCTGTCACTCGCTAGTGAGGACAAAGGTGGTCTTTTTGTTGTTTGTCAGCAGTTAATCATGTCTAATTTTAAACGTATTCTGAAAAATAAGTCTGGCCTTGGCATGCAATCCAAAGGGATTTATTTACTATAGTCTACTAAAATAATGTAAAGAAAAATAATGCAATGAGCCATCCACAGATTTTAATAAAGGGTGGCAGCTGTCAGTACACACATAATCAGGAAGAAAACATTGATACTTAAATTGATCTCACTTGGTATCTATATATCTAAAGTAGAGCAAATGCAGATTCTTCCCTCCAGTTATAAGCATTCTTAGTTTCAATATCCAGAAAAACTTTCCCATAGTACACTTGGTTCCAAGTTATCTAGCAGGTGCAGGGACTACTGTCTTCATCTGGATTAGCTGAAAAGCCTCCTGAGAGCTGAGAAAATAGGGAAGTTCGTATTCTTTTTCCAATCTATGAATAGAAATTAGGGGAAGAGGATGAGATTTACTATTTTTAAAAACATGAGGGACAGAGGGAACATTAAACAACTATCTGGATTAAGTACATAAGTCCTTTAGAAGGACAGTATGATTTTCCACCAGACACACACATTTAACAATCTTTGCTTACAGAGATTCTTAAATGAAGAAGAGATTTAAATTTTTCCCCATGTATTTCCTACATGTAAAATATTTTTATAAAACTTTTCTTCTAGTATCAATTCTGTATCTGCTAACAGCAGCTAATTTAGAATTGAAGGTTAGCTGCACATTAGCTTTTTTGTCAATTAACCTGTCAACAGCAACACATTAATCATCCAAGAGGTTCTGCCTATGTTGCTTGGACAGAAGGGGCAAGAATCCCGAGAGCACTCTGACCATATCATTTACCTTCTGGGGAGAGATCAGCAGTCTTCATGAAGCTTGGTGCGGAGCTTTTGAAAATCTTTGTCCTTTCTCCACCTACAACTACTTCAGGCCCAAGCAGCGAGACGAGAACTGCTAAGCTGTGCAGCGTTATCGCAACAATAGAGTCACTGGTATCCCGAAGGCCCAGCAATACCTATGCAAAGAACATAATCATGTTACCAAGGGCAGAAAATTCTGCTTTTTCACTTCTTTCCCCTTGAAATGTTGTATTGCAGCACATTTCATTTCTATGATCTCCCGCAACTCTCAGTGGGTACTGGATGTTACTTTGTAGCATCAAAATCAGCCTTCCAGTTTGTGTTGCAAGCTAAAGAGGGTGGCTGATCCTAGTGCCTGAGGAGCGCTGGACCATAACGCCAGGGCACCCTGAGCTTAGACCAGTCACTCCTCCATTCTTGGCAGCTGTGGTGTGAAATAGAAACAGTTTCTTGTGACGGGTATCAGCCCAAGTGGTGTGCATGATGGCATCAGGTTTAACAAAACCAGAACTCCAGATGAGGATGGGGTGTGAGGGTTAGGGCTTGCACAGAACGGAGGTTACAAACTGTTTGTGGCCAGTGCTCTGAGATCCTAACTTTAAGCTAAGAACCAACCCAAACAGTAGAAATCCCATATTCTAGGATATACCGCATATTGTTTTCCTGTCCTTAACCTGTGGCAGTATGATGTTTTTCAACTCTTCCCGAGAGAACAGTTCTGCGTAGGCATGAATGTGAGACAGCAACACCATTCGGACATGCTCCTCGTGAACCTCAAATAGCTTCAGCAGCACCGGAATGACGTGCGTCTGGAACAAGGCTGGCGACAGGAGGCAGCTGGTCTGGCTTTCTCCAGTTTGCTCTAGGGAAGAGAGGTGAAGATGGGAAAAGGCTGCTCAACAACAAGACAGCTCACCCAAAAGCTACTCGACAGGAAACAGTCACAGCTGAGATTTACAGTGTCACCCCACTGCCAGGTCTGACTCTTTGTCACCTGCCAACACGGCCTGCTTGGGATGTCAGAGACGGGAGGGAGGAGAGGCAGCACTGCCACTGTCCATTGCTCGACAGCAACAGCTTTGAACACCAAAGGGTCCAACAGCCTCAAGGCGGGTATTGCTTGGCTGAAACACCAGTAGCTATTTAGGAAGAACTTTGAGAGAAAGGAGGCAAACAGCAGGGACAGAGATGGCTGGGGATCCAGCAAGTCAGGCTGAGCACCTCTTACAGAGGGAAGGAGAAGAGACTGAGCACTCTTTACAAAAGAATAAGAAGACAAAAGGGCAAGCAGGGCAGGGGAAAAGCGAGACGAGGGATATACAGTGAGCCACTGGGAAAGGCTGGGGTGGGAGGGTAGGGTGACACATAAACCTGGGAAAGAGCCCAGGTGATTCCTAGTTCTCCCGGAGCAGTGGAAAGTACTGCAAAGGGAGAAGCACATCTAACTCCCTTTTACCGCATGTTACAGTATTTGTTCTGGTTAAATAAACAACACTACTCCCTTGATTCAATGCAATGACCACTCTGAGTTCATCCCAAACTCGTCAGTAATAATTGTGACGAGAGAAGGTATTTAAAGGTCACCTTTCTTTGGCCCCAGCAGATGAGGAAGAAAACTCTTGACAGCTACAGGTTCTGCAAACACGAGCTGATTGAGTAGAAGAGGCACCAGCCGCGATGCTATCAGCTCCTCTGACAAGCCGGCCACCCTGTCCAGCAGGAATCTGTGTTCCAACAGAGAGCAGTTAGTAACAAGGCAGCCTTCCATGCATTTGCAACTGTTCCCCTTCATCCCAGTTTCCCCTCTTGCTGTGAATGCCTTCTTTCCTACAGTGTCTGTCGCAGCCCCTCACGCTGTGTGCGCTCAGCCTAGCAGGACAAGGCTCTGCTGCTGCCCGAGGCTTTTGGGCAAAGATAACGCAGAACAGGAGCCACAGACGCATCCTGTAAAACCCCACACGCAGATCACAGGTTGTCACGAGCACATCCAGGAGCACCACCGCACCTGCAGCTGGCACATGAAGACCGTGGCATCAAACTGTCTCTGAGCTGGTATCTCCCATGAAGTGCTACAGCAACAAAACTGCAGGAAAGAGTTGTCCTCTTGCCCCACAACCCGGTGCATCGAAAATGAATTTTCCTACTGCTTGAGAAAAGGCTGTTCTACTCACCACACAAGGGAAGTTCCCTGGGCAAAAAGGGAATCCCATTTTGAAGCCATTTCCATCTAACATTTTAGAGGTGGCCGACAGAGCATGGGTTGGGTTGGTTTATTTTTTAACTCCCAGAGTTTGATTTCGTGCAACTGCTCTTCCCTGTAGGATTTTCATTTTAAAAATGGCAGTAACAGGTATGGCTTTTCTCTAGGCTTGGAGGAGACTAAGGGCAATAATGCACATGCTGTGAAAGCCTCTCAGCCTAATAAAGGGGCAACACTGCCTTATCTTTAAGTGAAGTATTCATTCCCTCCCTCAGGAACACTGCTGTTACAGAGACAGTGGGAACAATTCTGAATGCTGCTGCTGAGATCCCCTTTCCCCTCTTATTTCCTCAACTTTGTGTCAAGCTAGTGAAATCAAACTCGTATTACAGCCAATGGTGACCCACAGCAGTATAAAACAGGCCGGAAAAGAGCTCTGTAAGAACATCCAGGCTCTTTTATGGCTTCTCCCTCTTTCAGGCCCGGATAATGCCATGACTACACGGAAGCTTCCCTTACAGAACACTTCTTGGGGGCCATGACAATAGGTTTTCCTGCAGATGCTGCACTACTGCAGTCAAGACATCTGCTACAGACAGCAGCTTTACCCACACAGGGCTGGTTCCACAAGAGTAACTCACCCAACATGTTTTATTGAAAAAACTCTCAGCAGTTTAGAAGATCTGCCTAAATGGAAAAAAATTTCAGCCTCAACAGGTGCTTGGTGCTAGATTTCCTTTTTCTGCAAACCCACATCTAAAATAAAGCTACTTCTAAGACTGAGGCAAGGGAAAGACTCTTTTTTCCAACACGTTAATAGGTCTCTGATAATTCAGAGTATTTTGCAACTGGGCAAGCAGATAGCTCTCGTGTAAAAAACCAGGACCCCGGCACAGCTCCAGTGAGGAACTGTTCACCAAAGCTCAAGCCGCTGTTACAGGCCATGCTCCCACCTCTACTGCAATACTACAGCACATGAAAGGCTTTTCAAATAATTCCTGCTTAGCTGTGGTGCAGTGGGAGGGGGAAGAGAACCTGAATAATTTAACTTCTGTTCATAACAGCAGCATTACGCCCCACAAAGTGCATTAACTCAATTAGAATGTGGACAATGGAAAAATTCTTTCCTTTTCATAACCCTGTGCTTCTGGGAAAGCTTCTGTTCTTGGCCCTGCAGGAGCTCAATCCAGCTGCTAGCAAGCAGACAGGATTCAGAAAAGCACACCTGAAGTGACACATGTCACCACAGTCCGGTTTCTGACTGATTCTTCAGCGACAGCAATTGGTCTGTGACAGGTACAGACACCGCTGCCCACACAGCCGTGCACAGCGTCACTCCTGTGCTGTGAGTGTGTGAATGAGGCAGAGCCCAGCAGGTACTACTCCCGAGTGCCAAACCACTCACAAGAAAATGGGAAAGGAAGGAGTGAAATTTCCTCTTGGATGCGATCACTACTTTGGCTGTAGTGCCCAAAATACTACAGAGCAAACAGTGTTCCGCTAAAGCAATCGTAGCCTGCCGCCTGAGGAACTACCTCTCTGGCCACTAGCCTTCCCAGGTGCCCCCACAGTCCCGTTTGGCAGAAGTATTTCTGAAATAAGAAGCTTCCAGATTATACTTTCTTCACTTACTTGAAAAATTCAGTTTTTTCCTCCTCAGACTTTAGTGTTAAGGTCTTCAGAAAATTCACAACTTCCAGAAAATCATTCCTAAGCACAAAAACGTATGCTATCAAACTGTGATCCTTATTGATGCTTAAACCACCCACAACTAAGAGATTGCAAATTCCTGCCTTTATTTAGCAGAGAGAACTAGACAGAGGGAAACAAGTCAAACACTGGCAGACCAAGAACAGCCAGTGTGGAGGTGTGACCACTTCCCCATGCAGTGCCAGAGGAAGACCCCAGGCAACGTGGCATCAGCCACCTCTCACCACCTTACCAGGGCAATGAGGAGAACAAAGTGCTGCCCTACACTAATGCCACCACCCAGAAAAGCACTCAGGTGACAGCAGACGCAGCTCTGTGGGCATTGTCTTGCAGCCTGCTTTGCTCCAATGGTATCACTAATGACTTTATTTTCTAGAGCATTTCCTACCACCTCCCACGAGCAGGGGGAGATCCAGCTGACTGGGTGTGACTAAGGGACACGCTTCTGTCAGCACTGCCAGCTCAGCACCTCATTTGGAAGGCTGATCATGCTTGCTTAATTTTATGAGTCTCTTTGTCAAAGATCCCTGTAAGAGGCAGGGAGTCTGCACTTCCCATCTGGTAAGTAACACAGTTGCAACACAGAAATAAGCGGTATCAAGACATACCAAGAGAGGCAGGATCTTCCTTTCCTTACCTGAAGAACTCGTGAGACAGTAAGCTGGACAGTGGTGGACGACACTTTGGATCTGGATTTAGTAGCGTACAGTGCAAGGTTTGCTGAAAGCTGGAGAGAATGTCCACTGAAACTGAAAGCCAGAGCGCCTACAGTTAGCCTTCTCTCTCAACACCAAACAAGCTATGTTCAGGAGTCCTCCACCCTCCCCAAAACTTAATTTTTAGCTCTGTTAAACAACAAAATTGCTCATAACTGTCCCTAAAGGAAGGGAAAACAGCATTTCCATTTCTCTTCATAAGCTGCTTGGCTGTTGGGGCACCAAGGAGTGCTACTGTCCTTCCAAGAAGCTTCCTGCTCCCTCTCTGCTAGAAGGCAGGAGACCTGCTCAGCCGCGGAACACAGCACCCACGCACCTGCACCCATAACCCCGATGAAGCGGCTGGTGGGGCAGGACTGAGCGAACCCCTGACAGCGCAGATTTGGGAGTGCTTGGGTTACCCGGGCTGGTGACCTCCAGCCACATCTGACAATGTTCAAATGCAGGAAAAAGGGAATACAGAGGAGCTGGTTTGCATTTTAACTTGGCAAACATGAAGGACAATGGCCACTGAACCCGTAGCACATCTGCCAGCTGCAACAAAAGGCAAACAGCTCAACGTGCACAAAGAAGCTGCAGAGGCCTGTCAATAGCAAAATAAACGTGTCATTCCTCACCCTGATCATTTAGGACTGTCAGGAGATTTTCAACTGTTGTTCCAAACGCATAGGCATCCCTCGCGTGTCCGTAGCTGTTGGGCAGAATTTTGAAATCTGCAGACTGAAAATAAAACCAAAAACATTGGCAAAGCAGGAGTTTATGAAATACCTGGTAGTCTCCATGAGTCTCTGTTCCCGCCCTATACACTCTCCAGTTCTTTTCGTAGCCTCAAAGCTCCACTAAGTACCCTAGAACTTTCTAGTACAAACAGAATATTATACTAAAAAAACCCTCCACCAGGGACTTTATAACCCAAAGGAGCAACTACATCATGATGAAACAATTCGCTGATGAATGCATGCAGCAACTGCAGGTCAACAGCTGTCAGCATTTCTATGGAAACAGGTGATAATTAGAGAGAGAAGGAACACTCCTTTAGCATAAGCAACTCAGAGGATGCTTAATGTCTGGGAGGTGACTAACAAGTGAGAAAAAGGCTGTTACAAGAGCTACACAACCATGTGACCACAGCGATCTGGGCAATCTCAGCAACTACTCTGTAATTTTTGCAAAGCTTTGGTGATTTTGAAGCATTAAAGCTGCAGCACAAAGCGTTTGAAAAATAGTATGAGAACCTGCTGTCCCATCGTTCCTCATTCAGAATTTCAGTTCCCTGTGCCCAGCACCATTCCCAAACCAGGGATGGGACAGAAGGGGGCAAAAAGGAAGAGAGTGAACTTCAGATATTACCCAATAGCCACTTCCTCCCATTCAGGCATAAGAAAACAAATCATGTGAATGAAAATTTATTTCCTGAACATCACACTTTTGTTGCCAGCACAAGGTTCCTCCAGCAAGTGACGTTACTCACCATCTCCTCACAAGGGATGCATGACTGGTCTCGTACCGACTTAACATGACAGAGGAACTGGAAGGAGAAGAAGGGAGACATAAACTGCCTCAATGGCTTATCTGTGCCAAGCAGCCCGAGCAGGCTCTCCTCGCCGGCCAGGGCCGAGCGTGTGGCAGGAGGTCCCTT
Source organism: Falco cherrug (assembly GCF_023634085.1). Lineage (NCBI taxonomy): Eukaryota > Metazoa > Chordata > Aves > Falconiformes > Falconidae > Falco > Falco cherrug. The sequence continues at coordinate 8,321,218 of NC_073708.1, forward strand.
CAGCTGGCACCCAGGGCAAGCTGCACTTTGCTTTGCCCAGAGGGGGAAGCAACAAACGGGCCAGGTGTGAAGCACCAAGCTGACAAAAAGCAACTTCAGGGCATCACAGCCAGCTCATCCCTTGTAGTCCTCCATCCTATCATCCCGCATGATCTGTCTGGACAGGGAAAGGATTTCATGAGCTTTATCAGTCCGGTTTTACTGCTGTGCTCTTTGCATTGTTGTGCACCACCACACACACCAGCTGCATATGTCTGCCTGATCCCTTCTGAAAGGTGATACACACCAGGGACACTCGGTACAGTTCATGAAGGATTTGTAGATCCTCCTCGAGAAAAGGCAGTATGTATTTACGACACAGTGCCAGGCTGCAGCAATGACTCTGCACAGCATGCAGCAGAAACCAAACCAGGAATTTTTCTGCTAATACCAGTAACAAGCAAAGATGCCAGCAGCAGAAGCAAAGGAATCATTTACATTATTTTCTTGATTGATTCATTTCAATCTGGATCTTCCTGTGTCACACTAAAGCTGGTTTTTTTTTTCAAGTTTGTTTTTAAATCAGTCCAAGGAAGCAAAGATTTCTCCCTCTCTTCAGTCTTAACCGACCCTCCAGCCAGCAGTCTCCCTTAGCAAAGCAGCTGCCTTTTGCCTAATGGGGAGTTAGCTTCTGTCTGTGTAGACATTGTAGTGTACAGTTACGGCATCCTTACAGCACAGATTCAGATCAGAGCTGGAAGTGAGCCAACACACTTAATAGTAAATTCAGACACCTAGAAGGACTTGGGCATTCACATCCACAGATGGCCAGCTGCAGCAGGCCATGAGCCTGCACTCCGCTTGGCACTTACCTCTGGGGTGGCTTCATTGAAGTTACAGACGGTTTCCATTCCTCCCAGCTTCCAGTGCCCATCCTCACTTACAAACACGGATGATAAACAGACATTGTTATGCGTTAGGTTTCCCTAAAACATAAAGAAAAAAAAAGAAAAGGATAACAGACTTGGGTATAGGTGAAGACCTAAAATCTTAATCAGCGTTAATTAGGTGCTGTGAGGAGCTGAGGAAAAGCTGTGAAAAAGCACACAATTCTAAAGGCCTTTCGGGATGCTGGCGACTAGCAGGTATCAGGCAGAAGGGCTGGGGTTTTAGAGCAGACAAAGCTCTAATTGTCACAGCCCTTGCAGTGTTACCGTAAATCCAGAGGAGACCTCTGACTATGAACACAAGGCCCAAAAGCTACAGTCTGAGCTGGGATTGAACTGCAGTCCTGGACAAACACACGGTGCCAAAACGGGAGCAGTGACACCAATCTCTGACACGTGGCAAGAGCTGTAAATAAATGCCACGGCCAAGCAATCCCATCTCCCCAAAGTAAGCAGCACTACAAGCAGATGTCACTTCATGAATGGAGAACTGCTCCCTTACTTCAAAAACCCACAGCGTTTTCAGTTACCTTTCCTCCTACAAAGCAGCCAATGATTTTAGCAATTTCAGCCTAAAAGAACTGTGGGGTGAGTGTCTGTGAGGAATCATGAACGAGACGGTCATCCAGGCAAGCCCAGGTACAACGCTCTCCTGTCACATTCATCTGGCTCCCACCAAAGCCCGATAACTATTGCCAGTGATACCCACCCTGTCATGGAGGAAGATGAGCGCCAGCAACACATCGTAGATCCCTGCACAGACTTCTGCGGAAGAGAGCGTCTCCAGGACCATCTCCAAAGGCTTCACACGTTCAGTAACCAGGTGGATCCCATTTGCTTCCACAGTGCAAGAGAGGAAGCGCAGAAGGCAAGGGTGGCGCAAGGTTTTCAGGTGCTTCCAGAAACAAAGATGTGCGTTAAATCTCCTCCAAGGCATCTCTTTTGGCTGCAGAGCTTAGCCTTGTACTTTTAGCCAAGTTTTTGGCTTGAATTTAGACAGCCCATCCCTGCTCCTCACCAAGCACTGGGCACACTCACTCATTGCAAAACTTCTTATAATACATCTAGATACAAAGTCTTACACAGAATACACATAGTATTTTGGGTAGGATCCACCTCCCTGACTTCTGCCTGCAGGAAGAGACCAGTACTTTGCACAGTAATGCAGGTATCGCTACCTGAACATCACTGCCTGCCGCCACTCGCGCCACGTGGCGCACGATGAGTTTCGCAGCTGCTGACCCCCTTCTTCCCCCCTGCACGGCAGCCAGGGTCAACTTCCACCTTTTCTCCTGCCCTTACTCCCCAAGGGTTTGACCCTCATTAACTGATTCCTACCCTGCCAAGAAAAAGGAGGGACAGCTCTGACAAGTCTGTCCCAGGCACGCTCTCTACGGTACCTTGGCAGCTTTATTAACTTTATCTTCATTCTCTCGCTTGTAGACAAAAACCGAAGCGAGTTTGCCATCTTGTAGCACAGCCGGATAAATCGTGTGTCCAGTTGGCAGCGTGAAGGACGGCTCTTCTAGTGCATAGCTCTTTAAAGCGCTGTTCTCCGAGCCCATCACTTGCAGAGTCTGGCCGTTGTAGAGCTTCCCCCTTGATGACAAACAGGCCTTTGGGTGAAGGATTATTTTTTCCAGAGAGATTTCGCTCCGGCAGGTGCTGTACAGTTCTCCTTCAGAGCATTTTCTGCAAAACAAGGAACAGCCATGAAGAACCTTCAAAAAATCCCCGTAATTTCTTTTGTAAAGGAAACCAAATGTCCACAAAAGGGTTCAGATCAACAGGCGAGCAGCATTCCAGCTGTGGATCTAGGAGTGTGCTGGTATCTGTGTCGGCATCACCATCAGTCATCACCAGTTCCGACACACAGATGAACAAACAGTACAGCATCCACAGTTAGTCTTTGACTGGCTACCAAACCGAGAATCCACCAAAACCGGGATCCACCAATACCCCCAGTCATGCAGACACCTACTCCAGAGGTTTAATTCCAATTCAGCACGGTCAGCAGTTCGGAACCGTGACTGCCACCACCTCAGGGCACAAGGAGCCCCTGGCCTTCGTAAAAACAGCCATTCCTGTTCCACAAGCCGCAGAGGATTTCAGTGAAGCTACAGTCAGGTAACCTCCGCCAGCGGCATGCTTCCCCATCACCACCCCCCGACTGCCTTCTCTCCATCTGACAAATACTCCATCTGCCTGCCAGCTCTTCCTCCCACAGCCTCTGTCAGGAAGAGACCAACACGGACTTTTGTGCTGCTTCCTCACACACAAAACTGGTAAAACAAACATGCTGATTGCAGAGGCTCTTCTAGAAAACACTGACAGAGCATACATATGCTCTGGGATCAGGCTTGTGATCACAGGCTAAGGGTGAGACCCAGAATATCGGTCTGTATACAGAAGTTAGCGAACGATCTTTAGTAATGAAAGGAGGAGAGTGCAAAACCTCAGTTTTCAGGAAAAGTGGGGAAAAGAACTGCCCACCCCCCAAGTGTGGTTTTGCAACTGGAGAACTGCTTTATGATGGTTGTTTCCAGCCATGACCTGGGGCTGCAGGAGGGCAACGACATGGGATTGGAGGGCAAAGACACGGGAGTCTCAGCTCCCTGACAGGGCTGCTCCAGCAAAGCTGTGGTTCTGCTCCTTGCTGGTGTCTCTAGTTCATGCCCTCCAGGAGCTCCAAGGTCAGCGGCGCTGGGGCCTTTCGGAAGGACAGCTGGTCTGTTAACAGTGTCCTGGCTTCTTTTTACAGCCTCAATTAAGAATTAGTTAGCTAAATGATTGCCCAACACTTTCCCCAAAGTATCCTATATTTAAATGTGTTATGATCTGATGTTTTTATTAAATGTAAAGATGCCAACTGCACAACCCACTAGTCAACAAGAGCACCGGGAAGGAGCAGAATGCTCCCTTTCTAATAGGCTTCATACAAATCCTTGCTCACGCATCGTTTAATTGCCTTTGTTAGCCAACTCTTCTGTAACAAACAAGTAGCTACAACTCCAGATGTGCTTCTCGCTAGGAGGAATGAACCCTATGAACACATTAGATACGGGAACCAGGACACCTTACAGCTCTTAACTCGGATGCGAACAGACCTTAACCCTCCAGAGCATACCAAGTGAGTGTACAATAACCACCACAGCTTGAAATTATGTTGTGGTTTTTTTAAAAATTAAGCTTCTGTGTCCTGATCCACCTAAAATCTAACACTGAATTAACCACAGAACACGCAACCTCCTATCATTCTCTCCCCTCTAGTGTCAGGGATGGATCTGCACCTTTTTAATGCCAATTCCTTTAACGTGACCTTTAAGAAATAAAGGAAAAGCCATGGAAGTTTGAACTGCAGCTTCCCAGCACTACACAGAGGGGCCAACAGGTGAAAAGGAAACATGATGCAGCAGTTACACGTTTCTAAAAAGGACTTTTCTTGTAAACTCCTTGGCACAGAAGGCCTCACACTGCCCTGAGATGGACGGGCTTCCCCTCCAGCCGGCCCACGGAAGCTCTGCCCTGGCTCACCCCAAGTTAATGTTCCACCCATGTGCATTGGCACCGGCTGCTCCTCTTGGGCACAGCTCAGTGCATTTATCTGTATCCTCTGCTCCTTCCAGCTTTGCTTTGTTTGCTAGCTCGACTTTAATGATTTTTCAGTCAGACTGTGCATATGACAGCTGAAAGTCTCTGCGGTGACCCAGTGTCTCCCACTCCTCCAAATACATATGGATGTACGTATTCATTCACCGGTTACAAACTCAGCTTCAGAGATGCCTGCAGTTCAGAAATATTGTAACCTCAGCTTCATTGAAATAACTGCGATCTACTTGAGTGCCACTGTATGACAGCCAGCTCCAAACAAACTTCCCCGACTCCAGGTAACCGCCTCTCAGGAGCTCTCAGGACCAGCAGCTGAGCGCCTTAAGTGAGCAGCTTTGAATAACCGAGCGGCAACAGCAGCCCGTGGAACCACGAGCCGTACTTTTCAGGAGCATGTCAGCTTCACAAAACTACCTCTTGGTTTCTTTTCTTTTTCACGGCACTCCAAGACATGTCAGCTATTGAAACTCCAGCAGGCAAAAGCATTTGCAAAGGTGTATGCCTTAGGTGTATGTTTTAGGTGGCTGCCCACTTTACAACATTTTAATATCATATTTCCAATAAACTGTAAACACACAGCGCACCGTGAGATGGAGAGGAGCCCAGCAGGGAAAGCCAGAGGGACTGGTAGTTAAGAACAATTTGGGTTTGCTACCATAAACGGCATTAAGTGTTGGAATTTCAATTTAGCTTCTTTGTGGAGCGATAACACTCTGCGTGCAAGGCAGCCACATGAAACACGTACGCTAAGCCCCACCACTCCACAGCTAAGAGCGAGGCAGCTCCCAGCTTTCCGCTGGCCCTGCCACCCCCCATGCCGACAGAGCCTCCTGGAAGCCGCTGTCAGGGGCAATGGCAGCTTTGCTCCCCCAAAATGGGGTTTCCCAACACCCGTCGGCCGGGCACCTTGCAGGGGCAGCGCCGGGCACGCAGGCAGGCGGGCAGCAGCAGGCAACCGCCGCTCCGGGCCGGGAACCGCGGTGCTGGGCACCTTCCGCAGGGCGGTCACCCGGGCAGCAGGCGGGGGCACGGAGCACGGGTTAACGCGGGGAGCCCCGAGAGGCACCGGCTGCCGGGAGCCACCGGCTGCGCCAGGCACGCAGCTCAGCGCCAGGCACCAACGCGGCACCGGCTGCCCCGACCCCAGCCCCGGGGCGGGCACCCGCGCCCAGGGAGGCCGCAGCCCGCCGGGCTGGCAGCACCCGGCCCGAGCCAGGCCCCGGACACCGCCGCGGCCCAGGCCCGGAGGGGCGCAGCGCCCCGGCCCTGCGGCGCCAACGTCCCGCAGCCGGGCGCCGGCAGCGCCCTGCCCAGCTCCCCGGGGCCGCCAGGGCTGAGGTGCGGAGGCCCCCGCCGCCCCGCTCCCAGCCCCGCCAGCCGCCCGGTGACGGCCGCCATAAGCCCCCCGCCACTTGCCACCGCCCGCCTCCGCCATCAGTGCCCGCCGCCCCCCGGGAAGGCCGGCGCCCACCTGCTCCCCGCCGGCCCGGGCAGGGGGTGCCGCCTCGGCCCCGCCGGCCGCTCCCTCCCTCACGGCGCGGCCGCCCGCTCCCGCTTCCGGCACCGGCGATGGGCGGGACCGGGCACCGCCCCCTGCCTCGCGCGCCCCCTGGCGGCCGGCGGGCGCTGTGCTGCCTGAGGGGCGCGGCCCGCCGAGCGGCGCCGGCCGCCATTTTGGCTGTGGGCGAGTCTCCTCACGGCCCGCCCTCGGCGGCGCGCCCCGGCCCTCAGGGATGGCGGCCGAGCACCGAGCGGACCGCAGCCCACCTCTGTGCTGGGGGCCGCCCGGCCGCCCCCTTTCCGCCCCTGGGCGCCTCAGGCGCGGGGGCCAGGCCGGCCCCTCACCTCAGCCTCGGTGGCGGCGTGGAAACGAGCCGTGCCGCCCCTGAGTTATGGCCTCCCTCCCTCCCTCCCTCCCTCCAGCACAGCGCGGCCCCCTGTCCCCCGGCTGCGCGCAGTGCCTGGGGCGGGCTCCCCGCACCCCTGCCCTGGGGCACCTGGCCGTGCCGCCCCATCCAGCCCCGACACGGGGCGAGCGGTGAGGCCGGGGGTCCGTCCAGCGCTGCCCCACGCCATCGCCACGCTGAGGTGACATGTGCTGAGGTGACATGTGCCTCGTAAGGCCACCTATTGAAATGCCGTTAAAACTAATTGCTCTCTGCACTGCAGAGTAAAGTGACTCTGGGGAGAGATTTCATGTGAGTATTTTGGACAGCGGAACGAATGTTGAAAGGAATTACTACAGTGCGGTGGGAGGTCTGGGCTTTTCACACGCTATTTTCATATCGCCAGTGTTATTCCAGTTTCATGCAGCGCCAGGGCGTGAGGATGTGGTTTGCTCAAATCATTTTGAACCGAACACTTTGCGTGAGCAGGGTGCAGCAGCACACCCCATACCCGCGGCCTTGTCTAGACAAAGATTTAATAGCAATGGCAGCGTGTTTAACAAAGGTGGTCTAAGCCATGCTAACTCCTTGGTTTTCTTTAGTGACTAAACTCCCACCAGTTTAGCCTGCATTAAATTCTGGGCCATCACATGTCACGTGAACTTTGTAGAGCGTATTCTTTAGCGATATGCTTTCCCCCTGCTTTCTAGCAAAGCCTCCCAGTCCCTGCCCAGTGCAGGTACTCCCAGAGACACAGGGCTGCTGGCCAGTGGCTTGTTGAGGCTGGAGTCCCTTCAGCACAACAAAACGACACGTATCTGGACAGAAAAAGGGATCCTCTCAGATGCACATGCAAACTCCATTCAGTTGAGCCTCATGGTCTCTTTAAGCAAGCAAAGAGGAAGGCTTTCTTCTACATCTGCACACGGTGAGTTCTGTAAGCTGGCACGTCAGGGTTAACAAAGGGGAAGAGTGCTAGGAGTTAACTTTTAAAAAGAAAAGTCCGCTGCTCTGGCAGAGGGATATATTGGCAGCTGGATGACCTGGGTCTTCTGAAGTAAAGCAGAGAGATGATGGGAGGAGGAAGGTGCAGGAAAGTAGTATGGGTCATACACGGTGTGTGAGGCAAAGTGTGTCACACATTATGGGGTAACATCATGCATACAGGAACAGATACTAAAATTAAGCTCAGGTGTGCCACCTCCCTTTCAGTGGTAGGAAAGATCTTAAGTCTTTGGCCCAAATGGCACAGTTGTGCCAACAGATCCCAGGCCCAAAGCGCAAAACAAGGGGAAATGTGGACATGCCTCATCGCAGCTTACTCAGGGGCCTAAGCACGCATTTGTACGTTGCATGTGTGTATGTCTGTGGCTGGGGAAAGGCAGAAGTTTGGAAGACCTGAACAACTGCAGGTAAAGACAAAAAATTCATAATAAGCAACAACCAATTTCTACTCACAGCACTTGGCTCCAGCTTCAGGCTGTGGTGTAATTCATGTGGCTCTCAGGAAAAAAAAACCCCAAACTTTGGCTGCTCTGCATCATTTACGGTGTATGTACTTTGCTGGATGGCCTCTGTGGAAAAGCACTCCTTTCGCTGCTTTTCCCACACGAGTCCATCATTTTGTACAAACCAAAGAGGTCCCGAGGCGCACACCCTGCTCGGGGCCCTGCTGTGCTAGGTGCTGCACAAACACGTGTGCCGCGCTTCTGTCCTTCAGACTGTGTGGTTTGCCTTTCCTGAGAACAGCCCAGCGTAGGCTCCTCCAGAGAGCAGCTTGGGACCTAATGAAGTAGGTGTGAACCCCCTTCCTTCTCTTCCAAGGGCAGAAGGAGTCAGAGTAGATGGGGAACTAGCAGGATTACAGAGCTCTTGGGTGAGTTGTAGCTGGTTATTTGAGTTGATTGGGCAAGAAAAGATTGGCTTAGTGGAGAGACAGCTGGTAACTCTCGAAGAGGATGGAGCAAAAGGCACGCCTATGGAACAGAGCCTGTAAGGTCTAAAAGCACAGCCGGGGTGCACGATCCAGCTGCCTCCGGTGCAGTCGCTGTCTGCACTGCAGGAATGTTCCCCAGCTCTTCCTCTTCTAGGCCACAGGGCCTTTGGAAAAGCAGAAGAGATGGGGCTGGGGTGATGCTCCCAGCACCGCCCGAACTGCAGTCGATAACTGTTCCAGTGATGCCCTCCTGCTGCATCGTCGTGTTAGTTACAACTACACCACAGCCGCCTTTTGCTGCTGAGGATGTTTCTCAAGTGCTCTTATTTCTTAATAAAGAGAAGTATGTTTCTCTTTTGAGGGGGCAGGAATGCCAATATACCAACTCCAGAAAAGCCCATGTTCTTGAATATTCAAGTGGGTTTCTAGACCTGACTGGTTGCAAATGCCACCTGCGAACTGCATGCCCCACGTGCTGCCTCCCACCACCCATGCAGGCAGCCCCAGCGCCTCTCCTGCTGCCTCGGAGCTCTCCCCCTAACCTCGTAAAGAAAAAACGAGCACATCACAACAACCTAACAACATAATAATGAATGTTATACCTGTTCTCAGCCTTCTCCCATGCGGAGCGGACAGCTGAGCTTACCAGTGGCATATCACAGGAATTCCATTAAAAAGCCTGCCAGAGGGGCTTGAAACCTCTTGTATCTAAACAGAGCTTGTCCAGCTTATTCCAGAAGAAGATACATCTTGTTCCTGTTTCATTTAATCCAGAGTGGATTGAATTAAACAGAATCATGGCAGTCTTACTTCAGAATGAAATGCACATGTTGAATTGTTACCAGACAGCTCCACGCACACACTGGTATTTGAAAGACTTCGAATTGGGTCCTTCATAAGCTCTCTAGGTCAAGGACATTTGTTTACTTTTCCATTTCCCCACCCTCTGTTGTCCTAGTAAGCTCCTAAGTACTAGCGTGGTACAAATAATAATTTAGAACACGATCTTAGGCTGCTGCATTAAGTCGATCGCTCACTGAAATTATACTGTACATCTGCAGAAAGCCCGAGTAATAGCTAACAGACGTATGAACTTCTCAGCCCATGCTTATTTCATTGTGCTATTAACTTTACAGCCTAATTATATCTAAAACACCTGCCTAACCAAACTCATTAATTAATTAGCAGCAGACTGGGAAGGAGGATTACTCCTGCGATGGATAGGGATTGCTGCTGTAGGGAAAGAAAAGAGGAGCTATACAAAGTCAGGGAGAGAAAGCAGGAAAAGGAGGAAAGGACATAAGCTGTGTAAGTTGCTAAAAGAAAGCAGATCCCTCCTCGCCCTGTTTAATGCAGGATACAGTACTCGGGGACTGAAACCATAAATGCAGATAATTAAAAAGTTACCCTATGGGTCAGACTCCTCAGTGTCCCTCCAGTAATGTGATATAGATTGAAAAGTGTCCAGTGACACCCACCAGTAATGTGATATAGATTGAAAAGTCTATGTGCTCCTATCTTTTTTCCCTCTTTCTGGCTCAGGAACTGTAATTAAAGGGAAAATCAGCCTCTCTCCTGCCTCAGAGAGTATAGTGGCACAGCTGGTTTTCATCTTGGCTAGCAGGCTCTGTCCTCAGGCTACTAAGTGCTGAGTAATTTTTACCAAGCTCTGCTTGCAGATAAATGATGTTCTTCTCTTAGCTGCTGCCAGGCAAAGCTACAAATACTTGATCTTTTATTCTTTTCTCATAAACTCCTAACATTGAATACTAAAAATGCAGCCAGAGATTTTTCCACTGCCATTTATTCTCAGCATGGTCACAACTGTATTACAATTACAGACACCCACCCATTTGCTGAAGCTCAACTGTAGTTCCTTGTTAACCTGAAGCTTCCAATTAAAGGCTCCTTCAGTTTCATTGATAGTTTGCATATACTCCAAGGACCCACTTCATTTTTTTCTTTCCCCCAAAACACATTCCATGAGAAGGGCAACTGCTTTAAATAACTTCACACTAATTTTTCTGGAAAAGCCTGACGAGCGAGTGCCAGTCTCAAAAGAAAAGCCTGTGTCTGAATATGCAGTTTGGGTAATTTCTCTCGCAGCTATAACTATAAAAATATCTGGAAGCTTTTGACTAAATGTGGCACAACTGCTGGGCTGATAAAGTGTGGGCTCGGACCAACGGAAAGAATCTAGAAAGGTACGACACTGGAAACCCAGCAGTTTAATTCACGTTTTCTGCAGCATTTCTAAGAAACGGCATTAAAAATTGTATAGAAAATTATTTTTAAAAATACTAGTTAATCTCGGCAATGCTGTTCTTCCACCTACCTCCAGTGAGCAAAGCCATGAACACAAAGCCAGCACAGGGAGGAGGCTGAAATCTGGTAAGAAACACCATGCCCTCATTTTAGAATCGCTTCCAGTTATGCAGTATGAAACACAGTGAGTAACAGTGCACATAAAAGTACCTGTGTACTTTTAAAAGACAAAGCAAGGCTTCAAAACAATCCTGATTTCAAAGATATTTTTGAAGTGTAAGAGTAACGGTCTGTCAACCCTCTAAACAACGCCATGCCTTTGAAGATCACTTTCCTAGCATGTGCATCAGTCTTAACGGGATTACTGGCTACTGCTCTGGCAGCATCAGCCCCTGGTGCAAGTCTGCTTTCTGCTTAAGCCAGAAATGAGGGGTGGTGAGGGGAGAGGAACAATTCTGCAAATCAATAGCCGTTAAAAACCAAAACGAGGTGGAGGCAGCTTTTCTTTTAAAAAGTTCAAATTTGAACTGCTCTCTTGATGGCTGTGGCAGCCACGGGATTTCTGTACGCTTTGGCTGTTACGGGTGGGGTAACAACTTCAGAACAGCTTTAGCCTAAACTCCACTGGCGTGCAGCGTGTTCCAAAACATGGCTTAATGCAGTCACTGTCCAGCGTGAAGGTGGCTCGGCCTGTCTCTGCTGCTCAGTCAATGATCCAGCTTAAACCCTGTGAACAAGCAGGACAGGATGCATTTGTGTTTTAGGATGGGGAAGCTGGGGGAAAGGCTCTGCATCCGCACTCTGACCTGAGTTACAGTGCTTTTTTCTCTTGCTAGTCCTCAGGATGTGGCTGTCTTCTCTCAGCCCTCAGAACTCTATTTATGGCAAAGGTATTCTGTCGTAGTGCAGTTTCTAATTTTAAGTGTTTTCAAGCATATAAACTAGACTGTAAACGTCTGAAGCTCCAGGGGAGTGAATCTGTGCCATCTTTCCATTATTAAAGTCTTCATACCCAGGACCGGACTTTGGTAACTACGTGTCAGGGCAGTGCCAGGAGATGCTGGGGCTTAACTGTGTTCCCGTTACTTAGGTGTTAGAGGGAAGCAGTCCATGTTAAACACGCTTCACATGAAGCATTCTTCTTAAATGTCTTGTAAAACAAACGAAACATTGGTTAGAAACACGTTCACCACTGCTGACCACACAGGTTTTTATATTTAATAGAAATTAAATTAGTAGCTTAATATACATAATGTGACACTTTCCAGTCCAGTCACTTTCCAATTCTCGCTTTCAAGTCACAGAGCAAACACTGTACAAAAATGATAACAAAGAACAACCAAAGAGTAAACACTGTCACTGAAACACTGGACCCAGAAAGGCTAAGTTTATCGGGAGCTACACACGCCAAAGGATACATAATAATGGACCCATTGTGGTACGATCATGCATTACCGAGGGAGAGATCTATGGCCAGGTTCCTCCAGGGCAGGTGACAGCGTCCTGGACTGCGCAGTGGGCTGCTTTATCGCGCTCCGTAGCTGTAGTAGTAAGGTTCATCCGGGCGGTACCCATATGCAGTTGTGGGGCGGCCAGGAACCCCTGGGGACTGACCAAATCCATCGACTCCGATGCTACAAAAAAAATAAAAGGAGGAGAAAGAAACTGTAGGTTTTTGTACAGTAGGGACGGCGCGCTGGTGCTGGTGTCTGCAGCTCCTCCTGCCACAGAGACAATTTTGCGAGGCAACACTGCAAGCCATCTTGCCCCTTCAGAGCAGCCAGCACTGCTCGGTCTCCTCTTCCCTTGGTGGGAAAAGAAACACTGCAGAGAAATCAACACAACTCCTATCAGGAAAGGCTTTCAGGTCAAACAGAAATCCCAGGGGAGACAGAAGTCTTCTCGTCTATCCTTCTATGGCTTTACTGGCAAAGCACTTCTGTGAGTCAACTCCTCTCTCTGCGTTAGAGGTAACGAGTCTTTCTGGAAAGGCTTCAAGCATGCTTCTTGCAAAGCCTGCTGGTGACCCTGCCCTACACAGCCCATCTGAACAGCCTGAGTTCCTTCCTTCAGTACATTTCTCAAGCCCCTGGTAAAATACCAGCCAGAAACGAGAAGTGCAAATATCTGGCACAGCAACACCGTTCAGTAAAGGACGCTGTTTCCGGTGGGATACAAGATTGACAGCCAAATGGCAAAAAGAATCATTATATACTGAAATGAGACAGAATAATTAATTTTTCACCTAGAACAGCATCTTTTACACCTGAAAAGTCCTACAGCAATGGATTAGATACTAAAGCACGAGGACTGCGTAGGGAAAAGTGGCACATACCTTGTGCTCAACAATAACTCTCATGCAGGAGGTAGAGGAAAAATGAACATTGCCTAAGATACTGGATGACTGCCTATTCATAGTTATGTCACTTCTTAACTTCCACTTCAGTAGAAGGACAAATGGAAAAGGATTCTGATTTATTGCCTGACTAAAGATGCATTGAAAGGAGTTGAACTTCCTCTCTGAAGACTGTCAAAACACAAAGAACCAAAGTGCTTTTTGAGTGGGGAAAAGCTGAACCTCATTACTGCCAATTATACATATGGAACATGGGTTATGCAACAGTCAAGGCTGGGAAAGAATGACCCATCCAGAAGATGTACAATGGGTGGGCCCCAGGCCCTGGCTCAGCAAAAAACTGGCACTGCTGAATCGCTTGGACTGAAAGGGCTCAGCTGAAGTGGTGGGGGACCATGTCCATCACTCTGTCCTTATAAAGACACTTTCCTCAGATTGTGCCTCTGTGAGGTCCTAGCAAAGGATCCTTGGCGCCGGGTTTCTCTGGAAAATAGTTCACTCATGGGATATTCTGGTCATCGGGTGAAGGTGGAAGGTCTGAGGCCGAGATTTGTCTTTGGAGCGGGAGGACACAGTCAATAGGCCAAACTGCAGAGAAAATCATTCTGTTTCACCTGAACACGTATTGCGAAACTCGGCACCCTGAAAGCACTGTGCTATTTCCACGTCTGCCCATCTGTATTTGACCTGGCAATGGCCCTGTCTTGTAACTCGTGTGCAGGGCTATCGGGCTGAGCCTAGAGGCTGACCAGTCCCTTCCGCACAGAGAAGAGAAGCAGAGTAGCTGTGGTGTGCCCTGTAGCGGTGCAAAGCTACGTGAACACATGCCTCTGGCTCCACACCTTCCTCTGGCCATCCATTCCATCCTGCATCCACTCCAAAGTCCTATTACTCTTTTCCAAGCCCATTATAAAATGAACTGGTGACCTCCGAGGCACCTTCTCCCGGTCCCTCCTTTGTACCTGGCAGACAACAGCTTTCTCATTAGCAGGCTTGAAGCTTTAAAAGATTCCTGAAAAGAGGGTTTAAGAGAAATCCTGTCACTTTGAATCTAACTCTTGCCTCCAGAAACATCAGACCCTGCACTCGCCTTAGTCAAAGGATGGTCCCTGCTCCTACTGCCGTTACTGGCACGCAGCATGCAGAGGGGCTGGACAGACGGACCCGGCCGGGGCTGCTGTTAGATATGGGTTTCTGAATACAGGCCACAAAGCTCTTCCAAACGTGCCAACAAGGACCTAGCATGAAGCTGACCATTTTGTTTGGCAGTTCAGAAAACAAGCTGAATAACTACCGTAAAACAGTTACAATTCTTTTAAAGAGATCTTTCAGTACTGTTAGTACTCGGAGTTAGTAATGTACTAAAAGAACGCGTAGTGCGATCTGGAAGGGAGTTCAGTTGTGTTGTGCTACTGCAGGTTCCCAGGTGCCACTGATACCACACACATGTAACACCGCAGAGAAGCGGGACACTTTAAGGCTTCCTTTACACTCAGGAATTCCATTGTTTTCTTCCAAAGATCCTTAAAGTATCTACAGTTGATTTAAAATAAAAAGATATTTTAGCAAAAAATGCTTTTCTGGGTTTATCTTTCAAAGTTATTTTTTTCTATGACTATAACATTTAGTAGTAAAAACAACTTATCTACAACTAATTACAAAAGGGGCTCTTGGCATTTCTGCTAACTACTGAAAACTTCATTCTGGAAAGACGTCGTAGGTGAACGAGGAGGCTGCGGGCGCCGCAGGCTGCCAGCCCTGCACGCAGGCCGGCTGCTGACTGCAAGTCAGGCTAGTAGGGGGCGCGGCTTGGCTTACAGGGGACACACCAGTAGCCACCCTCAGGTTCACCGTGGCAGAGGTACAGCAGACACAGCAGCCCGGGCTTTCCTTCTTCAGCCTAAGCGGGGCTTCCCTTGATGGAGCACTCGTTAGATACTACCGAACGGCACTGGGGCTGGGGGCTGGGGGGGGGAAGCGAGGTGCAATGACGGCACCGACCCACCAGGGGGCAATAGGTCTCTATCACTGCAGGCCGCGCTGTTCGGCTACTGCCAGTTCAGTAATCTTTATTCATAGAACTTTTAAATGTATTTAAATTGATAACGAGAGCAGGGAAAAATATGGTTTCAATCACATTCTCAGCAAATCATTTTTTTCATATTTTTTTTATAAATGTGTAAGTAATTAGGTAAAGATCCCTAGAGTTTAAACTTTGAGGAGTATCAGTTATTTCCAAATGGTTCAGACATATGTTAGTGTCCTGAAGAAAACTGGAAGAGATGGATCAGCTGATAACTGCTTTGGACAGTTAAAAAAAAAAAATAAAAGAGGAAAAGAAAATCATATTAAAACACCTTGATCAAATCACCACTCTCCTATCTAAATATTTCTCTTAAGTAAATGAAGGCTTGTCCATGCTTCAAAAAAAGCCAACAACTTGGCTTCATTTTTATGTGTTAGTGCTCTTGAAACATACCAGCTTTGCCTTATTTGATTGTTTGCACTGGCGCAGCCTGTAGCAAAAAGCCTGTCCTCTTAGCTGAAGGAAAGGCTATTGAAGCCAGGAGGTAACTGAGGGGTAGGGCAACAAAACAGCAAACACACATCTGGAGACTGAAGTCTGGCTTACTCATGAGGCTGGCAGGCCAAGGGCAATGACTCTGCAAGCATAACCGACAGAGGTGGAGACAGGGGTTTAAAAACCAAGTCCTGATGAATCCTTGCCACTTCTGCCAAGAACAGCAGAAGGGTAGAGCCAGGAAAGATGGTAGCTTTTCGGCTGTAAGCATTTGTTCGGTAACTATTGGCCCGAGATCACGATTTGTGCCATGTGTTCTTAGATTTATACCAGCAACCAACTTCAAAACTTGCTCCTAGGAAAAACGCGTTGTTGGTCTTATTTATACAGCATCTACAGGGAAACTCTGTACTCAGCAGAGCCAGCATCAGCCTGTCTTCCCAAAAAGTCAGGGACACATAATTATGCTACTGAGGCAACAATACTCATCTACAAATTGATGTTTTTTCTTCCTGTTGGTCAGCCCTGTTCAGCTAGGTACCCAGCAGAAGGGCGTGCAATCCCTGTAGTTGCGTGACTGATACGGATCACGCAACACCACAAAACAAACCCCTCAGATAAATGACTTACGCTCTTGCCTTAATCTGCAAGTTATTTAGGGCAGCTCTGTCTCACAAAACTGCACGTGTGCGCACAGGGAGAGCGGTGCCTGCTAACCACGCCGTCAAAGCACAACTGTTTTCTTGTGGAGTTTACCACACGCCTGGAGCTGATGGAGTTAAACAGTGAACAGCACAGCTAATTACTATGTACTGCTAACCTCAGTTGCTGGTTCATTTTGAGACCCTTTAAAATATGAACTGTGTATTTTACCCCTATGCACTCTCTTAATGATTTGTTTTTTTTAGACTGAAATCACTTCCAGCCATCAGTTATACTCGCGGGCTCTACACATGCACTTCTCCAAGCACAAATATTTCTTTTTCCTATTGGTCTGCCAGCCCCTGTCAGAGCAAATTTCACTTTAAACTAAATGCTATGATACTTAAAACCTCTTGGATTACTCAGGCTGCTAGTGTGATCTATGACCTTCACCGAATGACAGCTGAACTTTCCAATTTGCTTGTACTGCTGGGGAACTGAAGAACACATGCCGAAGAGGAAAATGTTCCTGATGTGCATGAGTGAGGAGAGATTTCTTAACAGCTCTGCTTATTGATACTTACTCTGATTCATAACATCCAAATTAATGTGCCCATCTAGGATCCGAGGTGCCCTGACATAATTTAAGATGTAAAGACCGATCCTGTCCCCCCTTTCAGCAGGAAATACCAGCCAGCATCCCGCTGTGACCACAAAGTACTTGACTCTCCTTAACTCCCTCCTGCACCCAGAGCCTCAGAGACGAGGCAGGCTTTGCGGTACGTCTGCAAGACTTGGCAGGCTCCGACAGGCAGCACACTGCCAGCAACCCTCTGCTGGGGTTCCCGTCCGGGTACCTTTGCTGCTCGCGAGCGCGTGGTACAGGAAGAGAGGCTCTTGAGCTTCGTCTGAACTAGGGTGATTAGCGCCTGAGTGCAGACGGACCACGGAGCAAGGCTGCTTTCGGTAAGTTTTTCTGATGCGATAGACACCTGAGCCTGTCCACGCTAGCGTTCACACTGTTACTAGTGCTGGTGCTGACAAGTCGCTCTAAAACAGTACTTACTAATTCCTCCAGCATAAGCCGGGCCCCAGAAAGGCAAATCCCAGGTCACTGGGGAAAATTCTTGGTCAAAACCTGAAGTCTAACTGGA
This sequence comes from Falco cherrug, assembly GCF_023634085.1. Lineage (NCBI taxonomy): Eukaryota > Metazoa > Chordata > Aves > Falconiformes > Falconidae > Falco > Falco cherrug. Next base: position 8,338,513 of record NC_073708.1, read on the forward strand.
AACCCCTTGATAGGGTGCATGGATCTTGGAGCCATCCCAGCAAGAAACAGTGTTTGGGAAACAGGTCTGCACCCTCACAGGAGAGGCATGAAGCAGCACAGCAAGAATCACACCAGACTGTACCGTAAGAGACTGTGACTGTCTGCAGGCAGCAGCGGCCCAGGAAAAACCTTCACCTTAGAGCGTGAAGTAGCAGTTTAGCAGCTTACACTTCAGGGTCAAAATTCCATCCTTTTCCACCTATCAGTTTCATGGTTCGTAACCCAAAATTAAAGCACCCTGAAAATCACTGCCCACTGAAAATGAAATCCAAGCTAAACACATGTGGTGCTTCCACCAAAGCCACGATTTCAGCTACGTTTCTTTTCATCCTCAACCTGTTCTTAAACCCCGTCAATCTTGCATCCTTACTCTGCATCAACAAGGTTTTTACCAGCCTCATGTCCAAGAAGCTCTCAGCTGCTCACTGGGGATACAATTTTATTAAAAATAAAATCTATTAAAAAACCCTATAAATTTATAATTCACTAGGTCCTCTGACCTTGGTAAGACCAAGCAAACACTACTTACAGCTCTCACCAACCTTACACCAAGTCCCAGTGAAGGAATCAACCCAAGGCTCTCCATGTGCTCGACTGAGCTACTGAGGGAGGTTTATTTGCCGGCATAAATACGCAGCCTCTGTTTACACACGTGGCACCTCTTCTTGCTGCCACTGATCACACCCGCAGCTTTACAAAACTCCCCGTGAGCGTGAGAATGACTAGAAGGTTTCTGAGCATCCTTCAGAAGCCTGACATAGTACAGCTTGTAGTCCTCTGTACTGTCTCCCTTTATATACTTTATATTATCGTTTCTAAAAACCACCATCTTCACTCTCAAAACATCCCCCCCCCTCACCCCTGGCAGGCATTCAGAATTTCATGCAGTGCATCCTTGAAGTCCTAATGTTTCCCTTCTGTGAATCCACTTGTGTGTGACAGCACCGCTGATAACATATGGTACAGCTACCTTCCTATATTGCCTTATAAAGTCTCATGCCATAAACCCCTGTATTCTATAGTGCTGTATCAGGTTCCTGTGTATAACAGACAAAACAAGTTCTGTTCAAATGAACACTGACGGCTGTATTTTTCCCTCAGGAGGTACCTAAGCCATCGAAGTGGCACACCAGTCTGATCTCGAGACAAGCACAGCATTATAACCTGTACAACCGAGATGCAGTTATTGTTTATAATATTTGCCAACAAGAGACACAGGAGTTTGCCAGCGGCGAAGTATGTATTTTTTTTCTCTCCCATCTTTTTCGTTTGGGGTTTTGTTTGTTTTTAAGCATTGACGAAAGATGCTAGACTGTAGGTCTGAGACAATGATTGCAGGGCACTATACTCATATACGGGATGTGGCAGAGGCTGCAGTCCTGCTAGCCCAGCTACGTGGCCGGTGAGTGAACGCTGTGGCTCCCTCCCTTCCTCCCTCCCTCCACAGGTTTCCTCTGCACAGAGACCAGGGTACAGAAAGGCTGAGGCAGCTGGGGGCATCCAGGCCTTGGCCCATCAAATAGTGAGGATTCAGGCAGGGTGTGCATCCAAGCCCAGGAGGTGGGAAATGTTTTTGAATTCCACAGAACAGAGACCTCCAGCTTCTAAAGTTAGCTTCAGGCAAGAAATATTTAGCTAATCCTTTGCAGGTACCAGCTAACTGCCACACTTTAACCGAAGCTCAAAGCCTGTGAAACTCATGGCCTTTCTCCTGACACCCACTGCCAGCTAAGCACTGGATGGGATACCATCTTCATAAACCAGTCACGAAAGAGTGGAGGGCATCAGAAAGGGGCGTAGGGCTGGTCACTTTTTCCTTTGCTTCGGAGTCTAGCAATCGAGAAGATGATCCTGTTCACTTCTACGTGCCAGCTACCTCTGGTTTTGCTTCACTGACCATAAATTTTCCGTCCTTCAGAGTAAGAGCACAAACCATGGGTTATGGGGAAACAGCATACAACTGAGAAGCCATAGAAAAAAAACAATGTTTCTTTATATAATGTCCTGTAACTGTAGATTCTCCCACTACTGGTAATGACGTTAAACTATAAACCACAAGTCTCTTAAATTCTGCCTCTCATGGTCCCAACTTTTTCTCCCCTATCTGTGAAGCTTTTTTCCCCATGCTTTCTATGCCTCAAACTCAAGTAGGAAGGCAGTTTTGTGGCAGGGACTGCAACTGTGCGCACTGCATCAAATACCAAGTCCATCTCTACATTAGCACTGAATATTAATGTTCCTTAAAAAGTCAAACTGTATCTGCTCAAAATACAGAAAATATCGGCATGAACCTGTGCAGTAATACTTCAGCTCCCTTGTGCATCATGATACAGCTTTTATGGATGTGATCATGTCTCTCCTTCCATGTGATCTAGCTTTCTTCAGTGCACTTAATGACTTAAAGTTTCCAGTTGCTGCTGGACTTGGTGCCCAGTTCCATCTCAGCACAATACTCCTGTTTCTGCCATTTAATTATAAACAAATGCAAATCTGACAATTGTGGAGAAATGAGCACTGAGCCCTCTGTGTCAGGCTCCAGCTATGCACCAAGCAATACACATGCCAAGATTCACTGGTGGGGAGGCAACATTAAAAAAAAAAAGTTTCCCAGCTGAATAGTAAGAAAGCACTGAACTAAAAGCAAATGCCCTTGCTTAGCCAAATTCAGTAAAAGCCTTGCTTGAAAGCTGTAGAGTTTGCCATCCCAGCTCTGTGAAAGCAGCCTGGGACTTGGGCTCAGTTTCCTGCTCTGTCAGTTACCTGCTGTGTGATCCCGGACAAGTTGCTCCTTTTCTCCATGACCTCAGTCTCCCATTGGAGTTTTGAAAGAAAAAACCACCCCAGACATTAAAGACAGCCAAGTGACAAGCTACAGTAATGAGAAGACTCAAATTAGACTGACATAGATAGAAAAGATTTTCGCTTATTCTGTAACATCCCTCAAAGACGGGGAAAAAACCACAGTATTTCTAATCTGCTAGAAAAGCAACCAGTCCAGAATACAGCCTGGGGCAAAACAGCAACCCATGCTGTTTCACACAGGGATATTGTTTTTTGAAGGGCACTGGGATAACTTCACTCGCATTCCCTCACCCAGGCTCACAGCTCCGCCAAACGGACGGGGAGTTTCGCAGCTATTCTGCACAGGATCTGTTAAAAGGTCAAGTGCACAGTCAGAGCTGGAACAGAAACCACGGGTTCCGATTTTCCATTATAAGCCTGACAGAAACATCTCCTGTGCTGTTGGCTCAACAACTAGCCAAGTCTACTGATTAGATACATCCATTTCTTAAAAATTAATTAAGAAATAAAGCAAATAAAAAAGCCCTGAGGAGCAGGCAGTAAAAAGTAAGACGTCCTTTCCTCCTCCTCTCTCCTTGCACAGCCCGAAGTATTTCTGTCAACTCCATAAACTGAAGAGTACATTAGTAAGCCTTAATCTTTAACTAGCAATACGTCTGGCTTGGGGAGGTTTCAAGCATCTCTCTCACTGAGCTCCAGCAATGTCAGTGCTATGTTGCATACAGAAGGTTCAGGCAACAGCCTGAGCAGAATAAGATCCTGAAGTGGTAACTTCAGAGAGGTGATGAGTGTCACTGACTAGATCAGCTCAGGATCTGGTCCACATCTTCCGCTACCCTTCCTGTTTCCAGCCAGGAAGTGTTTCTTGCTTCCTGTTAGGAAGCTTGCCAGGCTACAGAGCAGGGTTACTGTGCAAGTGTACCCTAAGATAAGCAGCTGAAGCAGAAATGCAAGTTTTCAGTGTCATGCATGGAAAGGCTCTTAGCTGGAGAATCGTGCCTTTAAATATTTATACAAGGCTCCTCGAGCCCAAGCACTGCCACTCAGCTCTATTCTTCAATACAACCAGGGAACAGAGTTCCCTCTCGTGCACAAATACCCAGAAAGAGCCATGCTAAAAGATTACTGGCCGATAGTCGTGCTGTCTCCAGGGCTCAGCACCAAGAACCAGGCAATCCAATGTGGATGATAATCCAGATGCTGGAGGGAAGGAAGGAGGGAGAGTCAAAACCCAAAAATCTGTTCTGCTTTGACTTACAGCTGCAGCCAATAAAAGCTTTCAAAGTCTTTTCTGAAAGTTAACATTACTAGGGGATTTGCAGTGCTCACTAGAGCGCACATAGCAAATGCAGTTTGAGCATTACTACTGATGAATAAACTTCAAATATTTTTTACCACCACAGATGATTGTTCAGATTTCAGCCACTTTTACATATCAGCACAGGGCCCTAGTGAAATCTTGTCAAAAACTATCCCAATCAGTGATGATTTTAGTGTAAACCAAGAAGGAAATAAATTTCTTCCTACTTGCGTTCTTAGCGCTAGCACTGGTAAGGAACAAGCCAGATACAAACACAGACGTGGAACATTTCCTTGGAGATCCATACCTTGGAGTGGCATTATTACACAAAAATTTCAACTTTTAATTTAATTAAAGAAAAATGAAATGCTTCAGGCCAAAGGTTGGGCAGGGACTCTTGGAAAAAATAAAACTTAAAAAGCTTAAAACCCAGCAGGCAAATAAACTCTCTAAACTTATTATTTTTAAAAATCTCATGGTTCAAGAAAAAAAAAAAAGTCTTCTGATTTTCCAGAGGGAAAAGGGTAGTTCAGTCATCATAGCTCAATGGCTGAAGCTGACAAACACAGATTCAAAGAGTCAAATTTTAGAACCAAAACAATTTTAACTGTTTGGCAGAGAAATTAATTTTATATGTTACACTAATTTTTATGCTAGAGACTTGTTCACTGTACATGTTCACTTCAGATAATAACCGTAAGAAATATCCCACTGATATACGGGACTTGTTTTAAAACTCCTCATTGTAGGTTTAATTTTGAATCCTGTGAGCATGCTTATACGTAGCATACAAAACACCCTTCATTTTATTACGGTTTTAAATCTTTCTTCCAGGTCTGGCCTTGCAACCACTTGTCTTGATAAAATAGGTCACTTGAAAAAGGAAAGCTCAATAAAATGAATTACAAAACCAACAAGATTAAACTGATTGTGCTGTTTTTGTACAGTGCAGCTGAATTCTGCAAATATGCTGCTGGCTGTGGTTTGGCATTTAACAGCATGTGATCAGTGAGAAGGAGGAAATTTTATTCTCATTAACTGTTGCAGATTTACTGCAGTGAAAAAGGGCTATGTAACCTGAGAAGTGACAGAATGGAAAGATCAAAGCAGCAGTCTGGAAACTAAATAAACCTTCTGGCTACTTCCTGCAAGGAAAATTCACTCTGGCAATGTAAAACAGAGTCCAGTTAAAAACTACTCTCAGTTTTATGAGCTGTCACAGCAGCTTGAGTGGTTTGGACCAGTCAAGTTTAGAACATTATATTTCCTTGTTTTTGTCTCAGATACTTCTGTAAGCAGTTTTATAGTTTCTTTTTCTTTTTTTTTTTTTAAAGAGAAAAATAAAATTCTTTTCTTTTGGTTGAAATCGAGAAGGTCACAGCTAAACTCATTAAAAACAAGCAGGTCTTCATTTGCACATTCCATTCCCGTTTACTACATTTTAATATTTTGCTTTGAGATTTATAAGCAATGTACATTTGCTTTAATAACTCTTCCGCATTCTGTTCACTTATTGTTTAATATAAGTGCAAATCAGTTTACAGAGCCCAGATGGCTTGTAACCAGGGAGCCAGCCTATTCCTAGTAGCACATCTGGAGGGACCAAGAGCAGCAGACAGAATGTGGGAATTAATTAATGTTACATTTCAGAAGAGACAGACCCAGGTTTGGGGGCTTTTTTGGTAAGACATTCCAAAGGACTTGAGCTAAATACTACGGCATTTTGGTATTCTTTTAAAATTCTTAATAGCCACCTAAACCATGCCGGTTAAACGAGGCCAACTGCAGGTGGAATACAGTAAAATAAAAAGCAACTAAAAAATGTAAAAGAAGTGACGGCAAGTGAAAGAGGCCCAAGTATCCTATATTCCAAAAGAGCTGAAGTGCATTAAAACCTCAATGCTGACTCTCTTCCCAAGCAGCATCTGCAACTTGCTGAAAAAATGGCACCTTTAAAATATTCCCAAGCAAGCTATTTCATCTCCTAGCATACTAGTGTAATTGTTCAGAGCAATTAAACAGCTCTTACAGTAAACGAAACAAGTGCAACATGATCCTTCACCATCACGGACCACACACCTTGGAGAGGTGGTGTGGTCCGGTCACTGGGGCATGGCTGAGCAGTACCGCTCTACTCCAGGCTCCGGCACCTGACTTTGGATGAGTAACTTCTCCTTGCCTTTGGTTCCCTGCCCGTCTTGCCTATCAGCTCCCTGGTGCAAGGGATGTGCACTGCACTGTGGGCATGGCCTGCTTGGTGGGCGACACAACGAGAGTTGCTTGGAATTGTCTCCTGATACGGTCAAGAGTGCAGAATAATTAAGAAGAGAGTAATAATAAGCCAGCACCCAAGCACACACAAAAAAGTTGCTGTATGTAGAATACTGGATACGGAGAATGTTGTTCTCATCTGGATATTCCCAAATTACAGGCATCCTTTAAAGGTGCGGTACGCACGGCTCTCCAAACCCTGGGGAAGTCTCATTGATGAATAAGGGTCAGAGAAAAATCTTGCCCTTGAATAATCAGGCTCTTGGTCTTCAAAAACACTACAGTAACTGCCCACATCATAGCAGCATAATTTGGTCAAAAATCGTATTAGTGACACCCAGACTGGGTTATAACATGATCGGGTTGCAGTATTTAATTTCTATACACATGGCTTTGAGAAAACAGCATGAAAAAACTACTGAAGTGACAACTAACGGGGAATATAACCACTACCGAAAACAAATGGAAAAAGGAAAGAGGTAACTGATTTAGTATTGGTGCAGAAACAAATTATTATGAAGTAGACGTGAAGAAATTCAAGCTTGCATTCAAAAGCTTTTGGTGATGAAGCACTCAGGTTCTGGAAGCATCACTCCCACATTTAAGTACCGAAGGAAAACAACTACACAGTGAATTCCGATTCAGGCCATGACCCAGGATCTACAGAAATCAAGTGAAGTCTTTCAATAAGCTTGTCCCAGACTGTGATGAAAACCCTCCAGAAGACAGCAGTTCCTACTTCCTTATCACTATGTTTTAGATATAAGATCTTAATTCCAAGCATATGTACCACCTGAACAGGCACTGATGAACAAAACCAAACTTACCTGCCTCTGGCACGTGACTAGTCAGTAAATGCTGCAGTGTCCAAATGAGAAGTGTGCTTTATCTCTGTTATGTCAAGCCATATAGAGCATTATCAGAAGTTTAGCGAAATCCTCCTGATCATTTCCAGTTCAACTTCTTTAAAACTAAACGTCTAGACAGTTAGGACAACAGAATATGATTTTTTTTTAAAAAAAAGATTCTAAAACTAACAACATTTTTGTGGGATAAAAAAACCAACCACCCAAACAAACACCAAAATAAACCCCCTTATTTGTCTCCAGAAACTTCATTGGTTCTGAGCTTTGCTTTAAGGCCTTTTCAAATTCCTTTCAGTGGGATTTACAATTTGCTAATACTGATGTGTGATAAACTAATAAAACCTGCCTACAAGGTTATAGGCCCGATTTACTAATAAAACCTAATTTGATTCTCTTGGGAAATGCAAATTAAATAGTGTCCAAATGGTAGAAGCTGCATACAGCTCTGCTGAACATACTGCAAAGGCAAAAGAGGGTTTTTTTGTTTTTAAAATAAAATGTTAAGTATGGAAAACAAAAAGTAACGCACAGAACTGCAAGAGATACCACTATGGTAAAATGTTTGAAAGTAGAATCACATTGTGATAATTATTTACACTCTATTAGCTTTTATTTCCATTAAGAGACGTTACACTCACCATATGTCCACCTCTAAGACAGGAAAGCATTACTGCGTCTATTCAAATGATGAGGAAAGAGACGGATACTGTAGCACAGACCCCACATGATAACATGTTTTTACATGATAACATGTTTTTATCTACAGTAATCTTTCCAAGAACCATGAAACAAAGTTTCTTCTGCCACTGATGGCTGTAAGGGGTTGCCTGAGGCAGCTCGCTTTTACTGTCTGCTAACGGAGCAGTTCGTCACCTTCAGAGACAGCCTGCAAGATCGCACTTAGCTGCTGAAAGGCTGGGAGGGGAACCTTCAAACTTGTAAATATACTGTGCGAATTAATGAAAATACAACGTGGATGAGAAATACTCCATAGCAAGGTCACCAGCTCCTTCAGCCCTTCCCTTTGGAAGCAGGTTCCTTATATCAGCAATATATCCTGTAGGCTTTAGAGACTAAAGCAAGGAAGAGACGAAACCCTAACTTCAATGCTTGAGAAGTACAACACGTCACTGCTTCTAATTGAAGATGAGGATCTACATGGAAGACAGCTATAAAAGTCGACGTAGGCTATAAGTTACAGGTACAACCATTTGAAAACGTTTTGACAAACATTCACAACGTAGGCATTTGCCAGCACCTAAAGCAGCTCCTGTACCAGCCCTGAACAGGAGCTATTCAGCTGTGACTCAGCTGGGAGTTCACACCACACTCAGGAGTCAGAAGGAATGGAAGGCTACGGACCCAGGTCTTTCCCCTCCACCATGAAATTCACATCTGATCTCCATCAGGGTACCCAAGCAAAAAAGGCCTGTGGTTATGACTATTCTTGCCTTTCAATGTGGGCTTTTAGCACAAGCAGACATGGCATGTGGGTAGCGTAGCTAGAGATAAGCTAAGTCACAGCAACAATCTTCCCCATGCTCCCACCAGGACCTATGGCCACGTATTAAGTTACTGAAGCCCACACCAGCGCAGTTCCCGTCAGCTCGAGACAACAGCTAATGGTTACTTGCCAACACCAGACACAGCCTAACTGAAGGCAATGCAGAGCAGCCTGCAAGGTCCTGGCTCCATAAACTCAGCTCACAAAATATCACAATGACCTGCCATGGCAAAAAGAAGAAACGCAGCTACAGTGTGAGGCTGTAAATCCAGGCAAGAGGCAAGATGTCCCACCAAGGACAGAGACAGACAGTCACCCCATAAAACTGGGTTGGTTTGACATGCCAAACCGCACTGCTTCCTGGGAAGACGCTTCAACCGCTCTGTTGAGTGGAGATGTGAGTGCACACGCTGGGAACAGCGCACACACAGA